>NW_028233276.1:40000000-44800000 GCF_057557595.1 Rhyacophila brunnea
ATATTGATCTTCTCAATTGTTGTAGGTTTCCTCAGTGAACACAATGTATTAATAATATTATTATTTAATAATATTAATATATATATATATTAAAGATAAGAGCTGCTGCGATATAATGAGATTGGGTTTATTGTTTGGGCACCGCATCAGTTGAAGTATTGCCTTATGGACAGGAGGGTTCAGAAGAAATTTTTGAGACTCATTTACTTGAGGTTGTATGGATACTATCCGTGGCTTTATCCAACTGACTTTCTCTTAGGTATGCTTACTGCAAGTTAGAAGAAATTTTTATTTAGCTACATATTTTTTTCGACTTATACGAGGTATAAATGAGAACTCTGTCATTCTGGGTAGTGTTGACCTGTGTGTCCCTGATAACTATCTTAGAAATAGGGAGCATCAGTTGTTTATTCTCCCAAGGTGCAGAATCAACCTACCACTGGTAATGCCAATTGGGAGGGCGTTAACTATGTTCAACCAAATTGCTCCGGGTGTTGATATATTCCACTTTCGTGAGGTGAGTTTAGGTGGACGCTATTTTATAAATTTTTAAAATAGGGTCTCCTTAGCAAACTCAGTGTACTTCTTTGAACTACTATGGATGTATAATTGTATTTTGGCTGCATTTGTATGTTTATATTATGTTCTCTTTTTATATTTTCATTTTTATCCGTTTTATTACTTTTATTTTTCTTTCTTCTTTATAATAATGTTTCATGTCATGTTGTGAACGTCTTGAACGTATAATTTGTAATGTCCACAATATGTGGAAAAAAAATGAATTGAAAAATATCTAAAACTATGATTAGCATGGAATAGTGCATGTTAGGCATAACGCGGAAAGACCACAAAATAAACTACGTTGATGAAATGGCGCTGTACATGACTTGTCACTATGTACCTATATTGATAGTCAGTGAGCGCAGAGACTACTTGATGACGTTATCATTAAGTAAGTACGTGACAGCGAATAATTAAGGGGTGAAAAGACTGGATGAGTTAGGTTATTATCACTTCCGGTCGAATTTGCGAGTGAGAAATGTGTATGTCCTCCCTCCCGATTGAAGAAAAGAATAAAAGAAGAGAAGAATTACTATTATTTAAAAATGATAAGTATTAATTAAGTTGTCAAAGGGTGGCTATAAAATCTTCTTAGTGCTAGAAATTGATACGTTTATAATCGACCTTGGTCATACTCATATGAGTCCGCCCGAAAATGGTTTCGGCCTCTATAGGTATCCAGACGAGACCTCCCCAAATGGAAAAATTTGGGGGGGGTGAGATTAGATTAGGTCTTCATCCAGCAGGGGAACGAACTCAGCTGATGATGATATTATAAAAGATACGACATCTAGTCGTACGTAAATTGTACGTATGCAGGTCGCCGTGAGCTTTTGTAACGGTAACAGATGACAGTATAGCATTGACACCAAATGACGCGTTGTTCGTGGTGTATTTGACCGAATGGTAATTTTATACGCACGTGCGTTTCTTTAAGATAGGTACACAGTTTATTTACTCGAGAGTGAGTGATGTTTCAATTGAATTGAAATAGATAGTTGGACATTAGTACTTAAGTAGGTATATAAATGTTTTAGAATATTTGCGGTATTTATAGTATATATATTTTTTAACACTACAACAGGCCATGAGGGTCAATGACAGTAGTGTAGTAAAACAATAATGTAGTTAGTACCTAATATAAGTGAAACAGTCACAAAAACCCAGACTTTGAGAAAATCACAACTATAATTATATTGTGACCTCAATGGGGATCGAACCCGGAGCCTCCGGATGAAAGACGAGCGCTTTATGCACAGGACTACATGGGCCAAATGTTTTTTTATCTACCTAATTTTAGATCATTCAGAATTCTTCAGGAAATTACATTTTCATTTTATTATAAATAATATGATTATGTATAATTCCTTAGGTAGGTAGGTACCGAAATACCTACATGATAACCTAGTTTATTCCAGTGTTAATGTGTTTTATATTGCCTGAATTAACGGTAAAATTATAGTACTAGTATAGTACAATAATTATTTGCATGTAACTGCTAAGCTAAATCTTATTTCAAGCCAGGGAAGGGATGTTTCTGTTTAAAAGTCTGTATTTTTTGAAGTTATACTTCTTTAGGCGCGTTTGGAAGATCAGAAGAGGAAGATAAGAGTGTATTTTTGGCGTATGACATGTAACACATAATTTATTTTTTCACACAAAAATAAATGCACTCGATTGGATTCGATCCACCGATTGTTCGGTTGTCAGCCGAACGCACTACCTTTACGCCACAGTATGATACTGCAATCGTGTCGATTATACAGTATAATATTATAGTTTAGAATTGTTCCGTTGCCTAAGCAGCGAATTTATTATTGTCGGCCATTTGCAATTTTGTAAACAAACTATTAAACGTCATAGTGGCAGTTGTTACTTTAAAAATAAAAACAACGATAAATAATTATATAATTTAGTAATATAAGTTAAAGTGTATAGAAATAAACCAACGGCGTTCCAATAAGCGGTCCTTTTTCTTGAGTGTGTAATTTGACAAGATAATTATGAGCTAGTCGAAGAATCTAGTTTATCACAAGTTTTGTTTTTGTTTTGTTACGCCAAAGAAGTATAACGTCGAACGTACATAAGTACACACACCTATTTTTTCATATTTGGCCAAAAATTACACCGGTAAGGATAAACGAGCTGTCACCAGTGAAAGAAATTAAGGAAAAATCGCAACGAAATCTTTTTCAATGACGACAATCTTAATAATATATGCCATTAATAATTGCACGGCCGAGATGGCGCCATGAAATTAACACACAACAGTCAACACGCTTTTGTTTTCAAAACACTTTCTACCATACAACGGCTTCGTTATTATTAAAATTTCTGTTTCAGAAAACATTCATTCTAATTCGAGAGCACAGGTGCAGGCATTCATTATTTGCAGTCCACACTCCATGGCACCGCACCGAATCCAACAAATACAACAATCGTGCAAATTGTACTGCGTTCACCTGTTTCCGTGGTTTATACTTTACATTACATATTAGTATCATTGCCGTTTGTTGTAAACAGCTTGTTTTCTTGACAACTTTAATATTCTGTTGTCTTTAAGTTCGGACATAATCACATAATTTACAAAGTTTCTTCTAACATTTTACTTAAATCTCGGAATTAAATATTTCTCCCTGTCATAGTTTTAAGCTATGTGGGAGTGAGTAAGCATTCGGCACGCTTATATCTCCGCACTATGCGTTAGCGTTAGAGTAAGATAAAATTTCTACGGCTGAATTAAATATTTTTTTGTAAACGTAGCTGGTAAATATGGATTTGACTGATTACATTCATTTAAAAACTGCGAGCACGTGTTGCTGAAATTTATTGTTTGTGTGTTCAATATAATATAATTATAGGTATTTTAGTAGAACATAATAATATGGATAACTATGTTGTGTTTAAATTTGGTAGCCGCACTGAGAAGTAACATGATGGTATAAATAACGTTTCACAGTTAAGTTGATAATAATAAAATCGAGGTTCTACTGTGGGTTATACGTAAGAAACACGGCTTCATTTTGCCGAGCAATATGCGCTCTCTATTTATCATTACTTTGAGGTTTTAACCGTTTTTCTCGCAAACTTCAATAATTTAGAGTTGGTCAAACGTCAACCTTGTTACTCTGGCAGAAGGAAGTGCAAATAAAAATATCCATTCTCAGCACTTCGTGATACACGAGTTATTTTAATACTTTGAATATAATAGTAATATAAATCAACACTTTGGTGTTATCAGGAAACACAATAAATAATTTTGTGACCGTGGGGGTCACGATAGGTAGTTACGCTTTCACAGTTATATGATTACTTTATCAGCAAATTTATTTAAGTATTAATTTAACGCCCCAAATTCAGAGGGTATTGTATTATGTATTTAAGAGTAGATTTGTATACCTAATTAGAGCACTGATCTCTTGTAATGAAATATTGTAACTGTGTTCTCGATAATTGAGTAAAATAATGACAATGGGAAGATGTCAAAATATAAAACATGAATGAAGACGTTTGCATGAATACAAAATGGAACAGCGTGAATAAAGCACCTGGAGATATTATTTTAGGAGGGATAAATCAACCCACATTGTTTGTGATTTTATGGGCAGTTAAGGACTTAGCTCGTGCTCAAAACGGATCAAGTTTTATAGCCGAAAGCAAACGGAAAATCTTAAATATCACACGAAAGCTCTGTACTTCTAAAATAAGACGGTCTCTTGTGCTTTTTACTGAAGTATAGAACGCCCATTGAAATATTATTATCGGAGGATCGCCACTTACAATGAGAGCTTAAATTCTCCTCCCTAGAATACGACGGTTTTTAATAGCTTTTTATTTAGGAAGCGTACTTGAAAGTTTGTATAATGGCTCTATTCAAAATATTTTGGTGCCTAAACTTTGACACATTGTATTAAAAGTTTTATAGTTGCTGTAAAATTTGACGTATTGCAGTGTCTATGTGGGTTATTCATCGGGGTGTAACTTTAAAAAACTGTTAAATTAATGATCACACTATATGTTGGCGTGCGTGCCTCATTTTTAATCTGTAGAGAAGAAAATAGGCCGTGACGATTTTCCAATTTGTAAAATGTCAGTTCTATTTATAAAAGAGTTGTCAATCTAGTAGATTCTACATTATATTACCGAAACGTGACAAATGTAAAAATAATAATATATAAGATTTCGTATAAGTAATACTATTTAATAAATACCTTCGCGTGAAATATTTCAATTAATATCCTTATCATTTATTTTTGTAAAATTAAAATAATCCACACGGATAATCTATATATATAAAACAAAGTCGGGTTAGTTACACCATTTATAACTCGAGAACGGCTGGACCGATTTTTATGATCTTTGATTTGTTAGATTTGTCTCCGCCCGGAATAGCAGAATAACTATTAAAATATCGGATAAATCACGGAAAAAATACATTTTGAAGACAATTCATTTTCTCATACATTTTGACATTTTGAAAAATGACCTCGCGCATTCGAAAATAAAAGAAAATCACAAAAAATTTAAATCCATATACAACGATACATGACAGAAAGAATAAACAAGAAACAAATGAAAGGCGTTGTGTGCATTATCTATCCTTTGACAGTTGATTAAGTACAGCCTCAGATAATCCCGAAAGACTTTGTTGTATACTCCGGTGAATTTTGAAGGAAGTTGTCCTGCCTGAATCTTTTTTACTTCTTCGACAGCGTCCAAAAATAAAGCCAAGGCTAAAATTACATGATCTCCTTGCTGGCATTGCTCATTATTTACCTACCAATTTCAAAATCCATCCTTCGAACTTCATTCGACAATCGATCTACGTGAATAATCGAGCCGATTACCAGCTAGGTGCGCAAATAGCTATTTCGATCGTGATTTTCAAACGGTAAGTTGCCTTCGAAGATGTTCACTTTGTGAGGTTATCAAATTTGTGATTGTGTGTGCATCGATAACTGCTTCATTATGTAATTTTGAATTATGTGATTAATTTTCCAGTGTTTATCATTTGATGATTCGTCAAAATACTGACAACTATTTGCTGCGATTTCGTCGATTGCTTAAAATCGAGACGGAGCGCCTCACTTTCATTCGGTTGAACCAAGCCAAACTGCGATCGGAGGAGTATATTCATTTACGCGATGCAATCAGCACCGTAGGAGATGCAGCTAATGTTGGTCGATTGACTATTCTATCGGCGATGTACATTGGCAGCCCACGTCATATGCATGAATATGCGCAAGATGCAATGAAATATGTTCGTCATTACGGTCGTCCAGATCTATTCATCACCTTTACATGAAATCCGAAATGAATAGAAATTGTTCAACTGCTACTCCCCGGACAAACATCAAGTGATCGGCACGTGTCTTCAAACAAAAAATCCTGTCGCTGATGAACTACATTGTTAAGCATCGCGTCTTTGGGAAACTCGATGCTGGATGTATTCGATTGAATGACAAAAACGAAGCTTGCCGCATGCACACATTCTTATTTGGTTAGTCGAAAGAATTCGACCAGACCAAAAAGATGACATCATATGTGCCGAAATTCCTGATCCCGAAACCGATCCAGACCTGCATGATGTTGTAATTACTTAAATGATTCATGGACAGTGTGGCGCCATCAACCCCCCCCCCCCCCCCCAATCAGCGTGCATGGTCGACGGCAAGTGTTCCAAGCGTTATCCATGAAGTTTAACGGCGGAGACTATTACTGCCAATGATGGTTATCCACTGTATCGGCGTCGATCACCCAATGATAACGGTAGAACTATGACAACGAAAATGAAGTGAAACGATATCGTGGTCGACAACACTTGGATTGTTCCGTATTCGCCACTTTTTTCCAAAACATTCAAGGCGCATTGCAACGTGGAGTTTTGCAATTCAGTGAAATCCATCAAATACATCTGCAAATATGTCAGCAAAGGCAGCGATATTGTAGTTTTTGGCGTTCAAACTCCCAATACCAACGATGAAATCACGCACTATCAAGTTGGTCGATATGTGAGCTGCAATGAAGCAATTTGGCGTATTCTCTCATTTCCCATCCATGAACGTCATCCCACTGCTGTACATTTGGCGGGAGAATGGTCAACAAGTTTATTTCAACGCATCGAATGTTGCTCAACGTGCTGAAATATCTCCAGCGCCAACATTGACCAGTTTCTTTTCGATTTGCCAAAACGATCCGTTTGCACGAACGTTGTTCTACTCTAAGATGCCACGTTATTACACTTGGAACGCTTCATCGAAGAAATTTCAACGTCGGAAGCAAGGCGATGCGGTTCCTGATCATCCGGATGTGCATTCTACTGATGATCTTGGTCGCATTTACACAGTTCATCCGAAGAATGGCGAATGATTCTACTTGCGGTTGTTGCTGGTAAATGTTCGTGGGCCGACATCATTTGAATCACTTCGAACTGTCAATGGTGTAGTGTGCCCAACATTTTGTGCTACATGTCAAAAGCTCAATTTGCTTGAAAATGATACTCATTGGGACATAACAATCGCTAAAGCATTTGTTTCTGCATCTCCAAGTCAGATACGCACTGCTATCATTATTTCGACATGCTTCCCATTGAATCCCCCTGAACTGTAGAAAAACTACAAGGATGACATGTCAGAAGACATTTTACATCGAATTCGTGTCATTTCAGGGAATCCTGATCTCGAGGTGAATAAGGAGATACATAACCAGGTTTTCCTTTTGATCGAAGACATGTGTTACCTCATGTGCGGCAGTTTGTTAGTCAAGTTAGGAATGCCAATGCCACATCGTGGAGTGAATTACGCTTTCAATCTAGAATTGGAACGTGAACGTGAAAATGATCGAGATGCATTGAACTAATTAGTTCGAACGAATGTACTAATGTTGAACCCCCAACAGAAGGTTGTGCACGATACGTTAATGAAGGCAATTGATGATGGAAATGGTGGCTTATTTTTTCTCGATGCGCCCAGTGGAACTGGGAAGACATTCCTCATGTCATTGATTTTAACCACTGTTCGTGCGAGATCCGAAATTGCTGTAGCAGTTGCTTCTTCCGGGATAGCGGCCACGTTGCTAAAAGGATGCCGAATGGCTCATTCAGCGTTGAAATTGCCGTTAAACCTTCAAACGACTGAAAAACCGATATGCAATATTGCAAAACATTCAGCAATGGTAGCAAGTAAAATCATCACCTGTGATGAATTTAGAATGGCGCACAAACGCGCATTGTGAGAGATGTTTTGGAGGCGAAATGATTCTACTATCTGGCGATTTCTGCCAAACACTACCAGTCATTCCAAGATCGACCGCTGCCGATGAAATAAATGCTTGCCTCAAATCATTGACTCTGTGGCGCTATGTAAAGAACCTTCAGCTGACGACAAACATGCGAGTTACATTGCTAAACGATCCGTCTGCCGAAGATTTCTCTAAGCAATTTCTGACTATCGGTAACGGCCGTGTTCCTGTCGACGAATCAAACGGATTGATTTCGTTTCCGCTGAATTTTTGCAATTTCGTGTCAACAATTGGTTGAGTGAACGAGCAATTCTTGCGGCAAAGAACAAAGATATGGATCACTTAAACTTCACAATTCAAAATCAAATCGTTGGTCTACTGCATTCCTTCAAATCTATCGACTGTGTAAGTGCTCGGCCGTAGTAATTTGGCGGGCGTGGTGCGGCGGCGTCTTGCGAAACTCAAACGTATAGCGCGCGACCACTACGTTCTTGCACTAACAAACGAAGACGAAGCAACCAACTAGCCAACTGAATTTTTAAACTCATTGGATCTTCCTGGCTTGCCACCGCACAATTTACAACTGAAAGTTGGCTCGGTAGTCATCATGCTTCGAAATCTGAACCAACCAAAACTATGTAATCCATTTCATTTTTATTTGATTTTTGCACATTTATTGAACTTAATTCATTTTGAATATTCATTTTAGCTTAATAAAAAAATGAATTTAATTCAGCTAATAAGTTAACACAAGATTATTGATTCTGAGGCGGTACGAAGTTCGCCGGGTCAGCTAGTAATAGATAATTGACAATCGAAACCTTCAATGTAACATGCCTCATTTTAGTAAGACCGTAATAATATGTACCTACCTCTAATTCATATAATAATATGAATCGATGCTGATAATGAGCCCCTGCTGCCTGACCTGTTACAAGTTATTCGGATACTAATTGGCGAAAAATGAAAATCAGTATTCATCTATAAAGCAGTACCTATGTTGTTTCCTATATGTTGGAGCTGCTTGTTGTTGGAGTGTTGGAGGATTGAAAACTGCTGGGGTTGCCAATTTGTTTTAAGAAAATCCTGGGACTTTTTCCGAAACAAAATTAGCACTAATATTATGAATTTAGATTAAAACATCAGTCATAATAATTACAGGTTCTTATTTCTTGACTTATTTCATTTCTCGAGAAAAAAAATGACTAAGAATATTCGATAGCCGAAATAGTCCAATGCAAGGTTTGAAACATTTTTGTTAGCAACTTGTCAACATTTTTTAATAATACAGTGAATTAGTGTGAATATTATTTAAATAAAATTGTATTTACAATATATACTTGTTTCGTTTAAATAGTTACTTATTAATTAGGCATCTGGTATTTAAATTTATAATACGAGGGTGGGTCAATAAGTCCTTAGAAAAGCCGACAAGTGGCGCGACTAGTACTGTAAGCGGTTTGTTTTCATGCAGCGGCACTACCGATTCAGTATGCTGCGAAGTTTCAATCAGATTGGTCGGGTTGTTGTGTGTTTTTCGTACATTTCAAAAAAAAATTTGCTTGTGGAAAATGGAAAAATGGAAAATGGAGAAAATTGAGTTTAGAGCTGTTATTAAACATTTTAATATAAAAGGGTTAACAGCAAAGGAAATAAAAAATGAGTTGGATTTAGTTCACGGCATATCTGCTCCTTCACTTGCAACTATTTATAACTGGTTAAATGAATTTAAACGTGGTCGTACATCAACAAAGGATGAACCACGCTCAGGACGTCCTGTAGAGGTGACTACACCAGAAATGATCAATAAAATCCACGATATGGTGTTAAATGACCGAAGATTAAAGTTGAGTGAGATAATTGAGGTTACAGGGATCTCAAAAAGTAGCGTCATTTCTATTTTACATGACAAATTGGGCATGAAAAATATTTCTGCAAGATGGGTGCCGCGTTTGCTCACAGTCGACAATAAACGCAATAGGGTGGTGGCCTCTAAAGCCCTGTTGTCGCTCATGCAACGCAATCCGGATGAATTTTTTCGTCGCTTTGTGACTGTAGATGAAACATGGATACACCACTATACTCCCGAGACGAAAGAATAGTCAAAGCAGTGGATTGCGAAGACAAACCATGTCCAAAGAAGGCGAAAACCGTAAAATCAGCTGGTAAGGTTATGGCTACTGTATTTTGGGATGCACGTGAAATTATTTTCGTTGACTATTTGGAAAAAGGAAAAACAATAACAGGGGATTATTATGCATCTTTATTGGACCAGCTAAAAAACGAAATTGAAGAAAAATGGCCTCATTTAAACAGGAAAAAAATCCTCTTTCATCAGGACAATGCCCGTGTTCACACATGTTTACGATCAATGGCTAAAATTGAAGAATTGAAGTTCGAATTGGTCGACCACCCACGGTATTCGCCAGATTTAGCCCCCAGTGACTTTTTCCTTTTCCCAAACTTAAAAAAATGGCTAAGTGGACAACGTTTTTTTTCAAATGAAGAAGTCATCGATCGGACAAATGCTTATTTTGAGGACCTTCCGAAAACTTATTTTTCTGACGGCTTAAAAAAAATTGAGAAACGTCTAACCAAGTGTATTGAGCTCCAAGGAGATTATGTTGAGAAATAAAAAAAAATACAAAAATAAAAACTGTTTTAATGCTTTTTTCTAAGGAATTATTGACCCACCCTCGTAATATCATGTATCTAATTTTAAAATTACAACATTCTAATTACCAAATTTACCATCGAAATTATCTTTCTATATTATATTAGGTATCAGACATGATATTTCACAATATTGGTATTACCTTACCATTATTGAACAATAACAAATAATTGGACGGTAAATGACTCTGTTGTTGATTAGGTACCTTTTAGCACAATGTTAGTTGGATCTCCAAAGAGTCTAAAGTCAGCTTAGATTTTCAATTGAATGTAACCTATGGTAGATAGATTTATCTATTGCAATTGCATCGCTAACCTCTGTTAGAAGACGGCACCATGGTAAGAAGATTATTTGAAAAGCACATTCTATCATCTATCTATATTATATTGTTTCCCAATGTTTGACAAATCTGTATATAAATTGGTCGTTCTAAAGAATACAATAATATCTTCTATTTTTTCCAGGATATATCAATAATATTAGACTTAATATTCATCCGACGAAGGATGCGTATAATATACGTTGGTACTTACCAATTAATAAAAAAACACTATGACAACAACAAACAAATAATATACTTACCTACTATTGAAGAAATTTAAAACCTTTTCTGAATTAATAATTAACTTCAGAAGGTCATACCTGTTGACCATAATAGTAATAGATATTGTTTTTAATTATTATCCTTTGAATGGTCGGCTTAATCTCTCCATTGTCCTTTTGCTACATGACAGGACGGGATGAAGTATTAATTGTTTTCAATATTACTTTAATAAATATATGCATATACATTTTATGACGACATTTGAAAATCTTGGCTATTGCCTATCTATATGATATATCACGGTTTAACCAGGCTGCTATAATTATACAAAATTAGTAATTGACGATTTTATCTTATTAAAATACTTTCAATTAATTGACAATTGTAAAATCTGGGATCATAACTTATCGTCATGGTGTCTGAATCAAGAGTCTTGTTATTATATTGGCCACTCTACATGCTCAATAATATAAATACTATATAGGTTGAATACTTACTGAATAGGGATTTATTTTACTTGCGATGTCTGCCCACGAATAAGGATCAAAGGGAAAATATTTAGGTCCTATGAAGAAGGCAGTAACTCGCGAAATTTGTGAAATTGAGTTATGAATGCCATCCGTTAGGTAATTTTGAAAGCTATATATTCTGTTCACTTTAAAATCAGTATTATCACTAAAATACTGTTAAAATTCTTAGTGAAAAAATGGACATCTGCTGAAATAATACAAACTTCTTAGCAAAAAGCCAGTAATTGCACTTATTTATTGCAGTTACTGGTTGTTTATTATTACTTTATTTAGTTTATTTGTATTTTAACATCATACTAATAAAAACTATCACCGCTTTTTATTAATTCACTGTATATAAGTTTAAAAAAAACACATTATGTCATTTATCTCGAAAGTGTGTGAGAGTCAGTTACTGCCTTCTTCCTTAGAAGGGCAGTATAGTAGACGTTCCATAAAAATATTATAAACTATCGATTTTACGATGTCAACATTACAATTCATGATACCACACACTCTATAATATTGTGAGAATACACAATAAATCTTAATCTAGTCTTGCTATCATCATCATCATCAGCCTGAATCTATCCACTGCTGGATGAAGGCCTCTCCGAGCTGATTCCATTTCTATCGATCCTATGCGTTGCGTTGCCACGTACTTCCGCAGAACTTAATCATTTCATCGATCCAGCGGCTTCTAGGTCTACCTTGCGGACGTTTTGTACCTCTTGGGTACCACTGGATGACTAGATTTGTCCAACGATTGTCATTTCTTCGAGTTAAAATAAATCTAAATTAGTCTTGCTATAATATTTAACAATAGACTCGTAGATCGTTAGATCGCCCTGAAGATAGATTTGTACCCTGAAACAACTGTCAACTGTAGTCTGTAAGGCCTTGTTCACATGGCACGTGTCACGGCGCGAGTGCTTGTGGACGGCTCAATGAGGTCACATATACCTGGAATGTGACCTCATTGCGAGTCGAAACGCGCCATGCGAACAAGGCCTAAGAAGATGAAATTTGTAAAAAAAATTAAAAACCCACCATAATGCGTTCTCAACTTGTCTTATATAGGTACGTTTTTTCTTCTATTTCACAATATAGCAGCAGCTGTACGGATCTGAATATGTAATGCAAATAGGAGTCGGCAGATAGTATTAAAAATAATAACTTTATGTTGTCCTAGCGAGACTAGGGCATGATAATATGGACCGGTGTATGTGGTTTGTTGGGGTGGTGCCGTATGGTATGCTAAACGAAGATATCACACCAGATTACCACACGATTGACTTGGATTTCTTAAGCCAGGTGCATAATGGCATGCTGGAAAATAGTAAGCCAGTCATTCAAGCAGTTCTCCACCATATTTATTTTATTTAATGAAATGGAATCTAGTGATTAATTTTATATACCTACTTACAATAATATTATTACAATGACTTATTTTATTAAGTAAATGGTTTTATGAAAATATGAAAGGGTCTGAAAATATCTAACTATTTTTACAACCATCCAGTGGCAGTTAGCAGTGGGAATTCAAAATTTTCCAAAAGCTTTTTTTCTTGAGTAAAACATTACCTACCTACCTAGTTTTCACTCTATAGCTTTTTTCGACCTAATATTTATTATACATAGTATTTTTCAGTTATGCTTACACCATGATATGAATGGAATTGTGTCATTTTTATACAGCACCATGGAGCAGAGACTCGCACAATCTTTTTACGATTCGTTGTTACTCGTATTTTGATTAATACCTAATGTAAAATGCGCGTATTTTAATTCAAGGCAAATACTCAATGGGAAGAATGAATAGCTAACAACTTATTGTAGTATGGCATGTTATCAATTTATATTTCTGTGCGTAGGATTTTATAATAACAACCCCCACCACCATCATTGATGGCTCATATGCTTTCCAATCTTAGGGCGTCAAAGCACACTATTCAAATTAATATATTTTCACGGCACACTGAAAAATACCGTTCAGAATAAAGTCTGTTTAGCTCTCTCTGTCAAACAAATTTCGCCTAGATTACATCTCTATGCTAAAAAATAAGTCGATCTATAAATTATTAGAGGCTAGACTAGTGATGTCACTAATTGACATATGGACCATTTTTGTCTGACACCGCGAGTAAAGTTTGAATTTCGTTTACAAAGGTTTCAGTAGTTTTTATATCTCCTTAATGTAACTAAAATCTATTGACTTTTTCAAATTTACTTCATCTGGCAACACTGGCGTATTTAATCGGCGTTCGGACAGATTACTTGACAATTTGAATAATATTTTTCATCGATACATCATTGTCTGTGAATTTGCAGAATGTTTAAGACACCGTAAATTCAATTAAAAAAATCACACCGCTATTTTGACTAAATATAATATTATAACTGTGAACAGCTTTTTACGATGGATTATTTCAAATCGAAAGTAAAATATCGCCTTCGTAATGATTTGACCGAACCATTTGTATGATTCAATAAAATTATAAACCATGTCTATTTTATTATGTCCGAAAAGTCTTTGACTATAATCCTCAAATAAATAAATAGATAACTGACAAACACATAATATCTTCCTAAAACTGGAAAAAAAATATTTAGTGGGTAAATTTAGAAAATATACCTAATATGGTAAGTACCTCCTACTTTAACCATTTTTTTGAAAATTTAGAATAAGCCATTATGTAAAACATGAATAATTTGGTTTTATATTTTATTTAAGTAGGTATCTGGATTGCGAGTATTGCGAGTATTGCGACTACTTTTTTTTTTTCAAAATTTTTGCTTAAAATTTCTAACTCTTAAAGGTAAAAAGCTTCATCATCCCTACGCTATACATTTTTTTAGTTGTACGTCCCAACTAAGCAGATGCTTAAATTTTAGGTAACTTCTGTAGATTAAAACCCATGGTGGGTCCTAGTGTCTTCTAAAAGCTTCATTGATCTATTATTATTATGCCTCAGTATTCGCAAGTTATCAGTACCGTTCACCCCAGCCTTCTTGTGATACAGTGCAATCAAATTTAGGCACTTCGATCGACTGTTTAGCCTACAATCTAGCCAGTGTTTTAAAATGTATGTACGATAACTCAAGACCGAATTGTCTGTATAGCTATCACATCCGGTACCACAAAATAAACCTAGTATTCTGGTAGACTGGTAGAGCCACAGAAATGAAACATTTTTATGCCATATTTGGGTTTGTTTCAGCTTAAATCAACTCACGTTTTCACCATTTCACCAATGAGCACGCTCTATATGTCTAAATATAGACAATAAATAGGGGGGTTATAATTTATATCTTGACTTGTATTAGCGCAGGACACACGGATTTAATAATGTTCAACTAATAAGAGGTGACAGTCTCACGATAAAAATATCAGGTTCCATCGAAAACTAACTTTACAATAAATAAAAATGTTAGATCTATATAATTTAAGTTTGTAAACCGTTTTGGTATCCGGCAGATCTTATCTTATATTATATATCTTGAATATTCATATATTATTTTCTACATAAAATAAGATATTAAAAGATAAACTATTAATTATAGACGGTATAGGTACTTACAACAAGGTTAATTTGCATTTATTGACCACTAGCCCAAGTAGAGCAGTCCAATTTGATAATTAAGTACATAATGTCAGTCTTCTCCAACACGTTAGGATTAGTGGCGGGTTTAGGGCATGTCCGGAAACTTGTACGTATGCAGTTTGCCGTATCACACTTATCGGAACATATCGGAAATCCTATATGGCCGTATATTAAAGACCGTCCAACCCCTTTGGGTCGTATAGTACTGACATAAAGTTCATGTCTAAAAAACACAGTTATTGTCGGTTTACACTTTACAGGAAGCCAGCAGCAAACAATTTTTTAAAATAGCCGATATACTGGATTATTTTCTAGGTTTAGTTAGGTTAGGTTTTGAATCTTTAAAATTCATAAATTTTGCCAAAATCAGATATGAAAATTGAATTAATGCTCATAATGTTCATAATAAAATTGAAGAGCGTATAGTATACGGTCATCTCTTTCAGAAAGAGAGCTCACGGCGAACCGTGTCACGGTGAAATGTTTTACGTACAATTTACATGTAACCGGTTTTAGGGACGTGGTGGCACTGAATGATTTTACCCACCTCCTACAATAAAAACTTAAATAAACAATATAATATTTTAAACTTGATTTAATATAAATACTCAATATTTAAAGATTTTGGTATAATTAATTAATTGTATGCCTGGTTTGAACTGCTTCGAAGCGCTCTTTTAAATCTTCTGACGAATCGATGCATAATTTTTGCGTCAAAGAAAATCACCACTTAGTAGGTACCTCTTTAGAGTCATTTATATTACATTTTATCGGTGTAACCAACATTTCACGATGTAGGTATTTGAGCAGTGAATCTAATGAACGTTTCAACTCAGTTTTTAAATGTAATTAATGGCTTTTTTTTTTAATATTTTTTAAATTTATAATAAAAGGTACCTATACTTAAATAAGCACTCTTTTAAACCTTTTCACAAATCTATGCATAATATTTGCGTCAAAAAATCACCACTGGTTAGTACCTCTTTAGAATCATTTATATTACATTTTATCGAGTACCCCACATTTCACGATGAGTTTTAATCATATAATATGAACGTTTCGAATCAGTTTTTAAATGCGATTAATGGCTTTTTCTTTTTTAATATGTATTTAATTTATAATATAAGGTATACATTTATAATATAGGAATACACTTTATATTACTTTATAATACTATCTAAATTGTTCGCTGACTTAGATTGTATGATTGGAATATTACTGCTTATCAAATTTGTCATTATTATTTTTAAAATAACGCAATAAATACGTATATATATTATATATACATAAACATAATATATACATCGCATAACTTTACTGTAATAATGGCTTTGTGATATTGTGCTCACACAGGCTCACAGGTTCGATGAGAGCTAATAAAATTACCAACCTCCACGGCTTAAATGTCTAATTTATGCAAAACAAATGAATGAATAGTCAAATAATTAATTAGGTATTGAAATACGATAACGTTCAAATTTAAGATTTCATTGTTCAGTTCATATTATTATATTATCGCTCGTGTATCATTTTTTTATATTGTGTTAACACAAGGTGGTTCCAATTACCCTACATAGGTTTTCTTTGACAGAAATATGACTGTTGTACGTCATGTGAGTTGCAACTTATAGTATGCTGACATATTTTTTGAACATGCTGTTTTGATTGATTTTAAACGAACATTGGTACGTATTACGAGATCCAAGAACCCTTATTGATGTGTCGTAGAACTCGTAGACGACGTCATATCAGATAACCGTGTTAAATGAAGAGAATAATTATGTATAATTTTTCTCGTTAACCATTAAAGATAACGAACAGACCTGAACAATTTTGTTTTAGAGACCATTTATTCAAATATGAAGTAGGTAGCAGAGGTAAACTGATTAGTGATTCTGATTACTTAAAAAAAGTTCCGAAATCGACAAAAATATTGGTGGTTTATTGTCTTAGTTTCTAACACTAAAATTCGTTATACATAACAAGTTAATGCAGCAAACGTTTTCAACAAAATACATAAGTACCTACTAAAGGGGGTACATGCTCAGCGTAGGTCAACATGGAGCTTTTGTTCTATTTTCAAAGCATGATCCTGGACATACCTTAAACGTTGTAGATAATCTATTTATATAATTTTGAAGCCTTATTATCCTTTATATTTATTTTAAACATTTGATGACTGCATAAAGTATTTTTATTACATAAAATAGTATTCTTTCAAACCTCTCGCTCTAATGTTTTAGAATATAGTCATATTTCAGTACATAAATGTGCAGTGGTGTTAAGATTTTTTACATTTATTAATTTTTAAACGCATTTATAAAACCATCAGTATAATTTATATCGACATTATTATAGTGAAATATTTACGATAAAAAATTATATTGATAATCTCTGTGATCCCAAATTTGACAAGAATTGGGCATTTTATTATTTCATGTTTATTTTATGTTTTCAACAAAATACATAAGTACCTACTTAAGTAGTTAATTACATACCTACTTAATATATTTTATTGTACCTAATAGTCAATAGATAATATAGTATTTTAAAAATAATTCGATAAGAACAGTAAGTAAGGTACATTTCGCAAGCAATATAATATTAATTTATTAATTATATTAGTTCCACAGATTATGTTTTATTATTGTATTATTGTTTGTATTCAGGTAGTGAATACCAAGTGATAAGTTTTATAGAGTTATCATAAATTACCACCTCAGTAAAAGCTTGAAAAAGGAAAATTAAATTCGAACTGTTTTTAATAAATTACATTACCTATGTAAGTATATTAATATTCCTTCTGGTATTTTTGTGTTTCATGTTCATGAATCATGATATATAATATATTATAATATATATACTAACCCACTTATGGATTACATTTTGAAGACTGTCGACCGGTTGAGAAGACTGTTCGACAGCCAAATCATCCGGGCATTAGCGAGGTCCTAATATTCCATCCACCCAAATAATTTGCTAGGTGGGGGGGGTCCGGACCCGCAACCCCCCCCCCCCCTCCTTATGTGTGCGCCTGATGATGACAACAATAATATCTTTAATACTCAAAACCATATATATCTTGCATTCATCAGAACGGATCTTAATATTTACATTTCCTGTTAATTAATTACAAAAAAATTACTTTACTCATAAACCGCGTGCCTATTTGACATTTTCTTTCATAATAATTGATGAAGACGAGAGCAACAGATGCTAGTCAATTTCAAAGAAGAATACCGGGGGGGTTATAGAAAATCAGGAAATAGAATATTGTATGAAATATGGCGTGGGGCATGGATAGAATCACAGAAGTCATAAATGCGATCATTAAAACACTTGGATTGTATCACTTTACTTAATCCCGGTAGTGTCTGATATCAATAATAAAAATCCAGTTTTATCGCTTTTGCAAAGGCAATAAATATTTATAATAAGATAGGCATAGATTAAAGAAAAATAAGCATGTCTACCATATTTTAAAGCATTTTATCAAACCAATTAAAAGATAAAAAATCATAGAATAAATAAATTATTAATTTGTAACTTAACCCACATCACTGACAAACTTTGGTGGCATCCAGGAAACTTCTCTATATTGCTTAATGTTGAATACGTCGATGTGACGTCATCGTTATTAACAAAACACACGTTGCCAACCTACACTGCAATTAGGGTGCATATTGAAAAATCCGCCTTCATGTCTTAAGATGATACATCAGTAAAACGGCAAATAATTTTCAACTATAGGCGAGACGAAATTTTGGACTCACTGGCATTCGGAGAGAGAAGGTCGAACTGGGAACACGTCAATTTGTTTTGTGATGGCGACGGGGGTATTAATTCTTAAATCGTGTAAAGATGACTACAAACGTTACCCATTTACTTGAAAAAGAAAACATGTCAATGAATATATTATTATTGTTACTAATAGAACATAGGTTAAAGTGACCACCACCACCCGTCATATATGCACAGCCGTGGATATGCACGGCCGCTTTCTATGACGCTTTAAACGTGTCTGAAAGAAGTGATTTTAAGTGCTCATTCCGTCCCGAGACGGAGCCGCACGGGACTGATGCTGCAACCATGCACCGTAGTGCTTAAAGAAGAAAGTTAAGAAAGATTTTTTTTGTCATTTGGACTGGCTCTGCTGTCCGCTGACGTTAAGCGCTTTGTGTACCCGCATACTGAGTGTCACGAATTGAAATGGATGAGTCTACAAAAGAGTCGGGATTATCCCGCTCCCCATACGACGCTGCAAATTTCTCGAATGCCGCAAAGTTGGCCTCGGTTGCTATCAGATCTCCATGACCAATTGGGCCCGTGTGAGGACGGACCCTGGCAAACAGCTGTGCTCGTTCGAGTTCCATAAGCGGGCAATCCCAGAGGATGTGTTCAACATCTTGGTGGTCATGCCTGCAGGTATAACCCGGCCCATCTACTATCAAGCCAAACTCGTGGAGTCTGGCGGCGAAGTTGCCATGGCCGGTGAGGAACTGGCTAATCCAATGCGAAGGTTGGAGTCTTCTAGTTTGGTGCCTGCAGAATACGTCTGGAAAAAAACGGTAAGTGTGCCGCCCCTTGGGGGAGGGGGTCCACCTCGCCTGCAATGCCGCAAATGCGGTCTTGTACACAATGTCACTTACAGTCTTCTTGTAAGGAACGTCCTCGGATCTCTGCGGTGGTGTCAGATGGACACCGGCGAGTGTTGTGCTGATCCCCCTCAAGAGGAGGGTGATCGATCCTCTGACTTGGACGTGCAGATCGAGGGGTAGCACCCCCGCGAGTACGGCAAGCGCGACATAAACAGAACATTAAATGGACGCATTTTGGATTTATATGACAAATTATATTTGGTTCGGCATGCGTCATTTGCACCCGCGACCCGCAATCCGCGCATCGCCTAGCCACGATTTTTTTAGACCATGCCTCAACTGAGGTATAGACTTAATAGCATTGTTGCCCTATTTCGAAAACGTGTCCGGTCTTAAATTTGGTACAAGTCGGTTTACGTGAAGCCAGGCGGGAACCGCGCCAATTTTCATTGCCGATTTTAGCAAAATTCATGAATTCAAGAATGAAAACCTTACCTAACCGAACCTAACGAATAATACAGTAGGTACTTATATCAGCTATTTTCAAAATTTGTTTGCCGCTGACTTCCATTAAAATCTATTAAATTAAACCGTCAAGAACCTTGAATTTTAAATTAATCAAAAAAAAAACACATTACAAATCCGTTTCAAATCTAGTTAGCTCAGCTTTCCAATTATTAATTTGACTTTACAACTCTTCTCTGCAGTTCGAATCCTATAATAGCATTATAAAAAAGATACTGAAATATTACTATTAATAACGCGAGACCTCTTCCGCCGCGTCGGTAGTTGTCTATTACCTCTAGTCTTGTATCTGGCTTCGTGTCTAGCATTCTTTCTAACCGTTACATCCGGCGGTGTCTATGTAAATTCGTTTTTGTCGTATTCGTTAAATAAATCCCGACGACGACAATGAATTTCTACGTTTTCGATTGTCTCTTTCGTTTTGTTTTCAGTAGAGGAAGTGTACGTAATTTATAACTGAAAGAGATAATGCCAACAAACGATGTGGCCAATGGGTTATTTAAAAGCTCGTTTGTTTTTCGTGTGCTTTGGCTTTTCCGGCCGCCTATTTTGAAGATTTTGGATTACGCCTTCATAAATTTCCTAGCGTGACTAATAATTAATTAATATAATAATATATATCTACAGATTTCAAATTTAATACCTATAGGACAAATATATTAGTTTTAATATCATTATTCATTAATAATTGTACTCATACTGGGAGTCAAGTCCAGAGGCTATTTTTCCTTGACACAAATAACGCAATCAAGTCGTCAGAAGAAATAAAAATAGGCCTCGAAACAGTTAAAATTATATAATTATTATTAAATTATACCAAAATCTTTAATAGATGCAGATAGGTACAAAAAAAATAATATCTGTCATCTTCGTTAGGTAATAAATATTTTAAGATACAGAATGCAATTCCAGAAAAGATACATATACATTGATATTTTACTAGTTATGTTGGTAGTTTGGTTAATTATGGTTTTTTAAAAGTTCTTAAAAACGGTTAGCCTTAGCTCTTCAAGTCCCTGAACCCGCCACTGAGTCAGGAATGTGTGTCACTGATTTCTTTCCCTATCCTGTAAGTATGTAAAGTATGTAAATTATGTAATATAAAAATTATGTACAAAATCATAAAAATTACAAGGAAGTAGAGGGATTTAATAACATTCTACAGTGGCACCATAGGCGATTCGTACCTACGTGTATTGGCATTGTATGCCATGAAGTAGTATTAAGATATATTTTTTATATCACCTCAATTATTAATGCAGTTAATCGTGTCGAAATTATAGCTTCTGAGTAGATTTCTGAATTGTTCCTTATCTAGGGTATACTAACGTCTTATTCTTGGATAGAAATTAACAAAAAAAACACTTAGTATCCATTTCAGTGATGTGTAAATATGATATTTTTTAACAGCACTCTGTCAACAACTTAAAAATATGTCCTTCCCATGAATAATGATAGAACAAAAAACGCCATGCAAACATGGTGAAAAAAGCTATATTTACCTTTTCTCTGATGGAAATCGCGCTGTACGCTGTGTGCATTTGCGTTGTAAATCATACAAAAAATATTAAGACGCGGGGTGTATCGGTAAACATCAGCACGTGTCCAACTGAAAACTTTACGAACTGCACATGCGCATTAGCCAAAAGCTCTATGTAGTTTTTAGGTGCGCTGGTGCGCACGCTCGCACGCATTTGTTTTTCGACTTCGACGAGACGTCAGAGTCGAATTGTGCGCTGGTCGGGAGAGACGTCTGTGAGTCAGTTAAAAAAATAATATAAAATATTATGCGCCGCGTTATTACATCGGAAGCTTTCACGCTAAAGTATAAAAAGCTCGATTTTTTCAAACGAAAAATCGTTACTTTAATTAAACTTTACAGTTTTGCTTGGTAGTAAGACTATATAAAATAATATTGTGCTTAAAACTATTATCGAAATACCTAAATGGTTTTTTATTTGCAAGAAACTTTATTTTATAGTGAGTGTTTTCCGTTTTAATTGGCGAATTATAATTAATGATCTATTAATTAAATCCTTTCAAAAGTTCCATTGGATATTTTCGTATTAAATCGTACACCAGGAAGTTTACGATATTCATAACGTAAATATTAGTGGTTATTAAAAAAATGTTGTGTTTTGGGTGTTGATGTTTTACGCGGACCGTTTGCACGTGTTTTGAATTTGTTGGTGTTTATTCTGGGTGCTTTTTTATATGGATTTTTTACGGCAGATAAAATTAAGCTCTGAAAACGCAGCTTTAGGTGAGTCGGGATTTCTTATCTTATAATTTTATCATATTTTATTAGCGTTTACGTTTATTTAAGCAAAATGATGCGTTGGTATTATTTACCTGAATATCTTATCATATTTAGTGTTTTTTAACGTTTTTTTATGTCTATATACCTACATATCATTGAAATAAACATCGCTTAATTCTTGTTTATAGACTTGGAAAGATTATTCATATATTTTAGTAGTATATTATGTTTAAACAAAATGCATCACTGTATTTTTTAAATATTTACATAACTACCTACGCCCTATCTATATGTCTATACCTATGGGCCCATGGGGTAGGTATGCAGGTACTTGAAATGTATATTTTTCTATAAACATTTACCATTTTGTTGCAATTTTTTTTATAATAATCTTAATTGGGTATTTTATTCGTTATGATACGATAATTTATTAGTTTAAAGTTTTTGAGAAACAATATTACTGACTTGGCGTACAGTTTATTTGTAAGAATTATCCAATAATATGCCAGTTGTATTCAAACTGGGCTCGTTTTTTTAAAACAGTATATTTATAGTACATTCACTACATTCTACCCAATAACGTTGAGTTACTTCAGTTAATTGTCTTTTAGTTTTGGCGGGAAGTCATGATGGGATGATGGAAAATGGGAAGGTAAAGTGAAATAAAAAGCTTTTGACTTACAATGGATTTTGTTTTGTAATCTGGACGTTTTTTTAAATACTGAATTTATTTATTGCTCTTTGGATCGAACAATAAAATTAGTATTCTCATTCAAATAATTAAATTATAGTGTATATAGTTTATGGCTACATGCGTATTTTGACATTCTGTATACCTACCACATTTAATTAGTTGTATTACTAAGATAGTAGGTATGGTGTGTAATACCTACAAATTATTGTGTTACAATAACAAATTACCTACTTGTTAATAACATTATAACAATCTTTAGTATAGATTGATACAAATACCCACCTAATATTATGGTTCACTTGTGTAGGTTCGTCGATTAATAATATTATCGCCTCCTTTTATGATATGTCATTGTAGATTAAAAATAGGGAATGGGACAACTGGCCGCCGGGACAATTGGGCGCCGCCGCACTCTCGAATGATATAAGTAGACGTTTGTAACATTTTGATACAGAAAGTACACGAGATATTTATCCTTTATTAATTTTACTTTTAACATACCTAATGTTTCTTATTGCGGTTTGAGAATCATTATGCTTGAGGGTGTATATGAAAATAAAAGATCTTTTCTCGTTGGAACTTAAACATAATATTATGTTCAAGTATTATGCATACTTAAATCATTATTTACGTTTGTATACCTATTTAAATTCTCACCAAGTATTAAACAATAATATGATTATATAAATAATAATTAAGTATGTACTTACATATAATTCATTAATCATTATCTAATATTTATTTTCTAATTTCATTCAATTGCGTGGCGACAAGTTATCCCGGCGCCAAATCGTCATAAACCCTGAAAATAAATAAGTAGTTAGAAGTGATGCGATAAGAGTCCTGGCATAAATATTGCTCTCCCATGTATCAATAAATTGAGGGACTGCGTGCCTAACAATAGATCTATAAATGTTTGATGAGGCCAATTGAATATAATTTAAGCTATACACGTTATTGAACAATAGCATGAATCGTTTTCATACTAATAAATAATTTATAGTATTACCTACGAATACAGTGCAGTTTTTAATATAAATGCTATTTGTCATAAGATATGTAAGTATTTATGCACATAATATATATATATGATATTGAGCTACCTTGCCTCCTTCAAAACCTTCCAGATGTTTTAATTAACATCAAAAAGTAAAAGTACTTTAAAGAAATTATTAAGAAGACATGAGAAAATAATTTAATGTAGATAAAACCTTAAAAACATTAAAATCTGATTTTTCCTGCATTTTCAAACTTTCAAATTGCGATATCTCAAAACTATGTTTTTAGGGTTGGTGACTTTTGCCTGAACGGTGACGATATCTAGTTTTTAACTGTCACTATTCCGTCTATGAGAATATTAATGGACATACGCCGAGAAAATGGTATGGGGGTTCCATTTCGAAAAAAATAACCATATAATGATTTATTATTCTTATTAAGGGCTGCTAGGGGAGGGGGTGGGATTAACAGAATCTCGTGCCCGGAAATTTGTTCGTATACAGTTCGCCGTATCACACTTCACCGTGAAATGTTAATCGGAAAGATATGGTCGTATATTAAAGACCGTCCAACCTCTGGGTCGTGTAGAACTGAGATAAAATTCATGTCTAAATAAAACACGGTTCTTGTCGGTTTACACTTAACAGAAAGCCAGCGACAAAAAAAATGAAAATAGCCGATATACTGGATTATTTGTTGGGTTAGGTTTTCATTTGTGGATTCATGAATTTTGCCAAAATCAGATAATGTTCGTATTGAATCTAATAAAAATGGAGACCGTTTAGTATAATAATATGGTCATCTCTTTTCGATAAGAAAGCTCACGGCGAACTGTGCTACTGTGAAATTTAATAGGTACATATAATTTAAATGTAACCACAAAAGCTAGCACATGCCACTGACCCCCGCATTTAGCTAAATAATTTGTAATTTTAGTCCTGGGGGGGGGGGGGGTTCCAGACCCAAAAACTTCCCTCTTGTGTCGCACTTGAATATTATATACCACTAAATTTTCACATTTTAATGAAAATAAAATCCTCGTAAAAATAATAATTAAATGTGAACAATTTATTGATTATTATAACCTAAAAACACCGTTTATAATTTGAGTTTTCAGTCATTATACTATATTATTATGTGTGAAATGCGATTTCAGTGATATAATATTATAGTTATTTGTCTTGCAGATAGATTTTATGTTTGAGTTATGGCGTGCGTACAGATAAGATAGAGCTTCAAACATTAAAATCCTGCATTTATTTTTTTCCTGCGGCGCTGTTATTTATATTATTATAATATTTTAGGAGTCACCCAGTTTTCATATAGATTTATAACATAGGTATTTACTGTGCCTAGTTGGTTATCAATACTGCTGCAATAATAGGAATTCATGTAAATTTGTCACTACATTACTAAGTAGGTACCATAGATTTAATATAACTACTAGTACATCGATGGTATCGGAGAAAAGAAGTTTTGGATCAGTGGTTACAAACTTTTCTGTCGGTGTTGTGGCATTTTCACTACGATGCTGATTTCGCATGTAAAAATAATCTGTTATTTAATTGGATACCTCTCACTATTATAATCAGGTACAAATCGGTTACGGGGAATACAGCGGCAAACACATTTTGAAAATAGCCGATATTATACTGGATTATTTGTTAGGTATTCCCCATAACCGACTTGTATCAACACGAGACACGTCATGCACTCGCTTATTGATTGCTAATAAAATAAAAATACAACAAAATTTGTTTCATTGTAATATTATTTAGGACATTAAGGTATTTGACAAATAATTTACATTAGTATCATTCATGTAACCAAACCATTACGACAGTTAATAATTCAATATGGATTTCCTAACTTTTGTGTTTACAATAGCAGGTACATACCTACTTTTACAACATGCACCAAAGACGGTTAGGTAGAGTGCATTTTGTACAGTGTTCGGTAAGAAATGAATAGTAAAATTTAAGGCATAGGATACCATTTAAAAGGGACGCAGAATAATATTGTCAATCGTAAAATTTTTACCGCGCCACATCTGGCGGGCCGTCGCGCCAGATGTGGATGGAGTCCAAACCAGACCCAAATTTAGCATGGGAGCTGGGATCCAAAGGGATGTGTTTCTGACATGGCTATATACATAATGATTTCACGGTATCTATAGTCTATGATATCACTCATAATCTAACCCTAACCATTTCTAATAGGTATCTACGTAAACTTTTGTGATTTATATAATATCGTCGCTGTTCTGGCAGAACACACTAACTGGAGAATACTAGTTTTGAGTAATTTGACTTTGAAGTTGTTAAAATGTTTGAAATGGTCTACCATGTGAGTTTATTAAGTAATCGTAAATAAGATGACTTTAAAATAAAGACTGTTTATTTATTAAGGTTTCCAGACGGTAAAGTTTGAAATAAGGAAGATTTTGGTATAACTAACTCAATGACATTTTTTCGAATTAGTGTCTTCTGCCAGAACAGTGACGATATATAATATACATTAATTAATTATAGTTACATAAATTGTAACTTTAAAACAAATTAATTAATACTTATAATAATTGTAGGTGAACTCTTGAGAGAAAATAATTATAACATTTTATGTACTTAAGGCTTTCAAACGTTTATCTTCCCGGGTAAATCTTGTCATTATAAAAATGCCTGTTGGCTAGATTCAAATTAAAACACATGTAAACTGGACGATTGTCGTATCATCCATCCTTTTCAACGTGTCCGGAAACTTGTACGTATGCAGTTCGCCGTATCACACTCCACCGTGAAATGTTGTATCGGAAATACATGGTCGTATATTAAAGACCATCCAACCTCTTTGGTTCGTATTGTACTGACATTAGATGCACATCTAAATAAAACACGTTTCTTGTCGGTTTATACTTTACTTTCATTCTTGAATTAATCAATTTTTCCAAAATCAGCTATGCAAATTGAACTAATGTTCATATTGAATGTTATAAAATTCTAGACCGTATAGCATACGGTCATCTCTTTCCGATAGAAAACTCACGGCGAACTGTGCAGCGGTGAAATGTTTTACGTACAATTTACATGTAACCATTTTTCAAGCAGGTCGTTTGTATTTTATTAATTTATTGTATACCAAATAGCAACCATCAACACTGATAATTCACGAATCAGGCACACACACAAGGGCGGGGGGGGGGGGGGGGGTAGTTTGAGTCAGGACCCAGCATAAATTAGTAAATTTCATAATATATAAATATACTCAGAAGAAAAATCAACGTTCTTTTGACTATCCTGAAAAGTAGCTAGTGATTTAAACATAACTAGCCCCTTTCCTTTCACACACAGTATATTAAATATTTTACGGCGTTTTTATTGAAACCATAAAACATATTATTACACATAGAAATTCACATACAAAGTTGTCCAAAACACAATCATATTATCTTTACTCTTGAAAAGTAATGATTTTAAACATACCGCCCTTTTCCTTTCGCATACAGATATTATTTTATGTTAAATTTAATATACTATACTACGGCATTTTTTATTGAAATCATAAAACATGTGGTTATGTTTTAAATTATATCTATGGTTAGTGGTTATTAAAATGACCGCATCGATAGAATGGAGCCTGTAAAGATCATAACTTTTCGAAGATTTTAAACCACCAGTGTACGAAAAATATTTTAAAATCACATTTCGTAGAATTTTGGTTTATTGCCAAGGTATGCAATAGACATACTACAGCTATGCCATAAATAAAAAGAAGAAAAAACTCTCTTCCGTGCATTTCGATTATTGGTTAACAATAATCGGTATTATTTTATTGATGAATAACTTTCACAGCTTGGCCTATTTTATAAATATTATAAAGTCGTAATAACATGTACCTATTTAGTTTTTGCGAACATATTTTATATTTAAGAATGACGTAAAATTACCCAGATTTGTTTTACTTGATTATTTATTGAAATAGGTATGATTAATATTAACTTTTACATGCTTACTTGTAAAATCGGGGTTTTGGTTATTATGTTATTTAACAGAACCGAAACCAAAAGATTTTTTTACCCTGGAATCAAACTTTAAATATTTAGGGTTCTAACAGGGCTGGTTTCTTTTATTATGGTAAATTTATTAATAATATCGTAGCACGATAGGTAACAATAATGTAAAATTAATATTTTTTAAAAACATATTTTAGCGAACTTTGAATATGTGTGAAATACTTTTAATGTGCACTTCATATATTTATATTTTTAAGATATTTAAATCCATATCGAATGAACGTATTCTACATAGTAAATACATTTTTAACACAATATACCTATCTACAGTACCTTCCCAATTATCTAGAGAATTTATCTAAATTAATTAAGTATTGCTATAATTTTAAAGCAAATGGACACTGCTACTGGAAATCAAAAAGCGATAACGAAAATATATTTCTGCAATAATATATTATAAAATAATGCAAAAATACTGAAATTACAGTGATGTCATATTTTGTAAAAATAGGCAGGGATTTACGTTTATATAAGCTTTACAAACGTTGAATTGTAATCTTCGATACCCACTTACCTATATGAAAAGTTAGGAACAAAGGATTATTTTTATTCCTCTGAAAACCGCATGTTATTATTTACTTACATGTCTCGTAGATAATAATAATTGGTCTTCGGGCGAAATTAAAAGCATCCGCTCTCTCGACGGCAATTACATACAAGATGTCTTGAAACATTCATTCACCTCTTCCTACTCCTAACATTTACTTCCACAGATGTACGTAGGTGTCATTAAGACCCATACTTAGTACGTTTTACATTCCTGGATTCATTTTGCATGCCTACGGATACATCTGCCCGCTCGAATTAGCAGGAGTTCTCATTTGTCATCGTGAGTTGTCATAAGCTCATATGAATAATATTTAAAACCAAGGCAGACGTTTTGTAGACGCTTTTTGAGAATTTCATGCTTCAAGTTTACTATTTATGACCACGAAGCTGTGTATGAGCGAAGTATTAATGTATTCATTGACAATTTTCTTCTTCTTTTTGGTCAATGCCTGCTCCTTCTGCGTTAGAGAATCTCTCTATTTCCATTTTTTCTGACCATACCAGTATCAAGCATATTGTATTGTATTTAATAGCAGCCTTCCAGATACCGGTATTTGGTTGGATTGAAGGATCTGTAGCACATGACTGATTCTCTAAGACGCTTTTTATTATCCAGACACTGACCCCCCACCCCCCACACTGCGATCTGCTGTCATATTGTCTTTTCTCCTCTGAGTAGGGGTTGTTAAGGCCGAAACATTACAATTTTACCCATCTCTTCTGTATTATCCCATGCTAAGGCATATTTGAGCTCCTCAGCGTTACTCTGCTATTTGAGCTACTTACTCTGTCATTCAAAATTTGGTCATTGTATTACTATGCGTGCAATGTCCTTCTGAACATCACATTCATCAGAATGCTACTCCGTCGACTAAATCGCTTCTCCCAATGGGGACATCAAATCTTTTGCCCATTTGAGGTTATTTTGCTATGTGAAAAGTAGTATATTATACTTACATCATTTCTCCTTATCTAGGGATGCACATGGTCGACATTTGTATCCACTTGCTTTGGCACATATTCCAGTCCAAGCATTCGGTGATTCATTGTTATGGCATGCCTGATTGACCGGTTTCTTTTTCATTTCCCTCAATCCCACATGTGATTCGTTGGAGGCATATTATGTCTACTACGCGCTACATTGTTAGCCTTTGATCTCGTCAATGAGAGAGTAGGCAGATATTACAACGTTTTTATTAACTCGTATTCTTGTTTGTCTAGTACAAATCTTGCAATCGATTTTTAACTAACTTCCCGACTAGCTAGACACTTGAATATATTAGAACGCAATGCCAATGCATTTTTTAAATACTTTTAGCCATCTTTAAGCAGAATTGAATTAATTTTCAGTTAATTCTGTTTTGTATGGAAAGTTATTAGAGTTATTAAAGTAAAAGACTATTATTGGTTGCTAAGGGGGTGGTCCTAGCAACTAAATTATTAATATATACGTGCGTTACTATGGAAATCAAAATGAAATGTCAAAGTGATATTTCAGTAAGTATTCTATATTTGTTAATTTTTTTATTTTTTATTTACTTCATTTCAAGTACAAGTTTGAGCATATTGAGCATCATAATTAAACAGAAAATTTAAAAACGTTGTAAATAAAAAGTTCTTTTTATCTTGTAATTATTTTATAAAATAGGTTTAAAAATGTCGTGAAATTTATTATACAATGCGTATTCCAAAAATACTGAACCTTCTAGTGACGTTCGTGATATTATTACTTATTTATTATTAAGTCTCACTAATTATTTTACTAAGTACGTAAGTACCTACTCGTGAGTTGTTTTCAAAAGTGTTGTGTGTATATCAGAACCACTTTGTTCAATCAAGTTTTAAAATTGCACGCAATTAACGGTTAAACGCAAATATTAGTAATACGAGTACATACAATATTAATACCTACTTGTTTAAAAAAACGTAATCTATACAATGCAAACATAAATTAATATTTTACGGTTAATGGCACAGTAAACATTTCACCTGGCTTCAGTGAAATTGAGCGCTACAAAAACAAGTGAATGTACACGTAGGTACACACCATCATGTAAGTGTAAGTAAATAGTAGACGTGCAATGGTTTCAGCATCCACACTAGTGAAAAAAATTAGTACGTTCCCTTATGTTTATCAGTTGGTCGATTTAAAAATAAAAATTAATTCCAAAACCGTAAGTAATTATTCAAATAAATCTTGTAAATAATTTATAAAGAATCTCCATTAAAGTCATAATACAACTTGGGCTGTTCTGATCCGATTACTATCTCATGAAACAGATAAACTTTGCTTCCCGTACCGACAGCACATAAGCCAGGATCTTTCTTGACTACCTAACGATTAAAACTAAAACATTCACATGGTCAATGTTTATCTACATAAGCTCAGTGGTGTGCAAACGATAGAGGTTTTCACATCACGGAGGTATAACAGCATCTTAAAATAACATAATAATTTATATTATAATACGTTGATAGATATTGAAAAGGTTATTCTTGTTTATATATTTTATACTTTCAGTATATTAGTTTAATCACTACCGCCCAAATGTAATATATTATATGGAACTCTAATATAAAATATTAATATAACAAAATAATATTGTATGGTCCTCAATATCGAGGATTTTACTGATTCATCATCAGCCTGAATCTATCCACTGCTGGATGAAGGCCTTCGGCCATGTGCGTTGCGATGCCATGTACTTCTGCAGAACTAAGCCATTTCATCGATCCAGTGGCCTCTCGGTCTACCTTGTGGACATTTTATTTTTGTACTATATTATGTGTTAACTAGAATCATTTATTTTTGTTGGCCCACGTGCTCCTCTCACCCATGAGCTCTTTTCATTAAAAAGTCTCTGTATACTTGGTCAAAGCAGTCTTTAGTGTGTGGCGACCTTAGTCTTGTGTATCTGCTCCCAGACAATCATATCAAAATGTAGGGCCTCATGATACACTATTAAGACCGAGTGTGATACGGGGTGAGTTGGTTTGGAGGGGTCAATGTTTGTGTTGGTTATAATATTATCTTATTTTGCTATAATTCTTTGAACCTAAACCAGAGCGCTTCAATAGACATGTATTGATATTTTTAGTTATTGTATATCAATTGTGTTTCAATTATTGTAGTGAACATACTAAAATGGTAACAATGCCGAAACGTATGAAAAAGCCACTTCTGCACATGTTGCCAGTGCGATATTTTGAAATTATTATACTGCGCCCCATGTCGAGTGAATTTTTTTGCTTGCGACACCAGCTGTTTTTTTAAACTAAAATTTCGCATTCTAGAAGTATGCGGAGAAGTTACATTAGGTTACTGTGACATGTTGTGAATACCAACAAAATCACATCGACATGTTCGACGTGTTGGAGTCGTGACTAGTTTAGATGTGCGACGCAGCTTACACGTATGATCTCTAAAAAAATGTCTTTCATAATGAGGAGTTCATAAATGGAATTATAAATTGTTCGAGAATCATTACACCAAATCAAGGTTTTTGCACTGCACTGCCGTCAAGTTGATTCGTATGTACTTCTATGCTAGAAAGCTTTAATAAAAAGCACACATGATAGATATTGTGCACCGTTATTGTTCCATCATCACATCATCTTTCTTACGATAACGGCAAACATCCGTTTTCAATTCGTATTAATTTTAAAAAGCTTTCAATAAAAAAAATGAAGTACAATAATAAACATTTCTGATAAAGTGCGCGAATTATTAATAGACCTTTTGTTTTAAAATTTCAAATTGATCGCAACATAAAGTTTCAAAACCATGATACTTGACCAGTGATTCTAAACCTTTTTAAATTGGCGGGACGGGACGGGGGACCCTTGAGATATTTAAACAATGTCGCGCAACACCTACCAGGCTAACATGTTAAAGTCCAGGATAATAATCATAAGAAGACTCTAAATGCCACTCTTTACTATTTTAGTCTCAAATGTTAACCACTACGAATTCTATGTTTTAGGATGCATAAAAAAATCTATAAACTATTGATTTACAACTTTACAAACAGACGTGGGATATTAGTTCGAAATTTTGTAAACTCCACGGAATCTACCATACAAAAGATGTTATATTCGTAATCCTTCCCTAATCTGCCGCCTCCTTAGAATGCCTTAGCCGGTAATCACATCTAAACTCGCCTAGTCTGTCGCACAGCCATAAATCAAATCTTCCAAGAACGTCGATCCGGTGTTGCATATGAAGAAAGCGCACATATACCTAGCGACAGTCGCACGTAACCTTCGAAACGTGTAGATATTTGGATGCGGCGTTCGGCGAGCCGGTATAGGAATGACCAATTCGTAGGTGTTAGTATGCGTCCTGTCGCCTTCCTCGCAGCTCGAGAAGCATGCAACTTGTCGATTGCGACTGTAGATGTTTTTTTTCAAACTAAAAAGTCGCATTCGACCAATCTGCAGAGCTCCATTTGGCAACGTGTGTTTTATGAATAACGATGACGTCACATCAACAAGCTCGACTTTTAATACAGGCGATTCATTGCTTAATTATAGGTCACGTCACGTTATACCTTGTAAGTATACCTTACTTTTAGCTGATTACACCAAAAAGGCTACTTTTTGAGAAACCTTTTACGAATTCTGGCCCAAAGCCGAAGCCGAGGGTTCCGCGGAACCCGATTGGGAATCATTGTTAACGATACATACCACTAAGCTTTGCATTTGGGATTCCGCTTGATTTTTACTCGGTCATGGGATTGATCACCATGTTTTTGTTTAACAACCAAGTGCAATTTGTATATAAATAAAAAATATATTGAAATTTCGGAAACATGTCGCAACTGTCTCGAATATACGGGATGAAAATAATAGGCATTATTATAAACTGACTCCCGGTATAGAATTAATGAAAAATGGTTATTAGCCAAAGCCAAACTCTGCATCAAAACACACGTTGAATAAATCACCTTGTGAATTTGACAGATGCAACTTTCGAAGCCTTGGTCAGTGGTCATCAATCCATAACTGGCGTACAGCCGTAAAATATACTATTTACCATCCTTACCATTGATCATAAAATTACTTAAACCAGTAAGTAGATGGGGGTTAACTAAAAATAACAAAAAACTGGTAACATAATATTATAATATGATATTTAGTTTCGCATTGTTTCGTTATTTTCACTCAATTGTAAGCAATTATTGATTGCCTTGCAAACATAACATTATTATATCCACCGATGTATTGACAGTTACGATCAATTGAGAACATCAAGTTGCCATCAGGTCAATTCGAGAATCATTAAACTAACAAGTTAGTCACAACATTGAAGTTGCTTCATTGTTGCAATGAGACTTACTTATCTACCAATACTAAATTAAGTAGATGAATTGTATACTAATTCCTCCAATTAATAAGTACATAATATTACTGATTCCATTTCTAAATAACTTAGCCGCTATAAAACTATAAAAAAATTAAAATAACAATGACATGTATAAAAAACATGGAATTAAGATATAAATAAATAATAATGAACTTTGTTTTTCGTCTATGGCAAGCGCGCACACGAGAGTTTTGAGTTTTCGGATCTTGATCTCTCCTCCCCAGGACCGAAAAGAGTACAAATTTAATTTAGTTAGATGGAATATCATTTCTTGTTTAGTCAGGACTCGTGACCCGGATGATTTGGCTGTCAAACAGCATTCTCAACGGTTTGACCTCACTTCTATCGGCATTCTACGACACGAAAGGCCTATGTTAGTGAAAGACCCGTGTATTAATGCGACCGTCGAAGTCTTAAGTCATCCAATTTTGCACTAATATTCTGGCTGCGTGTCTAAAATACAAAATACAATATGTACACGAACTAATACTGACGATCGTATATAAATTATGATTGTTGGACCACGTATATCTATAGCTGCAGGTCAGGTGTTCATCGCTAAACTCAATTGTTTGGGAATGGGGATTGGGACAACGTCAGGATAATTGGGCGCCGCACTGTCGAATGAAATAAGTAGACGTTTGTTACGATTTTATACATAAATTACACGAGGAATGTATCTACTATTTAGTAGTTTATATTCATTTTACTTTTAACATAATGTTTCTTATTGCGGATTGAGAATTATTGCGCTTGAGGGTGGTTAATATAAAAAATAAAAGAACTCTCTTCTCGTTGGAACTTAAACATACTATGCACAATGAAATCAGATTCTTACCAAGTATTAAATAATAATATTAAATATATATTTTTTTAAACTACCTGTAATTCACGAACGACTATTTATTTTCGAATTTGATTCGATTGCGTGGCGCCCTGTTGTCCCAAAGCCGAATCGTTCTATCTAAACCCTGAGGAATGTACACGAAGAGTGCGGAGTAGTACAACCATTTAGCCGGCTTAAAAATCAATAATAAATTTTAATGGATATTTATTTTTCGAATTATACTCCATACCATTTTCCTATGGCTTGTCTATGGTCAATAGTTTTCTGCGGCGGTTGAGTTTCCGCGAATCGCTTGTTGCACCAATCGCAAATCTGTACGTGAAAATGTTTCCAAAGATAATATTATTATAATATAATATACTTACTATGTTTATCACACACCTTGATACAGGGGCATTACGATACTACGCAGAAATGCTCACCTATTTTTAGTATAACCCGAAATACGTTTTGTTTACATTTCAACCAGAAGTAAAACAAACATCCCAAATCAAATTGATTCGTCGTAAATTTTAACTGTCTTGCACTGAACATTTTACGAAAGCATCAAGCAACCCTTCCTCTTCGGTCTACTTGAAATCAAACCAATATTATTTATTTGAGTAGTTCCTATTCGTATTGCGCCCGCAGTTGAGTAGTTTCAGGACGCCCGATAAATCGTGTACAGCGTTAGGGTTTTTCTTGCCAGATCTAGCATTTTTCGGTAGACATCTACTTGCAAAAAATGCACGTGGCTTATGGCGTTTTTATTTGCGTTTTTTGATGCCTTCGACAGAAATGTACTGAAAATGAGCTAGATATTTAGTTTATTTACTCAGATATTTAATGAACGTAGGTCGGTACTTGAGAAATAAAACTACACAATGAAACAATATGAGCATTCATATTATAATGGTATCAGATATTATAATTTAATGTGTGCTTGTGCATGTGGCATCGGATTGCCGATTATCGGGGATTCCATTCTCTAATTGCCTATACCTACCTAATTATTACTTATCTTGAAATAAGTTTCAGGGAAAATGTGAAGAGTTCACCTAATGTAAAACAAACGTAATTGATCCTGAAATTCAATTAATTCTCACAAATTTTGATGTATTCTGTGTTTATTCTATTTCAATCATATATTATGTATATATAATATTAAGGCTATACTTCAGTTGAGGCATGTTCTAAAAAGATCGTGACTAGGCAATGCGCGGATTGTGCAAATGACGCGTGCCGAACGAAATTGTCATAAAAGTTCAACATGCGTCCATTTAATGTTATGTTTATTATTATAATATTAGTAATAATAATAGTATGTTCATTGACTTGATTTCTTTTTCAAGTACATACGTAAAGTTTTTTAGTCATCTTTAGACGATTTAAGAATATATTCCTCCGACGCCATGACAAAACAAATTGACGTGCTCACACCTCGACTGTCGGTCTCCGATGGGCGACGAGTGCGAAATTTCGTCGCACCTATTATTGAAAATAATCTGCCGTTTCACTGATGTATGCTCTTAATATAATACTATTTGTTTTTATTACAGGTATCGACGATGGATAGGAAAGCATGAATTACTTGAATTAGAAGATAGAAGATATCCAGTCTCGAAAATGTATCACTGCAGCAATTTTCTTCTGTCCAGCGCGTTCCTTCTGAGCTTAATAGTTTTTCAAGTTCACCACTGCTTACCTTTGGCGAGGGAGGTTGTATTGGGTAAGTCACAATGTTAATTTATGGTTACAAACTTATCTATATTAGTACTTATATAATGCCGGCGCTCCATTGACACGCAAGTCGGACGATTTGCAGCCTTCGGACTTTTTTTCGCGTGGGGCACCGCAGATCTGCAGACTTTTTAATCCGCAGACCAGGCTCGTTGGATTTCAAACATGTTTGATATTTTACTCTCCGAGTTGCCAGACTTCGTCCGTCGATCACTATGTAAATTCGATTTGACATTAATACGTAATCATTCGGACCGAAAAAAATCTGTAATTATATTAAACATTTTCATTGATTGATTTGTTAATTTACACATCAGAAAATTAGAGATTTACCAATTATTTTATTATTTGTATTTATGAAATTCATAAAAGAAAACGTAAAACTTATGTTGTTTTCACTGCTATATTATTTTATGCAAGTCTATATATAAATAACACAAAATTATAGGAGTATCAGAAGACATTACGATAATCGCAACTTTTGACAGCTCGACTTTTTTATTCGTTCGTTGATCACAGTAGCAGAGCATAGACAAATCGGACGATTTATTGTCCTCGGACTTTTGGCTCGCCAATGGAGCGCTGGCATTACAGTGATATGTTTTCTGTTTTTACAATGCTTCCATAAAAATGACATCGTAAAATAATGTGTAGAATATGTATGACTTGAAATTAAAAAAAAAACCGTAAGTATAAAAAAAAAAAACTAAGTAGGAAGGTACTTAATGTTATCAATAATTATTCGCAAATGCAATGATATCTTATTTATTTATCTCCTGAAAATATCCATTCAAAGTTCAAACTCCTATTTAAACACGTAATTTATAAATTTAAATTAATTAATTTATAGTAAACATTACAAATTACAACTTCAAGACGTTCACAACATTATATTGGAAAACAAATGGGTATATAGTGTTAAAACAATACTAAAAACGTAGAAATGGAAGCAGTATAAAAAGAGTCTAAAGAGTAGGTAAATAAAATAAATATAAAGTTGGTACATACATGGAAGTACGCCGAGTGAGCAAAGTGGACCCTATTTTAGTAATTTATAAAAAAACTCCCACCTGAACTCATCCTCACGTAAGTGGAGTATATCAATATCGAAGTGATTTGGTTGAACAGAATTATCGCTCTCCCAATAATTGGGACCAATTATTATTGTCGTCACCAGTAACAAGTTGGTTATAAGATAAGTGATGCTCCCGATTTCATCAGATAACACAAATTCATACTACCAAGATTGGCAGAGTTTAGACAACAGTATGCAAGCATACCTAAGAGGAAGAATAATATCATCCAGCTTCAAAAAAATATTTTGGACTCGCTCAAAGGCCGTAGATATTTCAACTGATGCGGGAGCATACAATGGTTACATGTAAATTTTACGTAAAACATTTCACCGTAGCACAGTTTGCCGTGAGCTTTCTTATCGGAAAGAGATAGCTGTATAATATTTTATTGGATTCAATATGAACACTAATTCAAATTATTTCATAGCCGATTTTGGCAAAATTCATGAATTCAATAATGAAAACTCAACAAATAATCCAGTACCTACCTGATATCGGCTTTTTTCAAAATTTGTTTGCTGCTGGCTTCCTGTTAAGTGTAAACCAACAAAAACCGTGTTTTATTTAGACATAGATTTTATTTCAGTAGATACTATACGACCCAAAGAGGTGGGACGGTCTTTAATATATGGCGGACGGCCATATATTTCCGATACAACATTTCACGGTGAAGTGTTTTACGGCGAACTATATTTTATATATTTTTTGATTATTATGTGTCGATACGACAGCTCCATTATTAAAGTAGATGTATTAAAAATCGCTAATAATTCACTGTATAAGTACCCTTAATTTGAACTACAACACAATTTGAAAAACGTTAATGTAGTGTGCCCACACACTGCCTTTGATCTTAGCGGTAGGTAGGGGGCGCGCCAAATATCCTAGTCTGAGGGCCCGTTTCAGGATGTGTGTGCCATGGTGTAAGTACACCGAGTGCAATAGACAAAAGACCGATAAACGAGAAATTAGGCTGTGTTGTGTTGAGTAGGTTTGTGTATAAGTTTAATCCAATAATACTTTTTTTTGTCTATGTTCATTTAATATTTTGGAACCTCAATATTAAAAAACAAAAATCGACGATAAACGTTCGGCGAAAAGAACGACTACACCCACTATTTATAGTCGGGGGTGTAAATCAAAAGAACATTTTTTCAGTGGAATTCGGCATAAATATTCTAGCTCTCTAGACTAACCGGGTAGCACAGCCAATATTATTTGAGTAATGGTTTAGCATAGTAGGCGCACATGTCTAGCATGGTCGCTGTTAGTCACTTTTCAATCCGCCAGTCGCTGATGACACGCTCAACGGTTACCATAGTGGCGGCCAAGGCAATTTAATAAAAACTAGGAGAAACTGTTCAAATATGCCGCCGTGTATTGTGAAAATGTGTAAAAATAATTATATGAAGAAGAAAAAGAGCCTATGGGACTAATTTACATTCTCCTCCTTGGGCTCCCCCCAATATTATATCCTGAATGCGCTACTACGAATATGTAATCTAATTTTTGTTTTCCAAATTATGTAGGTGTACCTATTTACAATAAAAAATAATGTTACATTGTTTGATTTTAAATTGCATAAAAATAATGTAATTTTAATTAGGGACTAGGTACAATTTATTTCTTTATTATCTTCCCTGCTAATAATTGTATTATTATAATTTATATTTATTATATTGAATAGTTTTCACTAAAAACACGTTTAAAATTATTTACATTTCATTCAATTTAACCATTATTCCGCCTTAAAAGCTGTGTCAAAACAGATTATTTCCGAGGAAAACTAAAAAAAGCTCCACAGTTTAAATGAATGAATATAAATCAAAAGCAGACTGTTGTTTTAAACTCTTTTTTTTACCGCGCGATACTAATTGCGACCGGGTTTATTTCTGGTCGCGAAGACAACTGACTACTCTTTCTCTATGAAGTTAATTTCATATTTTCCAGACGTCATGTCAGAGATTCATCAGGCTGAACGGTCTACCAGCCTCCTTCGTACGGGGAATTTGTCTCGCGTCTGTCTGCGCAAGGGGGGAAATTACTTTATTTCATATCTGATGAACCGAAATGAAACGATCTTGATTATTATCAAATCTGTATAGGTAGGGATTGCAATACTATTAAGTATACTATTAAGTAACTAATTATAGCAAAAACCTACATTTATTATGTTGACATTTAAAAATATGTATTGATCATAATTGTAGAACTAGTGGTTTTTTACGAATAATTTGAATTGATTATTTTAACCAAATCCTCAAAAGTTCATCAAGTGCAAATAAGTCCCCCGGCTGTAGGAAAAGCTTCTTAAATTCAACGCTTGTACATAATTCATCGCGACAAATACTTAAGTATATAAATATATTTGATGAAATTGGTTTTATTATTTTTTCACCTCTGTTGGATTCACTCGATATATTTGCATTTTAGCAGCAAATAACTTATAATTCATTTTCTAAAACGTACACGAGTGTGCTATCTTAATACCGAAAATTCCGGTATTTTGGATTTTTAAAACCGGTATTTCGGTATTGATAAATACTGGAATTCCGGTTTTGAAATACCGGTATTGCAATCCCTATGTATAGGTACTATATTGGATTTAAATGATTGTTGTATTAATAACTATGGATTTGTAGGTAATTTGTTATACCAATACAAGTACTAATGAATAAAATTGCTTTATCTACAATCCGATGTTGATATTTCATTGTTTCATGTGGATTTCGAAGAAGTTGCATAACAGTTTTTTTAAGAGAAATATAAATGATAGCCACTTTCCCACCCTATTCGGTATATATGCTATGTTAAAAAAACAACGAAGGAGAATGAACATATATACGCTTGATCAAACTGATTTTAAGAAGTTAAAAAATGTTACTTTTTCTATATTCGTCCCAAAGGAATTCTTCTTCAAGCGAAGTGAAAAGGTTGTATACCTATGCTTTACGTTTACACCGGCCAACAAAGCTGCTTTAAAATTCATAAATTAATATACATTGTTCCGTTTAAAAGCCCCGTTGATTGCTGAAATAATAAATTAACTGACAATTTTATTTATGTTGAGTGGAAGACACAGGTTATCACCCCCTAATAAGCCAGAAGTAAATTAACGTCAATCAAACGTCATTGCTTTAATTTAATGTCTGGCGAGGGTTTATTTTATGCAATAACTTGACCATCAATTTTTTGTTGGGTCAAGAAGCATAACTATAAGACACTAAATGTAAATGCAATTCAAATTATGGTTCCATATTTTTCATTGCATGTTTTTATCTTCCAATAATATATATTTATTGATAGCATTGTTTATTAGGTTACAATATGTAAGCTGTACTTATGCAGTTCGCCGTATCACCGTGAGCCGGAAATAGATAGCCGTATAACATTGAGATCGGGTCCTTATATATACTGACAACTTTACAGATGAAAATATTTTTTTAGAACACGTGTAAACAGTAATTAAAGTTTAAAAAAAGTATAAAACACTAACTAAGCAAACTACACCAACCCTTGTTATTATTATATGGTGTGGAATGAACACTACCTTATATTTTTGTACCTATTCTATTTTAATTAATTAAATGTTTTCCTACCAATACATGACAGTTAATACGATTAAAGAGCACCACATATTATAGTTATAAATATTACAAAACAGACGTACAATTTTACTAACGGTGAAATGCTCCACGAACAACGCGATCTCAATGCTATACGGCCATCTCTTTCCGGTACAACATCTTACGGTGAACTGTGATACTGTATACCTATAATTTTCCGTACATGGCTGAGATGATGATGAATACGCGGACGAAAATCATGGTACAAATATTATAATTATTATAGAATGTTTGAAAGATGGGAGTCAAATATTGTTCGGAAAAAAATTGTACCCCTTCAAATCTTTCGTATACCACGGGAGCACACGTTTGAGAAACACTGTGTTAGAGCAAAGTTATTGATTATTTTATGCGAAACATATAATTAAAATCCCAAAATGGTTACATGTAAATTGTACGTGAAACATTTCACCGTGGCACAGTTCGCCGAGAGTTTTCTATCGGAAAGAGATAACTGTATACTATACGGTCTCCAATTTCATCAGATTCAATATGAATATTAATTCAATTTTCATATCTGATATTGGCAAAATTCATGGATTTAAGAATGAACACCTAACCTAATCTAACTTAACCTTACAAAAAATACTACAGTATAATAATATCGGCTATTTTCAAAATTTGTTTGCTTCTGGCCAGTGTTGCGTATTTTTCTATGCTGATTATAGTACAAAGGCGTAAAAATTATAGTATTTCTGTAAAAAATATAGTATTTCTGTAAAAAATATAGTACAGGAACATTTTACGGCTCGAATTCTTCAAAATTATAGTATTTTGGCATATTCGGCGTAAAATTTTAGTATTTTAGATTTTTTGCAGAATGAAAATTTTAGTATTGTACTATAATTATAGTAGGGTTGGCAACACTGCTGCTGGCTTCCTGTAAAGTGTAAACTGACAAGAACCGTCTTTTATTTACTTAGGCATGAATTTTATGCCAGTACTATACGACCTAAAGAGGTTGGATGGACGGTCTTGTGTTATTAATACAACGATTTTTTTCGATCAAATCAATATTATTTATTGAATATAATTATGAGTTAAATAATTTATTATGAGTTCAAGTCCCATTCGATGATCCCAAGTACTTTATAAAAACGTCTAAAAACAAATTATAATAATATGTAGTATACATAAAACACGCCTAAAACGTAAAATAACACAAATATTTCAATGACACCTTTAACTTAATTTCAGCATGACAAAATATTTGACCTAGTGGGAACATTCACTCAACCGTACGCCTTTCCTATTAATTGTAGGTAAATGTTTTTAAATAATATAATAGTACCTACTTAATGTTTTTTTGCATATTTACATAGCTTCGTTTCATATACGAATAGCAATTCAGCCATTAATATTAATTTCGATGCCTTTATCTACAAAAAAATAACACTGAATAAAATAAATTGATTTTGAGAAATCGTTAAAAACTAATGTTAGCTGTAATAAGGATGTTTAGTATTAGCATACATGTTTTAACGTCTTATAATTTTATTGAAACCTCAGAACAGATTAAAAAGATATACATGTGAAAGCCATTCACCATCAAGAAAAACAAAGCCCGCCTGAATGATCTCAAATCTTGCCAATTTTGAATGCGCGTTTCGTCTACGTGACAAATTTTAATGAATATTGCGATATATATCGAGTTTATTTGTCTCACATCTCTCCACACTCAAAATTCGCCCTTGTTAAAGCCTCATTAAGAAGGTAAACATCTTCCCATTTATTTTTGTGTTCGTTGAATATACTCGCAGGTACCTATAACTTGGTAAAGCGTCTGAAAATTACCAGTAAATTTAAGAAAAAATGATGTAATGATGCATGCTAAATAACATAACAGGTAGATACTGCCAAAAGTTTGCAAGTCTCGAAATCATGTTATGGGTGGAGTAATTGCAATTTGTAAGTTTGATATGCCCTATGAAATCATGCATAATGCTAATTTATTTGTGCTCTATGTGCTTGTCCTATGTATCGGATGACCTTGTTTTTTTCTAGCTTACATACACATTTATAATACACATAATAATATAATCCGTTGTTCACTCTAAATACCTAAATTATCGACTTACCGATTTTTGGCAGCAACCCCACCATTAAATAATACTATTCTTGTCCACAAAATAATGACTATGTGTGATCGGAAGAAGTTTATACGGCTACTATATTTATATATGGACATATAATCCGTTGTCACCTCTAAATATATTATAAACTATCAACTTACGAACTTTTGGCAGCAATCCCACGAATTATATTATTTTCTATCGTAGAGCTGAGCATAAGTTGACCAATATAATATTACCTAGTAAAATTACTAAATAACATACATTACGAAGCAAGTAGGAATATAAAATATATTGTTTTTTGTACCTACGTATCGTAGCTATTTGGATTTTTAAAAGTTTTCGTCCTGTGATATTTTCAACTTCTGTATTTTACTCAAATAACAGTGTGAGAATATATACAATATATAGAATTAATTGTAAGGGTAAAAAATAATATGTTAGAATATCTTGTACAGGTGAGAGTGCCTAGGTCAGTGGTTTCCAATTTTTATGTTGCTACGCCTCTTTAAAAAAATCTAACCTTGGCGCATCCCCCCCCCCCTTTATTTCATTAAATAATACAGACACCTTTTTAAATAGTCAACAATGTACTAACGGTGAATGTGCTTGTTTATTAGCACAATTAATTTCAATAGTAGTCAATCCAAATTCATCATCGTTCATGGACAAATCAATTCTATCATGGGCCCCACATCCTGAATCGGGCACCAGGCCTGGATCTTTGGTGGACCCACTTAAAAAACGCTGAGGTTAAGGGCAGTATGGTGCTCTTATGTAGTGATTCCTAAATTATATACGACGGGAGTTATTATTTAAGCATTTATCAATCATCATTTATAGGTATCACATCAAATTGCAACGCACAACCACATATTTAAAATAATGTGAAAAGTGCATTAGCAAACTAACCAATAAATAAGAAATAGATTTTTGTTTGCTTCAATAATATATCTGTCGCAGAAATCTTTTAAAAGTGGAAACATGGCGATCTTATTTTTTTGTAATTTTGATTTCCAAAGCTCCTTTTTTTTGAATGCCTTCACTCTGACTTTTTAAATAATCAGTGAATGAATTAGTGGTCCTTGCATTGATTTATTTCAACCAAATAGACTAGTATAACAACAAAATTATCGTTCTTAAACAAATTTTTCTCAAATTTCAACATTATGATTTGACTATTATATTTCATTTTTTCATGATATAGCCCAATGACATTAATATGGACGAAGCATCTAGAAAATAAAATGACACTCACTTTGTGTCGGGTCTGCCGGATGGCGAAATTCAAATTTTAATATCGGTATCCTACGCTCAAATGAACATTCTGCTTGCAAGCGGTCTGGCGACACCGCTGGGTCTGCCCATACAAAATTTCTGACTGTCAGGTTTCGACTCCACCGTTATTATTGTGTTACAAAATGCCAATGTGCCTAGTTAAAAATTGTAAAAAAATCTACTAAACACTCCAAGAAAGATGGGATATCACTTTGCATGTGTTAGTATTATTTATTATTTATAAAATGCCATTTTAAGATATTGATGAATGTTTATCCAATGCAATTGAATGACAGGAACCATTGGACAGTCAGTCGCCTGTGATTCGCTGGGCTCACTTGCGTCTAATCTCCGAGAAGTCGTAAGTAACCGAGAATCTGTTTCTAACGCAATGAGTCATGACACTAATACGCCATTACAATAAAGGTTATATTACTATAAATTCTCGAAGCTTGTATCGCATAATGGAAATGGATACGTCAATGGTTACGTGACATCTACCTATACATCTGTGAATGACTTTCATGCACAATTTCTCGTGCGCGCCGGGTATGAAGTGAGTCGTCCATTTAATATGTCATTGATATAGCCATAGCCAGCGCGCTTCACAATAGTATAGAAGTGAGGTATTATAAAATTAGTCTCCATATTTTCAGACTGGTTTTCACACAACCTTTTATAGGACTGTTTTTTTTATGTAGTTGAACTAGCGGCCGTTTCATAAACTATGCATTTGCACACTGCAAACCTGTGGCTACATTAATTGTGTCAAAACTTTTCGCGCCTCCCAGTTTGGAAATCGCTGGCCTAGGTTATTCGTGGTGCACATGTTAAAACTATTAGGCCGCGGGCGGATGAACAAGATACCTCGCCGCGGAGCAGCAGGGTCGAAGAAGACAGTCGTAATTGGCATTTGTTTGTTGTTCGTCTCTCCATCGCATTACGTCCCATTATCCAATTGAGCTGAACATCTAAGAGCTGGGCATCCCTCGCTGTTTCGACGGTAAACATCTACGACTGTAATCCGACCGCATGGCAATGTAAAACAACATGTAGTCCCAGGCAGGAATAAAAATATACTTGTCAAAAGATTATGCAGTCTAAATAATATTCATGCGACTGAGATTTCGAATATGATTCGAAAAAAATTTACTTATTTATGAATTCATTTCTGATTAAATTTTATATATATATAATCAATATCAAAGAAAAAACTGTCATACAAAAACAACTGATCGCGTTGGCCAAATAGATTAATATGTCATCACTCATCAGTAGGGAATCCAATCCTGAGCCAAAATTCTGATCCCGGGATTTTGGGATTACAATTTGACAATTCCGGATCCTTTTCCATTGTTAATATAAAATTTTTATATTTACAAATAACATTGATAAAATCGGTCAAAATAAATCTAGTATAATTTATACTATTTAAGACATTTATTGTTAATATTGTATACGTTCAATCCTGGAAATACATAAGTTTAATGGAGTAAATAATATTGTAATATAAATAACAATGTGAATTTAAAACGAGATTGGTGTTTCTGATAGTAAAGACTTAATGAATGGGTTAGCGAGATTTAAAATAGTAATGCAAATCATGGTGTACTTATGGTCTTTCCGCTTCATAAATCTAATTAGTCAACAGCCAAATATGAAATTGCCGTAAAACGTACGAGATCATGGTGGAATTACTTTGTTAATAGTGCGAAGCATTGTTTTTTCCAATCTTTCTCATTTTTATTAATTTATGTGAAAAAATAAAATGAATCGACAACTTACACATGGGTATTAATCAAACTTCATTCAAACTCAGTTTATTTCTAAAGTAGTTATTTGTTATTAAAAGTATTTTTTCTGTTATATTTTCGTTTTTATTTTATTTTCCATAAACATTGATAAAAAAATCAATCCCGAAAGTTTCGGGATTATGTTTATCAATCCCGGGATTCATAGATATCGAAAATAGCTCGGGATCCCGGGATTGGAATCCCTACTCATCAGTGAAATCAACCTACGTGAATCAAATATTGCTGGATAACTGGCTCTCCAAGTTGAAAATCTAAGATGAAAGCGAGCAAAAGATTTCAATTTTAAATACATTATTTTGAAGTCGATGGCAGATGAACACAACATAAATGAAAATTCGCATTTCGTGCTGAAAAGACAGTTATTTATTAATTGAATTATATTATATTATTTTGTGAATGTTCCATAGAATAATGGAGAATATTTTGCAAAGCATGAAAATAAAATGATGAAAAGATTAGGTAAATACCAACTTTACAACGTGAATTTAGGCAATCTTTTTTTATTATTCAACAGAGTCACAGTTCTAAATTATTATAGATTAGGATTGGGCATATCCAGCTTCAAGTAGGCTGTGATATATTATACAATATCACCTTACTAGTGGCAGTGATGTACCACATTCTCCCAATCAACAACATTTTTTGTTTCACCGGCACAGAGAAATGCGCAGTTTCCCGTTCGTTGTAAAAAATGATAGGTTTTGGGCTTTTATTGTAGTCATGGTCAAAACATTCTCCTCCTATGCAAAAATCTACTGCGGGACAATAGAGGAACTACACCTCAGCTTAAAGCGCGAAGATTCACCCCTCCTCGTTCTCTCACTCATGCGGCGGAATCTAGTGATACGATAAGGTCACGCAGGTTTCCTCATGGTTAATTTTTAATTTCACGTAGGTACCTACTTAAATGAAAAAAAATATTTTCACGACTCGATTCCTGTGGGCTTTTGGTGAGATTGACCAAGAGTATAAAGTTCCTAACAATTAACAAGAATTTAGATATTTTTTCTTAAGTATATCATAGGATGGGCTTTCCACTGAGGAAGTTAAAAATAATGATGTAATGACCCTAGTTTATCTCAGTTAAAAAAAAGACTTGACATTATTATTCTTGTCCAAGTTATAATTATTATGTATGAAGTGACATCTAGTTTAAAAATATAAATTGATAATACATATGTAAAAGCTTATCTGACATGGCCATATACTAGGATCAGATAATTGTTTTTGAATTATCTTATCAGTTTATTAAAATAAACGGTCAAAATTGGTTGGTTGTTTATAATTAAAAAAAAAAGACTACATTGATACCAACTGAATGCGTGCATTGTTCACGTAGGACGTAGCACACATCGTACACCCATTGTAATAATTTTTCATTTAGGTATTTCTTACCGTTAAGTTTGTACAAACATTCGTATTGTATTCAAATCGAACAGCAGTGAAAGTTTCTGTTTGAGTGTGGCCCAAGTCTTGTGTGACTCCAGCCAATAAATTGGTCTGCCAAGATGCACGACTGTAATGCATATAAATCATTTAATTCGCCGTGATTTCCATCATCAGTTATACGAAATGGCTACTGTGGGCCCCGCTTTCGTTGTACGCCTGCTGATAGCCGTTATCATTGGCTGAGGTATCGCTGCTCAGCGACAATCATTGCTCTCAGCGAATTATTTAGATAGGAATTTAGCCATTGACGTCCTTCAAATGTTTATTAATTATTGTTACAATGGTATATAATAATATTATTATAAATATCTATCTTCTATAGCTGGGATCTCGAAATAGGTAGGTACCTACTAGCTGAAATAATCCGAGCGTCCTGGATTGGGACCAATATTACATCAAAATGTCTATACTTCAACGGACACACTTTGTTGAACTAAGTGGTTCGCAACCATATTTTTTTTGAAGGAAAACTCTTGAAATTTTATAAAATCTAGTGCGCAAGTACCTATGTCCAACGCGTCTATCGCGGGGTGGATTTTGGACGATTATATTATATTCTTCGTCTTTTAAGCACCACACCAATCCACGAGGCCTAATGACAGTAGTGTAGTGACACAGCAGTGTAGTAATAAATAAGTAAGTGGAATAATCACAAACACCCAAGCTTTACGTTAAGACAATCAAATGAATATATTGTGGTGTTACCGGGATCGAACCCAGAGCCCTCGGATGAAAGGCGAGAACCACGATTGGCACGCCATAAAGTATGATTTCATTGAGATTCGGAAGGGAAACCATACAAAGTTTATACCTACATATTTTTATTTCCTTAACCAGTAAAAATCATTTTCAAATTAACCATGAGGAAATCCCTTCTAAATAAATTACTGGCAGTGATATACATAGGCAGATCATAAAAAGACTCAAAGTCCCGCCTAAATGCTATCTAACTTACTTCATTGCTTAATGCTATCTTTAATAGATATATGCATAGCAAATTTTTCAAAGTCTGATTTACACCTATATAAATTTAATATTTGCAGGATATTAATAAGGATCTTAGGATATTTTGCCCTAAGCGGCCTAAGCAACGAATGGACTTGCCGTACGGGATATAACTGACTTGAGCATCTAAAAAATAAAAGGGCCGAATGCGCTTTAATTTTCAGATGCTGTGCCCATATCATCATCATCAGCCGGGGTCAATCCACTGCTGGATGAAGGCCTCCCCAAGCTTTCTCAAACTCTCTCGGTCCTGTGTCGTTCGCTGCCACGTATTTCCGCCGAACTTTACCAGTTCGTCAATCCAGCGACTTTTAGGACGGCCCTCTGGCCGTTTCATGCCCCTTGGGTACCACTGGATGACGGCATTTGTCCAGCGGCCGTCCTTTCGGCGAGCAATGTGCCCCGTCCATCTCCATTTCAGCTGTTTGGCAACGTCTACTACATCGCGTCTGTCTGCTTCCTAACCCATTCGTTTCTCTTACGGTCCTTTCGCGTGATGCCCAACATACACCTCTCCATGCCTCGCTGTGTGACTCTTAGCCTTTGGACATCTCTCGTGTTGAGGGTCCACGTCTCGCAGCCATACGTGAGCACGGGTAGCACACATTGGTTGAACACCCTACGCTTAAGACATAATGGTAGGTCACTCTTGAAGATACTATTCAGACGTCCGAAATCACTCCATCCCAGCTTTGTTCTTCGGACAATTTCATCGTGCATGCTTCCGTCTATGGACACCTGCTGTCCGAGATAGACGTAGCTGCTGACTTGCTCGAGTTAGGTGCCATAAATACAGATAATCGCAGGGTCCGAAAACAGTTCCTCATCACTTTTGTCTTTGACTTTGTCTTTCTCTCACAAGACCTGAAAGATCTCCAAGGTAGAATGCAAGAACTCGCGGATGTCAGTCAAACGGTCGGTCTAAAGATAAATGTGCCCATATAATAATATAACAATGCTTATTCCTGAGGGGTAGAAAACTTATGTATTAAATAAAGCAAACCACTTACTATTTAATAACTTATTTTAAAGTGCGATTAATTAAGTTAGTGCAGTTACTTAAATACTAAGTTATTTGTCACGAATGACTGATTGAAAGCGAGGAGCGATAAGTCAATAGTTTAAAAAGATAGTTGTACGAAATACTTGGATGAGTGTAGTAAATAAGTTGTGTTTAAAAAATATATACACTTGTCGCGAATATTTTTGTCTATGTCACTGCTCGATAGATACATCATTGGATCAAGTCGAGTTCTCCAGTAATTGCAGTTCGGATACATTTCTCCAAGTCAGGATTAATGGATGTTTAACCTCGTTGCTGGAGTGCCCTCTCGTAGTAATGCGGTGATACGATTTCTATCTTCCGCTAACGGTGTAGATACCTACTTACCTCATTCATTATACCAGCTTATATTTATTATAGGGACATTAAAATGTATGTAAACAAAATCATTTGTAGTGTCAACAAACGGTTTTGACATACAATCTAATTATACAATGTGTTGAGAAACAGTTTTTAAGTCTAGTGTCGACTCAGGCATGTTTACAGTTTTTTAGGCTAATAACCATCGGTTACATGTAAATTGTACGTAAAACATTTCACCGTGGCACAGTTCTCCGTGAGCTTTCTTATCGGAAATAGATGCCCGTATACTATATATATACAGTCTCCAATTTTATTAGATTGAATATGAACATTAATTCAATTTTCATAGCTGATTTTTGCAAAATTCTTGAATTCAAATATGAAAACTTAACAAAAAATAATCCAGTGTATCGGATATTCTCAAAATTTGTTTGCTGCTGGTTTCCTGTAAACTGTAAACCGATAATAACCGTGCTTTATTATTACTATTAGACATGAATTTTATATCAGTAGGTACATACGTAACGGCCATATATCTCCGATATAATATTTCACGGTGAAGTGTGATACGGCGAACGGCATACGTACAAGTTTCCGGACACGATGTAATTATAGATATGTATATCAATATATTAGTGTTGATATAATAATTACCTGCCTACTTCCACGGAAAAAAAATATGAAAACATCAGTAAATTAAAAGAAATTATACCATTAGGTAGGTATATCTAACCTACCTTGTTCTCAGGATTTCTCGCGGAATTCCATAACATCTACTTAATAATCAATTTATTTAAATTTCCCGTTCATTTTCAATGCTTTATGGGTAATAAATCTTAGATTTTAATCTTATGTAAAGTCACTCGCGTATGTTTATTGGTGACCACGATAATTTGTTCAGATTTCTAAATATTTTAATTGGTTGTAAAACATATAAAATTTAGAAATTAATCAAATTATTGTCATTCGAATAATTTCACGGTTATAAATGAAATCGCTTTCATCCTCCGAATTTATGGTCTGTTCTGAATTGTCTGATCGATTTCGTTTTAATTTAAAATACTTTCATAATTTTAATTCCCACTTTAAATAATATGTACCTATGTATATTATCCTTTTTCGTTTGTCATTTCTCCTCTCTCGTTGGAGCATAGTATGAAAACTCATGCAACACTTCCATTATTCGAATGTTTGATCTGCAAACCAGCTAATTGCACTTTTGACCAAACACGATATTTTGATGGCATTTTGTTATAAAGCATCTGTATGTGTCCATGCTCACTCAAAATTTCAAAATCCTAAACATATAAATGAACGAGTAAATTTATTTTTATTTTATTTATTAAGGAAACAAACAGTTACATATTGATTACAAAAATTAAAAATATAATACTTAATGAAAAGTTATTGCAACCAGCAAAGTTTCCATGTATACATTGTAATATAGTTATGCCTAACAAGATAGAGAGTAAGAATAACATAAATATAAAGAAATTACATGAGAAAAATGAGAAGAATAATGAATAAGTAATTAGATTATATACAATAAAAAGTAACATAAAAAAAATATATATAAATATTATATAAGTATATATATATCTATTTATTACACTACACAATTTTGGAGATAGCGCGTTTAAATGAAACAGGTGAATTATTAATAGGATCAACGGTGGTGAAATACAGCGCCGAATAAAAGAGTTTTGTGCATAATTAGAACCGCTACGACTACTGATATGGTACAAAGTTTGGTTTCGCGTAAATCTTGATGGACAATGGAAACCCACCCTTTTGAGTAGGTATGGCGAGTCAACAAAACCATTGATAATTTTTTTTATAGATTAATGCGTTATCGATCTTCACACAAAACAGCCAACTACAGGTGCCAAATTTCCAATATCATAAATGGAACAACAACCCTGCTCATATAAATTTTCTTTATAAGTACATAAAAGGGAAGCTAAAATAGTGTATTGATTCATAGTGCAGCTTATTTGTAAAAAAAAAAAAATTCTCCTACCTGAACAATTTGTCGAAATGGAGTTAGCCGGTTTGCAGATTAAGGGGGGACATGCTCGTCGAAGGTCGAAATTGAGTTTTTATTGTATATTCAAACCATGATCCTGGACACTCCTTAAACGTTGTAGATGATCTATTTATATAATTTTGAAGCCTTATTATCCTTTATAGTTATTTTAAACATTTGATGACTGCATAAAGTATTTTTGTTACATAAAATAGTATTCTTTTAAACCTCTCGCTCTAATGTTTTAGAATATAGTCATATTTCGGTACATAACTGTGCAGTGGTGTTAAGATTTTTTACATTTATTAATTTTTAAACGCATTTATAAAACCATTAGCATAATTTATTACGAGATAATTTTTGTAAAATATTCACGATAAAAAATTATATTGATAATCTCTGTGATCCCAAATTTGACAAGAATTAGGCATTTTATTATTCAAAAAATCGGCAAGATTAACACATTTGAAGATGATTCTAAAGATATTTATTATAAGCTATGTCTTTGACCATTCAAGTGTGATAAACATTTTATGAATAATGATTGCTTTATAATAATTATTGACCTAAGAATAAGGTAGTGTTTTTTTGAAATACGCCATTTCTTTTGTCATTCCCTAGTGGTTAAGCTACAATATACGGCCGTAGCCATAAATTGACAAACTATAATTGAAGTAGGGAGTAAAATGATATTGACGCGCGTGTTTGAACATGTACCGTTTAAAAAAAAATAAAAAAAAATTCAGTAAGGTACATGTTCAAACACGCGCGTTAACATAATTTTACTCCCTACTATAATTATAGTTTGTCATTTTATGGCTACGGCCGTATGTTGTAGCTTAACCACTAGGGAATGACAAAAGAAATGGCGTTTTTCAAAAAAACACTATCTTATTCTTAGGTCAATAATTCTTATAAAGCAATCATTATTCATAAGATTTTTATCACACTTGAATGGTCAAAGATATAGCTTATATCAAATATCTTTAGAATTATCTTCAAATGTGTTAATCTTGCCGATTTTTTGAATAATAAAATGCCTAATTCTTGTCAAATTTGGGATCACAGAGATTATCAACATAATTTTTTATCGTGAATATTTTACAAAAATTATCTCGTAATAAATTATACTAATGGTTTTATAAATGCGTTTAAAAATTAATAAATGTAAAAAATCTTAACACCACTGCACAGTTCTGTACCGAAATATGACTATATTCTAAAACATTAGAGCGAGAGGTTTAAAAGAATACTATTTTATGTAACAAAAATACTTCATGCAGTCATCAAATGTTTAAAATAAATATAAAGGATAATAAGGCTTCAAAATTATATAAATAGATTATCTACAACGTTTAAGGAGTGTCCAGGATCATGGTTTGAAAATACAATAAAAACTCAATTTTGACCTTCGACGAGCATGTCCCCCCTTAAGCAGTCGAAATGTCGACCGGTGTTTTTACAATCGGTACCTAGATAATCATATTGTTTTTTCGTGTTCCAATGTAAAATAAACCTATTAAATTAATTAAACCTAACTTAGTTTTATCTGTGCATTCCAGTACCTATTCTGTTTTTCGTTAGTCCCCTTTACGATCATGTAAACATCACTTCACGATCATCAGTCAATTAAAGCATTTTTTTGTTTAAACTTAACTAATAAAACTCTGTATTTGACAAGAACTCTGGTTTTTCTCAATTAAATTTACAAAGAACTTAGCAGGCAGCTCTTCCCGAACATATAAGTCACCAGTGGTGATATTTTAAGTATGTACCCGATTGACTTCTTTCAAATATTTTATTTACATGATTTTTTTTAGTTAACTGCGGTATTATAATTTATAATATGTAGATAACATCATACACAAGTTGACTTAAAAATTCGTTTAGGTCGAAAATAATATATTTTAAATACCCAGTTATGTTAATCAGCATTAAGTGTGTTTATTTCGAGATAATATTGCCAAAATTCTATGACCACTGACCCTTTATTGATTTAACGATCATGAAATTGTATGTAATTAATTTATTAACTTTCTTCAATAAATCTAATACCTATAAATATAAACATATTATGTAAAATAGGTAGGTACGTAGATTCAAATAATTAAAGACTGTGTTTATTATCATTCACAGGAAGTTGTACCATCTCAGCAACTCTTGACCGTGATCCATTGTTCACTTTTTATAAACTCAGTAATTCATTCTCTTCGATCTGTCGAGTTTTCTTGGTCATAATTTTATTTTTCTATTCTTTGGATACCCACTTACTATTCGATGATGTGATATTATTCAGCGACGATCAGTAATTCTTCGAGCGACCATATGCCTATGCCGCATACACTCCTGCGACCCCTGCGGCAGAAACGGGCACTATTGTCGTACATGTCAAAACTGTGAACTAACAAGCCCCTCCTGTGCAGTTAATCGCACTTCCGTTTTCAAATGAGGAACGCCCCTAAATTTATCATTTCATTTAAAACGATCAGAGGTGATGTTAAAATTATTATTAGTAAACTTTTTGTTTATTGCGAGAGTTTACAAGCGAACAGACATTTTACGCACACTAGCGAACGCACGGCGCCGCGATGACGCGAATACTAGGTTGGTTTGGTTCTGCCAGATGTCTAATAAACATTGCAGTGCATATCAGGCATAACCAAACCAACCTAAACGCGGCAATTTGTAGCACTGTGTAAATATACATACAAATTAAGATACCGAACTAGGTTGATGACGTTTTGTTCAATTTTCATAGGGCATTATTAATGTAGGCATTTTAATTATTTTCTTGGCGAAATACCTTTCCACTCTCACATTAAAAATGAAAAAACCTTTAAATATTTAGTAGGTACGTAGTGTTTTAAAAAGATATGCAAAATAGTATGTACCCATAACCATAAATAGGCAACTCAATTGAAAAACTTAATTTTTTCCAAATAGGTATACGGGTAGGCTAAAAGCTGGAAGCTGGAACATTCTTATAACATGTCATGAGTGTGGTTTACAACGTTTACATTATAGTAATACTACATAATATTATTATAACACACAGTATAACCCCTATTTTACGTTTTTTAAGGGACTGGAAAAAAAAACCTAATTGGAGGGAAAATGTAAAAGGGGGGTATTGAAAAAAAGAACATTAAAATTTTATGTTTCTAAAAAAATAACGTTTTATTAAAAAACAACATTCAATTAAAAATTTTATTGAAAAAATCATGTACATACCTATGTATGTTTGTTGCATTTTTGTTTTTTTGTTATGTAATTCTCTTTCAAGACTATATAAACATTTAAAAGTGTCATCTTGGATATCAGCAAAGTTTGTAAAGTAGGTTTTTAAACCCTCGGTGAACCTCATTGCTTCTTCTTTTGTTGGAATATCAACATCGTCTTCATCAGACAGTTCATCAGAAGCGCGCGTAACTCGCATATTTTGAATATTTCCGACGTAAATCGCGGGAAAGAAAAACGTAAATGCGGGTATTAAATGTACTGAAATACATCGGGACCGAAAAAATTACACGCAATTGCCGGGAAAACGTGAATACCGGGCACGTAAAAACGAGGTTATACTGTACATAATTATCACCAAGGACACTGGCCCTGGATAGGGAGAGATGGAAGAAGTTAGAACCTGGCTGGGCAGACTGACTGTTGGACCACTGATGATGATGATGATAACATTACTTTTATAATGTTTAAAAAATAATATTATGCTTCCTCAAAATTCCAGCCAATGCATGGTTTTCACCACAATAATTTCTGAGTTTCTGGTTTTCACTAATTCCACCATTCCCGCTTCCGTTTATTATTATTTTTATGAAGCTCTTGGGACGCTCGGTTCGTACATTAGCATTAGTTAGCCGTCATTATGAAATGACGTCTCCATCAGTTTTCTAAAATTCTATAAAAAAAATATTGCCTCAGTAAACTTCTGTCTTGGCGTCACAAAATTGAACAGTTTACACGGTTTCAGAACAAATTTTCTGAACCGAGCTTTCATTTAATTAATTATTTTAATCACTCTGAAATTTACGCTTTCTTTATATTCGAATTAATTAAATTCCTTAATTATTGACATAAACCGAATGGGGCGAGGCCATAGACATGGACAATTTTGACGGCTGCGTTAAAATTTAACATTCCATTCTTAAAACATTCTAGCAGATAGTAAATAAATGTAGGTAGCTATTGTCAGAATAGTGCAAGTAGCTCATTTATTCACAAAATGAATGTAGGTGTTGTTCTCAATTTCATACATTAAAACATAAAATATTATTCTGTCGTGGATTCCAGTTGAAAAATTTAAATTGAAAGAGTGCTGTGTTTATGTTGATTCCACGCAGTATTGCAAACTGTCATTCATAAAAATATGCCAGATAAGGTAAAAAAATTAAGCTAGATGGCAGAAAAAATGCTAAGATTTTCCTATTTTTTTTTTATAGAAACCTTCATTTAAAAATATAAGTGATATTTATCAATATTGTTTTCACGAGAACAAAGATGGAAGAAGAATTTATTGCTTCACAAATCATAACTAATGAATAAATCATAAAGCTAAAAATTCATGCATATTTGAAATTTGGTTATTACTTAAATATTATAGGTACCTAGGTATTTAATTTATTTTATTGGCAAAATAAACCGTAATAATAAACAGCATATTATTGCTTTTCAAGTAAATCAGGTTTGATATTCCAGCTTATTTAGCAAAAGTTTTAATCTGTTCCCTGTCGATAGATTTACCTACGCTAGATTTAACGCCATATACCAGATGCGATTTTTGCAAGCTACCTAGTTGCTTACTCAAAAATGCTAGATCTGGCAAGAAAAATACTAAGTTGGCAACGCTGATTTCGCATATTACAACACTGTTTAATACCCATTATAATAAAATTATTGATACAATTTACAGGGTGTTAGTTAGTTTTTAAAAATCAATTATATTATACTGCCCACCAAACCATAATACGTCTCTGTTCTGGCAGAACAGACTAACTGGAGAATACCAGTTTTGAGTAATTTGACTTTGAAATTGTTAAAATGTTTGAAAATGGTCTATCATGTGAGTTTATTAAGTAATCGTAAAAAGGATGACTTTAAAATAAAGACTGTTTATTTATTAAGACGGTTTCCAGACGGTAAAGTTTGAAATAAGGTACATTTTGGTATAACTAACTCAATATGTCATTTTTTCGAATTAGTGTCTTCTGCCAGAACAGTGACGAATAGTTTTGGTATACTTTGGGCGATACGACAAAATTGTGCACAGTTTTTCATTCATAGGTACTTATTTATTTTCGTTGGATTAAGAATGCATACATATTACACATATTGTTGGCTCATTTTTTAAATTCATTAAACCATGCCTTAACCAAACTATAATAGATACAAACTATTATTCTATCAAGAAATAATATGCAAAGTTATGTATGATTTAATTGCAAAATTTTATATATTTTGTAGATTGACAAGTATTTTTTGACTATCATCTATTATGGGTTGGTTTTCGCAGGGTTTAATTGAATTTTAAAAACTAACCAACTCCATATTAATTGTAAATAATTGTAGTCTGATTTTGATGAAAACAAATACGTATGACTCACAAAGTTTAGTGTGAACTATTTATGCCGGATCTTAACAGCCTACCTTCACCCTTCGCCACTGGTAGGTACACCAGGTCTATTATGTATCTGCCTCCTAACACATTATAAAACATGGACCCTTCACCTAGGCGAAATCCAGCAATGGATGTTAGGCATATAGCCAAAATACCACCATTTGCAATGGGAAGAATGAGCTGATGAATGGCAAAGAACCGGATATGTCGCTCGGTGATTGGAAGACTTTTGAAATATATTGGACAATTTAATGCAATCAGACTATGGTACCCGGGAGGCACTCTTGAGGGGCCGCTCTGACACAGAACCAGCTGGATCGATGAAGTTATAATGTAATGTCCTTTACCGAGAAAACTATGAAGGAGCTATTGAAAGCCTTCAAAATTACGACTTGAATTATAAATAAAATATAATAAGTTAATTATTACGATGCATTGTGAACTGTTAAAATAAAAATAGATAGATTCTAATCGGTCATAATAACAATTGGAACTTTGTAGTATTTTGTTATCAAAAATTTTGGATGTAAACTGTATACTTACCAACAGGCAAACGACGCCAACGGCTCATTGATTGGTCTATTTTAAGTCTCGTTCGACCAAAATCATAAATTAAAATCCAGTCGAGAATCTTGACGCCGTGTTGTCCCATTAGTGGAAAAAAATTGAATCTGTACCATCCCCATAATAATTCATTAATTCTTTTTTGCACGCATATTGCAAACCATATTAAAATTATTTATCAGTATTTATTCGAAGTAAAGAGTAAAAATCTGAATTCCTAATCTAACAGTTGAATCGTTCATTTCGATATCAATACGTCGAAAATAATTATTGTAAGGCGGCTCTCACATCAAAACTCGTCTGACCTGCAACGTGTCGAATACGTCGATGTGACGTAATCGTTATTCACAAAACACACGTTATCTTATGGATTTTCGCACACTGCTGGATTTTAGTTTGAAAAAAAAACATTGGATGCTCATGTAATTATTTTCACCCGACATGCAGCGCAGGTATAATCCCAAAATGTCGCACTTTGTCATTCATTTTTTGCTTGCCGAGTGACGTCGCTGTCCTCGCACGGCCTTGCCTATAGGTATGCAAATAAGAAGGTTGCATTTCGCGCTCAGTTTTGATTTATGACTATATGATCCCAGTCGAGACGATTTTCAATCGACATGTCGCACGATTCTCGGGTTGCGAGTCGAAGACGCCAGGACGCATACAAAGATGTATCTACGAATTGGTCATTCTTATACCGGCTCACCGATCGCCGCATCCATATTACTTATATCTATCCGTTTCGAAGGTTACGTGCGACTGTCGCTAGGTAGATCTGCGCGGTCCTCATAATTATGTAACACCGGATCGATTTTCTTCTCAACCTAACAAATAATTCAGTATATCGGCTATTGTTGTTTGCCGTTGACTTCCCCATAACCAAATATTTTTTTGAAAAAGTATAACGCCCGACGGGACTTGAACCTGTAACCATTGGATTCGTGCCAATATACTTTTAAGCCACGGGCATCATAATATTATCTAATTAAGACGAACTTAAGTTTTTACATGAATGACCGACCACAATAACGCAGACTCATTTGCTACTGGAAGCAGTGGCAACCGTGCGCTTTGGTTTCATATTTCACTAGCTTTCGCAACAATAATTTATTACTTACAGAAACATTTTCCTTTCAGATTTTTGTCTGTGAGAATGATATTCTTCTTATAATAACGGTAGAATAACCGCCCAGATGAATTTATTTCATCCCTTGTCATTTTTTCTACCCTGCCATTCATCAATGATGTCTCTCTTGTTTTTATTTGAAAGTCCTTAAAATTCCTAAAATCCCTCATAATTAAAAACCCTTATTGACCGACCATTCGTGGCCATGTGTCTTTGAAATCCATTGACTAATAATAATATTGTTGAAAAGAATATTTCTTGCACGAAACTATACAATACACATGTGTTTTATTTTTTGGGCTTAGAATAGTACCTAAGTATCTCTTCTAACAAAACAATTCATTTAAAAAATGTCCAAAAAATATTACTTTATATTAAACGTGTCTACTTGATTGATTGTGATTTATTGATTTGTTATTTTTTTAATTATCTAAAATATTTTTAGCAGTTTATTTGCTTTACATAATATAAAAAAAGGTACCTAGGTATATAATATAATATAATATGATCAATCAAATCATCCCTAAATCTTATACGATCACTAGGATTTAACTAAGTATCGATTCTTCATAAAAAGGCATACCTACCTACGGAGAAGTGAGGTCTTCATGTTATGTGTCATACAGAAGTATGACACATAACATGAAGAAAAATCCTTGATACAATGTTGTCTAGTCATCAATGGCGAGGGGTGGAGGTAGGCTGTGGAGATCCGACATAAATAGTGCACACTAAACTATATCAGCCATCCTTGTAGGTATTACCTATTTTGTTTTCGATTTAAGAATACAAATTGGAGATGGTGCTTGTTGGTTTTAAAATTTAATTAAACCCCGCCTAAACCAAGCCATATAATAGATAATAGACAAAAAGTATACTTACGTCGATATACTTACGATGATTGTATTTTTCAAATTTACTTGGGTACCTACTTATCTACATTTTTTGTTTTATCTTTCCCTTGCCTTTCCGATGGTTTTCATTACATACGTATTCTTAATTGTTTTATAATGGCTTCACTATTATACGGTTATCTATTTACGTTGCAACAGCTCACGATGGATTGTGATACGTTCAACTGCATACAAATTTCCGGATTTAACCGAACTGGCACGAAAGCATCCAACAGAAGGCATTCGGTCGCCTGAAAATGATCTTCAATCTCATATTGTACCTACTACCCAGGGCATGGCCCCCACATCCTGAAGCGGGCCCTTTGGCTAGGATTTTTGGCGAGGCCCCCTATCGCTATCGCTAAAGTTAAATGCAGTGGAGACTATTTTCAGTGTCCTATTCCAAATGGTGTTCGATGTATAATTTTTGAGGGTATTCTTTGTAAATTTTTTTATATTTTTTAATCCACCCACTTGAATAATTATGGTGTTGTCAATGATCAAAAATTGCATCGCACAATTATATAAGTATGTATTTTTAAAATTTTAGTATGCTAGTAGTGAAATGGCGCCATTTTATTATTAGCGACATTTATTTACTATAAGTGCAATTTTGTGTGTGTTTGTCTCACTTGGCTGGTCGATCCACCACGCCGGGCCCCTCTTAAGCCTGGGCCCCCAGGCTAGAGCCCCGTCAGCCCCCCCCTTGTGGGGGCCATGACCCAGGGAATAGGTAAACTACCTGTGTTCGGTTTTGTAATGCTACCAGTGCCAATGTATACATGTGAAAATTGGCACTTCATGTTAAAAAACCTAAAAATTAAGTATAGAAATACGAATACGGCATGGTAAGGTGCATGCTAGGTGTGTGTATACAGAAAGGCTACAAAATGAAACCAGTGGATAATTAATAATAGGCAACACTCCCACCACATCTATGCTCGCACCCAATAATCGCATGCATAACATGAGAGACGCATTTTCCTTTGTGATAACACTGATAACTGATTTGTTAACAAACGAAGAAAGTTTCCATGATAGGTTATCAAGTCAGCTCTAGAATTAGGTAGTCGTGGCTCCCACTTTTCGCCACCATACTACCGTATGTGTATGCATATGTATATTTATAATATAACATCATCATCATCATTATCATCATCATCATCATCATCATCATCATCATCATCATCATCATCATCATCATCATCATCATCATCATCATCATATCAGCCTGAATCTATCCACTGCTGGATGAAGGCCTCTTCAAGTTGCTTCCACTTCTCTCGGTCCTGTGCATTGCGTTGCCACGTACTTCCGCAGAACTTTATCATTTCATCGATCCAGCGGCCTCTAGGTCTACCTTGTGGACGTTTTGTACTTCTTGGATACCACTGGATGACTAGATTTGTCCAACGATTGTCTCTTCTTCGAGCTATGTGTCCAGCCCATCTCCATTTAAGGCTTTTATTAAACCCTATTACTTACATCGCAAACCCTTGTCTGCTTCCTTATCCACTCATTCCTCTTTTTGTCCTTTCGCGTTATGTCCAGCATGAGCAGCGTGTGAAACATAATATAACATATAAAATATTATTATTTATTATGTTATCGTCTCAGGTAGACGAATACGAAACTCCTCCAGCATTTTCCTAAATGCAATAATCAAAACAGTAGGTAATAAATTTCATTTCTCAAGGTAGCGATAATGAAATGCATGAAAAATAACCTAATCGTAATGCTGGTAGGTAGTTACGTAACTTCAAGATATTTTGCATTAGGATGTGTTGGGACCTGCGTCTGCCAATGTTATTGTTTTTTTGTATGATCAGCCGATTGTTCATGCATAAAATACGATTGTTTATGACTTGTCCCAATCTAATATTTCAAGAACAAAGCACAAGTCAGTAGGTATATTGTTATCCATCACATCGCATAATTTATTCACAGCCGGCCGTAATTCATTTTTTAATGCATTTCACACAACACACAGCCAGTCATCCATTCTAAATTTTAGCGCGCATAACCTAAAATTTGTCATATCATTTTTCTGTAATCTGACGTCATATCATAATATTATTTAAAATTTCTGTTCCAATAATTCAGTGTTTGAACAATTGAGAATGACCGACTTGGCTAAGTCAGGTTTGTATGCTGTTGTTTTTATTTTAAGCACGATTTCAGGTTCTCATCAATAAGACGACTTCTCAATTTACTCTTGATAATAATTATCCTCTCTTAAAAATCTCTTTGCTAACCACAAAACTTGCAATATTAACATTGTTGGAAGATTGTAGGTATTCAGTAATTAAATACAGAACTTGATTTTTCTTGACTCTTCTGAAGTTTCTAAACTGCTTTCATCTTGCATTAGCGACATGATATTATTACAGCTAGATGACATGCCAGGGTGTGTTTAGTTGTAAAGTGTCTTTCCAAATTTGACTTCATATAATGCGCCAATTTTGCCCGACAAATAATACAGGTCGGTACCTAGGCCATTTAAGTTTTAGTATGTAATTCACGGTTTTCGTCTTCCCATTTCTTTGGTTCTTCTTTGTAGCCATGTCAAATAAGGCAAAGGGCATTTGTGGCAGAGCCGCACTCAAGGAGCCAAAGAGCCGCGGTTTGCCGACCACTGCCCTAGGCCAACCACACGTTGGGAAACACTGCAATAATAGATTAAAATTAATACCTATGTACAATAAGGTTTATTCCAATGGCATTATATTTTCAATTCACGGATATTCACCGCTCGTACAATATTATTTATGATCATAACAATTAATAGGTACCTATTACGTTTTAATTCCAGATTTTTTCCTTTGTCATTACTACTCAGGAATGGTTAAAAATCTACCAGTGTAGGTATTCTTAAGTTTACTAATTCAACTCGGAATAAATTAAGTATATTTTACACTACAGTCGTATTATTAAACGTTGTTTTTGGTGGTTTTATTTCCAGACGGAACGCGCTCTGGCACTTCTTCCATCAGTTATCATGAGTGATAATACTTTGGAATCACGCGAAATAGGAAATTATGTCATTTTTATTTGTTGTTTTTATTTAATAAAACGCAACTTTTTTATATAGTACTTATTCCACTTTAATCGCATTTTTTTATATAGTACTTATTCCACTTTAATTTATTAAAGTGGAATAAGTACTATATAAAAAAATTGCGTTTTATTAAATAAAAACAACAATACAATGCAGTTCCACCATGAATTGACAGTTAACAAAATAAAAGTCATTTTTATTTAATGAAGAACGCGTCTTCTTCATTCATCTTCATTGAATGCAAAACACTATTCAAAGTACAATAATTGAGGGTATAGCCCCTACAAGAGGGGGCTGATAGGGCTCTAGCCTGGGGGCCCGGGCTGTGGGAGGCCCGGCGTGTCGAGTTGACCAAATAAGTGAGATAAACACACATCATAAATTAGTTTTAATTGTAAAAAAAGTCGCCTGCGGCGCTACTTCATAGACATGAACATTTTAAATTATATAATTGCGCAACATATTTTCTGATTATTATGTGTCGATACTCGACAGCTCCATTATTAAAGTAGGTGTATTAAAAATCGCTAATAATTCACTTTATAGTACCTACCCTTAATTTGAACTAAAACACAATCTGAAAAAAAAAACGTTAATGTAGTGTTTCACACTGCCTTTTACCTTAGCGGTAGGTAGGGGGCCCGCCAAAGACCTTAGCCTGAGGGCCCGTCTCAGGATGTGGGGGCCATGATTGAGGGTGTATGGACTCTGCGAAAGCGGCGTAAGCGTTAACTGAAATGTGTGACGAATCGGTTTTATCACTGGTTGGTCTTAGGTGTTGGTATAGTATTCATAGGTACCCAGTAAAGTAAACTGAGTGTAAAATGCAACGCAAGAGAAACGATTAATCAGTCCAATTCCGAAGTGATTACGTACCTACCTACGTATTGCTTGTTTTTATTGAAAGCGGTGAAATTCAAAAGTTTCAGTACCCGAACCACCCGAACCTTAAAATATCTAAGGATGTGCATTTGGGTCAGGGGTGTAGGGAATGTTGGAGTCTAAAATACCCAGCGAGCGACTCCGCACTATTTTATTTAGCTGATTTAGCAAATTGCCACCCATATATTTTTGCCACCACTGTTTGTCTCGTAGGTATGGTACCTACTGATTTCAAAAGATAGTGAATCTATCCGCGCGGTTAATAAAATATTTACGATTTCTTTGTACTTATTTAAAAGAAGATACCAAAAAATTAAACGTTCATTAAACAGATGCCCATGTAAGTCAGCTTTTATTCCACTACTTCTGTGTTTTACTCCAAACTTTATGTAAAGTTGTAAATACGCTTGTAAATCAACGAAACGACCCTTCGACATTTCATTTCAATGAGATCTCTATTCAGAGCAAAGGAGCGTATTTCCTCGGCTAGAAGTTGTTACCTACCTACTTTGAATTTAACAATCAGGCTACATATAGGTACAAGGTACAAGGTTTATTTTATTTGTCTACTGAGGTACCTTTATATTATTATATATATTAGTATGTATGTACCTATATGAAAAATCATGGTGGCTGCACGGGAAGTGGTCGTGGATCAAACCCTCACCCCCTAACATGAAATTACAATGGCACTGTGCGAGCGCGTTCTAGGCCATCCATGGACTGAAACCGTATGCGGTTTCGAAACGTGTGCCATACTAAGCTTATCTTTTCTGTTCATGGAAATATATTTTCACAAAGTATTATAAGCATCTGATCGTATCTGTTTATACCATACACTTACACTTACAAATTTAGTGAAAATATATTTTCATGAACACAAATCATAAGTTTAGTATGGCACACGGATCTAAACCGCATGCGGTTTCGTCCATTGATGGCCTCTTAGTTTGAGACGTAGTTTGGCTTTGAATATACTTTGAAGCTGGCCATTGTCTTCAGAATGTGCATGGTGCCAGGCAATTTATTGGTTTCGTTATTTTTTATACTTTTCGTGTAGGTATATCAATACTCTGAGATGAGTGAGATGTATACCTACTATCGTCTCAAGTAACCGAATTACAAAAGAAAGTGCGTCTATCTAATTATGTACTTATACGATTTCGATCCCAGCACCCGGTTTATTATATTGGTAAGGTAAGACCTTGGAAGACTTTGGGTAGGTACCAAAAAAGTCTTCTTGAAAATTAAAATTTCTTAGTTGTAAAAAGCTACTTTCCATAGAAGTCTTTAAAAAAGATTATACCTAGCTACATTTTGTTTCACGTTTGAAGCAAACAAACGGACACTGTATGCTGGTAAGTAGGTATTAGTACGTATTATTTTAATGTGATTTAAAATGTCAGTATTTCCGTAGCTTCCAAGACACACGTGCCCACCACGTGTGGCGTAAGCTCTGCCCATTGTACCTGCGGTTGTCTTCATGAATGTGTATTGCCGGCCTATTGGATTTGAAAATGCGTCGTATTTTGTCCTTATACCTACATAATAATTATTGTATACGTACCTACTGAAAACATGGGGTTAGTATCATTCTGTAGAATATGTCACGTGAGTCATATTTTTCATCTGTGGTCACGTGATAGATTTACACTCACTGTGTAAAATTCGTATGTTCGTTTTTCAATCACTATTGTGTAGGTACTTAATTCGGTTCAACCTCAACAGCTAATAGCTAAGCATCGACCTTTTGAAAATTCTCGAAGGTATGTCCACAGTATAATAATTATATTATATACTTACTTCGATTTCTGAATTACTTCATCGTGAAAATATTTACTTACTAGCAGGTACTTCTAATATAATTGCCATTGTGTATTATTATTTTGATGACGTTTCGACGATTACATTAGTTACTGCTGGGGAAAATGAATAAAGTCTTATTTATATGCAGGCACTAGCTATTTTGAACTAAATTCGTACAGTTTTAATAATATCTTTCAATAAAAATGTTGGATAGTAAAACATATAAACATATCGTTAAAATTGTTTGTGTATACGCATGAGCTTTCAAAAGGGAGCTTTCAACTTTTGGTTGGCATGTTTACTGTAGGAGAATATGGAAACCCTTTTATATCATAGTATGGAATTTACTGAGACAAGCTAGGTAGGTATGTCATCTGTATGTAGGTACGTCCATTATAATTATATTATAGTGATATTTATAATTTGTCTCGAAGCCACCCTGAACAATATTTAGCAAACAGAATAACAAATAGGTACCTACCTACATAGTATATTAATTGCCTGTAGCGGTATTTTTCGTTGTTTTATCCGACTAAATTCAATTTTCGGTTTTAGGGACTTTTTATTTTTTGTAGTTTGAGATGATATCTAAAGGTAGACAGACAATCTTTCAAAAAAGGTTAGGTATCATTGTTATTTACGCCAACATCACGTAAAGCCTCGTCCGGGTGGCGCGATTTGACAAGTCGCGCGTTCTCCAGGTACAAGTGACCCGATTGAGCCGTCCACATGCACTCGTAGGGTATTTGTTTCGCGCGACAAACGCAAGCGACCGCGAGACTCTCGACAACGCGATTTTTTTAGTGGCTCCAAAATTAATTAAGACCGCCTCGCGCTCGAGGCAACAGTTTTTATGACTATTTCAAAACAATTTACTTCACCTAGGTTCAGACTGCTGAGAATAAGGATCTCAGAGGAACCGTGTATCACAATTGAGTTGTCGGGCTTTTCTTCTTGCACTCGCGTTTGTCGCGCTATATGGGCGCAGCACAATTTTGGTACTCGAGCGTAAAGCGCGGCGGGACACCCGCCATCTGGACAAGGTCTGAAGATCTTCTTCTAAAAAGAAATTCTTGAGAAATCAATCAACCTGTCTCGAATTCTCGAGAAAATAAATGTGAGTAACCCCCGTTTCAGACGGGACACCTGTGTCGCGCTCGTATAGATATAATACAGGAGGCCTTTGTATTCGAATAAAGGGGCCTTTGTATTATGTTTATGATCGCCCCAGAGCTAATGAGTCAACGCATAATTTCGCGTTATAAATTAGAATATAAAACTGACTGCGGTAATAAAAACAAGTGTATCGGCGGCTTGAGATTGTAGCGGCCGACGGAAAAGTGTACCGGACACGCGTTGATTCATTAGCTCTGGGGCGTTCATAAACAAAATACAAGGCCCCTTTATTCGAATACAAAGGCCTCCTCATTATATAGGAGTGCGACACCGGTGTCCCGTCTGAAACGGGGGTTAGTTCTGCATTCAGTTCAGAAAACAACAAAATCGTGAAATCACAAACTTAATAAGAGGTGCATAATGAGTGATATGATGACATAATGACGTTTCGTTTATTATTACAACTAATAAATAATATTTTTTTGGACAGTGGAAAGGCTAGGTACAACATGCAGTTTCAAATATGTGTCGATATTTTGTTGTTATTTTTTGTTTAATATTGTGAACAATAGGTGATAAATAATAATTATATTTAATACGTATGTTTACGTATGTAACTGTATTGTAATCTAGGGTTATAATTAAATTTAATGAGTATAAGGCAATGACCTGTAGGAGGACACAAACTTGTGAAAATATACACTTACACTATGAAATAAGAATACAATAAGTTTGAATATAAACTGTAGGTGGTCACTGGTCATAATATCTCAAATGATTTCAATGGAGATCATAATAAAAATATGGCCAATATCTATGATATCCATTTCTTGTTTCATTTTACTAACAACTAACAGTAAATAAACATTCATGTCTCACTATGGACTGGTAATTTCAATAACGAAATATCCAGCTCAATAAATCGTCACCATATTATAAGAAAAGCTAACCAAATGTATACCTACAAGATCATTTTAAGAATTACCAAAAGTAGAGGCAATCACCCCCTCCCCTGGTGGGCGTTTGAAGATGTTGGGGTGAGCTATGATGCTCAGAAAGAGAATAGGTATAGATCGAGATATCTCACATTCACCTATATCAGTGATTTTCAATTTTTTTTGATTAGCTGGGACAACTTGATGCATTTTCTAAAATCTTTTAGAGCCCCTACTTGGCTGACATTATAGTCCTGGGCATGTCTCCCACATCCTAAAGCGGCCCCCCTACCTATCGCCAAGTTTAATGGCATTTGTGACGCACAACAGAAGCGTTTTCAAAATGTTGCTATATGGTAAGATCCTAAGTTTATTTTTAGCGATTTTTTGTAGTTTTAATACATTACTTGAATTATGGAATTGTCAAGTATCAACACAAAACAATCAAAATTGCGTCTTACAACTTCATTAAAAAAAAATTTATGTGTGTTTATCTCACATATCTGATCGACCCGCCACGCCGGGCCTCGAAGCTAGAGCCCTGTCAGCCCCCTCCCTCTTGTAGGGGCCATGGTCCTGGGTGACAAATTGCAAAATGGTCGTATTTAGTACCTAACTAGAGTGACCATAAGCATAAGCACACCCAAAATGCCGCTCCTTACTATTTAAGTCTTAAATCTAAATTTATTATCTATTGCAATTTCTGTGTTGCTATCTTAAAGTGATATTAGTATCTATATAAATTATAATGTTTAAAATTATTATAATTCACACCTCTACAGACGATTCCGGGGTACCTATCAGCGCTGCAGGCGAAAAAAATTAGTCGTCACATTATATATCATCAAACGTTGTGTTACTTGTATTCATACCTTAATCTGTCACCCTCTTTAAATGTCAGGCACGTTAGTACATAAATAATAATCAGTTGATATGAGTTCCTCAATTTTTGTAAGGTTCATCTTCGGTTCTATTCATTTTCATTTAGCTAGTTAGTTCAATAATAACTATGATGCGATATCCAACAACCGTGCAAATATGAACTCCATTGCATAGTGACTTAAATATAGGTTATCTTGAACTTTACTTTCAGCCTATTACCAAAAAAGTTTCAAGATGAAGGTTAGGCGAGCTTTTCCGAGTTCTCGCGGAGCCCCTGACAGACTCTCAAAGAGAACAAAAATCGAATTAAAATGGTTTTTATCGTTTTTGTATTGTCAAGTAGTCAGTCCTACTTGAAACTTCGCATTTAAATTAATTGTTTTCTACCTGTATGTATTGTGTTATTTGTGTGTGTGTGTTTTAATAGTGTAATAACTAACTGTTCTATCACCACTAAGAGGATTGAAAGTAAGTATGGCAACCCGAAAAAAATGAATTAAGTAATGGGACAAAATAGGTTTTTACTTCTTTTGAATCCTATTCATTTTCTGTTGGCAATGTGGACAACATTGCATATTAAATCGTTAATTTTATAATTGTTATTCTCCAAGCAAAGTATTAATATTTAAAAATAATTAGTAGGTTCGCAAAAGCTTTCAAAGCAAGTTCAAAAATAAATCGAAATTATTGTTGTTGGGCCATGTGTTCAGTTGCACCGTCCTACAGTTAGCGAAATTCCGATTCTGGATGCAACCGGATCCAGTGGCAGTCCTAAATAATTAATTTATGTACCTACTGTTAACAAATAATAATGTATATTGTTCTGACATACAATACTCACAATACATAGGTTACATTTTTATTGTGTTTCGTGAATACCAACAAAATCACATCGACATATTCGTCGTGTTGGAGGTAAGTACTAGAGGTGGGAAAACTGGTCGATTTTGAAGACTAGGTATACTTACTACCAGTATAAAAAAATACTTAGTATCAAAACTTGTTCCAAAATACTTACTAGTATTTGGAATACTATATAGAGCGGTTGGCGTGCGTATGCGACATAAGTCTCATACTAAACTGGAACTAAAACTTAACTCCATATTAGTATTTGAAATATCGGCTTCAATAGAATCGCTAAAATACACTGAGCTGGGGTTTTCAAAATGTCCCATTTATTATAAAATTTTAAACACATTTTAAATTTATGAGTTGTTTTTATGTTATGTTATAATATTCTTGTTAACATAAAATGAATAACAATCATTTTTTTATTGTAAACTGCGTCACCTCACCACATTTCCGAGGGAATAATATGCTGCTACAGGCAATTTATGACCTATTTGTTCATACATAAGATGACGTCATTCGCATGCATAGACTAATAAATTGAAATATAATTGTATTCGAGTGCTACCTCGCTCGCGCGCATTTAATGTTAATGGTATTGAAAGTCTACCAACTAGCCAGCGACTCGCGATGATATCATCACAAGTTTTTTGGAACAAGTTTATCGGGCCACACGTACTGAGTATGGGTAGTTTCATCCGATACTTGAGTACACAAACTGGTGACAGTATTTCTAACTCACCTCTAGTAAGTACATATTATATTTGGTTACGTGTGTTTTATTAATATGTACCAACAAAATCACATCATTCGACGTGTTGCAGTCGGACGAGTATAGATGTGCGATAGGGCAAACACTGAACATAATATTAGCGCTACCTAATTCAAAGTAGTTAATTTCTGGTATTTAATTGAGAGGTTCTCGCCTGAAAGGTTTGATATCGACTGATCAATTTGATATTCCGTTGATGGATGTTACTTTCAATTTAAAAGTATAATCAAAGTGAATCTACCCAAAGTAGATGGATGAGCAGATGGGACTCTTTACAAAGATTTTTTTTGTTTTCAGGTAGGTACCTATATGATGTAGGCTTATCATTTTTTTTAAACCATGTCCGATCCTAATAAGATCATATGTATATGGGACTCCACAGAGTGGAGGTTTTGTATCAACAGATTTTGTTTTTACGAGAAATGGATGTCAGCCACTTGCTCAACCTATTAGGTCCATACTCTGGCTCATACACTAAATTGAAAAACAATATATTGTATACTTGCCAGACCCAGGATTCGAACCTGGGCCCCGCGACGCTATAGTCTTCTTAAAATAGGGTCTGCTTAACTCATCCGGTGTACTTCCTTGTACCTATCTAATTTATATTTTTTGTATTTACACATTTCTACTATCATACTACTCGTATCTATCACAGTCATACTATCTAGTCACATAGGTACTATCTATCTCTATTATACTGATCTATCTCTTTTTTTTATGTAATACTGTTTTATATTTCTTTGTTTCTAAATGTCATGTTGTGAACGTCTTAAACTTATAATGTGTAATATCCACAATATGTTAAAAAATAAATAAATTGAAATTGAAATAGTCCGACGCCGCGGCAATTATCCTACAATCCAATATAATACTGAAAGAAATTTTTCTAAGGGACCGCCAATGGTGCGTCCAGTGCAATGCTCGAGCTTTGCTTGAGTATTTTTATTTTATCAAGACGTAAAAATAATTCACGAGTATTTTTGAATGTATCGCCAAGACGGGGAGAAGTCTCATTTAACATGTCGTCGGATTTTAATAATGTAATTAAGCTGATGAAATATAAATGCAGGAATAAGCATATTAACTTCGAATATATTTTTATTACAGCCCTGTGAATGTTAAAAATATAATGTTATTAAAACCTCAACACAGCAATGATTTGAATAGGTACTTAAGTATATTATGGGAATACCCCAAATCAGTATTATATTAATAATTATAAGTAACGAGCATACCTCAGTGAAGCGGCAAATAATTTTCAGCAATAGGTGGGACGTAATTTCGCACGCGTTGCCAATCGGAGAGCGATAGTCGACCTGTGAGCACGTCAATTTGTTTTGTGATGGCGTCGGAGGAAGTATTCTAATTTATTAAAACATATCAATGAATATATTATTATTATTATTATTACTACTAGATACTACTTAAATAACAATAAACATAACAAAAAATGGACGCGTGTTGAATTTTTATGAGATTATGTTTTGTTCGTCACGCGTTGTTTGCACAATCTGCGAGTCGCGTAGTCACGATCTTTTTTCTAAATTCTACCGTTATGTTTGATTGATTCTGTCATGTTCGTGTGTGAGATGTGCCTAAACTCTTCTCAACAACGCCTTGGCCACCAGCGTCTTTATTTTTAAGCACGTCATCGATGATGCAGTTTGATGCAACAAGCGTACTAATCATCACCAGTTCCACGGTTTAGTCGGCGCCACATTTGCAATTTGAAGGATTAATCGAAGTACACTTTTTCATAGTGTTTTTAGCTCTGGTCACTCCTCCAGTTCCTATCCAATTTATCGTCCTCGTCGGGCACCATTGAGAAGGCTGTATGGTCGCATCCTTGCGCCAACTTGCTATATATTTTGAAATGATATTGTGTGAAAAGGAAACTTCCCTAAAACGCAAGTAATATTTTCGATCAATTATCATTTTCTTAAAAAACTTTTTAAAAGCCATGTCAAATAATTACAAGATAAAAAGAACTTTTTATATACGACGTTTTTAAATTTTCTGTTGAATCATATAAACTTGACAATTCTATGTATTAATAAAAACTTTTTATTGTACTTGATAGAAATACTGAATAAATATTATAGAATATTGAAATGTCAAAATGACATTTCATAATGATTTCCATAGTAACGCACGTATATATTAATAATTTAGTTGCTAGGACCCCTTTAGCAACCGACAATAATAACTTTCCATACAAAACAGAATTAACTGAAAATGAATTCAATTCTGCTTAAAAATGGCTAAAAGTATCAAAAGAATGCATTGTATAATCATGGACAAACAAGAAAAAAAATGTACTGGACACACATGTAAAAATCTGTACCGGACAAACAAGAATACGAGCTAATAAAAACGTGGTAAAATATATCCACCGGCTCCGCTCCTGCTCCGGGTAAAACCCCATTGCTCGCCTGCTCCGTGCTCTTGCTCCGAGCTCCGCTCCAACGCTCTGCTTTTTTGAAACTAGTCGCCAGCTCTACCGCCATTTTTTTCATTTGTTTGATTGAAAAAAAAAACAATAGTTGGAAAATAGTAGAAAAATATGACTATAAATTCTACTCTTGCATTATAAAAATCAGACTATAGCTGATAGAATATAGATTATATTCCAATCAATATATTCTCCTTCCTATCTACAACAAAAATCTTTATTTGAAAGTCAAAATCATAATAATATGACGAAAATATTATTGACCCAAGGTCACGCAGGACTTTTCCGTTGCAGGAATATGATGGCTATTGTCACTAAGATACTGTTATTAATGGTTAGGTATTTCTTTACATGTAGGTAGTGTTATGTTATGAGTGATACTGATAATATTGCAACTATTCTACAAGTCTACCACTAATATGTCATGGCTGCGATTTCATATCCCTTTATGTCAGCGATTTCCAAACTGGGAGGCGCGGAGTGTTGCAAAGGGAGGCGCGAAAAGTTTAACATAAATGTAACCACAGGTTTGCAGTTTGCAAATGCATAGTTTATAAAGAGCCTGGGGGCCCGGGCATAACACACATCACAGATTTACTCTAATAGTTTAAAAAAAAGTTGTAATCAAAAATAGTTGCAATTTGATGTGATAGCTTTCTGATGATTGCTATATTTAAATGATAACTCCCGTGAATAATTTAGGAAACACCACTTTAGAGCACCACACTGCTTCTCAGCGATAGGTAGGTGGGCCCGCCAAAAGATACTGGCCTGGTGGCCCGCTTCAGGAAGTGGGGCCAATGATAAAATCCATTTGTCAATGAACGATGATGAATTTGGATTAACTACTATTGAAAAGGAAAAAAATGATAGAATTATCATGCGATAATTCATTGAAACAAAAACCTCGTTCAATTTTGGTTGAATTGAAGTGAAGAATAATATAATACTTTGTCAAGAAAAGCAATGTAAGTTGTCAGTAAAGTTTCTACTGCTACTATTGCGAAAGCTGCAATGAAATCCAAATATCGATCCCGTTTAGTAGAAAAAGAGCACTTTGTGATAATAAACAAGCACATCCACAAACGAATTAATTTTAAAATGGATATAATAAAAGTATGTACATAGTATAATCTTGTTTATTTTTATAATTAAGTTTTTTTCATTTTTGTATTAGTACATTTTTGGCTATTTAAAAAGGTATTATTTAATGAAATAAAGGGAAGGGAGGAGCCAAGATTAGATTTTTTTAAAAGGGAGGCGTATTAACATAAGGTTTGGAAACCACTGATTTATGTAGTGTAAAGGTAAAGGACGAAGGCTGGGGTCGGGTAGATATGTACGTTAAAGCGCGGGGAGGTTTATAGTTCCGCATATTGCTGCTAAGACGACCGCTGCCATGATTATAATCGTATGGCTATATACCTAATGTGTATGTTTTATTGTTGCAGATGCCCACAATGCTACCAGCGAGGTATTCACTGGAGAAAAGCTGAAGCTGCGATGCAATGCGGGAATACCAAGAATGTCCACTGTCAAGTGGTACAAGGATGCCGTGGAGCTCAAACCATCGACGAGAGAAAACAGGGTCAAAATTCAAAACCAATTGTAAGTGAAAATCTCATAATTCCTCTAATGTAAACTTTGAAAAAGGAATACGGAACAGGCGAGCCTTAAAACGTAGTAACTTACCTACAGACCTACAAACTTATCTGAAGAATGGGATGGGGGAGCCACTGTCGAAAACTACCCAATCAAGACTCACAACTGGACAAAAATACACTCTGATCTGTGATTTACCAAACGCGCCAAAAGAAGTATAACTTCAAAAATGTTTATTACTTTTTAATGTGTGTATATTGTCAGCTATTATTTAAACGTTAAGGGATTACATTCTTTCAATGGAACTAAAGTCAAATAGAGCCATGGTCTTCTCAATTCTACCCACTTTCCTGAATCTCCTGAAGCCTACGGTTTACCCTATCGATCCAGCGGCGCCGTGTCTTCCCAGATTTTACTTCCAACCTAAACCTTTGGCGAAAATGATTATCGGAACAATTTAATGTCTTGTTCACTGTGGGATTCAGCAGTTATCGGTCAGTTATTCAGTCGGGTATTTCCCGAGAAAATCTTAATCTCGAGATTCGCAATTTCCAGAAAAGAATTCTCAAGAATTCTCGAGATATCGAGAAAGTTTTAAAAAAGCCTGTAAGAATCCTAAAATCAGACAAATTCCAATTTTTTTTTTTTTTTATTTACAAACATTTAAGTCCAAACATTTAAGTACAAACAAATAGAAGTAGTAAAACAAAAATAATTCATAACATTAGTTATTAAAATAGAATCTCAAAAAACACAGACTCCAATGGCTGCGTCTGACAATCGCGTACCCACGATTTCGAGACACAAAATTCCCTGATGTTGAAAAATTGCGCTCATTTTGAGTCGACATTGGCTATGCCCAGATCAGTCTTTGAACGTTTTGTATTTTCTGTCCACTTTTTTTCATGTAGAAAAATAAGTTTTTTCAATTATCTAATATTTGATAAAAAAGAAATCCCGAAATGTTACAAATTTCAATTCTCGAGATTCGGGATGGAAAATCTCGAAAATTTCTCGAGAATTCCCTTCGGGAAATTCCCGAAACCCAACTCTGCCTGTGCAGCATGGTACATAGTATGTAACATAATTTAATTATTTTATATATGTACCTGTGTGTCATATTTTAATATTCTATTCATTCTACTCATAATATTTATAATAATATGTGGGTACCTACCTACTTTGGAAAACACATCTTTATTGTGACCTCAACACTGCACAGAAATAATAAAAAAAGAAATACATACATTATGAATACCAATAAGTCCCTACTGAATCACATACAAAACAAACTAAACTACCATGATTTATGATTGGTTATTTATTCAAGCACAAACTGCTAGGTACCAAATTTGACATTCTTTTTTTTTTATTTCTGACTCAATTTCATTTCAGTCTTATTTTATAAAAATATAAATAATCATAATTTTATAAGCAACTGTTATTCTGTGTATGTAGGAATGGTATCAATAAATTAATGTTTTATTGTTTAGTCTCAGATTAGTCTGACATTAAGGTGTGTAAAAAATACATATAATATAAGTGTGCTAGAGGGTGGGTCAATAAGTCCTTAGAAAAGCCGACAGGTGGCGCGACTAGTACTGTAAGCGGTTTGTTTTCATGCAGCGGCACTACCGATTCAGTATGCTGCGAAGTTTCAATCAGATTGGTCGGGTTGTTGTTTTTTATTTTCGTACATTTAAAAAAAAAATTTGCTTGTTAACAAAAATGGAGAAAATTGAGTTTAGAGCTGTTATTAAACATTTTAATATAAAAGGGTTAACAGCAAAGGAAATAAAAAATGAGTTGGATTTAGTTCACGGCATATCTGCTCCTTCACTTGCAACTATTTATAACTGGTTAAATGAATTTAAACGTGGTCGTACATCAACAAAGGATGAACCACGCTCAGGACGTCCTGTAGAGGTGACTACACCAGAAATGATCAATAAAATCCACGATATGGTGTTAAGTGACCGAAGATTAAAGTTGAGTGAGATAATTGAGGTTACAGGGATCTCAAAAGGTAGCGTCATTTCTATTTTACATGACAAATTGGGCATGAAAAAAATTTCTGCAAGATGGGTGCCGCGTTTGCTCACAGTCGACAATAAACGCAATAGGGTGGTGGCCTCTAAAGCCCTGTTGTCGCTCATGCAACGCAATCCGGATGAATTTTTTCGTCGCTTTGTGACTGTAGATGAAACATGGATACACCACTATACTCCCGAGACGAAAGAACAGTCAAAGCAGTGGATTGCGAAAGGCGAACCATGTCCAAAGAAGGCGAAAACCGTAAAATCAGCTGGTAAGGTTATGGCTACTGTATTTTGGGATGCACGTGGAATTATTTTCGTTGACTATTTGGAAAAAGGAAAAACAATAACAGGGGATTATTATGCATTTTTATTGGACCAGCTAAAAAATGAAATTGAAGAAAAACGGCCTCATTTAAACAGGAAAAAATCCTCTTTCATCAGGACAATGCCCGTGTTCACACATGTTTACGATCAATGGCTAAAATTGAAGAATTGAAGTTCGAATTGGTCGACTACCCACCGTATTCGCCAGATTTAGCCCCCAGTGACTTTTTCCTTTTCCCAAACTTAAAAAAATGGCTAAGTGGACAACGTTTTTTTTCAAATGAAGAAGTCATCGATCGGACAAATGCTTATTTTGAGGACCTTCCGAAAACTTATTTTTCTGACGGTTTAAAAAAAATTGAGAAACGTCTAACCAAGTGTATTGAGCTCCAAGGAGATTATGTTGAGAAATAAAAAAAAAATACAAAAATAAACTGTTTTAATGCTTTTTTCTAAGGAATTATTGACCCACCCTCGTATATAGAAGTTGGCTAACTGTTAGGACTGCATAATTAAACTTTTTTTGTCTGAAATTGTCTGAAATGTAAACATATCCATAATATAATGTACTTACATCATGGCCCTCACGAGAGTGGCTGACAGGGCTCTAGTCTAGCCTCTAGACCGGGGTCTGGGGGGCCCTTCGTGGCGGGTCGACCTAACAAGTGAGATAAACACATCACAAATTTTCTATAATGGTAAAAAAGTTGCCTGCGGCGCTATTTTACTTTGAAAGTATTAATATTTTAAAATATGTGGCTCGTATGATGCAAATTTTGAGTATTGTATGTCGATATTCGAAAATTTCATAATTCAAGTGGATTTCCAAAATACAATCGCTAAAAATTACACTGAATACCCTTAATTTTACCTAAAACACCGTTTGGAAAACGCTTTTGTAGAGTGTCACACTGTCTTTAACCCTAGCGATAGGTAGGGGGACCCGCCAAAGATCCTGGCCTGGGGGCCCGTTTCAAGATGTGTGGGGGGGGGAAAGGGGCCCTGGCAGTTGACTAATGTTTTAGCATACTAGGCGGACATGTCCAGCATGGTCGCTGTTAGTCACTTCCAATCCGCCAGTCGTTGATGACACGCTCAACGGTTACCGCCGTGTTATGCCTCCATTTTAATAAAAACTAGGAGAAACTGGACAAATATACCGCCGTGTATTGTGAAAATATGTAAAAATAATTATATGAAGAAGAAAAAAGCCTGTGGGACTAATTTACATTCTCCTCCTTGGGCCCCCCTCAATATTAAATCCTGAGTGCGCCACCGCTTACATACATTTCTTAGATACCTATATTAGTGACATGTATTTATTATGGTATAGCTAGTTTACCATATTATTCTGACTTATAAATAAAAATATAAGTAGGTATAGAAAATGTTATTCATTAAAATAACTGACTTGTAATTTGTAATAGATGAAAAAAAGGATGTATTGTCCATATAAACAATCAGATAAGTAATTCGCGACTATGCCGAGTTAGTGATGACATGCTGCTAGCCAAAACTAATGAAAATGCAGCTTTTTTGCACACGCCCTGATGTGACATTTTGCTATTCTACCTGTGTTCCATGTTGAGTGAAATTTGTTATATGCGACAAGCATATGTTTTTTCCTAGGTACCATAAATGTCGCACCGAAGCTTTGTGCAGCAGTGTATTAATAATAACCTTTGTTTTGTGAATTACAACGTAATCACATCGACAAATTCGACATGTTGCAGAGATGAGTTTCTGTGTGCAACCCGGTTTACGCTTGGCAAACATTGGGCTCCCCAGAAAAACAACTTATTGAAATGGCATTTTACTGAATGTAAAATATTTTTAATACTCAATATACAAATTTGTGCATATTACAATTTAACATTTCTTTCTGTAGCATATTTTTTTGATGTTTGATTTTTGATTTCAATAATAGTTACTTAAGAATTTTCGTCAAGCGTTTGGACCCTGCGAAATGGGGTAGCTGCTTCATCTATCTACCTCATAATGTCGTCAAATTATATTTATATACCAGGGGCCTTATGGTAAATTCGATCCACAGCAGTTGAACGGCAATTTGTATACTTATTTATACACTGATTTATTGAGAAACTAGTCATTTGTATAAACTCATTGTATCGGTACATACTTCAATATTAATCACAAAAACAGATTAATTAGATGAAAATAGATTATTTTAGATGAATATTAAACCCACTTATATAAAATCTAATTCCAAAACTCTGGGAATCCAGTGTCATCAGTCCTTAGTTTTTGGGATCAACAAATCGAGCGGTATTGGCGAATTGGTTTTATGTCCTATTATGAAAATATATGAGTGACCAAGCGCTATCCAATCGACTGATGTGATGGGCATTGTTTCAGGTTAATATTCAAGTCATTGAGGGTACGGGATGCAGGCACATACGCATGCGTCATCTGGAATAAGAAAAAGAATGGTGCAACTGACAGTCGGAACATCACTTTGAAACTGATCGACGACAAAGACCAGGAGGAGTCTACGGAAAACTTACAGGATGTTTTAGAAGGTATTGTCACGTGGTTATGATGTTTAAGCATTGTGGTATCTACAGGTCAAGAACCATCTATTATTATATTTGGTTTAGGCTTAGTTTAACTGAATTTTAAAAATTAATCAACACCATCTGCAATTTGTATTGTTAGTTCAATGAAAACAGATAACTATGTTTGACAAAGTTTAGTGTGCGCTTAGTCAATGGGATGTCACCTACAAGAACCATTTATTATTATATTTGGTTTAGGCAGGGTTTAAAAGGATTTTAAAAACTAATCAACACCATCTGCAATTTGTATTCTTCTTTCTTTCGACCATGTCCGATCCTAAATAGGATCATATCGTCACTTTTCTGGCAGAAGACACTAATTCGAAAAAAATGACATATTGAGTTAGTTATACCAAAATGTTCCTTATTTCAAACTTTACTGTCTGGAAACCTTCTTCATAAATACACAGTCTTTATTTTAAAGTTATCCTTTTTACTTAATTACTTAATAAACTCACATGATAGACCATTTCAAACATTTCAACAACTTCAAAGTCAAATTATTCAAAACTAGTATTCTCCAGTTAGTGTGTTCTGCCAGAACAGAGACGATATGGGCCTCCACAGAGTGGAAGTTTATATTAACAGATTTTTATTTTTACGAGAAATGGATATCAGCCACTTGCTCAAACTATTCCATACTCTGACTCGTACGCACATTTAAAAACAATATGTGTACTTGCCAGACCCAGGATTCGAACCTCGGACCCTCGACACACGACGCCGGCGCTTAAGCCACGCGGCCATCGTGGGTGTTCAATGAAAACAGATGACTATGTTTGACAAAGTTTAGTGTGCGCTTAGTCAATGGGATTTCACCTACGTATCACTTTGAATACTTGAAATGTAAAATTATGTATTGAAAGTTAAAATGGCAATGTTTTGAATGTCTCCACTGTTATTACAGGTTACCAAGCTGACACAGACATCCCCAAACGTGACCGGCTTGAGATCCTCTCTCAACGTGCCCTCCCAGATACGGCATCCTTGACGGAGTCGGTCGACGATGACAGCTATGACAATGATGACCAGACTCTTGACGCAAAGGCCAAGAGTAATTACTACGATGGCGAAAAGGAATCGAACGAAGGTCAGCCAGATGCTACCGCTAACACGAAGACCACAGATTCACGAGATACTGAACAGGTACTAATCTATCAGAAAAGGTCAATGTGTGTTAGGGGTCCACCACCTTTTTTTTATCAAATTTACCAAAATCAGTTATAGAGGGAAAAAGAGATACTAACTAAAAAATACTAGGAGAGTCATTGAAAAGTTTTGGGTGCAAAAATTATTGAAATTGATTGTCCTATGAAATAGAAATCTGCACGTCAGATATCAACTTTTCTCTAAATTTCCCTCCAAGTCTCCCAAACAATAGTATTTTTAGAGATACAATCGAACTTGTCGGTGGCGCTGTATACATTATTTCCATTATTAATTGTGTGCAAAAGGAAAAGCGTGGCAACACAACTCATAGGACTAAGAGGAGTGTAATTAGCTTGGAGAGGCCTTTATCCACCAGTACATAGATCCATGCTGATGATGATGATACCAACAAAGCCTTTGCGAACATTTTTAAAACTAAATATTCTGCTGAATTTACAGATAAATATTTTTTTTATGCAGGTCTTACCAATGTGATTAGTTACGTGTAAGTAAATTATATAATATATAAATCAGTGGCGTGCGATTAAAAGATGCTGTGGATGCAGAGCATGCCCAAAAATACTTGACAAATATATTATATCATTATACTATGTTTTTAATGCGTAATCGGATGTAATATTTTTTTACTCTACCTACTCTTCTAATGGCATTTCCATGCATAAGTATTGTAAATTTTGGTTGTGTTATATTGTAAATGTATAATATTGTGTGACAAAGGTTCCGTTCGACTTTCTGTTTTAAGTTTTATTTAACAAACAGGACCCGCAAAGGTCAGGAGTGTGTAGTAAATAATGGGTTTATGTGGATTTTTCGATGATTGATAGAAATATTATGAAATAATTGTCTTCAACCTGATTTGAGTGTTTCAAATATTTTAGGACAACAATAAAGGAGTGGCAGGATCGTTCGATGCGAGTGTCGTCAAAATGAAGCCACATTTCAAGAATCCGGAGAAGTTGCACAGATTCCAAGCTAAACCCGCTGGGAACTTCATAAAGATGAAGTGTCCAGCAGAAGGTATTACCAGTCTATTTAAAAGTGATTTACTAGCCTAATAAATTAGGATGACGTATCATGCAATTAATAGATTATAATATCGTCTATGTATGTTCAATACCGCGTACGAGCCAAAATGTTCAAAATACATATTTTTGGCGCTCTCGGTTAAACGGCACAAGCCGCATTAATTGGTGCATTCAAATTTTGGAATTGACCAATAGACTACTTGCATTCAAAATCAATACCGCGTATGAATTATCCATAAGTACTAAAGAAGCAAGCAAGACCGCGTATATCCCTAGATCCAATACAGCGGACGAGCGGAGAGTTGCGGCGATATCGCGTAAGGTTCAACTGATTTACAAAATAATCCCATGGCAATTAATTTGCACAGACGCATATGATAGTAAAAATATTCTAATATAAAACAGGAAGACACAATAAACTGCATTTAAATTAATTTTTTATCTGTTTATTGATGAAATTGCAAGGTTTTTTGTCCCTCCTGAACATTTTGACAAATGGTTCTTCTGCAGTACTGAATTTACATAGACGATATTATCATGATGACACATGTATTTATATTAATATATTATTGTTGTCGCTAATCCAATGCTGTTTCTGTCGAATATATAACATTATTGATGGATAGTTGACAATATAGATTTATATGACAATCAAACTACACCATCTAGCGGAGAATTATAAAAGCAGTAACGCATTTGCATAACCAGACGTAAACAGCCATTGTAATATTGCTTGCAGCTTGTATATTTCGGACATAAAAATATTACATAGCACCTTTTTGTTTCAAGAGTAAATATTATGTAGATATTCCATGAATATTATCTACCCACTTGTCAAATATTGTGTATCGATTGATTGATATGACAATATTTTTGGGTGTGTGTTACACAAAATCGGTAACCTTTTGATTGTCATTACAACCTGTATAGTATAATCATTATTTATTCAATTATCATTTGTTCAAGTGAAGGTCTTCTGGACCTAACAGCAGCGTAGCTGTCAAAGTGTGCACTTTTATTTTTAGTTATCCATTGTTTACTTCCCGCCGTCAAGCATTCTTTGTCACTTGAGAAACTCTGAAAAAAAAGACTGAGTAATGAGTTCTCCCTTTTTTATAAATAAGTATATTTCTTTTAATTTCCAGGAAATCCTGCTCCAAACATCACCTGGTATAAGAACGGCCAATCTCCACTGGAAAGGCAACTTGGTGATATAGTAGCTGCTCGGTGGTCCCTAACACTTGAAGATCTTATTACGCAGGACAGTGGAAACTACACGTGCAAAGTTTGCAATGAGATGGGCTGCATTGAATTCACCTACATACTTGATGTTTTAGGTATGTTTATTCTTCTCATGCTATATTTTTGTACTTCTATTACAGCTGAGAGTGAAACGAAAAGGGAGACGAGTCTGAACAATTATTAAAAAATGTGTGAAATATGTACAATTACTCGTGCTTATAATGTGCAAAAGAGACAAGTCACTTAGTTGCTGCTTCCACTGCTATTGAATTAGTAAATTTCACTCTGAAACATAATATTCATATTCGTATAAGACCAAAATTCAACTTTATTTTGGCTCTCCTGAAAAGTATGACATGATATTGTGTACATTTATTATTATCTCCCTTTTCCTTTCACATACAGATATTGCAGTGGTGAAGACTCTTAACTTTTAGAAAATAATTTAAACACATTGGCAAATTATAATTTTTGTTATTCACATATTAATTGTGACATTTCATTATTGTGTAAATATGCGATTTTTGGTGATCGTTCATCTAAATATTCTAAAAATTGATGGTTCTATATATTTTGCTACCTATCTATGTACAATTGTGGCGTGGTCTGTCATTTCAAGCAGTTTTAGATACATTTGTATTATAATGTCAATGTTTTGGTTTCTGTTTACGTCAAACATGTTTTGTATTTGAAATTGTCAATTACTGTAAATGAATAAAAACTTAAAAAAATCTTTTAATATTTATTGTAACTTCAATAATTATTGCCATATCTTTTATAAATTTAACTTAGAATATCCTCATATTGATAGAACGATATCCATCAAAGCCATACATCAAGGAAGGATTCCCGGGCAATCAAACAGCAGTGGTCAACTCCACAGTTGCCCTTCGTTGTCCTCCGATATCCGACCTGGAGCCATTCGTCCAATGGTTGCGGGTTTATAATTTCACTTACGAGCCCGACTTTAGTGACGAGGAATCACCAATACCCATGGGTATTGAAGTACAGGTACAAAATCTGGTGGTTGCACATGGTGAAAATTTGGTGGAGGTGGTATCTATAAAACATGGCTTTTTCATTATGTAAACAGTTCTATATTATGTGCTTAAATATATATATTTTTTTTATGTCTAATCCTATTTTGTATAACCAAACTTTTAGGGTTTAATATTTCTTCTGGGTTAATGGAAATTGTTGATTCTTTTCTTTCTTCTTGATTAGGTAGCTATTTCATAAAACAACATAATCTATTATTATAAGATCATTGTATTCTATGAGTTTCATTTCAACAGAAACAAAATTAAAAATACGGCATCCATTGTTAGGTTCACTCACAAAAAGTTTTAATTATAATTCCTGAGTTGTACTGACCACATAATTAAAATGACTAGCCTTTACTCACATTTCTGTCTACATGGGAATATTATGTAAATACATTTTCGTGGCAATGTCTTTCTATTATAAGGCTTGGACTAATTGGATAATTCTGCCACTGACCAGTCGCGGCCTTGGAAAGATTGTATGTGAAAATATATATGGCATGAAGATAAAAATGAACTCGCCTACATTGGAATAAGTGTGATATTTACAGATTTTTGTTGGATCTCTTTAATGTTAAAATTCCTTATGGGAGGCAATAGATGTAATTATTATCAATGTTTCATTATTTTTAGAACGATTGCAGCATAAGCCAGTATTGACGAAGGCTCCAGTGAACACCACCAAGGTGGTGGGCGAGAATGCCACATTCCATTGTGAGATTCTCTCTGATCTACATCCTCACATCCAGTGGCTGAAGCTTCCTCTTGGAACTACTGACCTTGATCTTGTCGTTGAACAAAATTTTATTAGGGTGAAGGTATACATCTTTTGGTTATGGGTCTTTTTGCATGTCTCTTCTATTTGTCGATTACAATAATAATTTATTTATTATTCTTTCTTGTGTACCTAATAATTTCTTCAGATCTATTCCAACGTAACACTTAATTCCCAAATCATGGAAGATTGTCATATACATGTTATGATGTACCTGTTGCAAGTGATACGTACGAGTATCTTGGCGTTATGAAACATCAAAAGTACTATTTGTTAACAGCCTATGCCGCCGGCCTTGTTGACACTATTGTTGACAATATTTTCAACTAATTCACAGCAACTCTCAGCCGCAACCGTGAAAATATCCTTAAATAATTGCAAGATAAAAAGAACTTTTTATATACCACGTTTTTAAATTTTCTGTTGAATCATATAAACTTGGCAATTCTATGTATTAACAGAAACTTTTTATTGTACTTGATAGAAATACTGAATAAATATTATAGAATACAGAAATGTCATTTTGACATTTCATAATATTGATTTCCATAGTAACACACGTATATATTAATAATTTAGTTGCTAGGACCCACTTAGCAACCAATAATAGTGAGTAGTAAATATTACTTTTAATGAATTAACTGAAAATGAATTCAATTCTGCTTAAAGATAGCCAAAAGTATTAAAAGAATGCATTGTCGTCGTGTTCTGATATATTCTAAAAGTTTCAAATGTCTAGCTGGTTGGGAAGTTAGTTATAAATCTTGGACAAACAAGAATACGAGTTAATAAAAACGTGGTAAAATAGCGAAAAGGTGTTACATAATAAATGTATGGTGTATGGTTGGAATAGATTTGTTTATGTTATTAACTATCTTCTATGTTATTAAAAATAAAAATTTCACTCATGTTTTTCTAAGAATTAGGTTGTCACTTTGAACAGAATACACTTCCTATTTTTATCAAAAAAAAATGTGATCAGCAAAGTGGGCGAAGAATCACCAATTGAACGAAAAAACTATAAGGTGTTGCCACATAGAAATTCAAAACAACATTACAACCGTCCTGATTTTATTGGAATATTTGATGTAATGTAATTGGGCATTTTCGCCAAAGTTTGTACATGTTTGAAATTTGGGTAATATTATTTTTTCACTCAAATTAACCATTTTTATATAGCTAGCAGATTCCTTGTTCTATTGCTGAATTGGTGATAGCAATTTTTCAGCAAAATATTGATTAATACAATATTTATATCATTTTTATTATGAAATTGGGCATAATAAGTTTCCGTTCCGTGACTACGAAACTTAGCTTTTAAAACATGAATGAAACACTTTTTATCACTTAAAAGAGCTCTATTAGATTAAAAAAACCATACACTTCAAAATAAAACTACAAATAGTCAAAAAATATTATTGAATTTTAATTCTTGGGCACATTTCGTTCCCCTCCGTTACCCTATGTCTATAATGGCAGAGCATTTTTCCTTTAGTATTTGAAAAAACCAATCAATGTTCGTTCTGCTATTTTTTTAAAGACAATAATCACTTTTACTAAATTTTATTGGAAAAATAAATAAGTTTCGTTATTTAATAATCAAATGAAAAATAGTTAACGTTCAACTTTTTTGGGGACATTTTCGGAATGGAACGAAATGGTAACGGAGTGTAATTTGTAAAGCTTAAGTTACATGTTACCATAAAAACAAATTTTTGTTTTATGAAATTTATTTGAATTTTTTGATAGACAGATAAATATTCAACGTGCGTCAAAATAACAAAACAAATCAAACTTAATCACTAAAATAGACATATTTTATAATAAATTTCACAATACTTGTAAAATAAGGTAGGTAATAATTTTGACACACTATACATTACCATAACTTTATTTGGCATTTATATTATTTGTAACTCAGATAAAAAATATTTTTAAGCAAATTAACAATATATGAAAAAAAAAATCAGCAAGGGATTCAGACGCGAGTTCCTAGCGCGGCACGGAGTATATAACTTTTACGAAAATAATTATAGTCAAACTCGGTTATTACGATCTCTGACATAGCGAGATCTCGGATGTAATAACGAAACATTTGTTGACAATTGGTTTATGATTTTCGCCATACATTTAATTCTTTCACTGTTATAACGAGCAACTTATCGGATATACCGAGCTAAAATACTGTTAATGTGTCGACCGTTTTAAAACATTTCGACCCTAAGCAATAAAATCCGATTGGACAGGATGCCGCCGGGGTCGGATTACGTTTATGACACTAGTAAAGTGTCTAAGTACCTACCTTATTGGTGTTTCACCGACAATAATAAAAAAGTATCCACGCATATGGTTGAAAAATCCAAGGTTTGTGAAGTCCGTAGGTACCTACCAGCGTTAATTACAATAAACAACTTCTTTTGTAGTTTATGAATGCCATGCTCGTTTCGGGGATTTTTACGATGGTTTCCAAATTTTTTATTTTCGGCTTTTTGTGTAATGTGACATGCTCATTTAAAAATACCTATTCTCTGATATAACGAGTAACGCTTATAACAAGCAAATTCAGTCGGTCCCATCTTCCTCGTAATAACCAAGTTCGACTTTATGTTGTCTTGAAATTTAATTGTATTCATCAACATAAAATGTAGCTATACAGGTTGATTGTAATCAAGACGTACTTTTCTGACATTTCGTGAATACCTACAGTTCTAGGTATTAAATCTAATCGAGTACACATTTCTGTTAAACGTGACAAAAAAATACTTTTTCATACATTTTTATAAATTTCTATGCCTAAAATGTATGGAGAAGTTTTAAAATTTTGGTGGCGTATAACAGAAAGAGTATGACAGAGCCAGTGCCTGTCTCGCAATTATTTCAGTCTGGTGTTTTTTCTTTTCCTTCTGTTGTTTTTTTTTATCTCCATACTTTTATGTGCGCTATTTTTGCGTATTCAGACATATCACATACTTTTTTAATCTTTATTATATTATTATATTATAGTCAGGTTATTTTTTATATTTTTTAATGAAAATATTTTTGTTTTTCATACGAACAGACAAAATAATTTTTTTTATAATCTATGAAGAACTAAACACACACTGTAAACCCAACTTTATGCATGCCATTTCGTTACTTTTACATTCCACATATACGTTACCACCAATATAGTTTCGGAGTGGAAGTAACGGATTCTGTTTCAGAAGTGTTTGAAGCCAAAATTTAGCTTAGTTTTATTGTTAAACCTGCGATATGTTTTATTATATCTGTAGTATGAAAGATAAGCTCCATATGTGTAGTATGTGAAATAGAAATATGTGTTTTCTTACCTTATAAATCGTGGTAACAGTAGTGGAACTTCTTAAATGACCAACCCAGAAAGCAACCTGTTCCGATAGCGATACCGACACACACCAACAATTTAAAGTGTACATGGCGATCAGTGTTATACAAAAATGTTGCTACATTAAAAAAAAACATATTTATAGTGAAAATTTTTCGCCTTCATGCTAAAATCGTGGTAACGGAATGTGGAGTTCCACTTTTTCAAATATCCTGGGACACACTTTAAACGTGATTTTTTTTCAATATTGGTACAAATTTACGAAAAAACTATATATTTTCCAAAAATATATAATGTAAGCTGTTGAAAACACTACGAATTTAATTTTACACACTCAAAATTAATGACGAAATCAGACTTTGTTTATTTGAATTTATGGGTGGGACATGGTAAAAACGCACTACCTTTCGATCTAAATAATCAATTAAAAATATATACAGGTCAGATAGTTGTATTTAACTGATTGAATAGAGTAAATTAATAAATTTGCATGTTAAAAGTACATAACTTTCCAACATTTTATAATATAATAACTATGAAAAAATCAATCAAAGTCATGGGACATGCCAAAAACGCAATGTACAAACTTTGGCGAAAATGCCCAATTGCGTGGTTTTGTCCTCCAATATCTACACCACAAGACGCATGATGTCTCAATACCAATCAAATTGGCCCAGTGGTTGACAACATTGGATTGCACAGTTACATAGTTTTATTATGAAGAAAGCTAAGGGACATAAATGATCTATAAATTGCAATTGATTGTAAAATTTAATATTATTGCGACATGTATTTTAGAAATTGATTAAAAATCACATTTTATGTATTTTCAAGACCAGAATCATACAAAAAATTCCGCTCACTGAGAGAAGCAATATTTTTTTTTGACTATGTGTGACTAGTGTATGACTATTTTTGACTATGAGTGGACGTTAGTATTAACAGATATTTGTTTTTACAAGAAATGAACGTTAGCCACTTCGCGAGCCTATTACTACAAGGTTCTAAGTATTCGTCCTTGAGAAAACAAACCCAACAATGAAGTAGTATTCTAAGCTGCCACATTGTTACTTTTGTTTCATCAAGGACAAACACTTAGAACCTTGTAGTTCTCCACTCGCGACTTGCTCAACCTATTAGGTCCATACACTAACTACAAACACACATTGAAAAGTAATATGTGTATTTGCCAAACCCAGGATTCAAACATGGGACCCACGACTCAATTAGCGTGTTTTTTATTCAAAAAAACAATCAAAGTTAACAAAATACATAGTAATGAATTCTTTAAATTCAAATTGATTTGAGTTTTGTACTCCATCTGGGTATTATTTTGCGGCCCGGGTTTCGGCTTTCTGCATCTTCAGGCACTATGCATACTCGTCAATTGCAAATACACACTGAAAACGTATACAGTTAATTTGTTTATATAGTAATTTAATACAATAAAATAAGGTAAACGCTGTAAAACCTGAAAGGTGAAACGTGGGTCGCAAAAAATTACTCAAATGGAATAGTACAAAACTCAAATCAATTAGAATTTGAATTCAAATTTCACCGAGTACCCACCCGGTCGATAGTATTAATTCTTTAAATGTCTTAATATGTTTTAATACCCAGCCGCCATTTAAATTACAAGTTTGAAGCATCGAGAGTTTTATTCTTTTCACTAATCTCTTTCATAAAGAAACATCAACTACATATCCTAAAATAATTCCATTGGCTAATCTAAGATTACCTTTTTTGCAGTCAAGTCAAAATAGTGATAATTCTGCTGTACTGGAGCTGACCAATGTAACCATGGAAGATGAAGGATGGTACGTCTGCATAGCTGGGAATTCTCTTGGACGAACATCAGCCAAGGCTTATTTAACTGTTCTGGAATGTAAGTACTAAATATTTTGGTTGACATACAATATAGTGGATTTAATTAACACAATCACTGCTGACCTTTTAATTACCACATTTAAATAACACGTTAATTATATCTAATGGCCAACTGCTCCAAACGCGCCAGTCGCGGTGTTAGCACTAAATGAGTTGATCGATACACATTGAAAAACATTTCTTTTTGTGCCACTCCTATCTGTCAGCTGGGCTACCCCTGCTATATTATTGTCTACTACCTCGAACACTTTGGTGGAGTTTCATCGATCGCAGAGATTCTTAAGCCATGAAATGCATTGTCTTCATGTTTTAGAGTCCCGAATCTACTTCCATTTGAATCCGGCACAATCTGATAAAACTCAACACAATCACAGATAATATTATTTTTAAATCGTGTTTTATATCCGTCACCATACATTTTCGCGTCTTGCTTCCATCTACCGCAAATTGATTATAAATGTCGCTTAATACTTTCTATATAATCGATATTTCACAAATCTAAATTAATATTCCACAAAACTATTCAAATCTGTAAGAGGCACATTGGTCTACAATGAGTTTTTAACATTTCTTTTATTTTTTTTACTACGATGAGTTTTTAACAAGAAATAAATGCATATTTCCTCACTAATTACTACGAAAATATAATCTATAACCACCTCACTGTCAAACTAATAGACTAATGATTGTCATTTGTTTTCTTTTGCGAACCGTCTATAAGTTCATTTGAAGTGTCAGAATTCAAATTTAGAATTTGCTTCTCAATAGTAAGTATCACATACTATCCTGATTCAGTAATATTTGTAATATTTTTACATTTAGGAAACAAACAGTTACATATTGATTACTAAAATTTAAAATATAATAATGAAAAGTTATTGCAACCAGCAAAGTTAAGTAAATAATTATTATATATAAAATTACAGTAACCTTTCTTCTTCTTTTAAATCATTAGTAACTATTAATACTCAATAAAAATTAAATTCCAATGATGCTTCTTTTTTTTTTTTTTTTTTTTTGTGATTTTACCGAGGCTTTGACTGCGACTCGCTGTCATATCGCCTCTTCTCTTCTAGAAGGGGATCCTTAGATCAGGTCCTCACTCCTATTCTGTTAAATGGCTTTATAATTATTTTGTCTAGCTCTTCCGTCTTTCTTTCTTTCTTCTTTAGACGCCAGTGTTTTATGCACCAGAATCGCTCTCCTCCGTATCCATCCCTTCTGTATTTTCGATACATCGTGTAATCATTGAATTTCAGATAGTCTAATTCAGACCTCAGCCAAGTCTCTGAGATTAATGCTATTGAAATTTTTTGTCTTATTAAGTAGAGTTCTATATCATCCTTTTTTTGCTTCATACTTCTGGCATTCCATTGTAAAATCCTAATTTGTTTTTTATTATCCATTTTGCTCCAGAACCTCCCCTAGAATTTCCTTTAAGTGTCCTTCTTTGAATTGTTTGCATACCCAGTCCACTGCTTTAATTATTAGTTGTTTAATGATCTGCTGCCAGTCTCCCCCTTTCAGCAAGACTTTCATAATTTCTCCCATCGCGTTAACCTCTGTCTTCCCCTTTGAATTTTTCTTATTTTTTGTAGGCTTTACGCTACTACCTGTAGATATTATTGTTGAGCCTGAAGCTTCTACCACCGCTTCTTCTTTCTTTTTGTTTTCCTTAGTTTTTTGAATTGTTTCGCTTTCATCTCTTCCTACGATTTTTTTTTGTTTTAATATGTCAGCATAGCTATTATTTGACATATTTTTTTTTGCTTCCTTGAAAGGTATGTTCATTTTTTTCATTGCTTCTTTGCAATTCTTTTCCTCTTGCCACTTTGGGCATTTTTGGCTGTTTGCCGCGTGGTTACCTTTGCAATTGATGCACGTAATTTCCTCATTTTTTTCGCAGGTTTTGTGGTTTTCACCACACTTAGGGCACGTTTCTACTGTACGTCCGCAATTGTTCGCGATATGCCCATATCACCAGCATTTGTAGCATTGCATAACCCTGAATACATACGGTTCTACAGCAAAAGAGACTCCATATATGTAAATTGTTCTCGGCAATATTTTCTCCCCAAATTTAATACTGACTGACGAGGTCTTTGTCAGCTCTCCTGTATCACATTTTCTTGTCAACCTCTTAAGGTTGATTACTTTTGCATCACTTTTGATTTCCATTTGCAGTTCTTGGAGGTCCATATCAATATCGACTTTTCTTATTACTCCATAAGAGCAGGAGTCATTCTCTTTGGTCACAAAACCGAGATCTTTGAGTTCTCCAGCTTGTTTCACTTTATCTGCTTCTTTTTCGTCTTCTACTTGGATGTACGTCTTTAAATTTTTATTGTAAATTTTCTGTACTTTTACTCCTGCCTTATGCAGCATCTGCGCTATTTTCAATTTTAATGGAATTTTACTTCCCGTCGCTATCATGACGATGTTTTGGTTTCCCTTTGGAGTGACCCCAGAGTCTCTTCTGGGTTTTTTTCCAGAGGTCACCGTCTGCCATTCTTCTTCTTTTTCTCCAACCACTTCCTCTTCATCATCGTTTCTTTTCTTCTTCGTTTTTTTGGTTTCATTCACTTCCATCGTGGTGTTTTCCATTTTATTGCTTTTGCCGTTCACGCGGTCTTGGAATTCGCGCAACAGTGTGAACAAAAAACAGTGTGGACAACCCCTCGCTTCACAGCGTTTGACGCACTCCCCGCACAAAGTGCACTATCCGTGCAACAATAAATATTTTTCACTTTTTCTCAAGCACTGGCACTGATTGTCAAAATCACATGGGACCACACATGTTGAGTTTATTGTCAAATTCATTTACAAACAATATTATTTTTGTTGTATCCCGTATTTATAACCGTTCGCGAGTAACCAGGCGAATAGCGTCCCGAATACGCAAGCGAAGTTGTACAACCTCACTCCACCGCTGTTGGCTTCCGACTGAATGATGCTTCTTATTATGCATGTTGTTTGCTATTTTATCATTGACCACTTATAAGTGAAATATAATATAGTCAATTATCACTTTTTTATGACACAATTAAGTACAATAAGTAAGCACCTGCTACTTTTTTCATTTTTTTACATGATAAAAATAATATTTTTTTTATTTCCCCACCCAGATAATTTGTTAAATAATAAATTTAGCATGTTAGAATTTCTATGGCCGGGGGGGTGTAAAACCACATAAGTCAAATAATTCAGTTTTTCGGTTTTTACTGATTCTATAAGTCAGTGATTCTGCACACTTGTGTATAAACACATAAGTCAAAGGCTGTTAGTATGGTGTTATAATACAAATACACACAATCACATAAGTTATTTTCCTCTGAAAAGCGGGGCGTAAAAACACATAAGTCTGACTTATGTGATTATTCAAAAAATTAAAAATTTTGAAGTGGCAACAATGGATGACTTATGGTGTTAGTCGCCGTTAGACAGTTCATTTAGTCTAGTGTAGTATTGATGTTCTGAACTCATAAAAGGCGTGTAAACTATTTAAACTGATTAATACTTTGAAAATACTTGCATTATCATTATCCAATAAAACATCATTGATAAAGTTGCAAGGTAAGTTTACCACACTTTCGTAATTTTATGTTATTTTTTCATAAACATAATTTTAGAGGGAGTACATTGGTGCTTTTGATTTCACACAATTTGAATTTAAGTTTCATTTGTTAACGTTAACAACATATTAATGTGATTGTGATATTTCAGCACTAGCAAAAACGTTGCCATTTGTCTCCGCGTATGAGTTTTTGGATCAAGATCGACCTTTTATCTCTAGTGATACTAACCATATCAATAACTGCAGAAATGACAGTAATCCGGATATATCGAACCAGAATCTTCAATGTTTGGCTTCAACACATGAACTTAATTATTTGTATGCCCAAAATGAAAGTACAGTATATGACTCTAGCTCTGATGACTCTGTCATTGACCCTCATATATTCCTCCATGGCATATTATAACTGATACTACAGTACCAGGTTCGGAACATAATGAAATTGAAGTAAGAGTTTCAAGAGTCTCCGCAATCATCAAAAAAAGATACAAGAGGTATACGTGAAGAAAGAAAACGCAAAAGGAACAGTGGCCAAGAATACCATTCATAGGCTGGGAAGTTAATTAGAAAACGCATTCAACTCCCTTTATCTAAATGCAGAATGTTGTGCCAAGATCGAATCATAGAAAGTCATCGCATCAAGCTTTTTGAAGAATATTGGAATCTTACAAAAGGAGTGCTTACATATCGTCATATATTTCCATTCAAAATACGGCCATTCACCGACCTAGATTTCAAGATCTCAGTAAGGAAAAATTTAATTTAAAACCCTTTAATTATTCTTTGAATATTGAAGGTAGTAAAATTAAAGTATGCAAGAGTTGTTTTCTAAAAACGTTTGATGAAACAGACAATTTTGTTAATCTTGTCGCCACAAAAAAAAATAAGCTACTGTATGTGGCACACAAACCACTGACAATCTAGGTTGGCATATCCTTTCAGATAAATGAACCGATGAAGATTTGATTAAAGTTTCTGAACACATAAATAAATTTCCATCTTATGAAAGCCACTATACTCTTGCCATCACATTTAACCATAAAAAAATATTCGATATGTACAAAGCGGAAACTGAGAATTATGTATCTATTCGATACTACAGAGAGGAATTTCACAGACTTCAGAAGTTGATTCGGACCATGCTGTTATTGAACAAAAGAAAAAGAAAATTATTAGTCAAATTAACCACTCGTACGATTGGTTTCAGCGAGTCAGATCATGCGGAAATAGATTTGAAGTCGTTGAAATGATACAATCTGACTTTCTAGAATTTTCCAGCTTGTTGAAAGGCCCACTTGTGCTGAGAAAGAAAGACGAATCTGGCAACCCATTTAAGTGGCACGATGCTCGTTGACTGAGATATACAAAAAAATTCGGAATTGTTTATTTCAAACCAAGCCTAGAAGAAGAAAAATCTTTCAAAACACTGTGTTTAAGACGGCGAGGTTTTCCAGAAAGGATGGAAACAACTGATCTAACTTTTCCTCAGATAACCAACGCTCCTTTACCTATTAGCCAAGAGAAAAAGATTGACCTTATATCTCTATTGCCGCTAATTCCAACTATATTTCATGACTTTTATCACCAACTGCCCTCCAGGAACATACCTGATATTGATCCAGATTTAGTGGAAACATGAAAACTAGAATAAATATTAATTATATTTAATTTTCAATGATCTATGTATTTTTTGGTGTTCATTTGTATCTTGGTGGATTTTTGAAGTAAAGTTTTGTTTTTTATGTCTCCTGGTTCTTTTTTTCTCTCATTTTTTATAATAGACAAGCTGAAGTACCCGGCTTCGCACAGGGTCGCTTCGTTGATGCATTTATCTTAGATATTTAAAAAATAATAATAAGTAATTATCTTTTTAATATTAAAATATCTGTGTAATACAATATGGCAATATGTTATTAATGTATTATTAATAGTATTAATTTGTAGTAAAAAATTCAAAATTAGATAGAACAAACAAACAACAAACTTTGTATTTTATATAATACTAATTTAGAAACCTTCGCAGGTGTGCGCACAACAACTGACAAAAGTTTCATCGCAATCGGATAGAAGAAGAAGATGATTTTCCTATGAGCCTATAATCTTCGCGCAAGTGCAAGCAATAAATTGACAAAGTTTTATCGCAATCGGATGAACGGTATAACAGCGCATACAATACGAACAAACAAACAAATATAATTTTTTTTATGTTAGATTAGGTTTCTCTTTGTAATAATTAATTATATTGAATAAATTTGGTATTCTTTGATAAAAATCAAATGTTTTCATTATTATTATGATTTTTTTAATGATCCATTAATTGTCCATAATCACATAAGTCAGCCAAACAAGAAAAAAACCTCTTGTGTATACACACATAAGTCAGCTTTTTACTTTATTTTAAATATTAGCAAAGCTTTCTTTAAAAAAAAAAGATATTCATAAAAAACACACACAAGGCCACAGGGTCACCCTAAAAGCCGCTGGATTGACGAACTGGTAAAGTTCGGCAGAAATACGTGGCAGCGAATGACACAGGACCGGAGAGTTGGAAGAAGCTTGGGGAGGCCTTCATCCAGCAGTGGATTTACCCCGGCTGATGATGATGATATTAAGTACATACTTACGAATTTTAAAATCAAATACCATTTTTGCTCCTAAGCAAAGCATATGCATACGGACACACCCCTTCAGGGTGGTAATTACAAGTATCTTAAAAGACACTATGATAAATAGTTTTTACATTTTTTCAATCTAATGGGATCTTCCCCCATTGATTAAATAAAACGATTTATAACGCAATACTCTAAATGTATGAAAAATTAGACTATCCTGCAGTGGCGATGGGTGGAGGTAGGGTTGATCCACCATAGATAGTACAGACTAAACTTTGTCAGTTCTAAGTATTTGTTTACATTTAACTAAGGCTACAATTATTTACAGATGGTGTTGGTTAGGTTTTAAAATTCAATTAAACCCTAGGAAACCAAGCCATAATACGCATCTGTCTATAAAATATTTACAATTATGCCTTTAAATCATACATCATTTTGGATATTTAATAAATATAATAATATTTTTAACTACTATTGTTTGGTTTAGGCAGGGTTTAATGAATTATAAAAAAAACTAACTAAAACAAATAAGTATGAATGAAAAAGTGCAATATATAAACATATTATATTATATTAAAATATCAGTGATAGCAATAATCGGCGATTGCCAGCTGTTCTGCTTGGCCTATCAGTCTGAAGTGGTGTCAGACGATATTGTGAAGGCCAGACTCCAGAATAGACTACGCATATGACCCCAAATTTATATTGGCACTGACGACTTGCAAATCGTAAAACTGACAAATCAGCGAAATGTCAAACTGTCTGAGGTGAATGAAAATCCATCCCGAAGGGAAAACTATGGCGCCATCTATGCATACTTCACAATTATATTAATATCAAACACCGCCAAGCCGTCTTCAAGACCTAGCGAGACAGACTGGCGACCGCCAGCTGGCTCTGCTAGTTCATGTTTAATGATAGAATCAAATATTAATAGAACAAGTGAAAAAGTGATTCATTTGTTGCAAAACAAAATATGAAAATAATAAAAATTGAAAGCATGACTCAACTGTTTTTTAAAACAAATATTAATGCAGTAAACTGTATTACCCCTCGAGCTTTCTTTTATTATTTTCGTCAATTGATGTCACTACAGCCCACCCCCACCACAGGCTGTGAGTGATGATGATACTGCATCTTAAATATTACCGAAGTTCACAGATTTGGTAGAGTATTTTGTGAAGTCTATCACAAAATTATTTCCCTTCACCTTAATATTTAGATATATTTGTTGTCTACAGCTTATCCGGAGCCGCCGACAGTGGCCGCCCGACCAACCTCATTGCTCGTGATCATTCTGGCTGTGGTTTTCGGTTCACTGTTCTTCATAGCAGCAATTATTTTCCTCTGCATTTTGAAGAAGTTGAACCGGGAAAAGAAACTTCTCGCCATCGAGACAACCAGAGCTGCAAATGTTGTCACCCACTGGACCAAGAGGGTCACAGTGGAGAAACAAAATCTGGAGAACGGAGTTACATCAGCGACTATTACTGAACCCTTGGTAAGAAAACCCTCATTAATTCGATATGATATATATTATGCGTGTTACATTGAGAGGAGGAAATGCAATGGATAAGCATCAATAATGAAAAATAGTTCTGTGTTTTTATTATTTGCAAATATTCTTCCACGCAATAAAAGTTTTAATAAGTACTCAGTAACGAAGATCACTACACCTGATTCGGTGTACCGATTTTAATTTGATGGAACCGAACCACGCTATATTTTCCCACTGGAACTTAAGGCCATGCATTAGTTGAGGCACGGTCTAAAAAGATCGTTGCTAGGCGATGTGCGGATTGCGGGTCGCGGGTGCAAGACGCCTGTCAAACGAAATATTATTTCTCATATAAATCCAACATATGTCCATTTTATGTTCTGTTTATTATTCTATTAGTAACAATAATAATATATTTATTGACATGTTTTCTTTTTAAAGTAAATGGGTAACGTTTTTAGTCATCTTTACACGATTTTAGAATTAATTGGCCCGTCGCCATCACGCAGCAAAGTGACGTATGTCTGACTCGACGTTCTCTCAAGGAATGCGAAGCGAGTACAAAATTTCGTCGCGCGTACAGTTGAAAATTATTTGGCGTTTCACTGATGCGTCACCTTAACATTTAAAAAAATATGGGATTGTAACAATTCTGGTTACATTTTACTGATTTAATAATGATTATTGATTTTTTTTCACAGCTCATGCCAATTGTCAAGATTGAAAAGCAAAAATTATCTCAGGTGTCAAGCTTAAACAGTGACTCTATGCTCGTGTCTGAATATGAATTGCCTGTCGACATTGATTGGGAATTGCCTAGAGAAAGTTTAAGCCTCGGAAAGATTCTGGGTGAGGGTGAATTCGGAAAAGTCGTCATAGCCGAGGGCAATGGTCTTTTGAAACAAGGACTCAATTCCGTTGTGGCTGTTAAAATGCTGAAAGGTAACTATGATGTCCATGGTACCTATTGTATGACTTCTACTATTTTTGCCGACATGGAGCTGTAGGTTTGGGGAGTGTGGTTAAAAGTACATATTTATTTTTGTACATCAATCTTTTAGAATAAATATTTATTTTATTTTACCCATCTCTGAAGATGTGGGTTTGGGCTCAAATTCTGTATCTGGGAAAACTTTGGATGTCAATCAATGTTATTTTCATGATGTGAGAAATGCTGATTATTGATATTCTGTTTCTTTCCCGATTTCCACATTCAATTACTAAACAACATACAGTTGAACTTGGTTATTACGAGGAAGATGGGACTGACTGAATTTGCTCGTTATAAGCATTACTCGTTATATCGTTATATAACATTTTTCGCGCCATGTTCTATTTAAGCATAGAATATAAAAAATCTGAAAACCATCAAAATCACCGAAACAAGCATGGCATTAATAAACTACGAAAGAAGTTGTTTATTGTAATGCTGGTAGGTACCTACTGACTTCACAAAGCTTTTACATGCAATTTCAACCATATGTGTGGATAGTTTTTCAATGTTGTCGGCGAAAATACCAATTAGGTACTTAGACACTTACATGGTGTCATAAACGTAATTCGATCCCGGCGGCATCGGTCATCAGATTTTATTGCTTAGGGTCGAAAATGTTGTTTTTAAACGATCGATCGACACATTAACAGTTTTGCTCAAGTAGCTCGTTAGAAAAGTGAATAAATATAAACTAAAATATCAACGAATGTTTCCTCATTACATCCAAGATCTCGGTATTTCCGTGATCGTAATAACCAAGTTAGACTGTAATCCAAAATTGAAACAAAAAGTTAGTAGAAATGAAAAATTTATTGTATCCTAAAAATTTTACTTTTTTACAGAGGGTCATACTGATGCCGAAATGATGGCCCTGGTATCCGAAATGGAAATGATGAAGATGATCGGAAAGCACATCAACATCATCAACTTGCTTGGTTGCTGCACCCAAGGGGGGCCATTGTTTGTCATTGTGGAGTATGCGCCTCATGGTAATCTGAGAGAGTTCCTTAGAAAACACCGAACAGGCACTGGGTAAGTCCAATTTGCACCCAACCAACCCAACCAACCCAGCAACCAACTGCATAATCTCACGGTGATATCGTCTGCTGGCTTCTTTCGGGGACATGCTTATGTTGATTGACAACGCGGAAATATTGGCGAAAACGGCGTTTTATTGTTCGGAATACAGTTAGGTACAAAGTACTACAGCGTAGGAAATATTTTTTAAAAAAATAAATAAATTTAAAATGGCGGTGACGCCGGGAGCGAGGCGCGAGACCAAAAACCGAATGAATCAACCTTTTTGGAGTAGGTTAACTCAGGCAAGAATTAAAAATATTACCTACAAATTCTGTCACTGAAAAATGACAAAAGGACAGCCTTTACACCCTATGTACCTGGCTGGTAGGTACATTGGGTGTCATATTTCTGAGAATTTTTGCTAACCACAGAAATATTCAACCAGACCTTTTCCAGGTACATGCTTTGAAAGGGACTGCATTTGCTGGGATTAACATTACTGCACTAAATTACAGCTTGCTTGTATGTTTAAAATTGAATAAGTATAAAATTTATAATGATGCTAGGTTTTTTGCTTGCTTCTAGAATTAATGTAGGTATAAAGAAAATGCAGGATTTTACATACATTAAGGGCTAGAATGATTTCATTAAATTTTGTAGAACTTGCAAAAGGGTGACTATAAATTTTCATACATCCAAGCTTACGGGCTAGAAATTTGCCTCGCAGTCGATCTGTTCATGTTTGCATGAATCAGCCCAATGATGATTCAGGCCTCATGGCCTTGGATCCTCTGAGGATGCCATGGTTTAGGCGGTATCAACGTCTATAGTTTCCTGAATCAGACCTTTCATAATACACTAATAAAAAGCTTTCAATATCCAACATGTGTTCAATGGCGCAGAAGGTAGGGATAAATAGATGACCACTCGGAGGAATAATATTATAGAAATATAATATTTTTCGGTTCTGTGTTGATTGATGTTATTCTCAGTAAAGTTATGTTACTAAATTTCGATAGAGCACAGCTAATTGTGTGTACAAATCTTTCATCAAATAATAAACATTTATTTTATTTTTATCTCAATAAATAATGACGTGCAGAACACGGTTACACTCAATGACTTATAGCTTATAAGTCGACTGTTAGTTTAGTGACTTTACGGCAGTGAATTCAACACTTGAATTAAAATGTATTCCATCTTACTCTTAACCCATTGGAGACAGACAGAAAGGCAGAAAAAAGTGGACCAACATCCAGATTACATTTTGTAGTAAATTTAAGAACTGTGTACTAAAACTGCCACAACTTTTATATTATTTATTTTGGTTAGTTTAAATAGTTTTTCTAATCTGGTATAGGTATTGAAACATGTAGCTAAATTTTCATGGTTATAAGAAATAGTAAGTAAAAAATAAAGCATTTTTACTGAGGACAAGTGGCTTAAATTTGACGCCGCTTGTCTCCAATGGGTTAATCATACTTTTATAACTTCAGTCTTCTGTTCTCATTCGCATGTGAGTCTTTTCACACCTCTGACACCACCAATCATTCTACGACTTAACATACATCTTACGATAAGATAAAACTCATATAATGAAATACTATTTCGGTAAGAATATTCATTTGTTATTGAATGTCACTTTTCAGGTATGAACCAACAATGGGTGCTGACGATCCGTATAAGGAAAAGAAGGCTCTGACCCAAAAAGATTTGGTCTCTTTCTCATATCAAGTTGCCAGAGGAATGGAGTACTTGGCCTCACGTAGAGTAAGTATTCAATTGACATGTAGCTTAATCACTACTTAATTTAATTTGTTTTGATTACTTTGCTTCGTTTATTATACAGATTATCTATCAGTGGTGAAGGGTGGAGGTAGGCTCTTAATATCCCGACATAAATAGTACACTAAACTTTGTCGGTCTACGTATTTTTACAACGTTTTTATTGGGTCATATTCTTGTTTGTCCGGTGGTTGTTTATCCAGAACAAATCTTGCAATCGATTTTTAACTAACTTCCCGACCAGCTAGACATTTGAAACTTTTAGAATATATCAGAATATGATGCCAATGCATTCTTTTATTACTTTTAGCCATCTTTAAGTAGAATTGAATTCATTTTCAGTTAATTCTGTTTTGTATGAAAAGTTATTTTATTACGGTAGAAATCCGTAAAAAGTAAAACACTATTATTGGTTGCTAGGGGTCTGGGGTCCTAGCAAAATTATTATTATTATATACGTGCGTTACTATGGAAATCAAAATGACATTTCAGTATTCTAAGTTTATTCAGTATTTCTATCAAGTACAAATGTTTTTGATCGTTTAAGCTAGTCTAGTCAAGTTTATATGATTCAACAGGAAATTTAAAAACGTTGTATATAAAAAGTTCTTTTTATCTTGTAATTATTTTCATTGAACTAAGATTATAAATTGGCAGATAGTGTTGGTTAGTTTTTTAAATTATTTAATTAAGCTCTGTGGAAACCAAGCCATAATAGATGATGGTAAAATACATTTTATAGATATATAAATATTTTTTATCTATTATGGTTTGGTAAGGCAAGGCTTGATGAATTAAAAAAAAACTAAGCAACACCATCTTTAATAAGTTATATTCCTAAGTCAATGAAAACAAATATGTGAGATATGAATGAAAAACTGTGCACTGTTTTTGTGGGTTCCCCCATATCATAGATAAACTATTATGGTTTGGTTTAAATGATTTATAAAAACTAACCTGCACCATTTGCAGTTTGTATTCTTAGTTCAATGAAATCATATAAGTATGTCTGACAAAATTTAGTGTGCACTATTTATGTCGAATATTAACAGCCTAGCTCTTCTCTTCGCCACTGATGTCTATATACTATCTACAAACTGGGTTTGTAATTGTTTCATTATTTAGTACTTATGGATATTACATTATTTGATTAGTTTATTATTATCAAATCAAATGTATTGCCTGACATCTATAATATTCATATCGACTGTAGAAAGGAAAAAGGGCGTAACCCTCAGTTTTTCAAAATAGGTTTTATTGCATAATAACGTTGTACACGACCAAAAATACATGTTGTGTCCAAAGGATGTAAGCTGCAAATGCCGACTTTTTGCCGAATTTAAAAAAAAGAAGGAAGTGACGTAGGAAGAACGAATTAACCATCATCTATCTAGGTTTTTTTTTTTAAATTAACTCAATATCAGATTAGGGATATAAAAACCAAATTATTGATTATCATGCACTTCAAGGTTGCCCATTTTGTATTTTAACTTTGACCGAAACCCGTAAAAAACGATTTTGTGCCTCTTGTAAAATATTTAATTTGTGGGATTACGGCCTTTTTCCTTTCCACAGTCGATATGAATTTACTTTTTACATCACTACATTATATAGTAGGTTTGGATTTAGATAATGCCTTTTTAATTCACAACACGTACATAATAATATATTTTAATGTTTGACTTACTTGATTAAATAGATATTATTAAATTAATTATTGTTAATTATTTTTTTGACTGTTTTAGTGTATCCACCGAGACTTGGCGGCCCGAAACGTGCTTGTTTCAGATGATTTTGTATTGAAAATAGCAGATTTTGGTTTAGCGAAAGATGTTCAATCGAACGATTATTATAGAAAAAAAACAGAAGGGCGATTGCCAGTGAGATGGATGGCTCCAGAATCTCTGTATCATAAAGTGTTCACAACACAAACCGACGTGTAAGTTCGCTTATTAAATTTATTCATTGTTTATATTGCTATACAGTTAGGTGTTGATTTCATTAAGTACTGACCTAAGTTATTATGACTAAGATGTCTGATATTTCACTAAAGGATAATATGGGGATTGGTAATTATTGTTTCCCTGCAATGCACCACCACCCAATGTGTCTCTAGATTTCAAAATCAGCCAAGTCCATAATAGATGAATAGGAGAAAAACAGCTTTTTGTTTTCTCAAATACAAGGGTGAAAGTTTATATTATTATTTCGAGAATATAATATTTAAAATTAATAAATTCCACATTTTGATAATGCAGAAATGTTAGAAAGCAGTAGTTCCTCAGCAATTCACAAAAAAAGTCAAAAATACCTAAAGGTGGACTTGGCTGATTTGAAATGTAGCGACACAAATATACTTCTTGTATGTCTACATGTACTCGTTTTTGGCTAAATTTGAATACAAAAAAAAACTGAATTATTGCATCTCCGAACCGTATCGTATGCTGAAAGAGGTGATCTGATAACATTATTATTTATTGTCTGTGGGTTATGGGGGTTGAGCGAATAGTTTTAAATTAGTTTTAGTCAACTCTGAGCCGGGTTGCACATATAAACTCGCCTGGACACTGCGACACATCGAATTTGTCGATGTCATTTTACAGGCATTCACCAGGCATTTTTTCATTTTTTGTATTTGTACATTTTTGACTATTTAAACATGTGTCTGTATTATTTAATGAAATAAAGAGGGGGAAGCACCAAGATTAGATTTTTTTTAAAAGGAGGTGTAGTAACATAAAGTTTGGAAACCACTGGTGTAGACTGTGGAAGTTATGTCAAATCAATGCGCTTGGTGCTTTGTAATGTTATTGATTTGATGTATGTATTTCATTTTAATAAAAAATGTTGTATCTCTTTTATTTTTAGGTGGTCATTTGGCGTGTTATTATGGGAAATAATGACGCTCGGAGGTACGCCATACCCAACCGTGGCTGGGCAGTACATGTACCACCATTTGAGTGCCGGCCATAGAATGGAGAAGCCGCCATGTTGTTCCTTAGAAGTGTAAGTAAACGACCCAATTTAATAATGAAAAGTTTCATAAGTAGTAGCTGAGTTACTCATTTAAAATATTAATGAAGTGAATCAGTAATCAGGACTTCTTCTCTGTTTTGGAAAGAAACAATGTTGCATTACTAATGCTACTGAATATCATTTGAATAATATGGAATTAATATGTTTTGAAAATAGTTTGAATTGGTATAACGTACCTGTCTATGCTCATTTTGGAATAGACTTTATTCATGCAGTCAGGGGAGAAATTCCAGTAGGCTGATGAGTCTAAATGCATTTTTTTTTATTTGTAGGTATATTCCAATTGTACGCAATAATGCCTAATGTCGTACCGTATTGTGTTTATTACATTTTATCGCTCTCCGATACTCATCATTCGACAATAGGATTCATTAAGTTTGATGTAAAACTTTATGTTTTCAGTCAACGCTGATATATTTCTTGTAGAAAAGGAAATAGGTACAATATAATATTATGTACCAGGTACTACACTAAAAGGAGTTTTTTTTAATTTTTTGTTTTACAAAACTAATTAATGTATTCACAGAAATTTAATATCAAAGGTTTTTGCAATTTTTTGTGATTGTTCATATAAATATTCTATTGAGTGATTGTTCATTGTATTTAGCCATCAAACATTTCTCATTAAAAAAGCCTGTTAATATAATGTATATTATTTTAATTTTACTCTGTGGAGGCCCATATAGGTCTAGGAATGATCATGGTAATTTATTCATTAAATTTAAAAAAAACATTTTTATAAAAACTTTTCCACTTTTTGTGGATACAAGGCATCTTTATCTCAGTGCATATCAGTGGTTTCGGAGCACAATAGTTAGGGTCGACGCGACGGGAAACATCTGTCTGTGTTTGAAATAATATTGACGCCCTAAGGTAATAGTGTATTAATAATAGTAATAGTGTTATAATAATATAAATATTAGTAATAGTGTATTCATAAATTACCAATCATTAATGTTGTGTACTTCAATAATTCAGATAATGTTTATATTCAGACTGGCGTCGTGTTCCATAAAAAGTATTGCTTCACAAAATATGCCAAAATTGCCTCTGTATAATACGATAGATTAAAACGCAAAGACGAATAAGTTAAAGTTTTTTTTTAATTACAGTGTTGGTTAAAATAAAATAACGTTTTAAGACTATTCATTCATTTTTGTTTGGATTCTTGAAGATGTGAATTTATTTGATATTAATTATAACATATTATGAATCACTCATGAAGTCCGCCGAATCAAGGAGCTGGTGGTACTGTGACAAATTCAAAAGGCACCCTGCGAACCACCCCTTCGCTCATTTTAAGCCAATTGACCTGACAATTTTTTGAGTCAGTCTTATATTACCAATGAGCCTCTGCGCGGATTCATTCATTGAATTTTAATGAATGTATATTTTTCGGCATAGTATTTACCTCTGTGGATAAATTAATTAATTGATCTGCATAATATTCATTGTTGGTATACTAAATTTAGTTTCACTTTCAATGAATATGAATGACTCTCAAGGTCATAGTCAAAATAATATCTCATAAATAGTTATTTTTTTATTCATAGCTTATTAATGATTGGCGATGAAATAATTTTGTGCACGTAAATGCATCAAGCCTAAATATTATACGACATCCATTGAATAATTACAATGACGACTTTAAACAAATCATTAAATCTATGATTCATTAGGATGTTTGTTATTCATTGTTTTACATTCTTGGCATTTCATGTTGGTTATTGTGTTTTCTCTTTATAATGGTGCCAAGAATTTGTTAAAATTGATATGTGACGAACAAATAAATTAACCCAATTTGCTAAGTTAATAATATACACAGTCCATATTTTCAATAATGTTACGAACATGAAATACCATCATGTTGATGGGTATTGAAACTTCATCAAAACTTGGCAGAGTCAACTAAATTTATTTCTAGATGCTATGCTTCACACAATGTTATAAACACAATATTCTTGACTTGCGTGCTTGGTATATTTAATACACAGAAAATCTGTTTAAAAAAATTATATCTTTAATACACAAGTATAGGAAAACCTTTTTTTTTAATTATCATATATCTTTAACGGTTTCTGCGAATCACTAGGTTTCTAAACATTTTTTTTCTTATGATTTTGGCACATTTTAGAAGTTATAGATCATTACATTTTATTATGTGAAATTGTACATAGAATAATATGTAAGTATGTTTTCTTTTAATAGATTTTAACATTTATTATGTTCGATTTATCGAGTATTGTTATTAGATGCCTCGTATCAGGAGGTACTTTTCAAATTTGGTCAAATTCACATTTTGTGATAATTTCATTCCTCCCTAAAACGTTTATGTTTTATTAGGAATAAAACAAATGTGTCATCTCTCTGATCACCTTCATATGGTATTTTCACCGGCCTTCCGCGCGCTCTTATGCGGAGATGGCAGGCCGTGATAACGTCAAGGCCAAAGCGGGGGTGGGAGACAGAAACGCACGGGGTATTTTGTCAAGGCTGGTATATTTTAAGTGGGTACAGGTTATTGTCGTGGCGGTGGGTTGGTCATGGCGATGCAGTCTTTTTGGCTGGCTGTCCGGAATGCTTTAGCTTGGTATCTTGCTTGGCGCCGACACGGTCCTTTTGGCTGGAGAATAGGGGATGCTGGCTTGGCTTCGCGTCCGAGGCGAGCAGAGATCCTGGTTGGTCGACGTCTGATACGAGAGAGAGCTTTTGCGGGCGATACTGTTGGTTCGGCGTCACGGGAAAGAGAGCGCTCTTCGCGCGCGTCCCACTGTCAGATTGCCGGCATTAACGCGCTCTCTGTTTTACCGACGAATCGACTAGTGGCGGTGCGAGCGACCGTTTTTGACAGGCCGCGTCTGTGTTTGGCGGGATTCTGAAGAATTTGAATTTACGATTCTTTGAGGCGGGCTTCGCTCGGCAGAGGGTTGCGAGAACCGCGTAGAGTGGACGTAGGCTGTGGTATTTTGGGAAATATGATGGTTCGGTCTGCCCTTTGAGGTGGTCTCCTGTGGGAGACCTTCATCTGGTATCAGTATGTCATTCTGAAAGATGGCATCTGGCTTTGCAAAAACCTGATTGGTTGAAATGGATTTGATACTATTTGAAAATAAACATGCTGGATTTGTCTGCTATCGAAAAATAGTCCTATAGGTCAGATTTGATGTTGAATTTGACATGTTCTAAAAAATTACATATTGTCAAACACCCTCATCAGAGTTGGTGCCAGTAAAAAAAAATTCTTATGAGTTAACCACTTTTGATAATTAATTACCTACCTCGTAATATATCCTTCACTTCGTGAAGGGCCAGTGGTGTAGGTGATAATATACATTAATTGCTAATTATGAAATTATAAATAAGTTGATTCAAATTAATTAAATTCAGAACTAAAAAAAAATAATAAAATATTAAAAATATGATACTATAATGATTTAATAATACATATTTTATAGTGTAGTAGAAATCAAATTATGATGATAATTTGAATTCAATTTTTTTCAGTAGGTACCTAACAGTTGGATTCTTTTTATTTATCTTAGAATAATCACTATTCCTATTCTCCACTTTGGTGTCCACCATTCTTTGACAACAATCATTAATATTTTTTTTCTTTTTTCCCCCAGATATATGCTTATGCGAGATTGCTGGTCCTTCCAGCCCGCCGACAGACCTTCATTCAGCGAGCTGGTCGAAGATTTGGACAGAATCTTAACGATCACCGCCAATCAGGAATACTTGGACCTCGGTCTGCCGCAATTAGATACGCCGCCGTCCAGTTATGATGGATCACAAGATGATAGTGAATGTGAATTTCCTTTCCTCAGTTAATTAATGTATCGATACACAGACAGATATAAAAAACTTGATAAAGTGAAATCCACTGTAAGCATTTAACTTATTGAAGTGGTTCAATCAATATGTTGTGTTATTGATTTGTCGTAGTAAAATATGTGATTATTAAATAGTCACTGTTGATGAAGCAATGGTGTTCTAGAATCAAAGAATTGTGAACTCGAAAGACATGATTTAATTACTTTTTTTTGCCCTCTACTCATTGCTAAAGAGCGTGATTGCCATGTTCTCACAGGATTGCCTTTTGACACAATTATGAAGAGCGATGACTGTAAACTGTAAATCATCACGCTTGTGGAAGTTTTGGATTCTACTTATGGATCACTTTCTTTCAGCGTTTTGAAAACTGATGCCAGTTTCTTTAACTCACATTTTCTGCTAGTAAATGTACCAATAAAAGAGGGACAATAAATGTCTAAAGAAATTATTAGTGAAAACCAAAGACTATGTGAAAGATGATCTACCAAAAAAACATAGTAAATCTATCAACTGTTTATTCAATATTATTTGTTGATTTTATGGAGTATTGCCATTGCCTGGTATCTTTTTGTTCCAAATTTAAATATGAGGATATAAAGAGTAATTGTGAAAATAAATGAAAAACAATGCGGCAAAAAAAAAATATTGTATGCCTTTATTGTTCCTCAATATAATTAATTGTTATCAAGGGTTTTTTTTGTAGATGTCAATTAAATTACCTGTGAAAAAAATATATACCAAGATGAAAATATTATCAATAGTAGAAACAGTAGAAAAACTTTTTATTTTCATTAACTAAACCAAAGTTGAAGCAGATATAGAATAGGTTTTTAAAACCTTCAAATAATGAAGTGTATTTATTATCGTTGTGCCTTTGAAAATAATTAGTATGTAAAATTAAGAGTAGGTACGTAGGGTAGGCATATTAGTTAGTATTGAAAATCACCTAAGCTGTAATTATTATTCATACTAGGTTTTAGTATTTTGTAACCAATCATTTTTTTTTATTTTAGCATTTTTAATTGTGTTTATTTAAATGTAAATAAAAGCAGAATTGTGTCAACTCCTGTGCCATCATTGATTTTAAAGATATGTATTTAATTTTTGTAAATTTAATACTAATAATAAATCCACTTGGTATTTTTATGTAATTTACATTATTATTATTATTTTGATGTATTTAAATGAAACATACAACAGTATTACAGAATTAAAAAAATAAAACAGTATTCTTTTTGTACATTAATTGTATTGACAAATAACAGGGTGAAACCTCTACCTATCAGAGGCATCTAGTGGAAAAATATAAAGCTTGTAATTTGAGACATTTTTCTGGTAATTTACAATTTAAACTGTATTAATTAATAAATACCATGTATCTGAAAACTTTAAAAGAAAAATATTTTTTAATTTACGTCAAAGATTAACTTACAATTTAAAAAATGTGAATTTTTTACATGCCTTTGACTAAAATTAAAAAATATTTTTCTTTTTAATGTTTTCAGATACAAATTTATTAATTAATGCAGTTTAAACTGTAAATTATCAAAAAATGTCTCAAATTGTAAGCTTCATATTTTTCTGCTAAGTGCCTCTGATAGGTAGAGGATTCGCCTTAACAAAAAAATAATAAGAACAACAAAGTATGTGAATCTATATAACCTAAGGATCTTTCTAGTCTATTTATTGTACAGTATGATTTAAAAATGGTATTCCTATAATTTTATTATTTATTTAGAAATACATAAATATTATATCATTTGCATTTTTAACACCAACTATCTTCATAAGAACTTGAGAATAATAAAAAAACTATGATTTTCAATTATATTTTATTATATTTTCCGTTTCTAAAATGGATATCAAATTTCTATACCAGTGACTGATAAAGAATATTGTAGAAATAGATTTTAGGTTTTTTTTATTTTACAAAGACGCATTCACACTCTGCCGGTCAAAATGGCAGTAATAAAATTTAATGAAAAAATAATTTCTGATTACTCTACGAATGTAGTTGGGATGTGTCTTTGTGAGATAAAACAAATATACATAATGCTGATAGAAGTATATTATATTTTATTTCGATTTATATTTTTAAATCAAAGTATGTACCAGTTGCTACCTCTTAATTCCACTAAAACCAAACTAGTCACAGAATCAGTAATTTCCTGTCAATACTCTTATAATATAATGTTATTATTATTAATGGTAATATTTATTGTGAATGTCATACAAAGTTAGAATTTTACCAAATGGCTAGCGATAGATGGAATAATATTTCTAAAAACTAAAATGTCAACGAATGTTTCCACGTTGCATCCGAGATCTCGCTATAGCCGTGATCATAATAACTGAGCTTGACTGTAATTATATATTTAAAATGTAAATTTGTTTCTCAGGTAAATATAATTTTTTAATCTGTTCATATGACATTTACATGACATTCATTCATTGACAATAATGTAACTGTAAAACTCATTTTATTATAATTTTACAAGGTATTAGATACAGATTACTTTTATTCTAAAGACTGAAGAATACAAAGAACTTTATTTCATTTACCAAAATTGGTTTTGTATATTGTTAACTCAGAAAAAAACAATAATAAAATCAGAATTATGATTATCCGCCATTATCAATATCAATGAATTGAATATTGTTTTCCTTTCTATATTATTTTGATTTATTCTATGTACAAATTAATGTAATTTTAATTATTAAATAATGTATATATTATTTTAAGAATACCTACCTACAAATAAAAATAATTTTGCTTTCATATTAGCTACATACAATATTTTTTTAAATTATAAAATGAAATAGGTTCGTATATATTTTTCTGTGCAAATTGCAATATAATAATAATATGAGTATATTTACCAGTGAGGCACCTTTCGAATTAATTTGGCCGTCAGCTTCCAGAGCTGAAAATTTTTTTGAATTGCAATCAATCTGCAATATTGTTTTTAGTTGAATGATTTTATATGTGCATTACATATTATTTTTATAGCAAAAATACTTTCCCAAAGTAATGTGCCTTATTACCTACCAAAGTGTTTTATTATTATTTCAAGAACATTTAAATATGATGGTGATTTGTCATAGATCGATCTCTTGTCGTTTAGTGCGCAAAAATTATCAGAAAATACAGCAAAACTATAAAATAAGAATCAAGATGTTTGAAAGGTTTATTTATTACGATGATTTTAGTAATAAAGTATGTGTATATTATTTTCTCAAATAAAAATAAAATAAATGTAAAATAATTGTTTTATTTTTATTAAAAATTCAATAAGGCTACTAGCTGTTGAACAAAATTTTTTTGCTCCAAGTTTCCTCCAACTTCCAACAGTTTGTTGGCTATTCACTTAACCCAGTGTCTGCCAAACTGTGTACTACAAGAAGTCTCAGGTGTGCCTCGAAGAAAGAAGTCTCAACACTATTCATTTTAAATAATGCCTATTTATTTAAATTTTTAAATAAATTTAACATCTACATAATTATTCAAATAAATATTTGTCACATTCGTACATAGTGGTCGACGCAACACAGGGGTTGATGCTGGTATATACGTTAGCTCTCAAAAGGAAAAGTACTATTACGATTTATCTCTTAGCGAGCAGAAAGAATTTCTTTGATGCTGAAAATATGGGATATTTTCTTCACGAGGACAATTATTGGTGGCTGGAAGTAACATTTCTTAAGGCGAAGTCTTCACTGAGCCTTTTTTAAAGAGGCACCTAGCGGAAAAATACGAAGCTTGCAATTTGAGACATTTTTTTGATAATTTACAATTTCAACTGTATTAGTGAATAAATATGTATCTGAAAACATTAAAAATAAAAATATTTTTTATTTTAAGTCAAAGACAAACTTACAAATGTAAAAAATGTAATAAAATGTGAATTTGTTCTATCGGTCCGCACCCTATTATTACGTATATTTTATGGTCATATTTATTAATACAATTTAGTTTATTAAGTTTCCTAAGCATCACCTAAGCGATTTTTGACAAATTCATAGTTTTAATATTTTTTATATCTATTTTAAAAAACATCGATTTTTATAAAAAATATAAATGTGTATAACTTGAAATCCTTTTTTATTATATTAATATAAATATTTTATTTATATTTATAAAAATAATTGATTTGATATAAATAAAAAGGATTTCAAGTTATACACATTTATATTTTTTATAAAAATCGATGTTTTTTAAAATAGATATAAAAAATATTAAAACTATGAATTTGTCAAAAATCGCTTAGGTGATGCTTAGAAAACTTAATAAACTAAATTTTAATAATAAATATGACCATAAAATATATGTAATAATAGGGTGCGGACCGATAGAACAAATTCACATTTTATTACATTTTTTACATTTGTAAGTTTGTCTTTGACTTAAAATAAAAAATATTTTTATTTTTAATGTTTTCAGATACATATTTATTCATTAATACAGTTGAAATTGTAAATTATCAAAAAAATGTCTCAAATTGCAAGCTTCGTATTTTTCCGCTAGGTGCCTCTTTAAAAAAGGCTCAGTGAAGACTTCGCCTTAATGATCTCTATGAGAAATGAACATTTTAAATATAAGCCTGTATGGACCGAATGAAAATATCATTACAATTACAGGAAAATTAAAATCTTTCGCTGACAAGTTAGACCTGTGGACAAGAAAAGTTAAAAACTCACTGCTTGATTACTTCCCAGATGTGGACGCTTCCTCAAACAAATTTAAAATTTTGCCAGAAGTGCAGAGGACATCAGAACTCCTTTCTGCATCATTTTCCAAGTATATTCCATCACTTGATTATCAAATGTACCAGTGGGTCATCAATCCATTCGTAAGATTCGACGGTACACATCTGACAGAGGAGGAAATTTTAATAGATCTAAAAAATGCCTTTGCACAAAGTGCCATTTTCTGAGCTAGAATTCTTAGCATTTTGGATATCGCTTTGGAGTCAATATTATCCTCGATTTGCTACAACAGTAATTAAATCTCTGTTGCAATTTGGATCGTCCTATCTTTGCGAATTTGGTTTATCAGCGCGCGTGGAAATGAAATCAAAAAAACAAGAGCGGTTACAGATGGTAGATGACGAGTTACGTGTTTGTTTATCTAATTTAGAGCCGCGTTTTGACAGGATTCTTTCTAAAAATCAATTGCATCCTTCTCACAAATAAAATTATTACCACCTATGTAGGTACATATTATATGTTGATAAAATAATAAAATTTGATACCTACACTATGATTTCCTTTATTCATACTAATAAGGTATACTTCCTTTTTTATTTTGTGTGCCTTTGAACAAATCCCATTCACCAGTGTGGCATGAAAGATTTTGTTTTTATGAGTTGAATGACCTAATCAATCGGAATGAGACACAAAATGTAATTGATGCGAGTAGGACTCATTTACCATGACTGATATGGTGACAAATGTGACGTCAAACGGATGGGAAATAGTCAAAAAGTTCTGGGTATTATCAAAACTATAAATGAGAGGATAAAAGTATAGCATTCCCCAACTCGTTATCTGAGGAAAGATCAACGCTAAAGAGGTAGCATGAGATCGACGCCGGACTTTGTGGCTTAAGAACCTTCGTGATACAGTATTCATATGCTGTAAAAACAACAATTTAAATACCTCCATGTATTTAAATATAGGATAATCAAATTTGTTTTTCGTCTCGTGAACGTTTGACATTTGGTCTATTCGACAAACCAATCCTACAGCGACGATATGCGGCCGCCGGCCACTTCATTAGAAAGTATTGACATCTTAAATTAAAAAAAAATATCGTTCAAAAAGATCATTAAAGATCCTGACTGCACACAACTATTGTTTTAGTGTAATGCCCCATTTCCATTGTAATACATATTGTAATGGTTTATGGCAGTGCTCCGCAACCGGTGTGCCGCGAGACGATGCTAAGTGTGCCGCGGAGCATTGGTTTAAAAAAACACAAATAATTTTGTATATTATACAATACTTACTTAATAGCCATATTTGCGTACATGGCTGGTTATCTAATAGAACTAAATGAATCTAATAGAAACCGATTAGGTAGTTAGAATGATATGAAATAATTACAAGATAAAGAGAACTTTTTATATATAAAGTTTTTAAATTTTCTGTTGAATCATATAAACTTGACTTGACTAGCTTAAACGATCAAAAAAATTTGTACTTGAGAATTTTATAATTAAGTTGCTAGGACCCACTTAGCCAGTGACGTCCCTAGACAAAACGCCGCCCCTAGGCAGCGCCAAAATTCCGCTCCATTTTTTATGCAGTATTTTTTACCATACTTTCATGACTCCAATATTTAAAAAAATGTGTTGTATGTATACATTACTAACAAAATAATACCACTAAAACATACAAAATTAAATTTAGATATAAAAAGCGCATAAATATAATATAACTAAGTTAGACACTTACACAAATCACCAGAGTCTGAGGTCCTTAAAAGATACACCTGACAACTGTTAAACCTTGTATGTTAATTAATACATTTTATTGCCAACCACTAAGCTGATTTTTTTAGTGGAAAGATATTTTCGTTATTGCTAAGTTTAGGTGCCTATTTCTGTATATTATACCAAATGATTGTCCACGATTTGCCGCCCTTCGAGTGACTGCCGTCCCCAAGCGATGCTCAATCTGCCTACCCCCACGGGAAGTCACTGCACTTAGCAACCAATAATAGTTTTACTTTTTACGGATTTCTTCCGAAATAACTTTTCATACAAAACAGAATTAACTGAAAATGAAATCAATTCTACTTAAAGATGGCTAAAAGTATTAAAAAAATGCATTGGCATCGTGTTCTGATATACCTATTCTAAAAGTTTCAAATGTCTAGGTAGTCGGCAAGTTAGTTAAAAATCGATTGCAAGATTTGTACCGGACAAATAAGAACACGAGCTAAGAAAAACGTTGTAATACAATGAATGCCGATATGACGTATGTACTTTGTTTATATTTGTTGCAGTAGGAATAGAGGATTTTACATTGACCATTAATATAGACATGACGTTTCTTTTTTCAAAATACAATACAATAGTGGAAAAACTGGCATAACAGCATATAATACTAATGGAATGCTGTGTTTCGAAAACGTTACAAGTTACGATTGTGTTTTAGTTAAAATAGTGAATACAATCCTAAATAAAAATAAATTGTGAAAAGTTTTTTATGTAAAATATATTATTTTACAGTAAGTGTTAACTTTACTGTTGTCATCAAAAAACTACAAAAAAAAAATACCTTACATTTGTGTATTTGGGTAATATGAAGATTTTTGCAACTTATGTCACACTTTTTTAAAATGTGACATGTAACGTTATCGAAATACAGCATTCAATTTATATTTGAATAAAAACATCGTTTTTATCAAAAATATTGAATGGTGGATTTATCTGTGTTTGAAAATCGACGCCTCACATTTCAGGAGATAAATTTCAAAAGTGGCTGTTTTTACTGGAAATGTTAGATTAGATCACTCTATCGAGAGTAGTTGACACTATATCATTATTTCAGTCGTCGCCAAATTCAACAACAAATTTAATGGTTTAAAAAACTTACTAAATGAGGCACTTATTTTCAAAGAGAGTTTCCATCCATTTCAACCAATCATGTCACCATAAAGGCAGTTGCCATCTTGATGAGTGACACGCATTACGAAGGTGATTAAAGAGATGACGTGTTTGTTTTGTTGATTGTAAACAAAAATCTTTAAAGTAAAGTTTAAAGGATGAATGAAAATATTGCATTTTCTTACATTTGAAAAAAGTGGAATTGACCAAGTTTGAAACCTTCTGATAATACATCATAATCATCAGCCTGAATCTATTCACTTCTGGATGAATGCTTCTCCAAGCTGATTCCACCTCTCTCGGTCCTGTGCGTTGCGTTGCCACGTACTTCCGCAGAACTTTATCATTTCATCGATCCAGCGGCCTCTATGTCTTCCTTGCGGACGTTTTGTACCTCTTGGATACCACTGGATGACAAAATTTGTCCAACGATTGTCCTTTCTTCGAGCTGTGTGTCCAGCCCATTTCCATTTGAGGTTTTTAGCACACTCTATTACATCGCAAACCCTTGCCTGTTCCCTTATCCACTCATTCCTCTTTTTGTCCTTTCGCGTTCCCAGCATGCCCCTCTCCATACCACGTTGTGCTCTCTAAGTTTCTGGATCTCCCTTTTACTTAGGGTTCATGTTCTCTGCTCCATAATATTATATATAATATATTGTGTTTTGTTCTTTGAATAATGATGATGTTAGCTCCAAATTCACTGACAGACAGCTTGTTTCGGTCCCATCTATAGTTGCAAATTTCTGTCAGGATAATAATATTATGATCAGAGGGAAACCGGTCGTCGCCGACTAACTCGCACCCCTGCGGTTGTCTCAATAATGGCACCCTTTTGTGTGCCTCCGGATCCTCCCCACGTACCCTGTGCGCCGGTAGTATAGGGGTGATTGCGAAAATTTCATTAAGCGAAACAAAGAGTGCGTCCGACGTCACTCCGAGACAGGATGCTTATCCTTGGCGGGTGGGAGTTACATAATTATGTAAGTAAACATTTTTGACCCTCACTTACTGACAAACCTATTTACTTAGATACTTACTCAACAAAATGTTAGAATATGTAGTTACTTAAACAGTTAAATAATATAGTTCTGGGACTTTCACTCGGCGTATTGCGACAATGCCGAAGCACAATTCGTTATAAATAAAAAGGATTACAAGTAAACTAAGTAGATTTTTTAAAAATTGGATAATTTTTTTTATCGACCATGTCCGATCCTAATAAGATCATATGGGCTTCCGTCGAGTGGAGGTTTGTATTAACAGATTTTGTTTTTACGAGAAATGGATGTCAGCCACTTGCTCAACTTATTAGGTCCATACTCTGACTCAAACACAAATTGAAAAACAAATAGACATATTGTCAGACCCAAGATTCAAACCTGGTACCCACGAAACTATAGGTCGACGCTTAAGCCGTGCGGCTATCATGGGTGTCCAAGGAATTTAATGTGTCGTGAAATAGGGAGTACTACGATTTTAATCATAAAAATAACCAAAACATAATAAATAATAATTCAACGAATGCTTATTTTGTAACAGTTTTTTCTGGTATAAATTTACCATTAAATTAAACAAATATTTATATTTATAATGCTTTTGATACGTATGTACCTACCTATAGATTAATTAAAATAATTTAAAATATTAATTATTATCCGTAGAATATGTTGCATCCTTTGTACTCTGTCGCTAGATACCCCATGACCCCCACATCCTAAAGTGGGGGTCATGGGGTATCCCCAATGCTAGGATCTTTGTCAGCCCCCCTACCTATCGCCAAGGTTAAAGGCAGTGTGACGCTCTACAGTAGCGTTTTCCAAATGGCGTTCACGGTAAAATTAATCGTATTTTTAATACTTAGGTACATCTTACATCGACTCTAATTACGGAATTAATTATCAAATAATCACTCAATTCAAAATTACATCGCACAATCAGATATTTTAAAATATATTCATTATTAAAAGAAAGAATTTTTTTTACTATTAGAGCAAATTTGTGATGTGTGTTTATCTCACTTATTTGGTCGACTCGCCACGTTGGGCCCCCAGGCTAGACCCCTTTCAGCCCCCCCTTTGTGGGGACCATGAAATACCCCTAGTAGTACTACTACACTCCTCAACGGCCCACATGCTCGTCGTAGGTCAAAATTGAGTTTTTATTGTATTTTAAAACCATGATCCCGGACACTCCTTAAACGTTGTAGATAATCTATTTATATAATTTTGAAGCCTTATTATCCTTTATAGTTATTTTAAACATTTGATGACTGCATAAAGTATTTTTGTTACATAAAATAGTATTCTTTTAAACCTCTCGCTCTAATGTTTTAGAATATAGTCATATTTCGGTACATAACTGTGCAGTGGTGTTAAGATTTTTTACATTTATTAATTTTTAAAAGCATTTATAAAACCATTAGTATAATTTATTACGAGATAATTTTTGTAAAATATTCACGATAAAAAATTATATTGATAATCTCTGTGATCCCAGATTTTACAAGAATTAGGCATTTTATTATTCAAAAAATCGGCAAGATTAACACATTTGAAGATGATTCTAAAGATACTTATTGTAAGCTATGTCTTTGACCATATAAGTGTGATAAACATCTTATGAATAATGATTGCTTTATAATAATTATTGACCTAAGAGTTTTTTAAGTGTTTAAGTGTTAAGTGTTTTTTTGAAATACGCCATTTCTTTTGTCATTCCCCAGTAATTAAGCTACAACATACGGCCGTAACCATAAATTGACAAACTATAATTGAAGTAGGGAGTAAAATGATATTGACGCGCGTGTTTGAACATGTACCGTTTAAAAAAAAAAAAAAAAATCGGTTAGGTTGTATAACACTCATATAATGAGACGGGATGATCTCTCTCACTCCCTTGGAGCTCTTCAAGAATAATACACATTTACTTGGAAACGGTAGGTATTAATTTAAAACTATGAATTTACTTTCGTGAATGTTATTTAGTAGGTAGTATTTCCGGTTACATGTAAATTGTACGTATTACATTTGAGCCGTGAGCTTTCTTATTGGAAAGAGATGACGGTATACTATACGGCAGTGGCGAAGGGTGGAGGTAGGCTGTTAAGATCCGCCATATAATTGTGCAACACTAAACTTTGTCAGTCATACGTATTTGTTATCATTGAAATAAGACTACCAATTACAGATTGTGTTGGTTAGTTTTTCAAATTCAATTAAACCTGCGAAAACCATGCTATAATAGATAATAGTCAAAAAATACTCGTATATCTATGAAATATCTAAAATTATGCAATTAAATCATACATAACTTTGAATATTTTATAGATAGAATAATATTTTTTATCTACTATAGTTTGGTTTAGGCATGGCCTTATGAATTAAAAAAAATAACCAACAATATGTGTAATATGTACCTATTCTTAATCCAACGAAAACAAATAAGTATGAATGAAAAAGTGTGCATAATTTTGTCGTATCGCCCAAAATATACCAAAACTATTATGGTTTGGTTTAGGCAGGGTTTAATTGATTTTTAAAAACTAACCGATACTATCTGTAAATTGTAGTCTTATTCAATAAAAACAAATACGTATGACTAACAAAGTTTAATTTGCACTATGTATGGAAGATCTTAACAGCCTACATCCACCCTTCGCTACTGCTATACGGTCATCTCTATTTTCATAGCCGATTTTGGCAATAATTCAACAATGAAAACCTAACCTAGCCTAACTTAACCTAATGACGCACACTTAATTTTCCGCCCCTGTGGGGGGCGCTCCCATAAGGAGTAGTGCCTCCCAACCGCTCGGTCTGATCCTGGTAGTCAATGTACCACCGGTTAGATGATTACGACCCTCGACAAAGCAGAACAATATTTAATACATGTAGAAGTCCCGCAGTTTGCTCTGGCAAGTCCCACCACTTCTCAGAGTGAACTGTGGAAGAGATAAGTCGGTCACAGACCATGTACATATAGGTAATAAGATAATAGGATTAAATTTTGACTAAATATCATATGCTTAGGTAAAGGGTTAATTAAGATAGATTAAATATAAAATATGATTTGGTTGTAATATAATGGTTAATGAAATGTAATATGCAATGGGTTAGCGAAATAATAAAGTAGGACATATGGACGGGCGTAATAGTATATGGTAATTAATGTAATTAAAGTAATATTAATATTAATCATATTATGTACATCGATATCACTATATGTTTGGTTGATAGACTGACATCCGTCAACCTTATATAAATGTGTAGCATATGGCGGTATCGGTTTGAATGGGTAAGAAATACGACCACCCCTAACGGATAAAAAGGCAAGATTTTAAAATCCGATCATCAGTCTGTTTTGTGGGTTCCGGGAGTCGCCTCTGCGACGCCTTGTTGCTCCGGGACCCTCACGATCTCGTCTGCATAACTAATTAGAAATAATTAAGTTAATGTTAAATAATTAGTTAATAATAATCAAGTTAATTTTAAAATAATTAAATAATAATATTCGAATTAATTTTTAATTAATCAGTAATAAATGTGGTTATTTTTGTGGACTTCGAGATATAAATAAATCAGACGTTTTCAAATGTTATTTTTTGAATTTCGAGATTTAAATAAATGACTTTTCATAATTTACTTGTGAATTTCGGATGCGAACAATTCAGACCTTTTCCTTTTGGATAATTGTGGCTTGTAGACGCTAAATAATTTTGACATTCGACTTATCGTGATTGTTTAACGAGAATCTAGTTACATATAAACATTATTTCACTGACATTTGATTATAAACTTTTGAATAAAGGGTGACCATAAGTTAAATTGTGTAACAACATTGATAATATACCAGTTATGAAGTTTAACCAGTGTTTTCTTGAGTTATCGACTTTCTTTCTCTACCGTAACTTCTTGGTTACTCCACGTCTATGAGATTCCTGCCTGTTCCTCCACATTAATGAACCTCCACTTCCAAGTGCCTGAGCTAGTCAGGAAGTCGGAGGCTTTCACTAACCTAAACTAACAAATAATCCAGTATATCGGCTATTTTCAAAATTTGTTTGTCGCTGGCTTCCTGTAAACTGACAAGAACCGTGTTTTATTTAGACATGGATTTTATCTCAGTACTATACGACCCAAAGAAGATGGTCTTTAATATATGACCATATATCGTCACTGTTCTGGCAGAAGACATTAATTCGAAAAAATGACATATTGAGTTAGTACCATAATGTTCCTGATTTCAAACTTTTTACCGTCTGGAAACCTTCTTAATAAATAAACAGTATTTATTTTAAAGTCATCCTTTTTACGCTTACTTAATACACTCACATGATGGACAATTTTTTCAAACTTTTTAAAAACTTCAAAGTCAAACTACTCAAAACTAGTATTCTCCAGTTAGTGTGTTCTACCAGAACAGAGACAATATTTCCGATACAACATTTCACGGTGAAGTATGATACGGCGAACTGCATACGTACAAATTTCCGGACATGAGTATTTCCATGCCTCTGTGCCTTTGCTCTAAGCCTAAAGCATTAACTTTATAAATAGGACAACACTTAACCTATATTAGGTACAAGACTGAACCACTGAACATTATAAATTACAATTATATGAAATATATTATTATAATAAAGAAAAATAAAGCGCCCAGTTTCAAAAGCCTCTAAAACGGTTTTTGAAAATTTTTGAGTTAGACATGACGTATTTAGATGTATATTTTTGTTACCTATATGATGGCGAAAAATTGAACATTAAAAAACGCCATAAACCGTCAATACGTATGATCGAAAATTTGGGTAAATTTCAAAACCCGCTAAAATGGTACGTTGTGCTTTACAAAAACCCTTAAAATGGAAAGCCAAAATACTCTTTAGAACAGGGGGGGGCAAATTTTTTGGATGGAGGGCCAAATTCAAGAATTAAAAATGAGCGGCGGGCCGCAAGTAAAATACCATTTTTAGATATACACTATTTATTATCACGAAAAATAAACATTACAAAAAATTAATGAGAAGAATGAAACTGATGTACAATTTTTAACATTTTTTTAAATTCAGGTGTTAATTTTGTAGTTGATATTCTCAAAGCTGCTTCTAAATGGGCATCGGAGATATTTGATCGTAAAGAATTTTTATTGAGGTTCATGATCGAAAATGTTTGTTCACATATATAGGTTGATCCAAAAATAACGAACATTTTTATTTCATAATCTTTAAGGGGGGACATGCTCGTCGAAGGTCAAAATTGAGTTTTTATTGTATTTTCAAACCATGATCCTGGACACTCCTTAAACGTTGTAGATAATCTATTTATATAGTTTTGAAGCCTTATTATCCTTTATAGTTATTTTAAACATTTGATGACTGCATAAAGTATTTTTGTTACATAAAATAGTATTCTTTTAAACCTCTCGCTCTAATGTTTTAGAATATAGTCATATTTCGGTACATAACTGTGCAGTGGTGTTAAGATTTTTTACGTTTATTAATTTTTAAACGCATTTATAAAACCATTAGTATAATTTATTACGAGATAATTTTTATAAAATATTCACGATAAAAAATTATATTGATAATTTCTGTGATCCCAAATTTGACAAGAATTAGGCATTTTATTATTCAAAAAATCGGCAAGATTTACACATTTGAAGATGATTCTAAAAATATTTATTATAAGCTATGTCTTTGACCATTCAAGTGTGATAAACATCTTATGAATAATGATTGCTTTATAATAATTATTGACCTAAGAATAAGGTAGTGTTTTTTTGAAATACGCCATTTCCTTTGGCATTCCCCAGTGGTTAAGCTACAACATACAGCCGTAGCCATAAATTGACAAACTATAATTAAAGTAGGGAGTAAAATTATGTTAACGCGCGTGTAACGCGGTCAAAAATAAAATTAATGTATGATAAGTTATCATTGATAACAGCCAACGGAAATAAAAATTTAACTTTCACAATGCGAAATGAAAACATTTTACAACGTTTTTATTAGCTCGTTTTCTTGTTTGTCCAGTACAAATCTTGCAATCGATTTTTAACTAAGTTCCCGACTAGCTAGACATTTGGAACGTTTAGAATATATCAGAACACGATGACAATGCATTCTTTTAATACTTTTAGCCATCTTTAAGCAGAATTGAATTCATTTTCAGTTAATTCTGTTTTGTATGGAAAGTTAGTTCGGAAAAAATCCGCAAGGTGGCGCTTCGATCGAATTAAATGCTTCCACTTTTGCGTAACGGCGATCGACGATTTTGAAAAAAGAATTAACTCGCTTTCTTGTTTTTTGTTTGTTTTTTACTTCATATCAAGTACAAGTTATAAAAATCTCATATATGTTATTCAATTAATAAATGTTTGAAAATTTCTTAAAATTGCTCTCTTTATTACGCATTTGATCATTTTCTTTTAAGTTGATGGGGTAATAATTCATTTAAAAAAATTCAAAAAAGTATTTATTAATAGGTACATAGAATTGTCAAGTTTATATGATTCAACAGAATTTAAAAACGTGGTATATAAAAAGTTCTTTTATCTTGTAATTTTTGAAATGCCTTTTGAAATTGGCACTTTATTTTTCAATTCTGTGAGTAGTTACCTATACCAAGTAGCTACCTATGTGTTGTCGGTAGATTATAATGATTTCTTCGAAACAGTACCGCCTGCTTTCGATAACACGATAACTAGGTACTGTTTGCTACGTTATAGAAACTGTATCATCTAAGAATTCCAATCAATCACACAATGTTTTCCATATTAATCATATTATTATGTTGTCTTAATGTCTATGATTCTATACCGTACAAAAATATTAAGAACATTAATCTTGCACATGCATCATTTTCGTGACAATTGAAATTACCCGATCCTTCCATTAATAGTGATAAGACTTGTCACCGTATTTTTCGCAATCTGTGTGCACCATCTTATCTCTGCTTGACACCCGCCATGTCCATTAATGGTCGATCCCAGATATATAAACTCATCCACTATTTCTAGGTTTTAGAGTATACTTGCTTCTGGTAGAAGGTAAGCCCGATCGACAACCATTAACTTGGTATTATTCCTATTCCGTATTTGCGACTCCCTTCCTCTACCCGGTCCGGTGTAGCAGCTCTGTGAGTTCTCTTTACTTATTATATTATATTTTGCGATTTACGTGGTATCTTATTTAGGTATGGTCCCAATATTGAAGCTCGATTTGATATAAATAAATAGGATTTCAAGTTATACACATTTATATTTTTATGAAAATCGATGTTTTTTAAAATAAATAAAAAATATTAAAACTATGAATTAGTCAATATTCTCTACGTCAAACAATAGAAAACTTAATAAACTAAATTTAATAATAAATATGACTATAAAATAATATGTTATAATAACGTGGGACCATGCACCAAGTTCACATTTTAAAACATTTTTCTTTAATTGTAGGTTTATTTTGACTTAAAATAAAAAATATTTTTCTTTTTAATGTTTTCAGATACCTACATATTTATTAATTAATACAGTTGAGATTGTAAATTATCAAAAAAATTTCTCAAATTGCAAGCTTCGTATTTTTCCGCTAGGTGCCTCTTTAAATAAGGCTCATCACCTTAACACTGACTAGGGTAGAACTGGCCATGAGCCTAAATGATAGTGTAGTGTAGTATTCGTGAAACAAGAGTCTAGTAGTTTTAACTAGTTTTTCTATGTTTCGGGGAAGTTAATGACACCTGTCAGATTTTATTAACCCCGCCCTCTCCTGACACCTTAAACATCAATAAAAAATATTATGGACGTTTTTTCAAAATTGACCCCCAAAACTAACTTTCTGTGGGCATGCCTGATGAGCCTGAATTTAAACGTGTCCGGAAACTTGTACGTATGCAGTTCGCCGTATCACACTTCACCATGAAACGTTGTATCGGAAATATATGGCCGTACCTATATTAAAGACCGTCTAACCTCTTTGGATCTTATCGTACTGAGATAAAATTCATGTCTAAATAAAACACGGTTCTTGTCGGTTTATACACTTAACAGGAAGCCAGCAGCAAACAAATTAAAAAAATAGCCGATATACTCGATGCTTTGTTAGGTTAGGTTAGGTTTTCATTCTTGAATTCATGAATTTTGCGAAAATCAGATATGAAAATTGAATTAATGTTCATATTGAATCTATTCAATTTATTTTTTAATTCAATTCAATTAATTTATTTTTAACATATCGTGGACATTACAAATTATAAGTTTAAGACGTTCACAACATGAAATGAAACATTATTATAAAGAAGAAAGAAAAAATATAAAAGTAATAAAAGGGATAAAAATGAAATTATTAAAAGATAACATAATATAAACATACAAAAGCAAAAGCAGTAAAAATACATACAATTATACATTTAATAATTATAGAAGTTCAAAGAATTACATCGAGTTTGCTAAGGAGACCCTTTTTAAAAAATATATAAAATAGCGTCCACCTAAACTCACTCTTACGCAAGTGGAATATATCAACACCCAAAGCAATTTGGTTGAACATAATTATCGCCCTCCCAATTGGCATTATCAGTGGCCAGTTGGTTCTGCACCTTGGAAGAATAAACAATAAAATTGGAGACCGTATAGTAATACGGTCATCTCTTTCCGATAAGAAAGCTCACGGCGAACTGTGGCACGGTGAAAATGTTTTACGTACAACTTGCATGTAAATGAATTTAAAAGGATGTGATATTATTATTAACCATGCCTAATTTTTTACTAAAATCTTTAGCGACCATCGGAATCATTATGCGTATCGCACTGTTTTTATACCCCCTTAGTCCTCCTGGATTCTTATGTTTAACCAAGACGTTGTGTTGGACTCCTTACACTTTGCTGAAGTTGTATCTACACCGTAATATTATTATGGTATTAATATGGCGATGTGGCGTCCGCTAACTTGTAAAACATTGATATCGCTTGGGAAAATATCTGTTATAACCATTTATTGAATTTAAAATACTTCACACTGAGCGTTGAAGCGGAGGTCGGAGCAGGAGCACGGAGCAGTGGAGCAATAGGGTTTTACCCGGAGCTAGAGCGGAGTCGGAGGACCGACAATTTGTAGTGCTCCACTGCTCTGGATGTTTTTTTATTATTATTAAATTTTCGTCCTAAAATCCAATGAAAATATTATATTTGACACTTTGCAATACTGGAATTATTTGAAATACGGAAATACTGCCGAGTGATAAATAATCTGTCCTTTTTTTTGATAGAAGAGGCAAATGAAAGACGATTTCCTGTCGATTTTACTACTAATATTTATTTTAATTTAATATTTATTTATTAAAATATTTGTATACAATATATCATTGACTAATAAACTTATAATAAATAAATGACTTAAAATAAAACGCTATTTTAAAACTACTTATTTTGTTAATTTTTAACATATTCATCATAATAATACCTATTAAAACTTTTTCCCGGAGCGTAGCAGACCTTGGAGCGGAGCTGGAGTAAGTATTAGGTCCCAGAGCGGAGCTGGATCGGAGTAACTCAAAAAGGGTCCGCTCCAACCCTCTGTAAACAAATTCATTTGATTGGCATTAGAGTAGTGATTCACAACCGGGGTTCTGTGGAATCCTGGAGCTAAAAACGTAGGTACAACTAAAAACCACTTAAACTTCTTTCGTTGGAGATTTTTCAGAATTACTTAAAGTCTACACTAATAAACCAAAAAGGATTCCAGATCTCAAATATAATAATATCTGGCGCTTTATCGGCGATAAAAAGCCGGATTTAGGCGCAAAAGTAATAGAAAACATGACAAAAATAATGATTAGAGAAGCTGAGGCAGCTATTTTATTAAATTTTAACAATGTTCCATACTGTACATCATTCCCATGTATCCAGGGCTCGAAATGGACAGGAGCATACCGAAACGCCGTTCCGGTCGTAAAATCGGCAACATTGAAAAAATATTTCTACCATTTGAGCTAGAATTGTCATAGGTATAACAAAAATCTAACACACTTATTTTTTTAGAACACACATAAAATTAGATAAGTAACTATGTTAATATTTTCAGAAAATTAACGAGCGCGGTCTGTAAAATTTCCTATTTCGAGTCTTGCATGTATTAGTATTACAAAAGATAAAAAAAAATTACAAAATATTTTGTTACTTTATTTTTTATCAAAAAAACCAGTCAGTTCTTATTGAAATACGTTTTATCTTCCTCGCCATATGCCATCTTCATCGCATATGGCTTCAAATACCCTTCTCAACGTATTCCTTTCAAAATAATATACTGTAGCCACTAACTATGAATTGTTTTATCAAAGGTTGCAAACAATTTTTGAACACACCAGCGTGGAATAAATATTTTTCCTTTTCAGCGAAGGCACTATTCAAACAACTATCTACCTATCTGTTTATCTTAAAGCATTAAATTTACACTAAATAACTTCCGCTGTTTTTTTCAAGTAGGCAAATAAAGTAGTAAAAATAAGTTTTCTACCAATAAAGAAGCTCGTAAAAAGGAAATCTTACAGAAAACTATTGAAAAACAGAAGTAAAATTTTCCGGATATTTCAGATGTTTCTTTGCGATGTATCTATTAGCAATCAGTTAAGTCGAGTGTAAAAAGTTGTGAAACTCAATATTGATAAACTTTTCATTGCTTTTCATAAAAAAAGTTAATTTAACAAAGAGAAGCAATCATCACGGTGAATTATGTTTATAAAGAAGTTACTTGTTACTTGTTAGTATTTACCTGTATTATAATATTGTTTACCTGTTATAGCTAATATAACATTTCTTTTAATAGTATATACCTACAAGAAAATCAATGAAACGCTTTCTTACGTAGGTTCATCGTTCATTAATTTATGGCACTACAACCCTTGATGGGTCTTGGTCTCCTTCAAAAACTTCCTCCATCCTGGACGATCCAGCACCGACACTCTCCAATTGCTTTGACTGATCATTTTTAAATCTCCCGTGGCACAGTCCAGCCATCTCAGTTTCGGCCATCCAGGTCTTCGCTTGCCATCATGGGTTGCGTACATAGCTCGCCTCGCCGGTATATTCTGCGGCATTCTATGCACGTGGCCGATCCAGCGTAGTCTCTGCACTTACGTAGGTACCAGTAGATAATTATAAATATTTAAAATAAAAATAAATATTATTTGAGTCTTAGGTTTAGAAGTATTTATAGAACTTACATTTAAGACGATTCAGTGTACATACGATCAATAATTAGGGCGTGATGTCATATATGGACGACCCCCTAAATTCACACTCAAATTAAGCTTATCAAAATATTTGTGTTCTAAGTGGTCGAAGGAAATCACGCAAGGAAATTAATGCATATAAAATGTTTTTTTTACATGTTGAGTAGGTAAATATCAAATTATTAATTCAAGAGGTTCACAACATAAAATTAAGAATTTAAAGTTAGTAGAAAAATAATCTTAAGTATAGCAAAAAAATAAAATTAAAAATAACAATGACAAAAAAGCGTTCAGTTAAATGTTTCGAAATCATTAGACAGAGCACAGAATAAACAAATTAGTAATTCATATAAGTATAGGACAGGGGTTCTAAACCACGTGCCCACGGGCGCATGTGTGCCCGCGGAGCCATTTTAGTGCACTCCTGACAGAGTTGAGAAAAAGGAAAATTCATCAACTAAAATCAGGACTATCTACACAGCAAACGTTTTTTTACTAACCGTGTAAATAAAAATAAAAATGCCACCATTATTTCCTTTAAAAATTCTCATTTGTTGGCACAGTAAAAACTCATTTTTAGACAGCGAATTAATTAAGAAAGCATTTTTCACTGGTGCCGATACGCTGTTTGAAGGATTTTTTAATAAGCAGTTTTCCATTATCGAACCGAACCCCTTAAAAACCCGTCTTTTGAAAAAAGAAGCTTACAAAATTAAGTCCTATTTTGGTTCCTCATATTTGTGCGAATCTTTATTTTCCACCATGCACATAATAACATCAAAAACAAGGTCTAGAAAAGTTAGGAAATGAAATGCAATGTCAAATATTGCACTAATAGGCTGTGTTATTTTGAATATATTTTTTACTCTTTATTGTATTTTATCTCTTTTTATTTTCTATAACATAATATGTAACTGCATGTGTGTTTTATGCTTCTTTTGTAAATGCCATCACAGGCGTTTAATTGTAAATAAATTCATAATCTATCGATATAATAAATGTATCGCATAATAGTTAAATATAGAAATCCGATGTGCGCCCGCCACTATTATCCCAAATCTCAAATGCGCCCGCTATCGCAAAAAGATTACAAACCCCTAGTATAGGACATCGCTACTCAAAATAATGGAACGGTTGTTATACATATGCCCCCATGCATTAATTCGCAACTGCGTGTTATGTCCAGTATGCATCCATCTAGATACTCCGATGTAGTAGGTACTCGTTTCTGAAACATTTCATTCATTATATTTCAATATAAACGCCATACAGTGGTAACTACAAGGGGCACTACTCAACCACATGTACACCCTAAAACCCGCTGGATAGACGAACTTATGAAGTTCGGTGGATGTACGTAGTAGCGAATAATTAGGGAACGAGAAGAGTGAAGGGAGCTACGGGGAGGCCGTCATCCAGTAGTGGATCGAGTCCGGCTGACGATGATGTGGATAAAATAATAATAAATAAGGAAGAAAGTAAAAATAAAATCAATAACTCCAACGTGTTAAAGTTACCCATTTTAGCAAATGAAAAATAACATTCACATTGTTGTTATATTTGCTTTTTTTGTTCACACGAAAAGTTGATCGCGATTAACGTCAGATATAAAAAAAAGGACACTACCAGGAAGGAACCTCATTTGTTATTTCAACAATGGACCGGAGTTGGGGGGAAACCGGTCGAGATTTAACTCGTTAGTCTTGGGCACGTACTCGTCTGGAATTCCCCGTAAAATTTCTTAGAATTAGCGCCATACCTAAGGGGTAAGTATTAATTTCATCAGACCCTGGATATTTCTACAAACGAATTCCGGAAATTGTATTGGAAAATAATTACTGAACACTCACTAAGGGTCTGCTATTAAAACAGTAAGTTTTTCCCTCATTCGATGTCAATTATTTTTTATTTTTTCAACATTAAATGCACGCATTTTTTGATGGAAAAATAATATACACTTTTATAAAAAAAAAGGAAATTTTTCAATTTGGATTTAAAAAAATTAAACTCTTTTTATCACGCTTGGTGATGGCTTAAAAACTGATTTTAAGCAATATATATTTTTTATATTTAATTTGAAAGTGGCGAAGGGTGATTTTCGGAAAGAAGTAGGCTGTGAAGATTAAAGAAAAAGAGCACACTTGTCAGGTATACTTATAGGAAATAAGAAGATAATACGATATTAATACTGATATCTATAATACCTACCTAAACACTAATGAGGATACACTAAATTGATGAAATTTAAATAGCTCACTGACTATAAAATGAGCGATGAGTTTAAATTCCGCATTTTCCTAAACATTTACACACATAAAAAAATCAAGTAATAAAAATAGTTTTTATTTCTAAAAATAATCTATATGTAAGTACTTATTTATATGTGATTCGAATGCCATAGGAATTATTTATTAAATAACCTTATTATTAATTATTTTGTACAAAACTGCAGTCACAGACAATAATATTGTTCGCAAATAATGTTTTAGAATTCGCCTTTCGAGCTTACCGTATTGCATAGACTTCGGTCGACGGGGCTAAAGTCACGTGACCTGACGGTCATACAAAATAAATCTGAATTCCTGATAAAATAATCGTATACATACAATAGTTGAAGACAGATGGCGCTGTCACATATTTTTTACCTTTGATACGAATTCTAAATTCAATATTTGATGATTCTAACGAACGGTGGGTCTGTTTATTTTTCATCATTATAATGTCTTTAGTATATTTTTCTTGGACGGTAGGCTTTAAATAATCGCCTAGTATGGAGCCTTCGCCACTGTAGTTTGAACATAAGTCGAAATTTTTTTATTTTGCATTTTACAACATGACTCATAACATGCACTGCAATGCAGCTTACACTGTTTCTGGATTGACCATTATACTAAAACTAATGTCATATGCATATATATGGTAAAGAAACCAATCTGGGTGATTCTATACAAAAATATTACTAAATAAAATAATTTAAGCCAAGGAGGATCCTAAGAATCGATAATTTTGAACACATTGAACTACCCGCTATTTTTATTTTTTCAAATGGGACGAACCGTTCTACGACCATGCCGATGGCATGATACAATTATTGCTTTTTCAATCAATCTCTGATTCGGTCTTGGTTTTATTGAAGAACACAGAACAATTTTTGGTGGATTATAAGAAAAAAAATTAAAACCTCAATAAAAAAAAATTACTACTAATATCGCCTGGCAACATCGACATTATATATCTTTGTGACCCCAAAAACCTATTCCAATTATCAGAATGCGTTCCGCATATTATGTATACGAAAAATCTATGGGATCCTGCACTATAAGGTAAAAATAAAGAGCCCAAAAATTAAACCGATAGAACTGGCATCTGATAGTAGTTGTGACTCGTTTCGATGTAGCATATTAAAAGTATTAAATTTCGAGCCACATCTGAAGTGTAGTAAAAATTTTACTACAGTCTACACCAGGGTTGGCGAACCTTTTTACGTACGCGTGCCAAAATTTCTCAAATATTATTTTTCGACTATCTGACGTGGCGATCAGTTTTTTTTGGAGAAAAAATAGTTTTTAAGAATTCTATTTATAAATAATGATTTTCTAGATTCTCGATACCACTCATAGAACATAACAAATATATATCTTCATCACTATTTTCAATTATGCCATACATTTCGGTCCACCAATTTTGAAACTATCTGCCAGAATTACTACTAATAGCTCCACCGAGTGTTTGTTTCATATTTGGTACAGCCATTTTTTGTGAGTTTGTTTATTTGTTAATGCAGTAATTATTAGTTTGATTATTTACGCATAAATTGACACCAGAATTGCTCCGATCAGATGAGGCATTCTCTCGCTACCTACAGTGGTCTCAAACATTGTAAAATGATTAAAATTACAGGTTAGCGGCGCGGCATCCCCCGCCGCCTGATGACGTTAGTGCGATAATATTATATGTGAGCTATAAAGTATAAGAACCGAGCTATGAAATTATATATTTATATTAAACGTAATGCTTATTATTGAAGAGTATTTTCATACTATTTTTTACACAATGCGATTTGTCATGTATTATTACTACAGGTATTTTTTTTCTCTTCAAACGCGTGCCATAGGTTCACTACCACTAGTCTACACTCTACACCAGTGGTTCCCAAAGTTGACTGGGCTCCGACCCATCTAACAAAAATTTCCAATCTTGGGACCCACTTCTTAGCTATCTTAAAGAAAAGAGGGCATAAATATTGGTAATGCTCAGATTCTCTAGTGGCGAGTCGTGGAACTACTTTATGCTGTCTTATTTGTTATGATTGAAATATTAAAAATATTTTTATAAGTGTTACTAATACGAATGAAAGACTATTGAAATAAGAAACACAACTTAAATAAAAAAAAATATTACTTAAATACCTACTCTTGCAAGGTTTTTTTACAAAGTTATTTCAATGGGAAGGATGTATTTGTTTCTTATTTTTATTCATTACAGTTTTAGCATCAACTTCAACTTTAGTTACTTTTAATCGCAGTGAGTTTGATTAATCCAATTTATTTCGGTATTTAGTTTTAATGTTAACCATAGCCGAAAATCCGATCTCACATAGATATGAGGTAGTAAAGAGGAGAAGAACTTTCATAGCTTCATCGAACAGGCAAGGATAATTATCAGCAACTGAGAGCCAGAATTTAGTTAACCGTTTACGATTGAAACTATTTTGCAGTGACGTATCTTCTGATAAATCAATGAGTTCTTTACTTGCTTTTGTTGACATACTAGTTGGTAAGTCGTCTTGAAATGGATTATAAATCCAACGCAACGAATCAAACTTTTTCATCTCTTCCCCAAAATAGTCGTCAAAGTTATTTATTAACAGTGATAAATGGCTGGAAATTCCAGACAGTACGTTCATCTTAGGCTGCACTTAGTTTTCAATAATAAAAGTTTCAAGTGTTTCAAAACAATCATACTTGCCATTCTCTATACAACTTTTCCACAACATAAGCTTTTTCCAGCTGCCATCTGTAGTGCATTGGCAATTTAAATTATTATTATTTTATCACAATATTTTCCGTAACTTAAGTTTATTTCAATTTTTAGGAATTATAAATAGCTGAATGAAATATCAAATTTATCATTTCCTATTTTTTTTTTTCATGTATACAGTGGCGAGGGCCCACTCAATATTTGCTCGCGACCCACTGGTGGGTCGCGACCCATAGTTTGGGAAACCATGCTCTACACAACTTATAAAAGTAAGACTGTAGTTTTGTAAAGTAAAATTAAATTTAGAGACTACCTAAACTATAGGTATCATATTGTATGTTTATTTGTATTTTTAAATAACAATATGGTCGATCTATTTTAACAATAAATGAAGGACTTTAATGGCTTCATTCTCTATTGATTAACTCAAGAAACTGCCTGCAATAAAACATGTTTCCATGCCACAAACAACTCCCTCTGAATGCATAAATAATTATGCTAATTCAAAAGAAATAAATTCTGCAAGGAATATATCGCTGGTAGGTACAGTTCGCCATGTCGACGTCTGACCATAAAACACTCTTTAATGACCGCGACAATTTAAAGGGATGAAATGATGAAGCTATTCCGCAATAAAACTCAACTACGGGCTTAAATAAAGACCTCTACAAACCCCTAATTGCGTGCGAATGCGTTAGTTGAGGAGAAAAAACGTTTTTTGCTGGTAAAAGGATCAGTGCCGTAATAAGTAATGTTTTCCGCGTATTATGATTTCCATTTTTTTAGTGGGTAAAGCTTTTGGAATATTCTTTACTGCCTATTTCTTATCACTCCTGTGTAAAATCTCTACATAATTTAAAGCACAGATGGAGTGCTACAATATAATTGTTATTCATATTATCGAAAATAATCACGCCTCCAACGAAGGCTAATTTTATAATGCATAATTTTTAATTATATATGTATATATATAATGGCTTATTTACCTTCATGGGAAAGGGACAACTGGGCGCAGGAATCGAATATATATCGAATGAAATAAATATACGTTCGTTACGATTTTATACAGAAAGTAGACGAAGAATGTTGTCAGTTTCTACCGACTACTTAATTGTTTTAATTCATTTTGCTCTTAACATAATGTTTTTTTATTGTGGATTGAGAATATAAATACAAAAGTTTTATTAATTGAATTAACATTTACTTAGTAGAATTCCAGTCTACAAAATGAAAACATAAATCATATGCAGAATATGTTTTCAAGACGATAGCTGTTTTGGTTGTAACACCATTTTCAAGACTACTGGGAAATAGCTATCGAGTTTAAAAAATCTTTTAGAATTTAATTTAATTTATATTATCATTTTACAAATAGTTTGTAATAAAAATAACTGCTTAAACTTGTCCAACCAATAGGATTTTAACTAAGAACCTATTGAAATTCTAATGGATTCAAATTCTATCAAGTACCTTCGGTCGAAAGTATTAATAAGAACCTATTGATAATAGCGTGGCGTGCTATGTTCTATAAAGTGATATAATTGTCATAAAATAAAGTTGAAATTCATATATAAAAAAACGGGAGCAATTAGTACTAAGTATAAACATATTATACATGTTTTATTTCAATACAAATAATAATAACCTAGCCAAAGAATACAAAAACACAATATTCCTTTATTTCTGCGAAACAAAATATCTAATAACAATATCTATATAAGCCAAACGTGTCATAATTATTCATTAATTGAAGGATTTAATATAAAATACGTTTAAATTTATAAAATTGTGACAAAAAACGTTTTTTCTTTTCCGTTGTAGAGTTCTGCAACTCTTTGTGTGTTCGATAATAACAAATTTTTACTTTAAAAAGAAAATTGAATCGTTGTCAAAAGAAAATCACGAACAAATATTTATAGGTATTTCAAAGTTTTTTACAAAAAAAAGACGGTATGACTTTCAATGGACTAAAATGAAATTGTATTAATCCTTCGAAGTTTTTAGAAAATAATGTACGAACACATCTGTGAAAAGGCATTTTTATTGAAAAAAAAAATACTGTTGTTTATAATTATGCAATGTATGTTTATGGTTTATTATTAAAATATAAATTAACACTCCGAATCGCACAGGTTTTCTTTGCATACGTCGGTTGCGTCATAATGATAGACGAGAGAACAAAGAATTTCTGCCTCCCTCACCCAGCAGTGGTGTTACAAAAGCGATCTACGCGATGCAGGTCTCACATGGCGCGAGACTTGGTGATGGACGAGAGTCACGCGACAGTGAAGTAATATAATATAGTCATTATAATTAAATTGGTATAAAGGAGTAGATGGTCGAGCTGCTAACGCGTTGGCTTTGAATGTCGTTGGTCCCAGGTTCGAATCCTGGGTCTGACAATTATACATATTATTTTTCAATGTGTGCTTGGAGTCAGAGTAAGGACCTAATAGGTCGAGCAAGTGAATAACATCTATTTCTCGTAATAACCAAATCTGTTAATACAAACCTCCACTTTGTGGAGTCCTATATGATCTTAGGGACAGAACATGGTAAAAAAATATATTATTCTTTGTCAAAAATTAATGCATTTTCTATGCCACTCAATTATATAATACTTACTATCATTAATAAATGTACAAGGTTGCGCTTTTTGCAGTGGACTGTAATTTGAAGATGCTGTCGGAATACGGATCTAGAGGAGTGGGTTTAAACAGGATGCCAGACACTGGTAGCTGGTTCGGTGTTCACGCACTGGTACCTACACGGACGGTTTGGAATGTCACTCTCACGGTTTCAGTTAGGTTTTAGGATACATGATGATGACAAGTTAGGATGGATGATAGACGTGACGTTCGCTCAAACCGTATCAGATTTGGCGCAACAAAGGTTGAAAAGATGAGTTTTGGATGAGTCACTTTGTGGTTAATGCAGCTTCGTTCGTATCGTATCAGATAGAGCGCGATAGAGTCAGCAAGCTGTCGTCTGTATTAAAGTAACTGAATGTAACTACAATCACTATTGACTCATGATCCGTAATTTCTGACTTGCAACAATATCTGGGGATTTGAGGTAGGTAGGTGGGAAAAACGACAATAATTGGCCCAACCAGTACATTAATATCAAACCAACAGTGACGAAAAATAAAATATTATATTCGTATTTTATTTAAAGAAACTATTTTAATAGAAAAATATTGTTTTAAAATTATGCGAAACTTCTTTAAGTAATAATAAATGAAATGAATGAATGAAAAATAATGCAATTATTACATTACTGATAAGCGAGTGTACACAATATACTATTAGTATACTACATAATATGATTGATGACCATTAATTAATGTTTTTTTTCATAATACCTATAACCTATTTTACGACAATCAGTCCATCAGAAAAATATAATAGCTAACGTGTTTGTTTGTCGTTTGTCGTAATATCTGATCATTTTAAATTATTGCTAATAGCATTTTATTGGAACAATTTTTTTATGGACGCATAAGTACCTACGTATAAAAATATAATCTAAAATTGTATCTATATTAACCGTTTACTGTTTAACGGCCCGCATGCTCAGCGTAGGTGAAAATGGAGCTTTTATGCTATTTTTAAAGCAAGATCCTAGACATTCCTTAAACGTTGTAGATAATCTATTTATATAATTTTTAAGCCTTATTATCCTTTATATTTATTTGAAACAGTTGATTACTGCATAAAGTATTTTTATTACATAAAATAATATTCTTTTAAACCTCTCGCTCTAATGTTTTAGAATATAGTCATATTTCAGTACATCCATGTGCAGTGATGTTAAGATTTTTTATATTTATTAATTTTTAAAAGCATTTATAAAACCATTAGTAAAATTTATGTCGACATTATTATAGTGAAATATTAACGATAAAAAATTATATTGATAATCTCTGTGATCCCAAATTAGACAAGAATTAGGCATTTTATTATTCAAAAAATGGGCAAGATTTATACATTTAAAAATATTTCTACAGGTACTGATTATAATCTAAGTCTTTGACCATTCAAATGTGATAAACATTCTACGAATAATGTTTGCTTTATAATAATATTATTGACCTAAGAATAAGGTAGTATTTTTTTGAAATACGCTATTTCTATTGGCATTCCCCAGTGGTTAAGCTACAACATACGGCCGTAACACATAAATTGACAAACGATAAATGAAGTAGGGGGTAAGATCATGTTAACGCGCGTGTTTGAACATGAACCTAACCGAAATTTTTTATTTTTTTTTAAAAACGGTACATGTTCAAAAAGTGTTAAAATAAATAATGTTAAAATAAATTTAAAGGATAATAAGGCTTCAAAATTATATAAATAGATTATCTACAATGCTTAAGGAATGTCCAGGAGCATGCTTTGAAAATAGCATAAAACCTCTATTTTGACCTACGCGGCGCACGTCCCCCCTTAAGCATGCCATGCCAAAATTACCTAATACCAAAAAAAGGTTACAGAAAATTTAATAATACAACAATGTTGACTGAATAAAAGGTACTTAGCTGTATATCCATTTGGCGTTAAATAGGAATACGTATCTACTGTAGGAAGGAAAAAGGACATAACCCTAATTTTTTTCAAAATAGGCAAGAATAAAAGATGTAAGCAGCAAATGCCGATTTGTTATCTAAATTTAGTTGACAATTAAAAAAAGAAGGAAGTGAAATGGGAAAAAAACGACTTAAACATCATTATTGTTGGCTTTTCTTTAATTGCCTCGATAATTCATATCAGATTAGGAATGTAAAAACTAAATTATTAATTATCATGTACTTCAAGACTATGTCTATTTTGTATTTAAACTTTGACCGAATACCATAACAAAACGTTTTTGTGTCTCCCGTAAAATTTAATTTGTGTGGATTACCTACGTCCTTTTTTCTTTCTAAAGTCGGTATGTAGTAAAAAGAATATGATTTTAGATTTAATAATAATAAAGTTTATGTTTTTTGCACATGTTAGAAATTCTAGTCCTGTATAAAAATCGGACGTGCGGTTCCATTTTTCCATTTGTACATACTGATATCAACTAACGTAAAAAATGCCTAATGTAAATAATGCCGTAATCGACAGAATTAGGAAAAAAAAACATTATGTATTTATATCTAACTTGTATAATCTTAGTATAGTTGTAACTTTTAAATAAATGAAATATCAAGGAATATTAGACCGCGATGCACAACGAAACAAAGAATTCCACGAATCGTGGCATAGTAAAAAAGTACCATTGCTTGACTCTGCGTGGCTGGAAGTATAGAGGGTAAGAAGTCGGGAACGGGAAAGTAGCCCTTGAAACCGCCTAACCTAATTCGCCACCTCTTTTTTTCCGCGCCAAAATACGCATAGGTACCTAGTTTTAATAATAACATCTAATCTAAACGTTAATTAATTACTCCAAATCCGTGGTTTTAACTAAAGTGATAAAAAATCGCCCGCATAAACTCTTCCATATCAATACTTACCTGTTATATAATTTATATTATATTTAATTTAAAAATTCAAAAAGTATGAGTACCTACACTATTTTTTACGTTATCCTTAACAGGCAGAGCATATTATGAATATCGCAATTTGGAGGTATTCAACCGCACTAATAAAAAACCCTTGTAAAAAAATACGTCGGATAGTATGATAACATTTTTTAATAACTAACTCCAGCAGACTTATTCTAATATATCACTTAACATAAAAAGAGCTAATTGTGATAAATATATCACATTTATCACTTAACGTATTCTGGCGGTTAATTATATAAAAAAGTTAACCGTCTGAACTGTCTGTGATATTTTTTAACAGCCCCTCTCTTGGCCGTGCCAACTTTGAGAACGATACAGAGTACGTCAATTTTACATTTAATAACTAATAAAAATGTAGGTTATGTTGATATGTCTGACGTGTTGATACAAAATTATTGTGTTCGGCTCATTATCTACTAGATGGCGCTGGTTCGGCTTTATCCGCTTGTGTTCGGTATTGTCCACTTGGGTTTGGCAGCACGAACATATCCGAATTTGACCGAAATGTCTACCAACCTAAAATTTCGCTGTATTACGAATTAGCGATAGCTGCCGATAACTGTTAAGTATATAGAATTGCTTCCGTGTTAATTTCCATGTTCCTTCAGTGTGAAACCTGCTAGAGACCGATAAGAATAGACCTGCAGTATGAGTAACTGATGACTAGAAATAACAGAACAATGGGACCTCCAGACCCTCATAATTGTGAATGTTCTGGGTTCTTAAAATTGGGAAACAAAGGTTCCGGTTCTAAAATAATTAATAAGATCTCAGGGTTCAGGTGTTCGGTTTTGGTTCCATTTCTAGCTCTGATTTTTCTTATATGTGGAGAATAAACATATTATTCATAATTTTGTCATCCTCTCGCTAGGTACACTTTTTGAATAGAGATGAAATAATGCATAGGTAGTATCCCGCCTAAAATATTGCTACGTTGCTTGTAAACCATTCAAAAAATATTGGAAATAGCTGTGGGCGAGTAATGTTAAAACAATTAAAATGTCAAACAATTTTACTCTCTTAAATTTATAATTTCCTTCAGTGATTTTTTTAAATTTCACCCGATAGTGGACATCGAATCGAGATCTCCTGTATCATTGCAACTTCGTTATATTTCTGCACTGTGTTAATATGTCAGTAGTTGAGCAGAGAGCCTACTATCTGACGCATCCACGAGTGGTTACGAATACGCTTTGCCTAAAAGTCATGGTTATTAGGATCGTTAGTGTCCGTTTGTGTCGGCAGCGCCCTCTTCTTCTTAAAAGTTCAAATGGCTGCACCAATTCATTTGTGCCACGAGTCTTCTACTGTCACAGGCCTTGCATTTCGTAGAATACCGAGAGGTGTGAGGCCAATACTTTGAGAAAGCTCTTCGACAGTCAAATCATCCGGGTTGCGATCCTGTCATGAGATTCTGATGAAAAATAAGATAATATTCCATTTATCTAAACGATTTGTATTTTTATGTTTCTGAGGGGGAGGGGGTTATCAGATAAGAACCCCCCTTCCTTATGTGCGGGCCAGACTAAGATGTTAAATATTTGTTAAATATTTCTTTCTGGACGGAATTTCTTAAAAATGTTTCTTTTCTTATACAGAACGAAACACTTTGTTACAAATATTTTTTTTAAGTTTTTGCCACCTAAATATAAAAGTTCGCTACCCCTGCGGCCTAGAGCTTATATATGTGTATTTCACATCGGTATTAAAGCTCTGTCAGTAAAATCGACGTCTTGGTTTCATGACAGGTATAAAGTACAAAGCTACATATAATAATTTCTGTCATTGATATTGATTCTGCAGGCTTGAATTACTGTTCATATTATGTAGGTACATCGTCCGCTATTTTGCCGGCATTAATAAAAAGGTCTTAGGCCTTGATGCACGAAAACCATTAATCAAGATGAAAGAGAGTCATCAAATAGACTTCTATCTCAAAAAAGCACATTCGAGGCTCAAACAAAAGATGCGGGCCGAAATGAACTGCGGAATGAATGAAATAAATAGACACGGACTCCATAGTGGCTATAGTATACTGTGGAATTAACTCACTATTGAAAAGCTACGCGAATATGAAAAGGAACTCATTTATTGCGTATTAATTAGTAGGAATTCCAGTTAAATAATCATATATATTAAAATCATAAAGGGTATTTTAAATTTCCAATAAATATTAATGTTTATATAACATACATAATTTGAAAACACATCAGAGAAATAATTATATAACCACGGTACTGTGATGGCAAACGGTTATAACTGCTATTTACACAATTTTAAAGGAGAGTAAAAACAAAAATTTTAAATCAGTCTGACAAGTTATTTTATAAAGTAGGTACCTATTTTGAAGTATTTTATATCAAAATAAGCGGAATGAGCATCCCAACATAAACCTTTACTTTTTTTTAAAGAGAAGTTTTATTGTTATCTTGCATTTTAAGCAGATATATTATCTTTTTGGCATAGCAACTTTTTTCACAGTTGGTCAGATGCAGATATCTTTTAACATTATTTTGTGACCGACAAAGTTGCAGATCTGATATTTTGCCACATAAAAAATATACAGTTTGAAACATATAACCATCTGCCATCGCAGGTCCGATTAGTAGAAAATAGAGCCCATGTGCTCCAACGACTAAGCTATGTATGTCCTATCTAATTGCGACAAAGTTAACTAATATTTTTACAATAAAATTATCACTGGAGCACTTTCTAAATTTCAGTATTATTTGGTAGACAGCTTTTCTATATTTTTAAATCAAAGTCGACTGTGTTTAGAGCACTAATCAAGCCCCCCCCTCATCCTGATGCGGGCTCTCACGCTAGAATCTTTGGCGGACCCCTTTTCCTATTGCTAATTTTAAAGGCATACTCTACAGCAGCGCTTTCTAAATTGTGTTTAAGATAACTTTCCACTGCCAGCCAATTTTTACTAGGTGGACAATAATCGTAGGCCAGCTATTTTTTAAATAAAATAAATCCCTTAAAATATGAAATACAAACAGAATGATAAATATTTGTGAAAATTTACCAAAGCAACATGTTTTTCGAGTTTATCGTGAATATTTTCACACTAACATATTGTTTAGAAAATATACACAAAAAGTTTATTTAGAAGTTATTACGTTTACAAAAACGCACGAGTTAACTCGTCCATGGCCTGGCGCGACATACATGCTTTGACGAGTTCACTCGGGTCTGGCAGTGATCAGGTTGACGGCATTCACGGTATTATCATTTTTTTTAAATATTTTTTAATACATTCACTTGAATTATTGAGTTATCGAGTATCAAAACACAATAATCAAAATTTACATCGGACAATCACATATTTAAAAATATTAATGACCATTAAGTAAAATAGCGCTGTAGCCAAGTTTTTTTAAAACTATTAGAGTAAATTTGTGATGTGTGTTTATCTCACTTATCTGGTCAACCTGCCACGCCGGGCCTACCTGCGCCCGGGTTACTAGGTAAGGACCTATCAGCCCCTTCCTTGTGGGGCCACTAGTGCACACGTAGTAGTAGAGCACACGACCGATCCTAAGATCATATGGGCCTCCACAGAGTGGAGGTTGTATTAATAAATTTTAGTTTTTACGAGAAATAGATGTTCACCACTTGCTCAATCTATTAGGACCATACACTGAGTTCAAACATATGTATCTTATTGATAAACTAACCTGGGATATATGACACTATATGTAGACATGTTATCCGCTCGGCCACCGTTAAACGATGTTAATAATTTTATAAAGTCGTGAGTTTTTACCAATTTTTTTATGCTACTACTATAATACTAAAAAATAAAAAATGAAATCTTGTTGATTGATTCATATTAATAGTTACCATATCAACGGTACCGAAATGATTAATTACTTAGATTTCTTTTAATCTAGTTTTTATGCAGATTAAAAAAAAATGATTCATTTATCATACGTTGTTTGAAATTGTGCGCATAAAAAAACAAACGGGAAAAATATTATTCAGTAGTACTTACAGGTGTTAATAATTAGTATATAATATATTCAGTGGCGAAAGGTGGAGGTAGGCTGATAAGATCAGACATAGATAATGCACAGTAATTTGTATTTGTTTTTATTTATGACGATACTTCAGTGAAACCTCAAATAATTGTCAACTATAGGCGCAACGAAATTTTGGACTCGCTGGCAGCGGAGAGCGAACGCCGAGTTATGAATACGTTAATTTGTTTAGTGATGGCGACAGGGGTATTAATTCTTAAATCGTGTAAAGATGGCTAAAAACGTTACCCATTTACTTGAAAAAGAAAACATGTCAATGAATATATTGTTATTGTTACTAATAGAACAATAAATAGAACATTAAAAGGACGCATGTTGAATTTATATGAAAAATTATATTTCGTTCGGCATGCATCATTTGCACCCGCGACACGCAATCCGCGCATCACGATCTTTTTAGACCATGCCTCAACTGAGGTATAGCATTAACCTAAGACTACAATAATTTACAGATGGTGTTGGTTAGTTTTTAAATTTCAATTAAACCTTGCGAAACGATGCCATAATAAATAGTAGCCAAAAAAAACTCGTCCATCTATAAAATAATATCTAAAATTATGAAATTAAATCATACATAATATATGTAGAATAATATTTTATATATATTTTAGTTTGGCTTAGGCAGGGCTTAATGAATTTAAAAAAAATGAACCAACAATATGTGTAATATGTATTCTTAATCCAACGAAAACCAATAAATAAGTATGAATAAAAAAGTGTGCACAATTTTGTCGTATCGCCCAAAGTATACCAAAACTATTATGGTATGGTTTATGCAGGGTATAATTGATTTTTAAAAACTAACAACACCATTTGTAAATTGTAGTCTTAGTTCAATAAAAACAAATACGTATGACTAACAAAGTTTAATATGCACTATTTATGTCGGATCTTAAGAGGATGTCTTTACCTACCAGAGACACCTAGCGGAAAATACGAAGCTTGCAATTTGAGACATTTAGACAAAAATGATTTCAAGTTATACACATTTATATTATTATAAAAATCGATGTTTTTTAAAATAAATATAAAAATTAGTAAAACTATGAATTAGCCAAGAATCTCTACGATAAAACATAGAAAACTTAAAATAAATTTTAATAATAAATATGACTATAAAATATAACATGTAATAATAAGGGAGTCTTGCAACAAATTCACATGTTATTATATTTCTTTACAATTGTAAGTTTATCTTTGACTTAAAATAAAAAATATTTTTCTTTTTTATGTTTTCAGATACATGTTTATTAATTAACACAGTTGAAATTGTACATTATCAAAAAAATGTCTCAAATTGCAAGTATTTTTCCGTTAGGTGCCTCTGGTAGGTAAAGACATCGCCTTAACAGCCTACCTTCAACTTCGCTACTGATATAATATATATCTGACGCCTACGAAAGCCGAGCGGCTTATGCGTCGGCCTATAACGTCATGGGTCTGGCAAATACACATTACATTGTTTTTTAATTTGTGCTTGACTGAAAGTATGCACCTAATAGGTTGGGCAAGTCGTTAACATCCATTTCTCGTAAAAGGAAAAATTTGTTAATGAAAACCATGATCTTATTAGGTTCGGACACATATGTTTAATATATGAACGTAAATTTTTATGCATTTTTCATTTCGTTCTGTACTATCTCCCTGCTACATTCTGTCATTTCTTTGGAAAACGGCCAAGCTAGGTGGTGCATAATACAACGTCTCTTCTACACTGGCTCTACGTCCTACGACATTTTCTACACAGCAATTTTCTTAACAGAATTTTTGTTAGCAGCTCGCATTACGTGCAAGGTTTCTGGTTGAAAGAAAATTACATATGATATTTATAACTAAACGGTGCTGTAGGTATAACATTTGTGACGGAAAATGCATTGGCACCCATAATTAATAATTATGTTAACATCGTCTGTTAATAATTTATATATTCCAGCTTAGTTATAATAATGATCGTATAACCGTGTTAAATTGTATGGTGCCTTTAGCATAGTGGTGTATGTGCGTGGGCGCGAAACCCGAGAGATGCAGGTTCGATTCCTGCGGGGTGTCTTAAGATTTTTCAAAAATATTTTTTCTATTGGTTATAATATATTTTCTCAGAATTATGTTCAATAATTAGAATGTGATATTCTTAAATCTTGCGAATTATTCGTTGAATAAAAAAAGTGATTAAATAAAAATTATTAGCAAGTTCGAGGAAGCTACAACACTAAAATATCCCGGAGTGATCCGTGACGTCGGTTAGTAATTAAAATAATTCCTACTTTGATTTAAAATACAAAAGTCAATAGCCAATAGTAGCTCAATTTAGAAAGCTCTTCAGTGAGTATTAAAAGCCATTAGTTAAAATGTGTCGTAAATTAAGTATGGCTCCTTTAGCATTGTAGCCAATGTGTGTTGACATGATACCCGATAGATGCAGGTTCGATTTTTCAAAAAGATTTTTTGTATTGGTTATAATATATTTTCTCAGAAGTGTTTTCAAAATTATGTATGTTCAATAATCAGAAAGTTAAATTCTTAAATCTTGTGAATTATTAGTTGAATAAAAAAAATGTTAATTTGTATAATACATCAATATATATAGCCAAAGTGTATCTAAAACCCCGGAACATAAACATTCAGATACCTATATAAAACACTGCAAACACGGCGTGGCTCAACATGAACTAGCGATTGGAATCCTGGATTGGATGAAGATTGCAGATAATAGACTGGACTAGGGAAAATGCCTTGAGGAGGTTAGGCTCACGAATGATGATGACGATGAACAGTTTTATTGTTTAAACGTTAAATGCTTTTTTTATATAGTATATACCGGACAAACATGACCAGCGTTAATAAGGTCAATGAAGTAGATGTTTAATCCAAAGTTAACGACAATGGCTGTAACAAAGCATGTTAACTTAAAAGCATAGAGATTCGTCAGTCACGCATGACCGTACCATACCGCCACGCGTTGTAGGCAGAATAAGTCTTTGTAGAAACATGAAAGTTGGTTTGAAGTAAAGATTCCGTGATTCCAACAAATTAACATCAGTTTGTATATTTTCTATCTTGTCAACGTCTCGTCTTGTGACATTATTTAACCAATAAAAACACGCAACTGGCGATGGCTTAAAGATGTGAGAAGAAAAACTAGTACGCTACTTTGAAACAATCCTTTATTTATAGTTTGTCGAAATAGATACACAAAAATGTACATGACGAGAATTTTAATATTTCGCACATAGTTCGTCAAGATCACTGACTACATCTTGGTATGGATCTGATCGCTTCTTTGATAACACTGCAAGCCTACCTGTCAGATGCCTAGTATGATTTCTTCTTTCTGTCTGGTTTAACATCATTAATATTTTTGGAGAGTGTATTTCCTCCGTCTTCTCGACATATAACTTATTAGCATGCCACTAGCACGGTCGTAGAACGGTTCGCGTTTTTTAAAAAAATATGAATACTATCGATTTATGTAAATGACTTAAATTCACTTTTAAGCTTGGTGACGCTTTTGTAATTTGAGGGTGATGCTGGATTACAGATATAGGGGGGGGGGGGGGGGCGATTTCAAAGGATGCCAGATACTGACCTTTATGTTCGGAGGGCTGGCGCGCGCTGGGGCCGTTTAGGTGTTCACGCACTTACGCACTGGTAAACGGACGGTACACTTTTGATGGATGATATATGAGGTTGACCCGTAATTACTCATCGTCTGGTCTTGTCACAATAATAAATAAGTGATTCGGAAGTAGGTGGAAAGAAAGGAATGAGGACTAGCATATTTGGCCCAACCAAATCTATTTACATAGTTGTACTTCTCTATATAAATAATCTATTTATGTTTAGAACTTAACAAACTATGCTATTCTTGACTCCATCCACAAATACCTGTTGTAGAGTTATAGGTACCTCGTTCTTCATTCACCATTAAACTTGCTGTGTGACTGCAAAATATCTTCTCCAATTCATATCAAGGGTCCTCTCTATATTATTTTTTGTGAGTAAAAAAAATATAATCGTATTTATGTATTTTTCTCTTTATTGATATTTGAATTTATAAATAATAAAATATATCGTTAAATATACGTATCACTTCCCGCCACTGGGATGGTTTTTTATTTTCCCCAGAAGTCCTAAATTTGCCACGAGGTACCTATACCTACCACCTATTCATGAATAAGTGTATAGCGTCGCCACGGCAAAAATGAATGCACGTTTATAAATATTTACCGCTTGGAATCATTTTCCTTCATGATGCAATTTGAAAAAAAAAACCGTTTTGGCAAAGAATGAAATTAATGTTCTGTTTCTTTGATATAATAAATGTTTAAGCATAGCTCCTGTTTCCAAAAAGAAGTAGATGTGTATTTTATTTATGGCTTATAAAATATTTAACAAAAAATTGTCATTTCTTGTATGTAGAAAGCTTAACATAGTTACTAGTGGGCCTCTTAATTAGTAAAATAATATCATCGTAAATAATATATTACTTCATTATTACAACACAATATGTTATAATAATATATAAGTCAACATATAATGTTTGTTTGATTTACTTTTCCAACTTAGTCTTGACTGACTACATATAAATAATTACAAGATAAAAAGAACTTCTTATGTTTTTAAATTTTCTGTTGATTCATATAAACTTGACTTAACTAGCTTAAACGATCAAAAAATTTGTACTTGATAGAAATAATACTGACATGTCATATTTATTTCCATAGTAACGCACGTATATATTAATATTAATAATTTAGTTACTAGGACCCACTTAGCAACCAATAATAGTTTTACTTTTTACGGATTTCTTCCGAAATAACTTTTCATACAAAACAGAATTAACTGAAAATTAAATCAATTCTACTTAAATATGGCTAAAAGTTTTAAAAAATGCATTGGCATCGTGTTCTGATGTATTCTAAAAGTTTCAAATGTCTAGCTAGTCGGGATGTTAGATAAAAATCGATTGCAAGATTTGTACCGGACAAATAAGAATACGAGCTAAGAAAAACGTTGTAATAATAAAATACAAAGTTTGTTTATTCAAATTACATTTCCTGCCAATTCCATTTTTGAATTTTTACGTCGGATCAAGATAAATATTTTAGATTTGATTTTAATTTGATGTTCTTTTATTTGACTTAGCTGTCAGAATAATTTTCATTTTTACATGTTGTATGCCTTGCTACAGATATTGTAATATTGAATAATGTAATTTTTATTGTTTAGAGTAAGATAAATGTATATCGAACAATGAAGCGACCTCGTGTGAAGCCGGGTACTTCATAATATATCCCATCACTTTATAGCACATAAGTTAAAAACTCCAACGTTTTTGTGTCGAAATTATGTATACATTATGATGGTGCGCTGAAAATAAAGTCTATTGAAATGTGGAGGTTTTTTTTTGTTAGTAATCCTATTGATCTGACACCTTCACTTATAGATTCCTCAACGACGAATTCCAGATAGAAGTGTCAAAAAAACATGGGTCTCGTCGATCTACTTTTTAAGATAGTGGAATTCGAATATTGAATTAGTGTGCGTAGTCGTTTTTATGTAGTGAAGGAAGTGTATGGGTAAATTAATACATAATAGCTATCAAAGATTTTTCCACTGCAATAGCGTGTAGTTTAAATTAAAATAACATGCGAGTATAATATCGATGTATCAAAGCACAGGCACCCCAGTTGTCCAGTTTTTACAGTCTACAATCGACACCATGCCTTAATGTTGTTCAAGTATTGTACACTGAAATGGTACATTTTCTTTCCCTCCATGGAAAATTCCTTCATTCTCTGGTGTTAATTCTACATAATATTATTTTCAGCTGTGTAAAGTCGCCTTTGCCCTTTCGATTCGACATTTCAATTCAATTATCGTATGACCCCAGTTATCATTCAGAGCGCAATCTAAGAATATAAAGCTATAATCTTCAAAGAGGCTCTATTTTTGTCGCATGCCCTCTCATCAGTTAATATGGGACTTGTTAATACTCATGTATTTGATATTATTGTAGTTTTCAGGCTTATTTGTTGCAGACATGATTTTGCTATTATATTTAAATCTGACTGACTGTCTGACTCGTACCATAACAAGTTACTGAGAAGGAATCATTGTCTTTGATCGTTAGTAATTTGATTGGATAAAATACAATGTTTGTATTATTTATTTTAAGAAAAGAGGTTTCATATTGTGTGTTAATAAAGTCACATACACATGGATGATTTTTTTGCAAGTCATTTATAATAGTTATGAATGGGTGTTCAAGAGAATTTTATTAAAAACCTAACCATGTATATTAATAATAATAATAATATATTAATAATTTAAGTACGTATATTATATGTAGGTATTGCAGCAATACCGGTATTTCAAAACCGGTATTCAACTATTTATTGATACCGAAATACCGGTTATAAAAATCCAATATACCGATATTTTCGGTATTAATAATGCATACACGTTTATATTATCCCAAAACGAATTTAATGTTTTTTTTCAATACTTACTAGGTAGGTACTATATACAACAACAAAGCTAAATAATATTTAAACAAATTCCCTCAAATAAACTTAAATAAAATAGAATTGTCAAAATATTAGTGGAAAATATTTCCAATTATTCTATATCTATTGTTAGTATCTACATCCAACAAGCGTTGAATTTGAGAGAAATTTATTTTTGTAATTTCAGCAGTTCTACAATATTATGATATATAGATATTTATAAAGGTCAACATAATAAATCTGGGTAGGTACTTGAGCTTGCTATAAAATAATGTTTTGAATATATTTTAATAGCTATATTTATAGGTACTTCTTTTTTACCTATATGTTGTAACGAATACCGATATTCAATTAGGAATACCGAAATACCGGTATTGATATATTCATTCCGTAGTGCAATCCCTAATTATATGATGATTTTATTATAACCATAGAAACGGATGTTAGCCACTTGATCAACGTATTGGAACAATACTCCAAACACACATTAGAAAACAATATGTGAATTTTACAGACCCGCGATTGGAACCCGGGTTCTATTATATCGGGAAATATTAAAATGTTATATATTAAATGACTTCAAAATTACTTTTGCACAAATGGGCAGTGTCAAAGTAAAAGTATCGAGCTGTATATAAAACCTGATTTTTAAAAATAAATATTTTAGGGTGTTATTGTTTATAATCTATATAAATCTAATGAAAACTCTCCTGAATATGAATGAATCAAAGTGAAATAATCAACATACATGGTGTTTATGTGTGTTTTTATAATTTGTTAAATCCTTTCGTACTTTATAATATAATCATTAAAATGTTGTCCAATTAAATTTTTCGGACAAAACGTGTACGTAATGAATATGTATTAATTCTTTGAATAACGATTCATACTCGGTACAATCCCGTAGATAAATATTGTGATAAGCGAAAGAACAAATAATATTTGCACAAACAGCTAACATAAATAATGTATTAGGGATACAGGAGCGTGTAGTGTACTGAAACACTTTTTGCTGTTACAACGATATGTCGCGTATAATCCTCGCTGTAAAATATTAAAGACACGCCAGGGCTGGTATCAAAACGCCTGGAAAGATAGCCTCGTCCCTTTTACGTTTCCAAACGTATACGTTATTTTTTCCGTAACAAAAAGACATTTTTATCTACCGGAGAAACCTTTTCTTCCGTAAAGACAGTGCTTATCCGAAATCACCTGACAGGAAACAAATGAAATGATATTCTGTATCATTCATAAATCTATTAATATATTTTTCGTAGACAATCTGTCAAGGAAGTGTTAATGGTTAGGTTAGTAATATAATATGTATATATTAATATTATCGACCGAAGATACTTGATGGAATTTGAATTTAAATTCTAATGGATTTAAGTTTTGTACTTTTTTCATTTGAGTCGTTTTTTTCCACCCGGGTTTCGCTTTTCGGCGTCTTCATGCACTGTGTACACTTACGAAAAGGCAAACACACACTGACAACGAACACTATGAATTCTAACTTATATAACAAATCAATACAATAAAGTAGGTAAAAACTTATCAGTATCACCTACCTATTAAGTCATGGATCCAATAAAAATATAACAAACAAATTATGAATAGTTGGAGTGTTAGTAAAAAAACCCCCTATCTTCTTAATAATAAAATAAAACAGTCGATAAGTGTATAATAAATCGTCAAACCTAATAATAGATCATTAGTAATTATCAGTGGCGAAGGGTGACTTTTGGAAACAGGTAGGCTGTGGAGAAAGCACACTTGCTAGGTGTATTTACGGGAAATAAGAAGATAATCCGACATAACTACTGATGAATATATGAATATACATGACAAGGCCATAAAATGCACGCCTTCAGCTGGCATTTCTTGCAATAAATTTGTGACGTCACAACTTTTCAGTCCGACCATACATGTCGATTTTTGTTTGAAATTACGCGGCCTACCTCTAAAAAAAGCTATAAAAATGATGTAATGAGTCTCATAGTATAGTCTGAGCGACTTATAGCCACTCAGAGTGAACTATGGATGAGTTTTCTTTCAGGAAGACCGAACGGTCTTATAAGATAAATGTAAGTAACTAAAATGTATAGAATTAAAGTTAAAAATAGATAATAAATTGTAAATGACTTATGTGATATCATTTGATAAACATTGTAAACATATGTGCATTCATATTTAATCCAATTTTGAATTATATAAAATCAAATTTTATTTTTCGTAATTTGGGTCGCGATGTATTTCCGGCGACTAATATGAAATATCTTAAATAAATAAATTATGATATCAGATATTGTCGTAATTAAAATCTAATGATTACGTTTTGTAAGTAAATAAGTAAATAATAAATTAATGTTTTTAATTGTAATAAGGAGTGTACAAATTTTAAGTACCAACCTTTATAAAAGATAGTTGAAGGAATTTCGGAAATAGAAATTCTAACAATGTAAGTCCAAGGACTCGATGACTTTCCTAATTTACAAATAGAAATTGTTCTTTAGATCTGTCGATTAACCCCGACAGATCAATTTTAAATTGTAAAAAGTTACCCTAAATAGGTAACTTTCAAACCTTATAAATAAATACTTGTCGTAGAAATCTAGATTAGATCTAAAATCATATCTCTAAGTTGAAGTCTTTTATAAATATAATTAAATAAATTTTGATTGTCCTGCTTCCAGCTGATTAGAATCAGCGCGCAAAGTTTCGGTATAAAAGAAACGGCCGAAATTGATTTTGTTTCATTCTGTTTGCACTAATACATTCGAGCAGTAATTTTTATCATTCACGTTAGCGATACGCACCGTTTTGAATAGATAAATTTTCATTTTTCGTAACCGCGAACCCGATAAATGAATTAGTAGATATTTGGCCAATCTATGTTGAAAGTACCACAGGGACTTTTACGATTGTTACCAAACTTATACCACCTATAGGTATCTATAGGTTGCTTATTTTTACCTAATTAAATGATCGTAATTTTCCGGAAAAGCCGGGAAATAAACAGTTTTTCTGTAATTGGTCCAAGAGTCTGGCTCTTGGTCTCGTGGAAGAGGTATAAAAACTGCCCCATTGGTCCACTTTTCGCGTCTGAACACGCCTCGAAAAGTCATGTAAGACCTTTCTCGACCCTTTTCAGTATTTTAAGTTAATAAAATCCATATTTCAATGACAAGTATTTGAACCTCTACACGTTAACGTAATCTCTTGATCAAAATTATGAGTGATTCTTTAGTTATTCAAAGAAAACATAAATCTAGAGTGGGGGAAATTTGCACCTGTGACGTCAAATCTCGGGAGTTCCCTTCTGGAGAGTATAAAGGAAGTGCTTTTCCATACACTTTAGTCGCCGATTTTCCAATAGTAACGTAAGGTTGTGCCGCTGCACAGAAGAAACTCGCGAAGTTTTATTTAAAATACTCTTGCGATATATTTACGAAAAAATCGTGTCGATCTATTAACGAGACGTCATCGTGGATGAAGTAGTTAAAGTCGCGCTGTCAGTCGATATTTGTAAACAACATATCGTCACAGTATCGCGTCATCAGCCCGCGATCTTTTATAAAAAAGGAGCATAGTTTCCTAAAGTTTATAGTCGGCGACTCATAGTATATAAGTGTGCAACAGTACGTTAAATAAATATAAAAATAGTTATAATTAGTTATCTTTATGTAATAATTAAGTTAAATAAGTTCATAAAATAATTAAGTAATTATTTGAAGCTAAAATAAATTGTGGAATTGTTAATAAGCATTTAAATATAATAAATTTATTTATTGAAATTAATTTAAATAAATAATTAAACTGCATTGTCAAGAAGTTCTTTTATTTTAAAAATAACCCGCGATGTTTTCTACGGAAATCATCTGACATAAGAGAAAAGTGACAGGAGGTCAGCTGTCTTTGACATTTGCGTATATATTTACGAAAGTAAATTTAAATTGGAGGTTAATGAAATAATTAACGACCCAGACGTCAGCCTATTACTAGGTGGCGGTTCTTTAAACATTTACAGTTAAATAATATTGTTATGGTGTATTCAAATAGTGTCGAACAAGAACTTTAGGTCACTACCTCCTCCCATATAAAGCTGAGCTAGCTAAGCAAAGGTTCTCAATCCGGTCTAAGGGCAGGACCGGTTGAAGATAAAGTGCCTTTGTGGTTATTCCGGGACTGGGGTAACGTCATACACAAAAACCGATGAAATTTCAAAAGCTCACTGATGGTATAAAATTAAGCAATTAATTTGAATTATGTATTTTCTTAAATATAAACGCAAGATACGCTCAAAATATCCGTTTTTGTGAATCTGTTCCAAAACAATTTATAATTTAACCCGTAAACTAGACATTTTAAAATACTTCTACATTCAAAACACACACTTAGATACAATATCAGATTTCAACTTACATAATTGGCTGAATAAATTGTCTTAGTCTATGAATAAACTAACTGACAAATAAAAATCACGAGATAAATTATTTACTATTTTTAATAACAATCAATATTTATATGTGATTGAATCTCATAGAAATTATTTTTTTTAAATTATCTTATAAATTATTTTGAATAAATGTGCACTTACGTAAAATATAAGCGCTCCTTAAATAGATTACCAGTTTATATGGGCCGCCGCAGACGTCTTGAAATTATGAGAAACAAACTTCATATAAAAAAAGTTTTCGATTCACGCGAACGTAATTCATACAATATGTGAAGCGAAACGAGATGTCACTTATTTTTTTTAAACCTTCGAGACATGCCATAAATGGTGCTTATTGAAATAGTGGAAAAGATCGTAAAATTATTATGACAATTATGCGATAGATGTCGTTGGGCATATTGGATATATTATTATGTGATTATAATATTATTTAATATGTCAATATAAAATTAAAAAATATATTTCTTAAGAAGGTAGGCTTTAAATAATCGCCTAGTATGGAGTCTTCGGCACTGGTAATTATAAACAATAAAAATACTACACTCAAGAGGTGTAAAATCGCCCATTCTGGGAACAATGGAAATTGATGGAGCTAATATATAATAATATATAATATGTTCAATAAAAAAATGTAACATTCTCAAATCTTGTGAATTATTCGTTGTATAATAATTATAATTACGTAAGGTACGTTATAATTAAAACTTGGAGTGATTCGGGCGCCGGTTAGTAATCAGGGCACTTAATTGATACATTGATTTAAAACACAAAACCAATAAGTAGCCAAAATTAACGCAATTTGATACGCATTTCATGTAAAAACTACTAGTTAATTTCGTCGTAATTAGATAGGATACCCTTAACTTAATTGGTAAAGCACATTGGCGCGAATCCAGTAGTTACAGGTTCAAGTCCCGTTGGGCGTTGTATTTTTTCTAGTAGGTATAGTCTTATACTTAAGGTATTTTCAAATTATGTATGTTCAATATAAAAAATGTTATTACATTCTAATATATTGTAAATTATTCGTTGAATAAAATAAATAATTAATTTTTAAATGCAATATACCCAATTATCGCATAGATATTACCTACTGTTTTAAGTGAAAGTTCATTTTTTGCCAAGGGTGTGAGTGTTTCAAATAAAAATGTCATACTCTCGGTGTCAATTAATTAGTTGAGAGAGTGGCTAACGTCTGCATTGAGCTTTGTGGACCGATGACCTAATATTGTTAACTATGGTTTCGGGTCCAGTAGTATCTACAATTACATTATTAATGGACAACGTACTCAATACAGTAGCTAGCAAGTAAATTCACTCATAGAGACATTCGCACATATATAGGTAGACGTCACGCAATTTCCATTATGCGATATCACGCATCGGGAATCTATAGCAATATCACCTTTATTGTAATGGCGTTAGAACAGTGTTTCTAGTGTCAATGTAAATCTGGGTCTACAATTCACGCGGTACCTATTTGCAAGATATTTAGGACAATTTATCATATTTAAAATAGCATAAAGCAATAATTTATGTATTACATGTTAACAAATGAATACTTGTCTTACTAAGATCTTGATAATATAATTTAATACATTTTCAAATTATTTTAGATGCTTGTTATAGCGCCTGTACATGTGCATGGCTTTACTGGCAGCAATAGTGTGTATTTTAAACTATCGTAAAATAACTGTTTACACGTAAAAGTCCTGATTGTCTCTCCAATCTCATTCTTCAAGAGAGATTTTATGGTACTCTTTGATAGGTAGTGGAAATCGGTCAACCTCAAAATTCGATCGTAGTTCGTTTTTTGCCGGCAGGTTTGCCACTATTGTTCTACTGCACGGACGCAGATCGAAAAATTCTCATAATATTGTCGCATGAAAATTAAGAACCTTCCGAACTTTTTTGTTTCATGCATGCAATCTTGCAATTGCAAGATAATACATGTTTACACGTACATTTTATTGTTATGGCCGCGATAATACTTACTATCAGCAGTAAATCCATGCACGTATAAACGGGGAATTACATTCTTTTATTTATTTTTGATATACCATCGACAAGTCGTGAAACTTTAATAGATCATTTTTAATATGCACCATCAACAGACCACGACGTTCCAACAGGTGAATTATTCAATCAAGTAGGTACACAACGAACTAAAAAGAGCTTGTTCTGCATACACGACATATTTTCTTCTACTATTAATACTGTCTTCGATGGTTATTGGGGAGAAATTTAGTAGAAGGAGAATATTTTGTCTACGCAACCCCCTTATGTAGCTCAATGTCTAAGGTGTCGGGGATTTGGTATGTTTGGCCCAGGATAGGGAGATGTACTGCACGTTGGTCGCCAATCTGTGATAGAAGACAGCACCAAAAGAAGTCCGTATACAACACAAATCAAAATTACTTACACATAAATAATTATTGCCGGAGTACCATCCGATATCAGTAGTAGCTTCAAAAATATTGTTTAGAAAGTTTACCCTTAATTTAAGCTTTCTCACCAACGAGTAAGCAAACTGAGCTTATAAAGCTTCGCTAGTAGTTACTCTGAATTTGAATAACTATGAATATTTTTTGTTGTTGTTATTGTAAGAAACTCTAAGTCAACAATTTATATCTGCGGTACGAAATGTTAAAATATTGTAATACATACAGATTATCCAGAGTAAAAATAGATAAAATCCAAGGAATAATTTAAATGTATTCATAATAATACGAGGGTTGTCCAAGAATTAAAGAACTTTATGAATTTTTGGCGACGCGGATATTATTTCTCAAAAGATGGCAGCACTTGCGTGTAGCGTAGACGTCCCTCTCCAGAACGAGTGGTGAGCCGGCTCGGTAGCTTCTAGCTACTGAGCTAAAGTTCGTGACGATTGCCGTCTGACAGTTCGTGAGCTCTCAATTTTGATCCCAGGCGTCAGTAAGTCTACCATACAAACGATTCTGAGGGACAAATTGGGGTATGCAAAGGTGTACTCATTGGGTGCCCAAAATGCTGACGGAAGCTCACAAACAAAATCGTGTGAAAAGCACATTTCTTCTTCTTTCTTTCTTTCTTTCTTTCTTTCTTTATTTCTTTTTGAAGATTTTGGACTCATTCAAATGGGATGTCCTCCGGCATCCTGTTCATAACTGGCGCCGAGTTATTTTCTTCTTTTTCTTCACCCGAAGCAATATTTGGTCGGAAAACGACCGACGAGGACGTGGAAGAAGAGATGAACAATAAAAAAGAACATTTTTAAGGTCGGCGGGGCCGGAGTCGAGAACCTAGTATCACGGCTCACCAAGTGCATCGACCGTAATGGGGACTACGTCAAAAAATAGTGGGGATATGTACCTAAAATTTCGTATGCTTTTTTTTGTGAAAATATTTTTCTCCTGATTTTTAAAATATTAGTCTTTAATTTTTGGACAACCCTCGTACATTGAGAGATTATTTTTAATATATTCCTAGGAACTTATTTATGAAGATTTTGTTCTGGAGAAAAATTATTAGATCAAAGCTTCCCCTAGTATTTGTCACTTTTCTCTGTCTTCAGTGTGACTTAGTTCCGCTAAAATTGATGTGGTTTCCGATCTAATGGGTGTTCTACTTCATTGTAGCCAGTTTATGTCTGTCAATTGCTACTTTAAATATGGATGAAGTGCTGAGATCAAAACAATCACTGAGGTTCTTCAATGATAAAGGTGATATCTCTCGGGATGCCGCATTATGTGACCAAAGTATGCCAACTTTCTTGATTGTATTTCTCGATTATTTCGATATCACATCGACTTTTATAACTTTTTCTTTCCAGCTAATATGTTTTAGGAGTCTCGTAGTTGGAGGACGAGGCCGCTGTGATTGGGAATGACCAAGAGGTGTAGATGGAGAGTCGTCAGGAGGAGAGATGAGAAGTCGTGATTTCCGATGGATGGAGGAGCGAGTTTTATTTGCAGCGTAAACAGTTGGTACAAGAGTTTTTTACAAGAGCGTTATGTTACAATACTTATGATAATGTTCCGAGGTCCAAACTCGGTGGAATCGAGTGCTGACCGGAGCAACTGACACGAAGCTTACTAATCGGATGGAGATTATGATTGATACTTATAGGTATTTATACTGACTAACTCATCAACTACGACCTGCAGTTGATTTGATGAAGTTTGCAATTGAGAAATCTGCTGGCCTCTGCATTATTGCACTTTGAACGTTTTGACCCCATCAAATAATGTCACGCGTGTAGAATATGCTGACTGTAGATATGTATGACGATTGTGCGATAGTTGAAATGACTTGCTAATTCTTACACTGTCGAAATAATGCTGAGAAGGCCCGAACTTATCGACCACTACATACGGAAAATGCATCTATAGACCCACATTTTAAAAGCTTACAGTTTTCTGAGCGTCGTTCCGTGAGTGTCCAAACCTCTGAGTAGACATACATAGCATCTAACCATTGTCATTCTGAGTCCCAGATGTAAGTCGAGGTTACATATTATTTTCCTCAGTCGTGCAAAAGCACCCTTAGCTTTTTCGACTATGGTATGATTCCAGTTATCATCCAGAGTGCTACTAAGTATAAAATAGGATGTTCTCCCCTAATGGTACTACATTAACTTCGCAGGTTCTGTCTTCTATAGAGGATTTGATTATATACACATATTTTGTCTTTTGTGTAATTTAGTTTAGCCCGTATTTCTTGCAGGCCTCCGCTACCCTGTTAGGTGTTAGGTGTTGGTGGTAGGACAACTTTATAGTTATATAAAGTTACTTGAGAACTAATATATAATTATACTTTTCCAGCGATTATCCACTCGTCAAGAGAAATTCCTGCCCATTGTCATTCATAATCTTCACGACCTCTATAATACCCGTTACTCTTGCTTGTCTACTTATTCATCGGTTTGTTTTGTTGTATTTTACTTTATACTCGTACATAACATGTACATTTCGAAGCCACGTTGCGTTTCTCATATGTTTTAGATTTCTTTTACATTAACGGTGCATATTTACCGGCATACTAATTATATCCTTTACACTTTGGGCACGGTGGGAGGTAACTTTTTAAAATACTATTCAGGCGCTCAAATGGCAGTTTGTTTATAAGAAAACCCTCTTTGTAAATACATCAGTTGATATTTTTTTCTGTAAAAATAGTTTATATTATTATATGGTGATCGGATATTATCTTATAATAAATTTTACAATTGCAGATTTATTTGAAATTTATTCTTCGCGCGCCATCCCCTATCGGAAGCTAGCCACCATTAAGGCGATTTTACTTTATCGTCTGCTACAGTCGTACCAATTGCAAAGATTTTAAGGTCACGAAATGTGGCGTTGTCCTCTGCAATATTTACAGTTCAACTTTCATCGAATAACGAGGTGGTGAATGCTATAATTTTATCATCTAATAATACACCCACGGTGACCGCGCGGCTTAAGCGTTGGACTATCACGCCGTGGGTCCCAGCTTCGAATTCTGGGTCTGGCAAGTACACGTATTGTTTTTCAATTTGTGTGTGAGTCAGGGTATGACCTAATAGGTTGAGCAAGTGGCTGACATCCATTTCTCGTAAAAAACAAAATCTGTTAATACAAACCTCCACTCTGTGGAGGCCCATATGATCATATTAGGATCGGACATGGTCGAAAAAAAAATAATATGAGCGAGGTACTGTAATAATTTATGATTTAGATACTATGCAGAATTTATGAGGACGACAATTGGTTAACCTGTAGAAAGAATTTTGAGGATACGCCAAAAATCATAATTATTTGTGATATCTCCTGTACATAGTTCCATGCCATAGAAAATAATTGGGAGAACATGACAGTGAAACATATCGGTTATGATATTTTCAACGTGGAATGTGCGATCAAAGAACATGATTATTTGATAATTAAAATACATATAAGTAATTAATTTTATTTCGTACTAATTAATACGCAATAAATGAGCTTATTTTCATACTAGCTCACTTTCATAGTGTAATTAAAAAATCGTCACTGTTCTGGCAGAAGACAATAATTCGAAAAAATGACATATTGAGTTAGTTATACCAAAATGTTCCTTATTTCAAACTTTACCGTCTGGAAACTTTCTTAATAAATAAACAGTCTTTATTTTAAAGTCATCCTTTTTACGATTACTTAATAAACTCACATGATAGACCATTTCAAACATTTTTACAACTTCAAAGTCAAATTACTTAAAACTAGTATTCTCCAGTTAATGTGTTCTGCCAGAGCAGAGACGAAATATTGTAAGGAATTAGGTAGAGAATACAAAAAAAAATGAGAATAAGTGAATTCACAAATTTGTAGATATTACATGTATACAGGTACCCATAATGATCGGTGAGCGATATAAAGTGAAAATAAAAACTAAATAAATGGTTAAGATACTTATAGAAACTAAACTTACTAATAAAAATTAATTAAAAAAACATATAAATCTCAACGATACTATCGAACAGATTAATCGCACGATAGACAGTGCCGTGAAATAACACATATTATGGTCAAAATTTAACAAATTTTCACACAATTTGTAATGGTTTATAACTTTAAAAACGAAAACAATTATAGAAACTTAATGACGTATAAAAACCGAATGCTTAAAATGATACAAAGAATTAACGCTATGTCCAATTGTATATTGGTTATAAGCGTTTATCGAAATAAAGGGTTTATTGTATAATTAAAACGCTGTTCCAATTTGAAAATATTATACAATGAAAAATGGAAACTAACGTTCAAACCAATTAATGATGTCTGAAACACAAAAGGTCGTTTACCATAAATATTGAATTGTAGGCTTATCTGTATTTGGAGATATACGCCTCATGTATTTGATAGGTTTTTTTAATTAATTAATATTATATAGATTCGTATCCATATTATCACATTGGAAAAATACTTTTGTAAAATAAAAATATCATATGTTCGAATTGACATGTGGTCAGTACTGATAATGTTAATTATTTACAATTAATATAATGATAAAGATATTTTTTTGATTACCTATATCACTGATCATACCAACTATTACTTATGAAGTAAATCGCAGAAGGTTGGGGCGTTTCCTTTTTTAAGTTGCTCTGCTCCTGCTCCGTTCCGGGACCTAATACTTACTCCAGCTCCGCTCTAGGATCTGCTCCACTCCGGGTAAAAAGTTTTAATAAATAATATTATGTATACAAATGTTAAAAAAATAAAAAATAAATCGTTTTGAAATAAGGTTTATTATTCTTCCTTTTCATTATTAATTTAATTAAACAAAATTACCGTCAGCAAATCGTCTTTCATTATCTGCTTCTTCTGTTAAAAAAAGTGGTTATTTATCACTCTGCAGTGTTGCCGTATTCCAAATAATTCCATTGTTGTAAAAATATGTTAAGTGTCAAATATAATATTTTCATTGTATTTTAGGACGAAAATGTAATAATAAAAAAAACATCCGGAGCAGTGGATCACTACAAATAATTTTCGGTGCTCTGACTTCATTCCTGCTCAGGGTAAAACCTCCACTGCTCCGTGCTCCTGCTCCGAGCTCTACTCCAACGCTCTGGTAAATAGTTGCATGTGAATGTTATACCTATTATGTAAGTCCATTCAATAGAAGTCGATACATTATCGACTTTCATAATATTATAATGTAATCTGCATAAATGCATACACAATTTAATATCAATAAGGTAACGCGGAATTGGTTTATAATTAAATAAACAACACACGAGCTGTAAAATATCTTCTGGCCTTTTGACAAAGGACTTTATAATATAGTACGGAGCAAAGCTCTATAAAGTGAATTTCTGTTTGCTCAATGGAGTTTCTATGAAAGTTAATTGAACAGGAACATGCAAAACACAATTTATAAACCGATTATACGTACAATCTATAGTTTATTGAAGTTCATTATTCTAGCATTGGTATTATTATAAGTTCGTTTCTCTTATCGTTGCTTTAGTATGGCTATTAGGGATTGCGACTACCGGTAAAAATAATAAATCGCTATTATTAAATGTAGAGTTGCTATTCCTAATATTCAATTTACATAATTACAATGAGAGCTTCTGATATCATACTGATTGTTAAAAAAGAATCATAATATTCAATAACCGATGATTTTCTTTGACGCAGGTGATGGTACTCGATTCGTTAGACGATTTAAAGGGGGCTTAGAAAATTAATAAATTATACCAAAAACTTCTTAACTATATCAGAAATTGAGTATGAAATATTTCCCAAAGCATAACTCATGAATTTTAATAAAACACAAAAGATGGTCTATTTTTAAGGTTTATTACAGAATAATATTTACAAAACTAAAATAATTTATTAAAATTTAAAAATGCACATCTTCGTGTAAGTATTTTAATATTTTTAATTTGTAAAAAGTAGGTTCCTAGTTTATTTACGAAAAAAAATGCAATAAGACCAAACTTTATGTCCTAAATAATAGTTTACGGATATGATTTTTAATTTTATCGTGAAAGGTCTCACAATGTGTGAAATATAATCGACTAAAGTATAAAACGATTGAAGACGGGGTGGGGTATCTTAAGGCAGCGATTTCCAAACTGGGAGGCGCGGAGTGTTGCAAAGGGATGCGCAAAAAGTTTAACACAATAGCCACAAGTTTTCAGTTTGCAAATGCATAGTTTATATAACGGCCGCTAGTTATAGCCGCACAAAAAAACAGTTCTATAAAAGGTACATATGGAGACTAATTTTATAATACCTCATTTCTATTACTATTCTTCTATACTATTGTGAAGCGCGCTGGCTATCTCGTGAATAAATGAAATAAAACGGTCAAATCATAATGTTGAAATTTGAGGCAAATTTGTTTAGGAACGATAATTTTGTTGTTATATCTATAGCTATAGCATTAGTTATAGCATTGTACATAACTTATCAGTTTGAATAAGCAGTTTTCATCCTCGCCCCCCTCATTAAACACATTCCATACCTTCTCTACCGCGATTCCACACCCTATTTGTCGGATTTATGAAAGCGATTTGTTAGTACCTAGGTAAGTTATTAAAAAATGACAGTATTGTTTTTAATTTTATCGTCCAGTATATTTGAATATACAAGCTAATAACGTTGTATGTTTTATTCATAGAAACTAAATCAGTTAGTCAGTGAACGGTGTACATAAAATTAATTACAGTATTAAATTATTTATGATTTGGAAAATCGCATTTCCCAGTTACTTTTCAATTAAATTTCGCTCCACGCATTTGTGTAAAAACGATAATAAAACATCTCGGCTCACTGCCTTTTCCGTTCATGTGATCCTGATATAAATTTTATTCAGCCCCTTTTCATTAAATCGTAATTTAATGGGCAACCCTTAATTCGTCCGACGTCAAAAATATAGCAGCCCAAACGGAAGCCATCATTGAATTCATATAATTTTAATATTTAATCATGATATGCCCGATTATTCAGTTAGTTTTAGTAAAAATGGAATTATAGCATATCAAATAAACACGAAAAAGGTTAAAACCAGAGCAACTCCTTATCTATTTACAATGAAACTAACAAGCTATAAAAATGTTCAAATATGAAAATCAATAATAAATGATTTTTTTTTATATGAATAAGAATTTATTAAACCTTCTAATGAAATATCACGTATTATTTAAAATAAATAAATACAGACATAGAAAAAAACGCTGTATTAGAATCAAGGTAATTATATTTTAACGGGAAGCATAAACAATTCATAATTTTATTTTATCAACCAATTCCAACGCGAAAGTCGTTTTTAAATTCAACATGAGAAAGGCCACGTGACCTGTCATATCACTTGATTCGTATTTGTACACTTACGGTCTACCGCAAGAGTTATAAATCAAGAATAAGTGGATTTCTCGCGCATTAAATTGAGACGTAGTTTCCCCTTACCGTTACGCAGTAAGCTCTTCGCACAGTACATAATAATATTTAACCGTAATGTGTGTAATGGGTCATGAGTGCTCAATAGAAGACCGGTATGAGTGTCAGTGAAATACAGCACGTTTGTTCAATTTGATTATAATGACAATGGGAGAGCGTACTAGCTGATCACTGCCAGTTTTGATGTTGTATCATCATTAGATTATAGCTTACTTGAAATTAAACATGTCTGGTCTAGAAAACTCATAACTACCATCAAACAGAAATACGGCCATATTTTCTGAAATAAGAAATATTTATGTCCTATAATTAATAATTTATTTAAGAAAAGGTATACCTATCAATCTTTGTAAATGGCTCAATGTTTAAGGCTTTGATGATTTGCGATATATTGCGGAATAATGATTTTTATGAATGTATTTTTTATATGATATATTTTTTGCATGCTATTGTCTGAACACTGAAGTATATTTAAACCTGTTTAAGGTTACTTAAAAGAGAAAACAAATAATAATATTTCGCACTCGAAAAATAAATCCAAACAAAAGGAGAACGGGAAAATGTTGTGCGCATTTTTATTTAAAATATCCCAAAGGAATCGATGTTTCGGAAATAAAATATTCCGGAAAAATATGCGAGGAAAGAGAATTCGGATAATGTTGCAGATTTTCCATACATCGTATCACCTTTTGAGAGTTTACAAACTTTTTCAACCCAAACCACGAGGAATAATTTTATTTGCATTGACATTATTGTGAAACGAGGAATATTTTTTTTATTTACAACTAAGTTTAAATGTACGAGTATCAAGCCGAGCTTAGTGTGGAATTTGAATATTCATGACGTTTCAAAATATTAAAATCTATAAGTAAAGCTGGATCTAAAATTTTATAGTTTTTCGTACCTACCTAAACTAAACAACTCCAAATAAATATAACTTGATGGGTTTAATCTTAAAAAAGCATATTCCAACAACTGTATTTTATGAAAAGTAAATTATCATATTTTGTTTACATAAATAGAGCATCGTGTACAGATTTTTAAACTTTATAGTTAGTAGCAATTCATTCATTCATCTCATTAGTACCACTAATTCCTAAGTTAGAAGCAGGTTTGTGTGTGGGTCGATTATCTGATCCCCGCATCAGTTGAAGTAAAGCTTTTTAGTGGAGAGGGTTCAGAAGACATTTGTTTTCGACTCCTTTACTTTAGAATGTATGGATATTATTCGTTGTTCTATCTGACGGACTTACTTTACTTACATACTGCAGTTTAAAGTTTAAAAGACATTAATATTCAGTCATATATTTTTTCCGACTTATATCTACTTGGTATAAATAATTATTAGTAGTATTATGTGTCCCTGATAATAATCTTAGAAATCAGGAGCATGCGTTGTTTGTTCTCCCAATGTGTAGATTTAACTTACCAATGCCAATTGGAAGGCCTAAAATTGTGTTGAATCAAATCGTTTTGGATATTCATATATTCCACTTACGTGAGGTGAATTCAGGTGGGCGTTGTTTTATATATTTGTAAGATATGGTATACTTAGTTCTTCCGGTGTGGTTCCACGTACTTGTTTATTTATTATTTTACTCATATAACCCTATATTTTTATTTAAACATATTTAACACTATTTATCTATTTAGCCATTATATAAATTTTAAATTTGTCATGTTCATTATATTATGTTAAAATAAATAAAATAGAATTTCAATTTGAATTATGTCCTTGCAGTGAATCAAATAAAAATATTCAATACATACCTACTACTATTTTATTTTAAATTCAAGTATTTAATAATGCACAAAAATTAAGAACGTAATATTATTCATTCAGAATACATTGTTTAGAATAGCCTCAGAATCTTATATATAGGTACATATTATTTAAAAAAAAAAAACACATTAAAATTTTCTCGTTGCCCGTATTAGCACTCGCCCAGATTGCGTTAGATCTGGGTTTTAATCTCCACTCGGTCCAATTCAAGTGTTTTTCTAATGTATATTTCCGAGGCTGTTACAGACTACGTTTTAAATTAGCCAGTCATTTAGCTTAGCAGACTCATTTGTAACAAAATTTACACTGTTATACTCTGAGATGTATTTATCAAAGCTGCACTGAGATATAACCATATTTTCAAAAAAATAACGATAATTGTTTAGACTATTTAATATGGCTACAAATAATAGCTATAATAAAATGTATGAAATTGAAGCAAAATAGGACCTCTAATCTACTGATTAAGTTAGCTTGCTACACATGATATCGCATTGAAAGTGTATTTGAGAGACATTAATTGTGTCCCTACATTTCAAAATCAGCCAAGTCCACCTTTAGGTATTTTTTACTTTTTTGTGAATTGCTGAAGAACAACTGCTTTCTAACATTTCTGCATTATCAAAATGTGGAATTTATTAATTTTAAATATTCTATACTCGAAACACTCGACACTTGTGACTGTGTATTTGAGAAAACAAAAACCTGTTTTTCTCCTATTCATCTATTATGGACTTGGCTGATTTTGAAATCTAGCGACACAATTCTACTATGACGTTATACTATACTTTCAGGAACACGCAATTAGTAAAATCCATAGGATTTGATGGTGTATAAATAAATTTGTGATTATTTCATGCATATCACATATTGGTGTGAAAAAGTAGATATTATTATAAATATACAATTAAGCTATACTTCTTCGACAATTTTATGTAGGTAGCCAAAGGCAATAAATAGAATATAATTTTTGCGATGAAATGTTTGATTGACGTAAAACAACATGAAAAGCAACTGACTTCAAAGTAGGTGAGCCATCATTTTGTTTTTGGAGATGCCAATAGAAGAAGAAAATAATGAACTTGTTACCAATACAACCACATTAAAAATTATTTAATTTGAAAATCGAACTTTATTAAAAATTCCAAAGAAGACTTCTACTATCTAGAGTCCAAACCCTTTGGTTCATTATCAGAATATAATATATACCTTCACATAGTAGAAGGTATCTAATGATTTCTTATGAGTATTGGTTGTTAGTCATTCACGTAACTGATTCTGTCCGTCCTCTGGATTCAAACAGGTGACATACGAATTTAATTTAAGTATGCATCCTGGGAATACGAAATGGTTCATATTCAAAGATAGTGTCAGTCCATCGTTTATTGAATAATTCACACTCCTTGTATTTCGTGTAAAGCTATGTAGGTCGGCACTTATACGTCTTGCAATCCATAAATTCTATTTGCTACGTTCGAAATAATTTCATCAGTTATTAAAATTAATGATTTTAAAATTAATGACATGCGTCCATTTAATGTTATGTTTATTGTTCTATTAGTAACAATAATAATATATTTATATAAATAATAATGAATAAATAATATATTCGTTTTCTTTTTCAAGTAAATGTGTAACGGTTTTTAGTTATCTTTACACGATTTAAGAATTAATACCCCCGTCGCCATCACGAAACAAATTGACATGTTCAAAGCTCGACTTTCGCTCTCCGATTGTCAGTGAGTCCAAAATTTCGTCGCACCTATAGTTGAAAATTATTTGCCGTTTCACTGAAGTATGCTCTTAATAATCATCAGAATAATGTTTGAAATTAATGACGCGAGTTCAATGAAAAAGATGTAATAAAGTAAATTGTAAAAAATAAATGGCTTATAAGCCCCATGCTGATAATTTATGTAAACTTTCAAACAGTTATCCAAGGGTCCTACTTAATAAAACAGCGAAAGATGAAGGTCTTTATGAAATAATGATTTCTTTCAATTTATTCCTTCACAGCTTGGAGCTTTAATAAAGATTTCTCGCAAACCGGAGGTAATCGCGGAAATTTTATCAAAAGATTCTTATAAAGCTTTTGAGCAGAATGATCACTAAAAACAATATAAAAGTCGTCTTAAATTTTCCCCGAGCACAATCCATAAAGAACCGATATAACCTTACGATACGATAGACCGGCCCCTCCCATTGGATGGTGTGAAACATAAAGCCAGTAAACATCAACTTAATTTCAAATAAAAAGACAATATTCCATAACGCGCTCACAATATATCCCACGGCGTATAGCAGCTACAGTTAAACCACTTGAAGTTTGGCGACGGCATACATTCTGACTTCCGGCTTTCAATATCCGGATATACACACAAGCCGAACCAGCATTGTCACGGATACAATATACATTTGAATGTGCGAAATTTTATTAGTAAGCATAAGTGTTTTTTTTTTCGTTTTAAATTTTCATTTGAACAGTGTAGCGTTACGATATTTTGTTTATATTTTAAACGTGGATTCCAAGTAAAGGAAAAACTGATGAAGTGTATTAAAATATTTTTTCAATATTTCAAAATGCTTTTTTCGGAATATCAGCACAAAGAAATTGAATGTTGGTGGTTTCTTTTTTTGATAATTTTCCAAGTTTAAATATTTACTTTGGTTTGGTTTCCTTGAAACTACATAATATCACATTACAAGATAGCATTGTCAGAAAATAATAAATGTTATTTTGGTATATTGAGACAGGAAAGTGTCGGCGCGCTGAGGCGATCAAGTGAAGGAGCTGATTGGGGCCAGAATTCATTCTTCCTTGAGAGAAGCAGATGATCGAAAGAGGTGGAATGTTTTGGTCGCTCAAAAGATAACAGAAATTTAAAGTGGTTACGTAAGACATTTATTAGAATTAATAGCAACATTTAAGTTAGAATAGTAATGAAATGATTGTGCTCAAGTTACGCCTCGTAAACATGCAAACTGTGTATATTCAGTACTGCTGGCCAATGCACGCCCTAGAGATGTAGACATTTTTAGCGATGCATTATAATATATTCTATTTTTAAAATTTTATTTTATTACTTTTCTATAAAATAATTTTTTGCTTTGTTTGTTTTCTCTACCTTTTTTTCTCCAGTTGATTTACTTGTACTTTTATTCTAAATTTCATGTCGTGAACGTCTTGAATTAATAATTTGTTATGTGCTCAACGTGTATTTTCGTTAAATAACTAAAATAAACAAATACAAAATATATATTATATGTTAACGATTCTTCAATTAAGTCATTTGGTTAATACCTGATGCCAACCATAAATCATTACCATGATTTAATTTCTTTCCTTTGAAAAAATTGAAACAGGTAGTATACATGTATACATCATTTAGAAAACACTTCTGAGAAAATATATTATAGCCAATAGAAAAACCCGCATCTCTCGAGTATCGCGCCCACGCACATATACCAATATGCTAAAGGAGGCATACTTAATTGCGACAAATTTTAACAAATGGCTTTTAATACTCCCTGAAGCGCTTTCCAAATTGAGCTACTATTGGCGATCGGCTTTTGTATTTTAAATCAAAGTAGTTTAATTACTAACCGACGTCACGGATCACTGCAAGATTTCTTGTTATATTTTCATTGTAAAAATTATTGTATAAATTATGTATATCCGATAATTAGAATGTTACATTTTTAAATATTGTGAATTATTCATCGAATAAAAAATATAATATAAAAAAATAATTGGGCCTCATAGTCTGCGGTAGTGTTAAAAAGAGAATATTTTTCTTCATATACCTACTTATATATTAACATGGAATGGAGAGGTGCATGTTGGGCATAACGCGGAAAGACTACAAAAGAAACCAACGCGATAGATGTCGCCAAGCTAACGAAATGGCAATGGCAATTTATTGGTAGTACCTACCTCAGTTACAATATACGCACTCATACAGTTCGGTGGATGTACGTGGCAGTTAAAAATAGTGGCCGAAAAAAATGGAAGGGATTAGGGTAGGTCTTCACCCAGCAGTGGATCGTCCCGGATGATAATGATGATGATATTATAATAAAACTATATATCTACCCCAAACTTTACTACTGATTCAAAATACTAAAACTCAGACCGTGGCCATACTTCAAGAAATTTCACTGCACCTTGCTGAATGTCTATATACGCGTTTCAATGTCGTTTACAGACTTTACTCACACCATACAAGAGATTTATAATCATTGATTCAGGAGCACATGCTGAATATTATGTATTTTTTTCTATTAAAACTTTAAATTCAATTTGAATATAACTGTAAATATCTGCATTATCATTTAGAAAGGTAATTATTATAAAAAACTTATCTATTTATTTGTGTATTAATACGACTCTAGTTTGTTTTAGACATTAGGCATACCACTTTCCACGGATATAAAATAATTTAGTTTTGTAAAGTTTGTAATAGAGGTGGGAAAACTGGTCGATTTTGAAGACTAAGTTTTATAAAAAATACTTATTATCAAAACTTGTTCCAAAATATTTACTAGTATTTGGAATACTATATAGAGCGTTTGGCGTGCGTATGCGACATAAATCTCATACTCAACTGGCACTAAAACTTAACTCCATATTAGTATCTACATATTTGAAATATCGGCTTCAATAGAATCGCTAAAAATATATTGAGCTGGGCTTTGCGAAATGTCCCATTTATTATAAAATATTTAACACATTTCAAATTTATGGGTTGTTTTATGTTATGTTATAATATTCTTATTAACATAAAATGAATATTATTTATTTTATTTTAAACTGCCGTTACCTCAGTCACCTCACCACATTCCCGAGGGAATATGCTGCTACAGAAAATTTATGACCAATTGTTCATAGATAATATGATGTCATTCGCATGCATAGACTAATCAATTAAAATATAATTGTCTTCAAGTGCTATCTCGCTCGCGCGCATTTAATGTCAATAGTATTGACAGTCTACCAACTAGCGAGCGAGACTCGCGATGATATCATCACAAGTTTATTGGCTCACACGTACTGAGTATGGATAGTTTCATCCGATATTTGAGTACACAAACTGGTGACAGTAATTTCAACTCACCTCTAGTTTATACATATTATATACTTATTTATTAAAAAAAAAAAGGTTTTTTTTTAAATTAGTTCACGATTGAGTATGTAATATCCTATATAGTACTAATATTATTGTAAGTATATTATGTAAAAGTCGCTTTTATACATATTATGCATATAACATATAGTATATCTAATATGTTTACATGAACTATTCATATTTATTATTTGATATGGCCCGCATTTCCGTCACTATACCTACTGTTTTGTAAATCGAGCAGTGCGAATCAGTATATTCTAGTTAGGGATTGCAATACCGAATGAAAAATTCAATACCGGTTTTTTTGTATTTGTTATTGAATACCGGTATTAGTTCAACATTAAAAAACAGAATAACTTATCAGTAAATAAATATAGCTATTAAAATCTCTTTAAAAAATATTTTATAGCAAAAACTTACCTACATGTTGACATTTAAAAAAAAGGTTAAAAAATGTATTGTAGAACTGGTGAATTTTACAAATAATTTCAATACATTGATAATTTTAATCAAAGCCTTTAATTTAAATGCAAATAAGCACAACTGCATTATAGAATAATTGAACATTTGTCACGGATGTTTTCTATTTCGAAATAATATGATAATTCATCGCGACAATTATATAAATATGTATTACTCTTAATATTTATTATATAAATATTTATTACTCTTTCACCTCTGTTGGGTACAGTCAATATTTGCATTTTAGCAGCACATAACTTATAATTCATTTTCAAAAACGTAAACGAGTGTGCTTTCTCAATACCAAAAATTCCGGTATTATGGATTTTTAAAACCGGTATTAATAAATACCGGTTTTAAAATACCGGTATTGCAATCCCTAATTCTAGTACCTAAGTATTAATATTTAACTCTTCTATTTATAAGATAAATACGTTCATAATGATCTTTTTATCACAACCCTTTTATCATTCACTCAATAAGTAATTTTAAAATACTAACTATCTAGATGGTATTCTTTATAATCCATTAAAACCAATACATTGTGAAGTTATGCTCTGCCTAAAAATATAAGAAAATTTACAAAGATTTCTTATCTCTGTAGAATAGGTAGTGAAAGTTTTTACGAACCACGTCTCCGGTGGAAAACTACTGCAATGGCATACATTTCTGATCTATGGCCTGGATGCGTGACGCCTTTTATAGCAAAAGAGCATATTCGTGCATAGAAGCACTTTATTTTTTAGTGAAAAATTCATTAAGGCGCCATAATTTTCCGGTCGCTTGAGAAAGCAGGTAGTTCTTTCTATATCGGGCCACAAAACGTCAACATTCGTGATGGTTTGTGTTAAGGCTTTGATTTTGCTGAATATTTTACCTTGATTATAATAATTATCTATCACGATTGTTAGTTATTATGATCAGCCCTTATAAAACCATTACTGAATGAAGACCTTTTACGTATTTCTATTATTAGAGCAGAATAAAATGCTCAATAATAATAATAATAGATCATTTTATGTATGAATCGTTTTACTATCCAACTTTCAATATGAATTATATAATATAATACGAGGGTGGGTCAATAATTCCTTAGAAAAAAGCATTAAAACAGTTTTTATTTTTGTATTTTTTTTTTATTTCTCAACATAATCTCCTTGGAGCTCAATACACTTAGACGTTTCTCAATTTTTTTTAAACCGTCAGAAAAATAAGTTTTCGGAAGGTCCTCAAAATAAGCATTTGTCCGATCGATGACTTTTTCATTTGAAAAAAAACGTTGTCCACTTAGCCATTTTTTTAAGTTTGGGAAAAGGAAAAAGTCACCGGGGGCTAAATCTGGCGAATTCGAACTTCAATTCTTCAATTTTAGCCATTGATCGTAAACATGTGTGAACACGGGCATTGTCCTGATGAAAGAGGATTTTTTTCCTGTTTAAATGAGGCCGTTTTTCTTCAATTTCGTTTTTTAGCTGGTCCAATAAAGATGCATAATAATCCCCTGTTATTGTTTTTCCTTTTTTCAAATAGTCAACGAAAATAATTCCACGTGCATCCCAAAATACAGTAGCCATAACCTTACCAGCTGATTTTACGGTTTTCGCCTTCTTTGGACATGGTTCGCCTTTCGCAATCCACTGCTTTGACTGTTCTTTCGTCTCGGGAGTATAGTGGTGTATCCATGTTTCATCTACAGTCACAAAGCGACGAAAAAATTCATCCGGATTGCGTTGCATGAGCGACAACAGGGCTTTAGAGGCCACCACCCTATTGCGTTTATTGTCGACTGTGAGCAAACGCGGCACCCATCTTGCAGAAACTTTTTTCATGCCCAATTTGTCATGTAAAATAGAAATGACGCTACCTTTTGAGATCCCTGTAACCTCAATTATCTCACTCAACTTTAATCTTCGGTCACTTAACACCATATCGTGGATTTTATTGATCATTTCTGGTGTAGTCACCTCTACAGGACGTCCTGAGCGTGGTTCATCCTTTGTTGATGTACGACCACGTTTAAATTCATTTAACCAGTTATAAATAGTTGCAAGTGAAGGAGAAGATATGCCGTGAACTAAATCCAACTCATTTTTTATTTCCTTTGCTGTTAACCCTTTATATAAAAATGTTTAATAACAGCTCTAAACTCAATTTTCTCCATTTTTGTAAACAAGCAAATTTTTTTTTTAAATGTACGAAAATAAAAAACAACAACCCGACCAATCTGATTGAAACTTCGCAGCATACTGAATCGGTAGTGCCGCTGCATGAAAACAAACCGCTTACAGTACTAGTCGCGCCACCTGTCGGCTTTTCTAAGGACTTATTGACCCACCCTCGTATATAAGCCATTCATTTCAGTTCATTAATTTTACTAATATAACAATAAACCAATAAAATATATTAAATCATGATATTATTATGGTTGGAAAATTATTTTGTTTACATAATATTCCTGAATCTTTTTTTCTAATTGATAGTATTAAAGAGGTTTAGCATTAGTGCAAATGTTTCATATAATTGAAATTAATATATGGTAGAAAATATGGGTTTTAAAAGCTAATGTGGTTACTGTGAATTGGTGTTAGACGATACGAAATTCTCTGTTCGATGCCGTCTAAGCAAGGACTATAAAATAATTTAAACTATAGAATTTATATCTCCAATGGCGATTAGAGATGACCAAATTGACTCCTGACCACTAGACCAGTCAGTTTTTGATAGATTATGGTGGATTCGCTGCCAAGCTCTAAGAGCTTGGACTTGTTACCCGGCTAACATGTCCATGTGGCGGAGAACTATAGGGTGCAAACCACATCCTCTGGGAATGTCCGAGAAGTCTCCGTGCATTTCTTTCCCATGACACTTTTTATTAAATTACGTCTTTCAGTAAACTAAAAAAAAAGTAAAAAAGTCAAAGCTCACTTTAAAGCGTGGCGATTCCAAGACTTGGGCATCTGCTCCTGGACATTCCCAAGCGTAAAAAACTACTGATGCTTTACATTCAAACGTAGGGCTTCGTGATACACTCCATTAACACCGAATGTGGTACGGGGCGGTTGGTTTGAAAGAGTCTGTATTTGTGTTCCCTTCCTTACTTTATATAGACTACATATTTGTATTTTATATTGATTTAACTTTGAAATTTTAATCTTAATACTTTGGACGCGGAAGACGCACACGGTGCGTAATGACCAGGCGGCCGATCGATGTAATTAACGTGCATTTTAAAGGGGGCAATTAAAATCTCATTATCTATTCAGCAGCGAAAGCGTTAAGTGATGTTATTGAAATAAATTATGTATTGATATACTGCCAACCAATTCTTGTGGCATCAAACCTCAAGTTGTTGCTCTCGATACTTTCTGCGGTTTTAAAGAAATCGGAGAAATAAGAAGGTGGTTTCAGTAGGCAGGTGTCTAGTTAGGTAAGTATTTATAACGGTACTTACCCGAATCATTAACATAGAAATATTTAAAATAATTAATAACTTTATTAATTGAATTGGTGATTAAGTGGTTTAACTCCAATATAATGGTTTTAAAACAAAGTTTTTCGGTAATACTAAAATTGAGTTATTTGTGTTGACAACTTACTGTTTTGGCCTATAAACATACATTTATAGCGATACTAAGATAATGTATCTTATTATTATCGTTATCTTATAGTCGTTCTGAAGATTTCCACAACCCCAAACAGCTGTCAAAATAAATAACTTATAGTAAAATTACTAAAATGTTATTTTTGGTATTATTCAATTAGTTGTTTTCTAATATTCCATGTGTTACACAAATAATATGATCCTACTTTACAATATAATTATAAATAATTAACATGAAATATAACCCGAGCATGACGTTTAAGTAAACAACATTACTTAGGTCACTTTAACTAAAACTGAAGTTATCACACGTTGAGATTATTTGACTATTATTTTTATATTTAAAATATGAATAGTAAATTAATATGTAATCAGTTTGATATTAATATACTTATAAAAATGTATTCTTTAGTTACTTATCATATTTATTATTTTTTATTTAATATAATATAAGGGTTGATTTAATAACAATAATATGTTGGATTGTATGTTTCTCAGTTCGTGGATAAAGAATAAACTTTACAGTAATCAGGGTAAGTCCAGTTGCAGAATTACGGAAGTTCTAATACTGACCCTTATTAGAAAACCGAAAGCACTAAAATATTCAAAAAACCCCTCCAAAACAACTCGAGTGAATTAAAATCGTAGGTAAATTTATGTTATACGAGAGAGCGGCGGAAAAAAATCAACCCTTCGGCGCACACAAAAAAAAAAAAAAATTCAACCCTTACAGCGCGCGCAAAAAAAAAACACAAAAAAACCGAGGCTTTGAAATGGGTACAAGAAGTGGAAGGAGATAAATAAAAGGAAAATGGTCACAGAGAAAATAACTATAGCGCGGGACATTCAGAGAATTGTGACAACTCCATTAAGAGGAATCGTCGTTGGGCTCATATGCTGCTTAATGGTCGGTGACGGTAAAAACTATACAGAAAATGCTTTATTTCTAGGTGTGTATAACGTTTTATAATGCACATATATACGTAGATAATAATAGTTATAATATATATTTTGTATATATAAAAAAATATTATTATTACAGCATCCACTTATGGGCTTATACAGTCGTGGGTCTCGGGTTCGAGTCACGGGTCTGGCGTATGTACATGATGTGTTTTCAAAGTGTGTTTGAATCCAGAGTATGGGGCAAGTGGCTGACATCTATTTCTCATAAAACAAAAATCTGTTGATCCACATTGGATTGTAAAGCCAATTAAAAATAAAGGCCATTTTATTTCTATTTGTCATTTATGATTATTTTTTAACTAATATAGTTATTCTATCTAACTAATTAAGAATCTACAACTCGTAATTAAATTATATGGAATAGGTATTACACAATATTTCGTTTTATTTTAAATAATACAATGTCTTTCGAACATTGACAGTTACCACAATTAAAGTGATTATTTATCATCATCAACGGCATTATAATCTAATATCGAACTTGGCCACCTCTAGAAAATATTTTTATTCCCTCCTTTACCATAAGGTCTCTAAACTACAAATATCTCATCACAATGTGTACTTACAACTATTACTGGGTACCTATACTCATGGCTCCCACACCTTGAAGCGCCCACCCTACCTATCGCTAAGGTTAAAATCAGTGTGACGATCTACAGTTGTGCAATACAAATAGTGTAATTTAGGGTATTTTGTAGCGATTTTTTGTATTTTAATACACCCACTTAAATTGTGGAGTTGTCGAATATCGACAAACAATACAAAATCGAAAATTGCATCGCACAAGTACATATTTTGAAATGTTAATATACTTGTGAAATAGCGCCGCAGGCGACATTTTTTACTATTAGTGCAATTTTGTGATGTGTGGTCGGTCCGCCACGCCGAGCCCCCTTAAGCCCGGACCCCTAGGCTAGAGCCCTGTCAGTCTCCCCTTGTGGGGGCATGCCTATACTATATAAGGAGATAAATTTAAATTAAATAAGGTAATAATTATGGGGTATGCGTTGTAATCTCTTATCTTTTTCATTCCCTTATGGCTGATGATCCCATCAACCCATATCGGTCCCCTGCTTCTCTGAGGGCAAAGTAAAGGTTGCCATCAAAAAAACTCCTCAAATTGGTTGCTCCAGCACACTGACGTTCTTCCTCTGCTTTGTTTTTCCTGGAGGCTACCCAAAACCGCCAGTCTCTCCAAGTTATCCGATCCGAATAATATGTCCAAATAACTGCAGATTCCACCTCAGATATATTGTCGAGAGCCCATCCTTTATCTGGAGTCTATGGATGATCGACTGGTTCATTTTGTGCTCTGTCCAATAAAAACGAAATATTTAGTGCCAACACCATAATACTGCCTTACGCTCTCTTACACCAAGGTCTAAAAGGTTCTAATAGAGTTATGTAAATACGTTATATAGAGATGTGCAAGATAAGACACAAGTCGAAAATGAGAGAATCTCTGGATAAATCTAATTATCTACTTTTACACAAAAAGTAGAAAACGTCCTAAAGGCAGAAACTGAGGTCTGTTAATCGATGAAGTAGTTAGGGTCTATGAAAGTGTTTGGTAACGTAATTTACACTAATAAAAGAAATATAATCACCTCGAAATACTCGTACCTTCATTCAGCAGTGAATTGATCCAGCTAGGAGTATGAGAATGAGATTAGAGAAGAATTCGGAACAATGATAATGAATATGTATATATTATCAATTTAACAATATGAATAATATTGAAAATATATATTTAGAAAGGCGTAGGATATATAACTGCTTTTAACAAATATCTTGTTCATAAAATCAAATTTAATATATACCATTCTGTTACCCAAAAATGCTCTTGCTAATCAATTATAAATAAAGGTAATGGCATCACTACCTTGATGGAATCAGGAATAATCAAAACTTTAGGTATGCATGAATTTGTTAATAAATTAAAAGATTTTTGAAGTTATACTTCTTTAGGTGCGTTTGGAAAATCAGATCAGAGTGTATTTTTGGCGTGTGACATGTACACGCACTCGATTGCATTCGAACCACCAATTGTTCGGTTATCAGCCGAACGCACTACCATTACGCCACAGTATGAATCTTGACGATTATACAGTATAATGTTATAGTTTAGAATTGTTCAGTTCCCTAGGCAGCGAATTTATTATTGTCGACCATTTGCAATTCTTAACGTAAACAAACTATTAAATTTCATAGTGGCAGTTGTTACTTAAAAAATAAAAACAACGATAAATAATTATATATTTTAGTAATATAAGCTAAAGTATATAGAAATAAACCAACGTCGTTCCAATAAGCGTTCATTTTTCTTGAGTGTGTAATTTAACAAGATAATTAAGAGCTAGTCGAAGAATCTAGGCTATCAAAAGTTTTGTTTTTGTTTTGTTACGCTAAAGAAGTATAACTTCTAACGCGCGTACATAAGTACACACACCGATTTTTATTATGAATACTATTATAGTTCTCGTCAAAGCTGTTGATCGATTTTAAATGTAGCCAACAACATTAGGTCATAATAATACATGTTCGGAGTTAGTTTTCCTGTATACATTGATTTTTTTCAATGCAAATGTAATTTACTTTCATGGCAGTTTTCGATTCTCTCTCTCTAGAATCTCCTCCACTTTACACCATTTCATATAATTGAGCGCCATTTCCATAAATTTTATGGCCGGCACAAAGGATCGTTAGTGGTTCAAACACAAATTTATACTAGCGAAAAGGCAAGGGCAAGAAATTATTCTATTCAACGTACATTCTCCGGACGCGGTGGCAAACCTTTTCACATGAAACTTGGAATGTTTTAACATTCCTTCTCGCAGAATAATCTAGTTATATACTTCGATAACAATCACATATTTATATTAGGTTTAATATTACCTGCAATATTATAATTGCATGCTTCATAATCATAAGCGTTGTTTCTAATAAATTACAAGATAAAAAGAACTTTATATAAACAACGTTTTAAAATTTTCTGTTGAATTATCATGCTCAATATGCTCAAACTTGTACTTAATATGAAGTAAATAAAAAACAAACAAACAAACAAATATAGAATACCTACTGAAATTTTAATTTCCATAGTAACGCACGTATATATTAATAATTTAGTTGCTAGGACCCCAGATCCCTAGCAACCAATAATAGTGGATTGGATTACGGATTTCTTCCGAAGTAACTTTTCATACAAAACAGAATTAACTGAAGATGAATTCAATTCTACTTAAATATGGCTAAAAGTATTAAAAGAATGCATTGGCATCGTGTTCTGATACATTCTAAAAGTTTCAAATGTCTAGCTAGTCGGGAAGTTAGTTAAAAATCGATTGCAAGATTTGTACTGGACAAACAACTACTGTACAAACAAGAATACGAGCTAATAAAAACGTTGTAATAAGAAGAATCGAAATACCTACTTACCCAATCAAAACATTACGTTTCGGAAGGAGGTAAATACAAATATTATTATTAGACTCAGCAAGCGCATATACTCGTATATTATATTAATATTTCATTTGCAGTTCGCAGGTACTTTGTATTTTTTGTAGGATTATCCGAGTATCCCTATTTACTTACAATACCATATTATTATCTATGGTTATAGTTTATCCGATCTGTATGTTGTCATCATCTTAGTGCGTAGTACCTATGATAGAAAAGCAATACTGTGCCTACATATCAGTGTAAAATATTAAATTATTGGCGGCTTTCGTGGTGCAGTGCGTAAAGCGTTGGCCTTCCATTTGGGAGCTCTGGGTTCAATTTCCGGTGAGGAAACAATATATTTATAAGAGCGGCTCTCGCGGTGCAGTGTGTAAGGCGCTGGCCTTCCACCCGAGAGTTCTGGGTTCGATTCCCGGTGAGGACACAATATTTATGTGTTTTTCTCAAAGCCTGGGCATTTGTGATTATCAAAAATTACTAATAACCAACTTGTACGAAAAATCAAGGACATGGTTATTGATAATTTAAAAAATATATATTTAATGATGAATTTTAATATAAGCATTTAGATTAGAGCACGTACTATCTGCGTCTATAACCATAATATAAATAATTTATTAATCATATTATAATATATTATTAATTCTTTAGTCATCATTTAATTACGCGAACTAGATATTTAATTAAGGGCAAGTTTATGATGTCATCAATTAGTAAACAAAGAACTTTTTTCTTTAAAAATATTATTATTGAAATTCATAAATTACATTATATTGTAAATAATATTGTAAGCTTGATGCACATGTTTGATGCACATGCAATGTGTTTAGTGTCACTGGTCTAGGAAAACTCTTGGCAGTTAACACAATTTGAAATAATTAAAACGGTCACCAAGTTAAATATTCAACAGCCAAACTAAATAAAAAAGTTAATATTTATTAAACATAAACGAAGTCGCTTTAATTGTCAAGATATACTCGGGAAATTTTGTCGGCTAAACATTGACAAGGTTAAATTAATACGAAATAAGAAAATTCAACGTTCATAATTTTTATTATTTTACAATGTAGTGAATTTCATTGTGTGCACTAGGTAGTCGGTTAGTCGTATCTTATTAAATAAGTAGAATCTGAATCTACGTCGGCGAGCTTTTTTTTGGTTGAAAGCTCTCCATTGAAGGCGTATATGACGCATAAAGGAGAATAATTCAATACCCATGTATGAATCTTATACACACATCGGGCACTCGTATGTCCGTAACGTATGCGACCAGCGTTGCCAAATTAGCGTTTTTCTTGCCAGTACTAGCATTTTTCGATATGCATCTAGCTTGCAAAAAATACATCTAGCCTATGGCGTCTTTGTTAGCATTTTTTGATGCCTTCAACAGCTTTAAGTGTGCTGAAAATAAACTACATATTTAGATTATTTATTTTCTTGCAAATCAAATATCCGACCATCAGATATGTATTTAATGAATGTATTTTTGGCGTTATAGTGATATTATCATGGTATCATATTATATAATTTAATGTGTGTTTAGGCATGTGGCATTGGATTAACAATTATCGGGAATTCCACTCTCTGGTATACTTACCTAATTATTACTTATCATGGGTTTTTGAGAAAATTTGGTGTGATTTTTACCTTTCACTTTTTTTTAGATAGGCGAAAAATGGTATTTTCACAAAATCTAGGGCTTTTTCCTGCCTTGTTTTTGTACCCTGTCTAGCATGTGCAATGTGCACTTGCGACTATGCAATGTGCGATATTGTTTACGATGTTTTTGCAGGGGAGTCTGACCCCTGAACGCTCCACCACTGGAATGGAGTTTTTCACCCTAGACGCCTGCTATTCACCATGCCAAACTTCTTGTAGCTCCTTACCATACACAGCAGTGGTGAAGGGTGGAGGTAGGCTTTTAAGATCTGCCATAAATAGTGCACACTAAACTTTGCCAGTCATACGTATTTGTTTTCATTGAAATAGGACTACAATTTCCAGACGGTGTTGGTTAGTTTTTAAAAATAAATTAAACCCTGCGAAACCAGCCATAATAAATAAAAGTCAAAAATACTCATCCATCTATAAAATATCTATAATTATGCAATTAAATCATATATAACTTTTTTAGATTTATTTATTATTGCTATGTATAGACAGGGCTTAAAAAAAGAACCAACAATATGTGTAATAATATGTATTCTTAATCCAACGAAAACAAATAAGTATGAATGAATTAGTGTGCATAATTTTGTCGTATTGCTCAAAGTATACCAAAACTAATATGGTTTTGTTTAGTCAGGGTTTAATTGATTTTTAAAAACTAATTAATATAATCTATAAATTGTAGTCTTAGTTCAATAAAAACATATAAGTATGACTAACAAAGTTTAATCTGCACTATTTATGGCGGATCTTAGCAGCCTACCTCCACCTTTCGCTACTGATACACATGATGTATATGACAGAGCTACAAATGCTGGAATGACACGGAAATGCGTAAGAAGATTGAAGAATGGAAGATCTTGGATACACCGCTTGAAGAAGACATGTATTGGTTAACATTCAATAACACACGTGGTTATTTATTTATTCTAATGTGTATATTATATTATATCTGAGGCTTTTTTTACATTATGTATTTTCAATAATAAGAATCATATACCTATTATTAAATCTTGTGTATAAATCATAAAATAGATATGCATAATTTTTATCAAAAATAAACGTTTGAAGTGTATACTCGTATTTTTTAGTCATTTGAATTGGTTCGCATTAATTGAAAAAAAAAACTTCACAGTAAATATAAATTAATGTTATCCCCTCTTATGCTACGGTAGAAAGTAGGTTAATATTTTGTTATTTTTTTCACAGAAATAAAGCTCCTTTGTTGACCGTTTTAAAACAAAATACACAAATGATTTGTGCGATTACTCAGGCCTTGGTAATTATAAATTTATTTATATTTCTTTGTTGTGTACGATTCTCAACACAATTCATATCGCTCGGGCCACTTTTGCAGTATTATTCTGCAGATCTTATCTTTACAAAATATAAATAGAAAAACATCAGGAAATATGTCAGTCGTGCGACAAGAAACAGCTGAAATACGGAGCAAATGCATTTAAAAAGTGATATTATAAGTGTGGTTCAAAATATCTAGTTACATAAAAATTAGTAAACCATTTAAATCTTCACTATCATCATCAGCATGGATCAATCCATTGCTGGATGATGTCCCCATCAAACTAATTACATATTGTATTGCCACGTAATTTCTCAGAACCTATTTAAGCTACTATTCTGATATTTTCTATCTCTTAGTAAGTATCTAGTATCTTAGTAAGTACCTAGTAATAATTGTCGAACGCATATTTGTAATTAAAGTTTCTGGATTTCTCTTTTACTGATGTTACTAATTGTTTCGCATGCATATAACTATGATGTCGGGATGTAGGTACCTCTATATAATACTGTTTTAATAATATTTGTTTGTTTCTAAATATCATATTGTGAACTTAATGTAAAAAAAATGAATTTGAATTAAAATACTGTATAAAAACTTGGTGTTTTAAGCATGATGCGAGGTAATTTTTGAAAACATAATTCAGACGGCCAAAAGAACTCCATTCCAGCTTTGTTATGCAAATAATTATTATCAAACACACATCCATCCTTCATCCTACATCCATCTGTAGTCACTAACTTTTTTTGATATAAGTATATTAGTATTCTTTATCTATTCGAGACGAGAATTGATTGTTGATGAAGATCTCTATTCAGGCAGAAAATAAGTTAAAAATAAGTTTTTAAAATTTTAGAGAAAACAACTATGCCATTGGGTAATAATACAGTTGACTTAAATACTCCTAATGTATACTACATAATTATAAAACATCCCTAATATTATAGAAATATCTCCCTGGAATTAAAATTATATTTTTCCATGTAGTATATTGTCATGACGTCAGTATGATTTAAAAAGGCATGGACTTCGTGGCTAATGCGAACTATTTTTTATAAATTATCCGATCCAAATTGAACATCCTACATATTTCCCGACACAGAGCAAAAACACTTTACAACAATTAAGGTCAAAATTTTTCAAAATTATTTACGCGAGAAAAGATTTGTCATAGAAATAAATGAAGGTAATAAATAACCATCATGATGTCGACGAATCATCGTTAAGCGCCTCACATTTTGAGAGCCTAGCCCCCCTGGGTCATTAGACCCCCAAATTCTCTCTCCCCCCCACCTCTAAGCCGCTCTCTTGGACGACTGGTGATGAATTAGGGGATCTTGCGCCTTAGGTGGCGTAGTATTTGCTAGAAAATTTGTACACGTTTACGGGAAAAGGTTAAATTGCGGTTCATACATCTCTTTCGTAATAATAATTATTATCAACGGATATTTTTTTTTGTCATACACTCAAAAAAAAAAACAATCTAGGTGCTGATAGGAAAATGTAAAAAATAAAAAATATATACCTACGTATTATAAAAATTAAAGTTTTTGTGATAATTATGTTCTACACTGCAATATTACAAAGGTGATTACAAAAAAATATTAAATATCAACTAATCAAATACTATACTTACTATCTACCTAAATATTATTTAGGTATGGTCCCAATATTGAAGCTCGATTTGATATAAAGAAAAAGGATTTCAAGTTATACATATTTATATTTTAATAAAAATCGATGTTTTTTAAAATAAATATGAAACACAAAACACAGAAAACTTAATAAACTAAATTTTAATAATTAATATAACCATACAATATATGTAATAATGATCCTTTGACAAATTCACATTTTATAATATTTTATTACAATAATTGTAAATTTATCCTTGACTTAAAATAAAAAAATATTTTTCTTTTTAATGTTTTCAGATACATATTTATTAATAATTAATATAGTTTAAATTGTAGCAAAAAAAAAATGTTTAAAATTGCAAGCTTCGTATTTTTTCGCTAGGTGCCTCTAGTACCTAGGTAGTATGGCCTTACGTGATATAATATTAGAATAGGCCTGCATAAACGTGAATAAAATATAGTATTTAAAATAGTGCGGACGTAAACCAAGACATAATATTATATAATATTATATTAATATATTATAATAGAGCTAAGCACGTATTCTACGTATTATGTTTTCATGATAACTATATTTTTTTTGATGCTACAATAAAATAAAGTCCAGTAAATTCATCCAAATAGCTTCGTTGTATGGAATAGTTATTCATGTTTTTATTCCAATTAAGCTGAGACTTTATGATCCATGCAGGGGTAGTAACGAACTAACTCCAGACAAGTAAACAATTTATTTTATCACAAACATTTTGGGTACACACGTTCAGTGGATAATTGAAAACTAACGATGTGTTGCACGTAAAGTTTGTTCATCGCATGCCGTGGCATCATGATTACATATTCACTTGCACCCCAATGTAGCTGGCTACTCACTTAAATTATAAATATTAGATACAGTACAAAATGTACGCATTGAGTTATAAGTGACATAGTGTCAAACCCTTACGTATTAATGAGAGATTTTATGAATATAGGATACGTAATAAGGAATACACTAATACTGCGATAAGTGTTTTTGCCCAATTTTCTGCGGACTTCTTAATTAATATTTAATTAACACATTTCGTTGGACGCAAACTTAATATTACAATGCGACGATACACAAATAACACACATAAATCGCAATGTTTCATAATAAACAGTTTATGAATAAAATAAATATAATTATCTCAAGATATATTTAGAAAGCTCAATTTAGAAAGCGCTCTAGAGAGTATTAAGAACCATTAGTTAAAGTTTGTCGCAATTAAATATGACACCTTTAGCATAGTGGTCTATGTACGTGGGCGTGAAACCCGAGAGGTGCAGGTTCGATTCCTGCGGGGTTTTTTCTATTGGTTACAATATATTTTCTCAGAAGTGTTTTCAAAATTCTGTATGTTATATATATCGACTGTAGAAAGAAAAAAGGGCGTACGTAACCGTCAGTTTTTTCAAAATAAGTTTTATTGCATTATCACGTTGTACCTGACTAAATACACGCTGTGTCCAAAGGATGTAAGCTGCAAATGCCAAACAATTAATACGAAGAAGGAGGTGACGTGGGAAAAACGACTTAACCATCATTTTTGTTGGTTTTTTAATTAGCTCAATAATTAATATCAGATAACTATAATAAAAACCAAATTATTAATTATCATGCACTTCAAGGTTATCACTATTTTGTATTTTGACTTTGACCAAAAACCATAACAAAAACGTTTTTGTGCCTCCTGTAAAATTGACCCTGCAACGTCCAGGAAAGAAGGAAGAAGTACACGCGGTGCAAGCAAGAATCTATTGAGTTAAAAAAACAACCGTAAAAGTGGTAATGTAAAATGGTAAAAAGTATAATGGTAACTCGTAAATGCATTATTTTATTTGCCGCCAGCCACCTGTCAGCTGCATATAAGTAATTCTCATACTACATACATACATTCACTATAATATAATATGATCTGCAATAAATTTTTCACACGTTTAGTTGCAATATTGTAATAAAATATTACAAAAATATGAGTGAACAAGTCTATGCTGGAATTCGATAAAAAAGCATTCCAAAGAATATTATTTATCCAAGTACGAAGATAATGAAAAAAAAAAATGATAACTTAAATTTTTTTTTTTAATTTGTGTGCATTTGACAGCAGTCTATTAAGTCATCGCGGAGGAATTCCGCAGATTTCGCGGCTATTAATATTAATATCTGATGGACTTTATAATACCTTCCTATATTTATTATCCTTATGAACAAGCAACGGATTGTTCACGTATTTTCAGAGTACTGTGATCATGGCCTCCACAAATGGAGGGGCTAGCAGGGCTCTAGCCTGGGGGCCCGGCATGGCGGGTAGACCAGGTAAGTGAGAGAAACACACCACAAATTTGCTTGAATAGTAAAAAAAATCGCCTGCACCGCTATTTTCTTCAAGAAATATTAACATTTTAATATGCATGTCTATGCGATGCAGTTTAATGTGATATGATGATTGATGTAGTTAAATGATAATTCATGTTTAGAATTTTATTTTATAATTATTTTAAGTGTGATTCCTGACGAAAAATCAACTGGATTTATTTATTGCTGAAAATACACAGAATCACATTAACTCTGGGGTTCCGCGGAAACCAATTGAGGAATGCTCCTGTCGAAAATCACACTGCCCTTAACCTTAGCGATAGGTAGGGGGCCCACCATACATCCTGGCTTGGAGGCTTGCTTCAGGATATGGGGGCCACGACTGAGATATCATAGATTCAGAAACATTCACCAATCGAATTATCGTGATTGGTTTTCAAATAAAAATGTAGTTTTGTTTGTTATTTCGTCTACAACTATAATAAACGTTTCATAAATACATCATCGTCATAGTTAGGGGCGTTATATTTGGCAATTGTATCCATGTCGACTAGAAATAGTATAAAGTTGTGGCATTTAAATTTGTTTCTGAATTTATTAATATTGCCATTTTAAGTTAATGACGTTGCAATAGGTAAACATAAGCCCAGTAGCACATTGAAAATCGTCTCCACTGAGCTAATAGTCATAAATAAAAACTGAGCGCAACATGTAACTTTCTTATCTGCGTATAGGCAAGGCCGTGCGAGGACAGTGACGTCACACGGCAAGCCAATATGAATGACGAGGATTATACCTACGCTGTATGTCGGGTGAAAATAGTTGCATGTGACTCCAGATGTTTTTTTCAAACTAAAATGTATTATTCCAGCTCTGTGCGAAGGTCCATAAGATATCGTGTGTTTTGTGAATATTTATTACGTCACATCGACTTTGCAGACGAGACGAGTTTTGATGTGCGAGTCGGCAAAAGCTTAGAAGTATGACATTGACGTAATTACGATGTGTTTATCATTATTTTACATTTAAATCTTGACTTGACAAAGAATAACTCTTAGGATGGAAAAATTCAGATTTCTCCTCTGTAACCATCTAAAGTACTAAACGACTGCAGAGTCGATCTAAAACGTGATGGGTTTACTATTTCATTACAATTGGCTGATGTATAATACATATCAGCTATGAACAAGAGACTAATAAGAGTGAGAGGAGACTTTCATCCAGCAGTGAATTGACGCAGGCTGACGATGGTATTATCATATTATGTTTGAATCAATATAATATTGTTGGGTCACTACTGTGGTGTTAGATGTGTTGTTGAGGATGACGATAATGAAGTCTACGATGTAGCAGGGTGAGATTTATTAGCAGCGTATCGGAACAATAGTATATTATACAATGATAGTACATATAATCTACTGAGATAGTTACGAGCTGGGTACTTCGATTCGAGTGACATTTAGATAAATTATTCTTCGTTATTTATACAATAAAAAGTAACACATTAATATTAAATTCTGGTACATAATCATATTGGACTAATTATAGAGTCAGCGTTTTAAATCGAGTAGCGAAATGAAATATTATTTATTATCACAGTCGTAAAAAAATATGATACCATGAAAAATGATTATTCGGCTAATACACCGTAATGATATAATGTGCTGTGATATGACGTAATAATATACCGTATCTAATATTGCCAATCAACTTGCTGATCTAGCTAAGAGTTGTTTGCTGGAAATTGATTCGCTGGGAATATATTACTGCAGAGTAATTTGATACATTAAACAATAGATATCTGATCACTATTATTCTGCAGCTACAATATAAACTAATGAGTATAATACATTACACGGGCAGACTTTTATACCGTATCTTAAGCTTTAATTTACTTCACTATTTATCCGCCCCTAAAATTTCTCCCTAAATAAATAATTCCTCTTACCGACTACTAATTACTTACCATGCATGACTGCTATACAAACCATCCCTACTAATTCACGATATCAAAAAATTCTAAAAATACGTAGTCAATAAGACTTTGATTGTGTTTTATCGTGATACCAAATTAATTATATTGTATCAATTACACAGACCATTTTAAATAAATAATGTTCTATTAGTATAGGTCACTGTTAATTGGTTTAACTTAAATGGTAATGATTTGAATATGATGGGACTGTACCATAATTAAACGAAACAGATTTGTTTATTAAATCAACAAAATTGATTGCTCTTTTGGCCTATAACAACATTATCAGAAGTGATTTGTACCTATTGAAAGTTCGTTTTGAATGATATATTTATAACTTCGAACAGTCAGTTATGCCAAACGTAAAATATAATTAATTTTATTTAATGTTAAAAATCAATGAAAAGAATAATGGCTATAAATTATTAGTTATATCATGATAGTGTTGTTTTTTTAATCTTTCTATGCTATATTCATTTCTTCTTCTTGGTCGTGCACTCATGGCTGAGGATCGTGACCACATTTAAATTTCGCCATCCTTTGAGCGACCAAGACTTTCCATCCTTCTCGATCTTCCGCTTCTCTCAGGGCAGAATGGATGGTGCCCCCAGTCAGCTCTTTCACTTGGTCGCTCCATCGCGCAGACGATCTTCCTCTGCTTCGCCTTCCCTGGAGGCTACCCAAATATACCCTATATTCATTATCGGATATCATACAAATGATTTCAGTCTCATTTAAGCGATTCTGAGCTGTCTCTGAGGTTCTTGAGATAGATTACCCAGAAGAAATATTTTCGACGTCTTTATTTTAAGACATATAACTATTTTCCTTTCGATAATTCGTCAAATGATTATTTTCCTACTGCCTTTCTACAAGGCATGCTTACTTTCCACTCTCTTGAATCTCGTAGGTCTCTTCTGCTCTTGAAATTTTTTCGTCTGTTATAGCAAGGGATTGTTTCCAATCCTGGTGTCCTGAAGAATTTGAATTCACATACGCCGGTCAATTACCTACGTGGTCACAGCCATGATTTATTCTGGATCGGAACCGTTTCCTCGTGTCAAGCTTATCAGGCACCATTAGCGAGAGGTGCAAGATAAGTAAATGCGCTCCCTAAAGTTATAGTCATTTTCAATGATGTACTTTGCATTTTGTTTTTGAAACTTTATTTTTCTGTATAAAATTTTACTTAAGTATGTTTTGATTTTATTTAATTTTTTGTTATTATTATTATTATTGTTATTACATTTTTTCTATATTCTCTTCTCTCTTGTGAGGGTAATATTTGACTTATAATGTAAATCTCATGTTGTGTACGTCTTGAATTTAGATTTGTTATGTCCACAATGTTTTGTTTTCTTAAATAAATACATAAATTACTGAAAATTTTCCGTTTGATGATAACATAATAAAGTTGATATCTCTCGGGATGTCGCATTAGGGTAAATTAATGTATTATTTTCCAATGAGTTGGAAAATTAATGAATTTTAAGTCATTAAAAAAGTATTTAACTGATATTTATGTTGAAGAAAATTTCCTAATTCCTACAATTATACGCACTTACATGGAATTTCATTGAATTTTAAATGTAAGTAATATTGCAAGATTTTGTTCAGGATACCACCAGAGAGTGCAACAATCTACATCCTTGTGGCACAATTTCACGGATTTAAATACCGTGGACAACACTCCCTCATCCTGCAATGGTGATAATATAAAAGCGATATAGGTACGTAGTATGGATCTTCCAAGGCGATAGGCGCGTGACGTGGCTGTCGGCCCAAGGATATGGCTCGACCTTGTACTAGCCCTATAGTCCAAATTTTACATGTATGTAATATTGCAAGATTTTGTTTAGGATGCCCCAGAAAGTGCAAAAGTTTGCATCTTTGTGGCACAATTTCATGGATTTCAATACCGTGGCCAACGCTTCCTCACCCTGTAATGGTGATAGTATAAAAACGACACCCACGATGGCCGCGCGGCTTAAGCGTTGGCCTATTGCGTCGTGTGTCTCGGGTACGAATCCTGAGTCTGACAAGTACACATAATGTTTTTCAATTTGTGTATGAGTCAGAGTATGGACTTAATAGGTTGAGCAAGTGGCTGACATCCGTTTCTCGTAAAAACAAAATCTGTCAATACAAACCTCCACCCTGTGGAGGCCCATATGATCCTATTAGGTTCGGACATGGTCGAAAGAAAAGAAAATGTATACGCAATACGGATCTTCCATAGCGATAGGCGCGTGACGTGGCTGTCGGCTCAAGGATATGGCTCGACCTTGTACTAGCCCTATAGTCCGATATGGAAGCGTGATGGGTGTAGTAGGTAAATAAAGTATTTTTGATAATTTATACACAAATCATAAATTATAGAATATTGTTCATGTCATGCTGTGTAAACAAGTACTTAATTGAGTACTTATGTAAATAACGTATTCGTTGTTTATAAGTGTGATGTATGTATTAATTTTATTTACTCTTGTCCAAATTGTATTTAACATAAAACCACACACATTTTCTAGTTACATAAATCAATCATTGTGCAGTCAATAGTGAGTCAATTTTGTTAATAGCAAAAGCTTTATTTAATATTTTAAAGTTAGTTCCAAGTAATTTTGCACTAAACTGATCTACATACATTTTTAAATAAAGCCTTTTATTCATTTGGAATAAAAGCTCTATTATAATATAGATGAAGTTATTTTATGCTCGCAAGTTTGTTATAATTTTATTCTAGTTAATTGCTAAAATATATTGTGCATAATGACTCAATCGACGGTGGAATAAAACATTGGAAAATTGTATCATACGACGAATAAAATAATTGTTGGCCGAATACATTCGATGTTGTTTGACACCGAATTTATATTTTGGAAATAATTTGGAAACGGAAGTTATTTTGCATTCAAAATATATTATGTCGTTTTATAATTTATATATTTTTTAAATCCCCGCAGTAGTGTATCCAATATGTTTTCATATATTGCCTTGTATCGTGGACTCATATCTTATGGCCTAATACATTTCATACCATTGTTATATTTTCAAAACCTACTGTGTGTTCTTTTTTACATGATACACAAAATACAGTAAAATTATTGATGATGATTTTCCTTCGTATATTAATTTTCAAAAAAGTTTTTATGCATATAGCCGGTTGAAAGGAGCTAAAAGCTACATGGACGTTTTTATCCAAAAAAAAACTCCTGACCAATTACTTTTTAACAATGACATAGGCAGTCTTTGCAGAAACCACATTAATTGAACGAAAACACTGTGGGTAGTTTTGAAAATGCAAATAGAATAATATATTATTTTTCACCATGGTAATGAATCTGTAAACTGCAATTTCATACACGTTACGGATATTTTACAACGTTTTTATTAGCTCGTATTTTTATTTGTCCGGTGGTTGTTTATCCAGTTGAAATCTTGCAATCGATTTTTAACTAACTTCCCGACTAGCTAAACATTTGAAACTTTTAGAATATATCAGAACACGATGCCAATGCATTATTTTAATACTTTTAGCCATCTTTAGGTTGAATTGAATTCATTTTCAGGTAATTCTGTTTGTATGAAAAGTTATTTCAGAAGAAATCCGTAATCCAATCCACTATTAGTGGTTGCTATGTGGGTGGTCCTAGCAACTAAATTGTTAATATATACGTGTGTTTCTATGGAAATCAAAATGACATTTCAGTATTCTATATTTGTTTGTTTTTTATTTATTTGATATCTAGTACAAGTTTGAGCATATTGAGCATAATAATTCAACAGAAAATTTAAAAACGTTGTATATAAAAAGTCATTTTTATCTTGTAATTATTTCATTTTGAATTATTAATAATAAACTTAGGTATCTAAAAATAATAAAATATTTTTTTTTTGAAAATGAACAAAGATTCAAAATGTGATTTTATTATAGGTATGATTTTTATTATTATATCGTATTTTATGGATATTTTTATGTTTAATAAATGACCATAGTAGAGTAACTACTGTGACCATACACTTATATATTCGATATAAATAATAATACAAAAATATCCACAATATTATTTTCTGAATAAAATTAGAAAAATACGTTAAACTTATAATTTATTCAAAAAATATTTGTCACCATTAAAATAACTTCATTTCCAACTACATATATTTTAATGATTTTTTTTATTTTTTCATAAAAAAACTATAATGTTTATAGATTTGTTCAAATCCTACTCGGCTAGAGATAATATGTCTTGGAATTTTTCTAATAAGAATATTTCTGATGTTTTTTCAAGTTAAGTATATTATTTAAAATATAAAAAATATACCCAGTAAGATTGAAATCGAATACGAAGTGCAAATTGATTTTAAGCTTTTCTTAAAATTGTAATGAAATTAGAGCTTCATGTAGATTACAATAATATAACATTTCCTTATATTACAGATTACACACTCGCACGAATGTATAAAATATGAAAATCTAATTAACGTTGAAATTGTCAAAATGACATGAATATATTAAATTTGCATTTTTGAATAATATTAGAACTGAGGCTAATTAGATGCAAACATATTTCTTATCAAATGGAAAACTTCAAACGCAAACTTTTGCCCCAATTATTTCCAAGGGATTTCAGTTCAGGAGACAATTTTATCTAGAAAGTCGCTTAATAAAAATCTACCACAGTATTTATATTTGTTAATAAGTGTTGTATCTAAAGAATCAGTAAACACTTACAAAATATATTTACGTAACACACACACATAGTATATATATATTATTATTATTTAACGAGTAACCAACCATTCTTTTAGAAAATCATTTATTAAAAGCATGTATTGTCTGGGAAAGAATAGCAATCGAGATAATTAAATGTTAAACTAATATGAAAAAGATATTCATCATAAATACAGAACGTAAAATGGTGCAAATCAGTTGTAAATTTCAATATAATGTTTTGTGGAATATATTTTACTTTAAAAATATTAAATAAAAACCCACGATGGCTTCGCGGCTTAAGAGCCGGCCTATAACGTCGTGGGTCCCAGGCGAATCCTGGATCTAGCAAATAGAGTATACTTTTTATAACTTTGTACTTTTGTGCACTTTTTACTACACTGATACGCCTCTTTGCCCGATTACCTCACATAAAATTAGATCAAATGATATTAACTTGTATTAATATATGTAGTAATAAGAAAATAAATAGATAATATATGTAAAAAAATATATTTTTATAATATATTACATAATTTTCATTCAAGAGCCGGAGTGCAAAGTTATGACGCGTATACTATACACATAATCAATTTGTGTATGAGTTAGAGTATGGGCCTAATAAATTGAGCAAGTGGCTAACATCCATTTCTTGTAATAAATAAAACAAAATCTGTTAATAAAAACCATCAAGCTGTGGAGGCCCATATGGTCATGTTAGGATCGGACGTGTATCATTAAACTACAGTCATGTATAATACGCTTGTAAACGAAATAATGATACAACATATTATATATATAAATAAAACAATATCCACTTATAATATTGGAGGCTTTCAAGGTTGTTTATTATCAAATACATCAATATGCCGTATAAAGGTCAAATATTAATAATTTGAGACATTTTTGAAAGCCTAATCAATCTATAGACGTTGTACGATAGATGTGTATTACTTATACCATTGTATTATGGCCTTACAATGGCATATCACATAAAAATTAATCATCTTATTCGACATGACGTGAGACCTTAATGTGTTTAATACTATATTATCGTGTAGGTACATTTTCAGGTTTATCGTATATCATATATTTTTCAGTTGTGTGTGTGTGTCAAAAGAACCTTCATCGAGATAGTACATTAATAAGACCATGGGAATTTTACTTTTTGTTTATATTAAATTAATTTATCGATAAATTTATTAATTTAATAAAAAATAATATGTGAAATTGCCTAGAAATTTTAGTACCTAGTATTTTCGATATATTTTCCCAATTAGTAAATTATAAGTATTTTTAAAAGAAAAATACACACATCTAATGAAACACGCGTACCTAAGTGAGGGTACAATTTTTAGTAATTGAAAATTTAAATATTTTCAAAAATATTTTTTTCATAACACGTCATAATATTATGTAAAAGGAATGATTTATAAATTCCTAACATTAAAAATGAATATTGTTATTGAATATAAAAATATCATGAACGTCATGACCATCATCAACTGCTGGATAAAGGCTTTTTCAAGCTGATTACTTTTTTTCTCAGTCATATTATGTACTTTTGCAGAACTGTTTCTGTGTTGCCAAATACCTACAAAACTCGTGTACCACTGAATAACTAGATTTATCCAGCTGTTGCCTCTTCTTCGAGCAATGCGTAAATGTAATTTTGTATTTTTTGTTATTAAATGTAATGCCCATCATGCTCTTCCCCATCCCCTCTATATATCACTATACTAATCTCTTTAATTGTATGGGGTTGTATTTAACTAAGTGTCAATGTTTTGAAACGCATATATGATTACGGGAAGTAGAGGCGGGTTGAAGAAATATTACACTCACACGATCATTGATTATCTAATTTACTGTGAAAGGTGTAAATACGAAACCGAATAAATAAATGTGTTTTTTTGTCATGACCTTTATTAGAATCTTTATGAATATTTATATAGTGTCAGTGAGTCATCCTCCATATTATATGATAGTGGCTGCGAACCTATGGCAAGCTTTTGGAAGAAAAGAATACCTATAATAATAATTAATGACAGATTGCATTGGACAAAAAATAGCAGAAAAATATATAATTGCATAGGTCGGTCCTTAGGATGTATGCGTCACATATAATATTATCGCACTAACCTCATCAGGCGGCGGGGGATGTAATACCGCGAACCTCTAATTTTGATCGATTTATAATGCTGATGTAACGAGAAAATGCCTCATCTGATCGGAGCAATTCTGGTGTCAATTTGTGCATAAAGAACAAAACTAATTAATACATTAACAAACTATTTTATGTCTACTTACTAAAATGACTGCACCAAATAAGGAACAAAAACTTGGTGAAGCTAGAAGTAGTAATTCTGGCAGACAGTTTCAAAATTTATGGACCAAAATGTATGACGTCATTGAAAAAAGTGATAAATCTATTTGTGTGATATGTTCTGTGAGTGGTATTTAGAACATCGACATTTTTTAATAGAATTTAAAAAAACTATTTTTTTGTTATAACTGCTCGGCACGTCAGACAGTTGAAAAATAATATTAGGGAAATTTTGGCACGCGTACGTGAAAAGGTTCGCCAACCCTGAATACTAATATTACATAGTATTGGTGAGTCATCCTCTATATTATAGGATATATTATATGATACGCGTGAAAATGTGTATATTACTTAATAATATATTTAGATAAGCGATGCTATGTAGAGAAATCTCACAGGCTTTGTATAAGTTATGCTCATAGTGATTCTTGAGGAAGTCCGCAATGTGGAAAAGTAAACATCGCCGCTCTACATCGTGGATTGGGAAATTAGAAGGTACCTAAGTATATTATTCAATCCCGCCTACAAAATGCATTATGCAGTTCAAAGACAGGCGTGAACTTAATAAGCTTAAAGCTGTAGTATTATTGATGAAGATTTATGGAGCTTTTAAATATTAATGAACGATGTCACTAGTAAATTTTTTGTAATGGTCATAAGTGTAATTGTATTAAAAAAAAATTAACAAAAATACTGGTGAGTATTACTGGGGTAATTTATTATTCAATTTAACATTTTTACTTAGCGTAATATTAATTAATATTCATGTAGTATGACTTTTGTCAAGAAACGAGACTATGCAAATATATATAAAAATATGAATATTGTTTTTTATATATAAGGTTTACGCGTTAAGTATTACGTAAGTTATTACGTACAATACATTTTTTGAAGATAAGTACCGAAATAATTCACAATTAAAACAAAACAATTAACACAGTGAATTTTAGTGAAGTAATATTTTATATGACCAATTATAATAAACCTATAATTTATTACCTCATGGTTCACATAACTTTGATTGTTACAATGTAAATATTATATTCTATAACTATATTAATTGAGATTGAAAATAATAGAATAATTATATACTAAATATTATAATATTAAATTCCATAACATATTTTTTTACTCTACAGCTATTTTTGCTGACTTACTTACCATTAGAATTCCTGTGACTTATCTCAACGTCTAGCGGGTGTCGTGTGCAAAGATATTTACCGGTTTTGACCCAAGCTGAGTAGGTAGCTTAGTGGTTAAAACCCTTGCTCGGAAAGCAAAATACGGGGTTTCAAATCCCAGTTACTTTAATATTTTTTCAAGCATTTAAATATAACCATATTTTTGGTTTTTCCAAACTATCCACACTATTGTTAGTTTTTCATAATTAAATTCAGTATTTAAAAAACGTGTTAAGGCGAAGTCTTCACTGAGCCTTTTTTAAAGAGGCACCTAGCGGAAAAATACGAAGCTTGCAATTTGAGATATTTTTTTTGATAATTTACAATTTCAACTGTATTAATGAATAAATATGTATATGAAAACATTAAAAAGAAAAATATTTTTTTTTTTAAGTCAAAGATAAACTAACAATTGTAAAAAATGTAATAAAATGTGAATTTGTTGAATCAGACCGCACCCTATTATTACAAATATTTTATGGTCATATTTATTATTAAAATTTAGTTTATTAAGTTTTTTAAGCATCACCTAAGAGATTTTTGACTAATTCATAGTTTTAATATTTTTTATATCTATTTTAAAAAACATCGATACATTTGATATAAATAAAAAGGATTTCAAGTTATACACATTTATATTTTTTATAAAAATCGATGTTTTTTAAAATAAATATAAAAATTATTAAAACTATGAATTGGTCCAAAATCTCTTAGGTGATGCTTAGAAATCTTAATAAACTAAATTTTAATAATAAATATGACCATAAAATATATGTAATAATAGGGTGCGGTCCGATTCAACAAATTCACATTTTATTACACTTTTTACAGTTGTAAGTTTATCTTTGACTTAAAATGAAAAATATTTTTCTTTTTAATGTTTCCAGATACATATTTATTCATTAATACAGTTGAAATTGTAAATTATCAAAAAAATATCTCAAATTGCAAGCTTGGTATTTTTCCGCCAGGTGCGTCTTTAAAAAAGGCTCAGTGAAGACTTCGCCTTAATGCAATTAATTTAAAAATAGATTCTAATAATATTGTTTCACAGAATTGATCAGTTTCCATACTTTTCGGTATTTCCTGACGTTATTAAATAAAATATTCAAATTAAAACGTCAAATATAATCGAGCTGAATAATTTGAATAAAAATTATAGATTTATAATTGAATTAAATAACATCAATGATTACAATACACGGTTTTTGTTTAAATAAATATATATTTTTAGTAATTATTTAATGGCATCGACCATCCTAACATGTAAATTGACATTTTGAAGGTTCTGAGTTCATATACAGCCAGGATATTTTCAAATATATATGTTTAATCATTCATAATGATACAGCCATAAAACATAAATAGCTTATTCTGTGGTCTACAAGCCTGCCTTTAGTGTAGGGCAGTGGCGAAGGGTGACTTTTGGACAGAGGTAGTCTGTGGAAATCAGAGAAAAAACACACTTATCAGTTATACTTACGAAAATAAGAGTAGTGTCAAACGTCAAATTGGAAAATCGGAACTCTAAAATACGGTCTGTCACACAACAATTTACAATATTACCCATAAAACTAAAACTACTTGTATATTTAAAACACTGACGAATAACTTAGGAACAATGAAATTTAGATACAACAGATAATATACTCACATTCAGAAAACACAATAATACCCGGAATTTAAGTCACATTCTAACACATCGATATGTTTGTCTATGACTGAACTAACTGATAAAATAAAAATTTGTAAAAAAAGATTGAACTAATTTTTAATTATTATATGAGTTATTTTTTTTAAATTATCTTATTATTAATTATTTTGGACAAAGTTGCAGTCACAGACAATAATATTATGCGAAAAAGTGTTAGACTAAATTGTCCAAGCCTATCGACTTACATACATCTCGCTAGACGGACCTGATTTCCCGTGACCTGACGGTCATACAAAATATATCCTGAAATTCTTCAAAATAACCGTTTAATTCAATAGGTAGCGCGCGCTGTGGCATATTTTATAACAAATTCCTACATGTACGACAGATGTCGTTGATAAATTAAATTATTTTAATAGAATATAAAATAATCAACTTAAATACGTCAATATGCAATTAAAAGTAGTTTTTTAAAGAAGGTAGGCTTAATAGGTAGGGGTTTTATAAGTTTCATAACTCAAATTAGTCATATAGTAATATTAATTATTAAATTATACTGAAATCTTAAAAAATGTAAATTATTAAAAATCTCAAATTTGAATTTTCGAATATCAAAAAGAATATATTTTTTTAGTTATGCACGTTTATATATTTTTGGGGAATATGCTAAGTTCCATTTAAAGGTAATTCATATTCTAGAAGTCTATATGCTCCATCTGAAGCAAATATAGGAAATAAACTGATGATGCTATTGGTAGCAGTGATCGTTAAAAATGTCACGAGAGCGCATTTAAGGTAACTCACGACGTAGATATGTATTCGTTACCCAAGTTATTTAGATAGATGGACGACCTGGAAAAGCCTTAATAATGTGGACCTTTTTCTTCCTAGGGAGCTTTGGATTTTTTGTCCCTGTAAAGTATTCGGGCGGCGCATTTACACATCGTCGTCAGGATGATTACGAGCAAATAATTGAATTTGGCGGGAATTTCAAACATCCTTCGAAAACGTAGCGGCATTCTGATAAAAACAATACTTACCTTTGTCATTTAGCAAACATTTCAATCCTCTCTACCTTATTTCCGACCAGGAATTATTTTATTTTCTTTCAACCTATTTTCGATTTTTGTCTGGAATTATTTCGAATGGTTTCTCATTAAATATAAACAAAAGTACACTCACAGTGAATTGGTTAGTAGAGAAAACGTATGTTAACAGAACCTCCACTACAAATATTGTATGTATGGTAATTTAAAAATAACATAGTTTCATATTAAATAATAAATGTACTTATTAGTGTCTAAAAAAATATAACATAAGAATAGCATATAATAATATGCTACTATTTAAATCATTTTTTTTTATCCTGGTAATAATAAATTATGAAGCAATTAGAAGATAAGGTACTAAAGTATTGCTTTGAAATTGCGTTAAAAACATCTAGATAACTCGTAAAAAATATATAGTAACTACGGTAAAGTACCTATATGGAATTATCAAACTTGATTAGCTCCATTCTGCATCTCAAGACATTCTCAAGAGATCGATGAATCAAACTTGTACATAAAAAAATAGTTTACAAAAGAATAATTTAAATTTAGTACAACAAACTACCATGGTAAGTAGGTATTTGAATTTTCGTAATAGTCATTAATATAATATGTAGGTATATACATAATATTGAAAATACCTCTGAGAAAATATATAACCAATAAAAAAACCGACACCCAGCAGGACCGAGCCTGCGTCTCTCGGGTTTTGCGCCCACGCACATCGACCACAATGCTATAGGTATCCTATATAATTGCGATAAATTTTAACTAATGGCTCTTACAATATTATTGTTTGTACTTTCTTAAGTACTTTTATACTTAAGTACTTTCCAAATTGAGTTACTATTGGCAATCGACTTTTGTATTTTAAATCAAAGTAAGTATTAATTACTTTAATTACAAACCGACATCACGGATCACTCCAAGATTTTTTATTGTAACTTACTTGAACCTACCAATAATTTAAATAACTATTTTTTTATTCAACGAATAATTCACAAGATTTAAGAATGTAACATTCCTATTATTGAACATTATATATCATTTTGAAAACACTTCTGAGAAAATATAATAATATAACCTACAGAAAAAATCTTTTTTGAAAAAAATACGACACTCAGCAGGAATCGAACCTGCGTCTCTCGGGTTTTGCACCCACGCATATTTTTTTGATTAAAACTCCTTTTGGGAAATAAGAAATTTTGAACAGAGTAATTTTCTAATTGAATCGATAGGTGTGTTTACGATGTAAGAACAAGTTACACCACGAATAATTTTACTAACAGATATAATAATTAATACTGCATTCATATACATAGAGTCCAAGTGAAGTAAATATTAAGTTAGTAAAACGGCTATATGAAATGCAAAAAATCTCAGGGTTGCTAGTAAAATAATGATAACAATATATTATTATTAATATTGTTTTGTATTTGTGAAAATCATTAGATAGTATCGAATCACATGAAAAAAATATATTGGAAAGTTTGAGGCAGCAAGCTTTCTTTGCCCATATTGGAAATCTATCTCCATAAAAAGATCAAGTACCTACCTGAGTTTTAGTTATAACGACCGACAACGGAAGGCCTTTTATGTATTTCGTTTCGTTTGAATTTTTTGAGTGGAATAATATAATAAAATAATAATATTTTTGTCTATATTATAATAGGTGCGTTTCTGAGGTAGCTTCCTGGAAATTATATAATGATTAATATACGTACGTTTTCATTTTGTGTTTTTGGGTTTGGTTGCTTAGTGTCACCGAGATCATGTGAAAAGTGTACCAGCATGAGTTATTCCATGATGAACTTATAACATTTTTGTTGGTAATTTTTTTAAATTAAATCTAATTTAAGATGAAGTCTTTACCTACTAGTGGCACCTAGCGGAAAAATACAAAGCTTGCAATTTGAGACACTTTTTGATAATTTACAATTTAAACTGTATTAATTAATAAGTATGTATCTGAAAACATTAAAACGACTTTTTTTTACTTTTAGTCAAAGATAAACTTACAATTGTAAAAATATGTTATAAAATGTGAATTTGTGTGATATAAATGAAAAGGTTTTGAAGTTATAGGTATAGGTATATACACATTTATATTTTTATAAACATCGATGTTTTTTTAAAATAAATATAAAAAATATGAATTAGTCGAAAATCTCTACGACAAAACATAGAAAACTTAATAAACTAGATTTTCATACCTAATGCAATTTATCACCATAAAATATATGTAATAATAATATGGGATAAGTTTAGGTTGACTTAAAATAAAAAATATTTTTTTTTAATGTTTTCAGATACATATTTATTAATTAATATAGGTAGTGGAAGTTGTAAATTATCAAAAAAATGTCTCAAACTGCAAGCTTCATATTTTTCTGCTAGGTGCCTCGTGGGTCTATTCTATAATTATCGACCGCTAAAGTGATAACGTGATAGATATTATCGAGCTTAGGGTAGGTTTGTATCAAAGTATTAGCATTTATTGTAACAATTACTACCAACGTATTGTAATTGTTACAATAAGTGCTAATACTTTGATACAAACCTACCCTAAGTTTGATAATATTTATCACTTTATCACTTTAGCGGTCGATACGTACAGAATAGACTCACTGGGTAGGTAAAGACTTCGCCTTAAAGTTTAAAATTATCACTTAATTGCGCCATTTTGTTATACCAAATGCAATTGTAAGTACAAATACCTCTATGTATAAAACCATGTCGATCATAAGCGGAATATACTTTAAGTGTACGTCCTGAGTAGCAGCGTTCGGCGCAGCGTTGAGCGTTTTGCGCAACTCAAACGTATAACCGTATAAATGTATAACCAAAAAATGACATTGTCTACGAACATTTTCACACACGGTTATACGTGTGAGTTGCGCAAAACGCTCAACGCTGCACCGAACGCTGGCACTGAGGCCTCACACTAACTCTATAGAGTGAAGGTACACTAAGATAATTATTTTTATAGAAAATTGAGTTGCTGAGTATTAAATGAATACAAGATAGTAGATACTTGTGTATATAAGTATCGTATATGTAATGTGTTTGGCTTTTCTCAGTCTCCTAGTATGCGAACCATTAAAAGGCATTCAGGCCATTAAGAAACGCGATACTTTTAATTAGTGCAGGATGGCGAGCCATCAACGGTGTGAGGTGAAAGTGAAAGAAAACAGGAAATTAACGGTGACAGTGTAACACGACACGTGAATAATTAGGTTGGAAAGCTAAATATAGTCAAAATGCATGAAATTAAATTTATAAATCAACTAGAAAATGAGATATAACCACATGTTCGTTAAATCGACAATTTACACTTTAAAACATTGATTATTTATATAACCCATCGTATATTCCACCCCGTAAGTATAGGTACCTACAGCTTTAATAGGCGTGACAACGTAGTGAGGTATTTTAGGCCTACAAATGTCAGAAAGTAGCTATCCATGTAGGGTCACCATATCGAAAGAAAAGTATCTTCATCATCACCAGCTGGGATTAATCCACTGCTGAATGAAGGCCTCTCCCAGCTCCCTCAACTCTTATTGGTCGTTAACTCTTCGCTGATTCGTAAATCTAAACGAAATTTATTAGTTCGTTCATCTACAGGGTTTTCATGGCGCCCCTGTAGACGTTTAGTGCTTTTTGTGTACCACTGTATGACGGAATTTGTCGAGTATACTTATGCCAATAGGTATATTTCTATAAAATATTGAAACGTCATAATATATTAAACACTAAAAAATTCTTTCTCTATGTGGTGAGGTGTTTTAGGCCTAGAAATATCAGGGAGTAGCTATCCATGTAGGCCCATCATATTGAAATAAAATTGTCATCATGATCATCAGCCGGGATTGATTTACTGCTGAATGAAGGCCTCCCCTAGCTCCCTCTACTGTGCTTGGTTATTAGTTCTTCGCTGATTCGTCAATGCAAACGAAATGTATGAGTTCGTCCATCTATCAGGTTTTCATGATGTCGCTGTAGACGTTGGCTAGGCCCACACTAGACGGAAGTTTCGTCGCAGTAAATCCGTTACTAAAGATTGCAGCCACATTCAATGTTCCGTGGCAGATTATCAGTCGACTGCCAACGATTATTTACTTGCGCACGCGACGCCGACTATCCGCCGAATGTGCCGCGTTGCGTTAAGTAACGTACAATGCGACGCTGCCAATCTGACGCTGACGGAAAATCGGTTCGCGGAGGACGAAGAAAACGTCGATGTTGAGCGGCCCGCTGACGGACAACCGATCTTCCGCGTAATGTGCCCGATGACGGCAAATTATATGTAATAAAATGAACTGCCGTTCCGCGTAGTGTGGGCCTAGCCTTTGTGTTTCGTTTAGGTACCACTGTATGACGGAATTTGTCCAGTATACTTTTGCCAATAGGTATAGTTTTATTAAATGTTCTCTATAAAATTTCTAGCTTCCACGCGACGTCCAGGGCCAATGAAAATGATGTATGTTTTAGTACTCCACATATAGCTAATAGAAAAGGGTAAAAGGCGATACTCTGGCGACTCAAAACTAGAGATATTTGACTAAGGGAAGAAAAACCCAGGCAGAAAACTACACATCATCCCGCCCGGATAGTGTAGTATGCGACGTCGAAATACTCTATATAAAAAAGAAGAAGAAAGCACATATGTCCTCATTCTACGGAGGCTAACCTGACACTGATTACGGCAGTAATCAGCGAGGGGGGGGAGAGGGTGCTATCAATCCCCGGACAAAGGAACAGTAATGGCTGTCTACCGATAATAATTGCCACGCCAGAAAATTCATAAGTATCGTTATAAAAAAAAATGATGCTTGTCCGCGAAGGATATATTTCTGAAATAAAATCAATGTATTCAAAGTATAGATATATCAAAGTATCCATAACTAAAGATGTCAGGCAGTCAAGTGTGTGTTTAATTCTTAAAATGCTTATATTATGAGATAGGAGCAACAACAATGTGGAAAAATGTTGCAAAGAAAAACATAGGTTCTTAAAGTTAACTCGAAGCGGTTGAGTTAACTGTGTGAAGAGAATCTATGAAGCTGCAAATTAAAAACAAAGTATTTGTACTTGATATTTATAATCTTTACTTAGAAATTAGCTGTTTTCAATTTTATAAAATTTGATATAGATTGTAGAACCTAGTCCCAGGTTTTAATTGCTTGTCAGGCTTTGAAATTGCTTGAAATTTAGTTAGTGATGTCTTACAATGATTAAAACATACTATTATTCAAAAATTAGAACACTAAAGAATATTCTAAATAAAATAATGTTGTAATTGACTAGACATCGCACGCGCTATGTAGGCAGATAAGGATCAAACTCTATATACAGCGGCGTAGCTTCAAAAAGTGACCTATAGATGGCGCAGCCTATTGACTGGACTTTGCAAGCACTATGTAGACGGATTAGGATTTAATTCTATCTCTCACATTCATACAGCCAGTCAGTTTAGTCTGATTAGCTCTGACCCATTTCATCATACAGGTCCTCTATTTTGAGACTAAACACCTTACACTATTGAGTTTTGTTTCTAGTGATAAGTGTGGTATCTAGTTTCAAATGTGATACCTACCTGAACTGAACTAATCCTTTGGCAAGTTCATTTGGTTATAATGGTAGAGCAAGTCATCTTATCTTGTTGATCTATTTTCATGTACCGTTTGAAGTATTCTCTGTTATAGTTGATTAATCTCTGTGAACTCGGAATAAATACTAAAACCGGAAGTGTTTCTATTTTATAACTAAAACATGCTATAACTGGCGACCAACGTGGGCCCAAAGTGTTTCTATGTTATAAATAGAAAAAAACCATCTTAGGTATATGTTTGATATTTCTTTATATTATAAATCCACTTACTTTATTCACAAAGCTAATCTAGGCGTAGGACAAAGACGCGGAACTGAAAAAGAAAATGTATAAAACTCGGTCAATATTTTTTTGGACTTTTATAGTTTCATTGAATACGCACTCAGACCTTTTCGAATACTTTTGTTTTATCGTGTGACAGGGAAAAACAGCAGTAAAATTTCCGTAAACATTGAGTAGCATGTTTCGTAACAATGTGAATGAAATTGATTTTTTCACTGGCTATGAAATAAAAAAAAACAAAGGTTATAGCGTGTTAACAACTGAATACTTGAGTTTTTTGAGTGCCATACATATTTTAAGCATTAGTTTTGCATTAAAGGCTGTTAAATAAAACACTGAAAGCTGTCGACCAAACGCATGAAATTATCAATTAAATTATTTATTAGCTATAATGTATAGCTCTTACATATTAGATAGTCATAACTCATAAATAACTTTCACGTGTGTAAAACATACCAAAAAATATTTAGTCTTAGTTGTTAGTATATTATTATAATTTACCTTAATTAGTGAGAACTTTTGTATTTTTTCTATAATTTAATTGGAAAATATCAAGTTATTTTTAGATCGGGCGCTACAAAAGATTGAGTATATAATATAATATGAGGGACATAGTATTACAATTATTATAATATAGTTATAAAGTTTACATACGTTTACTGCTGGCCATAGGCTTTTCTTATTTACCTACATAATATCCACTTCTTTGCTTTTCGCTGCTTTCGCCAGACTCTTAGTTTTATAATGTTGTGGTGTTCGATGTGTGGGTTATCGCTTTGGGAGTCGTCGATGTGTCGTAGGTTATGGTGTTGAGGATGATGATGAAGAAGACGAAGATGTATGCAGGAGCGAGTTGTATTAGGCGTAACGGTTGGTACGATAGTATGTTACAGCAGTTATGTTACAATACTAAACTTATCATAGGTACGGATCCGAGGTCCGCATCTCGGTATTATCAGATGTTGGGCGAAGCGATATAGAGACTGCAATGGTAACAGACTGGAAACGTATATTCGAGTGACATTTTGATAAATCATTATTCGTAATTTATACAGCCGAAAGTAATACCTAAACATTATATTCTAGTACATAATTATATTGAACGAGTCAGCGGTTTAAATACGAGTAGCTGTAAATTTTATTTATTATTACAGTCATAATATAATATGATACTATGGGAATGGATATTAGACTAATTTTCCATTGCGATACCGTATTTAATATCGCCAATCAATCTGCTGACACAGGTTTCTTTACCGGAAATTTATTATTGCGGTCGAATAATTTGATACATTAAAAATAGATATTTGATATATAATATACTGACAGCTACAATATAATATGAGGATCTCGAAAAGCTCAAAAAATTGGCACAGCAAGAATGCCACATGTTTCATACTGACAAAGGCCCTGCAGGCCCTGAGATGGATTGAGAATACTAGCAGATGGCCAAATCACCTGAATCACGATCCTCAGTCACGAAGTCCTAATGAAGAAGAAGTGTTTTACATTCAACTCAGTCCAGCGTCAATCTAATACTGTATTCTCCAGAAACTCAATGTTTTGTTCTATGATTTTATTTTACTTTTTCCATCGGTTATCAATAATTATACTGATTTATCAGACTCAATGCGGCAAGTGTTGAGATACGGTGGAAAATGTATTGTGTAATCTTTATTTCTGGTTTTATTCCATAATCATAAGTTTTTATCATTAATTATTCTATTGCTCACTGTCACTCTTAATTATATACTAGAGAGGGTAATGTCCACGTCTCCGATCCCTGTGTCATCGCGGGAGTACACATTGTTCGAAGACCTTAGGTTTGGGGCACTGTAGTAGATCTGAGTACATGACATATTTTAATTTAGTGAAAGCAACCCAACCGAGATGAATACTGCGGTTGATTTACGTACTTACATAAATGAGTCATAATTAAATTAATGCAATCTTCCTGAGACAAAATACATTTTTTCGCCCACCGTAAAGTGAATAATTTCAAGTTAACCAATTATGTTTTGAGTGAAGGTACTGTAACAATATTTGATCTGTCCAATTCAAAGCAAGTTTACACATAAATCATGCACAGATACGAACGCAGAAAAATGAAATACGGAATAAGAGGCTGTTTAAACTTGACGCGAGGGGTGTGAGGAGAAAATTGTAATACAAAATATGAGATGTTTGAGTGATACAGGTCCGGTATATATTTTGCCAAAGAACTAATTTAAATTAAAAACAAAATTTATACCTAATATCTAGATACCTAGGTCAATATTAAAATAAGATGTACCTATAAATTCTTATCTATTACTAGATAATATTATCTTTATAAATTGGAATGTTATATCAATGTCAAATAAATGTATCTAGTTAAATTTGATAAATTTAGGGGTAGGTACATAATCAGTGGCGGCCGGTGGTCTTCAAAATAGCATTTTCTGGTAGTGCGCAATGGTTTACCTTCTATAAAGAGAAGATCTTCTTCTTTCACCCTGTCACGACCCAGCATTGGAGCATAGGGCAAGCACAAGTTTGTGCCACTTCCCTCGGTCCATCGCCAACTCTTGCGCCTCCCGCCATGTCAGACCTGCAGCACGTAGGTCGTTTTTGTGGTATCGCTGCAGGGTGAGGGAGGGCCGGCCATGGCAACGGAACCCTTGAGGCTGTGCCATAAGGGTACGAAGTGTCACACTCTTTGCCGGCATCAGGAACACGTGTCCTAGCCACGTAGAGGCCGTAAAGCGTCTCTTCATGATTACCTTAATCAACGAAGGCCATAAGCTTAGATAATACCTTAGTGTAATATTACTGAAACGTCGTACTTCTCAGAAGGTAAATTAAATATGTCTTTGTTTATTTATTCTATTTCTTAAAAAAGTTTTTGAACACGTAAAATGATTTAATTTCAATAAAGAAATGTAAATGTCACCGTTTATGGCTTTACGCTCCGAAGAATGCGTCAGCCAAACGTCTGGGTAATTCACTTTGTTAAAAGTGCATAGCAGTATGTTTATTTTTTAAATCTCACATTATTATTAATTTATGTGAAATTATAAAATGAACTAACATTACGTGGGTAATATTTATATTGTAAATCAACGTTCATTCGAACTCAGTTGTATATTTGATGTATTTATATGGCATTAAAAGTATGTTTCTCTTATATTATCGTTCTTATTTATTATTCAGCTTCGACCTACTACTCATGTAGTGCTGTGTTTTTTTTTATTATATTGAATGTATTTGAGTGGCTTAGAAATAAATGCGGCGGTTCGTATTTTCGTAAAATTTTGGCGATTCATTAAATCTTAAATGTAAAAATGTTAAAAATTAACTCGTTAACATTGTTATAACACAGAAACTGGGGTTTTTGTTTCTAGAGTCCTAATTTCGTGCGCCGATCATAAAGTGTGTAAAAAATTCTACACAAAACGCTACTACAGGAACATTGGACCACGGTTTAAGAAGTATACAATGACCTCATTGTTATCCTGTGCAAACTGAAAATCTATTTGGATCGCAATCGCTTTGCGCCCATGAACGGAGGACTGTTCATAATACTGCTGCATGTTCTACTTCGCGAAGTGAGTGATACACATATGAATAACAATGAAAAGCTGAGCGATGTCTTCAAAAATGCAGGCGGCGCGTAGCACTTGCATAGTATTAGAGGAGCCGCCGCTGGTAGGTACATATAATAAATATGACAAAACTGTATAATTTCCAAATTCAGAGCACACTGATAAAATGTGCGTGATGTGATTATCCAGTGACGTCCTGAAGCAAAGTGCCGCCCTTAGTCATACTGCAAATCCTTGTTTATTTGTAGTCTCAAATTGTAGACATTTTCACGAAGCACATCCTCAATTAGCGATGTTTTTAAAAACGTGGAGGTCTGAGGCGCTATCAGGTTTGGAGGCCCCTCATGATTTTTTGCCTATGCAATAAGTTAGTAAATATTACCACTGGCGAAATGTAGAGGTATGCTATTAAGATCCGACATATATAGCAAAAACTAAACTTTTTCAGTCATACGTATTTGTTTTCATTGAACTAAGACTACAATATTCAGCTAATGTTAGTTAGTTTTTTAAAAATTAACCCAATGCTTACGGGCCGCACAAAATTGTGTTTTTGCTAATTGCTTTTCAAATGCAAATTAACACGTTAATTAAAAAAATAATTAAAAGGGCACGTAAGTATTGGGTTAATTAAACCCTGCGTAACCAAGCCATAAACGATAATAGTCAAAAATTGTAACCTATCTATAAAATATCTAAAATTATGCTATGAAATCGTACATAGTACTCGTATTAGATATTTTATAGATAGAAGAATATGTTTTATCTGTTATGGTTTGGTTTAGGCAGGGCTTCGTGAATTACCAACTGTAATGTGTATTCTTAATTCAATGAAGACCAATAAGTATGACTGAAAAAGTGGGATTTATTTTTGTCGGATCGCCCATAGTATACCTATACTCTTATAGTTTGGCTTAGACAGGGTTTAATTGATTTTTAAAAACCAACCAAGACTATTTGCAAATTGAAGTCTTAGTTCAATGACAACGACTGACAAAGTTTAGTGTGCATTATTTATGCCGGATTTTAACAGCCTACCTGCATCCTTCGCCACTAGGTATTAAAATACCACATAGGAATAGTAGGATAGGTTACAAGGATTTTTAATGTTTCCATTATTTTTTAAACTAAGAAATCGGCACTTTCTAATTAATCGACCGCATCGTATGGTTTATGGAAAACCGCCACTGCTCTCAAAAATTGTAATATTTAAAATGTGCCACCCCTAAGCGATACTCCTAATGTTACTGATATTTTTTAACCATTAACAACCACTGTTCTAGAGAAAATACTGGATTTTGTATCAATAATATTACACATTCTCCGATTCAGAAAAGAAATATGGTAGTTCTGGTTGTTTGCTGGAGAATATCATTATTCTGGCTTCACGATATGCTTAAAAATATAATCATCAAAGTGAGAATAATAAAATGACTCATTTTTTACAGGACCATTATCCATTTACCGAAAGACGTTTGATGAATTATATAAATCGATAAAAATAGGTGGGATTACAAAAATAATTTCACACTGTCACGTCTCAATAGTGGGGCATAACGCAACCATAAGGTCGCGCCATTTCTCTCAATTCATAACCACGTCTCGCGCCTTCCACCATGTCAAGCGCATAGATTATTTTTGTAGCACTGCTGCTGGATGAGGAAAGGTTGGCCAACACAAAACAGGTATTCTTTAAATATTTACTTGTAGTTTAAATGTAGTTATTTTGATATAATAGTATAAACTAGTGTTTCATTTAAGATATAATTAATGCAGCCCAATTGCAAAATATTAATCAAAATAAAACACATTATAATGTAGTAACCCACGGTGGCCGCGCGGTTTAAGTGTTGGACTATCTTTCCGTGGGTCTCAGGTTCGAATCCTGGGTCTGGCAAGGACACATATTGTTTTTCAATTTGTGTGTGAGTCAGGGTATGGACCTAATAGGTTGAGCAAGTGGCTGACATCCATTTCTCGTAAAAAACAAAAATCTGTTAATACAAACCTCTACTCTGTGGAGGCCTATATGATCCTATTAGGATCGGACATGGTCGGATAATGCAGCCATTAATCAAAATATACATAATTGCAAATTACATTATCACCAACCATTACTTAAAAGTTATGTGAATTCAATATACAAATTAAAAGCTTTATAACACAAAAAATATTTTGTCGGTGTATGGTCCTGTTAATGTGATAGTAAGGAAAGGATGATAAAAATAAATGCCGTGAAAGCTTCCTTTGTAGGCTGCTTTAGGAAAAGTTTCTGAACATGTGATAAACGTCGATTTGTTTATTTCGAACACGTTTCAGTTTTGATAAGTTCAGAAAATATTTTAAGAAGAAAGCTCTCGGGATAAAATATTATGCGAAATGAAGTGTTGAAAAATACTAATTTTAGGTAGAGTATATACTATGATAGTATTGTATTATGAATGAACATGTAGAAACACGTGGCTTGAACGATTTTTTATTTTCTGTTATCCTCAAAGTTTGAAAATAGCATAATTTTGTAAAAAATGTTTCCCAAATTTTATTTAAAGATATAGATATTGTTTTAATTTTATTACTGTATTATTATACAATTCTAAAACTTTTTTTTAAATAACTAAAAGAAATTACATAAGTAATTAAGAATATAATCTTTGAGATGCCAATATCGGCAACTTAGATTGTATCGCATACAGTATCCATATTTTTATAAAGGTGTGTGATGATGGATGATGCTGCTGAGTGGAGTATGAGCAACATATAGAGTATAGAGATCAAGAGTATATGCAAACTTGTAGTTGGTGGCGGAGATGGCGAGTTTTATTTGACAGATTTACATGTACATACAGTTCACCATGTCCGATCCTAATTAATAAGATCATATGGGCCTACACAGTGTGGAGGTTTGTATTAACAGATTTTTGTTTTTACTGTAAATGGATGCCAGCCACTTGCTCAACTTATTAGGTCCATACTCTGACTCATACACAAATTGAAAAAAAAAATTAGTTCTTGTCAGACCCATGGTTTAAACCTGGGATCCACGATGATATAGGCCGACGTTTAAGCCGCGCGGCTAACATGGGACTGATAATTTAGTGAATGTTAAAACTTTCAGCAAAAAAGCAACCACTGAAAATATACTTATTTTATAATCTTTATAATATAGTCTGCCAACCTTGCTATAGTAGTTGTGGGAAGGGTTGTTTCTAATGTTGGCTGCTTAAAGCTTTGTCAGAATATTTTAACAGTGTGCTGAATTTTGTTGACTTTAACACATCATCAAAATGTCTATAGTGAATATTCAAAAATATACCAAAGGTTGAGATGAAGCGCTTTAAGGGCCTATTTCTTTTGGTTCGTGAATTGAGTTGTTTATTTATTGCGACCGAGTCGCTACTTCCCCCTTTCCAGCACCCGCACCCCGTGCCAGCGTTACACTTGTGATTTATCGTGATCGTAGCCGCCCCTGTCAAGCCTCCGTGACGTCCTCTCGCGCGCCGATTGTCTAGAACAAAAAAAAGAAATAAAAACGATAGGGTAGGCTTCGTACGTTTGGCCAATAAGTCTCCACTCTGCCATTCAATGAGACGTGTCCGCGTTGCTACTACTCGTCTCCATGGTGGATGTTAAATTTATCAGCCAAAACATCCGTTTACTAGTTCCTCGTACAAAAAGCATGCTTTACAAGACACTTATTATTATAAAACCTGTACCCACTCGCACTTTGTAAAACTAGTTCTAACCTCAAAGTTTGATAGTAGGTTTTGTATATAACCCTACAACCGACATGTTATTTATTGTCTATGGTGATTTATGGACCATAAACAATAACGCAAACGGAAATGTAACAGTTGTCTTTCGACCTTCCTATAATGTAGTCGACACGCCCCACTGTTCTGTGTCTCTCACCGTATCTAAATTTAAAATTAATGTAAACTATTCAACTCAAACTAAAATCAATGTGACAGTCATTTCTTAGTGCCATGTTTATCCTAAATTTATTACTTCAAAATAAAACCAAGCAAGTACCAACTCTGTGTATTATTCATCACTGCCCGAACATACCATAATATCACACACACCTCAAGCAACCTTCTGAATTAACTAACCTTTAACCTTTCTAACCTTAACATCAGGGGTAAGAAAATATCATCGTCATTCCCCCGATAATATACATACAACGTAAACTAGGTTGAATCGTCTGTATGAAAGTTTGGATGCAGTTTCTTTATCTTTGTGGGGACTTCATGACTAACATGACGAGCTTTTTTCGTTCCCAAAAAACTCCGGCGAAGGCAAAACAAGGAAAATCTATCTCCAATATGTGGTGTGCTGATTATGGAGTCATTGATACGTTTGAAAATCCACAAAATTCTCAACGTCGAACGAAGTTTAATCAACAAAATTGGGGGATTGAACTGGTAAGGAAATGTTAACCATATAAAAGACCACGAAAAAGCAAAAAGAGCTATGTTAAGAAGTCCAACATGGTGCAGGAGAAGACGTTTACATGAATACACAGTTTGCTGTATAGACAGAGTTACCAATTACGCCTGGAGTGCGTAATTGACAAGCGTCCACTTTGAATAGGAATCGATAGAGAGAACCACTCCTGGGTGTTGATTTCTTGATTGTTGTATCTTTTATGTCATAATATAATCCATATTGAAAAAATAAAAATATCTAAGACCGTAGATTTTTTTAAATTTATTTTTTTCCGAGACCGAGGCCGCGAATTATTCAGCCTGCCCTTATTGCTGTCGATTCCTTATAGAAATGTAAAATGTGACACAATATCACTTTAAAATATTTTCCAAGCGAATAGAACCATTTTTGATCGTTATTAAATTATTCGAAATGAGTACAACGAGTATTTAATATTTTGTTTAATTTAAGTTTTTGGTTTCTAATGAACGTTTTGGTAAGAATGTACCAAAGTATTTTCATTCAAATTTATTCATAATGGAAAGTCTAAAGGAGGAATATTAAATGTTTTCCTTTAATGTAATCATTTTACGGCCTTATAGATTGTTTAGTACAAGTAATAATTGAATACAACAAAACATTTTAGCCAAAACAGGCTACTGCTGCACAGGGAACAAATTGTTTAATCAAATCAATTCAGATTCTAGGGGCAGCGTAAGTTTTGAATTAGTAAAATTATTTAGTTCAACAAGTCGAATCGTGAATATACAATACAATATTCCACTAATTCCACTTTACCTTTGCAAACCATGAACTGATATTAAGGCCATATAAAACGTGCGCCAGTTGTTTCAGATACACGATTATTTATAGTAATTACTATAAACAATATTTAACACTGATAAAATTATTATATATTTCAAAACAAATATTGGACTGCAATATTAGTTTTAAATATTTAAAAAAAGAAAAAATTCAAAAAAAAAACCTAAATAATTGTTTGTATAACGTAGGTATTTTATTATTTATATCTTGAGGGTGCGAAGACATAGATCGGTCGATCACGTGATGCGATGCATAATTCTAGAGGTCTACATAAAGTTTATGAAGAAACCCCCGCAGGCCATCCCCGGAAAAGATGGGCAGACAACGTCAAATGGGATGTAGAGCGGCTGAGTGTGACCAAACAAAGAGAGAGAGAGAGCGATTAGAATAGAGAGACATGGAAGATGATTGTACAGTCGGATTGACAGTACAGATTTGAATGGTCTGTAATATAAATCGGATGAAACTGTTAAATAATATGAATATACAATTGGATATTTTGAAAAAAAGATCATTTAGATCCGCCGGAGATTGATATAATAATGAGAAGCTATATTCCTGATACGGAAGTGAAAGTTTACGTGGTATATAAAAATGTGAAGCCCGCAAAGTATTTTTTTCCAAAAGATTTTTCTAGTGGTTATATATTTCTCAGAAGTGTTTTGAAATTATGTAAGTATGTATATTTAATAACGTCTCTGTTCTGGCAGAACACACTAACTGGAGAATACTAGTTTTGAGTAATTTGACTTTAAAGTTGTTCAAATGTTTGAAATGGTCTATCATGTGAGTTTATTAAGTAATCGTAAAAAGGATGACTTTAAAATATAGAAGGTTTCCAGACGGTAGGTAATGTTTGAAATAAGGAACATTTTGGTGTAACTAACTCAATATGTCATTTTTTCGAATTAGTGTCTTCTGCCAGAACAGTGACGATAAAATAATGTGAATTTCTTAAATATTGCGAATTTTTATTCGTTGAATAATATAATAATTAATAAAATTATTAGGAAGTGCAAGTACGTTTGATTGGGATGATTCTGACACCGGTTAGTAACTAAGGTAATATCATAATATTTTGATTTAATATAGAAAAACCGATTGCCAATTAGTAACGCAATCTAGAAAGCGCTTCAGCAGGCCTATTCTAACATACCACTTAACATAAAATAAGCTAATTGTGATAAATATATCACATTACGTTTTCTGGCGGTTAATTATATTAAAAAGTTGACCGTCTGAACTGTCAAAAGTGATATCTTTTAAAGCCCCTCTCTAAGCCGTGCTAACTTTGAGAACAAGACAGAGTATGTCAATTTTACATATTGAAAATTAAGACGCAAGATCCGACTGTCTTGCTGCAATCGCAATGACATAACTAATAAAATTATAGGTTATGTTGATATGTCTGACGTGTCAATACAAAATTCTTGTGTTCAGCTCATTACCGATTAGATGGCGCTGGTTCGGCTTTATCCGCTTGTGTTCGGTATTATCCGCTCGGGTTCGGTAGCACGAACATATCCGAATTTGACCAACATGTCTATTAACCTAAATTTTCCGTATTACGAATTAAAGATAGCCGCCGCTAATTGTTTAGTGTAAAAAGTACCTTCCTTGCTAATTTGGAAGAATGAAAATAACGGAAACGTGCTAAAGTGATAACCGTTAAGAATAGACCTGCAGAGAGTATTGTAAAAACATTAGTTAACTTTTACGAAATTATAAATAGGATACGTATAGCTTAGTGATCAAGCACATGATTGTAAATCCGGGAGAGCACAGGTTTGAATCCTACTGGGTATCGTATTTTAATATATTTCTCAGAAGTGTTCTTGAAAAAGCATACCTAATGAAATCACAAGTTATAATTAATCGGGGACTTTTTAATTTACTTCCTAAATATAATACATAACATATTTTTGTTTCTTGGATTTGATATAGCAAAACCAAATGTAAAAATATAAGTTGGCGTCAATATCAACTGGCTTATTAGAGCATGAGAAAAATCTCAGACTCGATGTTTTCGAAAATTAATCGTGAATTTTATTTTAAAATTTTATCTTGAATTATAGGAAATCTTGTCATATTTCCGCTTTGGAAATATTTCAACGATAACTTGAGAAAATATATTAATTTATTTACCTAGATACTTTACATAGCCACATGAGAATTATTATGAACGAGAAACTGTCTCGTGTATTAAAATTGTTTTCAAGTCTATTAAAACTTTTCAGGTTTCTACAAAATTTATTTTGACGAAGTATACAAAAATTATCTACTGATTTGCTTTGAAATAATTTGACAGGGTGAATACACTTAGGTATATGAAACGATAACAAGAAGTGGCGATATGTATTGATGTACATGGTGTTTTGGGATGCATAGTACTTTTTAGGATATGTAACGTCATGCACATGGTTAATGTTACCAACAGTGGGCTCTTAGGTATGCTTATATACTGCAGTCTGCAATTTAGAAGAGATCTTTATTTAGCTAAGTATTTTTTTCGACTCATACGAGAACGAGAACTCATATGAGAACTCTGCTATTCTGGGCATTGTTGACATGTGTGTCCTTGATAACTATCTTAGAAATAGAGAGCATCCGTTGTTTATTCTCCTAAGGTGCAGAACTGGTAATGCCAATTGAGAGGACGATATCTATGTTCAACCAAATTACTTCGAGTGTTGATGTATTCCATTTGCGTGAGCGTGAGTTTAGGTGGACGCTATTATACAAATTCTTAAAATAGGGTCTTCTTGGCAACCTCGGTGTACTTCTTTGAACTTCTATATATGTATAATTGTATGTTCACTGCTTTTGTATGTTTATAATTTATGTTCTCTTTTTATATTTTCATTTTTACCGCTTTTATTACTTCTTCTTTATAATAATGTTTCATATCATGTTGTGAACGTCTTAAACTTATAATTTGCAATGTCCAAAATATGTAAAAAAATAAATTGAATTGAATTGAATAACCATATTGTGTTCCGTTTTATATTCGTGGAACATTGTAATCGACAATCATTGTTGTTGAGGAGGTTTATTTGTCAAAAGGGGTAGGCATGACGGAGTCTCTACACATTCTAACCATCAGGTAATACGTAATCTAAATCGAACATTCCCCGGACGATGAATCGGCCGATTTGGTCCTGTTCATTGACCACCACTCTTTTAGATTATTGTCTGTGGGAATGGATGAAAAGCAAAGTGTACAAAAAAAGGAAACACAAGAGATGAATAGAATTGGTCGCTCATAATTATTTATAGTGCTTTTCACATAAAAGAATGCCAATATGACTTGTGACGGTGAGATTTGTTATTACATTGAACTATTCAATATTACTCAAGTAATAATAATCATTTAAAATTAAATAATCAATAACTCATTTGTTTTTCATCAGTAATAGGTTTTACATGATCACCTTATTTCCACACCCATTAAAAATTGTACACCTTTTCATTTTAAGACAACTTGTACTCGAACTGTACTAAAACACTATATATAAATCAATATATTTATATAGTAATTGATTTGTCATTTTATGGTAAAACTTCATTATAGTGCTTTGATACCATGATATAATTGTTTTTTTTTACACTATAATCATTTTGAAAATATTAAGGGAGTTAAATATTATATTTTAGCTGCATATAAATGATGGAACTTTCTATGGTGCTGCATATAAATAATTACAAGATAAAAAGAACTTTTTATATACAACGTTTTTAAATTTTCTGTTGTATTATTATGCTCAATAATATGCTCAAACTTGTACTTGATATGAAGTAAATAAAAAACAAACAAACAAACAAATATAGAATACTGAAATGTCATTTTGACATTTCATTTTGATTTCCATAGTAACGCACGTATATATTAATAATTTAGTTGCTAGGACCACCCCCTTAGCAATCAATAATAGTCTTTTACTTTTTACAGATTTTTCTGAAATAACTTTCCATACAAAACAGAATTAACTGAAAATGAATTCAATTCTACTTAAAGATGGCTAAAAGTATTAAAAGAATGTATTGGCATCGTATTCTGATATATTCTAAAACTTTCAAATGTCTAGCTAGTCGGAAAGTTAGTTAAAAATCGATTGAAAGATTTGTACTGGACAAACAATCACCGCACAAACAAGAATACTAGCCAATAAAAACTTTGTAATAAAATAGTTAAAACAAGTTACAGTTTGATGTGAGTGCAATTTTTATAGCAACATCTCCCAAGCTCCTCTAACACCATACTCAGTTTGTATGAAAATTAGTACCTATACAAATTGTCCTTTATTTTGCTTGACTTTCATATTTTTACACTCTATTTCTATATAAGAAAGTTTTCATAACATGTTGAATAACTGTAGTGCTAAGTCATTGGTATTTGTGATATTGTCTTCACGCTCTTTTATTATCTAATAGTGTAAATAGGGATAGTGAAGTTAAAGTCCCTCCACCAAACCCGCCCCGTACCACCCTCGGTCTTAATCGAGAGTATCACGGGACCCATCACTTGGTGATGTGAAGCATCTAAGAATTGGCCTGGGAGTGTCCTGGGAGAAGATGCCCAAGACTTAGATTGCTACGCTCAAAGTGAGCTCTGACTGAGTTTACTGAGTTTACTCTAATGCAAAGTGCCAGGGAGAGAAAAAGCACATGGAAATTACTAAAAAGAAAATGAAAGGGTAAATATTTTTTTAAAACGATACCTTTACACAATATTCCACGGGAAAATATTGATACCTTAGAACAGTAGTTTTCATGTGCGGCCACCAGCGTTTTACAGAATATTTTTTTAAAAATATATTTATAAAATTATGAAATTGGTTGAATACACATGACTTATCTTAAATTTCTTTGCACGCTCAAATTATCCATAATGTGTTTTTGTGATGAGATCATGTGTGAAATAGTCGGTTTCTGAGAATAAAGTCAATTCAAAGAATTGGCAACAATTGCTTTATTAATGTTGTCGATTTTTCCTACTAATGTATACTGTGAGATCATTCAGTGTAATGCACTTCATAAAAAAACAATTATCGAAGCCAGTTGACAAATGTAAACTTAGAAGCAGCCATGCGGCTCGCATTGGAAAAAAGGAGTAGTGAGGAATTTCCATTCGCATTATTTATTATAAATAGATAATATGTTCAAATGTATTTTTTTAAAAGGTCTTGTACAAACAAATTAATCCATTTTTTAGTAAATAATATTTAGTTTTAATTTTTTCAATCACAACAAAAGTGAAATTTGGTGCGGCCACCAGACGTTTCCAAAGAACTGTCAATGTCAATTATGCGACCACAGTTAAATTTCATATGAGAACCACTGCCTTATAATGAGCTAACAACATTACATATTGAGTAAATCCAAAGTGTAGAAAAAAATAGTACTCTGTTAAAAAGTCTATTAGATTTCCAGTTTTTGGTTGGCAGTTACTTTGAATCCCTTTTGTTGTTGTAAAAATCTCCAAGGACGGCAGTTGCTAATACTATAAATGTCGGTGACACTTTTGGGATGAAGCACCTCCCAAAGGGTAAATAAACATTCAAATCCCGGGCTCGTGGTTTTTCCTACTGTCCATTATACGCCGGGTCCCCGGAGATGTTCCAACACTTAGCGTCCTTCCATCCCCATTGATCGACCACTACACTGTTCACGCGCGTCCAAATAATGTGACAAAGGGGTGCTTCACGGGGAGATTATAATATTTTGTTAATTAGGCAACAAAACTATCAAACTTAATTGATTTCACATTGCACAAAAAAAATATAAAACAGATTTCTACCTTTTATACGTAGTTTCAGAGCATTGTTCCAACTATTTTTATTCATTCGAAATTCATTACTGGATTCCGAATGATTCGAATGTAAGGTATAAGCAATATTCGGGAATGTGACGATTTGCCGATACTGATTTGACTACGCTATCTATAATACGTCGAGTTAACTGGACAATTGCCAACTGGGCGTGTATACTATGCCTATTTTTAATCGGGTATAGCTGGTAATTTTTTTGAATATTACTTCGAAAGTTATATTTCGGATTGTGTAATATATTGTGTCAATCAAAAAAGCCCGAGAAAAATCCCAAAGGGTTAGGAAAATTGCTAGATATTAACAATTACTTGTAAAATCTCTGTTAATATATTCTCAACCCTGGTCCATTCGCTCGCTTTTAAGGGTAAAGATGTTTTAAAAAAAAGTTTAAAGGAAAGATTATAAACTTTATGCGTTATACTGTGATTCCTTCGCATTTTATATTATATTGTGAAAGTTAGTCGATGGATGAAAGATACCCAACTATTCAAGAGGTTTATCTTCAATAGAGTTGAGGACAGAAGGATTGTCAAGAAATCTAGACTGAGGTAGTTAGATTGTATAGAAAGAGACATAATATTATTATCATTCCTAAGAACAAAGCAGCGGAAGAAGTTTACGGTAGGTAGAGAGAGTGAGCTGAGTACGAACATTATCTGAATGCGGCCACGATTTACGTTGGCCTGAGTTCCGATTATAAAACACGTTTATTTTATAGAACTCCAATATGAAGCAAAGTTTTTGTTTATTTTACGTTATTTATGTTATTATTGTTGATACCTAGCTGTTTTGTGCAATATTATCAACCAATATACTGTAGAACTAATAAAAACGTTGTTTTAAAACTATAATAATAAATTTTAATTTAGACGGTTACGTATTTCTGATTCTAAATTATTTCGAATAAAATATGCAGATCGTTTGAGCTTGTTACGGGTGTTGCTTTCAAATTCAAATTTGATAGTATCCCTTTGCTTTATGACGTAGTTTTGGACATATGGATCCATAAATAAAGCACATATCAACGACTTTATAGTTATATAGGGAAACCTGACTAGTAAACTTGGCTAGGGTATAAAACCTTTTATTCGGGTTTTAATTTATGGTTTTATTTGTCGCTCCGAAAAGGGAAAAACCATTTCGGCTATTAAATAATAAATTACTATGGTTGATTTCATTATCTAAAAGGGGAAAATTATTGCCCTTTATTTTTAGAACATGAAATTTTCCATTTAAAATTGTCATCATACTGTTACGTTAATAAATTAAAAGACCGCCAAAGGAAAGGTCATTTAAACACCATTTTCTTTTTACTTTATGCCAATAAATGTTTTTTTATTATTGTACCTATTACTTTTATACTAATAATTTTATAGCTTGGTTTAATGGTTTAAAGTTGAATGATGTCATGTAATAATTATTATCAATTCAGATATCATCAACTTCAGGGGTTCACAAAGTGTGTCCCGTGGGCCAATTATGTCCCGCGTGACTTTTTGATGTGTCCCGCGAGAGTTATTTTAAATCTGTATTATTTTTTATTCTTCATATCGAATATTAAAAATTACATTTGGAATTAAATATCCTCTGGCAAGAATGAATGCTCCAGAAAATCTGATCCTAGATTGCAGGATTTAGTATCAAACAGACAATTAATTGCATAAATCACATATTGAAAACAATTAAATATTATTTTTTAGTATATTCATAGGAGTAATAATAATGTACACAATGAAATATTTTTTTATATTTTTGCCTTATGATTTATAAGAACAGAAAATATTTACAAAAGAAAGGGCGGCCTGCTAAATATTTTTGATTTCAAAATTCTCCCTTTGACGAAAAAGTTTGTGAATCCCTGATCTACTTGATAGATTTTTTTTTGCAACATTTTGGTATTGCACGCAAAAGCAGAAAAAATCGTTCCTCAAAATCAAAAATGGAAATGGGCAGTAACATAACTCAGAGAGACAATCGGAGGATAAATCTAGTCATTCAATGATAAGCGAGAGGTAGAAGACGTAGATGACGCTGGATAGTGGAAATTACCGAGTTATACCGTCACCCAGCCATTAATGATGTTATACATAACAATATATTTTTCAAATTTCAACGAATAACTGACAAATTTATTTGAGCATGTAAGATTATTTATTGAACATACATAATTTGAAAAACCACAGAAATATACCTGTTAGAAAAAATCTTGGTATAAATATGGCGTATGATATGACTAAAACCTGTATCCGCTGGATAAAAAAAACTATTTTGTTTTTAAAAACAAATAATCTTATTAACAAGATTTGAGTTTGTAAAATTAAAAACACCTCAGTTATATATCAATTCCATTTTTATAATATGTATATTACTGAGTTATTTCCAAATTACGTACTTATATATATGTATAACAATCTTGTGATTTTCAGACTTGAATGAAAAATAATTTACGTAATTAAATATTATGTGCGGAGACTTGTACGTATGCAGTTCGCCGTATCACATTTCACCGTGAAATGTTGTATCGGAAATATATGGCCGTATATCAAAGACCGTTTAACCTCTTTGGGTCGTAAATAGTACTGACATAAAACTCACGTCTAAATAAAACACGGTTCTTGTCGTTTTACAGGAAGCCAGCAGTAAAAAAAAAATTGAAAATATCCAATATACCGGATTATTTGTTAGGTTTGGTTAGGTTTTCATTTTTGAATTCATGGATTTTGCCAAAATTAGATATGAAAATTGAATTAATGTTCATATTGAATCTAATAAAATTGGAGACCGTATAGTATACGTGGCCATCTCTTTCCGATAAAAAGCTCTCGCGAACTGTGCTACGGTGAAATATTTTACGTATAATTTACACGTAACCATTAAATATTGATTATAGATATTTTGGTTGTAACATTATTAATTTATCTACCTACTAAAAGACGTCATTCTTAATTAATAGCAATTAGCGATTTTTTTCCCAACCATGTCCGATCCTAATAGGATCATTTGGGCTTCCACAGAGTGGAGGTTTGTATTAACAGATTTTGTTTTTACGAGAAATGGATGTCAGCCACTTGCTCAACCTATTAGGTGCATATTCTGACTCATACACAAATTGAAAAACAATATGTGTACTTGCCAAACCCAGGATTCGAACCTGGGTCCCCAATTTATTGTTTGAGGCACTCAGAGGATAAAACCCGCGTCCCATACGGATCTCACATGATGAAGCCGTTAAATATGGATGTGAGCATTCTGCCTGTATTAACTACTATCATCATTAATTATTCGTATTTTATTTAAAAAAATTAAATGTAATGGGATAGTCATCACGGAAGTTTAACAGTAGAATTGAATAAAGGGGAATTTTATGGTACATAACGAATCTTAGAGCATTTAAATAATTTAAAAAGTACATAAATAGTAAAATTATTTTTATAGAAAACGTAGTTAATGAGTCATAAATAAATGCGCTATAATTTACAAAAAGAAATGTGGGAATTTCCTCTGAAGTCAAATTAAAAAATATTTTAACTAGTGATTTTCTTCCTATATAATAATTATATTTTTCTACCTATATACTTATCTTATATAAAAATAAGTTTGTTTATACAAAGAATAAGATTTATATTCCGTTAGCTTAATATCAGTTAATTACGTAAATGTTCAATGTAAAAGATATTTCCTGGCGTAATATATCCAAAATTTTATTAATTTCAAGATAAAATATTTTTCCTTATCCATTTTTATAAGATTATTATATAAAAGATTTTTGTTTCTTTACGAGTGAGTTCCCATATATTTTGCGTACAAAGCCATACAAAGCTTGGCCTTTAAGAGCAAAAACATGGACCGTAAGTGAAAGTAGTGGATCGAACGAGGATCGATGCTTTGATATGTAGTGTATGCTCGAAATTGCCAGGCGTATCAAAAAGTCATCCTTGAAGAGCTAAGGATATAATATGTGTATAACTATGTCTGTAATGAATTTCATAGCGGAACTATAGCTATCGTCGTCTTATTCAAAAGGCATTATGTTCTCAGACCAGGGGCTCCACGTTCGACTTTTGGTGAGGTCACAATAAATATAATTATGTAATTTGATCAAATTAGCAAGTTTCTGTGATTCGTTCCACTACTGCAAGTATTCAATAAATTAGCCTGTGATGATCCACGATGGCGTCGTGGGTCCCAGGTTTAAATCGTGGGTCTGTCAAAAACATATATTATTTTTCAGTCTGTGTTTGACTAACTAATAGGTCGAGCAAGTGGCTGACATCAATTTCTCGTAAAAACAAAATCTGTTAATACAAACCTCCAGTATGTGGAGGCCCATATGATCTTATTAGGATCGGACATGGTCAAACAACCATAATAATAATAATTAAATACTGTCTGGTATTAACACTGATAGCGATCTACCACGCTCATCTATTGGCATTATTCAACTTAAACAAACGTATTATATTTGTCTGAGGACACTGAGACGTTAAAAATAAATCAAATACAATTGCCTTTCACGAATATAAAGAAATACTTACCCAATTTCCAATTCCCATGAGCCTATTGCGTGACGGTAAGGATAAACTATGCCTCAGTTTAAAGCGTGGGGATTCACATCTTCTCCTTCTTTTACTTTTGCGGTAGGCCACAATACGATTCCTTATTATACGATACAGTCAAAAAGTTTCTCCTTGATAATTTAAAAACGATTTTCATGTAAGCTGATTGAAGAAATAAAAATACAAATGTTTAATGCTTGTTTTTTTAAATTACCAAAGAAATAATAATATATTACAACTGAATGTACAAGGTTTTTATATTTCAAAGACTCAATTCTTTTGACCGATCGACTAAAATCCATTCCGCAACCGACGCGTTGGACATTTGATTTTTCTATCATAAGAGTGTTCTTAATATTAGAAAAATCAATTTCTTTTATTTTGTTAACTGTCAATTCATGGCGGAACTGCATTGTATTATTGTTTAATTTAATAAAACACAATTTTTTGTGTAGTACTTATTCCACTTATAATCAATAAATTAGGACCGGTTTCGTCCGCCTCAGGGGGAAATTTTTAACTGAAAGTTGAATGAAAGCTGATTCAGTTGAAAATGTATCCCTGAGGCGGACGAAACCGGTCATAATTTATTGATTAAAAGTGGAATAAGTACTACAAAAACAAATTAGAAAAATCAAATTAAGAATGTGACACGATTTTCACGTAGTGGTGTACATCTGCTCGGCTGAGTTCAGGATAATCCTCAGGAAAATAGAAACGGTTCATACAGATCACCATCGTAATGTGGTAATAACCTTTCTGAAAATAATAATAAAGTACACCTACTCAAAAAAATGTGAGCTTTTCTTTAAGAATTATTATTTTTTGTAATGGCAATGAATCAGATCAACACAATACATCATATAAAAATATTATAAAACAACCAATGATTTTATTTGCCATTTTTGATATTTTTTGTAAGGCGATCTTTTGTGTAGGTGTATATTTATAATAATATCATAATACATGCGATTTTTTCTTTTTTTCCGGAAACAACGTAAAAATTCTTAGAAAAACACATTTTTAGAAGACATTTTGGGATCTTACAATACCAGCGCTACGCTGAAAGAGTTTGCATGAAAAATAACAACACCATTATTTATACTTCCGCCAGTCATTCAGGGAATATGTAGGTGCTTAAGCCAACCCCTTAGAAAATGAAACCAAAAAATTTTAATCTTACACTTTCTTCGGATAGAATTTATTTCAACGTAAAAATATGTAACATCGTCATTAGTGCAAGCTGCCGTTAATCCATTATTGCAAAAATGTCTCCATAAATTGCTTCAAAACTTTTATTCTTGTTTCTATTTATAGAGAAAAACAGTGTGTAGCTGTCAGTATATTAGTGATCAAATATCTACTTTTTAATGTATGAAATTATTCGACCGCAATAATAATTTTTCAGCGACTCACATAACGGTAAACAAGTTTACTGTTTAGCAGATTTATTGGCGATATGAAATACGGTATCGCAATGGAAAATTAGTCAAATAATCCTTTCCCATAGTATCATATTATATTATAACTGTAATAATAAATGAAATTCACAAGTTACTCGTATTTAAACCGCTGACTCGTTCAATATAATTATGTACGGGAATATAATGTTTAGGTATTACTTTTGACTGTATAAATAACGAATAATGATTTATCAAAATGTCACTCGAATCTAAGTACCTGGCTCGTAACTATCTCAGTAGATTATAATTATGTACTGTCATTGTATTTATACTATTGTACCGATCGTTACGCTGCAAATAAAACTCGCTCCTGCATGCATCTTCGACTTCTTCATCATCATCCTCAACACCATAACCCACACATCGAATACCACAGTGACGACACCAACAAGTGTAATACAATAAATTCTCAGAAAATCATAGCTAATTTTCACAACGGTTTCACTCCAGTGACGACCGTTTCTATTGTATTTTACTGCTCACAAATTACATATAGTGTAAATGTTATTATTGTTATCATTATTATTTTCAACTGCTTTTACATGGAGCCTATTGCATTGTCACCACATCATATTTTCCGTCAAAACTAACGAACTTCACGATTTTGTGGTATGTTTATAATATTGCACACCTTCTAAAAGAACCTGAATTTATTAACATCTTATACTCATAACTGTCATTTATGATATATTTATTAATGTCATTTTTAAAAAAAATATATTATTGAAATGCTGTATAATTATATATATTAGAAAATGTAAAATTTTGTCTGTCAATCATAATATTAGAGTTGTTAATATTCATTGAATAAAAATCATAATATGACTTAAGCCGGCTCTCACATCTAAACTCGCCTCATCTGCCGCATAGCCATTCATCAAACCATTTAGGAACGTCGCTCCGATGTTGCGTATGCAGACCGCACACATAGGCACCTAGCGACAGTCGCGCGAAACCTGTCGAAAGACTCAAAACATGGATATATTGGAATGACCAATTCGTAGGTGTGCGTATGCGTTCTGGCGGCTTCGACTCGCAGCCCGAGACGCATTTTGCCAACAGCACTAGATGTTATATTCAAACTCAAAAGTCGCTTTCCACTAATGTGCAGAGCTCCATTTGGCAACGTGTGTTTTGTGAATAATGATGAAGTCACATCGACCTATTTGATATGTTGTAGACGAGACGATTTGATGTGCGAGCCGGCTAATATATTGCTATAAACGTATTGTTGAAAATTGGGAAAATATTATTATCAGAAAAGTTTCAGGGCTTGCGCAGACAGAGCGCGGTCAGGCGGTCTGCGTTCCGCGTTCGGAGTTCGGCGTTCTTTGTACTGTATGGACTTCATACTGTATGGGTACATAGCCGGCGGTCAGACCGCGCCGGTCAATTGGAACGCTAGAGTTCTGGAGTTCTATGCCCGGAATTACAAAGAACGCCGTACCTCCAGTCCAGTCCCGTCATAGGAATTTGAGCAGTCACACAACATAGAGCGAAACCACACGGGGGAGTGAGTACGCAACAGCGGTGCTTTCTCACTTCCACTCGCAGTCGGAATATAGTGGTTTCGCATTATGCAGCGCTTGTGTCAGTACAACGTTTGTAAACAAATGGAACGCTTATTGTTGACCGCCACCTGTCTGCTGTCCCTGAACGTTAGCGGTCAACGGTCGGTTGAACGCAGAACTCCGACCGCTCTCTGTCTGCGCAAGCCCTTAGTGGTTGGAATCAACTTTTCGTTTATCTTTATAGTAATCAACCAGTAATTTTTAAACAAATCAGATAAGATAACATAGTATTATGCTGGTTATGGATATAAGATATGATATAATATGGTACAACGACATAATCAGAAATAAGAATGTACAAAAACAGGCCATGCAAATACAAAGTGATGATTTGACGCTAGTCCTGGGTTAATTGCATGCTGCAGATCCTAAAGAGATTCTTAACTTTACTTAACGTCCCTTTTTCAAGCGAACCAAATTTGGTAACTGAAGAAAGCAGTGACTAAATCTAAAAGCTACAGTGTATATTTGTTGGACTTTGATATTCTGGAATAGTATGGAAAGAAGCAAAAAGATTCTTAATGATGCCTGTTGGAGGTAGCCAGATGGTGGGCAACAGGAAAAAGTGATACTACAGTCTAAAGTCATTGGATAAGGTAGGCTTGATACTGTGGACCATGGATTTATAGACAGCCGGCTGTACCAACTCGGTATAGGTGCGTAAGATAAACATATTCAAATCACACTAGATACAACAGCAGATAAACAAAACTAACAGAAAGATAAAACCGCCTTCGATATATTGTTATTGTCATATTTTCCTTTTTAGACATAGATTGTGTTTTTTGGTTCTGAGATAGGCTGGTCGCAATTCGCTTATTCTTTTATATAGAGAAACGCATAATGCATGGTATGTACTACTTCAGGCTTCTATCTATTTATGGCTTATCGAATAGGCTGCAATAATTTATCAGGTCTGTGGAGGCAATAGATTTCAAGATGAGTAATTCAAAATTGATAATAAATAATGTCATTCGCGCGTTATTATATTGTTTCACGTTTATTTTGTATCAATGATCGTTTGCTATCAAATTTTCGCCATTGGTATATTAAATAAACTGTTAAATATTTGGTTAATAAACAGTTTTTGGTATGTAATAATATTATTATTATTATCTTAGTCGACTAAAAATATTTAAAATTAGCATGACTAATAGTAAAGTTAACACAACGATTGATATATTAATTATTACATTAATAATGACATTTTTACTTTGAATAAATGCTTAAGAATCGTAATAAATTCTTGAGTTTCCGCCGTGTGTACTTTGCCCCTCTTTCTCCAAAGTCATGGCTTCCGGCACTCTCAGCAAAATCGAATATTTGATCTGTTATCTCTGGTCGCAACGATTGATATATTACTCTGAGCATCTTAGCTAATCAGATTCCTTTTGGAATTCTTAGAGCGAAGTTTGCATTCATATACCTACACTACACTTCATCATAACACATATCTCTTGATAATGGCCTCTGAACGAGCCCAAAACGACGAGTAAAGAAGGAAGAAGTATATTAGGTAGAAACCCAAGAATTTATTATGATAAAAAACAACGGTGTAAGTCTCAAACATTATATAATGCTATAGAATATGTGGGTACATCATAAATCTCCAATCATAGTGTATATTTAAGTTACCATCATAGTTTTTTTAAGTACCTTAGAACCTATATTACTTTGTAAAAAGCTAGTTGTTAGGTATGTCTTTTAATATCAGTTACAAATCTTTGTCGATGGCACGCTCCGACGTCAGTGAACTTGGAAGAGTAAAGCCGCCTCGACGATGATTTCATAATAACACATAATATTTTTCTTGCTAAATTAACTGTTTATAATAATTCAGAATGCGAACATGATAATATCGAGTCATTGTTATTGCAAGAAATACTTGTATCGGTCGTGGAATAATGCAAGTAGTGCAACTTTGTATAATAAAATGTATTTAAATATCTAATTATTAATTATTTGATAATGCGATTTCGCAAAGAGTATTTTTTCCATGAATTGTTTACCAGGGCATGAACTCTGCATCGGTCATGCAGTAAACAATGACATGTATCTCCGGGTCGTTTGCCCCAAGCTAACATAACATTTCCTTTATCTCAAATCACTATAAAAACCAAGGTAGCGAGAGACCTAATAACACAAGTCGTCAAATCATTTTAACATCCAAATTCATGATCTAACGATTAGTAACTTTCTCACAACGCATTTCCGTAATTATTAACTGTAAAAATCACTAAAATATCATAGTACGTGTCTGTATTAAAATTGTATCGTTTTTTGGTTAAGGGAAATATATTGGGTCTTACTTTATCACTCACAATCCTTCTATTCGTTGGAATCAACCTACTCATCATCCATCCCTTACCATAAATATAAATATTTTATATTTAAAAAAATCTGGAAATCTAAAATATTTAACATAAAGTTATTAATACTGTCGCGATGAAAATGTTTGATGGTTTTATAAACCAAAGTTTTCCAATCAATTTGAATTGGTTTGCGGATGACTTTCCCCAATCCCGGTTTACAGAACCTATACGCTGTGTTTCCAGATATTTGTTATGTAAATCACTCGGAAAAAGGGATGATTCTTATCTAATCACGCTTCAAATTGTATCATTAAGGCCGAGCAATCTGAGTGTTTTACATTTTATAAAGAATGCACGATAAATCCATTTCCCGAAAATGGGCCGTGAAAAGTCATTTTCCAGGCAATGTTTTTTCTTTTCCATGAAACGGAAGCGGTATGTTATCTTGATTAACGCATAACGTGATAAAGGCTTCTATTAACGAATTAATTAGTTTTTTCAGTAATTGATTGACTTTTTGTAAACCAGTTTAGAAGGTTATTTCAAATTAAATATATTAAATAACAACATAGTTTAATTAACTTAAAATTAGTATTAGTAGCAGTACAAGTATATATGTCAAAATTAAGATTTAGAAAGACCCGTATATCATAATTATAGGAATCAATATTGGCATTAAAAATTAATTGACACTTTGATTTAAAAATGAATAATATTTTCCGATTATAATACTTAATATATTTTCATTATTAATCTTCATTTTTTTTATCTTATGTTTACTAACATGTAACTGTGGAAACTTTATCGGTTACAAAACTTTTGATTTTTTAAACACTATTACTGTTTATTTTCATCAATACAAAAAAGAGATGGCTAGATGGAAAAACGCTCGAAATAAGGGAAAATAACTATATAAAACTATAACAAAAATAACCGATTGTGAGACTGCTGCCAAAAGTTGTAAAGTCGAATATTGAGGTATTAAGAATTAACAGATTATATGTCTATATATTATGTAATGTGTGGTCGAAAAAAAGGTCATTCGATATATAGAACACAAATAAATTAACATTATGCCTGATTTTACAGGGTATGTTAAACTTTTAAATTCCAATTACTCCATAAGATGATTTTGAGACTTACAAACTTTTGGCAGTATATTCACGATTTAATCTATAATAATAATATATATATCGAAAATAGAAATTAGTTTAAATAAAATGCTTTCGTCAGAAACCAAGAAGTCGTATTGATGCGCAAAAGAATACTGGGAAGCAAAAATGATAATCAAAGCAAAAGAAACCATTAAGTGGCAAAGTTCGGATCGATCTAATCTTGTCACGAGAAACTCATTCAATTATAAAAGCTATTAAAAATTTCGAAAACATTTAGGTGGGCTAGGCTCGTTCTGAATAATTGTCAACGAAATGCGCCGTGTCGCCGCAACTTTTAATGTAATGAAATACAAGTTTTGATTGATGACAGTTGCTAACTAGTTGTGGTATATTTTATTGTGCAAAAGTCACAAATTTGTGCTTGAACAAACAACGCAAAGTTCCCTTCCTACACTTTGTTGAACAACAGTGCTTAGGCATACAAATAAAGATATTTCACGCAGACCTAATCTCGCATAGAAATTAACATCTAATAACTAGCCGCAATGAAACTAGCACGTCGCTATAAAATTGATTTTCAATTTGTATCTACTTATTCCAATTGCGAAAGGTACCTGTTAAATGCAGGAGGCAGTGGCAAAGGGTGGAGGTAGGCTGTTAAGATCCGACAATAGTGCACATTAAACTTTGTCAGCCATACGTATGTGTTTTTATTAAACTAAGACTACAATTTACAAATGGAGTTGGTCAATTAAAAAAATTAAATAAACCCTGCCTAAACCAAGCCATAATAGTTTTGGTATGCTTTGGGCGATCCGAAAAAAATGTGCACACCTTTTCATTCGTACTTTTTTTGTTTTCGTTGAATTACAAATACATATTAGACATGTCGTTGGTCAGTTTTTTTTAAAATTCATTAAGCCCTATTTAGACCAACCCATAATTATAGATATTTTATGGATATATGATTATTTTTTGACTATTATCTATTATGACTTGGTTTTCGCAGAGTTTAATTGAATTTTAAAAACATACCAACACCATCAGTAAATTTTAGTCATGAAAACAAATACGTATAACTGACAAAGTTTAGTATGCACTACTTATATCGTAATACCATATTTACAGTAGGTACTTAAATTTGAATTTTGTTCATTGTCAATAAAATTCAGTTCATTTTCAATAAAAAATATTCTATTTACGAAAAGTAGACAACAGGCACTAAAATAGATATTATAAAATCGTAATGCCAAGCCGTGATTCGAACCCTGAATACTGATTCCACTATAAAAGTTAATTAAAAGTTCAATCGAAAAACTATAATCATCGGCAACCATGGCACTAGAATTTATCACAGGCTTGATTTGCAGACCGTGCCGGTGTCATTGCATGCAGCACTTCATATCGATATGGTCTTATGGTGTTCGCCGCATTCAGACTAGTGGTGGGAAAACTGGCCAATTTCGAAGACTAAGTATACTTACTACAAGTATAAAAAGTACTTAGTAGGTATAAAAACTTGTTCCAAAATACTTACTAGTATTTGAGATATTATATAGAGCGTTTGGCAGGCAAAGCTGTCTCAGTGCTTTTTAGAAGCCATTTTTATACAAATTGTTTATATAATTATTATCCATTTACACAATCACGCATAAAATTTGAATTCAGTTTATAAGTTCCATTTGTAACACTAAAAATCGATAAACTCGACGTAACGAAACCAGATAAACGCGGAAATACTTATCAGTCTCATATTCAACTGGAACTAAAACTAACTCCATATTATTACTATGCAACGAGCTTGTCACCATTCCTGTCCTTCGCTATACCAACTTTACAACTGGGGAAAAAGAGAGAGCAATGACGCCAATGATAGTTGAGTGTATCCCGGCTCGACATACGTGTATTATGCTATCTCGCTCGCGTGCATTTAATGTCAATAGTATTGAAAGTCTACCAACTATCGAGTCGCGATGCCGATGATCTCACCGCATTGTTCGAACAAGTTTATTGGGCCACACATACTGATTATGGGTAGTTGCATCCGAGACTTGCGTACATAAACTTGTGACAGTATTTCCAACTCATCTCTAATTCAGATGAAGGCTCACAGGGTCCAAGTTGCTTGCCAAAGTTTTTACGAAGGTTTTTTATTGACCAATCATTGCATAATCGTGCTACCCATTATAAAATCCATCATGACGATAAAAAGAAAAAAAAAACGTAAGAACACAGTCTTGACCCAAGAATTTACATAAAATACCACAAAGCAGGTTACACATTTTCTTGCTACATCCAATGACAGTATTTGATCATCATATTTGATCATCACAAGTATCCTCCATAGCCAATCTTCTTTAGTTTGTAAACCTTTTTAACTCGTTCCAGACTATGTTGACACAGTTAATCCAAGTTTTAACTGTCTCTCTTAAGATTACTTCCCCTGAAGTAACAGCTTTCTTGATCAGGATCATTGGTATCATATTGCCTGGCATCGTTTTAATACGGCCCAAGCTGGGAACATGAAATTAATGAGAATTATCTTTTTGAATTAGGCTAAATTTCGAATCAGGGTCCATTTCATTATTTTAGACCATACAACCAAAGCACACAAATAAATCCAACTGTCCGCAAATATTGAGTGCCTGCTATGTTTATATGATATAATTGAATTCATATGATGACACAGACGTGACACGTGTTTAAGTTCATCCCATATTTTTCCACACTTGAAAATATTTACTCTGTTATACCACACCCGATAAGGTAAGCTAGTTATCATTAAATTTGTGTTTTCTGGGATCAAGTCTTAAACCAAGTATACAGATGAAATGTTTAAAATTAATCATTTATTATGTATGTTTTACTAATGGTATATTATATTTTTTTTATTAAAATCATTTCTGTTAGAATACAAATCCAACAGTCTAGACTTTATTAAACATATAACTTAATATTATAATGTATGAAAATTTATTTGAATTTTCCCAAAAGTAGTTTAATTATTCAATGCTACATAAGTGGAAATCAAATCAAAATATTTAACTCGCTTGCAAGAAGATAAGGATTATGCGTAACTCATGTTTATTTGAATTATGGAAGTGTCAGGAACAATGATTTACGGTAGAATATTAGAATGAGAGTTATGCTTGTTTATAGGGTTAAACAATACACCCTAGTATGAATGAAAGTAAAATAATTTGAAAATAGTCCTTATGATTTGAATAGGGGCTTTGTTTCTATATGCTTCTTCAAGACCAAATTTAAGACATCGATTTTTTATACAGAAGGTAAAAAGTTTTTAGTGATCATGTAAAAAAAAATTCGTAGGTATATTTATATACATTACCTACTATATTATTGTCTACTTGAACCACTAAGGCTTTGAAACTAATTCAAACTAGAAACAAGGTGTAAGTTTCATACTTATATATCAATATATACAAATTTATCGAGTATGTTCTGCATCCATAGCAAACAATAGAGACTACACGTCACTGTTGTCTATATTAAATATTTTACCCATCACCATTTGTGGCACTCAGGGTCGGTTCCAGTTTCTTCCAAGAACTACATCAATAATTCCCTATCCTAGGTTTGTATCCTCCTGTTGTCTGCACCTTTAGATAACTACTTAGAAAATAGCATATACATAGAAACACAGTAAAAACATTATATATGAAAGTTTCGTATGTACCTATGGCCATCATGAAAAAAAGATCATAAGAAATCATATTATGACTAAATTAATTTTGATCCGTCCGCTTGTTTCGTCAGATGGCGCCAAGGTCGCTGGTTTGCGGAACCTCCAGTTTAAGTTAAGCGTTAAGTGATATGACTTGGGACGGGGCTTTGAGTCATCGTATTTATTATCAGGACATAATGTAGCCTGGGACCAGAGTCATAGAATGTTTAGCAGAGAACGGTATTTATTAAAGAAAAATATGATTATGTCGTGATACAGTTAAAATTTAATCGATTAAATATCGGCAGGTCGAGAGTTAAAGCCCATAGGATAGCTTGCCCTGATACATATGGCATGCTTTCCCGGAATTTGGTCAGCCTTGAAATTGGTAGGTAATCGCAATTTGTACATACAAAAAATAACTTAATATTAAATATGTTGCAGCTAACTCTGCTTATTTCATCTTCGGATGCCTATTCTTGCTTGTTTTTGGAGGACTTTCAAGAAGTAGGTATTAATAGATAAAAATCAAGGTTAGAGATATCCAAAAATGTTGGACTGCTCTGAAACGCCGCAACTTTATGCTTGTATTATGATTCGACGCAGGAGCGTTGCAAAGTGAAATGGGTAAGTAGTAATAGTATAATTTTATTATTTTTTATTGACTAACTCAGTGAATCACTCAAATGCGCCGGACTCTATCTATCATACAAATACGTAATTACATTTTATCTAGAAAAATAAAAAAATGGAAATACTGCAAATGTATTTTACTTTATAAAAAAATGCACATATACAAAAAAGTTACTCTCTTATAAACAAAAGGACTGAAATGTAAAAGGTCTGGCGATGCTAAAAGGAAACAAATTACCGCATACCTATCTTGCCTACCTTTCCCACTGTCACGCAGTAGACTGAAGCTTTTTCATTGTATTTTGTCTTAATATACAAATGAAATTAAGTCTTCACAGCTTTTTCCAACGAAATGTGGTAAAACGAAAATGTGCTGAAATAACCAAAATAAAGCTCCGTAAAATACAGTCCTTACGTACTTGTATATTACGTAGAATTAAAATACTCGAATTGAATAAAAAACCATGAGGTTACTGGGTTTCTTAATATTTTTCAGTCGCAACACAGATTCGGGTAATAGTTATAGTTTCGCAATCCAAGAAAAGATTAATACAATAAAATATATAGATAACCGTTAAATAAATTAACATATTAACCTAATGTAACCTAACCTGGAGAGGCTGGTGGTTTTGGTTACATGTAAATTGTACGTAAAACATAATATCATCGTGGCACAGTACGTCGTGAGCTTTCTTATCGGAAACAGATAACCGTTTACTATACGGTCTCCAATTTTATTAGATTCAATAGTAACATTTAATTCAATTTTCATAGCTGATTTTGGCAAAATTCATGAATTCAAGAATGAAAACCTAACCTGACCTAACTTAATGTTACATCCACCTAAACTCATTCTCACGTAGGTGGAATATATCAACACCCGAAGCAATTTCGTTGAACATAGTTATCACTCTCTCAATTGGCATTACCAGTGGCAGGTTGGTTCTGCACCTTGGGAGAATAAACAACTGGTGGTCTCTATTTCTAAGATAGTTATCAGGGACACACAGGTCAACACTGCCCAGAATGGCAGAGTTCTCATTTATACCTTGTATAAGTCGAAAAAAATACGTAGCTAAATAAAGATTTCTTCTAAATTGCAGACTGCAGTATGTAAGCATGCCTAAGAGAAAGTCAGTTGGATAAAGCCACGGATAGTATCCATACAACCTCAAGTAAAGGAGTCTCAAGAATTTCTTCTGTACCCTCTCCACCATAAGGCCATATTTCAACTGGTGTGGTGCCCAAACAATAGACCCACTTTCACGTCTGCTTCGAACTAAAGAATTAAATAAAAGTTTTAATACCGTAACATCTGAAAAGACCCGGGAAGTACGCATGACGAAGCCCAACATTTTAAGCGCTTTGTTACAAATGGTAACTATATGGCTAATAAATGTCAATTTACTCTCAAACGTAATGCCAAGATCCCTTACAGATGATATTCGTGACAGAACTCTGCCATGCATCGAGTATTGGAAAAACAACACTTTTGAGGCTCTGGTAAACGATAAAAGATTGCATTTATCAATATTGAATTCTAGTTTGTTACGCCTGCCCCAATTTAATACATTATCTATATCAAGTTGGAGCTGACGACAATCGTCCAAGGTGACAACTTCCAAAATACATAGCATTTTTTATTACCAATGCTATGTCATTTATAAAAATCGTGAACAGCAACGGCCCTAAGTTTGAGCCCTGGGGGACACCAGAAAATGTGTAAAAGGTCTGTGACTGATAAAGGCCGTACGATACGTATTGTTGACGGTTCCTAAAATAACTCCCGAATAGTTTCAAAAATCGATCCGACAATCCAATAAGTTGGAGTTTTTCCATCAGGATGTCATGATCGACCTTGTCAAATGCTTTCGAGAAGTCATTGTAAGAACAGTCAACCTGGTGGTCTCTATCCAGTGCCGATGACACATAATCAGTAAATACCATCAGGTTAGTTTCCGTTGATCGGCCTGCTCTAAATCCATGCTGTTCATTTATTATGAATGACTCAATTTTTGGATAAATCATGTTGTGCATGATCATCTCAAGAACTTTTGCTGGTGCAGAGAGAACAGCTACCGGCCTGTAATTCTCCACTGATGACTCTGTACCACTTTTATGGATTGGAGTAACCTTCGACATCTTCCACGTTTCCGGGAAGATACCTGTCTCCATTGCGAGATTAAATATATATGAAAGCGGGCCTTTAACGAAGTCAATACAAACTTTAAAAAAAAATGTAGGAACATAATCAGGTCCCAAAGAGCGAGTATTCTTCAGTTTTTTAATAAACTGAAGTACATCGCCCTCATTAATTGAAAAAATATCGACGGTTTGGGCACCACATGACGGTTTTCCTGACGTTGAGGCAACATCCAGATTTGGAATACTACTTGCGTAGACAGACTTGAAATGACCAGCAAATGCTTCTGCCACTCCATGTCCGGTCACCTCTTCGCCCTTCCAACTCATCCTATCAGTAAACCCACCATCTCTTCTTAACGATTTTACGTAATTCCAAAACAATTTAGGATTTTCGCGAATGGAATCTCCTACCGTTTCCATATATTATGTTCTATAGGCCCGTCGAACAGCTTGTCTCACTTTTGAACGATAGATGCTAAACATGATATAGTCAGTCTGATCATGCCCAGCCTTCCATACTGTATGATAGTTATGCTTGACCTTAATGTCCCCAATAATCTCCCGAGAAAACCACCTCGGGTATCGCCTTCCACCACGACATGGCGACTTCCTCGAAAAACATTGATCAAAAATATTATACACAATATTGTAAAAACATTGTACCGCCTCAGTCACATCACAAATCTCGAGCAACTCACTCCAGTCCACTTCACTCATCAATGAGTAAAGTAGCTTGAAGTTTCCGCCTTCAAACCTCCAACCGCCGAATTGGTTGGTTTTATAAGAGGGAATTGGAGTCTGAAGCGGACGAGTCGACCGAAACCTGAGCAGAAAAACTAAAGTTGGATGATACACATCTTCGCGTACAAGAGGAGATGTGCATCGTAAAAGCGATAAGTCGATATTGCTAAATACCCTATCCAAAAGTCCATTGCTAGAGTTAGAGACATCATTGTGCTGAGAAAATCCAAAAACAGAAGATAGAAATTCAAGGTCATCGCTGACTCTTTTACCACTACGTGCTGAGTTTAGATTAAAATCTCCCATTACAATAATCTTTCTATCTCCAATTAAGTTGATATTAGATAGCATGCTCTCAATAAAACACTCATACACCTCCAAGTCACTTGCTGGTGGAAAATAAATGACGCAAACGTAAATAGTGTCTCCGTCGTAGGTCAGTTTCACCCAAAGGTCCTCATTTTGAGTCTCCAAAGCACGGAAACGTTCGGCCTGTAACCCTTCTATACTTCCAACCCCCAAAAGACAACCCCCATCCTGCCTGTGGCCTGCACCGGAGTCTCGATCCCTCCTAAAGACTGAGTACTCACTTCCAAAATATACACGACTAAAAACACTATCATTGAGCCATGTTTCAGTTAACCCTATGATGTCATAGTCATCAGCCAAATGAATTTTATGACAGTACTATACGGCCCAAATAGGTTGGACGATCTTTAATATACGGCCATATAATATTTACGATATAACATTCACGGTGAAGTGTGATACGGCGAACTGCATACGTACACGTTTTCGGAAACCGGTGGTTTTGGGTAGCTTCGGGGGAAGTCGAAGCAGAGGAAGAGCGTCGGTGCGCTGGAGCGACGAAATGAAGGAGTTGATTGGGGACAGCCTTCACTTTGCCATGAGAGAAGCAGAAGATCGAGAGCGGTGGAAAGTCTTGGTCGCTCTAGAGATGACAGAATTTCAAAGTGGTCACAATCCTCAGCCACGAGGGAACGACAAAGAAGAAGTAATTTAAATATATCTTAATATGTAATACAAAATTCAGTAGGTACTTAAATATATTGGTAACAACATTAAATCATATAATATAAATGTGAACCATCATTGACGTCCCTAGACAAAATGCCTCACTTAAGCGACTTAGAATGCCAACCCTTTCATTTTTGGTTATGAAATTGTTTGAAAATTCATTAGAAACTCGTACGTACTTTCCTATGTTGTTATTATTATTCTCGGCTATTTTACACAGACAAATACACTGAAAATCTTTAAATTATCTTACATACCTACTATTAGAGAATTTTCGCAAACCTACTATTAAACAGTGTTGGTTTTAGGTACGCGGATAGCTGTTAAGCACCAGCTAGAAGCTCATGTTTTACCACAAGCTCACACTATCGGGAAGCCTGTGTATATGGACGGGAAAATTGTAGCTCGCGCAAAACGAAAAGCGCTGTAAAAGTGTTTCGTATTTTTTGCACATATTATACAGTGCAGGCAAGCCACTGCCGTTTAGCCGGCACATTACGCTAACAAGTTTGGAGGCACCCGTGTGAAAAAATTGCCTGCGCTATAAACAGCCATTACAAAATGATAATACTAATGTTATCAGGATTTTTAATGCTTCGATTATTTTTTTAAACTAAGCTGTCGATACTTTCGAAATGTTACTTCATGGAAAACTGCTACTGCTCTCAAAATTTGTTATATGTATACCCTTTATAATGTGCTACCCTTACGCAACGCATGGCCTGCCTACGTCCACGGGACGTCACTGTGAACCATGACTTTGAATAATCTTTGAAAGCTTATCAAATGTTGATATTATATTAGATTTTTATGAGATCGTATGAGAATATTCCATTTACTTACAAGATTTAATTCAGCATATTTGGCTGGCATATTCTAATACACCCACGATGGCCCCGCGGCTTAAGCGTCGGACTATAGCTTCGTGGATGCCAGGTTCGAATCCTGGGTCTGGCAAGTACACATTTTGTTTTTCAAATTGTGTATGAGTCGGAGTATGGACCTAATAGTTTGAGCAAGTGGCATCCATTTCTCGTAAAAACAAAATCTGTTCATACATACCTCCACGCTGTGGAGGCCCATAATGATCCTATTAGGATCGGACATGGTCGGCGATTAATATTATTATGTTCTACCTACTATAATATTATTTTTGTTCTGCCGAATTATAATAATTACTGTTCTACATTTCTACAATAAAAAATGTACGATATTTATATTTTGTGTAACATAAGTTTATTTTTAATTAATCGTTTTAAGTTCCTCTTAAACATATTTGACATTGTAATGAAATATTATATTATAGGATTATATTATGTATTAATAAACTCCTGTTGGTATAATACATTCCTACAAGCTGAGCTTTCCTGAGTAGGCTGCAAATTAGTAACGACCACGTAAGCCTCTGCCGCTTAACGGGGGAACAAATAAGCCAAGGTAATTATTTTGCTGACTCCTGCCATGAGTAATTGAATAGATTATATTTAAATAGGTAAGCAATAGTGAAGTCAATATATTAAAATGATGATCACTAGAATTATTTAATTATAGCTATACTCTTAATAACTCTAAAATATAATGTAAGAATAGTGAAATCATATTTTATTCTTTATATTTTATAGTATTCTGGACATAACTATTAATATCGGTTAAAAAATTGTTACTGGTAATTCTAATTCACCAATGTAAGCAATTATCAAAAATATATTAAATAATATATCAATAGTTACACATATTCACAAAAAATCACAAGTAAGTCTAGATAATAATATGTATTTTACAACGTTTTTATTAGCTCGTATTCTTGTTTATCCGGCAGTTGTTTGTCCAGTACAAATCTTGCAATCAATTTTTAACTAACTTTCCGACTAGCCAGAAATTTGAAACTTTTAGAATATATCAGAACACAATACCGATGCATTCTTTTAATACTTTTAGCCATCTTTACGCAGAATTGAATTCATTTTCAGTTAATTCTGTTTTGTATGGAAAGTTATTTCAGAAAAATCCGTAATCCTAGCAACTAAATTATTAATATATTACATGCGTTACTATGGAAATCAAAATGAAATGTCAAAATGACATTTCAGTATTCTATATTTGTTTGTTTGTTTTTATTAACTTCATATCAAGTACAAGTTTGAGCATATTGAGTATAATAATTTAATGGAAAATTTAAAATCGTTGTATATAAAAAGTTCTTTTTATCTTGTAATTATTTTTTCTTCTTTCTTGGCTTCTAGAAGATTCTGTGTCTATTATAATGACATTTTTATAAAAAGATTCACTATTCTTTATTAAAGCACAGACTCAGATGTTACAATACGTTTAAAAAATAAGATGTAAACTTTTTTTATACAAAATGTGTTCGTATATTAATCCGTTGAACAATACTTTATTGTAGTATTAGTAATTTAAACTTACTGAATTAAAAGTAACTATAAGTTTTTGAACATACATAATTTTGAAAACACTTCTCAGAAAATATATTATAACCAATAGAAAAAATCTTTTAAAAAAAAGTAAGAAGCAGGAATCGAACCTGTATCGCGCCCACCACAATGCTAAAGGAGTCATACTCAATTACGACAAATTTTAATTAATGGATTTTAATACTCACTGAAGTGCTTTCTAAATTAAGCTACATTGGCGATCGGCTTATGTATTTTAAATAAAAGTAGGTATTAGTTCGACGTATCGACGTCACGGATCACTCCATAATTTTTTGTTGTAACTTACTTGAACTTGTTAATATTTTTTTATTGAACGAATAATTTAGTTAGTTTTTTCCTTATAGTTCAAAGTGTGGTTATTTTTAATGAAAATTATTTAAAAAGTTTATTTAAAAATAACACGATTTAAAAATTAACAGATCAAGCAATATCCCGAGATGTTACGATTGCAAACCCTGCTTACAACCAAAATAGTGAACAACTAAAAAACTAAATTTGTAAGATTTTATTTTATTAATATTATACTTGTATACACCCACGATGGCCGCGAGGCTTAATCGTCGACCTATAACATCGTGGGTCCCTGGTTCGAATCCTAGGTCTGTCAAGTACAAGTATTGATTTCAATTTGTGTATGAGTCAGAGTATGGACCTAACAAGTTGAGCAAGTGGCTGACATCCATTTCTCGTAAAGACAAATTCTGTTAATACAAACCTCCACTCTGTGGAGGCCCAAATGATCTTATGGATAGAACATGGTCCAAAAATAATAATACTATAAACTGAAGTAGGTACGCAGTTTTGCACTAGGTTGCTTTATCGATCGATATACATTGACAAAATAAAAAAAGAACATCGAATTAAAATCGATTCCAAAATATGAACAATTAATCTATCGTAAAAATTTGAAAATTGAATTTGAGCAAAAAAACTTAGGAAAAGGAAATCAAACAAACATAATTTGACAAATTATACAGATTACATATATATACTATAGTATTTTGATCTATTTAATATTTTTGTTGACCTGACAGTAATGAACTTGAGTAAGTTTATAACTTACCTACAAACTGAAAGTCTTATTCACCGATTAAATGTTTTCAGTAAAAGTGTTTCAAATAATGACAATTATATTAAAATCACTAGCGATTATAATTTATTTTATTTAAAAATTTAAATTGCAGACACCTCTTGATTATTTAAACTCGTTAAAGTGAAAATGACGTCAGCAAAAAGTTTTCTTAAGATGTATCCACACTGGATTCATTCGCCGACGAAAAACGAAGAGAGAGCTATAACTCGTGAAGCAATCTTATCGCACTTTCAATTGCCTATTGCTTTATAGGAATGGCATTGTGATTTGGCATATAACACAGAATTATCAGTGATGCATGGGAAGAGAGCTGACGTATTTGGGTTCACGCAGTAAATCCTGAAGCCAATAAAGTTCGAATCATGTACGATTGCCGCTTTTTTTTCAAATCTACCGAGGTAAATATTTTCCCTTCTGTTCAAAACACATTTAGATAGGTACGTATAGGGGAGATGAAAATGTTTGATTTAGTAGGTATACTATATCATTACTTTAAGGTTAAATGAAAAAAAATGCATTTTGATATACTACGTGGAGTTTTTTCATTTGGTACTCTTTATGACAAACCAAATTGATTTATATTAGACGAAGCGCGTTTTTTTTAATATCAAAGACATCTTCGAAGTAAAATCTGATTAATGTTATTTTTAATATGAGACAAGACTATTTCAAAAACTGATCAGTTACCATTTAAATATTTTTTGTGTAAATGACGCTTTTATGTTTCAGAGTGATTATACAATAATTAATAACATTCACTGAAAGTATAAAAATATAATTTGAATTTAAATTCTTATTAGTTTAAGCTTATACTATTTCATTTGAGTAATTTTGTTTTTTTTTTAAATATATTATCACGTTTTATTTAAATAGCTCATTCCAGTGCTCGAAATGGAAAAATTTATGAACCAGAGCGCTTGATTAATTTTCGAAAATATTATTATATTTTTGAAATTTGATGCATATTTTATAAAAAAATAACTCTATTTGATTTTGTGTTATATGGCCAAGCTAGTTCAGACGATCAAATTAACTTGTCCATTCGACGGAGCGATCATCTCGGGAATTTAATGAACCGGAACTGCGCTCCGGTCATTTTGAGCCCTGTCATTACCTAATTTTATTCGGTTTCCAATATTTTAGATACATTGTTTATCATTTATATTTATAGCATTTTAATTGTCAGGCTTGTTAAATGTCTTAACAGTTAGTAAGTATTAATTGTAATTCACGATATTTTAAAAACTTCAAAATAATCAATAGTTCAAATTTTATACGTACTTCGTTTTTTAACGTTTTTACGGTCAATTAATATATAAACAAGAATTAATTATATTCTCTCACACTTACAGTGTTCATTTGCTGTCGATGAGTGTTCATAGTACCAGAAGATGTTGAAAGGCGAAACCAGTATCACAAAAATAACTTAAATAAAATAGTAAAAAAATCAGTTACAACATAAATGGTTGGTTTTAAAGTTAGTTTTTTCCACATTATATTTATTGTATTTAAAATTAGAACAATTGCCCATTTTCACAAACCATCAATACCCTTGACTGCAATAATCAAAATATAACTGGACATATTGGTAAAGTTATAGAGTAATCGAATCATTGAGTTTTAAAACAATAGTTGTTCATGTGGTTTGAAGTAGGTATATGTGCAGTATTTTGATAGATTTTGGTCATAATATTATGTTGACTTTTGCAATAGATTGCGTATAGGTATATTTATTTATTAGAATTTAAAAATAAAATACTATTAATATAGTAACGTATAATACCGTCTGATCGTGGATGATTTCGTCACGTAAAACCATTAATCTATTTTAAGAATGAAAACACAATGCACAAATACTAGAGTATTGACATGACCCGGCTCACGGCTAGCTCAATAATGCTACCGGGCCGTCACTGAGGAGACTAGTGATGAACTAAGAGAGGTGGATCTCCTTTGTAGTATCACAACTTTTGAATTCCCGAATAAAACTCTCAGCTGGTGTGGTGCCGAATTTATCCAGGTACCAGAGTTCACGGTCACACAATAAGGTTAACTGTCATTGTTCCCGTAATTAAATCTCATTAAAGTATCAGTAAACTATTTATTTGTTCACTATAGGATCTCTGTGAAATCTTTCACAAATTCCCAAAAAAAAAAGTCACACCTAATTCAGAGAATGTATACGCAGATATTCTTTGGATATTTTTAATTCATGAAATATTTTCCCATAAGAAAGAAAATATAATTTATTCTTTGGTCACACAGTATTAGGTTTATAAAAAGAATAGAATTTATTTTATTGTTGTTTATAAAGTTTATTTATGTTCACAGTATGTTTACAAATATGTATTTGTGTTTACAGCTTGTTTACAAAAGATTTGCTTAATGATTACAAATTTATTTACTAAAATTAGTTTTTATGTTTACAAATTTTTTTACTAAAATTTGTTTTTATAATTATGTTTACTTAATAAAGCTTCAAAAATTTATTTTATAATTCCGAAAAGATTTGTAAAATTTATTATTACAAACTGAGTTTATTAATTTGTTTTTATAAAACAAATCCGATCACGTAATTTATCCCGATTACGTCACCTCGTATGATGAGTAATGAAAAATAAAATTACTCCGCGAGCGCGTCACTATCGACAGATACGTGGTATTCGAGCTACGTTTTAGCGGCCGACGTCACTACCGACAGATACGTGTTATTTGCGCTACGTTTTGCCCGCCGAAGGGGACTTACTGGTACGTATGAATCGCGAATGTACTGAGAACCGTGTCTCACAACTTGGCAGTGAGGACTGCTGCTGGTTGAAGATCGCCGGTGAAGAGTGTAGAAACTAATGATTTTACGGAAAAAGGATGTCACTTTTTATACCCTCGGGATAGAGGTTTAACAGGAAACAGTCCGTAAGGGATAGCAGATCTATATCTCTCTCCCACGGGATAAACTTACGTATATCTCCCGTTCCTGACAACTTTCTAATAGAGATATCTTCTACTTTAGTCGGGTTAAATTTACTCTACTTTATTTCCGCAAAATTAAGACTTAATAGGGGTGTTTTAAGCACCCTCTAGAACATGTCCTTTAAATACGCAGTTACGGTGACGTAAGCAAAATAGTTGATTTTATATGATTTTTCGTGTTCAAACGAAGGGGAAAGTTTCTAGCTTTCCAACGAGATATCGGAATAGGCATTCGTGTACTAGATAAGGGAATGGCAGTCTTTAAATTTAAAACGTCAAAACGAAAGGTTGACACCCACGTACCAGTCCTTTCCACCACTCTTGGCCTTTTTAGGCCAATAGAATTTTACTAAGTTTTAATAAAACTATTTATTCCCGCAGAAAACGTTTCATTCGATATTTACCTTTCGGACGAACATTATTACGTGAAAATACTATAATATTATACTTAACATTTCAACTTAAATATATAAATGCTTAATCCTAACAAGATGTTAATTACGAGCGACTACAAATTTATTTAATCTTTAATAGTGGTTTTTCCATAGTAATCTAAACGTAACCTTGAATCTATTTTTATCTTGCAACTCAACACAGCTGGGCCGTAAATTCGAGTCGAACAGAATTCAGTTAAAGTTCAAGGTCACACGTCAATTTGTATTTTTAGTTGTAGTATTTGATTCTTTTATTTACTCAAGATGCGATTAAGATTTATTATTGTTTATGGGTAGAAACCCATCTATACCAGAATTTTAAGTTTTTCCAATTGTTACTTTTACAATATTCATTATAGTCAGTGAGTTATAGCATTAATAAAATCTATAATTATAATTACGCGTCTATAAATATAGGTACGCGTTTACAATATTTTTATAACGATAGTTAGCTTCTATCTTGTATTGATAAAATTAGTATTAAAATTCTTTATTCATAATTATACAGTATATAAATTTATAAATATTCAATTTTCTTTTTCAATTTTCATACACTTCCATTATTGCTATAAGAGTTATTGAAGCATGTACTTGCTAAATTTTACGTAAACAATCTCTCCCATAACTTATTTTCTAAGTTTAATGGAGATTTCCCGGAAATTTATATCAAATTAGATCGCGTTGAAATTTCATGACGTGATATTTCGAGGGCTGTGGTCACAGTGTTCCAATTACACTTGAGCAGTCTCGATTCTCCGAGGCGAAATTCTTTTACGTAAAATTTTATTACATTTACAAAGAAAAGGTTAACAACATACATTTTACTTCCTATTACTAAACGATTACGCTACTGGTTACCTGTTCATGGTCCCTTTCGACCATTTCTTCCCTGCTTCTTCCATAGTTTAGAACCATGGGACTTGTATATCCTGTTTATACCTTGTCGTGAGGTTGTCGCACGGCTATTGAGAAGTAGAATTGACTACAAGGCTAGATTTGTATAGTTATGTCGTTAAACCATACTCTGCCACAAACACTAACTGAAGGTCGGCGTTTCTGCTCGTGTCAGTATCTTGGTGTCAAAGTCGTACAAACGCCACCTCCTACTAGATTCATATTTTAATTGATTATGGCAGTGCAAGTGATTCTCTTTTAAAAAAATCCACCAAAAGTATCAAAAACGGTCGTTTTCGTATATATATTTTTGAGATTAAGGTTAGCATTATAATATATATGAAAGATCGACACTTTACTTACACCCATGTTGAGTCTCGTGTAAATTTTTGTAAATGGCTTATGTCCTACTTTGATAGGTACTCACGGTGCATGGATTTTTAAGATTTTATTGGAATTTTTAGCATTTGGAGGCCAAAAATTCGCGGACCAACAGAAATTTTCTGCAGACCACCAGTTGAGAAACACTGGACTTTAAACCAGTGACGTCCCGTGGTGGTAGGCAGGGTGAGCGTCGCTTAGGGGCGGCAGTTACTCAAAGGGGGCCAAATCGAGGAGAATCATTTAGTATATATAGAAATAGCTACCTAAACTGAGTACTTAATAACGAAGATATCTTTCCTTTAAAAAAATCAGATCACTGGTTGAAAACTAAATGTATTAATTAACATAAAAAGTTTACCAGGACTGTAATTTTTTGTCTGGCTCGCGATAACTAGTTTACTTCTGTTGCCATTCGATGTCTTTGGTGACCAAAGACGAAACGATCACGGATGATAAAAAATATTATATAAAAAAATGGGGCGGAATTATGGCTCTGTATGTTAAATGATATTTTTGTTTGTGCAGGTACAAAACAATCTCAAATTGCAAAATTCAGGTGGTGGCTGTAGATATAATTGTGAGTCGTTCCTTACGATTAAAAGTTAGTAAGGTTACAACAGGCCGAATGCGCTCATCTCACCAGACTAATTGTGTTATCTAATCATACTAAAAGTGTCCAAGTACAGTTAGACGCTTACTAATGTTTTTCAGGGAGCTCAATTCGGCGTTTACGGTGCAAAACTTTCCCTATTCTGAAAAGTTCGACCCACCTCCGGAATAAAAAAACACTTTTGTTTTTTTTTTTGAGATTCCGATTGCGCGTTGATTTTAAACGACTTTTACTGGCATTTTGTAAAATATATATTCAACGATTTTGCAAAAACAGGGGTTTTTACAAAACACATTACGAAAACTTTTGTTTTAACATTATTGAATAACAAGTCAAGTTAAAGTGTTGTTTTATATTGGAAAGCTTTTCTTTCTATAACCCTTCATTGTGTAAGTACTTAACAATTATTGTTAAAATTATACTGTTATCATTCTGAAATAGGTTCTGTTGTATATTGGCTTTCTTCAACTTTCCGTATAGTCTGTAAACTCTGTGTTGGAAACTATTAATTTTCCACTGAATTCCTTTAGCTCTACCTCATTGTTGCTTATCTCTATGTCCAGTTTACTGTAAAGAAACTGCCTAAAACAATTAATCTTTAAACGTTTTATTGGCCACGTAATCAGAGATGAAGATTCGATTCCTGCCGGGTGTCATACTTTTTTCATTTTTTTTTCTATTTGTTATAATATATTTTCTCAGAAGTGTTTTTCAAAATTATATATGTTCAATAATTAGAATGGCACATTCTAAAATCTTGTGAATTATTCGTTAAATAAAAGAAATAGTAAGTAAACATAATCGCTTCATTATGAAAGCTTTTCACACACATTTTCTATATTACACGGTTTGGAAATTCATGTACAACTTATTTATACCTAATGTTTTTTAAAGATTTTAAAAATAAATATCAGCAGTTAAATAAACTATAATAATATATACTATCCACTTTTGTCGATTTAAATAAATAAATATACCATGCTCTTTATATAGCAATAAAATAACAGCCCTATGAGTAGTGAATAGTGCATAGTTAAAATTATAACGAATACTTTATGAACTAAAACAACTTCAATTAGGTGAAACAAAATATTCCATCCAATAGTTACAGTCATACGAATTCCATTTTCGTTCTTAATTAGAAGTCGAGTGAAGATTATTTAAAAGTTTAATTAATGTTACTTAATAATCATACTGAGTAGATAAAGTGGGACTGTAAGCTAATGAGATAAAAGCTACCGCATGTTAAAAGCGAGCTTGGAGATATTCCTTTTTCTAGAGAAAGTGTTTTTGTAACTGGAGCTTTTTAGTGCAATTTATATTTTTCTTTGCGAAGTACTGTAGGTATACTATGTTCGGTTTTGATCCATTTAATTTGAATTAACATTATTACTTTAATAACATTATAGTCATTGAATGATTGTATGGTTTAAGACAGTGGGTTTAACTTTAGCATATAAATAGGAATAATTAACAAACATTATTAATTTAGACGAAGTAATTATTATTCCTAAGATTTTTGCTTGTTGAAACCTTTGTATCATTTTGAAAAATCTCAATGAACTTACCTATTTGATACATATCATATTATAATGGTCTAATCAGACTCAAAAACCACCTATAGTATGTGTAGTCTCAAATAATAGATAATTTATTACCTACATACCTGTTACAATTAATTATTTCCACGGGATACACACAAAGAGAATCAATAAAGTTCTGATCCACAAAACATCCGTTTTATGAAAGCGCCGCAGACGAAATTTTCAACTTCAACTAGTTATAGTAGCTGTGAAATTATCGTTTATTGTTTCTTATGAAATAGTCAGTCGTAGTATATAGGACTATCGATTTTTCATATAATTATATTCATATACAAATAATACTTTAGTATTTTAACTTGTATAGTTAAACATGTTGTAGCAACTGTAGTTATTTGAAACCAATGAGGTTTGATTTTTCGCTACGCTCATATTATGTTCATACAAATGAAAATCATACATTACCCACCTTCAGTTTGGGCAAACCAGGTATCAAATCTCATTGGATGAAAATCGTACAATACTAATCTGTCGATTCCTCATTGGATACATAATATTGAATACTAATACGCCGACTAATGAATGGCTTTGAATGCTTTTCCAACTCTCTAAAACGGTGTATGCATAAAATATATGTAAATTTAGCTAAAAGTTTATCCTATATGGTAAATCGATGCTTGAGACATACATATTATAGAAAATACTACCCAATATTAATCTATATTAATATTATGTTCATGTCATAATATGCAACATCGGAGCGACGTTCCTGGAAGGTTTGATTTTTGGCTGTGCGGCAGCGTGGTGAGTTTAGATGTAAGAGCCGGCTTAGATATTGTGAAAAAGCGGACGGAGAGACGTTTTACACATTGTTATTCCTATTACATTCGTGCAGCCGACACCTGGTCGGATGTATTCTGAATAACTTTTTACTAACGCTGTGTGTATCCCTAATCTTACAATAAATACGGATATCCGCAAAAACATAATAATATTTGGTTGCGCTTTTTTTAGTGGACTGTACTTTGAAGATACTTGTGGATGGATTACGGATCTAGGGGAGGTAGTTTAAACAAGATACCAGACATTGACCTTTTAATATGCTGGCACGCGCTGGTGCTGTTTCGGTGTTCACGCACTTACGCACTCACACACTGTTAAACGGACGGTTCAGAATGTCACTATCACGGTTTCACTCGGGTTTTGGGATAAATGATGATGACAAGTTTAGGATGAATGATAAACGCGACGTTCGCTCAATTCGTATCAGATTTGGCGCAACGAAAGTTGAACAGATACGTTTTAGATCAGTCACTCTGTGGTTAACCCGGCCTCGTTCGTATCATATCAGATATAGCGTGATAGAGCCTTAGCTTTAACAAGACTAGGCGCGTCGGCTGTCTTGAAGTAACTGAATTTAATTTGCAATCACAATCGTCTCATAATCCGTAACTGCTGACTTGCAACAATACCTGAAGATTTGAGGTGGATGGGAAGAACAGAATTATTGAAACAATAATCATTGGCCCAACCAATATTTGAAACACGGCATATTCGAACCTCTTGATCAAGACACGCCGATGACTAGAGCAATATTTGAAGCCTTATTCTTTAGGGCTCAATGCATGGCATTCATGAATATGGTAGTAGCTCCATGAGGTCAAAGAAGACGTAACAATAAGTGGGTATAGGTATAAATAGCTGAAGATTCCAAAAGGTAGTCGGGATACAAAACCCGTGATTAAATAATATGAAAACGTACAAATTTTATATCACTCTAATTATTTTGTCTTATGCCGTAGGTAGACTATTGTAATAAAACTATTTACTACGTTCATTACACAATATTATTTATTATACTGACAGGTAAGTAATATAGATCTCTTTTTCATTACAGTTTATATCTCCAATATTGAATTTAGGTATACATACCTGTTTTATGTTTTTATATGATATATATTTGATAAATTGTTTTTCATTTACGAATTTGTCTCTTTTTTTCACGTGCTCGCGTGTAAGGGTGGAAAAGAATAGAAGCCTGTCAAGCTACAGAATGATTGGCCTCGGAATGGAAAAAATTGAATCCAGTTTTACGACTCGATTCTTTTTCGTTACAAGATTAACCCCCGGTTGTTTATCAATTTATTGAGGGGATGGGGATGAGAAATGTTCCCAGGATTCACTCAAATCGTCTGATTGAAAACAATTGTAAAAAATCGTAACTCAATAAACGGTATTTTTGTATTTCGAGAGAACAATAATAACAACACATTTCGTACACTTCTTTTTCGGAATTAGTCAAACATTTTATTGCCAATATAAACTAAAGAAAAACAAGTTAAAACATATGTCTATATTTAATAAACCATTTCTTTCATTCAACGAATAATTCACAAGATTTTAAGAATGTAACATTCCATATATTGAACATACATAATTTGAAAACACCTCAGATAAATAATACCCACTAGAAAACAAATATTTGAAAAAAATACGATGCTCGACGGGATTTGAACCCGTAACCTGGTATCGCGCCAACTGTGTTAGCAAGTTCAAGTAAAGTTTGGTTATATTACAAACTCAATAGATAGGATCTCATTAATACGTAACTAATTTTTGAAAAAAAAAAGCTATGAGAATATATTTGACAGAATCATAATAATATAATATTTCACATTTTTGACACTGATACAATGAACAAAAAAACTGCCCCACATGTATTTTACAGTTAAATGTATTTTATTCTTATTTTAATATGCAAGTCATTCTAAGATTTTGATCATATTTATCAATTCAATGAGTAAATATTTTTCCTGGGTTATAAAACTAACTACTTATCTGATTACATTTTTCTCACAAACCTATAAGTACACTGTTTTTTTAATTATGTTTTATTAATGGATACGTCGAATTTATAATGTACCTGCGCATCTATTCTATACACAAGACTGCTATATGCCGCTATGAGCAGCTATCGATGGTAGTTTTTCATTTTTTTTTCATTATTAGCTCTTATTGTAACAATTACAATAAGTTACAAGTCAAAACTGTCTGCCTCGCTCTAAAATTTAGCACAACCAAGAGAGGTTCTGTTAAAACATAGCACTTATTGTAACAATTACAACTAACTTATTATAATTGTTAAAATAAGTGCTAATAATTCGATACAAAAAATGAAAAACTACCCTCGATAGCTGCCGATAGCTGTATATAGCAGTCTTGTGTATGAATAGATGCGCTGATGTTAATAATTGAAATAGTAATCCTAAATTTTTATCAAAAACAGTTAGTTATAGGTAATTAATGGAAGGCAACTATGCTGACCCACGGTGGCCGCGCGGCTTAAGCGTTGGACCATAATGCCGTGGGTCCCAGGTTTGAATCCTGGATCTGGCAAGTACACATATTGTTTTTTAATTTGTGTCTATCAGGGTATGGACCTAATAGGTTGAGCAAGTGGCTGACATCCATTTCTCGTGAAAAATCTGTTAATACAAAACCTTTACTATGTGGAGGCCCATATGATCCTATTAGAATCGGACATGGTCGAAAGAAAAGAAGGAGAATTAATGTTACTTATTAAAGAAGACGGTCCTCAATAAAAAAAAATGTGTATGTGTGTTATGATTTTTTGTTATAACATGGATTATGTACAGAGAGATTATGTTATTATGTGATTCAAATAATTATATGTCTGAGACTTGTTATCACGATGTCATGTTTTGCATATTTTGAAAATTACAAAATAATGATTTACTTTGAGTCATTTTAACGTAAACTTTTGAACAAAGAAGAAATTAAACTAGCATTCACAAGGTTTGAGATAGTAATTATTCAAATGCTCAATAATTTGCGACTGAGACAGAAGTATCATTCCGTACCCTTTCTTTTGATCTCGAAGGCTGATTTCGTAACTTTACAACGGAGATTTCCAAATCGGACGACGGCGTCATAAATTTGAAAACAGTCAACCTTACAGGGTCTGGTTAGTACCAAAGTTGAATTTATAGGTTTTATATTCCTCTATCTCGGAGGCTCGGAGGCTTCGTGGCTGACTACACTCTCCCTTTTGTTACGCGGAATGGGCCAAGTTTTCAAAGATTTTCACAACTTACAGTTTTCCATCGTGTTGATTTAAATTCGACCAGAATATAATGTATATTTTGTTTTGCCATTATCCTATAATAAGCCAAATTATTTATTACATACGGAATAGAAATAATCACAATAAGGAAATCAGTCTATAAATATACATCATTATCTTTTCAGATTTTCTAAAGAAAATCTGGTAATTACGTATTATCATTAATTTAATTCTAAAGCCTTAAGGTATCTACCGTAGAAATTATATCAATACTGTTATACTAATAAGCTACCAACGTAGTGGCGGAACTACGTTCTTGGGGCCACATTTGCGTGGGATGAGGGGGTTTTTTAATAGGCAAATTATATATTATTGAAGGCATATAGTTCGGAAATACCTCAGAAACACGTTTTAGATACAAATCTTGATAAAATAATGTGTCGGGCAGTGTTGAAAACTGTCACTGAAAAAAGGCCAGATAAGGTAAAAAAAAAACAAATTGACAGAAAAATATTATTTAGGTATGGTCCCAACATTGAAGCTCGATTTGATATAAATTAAAAGGATTTCAAGTTATACACATTTATATTTTTATAAAAATTGATGTTTTTTTTTTTTAATAAATAAAAATATATTAAAATTTCTATGAATTAGTCAAAAATCTCTTAAGTTAAACTTAGAAAACTTAATAAACTAAATCTTAATAATAAATATGACTATAAAATATTATGTAATAATAAGATGGGGTCCTTTGAAAAATTTACATTTTGTTTATCTTTGACTTAAAATAAAAAAAATATTTCTTTTTAATGTTTTCAGATACATATTATTTATTAATTAAAACAGTTGAAATTGTAAATTATCAAAAAGATATCTCAAATTGCAAGGTTCGTGTTTTTAAGAAAAAACGTTTCTTTCACAATTTTGTAAATATAAACAATCGGTGTGTGTACTTATGTACGCGCGTTAGAAGTTATACTTTGGCGTAACAAAAAAAAAAAAACTTGTGATAGACTTGATTCTTTGACTAGCTCTTAAATATCTTGTTAAATTACACACTCAAGAAAAAGGACCGCTTATTGGAACGCCGTCGGACTATTTCTATACACTTTAACATATATTACTAAATTATATAATGGTTTCTCGTTGTTTTTATTTTTAAAGTACCAACTGTCACTCTGACGTTTAATCGTTTGTTAACGTTGCAAATGGGCGACAATAATAAATTTGCTGCCTAGGCAACGAAACAATTCTAAACTATAATATTAAACTGTATAATCGTCACGATTGCAGTATCATACTGTGGCGTAAAGGTAGTGCGTTTGGCTGATAACCTTAACGATAACTATCACATGTTACACGCCAAAAATACACTCTGATCTGATTTTCAAAACGCGCCAAAAGAAGTATAACTTCAATAAAAATACCCATTCGTTGAATCAAAAGAAAATAATTTGATACAAAACGGAATTATTCAGATACGGTATTGCAATGAAGCGAAAAAGGGGTTCAAACGACCACCAAAGGAAATTTACATATTTAGTCGTATGTAATAGTTTGCAGATGACGTCTTATTCCGATTATCTTGTGATGATATATTCAAATATAGTGGTATTTACTGTAATTATTAGGAAATATTTTAGATAAAATCACAATACACGCTATTGTACCTTGTTGATTTCATCGAACTTTAAATAAAAAAATTCTACATACTTTTATAGATTTGAAAATATAAATAAACTTTTGAGATAATACAATTTTTATGGAATAAGCTTTTGGTCTTTTATAACAAGTATGTACTAGGGGTGACTAGATTCCGCCACTGTGAAACCACACTGGTCCTAGTTATTTAATTATTATTACAGAGCTATATCCGGTTATATGTATAATAGATAATCTGATTATAAATAACACCATTAAAGTGAATATACAAAATCGCATAAGTATTATAATATAGTGGTTGTGTGTAAATTTGAATGCTGTGATGTAGGAAGTTAAGTAATTTTAATGAAACAGCGTAGGAATATTCTATTTCCATTCTATTCATTTTATTCTATTTCATATTCTATTCCCATATCATTCTTTTCATTTTTTTGAAAATTTAAGTACATTATATTTTAATAATCACTCAATTATTATTAATCATCATTGTTTGGTCTAAACTTTTACCCATAATATAAAAAATATGTTTAATAAATTATTCCTAATATAATCGAATACATAAAATAATCCAACTAAGAAGAGTTGGTCATTTTCAACGAGTGGGTTTGAGCTGACCAGTCTAATCTAGGTGGAATAGTGTTATAATTACCAAATTGTGGTGGTTAAATGGGGTGGCCCAGGACCTACGAGCGATTGGAATTATGGATTGGAAAAGGATTACGAATGATAGACCGGATTGGGGAAGACAACTCGAAGAGGCCACGGCCCACCTACGGCTGAATGATGATGTTTGATATGTGGTAGAAATGAAGTGACACCCACGATGGCCGTGCGGCTTAAGCGTCGGCCGATAGCATCGTGTGTCCCAAGTTTGAATCTGGCAAGTACACATATTGTTTTTCAATGTATGCATGATTCAGAGTATGGACCTAATAAGTTGAATAAGTGGCTGACATCCATTTCTCGTAAAAATAGAATCTGTTAATACAAACCTCTACTATGTGGAGGCCCATTTGATCTTATTAGAATCGGATATGGTCGGAAGAAGAAGGAAGTGGAGATGGATCATGAGTCTTGTGGAGGGCCAACTGAGTCCGTCGTTAGCAAACGTATTTTTCCAAAAAGACTTTTCACGTATTGTGTATGCTTGGAATCAATTTGTGTACAAATATGTACGTCTTATCTGTTTGAGCAGTTGTGTTATGGGCGTTTTTAATGTTAGTTGAAGGGATTTTGTTGTACTTTGAACAATATCTTATGCTTTGTAAGAAATACGCATCTTTTGAAGACGTTATACTTTAGTAACTGTACGAATGGTTTTAACTGTTTAGAAAACCCTTTTAAAATCTTCTGATGAATCAATTGCGTTGTCTGTGTCAAAAAAAAAATGCCTCAGTTTAGATTCTCTAGTTTCTAGTACATGGCCCCTACATCCTGAAATGGCCACCCTAGCCATTGCTAAGGTTAAAGGCAATGTGACACATTACACATTAAATCACCTATTACAGCCTATCTAACTTCAATATGCACCTTTCTCTACATATTAAAAAAATATTTTAATTATCTTGAAGATGATCATAAAAATATTAGGTTACCTACCTACGTTTTCCGTAACAGTAGCTTGTTGGGATATATATCTTAAGTTTCTTTTAGCACCCATGAATAGAAGCACCCATACAATTTTATAACACACGGAATTCATACAAAGCATTAAATTTCTAAAACTCATATCGAACATCGCACATAAGAATATACGTAGATAGGCTCGTAAACATACTGGCCGGTTAATATGCATGGTTCGGTTTGGATAGCATACCCCGTACCGATCCTTTTGAATTACTTGCCCTTTTGGTAATTGACTGTAAAACATATTTCACCAAGTGAAACTCACCTTAACCCCGTGGGATGGCGCTTACGAATTTATTAACTGTGAAAGCTCCTTATCTCTTTGATTCTGAATATTTCCAAGGTCTATTAATATCTACTACTTTCAAAAGATTTATATATAATGCGCTGTGACTTTAATATACGCAATAAATGTAGGCAGCATTCTCTACCTGTTATTATTCATGTTTTTATTTATTCATCGTTTTCGTAGAAGCTTTCAGTTTTTTATAGATTTAAAGATAAAAAGAATCTTTTACATATCTATAAGTGATAACTCCCGTTTATGTTAACGTTTACCGCTTTATATATCAGGTCACGTCATACAGGTATTTTGTATTTCAGCTAATATGCACTTACTCTCTCCATATTTTAGCTATTACTAGAATTGTTAAAAAAAATAAAAACCAGATATTTATACATATATTAAAATATACCAATAAAATAATTGTTGATTTCAATATGTCCAATTATAAATTCAAAAATTAATAAGTTAATTTAAGTAAGTAAAATTTGTTTAATGAAATAAATATTACCATATTTTTAAATTTAAGTTGCACAATGAATATCGCATAGACTGGGATTAATAGTCATAAATAAAAACTGAGCACATCAACTATCTTATGAAAGAGCCTAGAGCTAGAGAGCCTAGAGCCTAGAAAGGCCGTGCGAGGACCGTGATGTCACATGGCAAGCTAAAATTATTAATGACGGAGTGCAACATTTCAGGATTATACCCTGCGCTGCATGTCGGATGAAAATAGTTTCATGTGACTCCAGCTGTTTTTTTTTCAAACTAAAATAATGCATTCCATGAATGTGCGGAACTTCATTTTGGCAACGTGTGTTTTGTGAATAACGATGACGTCACATCGAGGTATTCGACACGTTATATATGGGATGAGTTTAGATGTGCGAGAAGGCTTACGGCTAAACCAACATACATTATAGAAGTAGAGTACGACTTTCATAATATCGAGTCTTCTACGTCACCAAGGTCGTTTCTGGAATTAAATCCCTCCGTCCATATTTACTATCATTCTACTATTTTCCCCACGCCCGTAATTCAGTTTATGTTCGATATCGCGTAGAGTCTTTTTAACATTAAAATATCTAAACCTTTGCGGAAACAGACGAATACCATTATTTCGAATGTAGAAGTATTGTGGGGAAGGGAAACAGAAAAGAAAGCTTTTAATTTCTTCTTAGTAGTGCCAGAGATAGAGTATCTGCTATGACAAGTCAATACGCAATGAGCACATGCCGTAATAGTTTATTACCTAACGACGATCAGGCCACAAAACATAACAAATGCAATGACCGCCACATGTCTCACAAATACCGCCAATATTAAATGCGTGTTTCGTTTACGTGACAAACTTAAATTCATATTATGGTACATAAATAACTATTGAAAACAGTTTACTGTTTAAAACTTCTTTAAGTTTACTCCATATTTCTCCATACTCAAGAATTTATCATCTTACAACCTCACCTGGAAGGTTACTCATTTCCACTTTTGTGTTAATTGGTTTCAACAACCTTTCGACAAAATGTTAAAAATGGAATACTTTCTGTAAACATGGAACGTCTGGTCACCCTACTCGGTATTTATTTTTATTAGATACATTATTTAAATAAATTGAAATTAATTTAATACAATGACTTTCCGCAAATAATTTACAATAAATTGACGATAATAAGATTGATTACGTTGGGTTAGGTTAGACAAATTTTTATAGAATGTCACTTGTAGAAACGAATGTTCTATCTCTCGTTCATAATGATAATAAAATAATATATGTGTCTTCAAATAGTATAGTATTTTATCTTTTACATACATACAATGTTATTTTGAACAATGCGTGGTGCGAAGCGACAATGACATTTGTGTTCGCGAAGTGACAGGTTATGTTGTGGGTACTATTTATAGTATTACCTAAAAATATATATTGGTATTTTTTTATTTTCTTGTGTTAAAAGATTCTAGAGTCTAGACGATACGTAGATATTTATTAATATGTATTCTTCTATTAATTAGATTCTGAGAAGAGATCAGTTACAAGAACAAATTATTATTATTAGTCTCTTGGTCTTGTTTATAAGCTGTTAAACCGTTAATAGTGAGTAATGTTATTGCTTATTAGGATGGACAGGAAACAATTAGGCACAAAACATGCACGCCTCAACAAATTGTGAGACGAAATTATTTAATAAAGGCAATGATTCCCCTAATTATAGCATTTCATTCATATATCAAACACGAACGCGAGAACACGAAAGCATGATTATAACATGAGAGTAAAAATCTCATTCATATAAATAATACAAACATGAAGGTACGTATTTTTAGCAATTCATTGTGTTCTTTTTTGTTATTGTTTATTTGAAAATAAATTTTGTTTTATTTTTCGTATTTTTTTTAAGAAACTTTCAAGATTATATAATTAATAAATAATAAAAAAATCGGTACAAGTCAGTTATGTGGAATACAGCGGCAAAAAGATTTTGAAAATACCCGATATACTGGATTATTTGTTAGTTTAGGTTAGGTTAAGTAAGGTTTTTTTTTTTGAATTATTAATAACCGTGTCCTTGCTTTTTCGTACAAGGTGGTTGTTAGTAATTTTGAACAATCACAAACACCCAGGCTTTGAGAAAAACACATAAATATTGTGTGTCCTGACCGGGAATCGAACCCTTGTTTAGGTTAGGTTAGGTTAGGTTTGGTTAGGTTAACCTAACAAGTAATTTAGTATATCGGTTATTTTCAAAATGTGTTTGCCGATGTATTCCACATAACCGACTTGTACCAAAATTTCTCTTATTCAATGAATAATCCACAAGATTTTGAGAATGTAACATTCCATATATTGAACATAATAATATCATATCAAGAAACTTTCAAGATTAAATAATTAATAAATATTAAACAATTTAGACTAAGTAGACGTTATAACTCAAATATTTGGCGAAAGCCGGGCATCGGTTAGTAATTATGGTAATAAATATTCCTTGATTTAATACTTAAAAACCGATAGTCAATAATAACGCAATTTGATAAGGATTTCGTGTAGGACCTACTAGTCTAAATTCTCACAATTAGATAGGAGGCTCGTAGCATAATTATTTAATGCACAGTGGCGGGATACCAGTGGTTATACGGGTTCAAATCCCGTCGAGCATTGTATTTTTTTGTGTATGTATATATTAGGTTGTTTTCTAGTGGGTACCTATTGAGGTGTTTTCAAGTTATATATGTTCAATAAATAAATACTTAAACTACTAAACGGGGTAGTGATAGTTGACTAAGGGTATAATGAAGGTCGAAAGACGTTGGAATAAAGTGCCGATTCGGGTAAATAAACATTCTCACGACTCAGTTGTAAGTAAGGATTCCAATCCCGGGATCCCGAATCCCTGGATCCTGAGCTATTTTCGATACCTATGAATCCCATTGGTAAACATAATCCCGAAACTTTCGGGATTGATTTTTTTATCAATTTTTATGGAAAATAAAATAAAAACGAAAATATAACAGAAAAAATACTTTTAATAACAAATAACTACATTAGAAATAAGCTGAGTTTGAATGAAGTTTGATTTATGCCCATGTGTAAGTTGCCGATATATTTTATTTTTTCACCTAAATTAATAAAAATGAGAAAGATTGGAAAAAAACAATGCTTCGTACTTTTAACAAAGTAATTTCACCATGATCTCATAAGTTTTACGGGAGTTTCATATTTAGCTGACTAATTAGATTTATGAAGCGGAAAGGCCATACGCCATGATTTGCTTTACTATTTTATATCTTGCTTACCCATTCATTAAGTCTTTACTCTCAGAAATAGCAATCTCATATTGAATTCACATTATTATTTATATTACAATATTATTTACTCCATTAAACTTATGTATTTCCAAGATTGAACGTACACAATAATATTAACAATACATGTCTTAAATGGTATAAATTATACTAGATTTATTTTTGACCGATTTTATCAATGTTATTTGTAAATATAAAATTTTATATTAAATCTGGAAAAAATGCCAATCCCGGGATCAGAATTTTGGCTCGGAATTGGATTCCCTAGTTGTAAGTAAACAAAATGTTGTCCAAAGTATTATCGATTATTGATTGGTGGTTTAATATAATTTGTCACATGAGTTGATATTATGTACGATCTTTCAGCATCGTCAGATCTTTGAGATCGTAATATGTGTCTCTGTAAACTAAACTCTGAATGAACGCGTTATTTAAACTATTTTTAATCAATAATTATTGGAGAAAATTTAAAATTGATCATTCGTTATTTCATATACATAATTTGGATTACCTCTGATATATTATTATTAACGAAATTTGACAAACACATTGTCGCATAGTTGGTAAGAAATTTGGATGTGATTGGTATTGCATAGACCAGGATTTCTAAAGCTTTTACTGCGATGGAACACTTAAACGCAAATCGTAAAAGTTTAACGGAACACTAAATAAATAATACACAATCTATAAAATTTACAAAAATGAAAATATATAGATAATTATTTATTTAGTTATTATTTTTGAAACATAAGTACAACATGAATGAAGTTATTATTGACTTCGATGATTTTGGGTTCATGAATTGAAAATCTTTTTGATATCAGGTACAATATTAGAAAGCTGAAATCTTATATCTGGTGTGGCGTCGATTCTGTTCCTGGATTTTGACTTCGTTGCAGCATACTAAGAAAATTTTACTTCGCATAAATATATCGTAGTAAACGGAAGTCAAGTTTGATGCGCTAGGGTACATACTCTTCTCATAAATTCGTGGTACATAGTTTGGTTAATCTCTTCGGCGATGATTAGAAAACTTAATAAACTAAATTTTAATATTAAATATGACCATACAATATACGTAATAATGAGATAGGGTTCAATTCAACAAATTCACATTTTATTACATTTTTACAATTGTACCTACTCAAGTTTATCTTTGACTTAAAATAAAAAATATGGTACTGTTCGGTTATCAGGAATACAGCGGAAAACACATTTTGAAAATACCCGATATACTGGATTATTTGTTAGTTTGGGTTAAGTTAGGTTGGGTTAGGTTAGGTTTGGTTAGGTTAACCTAACAAATAATCCAGTTTATCGGGTATTTTCAAGATGTGTTTTCCGTTGTATTCCTGATAACCGAACAGTACCAAAAATATTTTTCTTTTTTGTGTTTTCAGATACATATTGATTAATTAACACAGTTGAAATTGTAAATTATCAAAAAAATGTCTCAAATTGCAAGCTTCGTATTTTTCCGCAGGTGCCTCTGGTAAGTATAGACATCGCCTTAAGCCTCTCAGCCATTGTGGGAGTAAAAAAATAAAGTAAAAATAATGGTAAGTAACATATTACCGGACCCGGAAATTTCCGTGATTAATGTTTAAAATCGATGAACATTTATTTTTGCCGAAAGAGTGCTTAAAAATCATTCAATTGCGTGTTCGGTGACAGAGTAACATTGGCGAACTACGATAACTTATCGTTAGCTCCATTGAGTTGGCAAGACGTTGATATGCACATACACGCCACAATCTAATGATTAATTCTTGTTTTAAATACACCCCTAATGTAAATTTCGTTACGCGGCTACAATGTCGCCCCCTCGAGTAAGTATAATATTTAGAAGGGGGAGTGTGGCTTAATGTATCCGGTAATTGAATGAAAGATGACGGGCCCTAGCCGGCGAAAGGCAACCGACTCATGTAAGTGATAATTTAACCCGGTTTCTTGCCGTTTTGATCCACAGCGTTTCACCAACACTTGCCACACCATCATTATAATGAAAATCATTCTCATGGTTATTACAAGGACATTTGCGTATCCCGTGACAGCGTCTAAAACTTAGAATTTTCACAAATCCTGGGGGCATCTATACGTAAGTAGTAGTTTTTTTTTATGATACGGAAGTATGGACTCAATAAACCAAAATACGTGTAGCGTTCAATGACTTCGGGCATTGCCGACTCAAGTAGAAAGCCGATACATTCACAACGACTGGTCCTCCTTTTTCCGCCCTTCCCGTTGTTGTATATGTATGAACTGTGTGTGCTCATACTGACGCGTCTGAACACGGGTTCACACAAGGAATGGTTGTATTTGAATAGATAAGTTACATGATAAATAATATACTAGCATTAACACACCTTCTACAAATGTAATGCATAGATCAATGCTACATATTTTTTGGAAATCGATATAACCACCGGTTTTTGTGTGAAGGACTAGTCTTACTTTGACAGTGCTGATGAATAACAGGAATGTATATTATTGAACCTAATAGGTTGAGCAAGTGGCTGACATCCATTTCTCGTAAAAAACAAAATCTGTCAATACAAACCTCCACTCTGTAGAGACCCGTATGATCCTATTAGGATCGGACGTCGTCGAAAGAAGAAAAAAATATTATTTATTTATTTATTTGAAAAATACACGTTGAGTACATAACAAATTATAATTCAGGACGTTCACAAGATGAAATTTAGAATAAAAATTACAAGCAATCAGTTCGAAAAATCAGAAAAAAAGTGGAGGAAAAAAAGAAAGCAAAAATAGTTTTATACAAAAGAAATAAAATTTAAAAAAACAACAATGATTCAAAAAGTACAAATTAAACAATAAAATAGAATTTAAAAAAACAGAATATATAATGGATCGCCAAAAATTTTATTAATAACACTGATGGTTAATATATTTGATTTGAGAATTTTTTATAATTCAATTTGAAACGACAAAGGGCGAATCAATAAATCAAGCAATCTGGGATCTGATTTTAACATATTGATTCGCTGAAATTGATGATTGATTGAGCTGAAAAGTGGACCACTCGTTGCTTGTGCAAAAAGTTATGCTCAGGCTTTATTAATCTAAAGATGGCGGTGCTTCGGCCTTATTAGCATTATTTCGACAGTGTAAGAATTAGCAAGTCGTTTAAACTATCTCACAATCGTCGCATCTACGGTCAGCATATTCTACACGCGTGACATTCTTCGAAGTGATAGAAACGTTTAAAGTGCAATAATGCAGCAGATTTCTCAATTGCAAGCCCTCTCCATCTCCCATCTCAGCCCGATCAGTAAACTTCGTGTTAGTTGCTCCGCACAGCATTCTGTTCCACCGAGATTGGACCTCGGAACAGTATCATGTAACATAATGCTCTTATAACATATTTTTGTATTGACTGTTTACGTTGCAAATAACACTCGCTCCTCCATCTATCGAAACAACCACCAAAATCGCAACTTCGCGAAGATATGAAACATGTTTAGGTACCATTTAATGGTAAATACTTTAATAAAACTTTGTAGTTTCATAAAAAAATAATTCGTACAGGATTGTAGCGATATGTAGAGTTGCTACTTCATAATTTTGCCATCCCGGCTTTAGGATGAATATTATGTAATATTATTCTAAAAGTATTTTTTTTACAAATATGTAATATTTTTATTATTACTACATAATTATATTAATACAAGTTAATATCATTTAATTTAATTTTATGCGAGGTAATCAAGCAGAGAGGCGAATAAGAAAATGCAAAGTTATAAAACGTATACTATACTATATTGTATAGTCAGAATGATCAAACATTGTATTTTACAACGTTTTTCTTAGATCATATTCTTATTTTTCCGGTGGTCCTTTGTCCGGTACAAATCTTGTAATCGATTTTTAACTAACTTCCCGACTAGCTAGACATTTGAAACTTTTAGAATATATCAAAACACGATGCTAATGCATTTCTAATACTTTTAGCTGTTTTGTATGAAAAGTTATTTCGACACCATTATTGGTTGCTAGGGGTCTGGGTCCTGGCAACTAAATTATTAATATATACGTGCGTTACTATGGAAATTAAAATTACATTTCAGTATTATTTCTATCAAGTACAAATTTTTTTAATCATTTAAGTTAGCAAGTCAAGTTTATATGATTCAACAGAAAATTTAAAAACGTTGTATATAAAAAGTTCTTTTTATCTTGTAATTATTTATGATGAAATCCTAAGATTATTTCCAAATGAACACACAATACCTAACAATTATTTATTACTTCAATAATTACTGCCGTGAAATGTATTCCTGCGAAACCATAACCATTATAATAATTCATCCGGGAGGGCAATCCACTCGTTGTAAGAAACATTTAGTTCCATACCTTTCCGTTCATAAACTAAGACATTTAGAATGTGTTCAGTAGAGTTTTAGCCAAAGGGCAACATCCGACTTCTGTGCTCAGTTCCTTGTAACATTCAGTTAATTGTTAAACGCTGTACAACGACAAGCTTAATGAACAATTTTTACTGCTCTATGAAGCTTGTATATAGAGTTAGTTACTTGAAGAGAATTTCTCTTACATAATATACATAATAGTAACGATCAATTTAAACGTATTAGTATGTAAGTAGTTGATTCTTTTAAAATCAGAATATCATAATGAATGTTGCGTTACATTTTTCTATTGTGTGTATAGATCATTTACTTACTCATATGAGTAGTAAAGTGTGTATAAAAATATATAGTAAAGCAAATATTTACCATTTTATTGCATATATAACTCTTCAGATTATCGTCAAATATATGTCAAAAAATTCATTAAAGCGTCAATCTGAGGCGAAATATCTTGGGATAATTTTTGATTCTTCATTATCTTTTCACTCGCTTATAACTTCTACGGCTCTATGTACGAGTAAGCTTCTAGGATTCATCATGCGATAATCCAAACCATTCAAGAATCCAAATGTATTACGTACACTATACGTCTCATTAGTGCGTAGCATTCTTGAATATGGTTCGATTATCTGGTGTCCTTATGAGGTTTCCTATAAGCTTATTTTAGAACGCGTCGAGAAGAAATTTCTTCAATGTCTTTATTTTAAGACATTTAACTATTTTCTTTTCGATAATTATTCGTCAGATGTTTATTTTCCGACTGCCATTCTACAAGGCATGCTTACTTTTCACTCTCTTGAATCTCGTCGGTTTCTTCTGCTCTTGAAACACTTTTGCCTGTTATCGCGAGGGATGGTTTCCTATCCTGGTGTCATAATGAATTTGAATTTACATGCGCCGTCAATTACCTACGTGGTCGCAGCCATGATTTATTCTGGATCGGAATCGTTTCCTCGTGTCAAGCCTATCAGGCACCATTAGCGAGGTGTGCAAGATTAGTAAATGCGCTCCCTAAAGACATAGACATTTTCAATTATGTACTTTGCATTTTGTTTTTGAAACTGTATTTTTCTGTATAAAATTGTATGTTTTTTGTTTTCAAAAATTATAATTATGTAAGTATGTTATAAGTATGTTTTTTTTGTTATGATTATTATTATTGTTATTTTATATTTTTTTTCTATATTCTCTTCTTCTCCTCTGTGAGGGTAATGTTTGACTTATAATGTAAATCTCATGTTGTGTACGTCTTCAATTTAGATTTGTTATGTCCACAATGTTTTGTATTCTTAAATAAATAAATATCGGGAGACACGCTATAGGTACTCCCCAAAATCACATAAACTGATTTTTTTTTCAAATTTCAAATTTATTGTACATGAAGTGACCTTTACAAATGATTAATTTAACACGATCACAACATGACAATAAAAAACAAAGAAATAGTATTAAAACAGTATATCTAAAAAAAAACGCAGTATTAAGTTATTATACATTATACAGTAGAAAGAGTAAATACAAAAATTATAAATTAGATATAAGGAAGAACACTGAATGACCTAAGTAGACCCTATATTAAGAATTTATAAAACAATGTCCACTTATACTCATCCTCGCGTAGGTGGAATATCTGTGATCTGTAATAACGTGAGGTAATTGCCAAAAGTTGGTAAGTCGATAATTTAGGTATTTAGAGTCAACATCGGATTATGTGTCAATATTATATAAATATTTATGCTAGAAAAAAAAATCATCCGGTCATCCGATATTATTAGTATTGTTAATAATAATACTATTCTTGACCATGACGTGATCCGAAAAGTTTATATGGAGAAAGTAGAAGAATGATCTTTTATTGTCTTAGAAGCATAATTTATTAAGGATGAACGAAAGCCAACTATTATAAAACATTATTTCGCCACCTTACCATTAAGACCTCGTAAGTCCGATATTATATGAAAAATTAAGTTTGTTCGACAAAATTTAGACAAAAAAACATTTTAAATCATATCAAAACCTCGGTTCTCTACACCAGAAGCCTGTCCATATATCGAAAAAAATTAATAACTCGTAGGTCTCGTGGTTTTAAACATAGAATTAACGCCTCGTCTCGTATTTCACAACTATTGTTAGCAGATTCATCGATTAGAGAGGTGTTTAAAATATTGTTTTAATTACGTTTTTTTCCTTCTACTCAATACTATTCTCAAACAGACTTACGAGGTTTTAATATTAGGCCGATGATTTATATTTTTTTAAGACATCAGTTCAGTACCGTATAAAGATTGAATACAGGATCTTTGGGTTAAGGCACTTTACGGTAACCACTATGTGAAAGAGGTAAATACATTATTATGGATATAACCAATGACTGTAGTGGCTCGTAGTTAACTATTATGATGTAAAAACACAATCACTGCTAACCTTTTAATTACCACATTTAAATAACACGTTAATTATATCTAATGGCCAACGACTCCAAACGCACCAGTCGCGGTGTTAGCACTAAATGAGTTATTAAAGGAATGAGTGAATTCCAAAAAACCTCCTTCTGAATTTTTGTTAGGCGGCAGTACACGTGCACTAGATTCCGTCTTTACACGGTCTCGCATTTTCCAAACATTTTCATCTACCTAATCCTATGATATATCCAGTCCATAACAGCTCACAATTTGTCAGTATTAGGCTGTAAGTTCGGATTCTAGAATTTATGTACAAATAACCACCGATATTTTTTCAGTCGTAAAATTTATTAAATTTTGACAGTAGCGCCGTAAAATGTAAAATGATTTATCGTTCACCCTAAAGTTTTATCATATTATATTATGATTATTGTGGTGGTCTAGATTTAAAATTAATTTAACTCACAATATTCTGTCATTACAGTATGTCTCTAAAAATCAATTTCTCATGCATTCATTGTCAAGAATTCCAATTCAAATAGTGTTCAGTACTCAAATGTTCAAACACTACAGTTAATGAAATTGTATTGTAATGTAATTAAATTAGTTACCTATCTTTTAAAATTTTATATGTTCATTTTATTTTCCTTCTTTTTTTTTCAAATGACAACTTGTATCATGTTTTTAAGGTATTTTGTAGATGTTTAATCTAACTCTACAACAGACACGTTATTAAATATGCCACCACCATCTTTAGATTAATAAAGCCTGAGCATAACTTTGTGCACAAGCAACGAGTGGTCCACTACCATACTATTAATTCTTGATAACGTACTTGCAAGTAGAGTCAGGTATTCTATAATGACTGAAGAGTATACATAAGTTATTAGTTATTGTCGTTTAGAATTGACTGTCACATTGACAAACGTCCTTATGTATTATGATATTATTATATACAGAAGAAGTTTACTTACTTTGATCGTCACTTTCAATTATTAATAACACATAACCACTAAATCAGATGAACTCCAAGGTCTCCAAGATACGTTAAAATAATCTGAAAGAAATCTGAAACTAAGAATACTCCGACAAATTAACACGACAGACGCGTCAGTATGAGCACTCTATAGACAATGACAGGTCATCCATAGACAACGGAAGGGGCGAAAAGTAGGACCAGTTGTATAATGTATTCCTTCTTCAGTGAGCAATGACTATGCTAATGTTTAGAACATAGATAATGGCGAGTCGGAAATGACAATTGTCTAGTGACATTGAATCTATGTAGAGGTTATAAGGGCAGCCAACCCTTTAGCAAATTATCAAGTTAAAAAAATCATGATAAACTTTTACCCATAAAACGTAGTTTAATATAACTTCATGCTATCTGCCGTGTAATGAATACTAATGTATATTTGCCATATAAACGATATAAATACCAACGCGTGTTTTCCTTCAACACTGCCCACACAATATCACATGTCACATACAAAAGCAACTGTCTGAATATAAAATAATAACGGGGGTAGTTAACGAAACAAATAACAACTTCTCCGCTTATAATTTTACCTAAATTTACCGTATTAGTTTCTACTGTTTTTATTTTTATGAGTTTACGTATATTATTTTCATTTTTATCAGACTCTTTATAATAATAGGCATGAAGCATTTATAAATAAATAAATATATTATTAGAATGTATTAGAATCTGAAATCAGTTAAGTAGTAACTTAAAGCTTGTAGTTTATTGAAAGAGTTCAAAATATTGTACATTATTAATGTACGAGTATCTACATAATATGTACATATATTATAGTACAGACAAGTTGTTTTATAATATAATAATGCCATCAGTTATGCAGGATGACATAAGGGTATATTTGGAATGCCCATGAAATAAATTTCGTCCTCAGATTAGAATTATTATGTCTGAATTATTTATGAACATAAAATTAATCACGCGCCATGAAAATTAATTGAGTTGAAATTTAAATTGCAGATTTCCATGTATTATTAATTTAATATTTAACTGATAGAGATATAAAATTGCGATTGCTTAATTTGATTCAATTGTTTTATTAGAATCGCCATTAAACCGCATTGGTGGCTGTAATAGTTTAATAAATTATAACATATTTTGATGGTGTTTATACATATAATCTACGGCCAATCTTTGACGAAAAGCTTATATGAAATCGAGCATGATAAGTCAACAGCAGAAATTACAATTTTCATTGCCGAATTGAAATATAAATTACTCAGTTTAATATCACATACATCCAACAACTACTCCACCAAAAAATATTTGTAACTATAAGTCACCACTATCTAATCATAGAATAACTCTTACTGGTGGATATTTAGATTACTGTGGATGATATTTTAATAGTTATTAGTAGTTTTTAGGTTATAACAGGATAAACACGAAGACATTTCAATTGTATTATAAGTATAGATTATTTTTATCACCTCGTGTAATGTTATTTCATACATAATTTGAAAACACCTCAGCAATATACCTACTAGAAAAAATATTTTTTCAAAAAATACGACGCCTGACTGGACTTGTACCTGTATTCACTGCATTCGCGCCAATGTGTTTACCAATTAAGCCTCATTCGTCCTATCTAATTACGAATAAATTAACTAGTAGTTTTAAAATGAAATGTTTATCATTTACCTTCATTTTTGGATATCGATTTTTGTGTTTAAAATCAAAGTATCAAGGAAATGTTCTAAGTATTAATTGACGTTTAAATTCATTAGATTGGACGCCCGTATCGTAGTAATTGGTAAAACACATTTGTTAGTAGGTTATATTATGTCAGGTGTTTTTTAAGTAAATCGTTCAATATATCGTTGAATAAAAGAAATAAGTATTTCAATTTAATATCTGACATATTTGCTGTGTGTTCGAAAAATATTGCGAATGAAAAAAAAACACAATATAGCATGTACTTATGAATTTATCAAAATGCAGACAGTTTAGTACATACATTATGACTTATATGTTTACTAACCCCTTTCTGAAGGTATACCAATAAAAATTTAATACGAAGAAGCAATCATGAAATAACTTAACGCGTTGGATATTTTGAACACATTATTACACCGAAAAGTTGAATTTAATTAATTCGTGCATAAGTGAATTAGGGCGAAGAAACAGTCGAGTGTATTATTATTTGTGGGGGTTGGGGTGGATGTATGTATATGTTTTTGTATAATACTGTTGGCATTAAAATTTATCCCCCCAAGCGAGAAGGCCATCGTCCCTTGGGTATTGTGTGGGAAACCATTAACGATGCAAGCAGTGCTTGTATATAATCCAAGTTTAATGAATATTATAAAATATAGTATCATGAAATTTTAATATTGATGAATTTTATAAAGTGCTGTGCAATTTTAAATTGATAAAGTGCACATTGAAATTATAATATTTTAAATATATTTCCTAGGTATTCTCAACTGCCATGTAGGGACATGCTGGTTGTGTCTCCAGAAGTTGATTTCTGATTATATTTATAACCAGAGCGTTGGAGCGGAGCTTGGAGCAGGAGCTGAGTAGGGGCGGAGTCGAAGAACCGAAAATTTGTAGTCCTCCACTGCTCCGGATGTTTTTTATTATTATTAAAATTTCGTCCTAAATATATAAAATAAAAAAAAAATAAAAAAAAATGAATAATAAATCTTATTTATTTTCAAAACTACTTATTTTTTATTTTTTTTTAACATTTGTATATATATAATACCTGTTAAAACTTTATAGCGGAGCGGAGTAGACCCTGGAGTGGAGTTGAAGCAGGTATTAGGTCCCGGAGGGGGGCTGGAGCAGAGAAACTCAAAAAACTCCAACCATCTGCTTATAACACGTGGAAAATCACAAAGAAACTAATGTATAAAGAAGCAGACAAGACTACCTATACGACGTGATAGAGGTCGCTAAGCAAATATTTGTTATATATAAATTGTTAAAACATAGTAGCAGGAATCCGATGGATACAAGTTTGATTGTTTTTAATGAGGTATTTTCAAATAAAGTTTGAAAACATATTTGTTGAAATCCAAAAATTGCGAATAACGAAACGTACCAAAAGTGCATGTTGTGCATAACTTAAATAACCACAATATAAATCATTTGATAAAAGTACCTGATGTGATAGAGGTAGCCAAGAAAAAAAAAAGACAATGAGCTGGACAAATGCAGTCGTACTAAACGACCACAAAGACGTCATAAAACTCCCTAGATAGACGAACTCTTAATGTTCGGCAAATGTACGTGGCAGGGAAGTGACCGAGAAAATTGGAAGGAGCTAAGGGAGATCTTCATGTGGTAGTGGGTTGACCTCGGTTGATGATGACGATGATGCCTATAGTGTCTTCATCGATGTTTGAAAAGGTACTTGACGCAAGAGCTGTTAAAAAGAACTGTTTGGTTCTACTTAATATAATATATCGAATGCGGAAAAACTCAATTAGTACACATCTATCTTGTTTGTCAAGGTATGAATATACTAGTAGAGCAACCATATTAGATACCCATACACAACCCAAAATTTTCATAAAGTTCTAGGTCTGGTTCGAGGTTGTCAAGATTCGTTATCTATAGTTCCGATTCTAAAATTATTAAGGGGTTAAGGTACCTATCTACCAGGGTTCTGTTTCAGTACCGTTTTCAGCTATACTATTGAGGTTGGGTGAACAATCTGAACTTTTAAATTGACAATTAATACACATCGACTGTGCAATAATCAGGTTGTTTGTTAAAATCTTTTATAAATACATAAATAAATATATTTTTTTTCTTTATTCGGAAGCAATTGAGCTCTTCTCTGAATGGAAGGCTATTCTGCTTTACAATGGTTTACAAAAGTATACATACACTTTTTTAACTACAGACATAAATAGTTACATTATTAATAATACAGAATTACATTTTTATTACACTATACACTAGACATTAACGTTACATTTTTGGAGAAATTCATGTACAATTTTCATAACTAAAATATTTGGTTTTGCCAGGAAAGAATTAATCGTGAAAGGAGGGTAGAACCTGCATTTTCCCAATTTATTCATTAACACCTCTCTCTCCTGGTCATAGGCATCATATTGCCAGACAATGTGGTTAAGATCTTGAGTGGGATGCCCACACTGACACTGAGGGTTATCTACCACTTTAATTTTGTACAATGATTCGTTGAGACAGTAATGCCCTGTCCTGCTTCTAGCTATTGTTACTATTACATCTCGCTTTATTTTACAATGTTTACTAAACCAAGTTTTAGGAGATCTACTGTAATAATTTTGATAGCAGTGTGTTTCCTTTTCTTTCCCAAGATTTTCTAAATATTTAACATTATTTTCGCTCATTGTTTATTTAAACTGGGCTTTAAAATCTGTGTATGGAATTCTTATATTATTTTCTGATGGGTATTTTACGAATTTTTTTGCCAATTGATCAGCAATTTCATTGCCATTAATTCTTTTATGTGCTGGAATCCAGTTTATCTGTATATTTGTACCGTGTTCGTTACTATTGCTAAATTTGGAAATGTTGGTTCTAATATTAAGAATGTTGTCATCAGTTTTGATACTGAAATTTAGATTTTCGAGCGAGTGAATCAGACTTAAGGAGTCTTAAATATTGATATTTTTATTTTTGTAAATAATAAATATATAAACACAAAAAAAAATCATAAATAAAATAAACTTTTACACTTGTGTAAATAAGTGTTATCACCATTAAATACGTTAAAGTAAAGGTCGAGACATATTAATATTGACAGCGGGATGCACGCGAGCCTACCATTCGCCCTGGCATTAATAAATTACGTGTAGGTACTAGGTACATCAAACTTAAATCGATCTCCTATAAATTACTTAAAAAATGTATCTTTGTACATGGTATAATAATTTTCTTCTTCCACAATTTTTATCAAAAAAAAAAAAATATATAATTTTGTTTGTACGCTTCTGAAAGTTTGTTTCAATGGTGATTGTCATACATGTGGTGTGTTGGTATAGCTGTTACAAAAAAACATTGATAAACACTATTCTGTTCTATGTACAGATTTGGTCGTCTTGTAGTACACGACAAACCATTTATAAAAAATAGGAGTCCATCTAAACCATGGGTGGCCAACCTTTTCAGCAGCTGGGCCAGATTCTAAAAATGAGATTTCCTACCGGGCCGCAAAACCGATTATTTTTATAATACAAAACAAAAAAGATATATATAATATATATATTAATAAAATAAAACAAAAATCAGAATTGAACATATTAATTAGATTAGACATTTTTAAAATAATAAAAAATGAACAAAATTATATAAAAATAATAAATTTTAGTGAGAAGTTTGATTTTGTGTGGCAGAACTAAGTGCATCAATATCGATATCGAGTGAGGTTGTTCCTACACGCAAACAGGTTTCCAAATGAATATCAGCGATTCGTGTTCTCACTCGGGATTTGATATGCTTCATCCGACTAAAAAGCTGTTCATACGTGTAAGTGTTTTCAAATAGCAAAGTCATCATTAGAGCATGTTTGTAAAATGCAGGATATTTCTCCTTGTCCAAATATGTTTTGTAAAACTCTTCCAAACTAACCTGATGGAATTTGTTCTTTAACTGTTCATCGCAACATAGTTCATAATATTCCATTTGTAAATTTCCTGGTAATAAATTCACATCTACAGAGAATGGCGTAACAAATGCAGCAAGAAGCAGACGGTGCTTTTTAAAATCTGGAGCCAATATCGAATCTCAATTTGCGAAATTAGCACATCTAGCGGTAGCATTTGATATTATTTTTATTTTCTCACTGCTCCACGGGCCACAAGTTGTCAACCAGCGGGCCACATGCGGCCCGCGGGCCGCGGGTTGGCCACCCATGATCTAAACTAAGAGATTGTAAAATCGATAAAATCATGCCATGATGTGAGTGATTATAAATGTAAACTACGCTTAAATACAGATAACTAAAACTAAACAATCAATATAAACATAAGGTTTTTGGAGTTTGGGTGTGTTCGCAAGTTTTCGGTCAGCTACGAATACGGCAGGCCGTATTACACGTAGCAAATCGTTAAAATTACTTTCAATATAAATTATAAATTACTTACAATATAAATGCGCATTACAATGCTATACCATCTGATTTACTTTTCTTTTCTAAAAATAATAATCATCGCTGTCATCTGACTCCGCACTAATATTTATTATCAATTTTTTTCATATGTGTGTCTATTCTTAAATCACCTGCCCTATAAAAATCTTCGTTTTTTATATCGTGCTCACAGCAATTTTTCTATTTATTTGGAGTGTAATAATTAAGGAATAACAATACAAAAATTTTATGTTATGTCATGTCTATCGATTCTTTGCCTTAACGCATAACTCTCTGAATGGTGCTAATAGGTACGTCAGTTGCTTTGTTTGCCGATTTAACAATATTATATTATTCAAATTATTTTATTTTTTCATCACTTATATACAAATATTCGGTCACATTAAAAACAATAATTGCTCGTGCTTGTCTTTGCAAAGGTTTTTTGTAATATTCCGATCGAGATTGGGTATTCATTGTAAAACTTTAAATATACTATTGTAAAGTGTAAAACAGACTTTTCACACACAGATGCAGCGTTTACAGACTTACTCCACGCGCATGAAAGTAAGTGTGCTTCTGCGCAGGTCCATGTTTAAGGGCGGACGTGCTCAGCGTGGGTCAAAATGGAGCTTTTTTTCTATTTTCAAAGCATGATCCTAGACATACCTTAAACGTTGTAGATAATCTGTTTATATAATTTTGAAGCCTTATTATCCGTTATATTTATTTTAAATATTTGATGACTGCATAAAGTATTTTTATTACATAACATAGTATTCTTTTAAACCTCTCGCTCTAATGTTTTAGAATATAGTCATATTTCAGTACATAAATGTGCAGTGGTGTTAAGATTTTTTGCATTTATTAATTTTTAAACGCATTTATAAAACCATTAGTATAATTTATATTGACATTATTATAGTGATATATTTACGATAAAAAATTATATTGATAATCTCTGTGATCCCAAATTTGACAAGAATTTGGCATTTTATTATTCAGAAAATGGGCAAGATTAACACATTTGACGATAATTCTAAAGATACTAATTATAAGCTATTTCTTAGACCATTCAAGTGTGATAAACATCATACGAATAATGATTGCTTTATAATAATTATTGACCTAAGAATAAGGTATCGTTTTTTTGAAATACGCAATTTCTTTTGGCATTCCCCAGTGGTTAAGCTACAACATACGGCCGTAGCCATAAATTGACAAACTATAATTGAAGTAGGGAGTAAAATGATGTTAACGCGCGTGTTTGAACATGTACCGTTTAAAAAAAAATTCGGTTAGGTAGGTACATGCTTTGAAAATATAACAAAAGCTCCATTTTGACCTACGCTGAGCATGTCCCCCCTTAAGTCGTTTATTTATCGTTAAATAACGTGCCGTATATTTTTATAGTTCAATACGATCAATACTTCTTAGATTATAAAGATTATAATAAATTTATGCGGGAGAAGAGGAAAACTAGTATAAAAGTGTTACATGGAAATCTTTATTCATGAAATCTGAATGATGAAAAAATATCTTACCATTAGTACAGCCTGGGGTCCTAGTATCCTTTATGTGACTTAAATTTAAAGAACTAAAAAAACATTCCTACTTCTATTTGAGTAATAAGACAGTTTTATTTTATTGTAAATTTGTTTTTAAAATTAAGAGAGAAATATTTATTACACGCGGAAGCTATATATAGATGACGTTATCCAATACCAATTAGTAGAATAATCATTACATTGAGTAATGTAATTTACATAGTCAATTGATAGTAAAGTGCATAAAGAAACATCTAATAGTGGATTCTCAAAGAGACTGTCGCTATTGGCAAAATTGGTATAGCCAAGGAGCTTAGTGAATTTACTTTAATTCATTATTAAATAGCATGAATGCAATTGGAACAAAGCAGTTTTGTTCTGATTAAAGGCAAACTGCCACTCTATAATAGTCGTAGTTTCTATTCCATAGATTGTATGTACCTACACAACAGCAGGGATAATTGAACTTTAAAAAATTATATAGCATTTAAAAAAAAAATATTTGTCCAAATATTCTTCAGGAATTCATTTAATTATACTACGGTCCGACTTTTCAATTATTCTTTCTGACCAAATCATTAATTTTAAGATAGTATTCTAAAAGGCAAAGGGAAATACATACCTATATAAAATTTATAAAATACGATTCTGTTAGTAATTAAAGTAATACGTACTTTGATTTAAAATACAAAAGCCGATCGCTAATAGTAATTCAATTTGAAAAGCGGTTCAGAGAGTATAAAGAGCCATTAGTTAAAATTTGTCGCAATTAAGTATGATGCCTATAGCATAGTGATCTATGTGCATGGGCGCGAAACCCGAGAGATGCAGGTTTGATTCCCGCTGAGTGTTTTACTTTTTTGAAAAAAGATTTTTTTTATTGGTTATAATATATTTTTTCAGAAGTGTTTTCAAAATTATGTATTTACAAAAAAAAATATTGTTCTTAACAAATCTCTCTCGATGTGGAGACGGCGACTTCAGTGAGTTTCATAATACACCACCTCTTTTCCTTAATGATGAAAAACTGTCCGTGAAAAAGCGGACCCACCGTAATCGTCTCCACCAAGATCAGCAATACTTTTCTTTTTACCAAATGTATAATAGTAATTGGAGATAATCACGCTGACTCCAGACCACTATACCAGTATATTCCGTACTGAACATAGTAGCTTTGCTGGGAAGCTCAATGAGCTTGGACTTTATAAATGCAAACCACTTCTTCTATGAGTAGACTAAAATGTAAACCGAAAAGGAAGAGCTGCTCATGTAGGTCAAATCAGTTCGTATTTGCTTTTAGAAAATCTGTGACATCATTCTATGAACGTGAAGATCTTTTCGCTCAAGTCATCGGAGAATTATAGCTTTTGATTTATATTTTATAAATAAATTTTGTCTGTTGGGCATGCTGCTCTCTCTTATGGGTATTCTTAACTAAAAGTCATGTAAAGACAGCCAGTCTTGGGTCATTACCAGGCATGAACAACTGGTGATGCTTCATACTCAAACGTAGAATCTCGCGATACAATCATTTAAGACTAGGTATTATGTTGGGTGGATGTGGTTTTGTGAGGACATTAACGTAATGAGAAAATCTCAATTTAGTTATACGTTGGAAATTTATTGATGCCCAATAGTGCTACCATTATGCATTGTATTAGGTATTTATTATGTACCAACCATAAAAAACTAGGGATTCTTTACACACCTAAACGTAATACGGTTTTAATTATAAATAAAAAGGATTTCAAGTTATACACATTTATATTTTTATAAAAATCGATGTTTTTTAAAATAAATATAAAAAAAAATAAAACGATGAATTAGTCAAAAATCTAAACGACAAAAAATTGAAAACTAAATAAAATAAATATGACTATAAAATATAATGTAATAATAAGATGTTACTCTGCAACGAATTCAAATTTTATTAAATTTTTTTACAATTGTAAGTTTATCTTTAAATTAAAAATAAAATTAAAAATCTTTGTAATGTTTTCAGATACATATTAATTAATTTATACAGTTGAAATTGTAAATTATCAAAAAAAAAATCTCAAATTGCAAGCTTCGAATTTGTCCGCTAGGTTCTCTGCTGGCGTGCCTCTCCCCCTTAATGTCAATATTAAATGTGTATAGTGCGTTTGTATATTAATTCCAGATAAAACAATTTAATTAAGCGATCGGTACAGATTGACATGTACAGGGTAAAAGCATAAATTTTACTATTGGGACTCTCGATACAGTCTTCCCATTTAATTGTTTACGTAGATTTAAATGCCATAAAAACGAGGTCGTATTCATTACGTTCGTTTGAGGCTTATTGGTTTCAGAGTCAGATGGCTTATCATTTTTTTATATTTCATGATTTTGGTTCCTTAAATACATTTAATATCGTATGTGAGTCAATCCAATTCAGCGTTTTAAAATAAAATTAAACCGGTGATTGGTTAAAAGCTCGGTTATAAATTTTTTTTTTGCATTTTCGTTTTCAAATAATTTTAAAGTTTTGTGGATCATTTTATTTAGTTATCCTCCTTTCTAAATATTATTATAATTAATATATAATTATGCCAATTTCTATAAGATTGTGCTCGATTCAAATTAACAGATTGGGAGCGCATAAATTAAAGAGAAAGAGTTAAAAATCAATAAAATGGCGATAAAGTAATAAATTAGTGTGTTATCCATTATATATTAGAGTAATTAAAATAGGGATTATATTACTAAGTTTTGTTTTTGTATTATAATTATTTTTGCAGTATTTATTGTAGATGAGATAATAGATACTTAGGTCAGTGTTTTATGATTAATAATATACAGTAAACTAATTTTAACTACTTTGTAGTCAAACTTAAGTTAAGTAACTTGAGTTTACTTTGTAAGTTTAGTTTGCATCTAATTTATCATAATACACTTTTGCTTAATCAATGCACGTTACTGCTTGATTTATAACTTTCAAGATTTTATCGAAATAATTTGATACTATTTTTTTAAAATATTATTTTACAAAATTATAATTTACCACTTCAAAACTACATACTAGTTCAGTGGTTTTTCAGCTATTCGCCTGGACTCGAGAGAATGACGATTAATATATTTGTATTTTTGTAACCCTTATTATAACTATGTTTTATGATTAAGTAATTTTAACACTTGTTTCATTTGTTTTTATGTCATGTTGTGAACGCTGTAAATTTTTAATTTTCCATGTTCACCATAATATATAAATTAAAAATGGGAATATTTGAATGACATAACAGTTACTTACTAGTGACGAGAACTACTCGACCAACAGCTGATGTGAAAATAATTATTGTCAAAAGTGTTCTTTCACATCAAATAAGGAATGAACAAACCAATTCAAAAATTTCCAAATGAAGTACTAACCTAATATAAATGTCATTTAGAAGAAAATACGATGCAATTTCAAATAAAACCGTTGAGAATATTAAAAAAAATATATATGTATGGAAATACCTGATTGGTTACGCAGCATTTCGCTTTTTGAACAACTTTCCAAGAATATACTTTCGTCGTGAAGCAAAGTATTAAAGCAAAATAATAAGCCCCGATTATCCAGTAAGTACAACAAGACAATTACCTAGTTAAAATGTGTACTAGATAGTAAAATCTTGATGGCTAAGTCTGTCCAAAGGCCTTTCTCTACAGATTTGGACTACAAACATTTTCAAATACAACTCGACATTATCCTCTCATCCGATACGTGGTCGATCAGCTATTATTTTACCTTTCGTCTTCTCGAATATCAGAATTTTAATGGTTAATTTATATTTATGTAATACATCTGAAATTTTCAAATTATCTGCTTAGGACTAACATAGTCTATTATATAAGTTTCGATATCTACATTTGATTATGCCCTTTTCTTTTCCCACATATAAATATTTCGATAAATTCCTCGGAATATACGTGAGATTTTTCATAATATAATACAGTTTAATTAAAAATTTCCTTCGTCTACCAAAAATTGCGGCCAATATATTATAATTATGTATACCGCACGTATTCGTAACAGGAATTCTGTCTCACATTATGAAGCAGAAATAATTAATACACCTACGTGTATTATGTTTCCTCTTATTTAATATACGGCTTGAGACATCAGATATGTATGGAAATAATATGACTGACTTGCTAACGTGTCATCTAAGGACAAAGTTACATTCAAAGGAAGCACGCCCATGTCTAATTAGTTTCCTTGAATGATTATGTGTGAGTATTTTATATAATTATTATTCCGTTGGTGATACAGATAATAGCTATGGCAACGACTTCAGAGGATTATTAAAATAAACTACGTCAAAATTAAAACAAAATGTCATCATCATTGTCGACTCTTATCTTATAATTACCCGGACCGCTACTGGATGAATTCCTCCCCAAGACAATCAATTAAACGTAGTTAGGCAGAACCCATCCAACCCCAAAACTGTCTAATTGAGAAAATTGCGTTGAAAGTTGATTATCATGAACACAATATATATTATTTTACTCAACAAATAAGACACAAGATTTGAAAATGTAACTCTTCATCAGCCCAATGGTATCTAGGTCTATCTTTCGAACATTGTTTACCTCGTGGTCAGCATTGGGTGATTCGATTTGTTTTCCAATTATTTAGGTTAGACGCAACTAGTACAATGTATAGTATAGTTTGGTATTTTAAGTAGCGGATCAAGTCAAGTGGAGGCCCTGAGCGGTAAAGTTTTACACCATTTATTTAAACATTAAATATAACAAAGGTAATAGAAATAAAATAAAAAAAACGTATTTTTTAAATAAATTTTCGTCTTGCTTTATTTTTTGCAAATTCGTCAATTGTTTTGGCAGTGTCAATTAGGTTTAAAATTTCTTGCTCTAGGTATATACAAAATGCCCATACTATTTAATCTTTCTTCTCCCGTAGTACTTCTCAAATATTTTTTTACACGCTTTAAAACAGAAAACGACCTTTCACCTGACGCATTGGATAAGGGGACTGTTAAAAAAAATCAATAATATTTCCACATTTGGGCTGTCTTTTATCCAATTATTGTGTAATTTGTCATAATGTAAATACATTACTTGAAAACACCTCATACATATTATACCCACTAGAAAAAATCCATTAAAAATACGATACCCGACGGGACTTGAACCTGTTACTGCTGGATTCGCGCTAGTGTGCTTTTCCAATTAAGCTACGGGTATCAACTTAATTACTACGATTTTAACTAGTTGTTGTTACATGAGATTATTAATATTTTATTATTAGTGTTATCTAGAAAGATAATAAAAGACTAGTACAGAATTAGCTGTTTACTTAAGTATAACAGAAGGGGCAACAAAAAAAACAATTCATATTAACCAAATGTTATAATTTATTCAAACATACATACAGTGACGTCCCGTGGGGGTAGACAGATTGAGCGTCGCTTGGGGGCGGCAGTTACTCGAAGGGCGGGAAATCGAGGAAAATCATTTGGAATATATAGAAATAGCTACCTAAACTTAGTAATAACGAAAATATCTTTCCATTAAACAATTCAGCTCACTGGTTTTGTCGGGTTCGCGATATCTAGTTTACTTCCGTTGCCTTTCGACGTCATTGGTGACCAAAAAATATCTGTATGATTGTATAGTGTGTACAAGTTGAATATGTCTGTTTGAAGCGGACGAAACATATCCTGATTAATAATATTAAATTAATACGAATTTACATCATAAAAGAATAAAATCCTAATGGTTAAGTGAATTTTGTTTTCTTGCACTTTTGCGGACAGCTCGTTGCTATAGTGGTTTCTGTTGGGTATTACCGAATAATTATATTTGTCCATAAATCTTCTCTTATTTTGAAGAATAAAACACATCATCTGATTTTATTTAAATACTATAAACCATCATTATTACTTATTAATTTCTACCTATATAATCAGTTTGAATATATGGGTATGAGTATATCAATTTTTTTATAGAAATATATTATGTAGGTATATTAGTCGATACATATTCAATTGGAAGATCATGTGATATTTTAGAGTCATATGAAGAACTAGAGACTGGTGAACGAGGTGCAGCTCAGGTCTCGATCCCTTATTAGTTTAGTTAATAATAACAAAAATATTGTTGATCTGTACAGTGGCGCACCCAGGATTTATTATTGGGGGGGGGGGCCCAAGGAGGAGAATGTCAATTAGTCCCATAGGCTCTTTTTCTTCTTCATATAAATATTTTTACATATTTTCACAATACACGGCGATATATTTGTACAGTTTCTCCTAGTTTTTATTAAATTGGAGGCATAGTGGCGGTAACCGTTGAGCGTGTCATCAGCGACTGGCGGATTGGAAGTGAACAACGACCATGCTGGACATGTGTACCTAGTATGCTAAAAGATTACTTAAATAATATCGGCTGTGCTACCCGCTTGGTCTAGAGCAGTGTTTCCCAAAGTGTGGTACGCGTACCTCCTGGGGTACGGGAAGAGTTTGGTGGGGGTATGCGCTGCACCGGGTTATGGCTACGCCTGGTGCAACAAGCATTAATACAATATCCATGCTAGAAAGTTTATCGCATGCGGAAGAAGAGCAATTGTTGGAATTATTAGCTTCAGACGGATTCTTGCAAAATAAATATAAGGAGTGTACTTAAACATCATTTAGGTTGCAAATGCAACATGTGTATCCAGTTTTAACAGAGACATTCCTGAAATACATCTTGCCTTTTCCAACTTCATATCTATGTGAAGTTGCTTTTTCAGCATTTGTAGACATTACGTAAAAAAAAAGGCACAGCCTTTTGGGTGTGGAACCGCACCTCAGATTAAAATTAATAACCAATAAATGTTATTTTTTATAATATAACTTTTATTTATATTTTATTATGAATGAATTTTATTGTTCGTTTATTATTATTTTGTTTCTGTACTACAAAAGGAATATATAAATATAATATTTTGATTGTTATTAAAGTACTTATATGCATTTTTCTTTGACGAGGAGTACTCAGTGTTACGAAAATTATAGAAGGGGTACACAGATGTCGAAAGTTTGGGGAACACTGGTCTAGAGAGCTACAATATTTATGCCGAACTCCACCGAAAAACATGTTTTTTGATTTACACCACCACCGTAGTGGGTGTATTCGTTCTTTTCGCCGAATGTTTATCGTAGATTTTTGGTTTTTCAATATTAAGGTTCCAACATATTAATCGAAAATGGACAAAAAAGTATTATTGCATATAAATTATACACAACCTACTCAATACAACACAGCCTAATATCTCGTTTATCGATCTTTTGTCTATTGCACTCGGTGTACCTACACCATGGCCCCCACATCCTGAAACGGGCCCTCAGGCTAGGGCAGTGGTCGGCAAACTGCGGCTCTGTCACAGATGCTCTCTGCCATATTTGACATGGCTACAAAAAAGAAGCAAAGAAAATGGAAGAGGATAACCGTAAATGTAATGTTGAATAGACCGAGACTTCGCGTTTATTCAAAACTTAAATGGCTTACCGACCTGTATTTATGTGTCGGGAAAAATTGGCGCATTGAAATTTAGAAAGATACAACTAAAAACTCGTAATTTTGCGCTAAATATTCTGTCGATGATGCAAAGAAGAAAGCAGCTGAGGAGAAGAGTCAATAAAAATAAAGTTCTGTATTTAATTAGGAACTGAATAGAATCTGTCAACAATGTTAATATTACAAGTTTTGTGGTTAGTAAAAAGATTTCCAAGAGAGGAAATCAAGAGTAAATTAAGAAATTGATTTATTGATGAGAACCTGGAATCGTGCTTAAAATTAAATCAACAACATACGAACCTGACTTACCCAAACTTTACTAACGATCCATTTGCTCTGCCTTTGAGTCAAAATGGTGATTAACCTTAATATCAATTACAAATCTTATTTTAATTTTAACCCAATGTATCTAATTTTCAATTAGATTACAACATTTTTAATATTATAATTAATTATATGCGATGTTTTACAATAATGATAATGCATTCGACTCGAAACTATTTTCTCTCGTAGAATTATAAAAAACAAATTGGGTACCCACACAATAATAATAAATATAATGTTATAATTGAGAACACAATAAAAAAATACTAGAAAGTATCTTTTAATTATTCAGTATTCCATTTAATGCAATTAGTGATACTGGAAAAGTTACAATGGTAATTATTGCTGTAATATAAAGCTCTTTTTTCATGAATTATTTTTTCATTGTGAGCTTTCTCTCTGAACTCTAACATGAAAGGTTTGCAATACTGGATGTTAACATGATATTACATGTATAGCATCTATTATTATTATACTTATATTTGATGAATCATGTAATTATTATAAAGAAGTAATAATAATATTGAATAAAATATGATGTTAATTCTCCCGGTATAGTGTATTACGTGATTTTATCTAATACTTAATTACACTTAATTTACTATAGCCGGTAGATCTAGGGATTGCAATACCGAATGAAAATGTCAATATCGGTTTTTTGGTATGTTTTAACGAATACCGGTATTCGTTAAAACATAAAAAAATAGAAGTACTACTTATATTATACTAAAATTTCTTGAAAACAATATTTTGTAGCAAAAACCGATATACCTACAGTTATTATTTTGACATTTAAAATATCTATTGTTCATACTATTATAGAACTGGTGATTTTTACAAATAATTTGAATATATTGATGATTTTAATTAAAGCCCTCAACAAGGCCAGTTCATCAAGTGCAAATAAGTGCGGCTACAGGAAAAGCTTCTTAAATTCGACGCTTGCGCAGTCATCAATAATAATAGTATAAATGAACATTTGTCATTTGTTTACTATTTTCAAATTATGTTAAGATAATTCATCGCGACATTTATATAATTAATATTATATTTGATAGATTTTATTTTTTCATTATTTCACATCTGTTGCATTTTCATTTTGGCAGGAAATAACTTATATTTCATTTTCAAAAACGTTAATTAGTGTGCTTTCTTAATACCGAAAATTCCGGTATTTTGGAATTTTAAAACTGGTATTTTGATATTGATAAATACTGGAATACCGGTATTGCAAACCCAAGGTAGATTGGCATAACAAATAATTATTAATTTTGAAAAAAATAGCCTTTTGTAGAGGCAAATAATTAATACTTCTATTTATAAAATAGAGCCTGGTATCTTCTTTTCGTAAGCCATATTCTCGCTTATCCTCTAATTTGAATTTGTTTGCACATCCTGGGCCACTCCATCTAACCACAGTACTGTGGGCCTCTTAATATTCCTCTGAATAGACTGATCCAAATCCATTCGTTAGACATGAACTGCCCATCTTTGTTACTGCAAAGAAATTTTGATGCTCTATGTTAGGTTACCCAAATTCCATAATATTTAAGAATGTAACAATATTTTATTTACAATTACAAACTTTAAGATACCTCAGAAGCATGAGTTTGACTCCTACTCGGTCTTAGATTTAAGGTTAGCGGGTTTTTTATAATTATATAATTTAAATTTTTGTCCAAAATTAAAAATAAAATACATATTCAGTCTTTAATACAAATACTTAGATACCTTGCCATAACCATGAAAAGAGTATTGGGGCTCATTTGAGCGGAGCATGCTGCGTGGTACCTTCGGATCCATCAATGACACACAGTTGGGGGGAGACGAAGACACATTTTTGAGCTGCACGATTTGTACCAGAAAATTGTACATTTAATCAAATCTGTCCATCTTAGATGGATGGGCTATGTACAGAGGATGGTTGAGTCACGCATGATAAATAAACTGACATTCGGGAAGTCGAAAAGCAAATGAAAACCTGGTTGACCTCGTACAAGATGGGGGATAGTATCGAGTTGGGTTTAAAGACCTTGGGAAGCAGCTTTGGACAATCATGCATGGATCGGGAAAACTCAATTGCCACGAAAATGATGCTTGTACAAACATTAGTATTCTCCATATTTTGTACGGTGTTGAGTCATGGACCCTGAAGGCAAGGGAGCAGAAGGCGATTAATGCCTGCGAAATCAGGTGTTGACGCCGAACGCTTCGTATTTCTTGGATAAAGCCAGGGCTCGAAATGGACTTGAACGCACCGGAGCGCCGTTCCTGTTCGTGAAATCGGTAAAATTATCGCTCTGTCTCGTGGAATAAATAATTTGACCGTCTGCGCTGGATAGACCATATAATAGAAAATCTAACACACTTATTTTTATGAAAAAAAACACATAAACTTTGATAACTTTACTATGTAAAAATCTTTAGAAAACTGTCGAGCGCTCCGGTTCGTAAATTTTTCCATTTCGAGAGCTGGATAAAGCATATGATGAACCAGTCAATCATCCAGAGATTACAGGTTTTTGGACATGTTGTTCGACGCGGATCAGATAACGTGGAAACCTTGTAGTTTGTAGAACTCTTGAACCTTGCCAGAACTCTGCCATTCTTGGTGGTGTTGGCTTGTATGTCTCTGATAATTACCTTAGGAATCGAGGGCATCCGTTGTTTGTTCTCCCACGGTGCAGAACTAACACTATGCCAATTGGGAGGGCAGTAACCATGTTTAATGAAATCGCTTCGGATATTGATATATTCCACTTACGTAAGGTGAATTTAGGTGGACGTTGTTTTATAAGTTTTTAAGATAGGGTCTATCAAAGTTCACTCTGTGTGCTTCCATCTACTTTTATTTTGTTACTTATTTTATTTATTTTATTACGTATTCTCTGTATTTTTATTTTTAAAAATTATTAACACTTATTTTATGTCATGTCGTAAACGCTTTGAATTTATGATATGTTATGTTAATTATATTATGTAAAATAAATAAATTTGATTTGATTTGATTTGAATTTGATTTGATTTGATTTTAGTTTTGGGTAACCTCCAGGAAAAGCAAAGCATAGGTAAATCGTCAATGTGCTGGAACAACCAGGTGAAGGAGCTAACGTTTACTGGCGGCAGCCTTCACTGTGCCCTGAAAGAAGAAAGGATGGGTGAAAAATTTTGGTAGCCCAAAAAATGACAATATTTCAAGGTAGTGACGATCCTAATAGGGGAATGACCAAGTAGAGATAAGAACAGTGATAAGTATAATACCTATTCCATCTGAGTGATAAGGAAAACTTCTCCATGCGATTTTCTGGATATACAAAGTAGAAACGTCGTAAATTAAATGTATTAATCATATTATGTTAGAAAGTATTTACAACGTATATCAAATTACATATCTTTATTATATCGCCCGCAAATTATTTGTCGCTCATAAAACGAATTTAACACACGGAGCAGCTATTCATTCATCAGGTTGACGCCTTGCATATTTATGAAGATACAAATGCAGACTAACAAGCCTGGAATCGGCCTCCCACCATCCGCCGCCCCCTAAACTTCATTAGCCAGGTGATAGCAGCCCCAGGTGGTAAAACCTAACCGCCCCTTACCCCCAAACCCAGGGGTTGTTTAATTTATTTTTTAACACTGATGTTATTATACCGCCGCTGAAAAACGTGACAAAAAAGAATGCCTCATCGTTCATTTTATCACTTTATTGCGTTTGACAATATACGAAATTGTTTTTTTTTCATTACACCAACGTGAAAATAATGCTATTAATTAAGAAATTTTTACGGCTGATGGACTAATAAAGAAATAAATTTAAAATTTAAATAATAAATGGTCAGATTGAATTCGTAGGCGACAAAAGCTTCACAGAGCTTAATAATTTAATTCACAAGAATATCAAGTTCTTTAGATATTCTATTATTACTTCTTCTCTGACTATGTTCTTCAGTTAGAGTATATTGTGAATACCACACACTGCAGTAGCGAAGGGTGGCGGTAGGCTGTTAAGATCCATCATAAATAGTGCACATTAAACTTTGTTAGTCATACTTATTTGTTTTTATTAAACGAAGACTACAATTTACAGATGTTATTGGATAGTTTTTTAAAAATCAATTAGTCCCTGCCTAAACCAAACCATAATAATTGTGGTATATTTTGGACAATATGATAAAACTGTGCACATTTTTTACATTTATACTTATTTGTTTTCGTGGGATTAAGAATACATATTACACACAATGTTGGTTTATTTTTTTAAATTCATTAAGCCCTGCCTAACCAAACTATAATATATAAAAATAGTATTCTATCTATAAAATATTCAAAGTTATGTTTGATTTCATTGCATAATTTTAGACATTTTATAGATAGACGAGTATTTTTGACTATTATTTATTATGGCTAGGTTTTCACAGGGTTTAATTGAATTTTAAAAACTAACCAACACCATCTATGAATTGTAGCCTTATTTCAATGAAAACAAATACGCATGACTGTCAAATATTAGTGTGGAGTATTTATGGCGGATTTTAACAGTCTACCTCCACCCTTTGCCACTGCCACACAGCGTCTCCAAGAATCTCTGTCGCTAGCTAGTCTTCTTGCATACTCCCAGATCGTGCCAGCATTATGTAGCTTTTGTAGAGTGTATATACTCTGTAGATGGTATTAATCTGGTCGGGTTGAAGAACAAGTAAGACAGGTCGAAATTATTTTGATGTATTAAACGTAGCCTCTTTGGTTTCAGCGTAATTAGAGGCTGCTCGGTCCGCTCTGTCATTATAGTAATATTTAACTGACTTACTAGTTTAAAAAATAACATAAATAATAATAATATAGTCAGCCACTTTATTAAACCAAAGAGCCGTACGTGACATTTTTGTTAAAATGGAGCCAAGGATGGAAGATTGATTGTTTTCTAAACGTTTACGGTTGGGCAGAAAAGGATTTAGGCTCTACCGGTGACTACTTAAGGCTATACTTCAGTTGAGGCACGGTCTATAAAGATCGTGGCTAGGCGACGCGCGATTGTGCAAATGACGCGTGCCGAACTAAATATTAATTTGTCATAAAAATCCAACATACGTCCATTTAATGTTATGTTTATTGTTATATTACTAATAATAATAGTATATTCATTGACACGTTTTCTTTTTTAAGTACATACGTAAAGTTTTTTAATCATCTTTACACGATTTAAAAAACCCATGCTTTATAGACTTTGAGAAGGCGTTTGATTCGATAAAGAAATGTTCAATACTCGACGCACTCAGAAAACAAGGAATCCCTGGGCGCTATATAAATATTTTCAATAATATATACAGTAGCGCAACAGCATCTGTAAATCTCCATAAACCATCGCGCAGATTTCCTATCAGCAATGGAGTCCGACAAGGTGATACAATCTCACCTAAACTATTTACAGCTACCCTTGAAGACTTATTCAGGCAACTTGACTAGAATGACAAAGGGATCCCCATAAATGGAGAATACCTGAGTCATCTGCGCTTTGCCGATGACATAGTAATTTTCTCGCAAGACTCAGAAGACCTCCAAAGCAGAATGCAGGAACTCGCTGAAGTAAGCAACAAAGTATGTTTGAAAATAAATGTAACAAAGACGAAAGTCATGTTCAACTGCTTTGCAGGCCAAAAAGAGATCCTCATTAATGGCACTCAGCTCGAACAGGTGAAAAGCTACATCTATCTAGGACAACAAGTGTCTATAGATGGATGTATATTTGATGAAATTGTTCGCAGAGTAAAGCTAGGCTGGAGTGCTTTTGGCCGCCTGAATAATATCTTCAAAAGTGACCTTCCACTGTGCCTAAAGCGCAAAGTTTTCAACCAGTGTGTGCTTCCCGTGATGACATATGCGTGTGAAACATGGACCCTTAGTAAAAGAGAGATCCAGAAACTTAGATTAGCACAACGCGGTATGGAGAGGTGCATGCTGGGCATAACGCGAAAGGACAGAAAGAGGAATGAGTGGATAAGGAAGCAAACAAGGGTTTGCGATGTAATAGAGTTTATTAAAAGCCTTAAATGGAGATGGGCTGGACACATAGCTCGAAGAAGAGACAGTCGTTGGACAAATCTAGTCATCCAGTGGTATCCAAGAAGTACAAAACGTCCACAAGGTAGACCTAGAGGCCGCTGGATCGATGCAATGATAAATTTCTGCGGAAGTACGTGGCAACGCAATGCACAGGACGTGGAAGTGGAAGCAACTTGAAGAGGCCTTCATCCAGCAGTGGACAGATTCAGACTGATGATGATGATGATGATGACACGATTTAAGAAAAATATTTTCATCCGACGCCATGACAAAACAAATCGTCGTGCGCACACTTCGACTATCGGTCTCCGATTGGCGAGTCCAGGCGACGAGTGAAAAATTTCGTCCACCTACTGTTGAAAATTATTTGCCATTTCACTGAAGTACGCTAAGTACTAAGTACTAATTATGAGTTTTGACTTTCACTGTTGTGTGTTATCGTAATAGATTTTTGGGCTTCCACCGCGTGTTCTCCCTCCTTTCCTCGACGTTTCATGCTTGTTGCAGAAGTAATTCTTAAGAGATAATGTGTTGACGAAGTGCACTGTAAGCCGGCTCTCACATCAAAACTCGTCCGCCTGCAATGTGTCGAATACGACGATGTGACGTCATCGTTATTCGCAAGACACAAGTTACCTTATAGACCTTCGCACACTGCTGGAATAAAACATTTTAGTTTGAAAAAAACATCTGGAGGCATATGAAAATATTTTAACCCGACATGCAGCGCAGGTTTAATGCGAAATGTCGCACTTCGGCATTCGTTTTGGTTTCCCGAGTGACGTCACTGTTCTCGCACGGCCTTGCTGTATGCACATAAAAAAGTTGCATGTTTATGACTATTATCCCAGTCGAGACGATTTTTAATGTGCGACTGGGCTAAAGTGTACAAGTCCGAAATGTCGGGGAAAAAGAATACGCGGTTGAAGCCCAAAAATCTATTAGATCCAGCGTTCGAAATGGAATATTTTACGAACCGGAGCATTCGATAATTAAAAAAAAATATTAAAACGTCTTCGATTTTTCTTTTACACACCTACTATGCATTTCGTATTGACAAAAATATGTAACGTCAATCAATTTAATATTTTCCTAATAATTCACGTATTAGAAAGCAATTTACCTATACATTTTCTACGAGACGAAATCTCGAGGATTTCGTAAACCGGAGCTGCGTTCCGGTCCACTCCTGTCACGTGATCAGACCAATGCAGCCGTTAGTTTTAATTAATCTGACCGTGTGACTCATGTGGGGCACATCAAAGAGCTTTAAATCACATTTATTTATTTTTACATATTATAGTGAACTATACAAATAATACATTATAGATTTTCACAACATGACATGGTGGAAAAAATGTAGATTACTTATATTAAAAAAAATATATACAAAAAACACAATACCAAGAGTACGTATACTGAAAGAGCTAATTAGACCATATTATATATATAAAGCAACGTTCAACTAAGCTCGTCCTCACGTAAGTTGAATATATCAATATCAAAAGCGATGTAGGCCTCCCAATTGGCATAATGAATGGAAGGTAAGTTCTGCACCTTGGGAATACAAACAACTGATGCTACCGATTTATTACAAATATATAATATATATTTACAAAATTCGCAAGGTATGCATAATAAAAAATAATTATACTTCCATTGATTTTATGTATTTCTTATTTAATAAATCGATTTTATGTGAAATATCAATAATATGTCACTTTTACACAATTTACCCAACGGTATCTTCAAGAATATTATAAAAACAAGTGTACTTTAATAATTAGTCTTAAGTAATAAGTCTCGACTGTTTGTCCGGCAGCTGAAACTGATTATGTTATGTATTAAATACGTTGATAATACATTGAATTTTCCTATTATGTAAGCGCATCTGCCAGGCTACAACAAAAGCTCAAATATTGACTACGGGAAGCGACAGGGTCGTGCAGCCCCTGCACAATACCCTGCTTGCACTACAAGGCTTCGTATCGTTTAGTGTTTTGCATCTGTTCACGCAAGTACACGATCTGCATCAAGGATTTCAGGTAAAAGCCCGGCTCAACAATTTTCACATTATATGTTAACCTTACGTTATAGGGGAAAATAGTTGACTTTAGTAAATGTAATTATATATATTACTAGCTGAAGGACCCGGCTTTGCACAGGATCGCTTCATGGTTATATTTATCTTAAATATTTAAAAAATAATAAGAGGTAATTATTTTTTAAATATTAAAATATCTGTGTAATACAATATGGCAATATGAAAATAATTCTAATAGGAGTAAAGGTCAAACAAAAGAACACTAAATTAAAATCGAATCCAAAATATGCAAACGTTATTAATGTTATTAATATGCAGTAAAAAACCAAAATTGGATGGAACAAACAAGCAACAAACTTTGTATTTTATATAATACTAATTTAGAAATCTTTGCAGGTGTGCGCACAACAACTGACAAAAGTTTCATCGCAATCGGATGAATGGTATAGGAACTCATACGAATAGAAGAAGATGATGATTTTCTAATTCAGAAATCTTTGTGGGCATGCGCACAACAACTCACCAAAGTTTCATTGTAAACGGATGAACGGTATAGGATAGAAGAAGAAGAAGATGGTTGTACTAATTCAGAAACCTTTGCTGGCGTGCGCACAACAATTGATCAATATTTCATTGCAATCGGATGAATGGTATAAGAACGCATACGAATAGAAGAAGATAGAATAGATGAAAAAAAAGAAGACATGGTTGTATGAATTCAGAAACCTTTGCGGGCGTGAGCATAATACTTAATCAAAATTTCATTGCAATCGGATGAATGGTATAGGAACGCATACGAATATAAGAAGAAGAAGACGGTTGTACTAATTCAGAAACCTTTGCGGGCGTGCGCACAACAACTAGTCAAAATGTCATCGCAATCGGATGAATAGTATAAGAACACATACGAATAGAAGAAGATAGAATAGAAGAAAAAGAAGAAGAAATAGTTGTACCAATTCATAAACCTTTGCGGGCGTGAGCACAACACTTGATCAATATTTCATTGCAATCGGATGAATGGTATAGGAACGCATACGAATAGAAGAAGAAGAAGACGGTTGTACTAATTTAGAAACGTTCGCGGGCGTGAGCATAATACTTAATCAAAATTTCATTGCAATCGGATGAATGGTATAGGAACGCATACGAATATAAGAAGAAGAAGACGGTTGTACTAATTCAGAAACCCTTGCGGGCGTGCGCACAACAACTGGTCAAAATGTCATCGCAATCGGATGAATAGTATAAGAACGCATACGAATAGAAGAAGATAGAATAGATGAAAAAGAAGAAAAAATGGTTGTATCAATTCAGAAACCTTTGCGGGCGTGAGCATAATACTTAATCAAAATTTCATTGCAATCGGATGAATGGTATAAGAACGCATACGAATATAAGAAGAAGAAGACGGTTGTACTAATTCAGAAACCTTTGCGGGCATGCGCACAACAACTGATCAAAATGTCATCGCAATCGGATGAATAGTTTAAGAACGCATACGAATAGAAGAACATAGAATAGATGAAAACGAAGAAGAAATGGTTGTATCAATTCAGAAACCTTTGCGGGCGCACAACAACTTAATCAAAATTTCATCGCAATCAGATGAATGGTATAAGGTCCATACGAATAAAAGAAGATACATAATGAAGAACAAGAAGAAGATGGTTGTAAAAATTCAGAAACCTTCGCGGGTGTTGGCACAACCACTGACGAAAGTGTCATTGCAATCGGATGAATGGTATAGGATTCATACGAATAAAAGAAGATATAGTGAAGAAGAAGAAGATGGTTGTACTAATTCAGAAACTTTTGCGGGCGTGCGCACAACAACTTGTCAAAATTTCATCGCAATCAGATGAATGGTATAAGATCCATACGAATAAAAGAAGATATAATGAAGAAGAAGAAGAAGATGGTTTTACAAATTCAGAAACCTTTGTGGGTGTTGGCTCAACCACTGACGAAATTGTAATCGGATGAATGATATAGGGATAGATGGAATAGAAGAAGAAGATGGTTGTACTAATTCAGAAACCTTTCGCGGGTGTTGGCACAATTACTGACGAAAGTTTTATCGCAATCGGATGAATGGAATAGGAACGCATACGAATAGAAGAATATTGAATAGAAGAAGAAGAAGAAGATGGTTGTACTAATTCAGAAACCTTTGCGGGTGTTACCACAACAACTGACGAAGGTTTCATCGCAATCCGATGAATGGTATAGTAACCATACGAATAAAAGAAGATATAATGAAGAAGAAGAAGAAAATGTTTGTACAAATTCAGAAACCTTCGCGGGTGTTGGCACAACCACTGACGAAAGTTTCATCGCAATCGGATGAATGATATAGGGACCATACGAATAAAAGAAGATAGAATGAAGAAGAAGAAGAAGATGGTTGTACTAATTCAGAAACCTTTACGGGTGTAACCACAATGACTGACGAAGGTTTCATCGTAATCGGATGAATGGTATAGGATCCATACGAATAAAAGAAGATATAATGAAGAAGAAGAAGAAGATGGTTGTACAAATTCAGAAACCTTCGCGGGTGTTGGCACAACCACTGACAAAAGTGTCATCGCAATCGGATGAATGGTATAGGATCTGTTTATGGAAATATTTTCAAATTATGTATATTCAATATATAATGTTACATTCTTGAATGTTCTTGTGAATTATTCGTTGTATAAAAGAAATAGTTTATTAACCTGATGATTGATTTCTGCGCCATACTGTTATTGGGACGATTTCTTAATAATCTATGTTGCATCTCATCTTTGTTTTGAAAATCCTCTTTAATATGGTAAACAAACTCAATCCTTTAATTACATTGACTGCTGAAATATTAGTTATTAATTATATTTATAAATTACAAACTGAGCGTCACTGCAGTATTGTAAGACTAAATAGAAAAGACCGCATCTTTTCTGCCAAGAATCTCCCCATATCCTGTACTACTATTCTAAAAATGTTTGAACCAATCACCCATACCTTTTTTTGCAAAGTAATGAATATTTGAATAACTGGCATAATTTAAAAAAGTAGGAGGTAAGAACGAAATTGAGATAACGATAACGGAGACAAAGGATATTTTTTGACAAATTTGACCTTCCAAAGAACGTTAGAGGTGGTATAAAACATTTATATATGAAATTAAAAACCACAATAATGGTTTTTTGGCACTCAGTGTTCTATTTAGCACATATTTTCAATTATTCAAAGTAATACATTTAGAAAGCATTTAAAAAAGACAATAAAGGGTAATATTAACGACAACCAATTAACGGTGTCATTTTATAATACTGTATTATTTATTTATTAAAAATAAAGGTGAGTGTAATTTTAAGTATAATAAACAAATGTTTATAAAAGTTATATATAACAGTTTTCTGCAATTGGCATTCATTAAAAATCGTCAACTGAATGCAGAATTATTCTAACTCACATGTGAAATATTTTACAAGTGCTTTTTGAAACATCCTATTTAAGATATTTACGAGTATAGACACCTTTATGCATTATTATAATATGATGTACTTATACATTTATCGATTATTTTTTTAAAAGTTATTTCAAAGAACTCCCTTCTTAATTTTTTCAATTGTGAATTAGAATAGTTCTGCATTCTGACGGATGGGAATGGGACAACTAGACGCCAGGACAATTGGGCGCCGTACTTTCGAATGAAATAAATAAATGAGTGGGGGGTCATGGTGTTGTAGATGATGAAGTCGAGATTTGGTGGTTGTTCCGATGTATGGAGGGGCGAGTTTTATTTGCAGCGTAAACAGTCGGTACAAGAGTTCATTTTGCTCTTAACATAATGTTTCTTATTGCAGATTGACAATTATTATGCCTACGGCTTTATATAACAATAAAAGAACTCTCTTCTCGTTGGAGCTTAAAAATATGCACAATTAATTCATTATCTACGTGTGCATATTTAAATTCTCACCAAGTATTAAATATTATTATAATAATTTAAATATAAATAATAATATTAAATATATTTTTAAGTTTTTTAAGTTTATATGTAACTATAATTCACGAACGTCTATTTATTTTCGAATTTCATTGCGAGGCGCCCAGTTGTCCCGGAGCCGAATCGTCCTAGACCCGACGATAATATATACTTTTAACTATATATTTTAGGCAATATATTTTTCTTAGTTAAAATAATAATAGGTATATAAGTATTTAGATGACACATTATTATGTAATATTATTATTAAAATGTTCAAACTTTGCGTCAAAATAAACAGAAGTAATATAAATAAACATTAGATCGACCCTTCTATTAGTTTATTTAACAAATTGAAAAACTGTAGTCAGCATAAATAATTACTGATAACTATTTTATTTGATTCATTGAATTTATAAGCCGGATTTGGTGCTAGAGGTATGAAATACGTAATATTTATGTAAGCACATTCGTAAATATCATACAAATGTAATGTATTCATAGCCGTCGCGTCGCACCGAGCATATGTCAATGCAAATATTCACAGGTCATTTAAGTGAAGAGTTTATATAGGTACGTTTGACACGTATCTACGTTTAATTTTCCATTTATTTCATAATGAGTGTCGTCTAAATTGATAAATAGCTGTTATGCTGTGTTAATAAAAAAAAAAACAAAAAAAAAAAACTAAGCAATAATATTATAATTATTAACGCCTTCTTCAATGGTTATTTCATTTATACGGCATAACTATATCTTGGCGGCTCTCGTGGTGCAGTGTGCAAGGCGCCAGCCTTGCGTCACGAAGTTCTGGGTTCGATTCCCAGTGAGGTCAAAATATATTTACATAATCTAATATGTAAATTCCTCAAGCCTGGGTGTTTTACCACTATTATCGGGGTTCACGGCCTGTTCACGGTTCTATACTAAAGAAACAAATAAAAATTAAAAATAAAATAACTATAACATAGGTATATTTTGTCCGATCCCGTAAAGATATAATTTTAATTATTATAATATATCGTCACCTCAATACTATAACTAGATAACTTGATTTCCACTGTTTTTGAAATAGCTATTGAATATGGTTATACATTTTCTTCTCTACAAAATGATAAAACTAGGTAAGTCAGAAGTTAATGGGAACTGTATTAATTTTGTGTTTGAAAATATTAGATAACTTTAAAACCATAAATGCGTTAAAAAAATAAAATAATGTACCTATCTACGATATTATTTTATCATACAATTGAACATTACATATTTTTAATTGTTCCTAATTAGACAAGCACAATTTTCCATTTTTATTATAAATAATAAGTATAGCCTTATGTTATTCAAGTAAAATTTAAATTTAATTTTCCCAAGAATGACCAAATCAGAGTTATCTCGTTGTAGTATTGAGGTGACAATATATATTATTTGAAAACACGTCAGGTCTAGTATGGACACTTACTAGAAAATATGTCTTAATTAGGTAAGACGTATGTGGACTGATGGATTGCTGGTTTGATTCTGATATATATCTGAAATGGTTTTCAAATTATGGATGATGATTTATTTAAATTTATTTAAAATCCTTTTAAAAATTGAAATAAAAGCTTTTTGATTTGAAGCTGCATCAGATATGGTAGTATTATTTCAATATAAAAATGTAGGTATGATAATAAGTCGTGTATGTAGCAGGATGCGAAACTCTCCACTATCATAAAATACTGAACAAGCTATGGTGAGTGAAAATGGTTCTCATTGAAAACCCGTGAGAAGGGAGGCTAGACGGTAGGCTAAGGATGCGCTAGAGGAGGGGGTGAAGAGCGATTCAAAAACTCTTGACAACTTCGATGGCTGAAAAGTGGGTTTGCACTGGCTGGAGTAAAGCGGAGGAGAAACTGTTGCGTCTTTGAAAGAAGAAGATAAACTATAGTTACATTATCACTCTGGTGGCAACAGAATTAACGGCTATAGAAAAATTTGTAATATTTAATAAGCAACGATGTTTTACTGTTAAATTATAAGAATTAATTTATAAGAATGAAGAAAATGGAATATGAAGAAGGCAGGGCATTGTGACAATAAGTAAAATATTACTGAGTTAAATATAAGTATGTTTTTTCTGACTGAATATTGAAAGTAACCCCTTACTTTATACAGTATCGCTGTTAAATTACGATGATCAGTATGTTACATCTTTTATCGAAGGGTATTAAAACTTAAAATCACGATTAGTTGACAATTTTCCATCAGAAAAGTGTAGTTAAAACATGGATAAAAATCAACACCAATCTTGTGAAAAGAATCTCATTACAGTTATTAATTATCTTTACTTATTAAACTTAATTCCATCATTAGAAAAATCTTTATCTGGGACAATATTAAATTTGGAAGGAATATATAATCAAATTCGCATCCATAGTTTGTTTTTTATATACATAATATATAGATTACAGTCGAAATTGTGATTTTCCCTTTATATGTATATATTAGTACTTACAAACTTATCTATTTTCTTAAAAAATAACTTATTTTGTTTTATAAAAAAAATTGTGGGAATCTTAGAATGAATGTCGCGGCGCTCCTTGGTATTTTGTTATACGTGGGTCCTGATATCGTAAAAGCCATCAATATAAAAGTTGTAGATGGCCGGAGCATGCATGTAGCATGAGCGGATCACACATGGGTAAACAACTGAGATATCGGAAAGCGGATGGAAAAATACACGCTTACCAAACATGTCCAGGATGAATGGATAACGTCAATTCCTAATTGAACACTAATTATGACATGAACTCAAACCTGGATATATGTCACAAAAGATAAAGATTTTTAAAGGCTGGAGAAAGCTAAAACCCAATTAAGGTTGTACAACCGGACATATTAGGTATATTATATATAAGATCGAGACAAGATCAAAGGGTGTCAAATTTAAATAGATGTCAAACCTGGAAATGAGAACACTTCATTGACATATGGCATCCAGGCAAAGCCCTTAGAGATCATATTATATAAACAGTGGCGGCTCGTAGATAATATATCTGGGGGTGCTGCGGTTGATTAAAAATAAAAAAGATGTTTATTTGGATTATTACTATTAACATCAAAATTAAATATAAATTATTAATTATATTAATAAGTAATTAAAATAAAAAACTTTGCATAAATTGCTTGCAGAAATAAATTTTCTCAATGTCAGTAAATCATTAAAGCTATATTTCTTTCCTCCGCTGTCGCGCGGGTGCTCACGTACGAACGCAGAAACGGCGATACATACACTGTTGGGCCTGCAGTACCGATCAAGCTCCCAGCTGCGTACCCCGCTCCTCGCACCCCTCCTGCGCCCAATCGAGCATATTCGTTTGAAAACGGTACTGCAGTACCGCGGTATATGATAATTATTGTATATATCGGTGCGTGGGCGAGCTTAATTCACTCTTAACGGCCCACGTGCTCGTCGTAGGTCAAAATTGAGTTTTTATTGTATTTTCAAACCATGATCCTGGACACTCCTTAAACGTTGTAGATAATCTATTTATATAATTTTGAAGCCTTATTATCCTTTATAGTTATTTTAAACATTTGATGACTGCATAAAGTATTTTTGTTACATAAAATAGTATTCTTTTAAACCTCTCGCTCTAATGTTTTAGAATATAGTCATATTTCGGTACATAACTGTGCAGTGGTGTTAAAATTTTTTACGTTTATTAATTTTTAAACGCATTTATGAAAACATTAGTATAATTTATTACGAGATAATTTTTGTAAAATATTCACGATAAAAAATTATATTGATAATCTCTGTGATCCCAAATTTGACAAGAATTGGGCATTTTATTATTCAAAAAATCGGCAAGATTAACACATTTGAAGATAATTCTAAAGATACTTATTATAAGCTATGTCTTTGACCATTCAAGTGTGATAAACATCTTACGAATAATGATTGCTTTATAATAATTATTGACCTAAGAATAAGGTAGTGTTTTTTTGAAATACGCCATTTCTTTTGTCATTCCCCAGTGGTTAAGCTACAACATACGGCCGTAGCCATAAATTGACAAACTATAATTGAAGTAGGGAGTAAAATGATATTGACGCGCGTGTTTGAACATGTACCGTTTAAAAAAAAATAAAAAAAAATTCGGTTAGGTACATGTTAAAACACGCGCGTTAACATAATTTTACTTCCTACTTTAATTATAGTTTGTCATTTCATGGCTACGGCCGTATGTTGTAGCTTAACCACTGGGGAATGACAAAAGAAATGGCGTATTTCAAAAAAACACTACCTTATTCTTAGGTCAATAATTATTATAAAGCAATCATTATTCATAAGATGTTTATCACACTTGAATGGTCAAAGACATAGCTTATAATAAATATCTTTAGAATCATCTTCAAATGTGTTAATCTTGCCGATTTTTTGAATAAAAAATGCCTAATTCTTGTCAAATTTGGGATCACAGAGATTAGCAATATAATTTTTTATCGTGAATATTTTACAAAAATTATCTCGTAATAAATTATGCTAATGGTTTATTAAATGCGTTTAAAAATTAATAAATGTAAAAAATCTTAACACCACTGCACAGTTATGTACCGAAATATGACTATATTCTAAAATATTAGAGCGAGAGGTTTAAAAGAATACTATTTTATGTAACAAAAATACTTCATGCAGTCATCAAATGTTTAAAATAACTATAAAGGATAATAAGGCTTCAAAATTCTATAAATAGATCATCTACAACGTTTAAGGAGTGTCCAGGATCATGGTTTGAAAATACAATAAAAACTCAAATTTGACCTTCGACGAGCATGTCCCCCCTTAAATAATATTGATATTTTGATATAATATATATAAATTTATGTATATTATAATATTCCATTTTTCTCAATTTGCTTGGAGGTGCTGCAGTTCTGCAGTGTATATTATGGATGAGCCGCCACTTTATAAAAATGAACAACTTCGCGAAAATAAAGAAATAGAGGACATGATCAGATGTGGATGACACAGAAAATCTCTGAAAGGTAGAGGATGGGTGAAACTAGGAAGACATGAAAGATCCGTTGATTTCTGTTTGCCTGGTGTACTTATCTAAAGGTGGATAAATGGTTATGATTTAATAAAAAAGATCTAGCGGTTTGTAAAAAAATGATAAAATGTAATAATGGCACATAATAATAAAAATAAAATAAAAAATGCATGTACCTATATTTTTTTAAAAATCATTATAATATAATGCTTGAGACTTCAGCGGTTGTTTTTTTTTATCGTAATAGATGCTTGGGTTTTCACCGCGTACACTTCTTCTTTCCTCGACGTTTTGGGCTCGTTAAAGAGGCCATTATCAATAGATATATGTTATTATGACCCTGAAAATATTAATAGGGATGAGGATGGGTTACGTAGTTAGTACGCAGTTACGCAGTATCAACGTGTCCATTTAGAGTCCAGCCCCAACCTTCTAGATTGATAGTGTGCTGTGCACTGCACCACAATGATGCATTTAAAAACCACGATCGTAATCCTGAGTGCTTAAGAAGTCATAATATTGATAATATAGTTATTTAAAGATGGCCGCTATCCAATTCAAGGTGGCTGCCGGATGAGGTGGTTCCAATCAAAAATTGAAATTGAATGCCTCTAGGTAGCACGTACCGAAAATTTGGTGCTTTTGTCCTGTGTATACCTACCTCAAATTTGTCATTAATCTACCTAACTATTGTATTTACATACGTATTCGAAAATATAACCGCAAACTCGCATTTTAGAACAGTTGAAGTGGAATATCAAATACACTTCCGTCTAGTTTTTCAGTGCGCTTCTCAAAAGTTCGTCGACGGCGCTAATTGGCGTTTTTGTACATGAACTTTAATTAATTCCTAAGCACCGCACCATCGATCGATGAATAATTCGTACACCAGTGAACACCGCAGAATGCACCTCACTGCATTCTATATAACTACATTTCAGAATAGTGGTGAGCTAATAAATTTATTCTAGAAATTTATTCAAATTAACGTACACTTAATAAATTCTTGTTTGTGTACCATATCAGATTTTATCGACGATAGTGATTACTTTAATAAAGGAGTTTTAATTTTTTAGATTTCGTTGTTTATATTTTATAATTAATAGTTTAGGTATTCTATAGACCAGTGGCGAAGGCTGACTTTTGGGAAGAGGTAGGCTGTAGAGATCAGAGAAAAATAGCACACTTGTAAGGTATACTTACAGGAAATAAGAAGATAATACTTACGATATTAGTACTGATGAATAATAATATGTGCACAATAATGACAACGATACACTGAGTCGTTGAAATTTCAATAGCTCACCGACGGTATAAAATTGAGCGATGAGTTTAAATTATGTATTTTTATAAACATTCATACACGTAACATACGCCCAAAAATATATCATTGGTGGCTTTGAAAAAAGCCGTTGTTGTCATTTTGCCCTTCAAACACTTCAAACTAAACTAAACTAAAACTTCTAACACTTCAAGATATTTCAGTAGGTAATTAATATAAAGGCTTACTATATATGAGTCGCTTAGAATCATAACTCACATATTGCAATTTTGTCGTTTTTTAGTTAAATATGTCAAGTGATTCTAAATGAATTAATCTATATACCGAAAAATAGTTGAGTATTAAAAGTCAATTTAAACCATGTGAAAATCGTTGACAAAGTTCATTGTTGGTGTAATATGTTGTATATTTCAAAGAATAGAGTTTTGTCACCAACGCCTTCCTAAGCAATCGGGGAGCTCTATTTCTCATAGTATGCTGTATGTCTGTAACGTTAGGAGTATTAGGTATATATATTTAAAAAAAAAAAGTTATTCGACTCTCTCACTCATTAATATTCTAGGGAGTTCAATACTGTTCTTCTAATTAGAAAAAATAGTGCTCTGTTGGTTTTTAGCGATTATCTCAAAACTTGATTTTTGGAATATGTGAGTTATGATTCTAAGCGACTCATATAATATGATCATTATTTGTACTCTAAGTCAATTCGTCTGTTTTTCTGCAGATTTTTTTTAAAACATCATAAAATGTTTGCCCACGTTTTAATTTAATTAATAATTCTTTTCCAATAGCTATAATTGAAAGATTCGATAATCTAGTTTGATTTTGAGTATTTCGACAATGTGTGTGGACACATAAACGTCAAACTCGAAAACGATATTTTTAAAATTTGATCCGTACTACAACAATGAACAATTTCAATTGGAAAACTAGACATTTTTACAAATAATTTGTATTTAAAGCACTGACGAATGACTTAGGGTACAAAAGAAGATAATCTATCAACATTCAGAACACAATAAATCACTGAATTGTCTCACAAAATAAAACTATACCACCATGTTTTGAACAACAATCTGACCGAATTAAAACGATATAAATTATGTTTGTCTATGAATGAACTAATCTAAATAATTATCACGAGATACAATTATTTGTTATTTTTTAAACAATTAATAATTATATCTGATTGAACCCAGTAGACATTATTTTTTTAAATCATCTTATTTATTTATTATTTGCTTAAAGCGGCAGGCATAGACAATAAACTTTGCGAAAAGAGTTGGAAGCGGGTCTCTCGAGCGCTTCCGAAACGCGACAAAATTTGTAGACTTGCTTGAAGAGATGAGTCATCATAAGTATAAAAAACAATTTTTGATTATGCTCTCAATAATCGTCATTCAAAGAACAAAAACAGATGTCGCTACTCGCTCGTAATTTTTTGTTTGATTCTAAACTTGACTAATTTAAACAGTCGGGCCAATCTACATTCAAATTCACACCATAGATGACTCTTAATATTTTAAAATATTCCATATTTTTATTTATGTATGTATATTTGAAATAAATACTTGAATATTATATAGTTTTCTTAGAAGGTAGGCTTTAAATAATCGCTTAGTATGGAGCCTTCACCACTGCTATAGACGCCCCGACATAAATAGTGCACACATTTTAAGCTATATTTATATTTTTTAATTGAATTAAAAATACAACAGATAGTACGGTTGGTTTTTTTTAAATTCAATAATCCAAACCATAAGAAATAAAAAACAATACTTTATTATTTATTTAAGAAAACAAAACATTGTGGACATGAGAAATCTAATTTCAAGACGTAAACAACGTGTGATTTACATTATAACAAATATTAAAGAGAACATAGAAAATAATAATAAAATAACAAAAAAAAAATCATAACACACTTAACTACAATTTAATGCAGAACAATAAAATTGTGATAACAAAAAACATACAATTTTATACAGAAAAATACAGTTTCAAAAACAAAATGCAAAGCACATCATTGAAAATGTCTATGTCTTTGGGGAGCGCATTTAATAATCTTGCACCAACCGCTAATGGTGCCTGATAGGCTTGACACGAAGAAACGGTTCCGATCCAGAATAAATTATGGCTGCGACCATGTAGGTAATTGACACATGCATGTAAATTCAAATTCATTGGGACACCGATTGGAAACCATCCCTCATGATAACAGGAAAAAGTGTTTCAAAAGCAGAAGAGATCTACGAGATTCAAAAGAGTGAAAAGTAAGCATGCCTTATAGAAAGGCAGTCAAAAAATAATCATTTGACGAATTATCGAAAGGAAAATAGTTACATGTCTTAAAATAAAGACATCAAAGAAATTTCTTCTGGAAGCATTCTAAAATAAGTTTATAGAAAACCTCATAAGGACACCAGATAATCGACCCATATTCAAGAATGCTACGCACTAAACGCACTATTCTTCTATCTATAAAAAATATCTAAAATTATGTATAATTTAATAGCATAATTTTAGATATTTTATAGATAGACGAATATTTTTTGAGAATTATCAGTTCTACTATAGCTTGGTTTAGGCAGAGTTTAATTGATTTTTACAAAATAACTAGTTCCATCTGCAATTATTTGTATTCTTAATTTAATGAAAATAAATAAGTATGACTGATGAAGTTTAGTGGGTATTATTTATGCCGAATCTTAACAGCCTACCTTCACCCCTCGCCACTGCTTTGAAGTCATCCGTGTATCTATGTTTATAGTTTTAGAATGGCCATTAGAAGGTGGCTACAATTTGACCCTCAAAAATGTACGAGATAAATCACCTTACGTTGTTTCATTATAGACATGAATTCATTTTTTATAGTGCCTCCGTTGATATTATATTACACCCATATTTAATTGAAGGCGGCATAATATGATGTTGTTGCTCGCAGAAACAAATAGTATCTTCAAAAATGACCTCTCATTGTGTCTTAAGCGTAAAGTGTTCAAAAAATGATGCTACCAGTGCTCACATATGCGTATGAAATATGGACCCTTAATATAAGAAACATCCAAAAAAAATCGGTGTGTGTACTTATGTACGCACCTTAGAAGTTATACTTCTTTGGCGCAACAAAACAAAAACAAAATTTGTGATAAACTAGATTCTTCGACTAGCTCTTAATTATCTTGTTAAATTACACACTCAAGAAAAAGTACCGCTTATTGGAACGCCGTTGGTTTATTTCTATACTCTTTAACTTATATTACTAAACTATAATGGTTTATCGATATTTTTATTTTTAAAGTACCAACTGTCACTCTGACGTTTAATAGTTTGTTTACGTAAGGAATTGCAAATGGCCGACAATAATAAATTCGCAGCCTAGGCAACGGAACAATTCTAAACTATAATATTATACTGCATAATCGTCACGATGGCAGTATCATAATGTGGCGTAAATGTAGTGCGTTCGGCTGATAACCGAACAATTGGTGGCTCGAATCCAATCGAGTGGGTTTTTTTCGTGTGAAAAAATAAATTATGTGTTACATGTCACACACCAAAAATACACTCTGACGCTTTTCCAAACGCGCCAAAAGAAGTATAACTTCAAAAATATGAGTATCTAGTGCAAACTGGTGTACAAAAGTGCGTGTTGCGTATAACGCGGAAAGATCGTAAAGACAACTAATAAATGAGGAAGTTGATAAAAAAATGCAATGTGATGGAGGTCACCAAGTAATACCGTCATACAGTGGTATCCAAAGGGCACTTAGCGACCATAGGGACACCCTATAACCCATTGGATAGATGAACTCATAACGTTCGGTGGATGTATATATCAGCGAAGAACTAGGGACCGAGAAGTATGCAATGAATTAAGGAAGGCATTCATCTAGTAGTGGATTGACTATAGCTGATGATTATGGTGATGTTAATCTATAAAAAATATAGGTATCTGTTCTTACCAATTTGAATAATAAATGCCCCGAAGCTTGGGATATAAGGGTGTGAGAAAGATAGACAATATATATTATATTTAAATTGTGGTGGTGGAAACGTATGTTAAGAGTCTCGTCGACTAAAAATGGATTAATGAGTTCTACGCCACTGAACTAGTATACTATTAATTATATAAGACAAACTATTCTAGATTTGCTTCTTAGTAAGTTTTTATAACAAAACATTAAGTATATTATTGTATTAAAGCAAAATTAGAATACGATGATCGAGCAGCTTATAATGTCGTAGATTCCAGGTTCAAATCCTGCATCTGGCAAATACACATATTGTTTTTCAATTTATGTTTGGAGTCAGAGTATGTATGTAAAAACAAAAAAAAACTGTTAATACAAACCTTAACTCTGTGGTCCCACTAGGATCGGCCAAAGTCAAAAGAAAACTAAATATGTCACAATCTTTTTATCACAAATGAGCAAAGAAAGGAATAATTAGTATTGATGTGCAATAGTATATGGTGGCGCTTTTAGCAGTGGACTGTATTATTTTGAAGATGATGTGGATTCCGTATTTAGGGGTGGAGGCAATTCAACAGGATGCCAGACACTGACCTTTTATGATGTTGATGATGGCTCCGTGGTCTGGTTGCACTGTCACTCGCGCGGTATTGTTTGTTTGGGTTACCCGGTGCGCGGTATTTGACGGTACACGGTTTATGGATGATATGTGAAGTTGATGAATGATGATGATTGGTGATATGAATGATGAGAGCCGGTATCACGGCTTGGCAGGTATTCAGAAGTATCGCTTGCACGACGGTCACACTATATCAAGTTGACCTGGCCGTGGCCCACGAACAACTTCTGAATCAGTCTGTATAACGCAATACGGCAAAACGCACTCGTTTGTTCGCTTGAGCTGACTACGCGCAACGGCTGTCTTGAGGTCACACTTTTTGAGTCACGCTGTAGGTAGGAAACGACGGTAAAGTTTAATAACTTGTCCACGTCCGCTTGCTGCCTATTTCTTGAGCTAATTAAATGTTATTTGCAACACGGTCTCTCATGACCCGTGACTCCCGGTCACTTGGTCTTGTGACAATAATACTGGGATTTAAATGAGGTGGGAAGTAAGGATTACGGCCACCACAATTTGGCGCAACCATTTTTTTATTTATTTTTTTAATGTTTAGATAATGCTGTTATCAAAACATGCTGCATTATATTCGCTTAACATTTAATTTGAAGTATTTTTTATAAACCCCGTTATATTATTATGCAGTGTTTTAAATAATAATATTTTCAAAATGTTTTATTTCTACACCCCTCTTCCACTAGAAGCGCAGATAGTTAATCATAGAAGATAATTGGAAATCGCAGTACACCTTCGTTCGTGTAGAGGTGTTTTCACATTAAACCAATATTATCAATATTAACGTTTTTGTAAAAATAAACACACACGTAGTTTAAAGTATGTATCCACATTTTTGATCTTTATAGGTTCTACATTATTTTTGGCTTAACAAATTTTAAAAAGAAATATTCTTTTTTCATAAATCACTCATTACAATGGTAAATAATTTTATTCATATGCATAAAAAATTAGACATAACACTACACAACATATTAATTAATACATAAATTCAAAATAATTATGATTTATAAAAGATTAGTATCTACTACAGTAATCGATTTTAGCGGTTCGGGTTTCGGCTTTAAACATTTTCAGGCATTACGTATGACTCGTTGATAAATTTATGGTATGTGGAAAACTGATAGTTTTCATTAGAAACGTTTAAACTTTTATGTTTATTTATAAAATTATTCACACATATTTTATAGTATTATTCTAATGATATTGTATAACTATACGATATTGTAAAATTCAGTTGAAATATATAGTTGGTATAATATAAGTACCTATCTCAAAATTACCATTTTTTTTGCTTTTCATGAATTTTTTTTATAATAATAACCATGCCCTTGCTTTTTCGTACAAGGTGGTTAGGTGAGTTAGTTGCATTGATGTGGGGCTAATTAGGTTCCTCCATTTATATCTTTAATTTTCTTTATGGCCAGGATTAAATATTTTGTGTAGTGTTCTTGTGTTGATCTATTGCTTAGTACTTCGTGAGGCTTTTGAATGTAAATTTCATGATTATGCTGTCTACATCGAGTCCTGAGAGTCCATCGCTCCCTTTCTAGTATAGGGCAGTCGTTGATGACATGCCACACAGTTTGAGATGTGTTGCCGTCACATGGACAAGAGTCATCATCCCTGAATTTAAATCATTTTAGACAAGCTCGCACTGTTCTGTGGCCTGTTAGTATCTGTGTGAGTTCGTATGATATTTTTAAGTTCCTGGCAAGAGTGATGGCAGAGTTTGTGTTTGGAATAAATTTCTAAGTTATTGATCCTGTGGCGGATGTTGTGTATCTGTGGTTCCATAGCTCTATTGTGTCTTCTTTTCATGAATTGACCAAATACCAAAAATATATTTATCATAGACTCGGATTGCTAAAACTGATTTCAATGAGATAATAAAAAATTCTAATCAATCAGTATTCAATTAACTATCTTTTTTATTCAACGAATAATTCACAAGAATTTAAGAATGTATTGTGAGAGCAATTAGTTAAAATTTATTGCAATTATATAGGATACCTAAAGCATTGTGGTCGATGTACGTGGGCGTGAATTTCAAGAGACGCAGGTTTGATTCCTGCTGAATGTAGTATTTTTTTTCAAAAAAGATTTTTTCTATTGGTTATATCGTCGCTTAAGAAACAACACCGCGGAAGTCAATTAATTAAAATTTTCAGGGAAACAAAAAACGTCTCAAAAAATTGAAAATTGATTCCTTTTAATTTTTTTTGTGTTTAGTTAAAAAATGTTTCTTTTAACTAAACACAAAAAAAATTAAAAGGTATCAATTTTCAATTTTTTGAGACGTTTTTTGTTTCCCCTGAAAATTTTTATTAATTGACTTCCACGGTGTTGTTTCTTAAGCGACGATATATTTTCTCAAAAGTGTTTCCAAGATTATGTATGTTCAATCAGAATAATTGAAATTTCAATTTTCATCACTTAGTAGGTCAGTTGTATTATTTTTATGAATAAAATAAGCCTACATAGTCCTCAATCATAACACAGAGTCACTGGCAGTGCCTCAATAATGTCAAGTCTTTGAAACAATCTGGCGCATGGTATAAACTGACTAAGGATGTAGATTACATAATGTGCTTTGCATTTTAAACATTTTTTTTTTTTAAATTTTAGTGACCTTTAAAACGACATTTTTATGGTAGATTATCACTATCATAGAATCGCATTAATTTTATTCTTTTTCCATAGTACATAACTAAACTTCTACCCTCACAACACAGTATTGAGTATTGATAATAACTTACTCTCTATTATATAAACTCGAATGTAAATTTCGGTGGGTACTGATAGTAATTAATAAACTTCATTGTGTATTTGAAATCCATGCCGCAAAAGGATTATATGTGGTGAATACCAAATAATGATGCATAGGTACGTTTTATATAAAATAAATTAATTAATGTTTCAAAATATTTTAAAAATAGGTAAGTATATAATATATTATGGTCAGTTAGAAATATATTGATGATGCCTTTCTCTTTAGGCTTTTTATAATTTAATAAGAACACGTTATCATAAATAATTTGAAATTTTTCAAAAAATGAAGCCTGAAATTCGCATGGGTTTTCTGTGCAGTTAAAAAATAATTGTTTGAAATTATTGAGAGATGAACAAAATAATTGAAATTAAGTAACTGTCATTTGAGTTGCCTAGAGTCATAATTCACATACTTTGAGACAATCGCAAAAAATCACCAGAGCACTGTTTTTTGTAATTAGAAGAAACGTATTGAATTATTTTGAATATTAATGAGAGAGTGAGTCGATTTACATTACTTAAAAAATATATATATATATTATAATACTCCTAAGGATACAGATACACAGCGCACTATGACAGAACTCACATTATTCGTTGAAAATGTGAGTTATGACACTAACAGTCACACGGTTTAAACTTTAAAGTGACTTTTGATCCCCAACCATTTTTCTGTATATTAATGCATTTAAAATCATTTGGCATATTTAACTCAAAAATTACAAAAAATGTGAGTTATGATTCTAGGCGACTCATTTGCATAACGTATTGAAAAATAGTTCCTAATTAAATTATTTTTTTTTCCGACCATGTCCGATCCTGATAGGATCATATGGGCCTCCACAGAGTAGAGGTTTGTATTGACAGATTTTGTTTTTACGAGAAATGGATGTCAGCCACTTGCTCAACCTATAAGGTCCATACCCTGACACACACCAATTGAAAAACAATATGTGTACTTGCCAGACCCAGGATTCGAACCTGGGACCCACGGCTTTAAGTCCAACGTTTATGCCGCGCGGCCACCGTGGGCGTAAAAAAAATATTATAAGTGTATATTATTATAATATATTATTTTGGTTACTTAAAATAATGGGGAGAAATTTTCAAAAGCTTGAAAAAGATATTTAAAGATGTTCTGGTAATTTGGATGATTTCATTAATTATTAATAAAATGGTGGAAATAACATTTTGACATATATAGCAATAAATTTTCCTTTAGTGATGATACAAAAATGAATGAGTTTTTAGTCGTACATACTAATTTTGTAGGGGAATTTAGGTATTAGATAAAGTTCTTAATACTCATCAATTTTCTTACATACATACTATGTACTTTCCACTTAGTAATGACTAAATATAAAGCTTATAATATACGGTTTACTGCCTTCATAATAATATGATGTTGTTCAGAATAAGTAATTAAAATGTCTATACTAAAATACATGTATAATTTATAGAAAACAATTCAGATTTTGATCGCTCTTGATACAGCATTAAGTTTATCAAAATAAACACAATCAAACAATTTTGATTAATTGCATACATTGTGAACACAAATCAAGCTCATAGTTTTGCGTGCGAGACACATAAAGCATTTAAGCCAGAGCTTCCTCTAGATTCCCAATCGTATATCTTGTCACGGGCCGTGATACACCATTCTGGCTTACGATAAAGTGTAACATCGCGCACACACATATTATCAGGGATTTACAATGGGGAATCTGAAGTCAATAGTTTCACATCTGAACTGAGTTTCACGGTAGTAAATACGTAAACTAGTTAAGTATATTATGCAAAGTGCGTGACTATAACAGGTCGAAGGCTTATTCAATTTTAGTATTTAAATAGTTGATGTCATTACTGGAAAAATTTGTAGTGTGATAGCCGCCATAATTTATTTTCATCTGTCTTTTTATTTTTGACCATGTCCGATCTAATAAGATCATATGAGCCTCCACAGAGAAAATGTTTGTATTAACAGATTTAGTTTTTACGAAAAAATGGATATCAGCCACTTGTCCATCCTATTAGGTACATACTCAAACTAAAACAATATGTGAACTTTCCAGAACCAAGATTTGAACCTAGGACCCACTACGCTATAGGCCGACGCTTAAACCGCGCGGCCATCGTGGGACTGTATAAGTTCATCTGTACTTATCCAAATTTTCCCCTAATAAGCGATGAATAAAATATCGAGAGTGTTGAAAGCTTTAATTACGGAGGTGCACATCACGGTAGATGGTGCTTTACAAAGAAAGCTCACGATTCGAATGTGAATAGCTAGAGTAATACTCAACATGATATAAAATATCTGGGATTCACGATTGACTCGGTTAAAACTAAGTCTCACCCATTCGACACTTTAATACTGATGATTCTGCTTTACGGTAACAAGTCACGGCACTTTGCAAAGCCTTAGAGAAACGGTATAGTAGGTATATAAAACATTATGTTTGCTTCAGATACTGGGTATGCAGTGGTATAACTTTAGTAGTAATGAGGAGATAGAAGAACAGACTAAACCGCTTCTCATAATACTGACTTTGAAGTAGACACGTTGAACCTCGCTTGGCCACGTGCTAAAGTTGCCTTAAGATAACCTGGATTGCCTATTCTTTAACTTAATCGTTCTGGAAGGGCTTTAAATACTAGACATAGCAAAGCTACAGGAAGCCGGTATGATTTAAGAAGATGTAAAAAGACTGGTGAGCGGAAGGGATTTTCATGTAATATCCATATTATGCTTCAAGAAGGGAGTGAACATGGTAGAAGGTATTTATTTTCAATTTTCGATAAAATAACACACGCATCTGACATATTGTGTATTTGTTCATCTAAATATTCTTTAAATAATTTGCGAGGCCGTGAGCTTGACTAATACGTGAATAATAATTACGATTCAATTCCGCATTGAGACGCCGTTTGACGATTCAGCTTTTAAGTCGGTTGGTGGATAAGCATACCCACCAGTGATATTAACCGCAGTCTACTGCCTGAGTATGAAGAAAATAAGCGGTAATCCTGCTGTAGGATGAATAATGTGAAGTAAGGTTATAGACAAATACTTTATATTTCTTGTATTTACACATTTCTACTGTAGAATAACATAATACTGATCTATCTCTTTTTTATGAACATAATTACTGTTTTAATAATATTTCTTTGTTTTTAAATGTCATGTTGTGAACGTCTTAAATTTATAATTTGTAATATCCACAATATGTAAAATAAATAAATTGAAAACTGAAAATTAAATATGTGTGTCGACATATATATATATACTTCATAGCTATGCACTCCGGCTCTAGGATGAAAATGATGTAATATATTATTCAAAAAATATTTTTTTAACATATATTATTATGTATGTATTTATTTATTATTATATATTACAAGTAAATATCATTTATCTTATTTTATGAGAGGTAATCAGGCAAAGAGGTGTATCAGTATGAATGCAAAAAAAGTGCAGTCATAAAACATTTTCTCTACATGGGTAGCCTAAGTTACAAAATACCTACGTTTTATTTAGGTCAGCTTAAAAAATCATTGAATAAAAACATTCTAGATCCAAATAATTCTTAATGTAATATCATCAGGGAATTGATATTTTAAAAAAATGTGTAGGCATTGTGATAGATACACATAATAATTTAAATTTCGCCAAGAATATTTAAATAAAACAGAGCATTCTGAATCGTATTCAATTGTTTGTGATCATTGAGTGTCCCTGTCCCAGTGGAGGGGCCGCCTTATCTAACGAACGGTCGGGAGTGTCCCGAGTCTATTATTATCTGTAACGTGCATTCGAGTGAGCCCGTTAACACTATCTACGCCCGGCTATTAAAGACAAATTTGCGCGGAGCTTCTTACGAGATGTGCGTCGTCTTTCTAGAAGGGTTACTAAGAAGACGTATCATTGTCGACGAATATTTTGAGAAAACATTAAATTATATATTTAAACAATAAATTAATTAATTAAAAAAATTAAACAAAAAAAACATAAAGTGCTGCAATTATATTATAACAGTGGCGAAGGGTAGGGGTAGGCTGTTAATCTAGGGGCGGCAGGTTATATGAAAGTATGGTGAAGCAGGCTAGTATGGTGAAAAAGTATGGTGAGGCGGGCTGGTAATCAATTTGTGGCAAAATTTGAACGATAACATTATATTATATGGGTACGTTATAATGACCAAAGTAAATCCTCTGTGATGCCCAGATTTTTTTTTATCGCGTCGCTATTTCTTGTAAGTTGTTCGCTATTGTTGGCCTGCTTCATTCAGCTGTATGAGAAAGCCGATTCCTTGCCCCTCTTTTAATTTAATACCTCTATGCTGTTAATATTCGACATAATTAGTGGACACTTAACTTTGTCAGTCGCATTTATTGGTTTTCTGTAATTTGCAAATGGTACTGGTTAGATTTTAGAATTAAATTAATCCCTGCATAAACCAAATCATAATAGTTTAGGTATGATATGGGCTATCTGACAAAAATAGTGCACGCTTACTTATTTGTTTTCGTTGAATTCAGAATATTATATTTCAGGTGGTGTTACTTTATTTTTTAAAATCATTAAGCCTTGCCTTAGCCAAACCATAATCGATAAAACATATTCTTCTATCTATAAAATATCTAAAATGATGTATGGTTTAATGGCATACTTTTAGATATTTATAGATAAACGAATATTTTAACTGTTATCTAAAATGACTTGGATTATGCAGGGTTTAATTAAATTTTGAAAAATTACAAACACCATCTATATAATATTGTAGTCCTAGTTCAATGAAAACAAATACCTTTGACTGACAAAGATTAATATTCACTATTTATGTCGTATCTTAACAGCCTACATCCACTCTTCGCCACTGTATTATAATCACATCACGTGCTCTCACATGTTGGTACTGCGACAAGTTTAGTGTACGGTTTCGTCATTTCGCAGAATATTTTGAATGGTCACTATCTCTATAAATTCATTGATGGAGAGTGCCAACTCTAATGTATTAGTATTTTGAATTATTATTCATACCATATAGTCAATAAATAATTGATAGAACAATTTTGAAGGTAAGCTATACAGTCAAATTAAAATTATATATTTAGGGTTAAATTTCCGTTTATATGTATATTAATTTAATATATCGTCGGTGTTTTGTAAAAAGGGCGAATTAACCAAAATGCTACTTTACAGGAGGAGGATTTTTAACTTTTGACATTTATTTGTTTTTTACCTGTAGATGATTATAAATATCTAACAAGTTTATAATAAAGCTTAGAAAGAATACTGTCATTATAATAGATATTATTATATAATATTTTAAAAGGCCTAATATGTCACATTTGCTTTTTATTTCGTAATTTTAATTAATTTAATTTTAGTCGATTATCGTTTTTAAGTACTTTCCTGTGGAGATAAAAATTCGCCGTTTTTACACAACAAAGCTAGTTGGGTACATATTGTATTTTCATTAAAATCTCGATTTCGCCAAAATGGTTGATTCGCCCTTTTTACAAAACAACGACGATATATCAGTATCAAATGTAATATGATAATAGTTCTGATTATTATTATCAGATATTTGATAGGTATGACATGATACTTACGAGCACACACTTGCTAACCTACTTTTGAATCATTCAAAATTTTATATAAATTCATACGATATTATTTTATTACTAATTTACTTTCCAATCTATTTTCTTCTGTTTTTCCCTTATATTCTGGTAGTAATTATTACGTATTTTTCGAGTGGTAATAATTTTAAAACTTATTTAATTTTTACGTACTTTATTTTGTGTCATAGGTATTATAAACGTGTAATTTTTAATGTTCACGCATGTCAATAAATAAATAAATTGAATTCGTACAAATATCCATGCGCTGATTCAATGAACTTCCTCGTACTTCCAAATATTTTGTATAATATTACGAGCATGGCCCCCACATCCTGAAGCGGCCCCCCGGCCAGGATATTTGGCGGGCCCCCTACCCATAGCTAAGTTTAACAGCATGCGTGATGCACAACATAAGCGTTTTCAAAATTGTGTGAGGTTTTTTTTGTAGTACTTGAATATGGAGTTGTCGAGAATCAACACAAAACAATCAAAAATTGCATCTCACAACCTCATTTTTTAAATGTTAATAACCTCTTTGTGAAATACCGCCGCAGGCGACTTTTTTTACTCTTAGAGCAAATTTCTGATGTGTGTTTATCTCACATATCTGATTGACCCGCCACGCCGGCTCCCCCCTCTGAGCCCGACCCCAAAGCTAGAGCCCTGTCAGACCCCCCCCTTGTGGGGGCTATGATTACGAGTATAATACTAAAATATTTTTTGTTTAAATCTTGTTATTAATATTATTTATTTACTATATTTCTTCGTGTCCTTTGGTGAACGTCTTTAAGATCTAATTTGTATTATTGATTATTTTAATAAAACGCAAATTTTTTAGTACTTATTCCACTTTTAATAAATAAATCTGGACCGGTTTCGTTCTCCTCAGAGGGACATTTTCAATTTTAAAATTTTGCGTTTTATTAAACTAATCAATAATACAATGCAGTTCTACCATGAACTGACAGTTAACATAATACAAAATGTAATTTGTGGTTCATATAAATGAAAAATTTTAAATTTTTATTCAAACAAATAAAATATAATTTATCTACTACATATTACACTATGTGCATACATAATATATGAAAATTAACTATTGCGAACAAATTATAAGTGGAGATTTTTTGTTGTTGTCGACTCGCTCGATCATTTTGCGGGGGCGCTGTCAACGCCACGAGTCATTGGGTTGTGATTCTTTCTCCAGACTTCTAAAGATAGAGTGAACGTCGCTAAATGAATAAACGCCAGCACTCCGAGGGTTAAATAGCGGTAATTATGGTGGTTTACGAAGACTTGAGTGAATTGGATAATGCGACGGGTGTTTTTGACCCACTCACAAGTTAATTCTTTCATATTATACCTTTCTTCCTTTCTTACTCAGATACTGCAATTTCATTGTTCCGTATTTGTTGTTTAACTTAATTAATGTAAGTAGTTGTAATAATGCTTAATGATACTTTTCTATCTACTATCATCACCAACATGAATCAACCCACTACTGGATAAAAGCCTCTTCAAGGTTATGTAAATATATTATGGTCTATTTTTAGCAATTACATTCATAGGCATTAAAATAGATTTATTTCTTCTATTTACATACGCTCAACTGTGATGTTATTCAAAATAATTTCATTCAATATATTTACTTAGTATTAATCCACTTCTACTTAATTGGAATTTGTATATTTTTCACCGGTCTTGAAATTTCATTAATTGGCAATTATAATTATAGTATTTCATATTACATAATATATTTGATAAGGTGAATTATATGAGTGAAACATGTGGTAAATTAAATATTTGTATATATGAATAATTATACATAATTTGGAACATACCTATAGTCATGGCCCCCACACCATGAAGCGGGCCCCAAGGCTGGGATCTTTGTCGGCCCCCCCTATCTATCGCAAAGGTTAAAAGCAATGAGACGCTCTACCATCGTGGTAAAATGAAGTTATTTGGTCTAATTTGAACATATTTCAAAGATCGATGTTTGTTTTAAAAATGGAGAGAAGTTTGTTTCTTACCCAGTTAACTAAACTATTTTTTAATGAAAACTATGTTCTATATTGTGTATCTATTGAATTCCAGCCAATTTGTGTTTGTACATATAATTTGTATATTTTTGATGATATCAAAAATATGTATGTTCAATTAAGAATAATTCTACACTGTGAAGTTTTGTATATTATTCATTAAATAGTAAATTGTTTAATTGAAGAAATATATTGTTATTTACTTATTTAAAATTTTGTAATTTAAGAAATGGCATTGAGAATTTTAGCAATTAATAATCTTCAATTCTGCAGTATAAACAACTCTCTAGGCACACCCAACCACTGCCGTTAGGGCTATGTAATAAAACACAAGACGGGCTATATTGAAAATAACATGTGTCAAACGTAACTAATTACGATGTGAAAGGAGCATACAGACGCCAGTCGCTAGTGAGAGACGAGGGATGTTTTAACTGTAAAGTTGCTTTTCCTTTTGTATGGTAAGTGAGATATAGCATGATGATTTCCCAGAGGTCGTATAACACTCGTGCGTGGTTGCCGAGCGACGGCGGAGGTGCGGAGGACCCCTGCGAAGCCGTTGCCAATTAAGTTACGACATACGGTAAGCAGGGTCTAATTTTGATTTTGACACTGTGAGTTTTGCGGCGGGCCTGAGTGGGATTTGAGGACAGTTAATGGATGTCTCAATTCGAAATAAACAATATGACACTATTTACAAAGATTCGATATAACTATTACCTACGTTGACCAAGTTGGTACTACATCTGAAGCATTAAGAAAATTACGGTTTTGGAGGAGGCTTTTATCGGATTGGTTAATACCAATGACGTGAAAAAATATATGTTAAAATAATCAGGGTACGTATTTAAGAATATTATTGCTTCTTTTAATGATTTATATACCTATTGTTATTATTTAATATAAACGTGGTAGTCATTAATATATAAATTAATGTGAGTATATTATATACTTTGCTATTTTCACTATAGTTTTGAGATAAAGTCAGCATATACGATATGAGACGAAAATGACTAGAGTAAAATACAAATACCTGAAGAGTGAAGAAAATTGCAAAAAACTGAAGTTGGACAAAACCAGTCGTGGAAGAATGCAGCAAAAAAAGAAGAAATGTATGGTATTATTTATCGAACACCTCAAATTAAGTTAAATCAATAGATGTAGTGATTCTATACAAACTACGAAATAGTTTTCGAAATAATTTAATCCAATTCCAAGAACCAATACAATGGTTCTTTTTCCACCTATTTTATTTTTTCATATAGGAAAATTAAAAGGTTTCTATTTCTATGGGTTCCAATTTCTCTATTTTCAATGAATTTATGCTCCGTTCTTGACATAAACCTAGAATCAGAATCAAGGTATTCTTTTTTTCACGAGGCACTGTAAAAGTAATTATAAACCACCATTCCCACTCCAGTATGTAGATGCCCACAATTTAAACGTATTCTACATATCGCGACCCGAGAACTACAAGGTTCTAAGTGTCGATTTTTGGCCAAACTAAAGTAATGATGAGGAAGTCTTCCAAGTCACATTATCTACATAATATATTAATATGAAGTCGATATTTCTTATATTTTTTCATTAAACCCCAATACTACCGAGTTCTATGTGCACTTTACACAATATCTGGGATACTACAGAGTTCTATCATAATCTAAAAAGATCCGTCGTTCTACAAAGTTCTATGTGATTTGACATTTCGCGGTTGTGGAAACATTTAAAGCTGTTAAAATGGTTTTAATTTCAATATGAAGAGTAAAATATTGTTGTTTTGTATTTTAAATTTATTATTACGACTTCATGCAGTGTCTTTAACTATATAAACCACGAGTATTTACATAAACTACTATAGCTTCGAGATACATAACCTCAAAAAAATGTTTCGTGATATTTGATATCAACAGTAAATTGTGAACTTACTTCTAGATGAATTATAATATTATGAAACGTAAGTAAGCTTCAATTATATTATCTTAATTTTTTTAAATTTTGTTGCAAACGCCGTTACAGTTACATATTCACAAACCGTTAATTATAATTTACATTATTAATTGTTTTCATAATTTGAATGTCGAACGAACATTGTACATTTTATTCTTCGACCTTTTGTTAATAATAATGTCTAAATATTAATAGTATTGCATTCATTGACTTTATGTTTCAGGTTTAAGTCTTCCTGTGGGTCTATTCTATACTTATCGACCGCTAAAGTGATAAAGTGATAAATATTATCAAACTTAGGGTAGGTTTAACAGCACCTCTCTTGCTGCTGTAAAAATGTAGCACTTATTGCAACAATTATAACCAACATATTGCAATTGTTACACTTTATACATACTTTGATATAAACCTATCCTAAGTTTTGTAATATTTATCACTTTATCGGTCGATTAGTATAGAATAGACCCACTTACAGTGATATAAATGTTTGAGATGTCTCAAATCTCAGTAGATGAGGTGAAGAAATGGATATGTTGTATTATACAATCCATATTCCTGAGAATTCCCTAGAGATTGAGTATATTAATTATACAATATCATTATGATATTATGATGCAATGATGGATCTGAAAGATATGCCTCTTCTTGGCTTGAAGTTTATTCTAAAACTGAGGCGAATAATTATTTAATAGAAGATTTTTTACACAACATTCCCTCAGCCATTAGTAACAACAATCGTGTATAAAAAGTTAAGAGAACAGGCCAGTTGAAATTGAACCATCAACATTGGGCTTGTTGCATCAACAATAGTTTTGTATTTTATATTATATTTTCAACATATTTTTCATTTTAAAATGGTAATAAACACAAAATAGAAAAAAATATTTAAGTTTTTCCGAATTTCCAATTTTCCCAACAATTTCCATACATTTTCTCCGAAAAAAAATATTATATTCGATAACTTTCAAGAATTTCATTTATTTTTAGATGAATAGTGAAACTATGTATCCTGAATCACTAGGATTTCCATACAAATTTCAGTTAGAACCTTGTAGTAAAGGCGATTTGTTTGAGTTTCAGGTGGACATGGTTCTAACTGAATTTATGACATGTAAAATTAGCTATTAAAAACTAGTTTTAACGTAGTTTTATTGACAGGTACACCATAGCAGTACCATCATTGATATATTCAATCAAAAAAATAATTGAAAACATTCACAATTAACAAAATACAAGCGTTCAAAACTTCAACAGCCCATAACTTTTTTGCTGCAGTTGTCCACTTAGAACCCTGTAGTTCTCGGGTCGCGATATATATTTAAAAAAATAGATATAAATAGTAGAGAAAGGAATTAAACCAAATACTCACTCGTTCTATTTTGATATAATATTTAATTTAATAATAGTTTTTCCCTTGGCCTACAATCACCTCCATTGATCGCTATCTGGGTCATTATAAAGACCATAGCTTTATAGTTGATATTGACTGACACTTTTGTAGGTAAGAATGGATACTTAGTTTGCTTCTAATAAATATAACAGTCTAAACTACACATTTCTATTTTCTAATGTTCAAATGTGTCATTCAGCGTTATCTACAACCTTAAGATTCAGTTGTTGTATTAAGTCAGTGATCATTCTTCTTTACAATCCTTGGAAAGTCTTCGCGTCATATAAAAACTTTCTTCATCTTGGACGATCGAGGGCTTCTTAATTTTGTTAGATAAACTTCCTTAAATCTATTATAGTGTAGTCTAGATTTCTCAATATAGGCTGTCCAATTTTTATTATATCTTCAGGAGATGTTTACACAGTTAGTTTTGCTGGTAACTGACACGTAATAGATTCACCAGTGAAAATAATAATAAAATTGATAAAGGAATTTATTGTTTAATAATACAGTACGAAAGAATTACTACTTTAACCTTTAATTTATTCAGTATTTATTTAGTGGTAATTCTGGATCAATAATATTGCAGTGGTCTGGTCAATGACTTTGGCCTTGTCGGTATTTATTTCGACAGTGTAAGAATTAGTAAGTCATTTAAACTATCGTATAATACTATAATAACTAGCATATTCTACACGCGTGACATACTTCGATGGGATTGAAACGTTCGAAGTGCAATAATGAAAAGGGCAGCAGATTTTTCTAGAAAAAACTTCATCAACAATGTCTCGAAATTCGCATACATATAATTAGCGGGTCATAGTTGATGAGTTAGTCAGTCTAAATACCTTATAGTATCAATCATAATCTTCGTCCGATCAGTAAGCTTCGTGTCGGTCGACCCGCTCAGCATTAGATTCCACCGAGCTTGGACCTCGGAACATTATCATAAGTATTGTAACATAACGCTATTGTAACATACTCTTGTATCGACTGTTTACGCTGCAAATAAAACTCGCTCCTCGATCCAACGGAGCAACCACCAAATCTCGACTTCGCATCTCTCCTCCTGACGACTCTCCATCTACACTTCCTGTCAACATCAATCACAGTGGTCACGTCCCTTCAACAACGAGACTCCCAAAAATATTACTGTTTTTCATATTTTATTTAATCACTGCAACAAAAATAGTTAAATTTATAATATTTTCAAATAAACCTATCGTCTATTCCATACTATGTTAGCAAGCAAAACTTTAATTATTTTTATATGGCTTTTATGAATAACATGTGAAAACAAATTATACAGTTCCATGAATTACCTCCAAGCAGACGCTGAGTCTCTTGAAAATAGGAAATTATAGAAATTCATTTCAATAAGGCACGTGTTTGGTCTACGTTTATCAATTTAAATTATCTCATTTATCTTGTAGTTTTGTTTGTGAGAATTTTTAAAGCTATACCTATATAGGATTTTCAAATAAGAATTGGTACATATTTTTAATGTAGCTCTTAATAATTTGATTGTGTCACGATCTATATGGCATTTTGCATCATATTGATAGAACCACATATCGTCCAGATGAAAATCATCTATTTCGTGCCGGAAAAAAATCAGTAATCATGTTTCTGTAGCGTTTTCCGTTGACAATAATTGCATTGCCATTTTCGTTTGAAAAAACGGTCAAATTACACCTCCAAACCATTAATTACATCAAACTGTTAATTTTTGTGGATGTTAAGATGTTTCAAGAATAGCATGTGGGCTTTCATTAGTCCAAAAATGACAATTGTGCTTATTTACGAATCCATTAAACCAAAAATGAGCATCATCGCTGAAGATGATTTTTTCATGAAATAATGAACCTGTTTTAAGTTACTCTAAAGCCCAATCAGCAAAATTTTGACCCACCAAATGGTCATTTTCTTTAAGTTCTTGCGTTAACAGTATTTATTGTTGTTTTTATTTAATAAAACGCATTTTTTTTGTAGTACTTATTGCACTTTTTAATCAAGAGATTAGGACCGGTTTCGTCCGCCTCAGAGGGACATTTTCAATTTTCAAGTTTTCATTTTCAGTTGAAAATGTCCCTCTGAGGCGGACGAAACCGGTCCTAATCTCTTGATTAAAAGTGGAATAAGTACTACAAAAAAATTGCGTTTTATTAAATAAAAACAACAATACAATGCAGTTCCACCATGAATTGACAGTTAACAAAATAAAAGAAATTAACAGTATTTTATACGCCTTCAAGTTGAAATCTTTATGAAAAATATTCTATGAAGTACGATAAGAAAATCCAAGCTCTCGAAAACGACGTGTAATTATTGATTCTTCTGATGAAAAACCACCATTTGATTCACAACATCAATATTTTTAGTAGTGCGTTTATATTCTTGACGGGTTAGATTCTTAAAACCATAAATATTACAATTTGACGTGAATTTTTCAATTAAATTACGAATAGTAAGCATTTGTAAGTCGATTATTTTGACGATACATTTCACGTAATGCCCGAAACGTAGATCGAATAGATTCATTATTGTTGTTATAAATTTTTAACAATTTGTATATGCTGTACAATTGTGTACCTTTTTGTGATGATTTTACAAACAATACTGAACACAAATGTCAATTTTGATGGGAGTATTCTCTTTTTAAACCTGAATAAACTCTTTAGTGGAAGTTGAGTGCAGTTAAAATACTGTCAATTCTGAAATAAAAACATTCACAATAAGTAAAACTCAGTGCATGTGATAAACAAATAATAATATGTTAGATAAATTCATTAACCACTATAATTTATATTACTTCGTTAATGTTTTCGCAAGCAGTTAATTATTTTCGTTTACGAGAAGACCTGTCACGCCTTTTGTCTGTGCCCGAAATGAAATTGCTTATCATCTCTAAGGACACATAAAGAAATTAAAACTTTAGCATTTAAAGTTACACGATGGAAAATGTTTTAATTGTTTTATTCTTAAACGGTTTCACAGATTCACCTCATAAAGCATAATTTTAATTAAGATTAAAAGTTTTCATTTTTTAATCATTGTTCAGAACAACATTAAAAATTTGTTTTCTTTTAAAAAAAATCAAAACGTGAAAACAAAAATAAACAATGTGGGTAGATACTATTACCTATCTACGCATATTGCACGCTCCTGTGATGTTTTAATTAAAATGAAAACATTTTACGACTAATTTAATTAAGTTAGTTTCAGACCACAAATTGAATTTGCTCGTCGACTGAATATTTTAAGTGATATTTCAAGGTTTTTTTTTACAACAAAATAAAAGTAACGCTGAAATACCTACTTACTGAATAAGTTGTCTTAAAATAACCAAACGTTATATAAGAATTCTATGGTTATTATAAAAGAATCTTAAGCGAGATTTATTCAGTAGGTTCTTCTTTATGAATTTAGTACTTCATAATAATTTATACATTACAAAACATATATTATAATTTGTAAAAATTGTATAATACATGTCGTTTACTTGAACGTTTATGTATTTTATCAAATGAAATATCAGTATTTTAAAACTGTAACTACTTACAAATAAATTAATATTAAATTATTGATCTTCAGAAAATTTCTTTCTTCTTTTAACCATGTCCGATCCAAATAAGACATAACAGAGAATAAATAACAGATTTTTTGTTTTTACGAGAAATATATGTTCGACACGTGTTCAAATTATCAGGTCCATTCTTTGACGCCGAATACAAACTGAAAAAAATATGTGTATTTGCCAGATCCAGGATTCGAACCTGGAATCATGACATAAACGGATACGTAAGCCGAATATATTTTTGTTATTATTTAGAATACTAACTAGGTCGGTAAGACCATTTTATATTTTTTTTTTGTTTAGCCCTTCGGTAGTTTGTCGTCATTGCTGAGGGTCTCGACCTTCCCTGACATGATTTAAGTAAGACGTATGATTGATTATTTTGAGATGTGATTTTGAAGGAGCATGCAAGGAAATTCCATGGATGTTCAATGTCCAGGAATAAACGTTAAATACAGGCGTTATAAAATATGCTTCCATTTTTGCAAATCTAAATATAATGCAAATGAAAATAATAATTCAAATAGGTTTTTAAGATCTTTAGTTATGCGGGCGATGGAAACAGGGATTTTTGAAGAGGCATAAAAATAGGTTATTTATAACGATTCTCGATCATCAATATAGTGAAGAATAAAAAAAAACAATGAAGGATCTCACTTACAATTTTATAGTTTCAATACTGTCATAATAAGTTAATTAAGTACATTAATGAAATTATAAAATTTTAATTATATAAAATTATGTAGGCACATACCTAAATATTCGTTTTTTAATACTGTAACAGTGGTGTAATTAGTAGTAGAAGTGAAACAATCATAAACACCCAGGCTTTGAGAAAATCACATACATAATAATATATTGAGCCCCCGGATGGAAGATCCGCGCCCTAATGCACTAGGACTAGACTATGAGGAGTCACAAAACCCCACAAAGGTACTAATATATAAGCATAGTATTATCATTACTAATTATTGAGTATACATTTACTTGGTAGACTCTATTCTTTTACAAAATGATAAGATTAATCATATCAAATTGTTATTATTGGTTTATTAATCAATGGTGAAAACTAATTTATCGTTTCGTAATATCATTAATTTTATATCAATTATAAAATTGATTAAATTTCCTGTGTGGAATTTATAAAACTTCGAATGGCATAGTTATTAGTAAAAAATCACACGAAGCATAAACGGAACGTGAGTTTGAATCCAGCTCGGTTAAATATTATTTCTAGGATTATCTGAGGTAGATACAGTTATCTCTCTGTAGTTTTTGAAAATTATGTATTTCCAATCCAAAATAAAACAGAAATCTACATTTTTGAATCTTCTGTCTATTCAGTCTCAAATGAAAAAAAATGATTCAATTAATATTTTATAAGCAATTGAAAAAACTATCTTTTTTTTTAAATATAAACCATATCAGTGATATATTATCTTATTTAAAATCTTAGTCATCAATCAGTAGTATTCTTCTTCATTGTTCAAGACCAAATCAAATTTGACCTCATCAATTCTCCTCAGTTTCCAGTGGTTTTTAATGCAACACTAAGGTACCTGCCGTCGTGTCCAAAAATTTGTACGTATGCAGTTTGCAATATTGTATCAGAAATATATGCTCGAATATTTAAGACCGTCCAACCTCTTTCGATCATATAGTAGTAAGATAAAATTCATGTCTAAATAAAACACGGTTCTTGTCGGTTTATATGAAGCCAGTGGCAAATAAATTTAAAAAATAGCCAAAATACTGTATTATTTGTTAGATAAGGTTAAGGTAGGTTAGCTTAGGATGGGTTTTCATTCTTAAATTAATGAATTTTGCCAAAATCGGCAATGAAAATTGAATTAATGTTCATATTGAATCTAATAAAATTAGAGACGTTATAGTATACAGTCATCTCACATCGAACTGTGCTACGGTAAAATGTTTTACGTACAATTTACATCTAACCATCTCCCGTTACATGAGTGAATGTGGGTGGGATTGGTCACAGAAACAAAAACAGTAATATATTATATCAATAAAAGTTGAGAACCCCTCCAGATTCTAGATATTAATATAGAAGCAAAGCGAAAAGTTAACACGATATTATATAAACGGTGACACCACGTACGGGAGTCAAAAGCTACAAAATTTAATAAATTTAACTATATTATCTACAATAAATCAACTACAGAGAAACATTGCGAGAAACTTTCTTACAAACAGTTAATGAACATTGTTGTAAATTCTCATCTCACCGTGCATGAATGTTTAAAACTTGAAAACAAAATGTCAAAGTTTACACTGCGTTGTGATAACCCCACAATTGAATACAGGTAAATATGGGTAAAGTCGTTCCACCTGGCAATAATAATTATTATTTTCGCAAATACCCTCGTATACGGGATTCAGGAGTGGAGCACCTGTCTTAACTGCAGGTGAACGCAAGTCTGACATTAATCACCCCTGCTAGCAATTTATCAAAACAATGTCTTTGCTTATAGTGAAATTATACAAGGGGATGACAGAGTAGCGTTGTCTTGTATTGGATATTTTATTTTGAACAACTTTATAATACATACTTCTTAATTTTATTATTAATTTCAATCTAATTTTTCTGCTAAAAGTAATTTTAAAAATCATATTCGATCCCAAGAAAATCAAATGAGTTCCGCAAAATGGAGGTTGTACGAGTATTAACATATTTTTTATGACAAATGTATGTTATGCAGCGATTACATTGTGATCACGTCACGTGCTGTCACATGTTGGAGCGATGACAAATTTAGTCTATGGTTTCATCATTCCACAGAATATTTTTAATGATTGCTATCTCTATAAATTCAGTTATGGAAAGTGCCAACTCTAATTTATAAATATTCAAAAATATTATTAATTACTCATGATAATTTTAACAGTTTCTACATATGCGTACGTTAAAATTACTTGCGATATTGCATCCATAGATAATAGACGTAAACACCAGATAGATAATAATGTAATAAAAAATTCATAGAGAAAAAAAATAAAAACAAAAAAGTGCGCGTTTTCATGTGAGTTAAAAATGTGTAGGCATGCAGAACATAATAAAAACCTTAATTAAGTCATGCGGTTGCCGATGTAGCGCGGTACGCATGAGGTAGCCTTTTGGTTGTTCTGGCGATTTCGGCAGATTTTTCTAACTGACAGTGTTCGTTTAAAGGTTCAAAGTATGCTACGGGATGGGACATCAGTCTGATAACATTTTAAAACCAATAAAAACGACCACACACATTTTTTCCAATAGCGGCAGTTTTCTGTGACATTACGTGACAGCACTTGCTCAACCTACTAGATGCATACTTTGACTATCATCACAATGAGTCACATTGAAAAACAATATGTTTTGTCAGACCCAGGATTCTAAAATGGAACCCGCGACATTATAAGTAGATGCATTAGCCGCTCGGCCATCGTGGGCGTTCTAATACTATATATTAATTCTATATTATAGACGTTAAATTAATAATAACAGTCAAGAAAAGTATTTCTTCACGTAAATACATTGAGAAACTTTATCGAAAAAACAAAAAAAACAATTTTGCATTATCTAGAATCATTTGATCGAGAGGTTTAAAAGAATACTAAAAATACTTTATGCAGTCATCAAAAAAGACTTCAAAATTATATAAATGGATTACCTAAAACGTTTAAGGAATATCCATGCTTATGCTCTGAAAATACCATAAAATTTCCATTTTGGCTACGTGGCGCATGTGAGCCGTTTTGAAAAAAGTCGAGAACTTTCAGCTATTTTTAATAGGTTGAGCATAAAAAATCTGTTAAGAAAGATATTTTTTTTACTTTCAATTTAATGGAATATGGAATCTTATAGAGAAGGGCGCTTTAATGATATTTGCTACCCTTAAAGAAAAATAAAACAAATCGTTAACTGATAAAAAAAATATAAATGAAAGAAGTACATTAATCCTTAAATTATTCAATATTTTAATTTGTAATATATATATATTAGGTAATTTATAAATAGTTACAGTGAAAAAAAAACTATTTCTCATTATCCGTTTATGTAAATATTTAATTACTGATTACGTATTTGATAATAAAAATACTTATAGTATGCTTTTTTCCCTTAGAAAATTGTTTTAAATTTGAAAGATGCTGATGAATTTATTAAAATTCTGTCAGCAACAACACTAATCCATTTTGAAATAAAACTTTAAAGTTTCAACCAAATAATGAAAGGCCAACTTCTAAAAAATGCCCTTTTCTACGCTTCACAAATTTTGTTACTTTTAAATTCAAAAGGATTAGGTACCCACTCGTATTTCCATTAATATTTTATACACAATTACTATCATTTAATCCTTGTAAAGGTAAAAACTATTTTCGCCTGTGGCATTGCAATTAGTTCTGGGCGGATCCATTAGGTGACGCTGTTGTTAAAATGACTAGGGAAATGGTCGCGGGCTACTTACTTCCGTTTCCGAATAATAATAATTGTGAGAGGGAGCAGGAGAAGGGTGACACGTGCTACGATAGTAAAATGTACAGCACCTTGTGACGTCATAACAAAATGTACGTGCATTACCCTGATGTCCATTTTATTCGTAAGTAATTATTCTGGTAACACCAAAGAGAGTTAACAATGGTATTTTTTGAAAAATAAGTTGATCAAAGTAAAATTTATTTAAAATGTATTAAGTACATGCAATTGAAAAAAAATTGAATGACGCATTCTTAAAATGAAAATGTAAATGTTATATAGAGTAAAATTAAGAGATGAATATCGAAGAATTTCAATAGGTAATTCAATAAGTAAATAATAATTTTATATAACTTCGTTATTTCATCACAGATGACGTTAAGTTTTGCCAACAGGTTTGACAGAAATATATTAATAAAATAAGTAAGTTGGCAAAAAACAGTAAATTTTCTCAAAATTAAAATTGTCTAAAAAATATCATTTAAAAAAATAAGTCATTACTATGAAAATTGATTGATTGCTTCGCAACTAATAATTAAGTTGAAACATTGAAATATCGCACAATAAATTTATTTTATTACCAAAATATAAGTTACAAAATACCGAGTTGTTAATTATCAAGTAAATCTGGTGTAATATTCTAGTTTTTTGTAGTAAGTTTTTAAATTTATTTAGTGTCGAAAAATGCTAGATTTATCGCCATTATGCCAGATGCATATTTTTCAAGAAAAATATATTAGATTTTTTAACAAATAAGCTAATTTGGTAATCCTAATTTAAATAAAATATTAGATATTTAGTGTTTATACCAAACTGTTTGAGTTAAATCAATTGATGATCATTGATGAATGTACTGAATATTTCTGTTCTATTTTATTTTTTAGCCAATTCACTACTTCTTCGTCTGATATCATTTTCTTCAATAAAGTTAGCCAATTTAATTTTTTGGCAGTTGAATTGATTTGCAATTCTGAACACTTCTGAAAAAATATTAAATCTTGCGAATTATTCGTTGAACAAAAAAAAATAGTTAATTAAACATTATTAGCGAGTTCAAGTAAGTTACAACAAAAAATCTTGGAGTGATCCGTGACGTTGGTTAGTAATTAAAGTAATACCTTCTTTGATTTAAAATACAAATGACGATTGCCAAAAGTAGCTCAATTTGGAAAGCGCTTCAGAGAGTATTAAGAGCCATTAGTTAAAATTTGTCGCAATTAAGTATGGCACCTTTAGCATAGTGGTCTATGTGCATGGGCGCAAAACCCGGGAGATGCAGGTTCAATTTTTGCTGGTGTCTTACTTTATTTAAAAAAAGATTTTTTCTATTGGTTATAACATATTTTTTCAGAAGTGTTTTTAAAATTACGTATATTAAATTGTTAATGTTTATTTTTGAATTGGTACTTAAGTACTCAGTTTTTAATTACACTTTTAAATTATAATAAAATTTTGACGCATATAAATAAAAAAAGATTTTAAAGCTTACGGGCTTAGGCAGTAGATTGATATAATACGTGATAAAATAAAAAGCTCTTTGTAACGTTATATGAAACAACACACATTTAAAGAAGTTCTAGACATTAGATTTATATCTAAAACATTGAATAATTTAATTCACCGTCTAGGCTTGGAGTCTAGACGCACCAACGTAAATAATTTCATTGGGACATTATTGTACGTTGCTAATGTGGGACAAAGTAATACAATTTCGCTTTTTAATAGTAGGGTATAATATATTATTACCATTATTGGTCGCGAAAATAATTTATAGTTTAGCAATCATAAAGGCACAAATGTATTTTTTAAAAGATAAAAAGGATTTGGGATTTAATACGAAAAATGTATAAAAATATATAAAACAATAATTATACTTCCAGACCAGAGCATTGGAGCGGAGCTCGCAGCAGGAGGATGGAGCAGTGGAGCAATGGGATTTTACCCGGAGCACCGAAAATTTGTAGTGCTCTACTGCTCCGGATGTTTTTTTATTATTATTAAATTTTCGCCCTAAAATTAATTCAATGTGAGCAGAGGTAGATAATGAATGACGATTTGCTGTTGTTAATTTTGTTAAACAGAATTAATAACGAAAATAACTAATAATAAACTCTATTTTAAAACTACTTATTTTGTTAATTTTTTCACATATTCATTAAAATAATACCGATTAAAAATTTTACCCAGAGCAGAACAGATCCTGGAGTGGAGCTGGAGCAAGTATTAGGTTCCGGAGCTGAGCAACTCAAAAAAGGGTCCGCTTCAACCCTATGCTCCATTTTAATGAGAATATACATTTAAAATGATTATATTTGTATTAAACAAAAATAATACTGTCGCCCAGGGTACTTCATGCAAATTAAATTTTAATTCTAATTGGTGTAAAATTTGTATTTTGGTATCTTCACAATGTTTGTAAGTTAACTACATAAAATTGAGAAAAATAATTAATGTTTGCTGATGACAAAGAGAAAACTTTAATCTTTGCCAATTGTAATAAATATACAATTATTTGTAGATTTCTAAAACCAATTCTTATTGTTGTATAAACTCTCATAAATTAGAAATTTTTCGTCTATATTATTATTAATTTTATTTACTGTTGTTTCTCAATGACATGATTCCATTATTGGTCTTCTCGGACTATTGGAGAGCAGCCACCATCAGAGCAATCTTCTTTCTATAGTCTGCTACCATGAACAATGTAGTTGAGCTGTACCCATATCAAACACAAAGGTTCATCCCCTGCTTACATTTATCATTGATATTTTCTTAGATAAAGAAGAGTTTGGAAATGCTGCACTTTTTACTCTGATAATGTAGCCGAGATACTTTAGTTCTCTGGTTATGCAACTATGCAAGACTTCTGTCTTTTTTATTCTTTTGACGTCGTCAAAATGTATCATCCCATCAGTCAAAAACACGTCTATATAGCTATATATTGAAACCCTCAACTTTTTATGTTGACTCCGTGTTAAGTGGACACACCATAGAAAAACAAAACACCGCATCCCCATTTCTAAGTCGAATGTTTCGATTGCTAAAGAGACGTCTCTTTGAGAAATAACATTATTTATGTTAATAAACTGAGTTTTTTTTATTAATGTGATAATGTACGACGAAACGGGTCTTGCAATTGTATTACACATGAAAAAGCTAGTAAATATAGTTTACTAACGGAATTAAATATTGTTAATACGAGTATTTTGATTTTTGACTGATTAAAAAATCAGTATATCGAAATATAACAATATATTATAGCAGATGAAATATACATTTATTCTGTAATACTAAGTATTCGTTATCTTTTGAATAATTCTTTTATTGACATGTTCAATACCTCCATTCAGGCCTTCAAGCACTGTGATAAATGGAATTTTATATATTAATGATAATATAATATTAATACTATCGACCGAAGGTACTTGATGGAATTTGAATTTAAATCCACTAAAATATTATAATAGGTTTATTTTATTGTAGATTTTTAATTTTTAATTTAATGACCGTATTTGGCTATATTATATTATTTTAACATGATCTTCTTTCATATTTTATTAAAACATTTTTCTTAGCTCTTATTATTATTTGTCCGGTACAAATCTTGCAATCGATTTCTAACTAACTTCCCGACTAGCTAGATTTTTTACTTTTAAACTTTTAAATTTTTTTAAACTTTTAAACTTTTAAAATATATTTAATATATTTAAAATATATTTTAAACTTTTAAAATATATCAGAACACGATGCTAATGCATTTTTTAAAAATACTTTTAGACATCTTTAAGTAGACTTGAATTCATTTTTAGTTATTTCTGTTTTCTATAAAAAGTTATTGCGACACCATTATTGGTTGCTGGGAGTCTGGGGTCCTAGCATTATACGTGCGTTACTATGTAAATCAATATGACATGTCAAAATGACATTTCAGTATTATTTCTATAAAGTACCTGCATTTTTTTGATCGTTTAAGCTAGTCAAGTCAAGTTTATGATTCAACAGAACATTTAAAAACGTTGTATATAAAAAGTTCTTTTTATCTTGTAATTATTATTATTATTTTTCTGGGTGGTGCTGAAATAAATATTATATTTATCTTAAAATAATTTTGACCAAATACCCATATATGAGTTATCCATATCAACGACATGGCATTATAATTTATGCTAGACAGGTTAGACCCATGTGTGTTGTATTTATTTTATGACAGGGTCACGTGTGTATGCAGTCAAACGATTATTTATGAAATGTTACGTATGGTAATATAATGCTAAATTTTCAGGAGAGAGCCTTAGAATAGTATCTACAATATACTCTCAAAGCTTTCTGATTTAACGATATATCTTTACACAGATGGCTAAACTTAATGATTAAACATAAGCAATATTTGTTTAGAACTTGATTGACTAGAGACAAAATCATTTTGTTAATAGATCAGACTGTATTTAAAATATTTACTTAGTATTAATCATTGTCTTTGGTAGTACATTACAAAGTGGTTCTTAGCTGACATCGGAAAACCATTAGATTCCCTACGGTCTTCCAAAATCTTCTTCCACTGAATTAGTCTCAGAGATGCTATGTTATTATTTCTACCTCAGTCAGGTATTTCAAACTTATTTTTTACCTTTTGTTGTTTAAAGGAAGAGCCTGTTGAAGGTTTTCATCTTTGAAATATGATCTGCTTATCTGACCTACTAGTCTGCGCTTGGTCTGTTTTTGAAAATCTCTCTTAATGCAGCTTCATTTTATTAATTCTTGATAATGCCCAGTATTCCGATTCATATGTGAATATAAGGGTTTTTTTTTAAATACAACAACAAAGCATGAGAACCAATGAATGTGAAATAGTAATAATGTAGTAGTAGCACAGAAAACCCCAGTTTTTGAAAAAAAATATTGTAATCGTACCAGGAATCAAAACTAAGACCGTAGGATGAGCCATACTATACAAAATTTACTACAAGGGCTGAATTTTTAAGAATAGGGTTGCATAGAGCTTGCTCAACAATCAAACAATATCATTACTTATAACTGATTAGTAGATTTTTTCACAATAAGAAGTATCATGTGGGAATATTACTGAGTGTCATGCGAGGAATACTTGACAGAAGCAGAAGGGTATTTACAAAGAGTTTAGCCTAGGTTAAGTAAAGCAACCTGAGAAAGTGATTCCACATTCATTCAGAATTGTTATTGACTATATAACTGGAAGGTGAGTTATTGTTTAAATTAAGGTGGCTAGGCAAAATAATATTAATAGAAAGATAATTCATGTAAAAGTATATTATATTACAACTATCTGCAGTATGTAGATATGCTCGACATTTGAATGGAAACGGTAAAGAATTTTGATTATAAAAAATATGAGTCTTGTAGGCATTACGTTACATTGAAATCACAGTTCGATTTTTGAATCGAAAGATAATACATGTGGTTATATTAGTAACAAGTTCATTATTTCTTCTTCTATTGGTAGCCTCAAAAACATACTGACGGACGTGTTATGGTTTAAAATCTGTTGTTCTGTTTACATAGCGTACGCAGATATTTCTCGGTGCGTTATGTGATTATTCATCTTAAAAATACGTACTTAAAATAATTGGGGAAATTGTATCATTATATTCAAGCGTCTGCTTGAATACAGCAATTTATGTTAGATGGGTTAATGTCAAATTGACTTTAATTATACACTATCCAATCCGATGAACAATATAAGTATTCATAGCTTATATCTCTGCTCGTTATATCTGCTTATATTAAATACCTACTTATAGTTAACTTAATCATCCGCTTATTACTTATTCTGTCATATATTGAGAATATCGATATAATAAGGTTTTTTTTACAGTGATTATTCAATTTATAATCGGCTTAAAAGAAATAAGTATTTTAATTGCCATAACAATATTGAGTTAAAATTGATAACATATAGGTAACTCAAAGAATTTCATAATTTATTACTGGTAAAAATCAAAATATTTTATTTTATCTCTTGAATTTTATTCAAACTGAAAAAGGCTTCCAGGCATAGGAAATGTGTATGTACACAGTATGCGTTGTGTAATTGAATTAATTTTCAGAACTTATTTAATTTTCCTCGAATCGGTGCTAGTATGACAGGCGTACAGAAGCTTATTATTAGTAGGTACTTGTATTCACTATTATGTATGGTATTTTTAAGTTAACATTTTTTTTTCCAATACAACGCGTTAGATTTGTAGGAATAAAATAGAAAACAAACATTAAAATATGTCACATAATATGATAATCATTTTTGGAACATGTTTTAAATATTAATCGGAGGCATCTTTTGAGTAGACTTTGGTGACATCTGAGTGGACTGTATGGCTAAGGTTGGGTAGGAATGGTGATAGGGTAGACTCACCTATTTACAGTAACGTTGATGTCTGTGAATAATGGTAATCTCACTACATATATATTGAATTTTGACGGCTTTTAAGTACAATGTAGGTTTTCGAAGGTGGGCCAAGCACTCGCTGAATTTTTAAATACCATGTTGATATTTTTCGCCTTGACTGATAGTTAAACTAGTAGCGAATATACACGTGAATGTATTTGCTTGCAGTAATAGTGTGTATTTTAAACTATCGCGATAATAACTATTTAAACTTAAAAGTGCTGACTGTCTCGTCAATATCATTCTTCAAGAGTAAGTGAGACGCGATGTTGTGAAAATCGGTTAATCTTAAAATGAGTTTGCACGGTGTAGTTCGTTTTTTTTACCGAGAGACCCGCCACTATCGTTCTACTGTGCAGGCGCATATATCTAACTGACGCGTGGAAATTCAAAAGCTTTCGAACTTTTTTGATTCATGCATGCAATCTTAGAACTTGCATGATAATACATTAATGTTTACCCGTGCATTTTCTTGTTATAGCCGCGATAATACGTACTGTCAGCAGTAAATCCTTGCACGTGTAAACGTGGTATTTATAGTGCTAAGGTGCAAGTACTGATTTTAGCACTGCCCTTAATATATTCGACATCAATGTATTTTTTGTTGTTGTATGATCGGGAACGTAGTATTATGAAAGGATGTTTGGATGTGAAAATTGGTATAAAAGGCGGTAAAAAACAAATAGAAAGCACCGGTGTCATTACAATAAATGTATGGGGTAGGGTAAGGAAGGAGAGTAGTGAGGTGAAAATGGGTAGATCAGATAGGATGCATGTGATTGAGAAAATATCCAGTTTATTCCCCCATAAATATAAATATTATTACAAAAATGAAATTCACCATAAACTACGACTACGAATTAAATTACGATAGTCGTAGTAAAATAAGCAGATTCTATTTTACTATAAAATGACAATGAGTGACGTAACAGATGTGACGCGATGTAGTTAATGCAAATGTCATTGAGAGAGTATCTGAGAGTGTCTAAAAGTACATGTTTATATAGCATTTTATAGATTGAAAAACTGCACCGTGTTACTATTTTGAAATGACAATGAAATGTGTTCAGTTGCTTGGTCAGGTGTGTGTTTTTGTTTCGTAAATTATAAATAAATATTAATATCACTTTTACTAAAAGTCTAAAAGTCTTTTGAAATTTAATTGATCTACATAATATAATGTTTGTTCACTTATTGTTTTGCGATTTTAAACAATATAATGTTGCGATATAAATTATATAGTTAAGAAGTAATGGTTTTCTGCCAAGTCATGCTGGATGGTAGGCTATTCATCCTACATATGTGTATTTTCAATGAATAATTATCTTGTGAATAAATTAATGTCGAATAAGAAAAATAGTATAGATAGACAAAAATCGACGTGTACCAACGCGGTATTATGAGATGAAGTGATTACTTATAATGAATTACAATTATAATTATAATAAACAATTTGTAATGTTGTTACCCAATTTATATCAACTATTAGTGATAAAGTTACTAGTGAGCATGGAATCCGCATGGGTATGGTGAGTTCTACGTACAGCCAACTTGGAGTCGCCCGGAGGCCAAGGCTGTATTCTATGAGGACCAAATGTCGTTTGTTCAACGCGTGCGTGCTACCTGTGATCCTATATGCTGTGAGACATGGCATCTTACTAAACCTCAAAGTTCTCGGCTTTTGAGCTTTGAGAATCGATGTCTCCGCCGAATATTAGGCATACATTGGTACGACCGCATTACAAACACCCAAGCTTGTTAGCAAACACAGCAGCTTTAGGTAATTGAGGTAATCACAAAGAGACGTTTTACGTAGCTGGGACATGTGTTCCGGATGCCGCCAAAGAGTGCGACACTTCGTGCACTCTTCGACACTTGTGGCATAGTCTCCAAGATTCCGTCGTCGTGGCCTGCCCTCCCTCACCCTGCAGCGGTGCTACAAAAGCGATCTACGCGCTGCAGGTCTGTGATGGCAGGATGCGCAAGATTTGGCGATGGATCGAGGGAAGTGGCACGACCTTGTGCTTGCCCTATGCCCCATTGTTGGGTCGTGACAGGGTGAAAGAAGAAGAAGAAGATTAGTCATAAAAATCTCAACCTAGTTATCCATTATATTGTGGCATAATATAATCATCTATTTAATTTTTTGTCCATTTTACGTCTTCCGTTCGATAAACTCAAAGATTTTCTCATTTCGTCGCACATTATCTGATAATTCGCTGGAAAATGTCTCATGCTTTGTTTTGTTCTTGTATTTTGATTGCTCACTAAGATTTTCTAGTCAATAAAATATTATTAATATTAGACGTTTATTATTGAGTGCTGTTGTACTCGTTGTGGTTGACAGAGCATAATATCTCATAGTCGTTTTGCTCAAATAATGTCTGAAATCTTAGTAAAATATCAATATATCTTCTGATAGACATGCGAACAAACAAATGTTTATCTTAAAAAAACTCAGTGAAAGTAAAATTAGGTAAGTACTTACTCAAATACTAATAAGCTAAAACTACTACTAATAAACTATTATATATACTAATAAACTAAAGTAAAACTACTAATAAAACTTAACAAAACAAATATTATGTTTGATCGGATCCGACCGTAAATGAAATAAGTATTATCAATTACCTACGACTTCACCACCTCAAATCGCAATTATGTCGAGTTTTTTACCATTAACCGTAAATACCAGATTACCTAGTGTGACCCTACATATATTTTTTTATTAACTATTTTTTTTATTCAACGAATAATTCACAAGATTTCTTCTTCTTATTGTGCCATCCCCTAGCGGAGGTTGGCCACCATCAAGGCGATCTTATCTTTATCGTCTGCTACCCGGAACAGTTCAGTGGAGCTGCACTCGTACCAATAACGGAGGTTCTTAAGCCACGAAATGCGGCACCGTCTTCTGCTATGCTTCCCATTGATCTTTTCTTGAATGACAATTTGGGGAATGGTGTATTTTTGTCCTCTCATAATGTGGCCGAGGTACTGTAGTTTCCTGGTTTTGATACTACGTAGAACTTCTCGGTCCTTCCACATTCGATTGAGAACTTTAACATTTGTCACTCGGTCAGTCCAAGGAATTTTGAGGATGCGCCTATACAGCCACATCTCGAAAGCTTCAAGTTTCCGTGACATCTCTTGGTTTAGCGTCCATACTTCCATTCACAAGATTTAAGATCTCACTTCACAAGATTTAAGAATGTCATATTTTAATAATAATTAAACATATATAAATTAAAAAATACTTCTGAGAAAATATATTATAATTTATTAATAACTATTAATTAGAATATTAATTTCTTAAATCTTGTGAATTATTCATTGAATAAAAAAAATAGTGAATTAAAAATTATAAGCAAGTTCCAGTAAGTTACAAACAAAAAATCTTGGAGTGATCCATGACGTCGGTTAGTAATTAAAGTAATACCTACTTTGATTTAAAATACAAAGCCGATCGCTAAATAGTAGCTCAATTTGGGAAGCACTTCAGCGAATATTAAAAAGCCTATAGTTAAAATTTTTCGTAATTAAGTATGACTCCTTTAGAATAGTGTACTATGTGTGTGGGTGTGATACCCGAGCGATGCAGGTTCGATTCCTGGGGTGTCTTATTTTTTTTAAAAAGATTTTTTCTATTGGTTATAATATAGTTAAGTGTTTTCAAAATTATGTATGTTCAATATATTTTTAAAATTGCTTTAAGTAGCAGTGAAATATTTTAGATAGTCAGTGTATAAAAGATTTGTGTCAGCGTTTGACAATAAAAGCATTTTCATGCATTTCTTCGATATAGGTATACTCGAAGTTGTAGCAAAAAGCTCCATTTCAATCTATATTGTTCTTGTACTTGAAATGCTAAGTATCTGAAATAAATTACTTTGCAAAGAAGACGCCGGAGTCTAGCAAAAGGGAACCGCAGAAGGTTTCAACCTGGAAATAATGGATTTCCCTACTATGAACAGTTCGGGAATAACTAAGTTCTGTGACGTAGAGCAGAGTGTTTTTATCTTGTTATATAGGAACATGGCATACCTAAAATATAATATAAAATGCCATATAAACCTAAAACAGAGTACTTTATGAGCTACCTACATAATTTTTCTTATTGTGATAATAATGCTTTATTTCAATTGGGTAGATAATATGATATTTTTTTAAACTTCAATCAGTTATTTTATAAAATCAACTGGTATTATACTATACTAGCTGAGCCAGCTGGCTCTCGCCAGTCTGTCTCGCTAGGTCTTGCAGACAGCTTTTCGTCATAGTGACTTGGTGTTGGATTTTAATATAAAAATTGTAAAGCGTGTATAGACGGCGCCATAGTTTTCCCTTCGGGATGGATTTTCATTCACGTCAGACAGTTGAAAATTTAGCTGATTTGTCAGTTTTACGATCTGCATGTCGTCACTGCCAATACAAATTTGGAGTCATGTGCGTAGTCTATTCTGGAGTCCTTCTCAATATCGTCTGACACCATTTCAGGCTGCTAGGCCTAGCAGAACAGCTGGCAATTGCCGATTGCTACCACTGTCATTTTAATTTTAATACAATAAATGTGTAGGTATGTGCATTTAAATATGATATATAATTATACATCTCAATCGTGATTATCATAAATAGCGATCCAATATAACGCGAATATTAATCTCTTTCGGGTCCCATTTACATAATAGAAAAAGGTTAGCAGCATAAAAAATTAATTTAAACATTATTTTGTTTCATTGTCTATAAAAAATAAATGCTCGGAGCTATAGAATAATATTTGAAAAATCATATTTTTATTTAAAAATTAATCTTAAACAATATAGTTTCCCGGTGCGGGACATTCATATCGAGACAAATGTTGATAAATAATGAAGCAATACATATTATATCTGATAAAAATAGGAATTTATAAGACCTAAAGATGTGGAATCAGCTTAAAGAGGCATTCATAGAGCAGTGGATTGATACAGGTTGATGACGATAATGACGATATAAATGGGTAGGTATATAAAATCACAAATTTAAAAAAAATATTGCAGTTTATATGACCAAGAAGAGTAGAATTAGGTTGGGATAACCTTCATCCAGCAGTGGATTAATCTTGGTTGATGATGATAATGACGATATTATGAATGGGTAAATATAATATCAGCAATTTTGATAAATATAGCAATTCATATGACCGACAGAAATTCAAACAACTTAGAGAGGCCTTCACCCACCGGTGGATTGATTCAGGCTCATAATGATAATGGAAATATAAATAGATATAATATAATATCACCGATTTTGATAAATACAGCAATTCAAATGACAGAAAGGAGTAGAATCAGGCTTGGGAGGCCATTATCCAGCAGTAGATAGGTTCAGGTCAATGATGATAAGGACGATAGAAATATGTATAATATAGTAGTAGAATCAGATTGCGGAACCCTTCATCCAGCAGTGGATTGATCCTGGTTGATGATGATGACGATATGAATATGTAGATAAATGTAATATCACCGATTTTGATAAATACAGAAATTCATATCACAGAAAGGAGTAGAATCAGGCTAAGGAGGTCTTTATTAACCAGTGGATTGGTTCAGGTCGATGATGATGATGATGACGATATGAATATGTAAATAAATATAATATCACCGATTTTGATAAATACAGAAATTCATATGACAGAAAAGAGTAGAATCAGGCTAGGGAGGTCTTTATTAAGCAGTGGATTAATCCTGGTTGATGATGATGATGATGATGATGATATGAATATGCAGATAAAATATATAATATCACCGATTTTTATAAATACAGGGATTCATATGACATAATGGAGTAAAATCAGGCTAGGGAGGTCTTTATTAAGCAGTGTATTGGTTCAGGTCGATGTGATGATGATGATGACGATATGAATATGTAGATAAATATAATATAACCGATTTTGATATATACAGAAATTCATATGACAAAAAGGAGTAGAATCAGTCTATGGAGGTCTTTATTAAGCAGAGGATTGATCCTGGTTGATGATGATGATTATGGCAATATGAATATGTAGATAAATATAGTATCACCGATTTTGATAAATACAGCAATTCATATGACAGAAAGGAGTAGATTCGGGCTAGGGAGGCCATTATCCAGCAGTGGATTGGTTCAAGTCGATGATGATAAGATGGATAGAAATATGTATAATATCACAAATTCGTTAAACCAATAGTAGTAGAATCAGGTTGCGGAACTCTTCATCCAGCAGTGGATTGACCCTGGTTGATGATGATGATGATTATGATGACGATATGAATATGTAGATAAATAACATTAGAAATTCAATACTGTCAATAATACAATCAACGTAGAGAGGCCTTCATCCAGCAGTGGATTTATTGAGGCTCGTGATAATAATGACATTATATATAGATAGGTAGATAATAATATAATATCACTGATTTTGATAAATATAACAATTCATGTGTAAGTAAGGAGTCGAATAAGGCTGAGGAGGCCTTCATCCAGCAGTGTATAGGTCAAGATTGATGATGATAGGGACGATAAAAATAGGTAGATATTATACAATATGACTCATTTTGATAACTATAACAATTCGTATTAATTTCTTTCATTGTTTGCAATGGCAACTTTGTTAGTTTAATATATATTGTGATCTATGGAAATTAGTAGCCTAGGTAATTATTCAATAAAAAAAATAGTGCGTAACAGCCACAAAGAAGTATTTAAAAAAATCAAATTTGGAATATCATGTTATCTATGAAATTGCGACAGTGGCGCACGCTCCTCTCAAAAGATATTATACGTAGTGAATTGTACCAGGATTATAGTTTTTTCACCGGAAAAAAGTGCGCCAATGCCTACATTACGATATTTGAATAAAAATAATCGAATCCGTTTGTCAATTAAAGGATTAGAAGGTCTTAAGCGACGAAGACGTCATTCTGCTGTACGTTAAATGAAATATGGCGAATCGTATACGGTATGTAAGAAAATATCGGATATAAACGTCACGTGCCTGGAAAAACATTGAAAATTTCTGAAATGTGGTCAATTCAAACGGTAGATGAATCGGTAGCGCACATTTTGAAGTGAAGATGTAAAAATAACAATAAAATGTCGCTTAAATGAGCTGTTAGTGAATTTTCCAAAATCTCTTAAGATAATTATATATAGGAGATAATATATTCAATAAAACAATAACTGTCTAGTCATAGTCCTCAAAGTCAAAAACCTTATGTTTTCATGTTACGAGTATATAATAATATGTAATCTATATCATGAGGCTTTGTTTCAATTCTTGGGCCGCAAGTGTTGTAAGAGAAGATAGAGAGTGTAAAAAAGTCTCCTTGTCAAAATATAAATTATGTACGTCTTTTTTCGTAGTACAGTATAATATTATTATATCGCACCCCCAGTAAGATACTGTCGTAAGTCTGAAATCGGCGTTTTTGAGTTATGGATGTGGTTGGATTCGTATTTTTTTTTTGCTATTTTAATAAAATATTGTCGTATCTCAAACTCAAATATTGTCAGAGAGAAAGCACTTAATACAGTACATTACTTTCCGAAAACTGTTAAATCGATAATAAAATAGTGTTGTAACTAAGTTACGACAGTATTTTACAAGAAGCTTTCTAAAAAACTAAAACAATATTTTTCAAAAAAATACTGTTGTAACTCTGTTACTTCAGGAAGATCTTGAGATACAGCGTAATTTTCTCACTAGTTGCATGGATATTATTGTTCCAAAGTATTCAAACAAAAAAACTGGAACCACCAGAGGCAACAATGTTTGTTATCAACTTCAATTAAATGGAAGTCAAAAACAAGAAGTATGAAAAAAATACTTTATCAACACATTTGGGGTGAGTGAAAAGTACTGCTCCATTGCGTGGAAAACAAGGGATCTCCTTTCCGGAATGCCAATTCCAGAACAAAGAGGTCACCATGGCAATCACAAAAAAATTGACGATGATTTAAAAAATGATATAAGAGCTCACATTAAGTCTCTCCTAGTGATCGAGTAACATTATTTGCGTGCACAGACGTCTAGATTGTATTTAGACGGTAAATTAACAATTGTTGAAATGTATCGGTTATACAAAAAACAACAAGCTGACAGCAATATGCCATTTGGAAAAGAACACTATTATAATACGCATCCATATTTAATGACGACTTTAATATTGGCTTCTTTAAGCCTAAAAAAGATTTGTGCGTTGAATGCGACCTATACAATAATTCTTCTCCAGAAGAAAAAGAACAACTTCAAGTAAAGTATGAGACACATCAACCTGGAAAAAAAGAGGCAAGGGATGAAAAGACCAAAGACGTAGCAGAGTCCCGAACTAATGGCCAAAATAGCATCATTAACGTAGCTGTATATGATTTGCAGGCTGTTTTACCGCTTCCTTGCGGAAATGTGTCAACTTTCTATTATAAACGAAAGTTGGCAATGTACAATCTTACAGTCTATAATATCACTGAAAATATTGCAAACTGATACATGTGGGATGAGAGTCAAGCTGCATGAGGATCCAATGAAATTGGTAGCTGTGTACTCGATTACATTGCATGTGAAAAATATCACCACATTGAGCATTTTATTTTTTACAGTGAGGTAGAATAAAAATAAATACATTGCTGCAATGTATTTAAATGCCATCAGGAATTCACAAACAAATAAAACGATCTCTCATAAGTTTTTGGTCACCGGGCATATCCAAAATGAAGGCGATTTATTGTCCCTTCTACAATTGAGCAGCAGAAGACTAGGGCTCTAAAAAGCGGACCAATACTTGTGCCCAGCCAAATGATTACCATTGTACAAACAAGTAAGAAAACAGGACAATCATACATTGTTAAACCCATGACGACAAATAATTTTCACAACATGAAAAAACTAGCAGATGAAATCGGTAAAAATTACAACACGGATGAAAATGGAGAAAAAATTTTGTGGCAGAAGATTAAAGTTATAAAAGTAGACAGAGACTATCCATACAATATTTTTTTTAAAACCAGTTATCATGAAGAATGTAGGAAATTGATATTCATCAACGGCAAATAGGTAAACCGTTACCAATGGATGGTCTCAATTTATCCAAAGCATATTATCAAGAGCGGCCAAAAATAACGACAATTAAAAAGAAGGATTTGCTTTCTCTCTGCACTGCTAAACATCGTAAATTATATTATGATTTTTTTGCTTCTCTTTCAAGTGATGTTTAAAAATTACAAATCGTACCTAGAATTTTTATTTGCCCATTAAATAAGATAATTACGTATTTTTTTGTTGTTTTGAACTAATAATTGTATTTTTCTTGTTTTTTTCAATAAATCTTTAAAAATTGTACCATAACTTAATATTTTGAAAACATTTATTTACAGTGCCCAACAAATTAGTTGAAATTATTAGAGTGATGGTAGGGAAATTTACATAGAAAGTATTGAGTTGATTCAAATTTTACCATGAAATTTTCAAATATCCTAATAAAATACTGTCGTAACTCAGAAATATTCAAATATCTTTATTTGTATATGTTTTAGAGAAAAACGATGAATACAGTTGAAAATAGATCATGTTTTTCCATAAAAATGAGTAATAATTTTTACATTTAGACTTTTCCTGTATTTACAAAGAATATTTGAAACTTCAAATGGCTCTCCTGCAAAATGCCATTTTTTGGATTACTACAGTATTTTACTGGGGGTGCGATATGTGCTTTTTAAAACCTGAGGAAAAAAATCGTATTGCTCAGTCAAGAAGAAAATTTGGTGTTTTTAAACTCGTGACAGAAAATACTTGTTCGCACCAAATGTTTTATATCGTTATAAAAATTACATATATTCAGTTTGGTACGTTACTGGCTTAAAAACATTTGTATTTCACCTAATTTTTTACGAAAATCCATTAATCTTGTAAACAATTTAATTCGTAAATATTTAATAATACCAACGTAGGTGCTTTTTTTGTGTTTGCTACCTAAATTAATAATGTTTAATCTAAGTATGTATTTTTGTTTAGAATATTTAGCTTTACAGCAGTGAATTAAACTATCGTCAAAATGTTTTTTTCTTTTTGTATCATTTCCCATCATTGAATACGTGTATTAAATAAGGCTCTAAGTACCAAAGAGTAGTATTGCCTGTAGTTACAAAATACCGAGTCATCGCAGTAAAATTTCATGAAGCAGACCTTTTGAAAAATGTAGTGTTACAGTGTGAAGCAATCACGGCAGCTTCTATAATTTTAGGTATTAAGAACTCGCAAGTGTCAACACACTATCGTCAGCTATTTCATATTGAATGCCGTTGACCACTGCAGTGCTACGTACACAATTATAAATAAAACACGCCAACGGACTTACAACGTCGACAGGTTTAATTATTTTGTTGTATTTTTTTGACTTGCTTGAGGCACTTAGACTATAGTTGAAGTTATTGGCGTTGGTATGTAGAACATTTTTCTATAAAAATGTCAGTTTTTATTATTTTGGTACTTAGCGCCTTAATTAATACACGTATTCAATTATATCAGACACGATTCGCGCAATCTAAATCCATAGTTGATTTTAATCATGCATATAGTGAGGCGTAACTAAATGGCATAGGGCGTCTACATTTTTTTTAAACCTGAGATTTTCTCGGGAGCAGTCACCCAATACTGAGGTCATCTCGCAATCAAGTGTGCTTTGACTTTAATATAAAAGTGCCGGTGTGGCTGCACTCTTGCCGATCACAAAGATAAGACAGCCTACAGCGTTTTACGTATACTTTCGATATTGAGTTTGAAATGTAATACTTTTGTTCTTTCATATTATTATTGTTGGAGTACTGATTATTTTTATTTTATTACTCTATAGAGTTTAAAAAAAATTACAATCGACTCGTAAAAAATGTGAGTTTTAACCGTAATGGTGGATACAATCTCAGTATTTGGATAAAATTAATACTATATACACATTTAAATGACAACACCTAAAACAATTTTACCATTTATATATAAAATCTTACATATGAAATTAGAAGATGCAACTATTTTATGTGATCCTTGGCGTATTATTATGTAAATAAACACTGGATGTTTGCAGTTGCAAGATTATTATTATAGTCACTGTAGAAAATTTCCGAGTAAGTTTAGCAATTTTTGATACTAAATGAGTTACGTGAAATGAATATACAAAAGTTTTTTCGAGTTATACTTTTTTTGCCTCGTTTGAGAAATCAGTTCAGAGTGTATTTTTGGCGTGTGACATGTAACACATAATTTATTTTTTCACACGAAAAAAAACGCACTCGATTGAATTCGAATCACTGATTGTTCGGTTATCAGCCGAACAAAATACGTTTACGCCACAGTATGATACTGTAATCGTGACGATTATACAGTATAATATTATATTTTAAAATTATTCCGTTGAATAGGCAGCGAATTTATTATTGTCGGCCATTTGTAATTCCTTACGTAAACAAACTATTAAACGTCTGAGTGACATTAGGTACTTTAAAAATAAAAACAACGAGAAACAATTATATAATTTAGTAATATAAGTTAAAGTGTACAGAAATAAACCAACGGCGTTCCAATAAGCGGTTTTTTTTCTTGAGTGTGTAATTTAACAAGATAATTAAGAGCTAGTCAAAGAATCTAGTTTATCACAAGTTTTGTTTTTGTTTTGTTACGCCAAAGAAGTATAACTTCTAACGCGCGTACATAAGTAAACACACCGATTTTTTTAATTTAAAAATAACCTCAACAAATGATAATAGAATTTGATGATGTTCTCACAATATTCTAAGTATCTAAACAAAATTGTTATTACTTTAAAACGAGTGAGACGAAATCTGGCGAAAGAAGACCGCGGAAAATTTCTAACTTGAAAATAATGGATTCTATTCTCTGAATATAAAGCAACTAGAGTAGTGTTGTTCGGTTTCGAAGCGAAATTTATGGTGACATAATGATGAACAGGAGAAGAAAACATAAATTCAAATAAATTTCGCAGTGATTTTCGTTCATGTACGAGTAATGTAAGCAGATATTTCAGTCCCGGTTCAAGACCGTGTTGATATATTATGCAAAAACAATATAATATGACTTTATTGAGAATAAAACGATATGAATCTATTCATTCATTTTATATCTATTAAAGGAATAAGATATTTCAACATTTATCGTACTCTTCTCAATTTCTTTTCATTCATTCTGCCGTATGTGCACATTCTTATTTTTATCGACCATATCCGATCCTAATAATATCATATGGGCTTCCCCAGAGTAAAGGTTTGTATTACAGGTTTAGTTTTTACGAGAAATGGATGTCAGCCACTTGTCACAACCTATTAGGTCCATACTCCGATTCATTCACAAATGGAAAAAAAAAACAATATAATGTACTTGTCAGACCTAGGATTCGAACATGGGACCCACGACGCTTTAGGCCGACGCTTAAACCGCGCGGCCATCGTGGGAGTTCAAAACCACAGAAATATAATTTATTATAAATATAGATTTCTTTCAATGACGGATTTGGTTTTACGCCTTACTTACAAATATGAAAAATATAGCTGCTTCTAGGTAACTAATTATGTTACTAAGTAAACACACACGTTTACGTCGACATTATGCTTAGGAATTCCGAAAACCTTCGAAGTATCGCGTAGATACTTACTTACTTACGAGATATTATTTATACTTAGTAAAAAGATAAATAAGAAGGGAAAAACATTTATAGAAACATCCTTAAAGCTTTAATTAAATAACTATTTTGTAAACCCTCACAATTAACAATGTAAATAAAAATATTTCATTGGTTCTCAGTTTTATATTTATTTAAATTTATAAAGTATTCCTTATGATGAGAATAAAGTATATACTAAGATAAAACAAGTTATTTAGGACCCAAGAGTTATACATTGTTACTCGGAAAAATAGGAAACAAAAACTCTATGGGTAATAAATAGGTAATCTGTTACAGTATCTGTATATCTGGCCAAAGATGTTAAAAAAACTTCTTTATTGAAATACAACCTAAGCATATGAAAGCGAACAAAATAAAAAGCCTTAATTTTCATACAAATTGAGTTATGTGTTGAGGACTTTAAAAGTAGAAAAACCGCATTTATCACAAACTGAAATATACCTCGGCAAATATGACACGGACACCATAAGAATCAACAATTTTCTTGTTTCAACAGCAACTGATGGAAACGAGGGAAAAGATTTGAGGAGGTAGACGTAGAGGCATGATTTCTTTGCGCCCAGGACGGTATAAGTTTATTTAAAAGTTTTGTTAATATTCTACTATTATAAGTATTTAAAGTTAGATACCCAACATCAGATTTTCAAAGCATATTATTATAATGTAATAACAAACATTCTCGGCCGAGAAACAACATAGAACTCATCACTTTGTAAATCTAATTAAACAATATCTTAATTGAACATACGTAATTTAAAAAAACACTCATGAGAATATTATAGACAATATAAAAAATCGTTTTCGAAATAAGTAAGACATCAGGCAGGAAAAGAACCTGCTTCTCTAGGGTATCGCGCCCTATGCATTACCACTATGATATAACTGCCATGATTAATTGCGACAAATTTTAACTATTGGCCTTTTTAACACCTGCTCATAAGCGTTCTCCAAATTGAGTTACGGTAGGCGATCGATTTTTGTATTCTTAATTAAATATATTTATTACTTTATAATATATATAAATATTAATTAAATATATTTAATATTTTAATTACTAGCCGACGTCACGGATCACTCCAATATTTCCTGTTGTAACTTACTTGAACATACATAATTCTGAAAACACTCATGAGAAAATGTAGGCGATAGAAAAAATCTTTTTCGAAAAAATATATTAATTTACTATACACATTCACATAACATAGAATTCTACTAGTAATTTGTTTATTATGTAATTAGTGGAACATAGGTATTAAAATAATTAATTATTTGATTGCAGATGTGTCTTAATACCTTTGAACATAAAATTTTATTATATATAGGTACTACATAACATATTATGTATATATGCCGTGAATACAATCGAAAATATCTACATTTTTTTTACTAAACTGTTTTTTAGTAGTTATTATAAGAATATTATATCATCTGTCAAATGACTATAAATCTTTTATTGTTCTCAATTAAATTAAACAAGAAAATTAAATAATATTAAGAGCACCAAATATATAAGAGAAAATAAGATTTTTCTTTGGGTACTTTTTACGATTTATAAATTTAGGAGATATTGACAGTTCACGATTGATATGTCATTCATTTCCTTTAATTAAGGAAATCATTTACAAGTACAATACAATTAATTGAATTTTTTCTCAGAAATCATGACGAGGGGATTAAAAAAAGTCCAATAGAATGAGAATCGCCTCGGGAAATGAGATGAAATGCCTCAGCCGTCGGTGGTGTGTATTGAACTCTCGCTAGAATTTTTCCGAGCGAATGCCTCGCCATCATACCGCTGGGAGTCGTTACGGCGATATCCACTTCTATTCTGGCAAAAAGCTTTTTTGCGAGACAATTCGATGATTATTCACGCGTATGGCGAGTAAAAAATTGACATTTCAAAAATAAATACGAATCAATCCAATTCAAACGAATACCTATTCTAATTGATGCAAGTTATATAATATTCCGCAATAATTGTTTTCTTGCGTTTCTGATAATTTATGATAACTTGTATGTTTTCAAAGTGAAAATATTTTACGTGCGGTACAATTTTACCCGGCTTAAATTACACTAACTAAGCCAAAAATACTATAATTTTGAAGGATTCAAAACGAAAAATGTTCTGTGTATAGTTTTTTTAAGAATACAATGTTTTTTAATATTAATACTATTGAATTAAAATTAAATTCTAATGGATTCAAGTTTTGTACTATTCCATTTGAGTCTTGCCTTGACTTGGCTTGATAGGTAAGTGATAAAGTTTGTATCTACTGTATTGTATTAATTTATTATATAAGTAAGTTAGAATTAACTGTATTTGTTATTAGTGTGTATGTGCCATTAGTGAGTGCCTGGATATGCCGAAAGGAAAAACCCGGGTCGCAAAAAACATCTCAAATGGAATTTATATATTTGTATTTAAGTTATCATTATAAAAATAATTACAAGATAAAAAGAACTTATTATATACAAATTTTCTGTTGAATCATATAAAGTTGACTTGACTAGCTTAAGGGGATGACGAGACGCATGCCAGCAGAGAACCTAGCGGAAATATACAAAGCTTGCAATTTGAGATTTTTTTTTGATAATTTACAATTTAAACTGTGTTAATTAAGAAATATGTATCCGAAAACAATAAAAAGATTTTTTATTTTTTTTTAAACTTAAAGATAAACTTACAATTGTAAAAAAATGTAATAAAATGTGAATTCGTTGCAGGGTCAAATCTTATTATTGCATTATATTTTATGGTCATAATTATCATTAAAATTTGGTTTAAGTTTTAGATTTTCTGTTGTTTAGATTTTTGACTAATTCATCGTTTTAATATGTTTTATATTTATTTTTAAAAATATCGATTTTTATAAAAAAATAAATGTGTATAACTTGAAATCCTTTTTATTTATATCAACTCGAGCTTCAATATTGTGACCATGCCTAAAATAAAATTTGATATAAATAAAAAGGATTTCAAGTTATACACATTTATATTTTTATAAAAATCGATGTTTTTTAAAATATATATAAAAAATATTAAAACGATAAATTAGTCAAAAATCTAAACGACAAAAAATCTAGAACTTAATAAACTAAATCTTAATAATAAATATGGCCATAAAATATAATGTAATAATAAGATTTGACCCTGCAACGAATTCACATTTTATCACATTTTTTACAATTGCCAGTTTATCTTTAAATTTAAAAAAAAATAAAAAATCTTTTTAATGTTTCCAGATACATATTTATTAATTACTACAGTTGAAATTGTAAATTATCAAAAAAAACTCAAATTGCAAGCTTCATATTTTTACGTTAGGTGCCTCTTTTCGCCTCTGATAGTATAAGCATCCCCCTTAAACGATCAAAAATAATTGTACTTGATAGAAATAATACTGAAATGTCATTTTGACATTTCATATTGATTTCCATAGTAACGCACGTATATATTAATAACTTAGTTGCTAAGACCCCAGACATCTAGCAACCAATAATAGTGGATTGGATTACGGATTTCTTCCGAAATAAATTTTCATACAAAACAGAATTAACAGAAAATGAATTTAATTCTAATTAAAGATGGCTAAAAGTATTAAAAAAATGCAATGGCATCGTGTTCTGATATATTCTAAAAGTTTCAAGCTTGTCTAGATAGTCGGGAAGTTAGTTAAAAATCGATTGAAAGATTTGTACTGGATAAACAACCACCGGACAAATAAGAATACGACTTAATAAAAAACTGCTTCCCGTGAAAAATTTAAAACTATTTGACGTACAAGTGTTGTTGACGCGGTGCGTAACACGCTTTTAACTTAAAGCATGCGCTAAACTACTTAAAACTAGAATTAAAAAGTTTAAGTTAGTGAAGTAGTAAAACAAGGAGTGATTCTCAAAATTCTTGGCCGATATAAAAGTTAATCTCAGGCAAATAGATATTAATGACAATACATATTTAAGAAAATACTATATATTTTATTATTATTTTTAATTACATTTTATTTTCTTTATTATTATATTTAATTACATATAAAAATATATTATTACTATATTAGAATAACATATTGTATAATAGTTAAAAATATGTTGGAAAACATGTTACCTATTGTAAAAAAAACTGTTTAAGAAGCAGTTTAGCTTTTCATGGAAGATTATCAAAACACTTGTTTTATTTCTTAGCTTGAAAAATGACAGGCACTATATCGTAGAAACGATGACAGCATCTTCGGAGTTGATCTCTAGATATGGCATATTGAGTACTAAACTTTTGTTTGACGAGGGTCGATTACCACCCTTATGAACTACATATGACGAAGCCAAATACTTTTACGGCTTATTTTATTTGACGCATTGATGACCGTTCAGAAATATTTTATTATTTTTCTGTTAGTCGTATTATAAGACGGGTAAAAAAGAATATGGAACGTATGCCAAAGCTTACTCATGCAATTTTTAATAATGGTGTAAAAACCAATATAATATTATAATAAACAATATTTAGAATGTAGTATCTATCATTATCAACACGTCAAATTGGCTACTTTAGCGTTAAGATTTTTTATAGTATTGTGAATCATATTGTATAGAATAAGTCCAATATGATTTAAATCTTGACATATTTAATTGATTTAATACACATAAACCAATAACCAACATTATTAACGCAATTTGATAAGCATTCCATGTAAGAATACTAGTTAAATTCGTCGTAATTAACTAGGATGCCCGTAGCTTTATTGGAAAAGCACATTGCCACAAATTCAGTGTTTACAAGTTTAAGTCCCGTCGGGTGTAATATTTTTACTGGTATGTAATATATACATGAGATGTTTTAAAATTAAGTATGTTCAATAAAAATATTGCTACAGATTTTATAAATTCTTTCAAATGGTACCCACATGAATAAGTCGACTGCGCGGACAAGATAAATCCGACACCATTTATACTAAATATACGATGCAGCGCATCTATTCTATACACAAGGATGGACAATTTTGACAGTTTTCAGAAACTTGACCATAGCCGCCGACGAAGTATGTGTTCACTTATTTTTTTGCGGGATGCTATGTACACCTATTGATACATAATGTCATCTTAATTTTATAGTTAACACAGATTATTAAATTCTAAGTGATTTGAGTTGTGTACTTTTACATTTGGGGTCGTTTTTTTGTGACATCTTCATGCACCATGCTCAGCAGTGACGAAGAATGGAGGAAGGCTGTTAAGATCTGACATACATAGTGCACATTAAAATTTGTTAGTCATACGCATTTTGTTTTCATTGAAATAAGACTACAATTTATTGTAAATAGTGATAGTAATAGGATATTAATAGCAGTAGGTAAAATCAAATAATATTATTATCTAACCATATACATTGAAGTTAATGGCCTCAACAAACTACAACCACCCTGCACCACACCCGGTCTTATTCAGGCTATTATGGAAATTTATATTTTGGATGTAAATCACGAGTATGTTTTTATTCAAATCCATTTTTATTTTAAATACGGTGAACATTAGAAATTATAAATTTTAGACGTTCACAACATGACATAGAAAAACAAATAAATAGTATTGAAACAGTGTAAAGAACAAAGAAGTATTTATGCAGTATCACAAAAAATAGTATGAAAAGTAAATATTATGTACAAAAATTATGAAAATTATAAAGCATGGAAGCACACTTAAGTGGACGAAATTTTTAGAATTCATAACCTATACTCATCCTCACGTTAAAGGAATATATCAAAATCCGAAGCGATTTATTTGAACGTAGTTATTGCCCTCTCAATTGGCATCATCAATGGTAGGCTAGTTTATAGCTGACAATGTCCCAGGAGTAGTTACCCAATACTGAGGTCACCATGCGCTGAAGCGTGCTTTAACTGAATTTATATGAATTTAAGTTACGTGTGCCCATGGGAAAGAGGGCCACATATAAAATTGTACAGTAAAACAGAACAGTGATTCGGATCGTAGATTGTATGCGTACGAATACGTATTCAGTCGTCAGCGCTACGAGTACATCGGCTGCCAGGTAATTAATAGCACTGATAGGGGTAAAAATCCGCGCGCACACCATCGACCAACTGAATCATTGTTTTATTTTTAATGTACCTACTTGATTTTACTTCCACCAGCCGCCACGTCTCCAAACTCGTTATGTAGGCATATACCGTGGCGAAACGAACGTTAGACGCTCTTCAAGTTTTTGCCGAAAGTGTCCCAGGAGCAACTTCACAAGACCTTAGTTAACGTGCACTAGAGTGTGCGTGATCCCTACTTCGATATAATGTATTACGGTCAATTCTCGATGAGAAAAGACCTTTTTGCTCGCCGTAAAATGCCGCAAACTTTTTAAGAGCTAAGATATTTTCCCTCGTAGATACCAAGTCGCAATGGCCGACCGGTCCAACTGGGGGTCGGACTGACCTGAGAAGCTCTTTTCTTTCAACCGACATATGGAGACACTCCCAAAGGATGTGATCGGCATCCTCGATTTCACCACATAACCAAGTCGGAGATTCTATTACGCCAAACCGACAGAGCTTGGAGGCAAAACCACCGTGTCCGGTTAAGAACTGAGAAGTCCAATGGTCTGGAGTCAATCTGGTTATCTCCATGCTCCACTTTATATTAGGAAATAATCATATATTATGTACTAACATATTTTTTTAAATTCAATATAATCAACGAAATATTTTCAATCTACCTACTACTTACTACATAATTATTATTGACCCAGTTATTCTTTTTTCTTATATATATAGAAATATATTTATTTATTAAAAAAAGACACGTTGAGTACATTACATATTATTAATTTAGGACGTTCACAACATGACATTTAGAATAAAAAGTACAAGTAAGTCAATTAGAGAAAAAACAAGGTAGAGAAAAAGAAAACAAAGCAAAAAATAATTTTAAAGAAAAGAAATAAAATAAAAAAACAGTAATTCAAAAAAAAATACAAATTAAACAATGAAGTAGAATTATAAAAACAGAATATAATAAAGTTAAAAATATCTACATTTGTAGAGAGTGCATTGACCAGCCGCACAGCCCTCGCTATTGGTGCCAGGTGAACCCGACATGAGGAAACTGCTTTCACCCAAAATAAGTCATGGCTGCGAGTAATATATATATATATGTATATAGTAATATATTATATTACTATTATGCTTGAGATAAAAACGTCTGAATATGTTAATTTACTTATAAATTGTCTCATAAACCGAAGCGGTTAAATAATATTAGACGTGCCTCAGGCGTTTTTGACACGTTTTGCAAGTGTTAAATTTGCTCTTGTCAGTTTCATACAGGGAGTATCTAATGATGCGGGTGTTCGTGGATAATCTTTATCTTTCATTACACTTGAATTTTTCATTTTCAATTTTCGCTCATCGCTCGTGGGTTTCCCGAGGTGATATAACATTTCACACGTTTAATGAATTTTAAGTAAAATAATTTCTATTATTATATTATTAATAATTGTTCCGTACTAACTACTCATAATATATTAAATTTACAAGATGAAAAGAACTTTTTATGTACAACGTTTTTAAATTTTCTGTTGAACCATATAAACTTGACATGACTAGCTTAAACGACAAAAAAAAATTGTACTTGACATGTCATGTTGATTTTCATAGTAACGAACGTATATATTAATAATTTAGTTGCTAGGACCCTAGACCCCCTAGCAACCAATAATGGTGTCAAAATAACTTTTCGTACAAAACAAAATTAACTGAAAATTAATTAAATTCTACTTAAAGATGGTTGAAATTATTAAAAAATGCATTGGCTTCGTGTTCTGATATATTCTAAACGTTTCAAATGTCTAGCTAGTTGGGAAGTTAGTTAAAAATCGATTGCAAGATTTGTACCGGACAAATAAGAGCGATGCTTAATGCGAGTTAAGAAAAACCTTGTAAAAATAATATCAATTACGTTGTTTTTTTCATATCAGATTTGTAATTTTCTGTTCCTACGTATATTATACTATAAACAGCGCTCGAAATGGAAAAGTTTACGAACCGGAGCGCTCGAAATTTTATGGGTATTTTATAAACTTAAATGTGCTAGATTTTTTGTTATATGGCATATCTAGCTCAGACGGTCAAAATGTTTTAACCACGAGACGGAGCGATAACTTTACAAATTCCGCGAACAGGAACGGCGCTCCGGCCCATTTCGAGCCCTGACTATATAGGTGTGCCAATAAAAGCGTCGAATTTAGTTTTTGAATTAAACATATTATTAATTCTTATACTGTAAAATTGTTGCAATTATGTAATGAACAAAATGTCTGACATATACGCACCACCGCTCAACTGGTAAACTATTGTACTTTAATTTAAGATAACATCATTGCATATAGTATATTGTGGGTCAATTGTGGTAATAACATGTTGGATTACGGCATTAAGCTCAGGAATTGCTTGTGGCTTATTGGTATGCACATGCATCTTCTAAAAACCCAATATAAAGAAGTCACATTGTGCCAAGTCGTACGATCTTGCCGGCCAATTCTGATTCGCATTTCTTGAGGTTACACGACCTGGAAAATTTTCTTGCAATAACTCGATGATTTCACGCACATGGTGACTGGTTGCGCCATCCTGTTGGAACTAGAGTCTGTCTTCTATAAGCTGGTGTGCTGATTTCTCCCGCACTTCAGCATCGAACTCGTTTCCTCCCATTGAAAACTTGCAACACTTGAACGTGATGGCGCAACGCTTTTCGTGTGACGTGTACGCCAGTTTTTTGAATATATACTCTTTATGTCTCCAAGATTCAAACGTATTAATTCCTGCTAAAAATATTATGTTATGTATTGCAAACCATTTACGGTAACCGCATTCCCAGCCTCATTTTCAACGAAGTACGGCTTAATCATTCCACAAGCCCAAAAACCGCACCAGTGTGAAGCGTAGTAGATGCATATTGGCTTCTCTTGAATCATTTTAGGGTCTCTGCACTCGAAGCTCAACGATTTTGCTTATTTAAAAAGCCATTGAATTGAAAGTGTTCCACAGAACTAAAAATAATTTTCTTAACAAAACTTTCTCCATTTTTTAAATTAGTTTTAACAATAATTACGCGTTGTTTTTTCGTGTAGGGTTCCATATTTACTAATCGGAAGAGCACATATGATTTTTTTAGAACTTCCAAACATAAAAAAATGCCGCGAAATCGATATATTTTGTGTATCGTATAATCGTTATATATATACCTATATAACCAGATTATTTTGAATAACAAAAGATGATAAACCATTTGGATTAATTTGCCAAAAAACTCTATTTATTTTATTTGTACGGTTTTTTTGTAGGCCACTGCCCTTTTATAATACGTAGATTGACTACCTGATATATTATATTATTATGTATGGATATTATAGGCGACACAATCTAAGTTATCGGTTTAGACATCTTAAAGATAGCCGCGTATCAAGAACGCGGTATTCGTTTTTTTGGAACACGTCAGTAACATTCTTATTATAAAAATAGTTTTTCAAACTTCTAAAAGGTGTGTTTCTGAGTCTCACAAATGAATGTTTTTACTTATGTTGATTAAATGTTAAAACTCTTTTATTGCTACAAAATTTAAACATGTGTGTATTCTTAAAGTAAAACAAATATCTTTTATGATTCATGGAAAAATATAAACACTGTTATTAAACGCAATGTATAAAATTACATGAATTTTATCCGTGTTCTTGCAAACATTTTTAACAATAATAACAAATTTGAAAGGTAGAACTTCTTAGAACCAAATTCTAAAACAAATTATTTCTCAGAATCGGGATATATTATTTATGAGGCATGTTAGTTATTTGCGTTTGTAAGAATGTTTAATATAATACATGAAATTGAAGAAAACGATAGTGTAGTGTCAAAATACTGTAAGTACGATATAATCATAATGTTGATTATTGACTTATTAAGTAATTGAAATAAAATATTTTTTGAGAATTTGATTGTTTTTAAATACATATCATATGAGGTTCTTAACAAATATACTTTTTTTTAATAGAGACTTGTATATTATTAACTTTTCACCAGTGTAAAATTGGTGCTGGTACCAATTTTACACTGGTATTGGTCGTTCCCTCATAGCGGAGGACCGTGATAGTCTCAAAATGCACTCATCTTCTGAGCAAAAAAACTGAGCAAAGCATTTACGAATGGAAGATAACCTCAGCAACCTCGTTCATTGGTCGCTTCAGCGCGCTGATATACTTAATGTGCTTTACCTTCCCTGAAGGCTACCCAAACTACCAGTCTCAAGTTTTCCGGTCCATAAACAATATTATTTTCAAAAACTGCAGAATGTGTTTTTGCCATTCTCATTAATATTCATAATTATCATAATAATAAGACAGAATAACATGTGAAACGGATTATAAAAATAATAACAAATATATAAATAATAATGAATAATTCTCAAGATTTAAGAATGCAACATTATTTGAAAACATCTCAGAGAAAATCAGTGCACATGGGCGCAAATCCCAAGGGGCGCAGGTTCGAATCCTGCTTGGTGTCGTGTTAAAAAATCGTATACTTATGTAAAATGTGTACCTATGTACGCGCGTTATAAGTTATACTTCTTTGGCGTAACAAAACAAAAACAAAACTTGTGATAAACTAGATTCTTTGACTATTTCTTAATTATCTTGTTAAATTACACACTCAAGAAAAAGAACCGCTTATTGGCACGCCGTTGGCTTATTTCTTTAAACTTTAACTTATATTATGGTTTCTCGTTATTTTTATTTTTAAAGTACCAACTGTCACGTTTAATATTTTGTTTACGTAAGGAATTGCAAATGGCCGACCATAATAAATTCGCTGTACAGGCAACGGAACAATTTTAAACTATAATATTATACTGTATAATCGTCACGATTACAGTATCATACTGTGGCGTAAAGGTAGTGCGTTCGGCTGATAACCGAACAATCGGTGGTTCGAACCCAATCGAGTGCGTTTTTTTTTCGTGTGAAAAAATAAATTATGTGTTACATGTCATACGCCAAAAATACACTCTGATCTGATTTCCAGATCGCGCCAAAAGAAGTATAACTTCAAAAATATTTTTTCTAGTGGTTATATATTTCTGAGAAGTGTTAATTAGTATGTTAAATGTATAATTTTATTACACATTAAGTTATTTATCATAAAAACTATGTATGTCAGTAGAAGCGAAATGTCGTAAGACCACATACATCCATGAAATTATTACATCATCGTTTCACTACTCACCATGTTTAAATTATTGTAGCAAATGTTACTATATTTAATATTTGTACCTTTTTTTAATTTCAGAGGTAAAAAATTTGCTAAGATACAATATTATACTTATTATTATATGAGGCGCCGAGCGCCAAAGGAGCTCAAGCGCCAACTTTACGATTTTTGACATTTGAATGTAGGTTTATTCTATAAATCGATATGTATCATGCCACAAAGTCTTATCGCTCAAATAATTATAGATATTTTACAATAGAGATTTATTTTCTGTGGCATAATTGTTTTGGTCGTTATGTCGGCACGCCACAGAAGCTTATCCGCCATTATACTATGGAGAGCGCGAGACCAAAACAGCTGTCAGATTTGTCTTATTGAACATACGTTCTCAACAGTGAAAAAAACTAAAAATGAGCTCAAGAAGGATTAGAAAAATAGTTTCCATATGTGTTAAACCTGTAAATGATGAAAATCGCGGTAAATTTAACATGTTTTATCCGTTTTTCTTTCACATACGCTGTTGTTTAAAATATTTTAGATTACTTTTGAAATATGGTTATTAACGTCATTTAAGTTACTAAACTTTTACTTCCACGAAGGAAAATATATCTTATTTCGAATTTCATCTTTTTTTATATCCAATTACGATTGATATACACTAAAAAAAGTATTTAAAAAATCACCCGAATCCTTGAGAAAAAATGATGGTGTTAAATTTGAATAATGATTTTGTTATTTTGGCCAGTTTGGAGTAACGATTTAATTCAGTATTATTATTAATATTGGGTATATAGACGGTTATTACGAAAAAAACAATCCAAAGGCTTTGAAATCATTGCTGTAATGGCAAAAACGTATTTAATATTATAAGGCAAATTTTATGCCAAACAAACTCATGTAACAATCATAACAAATTTGACCATTTTTTTCAGTGTTTATTTGGCATAATAAAATTTGTTTATATCAAAATGTTTTTTTATTGCAATCCAAACCCTAACATTAAAACATTTTTTATAAATGATTTATTTTTTTAAATTAATGCCATTATTTGAGTTTGAAAATGTTTATGCCACAGAAGCTTATGCAACAAAAAAAAGTATCAAGTGCCACCTTTTTTCATTTTTCTATATGCCAAAGGGGCTCAAACACCATTTTTTTTGGAATCCAATAGATATTTTTCATTAAATATTATTGCAAATAATACTTTGATTTTTTTAAATTTGCTTTGCTTAAAAAATAATTGTCCATTTCAACAATAAAGTTTAAAATTAAAAAGCTAAATTCACTAAAAACTTGTCGGCCATTTTGTAGCACTTTTGTAAAATGGTGCTTGAGCTCCTTTGGCGCTCGGCGCCTCATATACATTTATATATTACTATAATTAGTCCATGGCTATATAAAATGTAACCTTTGACAACAAATAATGTTCTTAATTAATTTTTGACATTTTGGTAGTTACACCATTTTTACATTAAGACAATGTCGTGTAAGTACCTAGTTAATAAATTTACATTTATTCAGAAATTCTGAATAAGACGAGTTAAAAGTCTAGGTAACATAATATTATTTTTAATTGTTTTTACGTTAAGTAATTTCGAAATAATATATATAATTAATTTGTGTTTTATGACTAATTAATAAGAATATTTTTGTTATCTTTAGAATATTGTTATCTTTTTAATATAAATCAGGGTCCATAACATTAATTAGTAAATATTAATCAATGCGGTCCCTAGAGATGTAGACATTTTTAACGATTAACTGTTTTTAAAATTCTATTTTATTGTTTAATTTGTAGTTTTTTTTTTTGAATTACTGTTATTTTTTTATTTATTTTCTTTTCTTTGAAATTATTTTTGGCTTTGTTTTTTCTCTACATTGCTTTTTCTGTAGTAGATTTACTCGTACTTTTTATTCTAAATGTCATGTTGTGGACGTCTTGAAATCATTATTTGTTATGTTGTTGTTTTTAATTAAATAAAAAATTAAATAAATAAATAATGTTCGACTTTCTGGTATATGATATATCTAGATTCGTAGTAGTTCCCGTCTGCTATACCTATACTATTTTTAAATCCTGTGTTGTATTTGCACTATAGTATTTTTCTGTTTGATGCTTGTAGTCTGACGGTACCGCTTTACGGTAGTTATGTCACCTTACAAAGACTCAGATCAACCATATGTTGAGTTGCGAGAACATACGGTGTTTGCTGAAAATACTGGAGTATAATTTTGTTGGTAATGACAATATAAGAAAGTGGATCATAGACCATATCGGACAATGTATCGTAAAGATGAGGCATTGAAGTTAGAAACGTGATGGTGCTATGCATGCATCAAGTGAGTCTAAAGCTGGTGATTTGGAAAGTTGCTTAATCCATATTAGTATCTATACGGTAGAGCCACATGATACTGGCATGACTTAGGAATATAAAAGAATACTGGAAAACAGTAGACTTTCTTTGTATCTGAGAGCCCCAAGTATCGTATGGCCTATACCAGGAGTCGGTAGTTTGTCAAGTGAGATGAGCTAAATTGTAAAAGAAACAGGATAACAAAGGTACCAGAGAGCCGCATATGTAATATACATAATTTTTAGGGGAGGGGGGAAGTTATTTTTTTTTATTAAATGATTGTAAATTTTCATCGGTTATTCTGCTTCTAAGTATATTTTTTATTTGGTTCATAGATAAGAATGTTTGTTCGCATATGTAGAGCCAAAGATTGTGAGAATACCAAAAGCTAGTTTTTTTAACGCGTCATAATATGTTTCAGGCATTGTTTCTATTTTAGGCAGTTGTTTTATAGCTGTCCACTTGTGCTGAGAAATCAAATTGGCTTAAAGTAGAGTAAAGAGTGGTAAAGAGTATGCCGTCCGAGTTTTTGTTTGTTTTGTTCGGCGGCTCTATCTCATAAACTCATAGTTATAAGGCTGCTTAAGATGAGGTGAAATTGGAGTTTATGTCTGAAGAACCGCAAACGTCTACGCAAAGAGCCGCATGCGGCTCTCGAGCTGCTTCTGCCGACCCCTGCCTTATACAATCCACATGGAGAGTGGACGTTGACTAAGAAAAATAAAGATATTTTACCATAATTTTAAATAAATTGTGACGGTATTATTCGAAATAATGTATTTATGAGAAAAGGGTTGGTAATGTATTTAATATTAAGTACGTATATAATGTTGTCTTTGTGGTCAGCCAAACAAATAAAATCCATTGAGCTTTTACAAAATCTGCAAAATTTATCTTTTCAATTTTATTAAAGTATGATCCTTCAGAATTTCGTTTTACGTTAGTATAATAATGATGCCTACTATATTATAAGCTTTTTAGTCTGAGCTTTCTTCTTCACTAGGAAATAATATTTTCCCTTGAGGCCAATATGATAGTCCAAAGTGCTTTAAGCATTTTCAACGAAAATACTTTGAAGTGGATAAGACTACTCGCAAAGTTTATTATTAAATATGTTGAGATAAATTTTATATTTTTTATCTAAAAAATAATAAAAATCTAATGTCTAGTGAACTCGAAAAATATTAAAAAAATAACATTTAATTATTGAATATAAATATATTTTTATATCTAATATATAATGTGGAAGAAGAAGAATATAATTTTAATTATAATATAATTAAAATTATATTCTTCTTCTTCCACCCTGTCACGTGGCAACATTGGGGCATAGGGCAAGCACAAGTTCGCGCCACTTCCCTCGATCCATCGCCAACTCTTGCGCCTCTCGCCATGTCAGACCTGCAGCATGTAGGTTGCTCTTGTAGCACCACTGCAGAATGAGGGAGGGCCGGCCACGGCGACGGAACCCTTGAGGCTGTGCCACAAAATTGTATATTTAGTACTTATTGTGATACCTACTACAACCAGAGTTTAGTCGGCATTTTAATACTTTGATGTTCACTCCGCAATATTTTTAGAGTGGTTGTATTGGTAGGTAGTCTTTATCGGTAGGTAGAAAGTTAATATTTTGCGAGTCGGCACATTGAACATGGCATAGTCTCGTTATAACTCCACCGGTAAATATCTGATAATATGTAAATTGCACGTATTACATTTCGCAGTCTCATAGTTCAACTTGAGAGCCGTATATAATTCAGTCCATAAAATCACGCGTTGTTCGTGGATCAATTTAGATAGTAATGTTCCAGTTTTATAAGATTCGATAAAAAAATTAATTTGATATTTAAAAAAAGTTAGAGGTTAAAATTTAAGTATTAATGCTCTACGGCCAAAAGTTTTCGATACAACAGCTCACAGTGAACTGTAATATCTATAATAAAGTGAACTCGGCCATACATCTAATAAATATTGTATAGTAGGTAGTGTTTTGTTATTAATAAATTACACCTCTATTGGATTCATTCAATATATTATTTGCATTATACCTAGCAGCACATAATTTATACACTCAATTTAATAGGCAAAACAGTACTGAGTAATGAGTAAATAGCATTCAATCCATTTTAAAAAACGTAAACGTCTGTGGTTTTTTGACAATTCCGATATTTTGGATCTTTAAAACCGGTATTTCAGTATTGATAAATACTGGAATACCGGTTATGAAATACCGGTATTCCAATCCCTACGTTGGTAACTGGTTTAGGCAAAGTAAATTTATAAAATGTATTATTCAACTTAACAAAGGACTCCATAGAATTAAATATACATATTTTGATTAACTTATTACTGTGTATCGTGGTATCCATAACTAGTTCTAATTCTCCAACCGATTCATCTCCAGTTTTACCTGGACTCTGGGTCGCATTTTTTATTTGATCTAAACGAACGCGTGGCTGTGTTCTTCCCTTGCCTATTTTACCGTTTGCCAATATAATGACCAGTCATTCCTACCAAAACCCTCGTATTCGAGTCATATAGTAAAAGAACTGATGAGATTTATTCTTATTCTTCAGTTCCAGGGGCTCAAAAGAATTAATATTTTTTGATCAGTTGCTCTTTACCTACCAGAGGCACCTAGCGGAAATTTTAAGCTTGCAATTTGAGACATTTTTTTTGATAACTTAGAGTTTCAACTGTATTAATTAATATTTTTATTCCGATCATGTTTGATCCTAATAAGATCATATGGGCATCCATAGCGTGGAGATTTGTATTAACAGATTTTTTTTTACGAGAAATGGATGTCAGCCGTTTGCTCAACATATTAGGTCCATACTCTGACTCATGCACAAATTGAAAAACAATATGTGTACTTGCCATACACAGGATTCGAACCCGGGACCCACGAGGCTATAGTCCGGCGCTCAAGCCGCGCGGCCATCGTGGAATTGTTTAAATTATTAAATATGTGTCTAAAAACATTAAAAATTAAAATATTTTTTATTTTAATTCAAAGATAAATTTACAATAATTGTAAAAAAATGTTATACAATGTGAATTTGCCGCTGGACACCATCTTATTATTATATATATTTTATGGTAATATTTATTATTAAAATTTATTTTATTAAGTTTTCTAAGCTTAACTTAAGAGATTTTTGACTAATTCATAGTTTTAATATTTTTTATATTTATTTAAAAAAGCATCGATTTTTATAAAAATATAAATGTGTAAACCTTGAAATCCATTTTATTTATATCAAATCGAGCTTCAATATTGGGACAATACCAAAATAAAATTTATTTCTTTCATTTGACTTTCTTTTTAATGTTTTCAGATACATAAAAAAATGTCTCAAATAGCAAGCTTCGTATTTTCCCGCTAGGTGCCTCTGGTAGGTAAACGCATCACCTTAAAATCATATTTTATGTAAGTACAAAATAATTCCGAAAATAAACTTACTTTTATCTCTTTCACTTTACCTTTATGTATACTGTTTCACTAAAATTCTAAATACCATTAAGCAAACAAGTGATAATACAATAGATAACAATAATGACCTGATTCAGTTGATACATATTATAAGTCTTCCAGACATGAGATAAAACTCTGGCACCTGTAAATATATCTATGATGAGTCAAAATAATACAGCATCGGCAAATAACAGGTTTTGGTAACCCCACCATTAACACTGCTTGTCAAACATTTTTAAAGAAATCATTTTTCATTGTGTTTATTATACTAAACCATTACTTATTTTTTTATACAATATTAAAGTAAAAATGAAAAATATAATATCCAATATATAAGTAAAAGTTAAGATTTCGTGTTTTTTCATCAGTACATACATGTATTTAAATTAATGTCTAACACCACACCATGACTCTATATTATATATTATAGGTAATTTTTACATTCGATGAATACTTTGGTATTTTTAATAATAAGTACAATATTTTATATCGACCGTATTTAGAAAAAAGGGCGTAACTCTCACAGAAAAAATGTTACAGGAGAGGCAAAAAACGTTATTTGAAAGAGTTTAGTTTAATATATTTTTTAAAAAAATAGACACAGACATTAGGTGCACGATGATTGATGACTTGGTGTAATATATTTTTGATCTAATAATAATTAAAGAAGTTATTACAGAAAAATCATTAAAATTGAGGATAAATGCTTTTTTCCATTATTAAAAATTAATTAATCTCAATTAAAACCTTAATTTCGTTTCGCATTTGCGGCTTACTTCTTTTTTATAGAACGTGTATTTAGTTGTATACATTGTTAATATCTAATAAAAGCACTTTTCGAAAATCGAGGGTTACGCCCCTTTTCCTAAACACAGTCGATATGAATTTTAAAAGTCATGAAATTATTATGTCAATTAATGACTTTTTATTATTAAAAATATTTATTTAATATACATAATATTAGCAAAGAAAATAATTATACAGTTTAACATACATAATTTTGAAAACACTCTTGAGAAAATATAGCCAAAACAAAAAACCTTTTTTGTATTAAAAAGGCTAGTAGTTAAAATTTGTCGCAATTAAGCATAGCAGTTGTAGCATAGTGGTAATGCACAGGGAGCGATACCCAAGAGACGCAGGTTTGATTCCTGCCGGGGGTCTTAATTTTTTCAAAAAAGTTTTTTTCTATTGGCTATATTTTCTCATGAGTGTTTTCAAAATTATGTATGTTCAATAATTAGAATGGTTCATTCTTAAAATCTTGTGAATTATTCGTTGAATAAAATTTAATTAAAGTTATACAGTTTACCATATGATTCATGCAAAGAAAATAATCAAAATTCGTTATAGTAACAAGGAAAGAGAATGCACTTTGAAATAAAATATCTATTGAGGGCCATTACCTAGATAACTACCTCAAATGTATCTAAAACAATAACTGCATTATCTCATCTATAATTGTTATTAAATGTCTTAGATACTCGTCCGAGTACCTCACCCGTGCTGTCAGCCAACATTTATCGTAAGTAAAATCGTCCGTGGTATTTTAAATATTAATAAAATGTAATTCCATAATTAATAAGTAAAATATTTATTTATCGTAAAAATAATGCACGAAAGATCGAATCCCAAATACTCCCAGAATGTATCAATGGCCTATTCATTATGGGGCAATTAAATATACGATTAATAATTTATTTTATAAAATAATTATGAAAAGGTTTCGAGCCGCTGATTTCAAAAGGTATTTGAGATGCCATCACTGAAGCCACGGCGAATCAAACCAAAGCAACCAACAGTCAGTCAGTATTGTAAACACCGTGGTGCGTCCTATAAGTGCTCAGAGAAAGATACAGACATGTAAGATAATATTGTTAAATCAAAATATTAAATTATTAAGTTATCTAATGAAACGGAACCGTAGAATAATTTATAATTGTATTCACTGAATATATTCAGGAAAATTATAAGGATTATTAGTATAACAAAATACTTATGATTTATAAGTTTTATAACAGACATACTGTGTAATTCAGTTGATTATAATTATTGCATTTTTTTGTTGATTTAAATATAAACGAGTATCTACTTCTATATTTTAGTATTAAGTAGTTAAATTAGATATTGTTTTGATAAACACTTAATACCTTTACCATTTCATTATACATATTATGACATAAGTATTAATTAGAATTCTTAAATACAGTACAATATTCTGATTTAAATGACAGTATAGTATAGCGTTTGCCGTTCAGTATATCTACGTGACAGTTGTATCCAATTGCAACTGTTTGCAATTCACAAGGTGTCAAGATCAAGTACAGGTTGACTGACACTCATTTAAATTTCAGATTATTAAATTACCACATTTTTTTCTTCTCTGATTATTATATAATATATTTAGGTCTGTTAATCAGTATTAAAGTGTTCGTAGTGAAAATAGTTGTATATTGATTACAATTTAATAGATATACTCAATTATTAACATTGATATTATTGTAAGTAGATAATAATATTATGTCCTTTTTATATTACATTAATAGTTATTGAAAGTATTTACTTGATTAGTATTAAATTAATAATGTCAAAGCATATTTATAAAATTATTTTAAATACAACACACTATGTAATAAGTACCTTCTTATTTCATATTATTTATATTATAATGAATATCCAAATAGGTTTCGCCCGCTTCAAAATTACATTCTCTACTAATGAGTTTTCTATTTTGGCACTTGAAATTATGTGGAACACATAGCTACCTACTACACTACATAATATTTCGTTTTATTTCAAACAAAACAATGTGTTTCCACCAAGAAATCATAGTTAAAACCACCAAATTGATATTTCTTAGAGTTATTTATTATTTACAATACTCAATAGGTACTATAATAGTAATTTTAGTAACAAAACGTCAATTATATCATTAATTAATAATTGTAAATGCTATATACATTATTTGAAAATTTTGCACCCAATCGTTACTAAAATAATGCATAGCTTGTTGTTATGTGCGTCAAATACAACTTTTAATTATTATCATTAGAGGTCACGTTGATAAGATTTTGTGTCAAACGACATTTATATTTGTATAGATAGAGTATAATATTATGAGATAGAGTTATAATATTTTGTAGACGAAATGAGTACCTAAATGTAAAACTATTAAAACAACTGTAGGTACATTCTATTCCATTTAAATATTTTCTATTTTATGTTATGATCACGACGGATTGAGATAAGTAGATATTATTACAATAAAGAATACTGCCTCTAGGACAGAGCTTAACAATTTTATAACATACGTAAACTAAACAATACATAATATTATATAGATATAGTAAATAATCCTTATTTTATAATATACTTAAAGTTGACACTAAAATAAAACGCTTGAAATTTCGGTATATAAGTAAGTAATATATTTAGGTTATTTTACATTATTATGTTTGTAATATATAATAAATATCTATATTATAAACTTCTAAAAGTGTGACCCTAGATATTTTCATAAAGAAATATTAATTACGATTACAGATGTTGCTCAATTCACACGTTGCGATTTTATTACTAAAAAATCATATTACTCGTATAATAATATGCGCTAATAAAATTATAATTTAGCATTGAATCTTCGCCATTGGCATTACAATCAACAAATTATTTTAGCTGCTGTATTTATTTTTATTCTTAATGATTGTTAATAGAATAATCATTTTATTTTTACTGTTATTACTAAAGTTTATTAGAATAATTGCGTGGATTTTCATTACTGCAGACTTTATTTTACATATATTTTATTCTAATGGATTCAAGATGTGTACTATTCTATTTAAGTCGTTTTTTGCGACCCGGGTTTCGCCTTTCGGCATCTTAAGGCGCCATGTACACTCACCAAAGGTAAACACACACGGACAGTGTGTGTTTACCTTTGTCCAGTGTGTGTTTAACTATAGTGAGTGTACACGGCGCCCGAAGATGCCGAAAGGCGAAACCCGGGTCGCAAAAAAACGACTTAAATGGAATATTACAGAGCTTGAATCCATTAGAATTTAAATTCAAATTCCATCAAGTACCTTCAGTCGATAATATTAATATATTTTGTTATTTATTGCTTGCCAATTTTATTTGAACAAGTGATGATAATTACAATAGTATTCAGAGCCAAAACAACTTTACATTGTTTAAATAGATATTTTGCTCCCAAGATTTAAATATTTTTAATGACAATGCTTACTATGTTATAGCTAATATCTATCTGATAACATTATTAGATACTTAGATACTATTAATTACTTTACTTGACAGACTCCAAATTATGGCGCACGTTAATTAATGTAACATTACATTGTAATATAAATCGACCTACAAATGCGAAGTTCACGGGAAATTGAATAATTGATAACTAAAACGCAATAACATAGAAGTGTAACAGAAAAATACGTCATATTGATTCACTATAAATCAATAACTACTAACTATAAGTATACATCTGTGCAAATACGCATCAAATGAATTCCCAGTCTTCATTTTCACATTTTCATCGTAACATGGTTAATTGTTATCTATTGTCGAAAATTCTTGACAATTATGCACAATATAAGCTTGCAACATCTTTCCATTTTCCTCAATAGATGATAATAGAGGCATCATAATTATAATATGTCACGTATATACAAATTCCCTAAATTAGTAAGAATTTTCATATTTTTACACTGATCAGCGCATTTACTGTCCCAATTAAGCGAAATGTTCTCCCAATTAACGACCCACATGCTCAGCGTAGGTCAAAATGGATCTCTTATGGAATTTTCAGAGTATAACCCTGGACATTTCATAAACGTTGTAGATAATCTATTGATATAATTTTGAAGCTTTATTATCCTTTATATTTATTTTAAATATTTAATGACTCCATAAAGTATTTTTATTACATAGAATAGTATTCTTTTAAACCTCTCGCTGTAATGTTATAGAATATAGTCATATTTCAGTACGTCCATGTGCAGTGGTGTTAAGATATCTTAGATTTATTAATTTTTAAACGCATTTACAAAACCATTAGTAAAATTAATGTTAGCATTATAATATAGTGACATATTTACGATAAAAAAATATATTTTATAATCTTTTTGATCGCAAATTTGACAAGAGTTAGGCATTTTATTATTCAAAAATGGGCACGATTAACACATTTGAAGATAATTCTAAAGATAATGATTATAAGCTATGTCTTTGACCATTCAAATGTGATAAACATCCTATGAATAATGTTTGCTTTATAATAATTATTGATCTAAGAGTAAGGTAGTCGTTTCTACTGGCATGTCCCAGTGACTAAGCTACAACATACGGCCGTAGACATTAATTGAGAAACGATAAATGAAGTAGGGAGTAAGATCATGTTAACGCGCGTGTTTGAACATGTGCCTAACCGAAAAAAAAAATATTTTTAGGCTTCAAAATTATATAAATAAATTGTCTATAACATTTAAGGAATGTCCAGGATTATGCTCTGAAAATACCATAAAAGCTCCATTTTGACCTACGCTGAACATGTGGGCCCTTAAGCAATGTAAATTACTGTTTGTTCTTTAGTTTGGATTTTGTTCTTGAAATTTGGCCCATATAAGCGGTTGCTCCAATTGAGCGGAAACATATAAACGGATATCAATAATTTTGATTAATGTGAAGTATATAAAATTATAAGACCAACCAGTAGATTGATAGCTGCCAAATTATAATGTAATGATAATATCATAAAATAAAATTATGTAAATACTTCAAAACTTTCTCAATAAACCAGTTTTTCGATACCTAATTATCTTGGCTTACATCCACTTCAAATTATATGGGTAATTTTTGATAGCGTACTTCGAAAAAAAAAACTGAAAGTTTTTCAATAATGATTATTTGTAGTGGTAGCTAACTTTTTTGGCTTTTATTTTGGTGAAAAGTTTTATTTTTCTTATGTACTTATAAGTACATAACAAATATTTTGCTAAAATTTTATTGAACCTGTAGAATGGACGTTATATATTACTGATTTATAATAAATCATTTCTTTTATTCAACAAATAATTCACAAGATTTGAGAATGTAACATTCCATATTATATTGAACATTAGAAAAAAATCACATTTGAAAAAATACGATGCTCGACGGGATTTGAACCCGTATCTCCACTGGTATCGCACCAATATTCTTTAGCCAATTAAGCTACGAGTCTCCTACCTAATTGTGATAATTTAAACTAGTAGGTCCTACATAAAATAATGCTTATCACATTGCGTTATTATTGACTATCGGTTTTTGTGTTTTAAATCAAGGAATATTAATTACTAACCGACGTCCGGCTCTCGCCAAATACTTAGTTATAACGTCTACTCGAGCTAGGTAACAATTTTTAATAAACCATTTCCTTTATTCAACGAATAATTCACAAGATTTTGTGAATAGTATAAATCATTCATCAATAAGAGTTTAATTTTTAACACGTACCCTTAGTCTATGGCTTTCGCGTTGTCGTAGGCAATATATTATGTCGATCGAAGGGTCAATAATAATTTATGGTTAGTTTCCATCCAAAAAAAAATATACAAAGCCTAAAAATATATTTTAGTTTAAAACAATTTAAAATTAAGCCTGTATATATATATAAAATCAGTGTAAATATAAATAATTGGTAATCGGCTACGTAATGACTGTGGTTGCACATATTGTTTATACATCTCGATTCAATTGAAGAATACTTTCAATTAGCAATTATTATTAAATTAAAAACTATGATTTTCCATGGAATCTCGGTCTATGAAAACGTATCGGAGAAAAAATATTTAAGCATGTAAAGCCAGTTTAATTTTTTCGCACTCAGACTATGGGCACTTTTCGTGGCGGCCCTGCCTTATTAGTCGATGGTATTAATTTAATATAATTTCTTATTATATTATCATGTTATAATAATTAATAATATAACATATTAAAATAGAAATACGGTAGACACAATACGATTTAATATTAAAAAAAACAAATTAAATTAATATAGGTACATGTTACAAATGAATTAACGATAAAACATCTGACGTTGATTAAAAATTATCAGAATTTTGTTGTTATGTCTATAATAAAAGAATAATTATCATATTTGTTTAGCTTGTCAAAGGTGATACTTTTTGTTTTAAAGAAATAATAAATAGTCTACAAATTGAGTCATGAATATCATAAATGTAATTCTTTTGTTGTAAAGAAAAATACAATATTTGCCGTCTTTATCAATATTCAAATAACATTTGATTAAATAATACTTACTGTTCACTGAAAAATATCGTAAGCCGCGAAGTTGTATTCAATGTTTGAATTATAAATTAACATTACTACGAAATTATAAAATACTTGAGACACTTTCTGTAATTATTGTATTCATAATTAATATGCAACAGCTTCGCCTTGTAAAGCATTGTGAAATGTCATTATTTTATAATGAACAATGATTTTACGGAAGATTTAGCATTTGCTATTACTGGCAATAATTTATTTATATTTACTTGATGGCAACAGTCATTGTATCTCTTAGAAAAGGAGTTTTTGTTTAAATTGATGGAGGCTTCAGAACGTGTGCAGTGTTTAATACGTAGCTTGATAATTGGTAGGTTTTGATGATTTGATTACTTAAATACTTACGTAGGTACTGTTATTTTCAATGAATGTGATTATTTATCTAAATACTTACTGCTTGTGCATCTAATCTATACACAAGACCGCTGTCGGCTACTATCGGTGGCTGTCGAGGGTCGTTTATCATAGTTACGTATTCAGGGGATTAATTAGTGTTAGAATAAGTTAACCGCCTGAGCTGTCAAAAAGTGTGTTTTGACAGTAACTATCTTGGCTGTGTTAACTTTTAGAGCGAGATAGATAGTTTATACGACTCACAAAATAAATACCTATATGATACACTCAATAGTAATCCTCAATAGCCGCCGATAGATGCCGATAGCATGAATAGAATAAATGTACCGGAAAACAAATGCAAGGGATTTTTATTTCAATGTAGACCTGGTAAATAAATTTCATAGAATAAAGGTGCCAACTCTGCTACAAAGTAATTTGTAATGCTAAACGACTTGTAGTTATTTTTTAATAGTTAGTCTTATGTAACTCTTTGCAATTTCACTTTAATCACGAACCCTACTGAAATAGAAAAAAAAGGTTTATTTTACAGCATCCTTTCTTAAAAGAGTTATTATTTTATAAATACTTGTACTTAGGTACGTAGTAAAAAATCGACTGAATAATATTATTAAATTGTGATTTCAGTAACTACGTCTTGTTGTGTCAACATCAAGAATATTACGTTTGTAAATATGTTTTTTGATCCGAGATAAAACAGATAGACACACAATAATTCATCCACCCAAAATACATTCATTAATAAAACGGACTCTGATCTTCAAATTATTTCAAGCGAAATAATGAAGATGCTAAATTTGTTCGTTGACCTGCATCGCTTCTTTGTTTGGAATTTGAATTGTTTTATACTAATACTGATACATAGGTTGGCACTTATACCGTTAAATTGTATGGTATGTGTATTAGGTAGGTCCATTAAATTTGCAGACAATTACTAATTTTAAAAATATAGGTCTGTCTGGCATTGTACATCGTTGTCAGTCTGATGTCTGGTTTAATGATTCTCAACCTAAGCTACAAAATATAAATTACCTATTATTATTATTATTAAATAATTTAAAATATACATTTTATACGCATTGAACTCTATTTTTATATCATCTGTAATCAGACAAATGTTTTGTTTGAATAATTTTAACATTTTAGGATTTATTATGTAACTTGAATACTCGAAATAAAAAAGGCACTAAGTGCCCAAAAATAGAAAAAAATTGAGTATGCAAAAATTTTCTATGTGCAATCGTCAATATCCTAAATACACGTCTAATTGCTAAAAACTATATTAAAGCTTCTATGGATATTCAAAGATGACTCTGGGTGTAAGAGGTTGTATGATTATTTTTATAATAGGCACTAAGTGCTGTTTGGTTAATATGTGTCATTGAGACTTAGTTCCTTGTTTTCGATATAAAATTTTCTTATTTTAAGAAATTAAGTCAACATAATGATATGGTCTAATGTCTAATCATAAGGCATGCAGTAGAGTCTTATAAAATGTATCTCGTCACATATAAAACTAACAATAGTATTTAATAATAGAGAATGAAAAATAATACAATTATTTAAATATATCGTTTACAAAATTAATACTGTGGTATAATTTCTCAATATTGATATAATTTGAATTTAAATTCTAATTGATTAAAGTTTTTTTACTACTTATTCTATTTGAGTCGTTTTTTGCGACCGACCCGGGCTTCGTTTACATTTCGTCGCTATAGGATTGGTTTGTCGAATATCCGTTTTTGTCGAAATCGACCTTTTAATGCAGAATGTTTTTTTTGTATCTAAATGGACTAGAACCATCTTTTTCTGTAAATTACTTTGTAATGGTAATGAATGCATCTTTCATAAGCTGTAAAAATAACAATTTAAATATTTCCATGTATTTAAATATAGGATTATAAAATTTGTTTTTCGTCTCCTGAACATTTGGTCTATTCGACAAACCAATCCTACAGCGAAGATTTGTGGTTGAATTTACCATTGGTGAGTGTGCAAAGTGACTGAAGAGGAGTGGATCGCAAAAATGGACCCAAGTGGAATAATATGAAACTTAAATCAATTAAAAGAATTATATCGTTTAGTTAAATTGTTTAAAACGTATAGTTTTTGTGGATTGTCTAGTAATAATTTAGAATATGACATTATTATTGTATGTAGGTATGTATGGTTAACATTGTTATGAAGAATTAAACATTTCTATAAACATTAAACAAATACATTTATCTAGCAATAACAATATTTATAGAAAACAATTTTATCTATCACAGTTCACTTGACTGATGTAACCGTATGCACATATTACTAAGACAGTTTGTGAGTCTATGCACACACAATCATTTGGTGTAATGTGCTTCACTATCAATTTGTTTTAAGTGGTCGAAACAAGTTTCTCCAAAATAGTTGAATACAAAAAAATAAGTGGCTCATAGTTCATTTTACCTGTGTTTTCTATATTAGCACAGCTACCTGAATCTTTGCAGTGTAATTAACTAGGCGTACTGAGTAGTGTTTTCTTCCCATTCATAGAGGTATTTAGCTATTTGATTTTATTTTATTGGACAGTTTATTGTGGCATATTTAAATTTATATTATTGTGTTACTATTTTAACATAATTTATTAAAGAAAAAAAGTTATATTTTCATAATCGATTGTTAAAAAAAACACAGTCTTAACCACACAAATCTAATTTTACAGGAGGCACAAAAACGTTTTTGTTAGGTTTACGATCAAAGTTAAACTATGCAATACACATATAAACCTTAACTGCATAATAATAATTAATCTGATATTAATAAATTAATGGCGTAATGGCTGATATTAATTAAGTTTTTTTTTACACTTCCTTTTTATTAAAAAAAATATAGTTTAATTTAGATAATAATTCCGCATTTGCAGCTTACATCCTTTAGACACAGCGTGTATTTAGTCGTGTTTTTTTTATTATGTAATAAAACATAATAATTTGTTGAAAAAACTGCCGGTTAAGTCTCTTTTCCTTTCTAAAGTCGAATATTAATACTATAGTAGTACGAAATCCAAAATAAAAATAAAATAATTATTAATGAAATTCTCCCAAACTAACATTACAAAGTATTATGACAATTGACTGTAATACAAAGTAATGTTATAAAATTAGGATATTTTAGTTTGAATATTGTCTAGTATAGAGAAATACTTAATAGACATTCTATGTTCTGTGAATTAATATTTTATCTTTAAACATGTTATCCAGTGAAACATTTTATTTAAAAATTGAAACCTTGTTTATTATTTTTATAAAATGTTTTTTTATGTTCCGTAATTGAAATAAAATATCATCTCTAGTTAATAACCTATATCTGTCTAATTTTTACAAATATTTTTTTCTAGTGCACATAACTTAATTAAATCATGGTGGTGATTAAATCAGTATTGATTTCTGACGCTGTGGACGGAAGATGCGCTGATCTTCTCAAGGAGCATGGAATATCAGTAACAGTCAAAACTAAAATGACGAAAGTAGAATTATTGGAGGAAGTAAAGGTAGGTTGTAAGACTATAAGTAATAATTATTTAGCTATTTGCCATGAAACTGCTTATTAGTTACAAGAAAGTCTAAGCCCGATCGCACATCGAAATATGTCGAATTTATTGATATACTTTTGCCGTAATTCACAAAACACTTTGGTACAAAAAACATCTTATCGCCAATGTCGAGAATTTTTATGTGTGACTGCTAAAAACTATTAAATTCCAGATTTTTTTACTAAAAACTATTCCAAAAAATATTTAAAAAATGTTGCTCGACTAGGAATATAACAAAATATGTGTAAATATACTATAGTTAATGGAAAAAAATTGTCAATATAGTAGAGCCAATTTATTAAACTACTCGTATATTTTAATAATTAGAATACTTACACAAAGTGAGTAATTAATTACTGAAAGACGACTACAAAAATTAATAACTTTTGATATTTATTTTACGAGAAATTCCTTCAGTCCCAATCCCTGGGTTCAAACAAATATTAAAAAAAGAACATTGTTGTGTATTTTGCAGACCTAGAATCGAATACCCACGAATTAATAATCCAACGCGTCATGCTTATTTTAAAGTTTTTATTTAAATTGTAAGTTTATTTGTGAATTTCAAAAACGCTTTCTTATTATTTTAAATACGTTTTGAAGAATCTTGTTTAGTTATTTGTGTTTCTCGTAATTGTATTACTAAAAGTCTCTAGTATTTATCTATGACAGTCCACTTTAAAGGCTGACTGTTAAATAATTAGAGATTCTCTAGTTAGTAATATCTAGGTAAACTGAATACAATAATGGTTTCAAGCTTTTCAACGAAGAGAAGTGCATTCTTGTCACATTGACTACTTGAATATTCTATCTATTAAAAATGTATTTTTTTAATTACTATATTATTTTTCAGAACCATGACGCATTAATTGTAAGGTCCAGTACCCAAGTAACCAAAGAGGTACTTGAATCTGGTGATAGACTAAAAGTAGTAGGGAGGGCAGGTGCAGGAGTGGATAATATTGATACTGCCGTTGCCACGGCTAGGAAAATAATTGTTTTGAAGTAAGTGAACAGGTTAAATAAATTAATATTATTTAAGGTTATTGGTGTCGCTTTATTTCTTCATTGATTTATTGGTAAAGTACTTATTATGTATTTGAATATAGGCAAAAACGCTCTTCTTCAAGACCACTTATATGGAACTGAGGAAAAAATATACAATCTTTTCTGTGAAATGGTTTTCATCTATTTACAAATCTGCATATTATCTTTTATATTACAAACGTTAGTCAAAAAAACTTAGATAATATTATTTTTATATTATACAGTTTTATCATAATATGTTTGGTTATTGTTTATAATATGTACTTAATAAATTATCCGTTATTATTATTGTTTCAGCACTCCCGGAGGTAACGCAATAAGTGCGTGTGAGTTAACCTGTGGACTAATTACCTCAATGGCGAGGAAGATACCTCAAGCAGCAGAAAGCATGAAAGCTGGACGATGGGATCGATCTAAATATCTTGGAACAGAAATCAAAGGAAAGACTCTTGCGATTCTAGGCTTAGGAAGAGTTGGAAGGGAAGTAGCCACAAGAATGACTGCTTTTGGAATGAGGGTAAATAGAACAAAAACTTATGATATATTTTCACATAGTACTACATCTTGTGTTGTAGTACAGTTTCGTTGATAATCATTTATCTTGCCGAACAAATTTCAATATCAAAACAACTACTTAATTAATCTAGGAATGAATTATTAAAATTAAAATAATTCTGAAAAATAAATTAACCAATATTTAGTGCCTGATAGTTAAATATTATTAAGTTAACGAATTCTCGATTCTAGAGACGTCCTAATTAGCACAATTGCTTATTTATATTATTATCAGCGGATATGGACGATTCAGAAAAACCATTTGTTTTGTGAATTTTTCTCATTTTCATAATAATACTACAATTTTCATTCATTATAAATGTTATCACTTTTCATAGGTTATCGGTTATGATCCAATCGTTTCTGCAGAAGATGCAAAGACATTCAACACAGAAAAGATGGAACTTGATGAGATCTGGCCTCTTGCAAACTATATCACTGTTCATACACCGTTGATGCCATCTACTAGAAGTATGTTATATTATATTATACAAGCATTATAATAACATTCCATATTCTGGCATTTTCCTTTATAAAAATTGAATATACATAATTCTGAAAACACTCTTTTTGAAAAAAGTAAGACACCCCGCAGGAATCAAACCTGCATCTCTCGGTATCGCGTCCACGCACATTGACCACTATACTAAAGGAGTCATACTTAATTGTGACAAAATCTAACTAATGGCTTGTAATTCTTACTGAAGCGCTTTTCAAATTGAGATACTATTGGCGATCAGCTTTTGTATTTTAAATCAAAGTAGGTGTTACTTTAATTACTAACCGACGTCACGGACCACTCCAAGATTTTTTGTTGTAACTCACTTGAACTTGCTAATTATTTTTAAATAACTATTTTTTACATTCAATGAATAATTCACAAGATTTAAGAATGTAACAATCTAAATTATTAAACACAAATAATTTTGAAAATACTTCTGAGGGGTGCGGGGTGTCGTACTTTTTTCAAAAAGATTTTTTCTATTGGTTATAATATATTATTTTCTCAGAAATGTTTTCAAAATTATGTATGTTCAAAAATTAGAATGTTACATTCGTAAATCTTGTGAATTATTCGTTAAATACAAAAAAATAGTTAATCAAACATTGAATAGTTTTGAAATATAAACGGTTTATAAAATCTTTCGTATACTTATACCAACGGATATAGAAGATATTCTCAATTGATGTATTCTTATATTAAGACACTTGAAAAAATAAATTTTATTCTTACTTAAAAAAAATATTTACGCACCTACCTAATATGATTGTATCGTTAATATTTTCAGATTTGATCAATGCAAAGGTGCTGTCAACCTGTAAAAAGGGAATATTTATTATCAATGTCGGACGAGGTGGCTTAGTACACGAAAAAGATTTACTGGATGGCTTGAACAGTGGACATGTATATTTTTTATTACTTTATATTATTAGATAATATTATTATGTTGTATATATTTTTTGCTAGCCGACGTTAATGATTATATTCTTACGCAAGAGTTGATAAGTAATATAGCATACTTTTTAATAGGTACTGGATTATATGAAAGCACTAGCAAAGAAAGTATTGATACTAAGTTACTGGTTTTTAATTGTAGCGACAACAGGAAGAAGCCAGGGTTCCTCCGGGCTATTGCGTTATAAATGTGTGTTTGTAAAAAAACATGATCAAAAAATTGTAGATTAAATAATATTGAACGAAAACATGTTCAAATCATTCTGTTACCAATAAGGCATAGCGTGTAGACTACAGCCAAGATAGTTTTTAGTCAGACTTGAAAAAAAATGAGACAAAATCTCAGAGTAATGATTTATAGAGAGCATATATTTTTCGGCAAAATGAAGCCGTGTTTCTTGCATATGAATAACGCACAGTAGAATTACGATTTTATTATTATCAACTTAACCATGAAACGTTATACTATTGTCTTGCTTCTTGGTACGGCTACCAAATTTAAACACAACGTAGTTAACAATATGTTCTACTAAAATAATTAAAAATAATTACCACGTACGTTATATTTAACACAAAAACAATAAATTACAGCAACACCTGCTCGCAGTTTTTAAGTTAATGTAATTAGTCTAATCCGTATTTATCGGCGACGTTTTAAAAAAAAATCTAATTCAGCCGTAGATATTCTATCTTACTCTAACGCATAGTGCGGTGATATAAGAGTGGCGAATGTTTATTCACTCGCATTTGGTTCGTTTTTGTTCATGCCTTGGACAAAACAGTTTTAATTAGCATTATAGCGCATTCTAAGTCAAATCTTTAGACTACGATACATTTTTTGGTTAGTTTTAAAACGGATATCGAAGAGACCACTGTTCATTACACATCAAGGCACAAATCTACGTCAGGCTAGATGCTAGGCGGTTGAGTCGTAGCTGAGTCGCATACATTTCAAAGGGAAGCAAACAGCAGTTAGTCAGACTTGTCATGGGGCAGTTCGTTTGGTCGATAGACAGTTTTATCTATGAATTGTCCGATTGTCGGTGTAAGCACTACTATCGTCACGATTATTAAATTTAGTTTAAAGAATGCTACATTACAAAGAAATAGTAGATTATTCTAAACGTGTACATTTTATTTTAATTAATATAATATTATATGTTATCAATGTAAAGGTTGGCGGAGCTGCATTGGATGTCTATGAGCAGGAACCTCCGACTGATGCAGTGACCTTGGAACTTATTAAGCATCCGCTGGTTATAGCGACTCCTCATTTAGGTATGTACATATAAATCGTATGATAAATATTTCTAATTAAAAGGTCACTGATTTTTTTACCTTCAGGTTTATTCATTTTTTCTATCAAAAGGTAAAATCTTCATAACGCGAATAAAGTAGGCGTAAGAATCAATGGTTTGGATTTTGTGGAACTTAATAAAAAAAATAACACACTTAAGAAATTAATTAAGTCAGAGTTAACTTAATATAATTCTATTTTAAAAATGATAATATAAATAATATAAAATTCTACAGGATATTTTAAGTAAATAGCTTTACGGTTGTCACAGTCATCAAGACTACAAAAACAAACGACTTGTCTACACTTATGTATCTCATAGAATGAGATGAAATAAACAGCTCTCTCCCTCAACCTGAGATTATTCAAGAAAACCACTTACTTACTATCTTGTTAAATAATAACGAATAAATAAAATAAAATACAATATATAATATATTCTATTTCATACTATAACAGGCCCATATACCCAATCACAGTAGTGTAGTTTAACAGTAGTATATTTAGTAACAGAGGTGAAACAAATAAAAACACCCAGGAAAGAGAAACCCCTTTGATAAAATCACATAAATATATTATGTTCTCACCGAGTTCGAACCCGGAGCTCCCAGGTGAAAGGCCTGCACCGTACATACTGTCCCACGAGAGCCGAGTCAACTATGACAACCTAGTCTTGATAATGGTATTGCAACTGAAATATCTGTCGACCTAAAGATGTCCTGAAGAATTATTTTTTTAATATCATTTCAAATCCTAAATAATCCCCACTCACCATGACTAAAAAAGGCAATAATTACGATATTATATAAAACACAAACGCAAATATTTTTTACTCAAGCTATCTATATTGTATGTGAGCAAACCATAATGTAAAATATTTTTCATTTGCGGTAATTACCAACTGATAGATCAATTATCATAAATTACCACTAAGCAAGTGCTGAGTATTTATAATAGATGGTTAAAATCTTTTGTTAAACTCTTTGTTAGTTTTATTTTCATATTATAAGCCCCCATCTCAATATAAGGTTTATTTCAACATTTTTAATTTTAAGATGTATGGATTTGAATAATTTGTAGATTTCATTTACAAAAAACTCGGTTTCATTTTATTGCACAAATTGTAGGTATGTACCTACCTAAATATGTTATATTATTATACCAGGCTGGTGAACCTTTTATAGAAACGCGTGCCAAAATTTCGTTAATATTATTTTTCGACTGTCTAAAACTGTTGTCTTCTACTGTTGAAATATATTTTTTTTCCAATTCTACAAAAAAAAATGGACATTGTAAAGCTATTGCTCATTAAATAAAGTACCATAAACATGGTTCAAGAAGTTTGTTTCGGCTCTCCTGGAAAATGGCTGATTTTGAAATACTACAGTGTACTTCTGGGGGTGCGTATTGTTAGATGAAATATAGATTATTTTGTTATTTTTAGGTGCATCGACGACTGAAGCCCAGATTCGTGTGGCTGTGGAAGTGGCAGAGCAGTTTGTAACATTGGCTAAGCCAAATGAGAAGCCACTTGCCCATGTGTGTGCTGTAAATCCTGAAGTTTTACCGAAATAGTCAATAACAATTTTGAATGCCATTATATCATTTTAAAGACTGATTTTACGTGAGATTTAAAAACATGTATCATTCATGTCTAATTTTATTTTAATTACACTTTTTATGAAAATCGTAAATAAAGATCATCATTATATAAAAAATGGGTATATCAATAAACCTTTCTCCTATTTTTCATTGACTTTTGACAATTCGGGTAAATATTGACAGTTTCCGAAATGTTTTATTGTCGTATTTTTAATCTAAATTGTATAAACTGGTTTGGCCAATTATGGTGACCGTCATTCATTTTATTCCCACCTTCCCCAAATCTCAGAAGTCAGCAGTGATTGCGAATAACATCGGGTTAGCTCAAGTGATATCCAGAAAACGGACGTGCGCTAGTTTGTTTTCGCTTTACTGTCGCTAACTACAGCGTGACTCATATAAAACGTATCTGTTCGACCTTCGTTGCACTAAAATTGTTACGGTTTGAGTGAACATCGCGTCTATATCATCCATCCTGAAGTTATCATCATCATACATCAACCTCATAATATATTATCCATCGAAAGTATACCGTCCGTTTACCAGTGCGTGAGTGTGTTAACATCGAACCGACAGCCCCCTTCTGTGTACCTCCCCTTGATTCGTAATCCACCAGCATCCTTCAAAATAACAGTCCACTGCAAAAAGCGCAATCATACACATTGAATGAACGCCTGGAGGTGCCAAATTCGAATCCGTGACATAATTATGGTGACAAAAAGTGAGCATTGTATATTCAAGCACTCGTTTACTTTGAGTGGCTTGATTAATATACACTGATTACATTGTAATAGATTTTTAGATTGTTGGCGCGTGTCTTCCTGTTTCTTTCCTCAAAATTTCATAATCCATTTAAAGCGTACAGTTAGATGTATGAATGCGAACGCCGCTCCAATTAGGTCGAAATATAATCTTTTTACGTTAGAGACACTATTAATATTTATAAAAATGTCGCTACATCACTTTCTACGTTTATTTTTAATTAGTCCCATGACTTTGTTCCCGTGAAATACGGTTACAATACATAAAGAAGAATAATATTCTACTAATTCGATTGGCATTGTTTTATTTATTTAACAAAACAGAATATTGTCGAAATAACAAATCTAAATTCAAGACGTTCACATGAGATTAACATACAAATATTACCCTCACAAAAGAGAAGAAGAGAATATATTATATAATATTAAAAATATAAGTACAATTTTATACAGAAAAATAAAAATTTGAAACAAAAAACATTCAATTTTATACTTACAGAAAAAATAAAATTTCGAATACAAAATACATTGTAGGTCACTGAAAATGTCTACGTCTTTTGGGAGCACATTGACTAGTCTTGCAACCCTCGCTAATGGTACCTGATAGGCTTGACACGAAGAAAAGGTTCCGATCCAGAATAAATTATGGCTGCGACCACGTCGGTAATTGATAGGCGCATGTAGATTCAAATTCTTTAGGACACCAGGATTGGAAACCATCCCTCACGAAAACGTAAGATATTCACAAAGGTTTATTTAATTTAGACGTGCGTCTCTCTACCCGCACCTTACCTCACTACATCAACGTTGCTACCTTACGTACTCGTTTACAAAATATGCTTAATCGATTTTTAGTAATAACGGAATGTACAACAGACAGATATTTTTTTTTAAATGTAGGGTAGTTATTTAATTAATAAGAAGTTGAAATACCTATTACGGATATATTGAAAATGCTATACAAAGTAGAGGTTTTTCAAAACCACAAACATATAATTTAATATAGATAAGTATAAATATAGATTTCTTTCAACAGCGGATATGGTTTTAAGCCTTACTTACAAATTTAATATGAAAAATATACCTGCTTTTTGGTAAATAATAATGTTACTAAGTAAACACACACGTTTATGTCGATATTATGCTTAGGAATTCCGAAAACTTTCGAAGTATCGTGTAAGCCGTAGATACTTACTTACGAGATATTATTTATACATATAAAAAGATAAATAAGAAGGGAAAAACGCTTCTAGAAACATTCTTAAAGCCTTAATTAAATAACTCTGTTGTAAACCCTCACAATTAACAATGTAAATAAAAACATTTCATTGGTTCTCAGTTTCATATTTATATTAAATAATAAAGTATTCTTTAAGACGAGAATAAAGTATACATAAGAAAAGAGGCCAAGATAGGACCAATAATTCAAGACCCAAGAGTTATACACGGTTACTCGAAAAAAATAAGAAACAAAAAACATAATATATGTAATTACAGGTAATCTATTACAGTTTTCCAATATTTTGAATTTAAATACATATTATTAAAACCATTATAAAAGGAGTTCTAACATATTAAGAGCGATTTTATTTATTAGAATAATTTAATTAATAATCACTTTAGTTATAGAAAACTAGATAAATGAAAACATTAAAATTCTTATAATCTCTATTCATGATCAATAAAATAACAACGGACGGTAATTACAATATTAATAATATTATAAAAAAGAAGGTAGGTACTACGTAAGAATATTATTCAACATTAATTGTTTAACTAATAACTTTTTAAAACTGATATCATAGATATATCTCATTAGTAAACTCCATTATTCCCAGAATGGACGATTTTACATCTCTTGAGTGTTATTTTTATTGTTTATAATTACCAATTATCTATTTTTAGGCTTAGACGATTTATATAAATTATGCTTATCGACTGGGTAGGGGGTTTTTTTACAAACACTTCAACTATTCATAATTTGTTTGTTATATATTTTTTATTGAATTAATAGAAAGATGATAAAGTTTTTATCTACGTTATTGTATTGTGTATTCGTTGTTAGTGAATATTTTCCTTTTGGAATGAAATAGGACAAAACTTAAATCCATTAGAATGGTAATTATAAACTCTATAATCTAATTTAAATTTACTATTTACAAAAAGTTATGTAAAATTTTAATAGAGTTGTCTATTACTTGGTGTTGGTGCGGTTAAATAAACACATTGTGCGCTCATGAAATTTCCACAATTTATCTTTTCAATTTCAATGAGGCATAGTCCTTTAGAAGTTTTCATTCGCCACTAATATATGATACTTTTTGTAAGCTTTCTAGGTTGAGCTTTCATCTTCTGCGGGAGAATTTCATAAGAATATTTTCCCTTGAGGTCAGTATGTTACTTCAAAGTGCTTTAAGTATCTTCCACGAAAATACTGCGAAGCATGGAAACCTCATACGGAAACTTTCGAGAAAATATTTTGTTATTAGCGTGTTTATTACAGAGTTCTTTATTGTGTTCCAGAGTAAACCTTCTATAATAATAATATTAATAAAACTCGTATGTTTAACTAGTTTAATATAACTTATTATACTTTATATTCCCAACTTTTTTAGAGTCTCAACCCACTTTTTTAAACCGAAGTAACCTGCGATTCATCTGACATATTAGGTATTGAATATAAATAATTTGAAAATAGCCGATAAACCGGATTATTTGTTAGGTTAACCTAACCTAATAACAAAACCCCCTCAACGATACGCCACTGCGCAATTCGTTGATGTAGTTTAGCTCAGTCGGTGAGGGGTTATTAATAAAAATAAAGACGATATTTCTTTTCTCTTGAGAGTGTGCTTTAACTCTGTTTATTTTCTTTTTCCAATGTACACGTTCCGTTTATATTTCTGGTACAATATTCGTACGATGCAGGTGAGGCGACAGACACGTTTACTGCGGGTGAATACACGAGAAATTAATCTCACCCGTAAGTAAACGGGATGAAACTATTCCACCGAGTAGTAATTCAGCGTCTAGAGTATGCGAAGAGATGCGCGGCGAGACTGATGAGACTGGTTGAAGAGAGGCTGCTAGTAGAGAAGATGTTGTTCCCGAGGGATGATCCGGTAGACTGATTAAAATCTCTCGGATGCGTCCTCTTTTATAGCAGCATCCCTTATTCTAATTGGTCCAAAGAGATAATGAGAAGGGGTGACCAAAGATTCTACTATTATCGTTAGCTCGTACTACATGTTACCTCTTGTTTATTTAATAAGAATTTACTGGATTGTCAGAAGGACCAAGTATCAAGAGATAATATATTTTGTGCACGTGGATGGATATATTGACGTTATAAAATATCGTCTATCTAATTCTATGGATTTTATATGAATTTATCTAGAGCATTTAAATAGCTATCTCCGGCATAAACTCGCGGTTTTTGTCTTATGCCAGGAGTAAACACACGATTCTATTAGCGTTTAAATTACAAGCATTTACAACTACTTACTAGGTACCTATTGACATAATAATAGGCCCGGTAATTGTCATCCATCGACCCTCACATAAATATTTGTGATTTTACGACGTAAACCTGTCTGTTGCCTTTACCTTTAACAATTTTACATTTATAATAATAGCAATTTGGTCTTAAAACTACGTTTTATATAGTAATATGAAATAATATTTTACTATTTCAAAAAAATAGCAAGATACTACCTCTCGCAAAGGAAATTCGACTTGACTTTGGATCATCCTACTTACTTTACTTAGGGTATGTGCTTTATATGTTTGGGCCACCTAGACGGTTTTTAGCACCTATACCCTTCATATGTAGTGCCTATCTGGAGTAAAGCATGATTGTGGGTGAGAGGACCCGATTTCGGCGGCTTCGCGACCGACCGAGACCAGGTTTGGGATCTGGATGAAGGAATCTCTAGTAAGTATAGTTTTAAAAAAGTGTTTCAACTGAACAAACAACAACAAGGACCACCGCCGCACAGGCCTTCAACATCTCCCCACCCCACGTCTCGCTTCTGTCCGGTTCTGCGGATACCAGCATTCGGTCATGGGGTCTGGCGTTCGTCCGTGCCAATGTGCAAGAGTATATCGATCGGCGATATTTTCCCCGCATTGCCTTATTTTTAGCCGCTGTTTTTACACCGCACAGCTGCATAAAGGTCGTGTTTTTAATCCATTTGATCAGAAATTGGCGAAGCCCGCGCCGGTTGTTACCAGAATTTATTTTCATTTTAAATATGCGAATTTCCTCATGCTTTATATTACAGACGATAAATATACTAATTCTGAACACAAAAATCGAACAATATTTCAAAAAAATTAAATTCAAAAGGCTCTAATGAAGTTATTAGTTTTTTTACTTACACCGACGCGCACACATACCCACGCGTTGGCTGGTGTTGCCATGTTATAATTTTAAGTATGGCCATTCGCAGCATTCTCACATACTTACACCGACGCGCACACATACCCGCGCGTTGGCTGGTGTTGCCATGTTATACATTGATTCTATAATTATTAGTTTACTGTTAACGAGTTTACGGATTGAAATATTATTCGATTAGTGTGTTCCACAAGACATATTAATTATTTACATACACTTTTAGATTTATGTTTATGTTTAATCACTCGCTACCGCGTTCTTCTTCTTTATGTTATCAGTTATTCTTCTTCTTTCCTACTATTACATAATATATTAATTATATTTTATGCTCTTATAATAATCTCTCGCTACTGCATTCGTCTCTTTATATTTTGACAATCATTCTTCCCTATTTATACTAATATACCATTACATAATAAACTTATATCTAACATTTTATATTACATAATCACAGGTTTTATCTTATGGAACAAGGCAAATTTACATTCAACATTCTTGCATACTATATTACCTTGTTCGTAGCTATCGACGCCCCGTTCGATATGTTTACATACCGAACGGGTAATACAAAACCTGTGAACAGACAAACAATTATATATGATTAGACAAGGAAGCGTTTTAGGCGTTTTACTAAGCCGTATAGTTAGAGATCAGGTTTACATGTCGGCTTATTACTACCTAATTTATAATGCGGATACGCCTACCTACAGGTAGGTGGTGACACTAACCTAACCCAACCTAACCTAATCTAAACTAACCCAAACTAACAAATAATCCAGTTTATCGGCTATTTTAAAAATGTGTTTTCCGCTGTATTCCTGACAACCGAACAGTACCAAAAAATCATTTTGTAGATAAAAATACGACACCCGACGGGACTTGAACCTGTATCTGCTGGATTCGCGCCAGTATGCTTTAACAATTAAGCTACGGGAATCTTATTGAATTACGACATCTTTAACTAGTACTTGTTACATGAAATGCTTATCAAACTACGTTATAAATTATTCGTTGACTAAAAGAAATAGTTTATTAATATTGAGTATTGACTTAAAAAGCATTTTAATGGGGTTAATAAAACACATTATAAATAACCACTGTTTGTTAAGTAAGTATCAAAAATTACAATTCGTTAGTTTCTACTTTTAAATTTCCACTCTACTGATTTCACGTTACTTTTACTATTTACAATGTTTTATCATTTTCCCTCAGGAAACTGTCCGTTTTTGTTTATATATAATTATGTAATTATTATATTTTTGTAATAATTTCTTTGTTTGATGAGAGGATTTAAAATAAAATCTAGGATTATTTTACTATTTCTAAATTCCCAAAACTGTTACAGAAAAGATTCTCTCGTATTTAATATTTGTTCTGTAATAATAAACGTGAATAAATGATATTGGTTTCTAGGCGGTAATTTGGAAATAACTATGTAAGTAAATACATATGTAGGAGTGGTCAATAGTGTGGTAGATGAAAGACGATCGTGGTTGTTCGTGATGATGGAGAAGTGAGAGTTTATTTATGGTTATATAAGTACAAGGGTACAATCGGTACAATATAACAGAGGTAAGTGTTATTTTCCGAGGCACTAGGTTTTCTAGCCAGATACAAGTTTATCAAGTGAATATTACGGAGAAACTGACTTGTTTCCTCCCGACAAACTTTTATTGAATCTGTCACGATGAAAAATGCTTACCTCAGTATCTCAGCTATTTGGTGAGAAAATATAATAAACGTTTAACGAATATCACTGAGGTACTAAACAATGTGCTTACTAAGTAGTAATACGATTGTGTGAAAAATGTATACAAAGAAATTACACATACTAAACAATAATTAATTTGAAAGCGATGCATATGTCATGGATTCTATTGACACTGCTTGGTTTTCACAGAACAATTAATAGCCATAATCTACTTCTTTTTGTCATATTTGCCCCTTAACTGGAGCATATGGACACCACGCGGCGCCTCCAAGAATTCCTGTCGCTCGCCAGTCTTTTTGCTTCGTTCTAGGTCAAACCAGCATCCCATAGCTCCGCCGTATACACCTCTGTAGATTGTATTTAGCGGCCTTCCAGCGGTCGACTTAAAGAACAGGCAAGCCAGCTTGAAGCTCTCTTCTGGCATCCGCAGAACGTGGCCGAGCCATGTCCAACGTCGCTTCTTCACTTTCAGCGTGATGAGAGACTGCTTGGTGCGTTCTCTTATCTCCTCGTTGCTCCTAAAGTCATACCACCGCACACCCAGTATTCGTCGCAAAAATCTGTTGCTCTGAGCCTTCGTAAGGTGCCATGATTCGCTGCCGTAAAGCAGCACCGTCAGAATGCAAGCATCGAATAGGCGGCATTTGGTTTTGACCAGTACATTCGTGAGTCCCAGACATTCAGCATCGAGTTGAATGTTGCTCCAGCCATTCCCATTCGGATAGCGAGCTCTTCCTGCAAAATGCCAACTCCCGTGATATGTACCCCCAGGTACTTAAAGCTTTCGACGCTCTCGATGTTTTGTCCGTCGCTAATCAGAGGAAAATCTGGATCCATAACCATAGATACATAATTTATGTAACTTTTTTTCGGATTCAATATTTCTATAGAACTACGCGCGCGTATCAAAAAGATACATAAGTGACTAACGAGCCTCAGTTTTCCGATCTTTGGTCAAGACGAATAGTTGAATAATTATAACAGAACAATCAGTTTAAGCACTGTACGCAGTGGGGTGATATAATATTATGTTTTATCTCAAATTTAATACAGGAAATGTAGAGGAAAATAAATCACCATTCCAAGATTTCCTAAAATAGCACGACCTATCTGAAAATCAATATGTAAATTCTGAAAACGTTATCCAAATATGATATTTTAATGTTTGTGTTGGTTCACTGCAGGCTCTCGAGGATGAAAAAAAAGTCATGCGATATCTTGTTTTAATATTTAAATTTAATATCTCCAGGGAGGCGTCAACTTTCTACGTGACAAGATATTAAAATCTCACTCATAATTTTAGTAAAACTTTCCCAAAAATATGAGGTTGGATTTCATTAGTGATCTACAAAGTTGCAATAAAAAAGTTTTCATGTTTTAGTGTTTCTGTGTGTATTAAAATTAAACAACATATAAACTTATAAATTATTTTACCAGCACATAGTTTCATCACTGTTCTGGCAGAAGATACCAATTCGAAAAAATTACATATTGAGTTAGTTATACCAAAATGTTCCTTATTTCAAACTTTACCGTCTGGAAATCTTCTTAATAAATAAACAGTCTTTATTTTAAAGTGATCCTTTTTTGCGGTTCCTTAATGAACTCACACGATAGACCATTTCAAACATTTTAACAACTTCAAAGTCAAAATACTGACAACTAGTATTCTCCAGTTAGTGTGTTCTGCCAGAACAGAGACGATATATAATACATGGCATTATGTACCTATAATATTAACTTATATCTAAAATGACTTCCCAACACATAACGAGGAAATACAATATATGAGGATATTGTTTGATAAGTAAGTGACCTCCATATTCTGTTTCTTTTTATATTCGTTGAGAATTTTCTTTTCAAACAACCCTCCTAACATAATATGTTCAAAATAACACCCACGGTGGCCACGCAGCTTAAGCGTTGGACTATAACGCCGTGGGTTCCAGGTACGAATCCTGGGTCTGGCAAGTACAGATATTGTTTTTTAATTTGTGTGTGAGTCAGGGTATGCACCTGATAGGTTGAGCAAGTGGCCAACATCAATTTCTCGTAAAAAACAAAATCTGTTGATACAAACCTCTACTATGTAGGGGCCTATTAGATTATGATCCTATTAGGATCGGATATGGTCGGAAAAAATTGTCAAATTTGAGGTTATAGCGCGGGGTCTCCGAATACTTCCTTGCTCACACATCGGACGTCACCTACAGCCAACGCGGGCTCTCCCACCACCGCGCGTTCCCACTATCGGGCGTTCCCCACCGAAGCGCACCGGCCTTATCAGCTGGACGGCGAGGAAGGGGTCGCCTAGTTTGCAATATAAGGCGACACACGGCCTTGAACAAATCACTAATCAGTTAACTTTGGGCCAGCTTGGCCCTGACTCAGCATAGTAGTCTTGCTTGCTCTGACAACGGTATACACGGCTTTCCGTGACTCTATCAGTGTACAGTGAGCTATTGTGGTGAGCCAGGCACGAGCTTAGGTTTCGCCATAGTTACACCTTCAACGACATAATGAACCCTTACGAATTTATTAAGGAAGTACATACTTTCACCCCTTATAAGGTATAATATTATTTAATATAACAGTAAAATATAGTTTTATAACAATTGGAATAATATTATTATGGAACATATTATGTTATTATAATACTTTGTAACTGTATAAACTTTGAAACTGATATTGTAACTAATATACACTCATATTATTAGACAATGTTTTTATTTTGAGAAAATGAAACATGCATTATTTCGTAATCATTTCGTAATATAAATTTAAGCTTACATGTATGAAGGGCAAATGTTATGTTTGCTTATTCATCGAGTTAGTTGAGATAATCAGAGATAATACGATGTAAATAAACCTCCATATACAATGTACAATTATTTCAAACAACTTATTTAAGAAGATTATTTTGTATAACAATTTAATCCAAACATGTATTATATTGATTAAAAAACGCCATATTAATAATATAACCCAGCCGCAAAATATACACACACGAGTCTTTAGTTAATGAGTTTTGTAATTTTACTTCAATTTTATATTTGTAAAACAATGATACGAATATACGTCGTGAGTATTTTCTTCACCAATCGTCACTGACAAATATGTCTTGCGGAGTAATTTTTTAAGTGTAAGTAGTTCCACAAAATGGTATTAAGTACATAATTTATTTATGATTCATTTACCTGATTTCAAAGTCAATTCGAAAAACCTACATAGAAAAGTATAAAGTTTAATATTATTGCTATATACCCAAGAGGTAAATAAAAAAGATTATTCTCGTTTTTATTTATTCGATATTTCGATGGAAACTTTTGATATTATAATATATTGTACATAGCTTATTAAAAAAAAACATTTGAATATTAGATATATAAACATATATTATTTGAAATAATATTTACGTATTATTCAATAAAATATATCTTTAGAAATAATCATAATTCCGTCAATTTCGTCATTATAAACTGCACTGTCAGTATGAGTCCATTACTATAAATTCAGCAAATTATCATAGGTCCTTACAACAGTACCATTATGTGATTTTAGTGTTGCAATTTGCCCTTTCCCTATCGAAGGCAGTTGTTTATTTTTTGTCAAGGTTCCGGCTCACCTATACAGTTATTAAAGTATTAAAAATCAAACTGTGCTACCAGTGCGGAACATGGACTATTTATGTAAGACAAATCCAAAAAATACGAGTAACGCATCGTGTCATGGAAAGCATAACGCGGAAAAATCACAATGGTGGCCGATTGGACAGGAAGCAGATAAAAATACGCGACGTGATAGAGGTAACTAATAACAACTGCTGGACAAAAATACTGTTATTCAGAGGTAGAACCTGAAGGGCACCAAACGATCACAAACATGCCCTAAATCCCGCTGGATAGAAGAATTCATAAACTTTAGTGAATGACATATGACTGAGAGGAGTGGAGGAAGTTAGGGGATGCCTTTATCCAATAATGGAAATACCTCGGTTGATAATACTTATATTTTAAGCGAAAATTATGAAAAGTCGGAAATAATATAGAAATTCTCTATTTTATGATTTTAATCTTCCAAGTACATCACATTACAATAATATGGTAATCATTTTTTGAAGCAATAATATAATGCATGAGTTTATGTGTATTGTCATTATAAAGCATGTTATTATTTTAAGTGATGTGGATATATTTTTACTATATTATAAAATGCATAAAGGCTTAAAGTCATTTAATAATACTCGTACATTTGAAATAAATATGGAAATAGCTTCGTTTGCCAGTTTTTAATAGTCGAGAGTGATCATTAATTCTGTGTATCGATGCATGGTTTTGAGCGTCGATTTTTTTTCACCTTAACGAAACGAATATTATAGAAATTTTATTTATGTGCTGAACGTAGTACAATTGAAAGAATGATTCAATTTACCAGATTTTTTTGTTATGACAATACAAATATACTTCTTCAAAATTTAGAATTAGAGAATTGGCGGAAAATATTGTTTGAAATATCTTTACTGAAAATCGTGGAGAAACATAAATTAACATTAAAACAGATTCTATCGATAAACGTTTATTTATATGCTCCGCTTATGAGAAAAGGGCTGATTTACTCTAAGATCTATTTAAGATTATTAATTATTGGTGATTGCACTCATATTGGCCAGTGTCTGTTAAGGGATGATAACAGTAGCAAAAGGTGGAGGTAGGCTGTTAAGATCAGCCATAAAAAATACTCATTAAACTTTGTTAGTCTTCTTTTTTTATTGATTTAAGACCATAAGTTACAGATGGTATTGGTTAGTATTTAAAAGTAAATTAAACCCTGCCTAAACCAAACCATTATGGTTTTAGTATATTTTGGGTAATACGATACAATTGTGCACACTTTTTTATGCATATTTATTTGTTTTCGTTGGATTAAGAATACATATTACACATATTAATAATTTTTAGTTCATTTTTTTTAATTCATTAAGTCCTGCCTAAGCCAAACTATAATAGACTAGCTGAGCCAGCTGGCTCTCGCTAGTCTGTCTCGCTAGGTCTTGCAGACAGCTTTTCGTCATAGTGACTTGGTGTTGGATTTTAATATAGTAATTGTAAAGTGTGTATAGACGGCGCCATAGTTTTCCCTTCGGGATGGATTTTCATTCACATCAGACAACTGAAAATTTATCTGATTTGTCAGTTTTACGATCTGCATGTCGTCACTGCCAATACAAATTTGGAGTCATGTGCGTAGTCTATTCTGGAGTCTGGCCTTCTCAATATCATCTGACATCATTTCAGACTGCTAAGCCTAGCAGAACAGCTGGCAATCGCTGATTGATACCACTGTCATTTTAATTTTACTACAATATATGTGTAGGTATGTGCATTTAAATATGATAAATAATTATACATCTCAATCGTGATTATCATAAATAGCGATCCAATATAACGTGATATTAATCTCCTTCGGGTCCCATTGAGATAATAGAAGAAGGTTAGCAGTGTAAAAAATGAATTTAAACCTTATTTTGTTTCAGTGTCTATAAAAAATAAATGCTTGCAGCCATAGAATAATATTTAAAAAATCATATTTTGATTTAAAAATTAACCTTTAACAATACAGTTTCCCGGTGCGGGATATTCATATCGAGACAAATGTTGATAAATAATGAAGCAATACATATTATATCTGATAAGAATAGGAATTTAGAAGACCTAAAGATGTGGAATCAGCTTAAAAAGGCCTTAATCCAGCAGTGGATTGATACAGGTTGATAACGATAATGACGATATAAATGGGTAGGTATATAAAATCAGACATTTAAAAAAATATTGCAGTTTATATGACCAAGAAGAGTAGAATTAGGTTGGGATAACCTTCATCCAGCAGTGGATTAATCTTGGTTGATGATGATAATGACGATATTATGAATGGGTAAATATAATATCACCGATTTCGCTAAATACAGCAATTCAAATGACAGAAAGGAATAGAATCAGGCTAGGGAACTCTTCATCCAGCATTGGATTGATCCTAGTTGATGATGATGATGATAACGATATGAATATGTAGATAAATATAATATCACCGATGTTGATAAATACAGCAATTAAAATGTAGAAAGGAATAGAATCAGGCTAGGGAGGCCTTAATCCAGCAGTGGATTGGTTCAGGTTGATGTCGATAAGGATGATATAAATAGGTATAGTATCAAGAATTCGTTTAACTGCTAGTAGTAGAATCAGGTTGCGGAACCCTTCATCCAGCAGTGGATTGATCCTAGTTGATGATGATGATGATGACGATACGAATATGTAGATAAATATAATATCTCCGATTTTGATAAATACAGCTATTCAAATGACAGAAAGGAGTAGAATCAGGGTAGGGAGGCTTTTATCCAGCAGTGGATTGGTTCAGGTCGATGATTATGATGACGATATGAATATGAGGATAAATATAATATCACAGATTTTGATAAATACAGGAATTCAAATGACAGAAAGGAATAGAATCAGGCTAGAGAGGCCTTTATCCAGCAGTGGATTGATCCTGGTTGATAATGATTTAAATAATATGTATAGCACCAATTATTGTTGAATACCTTTTAAATATTTTTGGGTTATATGATCTAATTGAATGTATATAAGTCTGTTGCATTGGTTTAAAAAATTATCATTTAACAGCCATAAAAAAAATGTTACGTTATCATATCATAATATTCTATGGTATCCAGTGTTGCCATGTCTACTGAAATTTTAGTAGATCAACTGATATTTTTTTTCGAAATTCAAGAAATCTACTGATATTTGTGTTTCTCCATAATTGTAAATTAACTGATGATTCTTTTAATAATAAATTTGTAATGATTTACGCATGACCTTTTTTGATGTTATACACTTCTAAATTGACATAAAAAGCATTGTAACTCTACCCAAGAGCGCCATTTTACCCATTAATATCATCATTGTTTACAATAAATTAATATAATTAGTTATTGTTATTTTATTCTTATTAGTTTTAAATCATATAAACGACATTTTTTAAAATCTACTGATATTTTATGAAATCTACTAATTTTTTTGTCAAAATCTACTGAAATTTTAAATTTTGACTTGGCAACACTGGGTTGATCGCATAGTCAGTGTTGCTATGTCTATCTACTGAATTTTTAAATTTTGACTTGGCAACACTGCAACCCAGTGCTGCCAATTCAAAATTTTAAATTTCAGTAGATTTTTACAAAAAATTTAGTTCAAAAAAAATTCATTCAACAGCCGTACAAAAAAAAAAAGTAACATTTAATTTGGAAATATTTTTCCTTGGTTATGTTAAAACGCCGAAACGTTCGTGCGCCCGCGTTTCAATGAAATGATCAGTTTTAATCGGAATTCGTATAAATGTTATTGTTTATTTGAATAATTATAGTTATCTACGGGTACTTGTTATAAATGTGAGTTATTATATAGTGCTGTGCATTTTAAAATCATCATGAGACGTAAATAATATCACCTGTGACCTGTGAAACAACAAATGACGGGTGGTACCTAGTTTTTAAAAGTGATTTTTTTATGACTGTGTTAAGTATTACAAAATTGTGCTCACTTCAAATTGTAGTTACTCGAATGCATCTGATAAGTAAACACGTGGTGAGTAAATTGGAATAATGTAGTTGAGTATACATAGCGCGATAAATACGTAGTGTCAAAAGACTTGATTTCCGTCAGAGGTGTAGAAACTTAACTTAAAACAAAGAACTTTATTCACAAAAAATTAAATAAATCAGTTTTCATATGTTTATCGGTCAATCTTATTGCGATTAGTTTGTGAAAATCGATTGTAGATATCGGTTAAAACGCATTTTAAATTTAAAGCGGCCATCTTTGGTGAGCCAGTTTGAGTGTTGCAAACATTGTGAAAAAATTAATTCCCGACATAATCAGTTGTCAATAAAGTGGCGTGTCGCTGGAAAATGTATCGGGAAATGAATGAAAATCACCGATTTAGGGTGGTTTTTCGTCAAACGGCTGTCAACTATGGTTTACCGATATTTCACGATCCGAGAGCCGATTTTTCATTTAAACCTATTGGACAAGACGAATAAGGCACACAATCGCTCGCAAAAACGGGCAAAGCTGTAGGATAATAATAATGAAAGATAAAAATGTTGTTCTATCTATAAAGTTATGTACGATTTAATTGCATAATTTTAGATATTTTATAGATAAACGAGTATTTTTTGACTATTATCTGTTACGGCATGGTTTTCGCAGGGTTTAATTGAATTTTAAAAACTAACCTATGCTATCTGTAAACTGTAGTCTTATTTCAATGAAAACAAATACGTATGACTGACAAAGTTTAGTATGCACCATTTATGGCGGATCTTAACAGACTATCTCCACCCTACGCCACTGGATGATAATATATATAAATAGGAATTTAAGAAAATAAAAATTATCAGATAGTATGTAGTAGGTAAATGGGATTTGTATTTGTATAGTTTCAGTACTAATGATGCAGAAAGACAGAACTGGGTTTGCAAAAAAAATACACCTACCATACACTTTCCAATCCGTAGAAGAAATTATGAAGTGTTATAAATAATAATTAATTGCTGCTATAAAAATATATCTGCACTAGAACTAACTTATAATATTTCATAACCAGCAGTATATTCAATTAAAACCTTATATTTCACATATTATTAATTTATTAACCGGATAGTTAAAATTAGTTATTACAAATTTTCAAGAAGTTTGTATATTTTGTATCAGTTAATAATATTCTATTGAAACGGATAAATCCGGTTGTGATGTTAATTAAATGATACAAAATTAGTAATACAAACTATTGTATTTTATTTGAATTAATACTATTCCTTTCTACAAAGAATTGATAATAAAAAATACTGTTCCTTTAATTAAATCGTCATCAATAAGTGTTTCTTTCAAAAACTTACTGTATAACTATATCACGTATGTTAAACCAGCCTGTTGGATATTTTTACACAATATGAGGTTTTTCTTAATGTTGGCTCGTGCGTCCATGAGATTTCCATTAGATTATTAATTTAAGGAGTCGGTGCATGTTTATTTTTTTACCACGTTTTTCTTAGCTCGTATTCTTGTTTTTCCGGTGGTTGTTTATCCAGTACAAATCTTGCAATCGATTTTTAACTAACTTCCTGACTAGCTAAACATTTTAAACTTTTAGAATATGTCAGAACACGATTCCAATGCATTATGTTAATACTTTTAACTATCTTTAAGTAGAATTGAATTCATTTTTAGTTAATTCTGTTTTGTATGAAAAGTTATTTCGGAAGAAATCCGTAATTAAATCCACTATTATTGGTTGCTAAGGGGGTGGTCCTAGCAACTAAATTATTAATATATACGTGTGTTACTATGGAAATCAAAATTACATTTCAGTATTCTATATTTGTTTGTTTGTTGCAAAACAGCAAAAAAATGATTTGTTATTTGTCTTGTTTGCCTTATTTGTCCTAAATTATTAATACATATATTTGTCAAGTTTATATGATTCAACAGAAAATTTAAAAACGTGGTAGGTATATAAAAAGTTATATTTATCTTGTAATTATTTTAAAATTATTCTTTCAACATTGTTATAATGTAATTAACTAGATAATGTTATGATAAAAATAGCAGTACATAATAAAACCTTGAATTAGAAGTAATCGTAGGATCCTAATTGAAAAATTATACATTTTTTAACAAATATATAAAAAATAACTCATTAATAACTGTGTAAATCCAGAGACTGATATGGGGTTGTGTTTCGAAAAGAAAATTATACATAGCCACTAAGCTGTGGCGAACTCACGGTCCAGTGGGTAAAAAGACAAGATACTCAAAGGGGTTGCCAGTTTGCGTAGAGGTCCTCCCTCTTCCTGTCCTTCTGAGACCAATTAGCATAAGCTCCGGCATCAAATTAAGTATGTAAAACAGATGTGTCTCAAAATCCAAACACAAAGCCTTCAGCGAAGCATTAAAGTATGCCTTTATTCTAATCCGGAATACATTTCGGGCTGGGGGATGTTTAAACAGCCTTATTGGCGTAGCGTTTGCATTGCAATGTAGACTCTAGAGGATTATTCAATTATATTTATAAAAATAAGCATTTTAGGGTGCTGAGTTACTTAACTCATTTCCTTCTCCGAATTTAATTCACATATTATTACGCTGTGCCAATTGATCTTAATTCGCTAATATACTATGAGATTTACGATCTTGGATTTTTAATATTATGCTAATCCAACAAAAATATCATGAATAAATGATTATATTTAAAACAAGTGATTGTAAAAAACCAAAAACATTCCTATTAGAAAAATCATATGAAACAAATTAGACCGAGATGACCACGATGGCTTGTCGTCTTATAATCTTGAGGGTTCCGGATTTGTATGCTGGGTTTGTGAAATTCAGATGTTGTTTTTATATAAGTGTTAACCTAATATGTTTAGCTAGTGGCTACATATCGTAAAAATAAAAGTCTGGTAATACAAAAACCACTGTGTGGAGACTGGAGGCCCATAATATATGGACATGTTAAGATCAAACATGGTGATTTTATGTAATGTAAATAGACTGAGTCGTATACGCGATCACATATTTCACTTGCCTTGTTAGTACTCTTTTTATCTATTAAGATCTATTAGATCTATTAGATAATATATTAGATTTTATCAAATATGTTTTTTGATAAATCGCACCTCGCAACTAAACTGCCACAATCCAAAAAACGTCAAACAGAGAAAATCAGCTTTGAAGTTTTTACCTTTCGCATTTTTGTACTGTGTTTTTGAATTATGTTTAGATATTGAATGAAGTTTTGACTTGAATTTGATAACTTAGAGATATGAAATTTTCGGTACATATACTATGAACAATAGACAATGAAACTTAGTAATTAACTAAAAACACGTAAATTTTGACTTGTGGCGGTTTAGTTGCGAGGGTGCAAAATGTAATTCTGAAGTATTTTACAGACGTCGTTCAACGATTATTCTAAGTTGTTAAATATTTAAATACTCAGCATGCGATATAAATGAGTTTGAACCCAAAATAATGTAATATATCAGAGGGTTGGAGCAGACCTTTTTTGAGTTGAATACTTGGTCCAGCTCCACTCCAGGGTATACTCCGCTCCGGGTAAAAAGTTTTTAAAAGTATTGTATGTATTATACAAAAGTTAAAAATAAAATGAAAAAACACAAGTAGTTTTGAACTAAGCTTATTATTTGTCTTTTTCATTATTAACTCCATTAAACAAAATCCGACAGCAAATTGTCTTTCATTATCTGCGTCTTCTGTCAAAAAAGTCCGGTTATTTATCACTTGGCTGTGTTGCCGTATTTTAAATAATTTGAGTGTTGCAAAGTGTCAAATACACAATTTTCATTGGATTTTAGGACGAAAATTTAATAATAAAAAAAAATCCGGAGCAGTGGAGCAGTATCAATTTTCAGTGCTCCAGCTCCGTTCCTGCTCCGGGTATAACCCCATTGCTTCACTGCTCCTGCTCCGAGCTCTGCTACAACACTCTGTAATATATATATCCATATAATATACCGATAGTATATGTATTATTTTCATTAAAAAAAACTACATTCATAAATAGTATTAGGTAATATTCTGATTTGAATAAATTGAATGAAACGCACGTTCAATTATTAATGAATCTTATTTAATTTATTTTATCTTACAGAATAGTGCTAACTCGTATTTTTTATATAATTAATCTTTAAAAAGTGTCTAATTAACAGTGTAACAAAAGTTTTCAAGAAGAATCGAGTTGTTTCGAATATATTTTATGAAACTTTTCAGTTTGTAAAATAAATTTGTCAAGATCATTTTAAAATTTAAATTGAATTATTTAATATTCGTCATCTTTCATTTTTTAATATTAAAAACCTCGTGAATATTACATAAAGAAAAGTAGACCATTTTTTTTCATGTCCATTAAAATTATGCGTAGAGTGGTTGAAAAAGCGTATATACTTTAAAATGCCTATTAGTCTCTTTTTTAGGATAGCGAACGAGTATGGAAATTGAGATGACTTGACTTACGCACACTCTCAAAGGCACATACCTACTTAATGATATTTTTAAACCGAATTTTCCATAAAATAAAATTAAAACGATACCTACTTGTTATACGAAAGAAAATATGCCATGCTTATAGGGTTTCGTATTAAATCATTCGATTATCTTCAAAAGTGGAAGTTACGTTTATTATAGCGCACTTATAACTCGCTACGTTGATCATGTAATTTAACGTATATTATATAGAGATATAGAATTACAAATTAAATATCTATTTTCCCTAGTGTCGAATTATAGCAAACTCGGTAAGGAGCTGACCGCAATAGTAAATTCCGCATATCCGTTTTTCACTAAGCCTGTCATCCTTTGACGCTAATACTAGATACTAGCAGACTCGATTATTTCAATAAAAAGAATATTATTTTGATTGTATAAATAGCTAATAATAATTCATCGGAAATGTCACTCGAATATACGTTTCCGGTCTGTTACTATGTCAATCTCCTATCGTCCCGCACAATATTTCATTGTACTGAGATGCGGACCTCGGATTCGTATCATAAGTTTAGTATTGTAACTGTAAAATACTATTGTACCGACCGTTACGCCGCAAATAAAACTCGCTTCTGCATCCATCTTGGACTTCAACATCATCATCTTCAACACCATGACCTACGACACGTCGACGACTCCCATAGTGGTAACTCAAATTGAACCGCACATTGATGATCACATCGAACCCCATATATATAATAACGCTCCTTTCACAATATACGATTGTTACCGTATGGAAAAAATCGAACGGCCACATTTTTTTAGTGTCATGAAGAAAAGCATGGCCCTTACCACATTACACGGCAACGGTTAAAAACCGACACGGCACCGTATTGCAGCTTTCCATTCCACTGTATTCACGGCGCCTGGACGGCCACCGATGAGTCAGTGGTGTACGTGATCTAATGCACGCTTTCATATTACACAGTTTTAAATCATGAGAACTCTGCCATTCTGGGTAGTGTTGACCTGTGTGTCCCTGATAACTATCTTAGAAATAGAGGACATCAGTTGTTTATTCTTCCAAAGTGCAGAACCAACCTGCCACTGGTAATGCCAATTGGAAGAGCGATAACTATGTTCAACAAAATTCCTTCGGGTGTTGATATATTCCACCTACGTGAGGATGAGTATAGGTGGACGTTGTTTTATAAATTCCTAAAATAGGGTCTGCTTAACTCATCCGGTGTACTTCCTTGTACCTATCTAATTTATATTTTTTTGTATGTACATATTTCTACTGTTTAATAACATGCTATCTATCTCTATACTGATCTATCTCTTTTTTTATGTAATACTGTTTTATATTTCTTTGTTTCTAAATGTCATGTTGTGAACGTCTTAAACTTATAATTTTAATGTCCACAATATGTTAAAAACAAATAAATTGAATTGTGACGAAAAAAAACCGTCCACAAACCGTATAGTGAGAAAAGAGCATGGACCTTCTTGCCGATTCGGATTTTTACCGTTCGATTTTTTCCGTACGGTTAAAACCGTATAGTGTGAAATAACCCTAAGCCTTTTGATAATTAGTATAGAATAAATTTTAATCATAATTTATAGTAGTAGAACTACTGCTGCTCACAACAATTTACATGTATACATACTATCGCGATTAGTATATAAATAGTAGGTAGGTATTTAATGTTTTAGCGAATGTGTCATGGTATTTTTTTATTCTTATTATCGAATCAATGAAATTTGGTAAATACAAAGTGTTAATTTGGGAGCTGCTTTAAATTTGAAAGCATCACAATAATCTTAAATGAAAAAATCCGTTTTTGTTAACGATGCTATCGACTTGAAACCGTTACTAATTATTATTGATTCCTCGTCGTACGTAGCATGAGTATTGAAAGTATTTTTTATAGTAATAAAAGAAATACAACCTTATTGTATGTAAAATTGACACTGATGACATGCAGAAACATTGTCTGTAATTGGCTGTAACCAGTATGACGATTTGCTTTGCTGTCGGAAAATTTTTCGACGGAGGGTGCCCGGTGATTATCACTTTCAGATTTTGAGGGCCTTACTATGAAAAAGTTTGGGAAGCACTGTTTTAAGTCACCGATCCATCAAAAAATTTTAAAATTATATATATTTTAGTATTTTAGTTACCTACAAAACTAACAAACTAAAAATACCTGTATAGATTTCGGTCTTTACAAAAGCGCCTATTGTACAATAAAACCTCAGTTTCGTACGTATATTTATCTCACTAATAATATCATTCGGTCAAAATAAGATTCACGTTTCTTGTCCATCTATCACCATTATGTATTGAAGCTTTGAAAACATTCGTGACTGGTGTATATAACCCCGTAGATAACGACGAGCTTTGGGGAAACTAAAGCTCGTTTTTTGTGGCCTTTTTACAATCAGCTTTCCTCCCTTAATCAGATTTCTGAAATGAAATCATGTGAATTATTTATCTTACTCCAGCACGGTAAAAAACAGTTCGTGCAAAATATTCATTAGAATAACAATACATGGGTTTCGTACGGGTTCGGGGGAGAGCTTTGGGGTGTTGTGATAATGTACTCTCATGTCCGACCACATTTCGTTTTATCGTTCTTCTAAAATAAAGTTTTATTTGAGATACGGTACATATATGAAACAATATTGTGGTCGTTCTAAAGGTCAGTTAAAATTAATCTTTGTATTTATAAAAGTAATTAAGAACTAAAAATAGACACCGTGTTATTAAATATGACTGAAAATTTTCTACAATAATCATTTATAGCTGAGGTCAAACTACTGCTGGATGAAGGGTTTCCCATAGCTAGTGTTGGCTTTAGATGCGTAAAGGTTTTCTAGCGGTTTTTTCAACTTAGATTATATCGTCTGGAAATGTCCTAAAATGTCTACTGAAAAGGAAGAACTGCGGCATCAAACTGTCAACGTGAAGATCTCTTTACTTAGATTCTTCAGCGGTTTTATAAAAGCTTTTGTTATTTATCATTTTTATTAATTTTGCCTCTATGTGCTCCTCTCTCCGATTGGCATTTATAACTTTAGGCTATACCTCAGTTGACGCATGGTCTAAAAAGATCGTGGCTAGGCTTTCAAATGACGCGTGCCGAACGAAATATAATTTGTCATATAAATCCAACATGCGTCCATGTAATGTTATGTTTATTGTTCTATTAGTAACAATAATAATATATTCATTGACATATTTTCTTTTTCAAGTAAATGGGTAACGTTTTTAGTCATTTTTACACGATTTAAGAATTAATACCCCCGTCGCCATCATGAAACAAATTGACGTATTCACAACTCGACGTTCGCTCTCCGAATGCCAGCGAGTCCAAGATTTCGTCGCGCCTATAGTTGAAAATTATTTGCCGTTTCACTGATATATCGTCTTAAATTCAAGTAAATTCATTCAAAGCAAATTCAACAGATCACACAGCACATCAACTGTTCCTAAGACATTGCTAATCACAAAAATATACATACAAATGTAGAATCTCGTGATATGTCCGACTGCTGACTATATAATTACTTTTTAATTACCACATTTAAATATCATGCTAATTAAATCGAATGACCACCTAATCGTTACGCGCTGGGCGCGTCTTTAGCGTCATATGTATTGAAGTATGGTGCGGGGCGGTGTGGTTTGGTAGGGTGGTAGGGCCATTCACTTGAATGTATGCGAAAAGCCTCCACCGAGTGTTGTAATAAACAGGATATACATAATTATATTGACAAGATTTGTTTACACTGTGATTTTTAAACTCAAATTGTAAACAATATGGGTGGGTAACCTACTATTTAATTTTTATTCTTTGCTGACGACGTGATCTCCACATAATTGTCAACTTTGATGATCTCGCAGATCTAACGGCGGTTTGTTACTACTCTGGGTCCTTGAGTATCACAAGGCAACATCCATAAATGGTTCAATTACAACGTTCGTGATCTGATACAACTAGTCTAGGATAGGAAGATATACCTACTACAATTTTGTTTCCAATGTTAGATTTATAATGGCATCATGAAAAGAAGTATCAATTTATATCTTTCGTAACTTGAATGCAGAGCATTGTAAATATTTTACTGGAGATTTATTTGTCACATCCAAATTTATTTATTTATTATTTCAATATATAAATAAATGCAAATTTTCTCGCACTATTTTGAAAAAAAATATACCTACATTATTGTTAATATATCGAATAAATAGTAGTTTTTTTTTGTTAATAAAAATATCTGTAAAAATAGTTAGCCTGTTAAGTGATTATTTGTTGATCAACTAACTTCTCGCCAAACGATATTATATGACATGGTCCTTTTTCCTTTCATCAGCTTGGTGAAGTTTATCACATCACGAACTATTGTATTTTGTCTGCCTCCATACTCAGACATATTATGTTCAAAATATTTTTATCAAAATAAACATGTATTACGGTCCAAGAATAGGTACAATAAAAGTACGTAACTTTAAAAGAAAAAAACCATAGTTTTATAGTAAATAAAAGTTTTGTAATGAAAATGGTAAAATTTCATTTTTACCTGGAATATTATTATCGCGTGAAAAGGGTCAAAGAAATAGATAAAAATCAGTCTAGCACAATAGGAAATAGAGGCATTGAAAAAAGTTGGGACTAACCTATTAACAATTGCTAAAAATGTTGTACATGCTAATTATATGTTTGCTATGACTATAATAATTATGAATTGACATTATAACAATAATTATAAAGGGATAAATATTTTTAAATTTTAAAAGATTTCAGATAGTCTCATTTCAATTCTAACCCACTTCATCGAGATTCAAGAATTCAGATATAAATAAGACTATGTAGTAAAATTTCGAGTATCTTAAACAAAAGGATAAAAATTTAAAAATGCCTTTCGGAGAGATGCATTAAATATACAAACTTGGCTTAATTGACGGCTATTCAAAAAAATCATTTTCACTTAGGCACGGCAAGATTCGAAGACAAGAAGTGAAACCGAACAAAAATTCTAAAATAAAAATAAACACTGCTGCAATTTTTTTCTTTATGTCATCGTCGTATTTAAGCTTGCACAGCTCAATGAAAATACATTGCTATTTGAAAAAAAACTATTTAGAATGATTTTGTATGAATGTTTTTGAACCGTTTTTTTATACAGTTTTTATGGATTAATTATTTGATTGCAGGCATATGTATTAAGGTATGTACTTAGTTTAATAAGAAAACACAAGCAATAATGATTGATGAGTCATATACTCACTGAAAAAACGTAGTAAAATAAATTAATGTCAATAGTTAAAAACTGAATCCGTTAAATACATAAATAATAACCTTAATATTTATGTAGTTTAGAACGATAAGCTATCAAATTCAAATGAATAATAAAAATATAGCTTTATAAGTCAGAATTTAATTTCAAAACTGTCGGCAAAATATTTTAAGTACTCAATAAATTAATTTGATTCGCTCTGATATCTTTCAAAAACGCATTCGATATGATTCAAGAGCCCCGCTAAACTATCGACAGATGAAACCAATAAATTTAGCCTACAGTCTCCATCGGTTCACTAGAATAATAACGGAGAAATTTATTGAATGGTATTAGAGCACTGCCAAATTTAGCTAGCTAATGCATGAAAAATGGACGATTTATAATAAGATGTAGTATAAATTCTCAGTTATATAAAAAATATGTCTATAAGCTGAAAATATCATATCTAGAAATACCAGGGCAAAATTTACTATTAAAGAGGTTCTGTGCCACCAAAATAAATTAATACAATTTAATTCAATTTTTAAATTACATTTTTCCTCACTTTTTGTTCGAAAAATTGAATATTATTATTTAAATTGATAAGCAAGGACTCATAACCACCACACTCAGCACTGTTGACTAGCATCATAAACACACTCAATAGTATCTTATATAGCAGGGTTGGTGAAACTTTTTACGTACGCGTGCCAAATTTTTTTAGATATTATTTTTCGATTGTCTGAGCAGTTTTTCGCGGAGGAAATAAAAGAAAAAAACGTAATAGAATGCTATTAAAAAAGTTAAAAAATTACAGTTGAGTTCGAGATTCTGCTATTTACCGTGTTTCTAGCCAAAGGCACTTTTTGTTCTAAAAATTGAATATTATTATTTAAATTGATAAGCAAGGACTCATAACCACCACACTCAGCACTGTTGACTAGCATCATAAACACACTCAATAGTATCTTATATAACAGGGTTGGTGAAACTTTTTACGTACGCGTGCCAAATTTTTTTAGATATTATTTTTCGATTGTCTGAGCAGTTTTTCACGGAGGAAATAAAAGAAAAAAAGTAATAGAATGCTATTAAAAAAGTTTAAAAATTACAGTTGAGTTCGAGATTCTGCTATTTACCGTGTTTCTAGCCAAAGGCATATTTTTATTCTTTGAATAATTTTTCCTTGTTTTAAAAAGAGATTGTGGAAGCATTTTAACCAAGCTTTACCTCATCACTGAACAGTTTTCTATTTTAGCGATTAAGTATGAGGCAAAATAACAAGCAGCTGTTTAATTATGTGAATGACTGCCGATAAGTTTCATCAGGTGTGTTGGTTGAATATGTTTATTTTTAATAGCCCAATTGGTCTCAATCATTGTAAATCGATCAAAATCAGTGTATCAAGAGTATCGGGTGTGGCTTTCCCCGTTGCCTGATGAGGTCAGTGCGATAATATTATGTGGCTCATAAAGCTTTACACAATCACTGCTAACCTGTTAATTACCATATTGAAATAACACGTTAATTATATCTAATGGCCAACGACTCCAAACGTGCCAGTCGCGGTGTTAGCACTAAATCGACTGACCTACGCAATTATGTTATATTTACATTATATTTAATGCATATTCTTAAAGAGTATTTCCCTGCTATTTTTTATATAATGTGACCTGTCATTTATCCATGAATTTCGTCGTTTTCGTTTGCGCATCGTTTGGTAAAAATAATATTAGAAACCGAAGAAAATACACACGGCTATGTCGTCATTATTTTTTAATATTATGTATACATTTATTTGTAAAACTTTTATGTATTTCATTTTTAATTATTGTAGGTAATTTTTTCCTCTCTTCAAAATAAACATTCACGTGCCATAGGTTCGCCATCACTGGTATATATTATTTTGTAAAACTGTGCTAACAATTGCGTGCATATACGTGGTTATTAGTTTAAGAGTCGGTACCTTCATATTTCGCCATTTTAAGATAATCGAAAAAACTGTAAAGCACATTATTATTACTGCAAATAAAATATTTTAATTTTGAAAACATATCGATATTAGTACCTAAATAACTAGAAGAGGCGAATTGCAAAATAAAATTAACTACAAGTCATTCAAATTAATAAAAAACCACGTTTAAAGTATAACGGGATTTGTATTCGTTCTCTGGTTTAAGACTATTTCACTAGTGAATAGAGTAAATCTGTTTTTGTATATACATATGAAAAAATACTTTGATAACCATAGCCAAGAATAATTACAAGATAAAAATAATTTTTTATATACCTACCACGTTTTTAAATTTTCTATTGAATCATATAAACCTGAGAATTTTATGTATTAATAAATATAGAATACTGAAATGTCATTTTGACATTTCATATTGATTTCCATAGTAACGCACGTATATATTGATAATTTAGTTGCTAGTACCCACTTAGCAACCAATAATAGTGAGTAGTAAATATTACTTTTAACGATTTTTTTCCGAAACATACAAAGCAGAATTAACTGAAAATGAATTCAATTCTGATTAAAGATGGCCAAACGTATTAAAAAAAATGCATTCCCGTCGTGTTGTGATAATATATTCTAAAAGTTTCAAATGTCTAGCTAGTTGGAAAGTTAGTTAAAAATCTTGGACAAACAAGAAAAAATTTGTACGGGATAAACAAGAATACGAGCTAATAAAAACATGTTAAAAATGTAAAATGGAGGTAACCGAGTTTAAAACAATAACGATAAAAAATATTGAAAGAAGATATGCATTCGATTTATTTGTTTATAATATATATTTTGTTTCATATAATAATTTTAGTTCTTGTTACATTATTTTCATTTGCATTTATATAAATTTGACCGAATTTAATGTTAAAATATAATTACTCACAAGTAGACTTATAATCTTGTTGATGTTTCATAATATAATCTCATTAAAAATAATTACTTTTCATATTTACATTTCGGGCTTCTATAAAAACACGAAAAAGTTTTCTGAGAGCGGATCATTATGCTTTTGATCACACGAATTAGTTTTTACTACTTTTGAGCTGTGCTTCTTGCTAAAAACCCTTTAACTCTAGCGTGAATGTTTCATTAAAGTTAAATAATTCAAAGAACCTTTTTGAAAACAAAAATTTCAGGTCAAAGAGCTTGTACATTTTTAATAAACATAGTTTGGGTATAATTTGAGAAAACTTTTTTAGAAGATTTTTTAGTACTTACTTAGGTAAGAATTTTTTATAACTATTATAAAAAAACACAATAAAGTAATAAAATTCTAGCTAAAATAGTACATCTAAATAATTTAAGGCCTTCAATTTCATTTAAAAGCATTACTCAGTTCAAGGACGCCACGAGAGGCACATCCGCCAAAGTTAGAACTAGCTTTTTATTATTAATAATTAAAAGATAAAAAGAAATTTTTATATACAACATTTTTAAATTTTCTGTTGAATTATTGTGCTCAATATGCTCAAATTTGTACTTGATATGTAAATAAAAAACAAACAAATATAGAATACTGAAATGTCATTTTGACATTTCATTTTGATTTTTATAGTAACGCACGTATATATTAATAATTTAGTTGCTAGGACCACCCTCTTAGCAACTAATAATAGTCTTTTACTTTTTACAAATTTTTCTAAAATAACTTTCCATACAAAACAGAATTAACTGAAAATGAATTCAATTCTGTTTAAAGATGGCTAAAAGTATTAAAAGAATGCATTAGCATCGTGTTCTAATATATTCTAAACGTTTTAAATGTCTAGCTAGTCGGGAAGTTAGCTAAAAATCGATTGCAAGATTTGTACTGGACAAACAACCACCGGACAAACAATAATATGAGCTAATAAAAACGTTGTAAAAAATAGGTAAGTACCTATATTTCTGCGTATATAATCATCATTAACGTCACGCACTTCGATAATTTAAAGTAATAGTTCTAGATGGATCTTAAGTTAATATTAACTTCTCTATACTATTATCTTCATGAAATTATATTTGAAACTACTTTGGAAAGCTGAGATACCTAAGTGCTGTTCAAAAATATTTTTTATATCGTAAGAGGAAGCTTTACAAACTGGTGCAATGATGGGGTCTATCATTGTAAGTAGTATCACCGCATGGTTTAATACTATATTATTAAGACTATCCGAAATAATTTTCCTTGAAACATTCTGAAGTAGGCGGCTGATTGAAACAAGTGTTGGGTCCATTTAAGTGGAGCATGCTGCGCGGTATTTTCGAACCCATCAATGATACGTTGTCGGGATAGAGATGTATATCAGATAACGAGATGTGTACCATCAGGTCCATCGAAATGAGCTGCCTTGCATAGTGGGACCATGTCGTGATGGAAGACACGTCATATATTATAAAAAAAATCCTCGTACATGATGGGATAGTGTCGAGTGGGATTTAAAGACTGGCAAGAAGAATCAAAGCTGTTGACTATCGAAGAAAAAGACGAAAGGATTGGAAGAAAAAAAATGGGAGTAAGAGCTAAAAAACGTTCTCCATTCGAAATTTTAACAGAATTTTAATTTTTGCAAAAAAGCCAATTGGATTGCAAAGAAGAAATGCAAGAAAGGCTAAAATCACAAAAAAAATCTTCACTCTCATTACATAATGGAAGTACTCCAATATGCCACTTATAATTACAAATTAATATTTAGTTTTTACACCCAGGAAATATAAACATTCGTAACCCCTGATTACACATAGAAAAATAGTAAATAAGCTTTTTTTAATTTATAAGATTAAGAGATTGGCAGCACTTAAAGGGATAACCCTACTGATTTGTTCAAATTAAGAAACTGAAGATTTTATAAGCTCTTATATACTCTTACGATCAAGAGTTTTTAGTGTGTGATCCAGGGGTAGTCGACCTTTTTATACCTACCGCAAACTTTTGTATCTCTATTAGTAGTAAAATTTTCTAACCGCCCTTCGGTTCCACAGTAATGGTGATTTATAAAATAGGAAAGTAACTTTACTTTATAAAATTAAAACAGAGTTATAGCAAGTTAAATCAATAATAATTACTTACCAAATAATTTATGTCTGATTCGCAGAGCGAAGTTTGGTAGAATAGATCTTTATAAAACAACTAACTTTACTTAAATCTATGTTTTTATTTATACTTTGCATACATAGAAGTATGAAGTCTGATGAAATTACTTTTAATTAATTAAATTATTAATGAGATCCCTGTGGCTGATACTTTCAAACTAAATACTGGATACCTGGATCATTTTTTGTGATAAACAAGGAGGAATGAAGAGCAAAGAGGAGGTCAACTCTTTTGGAAATATTCAGACAGTTTCTTTCTTTGGTCATAATATGATTAACAGCACTAAAGCCTGATTCCACAAGAAATGAGGTAAGGATAAGTATCAATAAACTGAACATCATTTTCTACATATTTGGATATAAGACAGGTATTTTATTTTTATTTTGCCATATGTTTTCATATCCACCACTATCGGATTTATGTTTATTTCTTCATCATAATATCTCATTTCTAAAACCCCTACCACTCACCATGAAAGCTGGAATGCCCACTAGCGGGGGTAGAGACCATGTTGACTACCCCTGGTCTAATAAAATACTACTATTAATCTAATCGTAAAGTTAGTGTCCTTAAAATTACAAAAATAACTTATACTTTTAGTACCTAGAGGTACTAAAAGTCCTAGAGGCATGATAATAATACAAATATCTTAGGTACATGTCGGTTATGTGGAATACAGCGGCAAACACACTTTGAAAATACCCGATATACTGGATTATTTGTTAGTAACTTAACTATTTAGTTTAACGACATATTATTTTACGTGGTTAATATTATTATTAATTTCATCAAACCGTTGAATGCAACTTAATCCAAACAATATAAAACTGTAAAATTATCGTAAACACTTTTAAGATTTTTATTCGTTTAGGTACTTCGCTCTGTTGATTGCGAACACGATATTGTGCATACGATGCATGCATTGTGTCAGTTCCTGGAGTGCAAAAGTCGATACGACTTGGAATAAAATGTTAAACGAAAGCCATTTGTTCAGTTGTGACAGTATTCTTTGGAGCCACGTGATAAATACACCCATTATTTGAATCCATTTGCCGTTTATTTTAGAAACAATGCTCTTGGAAAATGGCAAAAATACATTTTGCAGATGTAAAACTACGCGATTTGTTTATTTTAAATTACATTTGCAAAATGTTTAAAGATAAATCTTCCACGCTATCAATCTATGCTTTGAATACGGCAACTATGAATACAAACTATATAAAATATATAAACTTTAAATCGACAGTGCCACCTCTCTCTGGATATACATTCTGTTTTGAGAAACCTAGACGTAAACCTTTATCGCCGTTATCTATAAAACTGCAGTTAGTAGGTTGATAATTGTGTCCGTAAATGTGTACCTACCTATGAAGTTCGCCATATTACACTTCACCGTAACATGTTGTATCGGAAATAATTATATTACTATGGTCGTATATGAAAGATCGTCCAACCTCTTTGGGTCGTATTATAGTACTGAGATAAAATTCATGTCCAAATAAAACATGGTTCTTGTCGGTTTATAGGCAGCAACAAAATTTAGAAAATAGCCGATATACTGGGTTATTTGTTAGGTTAGATTAAGTTAGGTTTTTATTCTTGAATTCATGAATTTTCCCAAAATCAGAGATGCTATACGGTCATACGGCTTTGGAAAAAGCCTCTGAAACATATGAAATACATATGCTAAAAATATCTTGAACTAAGTGGGATTAACAGATATCTTTCGCTATCACGGAGAGGTGTCTTAGTACTAAACTACCAGTATTAATCTTACATATTTTACCTAATAATTACGTAATTTGATTTTTTAAATTCCGTCAATAATGATAACCGTTTTTGTAATTCTAATGAAGATGAAATAAATAATTTTATTTCAAATATGTGTTAACTATTTTTAAACAACTTGATAATAATTTTAAGTTAAACAGTTATTTTTATTTAACTGCAAAATATGGATGTGATTGTGCATAACTTATTATGCATACAATATAAATATACATGCCGTAACTTGCATAAAAAATACGATTTATCTAGTTTAAAATTATGTAAAAAAGTAGTTAAAATAAATTGAGATATTTTATTCATTATTAGGAATATACTAAATTTTATGTTTTAGTCCCGTATAACAGCTAATATAACTAAACTGATAATTATTATAATTTAATGTACTTAATTAGAATACAGCCATCTTCAAAACCTATCAACTATATCAAATAGTACAATAATATCATTTATCTCACTGATAGAAATATAATGTTTAAAATTATTCGGAATATTAGTACAACAATGCTTCAAATAATAATATAATATAAGGGTAAGCCATAAATATAATTTTCAGAAATTTAGATTAGACACAAACATTACGACGTGTGCTTGACAAAGTATTTTTATCGTTAAACTTGATATTCAATAAGACTGTCTGATAATATAACTCACCCTTAATATGAGTTCTACCTTGTTAAGCTGATATACAGGTTTCAATATTGAAATATAATACGCGAGTAAAACCGAACCAGTCGATCATTTGTAGAAACGCTTTCTGAGGTATGGGTTACCAAGAAGGTGTCACAAACTCGAATACAGCCTTAATAATGATATACTGAAAGAACTTCTTTAATCAAGTGGATACATATATTATTCCAGGTAACATGTTATGTGATATAATTATATTGATCCACTGAAACGGACAGAAGACGGCCCCACAATGAAAGCCAAGTGAACTTCCGGGACATCACGTGTATATTGAAATAAACATACTTACCTATATGGTTTGAAACATATTAATTTAGCAAGTTAGATATGTTGCCGGTAGCTGTATGTATGGCGGTACCTTGCACGCCGCGAATTTTATTGCAAAAATAAAAAAATAAAATCAATTTACGTTTAAAGTGGTAAAAACGAATTCTGTTTCATTTCTGAGTATGTGACGATATTCCCAATATATGTTTTTGTGTGTTCAAAATAGTCGTATGTTTAAAATAATTGATTTACGTTAGTAAAATCCCGTTTAAAGCGGGACGTCCAAAGACGTTAATTTTGTATGAGCAGCGTTCCGTTCACGGAAAAGTTCGCGTCTTAAGACGTCATTGGCAGCCATCCGATATCCAACTCTTATAAATAAAAGTGATTGGTGTTTAAACTAATAATACTTTTCATAACAATTTCTATTTTAACGGAGATTTAAAAATAATATTTTGAGTACCTACGTAGGTATTTACCAAAGAAAATAAAGCACTTACACATAAAGCTTAATATAATAAACATCGGGGGACTTACTGAAGAGAAACCGATACTATTTTATATTCATGATGGCTGATGACAATTCAAAGTATAATTTTCCCCTTACAAGAAGTTAAAATCAGGATGTGTCATTTTATGTGTTTTCAAGTCGTGTTATATTCTGCTTTCATAGGAATAACTATTTAAATTATATATTTTTAAAATATGAACGGATGTGTAATAAAATACGTGCTCTAAAAGAGACATTAGTTTGAAAAGGTTTGGGAAATTATTATAGTTTATATTATTATAATTGTAGTAAAAATAAAATAAAATATAGAGAGGTTTTTAATAAGTCGTTTATCCCGCATTCTCGATGATTCAATCGACTGAGTGATTTTATATGTTTAATGCGCGTAACGCAATAAATTACGAATTACGAATTACGACGGTAGTGCTAGTTATTGATTATCTTTAAATGCAATGCGGTAATCTGTTCACAATAAATGAAGATTTTCGATTTAATATTTCATTCAAATTATTACCATTTATTTCAATATTCTACAATCAGTTTACCATAATATGGCGTTCAATGACTTTGGTCCTTGACGCACAATCGTCGCATCTACTGTCAGCCTATTCTACATGCGTGACATTCTTCGATGTGATCGAAACGTTTGAAGTGCAATAATGCAGAGGCAGACAGATTTCTTAATTAAACACTTCATCAGCAATGACTCGCAATTTACTGAATATTTATGCATATAATTAGCGGGTCATAGGTGATGGGTTAGGCAGTCTAAATACGTATTTATATCAATTTTAATCTCAGGCCGATCAGTGAGCTTCATGTCAGTCGCTCAGCACCGCATTCTGTTCCACCGAGCTCGGACCTCGGAACATTATCATAAATATTGTAACATAACGCTCTTATAACATACTCTTGTACCGACTGTTTACGCTGCAAATAAAACTCGCTCCTCCATCCATCGGAGCCACTACCAAATCTCGACTTCTCATCTGACTCATCTCTCTTGACGACTTTCCATCTACACCTCCTGGCAGTGGCGAAGTGTGGAGGAAGGCTGTTAAGATCCACCATAAATAGTGCACATTAAACTTTGTTAGTCATACGTATTTGTTTTTATTGTAGATACTAAAACTACAATTTACAGACGATGTTGGTTGGTTTTTAAAAACCTGCCTCAATCAATCCATATTAGTTTTAGTATATTTTGGGCAAAACGACAAAATTATGTATACTTTTATTTTCATATTTATTTGTTTTCGTTGGATTAAGAATACATATTACACAATATATTGTCGGCTCATTTTTCTAAATTCATTAAGCCCTGCTTAAACCAAGCGATAGTAGATAAAAAAATATTATTCTGTCTATAAAATATCCAAAGTTATGTTTGAGTTGCATAATTTTATATATTTTATAGATAGATGAGTATTTTTTGACTATCATCGATTATAGCTTGGTTTTCGCAGGGTTTAATTGAAATTTAAAAACTAACCATCACCATCTGTACATTAGAACAAATATGTATGTCTGACAAAGCTTAATACTTTGGACGCGGAAGACGCACACGGCGCGTAATGACCAGGCGGCCGATCGATGTAATTAACGTGCATTTTAAAGGGGGCAATTAAAATCTCATTATCTATTCAGCAGCGAATGCGTTAATGTTCACTATTTATGACGGATATTAACAGCCTACCGCCACCCTTCGCTACTGCCTCTTGGTCATCCCCAATTACAGCGGTCTCGACCCTCAATAACGAGACCCGCCAAAAAAGTATCAGGAATAACTAGAAATCGGCTGAGAGAAAAAAACGTTCCATGCTACTCTCGCCTGAGATCGATTGTCCAATTAATTAATCATTCGTGTGTTCTTAGTCTTAATACCTAGTTGTCGACAGCTAATGTAATATAATTTTGTCAAGCAAGTTAATAGACATTACACAATACAAAAGCATTGATTCTCATCGGTGCGCCTTGTAAATCTCTCATCTTACTGATTAATATTTGTTGTGAATCCATAATAATTAGAGCTGAATATTTATGCACGTGTTAACGTAATTAAAACAGGCTTTGTCTTGGCGCTCGCGCCTGTGAATTATAATAATTTAACAAATTACACCCGTAATATAAACTTAATTAAAAGTTTTTTTTATTCTAAAATTAAACTCATTTAGACGTAATGACGAAATGAAATTAGAGTATATATTTCACAATGGAAATTAATAGCAAGTTATATCAGCAAAGAGAGTATAAATAAAATATCTAATAATACAGGTCTCAAATTAACATCAATCCTATATAATGGAACCTCAAAACGGCTCTGAAGCTTTAAAGGTCAAATATATGAAAATGAAAAAAGCTCCATTACTTATTAAAGAATTTATTTTTTCTTTTATTTGAATATACACATATTGTTTTAATAGGTATGTTATTTACGCGAAGTGATTCAATTTTTATTTAATTATTCCGATGTCGCATAAGCAATTAATACAGAATAAATCATGTTTTAATGCATTGAATTTTATCAGTCTTTCCCGACAGGTAGACATTTTTAAAATCTTGAATATGCGATTTATTATAGTGTATCCAAATTAAGATTTGTAAATTACACAGTTTTTATTACTGACTTAATATACTATTTATATCAAGCCTATTGCACCGTTTTTTCTCGCTCGGCGTCGCTCTGACTACCACTTTTTTTCTATCAAAACTATCGAAATTCATGTGGTATGTTTATAGAGACCAATAATAAACATCATATTTAGATATGTCGCAAATTATTCACGTTCTAATATCATTCATTAATTACGTGCCAATCAATTAATTTGCATTAATCATAAGTTAAACACTAGTGGATTTAAGTGTTGTACTATTACATTTGACTCGTTTTTTCATCTCATATTATTGTGTGCTTACCTGTTGGTGAGTGCAAATAGTGCCTGAAGATGCCGAAAGGCGAAACCTCATTCGCAAAAAACGACTTAAATGAAATAGTGTAAAACTTAAATCCATTAGAATTTAAATTAAAATTCCATCAAGTACCTTTGTTCGATAGTATTAATATTATAAATTAAACAAATTGTTTTACATACATTACTCTTTACCAGTAAATATTGTTGTATTTTTTAAAGTGGCTTCTTAAATAAATATAATGACTGTAAGCCATCAAAATACACGAGTGATTTGGCAGTTGCGGGATTCGAACCCGTAATCCATAGTTTTGATTGCTGAAATTCATGTCTTTATGAGTGTTCTGAAGTTTACGTCGTTAATAAAATATTTTTACATACTACTAATTTAACCATTCAAATATTATATTGTAAAATATCACCACTATATCGCACCCGGGGAATAATAGTGGCACAAATCCAAATTTGTCATTTTTGAGTTAAGTATGCAAAAATGTTCCAAGATATCATTTATATCCGCACAAATAGCGGCATAATTCTTAAAAATATAATGGTGGCCTTAAAAGAATTTTTTTCATTATCATATTATAACATTTTACTTGAATTCAAGCAGAAATAGAGGCACAATGATCATTGTGCCATTGTTATTACGGATAACATTCAAAATGACATGACTCAAGTGTGCCAACTTCACGCTATTATAAAATAAATAAAAAAAAACTGATTTAACATATTAAAATAAAATATTTAAACTGCTCTCTAGCAAAAACAAGATTTTGGATTTGTGCCACTATTATTCCTCGGGTGCGATATGTTGACATCATAGCGTGTGATAAAAGTGGTATGAAACACAAGTCACCTTTTACGGTATGGAAATACCCAGTTCAAATGTTGCATAGTGTTTTATATCGGAGGCACTATGCGAAAACATTTTAAACCATAGCACATATTTTGCGGCGATCGCTTCCTGCAATTCTTTATGGTCTATTTTTTTCTATTTTCCATTATTTAAAAAGGCCACAACAAACAAACAATCCGGGCGGAATAGTCCAGCGGCGCTCGGCGGCGGGAAATAGTGAGGAGGAATTTATTTTATACACAGCGAAGTGCACAATAATCCCCGCCGCAGCCTGGCTTTTGGCCAAAACGTATCAAAAACGCATTCGTGCGCCCTGGCCACCGCTGCGCTCGGGTGCGGTGCGCGCCGCAATCACCCATGCCTCGCGCTGGCCCAGCGCTCGAAATGAAATTGATAAAGGCTTCGATGATTTTATTAAAAGTGCCCATCGAAATAATAATAAAAAATGTATACGGCAATACCGATTCTGTGATGCCAAATTACGTTGCATTGATTTTTAAGCTACTTCGCAAATATATAACTACTTAATATTTTTGCTATTATTAGTAACACAGAGGTGAAATAATTGAGACTTGAGTGGTAAAATAATTTCATTCATTCATCATTCTGACCATAACCGATACTAATAAGATAATATATGGGCCTCCACATAGTGGAGGTTTGTATTAACAGATTTAATTTTTTAGGAGAAATAGATGTCAGCCGCTTGCTCAACTTATTAGGTCCATAACTTGACGACATGCGTATTTGACCAGACCAGGGATTCGAACCTGGGGCCCATGAGGCTATAGGAAATTATAACATAGACCAATAATTCAGTTAAAAATTAAAAAAATCAAAAAGAGAACCATATTGATATCAACCAAGCCCAACTTATTTTAATTTTTTAAAAGGCATTTTAAAAGTTTGCTGCGTCATATGGAGGACGAAATAATTCCGATCCCTCCTTAGGTTAATCACTTTTAACTCCTGACACTTTTGCTTAGGCAGAGTTTACCCAAGGACACTTCATGTCGCTTAAGATAAATGGTGGCAGAGCAAATCAAGATTCTTTTTTTTATTTTTCTCTTTTAAATACTTTTTTTAAGCACCAAGGTGCATGGTTGCTACATTGGTTCCGTGAAGCTTCGTTTCGGGACAAGGGAATATGGCACTAAAGCCTCAATTACATTGAGCTTCTTTACGAGCTGTTTATTGGCGAATTTACAATCTGCCTGTAAAGTCGCCCAGTGTAATCATCGAATAAGCTAATAAGCAGGTTGTAAACACTCTACCGAGAAAAGTTGAAAGCCAGTCAACTTTACACGCTACACGCCGGCGTGTGGGCCTACTGCGTCTGCGCAGTAGAGCGCAGTACCAACCTCCCAGTAAAAAAACGAACTACGTTCTGTCAAAATAGTCACTGGCTTGTGGCTTCTCAGCGAATGGAAAGTTTTGTGTGTAATCATCAAATCGCAGTAGCTGAATCGCCCGCTTTTAAATTCGCCAATAAATAGCTCGTAAAGAAGCTCAATGTAATTGAGGCTTAAAATATTTTTATTCTGACATGTTTATAGCGCTATGGAAGGTGGCCGTGTACAAATTGTGGCTGCATATACATGACGGGTGGAGATGTAGTAACTCAAAGCATACCCATAATGGATTATTTAAGTAAGTACTATGATTATTTTTCTACTTACATGCTAACCTTTTAATCTTAAATTAAAGGTTTATACACATATTGAAGAAAATATAATAATTACTACAAATGTATAGGTAATTAATGTTGTCAATCAATCAAATATATTGAGATATGGTTAGTTATATTTTTAATCGAACACAACTATTCTTATTTGCTATATTATACGTACATAGCTTATTATATAATATTACAAACACACACATTCAATTTTACCAACAGTTATATATAGATACTACGTATTAGGTAGGTGCCTAGTTAATGGTATAGAGACCTGCATTTCTTTCATTTTTTCCCCTATTCCATGGGCCGTGCCCAGAGAGCTCAGATTTTCTTTTAAATTGTATCCATCCCCAACAGGGCAAAAAGAAAAGAAAAAAGTGGAAGTATTCTCATTGATGTTTTTAAAAGCGGCAAGGTCCTTTGGAGCTGACCCTTTTCTTTAACTTTCTTCCAGAAACCATAGAGTAGCATAGAAAGCATAAAGTACCGTAGAGCAGTGTCATTCAAAATAACAGTTTCTTGTTAGAGGAAATTTAATATCACTTTTAAATTGTTTTAATGTAGGTAGCGATTAGTGAATAACTTTAAGGGGCCGCCGAAGAGCTCGACATTCAAATATAATTTAGTATAAAAAAGACCTCGGCGTCGTAAGTACGTTAATGTAAATCGACTTTTTCACAAAAATCACTAATCATCGGAGATTTTATTTCAAGAAACATTATTATTATTTTTGATATTGTCTGCCGCTGAACATTATTATTATTTTATAAACACCTGCAAGATATACGCCGATCAGAAAACAGGGCTGTCAAAATAATATTATGTAATATAATATTTTTAAAATGTTAATTTCATCATAGTTTTTAATCAAACCTGTGCAAGTACGTACTGATAACTTGGGTGGATTTTGTAGCAAACATACTATTGATATATATACGGGTATATTATTATTATAACCCAATTCAATGTTCAATGTATGTTTATGATTTCAAGAAAATAAGACTATGGTATAATTAATCCATATCAATTATTTGAAAACATTACATTCGCACTTTGCAAGATAACATCAAAATGTGTATATACTTATCTAAATGACGAATAACATTCATGAGTGAGCACGGCTGAAAGCTTGGAAATGTGTTTTTTTCTATTTCAAAATCTTTTAATTATGTATTATTTTATTACAGATTCAAGGCCAACTTCATATAACTAATAAAAAATACTGTTTGTTTCTACGAATAAAAAAAGACAAGAAGGAAGATGTGTAAAAATCACGGCAATCAGAAAGGCCGGCAAATATGGCTGACAATGCGTGATACACAAACATAAAATACACAAAATTATAAACACATTCGAAGTTTACCGCACACGTACAGACCACGTGATATTTGTTTGCGCAAAATCGTCGCTTTTCAAAATGGCGAATTTGATTGCCAGATTTTACTGCGATGAATCAGTATGTTCCTTCTTGTCTTTTTTTATTCGTAGGTTTGTTTACTATGTACACCGAGAAATTTCCATTTATAAAATCGGAAACAATTTTTACAGAAGAGTTTTGGAATATAATGCAACCAAAACTGGAAAAAATTATATCATGTGTGTTGACTTCCTGAATTAGTTAACCCCAGGTCCATGCCACTACGTGAACCACAGTGGAAATTAAGCCATTTCCACACTGGCAACCTCATTAAATTTTACGATACTTACCATAATTGCTTAAGAAATTTTACGATAATTATCATAATTATCGTAAAATCTAACGAGGTTGCCAGTGTGGACCCGGCATTAGATGCACAAAACTTAAATAATCTATAATATAAATAAAAATTTAAAATTATGACAGACAGCCCTGATGAAATAAATATGAAATATGAGTCGATCGAGTCGTCGAGCAAGTTTGATGACACAAACAACTTGGACGCAACCTTTTTATATTAACTAGTAGACCAGATATTTTGGACCACACGTTAAAAAATCATATTTTCAATTCTCAAGGCCAATTCTGTAGAACGTCCCTTTAAGTTAAGACTGAATTAGATAATTGAGTGACAAACCTCTTACTTAATAATCATCCACCGATTTACGATAATAATGTTTTTATTATAGTCAATGTTTTCACCACTCCCTTTGCCATTGTTCACTCATGTTGACAAAGTCTGAGTTTGTGAAGAGAAACTTTTTTACACGCCATACAGCAAAATCACTAGTAGATTGATCACTGAGCTACACTCATTCAACTTCAGATTGGTGAAAATGATCTCTGGTATATTACGGTTAAATGTATTATTTAACACGAATACGTGAAAAAATACGCTTCCAGTTGTTTCAGGCTTTAGACTTTATAAGTTACATACACTACGTTATTCATTGTAATCGGTTACTTTATGCAAAAAATATAATTGTTTATAATTGGTTTAGCCGATAATATTGGCCGTCATTCTTTATTTCCCTACCTAACTCAAATCCTTATTTATTATTGTCGCAAGACCAGGGCGACCAGTAGTTACGAGTCATGAGTAGACCGTGATTTCAAGATACATTCAGTGACATCAAGAAAGCGGATGCGTGTAGGCTTGTTATAGCTTAGCTGCCGCTGGTTGGCAGTTGTGAATTGTTCATAGACCGCTATGCGGTTGGGTGTTTCTTTCATCGAGTACCGTTTCGACGTTACAAGCAGTTATATCAAGACAACTGGCGCGTGTAGGCTTGTTACAGCTAAGCTGTCGTTAACCACAGAGTGACTCAGACAAAATACATCTGTTCGACCGTCGCGTCTATCATCCATCCTGAACTTTTTATCATCATTCATCCCAAACCCCAAGTGAAACCGTGAGAGTGAAATTCCGAACCGTCCGTTTGCGACGTGAGCGCGTGTGAACACTGAACCGGCTTCAGTGCGCACCAGCCCTCTCAACATAAATAGGTAAGTGCCTTGCATCCTGTTTAAGCTACCCCCCCCCCCTCCCTACATCCGTAATCCACCACCATCACCTTCAAATTGTAGTCCGCTGCAAAAAGCGCCACCAATGTTATATAAATTGTATAAAAAGTATTGAAACATTGTCAAAAATAGGTGAAAAGATCTAAACCATTGCAATATTATTATATTTTAATTATCATAACAAAATATGTTTTTCCCTGTGCATATTTGTTTTTAGAATTGGATATTATCAAGCTTCTTCTTTGTCTCTGGCCGCTTCTTGGGTAGAGCATAATTGGACGTAAGTAATAACGTACGTAAGTGAACTGTAATACGGAGAACAACACACGTAAAATTTTCCGGACATGACATATGGGCACCATGTTGCGTCTATTAGAACCCATATCTCTCAAAAGTTTTTTTCGTTACATCAGCGTAAGTCGTAATTCCACTGTATGTTCATTATCGATGGTGTTTAGCTTGGAGAAAACGCAAGACACGATTAAGGTTCAAATACATTATGATCACGTCACGTACTGTCACATGCTGGTACAGCGACAAATTTAGTCGATGGTTTCGTCATTCCGTAGAATATTTGGAATGACCACTATCTCTATAAATTAAATGATGGAGAGTGCCTACTCTAATGTATAAGTATTTTAAATGCTAGTTTAAAATAATTTTAACAGCTTCTACGTGTGCGTACATAAAAATTAGTTGAGATATTGAATCCATAGATAATATTTTACGCAACCTGCAGACCACAGATAATGGACAATATTCTTATAGAAAATACAAAGTATCAATACTAAAAACAAAAAACATGTGAGCCAAAAATTTGTAGCCATGTAGAAAATGATAAAAAAACGTTTATTGAGTTATGCGGGTGTCAATGCATCTCATTGTTGTTCTGGTGATTTTAACAGATTTTGTGTCAATGTTCGTTTAAAGGTTCAAAATGTGCTACGGAATTGGAGCATCAATCTGATATCTTTTTAAATACCAAGAAAAAACGACATTACATACCGTTTTCCTGTAGCGGCAGCTACTAACTGTCCACTGTCTGTGACAGCACATAACGTGATTATAATGTATTTGAATCTTTATACTCTCTTAAGGTATCTGTAGCATATGCCTGAGTCAGTATCAACGTTACATTTTCACCTTAGATGTGATATTATACTGCATCGGACACTTTATTATCTTCTCGTTACTATTAAAGTTATACTGGCAACACAAGCTCAGCATAATACAATTCTCTGAGACTTTATAAGGTGTCATAAATTGCTATTGTATAACTAGCACTATCAAAATGCAAGCGTTGAACAGGTGGCATTTAAATTTAAAACTACACCCTTATACAATGAAAATGAATGCTGTTCCAACCGTTTAGATTAGGTTAGATCATTTTTCTTTTTGATAAGAAAGCTCACGGCGAACTGTGCTACGGTGAAATATAATACGTACAATTTACGTGTTTCTCAAGTGATGTGCACGCCCATATATTGAAAATTGTCAATATTTTATTGTTCTGTCCATAGATTTTTTAAAAAAATACAATAATTATATTCACCATTTTGCGGTCTGGCACCATGATTTTCTCATGGTGCCTGACCTGGAGAAAGTGCGTCTCTCCAATTATAATGTATACAAATTCAACCATAGCACCCAGTCTACTAACTCAGAATTTGGTGCAATGAGTCATATAACTGGCATAATAAAAGGGTTATATTTATATACCTACTAAAAATGGTTTTACAGCTTTGCTAAAAAACGGTATTGCAAGAAAAGAAGTCTACCAATACAAGATTTAGGTACGGTAATTTACGTGCTATTTTTCCAAATAATATAGTTTGCCGTATAAAATTGGAAATCACTGGTATAATGTATTTTGCAAAGCTTTAATGGTGGGTCGATAGGTTATTCAAGGCGAAAGGGCGGACAAAATAAAAATAGCCAATAATCACTTCATCGTGCTCCGGAAACTAAGTTATTCTGTCTGAATAAATGCACTTACATGTTCTACCAACGCGGAATGATCAATTATTTGAAAACGCACAATTTAACGGCCACTTGATTCCGAATGCCATTATTCAACCCTTAAACATTTACTCAATTAAATACAACATTTACCTACATTAAGAAAAAACTTCACTAAAACGAAAAAAAAAAAATCGGTGTGTGTACTTATGTACGCGCGTTAGAAATTATACTTCTTTGACGTAACAAAACAAAAACAAAACTTGTTATAACCTAAATTATTCGACTAGCTCTTAATTATCATGTTAAATTACACACTCAAGATTTTTCTTGAGCTTATTGGAGCGCCATTGGCTTATTTCTATACACTTTAACTTATATTACTAAATTATATAATTATGTCTCGTTGTTTTTATTTTTAAAGTAACAACTGTCACTCTGTTGTTTAATCGTTTGTTTACGTAAGGAATTGCAAATAGCCGACATTAATAAATTTGTTGCCTGGGCAACGGAACAATTCTACTATCACACTTGCGTTTGTATACAGCTGACTGATTCGCAGTTAACTTCATACTGTCGGGCACTTTCGTAACGGTGTGCGCGCGCAGCTTTCAATTTCACTCTCTACCAAACGCCCCAAAAGAAGTATAACTTCAATAATGTCGGAGTTTTGAGACACGTTATTCGTGACGTATAGGTACTATATGTATATTGTATAAAATAATTAATATCCTCCCCTAAATAGTCACCCCTTAATTAACTTTCACAAAATTTGTTAAGCAATCAAATATAGAGATGTACTTTATAAAACCAATGCGAAATAAAATATTAAAAGTGTGCGTCAACATAATGAAAAATGAAAACTATATTTTGTATGTTTTTTAATGTCTACTATTACCATTTATATTTATATAATATTTGTCTTGATTTAACTGTAACGCATTAGAGAAAATATATATTAATGTGTAAGAGAGAGCGATACAGGAAGAAGACCTATTAAAATAATGAAGGTGAGAGAAAACATACAAGTTGAAAATGTCCCTCTGAGGCGGACAAAACCGGTCCAGATATAATTAATAAAAGTGGAAAATCTACTATAAAACTTTTCGTTTCATTAAATTAAATTAATAACACACATAAACAAAAATTCCAAATTTGAAAAATATGCTGTCTTGGAAATAAAGGGTCGTTTATTTTAATCACGCCGTGAAAGAATATAAATGATAGGATGCTGTCATAATAATTTGATAGATACTTTATAGTGCAGTACTAGTATATCGAGTGTATTTATAGAAAGTATTGCATAAACGACATTACAATTATTTTATTTTAACAGATTGACAGAAAGATATAATAGAGAAAGCTGTCGTGGTGATGATGGTTAGTCAACATATTTTTTGTTGCAGAATTAAGCCACATCCAAGGATGTTGACAGGTGGCACTACCAGCTGGCATTTTTTTAGTAATATCCTTAATATTGCTTCCGATCTCTTCCGGCATCTTACGGCGAGCGAGAAGGTCTTTTCTTATCAAGAATTGACCGTAATACATTATATTATCGAAGTATGAATTACGCACACACTAGTGCGCGCCAACCAAAATCTTGTAAAGTTGCTCCTGGGACACTTTTGGCACAACTTTACGCCTAACATTCGTTACGCCACGGTATACGCCTGTATAATGGGTGTGGACACGTGGCGGGTAGTGGAGGGAAAAGCAAGTAATATAATAATAATATTAGTAGTATTCATTATCAGTAATATTTAATTTTTTTTTTCACTTGTAATATACATAACTCATTTAAATAATTATTGCAATTTGTCTGGACGATTTATATGAAAATTAATCATTTGCTCGAATGTTATTAGATACGTCATATACCTATGTATATTCTAGTAAAATTAAAAATATTTATTATGTACCGGAGGTAATCTATACTTGCAGACGAAAAAGAAAGTTTCCCAATGAATATATTATATCCCAGCGTGAAGATAACGACAAACTACTAAAGTCCATCATTCAGTCTACTAAGTATCATACCCGGTCTTAATCGGGCTATCACGAAACATAAATAAATATCATCAGTCATCTGATTTTTTTAAAACCTGAGAATGATTTGAAAGTAGCACACCAATTATGAGTATACTGTGGCGTAAAGAATAATCTTCTTCTTCTTTTTTCACCCTGTCACAACCCAGCATTGAGGCATAAGGCAAGCACAAGGTCACGCCATTTCCCTCGATCTATCGCCAACTCTTGCGCCTCCCACCATTCCAGAACTGCAGCGCGTAGATCACTTTTGGAGCACCGCTGCAGGACGAGGGAGGGCCGGCCACGTCAATGGAAACCTTTAGGCTGTGCCACAAGGATATGAATTGTTGCACTCTTTGGTGGCATCCGGAACATATCTCCCAGCCACGTAAAAAATAATAGGCACCCATGAAAGTTTTGTCCAAAGTGTTCCAGGAGCAACGTCCCATAATATTGATCAGCGAGCACTACGGAGTGCGTGATTTCTATTCTGATCTAATCTAGGTATTATAACTTGTGGATCGCCTTAAGATGTTGGAAGATCTTTAAAAGATGAGAGATTTTCTCTCATATATACCAAGTCGCAATGGCCTAGCGGTCCAATTGAAGATCGAACCGAATTATAAAAATCTCTTCCTATTCAAGTAATAATTAATAAAGGAGAACGGGACGATGAAAAATTGCGATTATTTTGGATTTAGTAGATGAGAAATCATGATTTAAAGAGCTTAAATAATAGTGTGCTTTTTTAGATTTGAATCGCCAGTGGAGATTAAGGATCTTTTAGTGACTGGTGTACAGTCTTAATGATTTGGAAACACACTGGTTTTTGTGTAATTTTCCACGGTGATATATTATGACATCATGAATCATTGAAATATTGTTCAGTATCAAATACAATTAGTAATATAATGATAGGACGGAGAAAATTAATTCTAGCTTTGACTATATTAAAATATACGCATCAGGCACGCTGTTACACGTATTTTCTTCTACATTACATATACGCCCAATCTGTCTTCATCCATTTATGTCAGTTTATTATTACACCTAAACATTGGACCAACACACTTTAGGAAAGATTTTAGCCCCATAATTGAAAATGCTTAGGTAATGTTACAAAAACATACGCTATAAAAGTAAATTCAAATAATTTTATTCTAGAGACTGGTGTGAACATTTATTATTATGTTTGAAACAATATTTGAAAGAAAGTTAATTCAACATTATTGTGGCTTATAAAACAGTGTTTAATTTCAAATATATACGCTGATAGTTAAAACTATTTTAACAAAAATAAATAATTTCTTTAACTTAACGGTGTAACTGTCAACGCACGGTGAAATGACGTTGTATTTATTAAAATGTTATGAAATTTAGAGTCGGAACCTATCTATTTACAATTACATATTGTTTTTCTGAAAATCTAAGTAAATTTAACTGACGTATTTTTAACAAGAAAGTTTTTTAAATTTTATACTTGATTATTGTTATTATTTTTGGTTAGGTACTTTGTTTTAAAAAAAATATTAGTATACATAGCTGTATGTTATCTCTCTCTTCTTGGTCGTGCATTCATGGCTGAGGATCGTGACCACATTTAAATTTCGCCATCCTTTGAGCGACCAAGACTTTCCATCCTTCTCGATCTTCCGCTTCTCTCAGGGCAGAATGGATGGTGCCCCCAGTCAGCTCTTTCACTTGGTCGCTCCATCGTGCAGACGCTCTTTCTCTGCTTTGCATTCCGTGGAGGCTACCTAAAACTACCAGTCTCTCCAGGTTGTCCAGTCCGCGCCCGACAATATGTCCAAAAAACTGCAGAATTCTTCTCAGACATATCGTCGAGAGCCGTTCCTTTATTTTCAGTCTCTGGATGATTGAATGGTTCGTGTATGTCTGTGTGGTGTATTATATAGCACTTGAGAATATTCATGGTTGACAGGAAATATATGGACATTTTTATTAAGAATCTTATTAATTTTTATTACATATTTCTACATTACTTTTAATAACTCATTCACTGTGGACAAGTTAATTACTATTTATTACCGCATTTAAATAACATGCTAATTGCATCTAATGCTGACATAGCAGCCATGTCGTCAGTACTGTATAAGTTAATAAACATCCGGGAAATTGACAAGGCTGAAAGATTCACAAGCATATTAAATAGACCATTTACTTTCTCTGATATTTAAAAAAAAAAAAATTATCACTGTGACACACAAAAATACGTTGTACTTAGGGATCTGATAAACACGTTGTTTTACTACAAATAAAATTATAACGCCGTATTATTATTTTCTTTCAGGTTTGAATTCTGGGTCTAGTACACATATTGTTTTTCAATTTGTGTATGAGTCAGAGTATGGACCTAATAGGTTGAGCAAAGAGGCTAACATCTGTTTCTCGTAAAAAACAAAATCTGTTAATACAAACCTACCTTATGTGGAGGCCCGGACATGGTCGGAAGAAGAATATTTCACCATATTATCAAGATCCAATTCGAGTAATTTTAAAGCGTAAATTGCTTCTATAGAATCTCTTTAGGGTAAGAAAAACTCGGATATGATGGCAGAATCCTGACTGAGGGACCACAAAGCCATGAAGTTTCGTACTGTTGCACGGCATATGGTTTACATCACAGAACAGATAATAAATAGAATACCAATAGGCAATATTCAATACGCCGCATGGTGAAGCAGGCTTTGGAATGTGTGAGTGTCCTACGAAAATGAAGCACGCATTATGCACGTGCAATAGTGTGTGTAATACACCAACATTAAATGAGCGTAAATGCATAAACCAAGAGCTGTTTTTAGTATTCGACGTAAAACGTATTCTTAACACGTGTGTAAGTTTAACTCAGATTCTTCCTTACTCGAGTCGGTTACCTGCTATCGCCTTACCCGTTGTGTATTTCAGTTCCCATTATTTTTGAGTTCCCTGGTTTACATATACAATCTACGTGTAGTGCCTTTTCATGATCACACGCGTCATTAGGAACTGACTTGAGTGTTTGTAACATGGTCAGTGTACACAGAAAACTTGGCGACTATGATGATTGTCGGAATTAAAAAAACGAGCCCCTGAGGCTTGGTAAGGTGTCACCTCTCACTTTCAGACAGCAGCACAGTTACCATGCATGCTTTGAATTGCTAGTATGTGATCCTTACAGAATATAACGTTGGCTTTCATGTGACAAAATAAATTAAAATAACCCATATTTTTTATGTTTTATCTATTCCTGCGCATCTATTTTTTTTTTCGTTTGTATCGAAGACATATAATTGTTCCAATAAATTAGCCGTCTAAACAGTCAAAACTTTCTATCTCGCTCTAAAATTTAGCACAGCCAATAGAGGTGTTGTTAAAACATAGCACTTATTGTAACAATTACAAATGACTTATTGTAATTATGACAAAAAGTTTTAATACTTCGATACAAAAATATACCCTCGATAACTGCCGATTGATGTATATGTCTTGTGTATAAAATAGATGCGCTCAATGATGCAGTCATTATACGTAGACATAAAATGGTAAAAAAATATATTGGAATTGAAATATATTCTTTAGGGTTAATTATGCACAACGCCAATCTTTCGCGAACTGAAGTAAATATGGTTTTATTATAGGTTTGATTTTATTTTCAAAGGAATGGTCTCAATAGCACTATAACTGCATTGAAATTTATTCAGGCATATTGTAACTGAATTGAATAGAAAAACTGGTTTCCGTAAACAACATTGAAAATGCATTCCAAATACTGTTCAATCGAATGGTCAATTACTCGAATCATTTGCTTTTATAAAATGAATTGAAACGATAAGAATTTTATTCAAAAATAGATTTTATTTTTTCCCGCACATTTTTTTTTACTAGTTTACGATTCATTAAATGTATTTAATGACGCATTAAATAATGTTATTATTTGATTTATAAATTTTTTTATTGCTACATAGGTGCGTACTAAGCACAGTTAGTTTGGTTCATTTTATTATCAATGTCATTGCTATAAGACACTAAGTGAGATGTTTTTTTTTTCATGCTTAGAAAAAAGTGTCACTAGATTTCATAATCAGCCAAGTCCATAATGGATGAATAGGAGAAAAACAGCTTATTTGTTTTATCAAGTACACAGTCACAAGGGTGAAAGTTTATATTATTTAGAGTATAGAATATTTAAAATTAATAAGTTCCACATTTCGATAATGCAGAAATGTTAGAAAGCAGTAGTTCTTCAGATATTCACAAAAAAGTCAAAAATACCTAAAGGTGGACTTGGCTTATTTTGAAAATATTATTTATGACTGTCGCCCATATAATAATATTGTCTCAAGCTGGTATAACTTAGAATTTATAGTACAATATCGGCATTGGACGGAGTAGTGTCAGTGTAAAAATGCCATAAAAAGCTAAGACGGATGTAGCCAAGCCATGTGGAAGGTTGTCAAGTGTCCAAGTCATCCAAGTAACAATCTTCAGTCATGGGGTCCCGACGAAGAATAAGAAGAAGAAAAATATTATTAATTGAGTTAGCATTTACTTGGTAGAATTCCATTTTACAAGAAATGAAAATATAATTAATATTAAATTCTACAGGTTTTTTAAAAAAGGTTTGTCGATAGCTATTTCGGTTGTAACACCATTATCAAGACTATTCAGATAGGCCGTTTGCCTTTGCTTAAATACTATACGTGTATAGATAGAGACAGAATACATTTTCTTATTCGTTCCAGCAATATTATGAATTTTTCTATTACTTAAGGCTATTTGTTGGCGGCATACCATGCCATGATCCACACGCTAGTTAGCGCGCCCATGAACAAATAAGATTTTGAGGATGAACTACATACCATTAAACAAATATTCTTAAGTAATGGATATGAAACATCAATGGTAGATAAAATATTATATAAAAAACAACTTAAATTAGCTAGATCAACAATATACCCTAACGTTAAAGATTCAAATCGTTATTACAAGTCCATTGGTTATCACGGCATTATCTCAGACAAAATTTATCAAGAAATTAAACATAGCGTTAACGTAGCATTCAAAGCTAATAATAATCTAGGATTAAACTTAAAAAATAGTAAAGATAAAATCAACAAACTGGAGAAAAGCGGAGTTTATAAAATAACATGTGGCACATGTAGTCTATGCTACATTGGTCAATCTGGCAGGTCAATAAAAACTCGATTTGAAGAGCACCTCCGGTCTTTTAGGAATGGTAAAACAGATTCTCAGTTTGCTAAACATTTGATATCAAACTCGCATAGCATCAGTAACAATGAAACGCCACAATGTTTGCATATATGTAATAAAGGTCTAAAATTAAATTTACTTGAACAGTTGGAAATTAATCGCGAATTATCCAAAAGTAATCACATAATTAATGAAAATTTGGTAATGTATTCGTCGCCACTATTAAATATAATCTAAACACACGATTAAGACAATTATACTAATAATATTTTAATTGATTAATAATGTCAATAAATAACCATCGAACACTGTAATTTTGATAAATTTTGAAAAATTCGATATCCATTTTAAAAAACCCACTTAGGGTTTTCAAAGTATTAATAATATTACAATTAATAATATTGTAAAAATTCATAATATTGCTGGAACGAATAAGAAAATGTATTCTGTCTCTATCTATACACGTATAGTATTTAAGCAAAGGCAAACGGCCTATCTGAATAGTCTTGATAATGGTGTTACAACCGAAATAGCTATCGACAAACCTTTTTTAAAAAACCTGTAGAATTTAATATTAATTATATTTTCATTTCTTGTAAGAAAAATATTGACAATAAATTATGAATACATAATGCACATAATTTCAAAAGACCTTATAAACATACCTATTATAAAAAAATGTACAAAATGAGATTTTTTTCTAGTTCTATTAAATTATATAATATATTGTTTGATAAAGAATATTTAATTCTCTTAACTTGTGTAATATTAACACGTTGCTAAACTATTATCAATATTAAATACTGCGCTATGTAGAACCATACTTAGGCGCATAAGTCCCTTAGAAACGCGCCTAACATTAAGTAGACGACCTAAGTTAAGTGAGTAAAACATAATATATATAGTTCATATTAGAACGCCTAAGTGGAAGAGAGAAAGAACATACGACGTATTTTTCTTGTTAGAAAGGCTGTTTAACGTCAACAGCTCTGCATCGCGCTCTTAAACACGAAGAGCTGAAGCTTTTTCCTCCACCAACCAACCACCATGATAATTATGACGTGGCTTAATGTGTTCCAAAATCAACGTCATAAAAACTTAATTGGCATTTGTTCTAAATTTGCGTAATTCCGAATATGATTATATATATTACAGTCAAACTTCTATAAGAGAAGAACTTTTAATATGTCTTAAGACGCGGGAAATGTTTTGAATCTGATATATTTTCTTTCGTAGAAGTCGCAATGGTTGACCGGTCCAACTAAAGATCAGACCAAAAAAACTCTAATTTTAATCGGCATTATAATAATATAATAATGTATATGGTATTCTGTAATTCGCCACATAAACAAGTAGGAGATTCTATTAGACCAAGATGCTTATTGAGGAAAAATTGTAGTGCTAGTTTAAGAACTAAGATGTCCAATAGTCTAGACTCTAGAATCATTATAATTATAATAGGTACTAAGTTTTAAGTAAATAAGTACCGCATTTTCTTTTTAAATAAAATATAAGGGCTTGAAATGCTATTATTATCTCTAATAATAATAGATTCTAAATTGGCTGGGTAAAATTTAACAATAAGATAATTTAATAATAACACACGTGCCATTTTTTATAAATGAGTAAAGTAAGAATTTCTTGTTCGAATTCAATAAAGTAAAATTCACTACATACACTAGGTATTACTAAGTTATTTAATTACTTAAGCAAGTTTTATTCGAATAGAATGAAGTTTTAAGAAAACAATATAAACTTGATTTAATATAATATCGCATGTAGCAGTTTTAATTATAAATGTTTATAATTTTCTATACAATATGAATATGTAAAATAAATAAAAATTATCTTAAAGATAATATTAATATTATATAAATTCAATTACTATTAACAAAGATAAAATAAACTTTGAAAGTTTATAATAAATGCCAAGTACACGTTTCTTATAATTAAAAGCTATATGAAGTTTTTCCATCACCAAATTTATATTTATGCGTAAAACAGGATTTAAAAATGGACCTAAACTATGTTGTATAGAAATATAAGCAATTTATGTGTATTTAGCGTTAGTATTAGTTTCATAAAAATGCAAAATATAATTATAATGGTTTAGTCTGACTTGCCCTCTGAAATACAGACACTAACAAACTAAAATAAATACTTACCTATTTTTTCTTAGAATAGTATTTATTAAATTAGGCTACAAAGTCTCAACTGAGACTTGATTAGCTGTGCATTTATACGCTGTTATTAAATTTATGTAAGATTAATGAATATATGTTTAAAAAAAATCATAATGAGTAGGTAGATAATGTTGGAATGTTAGCTTCAACCGTGTGGTTTTATAATATTTATAGTTGCAAGTTACATTTTCAAAAGTGCTTTGATGTTTGTAGCTGAGCTATAAACATCTCAAGATTGAGTTGTAAATGATAATTTTTACTTAATAAATTTTCAATGAGTCTTTGTCTTCATTGTCGCTTTTGTAATGACATTTAGTATCATTTCACTAAACGAGGTAGGGATGCTGCAACATTCAGTGATCGTCTCTGCAGCGACCAATTGTTACAATGTTGCTGGATCTCATATATATTTTAGCGTAGGTACCTACCAGGGTATGGATTCACTACTAGATAGATTGAAAATACTTTTCTTACGTATTTTCTGTTTCTTAAATGATTAATTGGCTATTTGAAAAGAGGGCCTCGTTTACAAAGCGTTGAAAACATTTATTTCCAATTTGCAATGGCATAATTAAATTTTAAGTCAAATTTAATCAATTTGGTCAACGGTACATTAATTTGTATACGTTCAATCTTCACAACTTAAATTATATTTGATATAATATTACAGTGACGAAGGGTGGAGGTAGGCTGTTTAGATCCAACATAAGTAGTATACAGTAAACTTTGTCAGCCAAACGTATTTTTGTTTTCATTGAACTAAGGCTATAAACTCGCCACTGGTATATTATATACACTATATGGTGAATCAAGTTCTTGATTGATTATTCTAGATATTAGTTAGAAGAGATGTAAAAATTTATGTTATATCATCGTCACTTAGGGTCGATCCACTATCGTGTGAAGCCCTCCCCATTGCGCCTTTCAGGCTTCTTGGTCCCTAGTTTTTTTTCTATTATTCCTCTAATTCCGACAAAAATTGTGGGTTCAATGATCCTCTATGGGTATTTTGTGCTACTCGGGTATTACTGTATAATTACATTTGTCCAGCGGTTAACCACTTTTCGAACGACATCACTAGCCCATTATCATTTAAACAGCTTGATGACTTTTTAAACTTTTATCTGGACACATGACGTAGGTACTACTTCCAAATACTCCCGATGAAAAAGAGAATTTATTAAGTATGTAAAACATATTAGAAAATCTAAAAACTCAAAAACTTATATATTAGAAATAGATAGGTTAGAATATTTGTATCGACTAGGAAAAATATTTTTTCTAACACCTAGATTTCTGATGTGTTTTGAATTAAGTATATTAATTAAAATATATTATAATTAATAACGAATACCTACTATGATATTAAATCTGTAGCATCATCGACTCAGGCAACACTCACATTTACAAGATATACAAAATTGTCCGCACTGTAACACATACGTTGATAAATAATTAATATCTTATAGTGTTGGCGCCAATTATCGTGGCGTAAATGCCAGCCCATATTCCCTTTCTTTCTTTATTTCGACCATGTCCGATCCTAGTAGGATCATATGGGCCTCCACAGAGTGGAGGTTTGTATTAACAGATTTTTATTTTTACGAGCAATGGATGTCAGTCACTTGCTCAACCTATTAGGTCCATACTCTGACTCACACACAAATTGAAAAACAATATGTGTACTTGTCAGACCCAGGATTCGAACCTGGGACCCTCGACTCAATAGGCCGGCATCTAAGCCACGCGGACATTGCGGACGTATTCCCATATTCCCACCCAACCTAAACTCATTGCTGTCATCCAGGCATTGTAATCAATTAACTCATTTAGTAGTTGGCCATTAGATATAATTAACATGTTATTTAAATGTGGTAATTAAAAAGTCAGCAGCGATTATGTTAACGAATGACTGTACAACCTTGTTTGCAAAAGTTAGTTATCTTCGGTCCATCAAAGCGTCAAGACTTGCACTACTTTGACCACCCATAGCGTCATCAAAGAAGTAGTTCAATTACGAGTTACGGTTTACCCAATGCCACGTCAATCACCGTAATTCATAAACAATCATAAAATCATTACCCAACCATCCGTCACAAGTACAGTGTAATCGTAAGAGTGATCGTACTTCTTGTGTGAGTGCGGGAACACGGAGCCAGCCCAGCGCGCCTGCCATATCACCATCAAAGGCTAGTGCCTGGATATAATGCCTGTATAACTTCCTCCCCCAAGCATCCAAATCATCCCTTTTCTACAGTCCACAAAAAAGTACCAACATATATAATTAACTCTAATTAAAATATATTAAGTGTATACACAATGTAAATAATTACAAGATAAAAAGAACTTTTTATATACAACGTTTTTAAATTTTCTGTTGAATCATATAAACTTGACTTGACTAGCTTAAAAAATCAAAAAAAATTGTACTTGATAGACATAATACTGAAATGTCATATTGATTTCCATAGTAATGCACGTATATATTAATATTAATAATTTTGTTGCTAGGACCCACTTAGCAACCAATAATAGTTTTACTTTTTACGGATTTCTTCCAAAATAACTTTTCATAAAAAACAGAATTAACTGAAAATGAAATCAATTCTACTTATAGATGGCTAAAAGTATTTAAAAAATGCAAAATGTTCTGATATATTCTAAAAGTTTCAAATGTCTAGCTAGTCGGGAAGTTAGTTAAAAATCGATTGCAAGATTTGTACCGGACAAATAAGAATACTAGCTAAGAAAAACGTTTTAAAATATCTATTGCGAAAATCCTTCGTGATGTACCCAAGATCCACTTTGGGTTATAAAGCAAATGAAAAAATAGTAGTATTCATTGAGTAAAAAAAATTGTGTTCATTAAAAATATATAAAAATACATTGATGAAAACTATAATTATGTAAAATCTTATATTGCCATCGACTAAAAACTAATTTGTGGATATGTACCTATACCTAATTAATGTTATATTCTTGAAACCTTGAATGTACGTTAGTGCAAGTTATGTAAAAATAAGCAAGTTAAAAAATCACGAGCATATTTTATGCCAATAAATAATCAAATACCTGTATAACATAGTAAAACTGACTTGAAGAAAAAGAAAAGCTCAAATTTTCCCGCGTAGTAATGCGTCGCAGTGTTTTTTCATCAGTGGAACAAATTACCCCCATGTAAAAGCTCTTGCCCTCCCCATAAGCGTTTGAAAAAGATCCATAATACAAGTTTAATTTTGAAATATCGAACAGATTAAGTAGATCCTTCTCCATCATGACATCCGTTAGGTGAATTCTGTAAACTTTTCTCGATGAGAAAATGTCAGATGGATGTCTTTCATTAGTTATGCTTTGATCAGTGAGACAGTCTGTTAAGATAGCTTTATCAGAATTTTCTTGAATTAAACCTCTCATTTTAAAAAAAAGATCTTATATAATTTACGAGTATATGTCATCGAACGGATTTGGGATTGAAATATAACTTATTGAAATTTATAAAAGTTAATCTTCCATGAAAAAATAATAGGTTTAAAATACCCATCAAAATACATTTTTACTAACCTTATTATAAACTTTACTTGGGCTTTATAATATTATATCAATAATAGAGTCTGACATTAAATGAACATGACATGAGTCATTATTGAATTATTAGGTCGACACCGGGGTATTGAGTAAAGAAAAAAACATAATATATGATGATGACATAGTTTTCAAATGCCGGCCTTTATAGTCCGTTCCGGTATATCTTTTATAGTCTATTCCGGGCGCCCCAGGTTTGATTCCCGGTGAGGTCACAATATATTTACGTGTTATTTTAACTTAATTATTTTACCATATTACCATATACTACTATCTTTGAATCTCATGGTATAGTGTAAACAATAATACATATATATATATATATATATATATTGGGGTTTTACTATGTATACGCCTATTGATTGCGTTATTAGTGATAGGAGTTTCTTAAAAACACTTCAACTATTCATAATTTGTTTGCTATATTTTTATCGTGATCCTAGACTTAATTAATAGGTATGTGATAAAAGTTTTTACCTACTTTTTTGTATTAATTTATTATATAAGTTAGAATTAATAATAATAGTTGTCATTGTGTATTTACCTGTTGGTGAGTGCAAAAATAGTAAGTACCTGAAGATCCCGAAAGGCGAAACCCGAGTCGCAAAATTAGAATTAGAAATAATTAAATAGAATTTAACATTAGAATTTAAATTCAAATTTCATCAAGTACCTTCGGTCGATAGTAATTATTATATATTATATATATTCGTTTCAAAATTTATATTCAACAATTTGTTCTGTGATAATATTCATACATATATTATATTCATTTAATGCGAAATGGTTTTTTTAATATTTTATATTTTCTGATGCTTTGCTCAATTTGTAAGTAAACTAAGTATTTTTAAACTTGATTTCATAATTCAATAATGTATATTATAGTTATACAGTAATCATCTATTTCCTTTTCTTATCTCTGTCCGCAAAAAAATTGTATCAGTATCACGTATATTAAATCGATGATTTTTAGTTTCTTTTTTATGAGGTTGCTTAATGATTGTGTATTAGTAAATGAATAAGAAAAGTAGACATATATGAAACTCAATTAACTAGACTGTAATCTCAAGATAATCAAAGTTCAATAGGAGGCACTCCAAACAGTATTATAAAATGTTGTTTGAAATAAAATACAGTAACCAATGCACAATTTATTATCATTTTGTAATGCCAAAAAACGTCACAAAGAGGCCGGCCTTCAAGATACGGGTGTATAAACGTACATATTCTGAAAATCCCTTGAACTGACAACGGACCACAGTGAATAAGAATTTTGAAGAAGTTTTTCTACGATTTCAATAATAATGCACAGTAAACTCTAAAATCCTATCTGCCGAAGGTATGTAAGTATGAACATTGAATAAATAAATTACCTTTTGTCTATACTTTTTAGATACCTACTGTGGACTATTAATTTATTATACTGAAATAATAGAATATATTATGATGTACTCTGATATATTGAAAAAGCTTAATTCAATTAGATGTAAGCTAAGACTGATTTTATAGATGATGCCAAATGACCTTACGTCTATAATATGTATTTGTGACTTACCACGATCAATTAAAACCACGATATCTTATCTACATTATGAGATGACAAGTATAGCATTGTTCAGCTCGACATCTAAAAAAGTCAATGGTTTAACCTTTTCAGAGGAGGATATCGTATTTTACGGTTAAAAGTCTCTGTGATTGGTATTAGCGCAGTTCCACCGAATCGTTCTAAGCAGTAGCTAATAAAATGAAGATTGCGCTAATGGTGACTGATCTCTTATAATGGCAAAATAAAAATTATGTCATTTTAATTTTTTTTTTTTTATTAAGACGATACTTTAGTGAAACGGCAAATAATTTTCAGCTATAGGCGCGACCAAATTTTGGACTCGCTGGCATTGGGAGAGCGAGCATCGAGGTGTGAATACGTCAATCTGTTTCGTGATGGAGACGTTAGTAATAATTCTTAAATCGTGTAAAGATGACTAAAAACGTTACGCATTTACTTGAAAAAGAAAACATGTCAATGAATATATTATTATTGTTACTAATAGAATATGGTGTGTAAAACTCCCACCTCCGCTCCCGTTATGTATATGCAGCCACGTCATACGCGGCCGGCTAACACAACCCTTACGTGTGCCAGATCAAAGAATTTAAGCCCTCATTTTGTCCCGAGCACAGCCACACGGGACTGGTGATACAACCTTGCATCGAAGTGCGAATACATGATGTTAATTTATATGGCAACTATCAGAGTGACTTTAATTTGAAGAGTCGTAAGGGGAGTCGAGAATGTCCCGCCCCCCGTACGCTCTGGCGAATTTAGTAAAGGCCGCAAAATCGGCCTCGGTTGCCACCATGTCCGCGTGTCCTATTGGGCGCGAATGAGATCGGACCCGGGCAAACAACTCCGCTCGTTCGGGGCCCATAAATGAACAGTCCCACAGGACGTGCTCTGCGTCCTACTGGTCGTGTCCACATGAGCAACCCGACCCATGTCTTGCCAAACCAAACCCCTGCAGTTTGGCCGCAAAGTTTCCATGGCCAGTCATGAATTGACTAGTCCAGTGGGTCGGCACCAGTCTCCTCGTCATGTGTCTCACCGAGACATCTAGAAAGTATAGAAAAGTCTGGCGGCCCTTAGGGGAGGCCACCCATCTCACCTGCCATGTCGCATATGCGGTCTTGTAGACCAGCTCAGATACAATTTTTCTGTAGCTCACGCCCTCCACTCTCGATGACGGTGTCAGAGGGACACCGGCGAGAGTTGTATTGATCCTCCTCATAAGAAGAGTGATCGATCCTCTAATTTGAACGCGCAAGTCGAGGGGAAAGATCCCCGCAAGGACCGCCAGGGCATCCGAAGATGTGGTCCTATAGGCCTTAGTAAGGCCAATCAGAGCAGCCCTCTAAGCAGAGCCCTCTTCACAATTGTCAGCGAGCCTTTGGTGTGCCACACGATGGAGGTATAGCCGGCGATGCCCATGAATATAGCCTCGTAGGCGATTCTCAGGGCCCGAGGCTTTAGGCCCCAATTGTTGCCCGCCAGGCGAGCAACCTTCTGATAGGCTGAGTTGGCCTTAGCCACAATTACTTAAGCATGCTTCAAAAAGGTCTGCTTCTCATCCAGAACGACCCCCAAGTAGGTCACCTCTCGAGAAAACCTTATAGCAGAGTCGCCAAAACGCACTGCGAGTGATCGCTTATTTATGTTTATCTTTGAGCTGCCTTTGAGGAGGATAGCTTCCGTTTTGCCAGGTGCAAATGCAAGCTTATTAAGCTTACCCCAGTTTAGGATTCTCGATAATGCGTCCTTAGCTACGCGCTCGAGTGTCGGACGGCTCGACGAGCCAACTAGTAAAAGAAAGTCGTCAGCGTACGCGATGAGCGCGCAGCCCGGTGGCAGAGGTAGCGTCAAAACATTGTCAAAAAGTATATTCCAAAGGAAGAGGCCAAGCACGGAACCCTGCGGACACCTCATGGTGGTCTCCCTGTAAATCAATTCAGTGCTAGAGTCGTATATAACTTCCCTTTTATTAAAATAGTTTTGCACTAAGGAAAAGAAGTCCCCCAAGATCTGTTGGAGCCGAGGCTTAGACAGAATTAATGGCCACCATGCGGTGTCGAAGGCACCAGCTATGTCCAAAAAGAAGCCTGCCACAATGACTCCTTCTGAGTCCTCAACAAATTTCTGTGCAAATCTGATGGCGTCCTCAGTAGACTTGCCGGGTCTGAAGCCAACTTGCCTATCCGAGATAGAATAGATTCTCTAAAGGTGGTCCTCCAGCCTTCTGCTGATTAACCGCTCCAATATCTTACCCAGCACTGGCAGAAGAGTTATTGGACGGTACGCTTTTGGGTCATGCGGTAGTCGTCTGCTCATATTAGGTATAATCCTAAGGAGACCCTTCTTCCAACAGTCCGGGAAGATGCCCCTGCTCATGCAGTCAGTATACAGCCCGACTATCTCATGAGGCGCTCGAAGCCAAGCCCTTCTGGCAATCACATTGCTGATCCCATCAGGTCCGGGGGCTTTGCCCGCCCTGAGGCCATCAAAAATTAATCCGACCTCCGACTGGGTAAGCTCAGGAGAATGATGAGTCTCCAACGGCAAGATTGCAGATAGCCTTAGTTGACAGGTTCTGTCATCCTCATGTGCCGTAGGTATGTCTTGTGGAATTAGAGCTACCAGCAGTATGGATGCAGACTCTGCGCTGTCCGTCGCAAAGGTGCCACCGGGGCGCCGCATAGCCGCCATGACTTTACCAGGCCTTGAGCCCAGCTTTATCACGTGGAAAGGCGGTCCCCACGGATCATAGCCCCCCATTTCAGAGACAAAATCCCGCCAGTGCTTTTTCTTGGCTTTATTTAACTCTTTTTTAAATTTTGCCCTTGCAGATTTATAAGCAATCTCCGTAGGTTCGTCATTTCTGGGTAAGTCGTTCTGAGATCTTCTAGCTCTTTGCAATTTACTTTGGGAAAGCCTCATGGTCCTTCTCAAAGACGTCAATTTTGGTATCCACCATGGCGCAAAGTTGGGTGGCCTCAAAGAGGTTTTACCCAGCGTGGACTCCGCAGTTTGAGTAATGAACGCAGTCAAGTCATTGGCTCTTTGGTGGAGATCGTCATCCGACATGGCAGAGGCCAGTCCACCAATTTTGACGTCAAAAGCATCCCAATTGATACCGCTCGTCTGAAAGCGCCTAGGAAGCAGTACGCTCTCGGTTTGGGTCAATGGGGCCGCATCTCCCGCAACTCTGAACAAACATGTGACCAGACGGTGATCGCTAGCCACCGCGTCTGCGTGGACCTGCCAGTCCACGGCGCGTCTGGCAACGCCACTGGATGTCAGAGTGACATTAATATGTGACTCACCATTTCTGGTGGAGAAAGTGGCCGGCCCGTCAGGGTCATTTAGCACCGTCAAATCAAAGGCGGCCAAGAGCTCCTCGAGTGGCTCAGGACTGTCCTTGCTAGGTCTGAGCCCAGAAGGGGCCCAGAGCAAGAACTGGACGTTAACGTCCGCCCCAACAATTATCTGCTTGCCTCTGCAAGCATATAAGATTTTTTCCAGTTGTTTTGTGCAATACAGGGTAGAAGAACTGTACTGAAAATACGCAGATATAACTACAATAGAGAGCCCCCTGTTATTAGCAATCTCCGCCACCACGACGAGCTCATCGGATAGATGCAAGAGATGCAACACAGTCAGTGCGGTGTCAATTACAAATATGCAAGCTAGTGATTTCGGGGTACCTTGTATGATACGGCCACCGCTTAGGCCCCAATTGGGACCAAAGGCGTATGGCTCTTGTATCATAATTATGTCCGTATTCTGATCCCGAGCAACCTCAAGCAGCTCGGCAGATGTGGCTCGACCTCTGCCCACGTCGATCTGAGCGAAGGAGATTATTGCGGACAGTAATCAGTGCGGCTTTTTTCCTCCTCAATAGCGTGTAGGCGCGCGGAACAGTCGGGATCGGTGGCCAAGTGGCCGTTCGGCTTATTGTAGCGCGTGCACGCAGGGCACTTGCCCGGTTCGTCGGCGGTGGGACAGTCTGCTCTGTCATGCCCTTCTCTAGTGCAGTGGCCGCACGTTGTAACCTTAGCGTTGCAACCCTTCGCCATGTGTCCGTATAAGTGGCACTTTGCACACTTGACAACTCAGCAAAAGTCACGCACAGGGAATGAATTCCACGCCATGAAAAGTCTGCCATCATTAAGCAGCGTCTCTCGAGCCTTTCCCAGGATCGACATTATCATATGACAACGTTCGGTCTTCGGTCCCGCCTTATGGCTCAGTTTGGTTCCAGCGTAACCCTCAAATGCAAGGCCAGACGCCTCCTGGGTATTGTTTATGATTGCCTCCTTGAGCTGCTCTTCTGTCGTCTCAATGGGTACATTAAAAAATATGACGCGGGGAAGCTTTCTTCCCGCGACTTGGGCCTTTAAGCCGGCCTCAGTGAGACCAGGGGCAGCCATGAGCCGCTTAGCCTCATCGTCACTTTTGGGATGCACGATGATTCCGCCTCCCCGGATCTTGCGTACCCCGGTGATGTGCACTCCCAAAGTTTCAGGTTCCTTTGTGGCAGTCGATTCTTGACCCTCCTTAGTCGGATAAAACATCACCCCCGGCCTGTCGACAGTTTTCGGAGGAACTAGTGGCCATTTGGAGGCTCTAGTTGGTTGAACCTCTCTATGGGTTACGTCACTCCAAAGAGCCCTGGGAGGAGCATTAGAAGGAGCCAGGATGATGGCTCTCGTTAAGGAGGCACGATCCTTCACAATTGCCTTGTGCGCTTCCAGCTCTATCGCCATGGCCCACGTTTCAGTGATTGCCATCTCAAGCTCCGTGGCTACTGCGTTCACGATTGCTCTGGCAATATGACTGTCCTTCTCGATGGTGGCAAGCGCCCTCTTGATGGCAATCGTCGCCCTGGACGCACTTTTCTGAGACTCTGCTTGTCTTTCTCCTTTTATTTATCAAGCCTTTTATCCTTGACCTTGGGGGCCTGCTTGGGGTCACCAATACCCTCAGCCACGTCCGACTTCCGCTTCGTAGTGGACATTCCTTCCACTTGCATGGGGTCCCCTTTGCGGTTGACCATGGCGCTAGGTAACACTCGTCACACATTACTCACTCAAACACAATTTATCGCACGTATTCCAAGGGCAGGCAAAGGTATTAGTGAAGAAACGGGATCAAAAACTTGTGAATAGCAGGGTCAAAATTGAAGATAACGAAAGCGAAATAATAGCGATGCAAAAACACGTCCGCACGGCTCGACAGTTCAGTCTCTTCGCGGCTAATAGAACAATAAACAGAACATTAGATAGATGCATGCTGGATTTATATGACAAATTATATTTCGTTCGGCATGCGTCATTTGCACCCGTGACCAGCAATCCGCGCATCGCCTAGCCACGATCTTTTTAGACCATGCCTCAACTGAGGTATAGCCTTAAGCGACGAAGTATTATTTAGTTATACATTTTAAGCTATTATTATATTCCATTTATGCGTGATTAATTGTTTTACTTTATTAAAAAAAAATTACAATGGGTAGGTACATAATATTACATTTTAGCTTTAATCATGTGATATTATTACAATTTATATGTGCAAGCCTTAATGTTTGGCTGAGCTATAAACATCTCAAGATTGAGTAGAAATTAATAATTTTGACTTTTTAATTTATCAATGAGCTTTCGTCTTTGATTATTATAAAGTAGACATTGCCAAACAAAGTGATTTATAATTTTATATTCAATCATGTCGGAGATTCAACGATTTCATCGAGCGATTTTTTCCTATTTCGTCTTTCTGGGATATAATTTAATCTCTGCAGCAATAATATTGTAATAGTTAATAATAATATATTTATTATTTACATTTTCTAAAAAAAATACATAATAATTCGTGTCAATTTAATTCATGTTTATATTGTTTTTTGGAATACATAAAAAAGAACAAAATAAATAATATTCTATTATAATCCGGCCAAAGCATGTTTTTACTATAAATAAATTGAAAAGAATTTAATCCATTTGGTACGCATTAATTGAATGGGCAATATTCCAACCGAGTACCTATCCATCGCGATTGATTAATCTAAATTGGAGGTAGAGACGAATCATTTGTACACTTTCAGGTGAGATAATTACATTCCCTTCAACAATGCACCTTGAATTATCGAGATAAAAGCTCTTGCGAATGGAGTCGCTGCCAGGGGATCAATCAAAGGCCGACAAAAAGACCGCCTCCCTCCCCCACAGTTATTTAATTACATTTAAATGGAACAAATATTTTTCCCACAGGTAACATAACGAGGCGCCGACTTTGCTATTTACCGCTTTGCGGCTAAATAATTTCAAGTGATTTTTCATGTAAACAAGACCTAACACGGACCTAGGGTGGAGTTTTAATATGCCTAGTATCTCTACCATTAAAATTTTAATTGCATACTCAAATTTAGATAAAATCTATATAGGTAATACAGAAAAGAATACATCAAATAAAAAAAGTCGGTGCGTGTACTTATGTACGCGCATTAGAAGTTATACTTATTTGACGTAAATTTTAATTTATTTATTATGAAGGTATTTAATTATCTTGTTAAATTAAATACTTGAGAAAACGGGCCAATTATTGGAGTTAATATTATTTACTATTGCTATTTTAATTATCTTGGTAAATTACATACTCAGAGAAAGGGCCGCTTATTGGTGCGCCGCTAGTTTAAAATCATTTTATTGCATCATTCCGTAATTATTAATATTATTTAATATTACTATCTTAATTATCTTGTTAAATTACGCACTCAAGAAAAAGGGCTACTTATTCGAGCGCCGTTGGTTTATTTCTACACACTTTAAATTAGGTAATATTACTAATAATTATATACTTATTTCTCGGTGTTTTTATTTTTAAAGTAACAACTTTACTGTCACTCTGACGTTTAATCGTTAGTTTACGTAAGGAATTACAAATGGCCGATAATAATAAATTCGTTGCCTAGGCAACGGAACAATCACGTGTTATGCTGAGTAGCTTGCATTTGTATACAGCTGACTGATTCGCACATGCGCGTTGTGTATACCCCGATGTAGTGTCGCACTTTCGTAACGGTGTGCGCGCGCATCTCTCAATTTCAACAACCAAATGCGCCAAAATAAGTATAACTTCACAAATTTAAATTATTTTTATTTTCTTCTTTGTAAACTCGACAAAACATAACACAATCATAGACTGTTGGTAAAGTATTGAGTGAATTCTTTTTTACTAAAATTATCTATTTATAGGTACGAGTATTATAATATAATTAAGGTTTGATAGTCTATTCAGGCATTAGTCTTCATTACTAAGTAAGAGTTTGGCAACACTGAACTTAGCTGCAGCGTCTTTACCAGGCACACTATCTGTAGATGTTTGGAATTACAAAGAAGAGAAACGTAAGTGAACCATCGGTAACTACGGAACAAGTTGGTGCTACTCTTAAGATACCGTGTGTTTCGCACTACGGGAAAATCACAGTTTTTGTTGTGGCAAAATGCCCCTCAGTATGAAAAGAAAATAAATAATGATGAAGCAATTTTGTGTCTTAGACGTTCCTTCCCGGAGTAATATAGTATTGTCAATATAAATGCAAAGATTAATCTTAATCATCAATTTCGATAATGTAATTAAGCCCTACTATTAAAAAATCACAAGGATGGTTCTTTACTACACTTCAATATTAGGACACAAGCAATCAAATACAGTAAAATCACAAAAATATCGACTGTAAGATAAGATATTATTTAGAGGCCTTCCAGGACGCCGGAATCCTGTTGTCTTGAAGAACAGGCAAGCCAGGTTGAGATTTTCTTCAGGCATCCGCAGAACGTGGCCGAGCCAGGTTCAACGTCGTCTCTTTACTCTTAGCTTAGCTAGCTTAGCTTTTAGCTATGGGCTGCTTGTGCGTTTTCTTATCTCCTCGTTGCTCCTAGGGTACTGATGGAATTTGAATTTAAATTCTAATGGATTTAAGTTTTATACAATACCATATTAGTCGTTTTTTGCGACCCGGGTTTAACCCTTCAGTATCTTCAGGCACCATGTGCAATCACGAAAAGGTAAATACACACTGACAATGAATACAGTTAATTCTAACTAATTTGTTTGTTATATTTTTTATTGTAATCCTTGACTTATTAGGTAGGTAGGTGATAAAGCATTTACCTACTTATTGTATTAATTTATTATATTTAACGGTATTCGTTGTCAGTGTATATTTACCTTTTGGTGAGTGCACATGGTACCTGAAGATGCCAAAAGGCGAAACCCGTGTCACAAAAAACGACTCAAAATGGAATAGTACAAAACTCTTATCCATTTGAATATATATTTTACTTTTATAGATCATATTTAAAAAAAAAAATACCTTATCAATACATTTTAAAATTTATGTGAAATTGTTATATTAAGCGTTTCCACTACACCCTATGAGACACCCTTTTCCTGGCCTCTACTGACAAATGTTAAAACTCTTGAAATGTATAAATAAACATAATGATCCTTCACCTGCAAAGGCGGAATAAATTCTAGTTACTTAATATACCCAATTGAAAATTTTCCAGGAGAAATATTATCTTCACACTGCCATTGAGTTGATTATTTTGTGTAAATATTTAATTATTATTAAGCTCTCGCTCGGATAAAAATCAGCTTATTTATGCATACTATATTTTATTTAGAATAAATACCCTGACTTCCAAGTATTTGATAAAATATTTAACTGAATCTCAATTTCTGTATAAACAGTTAGTTTTGAGAATAAAATAACTATAATCAATAAACAGGGCAAATAAAAATATTTTTTTAATTTTTATTTGATACAATATTATTTAGGATTGTGTTTCTAAAACATATCTTGAAAAAAAAAGTCATCAAAAAACTTTAATAAATAATAAAAAGATTCTACAACAGATTTTTATACAATAATATAATATCACTTACGATCATGTCCTATCCTAAGAAGATCATAATATAATGTTGTATTATCAGTTATTTTTTACGAGTAATATATTATACGAGTAATGTATGTTAGAGTGTACGTTTTATAAATGTGAACTTTTTACTACATTGATACGCGTCTTTGCCTGATTACCTCACATAAAATAAGATCAAATGATATTCACTTGTATTAATATAATATGTAGTAATAAGAAAATAAATAGATAATAATATATATATTAATAAAATATATATTTAGAATATATTACACCATTTTTATCATAGAGCCGGAGTGCAAAGTTATGAAGCGTATACTCTACCCATTTGGACAACCTATTAAATCCATTCTCTAGTACAAAAACACATTGAAGAACAACATCTGAAATTTCTAGACCTGTGGTTCAAACTTGGGACCCACGACACTATAAGCCGACGCGGTAACCGTTTATTATTATTATAATTATAACCTTGAAAATACGTAAGTATGGCGTATGCACATTTATTATAAACATAACATATCATAAGTAAAGTTCGATAGTTTTGACAGAAAATATGACGTAGTTAGAGGGATGCTGAGGGAGAGAAAACGATGCAATAGACTTCATGTAAGTGCAGTTTGTTATGATAATTAAATTTACCCTACGTAATTCGTGCGCAGTAGAAGATATTGCAATCTGACTAAGTTGTTCCACTATAATAAACACCAAACATAATTAATTTGTTGGAAAAGAGTACGAAATAATTATTTTTATCATAATTTATTTATAGGTAAACTAAAATGACATCTTCTAAAATTCTGTTTTCGGATTATTCGGTTATTTGATACATATACTAACATTTTACATTTTCCACGTTCCATTATTTAAATTAAATAAGGAATTTTTTCACAATCTGGATACACTGCACTTATGTTTGATGCTTGTATTGGCACTACGCGTGGGTCTAAGATGATTTGGCGCCGTGACAACTAGACGCCACACAATTCAAAATTAAATAGACGTAAGGTACATATAGGTACTTAATAAAATATTTAATATTATTATTTATATTTAAATTATTATATTATGATTTAATAGCTGGTGATAATTCAAACATGCACACGTAAATAATGATTTAATCGTGCATATGTTAAGTTCCAATGAAAAAAGAATTTTTATTTTACAGAAACTAAGAGAGTTGGGCTTCTTATATAAATGCTTTATCTTAATTCTCAATCCGCAATAAAAAAACATTATGTTACGAGTAAAATGAATTAAAACAACTAAGTTGTAGACAGAAACTGATTAAAATTCCTCGTCTACGTTTTGTATACGTGTCTATGACAGTGCGGCGTCCAATTGTCCTGGCGTCCAGTTGTCCCATTCCCCTGCGCGTTGTTGTAGATGGCCACACAAACTAAAAACATTCACACACAAACTTGACTTATTTTTACGATATACAAAAGGAAAGAAAACTATTCAAAGTGAATAAAAAAGATTCTGTAGGTAGTGCTGTTTCACTGTGCAGTTTTTCGTTTGATGGCGGAAGGAGTATCCTTAATTTGAGAAATACTGATCTAAGATAAAACGTCAGAATGTTTTTACTTCTTTTTGTTAATACTGACTGATCTTAGGTAAAAATAGCCCTACTTTTTAATCATTTCGTTTAATATTTATGCACAATATTTACAGAAAGAGCTTAGTTATCTACCTATTCATTTCTTTAAGGTCTTAATTTTAGATTAATAGAGAATAAAGTTTGAACTAGAGATTTAAAGGTCCAATGTGTTTAAAATAGATTTGAGATAGAATAAGAGAATACAATGTAATGAAATAAGTTTTATATTGATTAAGCAGTCGTTTACGTCGGTGTTCAGTACATTCTTTCTTCACAATTCCTCGATCGTAAAATTCTTCGCCAAATATATTGAAAAATTGTAATTTTATGTATTGTTTTATATGTATCAAAACTATATCATATGCCTACCATTGGCGAGGCGTAAGGTAGGCTGTTAAAATTCAACATAAATAATTGTGCATACTAAACTGTTTTAGTTAAACTTATTTGTTTTCATTGAACTAAAAATACAATTTGAAGATGGTGGTGGTCATTATCAAAATCATTAAGCCCTGCCTGACCAAACCATAATCGATAAAAATATTCATCTATCCATAAAATATCTTAAATAAAATTATGTATGGTTTAGTTTTAGATTTAGATTATTCATAAAAGATTATTTTTGAAGTTATACTTCTTTCGACGCATTTGGGAAATCAGATAAGATTGTATTTTTGGCGTGTGACAAGTAACACATAATTTATTTTATCACACTAAAATAAACGCACTCAATTGGATTCGAACCACCGATTGTTCGGTTATCATCCGAACGCACTACCATTACGCCACAGAATGACACTCCAATCGTGACGATTATACAGTATAATATTATAGTTTAGAATTGTTCCGTTGCCTAGGCAGCGAATTTATTATTGTCGGCCATTTGCAATTCCTTACGTAAACAAACGATTAAACGTCAGATTGACATTTGGTACTTTAAAAATAAAAATAACGAGAAACTATTATATAATTTAGTAATATAATTTAAAGTGTATAGAAATAAACCAACGGCCTTCCAATAAGCGGTCTTTTTTCTTGAGTGTGTAATTTAACAAGATAATAATTAAGAGCTAGTCAAAGAATCTCGTTTATCACAAGTTTCGTTTTTGTTTTGTTACGCCAAAGAAGTATAACTTCTAACGAGCGTACATAAGTACACAGAGCGATTTTTTTTACTACTAACCCAGGATACGAGGGAGATGAAGATAGTTCTCGGAGGATAATAGGAGTCACCCTGGATAGTTGTATTACTTACAACGATGATGCGAATATAATCAGAAACTGTAAAGTCTTAGGTATATATTAATAATAATAGCACAAAAATAAATCAATATAATAAATTTAATGAAAATATATTTTGTTTTTTAATCTAAGCAAATGTAATATTATCTCGTACAAAATTATTTAAATGCGTTTGGGTTATTATTAGAATGAGTATTAATTTCATCATATGTGTATCTTACTCATTAAAATATAACGTAATACCTACATATATATATATATACATATGCAATGAAACTTCATCCGTAGTAATTAATAGAAATGCTTTCATAGGAATGCGTAGAAAACACTAACTTCCTAAAAACGATACATTTCACTACCGTAAAGAAAAACAGACATTTTTTCGAAGTCAATGTTACTAGTAGTTGTTGTTGAAAACAAACAGACCAAGCTTTTAATTAGTTAGGTAAGTATTTTATTTATTTAGTCCACTTACCTACTAACAAAATAAGCCAATTAACTATTCATTTTATTAGCAAATGGTTTATAAAGTGCCTCTCGGCGTTTGTTTGTAATTAATGAAGTGAAAAGGGCCAAGCAGTTTATGAGTCTTTTACATTAAACGAAAATTGTTTTGGACTCGGTATATAGGCATATAGTTTGATATTAATTTTAGTTAACAGCGGTAAGGTATAACATTCAAATTATCAAATTTACAAGTAAAAGGCAGTTAAGTGCCCATCTACCTTCGATATGAATTTAATTTGCCTACATAGTTGTTAAAAATTTGTAGTTTCTAATAAACTATTAGATTAAATATTATAATATCTAATTTAATAATTTTATTAATCATCATTAGCATTGACTCTACAGTCCTATATCAAGATCCATTGGCTGGATCCAAGATATCATGCCAAACATAAATGCTGTCGTACTCCAATTTTGAAGATATTATTTTCACCCCGATATAAAAAGAAAGAAAGACAATATTTATTTTATCGGCAGTATAAAAAACAGAAATGTTCCAATATTTTATTTATTCGTCAGATATTAAATTCATTTTAAAAAGTTTTTTAAATAAATGTTTTGTTATCATACAAATCATCAAAATGTCGAACGTCTCATTCACCACTTAACCTTAGGAATCTTTACATCTTAAAATGGTGGAGTCAGTAAAATGCTTGTCTCTAGAGTCGTGAATCAAAATCTGCTTTATGGAAAAAAAAATATTATGTTATTTTCTATTATAATTTATTCTCCGTAAAAAACTATTATGCTCCGCTTAGGAATGAAAAGGTAATTTACTTTTTTTTAAAACTTACTATATTATATGGTAATAACTAGGCTTAGGATTTTTAGGTGCTAAAAAATGAATAATAGGTACCTACAATATGTGGATATAATTCATAAATATGTGCTAAAAAACAAAAATAGGTGCTAAAAATTTAAATAAGTACCTATTACAATAAATCATATATATTTCAATAGTTTAATTTATTATTTATTCACAAACACAACACGCTTTATTACAATAAATAATCAAATAATGCTTCAAATTTTCGAAAATGAATCTACTATTTGATCTAAGTAAATTTTTATACACCGAAAAACTTCTTTCCACTTCTACAGATGTTATTATTGCGTATGTAAATGAAACTATTTCTGAAGTAGAAAAAAATGAATCATCTGAGAAATCTGATGGTTTTTCCAAAACAGCTTTAATATTCTGCAGCGTTTGAAGTCTAGTATTTTTATTTAAAACACTATTTAATTGGTCCAGGAACATTGAAATTTTGTGTGTATGTGAATATATGTGCGTAAACCTAGAATATATAAAAATATGTAATTATTTAAAAATATGTACCAACAAATAAGGCTGAATAAAGCTGAAGGCTGAATCAAAATTGTCTGAAACAGATAGATATTTTTGATATTTGGTTGTGGGGCCGCTCAAAAAAAATATTTAAATACCTTAAAATCCTAAACCTACATATTGTATGGTTATTTCTGAGTTTTAATTTTCAGGTAGAATATTTATATAACTGCATCAGAATAGCATTTTGTTAGTAGGTAATTGCTATACTTATGTTAGAGTTCAAATTGAATAGATTATTTGTCATTATTTTTCAATACAAAGACTGAAAAAATACCATTTTTATGTGAAACCTTTTAATAAAAATGTAGGCAATAGAATAATATATTACATTGAAGTGTTGCATGAACCTAGGATCTTGCGAAAGATTTTATGTGAAATCGCCTAACCAATGCTCATACAGATCACCTTGAAGTTATAAAGAAAATGTATAATACCCTAGTAATCGAGTGGCAATAGGTGTGCATGATTATCAAAATCATACAGATAAATTGAGGTTTTTACGCCGAATGACCAATTGCAGTGATTACATAATAAAATTTTATATACTCTATTTATAAGTATATACCTATATAAAAAAATGCATTATTTTTAAAATAACGGTTTGGTAAAAAATGTATATATATACCTAATAAAAAATTGATGATTTCACTTATAAGTATTTAATTAATAAATAGATTCCACAAAAATGAATGTTTTATTTTTCCGGTGGCTGTTCTGTTTTGTCACTGATCTGTTTTGTCACTGTTCTATTTTGTCATGTTCTGTTTTGTCACTGTTCTGTTTTATCATGTTGTGTTTTGCCAGTTTTTTTGTACCAGCCAAGTGCCAAGTATAAATGAACAAGCATGGTCAATTTGTTGCATTTAATGATACAAAGAAGACGGAGCGCGGCAAGACTATAATTTCATCGGTTTCATGGCCTCCAATTGCGATAACTAAAGAATAACTCAGTGGAGGACCAATCAGAATTGAGAAGCCTTTTTAATTCAGCAAGGTTCACCCTAAACCGTAGTGCTAAAGAAGAAAGGTGCAATCTTTTTACTATGAATATAATATTCTTAAAATTATTGTAGATATTAAACTTTTCCCAATGGTTTAATTTTTTTCAAAGACGTTGATACGTTATTTCGTGTTTGTTGTTGAAATCTCAAAAACATGTTATGGAGTTATGGCCATTTTAAAGTTTGATGCCTTCTATAAAATCAGTCTTTGCCTAAACCTAATTGAAATAAGATTGTTTTAATAAATTAAATTATATTATATTATGTTACTTTGTTAAATAGTTCACCTTATTTTCAAAATTATAGTTATTTCAAAAAAAAACACTTTGTAGCTGTAGGTATAGTTTCAAACTTTTGGCATAATATTTTTTGGATCAAAATAACGTAATTGGTTTAACAAACCTTTTACTGTAAAAATATTTAAAAAAAAATCAACAATTGAATCTAACGATATTGGTAAGTGCCCACTTACAAACTTTTCCCTGACCACAAATTGAAAAGTCATCAGTTACAAACTTGTATCGATAGTACGACTACATGTAAGACTACCTTCCCGTGGTTGGATCAGACCGAAATTTTTAGGCATATATATTTACCTAAATACACACAATTGATCATTAACTCAAAATACATAAAATATCTACTAACCAACTTATCACAACAACCCCACAATTTAGAAATTTGATAGTTTTATACTTAAAGTAAAATAATAATAATACGAAGGCTTCACAATACATGTAAATTGTTAAAATTATTGTAATTAATCATGTGTGGTTTTCTGAGAAAGCAGACATTTACCATTCTCATTTAAAGGAGTAATAAAAATAATTATTACATTGATAATATCAAATATTTTTTAGCTACCACAAAGAAGTAATAAAATAATAATTGTTAAAGAAATGTTTCTATTGAAATCGTATTTTTATTTCAGTGCCAATAGTCGATAATATTAATTAACTTTTACGTTCTTTATGAAGAAGTGAAATAAAATTCTTCCACGGACAAAAATAATTCGAGCAGCTCTCGGCTGTTATGTGTTTTTTTCGCCCGTTTTCTTTCCCCCCATCTTCGCGTAATAGAAGTGATGGTTGAAAAATGAGATGCTCTACGCGCCATATATTTCTTAGGTTTCAAACTGACATCAGAATTAATAGTATCAACGTATCCGATACACTTATCGCGAGAACGCTTCAAACAGTAGTGTTCATTAATTAATGTAGCGTAATTTTGTGAAATTCAATAATAATCAAAATATTTCTACATGACAGAATAGAAGGGGGTGAAAATTGTTTATCAGAGCTTTTAACAGATTATATTTTATAAATTTAATCATAACAACATATACATTGTAATGCAGAAAGTAGCTTATATTATAGTATTATTGAAGTTACTATTAATTACCTTTTTTGTAGAATTGGTTTATCATATGGTGTTCGCCACGTGTAAAAATTGTTTTATGATACATATTTCTTTTTTGTAAGTTTTATCAAATACGAAACATACGATTAAGTTTATTTAAAGTTCTAATTGATGGAAATATTGAAAAAATATTTAATGGTGACATTTATGAGAACCTACAGCATAATAAATATTTATTTTTATTTTCTCCTAGTGTGTATTTGCGCGAGATATTTTTAAATTATGTATATAGGGAGATGGAATTTTGCAGAAAGAGCTCACTATCCGAATAGGAATGGCTGGATCAACATTCAACTTGATGCGGAGTGTCTGGGACTCACGATTGTACTCGGTCAAAACCTAATGCCGCCTATTTGACGCTTGCATTCACGCATTGCACGGTGCTACTGTACGGTAGCAAATCAAGGCACCTTACGAGGACTCAGAGCAGGCTGGTATTAATTTAGGAGCAACGAGGAGGTAAGGGAACAAACCAAGCAACCTCTCATGACGCGGAGAGTGAAGAGGCGATGTTGGAACAGGCTCGGCTACGTGCTGCGGATGCCAGAAGAGAATCTCAACCCGGCTTGCCTCTTCTTCAAGCCGACCGGATTCCGGCGTCCTGGAAGGCCGCTAAATGATATATATATATATATATATATATAGTGTATACGGCGGAGCTATGGGTTACTGGTTTCACCTAGAACGAAGCAAAACAACTGGTGAGGAACGGACCGACTAAGCGGCGGATATGGCCGAAGAAGAAGAATATGTTCAATATTTTATAGAATGTTACATTCTCAAATCTTGTATCTTATTCGTTGAATAAAAAGAAATGGTTTATTTAATTTTCATGTTTTTAGATAGGTAATGATTTACCTATTGACTACTGAAATATTATATTAAAATATAAATTATCTGAAAATTATATCAAATTAGATTCTTTGTATTAATTTTCTCGATAATACAAAAGCATTACCTACGTCTTCTACCAATATAAGTATTTTAAAGTATACCAAAATATCTTTAGAAAGATCAATACAACCGGAAACGTTAACATCGAAAATAACCACTTCATCTACCTGGAAAAACAAAGATTAGTATTTATAAAATTGTACGTGAGTAGTGATTGCGTATGAAAGCGAGTCGTAGATGATACTAACTGTGAAAGCAACTAAATTAGTCGACACCTTTGAAAGTAAATAGAAAGATTAGTAGAAAGACAGTAAGTGAGAGTAAGATGTACGAGTATTAAAGCATGTACCAACTGTCCACTTTTCTACTGAGAGTATAACGGTCAAGGTATTTCCAGAGACGGGGATACCAAAAATGGACTTTATTGGATATAGTCCAGAGATAGTGGAGAGTGACGAAAGAGTCCTTGTCAACGTCGGTAGCTAGAGAGGGGCCGCAGATGATTGTGTTGACTAAAGAAAATCAGTGGACGAGATCATGTCTCGAGTTGTAAGTACTCTAGTGACATCGGAAAAAATATATTATTATATGGACATTTCTGAGATTATTCCAAGTTCTTCTTCTTCTTCTTCCACGGCGCTACATCCCGGGGTGGGATTTGGCCTTCTCCACAACCGCTCTCTACTCACTCCGGTCTCTCGCCACACTTCTCTAGTTAACGGGTCTTCCTATATGAAGCAAGTCCTTCTACGGCGTCAGCCCATTTCCTTCTTGGACGGCCTCTGGGTCTCTTCCGTTGGGGTAGCCACTTCGTCATGATCCTTGGCGCTCAAACTTCAGGCATTCTCTACACATGTCCCGCCCATCGTAGTCTTTATTATTCCAAGTTATGTATATTAATTATAATTTTATTTATTGTTATTAAAATGCAATCAAATACAACTTCAATGATGCTATTTTATTATTTTGATTTAAAAATGTGGCACGATTTAAAAAAATAATTGAATACTGCTACAAAGAAAGAAAATAATATGTCATCACAAGGATATCGAGTAAGTAAATTTAATTGTTTTCTTGGTTTTAATTTCAAGGTTAATACAATTTATTATACCCCATGTAATGGTAGACGCTATTCATGAAAATGAGTACAAGGTCATACATTTTTTATAAAACCGATTCTAGCCGAAGTTTGAGGGTATTTGTGACAATAATTAATCAAAATCATTTTACTGATTGCCGTATCGAATTAAATACATGAAAAACATTTCGACAAATTTAAGGTCACGTGATACTTTAATGAAAACGTATTGTAACGCGATTTTTGCCGTAAATATTTTTCTACGCGTGAAAAATGTAAAATTACTCGAACAAAAATGTGAAATTTAACGCTATGTGAATTTAACAGGCGGAATCATTCAATTCATCAATCACTGGTTTTCATTTCATTTTTGACATTTTACATCGCACTCCCAACGACTTTCGTGAATATGTAAAACACAAAACATTAAATTGACTTGTGCTCATGAAATATTGGTAACAATGCCAACAATAGATGAGATTTTTTTTTTTATATTTCAATAAATGACTTTCTTTTATAACTGAATTATAAATTTATTTAGAAGTAAGCATCTATTATACCAATGTACCATGGTACGTTGTTATGTGCTCTCAATTCTTTTCTATGGTATGGAAGTATGGACGCTAAACCAAGAGATGTCACGGAGACTTGAAGCTTTAGAGATGTGGCTGTATAGACACATCCTCAAAATTCCTTGGACTGACCGGGTGACAAATGTTGAAGTTCTCAATCGAATGGGGAAGGACCAAGAAGTTCTACGTAGTATCAAAACCAGGAAACTACAGTACCTCGGCCACATTATGAGAGTACAAAAATACAGCATTCCCCAACTTGTTATTCAAGGAAAGATCAATGGTAAGCGTAGCAGAGGACGGCGCCGCATTTCGTGGCTTAAGAACCTCCGTGATTGGTACGAGTGCAGCTCCACTGAACTGTTCCGGGTAGCAGACGACAAAGATAAGATTGCCTCGATGGTGGCCGACCTCCGTTAGGGTATGGCACAATAAGAAGATCTATTATAGTTGATAGAAAAAAAATAAAAACTCTTTTTTATTTAAGTAGTAGTAGTTTTATTTAAGAGCATACATAAGTGAAACGGCAAATAATTTTCAACAGTAGGTGGAACGAAATTTCGCAGTCGTCGCCAATTGGAGACTGATAGTCGAGGTGTGAGCACGTCAATTCGTTTTGTGATGGCGTCAGAGGAATATATTCTTAAATCGTGTAAAGATGACTAAAAAACGTTCCGCATGTACTTGAAAAAAAAACATGTCAATGAATATACTATTATTCTTAGGAATATAATAATAAACATAACATTAAAAGGACGCATGTTGAATTTTTATGACAAATTATATTTCGTTCGGTTCGCGTCATTTGCACAATCCGCGCATTGCCTAGTCACGATCTTTTTAGACCATGCCTCATTTGAAGTCTAGCCTTAAGGTACATAGAATTTAAAATAACATCTGGCTTTTTAGTGGGGAACATTTTAATATTCTTTGCTAACTCAGACCGTGATACCAGAATAAAATGAAGATAGCAAAAATAATTTTCATTAATACTGCTATTTGATCACAAAGAAGACTACAGCAAATAAAAGAAGACTATATTTATTATTTAAGTAATACTATTTTAGTTTTCATAAAACTGTTTTAAATGTTAATATTACCAGTAGGCATATTCATGGCCCCTACAAGGGAGGGAGGGTTTACAGGGCTGTAGCCTAGGCTTGGGCTATGAGAGGGCGGCGTGGCGAATCAACCAAATAAGTGAGTTAAACACACATCATAAATTTGCTTTAATAGTAAAGAAAGTCGCCTTCAGGCGCTATTTACGTTAATATTTTAAAATGTATGATTGTGCGATGTAATTTTTAATTGTGTGTCGATACTCGTCAACTCCATAATTCAAGTGAATTTAGATATTAAAAAAATATACTAAATACCCTTAATTTTACCGTGAACAACTTGAAAAAGCTATGTTGAGCGTCACACTACCTTTAACCTAAGCGATAGGTAGAGACGCTCGCAAAAGATCTTAGTATGGTAACCCGCTTAATGGTGTGGGGGCCATGGGTATATTGATTTGAGTTACCCCATCTCCACCTGTCATATATATATGACCACTATCTATGGACCGCATTGTTTCACTACTATATTACTCTCATTGCGTCTCATGGCCTGTTATAATGTTAAAAAGAGAGAAAACCATATTATAATAGTTTTGATACAAATTAGTGCTGTTGATGTCAACAGATGTTTCAAGATATAAACCAATCTTTATAACGTAAACTAGATAATATTTGAACCCCAAAGGTGAAGTGTCGTTTCATAAAAATATGACCTTTTGAGTTTTTATGTACATTTATATTTTCTAGTTCTATCAAATGAGTTAATAAAAATCAATGAAATTCACGTTTGCTGTATGTACAATATTTGAATTAAAGAATGTAAAAAAAATGAGCGTGGTTATACCTGTCTGCGGTTTGTAATGATTTGGACGATATTTTATAGAAACTTTTGTACTAATTTGTGAAGATTTTGGTATAAATCAATGACCGGCTTGAACTCTTTCGAGCCCACCTGATAAATTTATTGTATTACCTGCAACAAAAAAATCATAGCTGATTGCTTCTGAGCATATCCTCTCACACAATGACGTGCACTCATAAAGCGGTGACAGTACGTACCTTGATTCTTAGCAGGACTGAGGATTAGGTACTCCAAATTTTATTCTTAATATACTTGTACGTACGTCTTAAATCTTGTGAATTATTCGTTGAATAAAAAAGTAACAAATCATAAATCCTAGTCTTCTTCTTCCACGGCGCTACATCCCGGGGTAGGATTTGGCCTCCTCCACAACCGCTCTCCACTTACTCCGGTTACCGGGTCTTTCTATATTAATATTATATAAAACATAAATCCTAGTAGAGTAAATGTATTATTCTAATCCCTTTTCTTTGTAATTACTTGGGTACACGACCTATGCCTATATCGGTTATTAATTTTTCTTTCTCTAAATATCAAATTATGCACATAATAATAATATTATTATGTAGAATCAATACAATATGTTAACTTTATGACCATATTATGTTCAATTTAAAACAAGTATATTGAAATGTTTCAATAAAATAGTAATAGTTTCCATATAATTTATCTCTAAGTTTGTAAATTATTTAAGATACCTACTTAAACTAGCAGAACTTGCAAGTGGCAGAAGCATGCATTAATCTCTCAGTCAGTTGACTTGTTCCTTTGGCGTACATACTGCACACAGCTTTAAATTTGATATACTCTATTTCACATAGGGATTTCAGTAGTAGTATAATAAATTACTTTAAAATAATTTAATTTATAATAATTTAATTTTAAATTAAATAAAAAATATGTAAATGATATAAATTCTAACAATTAGAAAAGGATTTTATAACTTTATTAATATACACAATACATGTATAAACGTGGATAAGAGAAGGAAATTCTTAGATAAAATTTAATTGTCTCTTTACCAGAGCTGTTAGAGCTCTATTTTTAAAGGTTTCGGTTCCAGTAAAAAAAACTCACTTGATGCTTGGATCCGTTAAATTAAGTGTCGGAACTCAGGATCTGGGGCTTGGGTCCAGTTAAAAAAAAGATTATATTACTAATTAGTATGTCCATTATTTCAATACCAAAGTCACCAATAGAAGCGCCTAGTTTCAAAAGCCCCTAAAACGGTTTTTGAAAATTTTTGAGTTAGATGGATATTTTTGTGACCTATATGATGGCCAAAGGTTGAACTTTAAAAACGCCAAAATTCGTCAATACGTATGATCAAAAATTAGGGTAAATTTCAAAACCCGCTAAAATGGTTGGGTATGCTTTTCAAATACCGCTTAAATGGAAAGCCAAAACACTCTTTAGAATGTAACGAATTAAATAATAAAAACATGATAATTTAATAGATATGATTTTTCTCACTTTTCTCAAAACTACTTAAAATCGTTTTTCTTATTTTTCTAAGAACTACCTAAAATCGTTTTAGGGGCTTTTGAAACTAGGCGCTTCAAAAGGTTATCGATATATTATTATATGTATATAGAAAAATATGTTATACTTTTAAGATAATAAATACAAGACACAATCTTATAGAATCACATCTAATAAAAAAGCCTTTGTATTTACATATTATTAGAGTTTTATACTACTACTAAATATAATAATAATATTATATGTAGATGGCGGCGCTTTTTAGTGGACTGTAATTTGGGATGATTGTGGATGTGGATGCTGGGGGAGGGCGGTTTAAACGGGAGTCGATCCAGACAATAACCTTGATGGTGTTTGGCTGTCTGGCTGTAGCAGGCCCCAGGTTCATGCAACTCACGTTCTACTAGTAGGTGGATGGTTCTGAGTATCTTTATACTTAGTACACTTATGAATATAAATGATGAGATGCAACGTTTGCTCAAACCATATCAGATTTACCGCTTCAAAGGTCGTACAGATGTGTTATGTATGAGACACTAAACTTTATGCCAGTAACACTTGTAATGTACTGAGTTTGTAAGTAGATTTGAATTATTAAATTATTGTTTGGACAACGGTCACGTTATAGCTAGTTTACACGGTCGTGGTCTACGAATAACTGCTTTTGTATCAATCATGGACAACTGATGACTCGTACCTAAATAGTTAAGCGCCTGGATGACAACAATAAATGAGGATAGTATATATGAGATGCTTGTGCGGGTTTAAGTTTTTGGTTTGAGATCATAATCGGCCCAACCATTAGGTATTTAGTACTACAATGTGATATAGTACTCTGTTAAAAAAGGTTATACGCAAAAGATATTTTATTTCTCAACAAACTATAGCATCGTATAATAATTGCGATTATACAGTATCAATTTTTCATTTTACATTTTAAAAATAATACAACTCTCGGAATAGTAACATTTTTAAAGCGTTTTGGTTACGAGACAGTGTTCTCGTGATTCATACATAGTAAAGAGTTTCGATTTCGATTTCGGCTTTAGTTAGAAGTTTACAGGGTTTCCGGGTTCGATTACGGTTGAATTTCCAGCCCTGCACTCCACCCACAAAACTGACGAGGCGCCAGTGGCTAGGATCCCGTCACGCCGTAAGTTGGTGAATTCAACTCGGTGTTCTTTGCAATATGCATGACCGCTGAGGCGCGTCAGTGGAGACTTAAATGCTCGCGTCGCGGGATAAACTGCTCGAGACTTTGAAAGACGACTAATCCCGCAGGAGACGAGCGGAGTCAGCTGTTTTTAACAGCCATTGGGTCTGTTATATTAAGGCTTAGAAGAGATTGGCAGTTAGAATACTGAGATCAACTTTGCCAATTGCTTATAAGTAATCGCTTTAAATTTATTACTTAAATGATTTTAAACTAACGGAACAATTATAAATGTTATGTAAATTATGTATAAATACATCTATACTAATAACAAAAACTAGGTGTCTATAATTATTGAATATTGTCATTTGACTATTTTCATAATACATAAAAAAATAAGATGATATAATTTTGTTCATCTGTTTGTTTCATTATAAATAAAAAAAACCATTTGACTTTATTATTTGTTCGAATTTAATATAGTTTTATTTCGATAGCTCAATCAGTTTAGAAGTTAAAATAAATATAATAATAATAATAATAGATAAACATAATCCCGAAACTTTTGGGATTGATTTTTTTATCAATTTTTATGGAAAATAAAATAAAAACGAAAATATAACGGAAAAAATACTTTTAATAACAAATAACTACATTAGAAATAAACTGAGTTTGAATGAAGTTTGATTTATACCCATGTGTAAGTTGCCGATTCATTTTATTTTTTCACATAAATTAATAAAAATGAGAAAGATTGGAAAAAACAATGCTTCGCACTATTAGCAAAGTAATTCCACCATGATCTCATACGTTTTACGGCAGTTTCATATTTGGCTGACTAATTAGATTTATGAAACGGAAAGGCCATGAGTACACCATGATTTGCTTTACTATTTTAAATCTCGCTAACCCATTCATTAAGTCTTTACTATCAGAAACAGCAACCTCAGATTAAATTCACATTATTATTTATATTACAATATAATTAAAGTACTATTATTTACTCCATTAAACATTTTTCCAACTTAACTCCATTAATGTTTATTTTTGACGATTTTAACAATGTTATTTGTAAATACTAAAATTTTATATTATTAACAATGGAAAAAATTCCAATTCCGGGATTGTCAAATTGTAATCCCGAAATCCCGGGATCAGAATTTTGGCGTTGTACGTTGTACGTTATCCTCAATCATAAAAATGTAAATAATAAATTATAAGAACTAGAATTTATTAGCGATTGCTTAATTGACGTTGGATTTGACAGGCGTCCTGATTGACATCTGAATTATTTATGCCATATGAAAGAACTTGGTTGAATAGATTTTCCAATTATTTTGAACGACTTAATAAGCCACCAAAGATTGATAAAAGTGATTTATTACCAACACAGTATTATGTGGAAAACTAGATTCTTTATATTCCTTGATTATATAAATAACATTTCTATAGCATTCATTAGTAGTTGATTAAGATATTAATATAACGATATACTTACATATTATTATTATGTATTTTAGAAGTTTGTCTTATGATGACATAAAAAAAAAAAATTAAATGCGAAATTCAATTAAGTAAGTTAAAAATATAAATTTACCCAACTACCTACTATAAAATCTGAAAGTTGTCAGATAATAATTTCATAATAACCAAATCAAAACCAAACATGCTATTTAATTTTATGATCTTAAATCAGGCGTATTGAACTATACTTACAACATTTTAAACTTATCAGAAACTTCTTAAAAAGCAAACATTTTTGAAATCTGCATCTTTTTCCGAGTAATATGTTTTCCAATTGATGCAAATTCACGTGCTGTATCAAATAAATCAATGTTTTTTCTGTTTTTTCTGAGACGTTTCAAATTATGTATTTTTAGTCAAGAATACTACATTATTAAGCTTTGTAACGTTAAATACGAATAGATAGTTCAATGTATTGAAGGAGTTGATTACAGATTTTCAGTCAATAATTTTCATATAACGATATATATCAATACGGGAGTATTATTTCTTTTTTTTCGACCATGCCCGATCCTGATAGGCTCATATGGGCCTCCACAGAGTGGAGGTTTGTATTGACAGATTTTGTTTTTTTTTACGAGAAATGGATGTCAGCCACTTGCTCAACCTATTAGGTTCATACCCTGACACACAAATTGAAAAACAATATGTGTACTTGCCAGACCCAGGATTCGAACCTGGGACCCTTGGCTTTATAGTCCAACGCTAAAGCCGCGCGGCCACCGTGGGTGTTTGGCCGTGATCGTCTAGTGGTTAGGACCCCACGTTGTGCATTATTTCTAACCATTACACGTTATGATATATTATCAATGAAGTTTGCATCTCTATTTTTTTCATATGTGGAGTATTTATGGAAGATTGTAGGTTACATTTAAAAAAATACAGGTAATGGTTGTTAGTTAAGAAAATGCAATTTTGCCAGATATGGGATCAAACCTACACGTCGTACGGTTTCATAAACGGGCGCCGTATCAACTACTATATCCCATAACTTCAAACAAATTTGACAGTTGGCTGACTTTCTTTACAAAAAATAATATTAAGATGATTCCGCGCTTTAACATTTATCATCCAAATATGATTAAAATAAATAAATATGTACATACAAGTCAAACTTTCAAGCCATTCAACATCTGGTGCCACATTGTATATACAGCGGAACTACAGGATGCTGGCATGGTCACGGTATCTATACACAAGAAACCTTGCGAGTGACAGAGATTTTTGAAAGCACTGCATGGTATTCATAATATGCTACTCGTAAGCTTGTGTACCTAATATAAAAATCTGAAGAAACACATTTAAACCAACTTATACCTATCTAAAACATAATTTTGAAAAAATAATCTTAAAAAAAGTTCAACCGAATATGACTTAAACTCACGTCTTTCACTTTCCGGGAGAGTGCTTTCACCTTTATGCTCTCGATTATTTCTAATAACTACGTTTTAACCGAAGTACTTAAAATGTCACTGATCAGGAGTCAATCTGCTTTTTGATCAATTAAGATTAGGTTCATAACTAAATTAATCATAACAGACGTCTGGTGCTAGTCAAATTTTATTATTGACTTCTTGTATTCATGACCTTTCCTTACTCATATTATATTTAGTGTTGAATGTGTAATAATATTATCATATATTGTAAATAATATTATAACTATTTAAAAGGTCGTTGCCATTGTATTGAAAAATTAAGTAATGTCACAAGCCTAGATAGGTTATATTCCCCTGTCTTATATCAGATATATACCATTCTTTTTCATATTATATTTGATAGTTTTCCACGGATGATTGATTGCAAGTATATCTCCCATCGTCAAAAATAAGCTCCATTTGATTAAATACGAAATCATAATAGGTTATTTTATAATAAACTAAAATTCCATTTATAACGACAGTAAAAACGTAACTGAGAACTGGGGGATGGTCGTTATTTTGACATTATTCAGACAATTCACCACTGGAACTGAAAGCGTTCGGTCCTTGTTTTAATGCTACCATAAAAGAACCAATATATTTTCGTCGCAAAGATACGAATTCTCTTTCTTTTTAATGAACAGAGATGTCTCTTTTTATCATTTCCCGGTTTATAAATTTAGTGCAATTTTATAATCGGCCATTTAAAAAAAATAGGCGATTGTGAATAAGTACAATCGTATTGTTAGTTCATAATAAATTATATTTGGTACTCACTTATTTTATAACAATAAAATAACATATTGGACATAATATTCAAATTATACGTCATAATATATGTATATAATGACCTATAATATTTTACGTTACTTACAAAATTTATATAACGTTTAATATTAGTGTAAAAGAACTGAAAAAAGTATTAGTTTGACCAAAAGGGATTTTTGTTACCTTAGATAGTATATTTGTTATTTGCATACTTATAACAGATTAATAAATAGAATTCCGATAGGCTATATCCCAAAACACTAAATTTTGACGCAGGGTTTTTGAATGTGTGAGTATCCTACGAAAATGAACCACGCATTATAGACATGCAATAGTGTTTGTTGCAACCTTCAATACACCAATATAAACCGACAGCAGTTGTCAGTATTCGACGTATGAAGTATTCTTGATACGTGGTTAAGTGTATTCCGTATTCTTCCACACTCGAGATCAGTTGCCTGCTTCTCCACACCCATTAGTTATTTCAGTTGCCATTATTTTTGAGTTCCCTGGTTATTTGACTATTAATTACTTTCAATTATTTGCAAAAAAAAATCTGCAGAATGTAATCCAAATAACTTATTTAAAAAAAAAACTAATCGCTTTAATTTATTTAGGGTATTCTTTTAGGAAAAAAATATTGTAGTTGACTAAATGTGTACATAGTCTCTCAAGAGAATCGAAAAATGAAAGCTATTGATTATGAAACAGCTATTTCACCGAATCATTTTAATATTCGGGAAGATTAATTAATTATATTGGTATTTTATTTATGCAGATACGAGTATCTATGTATTTTAATAAATCATTAGTGGGACTTAGTTAATTATTATACGTTTAAAATAAAAGGCATAATATAATATAAGTATGTGTGGTAAGGTATATAGAAAGCACCCATCACATTTTATTTAATTCGGTCGCTTTTTATTTATATCCCAATTGTTTTAATTAAAATCGGATTTATTTATTTAAAAAAATTACTTCTCTATTTTATTATTTTTGCTACATACTATCGTCAACCAAAATTTGCGGAATAATCGGCATTAATTTGATAAATGAAAATGTTCATACAAATTAGATGAGATGAAAGCATTGAACTGGAACAGTGTGCGATATTCCCAGCATTGGGGAATAAGGCAAGCACAAGTTTGCGTTACCTTACATGTTCTATCTCAAACTCTTGCGCCTCCAGACCTGCAACGCATAAATCGCCTTGAGGAAAAATGAGGGCTGGCCACGGTGACGGAACGCTTGAAGCTGTGCCACAAAAATGGGGATTTACAGTTATTAATAGGAATAAATAAGGAAATAAATTTCTCAGATCCAATAAATTTTAATGACGGGGTTTTGCCATATAATATATTTGTTTTAGCCTTATCTGCCCTGTCTTCAATCTCATACTATGTTATAAATTACTATTTAATTGTCAATTTTATTGTCTTTGTTTTCCCAAAAAAATATCTTCTAGATAAACTTTTCTCCAAGGCAATTAAATCAAATTGGTTTTAGCTAATGCACATTAAAGTACATACAGAATGAATAGTAAATATAAAAAATATATATGGGTAAGTATATTTTATATTTTCAGTTGGACTTAGATGTATTTGATTTTTTTTTCAAAGTTTAAGCTTGATAAAATGGCATTGTGAAAAATGCTTCAGGGTTTTTTTTTCTTTCTAGAGAGAGTTTTTTTCTAAATTACGAAACGGTGAATATTTTATAAATTGGTTTTGACGTTTGCCGCCCCAAAGTGAATTCCCTTTTGCAGTCGTTAGTGATGGCAGAGTTAGTTTTAAATGCAATTTCCCGCTTTTTCTTAACCCTTTTAGACACTTAGAGGCATACAGGAATGTGCACAATTTTTAACTAAAAATATTTAATATTAAAGAATACATATTAATAATAGTTTATATAAATCATTATCATGCCAATGATGAACCAAATATAAAAAACTTCCATATTTCATTTGTTTCAGCAAATTATACTACAAGATTTTTCCTTTGAGATGATAATAAAATTATATGTTTTATGTTAGTCTAAGTTTCTTTCACTATCATAATAATTTTTTTTTTCCTCAACTTATTCCGCTTTTGTGGTCTTGCGAGGTAATAATCTACATTGACCAATTTTAGAAAATCCTGTTGGTGGACGTACTGGAAATTTGTCAGTTTTTGCGGTCTTTTATACACCAGCACACGTTTGATACTACCTTTTATCAGAAATTCTAATTATGTAAAATGTATAGCAATAATATTATGTGTCTATAAAATTTGACATTTGGGAATAATTAGTATACCATACCTAACATAATTTTATCAGCTAAACTTTTTAATACCAACTAACCAGTGGCGAAGGGTGGAGGTAGGCTGTTGAGATCCGATAACTTTATCAGTCATGCGTATTTGTTTTCATTGAAATAATACTACAATTTACATATTATGGTGTTGGTTAGTTTTTAAAATTCAATTAATCCGTGAAAAAACCAAGCCATAATGATAATAGTAAAAAAGTCGTCGTCTGTTTATAAAATATCTAAAATTACGTATTTTCATGAATTAAAAAAAAATAACCAACATGATAATGGCCTCTGCAACGAGCCCGAAACATCGAGGAAAGAAGGAAGAAGGACACACGGTGGAAACCCAAAAATCTATTAAGATAAAAAACAACCGTGAAAGCCTCAAACATTATATGTGTACCATGGATTTTTTATCTAATAAAAACCAATAAGTATGCATGAAAAAGTGTGCACAATTTTGTCGTATCAAAATATACCAAAACTATTATGGTTTGGTTAGGCAGGGCTTAGTTTAATAAAAACAACTACGTATGACTAACAAAGTTTAATGTGTATTATGCATGTTGGATCTTAACCGCCTACCTCCACCCTTCACCACTGCAACTTACAATAATTGTTTATGAAATCACTTACATTAAGAAAGTATTAAACATTTTAAATATATATTATATTAAACAGTACGGCGTAAAATAGATACATATAAATTATAAACAATTTTTATGTATGATAAAACGCAATTTGTGGGTATTCTTAATTTTCTTCAATGTAAGTAATGAATTTATAAATACATTGTTAGTCTGTTTGCACGTGCATATATCTAAGTATTCACGAAATGGCAGCAGGAGTTAGTAAAAACTACAATAAACATAATGTCTGCAGTGATCAAAGATTATCTTGAATTGATGTCAACCATATTTATTAATCAATTATGAATATCCTATATTATCGTATATCGATACGTCTATAAAGTTTTAGTACATAAAGGGTTAATGTCCTTTCCTACCGTAAAAAGGTCCCTCTTGAAAACAGCATTTATATTACTGTAAATTTGAATTTACGTTCAGAGGAGAAATGAAGTGGGGAACAGTATAGTTCACGTAAAACTAAGCCCCGTTATTTTTTTACGGCTGAAAAACAATTAATTTTACTTCTATGTCAATTAATGTTTATTTTCAGAGCATTTTATTGCAGATAAATAAGAACTTTAAATGAGATAACCATTTTATATGTAGATACCCTGTTTATTATATAATTGACTCATCATTATCAGCTGGGGTGGATTCACTTCTGTTCGAAGACCTCTCCGTATGGATATCCTCCTAACTACTCATCTCTAACCTATGTGATGGTCTGACTTAGTGAAGGATTCTACAATTTTCTGGATTTATTTAAGTCGAGTGCGGAATACAACCATCGCTAGAGAGACATAGCCAGAATAGTCAAAAGAAGTCACGGTTATCAACAGCAAGATACAAGAAATACCCTCTATGTGTATTATGTTCTTCGATATCTGAGTTTTAACACACTTTAGTTACATACTTTTCAATACAAATAGTATTGACACCCCGGAAGTCCGGGTAGGAAGGGGAGTCGAGGCCGCACTGCCCGATCCGACCTCCGTGCTCAATTCTCCGGTCGACCTGACGTTAATGACGCCCTTGATAGCGCGCCGACGGTCGATACGTGTGAGTCACACGACCAGCTTCCACCCTACAACTAGCTCAGTGATGTAAATTGTTCAGGGTGGTCAATCGAAGCTGGGTTTGGTAGGGGTAGAGCACGCTCAGTGTAAGGTTAGGTCTTGACAGTTGGGTCAAGATATAGGATTGACAGTTGACGATATTCAAAATGAAACACACGTTGTTCGTAGCACAAATCTTAGCAGAAAGTTTTATTTTGAACAGTTTAGGTTCACAAAAAAGGTTACTCACTAATACACACAGATACACAATATCAATACACGTGAGTAATTTTGCAACATCCCAAAATTGATAATGATGGGCGCCGTGGGCTGCGGCAATTAAAATTTAAGGATCAGCGGGACACGAAGTCCGTCACGTATCGGAGGCGTCAGCTTACTGCCTGCCAGATTGGTTATATCCCCCTTTTTTTGGTTTTATCGCTGTCCCTCTCGATCTACCCCTGAACGCTTATCCCTCTCTGTCGTTCTCGCCTGCGGCAGAATGCTTGGCCTTTACCCGGGTTTTACCATAAGGGTCGTCCAGGTCACCGTTTAGCTAGGTAGTCAAGATTTACAGCGATTTCGGGGGAATTGAGCTCAAAAGAAACAACATTAGGTATCGTAATACAAATACGATTTAAAAACTAAAATTATTTCCTTCGAGTCTCGATCATACCAATCTCGCATAACCAACTTTTATCTTCCTATCTAGCAATTTGTACATTTTTTCAGTTAATAAATAAAAGTACAGAGCATTCTACTTGATCGAGCGGCGATGGACGGAAATTTGGCTTGGTGGACTATAAGAAACATGAATGTGGCATCCATATCTTCGCTCGTACTTTACCCTAAAGGAGTCCTCCATACACGTAGAAATGTGGAGGTATCAGTATTGTGGGAAATTATTATGACTTTCAATGTATAAAAACAAATTGCTTTTCAAGTGACTTTGCATTGAAGGTTTATTTGAAGAGAACTTCTACTATGACATTTCAATACAATTTCTGATGCCATCCAATAAATTGATTACATACACGAGTCTGTGTACAAATATTGTTAAATATGCCTCCTTAAATTCATAAGATTGAACAGTGTATGATTAAATTCTACTTCAATTTAACATGTGTACCATCTCACATATTGCCGTATCAAAACTGATATTTGGATATAATATTTAGCTATAAAGTTAAGCCTAAAGTTTGCCTAAAAATACATACGTAAGTCATTATTGTTAAGGTGAATAATTACGAAAAGCACTGAGAAATTTGTACATAGTATGAGTACATAGATTATGTAAACAAAGCAACAGACATCAAACAAGGAGATGCAATCCCCCATTTTGTTTCCGAGGGGTACAAATAGAAGAAAAAATAATGAACGTGTTACAAATACATATGCATAAAAGGTCGATTCGAAAATCGTTTAATACGGAATTCATAATATGAGACTCCTTGTTTGATTCCAAATTCTTTGTCAAAACATCGTTTAGCATGGGCACATATAATAAACAAGAGGAATTTTTGCCAATTTATTGAATTGTGGGGTTTTCTGGAACCTTTTCTTTCTTCCGATGTCTACTGGGAGAGAATTTATTTGCAAAATTCAGTGGATTTTCTGTTTAGTTGTATGGAGCTATTCGATGCGAACCTAGAAGTTTGCCTCACAATTTTAGGTAAAAAAAGAGAAAATAAACTTGTTATAATATTAACTCGTCATATATATTATTATATGAGTAGGTATACACAAAAAAACTGCCAATAAAATAAATTTTTCTACCCTCAGTCAATAGTATTAAAACTTAATCAATTAGAACTATATGTCATTATTTTAACAGACAGTTTATATTAAGAAATTACTGTTTTATTACAATATTCATAATACAAAGCACCTAGCTTTATTATAATTTTAAAAAGATGTAGTAATATATAATAAGAATGCCTAAATAATTTTGAATACCTCAGCAATATAATAAATATAATATATATATATATATATAATATAAAACATATATATATATATATATATATATAATATGTATGTTTCTGAAGTTAGTTATAAGAATTATTAATTATGAATACTACCTTCTTAAATCATATGTAATTATTCATTGAATAAAAAAATATTTAAATAAAAATAATATAATACATAACATGCCAAATTCTAGCAAAATGTTTTCAAAGATTATTTTTTTTATTTGAGTATGTAGGTAAGACAATTATATTTTTATAACTTAAAAATTCTACAAAGCTTACTTACGTAAAACTTACAAAATCAACTAGTGTAAAGTTACAAAATATAATAATCTCTTCCCGGAAGTACTATAAATATGTATGTTTAGTGAAGAATATACTAAACACTTTTAATAATACATACTATCATAATATTATAGTTTAACAATATAAAAACACATCTATTTATAATATGAGTTTGTACATAAAATTTAAATGAAATTGCTTTTACAGCAAGTAATTTTCTTTTTCTTCCTGTATGTACCATGCTTGTTGCCAGATGCTGGCGATGATTTTGGTAATATTTTCCATATTTACGACTACTTTTAACAGTGATGGATATACATCGAACCCAATAGATATTTTTTTTTTGAGTTTGTGAGCCAGGACATTCTTCTTATGTTTGGGTCTCAATCTCAATAAATGGGAACCTTGATATAATGGATAATAAAAAGCAGCAATTGATACTTATCTTGACATATAATCATGGGGTTATAGTATACTAGCTTAATAATTAATCTATGTAACATCTTCGCTATTTTTTTTTTGGATTTTTTATTCTCGACATCATCTCGACGTTTTTAAATGCATTTTCTAGCTAATACAAAATAATATATTGAACGTAATACCCCGTTTATACGTGCATGGGTTTACTTCTGACAGTACGTGTTACCACGGCCACAACAACAATATGCACGTGTAAACATGTATTAAAGATTGCATGCATGAATCAAAAAAGTTCAGAAGCTTCTGAATTTTCACGTAACAACTGGTCCGTGCAATATCTGCACCTACGTAGTAGAACGACAGTAGCAAACCTGCCGTAAACAACCGAACTATACTAGGTAGAGACTTTTTTTTAGGTAAACTGATTTTCACGACCTGACAAACAGTAGGTACTAAATAATGATAAACATCACGTCTCGCTTACTCTTGAAAACTGAGATTGGCGAGACAGACAGCACCTTTACGTGTAAAAAGTTATTATCTCGATAGTTTAAAATACATACTATTGTTGTTTGTCACGAACACGATAAGTGTGCTCCTGAGAGGACACTCCCATAAGGAGTAGTACCATCCAATCGCTCGATCTGATCAAAATAGTCAATGTACCACCGGTTATAAAGTAATAGGCTTACGACCCTCGACAAAGCCAAGCCATATATGATGTATGAGAAAGTCCTACAGTTGCCCCAGCAGGTCCCACTGCTCCTCAGGGTGAACTGTAGATGAGATAAGTCGGTCACAAGGACCATGAGGAGTGATGGTAAGAATGTAAATAACGACGGAGTAATAATAAAGTAGTAATTAAAATCCATTTAATAAGATAACTACGCTCGTAGTACAAAGATTATGTGTACTAATTAAGATAGTAATAATAGGTATTTCATGTTAGTGATAGATATTTTGCCATGTTAAATAAATAGTTGATAGGTATATAAATATTGAAATAGCATAATACTGTATTGGACTTCGATTAAATGTAAACAATGTAATTAAGATGAATGGATCTTGTATTGTATAACTGCGATGATTAGGTATTGTCAGCGTGTGTAATTGTAAACCGACATTAGTATATAAATCTGTAGCCATAATTAGAGTATAATGTTAATATAATTAGACCCGCGAAATTAAGCTAGATAATAATCAATCAATATTTTAATTAATTTAATTAGACGAGAATCGATCTAGACCTGAGCTCCATACATAGCATCCACATAGCATCTAAAAACATTCACGAGGTACCGAATACCTTTGACTTCTAATTTTCATCACTTCCATATTCAATATCATGCGCGTAATCGACGCATCTCGCGCGCGAGTGCCCTGCGGTTTTTTCCGCGGGACAGGATTGCCCAATCCTGTCTCCACATATGACCGGCTCTTGGGGCTGCGTTCGCCAGTCGGTAACCGGACAGTTGTCTCCCTCGCACAACTGGATCAATTCCCTATCCCGACCGCGACTGCAGCCTCCTCGCTCATGTGTGGAGCCCCGTCCCTGTTACGCAATCTGTGACAGCCGCGAGACCTCCATACAAACACATTATTAATGATAGCTAGAGCTGCGCGTGTCCGATCAACGTACAATTTAAAATGACGTACGCGTCTACAAACCGCGGAGATTTCAATTATTCCTTAGTACGCGTAACCATAAGGGTTCGCGAGATATAGGGCTCAGAAACAGGTCAATTTTCGTTAATTTTACCGCCTTAATTATAAGCTAATTAGGTTTTTATATGTATGCATAGAGAATAAGGCCTAGTATTTTAATAATTTTAATTTTTATCATAAATGTACACGTAGCGCGTGGGCGGCCCACTTATAGGTCCGAACTTGTGGCTCCCGCCGCTCAACCAGGGCGAGACTTACGTCGCAGGGTGTATACTCATATGCTAGCTTGAACGGTGACAAACAGATTGACGTATCACACTCTTCGATGCGTTGAGTTTTCGCTTGGTTAATTAAAATCTAAAAGTACAATACAAGCTAAAAAACGCACTCATTGTATGAAGAGCTAAGTGAAAGCACGCGCTCGGCGGGGGGAATGGGACGATTTGACACCGCAAACTGGCCTCCGCCGATTGGCCTCCGGTTATTGGCCGCCGGTACAATCAGACACCGACCCAATTGGCCTCCGGGACGATCGGACGCCGGTACAATCGGGCGCCGACCCAATTGGACACCGGCCCAACTGGCCGCCGGGAGATTGGACGCCGCACGGCTGAATTAAATGCGCAAAAGAAAAGACCTACGTAACGACTTGGTAGAGAAAGTAGACACGACACTTTAATGTGCTTCTATCTACTTAGTGGTTGTACCTTATACATTTTTCGCTTATGATTGATAATAATTATTACTTATGCTTTATGCTGTTTATAAAAAGAGAAGAATTCTTTCCTCGTAAGAACTTGAAGATGTGCATAATTAAGTAAGTTATTTATTGTGTATTCTATTCATATTAAAAATAAATAATATTACATATATATACCGCCCACGGTGGCCGCGCGGCATAAGCGTTGGACTATCATGCCGTGGGTCCCAGGTTTGAATCCTGGGTCTGGCAAGTACACATATTGTTTTTCAATATGTGTGTGAGTCAGGGTATGGACCTAATAGGTTGAGCAAGTGGCTGACATCCATTTCTCGTAAAAAAAAATCTGTTAATACAAACCTCTACTCTGTGGAGGCCCATATGATCCTATTAGGATCGGACATGGTCGAAAAAAAAATAATGAATTGGTTAGTGAAAATATTATCTTTCGGCGTTTTCTCGATTTCATGTTATTATAATTGAACTTTATATTTATTCATCATCCGTAAATAAGTATTTTGAAGTTTATGAAATTACAAACAATATAAGTAGGTAAAATACTTGAAAAGTACCTACATATTACATTATATATTATATTATTGTTTGAAATGTGTTGGTCAATCGATCTTTAATAATTAGGTACAATTTATATTAATCAAGGCGTTTACGTAATAAATAAAATAAGTCTATAATAATTGACAAACTATACCGTATTCAGTACCTACATGTATTCTGTACCTACATTATTAAATATTATGTTGACAAAGCGAATTTGTATGTAGGTGCATATTATTATCAATAAACTATCGTTTGAAATAGGTGTTAGGTTTCTTCGGCTTAAAATTGCTTATTCTATTTTTATTACTAAACGTATTTTATAAAAAACGCGCTAACTCACATTAGAAAAATTTCAAGAAAAGTTGACTCAAAAAATTCAGCACGGTGCATAGGTAAATGAATATTTTTTCATAGTGCGGTATATTTTTTTACATTATTTTTAAAATAACTGGAGTAGAGTGTACTAGATATTAATTTAAGTCGAAATGTTCATATGTTAAAAATTTCACCTTTAATTTAAAATGTGTACACATATTTTTGTTGAAAGATAAATAGTATGGCTAACATCAATACATTATTATAAACATTATTATGGACGCTAAACCAAGAGATGTTACAGAGACTTGAAGCTTTCGAGATGTGGCTGTATAGATGCATCCTCAAAATTTCTTGAACTGACAGGGTGACAAATGTTGAAATTCTCAATCGAATGGGAAAGGACCAAGAAGTTCTACGTAGTATTAAAACCAGGAAACTACAGTACCTCGGCTACATTATGAGAGGACAAAAGTACAGTATTCCCCAACTTATTATTCAAGGAAAGATCAACGGTAAGCGTAGCAGAGGACGGCGCCGCATTTCGTGGCTTAAAAACCTCCGTGATTAGTACGAGTGCAGCTCCACTGAACTATTCCAGGTAGCAGACGACAAAACTAATATTGCCTTGATGGTGTCCGACCTCCGCTAGGAGATGGCACAATAAGAAGAAGAAGATAAATATTTATTTCTGAAGAAAATCTCACAAATGGAAAATTCACTGTTGGAATATGAATACGTATAATATAACAAAAACAGTAAAACAAAATAGTAATAAGTAGCAGTGTAAACTTAATAATTATATATCCTCTTTGACAACAAAAGTCAATACCACCACCTGTCACCTGACCAAGGCTACTAAGAACCATCCACACATTATATATATGGTGGATACAAAATGGTGACATGACTTGGGAAGATAATAAGAAAATAAATAATCTAGGGAAAAAAATTATATTGACTGGTGAAACATTTCACCAAGCATGGATTTATATTTTATGAGTTGTATTGTTTTGTGTAACTACGTCGAAATATATAATACCTATTATATTAATCACTAGGAAGCCGATGTTTGTAATAGGGAATTATTTTTAATTTATCTGTGGAAATACCTGGGTACGTGGGAAAGCCCCAGATATTTAAAAATAATCTGATCTAACTACCTCATTAGCTCGATCAGGGGTTAAAAAATTAATGGCCTTTGTCATGAGAATTATACAACATATTTTAATAGCGTTAAAAATATTTTTAATAGGACAAGAATTTCGAAAAATGTCTAACTCATCGGCTAACAGTCTAAGAGCCGGCTGTCCAGTGAATTCGTCCAAAAATATCAGCCAAATATAATATAAAACATTGGAGTGATCCTGAAATCGATAATTCAATACCTACTTTGATTTAAAATACAAAAGCCGATTGCCAATAAGTAACGCAATTTAGAAAGTGCTTCAGAGACAATTATAAAAGCATTAGCTCACTTCGATACAAGTAGATAGGACTCGTATAGCTTAGTGGCCAGAGCACGCATCTGGGCGCGAATCCTGTTGGATGTCGTATTTTTTTAGTTAGGTTAAATAATACTGGGTAATTATTGAGTTTGGAAGAAAATAAATCATTAAATCGACATTGACTGATTATATTGCAGCACGTTTTTATAAATTAAATAATTAGTATAACACAAATTATGACTTAATAAGTAGAATTGAACAGTAAACATATTATTAAATATATCGATGACCCAATCACATGAACCATTTTTAACTGCAACCGGTTTCGTCCACCCAGAGGCTAGTCTAGTCAGTACGATAAAAATTGCGTTTTATTAAATTAAATCAATAATAGGATTCATTTCCACCATGAATTTACAGTTAACATAATTAATAAAAGAAATATTATATTAAACAGAATTATACGACTGAACACAGTTTGAAAACCCTTTTTTTTGAGAAAAAAATAGGTTTAATAGTATTATTTCGATCAGGGTTGGCGAACCTTTTTACGTACGTGGGCCAAAATTTCCCTATTATAATTGTTCGACTGTCTGACATACCGAGATTCATGAGAAAAAAATGAAAAACAGTTTTTAAGAATGCTATTGAAAAAGTTTAAGATTATAATTGAGTTCTTGAGATTCTGTTTTCACTGTGTTTCTAGCCGAAGGCTAATCTTTTATTCGTTCAATAATTTTTTCCTTGTTTTCAAAATTTCAAGGAGATCGTGGAAGCATTTTAGCAACGTTTCTTTCATATTATTATATTCCCTATCACTAACTAAGCGGTTTTCCGTTTTTAGCGATTATATTTGAGGTAAAATAATAAGCAGCTGTTTATATTTGAATGACTGCCGATAAATTTCACGAAGTTGTCATCATTGTTGGATGAATATTTTTATTTTTAATCTGTCATTTTTGCCTGATTTTCGTTGATTGGTAAAAATAATATTAAAAACCGAAGAAAACATTGCTCTGTCGTCATCATTTTTTAATATTATATACTTACTTATAAGAACATTAATTTATTTGCAAAACTTTCTTGTATATTATTAAATTATTGTAGGTTTTTTTCTCTTTTCAAAATAAAACATTCGCGTGCCATGAAAAATCATCTCGCGTGACACTAGTGTCACAGGTTCGCCATCACTGATCTAGATTCATTCCGCTGTAGGGTTAATGCTTTTAACTTTTGCATTATCTACTTAGTATTAGTATTTTGAGATGTTTAAAAAATACCTAATGATTATTTACCTTTGTATACATAGACCATAATTTCGGAGTATATTTTCGGGGCAAATTTTCATAACAGCTAAATATGGTAAAATAAAAAAAATGTATAATCCTCGTCATAGACATATGATGCAAATCCTTACTGCTTATTTTAATGATAATCTAGTTTATATTCTAAATTTAATTAAACGTTAATTTTTTTTTTCTAACAGTGCTTTAATGAATTAAATTTACAGAAAAGATGATCGCATATATATTACAAGTTTTAGGTAGATAGGTGGGAAGGTACCTAATATTGTATTATTAGGTTCCTCCATTTATTCCTTTATTTTTATGGATAGTAATAAATATTTTGTGTAGTTTTCGTATGTTATTTTGTTATGAGGTTTTTTTAGATGAATATGTACGTATATTATGTTATTTAAATATCATAAGCAGGATTATAAAATACCCATACGATGTGTATTTATGAACTGCATTTTGTTTTTATATTATTAAAATGTATTGTCTAAAATAGGTTGTCATTGAAAATAAATGTATTATTATAATTGTCGTTTTATTTATCAATTTTGCTTAGCACTGCATAATATTGTGTTTTATTTTATTATTTAATATTGGTATTGTCTTTTCATCAAGGCTTCACTGTGAGTTAATACCGTTAAAGAAATTCATATGTAAGTATTATTATAAAAATATGACTTAGCAAATAGTGAATATTATTAATTACTATAAGGTTACTTTACATATTTATCCATCAACCTACTGAAATATTTACAGCAGATTATTTTTTTAAATTTTTAAAGATATTTTTATTTACCCTAAAACACACTTTAAAATGTATTGTTTTAATTTAAGAAAAGTCTGAAAGAATATTATTTTCATTCAAACTGGCTCAATTTAACTAATAAACTAGAAACAGACAACAAAATAAAAAACACACGACGAAATAAATAACAATAGCTTAAGTGTTTTATGGTTGTATTTTAAATCATATACATTTAATAAGCTTTAAAAAAATATGTACCATATACGAATACATATATTTTGGTTACTTACTGTTTTTATTTGGTGTTTTTCCTCGCTTTCTGTAAAGTTGAGTTTCGCATAACATATACTTAATTATCCCCTTTATAGGGACACCTACAGATTCGTAAATATAAATAAAAATACGTAAATTTAATTGTGCACATCTTTAAAATTTTTCCATTATTTTTATAAACATCATATATATACTATACTTAAATAAAAATGACTAAAACTTCCAATAAAGTTACAAATTCGCTTTGTCAACATAATATCTAATATAATATGTATATACCTTTCAAGTAGTTTACCTACTTATATTGTTTGTAATTTCATAATCTTCAAAATACTTATTTACGGGTTATATACACATATAAAGTTCAATTATAATGACATGAAATCGAGAAAACGCCGAAAGACAATATTTTAACTAACCAATTCATTATTAATATTTGTTGTTTTTAATATGAATAGGTAGGTATACACAAAAATTACTTAATTATGCACATCTTCAATTTCTGGCGAGAAAAGAATTCTTTTCTTTTATAAACAGCATAAAGCATGAATAATAATTATTATCTATCATAATAAAAATATATTAAGCGCAAAATGTATTAGGTACAACCACTAAGTAGATAGAAGCATTTATTAAAGTGTCGTGTCTACTTTCTCTACGAAGTCGTTACGTAGGTCTTTTCCTTTGCGCATTTTATTCAGCAGTGCGGCGTCCAATCTCCCGGCGGCCAGTTGGGCCGGTGTCAAATTAGGCCGGCGCCCGATTGTACCGGCGTCCGATCGTCCCGGAGGCCAATTGGGTCGGTGTCCGATTGTACCGGCGGCCAATAACCGGAGGCCAATCGGCGGAGGCCAGTTCGCGGTGCCAAATCGTCCTAGACCCCTCGGCGGGATACCGCGACGACGAATTTGTACCAGCAGCCCGCGCCCACCGAATACAGTTGATTTCAGCTCTCTCGTGACTTGCGGTTTCGCGGGGCAATCGATTAAGTCCAAATCTCATAATGAAAATGATATGTGGATTTTTGACCCGTGGAACGCTCGTCCTAGGGGATGAAATCTCCCGATTCAAATAAAAACCCAGGATTTCTGAATCCTGTATCCAGTTTTTCACTGCTCCCGGGACCGAGTCTACGCAGGACGTCGGTCTGGCATTTTTATACAAATTCATATATTTGTGCAAGTCGCACAGGAGTTTGGGACCGCCCAACTCCCCCTTTCCTCCTGCGGGTAAAATACCTAAAGTTGGACTCTGTCGTTTCGGCGCGAGAAATCATTTATAAATACCTAACCCCGACTTATTTTCGAACATAAATACCTATCTGGTACTTTAGTATTTTCGAACGAGAAGTATAGTTTCGTACAGTGGTTCCTCAACGGAGGCCCTAAATCTTTTCGACTTTTAACTGCTGCTCATCGGGTCGCATGAACCTGACTGTCAATCTAAGTTTAATATATGAAACTTTTCTCCAAATTAATATTTCTTTGCTACGAGTGTTAATGTACTTTATCATTTGGCGGATGACCGTATACTGTGCTTCGAACATTTATGTGAATAATATTAACTTTTTGAACACTAATAATTATAATATGATGAACCATTGTGAACTTTTGTGAACTTGAACAATATATGGAACATCTACCGACTATGAGTTTTATTCTGATGACCATCCATCTGCAGATCTTGGCCTGTGACTCCTCAAGGCATTGACAACCTCTGCTTCCAAACCCTTGGAACTAGCCGTGGCAGTAGAGGGCCCCGTCACTTACTCACTACTCACGACCGAATGCCTACTGATATTCTTTTGTAAATCTTATTAATTAATATAATCCTAAGTTAAAACAATCTGTGTGACGCTTTTTGGAGTGGACTGTAATTTGAAAGAGATGGTGGTTTACGTATCTAGGGGGGCGGTGGGTGATACAAGATGCCAGACAATGACTTTTATGTTGAAAGGGCTGGCGCGCGCTGGGGCCGGTTCGGTGTCGGTGTTCACGAAATGGCGCACTGGTAAACGGACGATACACTTTGATGGATGATATATGAGGTTGATGAATGATGATAATAGGTTGTATGAATGATTCAATTAAATTAAATTTCATTTTAGTTTTTTTAAAACATATTGTGGACATTACAAATTATAAGTTTAAGACGTTCACAATATGACATTTAGAAACAAAGATAGGTATATAAATAATATATAACAGTATTACATAAAAAAAGAGATAGATCAGTATATAAATTAGATAGGTACAAGGAAGTACACCGGATGAGTTAAGCTGACCCTATTTTAAGAATTTATAAAACAGCGTCCACCTAAATTCATTCTCACGTAGGTGGAATATATTAACACCCGACGCAATTTCATTGAACATAGTTATCGCCCTCCCAATTGGCATTATCAGTGGCAGGTTGATTCTGCACCTTGGGAGAATAAACAACTGATGGTCTCTATTTCTAAGATAGTTATCAGTTATGATTGACACGACGTTCACTCAAACCGTAACATACTAAATGCAACGAAGGTCGAACAGATATGTTTTGAGTTACTCATGCAACATGCACCCGTTCGTTGTCTTGAGCTAACTCATGCCCGACGGCTTTCTAGAAGTAACTCAACTTAACTTTCATTACGGTCAATCATCACCCGTGACTGATGATCTTGTGACAGTAATAAATAAGGATTTAAGGGAGATGGGAAGAAAGGAATGAGGCCCACTACAATCGGCCCAACCAGTATATTTAATATTATTAACTGTCATAAAAGTCAAATTTCAGATGAGCAAAGTATTTTTTTACAACATTGTTGTTATAAAATTTTATGTATCACTTTTAGAGTATTATGATTGAAATTTTTACATCACTCAAGCATCATAAATAAACTGTAAAGATTTGATTGCTTCCGACTGGCAGATAAAGAGAATTTAAAAAATTCAATGCAAGAAGCGCACTTTACTACAGAAATTATTATATCTACATACGGAATAATATTGCCGGGGCACGTTCGACTTTGTCATTATTTTTTTTTATCTCCTCGTCGTATTTTTGGCAACAAAAAAGGTTTGCTAATATAATACACATATATTTTTTACACAAGTAAAACAAGGAGATATGGGTCATAAACTGTCTGTGTGCTGTAATAGGAAATAGACGTGACTTGTTTAATTTAACAAGAAGTTGAATATACTTGAAATTTTAGCCATAACATGGAGGTCTTGGGTATGTTAACCCATTCGGTACCTACAAGAATGTATTGTACCAACTACATAAATTATCGTACACGCTCTTAAAAACCAAAAAAAGAAGATTACATAAAAAACACAGTGATTATAAAATTAACAGTAAATTTATGCTTATTAGTAATCCTTGGCGTACTACTTATAACCTTATTTTTTTTTATCTTGAAATGAATTAACAATCATTTAGATAAAAAAAAAATAATTTAACATTAATTTTAACATATCAGTAACAATATTCGTCCTTCCATCTTTTCATTTCTAGACATACAAACATATTATAAAACCGATTAAGGTAACTATTGTCCGGTAACTTGACTTGTCAGAACTATGACTCATCACAGTGATCGAATGGAATTGTTTTGTACTCTTGCCTCTTTTAAATTAAGTTGCGTCAAAATTGATCACGCACTGTAACTAGACGACTGTATTTTCACTTATATCGCATTTCTTCTCTTCACATATACGCAAAAAGCTCACGTAGCATAATAAAATGCAGAAACTGCACTGCATCAGCCACGTGTATAAAATGCCAGAGGATATACCAGCAATGGGGGGCTATGTACGCAACCCCCGATGATAAGAGAAGACCTGGACGGACTGTGCCACAGGGGATTTACCTACTCGACCAAAGCAACAGGAAAGTGTCAGCGCTGGATCGTCCAGGATGAATGAAGTTTTTGAAGGAAGCCAAGACCCATCAAGGGTTATAGTGCCATACTAATAATGACCAGCGCTTGAAATATAATATTGTATTAACCGGAGCGTTCTATAATTTTCCGAAATTATTTTTTATATATATTATAACAATTATTTGTTTTATTGTAATATTATGTTTTTACATCAAGAAATATTATTGATAGTGAAAGAAATAGTTTGTACTAGAATTATTGGACTATATTATTATATTTCTTCCAGGGGCGGAGGGGTTTTAATATGCTTGCGGGCCCACTTGGTAGCGGTATCTATGCACCTTTAATAACCAATGATGGTACCTTTACTGTGCACGCTAGTAGCACTCCGGCATAATTTTGTCGGTTGAACTTTTCCCTGGAGCTTTTTTTTCGGTGCGGTCATAAACTGTTTTCCAGCAGGTAAAAGCTTTCAACGACAGTTAAATAATTGGATTTTATTCATAAGTAGAATACTTATAGGTATATCCACTCTATTTATGAAAGTAATGTAGTTAATAAAATATAATCTATATACGTACACTACATAATAATATATTGAAAATAATGAAATAAAATTTAAAATATTCTATTACTAAAATTACTAAAGAAATTATATAAAGTAATACATTTAGATTGGAGTTGAAATGCTTTACTTTATTGTATTTATACTATTCAGTGGGCCCTGTAAATTAATTAATTAAAATGAATTCAATTCAAATATTACATACTTATCTTGAGTCAATTTTTTTGTAAGATATTAATCGTTTTTTAATATTATTTCAAGACATAGCGAACTTAATTTTATTATTTCGAAAATTTTGCGCGGCAAGTGTTTGTTATTTTTTAATACATACCATATTTTCCATCACGAAATAACAGTGAAAAATATAAATTAACATATTAATTCATAAGATAAGATTGTTAGCTTGTATCTGAATTCGGGAAAAGTGGGTGCAAATCCCGCGACTGACAAATTCACAAATTGTTTTTCAATGTGTTTTTGGATAGAAACTTTCTCGTAAAAACTGTTATAAAAGCTCTTAGAAAAGCATCCAAGATTATCAACGAATTATGCATATAGCCATAAAAAGGAAATTATATACTTATATTATAACTCCTCCTTTAGCAAAATAAATATAATATGAAATGAGAAAATGACGATATCCTGTGCAGTAAATTTGTCCTTAAATCAATATGGAGTTTATCATCATTATGTATTTTTCGATTTATAAATGCAGTAAAATACGACGATAAAAATACTGAAAACTTTATATTTCAACATTATCTATTGTAATATTATGCTAAGTTTGAATTCAATCCATTGCTCAGTTTGAAGATATCGTCCATTAAAATAAATAAGTTTGTCGCAATAAGAAAAGCAAATCGCAATTGGGCTTCGTACTTGTAATAAATTTCATACAGACCGCGACTGATTTATGGGATGAAAACTTTAGTCTTGCCAGAGAAAACTGTCAAAAATCTTATTGAATTAAGTACCACAAATTCAAAATTTTGAAATGAGTCCAACTGATGAAATAATGTTTCTTGCAATTATTTAGAGTCAGAAAATAAACCATGAGTGACAGTATTATGTGATATCATACGTTTAGAGTTTAGACCATTATAATATTTTTTTTTATATTCAAATCAATGCAAAATGTATAACTACTTAACTTTACTGCTTTACCATCAGTTAGTGTGTGTAGCAATCATACCACTCAGCATTACATGGGTGACCCACTTTAATAATATGTATGTTTTGTTGTCAAAAAACAATAAATCGAAAATAATCGTCAACATCTTCTCAATCAGAACTAGTTCAGTATGGACTATTATGATTTTTTAATTGCGTGCGCATGCATGGCATCTTACTAAGCTTCAAAAGTCTCGGCTTTTGAGCTTTGAGAATCGATGTCTCCGCCGAATCTTCGGGGTACATTGGTACGACCGCGTTACTAACACCCAAGTTCGTGAGCAGACACAGTAGCCTTCAGTGATTGAGGTAATCACGAAGAGACGTGTTGTGTGGCTGTGACTTGTGTTCCGGATGCCGCCAAAGAGTGCGACACTTCGTACCCCTGTAGCACAGCCTCAAAGATTCAGTCATCGTGAACGGCCCTCCCTCACCCTGCAGCGGTGCTACAAAAAGGATCTACGCGCTGCAGGCCTGGAATGGTGGGAGGCGCAAGATTTGGCCATGGATCGACGGAAGTAGCGCGAACCCCAATGCTGGGTCATGATAGGGTGAAAGAAGAAGAAGAAGAAGAATTGCGACAATGTCTCTTGTAATAATATATGGACTGCATTAGTATAAATAAAAAGGACAATCCACAAATCCTCACTATCGTCACGAGTCCGCCACTCGACGCACCACTCTCACATTGAATCCGATTACTCAACATAGTCAACCGTCATTCCACTCGAGTCCAGTTTCTCAGTTAATTAATAAAATCAATCTCTCGATCACATCGATATCACCAGTACATCCATACCCACAATTATTACCTCACGTTGTCATCTTTATTATTGTATTTATTTATTCGTGTAACGATAAATAAACATTCCCCTCAACAACTACGTTATCTTCTCCACCTCATTTTCCCCAAATATGCATTCACTGCTGGCTACAAATTTTCCTTTGCTCCTTTCACTCTTCTTGGTGGTCACATAGTTTTTCGATGCCATGTAATTCCGCTGAACTTATTTGTCGATCCGGTGGGCTACAAGGTAACTTTGTGAGTGTTAAGTGCTTCACATGCACTACTCCATGACAGAAGTTGTGAATTAAATATCCACATAAGCAACATGTCTAGTTTTTGCCAGTATTTCTACCGAACATGAGGAATTCGTCGATCAAAGTCGAGATTAAAGGAACGAATTAATTAGTGTCATTTTTATTCATCAAAATGATTCATTTTTTATTATTTAAATATTGTACGGAATATAATATTCATATGAGATTAAGAGTAAAAGTCTCACCATTATATTATATTAAAAATAATGGAATAAGACGCATTTCCTATTGTAAACTTTTACGTGCCGTGGGAAATAAGCTTGAAAATTTTGTATAAAAAAAACTGTATACATATTATATAATTAACACTGTTAAGCCAAGCGGCTAATACGTCGGCTTATAATGTCATGGATTTCATGTTCCAATTCTGGCTCTGGCAAATACAAATATTGTTTTACAATGCATATTATTTGTAGTCAGAGAATGGACCTAATAGGTTAAGTAAGTGGTTAACATCAGTTTTTTGTAAAAACAATAATCTGTTAATACAAATTTCCATTTTAAGGAGGCCAATATGATCTTCTTAGGTTTGGACATTATAAAAAAAAATAAGAAAAGACAGAGCATCATAATGACATGACATATTTTTAATACAAATTCCACATATTGTTAAGACCCCAAATTTACCATTCCTATACGCCATTTGCACCATTTTATTTGGACATTTTGTACAGAATATTTTTCATATCAATCATATTCCAAAATCAGTGTTTATTCGTCATATGAAATCACCCGATAATAGTTACATAATATGTATTACGTGTTGCTGTTATTGACATGCTCGTAATATGCAAAATACGGATTGGCATGTGGAAGCAGCTAAAACCTTCTTCAATAGGAATCAAGCAAGGCTGTATGTGCTCTCTTTCTTTTACATACTATACTGTCTCGCTAGAATTTATAAAAGAACTAAAATAATGGTGTGGGTCTTCATCTGAATGTAGCGAATATCAAATCTATGTAGAGTTCTGCATGCATTGAATCCGACACATCTCTATGGGCTACCAGTCTGTATGTCGAACTATTCACCAAATTTCCGTCGTTTTAATAAACTTGGAGACCACATGGGCATGGCGAGGTGTTCATTCAGCCATTTTGGAGTCACGTAGACCTCAAAGAAGGTGCGGAACGTGACGATAGACCGAGTAAATCGGCGTCAAATGCTTGTTCTGTGCCGATGATGCAGAATGATAGATTGAAGTATGCAGTATGATAGATACTAAATCTTTAAATGAATAAAGCTAGCAACATAATTAGTACATTATGTATACTAAATAATATTTATGCATCTTTTTATTACAAAACTCGTTATCAGAATAACTTTTCAGTAAACTAACTTCAAAAAATGAACCAAAGATAATATGTGTACATTTAAATTGCCTGTAACATCATTTTTCATGCACGTGTGAGTGAATTCTCTCAACTATAATAATAAGAACGTTCAAGATCTACGAAGCCTTTTTAAATTCCTCAATCGAAGACCATGTTATTTAAATATTATGTAATGCAAATTTGTTTTTTTTTCAGGAACTAATTCCGTATTTTAAATAAATCAATTTATTATTTATTCATCTATTAGGGTATTCTCAAATTGATAACTGTTATGGAAAACATAATAACTGGCAAAATTGATATTATTAAATAACAAAATATGATTTTTTAAAATTTAATAATAGCCAGATATATTTATATACTTATTAACGGCGCGTGTCTCTTTAGAAAGAAAAAAAGATCTTTCTGAATCTTCTTTTCAAAGCAATCCAATGTGACGGCCGTTATCACATAAATTGTTCAAGCTTTATTTTATACAGTCTTATATTAATATTTCAGTATATTGAACATACATAATTTGAAAACACTTCATGCATATACACACTAGAAAAAAATATTTTGTAGAAAAATATACGACACCCGACGGGACTTGCACCCTGTATTTGATGGATTCGCGCCAGTATGCTTTTCCAATTAAGTTACGGGCATCTTACTAGATTACGACGATTTAAACTAGTAGTTTTTACATGAAAATGCTAAATTAGTTGTAAAAAAATAGTTTATTCTGTATATATTCGTCATTTGAGTCATGAATAGTACGTTATCAATTTAATACTGTCAAGTATTGCAATATTTCAACGAGCTCCTAAAGGTCAAAATTGAGTTTTTATTGTATTTTCAAACCATGATCCTAGATACTCCTTAAGCGTTGTAGATAATCTATTTATATAATTTTGAAGCCTTATTATCCTTTATAGTTATTTTAAACATTTGATGACTGCATAAAGTATTTTTGTTACATAAAATAGTATTCTTTTAAACCTCTCGCTCTAATGTTTTAGAATATAGTCATATTTTGGTACATAACTGTGCAGTGGTGTTAAGATTTTTTACATTTATTAATTTTTAAACGCATTTATAAAACCATTAGTATAATTTATTACGAGATAATTTTTGTAAAATATTCACGATAAAAAATTATATTGATAATCTCTGTGATCCCAAATTAGACAAGAATTAGGCATTTTATTATTCAAAAAATCGGCAAGATTTACACATTTGAAGATAATTCTAAAGATATTTATTATAAGCTATGTTTTTGACCATTCAAGTGTGATAAACATCTTATGAATAATGATTGCTTTATAATAATTATTGACCTATGAATAAGGTAGTGTTTTTTTGAAATACGCAATTTCTTTTGGCATTCCCCAGTAGTTAAACTACAACATACAGCCGTAGCCATAAATTGACAAACTATAATTAAAGTAGGGAGTAAAATTATGTTAACGCGCGTGTTTGAACATGTACCTAACCGATTTATTTTTTTATTTTTTTTAAACGGTACATGTTCAAACACGCGCGTTAATATTATTTTACTCCCTACTTTAATTATAGTTTGTCAATTTATGGCTACGGCCGTATGTTGTAGCTTAACTACTGGGGAATGACAAAAGAAATGTCGTATTTCAAAAAAACACTACCTTATTCTTAGGTCAATAATTATTATAAAGCAATCAATATTCATAAGATGTTTATCACACTTGAATGGTCAAAGACATAATTTATAATAAATATCTTTAGAATTATCTTCAAATGTGTTAATCTTGCCGATTTTTTGAATAATAAAATGCCTAATTCTTGTCAAATTTGGGATCACAGAGATTATCAATATAATTTTTTATCGTGAATATTTTACAAAATTTTTCTCCTAATAAATTATACTAATGGTTTTATAAATGCGTTTAAAAATTAATAAATGTAAAAAATCTTAACACCACTGCACAGTTATGTACCGAAATATGACTATATTCTAAAACATTAGAGCTAGAGGTTTAAAAGAATACTATTTTATGTAACAAAAATACTTTATGCAGTCATCAAATGTTTAAAATAACTATAAAGGATAATAAGGCTTCAAAATTATATAAATAGATTATCCACAACGTTTAAGGAGTGTCCAGGATCATGGTTTGAAAATACGATAAAAACTCAATTTTGACCTACGACGAGCACGTGGGCCGTTAAGTATAACCATTGTTTCGTTCGCATGAGATCAAAATACTGATTTGCTCAGTATACTCTTGACTATAATTAAATACAAATTAATAAATTGATAGGTAGTTACTAGAAGTGAGTTAGAAAATACTGTCACAAGTTTGCGTACTCAAGTCTCAGCATGTTCTACCCATACTCAGTACGTGTGGACCAATAAACTTGTTCCAAGAAACTTGTTCGAAGTTCGAATGCATGCGATGAAATTATCACCGCGACTCGCTAATTGGTACTGTTAGTAGACTTCCAATACTATTGACAGTAAATGCGCGCGAGCGAGATAGCATAATGCACGTATGTCTAGCCGTGATATACTCAACTGTCATTGCTCTCCCCTTTTCCCCAGTTGTAAAGTTGGTATAGTGAAGGACAGAAATGGTGACATGTTCGTTTTATAGTAATACTATGGAGTTAGTTTTAGTTCCAGTCGAGTATAAAACTTATATCGAGTTGACGTCAGTCTCAAGTCCCGGAATGGGTACTAGTACTAGAGTTCTAGTAAGTATTTACGCGTTTATGTGGTTTTGTCACGTCAAGTTTCTCGATTTTTAGTGTTATAATTGTAACTTATAAATTGAATTCAAATTTTATACGTAATTGTGTAAATGGATAAAATTTATTATATAAACAATTTGTGTAAAAATGGCTTCTAAAAAGTCAAGTACGCCAAACGCTCTATAAACTATTCCAATGACTAGTAATATTTTGGAACAAGTTTCGACAATAAGTATTTTTACATACTGGTAGTAAGTATACTTAGTCTTAAAAATCGACCAGTTTTCCCACCTCTAATAGGTTCTATTAAAATTATGACGAACGCAAGTGAGTTTTTTTTGATAACTTCAAAATAAATATTCAATCTGACCCTTCCTGTACACGTGTGAAACTTTTGTGGGGATGCAAGTGACTGTAAATTCAACTGTGCTGTAACAAAGTGACGTTACGTGTTGGCGAGGACATTGCATTCAAACGAAACACTTGCCATTCTCTTCGCACACACCTGTCCTGATTCTAAGAGCTTTAGGAGAAATGCTTTGAAGTAAAAAGCAACAAAGATATAATTTTCAACATAAATACTATTGCAACAGTGCAAGGAGAAATATAATCTTGTCAGAATAAATAAAAATATATTGCTATTTGCATCATTTTAGTCGTTCAAAGATTTTTTAAATTAAATGTTTTTTTTTATTCATTTCGATATTTTTATACTGTCTTATGCATGGTAGTGCAAGTTGATTTACGCCCTTTTGAAAAAAATACGTGATGTTTATTTTTAAATTTATATTTGATACAGAGAAAGCATCCAATGGGATGGGTGAATTCTGATAATCATTCTTTGTAAAACGTAAGGACGTAATCTCAATTCTAGGATACACATGGATGGAATGGTCCGTTTCTGAGCAAAAAGTTTACCATTTCTTTTATTATTTGTATATACTTAAATTAAAATGTAAAAATATTAAATTATTCAATTCTCAGTAGGTAGGTACTGCCAAGATTTAAAAAATATTATATTTTATTAACAGTTTAAACGTAGTTATAAGAAAACAATGCATAAATTATCATAGACGGGTCTATAGTTTAAAGGCAAGAGCACTCACCCGGAGAGTGGAAGATGTGAGTTCTAGTCCCAATTGGTACTATAGATTTTTAAAACGCACTTTTTTCTGATTACCATCAAAATTGACATTTGTGTTCAGTATTGTTTGGCAAATCATTATGGAAAGATATAGGTACAGTTGTACAGGGTATACAAAATTGTTAAAATTTTTTCCAACAATAATGAATCTATGAGTTGCTTCGTTTCGGGCATTACGTGAAATTTATCGTCAAAATAATCGACATATAGAGCTTACTATTCGTAATTTAAATAGAAAATTCGAGTCAAATGAAAATGTTTGTGATAATTAAGAATTCAACCAGTTAAAAACGTAAATTTATTGCTTAATACGTAGATATTGTGATTTAAAGTTTGGATGAAAATCTAGTACAATCAATTACACGTCGTTTTCAAGAACTTTGACTTTCTAATGGCACATGTGATATTCTAAATAAAGGTTTATATTTTTAGACTTATAAAAAACAGTTAATATAAGAACTTAAACCGAATGACCATTTGGTGCGTCAAAAATTTGTTGATTGGGCATTAGAGCAAAAAACCGGTTATTTCGTGAAAAAATCATCTTCAGCGATGAAGCTCATTTTTCGTTAAATGGCTTCATAAATAAGCACCCACATGACTTATAAAAACCTACATGCTATTCTTGAAACATCTTTACATCTACAAAAAAAAACAGTTTGGAGTGGTTTAGGGACTGGAGGTGTAATTAAACCATATTTTTAAATATTTAATATCTAAATTTATTGTCTAATTAACGAAAATGCTATGAAGTTACTTCAGTGGTGCACCCAGGATTTAATGTTGGGGGGGGGGCAAGGAGGAGAATGTAAATTAGTCCCATGGGCTCTTTTTCTTCTTCACAGCCTAATTTCTCGTTTATCGGCCTTTTTTCTATTGCACTCGGTGTACCAACACCATGGTCCACATATCCTGAAACGGGCCCTCAGGCTAGGATATTTGGCGGCCCCCTACCTACCGCTAAGATTAAAGGTAGTGTGAAACACTATATTAACGTTTTTCAAATTGTGTTTTAGTTCAAATTAAGGGTAGGTACTCATACAGTGAATTATTGGCGATTTTTAATACATCTAATTTAATAATGGAGCTGTCGAGTCTCGACACTTAATAATCAAAAAATATATTTTTTACTATTAGACTTTTTTTACTATTAAAGCTAATTTATGATGTGTGTTAATCTCACTTATCTGGTCAACCTGACACGCCGGGTCCCCCACAGCCCGGGCCCTGTTAGCCCTTCCCAGCCATGGCCTCCTTGGATCCTTGCCCCCCCCTGGGTGCACCACTGAGTTACTTACTGTCAATGGAGAACGCTACAAAAACTTTATTACTGATTTTTTTCTGTCATACATTAGATGATTTTGATATAGACGATATGTGGTTCCAACGACGACATGTTCTTGACACAATCAACTTATTGAGAGTTAATTAATTAAATATAATAAATATCTATTATGTTGATAACCCTAACTATACAAGAACGTCACTAATAAACTAGAGTAGCACCGACGTCGGTTACGTTTAAGTTAGTAATAAGCATTTATTTTAATTAAAAACAAGCCAAACGTTTTCTGATTTACAGAATTTGAAGAACCTCAGTTTAAATGTGGTTATAAGAAATAGTTTGCATGCATTATAGACGGATGGATAGTTTAAAGGCAATAGTGCATAGCTAAAAAGTGAAACACATGATGTTTTAGGCTTTCACGGTTGTTTTTTATCGTAGTAGATTTTTGGGTTTCCACCGTGTGTCCTTCTTCCTTTTTTACTCGACGTTTCCGGATCGTTGCAGAGGCCATTATCAAGAGATATGTTTTATGATGAAAATGTAGTGTATGTATGTGAATGTAAACGTTGCTCTAAGAATGTCAAAATGAATCAGATTAGTTAAGAGCAAACGTTGCTCAGAGTGATCTGTCAATCGTTAGGACCAGGGATACCGGCTCATTGGATTCATTTTGATATTCTGAGAGCAACGTTTACATTCACATACATACACTACATTTTCATCATAAAACATATCATCTCTTGATAATGGCCTCTGCAACGAGCCGAAACGTCGAGTAAAGAAGGAAGAAGGACACGGTGGAAACCCAAAAATCTACTACAATGAAACACATGAGTTTGAGCGTTTTTTAGATCAAAATATTTACGAATACATAAAATAATAATGATAATAAAAAAGTGTTTTGTTTTATGAAAACGTCTAGACCGTCTGATGAACTTAGATTAACAAAATATTCTACATAAATAAAAAATATATACCGAAGAATTTGCTTTTATAAGCTAAGATATTAATTTATACATCGTTTTTTTATAAAAGTTCTAAAGCATAATTAAATATTTCTATGTAGGTGTATTGTAGATGTAGATGAACGTTTACAGTCTATAATGTGTATGACCTCCGACGTTCTTTTTGACAGGTAACATTTAAAAAGAAAAAAAGTTTTATTATTTATTGGCAGAGAAAAATACACGCAAGGGTTAGGGTTAATATAAGACATTTTTATAAATTATTGGAAGACGTATTTTTTAATTTTATAAAGTATATATCCTACAGGATAATTGAACATGTTTCTTTATTGGTACATAGTAGATACAATTTAATGATGGTACGTTCTGTCAGTATATTCATATTGTGTGTGCAGCCTTTAACGTTATAGTTGATAGCTAACATTTCTAAAGAAAGAAATTTTATTATTTTTATTGGCGGAGAATTTATATTATTCTGAAATCTTTTAGATTGTTTTATTGACACATCAATTTATTTAAATATGTATATAAAAAAGTCATCTTGCTTATATGAAAAATAAAAACTGAAAATGTGAGTCATCGTTTTGGATGAAAAATAAATTGAGGTACTTATAGCCTTATAATATTGTGTATGTATCAAAAAATGAAATGAAAAAATTGAACGAAGTCTTATGTAAAATCTATGAATGAATTGAAGATTATTTGGCTTTATCAAAAAATAATATTTTAATAAAATAGCGTTATTATTTGCAATGAAACTAGTTTGTAAAATTATGGCGTAAGTTAAGTCTACGACTATATACTATATTATTGAAAACACTACTTAAGTTAATTAAACTACGTACCTTCACCCTATCATGCTCCAGTATCAGAGTACAGCGTCAGTACAGGGTCGTGCCGTTTTCCTTGATCCATCGTCATGTTCTGCCATCGAAGCATCACTGCAGGATCAGGTACGGTCTGTCACAGCGAAGGCCACCCGTGTGACTGTTGTGCGTGACTTTAGGGCGGTATCTAAAACACGTCACGTCAAAGCCACATAAAGCGTGTCAGCTTACAAATTCGAGCATTTGTAATGCGGTTATACACAGAGTTCGTGGAGACATCGATTATCAGAGCTCAAAAGTCAAGATCTTTGGGCATTGTTAAAATTCCATACAGGAGAACAGGTATGAAACACGCGATGAAAACTAACAAAATACAGCATTGACTTTCATGCGATTCTAAATTAACTGAATGCATAATTTCACTCAGGTCTTGTGGATTCCATGCTTAATAGTCAATACATACAATAAGTAATCCAAATACAAAATATTTTCATAATATCCCCACGTTAATTAGTGATCATATTATTTTTTTTATTCAACGAATAATTGACAAGATTTAAGAATGTAATATTGAAATTTAATTGTAATTATTGAACATACATAATTTTTGATAATACTTCTGAGAAAATATATTAAAACCAATAGAAAAAATCTTTTTGAAAAAAGTAAGGTAAGTATTTATAGTACCTTTAGCATAGTGGTCTATGTGCGTGGGCGCGAAACCCGAGAGATTTTCGATTCCTGCGGGGTGTCTTACTTTTGGTGTTAAGTGTTTTCAAAAATTATGTATGTTCAATATAATTATCCTTTGAAATTTATTCATAGATTATTGTGAAATGACCATTCATATTATATACGAATTACTAGCCCATCGACTTACTACATTTCACACTCGCACGAAGGCGTAAAAATAACACATGGGATAGGTAAATTAAAAAAAGGACCCAAGTGAAAAAAGATTCACAAATCTGCGTGGATTAATACAACAAACCCTTACCTGCTATAAAGAAATTTATAATGATAAGAAAAAAGATAGCCCGGAAACAGTGAATACTTTTTAAAAAAAAAAGTGAATATTTTTTATCAAACTGGACTTACGACAAGATTGCCAGAACGGAACTCAGTCGTAACTCGAGAAACACCTGTAATTTAATAATTTGTTACTAAAGATCAACTATATACAATATTAAAATACATTCTTAATTGAAAATACATAACATAATATATAAAAGCATCAGAAACATAATATTAAAATATATGAGAAAAATAACACAGAGAATCTTGGAACTATTAAGTGAAAAGTTAGTCTGTAGTTTGGTGGTTAGAACCTTTGTCCAACAAGCCAAATATATACTATGTTTGAATTCGACTTTGAGTCCAAGACTTTTCCTAGGATTTTTCTAATACATATGTGTCGGTTGCTTATCCAAGTTATGCATTATTACCTAAATTAATTATAATTTTGTCTATGCATATTAAATGTGACACTTGATGGAATATAGATTTATTATTTTAAGTGTAATTCAATATTATTGATAATTGCAGAAGATGGACGAATGGTACCGTGTTCGATTATGAATTAATTTTGAATGTGTATTTGTTTACAGAGAATGAATTTAATGAGTTTATCAATTGGCTAACATCGATTTTTCATTAAAAATCAATGGTTATTGAGATTGTGGATGTATTGCGATAGTCAGCAAGGATGGTTCTGTAAGAAATTAAGAAAAGAAACATATTTATTTTAACATATTACTTTCTTTATTGAATGAATGAAAGGCTTGTAAAATCAATATAAATATCGGTTAAAATCTAATGAAGTTAAAATATAAAGAAGTCAGAATGCAGTTATCTAATCTAATTTTACCCTACTTGTCTCGCCAACCTTGAGACTACGATCAATCTAATACTTTGTTTGGATATCATAACTGAGCATCTGGCGTTCTGAATATAAAGTATGTATTAAAGGTACGTAAAAAAATCTGTTAAATAACCTCTTCGTAATGTGGCTTTGATTCACATCGAATTGTAGAGCCAATAAAAATATATATTGAAAACTACCATTTTTTCCATGATTGTCGTTTTAAAAGGATTTTATTGTGATTGTAATTTTCTCTATTTCCCGGAGAACACTCTATCTTTATCTATTTTTTTACCTTTGTCAGTGACATTACCCCATTCCCTGGATTACCTCATCCATTCAGTCCCTTCCTTTTGGAGACGTCTTTCCATAAAATGACAAAAACTGTCACAAAGTTACGTGATTGATAATCCTTGTGAAAGTTAATCAAAAATTTGATACACCGATCATACTTATAAAACTTGACAAAATTTTCCGCACTCCTCAGTAAAGTAAAGGATGATTCAAATCACTTGTATTTTTTAAAATATAAAATTTTCACCAATAACCCCCCCCCCCCACCCTACTGCCAGTCTTAAAAAAGCAAAATTCGGAATATTTATAAATATTTCTATTAATAAGTACTTACGTACTTAGTACGCCCACGGTGGCCGCGCGGCTTAAGCGTTGTACTATCACACCGTGGGTCCCAGGTTCGAATCCTGGGTCTGGCAAGTACACATATTGTTTTTCAATTTGTGTGTGAGTCAGGGTATGGACCTAATAGGTTGAGCAAGTGGCTGACATCCATTTCTCGTAAAAATCAAAATCTGTTAATACAAATCGGACATGGTAGAAAGAAAAGAAAGTACTTATTTGATTTTTTTTCGAAATTACGACGCACTGCGGAACTCTAACATATTTTATCCACTAGCTTTGCAGCAATGTGCATTACCAATTGAAGAGCGTACATTCCATCTAATTACAACGACTTTAATTAGTATTATTTATATCTTGAAAGTCTCGATTAATTGTATTAATTTTGTCAAAAAAAAAAATACTTATTACTAAGTCTAAGTATGTATATAACTAAAATTTGGTGACATAGCTCGATTCTAGTAAATAATGTGATTAAATTTGATTTAAGTGACAAAAGCCAATTACCGAGGTGCATCTCCATACCATGCTATATTATCCAATGTTTATGGATCATTCTTTTACTGGTACATGTGACAGAAAGTACAGACTGGTTTAACACTAAGTGTTTTAGGCACAGTGGGAGGTTACCTTTATATACTATATTTTGGTACTTTCTACAATTAGCCATGTATATAATGTTTTAATCGTAAAAGTTTTATTTAAATATGCAAACAATGTAGTAATGCAAAATACTGTATAATATTTAAAAACAAATATATTAAATGTATTGTATCATTATCTCCCGATAAAACGGCGTAATACTATTTTTCAACCTAAATTATATTTTTCTATTATATATAATTTATTTAAGTATGTTATTTTTATGGATGTCGTCCAAAGTTTGTTTCGTCCAATATGAAGGTATAATAATGTATTGGAACAATAATAATTTTAGATATTATATAGTTTAGTTAGCAAAATTTACTAAAAAATAATTAAATTAAAATTAAGCATGACAACATTAAAATTTTGATAAATCTTGACGCGATTGATTCAAAATTTAAAAAGATGCTTACCATTATTGATGGAATTGGAAAATATTCAAGATGCATAGTGGGAAATATCTGCATGCACAGTATATACCTGAATAGGTAGCTTAATTCGTAAACCACTCGCCTGACATAGATGAGGGTTGAAATTTAATCTCATTCGGTCCAAGATTTTTATATAATTTTCCTAATATTATGTTTGTTAGGCACTAACATAACAGGTAATGTTGTTTCGATGAGAAATATTATTTCATTAAACAAGGTCTTAGAAAAAATAATTCATTGAAATAAAATTATTTTATTCAAAGATTAATTAATTGTTTATTTAATTATTAGCAAATTCATTTACGTTAAAACTGAAATTCGAAATCATGACATTGGTTAGTAATTAAAGTAAGTAGGTACACTTTTTTAAACTATGCAGCTATATTTACTGCTAGTTAATTTCGTAGTAATTATTTAAGCCGAATACTACTCAATAATTGTTAAAACACATTAGCGCAAATCTATTTGATGCGGGTCTGTGCCCCGCCCGACGTCATATTTTTTTCAAAGAAGTTTTCCAGTGAGATATATATATATATATATATATCTGAGGTGTTTTCAAATTAAAGATGTTTAATAAAAAATCGTTAAAATTGTACTAAAAACTTTTATCATGTAATTACTCGTATATATTTTACATCAGGGATGAAAAGACATGAAAATAATTTGAATATTAGTATCCTAAAATCACCCTATATATTTTTTTATCTGTATTGAAATGGAGCATTTTTTCGCATAACCATAAGATAAATTACCAATACACTTCTGCGTGGCATGATTATTTTATCAATATTTTTTTACCAGATCAGTTTATCTAAAAAAAAAAAACTCAGTGGTTATAGGAATTCTCGGGTGATTGATTGTTATATCAGGAATAATAATGGATATTGTGTTGGGGAAAATCAGAATATTTTTGAATTTATAAGACGTAATTGTCCAACGAACAAAAATTTACGCGTGAAATGGAAAAGCCAAAAAATACACATTATATTTTTATTTTTTATATACAATTTAAGAAGACACTTTTTCATAATAATAAATAAAAAAAACACCGTTGAAATATTTTTTATTATGTACATAATTATTTTCATTTAACATTCCAATTGAGTTACAAATAAATACAATAAAGGTATAATTTTTATAACATATAAATACTCTATAAACGTTTATTGGATAATTTAAAAAAAAATCACTACATGAAGTGTATAATCGAATATAGAACAAAAACAGTGTATAGTTCATTGAGTCAAAGTACGTGGATAATAAATGACTTTAGTGAATCAATCAATCAGATATAATGTGGAAATGTCAATCTTTATAATCTAGGGTGATTACACATGTAACTAACCTAACCTACTATTATGTAACCTTTTTTAGTACACTCGGCGGAAAATAGTTGATTAAATACATTGAAAATAAATTATTTCTCTTTCCGTTTCATACCAATATAACAACGTATAAACTATAAAATTAAAACTACCTATCCATTAGTCTCGAGTAGCGACATGATTCGAATCACATTGCTGACGCAAATACGTTTTTTGAGTTACTTTCATGCTGGTATAACAATTGATAATAATATTTATTTTTGTAGTGTACCTAAGCATAGAGTTTATCGTTATGTTTTTTTTAATTTACTATAAAAATTGTGACGAAAAAAAAAGAAAAAGTTGACACAGAAATACGTATTGCCACTTTGGCGGAATTGCTCCAAATGCAAAATTACGTGATAAATTTCGTAAAAAATATACTTATTCGTCATACTCCAATTTATTAGTGTAGGATCGATTGAATTTATAATCATTGATAATATTTCTAATTGAATCAAATCACAAAATAGAAATAGTTATTGTTTCGATATAGTGAGTACCCACCAATAAAAACAAACAATTTCCGCCTTTATTTATTTAATATTTTGATGCAAATTTTTAATATTTCGATTGTAAAACATCTATCACTAAAAATTTAAAAAAATATTTAGCTTCTATTCACAGAAATATAATATTTATACCTATTTCAAATAATTAACTTTTTTCTATTGTCTATATAAAGACTCTCTTGAAACTATGTGAACTATGAAGATGATATATATTAAAATTTATTCATAAAATTACCTTGGGTTGACTGGACGAAAAATTTTGAATTGAAATTGAATGGGAAAAGACGATAAGTTCTGCGTAGATTCAAATTCAGAAAACTACATTTGTATATACCTCGGCTACATTATAAGTGGACAAAAGTACAGCATTCTTCAACGTTTCATCCAAAGAAATATCAATAGTAAACTTAGCAAAGGACGATGCCACATTTCGCGATGTAAGAATTTATATGATAAATTGATAGCTTCACCGAACTGTAAAAATTGTCTTGATGGTCATTGACCACATTTCTGTAATTAATTCTTTTATTTAATTATCCGTTCATTTTCCCAATTTATAAATTGTGTGACGTATATGTTTTCTTTCACCTTACTTTATAACGTCTTTTCTCTTTCGCTCTCTTATATCTTCATATTATGTTTTCTCTAATACATTACTAACATATAGACAGATAAATCAAGACAGATACATAATGTATTAATTGTAATAGGTAAGCATTTAATAATACTTGTTAGTAAAATAAATTTGTTAACAATGCACGATGGAATCACTTTCAGCTGATATAAGATAATATATGAGAAACTTATTTCACACAATGTGTCACATGTCATGAGTAATGCTTAATATCATTTTTCGTGATTCAAATATATTATAATATAAGATATTTATCAGTTTTTTTTCCAATATAAATTTTAAAACGTTGGCAAGAATTGTTTCGTTCAATTTATTTTAAAATTATTTACAAATCATAACAATAAATTACTACCTTTTACGAAAATTACTTTTCGATCAACTTGAAAGATTATTTTTAAGTTTAAGATTTATGTAGGGCATTCAACTGTGGTATAATTTTCCTTCAATCATAGCTGTCTCGAAAACAAAAGCACTATCAAAGCGAAGACTTGCTGATAAGAAAATAGAAGGGTTGGGCGTCTGAGATTTAGTTTACAGGTCACTACCCCTTGAGTTTCCGCCGCCACCATCATCCCAGTGCCATTCACCCAACCCCCCCACCCCCAACAACAGTTATTATAAACTTACAACGTTAATCTTGTATTCAACGAACTCGCAGACAAGTTTAGCTTTAATACACTAGGTCAATGCGATAATTATTCGTATCACGCTGCTTTAAAAAATCCTTCATTAACTGGGTACTAATTTTCTCTTTTTAACATGCCTACCTAGCTTTGCTCGATTCGGTGGTTGTACTAATTTTGTAAAAAGCTTTTTTACTAAATTATTAAGGCAATTTAAACAGAATATTCTTCCACAATCTACTTCCACAGAGTCAGCTATCTTTTCTTAAATGGACAATTTAGTCGCAATGCTACATAACTTATTATATAAATATAAGTTTACAATAGTACCTCTACATAACGTATGGTACCCTCCGTCCATTTATATGTATCGTCTTGGGTTTGGTCGCTCTCTTAGCATTTTTTTGTAATAGTTTTTATAATTGGACCAATTATATTGGCTGTCATTCCTTATTTCCCCACCTATCTCGAATATTTATTTATTATTGTCGCCAGACCAAGGCGACCAGCAGTTACGGGTCATGAGTATACCGTGATTGCAAGATACATTCAGGAACATCAAGAAAGCGGACGCGTGCAGGCTTGTTATAGCTTAGCCGTCGTTAACCAGAGTGACTCAGTCAAAACACATATGTTCGACCTTCATTGTGCTAAATTTGATACGGTTTGAGCGAACGTCGCGTCATGTCGCGTCTATCATCCATACTGAACTTGTCATCATCATTAGATCCGTAATCCACCAACCAGTAATTTCAAATTACAGTTCACTGCCGAAAAGCGCCACCATTTTATTTTTCCACTCTTCGTGTCCCAAACACAGAGCTTTCAATCAAACCATCGACAATTGGAGTAATTTACTTATTAATATATTAATAGGAACCTGCGTGCATTTTTTCACAGTTGCCAGTTGCGGCAAACTTTTTATCATTAGCTACCAAATTAATTAAAAAAATATATATATATAGATGGGGATCAAAAGCTTATTTTTAAAGTCTTTCAAATACAAATTTTCCCACGAGAATTAAAGAAATTCAATAAAAATTATAATTTTACACACAAATTTTGGCTTTTCGTGGATGTTGAACACGTCACGAGTGCCAAATGCTCGCTACCAATGCTCTGGAAAGAAACTATTTTATTGCATTGGTATCCTATGTATTTTATTAATTTTTATTAAGTAAAAAATAGTAGGTATACATAATAAATTGATACATTATGATAATATGATCATGTTATTTATACATATCTAAAAAAACCCTAATCATTTTTCTTCTATCAAATGTATACACCCCTAATATCATGTCAGGGAGATATTTTTACAGGCCTCATACCATCCGCATAGAGATAGCTCGCTACATTAGCGACGCATTTAGTCTACGAATCACGACAAATGGCAGATTTACGCAGTTATGTTGTTTTTGGTTTTAAACGTATGAATACAATAGATAGGTACTTAAGATGCTTTACTATTATTGTTATTTGTATATTATGGAGGATTAGTATTTCACTTCTACACAAATCACTTTATAGTTAGATAACTTATGATCACACTTCCAAATAGAGAAAAGGAAAATAAACATTTAGATAACAGCAGCATTTACAAAATATTATGCAATGATTGCAGTCGGCAAGGCTGCGTTAAGCGGGGGTGTTAAGTGTACGAAACACACAGGAGGAAAAATCTAGGAGACAATAAAATAACTGTTTCAACATTTCTTTGACTACTATCATATTTTCAATGAAAATGGTTAATTTAATTGGAGGGGAGGGCCAAATTTGGGATGGCACCCGGTTGACAGCCATCTTTGATGCGTCTTTGGTAGGCGAATACTTAAAGAAAGATGGAGCGGACATTCAATATATTAGTATTATATGCCTAAATAATTTATATGCGTCGTCAAGTCACAAAACCTGCTCTGAGAACTTTTTCTACTTAAGGCTATACCTCAGTTGAGGCATGATCTAAATAGATCGTGGCTAGGCGATGCGCGGATTGCGGGTCGCGGGTGCAAATGACGCATGCCGAACGAAATATAATTTGTCATATAAATCCAACATGCGTCCATTTAATGTTCTGTTTATTATTATATTAGTAACAATAATAATATATTCATTGACATGTTTTCTTTTTAAAGTAAATGGGTAACGTTTTTAGTCATCTTTACACGATTTAAGAATTAAAACCCCGGTCGCCATCACAAAACAAATTGACGTATTCACACCTCGAAGTTTGCTCTCCGATTGCCAGCGAGTCCAAAATTTCGTCGCGCCTATAGTTGAAAATTATTTGCCGTTTCACTGAAGTATCGTCTTAATAAAAAAAATATCGAAAACGGTTTTTACTTCATACTTATTACGTAAATATTATGTATATATTTTATTTTCTTATCATATAAACTGGCATTAAACGGTTATGACAAATACCAAAAGTCGAAAACATATGACACGTAATTTATAAACAGGGGGGTTTTAAAAATGACCAAACCGGTGCAAAATGTCCCGGGTAGATTTTGCGACTCGACGTCTCATTTTTAACTTTCTAGTAAAAAAAATGTGTTGTGATTATCGGGTGATAAATACATATAAATTAATAATACTTTGTTATATTTACGAATAATATGAGTTTTCGGAAAAAAACTCTGGCTTAAAAAAAACTAATTAAAACTAATTTTAACTTTATTCGAAGCAGAAAAAGGTAAGTTTTATGGTATAGTTATCATAGCATGTCATCTTTTTATAAATATTTATTTACTATGCAAAATTTTCTCTTCTTATCGTTTACTCTATTTGGCTACACAATGACATAAAATGTTTATTTTTGTTTGTAAATTTATCATTTCTATCGACAAATACTCTCAGATAAGCAGATTTTAAAATGAATATATTCCATAATTATACTTGGAAGAATGAAATCTTTTGACATATTGGAAGAGTTAAATAGTATTTATATAAGTATGATTGCACTTAATAGTATCTATACAGGCGGAGCATAAATGCAGAGGGTTGGCGCGAACTCTTTTGAGTTAATCCGCTCCAGCTCCGCTCCGGGATCTAATACTTGCTCCAGTTACAATAAAGGTTATTATTCATCATTTTCATTGTTAATTCTATTAAACAAAATTATCGGCAGCAAATTGTCTTTTATTATCTGCTTCTTTTGACATAAAATTAATTTTAAGACGCAAATTTAATAATAATAATAAAAGATCCGGGGCAGTGGGACACTAAAAATTTTCGATGCTCTGTCTGACTCTGATCCAGATCCGGGTAAAACTGCAATGCTCCTGTGCTCCGGGATCCTGTTCCAAACTCCGCTCCAACGCTCTGCATAAAAGTATTAAAGTATAGCTGAAAAGGTTACTGAAGTTAATGAATGCTCAGATTTATTTATCAGTGCCACTCTGTGATAGAAAAAAAACACTTGTATTGTATTATAAACGTATTTAAAAACGTATATATGACGCATCACAAAATATCAACTAACAGTTAATCAAAATATAATATAGATAATAATATATTCTCATATTGGAAAAATGATAATGAAATAAAAATACATAAATAAACGAAATTCACAGTATGCACAAATTGTCAAAATAAGTAGTTTTTACAAAAAAGTTTCTGTTGGTGTCGTCAGGACTAGTTTGTGCGTTATACTCGTTATATCAATTTGCAGTACCTATCCTAAAGGTAGACGGCATTAAAACAGTGCGTGATGAATACCATCATTTTTTTTTCGTTGGAAACCTTAAAATAAAACCGAGCGTGAATTGAAAAGTCTTTATTACGCAAACGTTATTTTTTATTCTCTGGGAGTTATTTTAATGCTTTCACGTGCTTTTCTACAGTTTTACAACATTTAAATTAATTAGGGGTACTTAGGAAAACGCTTTTCGTGTTTTTCATTTCCACGAACATGCGCTTTGCAAAACCTTTTTAAGCCAGGCTTAACCTTAACGAGCCTAATCTAAGCTAAACTATCAAAACCAAACTTAAGCTGATTGTATCCTACTATGAAGTAGTCAGGTTTGTGATTTTAATGACGCGAGAATCGGGTGATTTCAAAAATTCTAACGAAATAATTAAATGAAATTTAAAATTCAAACTACGTCGGTACCTATCGCAAAATATTTTTTTTTCGCCTCGATGTAACTAGGGATGTCAACAAAAGTATCAATACAATACCGTTACCAGATATTATACATTTTCTATACATCATATATCATATATCATCTATACATTTTCTGTTAATGCGATACTATCTTCCGCTACCTAAAATACAAAATAAAACTCTCGCGGCCAAGGATCATTTGATGCCCACCAATAGTTTCAAATATCAATACTTCCCTTCGATACAATACCGACATCAGTATCGAATACTGTTTTTTCAATATGACATACCTACAAACAAAAGCTATTAAATTTAATCAATGTTACCTACGTACATAAATGTAATAAAATGATAAGAGAACTCGTTTTTTATTCAGTAGGCAACATCTTTTTCTTCCAATGGAGGTATATTTGAACAGCTTGGCCTTCTTTATCTAGCAGTATCATCAGTAACCCTTGTGGGTATATTCCATATACAAGGCGACTATCGACGGTAACATATTTATGCATTGAGGCGGTTAATTGTTACGGGAAACCTTGTACGAAAATGCAAAGACATGGTTATTAATAATTCTAAAAAAAAAAAACTGTCTTAACTGTCAAAAAATGCTATCTTTTAACAGTACCTCTCATAGCTGGGTTATATTGTATAGCGAGATAGAAAGTTTTGACTGTTTAAACGGTTAACTTATTGTAACAATTATAATACCTCAATACATAAATATGATAAACATCCGTCGATAGCCGCCGTGTGTATCAAAAAGATCAATTGATGTCATTAGTGGGAGGTAGATTTTGAACTATTATTAATTTATTTGATTGCATAGAGACACCGCATTTCCCCGCGTACATTCCCCATGCACAGATAAACATCGCTTGTAATGTAATCGCGATTAGTAACATTCTATTAACCATTTTTTTGTTGTTTTTTTCGTTCCGGGAAGGAAGCGATCCGGTTTCGAGGACCCCTCCCCCTTGTGTAGGCTCCAGCTAGCATCTTGGATTAATATTTTAAACAACTAAATTAACTCCTTCTTTTATAGTCGTTCTACTTTTCCATTGTCATATCATCATTCACCATGTATATGTATTTATTAAAAAAAAACTTTAAAAAAAAACTTAGTCAATAACATCACATAATATGTAGTACGAGATGTATTTTTTTCACAGCCGCACTGAGATAAAACACATTGTATTTGTGTTCAAATAAAACGGCCATTTTTTATATAAATAAAAAATATCACCAAATCAATAAACAATCACATATAATCACAACATTATTGCCTAAGCTTTTTATTATTGTGCCATCTGGCGGAGGTCAGCCACCATCAAGGCGATATTAACTTTGTCATCTGCTACCCGGAACAGTTCAGTGGAGCTACACTCGTACCAATCACAGAGGTTCTTATGCCACGAAATGCGGCGTCGTCCTTTGCTACGCTTACCATTGATCATTTATTAAATGAAAAGTTGGTGAATGCTGTACTTTTGTCCTCTCATAATGTAGCCGAGGTACTGTAGTTTCCTGGTATTGATACTACGCAGAACTTCTCGGTCCTTTCCCATTCGATTGAGAACTTCAACATTATTTGTCACCCAGTCGGTCCAAGGCACTCCAAAGTCCACTAAGCAACCAAAGCAAAACATCAGCATCAGGCGGTTATTTTAATAAGAAAGTTTGCAATTGCTTGTTCGAATATTTATATTATAATAATTTACCTAATATAGTAGTTCAATCTGCAACATTTTATTAGCCATGTTAATGAAATTGTATTGATTCATAATTAATATAATATGTATGAATATGTATTCCCTCTGAATAGCGATGGACAAAGCATCGAGAGCGTCGACAGCTTCAAGTACCTGGGGGTACACATCACGCGAGATGACATTTTGCAGAAAGAGCTTGCTATCCGAATGGGAATGGCTGGAGCAACATTCAACTCGATGCGAAATGTCTGGGACTCACGATTGTACTCGGTCAAAACCAAATGCCGCCTATTCGACGGTTGCATTCTGATGGTGCTGCTTTACGGTAGCGAATCATGGCACCTTACGAAGGCTCCGAGCAACCGTATACTGAGCTTCGAAAACAGATGTTTGCGACGAATACCTACTGGGTGTGCGGTGGTATGAATTTAGGAGCAACGAGGAGATAAGAGAACGTACCAAACAGCCTCTCATCACGCTGAAAGTGAAGAAGCGACGTTGGACCTGGCTCGGCCACGTGCTGCGGATGCCAGAAGAGAACTTTAACCTGGCTTGCCTGTTCTTCAAGCCGACCGGATTCCGGCGTCCTGGAATGCCGCTAAATACAATCTATAGAGTGTATACGGCGGAGCTACGGGATGATGGTTTGACCTGGAACGAAGCAAGAAGACTGGCGAGCGACAGGGATTCTTGGAGGCGCCGCGTGGTGTCCATATGCTCCAGTTAAGGGGCGGATATGGACAAAGAAGAAGAATGTGTATATATGGAATCAGTGGACAAGGAAGCAGACAAGGGTTCGTGATGTAATAAAGTTCATTAAAAGCCTCAAATGGAGATAGGCTGGACACATAGCTCAAAAAAGAGACAATCGTTGAACAAATTTAGGCATCCAGTGGTATAATAGATGTACAACACGTCCGCAAGGAAGACCTAGAGGCCGCTGCATCGATTAAATGATAAAGTTCTGCGGAAGTACGTGGCAGCGCAACGCACAGGACCGAAAGAAGTGTAAACAGCTTGAAGACGCCTTCATCCAGCAGTCGATAGATTTAGGCTGATGATGATGTAAGACAAAATCTGCTTTAACGACATAGTTAGTTAGTTAGTTAAGATTCTTTCTTTTCTCTCTCTTCTAGAAGCATTCAATTAATACAACTACTATGTTGGCACATTTCATAGAGTTCTCCTTGAAAATGTGGGTCAATTGGTTGACAAATAAATACAAGTTGTTTTTTTTCAATGTACGTTTTATTCCGTGTCAGTACCCAATAGGTTAAACGAATAGCTACCCGCTAAAAACCATTACCCATAAAAAAGCGTGTTACTATGCTCTCATGTTCCACCCCTTTACAGGTCTGCCCTCAATATGTATGCGGAGATCTCCGACTTTTTGTTTACTGACAACCATTCAAACGATTATCAGCTTATTCATCGTTGTGTCTTACTTATGATGCTTACTTTAGTCAGTAAACATTGAAGGTCATTCAAATTATTCACCAGTAGTACTGTGTCGTCAGCATAATGAAGATTGTTAATAATTATCTATCTACCATGAGATTACGATCAGTAAGCGGCATGAAGCACTGTCAAAAAATGAAGCATCTGGAGGGCGGTTAGAGCCTTTTCACATGAGACATCAGACAGAGACTGGTATCTTGTGTGAAATTGCACAGTGCTACATAATACTCATACTAGTCTACGGAATCAAAGTCTGGACGTTAAAGGAACATATACTTATGAAGCTGGAAGCTTTCAATATTTGGCTTCTATGGTGTACCATTCAGATATCTTATAGAACAAGGGTACTGTTCGGTTATGAGGAATACAGCGGAAAACACATTTTGAAAATACCCGATATACTGGATTATTTGTTAGTTTGGGTTAGTTTAGGTTAGGTTAGGTTTGGTTAGGTTAACCTAACAAATAATCCAGTATATCGGCTATTTTTAAAATGTGTTTGCCGCTGTATTCCTCATAACCGAACAGTACCGTATAATTTACTCTAACTCAAGGATGGCGAACCTTTTTGCGCACGCGTCCCAAAATTTCCTAAATATTATTTTTCAACTTTCGGGGAAAATATTTTATAAAACTTCTATTAAAAATAAATGATGATTTTCTAGATACCACTCACAAAACATAACAAATGTATAGCTTTATCACTTTTTTAATTACGCCATTCATTTCGGTCCACCAATTTTGAAACTGTCTGCCAGAATGACTATTACTAGCTTCATCAAGTTTTTATTTCGTATTTGGCGCAGTCATTTTTTGTGGGTAGAATTGAAATTGTTTGTTAATATATTAATTAGGTTATTTACGCACAAATTGACACCAGAATTGATCCGATCAAATGAGACATTTTCTCGCTACAGTGGTCTCAAGCATTGTAAATCGATAAAATTTGTTCGCGGCACGGCATTCCCCGCCGCCTGACGAGGTTAATGCGATAATATTATATGTGATGAATAAACTATAAGGATTCACCTATGCAATTATTTACATTTACATTAAACGTAATGCTTATTCTTGGAGAGTATTTGCCTGCTATTTTTATAGAATAAGATCTGTCATTTATTATTATTATAGGTATTTGTTTTTCTATTCAAACGCGTGCCATGCAAAATCATCTCACGTGTCACTGGTGTCACGCATGCCATAGGTTTGCCATTACTGCTGTTACTCATAATAGGTATAAGGAAGCAGAAATGTATCATGTAAAAGAATATTTTCTTGACAACGAAACTTTCGTAAATAGCTTAATTTTGAAGGCATTGGAGATTTCATATGACTGGTTTAGGATAGCATGGTCGTGTACTTAACTGCTAGTAGGTTACCAGAACTTATCTCCATTTTATAGAGACCCAAATTTCTTCCCGAGGAGAACGTGATAATTACCTTTATTTTACTTTGTTAGAAAACAGTATGGGAAACAAAGCTGAAGGAATATATTTCCATTTTATTGAATCCGTGTATACAAAATATAGCGACGATTGCGAAATATACATTTTATTATTTTTCTCATAAATAATATCCTCGATATTACAACAATAATTGAATTCAGAAAACGCAACCCTTCCCAAAAGTTGTATTATACTTAGCCGACATGATAAACGATATTATTGTTGGTTCACCCTGCGTCCAACTTTCGATCCTATCAGGGGTTGATTTAGAGCCATTAAGTGTTTTTGCTTGACTGGATCCGAATATCATTTACTTACTTGCCTACTCATAATGTGTAGCGCGGATAAATAACCGACCGGACACGGATAAGCATCGTATTATCTTTGATTTGTTTATGTTTTTTTTTTGTGTTTGTTTTTGCTTGTAAACGTGAATGGCGAATTATTTTCTCACCGGAGTTATTCGAAATGTACATCTATATTTACTTTATTTTTAACTGAAATAAAATTAAGATTCTAAATTCGTGAGTGTTTTGTAATATTCCACATTAGTAAGTTTTAGTAACTCAGGATCCACCGTTTCGTCACTTTATTATTATATTATAATATATCGTCTCTGTTCTGGCAGAACACACTAACTGGAGAATACTAGTTTTGAGTAATTTGACTTTGAAGTTGTTAAAATGTTTGAAATTGTCTATCATGTGAGTTTATGAAGTAATCGTAAAAAGGATGACTTTAAAAAATAAAGACTGTTTATTTATTAAGAAGGTTTCCAGGCGGTAAAGTTTGAAATAAGGAACATTTTGGTAAAACTAACTCAATATTATGTATTTTTTTCGAATTAGTGTCTTCTGCCAGAACAGTGACGATACTATATCTATTAAAAAACTGGATGCTGTGCAGAAATAAATGTTCGCATTGAAATATTTCAACCCTACTTAGCTATAAATTTTAAGAATAAAGTTATCCATATATAACTACTTAAAAATTGAAACAGATACCTAAATATTAAATATAATAATGTTACAAATACTCTAATAGTGCTTTTGGTAAATTAATATTATAATAGAAATAAAAGCTTAAATAAATAAATAAACGCACAGAAAATATCGATATAACGGACTTATGCGGGCGATTACGAATGTCCGTTATATAATGAAATAGGATTTTTAATTTTTTAATCGTCTTTGCATGATATATATTCAGACGTACCCGTTATGACGTGACGGTAATGTTCGCAATCGAGACCTAGACTTTTGGTAATCATGAATTAAAATTTTTTTTTATATAAATAATTCTTAAATGACAAAAATGGGTGGAATAAAGCTCATTATCTAATGAATAGATATTTTTGTCCATTATATCCGATATCCGTCATATCGAGGTCCGTTATATATTTGATAAATTTTCAACTAAACATTTTGAAATGCTGTAAATTCCGAATACTTATTAACTTGATTGATAGATGGCATCAAGATCTCTCCAAGCCGCCTGCCAAAATCTCTCCAAGTGAAGTATGAAACCAGAGGTTGGAGCGGACCCTTTTCTGAATTGCTTTGCTCCAGGACCTAATACTTTCTCCAGCTCCGTTCCGGGTAAAAAGTTTTAATAGCAAGGTATTATATGTATACAAATGTTAAAAATTAAAAAAAAAACAAGTAGTTTTAAAATAACGTTTGTTATTCGACGTTTTCATTATTAATTATATTTAATAAAACGACAGCTACACGTAAAGAAGTAATATTTTTGTCTCAATAAATAACTGTTAATGTTTCATAGTAAAACATCATCATAATCTATTATAAAATAATGAAAATAAATGAAAAATGTATTTTAATAGACTTCTTTAACAAACTGTCATTTTTTGTCATTTTTAAAAGCCACTTAAAATATTTTCCCCCCCCATCTTTAAATGGCTTTACAGTAGAAAGATTCAAGACAAGAAGGATTCATGTACCGGCGTCAGTTTTGTTGAAAGCAGCCACTGCTTACTCAAAAACAAATTAGAAAAAAAACACAAAAATACGACAGCCTTTGAAAATTTCACGGTTCCCCCACCATCTTGTTTGCTTATCTGAGTGGGGCTTTCCAATATTGTTGGTCTAGTTTATTGAAAGTATTCCATAATAATATTTGGCATTAAAGAAATTGCCTCAAGGCGATATAACAAGAGAGTCCATTGGTTTGCTTATAAACCAAACAATCATTTTTATCCAATTAGCCAAAACAACATTATTATTCGAAATGAAATTAACTTCATGAAAAATAACTCAGTTTATTTTTGTTATAATAATCTCTACATTTTTGGACTGTAATATATATTTACATGATAAATAATTTAGAAGGTAAAACTTGAAAAGCTATTGAAAAAAACATAGTGCATATTCTATCACATTTCGAAAAAACAATTATACCAAATAAATCACCGGCTCAAATACTATTCATGTCAAAATAAGTTAACAACTACGCATTCGCTGTGTTTATCTTTTATAATTTTAAATTTGGGATCACAGAGATTATCAATATAATTTTTTATCGTGAATATTTCACTACAATAATGCCAATATAAATTATACTGATGGTTTTAAAAATGCGTTTAAAAATTAATAAATGTAAAAAATCTTAACACCACTGCACATTTATGTACTGAAATATGACTATATTCTAAAACATTAGAGCGAGAGGTTTAAAAGAATACTATTTTATGTAATAAAAATACTTTATGCGTTCATCAAATGTTTAAAATAAATATAAAAGATAATAAGGCTTTAAAATTATATAAATAGATTATCTACAACGTTTAAGGTATGTCCAGGATCATGCTTTGAAAATAGAACAAAAGTTTTATTTTGAGCTACGCTTAGCATGCCCCCCTTAAGTTAGTTTTTATTTAAGTACCTACCCAATAATACTCAATACGAAAGAATATAACATTCTTTTTTGAACATCAATAATTTGGAACAAACTTATTAAAATATTATATATTGCAAGTTAGATCAGCAATAATAATTATTATATAAGATTTTTTTTTCTCCATTCATTGTAGTTCAATGAGGTAAACATATTATTGATTATATTTTTAATTTTTCAGTAGGCCAATAATAAGTGACATTTTCACTGTAAAATATATGCTGAAAAGTATATAATATGGCTCAAGATATGATTAATCGTAAGTAATATTATACAATCATATCCCACCGATATATTATAATGCTCCACATTACCGATTTGATATAAGTACCTAAAGATATAAGGCATAAGCCGTCGCACAAAACATTATATTTAATGAAATTATGTATTACATTAAATTTGTGTAAAACAAATTTTATTCCAAAATCATAATTATAACATCACCACTATGAGGGTAAAATGACTTTACTTTTGAATTATCAACAGCTATTACAAATAATCTATAAGTAGTATATTGTTTTTTTTTCAATTAGTTTGCTATCAGAAATTCTACTTTACCGAACATACATCTCATAATAATATATTTCAATTTGCTTTGCAAAATTAATAAAACACAATCCCAATAATTTAGAACTATAAATTAATCATCATCATCAGTCGGGGTTTATCCACTGCTGGATGAAAGCCCCCCCCCCATAGTCGTATCCACTCTTATTGGTCCCTAGTTCTTTTCTACCACACACGTTCACCAATCTTTATGAACTCGTCTATCCAGTGGATTTTAGGGCATTCCTGTCGGCGTTTAGTACCCATTGTGTACCACTGTATGACGGCATTTGTCCAATGGTTGTCCACTCACCGAGTCCAATGCCAATTCATCTGCTTAGTAACCTCTATCACATTGCGTACTGATGTCTGCTTTCATATCCATTGATTTATTCTGTGATCTTTATGCGTTATGCCCAACATTCATCTTTGCATGTCACGTTGTGCTACTCGTAATTTTTGAATTTATCTTACATAAGAAGTCTATGGTTCACATGCATACGTGAACATTGGTAGCACACATTGGTTGATCACTTGACGCTTAAGACACACTGGGAGGCCACTTTTGAAGATACTATCCAGGCTCAAATGCACTCTATGTCAGTTTGGATCTGCAAGCTATCTCGTCGACGAGATATTATGTACCTATAGATGTGTGTATTTTTGTAAAAGTGGTAAAACTGTTGTAAGTGGGTAAGACAGGTACGGCCTAAACCTAAATAGTAACAAGACAATATGTATGAGTATAAGTAAGTATAAGTAAGATGAAATTGTTTGCAGAGTAAAGCTAGGCTGGAGAGCTTTTGGTCGCCTGAATAATGTCTTCAAAAGTGACCTTCCACTGTGCCTAAAGCGCAAAGTGTTCAACCAGTGTGTACTTCCCGTGATCAAATATGCGTATGAAACATGGACCATAAGTAAAAGAGAGATCCACAAACTTAGAGTAGCACAACGTGGTATGGAGAGATGCATGCTGGGCTTAACGTGAAAGGACAAAATAAGGAAGCAGACAAGGGTTTGCGATCTAATAGAGTATATTAAAAGCCCTAAATGGAGATGGGCTGGACACATAGCTCGAAGAAAAGACAATCGTTGGACAAATCTAGTCATTCAGTGGTATCAGAGAAGTACAAAACGTCCGCAAGGTAGACCTAGAGGCCGCTGGATCGATGAAATGATAAAGTTCTGCGGAAGTACGTGGCAACGCAATGCACAGGACCGAGAGAAGTGGAAGCAGCTTGAAAAGGCCTTCATCCAGCAGTGGATAGATTCAGGCTGATGATGATGATAAGTAAGTCCCATATATATGAGAGAACCTGCGAATTAGACGAAGTGCCCTTACAAAAAGCACATTCTGTTGAATACTTACGTGAAACCATACCATTGAAAACCAAGGAAAATACTATATAGCCCCGATCTAAACATGCAAATGATAAGATGCTATGTTTTTTAATTCCTCCATTATCTGTAGTAAAAACATGGACACCCACAGGAAACAACGCATAAAATTTTTGAAGCATTGAAGATATCCGGTATACAAAATTACGAATGTCGAGGTGAAAAATTAATTAGGTAGATAAAACCTGGAAAATTGGCTTATTTTGGAGACACTATGCAGCATCTCAGGAATTATCAACCTCTGCATCTTGTAATTCAAGAAAAATTCAAAATTCAAAAAATTCAAGTCCTGGAAGAAGAAGAATGCTAAAGCAGCGGCAGAAAACGGAAAAAATAGCCGAAATCATCGCCGAAGTCCGAAAACGGATATGGCACAAAAAAAATGTACTTTGTATGTCTAATAAAAATATGATACATTTACAAACACAATCTTTACGATGATGTACTTACAGTAACCATATCATTTTTAAAATTGAAAATTGTGTGTGATCGTAATTATACGCAAAAAATATTTTCTGATCTTGCAGTTCCTTTTTTTTAATTATTTTAATTATAGAAACATTTATTAAAAAGTAGCTTAGTAATATTTAGAACACCCAGATACTTTTTAAATTAGAAAAAAATGTTTGCAATTATAAAACCAATTTATAAACACTTTTAAGAAGTTTACCGTAATTATTCACCGTATCTTAGAATTGCTACGCGGTCTTAATTTAGTGCCTTCAATGTAATGCAAATGGTTCCAATTTAAAGAAATGTCTACATAATGCCAGCTTAGAGGTCAAATCCAAAAAGGTTCTGCCATTTCTCACCAATGCCATTGAAATGCTTAACATCCCCTGTTGGTAAGGAAACCCCCTTGGTTGAGTTGTCACGCATTTTTTCTGCGTGATAATGTTGGGCCCACAACCGTTTATGGAGGCATACTGTAGATCCGTACATATCTACTGGGATAAACGTACACTGAAAAGTTACTTGACATGGTGAAATGAAATAAAATAAAACGTGTAATAGTAAAACTCAGTAGATATATTATTAGAGAAATTGCGTATTTTATTTACTGCTAAATATCATTAAACGATATTGTATATTATTTTATATCTTATACGAGAATGATTAAATGCCTTTCCTATGCTTTGGGTGAAGTGTATACACATGTGTCGCTCGCCGACTTTCATTTAGCTATCCTATACCTTAGGTTCATCGGTTTGGCTTTCAAAAAAGAAATGCCAAGCTATGACTCTCTGGAGGCATCTGAAGCACATCCTACGTCAAAAATTTCATCTCAATCTTGAATGTGATAAAAGGCTGTATAGTCCGCTCTTTTATCTCTTCTTTTCTGGCACAATAATACCATGTACACGCAATAATCACCCGTTCTCCAAACTCGACATATGCTTGATGTAAGTCTTTGTAAGTTGCTTAACTACCATAAAACAGAACCTTCAAAAGTGGTTGTACAGACGGTATCGTCGATTCGATGTTGCATATGAAGACCGCCCATATCTACATAGCGACAGTCGCACGTAACCTTCGAAACGTATAGATATTTGGATCCGGCGATCGGCGTGCCGGTATAGAAATGACCAATTCGTAGGTGTTTGTATTCATCCTGGCGTCTTCGACTCACAGCCCGAGAACCATGCGATTTGTCGATTACAACAGCAGATGTTTTTTTCAAACTAAACAATCGCATTCGAGCAATCTAATGAGCTCCATTTGGCAACGTGTGTTTTGTGAATAACGATGACGTCACATCGACATATTCGACACAATGCAGGCGGACGAGTTTTGATCCGAGAGCCGGCTAAATGTTACTCCAGATACTTCCATTCAGATAAAAAGCTCTCTTTGCAAAGTTCCATTGCTAAAGGTGTCGGTAATCTTAACGATCTATCCATCGCTGACCAAAGAGAAATCTGGATCATAATTTAATATGTTCAATACGAATTAATTATTATTAAGGTTAGGTAAATACTTCGCCTTACCACGCCATAATATCAGATAATAGATAAAAAAATATCGCTTCATTTCTCTTGTTTCAGCACTATAATAAGTGACCAATACATATTACTATTCCATGTTTGGTAAATACACGTTTATTTTCAACGCATAACAATAGGCAACGATCATAATTATTATTAAAACCTCAACAAGTTAAGGAGGGACATGCTTAGCGTACGTCAAAATGGAGATTTTATGCTATTTTCAAAGCATGATCCTGGACATTTCTTAAACGTTGTAGATAATCTATTTACATAATTTTAAAGCCTTATTATCCTTTATATTTATTTTAAACATTTGATGACTGCATAAAGTATTTTTATTACATAAAATAGTATTCTTTTAAACCTCTCGCACTAATGTTTTAGAATATAGTCATATTTCAGTACATAAATGTGCAGTGGTGTTAAAATTTTTTACATTTATTAATTATTAAACGCATTTATAAAACCATCAGTATAATTTATATTGACATTATTGTAGTGAAATATTTAAGATAAAAAATTATATTGATAATATCTGTGATCCCAAATTTGACAAGAATTAGGCGTTTTATTATTCAAAAATGGGCAAGATTAACACATTTGAAGATAATTATAAAGATACTCATTATAAGCTATGTCTTTGACCATTTAAGTGTGATAAACATCCTACGAATAATGATTGCTTTATAATAATTATTGACCTAAGAATAAGGTAGTATTTTTTTAAAATACGCCATTTCTATTGGCATTTCCCAGTGGCTAAGCTACAACATACGGCCGTAGCCATAAATTGACAAACGATAAATGAAGTAGGGAGTAAGGTCATAGTAACGCGCGTGTTTTGACATGTACCGTTTAAAAAAAATCATAAAAGCTCCATTTTGACGTACGCTGAGCATGTGGGCCGTTTAATGCAATTATAAATCAAAAGTAAAACGATGAATTTAATAATTAAACACACAATATATAGTTCACCTGGTAATGGATATTCAATTTTTTCCGCGAATATTATCTCTTAAAATCAATAACAAAATAATATATTATTATAAACCAATGCTTGACAACTTTCCAAATATATTAAAGTGGCTTCGATCTATATATTACTAGCTGACCCGGCGAACTTCGTACCGCCTCAGAATCAATAATCTTGTGTTAACTTATTAGCTGAATTAAATTCAGTTTTTTATTAAGTTAAAATGAATACTCAAAATGAATAAGTTCAATAAATGTGCAAAAACCAAATCAAAATGATAAGTATTTTAATTACATTGAACTGTACACACTGTATACCCACGATGACCGCGTAGATTAAGCGCCAGTGTATAGTGTCGAGTGTCGAGGGTCCCAGGTTCGAATCCTGGGTCTGGCAAGCTCACATATTGTTTTTCAATTTGTGCATGAGTCAGAATATTGTCCTAATACGTTGAGCAAGTGGCTGACATCCATTTCTCGTAAAAATAAAATCTGTTAATACAAACCTCCACTCTGTGGAGGCCCATATGATCCTATTAGGATCGGACATGGTCAAAAGAAAAAAAAAGAATGAAATTCACGTGGCAGCAAGGCATTTGCTTTATTGAAGCGAATCGAAATAATTTGCGTAGCATTGTTACACTACTTTCTGTTAAACTATTTGCTGGATGGGTTGCACTCGGGTAGATTCCCTTCATTGAAGTACCTTGTGATATACGACATTTTTGTTTTGTTGTCAGGTGCGAAAACGAACAAAGCAGATGGTTTGCCGACACATGAACATGCTACGTACAATTGACCGTGAGAGAAACATTAATTTTATAGATTCAGGCCATAAACACTCAAGGATTGGCCTTGTAATTTGTTGATCGTCATGCCGAACGCAAGAAGAATTGGAAATTGAATTCGTTTAATGGCATATCGGTTGGGATCATCGAAATTCTCGGAATGAGAACTACCTCACCTTTGAACATTCCTTTGATTATCGTCGCGTGAATCACATTGCTCATGAGTTTTTTCACCACCAAAAGCGTTCCGTTACATAGTTTTGGTTGGTTCAGATTTCAAAGCATGATGACTACCGAGCCAACCTTCAGTTGTTAATTGTGCGGTGGCAAGCCAGGCAGATCCAATGAGTTTAAAAATTCAGTTGGATAGTTGGTTGCTTCGTCTTCGTTTGTTACACAGTCGATAGATTTTAAGGAATGCAGTGGACCAACAATTTCATTTTGAATTATGAAGTTTAAGTGATCCACATCTTTGTTCTTTGCCGCAAGACTGCTCGTTCACTCAAACAATTGTAATTTTTGTGGTTAGCAATGATGTTTCGGTAACACTTTGTTGATGAGTTCGTCCTTAGTTGAGACGAAATTGCAAAAATTCAGCGGAAACGAAATCAATCCGTTCGATTCATCAACAGGAACACGGCCGTTACCGATAGTCAGCAATTACTTGGAGAAATCTTCGGCAGATGGATCGTTTAGCAATACAACTTGCATGTTTGTCGTCAGCTAAAGTTTCTTCACATAGCACCACAGAGTCGATGATTTGAGGCAAGCATTTATTTCATCGGCAGCGGTCGATCTTGGAATGACTGGTAGTGTTTGGCGGAAATCGCCAGATAGTAGAATCACTGCGCCTCCAAAACTTCTTGAGTCATTGCGCAGATCTTTTATAGTTCGATTGAGTGCTTTTAATGCGCGTTTGTGCGCCATTGTGCATTTATCCCAGGTGATGATTTTACTTGCTAACAAAACTTTGGCCATTAGTGAGTGTTTCGCAATGTTGCATGTCGGTTGTTCAGTCGTTGGCAGGTTTAACGGCAATTTCAACTTTGAATGAGGCATTCAGCATCCTTCTAGAAACGTGGCCGCTATTTCAGAAGAAGCAACTGCTACAGCATTTTTGGATCTCGCACGCCAAAATCAATCACATGAGGAATGTCTTCCCAGTTCCACCGGGCGCGTCGAGGAAAAATAAGCCACCATTTCCATCATTAATTGCCTTCATTAATGTATCATACACTTCTTTCTGTTGAGGGTTCAACAGTGTAACATTCGTTCGAATTGATTGGTTCAATGCATCTCGATCATATTCACGTTCACGTTCCAATTTTCGATTGAAAGCGTCGTTCATTCCACGATGTGGCGTTGGCATTCCTAACTTGACTAACAAACTGCCGCACATGAGGTAACACATATTATGTTCGATCAAAAGCAAAGCCTGGTTATGTATCTCCTCATTCACCTTGAGATCGGGATTCCCTGAACTGACACGAATTCGATGTAAAATGTCTTCTGACATGTCATCCTTGTACTTGTTTCGCAGTTCAGGTGGATTCGATGGGAAGCATGTCGAAATAATGATAGCAAATAATGTGCGTATCTGATTTGGAGATGTAGAAACAATTGCTTCAGCGATTGTCATATCCCAATGAGTATCGTTTTCAAGCAAATTGAGCTGTTGACATGAAGCACGAAATGTTGGGCACACTACACCATTGACAGTTAGACATTTCGACTATAATTATTTCTTTTGTTTGTTCGTTTCTTGTTTATTGTTTCTGTCATGTATCAGAGATGGCGTTGTATATGGATTTAATTTTTTTGTGATTTTCTTTTATTTTCGAATGCGCGAGGCGTGTTTGAGAAAATTAATTTTCTTCATAATTTATTTTTTCCGTGATTTATCCAATATTTTAATAATTATTCTGCTATTCCGGGCGGAGACAAATACAACAAAACAAAGATTATAAAAATCTGTTCAGCCGTTCTTGAGTTATAAATGGTGTAACTAACCCGACTTTTTTATTTTTTATTATATATACTATTTTTATATATATAGATTATCTTCATCATAACGGTCTTGAAAATTCTAAAATGCAAATCAACTGATTGCAAAAGACTCAAATAATTTTATTCATTAACCATTCAATATTATTTTTAAAGTTGCAAGCAACAACAAAAATATTGTTTCTTTAACAGGAAACCCTATAAAAATAGTCAAAATTCAATATAAAATGAAATTGTGCATTTTTTTAGCAAAATAACACAAAACTATATTACATATTTTAAGAAGTGCGCTAACGACATGTTCTAAATTTAATATTACTATTTTGCCAGGACATATCATGTTCCGTACATAATTTGAAAATACTTAAATATTATATAGCCAATAGAAAATATATTTCTTGAAAAAATACGACCTCTGAAGTGTTTTCAAATTATGTGTGTTCAATAAAAACAATGTTAAATTCTTAAATCATGTGAATTGTTCGTTTGGATAAAACAATAGCTAATTATATTATGTTTCGTATTAAAATTAAAAAAAATATATATAAAGTAAATGAGCTTACTATTTAGAACTCATTTCTATAGACCGGCACTGCACTACACTTAGGTTCATTTTAGTCCTAATTATTTGTTTTACGCTTATATAAGTATTTTTATAAATTAGTAGTATTTACATTTTTGCATTAGTTTTTTTCCTTTTTTTGGTGTGTTGTTACAGTAAAAGGCCCAACAATACGCTTGGTTAAAACCGGGCGTGGTGGTGCGGAGTAGGTATGGTTTGGTGGGGCCATTAATTTCAATGTTTTCAAAATTAATAACAAGATTGGCGTTCATGACAAGTCGGTTTACATAGTAATAATGCCTTTCGGCGCTAATGCAATGGTTTAACTTATAACTGAATTATATAGTATATACTATTATAATGGACCAAGGTTTTTTTCGGCCACCGTTGGTCAAACGTAATTTTTCTATACGGGTTCTACATGAAAGGACGACAAAGTTATTTCAAGACAAAATGCCTAAGTATATTATACAGCTGACCTTTAGTCTTTGGCATTACTCAGTTTGTGATGTTCATACTAACTATTATCAACTACTCTCTGTTATTCTAAGGATGATAATATATACTTCATAACCTTGAAACAATGTAACTAGATAAAATACTTAATACTAACAATGTTTCCCATGCCCAACAAACAAAAAGAATAACCAACAAACCCCTAGACAAAAACAAATTACGTTGTTTTTATTGTACGCTGTTGTGTGAACATGTTCCACTTGGATAATTTTATCCTACGTTCATTTTTTTAATTTATGCGAATCTTTCCACCGGTTGGATGAAAGTGTTTAAGGAATCTATGAAACATATTTATGGAAATAAAATATTCCGTACAGTAACATTAATGGTCTCACATTTTTTTTTAAATACTGCAATAATATTTCTTTGTTGAATACATTAATTTAAACAGGTTTAGTTTTATGTGATGGTATGTAATTACACCATTTTTATATTGTTTATAATTATTTTTTTATATATTATAAAAACTAATAGAAAATAAATTTGAATTAGAAACAATTAAATGTTTATTAAATATTGTTTACACGCGGTGAATACCGAGTGACAGGTAACTATATTATCATGAATTATCTTGGAAATAAAATTAAATAATTTAGTTTCTTTCCAAAATCATTGTTTGCAATTCATTATTATTTTTATAAATTTATTTTTTATTAAATTTGTGCCCCAGGTATTTAAATTTATTTTTGATTGAATTTTTAAAATATTTGAAAGTCCTAAAATTTAACAATTTAGTCCTTACACTACGAGTTCATCATATTGTTTATAATTATGAAGATGTACTCATTTTCTATTGCGGCAACCAGAGCGTTAAGCATAGTACGGAAAAGCTTTGTTTTGAGGCTTGTTAGGACCTTCGTGATCATTATGTCTCAAGCCATGGAGCTTTTAAACTCTATTGTGCTTGCCCTCTATTAGTCCTTGGATAAACGTACCTTGCATTAAGGTAGAGTGTAATAGGTATCAGAGACATCTGGTGATGCAGTTAAGAAACATGTAATTAGGTACCGTTCACTGAAAATGTTACTGTGATTTGATTATAATCTATTTTTGTCATAATAGTGCTATAAAATAAAGAAGAATAATTATTGAGATAAGAGGAAACACGAATGAAATGTAAAAAACCAACTTTCTATCACTTCATGTAGTAAGATACTCGCCTGTATGCGTAAGGTAATGCAAGGCTACTATTAAAAACTACTTACTCATTTATCAGCGGTATATTTCATCATGCTCCACATACAGAATACTATCGCCACGTGATTCTTTTTCAAAAATGTTTTTTTTTTAGAAATACACTCGACGTACAAAGTACTGGATAATATTATAGCACCTATAATAGCAGATATAGTAAAGTTTTACAAATAAATATGTAAGTACTATGTAATATTAAAAAACACGTAAAAGTCATGGCGACAAATTTGGTCAATGGTTTCGTCATTTTGCAGAATATTTTGAACGATCAACAGCTCTGTAAATTCTACGATAGATAGTGCCAACTCTAATGTATTAGTATTTTGAATTATTATTCATGATAGTTTCAATTATTTTTAACAGTTTCTACGTGTGCGTACGTAAAAATTACTTTCCGATATTACATCCAAAGAGAATATTTTGAACAGAACCCAACCTGTAGACCATAGATAATAGAAAACATTCTTATAGAAAATACATAGCGACAACCGCTAAAAACAAAAAACACGCGATTTTGACATATTGAGTCGAAAATGTGTAGGCATGTATACAATGATAAAAAACGTTCATTGAGTCATTCAGGTGTCGATGCAGTGCAGTAAAACGTGAGGTGACCTCATTGTTGTTCTGGTGATTTCGGCAGATTTTGAAGTGACAGTGTTCGTTTAAAGGTTCAAAATGCGCTACGGGATGGATGCATCAGTCTGATAACATTTTAAACACAAAGAAAAACAAAATTGTACACTTTCCCCCGTACCGACAGCTTACTGTGACAACACGTGATAGTACGCGACGTGCAGCTAATATAATCACAACTAATATCAAAAAAAAATCATATGAATCCCTCTGGGTGTAGGCCAAAATTCTGATACAATAACTTGTGTAATACGTATTAGGTAAACTGACGGCTGTAGGTACGGGAGAACATTGACGTATTGGTGAAAAATAAGTTGTTTGTTCAATATTAATTTTACAGTTGTTAGAAATTTTGACAGGTCATAACAAAACTTTCTTACTCGCCATCACAACTTTATTTTAAAAACTTTGAAAATTACGTCCATTAGTATTAATAATATATAACTCATTCAGATAAAATGGTAATTAATTATATTTTATTTCAGTTTTATTTTTTTTATTTTGAAGTGGAGTGGAGTGGGCAAGCTATAGTCTATTAATTTATTTGCATTTACATTGTAATGCACATTTTTCTGTCTATTTATGATCAATTTTCATTCAGTTTTTTGCCAAGCATTTTATAGAAATAGTGTTATACGTTATTTTAATATTTCATTGTTATGTAATATCAAATTCATAATTAAAATTTTATGAAATAGTAATTTAATCATTTACTGCTAAACAACAAGTCCCATATCATACCACATTTGATCCCATAGGGGCCAGTATAGGGCAACTGGTCGTATTATAATATAATAAATATATAGCTGATATTTTGAGATATCTGTGATAATTTTTTCACACCAGTTTTAAACACATTATTTCTACTGAATGACAGATTTTTTAATCACATTAATGTAGTTTTGCTGTCATTTGCATAACAAAATAATTAATATTTTATTATTCTTCTTCGACCATGCCCGTCTTTTAGTTTATGAATATGGACACCATACGGTATCTCTAAGAATCCCTGTTGCTAGCCAGTTATCTTGCATCTTCTCAAGTCACGCCAGCATCGTGTAACTCCGCCGTATACACTGTTCATGGTATTTAACGACTTTCCAGGATGCCACAATCCTGTTGGTTTGAAGAACAGGCATGCTAAGTTGAAATTGAGGCATCCTCAGTACGTGGCCGCATTAGGTCTCATGTCGCCTCTTTTCTTTCAGTGTAATAAGAAGCTGATGGGTTCCAAATTAAATTAGTATGTATTTTTATTTTTAAAATTCCATGCCGTGCAATGTTAATTATTTCTCATATTATATCGATGGTCCAATGTCAATTCCCCGTATCTGACCTATATGACGAAAATGACTTGACTTTTTGATGTAGTAAAAACAACAAACATACTGCTCATCGACTGCGAAATTCTCATATCTGTAGTTATTTTAACAAAAATGATATAGCCATTTTAGTAATTTACCGTAGCTGAAAATTGCAGAAATAAACCTGTAAGAGCCCGTATAATGCTTTTATGCTGTCAATCGTATTGCATGTCGTATGTTGAATAATTCAGCTTCAAAATTTCACTTTAGAATTATTTAAAAGATAAAACAGTAAGTAATTTCGTAACAAATTTGGATGTATATCTTTATATTATACTAGCTGAAGTACCTGGCTTCGCACAAGGTCGCTTCGTGGTTATATTTATCTTAGATATTTAAAAAAATAATAAGAGGTAATTATTTTTTTAATATTAAAATATCTGTGGCAATATGAAAATAATTCTAATAAGAGTAAAGGTCAAACAAAAGAACACTAAATTAAAATCGAATCCAAAATATGCAAACTTTATTAATGTTATTAATATGCAGTAAAAAACCAAAATTGGATGGAACAAACAAACAATAAACTTTGTATTTTATATAATACTAATTAAAAAACCTTTGCAGGTGTGCGCACAACTTCTGACAAAAGTTTCATCGCAATCGGATGAATGGTATAGGAACTCATACGAATAGAAGAAGATGATGATTTTCTAATTCAGAAATCTTTGTGGGTATGCGCACGACAACTCACCGAAGTTTCATTGTAAACGGATGAACGGTATAGGAACGCATACGGATAGAAGAAGAAGAAGAAGATGGTTGTACTAATTCAGAAACCTTTGCGGGCGTGCGCACAACAACTTGTCAAAATTTCATCGCAATCAGATGAATGGTATAAGAACGCATACGAATAGAAGAAGATAGAATCGATGAAAAAGAAGAAGACATGGTTGTATCAATTCAAAAACCTTTGCGGGCGTGAGCACAACCACTGACGAAAGTTTCATCGCAATCGGATGAATGATATAGGGACCATACGAATAAAAGAAGATAGAACGAAGAAGAAGAATAAGATGGTTGTACTAATTCAGAAACCTCTATGGGTGTAACCACAACAACTGATGAAAGTTTCATCGCAATCGGATGAATGGTATAAGAACCATACGAATAAAAGAAAATAGAATGAAGAAGAAGAATAAGATGATAACTTTTCTAATTCAGAAACCCTTATGGGTGTGCATACAACCACTTACCAAAATTTCATCGCAATCGGATGAATGGTATAGGAACGCATACGGGACAGACAGACAGACAGACAAACATACAGACAGACAGACATTCATTTTTATATATTAGTATAGCCTATAGTCTTTGCGCAAGTGCAAGCAATAAGTTGACAAAGTTTTATCGCAATCGGATGAACGGTTTGGCAGCGCATAAAATACAAACAAACAAACAAACAAATATTGATTTTTATTATATAGATATCACATTTAATTGGATGTTATCACTATATTAGGCGTTATGTGCTTTGCTTTACCACTGTCAGTTTACGTTACGGGTTATCGGCATGCTATGTAGTTACAACATATTTTAACTATTAACAGTCAGATACGGGATATTAAATATTTAGTTTTCTTAGCCTCCTGTATAATTTGTAAAAATTTACTTACGGGATATTGTCATTAAGACATTGATATATACTAGCACAGGGCAATTAATATTTTTATTAAAACTTTCATAAATTGATTCCAAACTGTACTGATTTTTATATTAAACTTCACAATACATTGCAATAAATAATGCCCATTCAGCGGGAGAAATCAATGAAACAAAATGATGCGTTCTTTTTGTTATTCTTCAGAGACACTATCCTAGCCGAGGGGCTGTGAGTGGCCAGTAACCAACAAAACAGAACGAACTTTGAAACATACAAGACACAGGTGAATCGAGAGCAGAAATCCTTTTGATGTTGTTTGTATTTTGGTATTCCCCTGAGAAATTTGTATGCCACTATAGGAGTTAACTACTTGCGGTGTATTTGCGACAACTTCCGGTTCCGCATGGATTTGTTGTATAGTTTTATTTAATTAGCATCTAAAATGAGTAGCAAAAAGCAGTTACCGTAGCAAATTAGCAATCAATACTAACAAGTTGGCAATACATTTTTTTTTTATGTTGAAATAAAACACATTCGAGATCAGAAAAAAATCATGATTCTTTTATGCGAATTCATTTTACAAAATAAAATACAAAGGTTCGTATAAAAATAACAAGCTCCGAGCGTCTTTCCGTTATAAAAAATTCTTCATTGGATAAAAACTAAAAAAGTCTCTAATATTTGTATATTTTCGAAAAAAAGTTTTTATGGATCAATTACCAAAATTAATTCACATATTTTATAATATGATGTAATAAAAAATATACAAAATAAATATTTTTATGAGATAGATTTTTTATGCGGTAGATTTTTAATGTTTTTATCAATGTTTGATGATATTGTAGGTATTTCGTAATGATAATACATTCAATTATCATTTTATTATGAAATAAAATTACAAAGGTAATATAAAAATCTTAATGTCAATATATTAACCGATTGACATTTATATGTTTTGGTAAAAAATAAAGAATTTTTGGTATCTTAATAAACCTGAATAATTTGTATAAGTACTTGAAATAATATGTTTCTACGATTCATCAACGACGAAGTAAAAAAATGTCTTCACTCGGGGTTTATATTTAGGTAAGTATATTATACATTTTAACAGTTTTTTGAAAATTTGAAATTCTGTACGATGCAAGTGCGGTGATAATACTTTTTTAGTTAGGGAGCGGCACGGGAATCCAAATATTGGTCGCAATACTATGTTGTTATAAAATGCTATTATATTAGACATGCTATCGCTCTGAAATATTAGCTGTCGATTATAAAATTCCCGTGGTATAAATTGAACATAAATGCCACAACTTAATATAATTTATTTAAGCGTAAATACAGTTTTCATCTGTTGATGGTGACGTATTTTTCATATATGTATTCATAATTGACTTATAGCGTTTGTACACGTGAATGGGTTTACTGGCAGAAATAGTGTGTATTTTAAACTATCGTGACAATAACACTGTTTACACGTAAAAGTGGTGACTGTCTCTCAAAATGAGTCTCTCCGCGGTGTTGTTCGTTTTTTTAACGGCAGATTTGCATCGAAAAAATCCCAACTGTTGCATGAAAATTCAGAAGCTTCCGAACTTTTTTGATTCATGCACGCAACCTTGCAACTGCAGAATAATACATGTTTACGCGTACATTTTTTGTTATGACCGCGATAATACGTACTGTCAGCAGTAAATCTATGGACGTGTAAACGGGGTATAATATTTAAAATGCATTTCATTATCAATTTTACTTATTTTTATGATAGCTTAATCGTTTCTGTAAACGTATTTCTTAGCTTAGAAACATTCGAAGTGCTGATTTCAATGTAATCGTAAAGTTACATTGTGTATTACTTTACCAATGAGCTGCGGTTACTGAAATTCAATACAGCAATCTTTTATTTTCTGTGAAACAGTGTACTTGTAGACAAACGTGTATTTTAGATAAAAGGCTGTTTCCATTCAGGCACTTGTGTTCTCTATGAAATTCCTATTGTATTGTAGATATTTTTATTTATGTCCGTGCAAACCGACAATAATATTGTTCAGAATTTTCTCATTGTAAAACCAGAAAGGGAAACCGGGCAGATAGGGTAAATGCAACAATAAATTATTATTTTCCTCCACATACAGGAAATCCGAAGCCCGAATTGAAAGGAAAAACAAAACAAAAATCCCACGGATATTTTATTACATACAGTTATATTATTATGTATTCATATACTTAGTATTTATTTAGTAATTTAGGGCGGGATTCTCATAAGAAATACTTAACTTACTATATTATAATAACATGATTATATTACGTGAATACATCCAACGTAGAGTTATTGCCAGAACTTGTTTGGTGGTTACTTAAATATTATATACTAATATTTATTTATTCTCTATTTCAAGACATAAATTGTAAATTTATCAGATATTTATAGCTATTGTAAAAATATTGAACGGAATAGGATTCGAAGTACTATTCCGCTTGAGTCAAACTTGTATAATATTATATTATTCCATTTGACTCAAATAGAATAGTACAAAACTTAAATAATTAGAATTTATATTCAAATTCCAGCAAATAGCCTCGGTCGATAGTATTAGTTTTGCATGTATTTTAATGCCCACGATGGTCGAGCAACTAATGCATCGGTTTCAGGGCTCGAAATGGACCGGAACGCACCGGAGCGCCGTTCCGGTTCATAAAATCTCCAAAATTGTCGCTCCGTCTCGTGGAAATAATAATTTGACCGTCTGATCTAGATATGTCATATAATAAAAAATCTAACAGACTTATTTTTATAAAATACATATACAATTAGATAACAACGTTAATTAACAACGGTTCGTAAAATTTTCCATTTCGAGCGCTGATCGGTTTATAATGTCGTGGGTCCCAGGCTTGAATCCAGGGTCTGGAAATACACAATAATATATTGGTTTTCAATGTTAACCCATAGCTTACGGGCCACACAGAATTGTGTTTTTGCTAATTACTTTTCAAATGCAAATTAACACGTTAATTACAAAATTAATTAAAAGGGCCCGTAGAGTACAATATAGTTAGGTTAGGTTGGTTGGGTAATAGGTTGAGCAAGTGGCTAACATCTATTTTAGTAAAAACAAAAATATGTTAATACAAAAATACATTCTGTTGAGGCCCATATGATCTTGTTAGTATCGTACAAAGTCAAAAAAAATCTTTTAGATGGTGAAGGCTCATAACACTAAGCTATCCGGGAACTTGGATCGGTATATGGTATGTTTTTAGGGTTTTATTTATACATAGTTACAACACATAATATATCATGATCAGCCGAGATCGATCTACGGCTTGATGAAGATCTCCCTTAGCTCCCTCCACTCTTCTCGGTCCCTAGTTATTTGCTGCAATGTACATCTGCTAAAATTTATGTTTTCGTTTATCCAGCGGATTTTAGGGCGTTCTTCTGCAGCTCTATGTTCTTACTGGTGATATGAAGTCACCCGACGATATGACGTAATTGTGACCCAATTGCACAAACCTCACCCACCCAAGGCTCACCATAGATAGTATTATGCTGAAACACCTATTTGTGTATGGGGACAATGGATAACGCCACTATTTTAGTAGCGTTATTTTCTCGAATGCTATTATCACTCCGGTAGTACGTCACAATGATGTCATATGACGTCATGTCGACCGGGCGACTACAACTCGCAAGTTCTAACATAAGGCCTCTGGTCATTTAGTGTGGCTTGGGTACCGTTGTATATCTGGATAACACAAAAACAATTATTGCTCTATTTTATAATGCAAACTTTTTGTTATAATAATGTAGTGTTGAAAACATAATTTTAATGCATTTTACTATCAATAAAATAGTGAATGGTTGTTTAATTTTGTCATCCATTACTATACTGTTGAACAAGAACTTATTGTCCACGTGTTGACACTGTGAGGTGTTCAAATGAGGAACGCCCCCCAAATTTATCATTTCTATTTATGCCCCCATGGTGAATGGATTTATGTAATGTGAAGCTTTTTATAATAAAAATATATCTAAAACAATCAGAAGTGCTAAAATTATTATTATAAATTTTTGGTTTATTGCGAAGAAGAAAAGGAGTCGCATCTGAAAAGAGAGCCGATACATTATTTAAGCAGGCGTTGCCGCCATGACAGGTATGGCACTGATAAGTCTATTATATACTACAACGAATTCGTGTTATCGTCGAATTCTTGTTGTCAGACAGTAAGTAGTAAATAATAATGTAAAAAAATAATAAATTGAAGGACATCAGTAAATAATAATTCTTCTTTTTATTGTGCCATCCCCTAGCGGAGGTCGGCCACCATCAAGGCGATCTTATCTTTGTCGTCTGCTACCCTGAACAGTTCAGTGGAGCTGCACTCGTACCAATCACGGAGGTTCTTAAGCCACGAAATGCGGCGCCGTCCTCTGCTATGCTTCGCATTGATCTTTCCTTGAATGAAAAGTTGGGGAATGCTGTATTTTTGTCGTCTCATAATGTGGCCGAGGTACTGTAGTTTCCTGGTTTTGATACTACTTAGAACTTCTCGCTCCTTCTCCATTCGATTGAGAACTTCAACATTTGTCACTCGGTCAGTCCAAGGAATTTTGAGGATGCGCCTATACAGCCACATCTCCGTGACATCTCTTGGTTTAGCGTCTATTAGTTCGTCGTTTAGTTAAATAATAATAAAGTTTTTAAATTGTTGATTCATTCACTTGTGATTTAATTGTTAAATAAAACAAATGTAATAAATTATACACCTACTAAAGTACCTGTAGCCTAATAATCGGTTTATACAATTTTAATTCCGTAATGATAAGTTAAAATAATTTTACTTTGATTAACAAATTATGCAGGGAATGCCCAACACCTAACCGTTTGACAATGTTCACATAATATTGCAGCTGAATACACATCCACACATTACAGTAACTTAATCACTGATGCCTAAACACATATCATGCAAACGTTATAGCTAATCAGTGCAGTTGCATGAGTCTCGTGACCGCTCACTCCAAGATGCAAAACTAGTGACTCCAATAGGAGCCTCCGCCGGAGTACATTAATGAGCTACACCGGGGACTCAGTCTATCTAACTTGAGACTTGCTCCAGTGCAGATGTCGTCAATTTGATTAACGATCTCCAACTTGTATTCTGATTTAATTGTAATGCATACAACGATGGTAGGCATTCAAACAAAACAATCATAACTGAAGTTTAAACAAATCGTAAATAAATTAAAATTGATTTCCAAAATGTATTTATAATAAGTAATAAATATGTAAAATGAAAATGACAACTTGAGTTTCCTTTAATAATATTCTAAGTATATTATTTTTCATTGCTGTTTACTTTCAATCAAAAATATACGTACGCAGTTAGTCGTATCATAGTTCAATGCAAACTATTATATCGGAAACAGAAAGCCGCATAGCATTGTGATCAAATTCATGTCTAAATATAACACAATGTATACGTTATATAAACCACTGGCATACATTGGAAAAATAAAAGCAAATGTGTAAGTAAGTAAATTAGAAATACATACAATCGTATCGCATATATTTATATAAAATTATGAGTGATTCAAAAGTAGGTTAGCAAGTAGGTATTTGTAAATATTAAAACTAAAAAGCAAGAACGTCATAAACATGTATAAATCCTGACGCCATCTAGCATCTTCTTTTAATTTCAAAGCTGCAGGCCTATATTATAACTGGTGATATAAAGTTACCCGACGACATGACGTAATTGTGACGTAAGCCAATACACGCTCGAGGCAAGCCGCCCAACGCACACTGCTCACCATAGATATTATTATGCTGAAACACCTATTTGTGTATGGGGACGATGGATAACGCCAGTATTTTAGTAGAGTTATTTTCTCGAATGCTATTATCACTCTGGTAGTACGTCACAATGATGTCATATGACGTCATGTCGACCGGGCGACTTCAACTCGCAAGTTCTAACATAAGGCTCCTGGTTGCCTTTTTTGTAGTTATTAGAAATACTTTGCATTAGTCATAGGCCGATCGGTAACTTAAAAACAATCTCTCAGTTAGTGAATATTGTGAATTTCAATCAATACTTCTCGTTTGTTACACAACATATTTTATCGTATGGGAAAATGTACTTATACTGACGTATGGACGCAACGTATTAGGTAAATTAGTGAGTTCTATTGCGCATGCGTCATACGCATCGGAAATTTCTGATAGTATCCGGAAATCATGAGTTCAAAAATTCAGTCGACGTTCGTTTTTCGTAACGCTTTTTTGCGTAACACGTTAGCGGTCGTTCTGTTGCATTACTTTAAAAGTCATCTGGATAAAATCACGAATGGTATGCAATATTAAAAATATCCTCATGAGACAAAATGTCGAAAATATCTTCTGAACCCTCTCTACAATAAGGCCGTACTTAATCTTACAAGGAGCCCAAATAATAGACTCACTCTTAAGCCAGGTTCGAACTAATGAATTAGGTGAGGTTTTGATATCAATGATGTCACGTGATATCAGCTAATATCAATGACATTATTAATGGACAACGCACCACTCAGTACAGTAGCTAGCGAGTAAATTCGCGCATAGCAACATTCGCACATGTATAGGTAGACGTCACGTGACCAAATTTTGCAATTTCCATTATGCGATATCACGCATCGGGAATTTATAGCAATATCACCTTTATTGTAATGGCGATAGAACAGTGTTTCTAGTGTCAATGTTCATTTGAGCGAGCGATATTGATATTAAAATATTAATTATGCCATTCGGCAGACCGATAAAAATCATCGGGAATTTATAGCAATATCACCTTTATTGTAATGGCGTTAGAACAGATTATGTCATTCGGCAGACCCGACAAATAAGTGAGTGTCATTTTTTTTCCAGATGCTTCGTCCATATTAATGCCATTGGCTAATATATTAAAATCGATCATTGCAATTTAATCATATTGGAAAATGATTTATGTTCAGTCACAGAACCATAGTTTTGTCTTAATGTTATTATTTTAATAATAAAATAAATTATAACCGGCGACATAAATGATATTTTCGATAGCATTTTTCGTTGCCATAGATTTCACATTCTCGTGAAAACAATAAATAACGCGAATAGACAGTGTTCCATATATTTCGCAGAAGAGTCGATATCGGACGTCATATTCCGGGCCAAACGGATAAGAAGTATTACATTCGCAAAGTTTTTTTTTCCAGTATCGATTGAATAAATTTAGTACTGAGCTCTTCGAAATTCTTACTTCATTATGAAATTTTTAAAGGGAGGTGTTAAAAACTCAAACCAACGGGAGTGGCTATAAATTTCCCTTCGATAATCGAAATAATACGGAAGGCTCTTTTTAAAATTCTTCAACCATAATGGCTTTTTTCATCTTGCAGATATTTGATAAGTTTTTATCGTGCGACTCCGTTTAACTGTCACTTGTGAAACATTTCTAGGTACCTAGTTTTTTACGAGCCGTTTTTTTAAAGGCTTCATTAAAATAATATTCTACCGGTAAACCGCTGAAAATTCGATTTTACTAAAGATTTTATCATATCAATGAGATGGTTCATCGTAAAAATAAAAATACTATGACGAAGGGAGGGGCGCCAGAATTGGGATTTTTAAGGAAATGCTATCACAATCAGCTTGTTAATTTAACCTCTCTTTCCACCTATAAGAACTATAATTATAGTTTCAATACTATCGAAAATTATTAGTCAAACGGTATAAGTCAGTCCGATGGCTTGCTGTTTTGTGGATTATGAGAAAGCTTTCGACAGTCCGCACCGCCCCTCCCTCTGGATGATACTGGGAGCATACGGGATCCCTCCCAAGATCATTGCCATAATCAAAAGCCTTCACGAGAACAGCGAATGCTGTGTCAGAATTGGAGTTACTGTCACGGAATGGTTTGGGGTCACGACCGGAGTCAGACAGGGTTATGTCCTTGTACCGTTTCTCTTTATCATTCTCTTTGACTTTATACTACGGAAGTCAATACCACCCGACCGAGGCATACCTGTTACCCCCACGGTGAAGCTATGTGACCTGGAATACGCCGATGATGCTGTCCTATTCGACAACTCAATCGAGGGCATTCAAGAGACAATCGATAGTACCTGTCCTGATGCAAATTTCCCTCTGATTAGCGATGGACAAAACATCGAGAGCGTCGACAGCTTCAAGTACCTGGGGGTACACATCACGGGAGATGGCATTTTGCAGAAAGAGCTCGCTATCCGAATGGGAATGGCTGGAGCAACATTCAACTCGATGCGAAATATCTGGGACTCACGATTGTACTCGGTCAAAACCAAATGCCGCCTATTCGACGCTTGCATTCTGACAGTGCTGCTTTACGGTAGCGAATCATAGCACCTTACGAAGGCTCAGAGCAACCGTATATTGAGCTTCGAAAACAGATGTTTGCGACGAATACTGGGTGTGCGGTGGTATGACTTTAGGAGCAATGAGGAGATAAGAGAACGTACCAAGCAGCCTCTCATCACGCTGAAAGTGAAGAGGCGACGTTGGACCTGGCTCGGCCACGTGCTGCGGACAATTCACGCATTAAGACATGCGTTCCGGATCTTCGAGGGAACCTCTCTCGCCCTGCATCGGTGGTACGAAAGCAATCTACGCGCTACAGGTCTCACATGGCGGAAGGCGCGAGACATGTCGATGGACCAAGTGAAGTGGCGTGATCTTATCCTTGCCCTATGCTCCAATACCGGGGCGTGATAAGGTGAAGTATATAGGTACACTACCAAAATATAGATGCATTTTTTACACGCAATAATTCTTGCTGATGCATTTTTGATACACAATCTGAAGATTCTAAATAATCAAACCTCATAAACAATTAATTTTTACCTCATACATCTTTTTTACACGTATGTAATATTTCATCAAAACATATTATATTTACCATAAAATAAAATGTTAATAATTTAGTAACTGGGTAATAAATTTTTAGAAACATCCTAGCTCGCTCTGTAGTAATTAATATAAAAAAAATATGACCAAACAAGAATACACCATACGCATCAAAACCATCGCGTTCTTTACCGTCAGAAAACGGATACGTAAATTTATCCATGGAGTGATCGTGTGAAATCATTGACAAATTTTAAAACGTCGTGCATATGCTGAGTATAGGCGCCTTTTCGCGCTTTCGCTATGCATCTTAAATTCGTTGTTCCTTTTACAATTAAAAAAAAAAGTTCATAAATATTGAATAAACCGTAGAATAATTTCTCTACACACATACAATGAACGCGTGGGCGTTCGATGTTTAGGTACATAAAGTATTACTTACTAATTTGACTAATTATGCATTTTTAAAGTAGTCACTCTACTCCCATAATGTTAGTAAACGTATATACTTTGATCATTTAACATAATATTAATTACTGTGACGAATCAATATCACATAATAAAATCATTCAGGTGTGCTCGGTCTCTTTGATTATTTGTATAGATACAAATTATCACTTGCAACATGAGTGGAGAAAGACATAACAGTATGATAATACATTGTACATAGCTAACTTATACTAGATAAGTGGTGGCAAACCTGTGGCACGCAAATATTTTATTTTGAAGAGAATTAAAAAACCTGTAATAATAATAAATGATAGATCGCATTGTATAGAAAATAGCAGGCAAATAGTCTTCAAGAGAGAGAGAGAATTACGTTTAATGTAAATATATAATTGCATAGGTCAATCCATATGGTTTATGGGCTACATATATTACCATAATATTATCGCATTATCCTTATCAGGCAGCGGAGAAAGCCGCGTCACAAACCTATGATTTTGATCAATTTACAATACTTGAGACAATTGTAGCGAGAGAATGCCTCATCTGATCGGATCATTTCTGATGTTAATTTGTGCGTAAAGAACCAAACTAAGTAATACAGTACAAAATAATTTCATTTGTACCCACAAAAATGGCTGTACCATATAAAAAACAAACACTTGGTGGAACTGGTAGTACTAATTCTTCTTCTTAATCTTCAAAATTGGTGGACCAAAATGTGTGGCGTAATTGAAAAAAATGATACAGCTATACATTTTTTGTGAGTAGCATTTAGGACATAATCATTTTTAATGGAATTTTAAAAACCATTTTCCCCACGAAAAACTGCTCGGCACGTCAGACTGTCGAAAAATAATATTTTGAAAATTTTGGCACGCGTACATAAAAAGGTTCGCTAACCCAGCACTAGATACTAGTTAATAATATGCTTTTAATAGTAACGTTACTTCCTATTATTATACATTTTCAGTCGCTTTTTCTTAACAATATTGAATGATTCTAAACGGAGTAGGTACAAACTTTACAATGTTATTTGTTTTTGGCTGTTAAATTTAACAAACCATATAATAATTATCAAAATGGCACATTAATAAAATAATTGTATTAATTTCAGTCTCTATTATATTCAATTACATTATTGCTTCACAAAGAAAATAAACCTCAGCAATATCTTTGTAGAAATAACATTTTCACTTTAATTCCGGATAAAACAATTCACAAATAAGCCGAAATGTCTTCACATTTACTGTTATTACCTACTTTATAAAAAAACATGGTTGGTATTTTGTACAAAAACAAATAAACGGATATGACAAAGCCTCGGTTACTCAATGAATGCAAAACACAATAAACCTTTGCCAAATGAAATCCTTCATAATTTCCGGTGGATGATTTTTCACAAAGCCTCGAGAAAATGGCGAGCAAACTCACAGATATATTCGTTTGTTTCTTTTGAAGCTCGTTCTCTATGGTATTATTACCTGCAACGGAGTTACCAGCGATGTTGTGGTCAAAGGACTTGTCTTGTACGAATTCCCCGGATGAATTAAGGGAAAACCATTACCGACTTTAAATTATATTTAAAAAATAAATGCTTCGTTTCCTTCCTAAAGGTGAGTTGGTCAATTAAACCACAACAAGTTTATTAAATACGCTTAAACTGATTACATACATAATGTTTATAATACAAGTATTGTATAATACTTTTACTGTGAGCACCAGTGTGCGTTGAAAGAGAAAAGCTTCTAAATTTGATCTGACTCTCAGTTGGACCAGTCGGCCATTGCGACTTGATATCTTCTAAGAGGGAATATTTCTCAGTTTAAAAAAAAGTTTGTCGTATTTTACGACGAGCGAGAAGGTCTTTTTTCATCCAGAATTTACCGAAATTAATTTATTATATAAAATCATGAATCACGCATACCCTAGTCTTAGGAAGTTGCTCCTGGGACACTTTCAGCACAATTTTTCGTTACGGCATTGTATACGCCTGCATAACGGGTATGGGGACATAGCGGCTGGTTGAGGAAAAAACAAGTATGGATACCTACCTACATTTATATTAAGATTATGACTTATAAATCTCAATACTGAATTATAATCAAATGATATTACTTAATAGTAAATTGATATACTGCTAGATAAATATATCCCCTACCTCTTTACACATGTCTCTCGGTTTGTAATTATTTGCTGCAGTGTATATTCGCAGAATTTAATGAGGTTGTCAATCCAGTGGGTTTATGGTATCTCTGTGCTCGTTTAGGTCTCTTGGGTACTACCGGACATTCAGTGATTTTCCGTGTCCGATATAATATAACCACTCTTATCTGCCTCATTATGCATTGGTTTTTGCTGTAGTCCCTGTGCTCAACATGCACTGTTTCATGTGATGTTACATCAACGGTTTATATTTCACATCTCAAAAAAAAATTATATTATACCTATGATAGGTATTTGAACAAAAACTTTGTACGGCTGTGAAGTTGGTCTTTCTTTTATTTTAATGCGGTTTGAGAGAATGGTTATTTATTAACCTACTAACTTACGGCACTTAAATTTTAAACACATATGTATTTAATTTAATAACAACAATAAATTATTACTGATGTCTTAAAATACATAACCTTTGGGTCTATTCTATACTTATCGAACCCTAAATTGATAAATAGTATCAAACTTAGGGTAGGTTTGTATTAAAATATTAGCACTTATTGTAACAATTACACGAAGCTGGTTTTTATTGTTGCAATAAGTGCTATATTTTAACAGCACCTATCTTGCTGCTGTTAAAATATCGCACTTATTGCAACAATAAAAACCAGCTTCGTGTAATTGTTACAATAAGTGCTAATATTTTAATACAAACCTACCCTAAGTTTGATACTATTTATCAATTTAGGGTTCGATAAGTATAGAATAGACCCACTTAGCTGGATATTGAGATATTATATGAAGAAATATAATATTAATAAAGCTTTTGTAATAAAAATGTTGGTTTTTTTACAAATACAGTGGTATATAGTAACAAAATTAACGATAACCAGATTATTAAAAAAAAACGCATACGTTATTATCAGTGACGAAGGATGGAGGGGAGGTAAGCTGTGGGGAAAAGACATGCATAATTTTATAGTTATTTATTTATTTACATTGAATTAAGAAATACAAATTGCAGTTGGTTTTTAAAATTCGATTAAGCTTCGCTTAAACCAAACCGTTATTATAATAATATATAACAAAATATTCTTCTTTCCATAAAATACCCAAAATTATGAATTGTTTATAGGCATAATTTTAGATTTAGACATAGACATTTTCAATGATATACTTTGAATTTTGTTTCTGAAACTTTATTTTATTGTATAAAATTGTTTATGTTTTGTTTTATTAATATTTCTTTTCCTTCTATCTTGTGAAAGTAATATTTTTTGTTATAATGTAAATCTCATGTTGTCAATGTCTTTAATCTTGATTTGTTATTTCCACAATGTTTTGTTTTCTTAAATAAATAAATAAATATTTTATAGATAGAAGAAGATTTTTATCTATTATGGTTTAGTTTAGGCGAGTTTTAATTGATTTTTTTTTAAACTTACCAATACCATCTACAAATTTTATTTTTTGTTCGATGAAAATAAATAATAAACCAATATTGACTGACAAAGTTTAGTATACACTATTTATATCCGACCCTGCAGCTTATATTTTATGATTGGCACCCGTTTTGTTCACTTAGAATTACATTCTTAACAAACTATAATAATATATTATAAAACTAACAAGTTTTATATTATACATAAAAAAATATGTAAACAGGAAAAATATAAAAATGTCATCTTCATCAGCCTGAATCCATCCACTGCTGGATGAAGGCCTCTTCAAGCTGCTTCCACTTCTCTCAGTCCTGTGCATTGTGTTGCCACGTACTTCCGCAGAACTTTATCATGTCATCGATCCAGCGGCCTCTAGGTCTACCTTGCGGACGTTTTGTACTTCTTGGATACCACTGGATGACTAGATTTGTCCAACGATTGTCTCTTCTTCGAGCAATGTGTCCAGCTTATCTCCATTTAAGGCTTTTAATAAGCTCTATTACATCGCAAATCCTTGTCTGCTTCCTTATCCACTCATTCCTCTTTTTGTCCTTTTGCGTTATGCCCAGAATGCACCTCTCCATACCACGTTATGCTACTCTAAGTTTCTGGATCTCTCTTTTACTTAGGGTCCATGTTTCACACGCATATGTGATCACGTGAAGCACACACTGGTTGAACACTTTGCGCTTTAGGCACAGTGGAAGGTCACCTTTGAAGATATTATTCAGGCGGCCAAAAGAACTCCAGCCTAGCTTTACTCTGCGAACAATTTCATCAAATATACATCCATCTATAGACATGTGTTGTCCCAGATAGATGTAGCTTTTCACCTGTTTGAGCTGAGTGCCATTGATGAGAATCTCTTTTTGGCCTGCAAAGCAGTTGAACATGACTTTCGTCTTTGTTACATTTATTTTCAAACCTACTAATATAATAAAAATGTGCCGTATATGATAATTTTTTTTAGTATTTTCGGTAATCCGAATTATAAAATTATATAACTAAATAACTACTCAGCCTAAGCTCTGTTTTACAAAACTTAAGGAATGGGTATTTATTTTTAAACGACAGAATTAATAATACATCAGTATTAATTAAACCCGTTTACATAGAATTATTATTGTATCATGTTATACTATCAAATTCAAACTCTAGTATTAATCAGGTTATCACTATTATGAGGAAGTTTTAGTAACCAAATACAATACCCAATAGTATCTACCCAAAACTCTTCGGCAAAATTAAATTAATCATTCATGTCTTGATTAACTTCTGTTTCAATTAGTCTAGATTTCAGGTTTATTTAGAATGTCAAAAGTCAATAACCATAAGCAGCTATAAATATGACAGTATACACCAATTCAATTCTCAGTGACTAGACTATGGTTTATGTTAATTATATTTTAAGTACTGATTGAGCTTTCTTAATATTGAAATTTATTATATCTTACAATAAATTAAAATTATGATCAATCGAAAAAAAGCTTTTTCCGATATTGCGAAAAATTGTTATTCAAACTTTCTTTGATTTTTAAAATCAAGCTTTTACCTGAATTTGACGGAAACCATTAAAAGGGTGCCTTTTCGCTTTTTAATCACGATTTAGCTCTTCGTTCGGGTTAATTAGTAAAAATGGAGATTAAAAATAAGATTTTCAATCATCGTTTTATTTTTAATCTAACTATAAGAGCGTCATAATTTACTTAAACAAAAAAATATTCAATTTCGTCACGTCGAACCGATTTGAAAAAAAAATGAATATTACCATAAATTTTATGTTTCGGATTTTTATTACTTTATTATTATTTTATTAACACTAACCAAACAATATGGTGTAATATGTTAGTTTTTTTTCTATATTGTGCTGATAAACTTTCTTAAACAGAATGTGAAAAAAAACTGACAGATACATAATTTTTCAATTTACCGAAACCCATTTTTACGATCTGATAATATTTTTCGTGGTGTTGTTATATTTTAAAAAAAATAATATGACTTATCATCCTCATTATTAGTATTACACCATAGAGCAAGATTTAATGTCTTCCAGAAGTATCCTCTACTGGTTTATGTCAGTCTTCTCTGACTTATAAGACCTATCATCATACTAAAGTCCTCGTACATACAGTTAACCTACTCCTATCACGACATGCCTATGGTCGCTTCAGCTGAGATACTAAACAGATTTATCTTCTAGAAATCTTTTAATACGCTACCCATTACAGTTTTTGCGAATGACAATATAGGTATGCTGTTTAACTAGGTTATCGATCTAATAGTTAATATTTTTAATTAACCATTTCTTTTATCCAACGGATAATTTTGAGAATGTAACATTCCATATATTGAACATTTACATTACTTGAAAATGCCTCAGAAAATATATTCACTAGAAAAAATCACATTTGAAAAAATACAATGCTCGATTGGATTTGAACCCGTATATCCACTGGTATCGCGCCAATATGCTTTAACCAATTAAACTACGAGCCTCATACCTAATTGCAATAATTTAAACTAGTAGGTCCTACATGAAATGCTTATCAAATTGCGTTATTATTGACTGTCGGTTTTTGTGTTTTAAATCAAGGAATATTAATTACCTTAGTAAAAACGTCTGCTTGAACTAGCTTACAATTTTTAATAAACCATTTTTTTATTCAGCGAGCAGAATTCACGAGATTTGAGAATGTAACATTCCATATATTGAACATACATAACTTGAAAATATCACCTTAGATATATACTCACATTAAATTTCACAAAAAATCACATTAAATTATCGCAATTAGGTATGAGGCTCGTGGCTTAATTGGTTAAAGCATATTGGCGCGATACCAATGCATATGCGGGTTTAAATCCCGTCGAGCATCGTATTTTTTTCAAATGTCATTTTCTCTAGCGGGTATAATCTATCTGAAGTGTTTTCAAGTTATGTATGATCAGTTCATACTTATTTTGTAAACCCTAATTAAGAATTATTTCTCCTCACAGACTGCCAATTTTCCTTCTACGTCATCGATTGGATAGGCATTATGTTTTACAGGAACAAGTCATCAATGGTGTTATTATGACTTTGAATGTCAAAACTTTGCTTCTATGACCTAGTTCTTTCAACCCCAGTAAACGGTTTGCTTCCTGTTATTATGAGATTTTTTAGTTTTTCAATAACCTTTTATTTCATATTAGATATTGAATTAAGAGTTCACTTCTCGGCGGTGTAATTCATGTATATTCAAATTTTATTTTTAAAAGGGCGTTAAAATGTAGAAAAAAAATAAACTCTTTTAAAAAATGTGATTAAAGCTCGCGGACCACACAAAAATACTTGGTGGGAGGCAGTTTGCCTGTACTAAGTAAGGCATTGATTTGGAGACTAAATGCCTCAGCGTTATAATATTTCAAAATTGCAGCGTAGTCAATAAATTTCTGGATGCCATTTGCGTCGTATTGTGATCCACATAATCTTTACTTAATACAAGGATATTTTTTTATACTTTATAGCACTAAAATAGGTTACGAGGCTGCATTAGAGTGGTGTATAAGTAGTTTGGTAGAAGTAGCAGTTAAATTAACTGAACACAGAAATAAATTCCTAGACAAAATCACAAATAAGTATTATAACGTTACCGCGTATCTAACCTGAAACCCCAGTATGAGGGTGGTTCTATCAGTGTTGCTTACTGTTATTCACAAAAATATGGCAGAAAAAATATTAGATTTTCTTATAATTAAAAAATATCCATAAACTAGAACTTCGTCGAAATAAGTCATAATTTTGAACATTATTTTACGACAGCAAAATACATGAAAAGAGAATTAATTATTGAACTTACATAATTTGAAAACACCTAATTTGAAGACGCTCAGCAGTAATCGAACCTGCGTCACTCGGGATTCGCGCCCACGTACATTGACCACAATGCTATAGGCATCTTTAAAATTATGTAGGTATGTTCAATAAAAACAATGTGACATTAGTAAAACTTGTAAATTATTCGTTGAATAAAAAATAGTTAAGATGATTTAATTATTTTTCAACTACTCCGGTACAAAATTTCGTCATCACTTAAAAAAATCCTATGCCACATTTAATTTATTGAAATGACATTATAAGGTACAAGCGGCCAGAATGTTGATTTTTAAGTAAATTGGTGTAACATTCTAGATTTTTTGTGAGAAATTTTAAGCTATTTGTGGTGTCAAAAAACGCTAGATTTAACGCCATACGCCAGATGCGTATTTTTCAAGCGTCAATACGAAAATGTTAGATTTGGCAAGAAAAACGCTTAGTTGATAACGTTGAACCCTCTGCGTTAGGCATTGAACCACGAGGGTCGCGCTGCTATGGCATCCATTACAAGTGGTAAATTATTAATTGTGGTAAACATTGAATCACTTTGTCTAACCCCTGATTTGATCGCAATGCTCTCTGTAAGCTCATTCTATTTACCATTGTATAATATGACTACAGACTACAAATATTTCGTTGAGTAAATTTATAATCCAATCAAAATACTATTACAATACGAACCCTTTCCTTCGCTTCTCTATTCTTAGAGTCTCTACATTTGATTCACAAAATATGCCCATTTATTAGCAAAAATTACAATATCCATCCGCCATTAAGTCTGTAATGCAGACTTTTATTGCGGGAAATATAACGCGAGTAGTTTTATTATTATCAAAGGACATTATTCATCCTGCGGCGCGGCGACGCTTTGCGAAAGACGAGGCCGTTATGATACATAGACTGGCGGTTGTATAAAATGTTGTAAGTACCTACAACACAAACGTGATACATCTTCAAGCAATCTTCACCTTAGCTCTTCACTTCAACAGTAAGGGTGGGATAAATAGTCTAAATGGATTATCGGTACTTAGTACTGAAGGGTATGGGTTTACGTAGGGTGTTGATTTATACTTTTCACTTATTAAAAACACTGATTCAGGGACATTAAGTATATTTCGCTTGACAATTAATTACTAGCAACATTTTTAAACGCACGCTTTGGCGCGAAAAAGGTAGAAAATCGTATTTAGAGGCAACGTAAGGGCTCAACAGGGGTAGGTAGCCGACTGACTGTACCCACTTCTTGACCCTCAGTCCGCTCAGAAACAGGTAACGGTAATTTTGTGTTTCTTTGTTTAGCTGTGCGTGCATCTTGGTCTAGCTTCGACTCGTTTACAGTTACAATAAATATGATTATATTCCAAACTCTATCGATTGGAGTATTTTTGATGGGGGATTTAGGCATTAGGGTATTTGATAACAGTACCTACATGTATATTTGTTTTGCGAGTCTCGTTGTTGAGGGACGAGAGCGTTGTATTTGGGGAAAACCTGCAGCCCTATGTTATAACTAGTGATATGAAGTCACCCGACAACATGACGTAATTGTGACGTCAGCCAATACACGCTCGAGGCAAGCCGTCCAACGCACACGGCTCACCATAGATATTATTATGCTGAAACACCTATTTGTGTATGGGCACAATGGATAACGCCACTATTTTAGTAGCGTTATTTTTTCGAATGCTGTTATCACTCCGGTAGTACGTCACAATGATGTCATATTACGTCATGTCGACCTGGCGACTACAACTCGCAAGTTCTAACATAAGGCCCCAGGAGGTGTGAAGTCATCAGGAGGTGAGATGAAGAGTCGAGATATGGTAATGATTGCTAGAACGGATGCAGGAGTTATTTTTATTTACAGAGTAAACATTGTTACAAGAGTATGTTACAAGAGCGTTATGTTACAATACTTATCGACTGTGTTTAGGAAAAAGGGAGTAACCCTCAATTTTTCGAAAAGTCCTTTTATTAGATATTAACAATGTATTCAAATAAATACACATTCTATAAAAATGAAGTACCTAAGCCGCAAATACCGAATTATTATCTAAATTCAGGTTTTAATTGAGTTTCAATTAAGTTTTAATTCAAGGAAAAAAGCATTTACCCTCAATTTTATTGATTTTTCTGTAATAACTTCTTTAATTATTATTAGATCGAAAATAAATTACACTAAATCATCAATCATCATACACCCAATGACTGTACCTATTTTTTAAAAAATAATAAACTAAAATCATTCAAAAAACGTTTTTTGCCCCTCCTGTAAAATTTGTTCTGTGAGGGTTACGCCCTTTTTCCTAAACTTGGTGGTTATGATAATGTCCGAGGTCCGAACCCGATGGAATCGAATGCTGAGCGGGGCGACTGGCACACAGCTTACTGATCGGACGGAGATTATGATTGATACTAATAGGTATTTAGACTGAGCAACTAATCAACTATGACCTGCTTATTATATGCATTAATATTCGGTAAATTGCGAGTCATTGCTGATGAAATTTGCAATTGAAAAATTTACTGGCCTCTGAATTATTGCACTTCGATGTCACGCATGTAGAATATGCTGACTGTAGATGCGAGTATTGTTAGACAGTTTAAATGATTTGTAATTCTTACACTGTAGAAATAATGCTGAGAAGGCCCGAAATCATTGACCACTACACTTGCGTACCAATATTGCGTGCGGTGTATTTTGAGATGCTATGCTTTCAAAAGCATATGCCTATTTCCAATTTTGAAATAAATTATTTCTACTAAATACTCGATTATAGATTATCACAATAAAACTATGAATGTAGTGGAGCTGTCGTGAATTTGTTATGAAATTATATGTTAACATGGAAAATTGTCTGCAAAGCATGAAAAAAATACTACCAAAAAGTAAGTCTCACAATACAACACATGTCCTCTCTTTGGGAGAAGTACCGGGTAGCTACAGCAAATTTTTATTTAAATATATATATTAGTTTTTTCTATATTTCAACTATTATAAATACACATTTTGGAATAAATAAGGGATGCGCCCCAACTACACCATCTATTGACAGCACGCCACTGTTGCTTACTTACCGGAACTTTTTGATAATTGCAATATTAAAACTCCTTTATAAAGTCACACACAGACGGTAACCATTTCTATATGCCGAAATGACTGATAAATAAGCAGTGAGCATCTCACTAATGTTTAAAGCTGATTGCCAGGACCAATTCGCGAAGTTTATAGGTATGGGGAATGTACACGGGTAAAGTGTTGAAATGAGGTAAGATAGTAGGTGATATGATTAAATAAGGATATGTAGTTGCATGGCTGAGTAACTTTTCATTGTATTATACCCAGCATGTGTGGACGTACCATACAAATAATATCTATGGAAATCGCGGTTCGTATCGGTTAGTGACTATATCAATGCACGGTGCAAATAATTGATTTAAAGTAAGCTTGAAAGTGGGTTTTTTTTTTGTATGGGGCTCATATTAGTTAAATTTATTGTTCCTTATGGTGAACAGTTTAAAAAAAATACGAATTTTCTTTACTTTAAGCTGTATGGGTATTATTTTGTGATTTTATTTAATTGACATGATTTTTAGCATCCTTCCATATTGTAGTTTAAACATCAGAAGAGATCTTAATTAGGTTAAGTTTACTTTTCAATTGATGCATGGAATAAAAATGAAAGCTCTGCCATTATAGTGTTGACCGTTGTTTCTCTTTTAACTATTTAAGCCTTAAATAGTTAGAAGGATAACACAGGTCAACACTCTAATGGCAGAGTTTTCAATTTAAGACATCGGGAGCTTCTAGTATTTTGTTCTTCAAATGTATATAACTAACCTGCTATTGGTAATGTTAACTAGGAGGACAAAAGCTTTGTTCTACCAAATTTCTTAAGATATCGCTATATTTTATTTACGTTGTGTGAATTTTGATTGAAGTCATTATATAATTCATTTCGTAGACGGTACCTACTTATGTTATAACTTATGTTATTTTCTTGAACATGTATTTAAATTACTAAATATTATGTTAAAAACATACTGAACTAATTATTTGTAATGTTTATAATTGAAGCCTCTTTCTCAATAATGAACTTTGTTACATTTTGGCAGTTTTTAACTCAATAATGTGCAAAAGTGATCTACATCACATTGCCTCTGTTTTGGCATTTTTTTTTGATTTAGCAATATTAAGTTACTTGTTTTTGATCCGTTATGTTGGCCTCCCTACAATAACGATCTATGCATCTGTCAACATGAAGGATCATACGAGAGTTTTTGTTAACCCTGTGGATGCAAAAAGACTTCACAGAGAAGAATTACCATGAAAAATTGGAAGATGAATAAAACTAAGTGATTAGGAATTCAGGAGAGGCTTTTTATATATAAATAATTTTCTCTCAACAAAATAGTTTTATTTGATTATCTCAAAATGCCCAAATGTAACATAGACCATTATTGAGGGGGAGGCTTCAATTATATAAATTTAAGTATGGTACACAGAGTTAAAAGAAAATAATGTTTATACCATAAATTAATAATAATAGATTAATTACAATTTCTGTCTAACGAAGGTGTTATGTTCCAGGGTATTGAAATACACTTGATCTTGACACTAATAATACCAGTTATTATGTTTGGGTAGAAGACTTGGTGAATTACTATAAGAATAAGTCTTAGGCTCATTTGAGCGAAACTTGCCGCATAGTACCTTCGGACCCATCAATGGCACATGGTGGGATGGAGACGAATATACAATTACATCAAATACCATCAAATTGAGCCGCCTTAGATGGCTAGGATGGACGAGTCATATATGACAAAGAAACTTAACTGTCATGCTATCTTTGATTATAAATCGTTTACCTTCTTACTGAATTTTGGTTTTGATGGTAGGTCAGTAATGACATCGCCTGTTTATGATGGCACGCCTCTATATTCATCCGTAACCTGCTCGCGTTCATAATTCAAGGGCTTACAATACACCAAATGCAGAAATTTTACTCCCCCCATTTGAACAGTGTTTTAGAAATTTAGAATTTGCCTAACCGGTACGAAAATAAGACAAGGGGGGACATGCTCGTCGTAGGTCAAAATTGAGTTTTTTTTGTATTTTCAAACCATGATCCTTGACATTCCGTAAACGTTGTAGATAATATATTTATATAATTTTGAAGCCTTATTATCATTTATATTTATTTTAAATATTTGATGACTGCATAAAGTATTTTTATTACATAAAATAGTATTCTTTTAAACCTCTCGCTCTAATGTTTTAGAATATAGTCATATTTCGGTACATGAATGTGCAGTGGTGTTAAGATTTTTTTACATTTATTAATTATTAAACGCATTTATAAAACTGAGATAATTTTAGTAAAATATTTACGATAAAAAATTATATTGATAATCTCTGTGATCCCAAATTTTACAAGAATTAGGCATTTTATTATTCAAAAAATTGGCAAGATTAACACATTTGAAGATAATTCTAAAGATATTTATTATAAGCTATGTTTTTAAACATTCAAGTGTGATAAATATTTTACGAATAATGATTGCTTTATAATAATTATTGACCTAAGAAGAAGGTAGTGTTTTTTTGAAATACGCCATTTCTTTTGTCATCCCCCAGTGGTTAAGCTACAACACACAGCCCTAGCCATAAATTCACAAACTATAATTGAAGTAGGGAGTAAAATTATATTAACGCGCGTGTTTGAACATGTCAGAAGTCATCAAATGTTTAAAATAAATATAAAGGATAATAAGGCTTTAAAATTATATAAATAGATTATCTACAACGTTTAAGAAATGTCCAGGATCATGGTTTGAGAATACAAAAAAAACTCAATTTTGACCTACGCCGAGCATGTCCCTTAAGTCAACACTTCAATCAAACTTTGTCATTTTTTTTCGACCATATCCGATCCTAATAAGATCATGACATGTAGGCATCCACAGAGTAGAGGTTTGTATTAACATATTTTGTTTTTACGAGAAATGGATGTCAGCCACTTGCTCAACCTATTAGGTCCATACTCTGACTCAAACACAAATTGAAAAATTAACATGTGTATTGGTCAGACCCAGGATTCGAACCTTGGACCCACTTAAGCCGCGCGGCCATCGTGGATGTAATTTTTACTGCCTCAATAAATTAGTTTGTATAAACAGTTTTTTATCCCAAAGCAATTCTTTGTCATTAAAAATATTTCACCCCCTTCTCTTATACAATTCCACACTATATTCATCCGAAGCCATGAAAGCGGTTTGTTGTAAAAATGTTGAAAGTCATCGATACTAGTATTGGTTTAATAATCGGTATCTATGAGATCTAATGCGATCATCCTTAGTTACCTGCTGGCGTTACTCTGTCGCATAATTCATCTCAATTTCCTTCCTTCCACATCGCGACTCTATATTTTCACCATCGCAATAAAAAAAACTCAAACCTCTTGGGCGACGATAATATAATCTACATCTAACCCATTATTTTTATATTCCACCATAACCTCTTTGTGCCAAATTTTGTACGTATCGAAACATATGTATGCCACCAAATACTTAGAATTTTTATTGTATAATATAAGACATCAGAAATACACAGAAAATTTAAATTTAAAATCGATTTTATCATATTGTCACTTAAATACTACAACTCGTTTACTTGATTTATACTATTTTTTTTAGAATATTACTAAATTTCAAACTCTTTTCAAAGACATTTTACCAAATCTTCGCCTGTATTCGCTATGAATTCTGGAACGGAATGTATGTAACATAATATTGGGTAAAGTCACAGAACAGTTTAATAATTATTAATTTAATTTGATGAAATGCAATTTTTAAAAGTACTTTTTCCACTTTTATTAATTAAATCTGGACCAGTTTTATCTGCCTCAGAGGAACATTTTTAAATTAATAATATTTATATAACAGGCATTTATCAAAAAAAAAAATCAAAATGTGACACAAATAATCTACCAATACATTGAATTATCTATCCAATAATGTTTTGTCAATAACATTAAAATTAAAATTAATGAAATTGGATATTAACACAATCACTGCTGACCTTTTAATTACCTTTAAATTACACATTTAAATAACATGTTAGTTATATCTAATGGTCAACTACTCCAAACGCGCCAGTCGCGGTGTCAGCACTATATAAGTTAATATTTCATAATACATCATTAAGGACACTAAACCAAATATTCTAAATTATTAAGAGCGCACTTCAGTGAAACGGCAAATAATTTTTAACAATAGGTGCGACGAAATTTCTCACTCGTCGCCTGGACTCGCCAATTGGAGACCGATAGTCGCAGTGCGCGCACGTCGATTTGTTTTGTTATGGCCTCGGATGACTAAAAAACTTCACGTATGTACTTAAAAAAAGAAAACATGTCAATGAATATACTATTATTATTAGTAATATAACAATAAACATAACATTAAATGGACGCATGTTGGATTTTTATGACAAATTATATTTCGTAATTCGCACAATCCGCGAATCGCCTAGCCACGATCTTTTTAGACCATGCCTTAACTGAGCCTTGACATAAAACAAAATATAAAGCAATAAACACGTAGAATAACATATTTTAATATATCACCAAACGATTATGTATCTATGATTAATCAGTATTTAATAACATAATACATTTGATTAATAATTTGTTTATAAAATTTACAATAAAAAAATACATTTTTACCACTTGATGGTCAAACGAGCAATAGAAACAGTATTAATTCTAACTAAATTGAATATAAGTCAAAAGTAAATAAAATAAAATATTAAATAATGTTTAATCTTTAAAATATGTTAAATCAATAAGACAATCCCGAATATTATATAGGATACAATAATTGATCATTTAACAATTGAGAATTAGGCAAAAATTTTAACTTATAAATCTCTAGGATTTCCTGTTTATCCAAGGTCTTAGATTTCTCATTCACAGATTAATAAAATCAAAATATGAAAGCCAGTTGCACTGTACCAACGTTTTGAAGCATGGCTATTTTTAATATTTTATGACGCAATCCAGAGGACGCCTGCTGTCCAGTATTGAAAGCGCGTTTTGTTTCCGTGACAAGCTGTAATGCATATTATATAATTGAAAATAACACATTTTTTAACAATTTTGTAAGTTTATACCATATAATTATATGTTATACCACACCCGATAGAAAATATCGTTAATTAATTAATTCTGTATTTCCTGATAAAAGCCTTCATTGACTCAAATCATTTAAATTACTCATTCAACTATGACAAAATTATCACATACTAATTTTGTGTCTATCTAGTTTTTACGAGTGGGTGTAATATATATATATTAGTAGCGATGAGTGGAGGTAGGCTGTTAAGATCTGACTTAAATAGTGCACACTAAATTTTGATAGCCATACTTATTTCTTTTCATTGAACTACTCGCAAGAATAGGTACAATTTGCAGATGGTGCTGGTTAGTTTTAAAAAAATAATCGATCCCTGCTTAAATCAAACCATAATAGTATGATTATGATATGGGCAAAAATAGTGCACACTTTTTCAGTCATACTTATTTGTTCTCGTCGAATTACGAATAAATAATTATTACATATAGTGTAAGAATTTTTATAAATCATTAACACCTGCTTAATTGATAAAAATAATTTTTACATATGAAATATCTAAAATTATGTATTATTTATTAATATTATTTTAGATAGTTTATAGAGAGATGAATAGTTTTTGACTATTATCTATTATGACCTAGTTTACTTAGGGTTTAATTGAATTTATGAAACTTACCAACACTATCTGCAATCTCAGTAGTCTTAGTTCAATAAAAACGAATACGTATGCCTAACAAAATTTAGTATGCACTATTTATGTCGGATCTTAACAGTCTACCTCCACCCTTCGATACTGTTATATATATATATATATATATATATATTATGACGATAACGTTCAATACATTTTCTGGTGTCCCTCAGGGCTCAAACTTGGGGCCATTGCTGTTTACGATTTTTATAAATGACATAGCAATGGTCATTAAAAATGCTATGTTTTTGTTATTCGCTGATGACCTGAAACTCTTCATGGAAGTTGTCAACTTGGACGATTGTCGTCAACTCCAACTTGATATAGATAATATATTAGATTGGGGCAGGCGTAACAAACTGGACTTCAATATTGAACAATGCAATATTTTATTCATCCAATATTCGATGCATGGCAGAGTTCTTTCGCGAATACCATCTGTAAGGGATCTTGGCATTACGTTTGACAGTAAGCTGTTATTTAGTGGTCATATAGCTATTATTTGTAAAAAGGTGCTACACATGTTGGGCTTCGTCTTGCGTACTTGCCGGGTCTTTTCGGATGTTACTGTATTAAAAATTCTTTATAATTCCTTAGTGAGAAGCCAGCTTGAGAGTGGGTCGATTGTTTGGGCCCCGCATCAGTTGACATATGACCTTATGGTGGAGCGAGTTCAAAAGAAATTTTTGAGACTCCTTTATTTGAGGTTATATGGATACTATCCGAGGCTGTATCCAACTGACTTTCTCTTAGGTATGCTTACATACTGTAGTTTAAGTGCTAGAAGATATCAATATTTGGCCACGTATTTTTTTCGACTTATACGTGGTGTGAATGATAACTCTGCCATTCTTGGTAGTATTGACTTGTGTGTCCCTGATAACTATCTTAGAAATCGGGAGAATCAGTTGTTTGTTCTCCCGAGGAGCAGAACTAACCTGCCATTGGTGATGCCAATTGGGAGGGCGATAACTCTGTTCAACCAAATCGCTAAGAATGTTGATATATTCCATCTACGTGAGAATGAGTATAGGTGGACGTTATTTTATAAATTCTTAAAATAGGGTCTGCTTAACTCATCCGGTGTACTTCCTTGTATCTATAAACTTAGTATTTTTCGTATTTACACATTTATACTGTAGAATAACTTAATATTACATAATTACAGTATTACATAATACTGTTTTCATAATATTTCTTTGTTTCTAAATGTCATGTTGTGAACGTCTTAAACTTATAATTTGTAATGTCCACAGTATGTAAAATAAATTAAAATTGAATTGAAATTGAATATATATATTATATGAAACTACACACTTCTACTTAATTTGAATTTGAATTTGTATTTGAAATTAACGACAATGTATGCTTAAAATAATAAAAATAGTTATGGGTTATATAACTCTCTCATACTTTCCATATTCATCCCGAAAAAACCCTTCTAACACGACATCATAATAAGATATAGGTACATGTACTTGTACATACTTTAATAGTGGTACTGAAATTATGTCAGAATATTTTCCAAACCGTAGAAGTTGAAATGGTTAAATTTAGTATTAGCTACACGTATTATAGTAAGAATGAGGTACATAACATCTCACGTAGGAAACACTGCGTATTTTATTACTAAAGCCAGTATGATTCCAACTATTTTCATGTAATGTAATCCAAAATTTCCACAAAGAAAAAGCATTCCCTCGAGGTAGTAATGATAAACTTTAATACATTTTGAGAACCAATACATTATAATAATACATATCTCCATATAAATTTTGATTGAGTGCTATGTAATTTCGAAAATTGTTGTTATATATATTTTTTCTTGTATAAGTCATTCTATAATAATTATTCTATGAAGAATCTTTTAGTATAATACTAATTTTATAACAAAATTCGTATACCTATAGAATGTCTCTGCTTACACCAGTCTCTTGAGGCTCTCTCTCTAAGTTTTCCAGAATTTAATTTCAGAATTTTCAAGGTTACATTAGATACTCTGCCTTTTCTATGTTCTGAAATGAGATAATATAAAAGTTCACATACGAAATTGAAATTGGTACTAAATTTACGTAATTATATTTAGTTTGGTATCTACTAATATTAATATTATATATACTAACTATTTCAGGTTTTCATAACATATTTTTTACAGGTCCTTTATCCAGTTAATGCATAGAAAATAATTGCTAAGTAAATAATATTCATTTAATGGTCTACTGCAAAGAAAAGAAGAAATTACCATTTTTTATCCCTAAAGTATAGTATAATAATATAAGACTGCAAAGTGTGCTGTATAAAAGTAGTTACGAGTTGGCGGTTATTCGCCCATTAAAAAGAAATTTGAATAATATACATAATTTGAAAACATCACACTAGAATAAATCATCTTGTAGAAAAAAGGATGACACCCGGCGGGACTTCAACCTGTATCTGCTGGATTCGCGCTAGTATGCTTTTCCAATTAATCTACGGGTATCTTGATTAATTACGACGATTTTTACTAGTAGTTGTTACATGAAATGTTTATCGAATTGCGTTATAAATGTGGTGTCGTATGTTTTCTACAAAATTCCTTTTTCTAGTGTGTATATGCATGATATGTTTTCAAATGATGTATATTCAATATATAGAATGTCACATTCAAAAATATTGTGTTGTTGCTGAATTTAATAAAACACATTTTTTTTTGTAGTACTTATTCCACTGGAAGTGGTAAGTAGAATAAGTAAGTACTGGAAGTTCCAAAAGTGGAATAAGTGCTACAAAAAAAAATGCGTTTTATTAAATTAAACAACAATACAATGCAGTTCCACCATGAATTGACAGTTAACAAAATAAAAGAAATTAAAAATAATGTGTCTTATCAGTTGAATTAAAAAATAGTTTATTAAAGGAGTATTTGTTTTAATTTACTCGATAGTTTTTTGTTAGCAATAATAATTATTAATTGTCTTTCTTCAATGTTTTATTTTTCATTTATTTAGTAATCTGCTTACTTATACCAACGTTTTTTGTATTCATTATATTGTCTCTCAACGCTAGTATTCAATTCTTCATATTCTATTAGCTGTTTGAAGCATCCTGCTGTTATTTGAAGAATTACTACTTACCTATTCATTTATTTTGTATTTTGAGTATTTTAAAAGTAAGATGGTTTCTCTCCAATTTTCAAATGCATCACACCTATGTATCTGTAATTTTCAAATTAAAGCAAAATAACGTTGATATTTTAAATTAAAATAATACGTGTAGTACCTATCTCAGTATATTCTAGTAATATGATATTATTTATAAATGTATAATTACCACCATTCCATAATATCGTAGTATGTTGCTGATGGAGAACCTTTACTTTTAACCTACTCAGTAACATATTAATCAAAATTTTCCTTGCTATCACGAGGGATGGTTTTCGATCCTGGCGTCCTAAAGAATTAAAATTTATATGTGCCTGATAATTACCTATGCGGTCACATTCATGATGTATTCTGGGTCAGAACTGTTTCCTCGAGTCAAGTCTATCAGGCACCATTAGCGAGGGGTGCAAGACTAGTAAATGCGCTCCCTAAAGACATTTTCAATGATTTACTTTGCGTTTTGTTTTTGAAACCTTATTTTGTTGTATACAATTGTTTGTGTTTTTATTATTATTTTATTCTTCTCTCTTGTGAACACCTACGATAGCCGCGCGGCTTAAGCGTTAGCCTATGGCGTCGTGGGTCCCAGGTTCGAATCCTGAGTCTAGCAAGTACACATATTGTTTTACAATTTGTGTATGACTTAGAGTATGGACCTAATAGGTTGAGCAAGTGGCTGACATCAATATCTCGTAAAAACAAAATTTGTTAAGGTGACGCATCAGTGAAACGCCAAATAATTTTCAACTGTACGCGCGACGAAATTTTGTACTCGCTTCGCATTCATTGAGAGAACGTCGAGTCAGACACACGTCACTTTGCTGCGTGATGGCGACGGGCCAATTAATTCTAAAATCGTGTAAAGATGACTAAAAACGTTACTCATTTACTTTAAAAAGAAATCATGTCAATGAATATATTATTATTGTTACTAATAGAATACGTTAAAGTGCCCACCACCACCCGTCATATATGCACAACCGTGGATATGCACGGCCGCTTTCTATGACGCTTTAAACGTGTCTGAAAGATGTGATTTTAAGTGCTAATTCCGTCCCGAGACGGAGCCGCACGGAACTGATGCTGCAACCATGCACCGTAGTGCTTAAAGAAGAAAGTTAAGAAAGAAAATGTTTGTTTTTGGACTGGCTCTGCTGTCCGCTGACGTAAAGCGCTTTGTGTACCCGCATACTGAGTGTCACGAATTGAAATGAATGAGTCTACGGAAGAGTCGGGACTATCCCGCTCCCCATACGACGCTGCAAATTTCTCAAATGCCGCAAAGTTGGCCTCGGTTGCAACCAGATCTCCATGACCAATTGGGCCCGTGTGAGGACGGACCCTGGCAAACAGCTCCGCTCGTTCGAATTCCATTAGCGGGCAACCCCAGAGGATGTGTTCAACATCTTGGTGGTCATGCCCGCAGGTACAACCCGGCCCATCTACTATCAAGCCAAACTCGTGGAGTCTGGCGGCGAAGTTGCCATGGCCGGTGAGGAACTGGCTAATCCAGTGCGAAGGTTGGAGTCTTCTAGTTTGGTGCCTGCAGAATACGTCTGGAAAAAAACGGTAAGTGTGCCGCCCCTTGCGCGCATCAAAAAATCCAAATCGCATCAAAAGCGAAAAATCCCAGCAACGAGGTCCTTGCCAGAGCTCTCCACAGAATCGATCACAAAGCGAATCGCATCCTCGGTGGACTTTCCGGGTCTAAACCCAAATTGTCTTTGCAAGATTGGACAGTTTTCCGACAGGTGGGACTCAATCCTGCTGTTTATCAATCTTTCCAATATCTTCCCGAAGACGGAAAGGAGCGTAATCGGTCTATACGCTTTCGGGTCACAAGGAGGGCGACTGCCGGCTTTGGGGATCACCGTGAGATGACCCTTTTTCCAGCAGTCGGGGAATATGCCACTACTCATGCATTCTTTGTAGAGTTGCGTGATCTCGTGTGAGGCAAGAGACCACGCCCTTCTCGCTAGCACGTTATCTATGCAGTCAAGCCCCGGGGTTTTGCCAATCGGGAGGCTGGCAAACAGGATCCCTAGTTCGGACATGGTAGTGGCTGCGGATCGCGGAGTGTTTAAGGGGAGCAGCGCATAGACGCAAAGCTGCTGAAATCGGTCGTTGTCAATGTCGAGCGACTCGTTGTCCTGCGAGATAAGAGCATCCAACAGGACTGTGGCGGACTCTTCAGAGCTATTGGTGAACGATCCGTCGGGGCGCCGTACCACCGACATGAATTTTCCTTCCCGTAAGCCCAGCTTCATCACGCGGAAGGGGGGGCCCCACGGATCATTGCCACCCATTTCAGTGACGAACTCTCTCCAGTGCACCTTCTTAGCCTTACTGATTGCCTTTTTGAACTTGAGTCTAGTGGTCCTGTAGGTGACCGCAAGCGGATGGTCCGCGTGCAGCGGTCCCTCCAGCGATCTTCGCACTGCTTGTAAGGCCCTTCTGGCCCTCCTCATCGTGTCTCTCAGTCTTGTCAGTCTCGGCTTCCACCAGGATGCGAGGTTCGGCGGTCTCGGGGTCGTCCTTCCGATAGTGCCCTCCGCCTTTTCAATCATGAGATTCGTGAGGTCTTCAGCAGCAGCGTGCATGTCCTTTGGCGGAGGGCGCGAGGCCATCCTGTCCATACCCTCAGCTAACTCGCGGTCAAAACGTACCCAGTCGGTTCCCTTGGTCCTGAAACGCCTCGGCAGTGACTCGCTCACAAGTGGAGCGAGAGACGCGTGGCCCCTCTCGGTCCTGTAGGCGAACGTGATCAGACGGTGGTCGCTTGCTGACGCTTCCAAATGGACAGTCCAGTTCACGACGCGTCCGGCAGAATCAGTGGATATCAAAGTGACATCAATGTGAGATTCCCCATTGTTGGTAGAGAATGTGGCTGGACCATTAGAGTTATTCAGCACCGTCAGGTCGTGAGTTGCCACGAGTTCCTCGAGGAGCGCTGGATTGTCCCGGCCAGACCGCGGCCCCCGGGGGGCCCACAGCCATGATTGAACGTTGACGTCCGCTCCCACTATAATCTGTTTGCCGCGGCATGCAACCAGAATTTTACCGAGCTGCTCGACGCATTTCAGGATGTTAACGCTGAATTTAAAGTAAGAAGAGACCACCACAATGGAGTTCCCCGATTGGTCGGAGACCTCCGCTACAGCAAAGAGTTCGCTCGACAAGTGGGCAAGGTGTAGCACCACTAGGGTAGGATTCGCAATGAAGATGCAGGCCATGGACCCCAGGCCGTGGTGCATTACCCGACCCCCACTGAAACTCAGGTTGGGGCCGTAGGAGTAAGGCTCCTGCACCAGGACCAAATCGATGTCCATTTCCCGAACCGTCTTGATCAGATCCGCCGTTATAGCCTTCCCTTTGCCCGCATTTAACTGACCGAACCGAATCATTGAATCGAATAATCCGTTCGGTTCCGCTCCTGTGCCATTGCATACTTGCGCGCTGGGCAATCAGGGTCGATCGCTGCATGTTGGTGCGGCTTCTTGTGCCTGGCGCAGGCCGGGCACTTTCCGGGGGCCTTAATATTAGGGCATTCAGCCCTATCGTGTCCTTCCTCGGTGCAATGGCCGCATGTGGCGCTTCTTGCCGAACAATTCTTTGCCATGTGGCCGTTTAAGTGACACCTTGTGCACTTGACGACGCCACAAAAGTCTTTGGTTGGGAAGGATTCCCATCCCATATATATGCGCCCGTCATTGATGAGCGCTTCCCTCATCTTTGCCGGGACCGATATCACCATGTGACATTTCCCGATTCTGGGGCCTGCCCTGTGGCTCAGTTTAACATGACGGTATGCCTCCGAGGGGAGACCCGTGACCTCTTGAGTGTTGGCCTTAATGGCTTCCTTAAGGTCGTCCTCCGTCGTCTTGACCGGCACGTTGAATACAATTATCCGCGGGAGCCTTTTTCCTGCGATTTCAGCCCGGAGACCGGCCTCCTTTAGACCGGGAGCGGCGGCCAGTCGTTTGGCCTCTTCCTCGGTTCTGGGGTGAATGATTACCCCACCTCCACGTACCATTCTCAAGCCCGTTATTTTGACTTTTAGTTCCGCGGGCACGATGGCTTTCTTGACGACTTCTTTAGTGGCCGGAGACTCCATTCCTTCTTGTGTAGGAAAAAAGAACACGCCGGGCCTTGCGGCGGTTGTTGGTGGCACAATTGGCAATTCCGGAGAAGTCTGTCTGACCGGCTTGGCGCCTTTTCGAGTGACGTCGCTCCAAGAATACTTGGTTCCTTCACTGACTGCATCACCAGTGGCAGCGGCAACCGCGTTTATGTAGGAGGCACGATCTTTCAGTATGGCTTTGCTGGATTCAAGCTTGATTTCGAGAGACCAAGTCTCCGCGACGACTGCCTCCAGTTCCATTGTTATCGCCTTAATTGTCGATGCGGGGATATTTCCGTCGCCGGAGAGTAATTCTTTCACTCTTTGGATTGCTTGAGCAACCTTAGTAGCCCCGTTTTGTGAGTCCGTCACATCCGAGTCGGCTATCCTATCCCCGGGAGGGGCAACGCTCTTTGGATTCTTGGCGTTTGGCCTCGGGGTTTTCTCGGAGTCCTGTGGTATTTCCTCAGCCAGGGAACGTCTTTCCTTCCTGACCTTTTTGACCTTCTTGTTGGCCTTGGTGGCTGCCGCCTCTTCCCTCTCTTTTCTTTCTGTGGCCGCTTGGCGTTCGGATGCTTTGGCTTTCACGGCAGCTTCCGCTAGGATTTTTTCCGCTTTCAGATCCGCAGCCTTTCGAGCAAGGATTTTCGCCTTTGTGGCAGCCTCCGCCCTAGTTCTCACCTTTTCCTTTTCGGATTTTGTGGTGTCAAGCACTGCATCTGTGTCAGAGTCCTCGGAGGAGGGGTCGGATTGCGTATTGTACCAGTCCTCGGGAACTATTGGCTTATCCCCTCCCGGGGGCGGATCGACTGCAGGTTTTCCCATGCCGTTGCTTTTCTTGTGGAGTTGCTGTGGAGAAGCTTATTGTATAATATATATATATATATATAAGATTAGTGGCATAAGTAAATGAATAAAGTAAAAGAAAAAGTTAAAAAAAAAATTATATATTTTTTCAAATTATTGAAAAAAATATTTAAAAAAAAAAAAAAAAATGTTATTTAAGAAAAATATTAAAAAAACTATTTAAAAAATCCTTTTTTAGAATTATAAAAAAAAATTTCTAAAAAATAAAATTAAAAATTAAAAAATAAACTTAAAATATATATGCAAGTAATATTATTAATAAAAAAGTCCCTCGAAGTTTTCGATTTCCTCCAGTAGTTTTGAGAAACTTCTAGAAGGATTTGCAGTTAAGTGTAATTGCTATGCGGACTTCGAAATTCGATTCTTCCAGATCATTCGAGAAAGTTCTGGAAATCGTTCAAATCAAAACATGAATAATTTGCACGTGTTCGGGGAATGGTATAATACAAATTATGGTTTTTTGGAGCTAGAATCGGTTGGTCTGAACCGAATTTCTTTGGACAAACACCAAAACGTTGAAGGCACATACGCCGGTATCCCACAAACAATTTATTACTATAGCCCAAAGGGGGCCTTCACAATGTCACAAATAGCACAAAAAAGACAAAAAAAAATGGTTTTCACTCGATTCACGAAGAACCTTGAGATTTTCCGAAAACTTCCCGACGACTTCGAATGCAAGGGGGCTCCCGTCAACGCCTGGGAGCAAAAACCGACTTCTTTGAAACACTTTCTCGCGACACTTTATCAAAAAACTAACATTCAAAAAGATTCTCCGGTTTTACGGCTTTCCGGAGGAATCTCTCGGAAAAGTTTGGTATCACCAGGTTGACATTTATGAGCCAAAACAGAGAAACCTTTTTTTTTTCAAAATCGGATGACTTTTTGATTTTTAAAGCACAAAAGACCCGGGAGCTACACGATGTACGTCTTACTCGAGAGTTTGTGGCAAAGCCAGTCCTACTAATAGAATAATAAACAGAACATAAAATGGACGTATGTTGGATTTATATGAGAAATAATATTTCGTTTGACAGGCGTCTTTTGCGCCCGCGACCCGCAATCCGCACATCGCCTAGCAACGATCTTTTTAGACCGTGCCTCAACTAATGCATGGCCTTAATACAAACCTCCATTCTGTGAAGGCCCATAAATGATCTTATTAGGATCGGACATGGTCGAAAACTATACAAAAACTTGTGAGAGTAATATTTGTTATAATGTAAATCTCATGTTGTCCTGAATTTGTGTCCATAATGTTATGTTTTCTTAAATATATAAAAAATATAATAACCTTCTGTTATTGGTTCTGTCAGTTACTAGGGGCGGTAGGTTATATGAAAGTATGGTGAAGCAGACTAGTATGGTGAGGCTGGCTGGTAATCAATTTGTGGCAAAATTTGAACGTTAACATTATATTATATGGGTATGTTATAATGACCAAAGTAAATCCTCTGTGATGGCCTGAATTATTTTTATCGCGTCGCTATTTCTCGTAAGTTGTCAGCTATTGTAGGCCTGCTTCATTCAGCTGTATGAGAAAGCGGATTCCTTGCCCCTCCTTTAATTTAATACCTCTATGGTCAGTTACCTAATATATGCATACAATTGAGAGTGGCCCACTATAACAATGATGAATGACCTACACGTCCATGAATATTTTTACAACTGCATTTATTCTAATACATAAGTATTACATGAATAATTTTATTAAAACTCGCATATTTTAATATAATGTGTCTTTTATAAGCGGTTTCGAAAATGAATTGCTAATAAAACACTCTTCAAAGCAGACATACATTATTTAACTACTTGCACAGGCGTACATATTCTCAGAAACTGTGACCATTCTAAATAATTGATAGTGTCCTCTAAAACGATGAGTGGTTTGTACTTCTGATTCTCTATATTTCAATAGCCATTTTGCTAATATAATTTAACCTCTTGGTATTTAAATTAGTTCCAAAAACATATCTAAATTATTATGTGTAGAGGTCTGTCTGGCTAAATGGTCAAATTCAATATGAGATATTTTTGCATAAACTAACCTTTAATGATAGAGTCATGTCTACCTACTTAACAATCGTCATGTGACTAATTCTTCTTAATACTATGAAAAAGAATATCATATTCCCACACACGCTGTATACTAAACGATAATTAAGAAATTCTAATGGATTTTAGTTTTGTACTATTCTATTTGAGCCGTTATTTGCGACCCAAGCTTTGCCTCTCGGCACCTTCAGGCACTATGTACACTCATTAAAAGGCAAATATACACTAACACTCACAACGAACACAATTAACTCTAACTTATATAACAAATCAATACAATAATATAGGTAAAAACTTTATCGCCCACCTATTTAGTCAAGGATCACAATAAAAATTTAATTATGAATAGTTAAAAAAAAAACCCCTACCTTTGTCGCTAATATTACATTCGATAAGCGTACAATATAAATCGTCAAAACCTAATTATAGATCATTTATTAGTAATTATAAACAATAAAAATACTACATCAAGAGTTGTAAAATCGTCCATTCTGGGAGCAATGGTAACTTATTGGGAATTAATAGAGTAAACTAATGAGATATATATATATAAATATAAACATTATATCAGTCTTTAAAAATTATTATTTAAACAATTAGTATTCTTATATGATACCCACTTTTTTTATAACGACTCAAATTGAATAGTACAAAACTTAAATCAATTTAAAACTCCATCAAGTACCTTTGGTCGATAGTATTAATGTGATAATTAAGAATTTGGAATATCTTTGATAGCATTTTACATAGACTTTCTAGACAAGGTATGATGTTCACTATATTCTCAAATTCAATCAATCTAAATTTCATGACAACATACATAGATAATATAATATTATTATAATCAAGGCTTGAACAAAAACGATGCATTAGTGCGAGTGAGAAAGTATTCGGAACCCTTATAATCTCTGCGACACGCGCTAGAGTAAGATAAAAGGTTTACAGATGTGTGAGATGGTTTGCTATGGTGTCGCTGCCAAATCTTAGTTTGTTGATTAACTAAGCGTCGATAACCTGCAAGCGCGTGTCGCTAAAATTGATATTTTTTGTGTTAAATATAAAGTCAGTGGTATATATTTTAAGTTAATTAAGTAGAAAAGATGGTTCTGTGTGTTATATTAAAATGTGCCGTACTGATAAGCAAGAAGATGGTATTACGTTTCATAGGTAAGTTGATACACGTTCGTGATAATTTATTTGTATATTATATTATTATATTTTAATATCAAGTGACCTAGTGGTTCTTTAAAATAACTCAAATTATGGATATCTTTACCTAATGGTTGCATTTTGACTGCTTAAAAATACTATATAACGTAAAAAAAAAGAAAATTATATTTTAATTCTAAGCGTCTAGTGCGAGCACTAGCGAAATGGTCTATGGTCTCAAACATTTGTATACAAATGCGTTCGCTCGCCCACTAACCAAACGCACAGCAGGCAATCATCGCTTCATTTAGCAATGCAATGGGTGGCGTCTAGATGTATCTATAGTCTAAGATTATAATATTAATATATAGGTGCCGTATAAAGGAGTTAATAATTGTCATTTTAAAATTAAGAAGAAAGCCTTTTATTTCATATAAGATACATGTTAATATATTATTAATATTCATAAATTTAAATGCATAATAAAAAATATTTTTGCTAACATTACACAATACTAAAAAAGAGAATATAAAACATTTAAGGCGCTATTTTAAAAAAACTGGCAAGTCCACAATCGAATATTAAATTTGTGGTAAATAAAATTTTTGTTTGTCAGGCGTATGTACCTGTTTGATTTAATAATATATTTTTTTTATACCGTATTGCATTTTCAATTATTATTTCAATATACCCTTAATATTGGACGATAAACCATTTTTTGTAATAAATATACGCAAAATATTTTTTTTTCAATATTGTACATCGGTACATAACAAGGCCTGAACAAAAACGATGCATAAGTGCGAGTGAGAAAGTATTCGGTATCCTTATAATCTCTGCGACACGCGCTAGAGTAAGATAAAAAGGTTTACAGATCTGGAAGATGGTTTGCTACGATGTAGCCGGCAAATCTTAGCTTATTGCATAACTAAGCGTTGATAACCGTGTTGCTAAAATTGCTATTTTTTGTGTTAAACATAAAGTCAGTGGTAAATATTTTTAGTTAATAAAGTAGAAAAGATGGTTCTGTGTGTTGTATTAAAATATGGTAGCCGTACTGATAAGCAAGAAAATGGTGTTACGTTTCATAGGTAAGTTGATACATGTTCGTGATAATTTATTTGTATATTATTATATATTTTAATATCAGTGACCTAGTGTTTCTTTAAAATAACTTAAATAATGGATATCTTTACATAATTGTTGCATTTTGACCGCTTAAAAATACTATATAACGTAAAAAAATAGAAAATTATATTTTAATTCTGAGCATCTAGTGCGAGCACTTTGGGCGAGCACTAGCGAAATGGTCTATGGTTTCGAACGTTTGTGGACGAATGCGTTCGCTCGCCCACAAACCAAACGCACGGCACGCGGCTTCATTTAGCAATGTAACGGGTGGCGTCTAGATGTATCTATAGTCTATGGTACATAAGGTTTTAAGAATGTAACATTTTTTAAATAAAAAAACACAATTGAACTCAAAAACCAAAGTACCTACTCACCCGGAAAGTGAAAACTGTTGTTTCGAATTTCACTCAGCCCAATTATTTTCTAACATGTATATTTATGAGGTTTTTCAAAGTTGTGTTTTATCTAAAATATTATTTGATAATAATATTGACATTTATTTTTGCAAGATATTGCAGACAGCAATCAGCACAAAAATATTTTTAAACGATCGTGAAAACGTGTTTTCTTTCAATGTTCTCGGTACTTTTAGTTGTAAGAGCAGTTCAGCTATGGCGTACTCGGAAAAATCATGAGACCAATAAGATTCCCTAAGCTGATGCAGCAACTCACAAACTAATAATTAATTCACTCTGAAACACTAGGAGAAGACAGTAAGACAAAACGTACACGTATGTACGTATGATAGATAGGGAGACCAGAAGAAGATGCACAAGAATGTTGACATTTCTTAAATTTATAATAAACTCTTTCTAGTACATATCCTTTGAATTTCCTCAGTATAGAGTTTCCTCAGAATATTAATTATTAGCAAGAATGACAGGCATAGCCCTATAAGAGAGTTGGGGGATGTCAGGGCTCTAGCCTGTTGCTCCAGGCTGAGAGGGGGCCGGTGTGGCAGGTCAATCAGATAAATGCGATAAACACAAATTAGAAATTTGCTCGAATAGTAAAAAAAGTTGTCTGCGGCGCTATTTTCCTTCATGACTATTAAAATTTTAAATTATGTGATTGTAGGATGCATTTTTAAATTATTGTGTGTCCAATACTTGACAACTAATTATTCCTAACCTAACCACTAATCATAATTATTCAAGTGGATGTATTCAAAAATACAAAAAAAAATCGCTAAAAATACACTGAATACAATCTTTATTTTCACCTCAAACATCATTTGGAAAACGGTACTGTAGAGCAGGGTTTCACAAACTGTGTTTCGCGGAATACCAGTGTTCCGCCAAACCTGAATAGGTGTTCCGCGATCATTTGGAAAGGTTTTATACACTGCAACACATTTAAAGATCGAAGTAGAAGTAAAATAAGTAAAACTAAAATAATTAAAGAATCTACTTCATATTGAAAGACGAGTGATGATCAATCTCTACTGATGTTTATGACGTCAAGTATCTAGATAGGTCATGGGTCTCACAAGGGGGAGGGAAGGGCTAACAGGCCTCTAGCCTGGGGGCCTGGTGTGAGAGATCGACCAGCCAAGTGAGATAAACACACATTGCAAACATGCACTAATAGTAAAAAAATGTGTTTCACTTCGAGCATGCTAACATTTAATAATATGTGGTTTTGCCATACTTACAATTTTTGATGAAGCATCAATTACATTGAGATTCTTTACGAGCTGTTTGTTGGCGAATTTATAATCTGCCTGTAAAGTCGCCCAGTGTAATTATCGAACAAGCTAACATGTTCGATGATTACACTGAGCGACTTTACAGGCAGATTATAAATTCGCCAACAAACAGCTCGTAAAGAAGCTCAACGTAATTGACGCTTTATTGTCGATATTTGACATGTCCAGAATTTTTCATATCAACATTAAAGTGGGTGTATTAAAAATGCAAAAAATCGCTAAAAATACCCTTAATTTTACCTCGAAGACCATTTGGAATTTGAAATTGTAGATCGTCACATTGCCTTTAACCTTAGCGATAAGTAGGGGGCCCGCCAAAGATCTTAACCTAGGGACTCGCTTCGCACTATGCGCATGAAAAAAATGTGGTATATTGTCTTTAACTGACCGCCTGAGTCTTGTCAGTTTAACGAAAGTTGCCAAAATTGGCAGAACGATTAGCTGCGCTAATAAATAACCTACAAAATAAACAAGTGTTCCGTTAAAATTTCCGGGTTTGCAAAGTGTTCCATTGCAGAAAAAGTTTGGGAAACCCTGCTGTAGAGTATTACACTATCTTTAACCTTAGCAATACATAGAAGGGCCCGCCATAAATCCTAGTCTGGGAGCCTACCTCAGGATGTGGGGGCCATGATTACAGATATATTAATAGCTAAATATATATGATCACTCTCAGTCTCCTGTACAGTAAAATACGTGAGTTTGATCTCACTGACCCCATTTTTTCTATGATTTTTTTCTATTGGGTATATTTTTGATGGACGACCTCGACGTCTGTAACATGTCACCGTATAATGTCGTGGGTCCTGGGTTCGATTTACTAGAACATTCACATGTTGTTTTTTCAATGTGTGTTTGGAGTTAAAGTATGGTCCACATATGTTGAGTAAGTGGCTAACATTCATTACACGGAAAAAAATATCTTAATACTGCATCCACTCAGTGGAGGCCCATATTATGGTCCCCTTATGATCAAACATGGTGATGTACTGTAAAAATAAATATGATCTCTATGGAATGAATATTAATTTATTAGGTCTTGTCTATATTGAGTATTGACTAAAAAAATAGTTCAGTATGTTAATAGAATTAATTATCCAGTAGGTGTGGAAAAAATATTATTCAATTTCTTTATAATATTATATAACAACGTCAAATTGTAATTTAAGCTTCATCTAGTTCCAAAGTTACATTTAATTCATTTCTAAAAGACCCTTAAAATTTCTCGAGAACGCAAAGTTGAAATTATTAAAGCGAGGGAACAATCATAGCACATATGCCTTAATTATCAATTATTAGTGAAGTGATTTAATATTGATATTCAGCTCGAAGTCAAACTGAGCTTTCAAATTTGATGCGCAATTTTATAAAATCAGTGATGTCATTTTAACTTTGTAACAACCGGTTCGCAGTTTTACTTCGCCAACATATTTATATAATTATAACAAAAGATCAAGGAACCTACCACCATCATCATCAATCTGAAATAATTCATGGCTGCATAAAGACATCTCCAAGCTAATTCCATGTAAGACCTTCTAGTTTAAATTGTCGCAATTCGATAGGAGGCTGGTAGCTGAATTGGTTATTGCACTGTGGCGCGATACCAGTGGTTATACGGGTTCAAATTCCGTCGAGCATCATATTTCTTTCAAATATGATTTTTCTAGTGGGTACTTATATATTTGAGGTGTTTTCAAGTTATGTATGTTCAATATATTATGGTACATTCATTTCTCAAAATCTTGTGAATTATACGTTGAATAAAAGAGATGGTTTATTATTTATTACGGAAAAATATACAAGTTGAAAATGCTTACTATTATTCCATACTGCACTTATATAACGCCTATTGTATCGCTTTATCTCGCTCTAAGGTGCTCAGACTATGTAATGTTTTCTGTCAAAACTCTTAGGTACGATAATTTGGTGTGTTTATAATAGTGTCATAATAATATTATATCATATTAGAAGATTATTTATTATGCAATTTTAGAAAACGGTTTACTAAAATACACCTATGTAATATATTAAAAAAAACTATTTGTATAAGTATAATATGTTGGTAATGACCTTCTAAATAGAAGAAATTGGTCGTGAAAATTATTTAAGTAGGTATGTAAACCAAGTATAATGCATGTGTTTTATGTCAATTACTTAAAGGTTGACATATTATATACTGCCCTAGAGGAGAACCCAAGTTTTAAAGTACATTTTCTCTTATATTATGTAAAATTACTCAAGTCTCTTTGAGATTATGTACAAACCATTAAATAATTTTAGATAATATAAGAGAAAGGGTAGTTTAAAACTTTAAAACAAACTAAAATACTGTCTTTTTACTTATTAGGGCAGTATACGTGTATTTATTTGTAAAAATATTACTATTTTTATACCTACAACTTTAGCTTCACTAATCGAATAATATGACAAAACTTTGTAAACAGCCTAATTAATGATATTTCCAAATTAATCGGATCGAATATTGATGATGATTTTAACAACCAGATCGCAGAAATCTTTTGCGACCTACCTGAATGACAACACTATATTATTATATACCCCTAGGAACTGTTCACCTGTCAGTATGTAGATAACAATAATATGCTATCTCATTTATAATACGACTGAATTAATAAGGGATGATTTAATACCTATCCATTGTGTAGGTATAGATAATTATATTATATTCCCAGCACAATCAAGTTTAACGGGTTTAAACCTCGATTGTTGACAATTTGAATCGATATCAAGAGATCAGCTGTTATGCTTATACAATGTTGTTTAATTAATACTTATTATATTTGTCGGTGAAAAATTGAAATTACGATTTTATACTGGTAAAGCCTCCTATTATAGACCAACATATATAATATACACGCAAACAATATAATAAAGTGTGTTAAGATCTTAAGATCATTATTTTGTTTGAAACTCATTTTCATTGTCCCTCTATCTCATACGAGGTTGATCAGATCTTCATTTGCCTTTCGGCGTCTCGAATGATAGTTTCTTTGTGATGCGAGGCATCCGTTCTACATATATGGTATAGGCATCTCAGGTAGATCATTTTAATGTCTATCTTAGTATCCACCCTGATTATGGGTCATTAATTGGTTCGAAGATACCGCGCAATACGCTCCACTCAAATGGGCCCAGCATTCTTGATCATACATCAGGTTTTTGAGCCATACGTGACAACTGATCATTAGTATTTTGATTAACGTGCATTTAAGTCTCGGTACAATGCCTTGGAATATTGGAGTTCTACAAGAACAATAGATATTTAAAAAAAATGATGAAATATTAGGTATAGAAATGAAAGCAGTAATCGTATATATTTTTTATACTCATTGATATTTCTACTATTTTTTTAAATTAAAAAAAATATTTTATCGACTGTTTTTTTGCGACCCAGGTTTCACCTTTTCCATCTTCAAGCACTACGTGTACCCACCAATGGAAAATACACACCGACAATGAATACGTAAAATTAATTCTTAAAAAGAAAAACCTGGGTCGCAAAAAATGATTAAAAATGGAATAGTACACAACTCAAATCAAGTGAGTTTTGTCTTATAACTTTTTAACATTAATGCAGCTTCTGTAAAATATACTGAACACATTAAGAAAAAAATGTAATAAGAATGTATAATATTAATGAATAATATGGAAGAAAGTATTAGTGTACACTACATACTTATTTTCATTATAATCTAATTACCGTGATAAAGCCGAGAAAATTAGTGACTCACATGCGAAATGCCATTGCAGAAGTATGCTGAAACAATTTACACTTGCGTTTCACACAAATTAAGAAGGTGACTTTGAAAGGTAAACTTTTCATTTATTTATAACATGTTGTGAGTATGGTTTAACTTGAAGTAAACTTTTAAACAAATATAGTAACTTCAAAATGCGAAGCTTTTTCTGAAAGTTCTTCGCCCGCTCAGTCTAATTAACCCTTTCAAATATGCGAATATCAATAATAAATGACGTCATTAATTTTATTATACTTTGTCAATAAAATAAATAGCTAGAAGTACGACTTACAGCATATACAAATTTAATGTTCCATCTTATCTAAACAAGTGAATGAGGGTTAAACATGAACCAAATTGCAATAAAATTATTATTGCAGCAGTCATTATAGGGATAAAAACAGTGTAATTTTTCAGCCACAGTTATTTATTTTCATTAAATTAAGAATATTCATATTGCAGATGGTTTTAGTTAGATTTTTTTTAATTTGTCCTGCCTCACCAAACTATAATCGATAAAAAATATTCTTCTATCTATAAATTTTTTAAAACTATGTATAGTTTATTGGCATAAGTATAAAAACTTTATAAATAAAATGAACATTTATGGATTATTATCTGATGTCGCTTGGATTAAGCAGTATTTAATTGAATTTTAAGAACTAAAAAACACTATTTACACATTGAAATCTTACCTCAATGAAAACAAAAATATGTTTGACTGAAAAAGTTTAGTGTGCACTATTTATGTTGGATCTTAACACCCTACCTTTAACATTTGCTACTGTCTTATATACATAACTAAAGTAAGTTTCAGACTAACGTAAATGCCACTTTTGTATTGAAGAAAGAAACACCAAGATGTATAAATCTGACAAAGTGTATGGGCCATTCATAGAATTGACAGTTGTTAAATTTTTGCAATACATTTAGGCTTCATCTCTATGCAGTGATGTCCTTAGCCAAAATGCCGCCCCTAGACAGCGCCAAAATGCCACCCTATTTTTTTATACAGTATACATGTCTCCAATATCTAAGAAATGTACTGTATGGATACACTACTAACAAAATATATACCACTAAATCTAATTTAAATGCCATCTCTACTTCAATAGACAATATTGTGAGTCCACGGTTTTCAGATATATTTAAATATACACCTGACAACTTTCAAAACTCGCGAGTGACTGGCAAAAATATTTGGATAAATTAATTAGGTAAGTATGTAAGTACCTACCGATAATTCATATATAATTCTCAAATCTGCACGTATCATTGCTGGTAATCAAGGATGTGACGTCCAAGGACAATGGAAGGAACCTAGACATCGCAAACCCGACAAAGAAACACTCCGGTTAAACATTCTGTGTTAATTAATACATTTTTTTCCAACCAGTGAGCTGATTTTTTTTATTGGAGAGATATTTCCGCGATTACTAAGTTTAGGTACCTATTACTATATTATATACCCATGATTCTTCTCGATTTGCCGCCTTTCGAGTAACTGCCGCCCATAAGCGACGCTCAATCTGCCTACCCCCACGGGACGTCACTGTCTCTATGGACTGATCCAGAAACCATTCACTCAAATATACAAAGTTTAACATTGAATGAACAAAAAAATAGCATGCTAATTTTACCTATTTGACGATATTTGAATCCAAGCCCTCATAATTTACAAGACTACCAAGTAGACTAAGTCGCGTGGCCATAATGTTAAAATATTATATAACATTGTTAATATGAGACCCACAGGGTTAACCGCAAAAGTTAAACTTAAGTTTACCAGTATGTATTCAGAAAATGTTTTTGTTAAAGGATACGTTTTTGAAAAGCATAAGTAAGTCATGATTATAACAGAAATTAGGGAGACAGAATATAAACCTTAAAAGTTTGTTTTAGATGTCAGAATTAAGATTGACATGAAGCTCTGTAGGTAACATTATTAATCAAGGCAAAGTAAGTTATTTATTTGCGTGACTCATTTATTTTTTGCCACTCAAAATTACCGATTTTTCGTTTTGTTTCCACGTTGGCAGCTAAGAAAGTTTTATTTTGGAATTATAAGAATTTATTGTATTTATCACTTTTCTATTATTTGACAAGAGAAGAAATATTTTGTATCTGAAAATAGACAGACAATAAGCAAGAACAAGATTGTGCTATTTTTATCGGTCTAGTGCCACGCCCCAAACTTTTTATCTTGTATGACCTGTGGCACATATATTACATTTGTAGTACCAAACGCAGGGTAAGAAGTGGACATCCCTGGCAACGGAATCCATGCGCCTGTAAAATAGGGACATTGATTGTCACGTTCTCATATGGCATCAATTAATTGTTGAAAACCGACGCTTCAACTCACGAACTGTCTTGTATGTATCGCGGCCGTACCGTGATTTGAGTTACCCCATCTCCACCCGTCATATATATGCTGCCGCAATTTGTGCATGGCCATCTTCCATGATACTATAATAATGTCAGAATGAAAAGATTTTAGTGCTACACTTTCTTATCATGAAACGAATACACAGAAGTGATGTAGCAACCATGCACCTTGGTGTTTAAAGAAATGAAGAAATGAGAATGACATGAAGTATCTCTTATACCCTTGTACTGAAACTCTTCCTAAACAGAGGAATCAGGACTTTAACTTGATGAATATAATGAAAGATTTGTATTAATTTGCCCTCAATATGACGCAGCAAACTTTTTAAATGCCTCAAAATTGGTATTGGTTGGTATCAAGTTGGCAGTGACGGGTAGGCAAATTAAGCGTCGCTTAGAAATGGCAGTTATTTGAAGGGCAGTTAATCGAGGACTATCATTTGGAATATATAGAAATAGCTACCAAAATCTAGTAATAACGAAAATATCTTTCCATTAAAAAAATCAGCTCACTGGTTTTGTCGGGTTCGTAATATCTAGTTTACTTCCGTTGCCCTTCGACGTCATTGATGAGCAGGAACGACACGTGCAGATTTGCGTATAATTAGTCTAATATTTTGTTGGTAATGTATACATACAACACATTTCTTAGATATTGGTCTCGTGAAAGGATGATAAAAATACTGTTAAAAAAATGGGACGGCATTTTGGCGCTGCCTAGGGGCGGCATTTTATCTAGGGTCGTCACTGCAAGTTGGCAAGGCCAATTGGGCCTGTATTTAGACGGACCCTAGCAAACAACTCCGGTTGGTCGGATCCCAACAGCGGACAGTACCTACTATATTCACTACAGTTCGACAGAGATATCAATTCTCTAAATTGTCAAAGTCACCAACCTTTGATAACTTGACGAAACATTTAACAGTCATACAGGAGCACGTGTAGCACACGTGCGTTGAATTATCGATATTAATTGATACTAACGATAAATCATCCTCCTCTATATTATGACTTTCTGTTGGTTGAATGCATACCCCGTCATATGAGGATCCCAAAGTGTAGTCGAAATACCATCATCGGTGGACCTGATCCGCAGAAGTTTGGAAACATTTGCTCGTAGTATATGGTTTGTAGCTTTTTCTATGCCACGTTGCAATACTTAAACATTGGAAGTCCATATTTCACATACATACATGAAAATTGGTATCAATATTGGTTGACCACTTTACGCTTAAGATACAATGAGACAATGGGAGATCACTTTTGAAGATACTATTAAAAACCTAAATGCTCTGCATGCCAGTTTGGTAATATAATATGGCTTTATTTTACAAAGTTTTTACAACGTTTTTCTTAGCTCGTATTCTTATTTGTCCGGTGGTTGTTTGTCCGGTACAAATCTTGCAATCGATTTTTAACTAGCTTCCCGACTAGCTAGACATTTGAAACTTTTAGAATATATCAGAACACAATGCCAATTCATTTTTTTAATACTTTTAGCCATCTTTAAGTAGAATTGAGATCATTTTCAGTTAATTCTATTTTGTATAAAAAGTTATTTCGACACCATTATTGGTTGCTAAGCGGATAGTCCTAGCAACTAAATTATTTATATATACGTGCGTTACTATGGAAATCAAAATGACATTTCAGTATTATTTCTATCAAGTACAAATTTTTTTAATCATTTAAGCTAGCAAGTCAAGTTTATATGGTTCAACAGAAAATTTAAAAACGGTGTATATAAAAAGTTCTTTTTATCTTGTAATTATTAACATTCAAATAACGATAAAAATACTATTTTATAACATCAATATATTTTTTGTGGTAATGAAATGTTTATTTTTAATATGAGAAACTATGAATAATAAGTCAACAGACTAAGCTTCCAAAGTTGCCACAAATCCATTACAAAATATGTGGGCGTTTAAACATTTACAGTCATATTATGTAGATATTAATACAAAAAGTTGTATGTGGGCGATAACTCTGAAATGTTTGGTGACCTCTGTCATAAACGATACGCTAGGAATAGTTATTTTTGCAAGTAGGTATATTAAATTACTAATCTTTTTGTATAATTACATAATATATTATCAACGTTATGTTAGTTCATTATTAACCCCGTTATGTTTTTAACTGTCTCAATATAAAGTAGTCTTATTACCTCGGTATTCTATTCGCGTGCCATTTCAGATAACACACGACATTCTGTATGTGAAAATTTAATCAGTGGAGTGTTTTTTCTTTACTCAAATCTTAATAAAAATGAGTCTCGGTCAACTCTGATTAACGAACCTGTCGTTTCAGGGCGAGGCACTCTTTTATAATACAAAATATTGTCTACTTAGGACACATTCTAAGACGATGAAATTATTTCCGTATTCGCACGCAAATAAAAGCTCCCACTTTAATTCATTATGTAGAGCTTTATTATGTATAAGTGTGATCAAAAAGTTCTGTTAATTTAAAAAAAAAAATGGATTAACTATTTCTTTTACTCAACGAATAATTCACAAGATTAGTACCAATAAGAATGTACTATTCTAATTATTGAACATACATAAACATACATGTTTAATAATTAATTAGAATTGTACATTCTTAAATCTTGTGAATTATTCGTTGAATAAAAGAAATGGTTATTTAAAACTATTAGCAAGTTCAAGGAAGTTACAACATAGAATATTGGAAAGATCCGTGACGTCGGTTAGTAATTAAAGTAGTAGATACCTACTTTGATTTAGAATACAAAAGCCGATTGCCTTAGTAGCTCTATTTGGAAGAGCGCTGATGAGCAAAGTATTAAGTACCAATAGTTAAAGTCTGTCGCAATTAGTATGTCACCTCGTAGCATAGTGGTATATGTGTACGGTGCGAAACCCTTACTTTTTTCAAAAAGATTTTTTCTATTGGTTATAATATATTTTCTCAGAAGTGTTTTTCATAATTATGTATATTAGATACTTTGGATGTTTCTCCTGTCATTTCAAATCGGAGATCGGAGATGGGCCAATTCAAATTCAAATTTATAATTTATGATTTACAAATTATAAAGATAACATACATATACATACATAAACATACAAAACATACATAAATAAAACATATAATATAACATATTTTCTCATGAGTGTTTTCAGAATTATATATCTTCAATAATAATTAGAATGGTGCATTCTTGTGAATTATTTGTTGAATAAAAGAAATCGTTAATTATAAATATAATTGTGGGTGTCATGTATGACATGATATGGTGGATGAAGAAGTCGAGATAATGTCGTTGCTTCGATGGAGCGAGTTTTATTTTCAGCGTAAACAGTCGGTTTTTTTTTTTTAACAAGAGTATGTTATGTTACAATATTTATGATACAGTTCCAAGGTTAAATGAGATGTTGTATGGAGTGATACAGAGACTGAGATACTAACCAACCGGGAACTTATATTCGAGTGACATGTTCAATGAATTATGATCCGTTATTTCTTGACGTACTCACAATCAAAATAATATCTTGGAAAGAATATTTATGAAATAATTATTACAATTAAGTCAGCTATTTTATATGGAGTTTGCGTCATATAGGATATGCGGAAATTATCATCTGATTCAGTTATTTACTGAGTTTGCCATAATTGGACACTACTGAAATAGATATTTAATATCGCCGATCAATATAATTATACGGGTTGAGCTGTTTATCTCCATAAGACGTTCACAGCATGAAATTTAAAAACAAGGAAATATAATTAAAACAGTGTAAAGAAGAAAGAAATATACAGTTTCACAAAAAACAGTATGAAACGTAAATAGGTACAAACAATATTATAAAGCATGGAAGCACGCCGAATGAGCTAGGTGTATCGTACTTTAAGAATTTATAAGACAACGCCCACCTATACTCATACTCACGTAGGTGGAATTTATCAACATTTGAAGCGATTTTATTGAACAAAGTCATTGTTATCATCAAAATAATCTTCCTTTCATTGATTGCGCTGCCAATTTAGTGTTTTATCATATCTATCATTTACACCAATCATTTAGCTTTAAAAAATACATCTGGCATGTGGCGTTTAATTTACCATTTTCAATATCAACTAGTTTCAAAGTTTATATAAAATCGTTAAGCGTTTCTTCATTGGATTTTAGACAGATGTTTTTTTAGAAAAACCGACTTGGAAGACAGGAAAATTTTAAAGAAAAGCTACAAAAGCTTTCAGAGGAAAACTTTTCATGCAACATTTTTTTTACTTGTCTTGCAATTGTTGCGGAAAAAGTTAGCTACATCTTTTTTTAAAAATCTATCATATTTTTCTACGAATGGCTTATTTCTTTACTTGTCTGACATACTTTTGGTGATGAGAGTTAGCTACACTATTGCTTTTTTAAAGATACATTATCACGACGTTTATTATGCTTAGAAATACTGCGTCATCTTCTGTCATCTATAATATAGTATATACCAGGGTTGGAAAACCTTTTTACGAACGCATGCCAAAATTTCCCAAATATTAAAGTTCAAAAAATATAATTGAGTTCTTGAGTATTACTGTATTACTTAGTTTTGTTCTTTGTGCACAAATTGACGCCAGAATTGCTCCGATCAGACGAAGATTTATCTAGCTACCGCGGTCTCAAGCATTTTAAAATGTTTGTAGGTATATCGATCCAAATCAGAAGTACGGGGCGCGGCTTTCACTATCGCCTGTTGCGGTCAGTGCGATAATACTATGTGTGACACATTAAACTTAAAGACCGACCTATGCAATTAAAATTTAACGTAATGCTTATTCTTGATTGGTGAATATTATTGGTAAACATAATATTATTTAAACCGAAAAAATTTTGCATGGCTATGTCGTTGTTATTTTTTATAATTATATAATATATATTTATTTGTAAAGCTTTTTTGTTAAAAAAATATTTTTTAATTTATTATAACTATTTTTTTTCTCTTCAACATAAAACATTGACTCTCCATGCAAAATTATCTCGCGTGCCATAAGTTCACCATCACTGGTACTATCAATCTTTAAGTGGATATTGATGTGAAGAATATTTTAATTGTGTCCTCTGGTAATGTAGAGAAGATATTATACATAAAAAACGGTAGGTACTTTCCTATTAGCTGGAAAATTGTGAAAATTAGTTACTCTGCCAGTTCAACGAACCTTGAATATACGTCTACATAGCAATATTTCGAATCTCTTCGAATCAATCAATCATACCAAATATTCAGTTTCCATACCACTATTCTATATAAAATAATTCTGGAAATATAGTTAGAAACCATGTGTAATTTAATTTTGTAGAAGTTTCGCTTCAAATTGGAACATGTTATGAGCATCTACAGAGCAAATATTATCATAAGAAACTTCTTTTACAAGGCATGGTTATTAGAAATTCGACGAACTTAGATCCTTACTTTGGATTGAATATACATAGAAAAATAATATTTAAATTGATCTATCGATCTATCTATCAATTCCGTTTGTCAAGTAAATAATGACGGGGTTTTATCATGGATTAGTGATATTTACTATTCCAGGAATCATTGCATATCGCGTATAAGAAAGCTTTACTTTAATAATAGATAAATAATATTCTTGTAATCAAGATGAATTATCTTGAAAAAGTAATGATTTTGCAAAGTTATTAGTTGGAAAAACCATTTTGTATTACAATCAAAATATGTATTGTTCCATAAGTAAAAGTACTTATATAAAAGTGTATAAGTAAAGTACAGAAAAATAATACAAATAATAATATATTATTATAATATATAAAATATTAATTTGCACCGTGTTTGTAATTTATTTTAAAAAGTCCCGAAACTTGTTGGCTACCTAAGTTCAAATTGACAGGTCTATATTATATTCGAAATACATAGAATAGCGCCTGGATATTATATTATCATACATTTCCTAACAAGAAACTACTAATACCATAAATCTACACAATAAACGTCTTCAACGGCAAGGCTACGCGATATTTTTATGTTTGCTAAGTTATTTTTTTCTATCATTATTTCCGAATGTTCAATGGGAATTAATATTAAAATCAGATGTTTGTCATATAATGTGATATTCTACTAACAATATAGGCATTATTTTTCTGCATATATTTATAAATAGTGATAGCATATAAGCAGAATTCGATAAAAAATATTTTCAATAATATATTTCAGGTATATTCATTGCTTTATGTCAACGATGTCACAGCGGATTATCTTTTAATTAAACACATAATTATTCACAGTGAAAAATACACTTTATCTAATAATGATTGGCTAATATCACAGAATACAATATAGTCAAAGTATAATTATATTGTACTTCTAAACAATAATTAAAAAAAGAAAAATAGAGAACGTGTGATCGAAAAATACCAATGAAAAGAAAATAAATATGAATTATCATTTTATAACTTTACAAAGTAAGGACATGGTTAAGTTGCATCTAAAAACAATTAAATTAACACTAAGATCCTTTTTGCAGAGAAAACTTTTAATGAACGAAAAAAGTATATATATTTTTTAAAGATATATAATAAGTATATTATATTTTATGAATATAAACCAAATATTCATTTTTTCGTTTGGTTATTAAATATTAAGAGTTTTTTTAAAACCGATTTCAATCAAAATATCAATAGTTTGCTTCGAGATAATATATATTATATTTGAGGCGTCTAGGACTCTAGACTCTATAACTAATATTCTCAAAATAAAAACATTAGAGCATTATTTTTCGTAATCACAACATTGTAATGAAATATCATGAATATTAATGACATTGTCGATTTGATTTTTTAAAAGTATTTATATTATGGATCTCATTATGTCTCCTTCGATATAATGTATTAAAGTCATCTAAAGTTATAACTAGGCTTAGGATTCTTATATTTTTTTTGAGTAGCCTCACAACAAAATATCAAAAATATCTATCTGTTTCAGAGAATTTTGAAACGTTTAAGCCCTACTTGTTAGCACTTTTTTAAATATTTAAATTTGTTTAAATATTTTTGGATAATTACATATTATAGGTTTAAGCACATATTTTCACATAAACACAAAATTGTTTAACACAATAACACTAGTAAGCACAACTAAAATATTAGAATCATCGACAAAGTCACTAGTGAAGCAAATTAAAATTTCAAACAATACTGCTGCTAAAATAACAAAATGTTCCTGGACCAATTGGAATAAAAATTAGTTCAAAATTAAATAGTCTTTAAAAAAAAAAATACTGGACTTCAAACGCTGCAGAATATTAAAGCTGTTTTGGAAAATCCATCAGATGCCTCAGATGTTTTATTTTTTTCTACTTCAGAAATAGTTTCATTTACATACGCAATAATAACATCTGTAGAAGTGGAAAGGATTTTCTGTTTTTGATATTAAACTGTTGAAATATATATGATTTATTGTAATACTTACTTAAATTTTTAGCACCTATTTTTGTTTTTTAATAATGCACATAATAATGAAATTTTACAAACATATTTTCCAATTATATCTACATATTTTAGGTACCTTTTATTCATTTTTAGCATCTAAAAATCCTAAGCCTAGTTATAACTAATATTCTTCAAAAATCAAGTTTTGAATAAATCTCAAAAAAATACTAGAGCACTACTTTTCGTAATCAAAAAATAGTAATGAAATATCATGAATACTTTAATAGTGACATTGTCGATTTGATTTTTTAAAAGTACCTATATCAATATTATACGCCTCATTATGTATTCTTCTTAAGATTCACCATGACAGTGCGTAAAAACATATTTATTCCGGGTTGGTTAAAAAGACTTTTAGGCCAGAATATCATTTACCAAAGAGTGAATTTTGAATATGGGATTTACATAATTAAAGTGATTTCTATATACAATTAGTTTTTTGAAGTTATACTCCTTTAGGCGCGTTTGGAAAATCAGATCAGAGAGTATTTTTGGCGTGTGACATGTAACACATAATTTATTTTTTCACACAAAAATAAACGCTTGGATTTGATTCGAACCACCGATTGTTCGGCTATCATCCGAACGCACGACCATTACGCCACAGTATGATACTCCAATCGTGACGATTATACAGTATAATATTATATTATAGTTTAGAATTGTTCCGTTGCCTAGGCAGCGAATTTATTATTGTCGGCCATTTGCAATTCCTTACGTAAACAAACTATTTAACGTAATAGTTGCAGTTGTTAATTTAAAAATAGAAACAACGATAAATAATCATATAATTTTTAGTAATATAACTTAAATTGTATAGAAATAAGCCAACGGCGTTCCAATAAGTGGTCCTTTTTGTTGAGTGTGTAATTTAACAAGATAATTAAGAGCTAATCGAAGAATCTAGGTTATCACAGGTTTCGTTTTTGTTTTGTTACGCCAAAGAAGTATAACTTCTACCGCGCGTACATAAGTACACACACCGATTTTTTTTATAGATTGATGTTTTTAAAACTACTTGAAATTATTAACTAAAAAAATAAACACTTGAAAAATTTGAGTTATGACTCTAGGCAACTCATTTGTCAAAATATTGGATAAATTATGATTAATATTATTAACGCCAGTTATTAAATACCTTCTATATATTTTAAAAATTGTTTATGCTCATTTGGTATGACAAATTCTAATATAATACGAACCACCCTATTAATCACCTACCTATATAACAGATATGTATATCTCCATAGACAAGTAAAAAAGAATGCCTTATGTAAAATCTCTCAAAAATTTATTGTCAAATCTATCGCTAATTTATTATGCTAGCAGAGAATAATAATTATATAATGTTATTTTCCAAAGCTTTTTATACCTACAGGGATTTGCACGGTCTTCCCACAGACTGACGATGTGCGAAGCAAAATTCACGCACATCGGTTCAATTTATCAAAGTTTATACAAACAAAAGTTCTCATTGTCCGTGTTTTCAAACGTAACGACCCCCATTTCAACCCGACCCGCCGATTATACGAGACAGTTCTACTGGTGACGCTTTTTTATTTTGTTTTTTTATTCTCTGCTTCCGAGATATGGAATAATATAAATGATAAAATGTAGTGCGATAATTCATACTGTAGGTTGAAGAACTAACCTTGTATATCACTATTAAATACCAACATTTTTGTAAGTGCTGATGCCCTATTTAGCAACAGAAATATGTACGAAATAAAACACAGTAAGATAGCTGTAAAAATACCGTTATATATTATTAAACACATCATACTAAGTCTTCTCTTCTGTAAAATAAGCAATGCGTTGTATTTTGTCACTAGTTTTAAAGAAAGACTGATTGAAAAATAACGCTGCAATATGGCAATATAAACTAAAGAAAGACGCAAACGATTTAATAATCCGATGATGAATGAAACAAAATCCTTTAGAAAATATGAGGAGATGAAGTGATAAATGGGGAAGAAATTATTGATAAACATTAATGACGGGTAGTAGTAATAGTAATTATGAACAAATACAATAATATGATACGTCATAGTCAAAAGATGTTATAAATTTCCTTAAAGCTAGAAAGGGTCACAGAAACTACACTATTAGAATCGTAAATGAGCTTTCATAGAGCTTTCAAGATTCAGTAATGTATGCTAGGTGAGAAAAACCACCGGTAAAGAGATTCTGCGCGGTTTTTCTACAATTTAATCTACATTTTTGGTCATATAGCCCATAAAATGACAACCTGAAAAAACTCGTGGTATTTAGTTAGGTATAAAGTCACAGATTATGAGAAAGAGCTCCTTCTACATTGACGTGCTAAATCAAATATACCATGGATTTGAACACAGGCCCCGCATGCCATTCAATTTCAAGGTGGTTCGAAGCAAGCCGTGGAAACGCTGTCCGCCGCCCATATCAACTGGGTCACGAGGTCCTCTGGTATGAGGTTCAGATAGTGATAAAAAATCCAAGGTCTGCATTCCATGTGGCCTTTGGGATGATTTTCTCCGACCCAGCAAGTGTTTTATAATAATAATATTATGTCTAGCTTGTTATTTTGTAAATTGATCGGTTTCGACATTTGTGATATAAAAATGTTAGTTTGTGGTAGGGTACTCAATTTCACTACCCTGAAAAGAAAAAAATCCTCATCACCATTTTAAACCATATTTATAGAATATTGTATTAAAATTATTAAATACATCGCTTCAAGAGAATTCGTGTAGTAGAAACAATATCTATATCCTTTTACTGCATAGTGTCGCAAATTTGCGACATTTCAAACTATTTCGATATAGCCAATGCCATCTGTGTAAATTATCAAATAATACCCTTTTTCGATGCCTAGAAAACTGTTTTACCATAAACATCCTACTTTACCGATTTTGTTTGGACATTTCAAGAAATAAAGCATTTCTGCATTATAGTCTCTGCATTTCTGCTTTGACAGTTGACGAATTCGTATGTACACGAAAATCCACATTTGTAAAAAAATAAAAAATAAATATACAGAAGATTGAAATTGGTTGAATAAAAATATCTACACATCAAATAAGGTGTGTACATTAGTTTTTTATATTTGTTTTCATTTGGTTTTGTATTTTGTCATACTAAAATGTAAGATTTCCAAATGTCGTAAATCTGCGACACCACGCAGTAACATACAAAATTTAATGAAATTTTCGAAAAATATTTTTTTCATTATTTTTCCTTCATTGACAAGGCATTTTGACACCAAGAAAAAACAAAATTTTTGAAAAAAAAATCATGCAGTAAAGGGATATTGTGTAGTAAATATGTGACAAGTGATAACCCATTTTATAAATTACAATATGTAGGTATGATTTCTTATAATAATTATAATACACACAAAGTATTTAATGTTGTAGTATTATAATATTAATTACAACATAATAGTATTGATTCATCAAACAATTTAGAATTACAATAATCGTAACTTCAATATCTAAGTTAATAAGTAGAACACATAGGCCTCTCTGCATAGAGGAGGACATATTCATAAGGAAGTGTCGATTGTCAACCATTTGTCTAGCCCACGAAGCCCTTAATTACGATGAAAAACAAGCAACATAAAATTTTGTCGGATGTTGGATTCGAACGCGTTACTGACGCGTTAACCAGACGACACTGCTATACTGTGGATGATAATCAGAACTATTAGAACCCTTATTTTAAGAAATTAGTCCTTTTTCTCAGTTAAATGAAACTTTGGTTCCCGTACTCAGGGTTATAGGTATATTATGAATATTTTATTTTGCTTTCAATAGTACCGAGTTATACTCATACATTTTTGAAAACATATTATTATCCTGTACGAAGTAGAGTAACTTTAATATAGATAGCACAATAAAATTAATTTATATAATATAATATATCATCACCTCAATACTACAACTAGATAGCTCTGATTTGGTCATTGTTAGGAAACTGAAATTTAAACTATACTTCCTTAACATAAATCTAACTAATCTAAGCTATAATTATTATTTAAAATATAAATGAAAAATTGTGCTCGTCCAATTGGGAACTATTAAATATTGTTCAATTGTATGGAAAAATATTGTTGATATATTATTTTATTTATGCATTTATGGATTTAAAGTTATCTAATATTTTTAAACACAAAATTAATACAGTTGCCTTTAACTACTGACTTATCTAGTTTTATCATTGTGTAAAAAAATGAAAAATCATATTCAATAGCTATCTCAAAAACAGTGAAAATCGTGTTATCTAGTTGCAGTATTGAGATGACGATGTGATATTATATCAAATCACATTTGTAAAATATTACGTTGCAATCAATAATTAACAATAATATAAAATAAATTAAAAATTTTGAAACAATACTTATAGTTTCCAGAATCTCTACATCTATAAGGCGTTTTGGTTACAGTTCCCATGAGATTTCAGTGTTCTAAGATTTGGTTCTTGTTATATTTTCAGCTCTGATGAAAATTAAATAAAAATAATATGTATTTCATTTATATTCTTTAATTCTAAATTTATTTATTTCAGTTGTGATCGATATTTAACATGCCTACTATTGCTTCTTAAAATTTTTGCCACGTGTAATCGGATAAATAAATTTTCCAAACAAACTTCTGTGGCTACCCTAACGAGGTCTTTCAATTTTGCTCAACTATAAGGCCATAAATATACCAAAGGTTAAAAACTGTTTTTGATGTTAAACGGTAGGCTTTTATAACCATTGTTAGCGCAGCTGAATGTAAAGCAATTTACATTGGTTCTTTTCTCGAGTGGAAATTTTTATTGGTGCCTTTATTGAGGAAAGCCAAGACATTAGGCAATGACTTCCTGTGTAGATGGTTAAACTCAATCAGAGACGCGAATCCTTACATATAATATTACTATACCCATGAAAACCAATGTAAATAATATATTTGCTTTTACTAAACAAAATTCAAACACTACCTACATTTTGCTTCTTTCCTTTATCTAATATATAAAAATTAATATTTGTTTGTTCGTATTGTATGCGCTGCCATACCGTTCATCCGATTGCGATAAAACTTTGTTAACTTATTGCTTGCACTTCCGCGAAGAGTATAGGGTATATCTTAAAACAATGAATGTCTGTCTGTCTGTATGCCTGTGCCAAGCCCCGCGAAGGTTTCTGAATTAGAATAACCATCTTCTTCTTCTTCTATTTTATCTTCTTTTATTTTATCTTCTTCTATTCAGAATGAAACTTTGGTGAGTTGTCGTGTACATGCCCACAAAGATTTCTGAATTAGATTATCATCTTCTTCTTCTATTCGTATGCGTTCCTATACCATTCATCAGATTGCGATGAAACTTTTGTCAGTTGTTGTGCGCACACCTGCGAAGGTTTCTAAATAGTATTATATAAAATACAACGTTTGTTGTTTGTTTGTTCCATGCAATTTTGATTTTTTTTTTCTACATATTAATAACATCAATAACGTTTGCATATTTTGGATTCGATTTTAATTTAGTGGTCTTTTGTTTGACCTTTAGTCCTATTAGAACTATTTTCATATTGCCATATTGTATAACACAGATATTTTAATATTAAAAACATAATTACCTCTTATTATTTTTTAAATATCTAAGATAAATATAACCTCGAAGCGACCCTGTGCGAAGCCGGGTACTTCAGCTAGTATTATATAAAAATAATTTATAACCTAGAGAGCGTAAAAAGCAAACATTTCACTTGCCAACCTACATAGCGTCATCTCCCATCAAGTGCCAGAGCGAGAGGATGCATTCTCCTTCTTCGCTCAGTATGCTGGTTGCTGGGCATCGTCTGTTATTTGGGACTTGGGAGTGAACAAATAAACATCTCAGTATGCTCGAAAACGGCGATTTTTATTTGACATACTTTTGATTATTACATTTTTATCAATTTTGCGGAGCACGAGATGTATCTGTTTACAATTCCAATCTCTAGAAGCATCTGCCACCAAATTTTTGCGCTTTTTGATATCGCTGTCGGCAAGAAGCGCTACTCCTTCCGCCAATGAAAACTAATGTAAATAATATATTTACTTATACTAAATAAAGCTCAAATACGAGTACTACCTGTATTTTTTACAACGTTTTTATTAGGTCGTATTCTTGTTTGTCCGGTCTTTGTTTATCCAGTAAAAATCTTGCAATCGATTTTTAACTAACTTTCCGACTAGCTAGACATTTGAAACTTTTAGAATATATCAGAACACAATGCTAATGCATTCTTTTATTACTTTTAGCTATCTTTAAGTAGAATTGAATTGATTTTCAGTTAATTCTGTTTTGTATGAAAAGTTATTTCGGAAGAAATCCGTAAAAAGTAATAAATCACTATTATTGGTTGCTAGGTCTGGGGGTACTAGCAACTAAATTATTAATATATACGCGCGTTTCTATGGAAATCAATATGAAATGTCAAAATGACATTTCAGTATTCTATATTTATTCAGTATTTCTATCAAGTACATTTTTTTTGATCGTTTAATTTAGTCAAGTCAAGTTTATATGATTCAACAGAAAATTTAAAAACGTTGTATATAAAAAGTTTTTTTTTATCTTGTAATTATTAGTTCTGTCCTTGATATAAAAAAATAATTCATAGCATATAAAGCGTAAATAGCAAACATTTCAATTTACAGCCAGTGTTTTATTGAAATACTGACCGGTTTTAAGAGCGTAATACATAGTTACACCAAAATCGGCGACTTAGTGATAGTGAGAAAAACATGCGACTTATTTGTAATTATTCCTATTAGCATATTTTAGTTGAGGGGTAACTTACCGTCAAAATCTCTGAATTACGTTTTTAACGTCTAGGCAACAATTATTGCTTTATTAAAGGCGTACGAGTAAATCCTAGATCCTGCTCTATATTTTATAAAAAGCTCATTAGAGGAAAGTCTGTGGTGGTTGAATGATACGATTAATTCTTCAATTAAATATCCTTTTTATTCAACGAATAAGAATGTAAGATTATTTTTTATTGAACATACATAATTTTTAAAACACTTCTGAGAAAATATATAACCAATAGAAAAAAATCTTTTGAAAAAAATACGATATCCAGTAGGATCGAACGTGCATCTCTCGGGATTCGCGCCCACGCACATCGACCACAATGCTATAGGTATAGGTATCCTATCTTATTGCGACAAATTTTTAACTAATCGCTCATTCAATATACTCTCTGACTCTCTCTTACAATGGTTTCCAAATTGAGTTACTATTGGCAATCAGCTTTTGTATTTTAAATCAAAGTACGTATTAATTACTTTAATTACTAACCGACGTCAATCCGAGATTTTTTGTTGTAACTTACTTGAGCTAATAATTTAATTTACTATTTTTTTTATTCAACGAATATTTAACAAGATTTAAGAATGTAACATTCTTTTTACTGAATATTCTAAGTGTTTTCAAAATGATGTATGTATAATTCATTCTGCATTTTACTTATCACGTATGTGTTTGTGGGATTGAGTTATCATATGGTATATTGTGTCAGTAATTTCATCTCGAGTTGTAGGTACCTTTTTGTGTTTTTTAGTTTTCTCGATATGTCAGATATTTTTTTTCTAGTATTATGCTATTGTAATATAATTTGTTTTAGCTGTTTCTTGTCTGGCTGATTTTTAGTTTTTGTTGAAGCAATATGGGTCCCATCGGAATTAATAGACACCTTTCGTATTACCTTTGTACAATATAATATACGATCTGTTTCAAAATTCAGACAACAGCCTGGGATGAACCCTGGCTCTCTTAAGTCGTTTACGCAATCTTCCAATTAGGGATTCTAATCGCTCATGCATCCTGGGCCACGTTGTCTGGCTATCACAATTTGCATCTGCCAACAATCTTCCGCCCAGATGGTATCACACCAAATTCATTTCGGACTGGTCAGCCGAGATCTATTGTTTGCTCCAAATATCGCTCACAAAATCTTTCGTTCGAAAATCGGAAACCCATTTTCTGACTTATTTTAGACTTTAGATGTTTAAGGATTCCAAAATAACACTTACTAACTGCATTCGTTGTCTGATTTCTGTTTCCATATCACTGTGAGTGTAAGCGATGATAAAATGGACACCCAGACATGGGAAGTAGTCTATTTTATCAAATGAGTGGTTTCAAATGGTTATATAGTATTTTCTACATAACTCCCACGATTGCTGAAAGACTAATGCATCAGCTTACAATATCGTAGGTCCCATGTTTGATTCCAGAGTCTGACGAATACACATATTGTTTTTCAATATGTGTTTGGAGTCGGAGTATGGGTCTAATAGGTTGAGCAAGTATCCAACAACAATTTCTTGTAATAATAAAAATCTGTTTATACAAACTTCCACTCTATGGAGGTTCTATAAACTTTTTATGCCGGGTCCACACTGGCAACATATCACGCGACAACCTCGTTAAATTTTAAGATAATTATCATAATTGCTTAAGAAATTTTACGATAATTATCATACTTATTTATCGAGGTTGCCTGCGACATGTTGCCAGTGTGGACCCGGCATTAGGCTCGAATATAGTGATGTAATGTGCAGATAGTTCTAAGAAATAAACTTTTTATTGTTAATTTGGCACATCGATAATTTAGGTAGAACAAGATTTTACATCCTACAAACAAAACGTGTTTCATTAAGTCAGTAATTACGGTATTTTTATCCTATTGTTCTGGCTGTGTTCTCGTCAGGGATTGCAATCCCGAAGAGATTTTCCAATATCGGGATTTAAGGAGTACTGTAACAACGAATGATGTTTTTCATTAATCGTATGAAAGTAATATAATAAACTATTTTTATACTTATAAATTAACAGATCACCTTTAAATACATTTTCATAATGATTGAGCAAGTTTATTTTTAATTAAATAAATCAAAATATTTAGAACCAATTCTCCTTTTTTAATATTATTCTGGACCGGTTTCGTCTGCTTTGCAGAGACGTTGTAACTAGTGTTAACAAACGTGGAATTAGTACTAAATAATAATTATGATGTATTTAATTATTAATACAATATTATATTTTAATCATAAATTGACAGTTAACAGTAAACATAATTAAATGCATTACATAGTTTATCTTTTAATTATTTATTGAGGTTTACCAACTGGACCAATCACACGGTAAGTATATAAAATTATTTTTCTTAGAATTGACGATTTACACCTCTTGAGTGCAGTATTTTTATTGTTTATAAAGAATAATGATCTATTATTAGGTTTTGACGATTTATTATAATAATATGCTATCGAGTGTATTGTTATTAATATTACTAATTAGGTTTTTTACTGACACTTCAACTTTCATAATTTGTTTGTTGTATTTTTTGTGACCTCTGACTAGATAGGTATGTATTGGAGTGTTTACCTACTTTATTGTATTGATTTACTATAGAAGGTAGAATTAAGAGTGTTCGTTGTCAGTGTGTGTTTACCTTTGGTGAGTGTCCATGACGCCTGAAGATGCCGAAAGGCGAAACCCGGGTTGCAAAAAACGACTTAAATGGAACAGTTAGTACAGAGCTTGAATCCATTAGAATTGATAAATATATATTAGGTATATTATAATATAAAATAAGTGATTAAGTGATGGTGCCAATAATAGTAGGATAGAAAAATTATAATTAAACCATAGAGTAAATACAAATAAAATTAATCATATACAGTGGAGGGGAAATGAGTGGATAAAAAGAAAAATATATTCAATATATAAAAAATCGAATGGCAACAGTTATTGAGTAATTAAGTTTTTGAGCAACTTTATTTGAAAGAGGCATTGCTTGATTCAAAATCTTTTTAAAAGTCTTGTAAAAAGCTCATAATATATTATTCATAATAAGTATGTTTACAAATTTTTACATTAAAAAAAAAGTTTACATTGACTCTTGACACTGTAAAATAGTCTAATATTTATGGTAGTTATTGTAAATTATAACTAAAATCAGAATTTCTAAAGATTTACCTAACCATATTTTTTGTTTGAAAACGTGTGTTTTTAAAGATCGCTTTTCTTGTAAAATTCACAACGTAGTTAATCTTTAATTCCCAGAATTAGAGCATTATTGATACTATGATTACGGAATCAAGATATAGAATTCGCGATCCCGGGACTGCAAACCCTTGTTATCGCATCGTGGATATATCAATTATTCATCCACCACACTATAATACACGCCACAAACTCACACATGCATAACGAACTAACGACACTTTTAAATTGACTCAAATGCCAGACGCGCTTGACGAATCGTGATTATTAAATTATCCAATAAAATTTAACGACTTTATCAATCGTCGTTATTTTTCGTCGCCATCCTGAATACAAAATATAGAAACTAAAAGCGTACAAAAATTAATAACAGTTGATTCCGTTAGTGAATATAACGAATTATTTCATTGTTGAAGTAATTGTTTTATGGCTAGATTTTAATTTTTCAAATTACCTGCTTGTAGCTACCTATGGTAGGTGTTCATTATAATTTTATAAATTAATATTTTCAAAAGTTCAATAACATTTTCTAGGTAATAATTATCATAAACGGCACCAAATAAATATTATCAGTAAATTTGACAGACGTATAGCTTGTGTATGTCAAAATATTTGTTACGTTTGGTCATAGGGGAACGAAATTAGTGTACCGTATTTTTGACTACAGTCCGCCGCTAGAGTTTTACTCCAAAAATATAATATTCATGTCACTCAAAATTAACACAGTTTTCAACTGACTCACATAAACACAACAATTTCATCACCTGTCAAAAGAGTTAAATTATATTGCACATTATCAACGGTCTAACTAAATTCTTTTCCGCGAAACTATATAATATTTTACTTGTAAAATATATTTTTTCTTTCAAAATGTATGGTTATTATGCAAATACAATCGCGTGGCCGGCCATAATTTCTAACCTGTTTTTAGTTATATCGATGTGTCAAGGCGATTTTCAACTTGCGTAAACCTTCGTAAAACACACATGTGTACCAGACCGAAATCGGCATTGCACAGTGGTGTGGCTATATTCTCGCGTTATAGCAACTACACATGGATCATAACTATATTTCTCACTTATTTCCATCAATTTTCTTTGCCTACCGCCATTAAGACATGAAAATTATCTGATTATACGTGTTGCGATAATGTTATAATGAACTTTTTTTTTGCGTTCGTGTAGAAAAAAGGGGCGCCAAAAGATATTATTTCTGCACGCTTTATAAGAACACATAAAACAAAGAATACCTCATCATATATTATATTATGAAACGCAGTTTATTTTTTCAGTTTTTACTTTTTACTATCGTATTTTTAGATTCTACGTTAATGAATGAAAGATTACTATAATAATACTCATATTATTTTCATTGTACACACATTAAATTATTTAAATTTAACTGTGTTGTGAAACAAAGTTTTTGCTTTGCAATGTATTAGTATTATATTATTATGGCCGGTGGCTTAAGCGTCGGCTTGTAGTATCGTGGGTCTGGCAAATACACGTATTGTTTTTCAATTTGTGTTTGAGTCTGAGTATGTGTTGAGCAAGTGGCTAACATACATTTCACGTAAAAACAATATTCTGTCAATACAAACCTCCACTCTGTCTAGCACCATATTATAATCTTATTAAGTCGGGCATGGTCAACAACAGTTTGTTTATGTGAGCGAATAATGGCTGCAATAATTATTGATCAATATTGTTAATCTGGATGGATACAGTATGTATGTAAAGTTGGTTTAAATATTATAGGAGTTTTTCAATATTGGAGAAAATATGGCGCTTTCATGGAAACTGGATGGAGATGAATACCTATGAGAAAAGATAAATTTCTACACCAGATCATAATACTACGAGAAATAAAAGAAGAAGAAGAATTTTAACTTAATTTCACGAAAATGATTTAATTGTAATAAAAATATTGTATTATATTATTTATTTATTTATGAATGTAGTACCTATGCAGAAATGCTTGCTGGTCATAACGTGTAAGAACGAAAAAAACAAAAAATTAAGGGAGTGAATATCAGTACTTATGCAATGTAATAGATTTCGTTGAAAACAACAATGGACAGGATAAGTTTATTAAAGAAGTGTCAATTATTCCTGGACAAGATGTAGTTAGGATTAGATAGGATCGTAATATTGAAAGAAAAAGTATTGACACCTGGTATTGATATTGTATCTAAATAAAGTGTCGATACAAAAGTATTCAAGCATTGGTCAAAAAGTATAGATAGGTACTCTGAAAATGTCTGAAATCTAGAAATTACTGGACTATGAAACAATTAAATAATGTGAGGTCTTCAATCACCATGACGATATACTAGGATATCATATAATAATTCAATAGTGTTATTCCAATGAATTCCTAAATATTTCTTCGAGAGCATAACACATGTCACCATAATACTACACCAATCTCCTTAAAGTACGTCTACAGTATAACTTGATATTTGAGCGGTTAATTAAGTCTGTGGTTTACTAATAGGAATTAATAAGATGTGTTAATTATTATATAATTACCTTATATATATATTTGTCTTGAGTTATCTGTAACGCATGAGAGAAAATATATAAAAATGAGTAAGAGAGAGCGATACAGGGAAAAGACGTATTAAACTTGGAGCGGATCCTTTTTTGAGTTGCTCCGCTCCGGGACCTAATATTTGCTCCAGCTCCGCTCCAAGATCTGCTCCGCTCCGGGTAAATGATTTTAATAGGTAATATATGTAAATAAATATTAAAAAATAAGTAGTTTTAAAATAAGGTTTATTATTGGTAATTTTCATTATTAAAGTGTCAAAAAAGATGACTTATTTATCACTCAGTAGTGTTGCAGTGTTTCAAATAATTCTAATATTGCAAAGTGTCAGATGTAATATTTTCATTGGATTTTACGATGAAAATTTAATAATAATAAAATAATATCCATAGCAGTGGGGCACTACAAATTTACGGTGCTCCAACTCCGCTCCTGCTCCAGGTAAAACCCCATTGCTCCATTGCTCCGTGTTCCTGCTCCGGGCTGCGCTCCAACACTCTGCATTAAACACATAATAATATGTATATATGGAAATTATAAATTTGAAAAATCGGAAGAATCGTTTATTTTAATCGCATCGTGAAAAAATAACAAATGATACTTTCATTATAATTATAGTGCGATAATAGCATATGTAGTAATTAGAGTATTAGTGTGTTATCCAAGAGATTTAAGGATAATTAAGGATAAGATGCTGTAATCCATTGTCACCTTGGTGAGGTAGAACCATCAGCTATGCGTTTCCGTTTGAAAAAGTTTTGCGATAGCGTGCTCGGCAAAATCTGGGGATCCTACAAAGACAGGCAGTTGACGAAACGGAGAAGATATATGAGAATGTTGATACATAGTACTGCAACCTGATAATATATTTTGCTAGTTGTGAATGATAATCATGGTGACAATTCTGTAGTTTTTTATACCTACTAATCTTATCGTTCTGATAGTTGTAATATTATACAGAAACTACTGTAAAGTACCCAAAGTGGGTATATAAGTTGGATAATTTACAAAAAAAAAAATCGTATTTTCTTTGTCTCTAACGATCGTCTTCCAGTCTGGATAACAATGTTGTGGTTATCTTTGTCCTATTGTTAGCTGTCATGAAGAGCATTTGCGAGTCACATTCAATTGAAGATCTTGGCATAAAAACAGCAAATGTCACAAAACACTTTTTTTTCAGGAGAGGGTAAAAACATAATATCTTGGTTGTGAATTTTTTTTTTATTAATTTGACAATTAGAAATTATAGAGAAATTGTATATGCACTTTAAATTTATTTTGGTTAAATAGATATTTAAAAAAGAATGAGTGTGACATTTGCTGTTTTTACACAATTTTTGGACATTTGTTGTTTTTATTGCAAAATTGAAAAGATCGAAATGTAAATAGTACGACTAAAACTATAATTTTATTAAATAAAATAAAGAATATATATTTCTGTTATTTTTAAATCATAATACAACTTTTAATAAGGTTTGGACATATTATTTATCTATTAACAAACGACTTCAATGTTTCTAAAAAATCAAGAATTAAATATTTGAAAAAATGTTTTAATCATGTGCGGGTTAATACTGATTAGCTTCATATTATTATTATTGATTTAATTTAATAAAACACATTTTTTAGTACCTACTTATTCCACTTTTAATAAATAAATCTGGACCGGCTTTGTCCGCCTCTGTTTTTCTGCCAACTGTTTTCAACAGTTGAAAATGTCTCTCTAAGGCGGGCGAAACCTATCCAGATTTCTTTATGAAAAGTGGAAAAAGTACTAAAAAAATGTGTTTTATTAAATTAAATCATTAAAACAATGGATTTCCACCATGGATTGATAGTTAACACGAAAAATGAAAACCGATTAGCCTCGTCTGACACCTTCACTGCAAATTAAACGATACATTTATTGGGTTTTGTAAATATTTAGCTAATTTTAAAATATTTTTTTATTTAGCTCCTTTCAATGGAACTAATCCACCATTATGTTGTTTTAAATGCAATCGTGACTTGCATTTGATTTTTATTCACTACATTGAATCTATCCCACAGCCTAGAGAGAAACTGAAATGTTCGCAAAGCACTTCTCCCTTACTAGCCTGGTCTATTTTGTACATTATTACTAGCCTGAAATGCCAAAGTTTTAACCTATATTTCATATTAAAAAAATCTTTTTCTCCGGTCTCTTTAGATTTTATAATGAAGGGCCCAGAATTTTCCTTATTGCATCCAACTGAACAATAATGAAAGTCACCGTTATTTGGTAAAAACGTTGCATGGTTTTGTTCATTTTTCTCTTTCAAGACGTTTCAGATGTCTATGCTAGTAATATCCATGATAAAATATAAAAACAATCATAAGAAAACGTTATAAAAAGCAATAATTAAACGAATCAAGGATAATTTGACAGCTCAGACACTAAATTGTATGGAATGTATACTAACATTACTAACGCCGCCTGGTGATAAAAGTGTAGAACTACTGGACCTTTGCTGTTTTCACACAAAAATGCCTGGACTATTGCTGTTTTTAGAAAAGTGGCATATTTTTGAGAGCAGATTTGAGGGTCTTATGATTTTTTTTAAAAATATATCTTTGCACAGTTGTATGTAATCATACACAGGGAATATAGAAATGCAATAAAACGAAAATGGAAAAAAGTGGACATTTGATGTTTTTATCCCAAGATCTTCAATTTTTTTTAACCACGTGAAAAAAATAGTCATTAGTAATGAATTCTTTTAAAGTTTCCATGAAAATTATCCTGCAATATGACTTGCATTATCCAGGACGTATCAATTCTCATTATGTTACTCATGTATTCGAGATTAAATTTTTTTTAAACTTTATCATTGTCGTAAAATAAAAATCTCAGGTATTATCCATACTAAATCTAGATGTAATACTTTGATAGTTAAATATAAAATGCGAAAATGCGTTTATGTCACAATTTTCTAAACTTATGTTATGACAATGTTAAAATAATTTTTTTTAATGTAAGTTAAATGATATTTGTAATAATTAAGCAATTTTTACTACACATTTTTAATAGTTTTGTCTCTTTTTATTAGTTACAGTATAATCTCGTTAAGTAATCAATGTATTCAATATTACACATAGATATGATAATAATACAAAACGTAGATGCATTTTATTTATTTCCTAAAATATCATGTTATAAGGTACAATTTGTCTGGCCAATGCACAGTACTTACATAAAATCAAAACAAAACGAAATAAAACAACATTAAAAAGAGTGTATGCATGTATCAGAACCAGAGAGGAAAAAGAAAGTGTTTAACAATAAATTTGTAGAGTTTGATGATCACGTCGACTTTTTTAACTCACGTCGGGGTCACCACTTTGAAGATCGATGAGGTGGTGGTGATGAGATGATAAAGGCAGCAGTAGTGTAGATGGATATATTCATTGATTGTGTTGATGTAGGGTACAGATAGTTACAATGGTCAGAGTAAGATAATGGTACAGAGTATCGCGGTGAACTTAGGTGCTCAGGCCGAGCCGTAATCGGGTTGTGATGATGATCGGGTGACAAGCTCGGGAGTCTGTACTCGAGAGACGAATGTGGAATGACGAGTTTTGAGAGTTAGAGACTGTGAGCAAGTGACTGCACTTGAGTGTAGTAGTGAGTCGAGTGATGGACTCGAGATGAGTAGTGATGAGTTATGGATCATCCTCGCTATTTTTATACAAATGAAATTAATACATTAAAAGAATCATTGTCGTAATTAAATTATTAATACTCGTAATAGACACTTTTGATCTAGGTGAGAAAATGCTGACAATTGCTTCCGTCAATTTGATTTATTTTGACAAAAAAACATGAATATTGAAGTGTGTCACACTTATAATGCTGAGTGGTATGATTGCTACAGATTTAAAAAAATATAATTAGTAAACAATACAAACACAAACTTAACTTATTCAATATTTTTTAAATAAGTCAGCTACAATGGTACTTTCGAATAGATTGAGTGTCTGATAAAGAATATCATGAAACACTACATCCATTCTACGATCTTCAAGATCATAGAGCTACATTAAATACCAAGTGACATTTGGTAGAAACATGAAAAGAAAATACTTGCAAGTATATAACGATTGTAAACAAACTCAGAAAGAAGTAAAAATATATGTTTTAAGGGAGGTTTTAAATCCTAATATAATCAACGTCCCATGAAACAAAAACTACTGTTTTATAATAATTGTTACACGCGAATGTAAAAAATAACTGTGGGTTATTAAAATACGAGCTTAATATAATGCTAATGTAATATGTTTGACACTTTCCCACCGGCCTATCTATCATCTGTTAGTTCGCGGACGTTTACCATAAGCTCGGAATATTATACAAATACCCCGTTTGGGGTTTTGCATATATGGCGAGAGTGAAAATGTCATTAACACTTGCTTGAGGAAATTAGTAGGCGAGCTCTCATTAGCAATTCCACACCGCGTATTGAATTTTTCCTCGTAATAATGGTGTTTTAACGAAAGCCGTGAAAGCCTCACCTGCCTTAATGCCTGCCAATTTTTCTTTTCTTGCACGATACCTCCACAATGGAAAACAATAACTCGTTTAGAGGATCGTTACTGGGAACGCACGCAAATATGTTTTTGATATGAAAAAGATTATGTTTGTTATAATACGTACAAAGAACACAGTGGAAAATATTACGACACTTATGATATCTGATATGATTGATTACATAATTTTTTCCCTTTCCTTGATTATTTAGGGAGGGGAGGTACTGTTAACTTTGTAGGTTTACAGCATAACCAGCATATACATATAAAATGCTATCATAAGGGATATCAACAGATATATGATTTAGTAATGGTTTTCATTTTACTTACCATTAATAATTTTTAATTAACTATTTTTTTTAAGTCAACGAATAATTCACAAGATTTAAAAATGCAAAATTGCTTCAGCTAATACTGAGGCTAAGAACAGGGTACACAATGGGTAAAAGATTTGATGTCCTCATGAGAAGAAGCAATTCGCAGCTCTGCGATGAATGTGATGTTTTAGAAGACACTATACATAGAGCAGTACAATGCTCTACATATGAACGTCACAGAGTACAGGTGCGAATTGCGGATATCTATGAGAATGTCGACGAATTGAAAGGTGCCCTGGCGGTGGGTAAGACGAAAGAGCTAGGCAAAATTGTAAAGTTATTTAACATAATACGAGTGAGGGCTTGATCGGCGGATACCCTTCTAGAAGAGAAGAGGCGATATGACAGCGAGTCGCAGTCAAAGCCTTGGTAAAATCACAAAAAAAAAGAAAATAACATTTTAATTATTGAACATACATAATTTTGAAAACACTTTTGAGAAAATATATTATAACCAATAGAAAAAATCTTTTTTGAAAAAATTTAAACACCCAGCAGGAATCGAACCTTCATCTCTCGGGTTTCGCGCCCATACACATAGACCAGTATGCTATAGGCATCATTCTTAATTGCGACAAATTTTAACTAAATGCTCTTAATACTCTCTGCATATAGCATAACGGTCTACGTGCATGGGCGCGAAACCCGAAAGATGCAGGTTCGATTCCTGCTGGGTGTTTTATTTTTTACAAAAAAGATTTTTTCTATTGGTTATAATATATTTTCTCAAAAGTGTTTTCAAAATTATGTATGTTCATAAATAATTTGATTTTCTATACCTCATAATATTTTCTGCGAATTATTATTAAGTAAAAAATGTTCACTTTATATTATTTATGAGTGCCAATAAACCCATTTTGATCAAAAGTGTAATCTGTTCAAGAGAGTTATATTCTATGAAGGTACGAGTATATTTAAAGTATAATGTCATCATATTGTCACACAGCCACTCTGGTTAGAAGAAAATGGTCTTACCGCTAAGCCTCCTTTCTGTGTATTTAGTAATGTATGTTTTCTGTATAAAATCTTAATAAATGTTCATTGTTTATCATCCTATAAAAAATATTAACTACGTAGTAACTTAGGTTATTTTTAAATGCACCTAACGTGGTTTTATTAGAATCTCACCTTTGACTACCAGTCGAGTAGCGTAAAATGACCATGAAGAATGTCGGTTACAATAATATCTTTTAAGGCATATCTTAAGAAATATCAAGAGTTTAAAATTTTACGTTGTACCTTATACACAGATATCCTAAATAAAAAATTAAGCCTTACTTACGTCTATATCCAACTATTATAAGCTGTATTTTTATTATTGTATTTAGGAAAATACCACTAATTATTTTATAATTAACTATTTCTTTTATTCAACGAATAATTCACAAGATTTAAGAATATATCATTCTGATTATTGAACATAATATATAATTTAGAAAAACACTTTCTGAGAGACTATATTATAACCAATAGAAAAAATCTTTTTTGAGAAAAGTAAGCCACCCCGGCCGGGAATCGAACCTTGCATCTCCACGGGTTTACGCTCCAATCCGTCGCATTTATCCAATATGTTATGGCGTGACATACTAATTGCGACAAATTCGTCGCAATTTCATGCAAAACGTCATGGAATTTCTCCAATATTTTTTAAACGTCGGTTAGTAATCGAAGTAATGGTAAATAGTTACCTACTTTGATTTAAGAAACAAAAATCGATTGCCAAAGTAGCTTGATTTGGAAGAACGCTGATGAGTCTTCTTCTTATTGTGCCATCCGCTAGCGGAGGTCGGCTACAATCAAGGCGATCTTATATTTGTCGTCTGCTACCCGGAACAGTTCGGTGGAGCTGCACTCGTACCAATCACGGAGGTTCTTAAGCCACGAAATGCGGCGCCGTCCTCTGCTACGCTTTCCATTGATCTTTTCTTGAATGAAAAGTTGGGGAATGCTGTATTTTTGTCCTCTCATAATGTGGCCGAGGTATTGTAGTTTCCTGGTTTTGATACTACGTAGAACTTCTCGGTCCTTCCCCATTCGATTGAGAACTTCAACATTTGTCACTCGGTCAGTCCAAGGAATTTTGAGGATGCGTCTATACAGCCACATCTCGAAAGCTTCAAGTCTCCGTGACATCTCTTGGTTTAGCGTCCATACTTCCATACCATAGAAAAGAATTGAGAGCACGTAACAACGTACCATACGCAGTCTCAGACCTAGGTTAAGATCTCGATTGCTAAGGAGGCGTCTCATTTTGAGAAAGGCGCTCCTTGCGATCTCAATTCTAGTTTTTATTTCCTGAGACTGGTCAAATTTCTCATTGACCCATGTACCTAAATATTTATAATGGGTCACACGTTCGATTGGTTCGCTGTTAAGGCGTATGGGTTTATTCGCAAGAATCAAATTTGACGTAAGCGCCATAAAAAATAACAATAAGCGCATATCAAAGTAAAAAAACAAAAATCGCTTCGCTCGGTGTCTCGCGTAGTAGATACGAAATCAGAGGTTTTAAAAGTGTTGAATTAATAATATTTTTTTCCTAACAAATTTTATAAACATTTTTGTAGTCGGTAGAATAAATTATAAGAATAAAAATAGTAGACCTCTAAATAAGAACCTCATATTATTGATATGTTGAATTTGTGAAGTGACACCTTTTCTTGAACCTATCATATTGTAGGTTCAAATTCAGTGCAAATATTTTTCAAAAAAAAATCTAATACTAAAAAACACGAAAGTGTAAACAAATATAATTTTATTCATTTTCATAAGCTAACATTACAAATTATAAGTTTAAAACATTAACAAGATGGCATGAAAGATTTCTGTTATTGTGGCGTTTTTATTAAATTATAAAAAAATGACTCGTAAAAGAAAGCAATTCAATAAATATTTGTCGAGGAACGTTTTTTTTAAAATTTAGTACTCAACAATTATGATTTAAGAAACAATTATTATAATAGCGTGTATTTGACGGCAGTACGTTTTGGTCGCCGCGGAGGATTTCGGAACATTAGTGTATAGAAAATTAATAATTGGTTCCTTAATTAGTGTATAGGTTTAACGGTATGCAATGTATTAGAATAACTATTATAAATTGTTTTTTTTATAATTTTATTTTCTTCTCTATTGATAGCTATTAATTGATAATTGATATTATTATATTGATAGAGATTAATTGTTAACTTGATAATTATTATATTGAGGGTTTCTTATATCCATCGACCGTGTTAGTCTAGGATCAACTCTTACTCTATTAGATGATAAAACCATATTGGTGGGAGACTTCAATGCCCACAATGTCGCGTGGAATTGCAATAGAAATGATATAAATGGTTCTAGAATCATCTATACTTTAGCTGATTACGACTTAATTTTAATAAACAATAATACTAAAACCCGTATTGATCTGCGACGAGGTACAAAATCAAATATTGATTTAGTTTTTTCTTCTCCTAATCTTCTACAACAGATTGTATTAAATATAGATGAAGACCCCCGGGGATCGGATCACTATCCAGTGCGTATTAATTTATCTGTACAAAAAGCAATTTATTTCAAAAAGACTATTAAGTTGCAGACCAAAAAAACCAATTTGGTTAAATTTAAAAATACAATGGCTGAAAATATTAATGAATTCAAAACAGATTCTTTTCTCAGTTTAAGTTGAGTCTCGCAGTATAAATTCCTCATTAAAAAAATCACACAAGCAATCATAGACTGCACCCCAAAAAAAGGAAATAATCCCCAATTTTGCCATAGCAATCCAGTAGAATGGTGGGATTCAGAGTGTGATAAGGTAAAGAGAAAAAGAAAAGCTGCCTTAAAAAAATGGGAATTTACCTTAGATTTTAAAGACTTAATTGAATACAAAAAGAATGCTGCCATAGCTAAAAAAACTTTTAAAAAGAAAAAGAGTGACTGCTTTCGAAAATTTGCAGAGACCATCAATTTTAGCACAGACCTTAAGTATACATGGGAAAAAGCAAAAATTTTTAAAAACAAATGGATAAAAATTAGACCCGATAGTATTGATCAAAATATGCAAAATAAAGAGAAAATTGAAGCTGCTCTTGAAAAACTATGCCCACCGTGGGTTCCAAGTAACCCTAACATTTTCCCTGTTACCAAAAATAACACGCTATTCGACACTCACTTTAGTTTCATAGAATTCAGCATAGCATTAAATTCTCGTCAACATAATTCCGCACCTGGAACGGACGGGATAACGTATAAAGTCATTAATATGCTTCCCACTCCAATAAAACATATATTCCTTGACATTTTTAACCTCATGTTTCATAGCATGGAATTCCCTGACGAATGGAAAAGCATATTTATACATTTTATTAATAAACCTAATTCGGATAGCTTAAGACCTATTGCACTGACCTCATGTGTCTGCAAAATCTTAGAAATCATGGTCGCAAATAGATTTCGCTGGTGGCTGGAAAGAGAAAAAATTATCCCAGATACACAAACCGGATTCAGGAAAGGTTTTTCCTGTGCGGATAACCTAACAAATGTTGCAATGTATATTGAAGAATCTTTTAATGAAAAAAAACATACGCTAGGTATTTTTTTGGACGTGATTGGAGCCTTCAATAACGTTCAATCAGATATTCTCGTTGAAATATTGGCACAAATAGGGTGCCCCTTTAAACTCGTTAAATTCTGTTTTTTTCTTGTCTACGAGAGATTAATCTATACTAATTCAAACATAGATCTCCCGAGGACACTGTATAAAGGCGTTCCTCAAGGAGGAATTTTAAGTCCGCTGTTTTACATTATATACGTTAGCCACATTGTTCGCAATATACCGAAAGCTATAACAGTCTCCCAATTTGCAGACGATATATCTTTGTTCCTTAAAACTAAAGACCCCAATCAGGATAAAAATATAATGGAATGTGCACTAGAAACAATTAGAAATAATCTATTCAAACTGGGTTTGGATCTATCTCCGGAGAAAACGGTATTCGTACATTTCAACAAAAACAAAATACTGCCGGGAGAATTTCAAATTAAATTGAATGATATGATGATTAAATCAACTGAATCAGCCAAATTTCTAGGTATTTATTTTGACTTCAAGCTTTCTTTTGATAAACATGTCAATTACATTGCCCAGAAAGTCAATAGAGCCACCAACATTATAAAGTTCCTCAGAGGTACTTGGTGGGGATCACACCCTTCCACTCTAATAACTTTCTATAAAAGCTACATCAGATCCATAATGGACTATGGAAGCTATATTTACTTCCCAAAAAATAAAGGAGCAAAGCTACAGTTAAAACGACTACAGAACCAAGCTATCAGATTGGCTCTTGGCCTAAGAAAAAGTACACCTACTAACATACTACTTGCCGAAGCCAAGATAACATTACTAGAAGAAAGATCTAAATTTCTATATAAAAACTTCTTGGTAAAATGTATGTCAAACCGTACTTCTAATACGAGATACAATGTCAACAGATTTCTAAAAACAACTATAACGCGAGATCGTACTCCGAAGAGATTTCAAATTTTAAAAGAAAGTATCCAAGCTGTAAATTGTATTGATCATCTGATTTTAAAAAGAGACTTCTACAACTTTTTTAATTATACATATGAGGATATTATATATAACGTTTTAACTAATACAAAAATAGGAATGGAGCTATTGCACTCCGACTCTCCCGACTTATTATTCAAGTCCAAATTTAGCAATCAAAATGTAGTCCAAATTTTTACGGATGGAAGCAAAATTCCCGATTCACCTTCAGTAGGTGTAGCAGTGTTCTTACCCCAATCCAACACGTCGGTTGCCAAAAGTGTCCACAGATTCACTTCCATCTATACAGCAGAGTGCTTAGCCTTATGCGAAGCCACTAAAATTGCACTTAATTACAAAAATAAAAATATCAACATTTTCACTGACTCCTTAAGTCTGATTCACTCGCTCGAAAATCCAAATTTCAGCATCAAAACTAATGACTACATTCTTAATATTAGAACCAACATTTCCAAATTTAGCAATAGTAACGAACACGGTACAAATATACAGATATACTGGATTCCAGCACATAAAGGAATTAATGGCAATGAAATTGCTGATCAATTGGCAAAAAAATCTGTAAAATACCCATCAGAAAATATAAGAATTCCATACACAGATTTTAAAGCCCAGTTTAAACAAACAATGAGCGAAAATAACGGTAAATATTTAGAAAATCTTGGGAAAGAAAAGGGAACACACTACTATCAAAACTTTTATAGTAGATCTCCTAAAACTTGGTTTAGTAAACATTGTAAAATAAAGCGAGATGTAATAGTGACAATAGCTAGAAGCAGATCAGGGCATTACAGTCTCAACGAATCATTGTACAAAATTAAAGTGGTAGATAGCCCTCAGTGTCAGTGTGGACATCCCACTCAAGATCTTAACCACATTGTCTGGCAATGTGATGCCTATGACCAGGAGAGAGAAGTGTTATTGAATAAGTTGGGGAAATGCAGGTTATACCCTCCTTTTACGATTAATTCGTTCCTGGCAAAACCAAATATTTCAGTTATGAAAATTGTACATGAATTTCTCCAAAAATGTAACGTAAATGTCTAGTGTATAGTGTAACAAAAATGTAATTCTGTATCATTAATAATGTAACTATTTATGCCTGTCGTTAAAAAAAATGTATGTATACTTTTGTAAACCATTGTAAAGCAGAATAGCCTTCCATTCAGAGAAGAGCTCAATTGCTTCCAAATAAAGAAAAGGTAAAAACTTTATCACCTACCTATTAAGTCAAAGTGCACAATGAAAAATTTAACAAACAATTAATTATGAATAGTTGAATTGTGGCAGTGTGAAAAAAAAAGATTTTACCACAAACCATCTGAAAAATACATACATCATAAAACATATACGTGATTTTGTGCCCCAAAACACTTATTTTATTATTATTTTGACAATTAGGAAAATTATGACACATGTTTCAGTGGCCATTACTATGACAGCATTCGAAAACGTATTTTACTTTAAATTTTCTACAAATTTACTATTTGTGACATAAACCACTTAAGATCGATAATAAATAGACCTTGAAAAATAATATTATTTTGTTTCTATTGATAATGCCAATAAACATACTCCTGGATACGTCCCTTTGAAAATAACAAAACATGGCCACCCAGGTACATAAAAACTGTATTAAATACATGCAAAGTTTTTCAAATCGCTTAAAGCCCAACCAAGTAGGTATTTATCAAAATAATTAAAGTCCACCTATATTTTATCTAAACTGCTCAAGTCCAAAATATTTTTTTTTTTATAAATGTTGCACCGAACGAATACCTTAACGACTTCTTTGTAGCCATCGTGGTTATTAGATTCAATTATCTTACAATATCTCACATGCTGCAACCATTTGTATTACAAGATAATAAATAATATAATATAACTACATTTTTCTCAGTTTGACATTCAGTGGTATTTTATGATGTTTGATTTGTCGACAACAAATTATAACACCTGGTCTACGTCATGTGGTCTTGCCAATTTGATTGTTACTGCAATGCGAGTAAAGGTCATTTTTCTATGAGTTAAAATACTGTTCGCGACGGATAAAATTTTGGAAAAAAAGACGTCATCACCCGTTGAAATTCAGAAGCCTACTAAGGTTAGAAATGAGAAATTAGAAAAACTATATAAATTAATCGATCAAATGGTCTCTTTTTGTTAATTTTGCAAAATAATTATATTTCTAAATTGTCTGAAAATAGGATAAATACATGAAAACGTACGACGTGTTTTGGTAATATAGCGTCACTAATTGTACCGAATTTATAAGGTTTTATTTATTTTTTCATTGTTAATTATTATTTTTAGTAAAACTTAAATGTTATATTATAATAAAAAAATATTTTTATTGTGCAGTATATATTATTTTGTGAGAAAAAATTATTCAAAATTGGCTGATGTATACTCAAACTAAAATGGCTTTAAAATATTTATTTTTCTGATATTAAAAAAAGTACGTAGATTAATCAATCAAATGTATTATTTTACCCATTTCTTCCATACAATATATACCTGCAAAACTATTATTAAGTTCAAAAATTTACTGTGGCGTGACAGTCGTTTTGGCCAATTTCGAAAACAGGACCGACTATTTGTCATTTATTTTAAAAAGTAAAGCAAAAATCAGAAAATTTTAATGACACAAAAAGTTTTAGTTGAATATTATTTATTAGATTTTAAATAAATAAAGTGTTTATTATGTGTCAATTCGTATTAAACGTCCTTGCCATTTCCACGATTCTGAGAAGACAGGAAAAAACGGGTCCAATGGCCTTAATGACAAAATTTGTGTTGGTGTCTGGTGTCGCTGTTTTTGATACTAGTAATAGTTTTGTTTTCTTGAGGTTCATTTTTAAACCATAAGAATTACTGACCTCATTAACCTTTTCTACCAGTTGATGTAAACTCTTTAAACTATCAGCAATCAGCACAGTATCATCGGCATATCGTATTATTGTTAATAAGTTTGCCATTAACCATAATACCCACCGATTCACCTTGTAAGGCTTCCTTGAAAATAGCTTCCGAGTACATGTTAAATAGCAAAGGTGACAATATACAACCCTGTCTTACACCGCGACGAATTTTTACCTCTCCACTGATTTCGTTTTCAATCTTTATATTCGCTGTTTGATTCCAATATAAGTTAGCTATCAGTTGAATGTCTCTTGCATCGATGCCTTTCTCCTGTAAGAGTTCGAGAAGTTTAGGATGTCTAACAGTATCGAATGCTTTCTCGTAATCGATGAAACAAATATAAACATCAACATTAACATCTAGGCATCTTTGCACTAGAACATTTAAGCTGAAGAGTGCTTCGCGAGTGCTCAAATCACTTCTGAAGCCAAATTGTGTGTCATCCATGTCTTCTTCGCATTTTCGAAAAATCCTATTATGGATGATTTTTAATAAGACTTTTAACATGTGGCTCATCAAACTTATTGTTCTAAGCTCGCTGCACTCCTTTGCATTCGCCTTTTTTGGTAGAGTGATGAATGTCGATTTCAACCAATCATCGGGAATTATGCCCGTTTCGTAAATTTTATTAAACAAATCAAATCAAAATGATGAGTAGGTATTAAAATTGACCAATAGTTAAAAGTTGTCGCAATTAGTATGTCACGCCGTAGCATATTGGATAAATGAAACGGATTGGGGCGTAAACCCGTGGAGATGCAGGGTTCGATTCCCGGCCGGGGTGGCTTACTTTTTTCAAAAAAGATTTTTTCTATTGGTTATAATATACTCTCTCAGAAAGTGTTTTTCTGAATTATATATGTTCACTAATCATTTGTATTTTATTTTGCTATAGAATGCTAGAAACTCTCAACAGTAAAGAAATAGTCCCTGGTGGATAGTATTTCCAAACGTACCATATGTTTTCCATTTGCTTTAGTTTGTCTAATTAGTCACTGATACATAGTTTATCTTTTATGTCTATATTCACTTTCATTCACCAGAGTATTTTCTATTTTGATACCACGGTGTGGCTCCAAATACTCCAGTCGCTTGCTAACAGTCCAGTCCATGCTAGTATCCATTACTGATTGCAGACGCTATATATGCAGCCTTCGAGGATGCCGAAATCTATTTGGTTTTAATAATATTTGTTGAGTTAACATTCTTTTAAAGTATCTCTTTCACGTGGTGGAATTACGTCATATTAGGTGTTCTTTATTTTTTTAATGTTTATTTAAGCAAATATCTACATGGTTATTTTGACTAAGTACTTCTCGCTTATCTGGAGACTTTCAACTGAGTAATCAGATACGAATGATAACATAATTCAACATTTTAAAACGAGGATGCGACCAAATGCTTTGAAAATTGTAATTATTTATATTCACAAATAAATAATCATTTGAATGCCTTCTTTCTCTAGTGCATGCTTAAAGTTTTCATGTCATGTTTTTGTAATTTTTCCATTATAATTGTAATAAAATGCGTAAAAAATATTGCTGATTGACATCCTGCAACTTTGCTCTATCATATCGTATCATTGGTGAATTAGGATGGAGTCTTGGAGAGCTCTAAATAATTTTGCAAAGTACACAGTCTCAGAGCATTAGTATAACTAGCGAGACAGACTGGCGACTGTCAGCTGGCTCTGCTAGTTACTATAATTTATGTAGGTACAATCGATATAATTTTTGAACAAAAAAAATGCTAGGTATAAAAAAAACAGATTTTTACTTTTATTTCGACGAAAACATTTGTTATTGTGTTTGACATGACTTGTAACAAAACATCTGAAATAATTACAACATAAAAAGAACTTTTTATATACAACGTTAATTTTATGTTGAATTATTATGCTCAATATGCTGAAACTTGTGCTTGATATGAATTAAATAAAAAACAAACAAACAGACAAATATAGAATACTGAAATGTCATTTTGACATTTCATTTTGATTTCCATAGTAACGCACGTATATATTAATAATTTAGTTGCTAGGACCACCCCCTAGCAACCAGTAATAGTGGATTGGATTACGGATTTCTTCCAAAATAACTTTTCATACAAAACAGAATTAACTGAAAATTCTGCTTAAAGATGACTAAAAGTATTAAAAGAATACATTGGCATCGTGTTCTGATATATTCTAAAAGTTTCAAATGTTTAGTGAGTCGGGAAGTCAATTAAAAATTGATTGCAAGATTTGTACTGGACAAACAACCACCGGACAAATAACAATACGAGCTAATAAAAACGTTGTAAAAATTGATATAATAATATTAATTTACTTTTATTACCAGACATATAAATATAATATATCGTTTATGACAGTCATAATATGTTTGTTATGAAAATAGTGTCTCTGAATCGTTTTTTTTTTAATTTTATTTCACTTTGAATGTTAGGACTAACATTAAAAAAAATCAAATATTGTGGGGATTGATAAGTTCTTCCTGGAACAGATGTAACTTTACTTGTTGGGATAATTTTAATTTTATAATTGGTTTATGATAAATAAGCATTTGTAGATACGGAATATCCACCATTAGTTGAATATTATTTATTTTATATTATAATCTTATAGGAGGTTGAATCTTAGGCGTGCGATGAAGGATCTTTACCATTACTCCATGTATATAGATTATATTCAAATAAACCATTTTTTTTATTCAACGAACTATTCGCAAGATTTGAGAATGTAACATTCTATATCATCATCAGCTTGAATCTATCCACTGTTGGATGAAGGCCTCTTTAAGCTGCTTCCACTTATCTTAGTCCTGGGCATTGCGTTGCCACGTACTTCCGCAGAACTTTATCATTTCACCGATCCAGCGGCCTCTAGGTCTACCTTTCGGACGTTTTGTACTTCTTGGATACCATTGGATGACTAGATTTGTCCAACGACTATCTCTTCTTCGTGCTATGTGTCCAGCCCATCTCCATTTAACGCTTTTAATAAACTCTATTACATCGCAAACCCTTGTCTGCTTCCTTATCCACTCATTCCTTTATTTGTACTTTCGCGTTATGCCCAACATGCACCTCTCCATACCACGTTGTGCTACTCTAAGTTTCTGGATCTCTCTTTTACTTAGGGTCCATGTTTCAAACGCATATGTCATCACGGGAAGCACACACTGGTTGAACACTTTGCGCTTTAGGCACAGTAGAAAGTCACCTTTGAAGACATTATTCAGGTGGCCAAAGCACTCCAGTCTAGCTTTATTCTGCGAACAATTTCATCAAATATACATCCATCTATAGACACTTGTTGTCCCAGATAGATGTAGCTTTTCACCTGTTCGAGCTGAGTGCCATTGATGAGGATCTCTTTTTGGCCCGCAAAGCAGTTGAACATGTCTTTGTTACATATATTTTTATATATTGAATGTATAATACATCATTTGAAAATACCATAGATACGAGTATAATAGGTACTTTATTTTACTATTTTTTCTAGTTAATGAGGTGTTTTCAAATTATACATTATAGGTTGCAAAATAAAAATGCTTCGTTTTCCCAAATAATATTAATAACAAATAATATTATGGGAGCATTATTATATTTAATATCTATATTCTTTTTATTAATTAAAGTAAATTTATAATTTTATGATATGTAAATATTATATATAAGAAATATATGTTAAAATATTCATTTTGTCTTGTATTTTGGAAAATTGATGTCAAAATTCGATAAAATATCATCTTCAAAGTCTTTATCTTATAATGAAATAGCAACGTGATAATAAATGTTTATGTTTATATAGATACCTACTATCATCTTTCAAGATAAATATTTTCCACTGAAAGTCATAAACATACTGGGTTTCGCTAAGGAAATGGAATAACTTTTATGGGTATGATATAACAGAAGTCTGCTACTTCCGGATCATGGACCATATCAGGGTAACAAGTAAATATATTTAGAAGCATAATGATATTGTTTGGATGTATAAAATTTATCTAAATATTAACTTGTTATGTATTTAGAGTTTGAAATCTAATTTTAAATTAAACAACCAAACTTTAAATGATAAGTACTTGATTAAAAATAATATTATAGGGGTAGCAATTTATTTTGAAATGTGATATATTATTTTCATCGTTTAAAAGTAATTAAAAGCAATTTAGTTTTATATTATACATAATTATAATATATTAAGCAAGAACTATGTAGATTATGTTTATAGTTAGTATTTACATTATACTTTACATCGCCATGTGTCGATTCTAAGAGAATCATAAATGGGCCTCCACGGTATGGAGGTTGCGTTAACAGATTTTTGTTTTTACGACAGGTAGATATTTATCACTTGTTTAACCTATTAGGTCAATATATCAAATCTGAGCCCAAACAGACATTAAAAAAACATTATGACAATATTCCGAACCCGAGATTTGCATCCGGAACCCTCGATAACTATATTAGCTGACACATCCGCTCGACCTTCATGGTTTAATAATATTTTAACAGTACCTTATTTATATTAGGAAAATAGGTAAATTATATTTTAGTTTTTTAGTTAGACACGTAGGTATATTCTAACTCAGAGTATGTGTTCTATGAGCAGACATTTTTACCTGGATAGTTTTGGCGATTGGCGATTCGATTAACCTGTTGGGTTTTTTCTCTGGATCAAACACACACTGAAATGTATGCTTTGAAAGATGCTTGAAAATAGAAAAAAAATAAACCAATCTATAGAAAATAAGTATTTGTTCACAATATGTTAATTATTTATAGTAATTTAATATTAAAAAGATAGATAACAACTAAATGCATGTTTCGTTTTATTACGCCATGTCAATAAAGACTTTATTATGTGAAACAAAGCATCAAATACGTACCAACATAATAAAATTAAGTTGTTAAGATTTAATTTTTATGATATTTTTACAAACATTTGTCAACATTCCATTTCGATTACCTATAGTAATTATTTCATTATTATTACGGCTGTCATCGGATTTCTGTCCAGATCTCAATTATAATATTATTTAATAAATATTCTTCACGTACAATCAGTCAGTACATTTATATAATATGATTTCGCAATGTTATGAGATAGCAGATGTGCAATTTCATAATATTACGAATTAATATTATTTCATAATAATTTCAACGTATTATTTCATAGTGCACCGGTCAATAAACAGCGGGTCAGAATCTATTGGACATGTAACTCGATTACAAGTTTCCGTTAAAGACACATCGAACGGAATTACCGTTATATTTATTATATTACATCGATTGTACCTACCCTTATTTGAAACAGTAAATAAATTCTCGCCTCCTCCAGCATCACGAACAACTACTACCGTCTTTCATTTTCTTATAATTTTATTTCAGTTTAAAAAACTTGTAATTTGCTTAGATTATTCGCGATTTTTTTATTGCCTATTTAAATTTTAAAATTTTAAAAACATATATTCAAAACCAATATTTTTAGTATAAATTACAAAGATATTATCTTTATATACATAAATAATTTTATTTTTTTGACGTTAAATATGATTAATATAAAGTGCGCTTAAATATTTACGTTAAAATAAATCGCCACAGTATAACACACATTTAATTATTGTGATATAAATCTTGGACGTTTTTTTATGAAAAATATTATTTACTTTTAATAGTTATTATCATAAAAAGTACATTATAAAATATAAAATCTTTGAATCAATCTAGATTAGCTAGGTATTATTATATTAATTATAAGGTACCACAATTAATTTCATTTTAACACGCCACTGACATAATTATTATATTAAAATTTGTTTACTTCACCTCTATATTCATTATTTTTTATACTATATTGTAAGAAAGTAAATAATTAATATAGTACTAGGTACTAACCAGTTTATTTTAAATTCAGAAAAATATTGACAAGAGCTTCTCAACAATTTGACTGAAACTTTTTCTCAATATTTTTTTAATATATCACACAAGAAAGATACAAGTGGCTTAACAAGGACTGATAGCTTTTACGTAAAATATTTTGAATCCGAAACGTAAGTGACATTCTTTTTTTACTATTTATATTTTCCCTGTTATAATATTATACGGTTGCCAATTAATAATAATAATTGAAACCTGTAGCGGCATGACTTCAAAAAAAGACCCACCGATGGCGCTGCCCATTTCCTGCATATCGCAAGCGTTATGTAGACGGATTAAGATTTAACCCTACGTTAAATCCGTAATTCACTCACAATGTCTCAGTCTCAGCTTAGTCTGATTAGCTCTGACGCTTTTGATCATACATGCCCACTATTTAGAAATGAAACACCTTAAACTATCGAGATTTCTTTCTAGTATTGAGTGGGGTTATCTAGTTGTTAAATGCGATACCCACCAGAATTGAACTTATTTTTTAGCAAATTTATCAGGTTATTGGGTAGAGCGAGTCATCTTATATTGTTAATATAAATTTTCGTGTACCTTTTGTGAAGTATTCTCTGTTGTTTATTAATCTCTGTGAATAAATACTAAAACCGGAAGTGTCTCTATTTTATAAATAAGCCATCCTATGAACATTATATCTTCTAGCTACCATCCATTAAGATGATGAGATTTCAACTGAGTAAACTTATTAACTAGGCACAAATTTTTTCGCGTCGTCGGCCTGCTGCAAATACTTACATATTTATACAAAGCTTTCACAATTACAACAGAGCACATATAACTAATATCGTAAAAAACAATAAATTAAAAACTGCCGCAAGTCTCAATAATCCTTCCTCTTGCTTCAAAAATATGGCAGGATGAATTTATAGGGTCTAGGACGATTCGGTGCCGGGACAACTGGGCACCACGTAATCGAATGAAATTCGAAAATAAATAGACGTTCGTGAATTATATGTAGGTACCTACTTTAATAATATATATTTATATTTAAATTATTATAGTATTATTTGGTGACAATTTAAATATGAACACGTAAATAATGATTTAATTGTGCATATGTTTCAGTTCCAATGAGAAACGAGTTATTTTATTTTTATATAAAGCTTCAGGCATAATAATACTCAATCCGCATTAAAAAAAACATTATGTTAAGGGGTGACATGCTCAGCGTAGGTCAAAATGGAGCTTTTATTGCATTTTCAAAGCATGATCCAGGACATTCCTTAAATGTTGTAGATAATCTATTTCTATAATTTTGAAGCCTTATTATCCTTTATATTTATTTTAAACATTCGATGACTGCATAAAGTATTTTTATTACATAAAATAGTATTCTTTTAAACCTCTTGCTCTAATGTTTTAGAATAAAGTAATATTTCAGTACATGCATGTGCAGTGGTGTTAACATTTTTTACATTTATTAATTTTTAAACGCATTTATAAAACCATTAGTATAATTTATGTCGACATTATTATAGTGAAATATTTACGATAAAAAATTATATTGATAATCTCTGTGATCCCAAATTTGACAAGAATTAGGCATTTTATTATTCAAAAAATGGGCAATATTAACACATTTGAAGATAATTTTTGATTCTGGAGGTTTTTATAAAACTATAAGTTTTAAAAATCAAACAGGAGTCACACCACTATGTAGAGTTGATGTTGCACTTAGAGGGTTTAATATAAATTGAGTAAACTTAGCATACTACTTCATGTCTTAAAACAGCTACATTCAATTCTTATTAAATATGACATAATAATACTCTTAATATCTTTTATTAGACTCAGATAGCCTTTTTAAGAATGTTCAAATAACTCCACGATACTGAAAACATTTTGCTAAAACTACATATATTTACGACGCCATGTTTTCAGAAAACTGTACATTCTATCGTTCGTTTTGAATTTTTTTATTGTTGCATAAAATAGGTCAAGTCAGCACAGGTGACTTAATATAAAAATTTCATGCAAAACACTGTTGCTTGGAAATTCGATAAAAGAAATAATATTCTCTACACAGACGGAAGCTAAATATATTATGGATGTGAATATGAAAATAAAGTTCTTGATGAGTAAACTAGTTATAAGCAATTTTGTATTGAATATTATTATATAACAAACTTCATACTTTTATCGCCTGCACCCAATGACATTAATATGGACGAAGCATCTGGAAAATAAAATGACACTCACTTTGTGTCGGGTCTGCCGGATGGCAAAATTCATATTTTAATATCGGTATCCTACGCTCAAATGAACATTCTGCTTGCAAGCGGTCTGGCGACACCGCTGGGTCTGCCTATACAAAATTTATGACTGTCAGGTTTCAACTCCGCCGTTATTGTTGTGTTACAAAATGCCAATGTGCCTAGTTAAAAATTGTAAAAAAAATCTACTAAACACTCCAAGAAAGATGGGATATCACTTTTCATGTGTTAGTATTATTTATTATTGATAAAATGCCATTTTAAGATATTGATGAATGTTTATTCTATGCAATTGAATGACAGAAACCATTGGATAGAGTGATAGACGCCTGTGATGCGCTGGGCTCACATGCGTCTAATCTCCGAGAAGTCGTAAGTAACCTAGAATCTGTTTCTAACGAAATGAGTAATGACACTAATACGCCATTACAATAAAGGTTATATTACTATAAATTCTCGAAGCTTGTATCGCATAATGGAAATGGACACGTCATTATGGTCACGTGACGTCTACCTATAGGTACATCTGTGAATGACTTTCATGCACAATTTCTCGTGCGCGCCGATATGAAGTGAGTTGTCCATTTAATATGTCATTGCCTGCACCCGTACAAAACTGCAAACATTTTAACACAATTTTATAATTTACTAGATACAAAAATATAAACCCTTTAAATAACGGGAGGTATTAGCATGGCGGAACCCAATGGGGCAAATTAAACCTTATAAACATATATTTTTGTTGGAAATATATTAAAAGTAGGTATATCATAAAGGCTGTCTTGCATTTCGGTTAAGTATTGATTCTAAAAGTTGGTATTGTGTGCAAAATATATTACATTGTTAGAAACAATCAACCGGGGTTAGTATGAGTATAAAGTACACCGTGTATGCACGCTCATTTTTTATAGCCGGCCTTGCACGTACATAGTTGGATAGCGAGTATTAGCGCTTGTGGCATACATCCGGAAATTAGCTTTGAAACTGAAATTCGTTATTAATGAATGGTATGATTTATTATTTACTAGACACATTTCATATTTCGAACACAAATCATTATCTATACATATTTAGCCTGGTATACTAGATTATTAGTATTCAAAAAAATATATACTTAGATAAACAATCACAAACACTCGTGAATATTATGCAATTATTCATACATAATAACGAATTTTCAAAACAAGCCAAAGGTAGTAGCTATATAAAAAAGTTTTAATGCGGTATCCTTCAACGTGCCATCGTACCTACATTATTTTCTATGACTTTCAGAAATTCAATCACACTAAAATTTTATGGAATTGCAGTCAAGTGTTTAAATAAAACAGTCCATAACCAAAGACTATGAAAATACTTAATTTGAAAACATCTCAGATAATAATATATACCTACCAGAAAAAATCCCTTTTAAAACACTATGACACCTGACGGAATTTTAACCTGTATAACCATTTTTTATAGGAGGTCAGGGTATAACGAGGAGCTGTACACACTTTAGAGGGGCGAAAAGGTCACGTGGTATATGAAAATGCAGAGACTACGCCGGATCGGCCACGTACATAGAATGGCGGAGGATATACCGGCGAGACAAGCTATGTATGCAACTCCCGATGGCAAGAGAAGACCTCGACGGCTAAAGCAATTAGAGAGTGTTGGCGCTAGATCTTCCAGGATAGAGGAAGTTTTTGAAGTAGGCCAAGACCCACCTAGGGTTGTAGTGCCATAAATAAAGATGATAATAACCACTTAAATTACGGCAATGCTTTATCCAATTAAGCTACGGGCATCCTACTTAATTACAATACTTTTAACTGGTACTTCTTACATGAAATGCTTATTAAATTGAGTTATACTGTTCTTATAAAGACTTTGAGCTTTCCATTGTTTCCTCACCTTTTTTCTATAAAAAAGCCTTCCAAACCACTTTATTTAAATGAAAATTAGTTGATCAGACGCCCTTTCCTTTACTTTCATATATTCTCTAGAAGAAGCTTTTCTTGGTTCAAACTAATAGTTTATATCAACATAATTATTAAAAAGTCAGACTTACTATATCTCGAAGTTTAAAGCCGAGTTTTAATTTAATACCACGTATGTATCCATTTAACTATACAAAGATTTGAAGAATCAAAAATGTTTTATTAGCTATTCTAAACCATGTTATTGGGTTTTTTTTGTCGAATAGAAACTTCTATCTAATCTTTTATTCTTTGTCATGAATAGTGTTTGGTCACAAGAAAGAGGTGAAATTTAATAGGCGAATCAAAAGCTAAAGGTCAAATGTGTCGGAACTAAAAATAGATCGAGAGTGTTCTGATTAAAAACGCGATTCCTTAAAAAAGCAAGAAGTCGAAATTAAATTAATGATTGATGTCTTATGTTTCAAGTTCCATTTTTCACGGGAAGTTCCATTTTGTTTATTTAGGTACCTATTTATTTTATTTTGTTATGCTACATTTCATGCCGATGAAAAGTTTTGTAATGAGTTTTAATTATATTATTATTATATATTTATAATTATATTATTATTATTATTTTATATTTTAATTAAATTAGTTGAAAATGTCCCTCTGAGGTGGACGAAACCGGTCTTAATTTATTGATTGAAAGTGGCATAAGTACTACAAAAAAAATTGCGTTTAATTAAATTAATACAACGCAGTTCCACCATGAATTGACAGTTAACAAAATAAAAGAAATTATTATTTTATCCAAAACTGACAATAGATGCTATATTTTTGTTATGATTTTACCAAGGCATTGACTGCGACTCGTGGTCATATCCCTTCTTCCCATCTGGAAGAGCATCCGCTGATCATGCCCTCCTTCCAATTCTGTTAAAGAACTTTACATTTATTAGATGATATTTAAAAATGAAGCATCTTTTTAAAAAATAGAAATTTCAATAAAACGACAGAAATACAGATATTAGAAAAATGGTATGATCACGCATTAATCGCTTTTCAGACGCATGTTTTAACTATTCAGCTACCCACTGATACCGGGAAGAATGGGTGGAGAACTCACATGTATGCTGGCAGCATTCTTCACGAGTATCACCTTGATTGAGGGTTGTGTGGACATCAGGACATATAATTCAAGATAAAACACGTCTTTGATTTGACAATTTCCCTGCGCAGGGACGTTTAATTACATTAACTTTTCAGACATTGGTTGGATTACATCATTAATTACACTTGCACAGGAGTCTTAGATTTAGCTACCGCACATTCATTATATGGGAACACGTGTTTAAACACATTAGCCGTATCGGCGCGAAAGTGTTTTATCGAGGACGCGACATATGGTTTTTAGGTGGTTATAGGGATTACTATCGGGCCGCTTACACAAAAGGAATTCACTGATTTATAATAATGAAACGAGCGCGACTTTACAGTTTACATCGTAAAAACTCCGGGCCACACCGAAGTGCAACCCCGGATGTCAGCCTCCACTTTGGCGGGAGAATTTGTACTGCCTGCAATTATCTGCAACGACCCTCTCGGTGGTGAGACAGCGGGGAGAGGTACGAAGGGAATCTTTCGGTCAAGTCAAAACCTAACGGTGATTTTTCTGTCACCTCGACCGGATGACGATCTCGTCGGCAGGTACAATTTTTTTTCGCTCGACGAGGGTGTTATTGTTTACTTAGCTTTGTCAGAGATTCTAAACATTCGTCAGGGGCAATGGTGTTTTTGATTAAATCGCTGATCTGGAATTTGAAACTGTCGGGCACCAGGGCCTTTCTTTTTCTTTTGGTGACAAACCTCCCTACTCCAATTTGTTTCAAATTTTATATCAGCGATCATGTAAAGCGAATGGAATGTGGTTATAGGGCAAAGAAATTTTTTCTAATACAGCACGCGAGTTAGGCGGGTTTGCGTTGGTAATACATTGATAGGGTTATCATGGAGCACGTTTTGTGGTTACGGGGTGGGTGTCGTCGAGGTTTCTAGTTCGTCTTGCGAGATACCCTCAGCAAGTGCCAACGGTTCTGGAGGGGTAGCCGGTTTCGGTAGGGTGTCGTCACATGATCGGCTTCTTCGGACTGCTGCAGTGGTCGGGGCTGGGTTGCCTATTCAGGGGTAGGCGGAGGGTTGCGGAGATCAGGTGTCGTTCGGCGGGAGGTGCAATTTGGACGTGTGCTCGGGTCCGGCGACGCCGTCGCAAGATTGACGCGGGGATGCGAAGACAGGGCTGAGTTCTCGTGCTAGGGGTCGTCGGGCAGAGGGGGGCGACCTTGACAGGCAGGTTATACCCTGGACCTTTCCAGGACCTCCGGTGTCGGTGGTCCCCGGCAGCTGCCAGTAGACGGGGTGGCTGCAGCATCGTAGGAACGTCCGTTCTGTGAGAACCCACGTTCGTGGCATTTTCGGGTTTCGTTGCACTGATTTCTCATCATGGACATTAACGTCGTTTTAATTTTTGGCGGCTCGCAATAATTTTTTCTTAAAGCACTGTGTATTAGGTTGAACGCCCCTGGTTTTGATTTTTATCTTGTTTGGTTTACGCGCGAAATTGTTCTTATTGGATTACTTTGTCTCTTCATTTTCACTATGTTTTATCGGTATGTAGCGTGGGCGAGTTTATATTTTATGCTTGTTTAGGGTTCTTAATAGGGCGCCAGAGAATTTATTTTTAAAATTCACAAAAATATGGGTTTGATGTCACACACTTGGGTTTCTCAGGGTCGTGGTTCCCGAAGTCGCATTGACTTCGTTCGCCCCACGTTGGGCGCCAGTATAATACCGGGGGTGGAAGACGAACTCACATGTCTTCGAGGTAGATGTCCCGATCCGGTATCAATTCGGGCTGCAGAGTAAGTGTGACGTCGGGACAAACAGGATAAATTATAACACCGATTCTAGATTTAAAATCCTGCGCAGGACAACAATTTATTTAAGTTAAAACATGGGCAAACATCGATAATTTTACAATATAGGCTAAAACGAGGGTCTTACATTAACACAACACTAGCGTTGCATTTGGGATCGATTTATTATCGTCATCCCGCACACGAACACTGGTTTGCTTTGATGGCAACTATATGGATTATTATTCACACGACAACGATAAGGGGTGTCGATTTTTCTAAGATATGATAACTTTTGATCGATTATTTTTAACGCGAGGATCCTAACTGAAACACGTGTTAAAGGTATCCGCCCCTCCGAGGACGGCGGGGGAATGTTTTTGCCAGCTTCACTGCCAGATCGGAACTGACCCTGACTTTCAAAAAATATCGAAAAAAAATTAACGGCGAGGGGTACTCGATATCCCAGGGGTGCGGGCGGGTTGTTTGTCACAGCTTACTGTAAATTTTTGGGCGCGCATCGGCCGGAGAGGCTTTTCTTAGAAGTTATCGGTCGAGCCGGGACACTATCCCGCACGGCAGAAGAACCAAACTTTCGGTCGGGGTCCTCCTGACTTTGATTAAATTGCGGATTTGGAATTTGAAACTGTCGTGCTGGGTTATTTTCTTTTTTGTCTGGTAACAAGCCTCCCTACTCCAATTTGTTTCAAATTTTATATCAGCGATCATGTAAAGCGAATGGAATGTGGTTATAGGGCAAAGAAAATTTTTCTAATACAGCGCGCGAGTTAGGCGGGTTTGCGTTGGTAATACATTGATAGGTTTTCATTAAGTCGTTTGTTCGATCCGCGAGCGGGATGCTCAACGGATCATGAGTCTCGTGCCGTCGGAGACGCCATTTCGTCTTGCGAGATTTTTCTCGGCAAGTGCCAACGATTCTGGAGGGTAGCCGGATCTGGTAGGGTGTCGTCACGTCATAGGCTTCTTTCGGCTGCTGCAGCAGTCAGGGTTGGGTTGCCTATTCAGGGGTAGGCGGAGGGTTGCGGAGATCAGGTGTCGTTTGGCGGGAGGTGCAATTTGGACGTGTGCTGGGGTGTGGCGACTCCGTCGCAAGATTGACGCAGGGATGCGAAGACAGAGCTGAGTTCTCGTGCTAGGGGTCGTAGAGCAGAGGGGGGGGGCGGCCTAAACTGGGAAGTTGTACCCTGGACTTTTCCAGGACCTCCAGCGTCGGTGGTCCCCGGCAGATGCTAGTAGACGGGGGGTGGCTGCAGCATCGTAGGAACGTCCGTTCTGTGAGAACCCACGTTCATGGCATTTTCGGGTTTCGTTGCACTCGATTTCTTTTCATGGTCGTTAACATCGTTTTAACTTTTGAAGGCTTGCGTTTATTTTTTTTTTAAACACTGCGTATGAAGTTGAACACCCCTGGTTTTGATTTTTATCGTGTTAGGTTTACGCGCGAATTCGTTCTTACTGGGTTTGTCTCGTAATTTTTACTTTGTTTTAACGGTAGCGTGGGCGAAATATATTTTTGTTTAGGGTTTTTTTTTAATAGGGCGCCAGAGAATTTATTTTTATTTTTAAAATTCACAAAACTATGGGTTTGACGTCACACACTTGGGTTTCTCAGGGCCGTGGTTCCCGAAGTCGCATTGACTTCGTTCGCCCCACGTTGGGCGCCAGAATGATACCGGGAAGAATGGGTGGAGAACTCACATGTATGCTGGCAGCATTCTTCACGAGTATCACCTTGATTGAGGGTTGTGTGGACATCAGGACATATAATTCAAGATAAAACACGTCTTTGATTTGACAATTTCCCTGCGCAGGGACGTTTAATTACATTAACTTTTCAGACATTGGTTGGATTACATCATTAATTACACTTGCACAGGAGTCTTAGATTTAGCTACCGCACATTCATTATATGGGAACACGTGTTTAAACACATTAGCCGTATCGGCGCGAAAGTGTTTTATCGAGGACGCGACATATGGTTTTTAGGTGGTTATAGGGATTACTATCGGGCCGCTTACACAAAAGGAATTCACTGATTTATAATAATGAAACGAGCGCGACTTTACAGTTTACATCGTAAAAACTCCGGGCCACACCGAAGTGCAGCCCCGGATGTCAGCCTCCACTTTGGCGGGAGAATTTGTACTGCCTGCAATTATCTGCAACGACCCTCTCGGTGGTGAGACAGCGGGGAGAGGTACGAAGGGAATCTTTCGGTCAAGTCAAAACCTAACGGTGATTTTTCTGTCACCTCGACCGGATGACGATCTCGTCGGCAGGTACAATTTTTTTTCGCTCGACGAGGGTGTTATTGTTTACTTAGCTTTGTCAGAGATTCTAAACATTCGTCAGGGGCAATGGTGTTTTTGATTAAATCGCTGATCTGGAATTTGAAACTGTCGGGCACCAGGGCCTTTCTTTTTCTTTTGGTGACACCACTCAAATCAGTTTACTTTTCAAAATCCTGATACCATTATTATATAAGATCAAAGTGAGGTAATCACTTTGATTAAAATTAAATGAATTGAAAAAAATGGTACTTTAATTGGTTGCCTAATTTGTAAAGGCCAGGTCAATATATTATGTGCTGTTAAATGTATGATAATTATTGGTCTAATAAACCTTAATATTTAGTGTAACAAATTTTAACTCATTAATATTTTTTATAATTTTTGTGGTGTAACATAGTACGGTTAATATTATGTATATTTATTGCAAGCTTTCTTTTTCGAGTGCAATTACGGACTTTTGAAGTTATTATTATAATACTTGCAATAAAACGGGAAAAAGTTTGTTGCTGATTGACCTACATGCTCCATCGTTGGCCACATCTAAAAATAAGACGCTTCCTCGATTTCATACTCAATTTAATATAGTCCAAGAATAATGCAATAATTGTTTATGCATTGTCGATATAATTTTGATATGAATAAAAAAACAAAAATAGCTCTATCAATAATTAAATAATATAACGATCTAGCAGTAGTTGTAAAAAAACAAACCATAATCCCTTTAAATTCTTCAATATTTCGAAGCAATCTTTTAATATAATACACAATTTTTTTTATTCAACGAATAAGGCACAAGATTTGAGAATGTAACATTATATAATATATTGAATATACTAGTGGCGAAGGGTGACTTTTGAAAAGAGGTAAGATGTGGAAATCTGATAAAAAGAACACACTTGTCATGTATACTTACGAGAAATAAGAAGATACGACACACTAATTTAATGAAACTTCAAAAACTCACTGACGACATAAAATTTAGTGATCAGTTCAAATTAAGTACGTTTTTTTTCAAAACATTTATACACATCAAAAATCATTAGATAAAAGTTCTTTTTATTTTTTTAAATAGTCTAAATTTATTAATATTCGATTAAACACCAAAGATTTTTTTTTAAATCATCTAATCATTAAATATTTAGTTTTAGGCTCTGCGATCGGATCTTACCTTAGTTCATACAATTCGATAGACTGGGCAGGGCTACGTGACGTAAAGTCCATATGAAAAAAATTAGGAATTATCTGAAACATACTCCGACCTTTATTTAAGTCAAGACAGATGGCGCGCTGTGGTATATTTTTTAAAACCTTTGCAGGTTGTATTGTAAATATTTATGTAATATATTCCTACACATACGGCATCTCTCGTTGGCAAAATAAATTATTTTATAGGATATATAATCAAGTTATTATATAAATAAGTCAATATGCAATTAAAAATATTCTTATTAAGAAGGTAGGCTTCGCCACTGGAATATACCTACATAACAGGGAACTCAGAAATAATGGGAACTGAAATACCTAACGGGTAAGCAGAAGCAGGTAACCGATCTCGGTTAAGGAAGAATACAGAATAAATTTAAACACGCGTCAAGAATACGTTATACGTTGTATACTGAAAACTGCTCTCGGTTTATGCACTTACGCTCATTTGATATTCCTGTATTACACACACTATTGCACATGCATAATGCGTGTTTCATTTTTGTAGGACACTCACACATTCAAAACCCTGCATCAACATGTGGCGTATTGAACATAGCCTATAGGTATTCTATTTATTATCTGTTCTGTGAAACATAATTTGAAAACATCTCATACATATACAGATTATTACTAAAATATACACATCATACATATACATATCATACATATACATATCATACATATACACATATTTACTAAAATGCCCGTAGCTTAATTGGAAAAGCATACTGGCGTGAATCCAGCAAATACAGGATCAAGTCCCGTCGGTGTCGTATTTTTTTCAACAAAATGATTTTTTATTGAGCGTGTATGGATGAGATGTTTTTAAATTATGTATATTTTAATATAATGTTAACTATGGGTTATAAAATAATCTCTGAAGGTTATACAATATGTACACCCAAATATATTATTAATAATTTTACTTAAAATAAAATCATACTTTTTATTCATTCTTGTATCCTCTTAATAAAACCACTTTCCTGGCAAACGATATACCTGTATTCGAATTAAGAAATCCTGCTTCATCCATTAATTTTTCTAAAATATCTCTTATCTGTTTACGAGGCTTTTCCAAGCTATGTAATGATTATTTTTTCACGTAAATTATAATTTTCGGTAATTGTTACTGTTTGGTTTTTACTATGTAAATAAACACATCATGTAATGAGAGTTATTTGTAGTCATCATATTATTATGTATTTTACTTTTTTTTTGTTTTCAAAATGTTTACTTAGGTTAAGGTGTAACGTAGTTTACCTCTGTTAGTGAAGCTTTTATTCTATCTCTCTATTTGTGTTCATTGTTTGAAATTTACAATTATTTCACAGCAAAACTTAGTTCGCAGCTGTTGTAACGTTGTTGAATGTATCGTTTTTGTTTCATAAAAATAATGTATATTTGTAGTGGTTGTCAATCTTTTATCACGCCCATAACCCAATGGTGGAAATTTAAGGAAAAAAATGTTATAAAGCGAACGAAAGATTTTAATGATTTTGATACAAACGTATTTGAGTTCTACGATATATAATGTCAAATTGATATTTAAATTTATTTATTTATTTACATTATATATGGTGAACTTTATAAATTATAATTTATGCTGAAATTTTGTGAATTTACGTGAGTTAAGTTTTCCAGTGTAATTGTCACCAGACAGTCAATAAGCAATTACGGATCATGAGTAACGGTGTTACAAAGAACATTCAGTTGGATCTCGATAACGGGCGTGAGCGGGCTTCTAATAGCTTTTCGTCACTTAAGTAATTGACTCAATACATACAGACTCATTCAGAATCTATCATCATCATTTATACACACTCACATATAATCCATAAAACTGTGTCACAGAGTGCATGAGTGTACGAACCGGGTGACCCAAAACAACAATACCGCGCGAGCGAAAGTTGAAACCAGACCACGGAGCCATCATTATACATCATCACAAAGGTCTGTGTCTGGCATTCTGTTCCATCACCCCCACCCCTAGATCCGACCTCCTCATCTTCCCACAAAATAATTACAGTCCACTTAAAAAGCTCAACCAAAAAGTATAATAGTATTAAAGTAGTATTAAAAAAAACAAAAAATAGAAACAGTAGATACCTTTAAAAGGAGTATATAGATTAAATACAAACATTTTAAAGTAGAAGAATGTATAAAACAACGTCCAACTAAACTAAGGCTAGAAGTAATTTATTAGCACCCGAAGTAATTTGGGTGAGCACAGCTATTGCTCTTCCAATTGGTACCACCAATAGAAGGTTATTTCTGCAACTTGAAAGAACAGAGTCATCTCATAAATCAGAATGAGATTATTGAAAACGCTATTTTAAACTTATTTTATTATTGAATAACTAAATTTGATAAACACATTTATTCTTTTTGTCATACGCTATGTTATTTTGGAAGTACTCAAAGTTATTAAATTTATTGTGGTAAAAGAATTTAAAACTTTAAAGCTAAAACTTAACTGTAAAAATAATGAAACGATAATATCTTATTCGATTATTTATTTTGAATTGATTTTAATTACTTAAATAAAGTAATACATTGAAAAATTTGGTAAAGCAGTTGCTTATTGTTCCTAAAAATATCGTTTCTGCCATGGTACTGTTAGTAGTGTGTTTGACTGTGACCGAAAGATTGTTGGTTCTACCGTGTTTAAAAAAAATCGTGATGAATAATTCATAATGAAATCTAATATATAAAAATCAATATTCGTTTGTTTGTTTGTTTGTTTGTTCGTATTTTATGCGCTACCATACCGTTCATCCGATTGCGATAAAACTTTGTCAACATATTGCATGCACTTGCGCGAAGAGTATAGGCTATATCTGATATATATAATGAATGTCTGTTTGTCTGTCTGTCTATCTGCCTGTCTGTCTGTCCCGTATGCGTTCCTATACCATTCATCCGATTGCAATGAAATTTTGGTAAGTGGTTATACGCACACTCGCAAAGGTTTCTGAATTAGAAAAATCATCATCTTCTTCTTCATTCTATTTTCTTTTATTCGTATGGTTCCTATACAATTCATCCGATTGCGACGAAACTTTCGTCAGTTATTGTACGTACACCCGCAAAGGTTTCTAAATTAGAAAAACCATCGTCTTCTTCTTCTTCTTCATTATATATTCTTTTATTCGTATGGTTACTATACCATTCATCCGATTGCGATGAAACCTTCGTCAGTTGTTTTGGTAACACTCGCAAAGGTTTCTAAATTAGTACAACCATCTTCTTCTACTCCTTTTTCTTCTTCATCATTCTATCTTCTTTTATTCGTATGGTCCCTGTACCATTCATCCGAGTGCGATGAAACTTTCGTCAGTGGTTATGCCAATACCCGCGAAGGTTTCTGAATTCGTACAACCATCTTCTTCTTCTATTCTATCTTCTTCTAATCGTATGCGTTCCTATACCATTCATCCGATTGCAATGAAATTTTGATCAAATTTTATGCTTACGCCCGCAAAGGTTTCTGAATTGATACAACTATTTTCTTTTTCTTCTATTCTATCTTCTTCTATTCGTATGCATTCTTATACCATTCATCCGATTGCGATGAAATTTTGACCAGTTGTTGTGCGCACGCCTGCAAATGTGTCTGAATTGGTACAACCATCTTCTTCTTCTTCTAGTCGTATGCGTTCCTATACCATTCATCCGATTGCAATGAAATTTTGATCAAGTGTTGTGAGTTTCTGAATTGATACAACTATTTACTTCTTCTTTTTCTTCTATATTCTATCTTATTCTATTCCTATGCGTTCTTATACCATTCATCCGATCGCGATGAAATTTCGACCAGTTGTTGTGCGCACGCCCGCAAAGGTTTCTGAATTAGTACAACCATCTTCTCCTTCTTCTATTCGTATGCGTGCCTATACCATTCATCCGATTACAATGAAATTTTAATCAAGTATTGTGCTCACGCTCGCAAAGGGTTCTGAATTGATACAACCATTCTTCTTCTTTTTCTTCTATTCGTATGTGTTCTTATACTATTCATCAGTTGTTGTGCGTACGCCCGCAAAGGTTTCTGAATTAGTATAACCATTTTCTTCTTCTTCTATTCGTATGTGTTCTTATACCATTCATTTGATTGCAATGAAGCTTCGGTGAGTTGTCGTGCGCATGCCCACGAGGATTTCTGAATTAGAAAATCGTCTTCGTCTTCTATTCGTATGCGTTCCTATACCGTTCATCCGATTGCGATGAAACTTTTGTCAGTTGTTGTGCGCACACCTGCGAAGGTTTTTAAATTAGTATTATATAAAAAAACAAAGTTTTTTCCATCCAATTTTGATTTTTTTTACTACATATTAATAACATTAACAACGTTTGCACATTTTGGATTCGATTTTAATTTAGTGGTTTTTTGTTTGACCTTTACTCCTATTAGAACTATTTTCATGTTGCCATATTGTATTACACAGATATTTTTATATTAAAAAAATAATTACTTCTTATTATTTTTTAAATATATAAAATAAATATAACCACGAAGCAACACTGTGCGAAGCCGGGTACTTCAGCTAGTACATAATATAAAAGTAGACATGGAATGCAGATTGACTAGTTAATGATTAAAGCCAATCTAGGGGTGCTTTTTAGTTGTTCGTCTATCTGGCTGTGACGCTATTTCGTTATTCAGCAAAAATGCAGCAAATTCAGCAAAAAATGTAAACAAAATTGATCTACTGTGCAAATACTTACATATATTACACATAATAATGTAATAGGATACATATTTGCTGATAAACTTATACTAATTCGTATTGCTTTAGGTATGTACAAACATATATTATTAAAATCTTCATCATATGCGGTTACATGTAAGTTGTGCGTATGCAGGTCATCGTGGGACACTTATTCGTACGCCGCAGTACGTGAAACATGAGTTCGTATAACATTTTATCAAATGACGAGATCTTCGTTGAACATTTCACCGTGGAATACATTTGTACGTAGCTTACAAAATGCGGCGATAGTTTGCAAACAGTACTGTTCCAATTAGATTAACGCTAACCTAACCTAACCTAGTAAAGACATCTCATAAAATTTGCCACATGTTGTAGCATACGTAAAAATATACTCTACGGTTAAAAGTTCAACGAAGAACTCGTCATTTGATTAAATGTAACACGAACTCATGTTTCACGTACTGCGGCGCACGAATAAGTGTCCTGCGGTGAACTGTTTACGTACAAATTTTCGGATACGATCATATGCACCGCAACACAGTGTATCTTAGCCACTTTCGAAAAACATGTTACAGTAGTTCTTATATATATATGGCCTGATAATGAGTTATGAGATCATATACATAAGTATATTAATTGTTCTTAACTTGATCTTCTCAATCTTATATGCAGATTTATTTCAGCATCTTCCAGTGCCATATACATAATCCAACCCAAACTAATAATATTATTATTAGTTTGGGCTGGATCCGATCATTCACGATGTTGGTTGGTAAATTACTATTTATATTCTATACTATTCTATGCATATCAGACTTATTTTGATATTATGTTTGGGTTTATTTAAATATCAAATCATTTATATGAATTAAATTAAAGACAAAAAATAATAAGAAAAAGCCATTGAAATTAGAAATTGATTATAAATACAATCTGTATTATCCAAATAGGCATAGGTATATGTTTATTTGCTATACCAAAGATACGTTTTCTTTATAATTAAAGATGTACTTGAGTAGCCTTGAATTAAAACAGACATTTTGAAATTTTGTAATATTTTAGTTAAATATGCCAAGTGAATTTTGGAAATCATGTAAAAATCTTTTTCAAAGTTCAATATTGAGTGAATTCTGTTTTGGCACTAACGTTTCCTCACCAACCAATTAACAGCATTTCTCATTATTATCATAGAAGATTTTGCAATCTAAAGTAGGATGCTTTGGGATCTTTATTTAATAAATATAAACAGTAGTTCTTTTAGTTTTAAAAAATCGAGTGGTATCTAACGATTTTTTAAAAACTCTATTTTTGAAGAACTCATATTGATTCTAGACTACTCAAATATAAACAAATAACTTACCTATATACTTAGTACGTATTACTTTTACATTAAAAAAAACGAATTGTTATCTTTTCATTATTATGACAATAATATTAATAAAATATTTTTTTTTTATATAAAACTTTTCACTATATATAAATATTTGTGTTAATACGTAATACGGCCAAGATCTTTGAAAATGTCTTAAAGCCGAAGAATCATAGCAATTCTTTTTTCTAGCTCCCAGCTGTACGGATTTCCTGACAACGCGTATCTTAAAACGGTCTGTTTCAGTTCCAACATAACCCGCTGGCAAAATCCCAGGACTCATAAATAAGAAGAACAAAAGACGAGTCCCCTATGAGTGCTTGCTTTGGCTTGGAACTCCTTCACTGCGGGGTCACCATATGTGCCTTATCTTAAGGAACTTGGGGTCATTATCTTCAGGTATGCGTCTCTATCATCAGGCGAAAGACTTGTATTTGACGTTAGGGAGTGCGTGATTTTCTTAAAAAGGTAAACTCCTAAAATTCAAGATTCACCTAAGTATTTTTATGGAAAGTATTCATAAAAAAGTTTTACTGTAGTATGTGTTAAAATGACATAATCTTATCAACATATTCATAATAAATAGCATACATAAATTATAAGATATTTGTGATACTTTCTTTCTGAATATACATTTATAGTTATAATAGAAATGACATTTAATGATTTACCAAAAATAATCACAAAAATACGGTAATTTTATAATAATTATATTTAAATTGTATGCTAGGTTTTTTATTTAATATTAAAGGTTTTTTTTATATTATTAACATTTTTGAAACTATACGTAGTTAACTAGATAAACTAAACTAGATAAACGTTTATTTATTCTGGTAGAGGTTATTATGACAGTGTTTTTTGTACGAGGGATGATCGTTAGCCATTTATCCAACCCATTAAAAGTACTTATTCTTTGATTATTTTAACGTATGATACATCATCATAATTATAACTTACACAACAAACCTTCTTCACCGCCTCATCTGATCTGCTCTGTGTCGTCAATTGAAAACGTCAAGAGTCTGGAGTACGTTGTCTTCAGTGCGTTTTTGCCCTCCAACTGTATGGATGTACATCGTTTGATGATGAATTGTTGCCCATTTCCTATTATACCTAATCCAGACCAATATACCTATGTCTGTAAACAAATAAAAATGTTTAAAAACTGCTAAAAAGTTGTATAACATTTTAATAAGTAAATTTGTTTTTTTTTGTTATTAAAGATTCTTGTATTCTGCTGAAAACATGTACAAATGTACTGATAAAACATTAGATGTCAACATGTTTAAGGGATTTTTTTTACTAATTTCATCAGAAGTAGCGGCGCATGGTCTTATGAAAGATTTGTTTCATTAAAGCGCACAAATTTGTACGATGAGGACTGTACAAACTACATTTTATTTAATAGCAATGTGAGTTTTAAACAAATGTTTGTACACGTCTATTTTTTTAGTGGTAGAAACGTTAATTTTTGTAAAGTACTACAAGGTCGATTTAAAAAAAAAAAAAAACTATATTGACAATAGAGCAGTGTTCTAAACTGCATCATTGTTATTTTTGTTTTGTCAAAAATTGATTCTTAAAACCTTGTATTACTGAGCTGGCCATATATATTATTAGAAGTCAGTTAATTATCAATAGTGTTAACTAAAATAATGAGTCACTATTTTTTTTAAATTATAATTACACAGGTTCCCACTTTGACAAAATCACATTCGATCATTGGATACCAAAAATAGTGTAATACTGACTATCATGACTATCTACATTTTATCGATAGATAAATAAATAAACAAATAATATTTTCGTTGCAGTGGTTTTTTTTTATTAATAAAAAAGTCTCTAGTCGTTGATCCAATGCGCTCTGGCTGCACTATACCACTTATTATAGTACAGCATTTATTTATAGTATATTGTGGTAGCATTGATGAGGTTGTCGGCTAAGAATTTAATAAAACATAAGTAAACAATATACGACATCTCTGTAACGTGTCTTGCCGCATGGCAGTGTTTGAATGGCAAATGGAAATTGAGAGAGCGCTGATAAAATTAATCAAAACAAATCGTAAACTGGATGTGATTGTAATGGCGGGTTTCAATTTATGTCGAGAATAAATTTAAGGCAAAATTCGTTTGTACGTACAAAAGATTTTATGATTGTCCTTTTGTACCCATCAAAATGGCTTTTAAAAGTTTGTCAACTTTTCAAGGAATAAAAAAATGACCTAATTAAAATGATTTTTTTTGTTTTTGATTGAATTACAAAACATCGTAATAATATTATGTCTTATCGATTAGTCTTCTAGGTGTCTTATTCTTATATTTAAAAATTTTAATATACTTATATATTTTTTTAAATATATTTAAATAAATTCTTTGTTGAGTAACGATTAATAACTATGTGTGAAGATAAAAAGAGATAATCCTAAAATCACTACTTTTCAGGAAAGCCAAATGAAGGTTGAGTTTTGGACAACTATGTATAGACAATCCTGTATTTTTATAAGTAATTTAGTAACTCAGAGGCGTTTGCTTGACTTTTCATTTACGTATATACTCGTACATCATAAATTATATATTATGATAAATTAAGATTATTCTACTATTTTTTGTTATTTTATTTTTTTAATCACTATCGTCATTCTCCTTCTTCCTTTTACAAACAGAGAACATATTTTTATTTCACTCTACTTGCGGACGTATCAGCAATCGCACTGGGGTAATTTTTATGTGGATAATATAATCACGTTTAATTGAATAGATATAGTATAATAATATAAAATGTTATAGGTATAATCAGAATGGTTATGCATGTTCAATAAACAAATAATATAATTTTTATAGCAAGTTGTACCGAATGATGAAATTGTTGTGCACTAAAATAATTTCCATATACACTATCAAGCTTCAACTTCTGAGCACAAACTCAAAGTCGCTCATTTTCATCGGTCCAATGCTATATTATATATATCTAGCCATGTGTAGCCTGTATCTACCGTTCACTCTTGCAGAATCGATGCTGTGTGAGTGAAGGTAATAATTAATACTATATTTAAAATACAAGTAATGATCATATAATCCGATGTAGATCTTGACCATCCCATGAAGAGGTTTCCCAAAGAGGTACTATTGTTAGTTATACGTTTAACTTATTAATTCTATGTCTTTGATCGAAACACATTTCAGAAAACTAATATGTAAACTACCATTTTCACTTCTTAGCGGAACAAATGAGGCTCCAGATTTTTTTTAAATGAATACGTCTTGTTGATTCACATTAGGTTCTTACTTTAAGCCAAACACACATTGCCGTAATTGTCAAAGCTCACTTGAGAGCGTGACGGCCTTAGTCTTGGGTATCTGCTCCTGAGACATTACCAGGCGTAAAAAACTACTGATACTTCGCAACAAATATAGGGCTTCGTTAAACGCTTGATTAAGACCGAGTGTGGTGCGGGGCAGGTTGGTTAGGAGGGGTTTATATTTGTGTTGACGTTATTGTCACTTATCCAATGCAGACGATGACCAAAGTTCTTTCTGTTATTTTTTTTATTGCAAAAAATAATAATAACTTCACATTAAGTATATTATTAATTAATTGAAAAACTAAATTAGCATATGAGATGCGTTTCCTTCTTAATTAGTTATTATACTTAGGGATTGAAATACCGGTATTTTAAAACCGGTATTCCAGTATTTATCAATACCGAAATACTGGTTTTTAAAATCCAAAATACCGAAATTTTCGGTATTAAGAAACCACACTCGTTTACGTTTTTGACGACGACTTTAACGTAAATTTCTTCATTATTTAGTATTGTATTTCCTATACAATTGAGCGTATAAGTTATGTGTTAATAAAATGCAAAATATTGACTGAATCCAACATAGGTGAAATAACAATAAAAACAATTTAATTAAATATAGGTACCCATTTTTTATAAAATTGTCTCGATAAATTAACATACTGATATTATTTCGTAATAAAAAAACATCCATGACATGTTCAATATTATTCTATAATAATATTATTGATGATTGTACAAGTGTTGAATTGAAGAAGCTTTTCCTGCAGCCGCGCTTTTTTATACATAATGAACTAGCCTTTTGGCGGATTTAGTTGAAATTATCAATATACCTATTCAATCGATTTGTAAAAATCGCCAATTCTACAATGTTGTGATTAATACATATTCATATTTTTAAATGTCACCATAATAAATGTAGGCAGGTAGGTTTTTTTTTTCCATAAAATGGTGTTTTTAAAGAAATTTTAATAGCTATATTTACCGATACGTACTTATTTGTAACGAATACCGGTATTCAATAAGAAATACTGAAAAAACCGGTACTAATATTTTCATTCGGTGTTGCAATCCCTTGTTATACTACAATCAAACGTGGGAAGATTTCCAATGATGTACAGATAATTTAAGTTTGTGTGAATTTTTGTCAAATACCTTCCTGTTACCAACCCATGATCTCTCCTGGAGAATGATTATTATTAGACTATCAATGTGTTCTTTATAGATGTGAAATAAGTATAAGTATATTTAATGTTTATTTTAGTTTTTTTCTAAGATTAGTATTTACTTAGTCACCCACGATGGTTATAACGTCGTGAGTTCTGGGTTTGAATCCTGGGTCTGGCAAATACACATATTGTTTTTGAGTATGAGTCAGAGTATGGACCTAATAGGTAGTGTTGGGTATTTCCGGAGAAAATCTCAATCTCGAGATTCGGGATTTCCCGAAATGATGAAATTTTGAATTCTCGAGATTCGGGATTTCCAGATAAGAGTTCTCGAAAATTCTTGAGATATCGAGGAAATTAAAAAAAAAACTGTAAAAATCCTAAAATCAGTGAAAAACAGACAAATTCCAAAAAAATATGATTTTTTTATTTAAGTAAGAAGACAAACAAAAATAATTCAAAACATTACTCATTATTAAAATAGAATTGAAAAAACACAGACTGTCAATGGCTTCATCTGATAATCGTGTACGCTTTTGAGACACAAACTTCCCTGATGTTGAAAAATTGCGCTCGACGTTGGCTTAATTGTGTTAAATGCCTTGCGCCAGTCGCGTTGTTAACTCTAAATGAGTTCATATTTATTGATAATAAAGAAATCCCGTATCGAATTTTTTAACGAAAACGAACGAAAGCGATTTGAAAACGATTTTTTAATTACCACCTTTAAAATTAACGTTAATTACATCGATCGGCCGCCTTTTGATTACGCGCCAGGTGCGACTTCAGCGTCCAAAGTAAACCTTTTCTCTGTTGAGGCCCATATAATATTATTAGGATCGGACATGGTCGAATATTTACTTTGTGTTTTTATTATCACTTAATAATGATAATGTGATCTTTTAATATTATCAGCGTCATATTTTGAATCTATGATTTGTAATGCATATAATATATTTTCAAATAAATATTTAAATACCATATAACAATATATATCTCAAGAGTTATAGGTTCGCCAAATTGTCAGTCCTTTACAAATGTTTATTCTGGACATGATCGTTAACAATCAGAAGGTTCATTAACAAACGGTCCATACGGGTTTAAGTTGCGTATTTTATCACAGTACAGTTCGCATTACTTTTAATTGCCAATTGGAATACATACGTTTAGATCCGCTGTGCTATTCTACTCGAAGTAAATGGTAAAATTCTTGGTGCAATCATTATTTATATTTGCTGGATTAACTTCTAGCTTCATTGATAAATTCTGAAAATAATTAAGTAATTGAAGAATATAATATTATGATAACAAAGTTTATTTTAAAAATAATACAATGTGAATATGAACAAATAATTATTATCATGCTTGTTGTACATATATGTTTTTTTAAGTTAAACTTTTTTACGCGCGGTACACAAATTTTTTCAGTAAACTGAATCCTGGTGATATCAAATCTACAACCTGAAATGAATGCCAGAATTCCCTATCAGAAACCTAAATATAATCAGAACTATATCGAAAAGACGTCCCTTGGCAAAGTACTACCCTTAAAGAGATTTAGAATATCGTCCCTTTTCATGTTTAGTTTCAAATTGTCTGTAAATTCATTAAGTATCCACCAAAAATCAAATTGAAATGCACATCGTCTACTGAAAATTAAAGAATTTTATTTTATCGGTCACGTGGTTTTAGGTACGTGGAGGTTTGTGGCGCTGACTGATTTGCTGGAGGTACCCTTGTGATTTTTTTAATAATCCACCATTACAAAACTATGTATTACAATGGGTATTACAAAACAAACTACTATAGTTATGTTGTCAGCATTTTTACTATTCGATTATTTTTAAACTTAGATGTCAATACTTTCTAATGAAGCGACCGCATCGTCTGCCACATGGAAAACTACAATTTCTCTCAAAAGTTGTGATATTTTATTATGCGTTCCTTCATTCACCGCCTTTTATAATATGCCGCATATATACAACGCATGGCCTTTTTATCCTGATCACATCACTGATACCAAATAATCATTTATTTTGTTTCCATACAATAGCATGCCGCTTCCCTTTACGTCTATTGTACCTAGAAAAAAATAAGCTTTGCAACCTACGACAAGATTTTACTAAATAATAACCGAGAGAAACCCATGATCTTGCATGCGGCTTTGATGCAGATTTACCTATCCTCATTCGGTAAGGATGCACCGAGAAACAAATATAACAGAATCGACGAGATATTTTTACATGACGCTTGGATTTTTATTTAAAAATAATGACAGTTCGGAAAAGGGCACGGTGTGATAAAAGCGAGCGTAAAAACGGCATAACCCGCCAAATCCAGTTTTTTTATCAAGTATCATTAATACTAATAAATAAATATTGTATAATAACAAATGCAGTAAATGACCATCGTGTAAACAACCCAAAATCACAATGTCACGTTGGCTCACACCACTTATGACGTAGACCATATTGTATATCTCCCATGAGCATCTTCACACAGAATCCAGCTAGAAGAAGACGTGTTAATACGTAGTATGATTCGATTCTAATGCACTAATGAGAGTCTCTTATTGGCACTACCAAAACATGTATTTTGTTTCGAATTCTATATTTAAAATTTGGATTATTTTTTTAAGGTTCAAAATTAAATTCTTTGATATTTCTGTGCGCCGGATACATTGACATTCTTACAGATGATCTTAATTAAAAAAAACACAAATCTATCAAAATTGATATATTTACATTTTTATGTTTTATGGCAAAAACCTTAAAACTGTTTGCCATCCGGGATAAAGATCCTGATGAATAGTTGTTCAGTGTCTTTTAGCGAATAGCAAGTGAAAAAGATATTTTATAAATTATACCTACATACCTACTTACATAATGAATTATATATTGTTCACATTTTGATTTTATATAAGTTAGGTATGTATTCAATATCGATTTTAAGCAAACGTCCTCAAATGTGATTTAGTATTAATCCAAGTCATATTACGTAATGGAAATTTGAATAATAAAACATTTATTTCTATTTACGTAGCAAGTATATAATTTAACGAATTCGAAGTGTTCGTGACAGATTCTTAATGTCAGTTGTTCGTATTATTATGTTTTATTGATCGAAATACGGCAATATGTTCCAACCTTTTTCGTCAAATTAGCTTATTTGAGTGTTACAAAAAATATTTTTCTACGTGTAAGTGTTATCGATTTTATAATTTTGAACATAATATTTTTATCACTATCAGCGTTGATCGAGAAAATATTGTAAATCATTTTCTTTAAGATAAATAAATTCAATGAAATTATATACTCTCTCATATGACCCTATTAAATTTTCTGTGTTCCCATAATATATTAGATAAACCACTATTAGGGTAATGTTCACTTCAACGTCTGTGAAAATTCGGTATGGGTGCACTTGTGCCAATCACGGAGATTATTAGGCTACAACATGCGGGGTATGCTACGTATATCTTTGATCTCTCCTTGAGCTGGGGAATGTTATACATAATGTATCGTCGATTATATTTATTATCTGTGTATCTTAGCTGCTTCTTTAATCTCTTTTTACTTTCTTAGTATACTGATTTTGTTAAACATTGAATATATAATATGTTTTATATTGATGAGTTAAAAGGAAATATTGTAAATTTAGTCCAGATGTGAGTTCAAAACATGATCATTGGATTTAGAGAGAGAAGTTTAGCCAATAATTCATCGCGCGAACTAATAATTTTTCTTCCCTAATAGTCCATTGATTAGTCCAATCTGAGAGTTTATATACGAAACTGTAATTATATATATTATATTAGCAGTGAATGATGTGGAGAGTTTATTTATTGATCCGAGAATATACTGAATACAATAATAAGAACGATAACGTGTGATGATGTGAGTGAACTGGTGAGATCGTTGTGATCAAGAGATTGATTATATTAATGCACTGAGAGACTTGATTTGAGTAGAGTCGTTGTTAACTATGTCGAGTGAAGAACTCGTGACAATAGTAGTGCGTCTTGTGATGGACTCGATGTGCTGAGTGAGGATTCTTGCATTGTCATTCCAATTTATACAAATGCAGTACTTATCCATATACTTAACCATGGTGGTCGCGCGGCTTGAGCGTTGGACTATCACGCCGTGGGTCTCAGGTTTGAATCCTGGGTCTGGCAAGTACACATATTGTTTTTCAATTTGTGTGTGAGTCAGGGTATGGACTTAATAGGTTGAGCAAGTGGCTGACATCCATTTCTCGTAAAAAACAAAATCTGTTAATACAAACCTATGATCATGTGGAGGCCCATATGATCATATTAGGATTGGACATGGTCGAAAAGTACTTATCGATCGTCCAGTTAATTTGTTAGGCAACTCCAAAAAAAATTAATTTCAGTTAAATATGCAGTTTTGTGTAAAATTTTATACTCTACCTGTTTCAATACTCAGATATCTCCAAAATGCCACCAAAAAAATGCTAATGCTGATAAACTTCTAAAGAATTAAACAAAATATTGATATTGTCTGGTTCATTAAAAGAATAATTTTAAATGTCTCTAAAAGTACTTTAAATAAAGTAAATCTTTTAACACATATAAATAAAATGTATACAATTCGGACATAAATCAATAATATTTGATTTTTTGGTGACCATTAGAATATTGCTTTTGCCATTATCTCAAAACTAGTTATTTGGAGATGTCTGACTGATGAACTGGACGATCGATATTACAAGAGATATTGTCGCATTTACCATTCATAACAGACTACTGCTCTAGTTATGATTGAGGAAATGCTGACAAATAATATCGCTCTCTTGTTTTGTATTGACAACACTCATTTAATGCTGAGTGGTACACTTGCTATATAGTGATATGTATAGTACAGAGAAAAAAACTTGTAAAATGTGTATCTAGTCGTTATTAACTGATATACATTCTTAAAGCCTCATATTATGATGATGCGGTTGATGCATTCAGTTTACCAATAATGGATTATACTTTAACATTGTTTATTTTTTTTTTTATTTGGTTGGTACCTATATTATTTAGTGAAAATTTCTCATTAGCTAGTTTTATTAAAATTCCCTACACATTACCTAGTTCAATATTGATTACGAGTTATAATCTAATTAATTACTAACTTTATTAATAGTGAGTTATAATATATTCACTACGGAATTTTCCAAACACTTGATCCTTTACTTAGTAGTTAATAAGGTGTTTACATTCTTCTATTGTAGTAAGTTACTATATAAACAATAATTAACCGTATTCGTTGTCAGTGTGCATTTACCTTTGTTGAGTGCCTCTGCGTCGAAAAAAAATTACTCTAATGAAATAGTACAAAACTATTTATTTATTAATTATAATTTTCATATTATAGAATATAGGTGTTTACAATCATAATAATATAACCATCATACTTCTCTTATAATCTGAAATAGTTTCAGAATATATATATATACTAGCTGACCCGGCGAACTTCGTACCGCCTCAGAATCAATAATCTTGTGTTAACTTATTAGCTGAATTAAATTCAGTTTTTTATTAAGTTAAAATGAATACTCAAAATGAATAAGTTCAATAAATGTGCAAAAACCAATTCAAAATGATAAGTATTTTAATTACATTGAACTATACACACTGTACACCCACGAAGACCGCGTGGATTAAGCGCCAGTGTATAGTGTCGAGGATCCCAGGTTCGAATCCTGGGTCTGGCAAGTTCACATATTGTTTTTCAATTTGTGCATGAGTCATAATATTGTCCTAATACGTTGAGCAAGTGGCTGACATCCAATTCTCAAAAAGAAAAAAAAATAATGAAATTCACGTGGCAGCAAGTCATTTGTTTTATTGACGCGAATCGAAATAATTCGCGTAGCATTGTTGCACTACTTTCTGTTAAACTATTTGCTCGATGGGTTGCACTCGGGTAGATTCCCTTCATTGAAGTACCTTGTGATATATGACATTTTTTGTTTTGTTGTCAGGTGCGAAAATGAACAAAGCAGATGGTTTGCCGACATATGAACATGCTACGTACAATTGACCGTGAGAGAAACATTCATTTTATAGATTTAGGCCATAAACACTCAAGGATTGGCCTTGCAATTTGTTGACCGTCATGCCGAATGCAAGACGAATTGGAAATTGAATTCGTTTAATGGCATATCGGTTGGGGTCATCGAAATTCTCGGAATGAGAACTACCTCACCTTTGAACATTCCTTTGATTATCGTCGCGTGAATCAAATTGCCTATGAGTTTTCTCACCACCAAACGCGTTCCGTTACATAGTTTTGGTTGGTTCAGGTTTCAAAGTATGATGACTACAGAGCCAACCTTCAGTTGTTAATTGTGCGGTGGCAAGCCAGGCAGATCCAATGAGTTTAAAAATTCAGTTGGATAGTTGGTTGCTTCGTCTTCGTTTGTTACACAGTCGATAGATTTGAAGGAATGCAGTGGACCAACGATTTCATTTTGAATTGTGAAGTTTAAGTGATCCACATCTTTGTTCTTTGCGGCAAGACTACTCGTTCACTTAACCAATTGTGATTTTTGTGATTAGCAATGATGTTCGGTGACACTTTGTTGATGAGTTCGTCCTTAGTTGAGACGAAATTGCAAAAATTCAGCGGAAACGAAATCAATCCGTTCGATTCATCAACAGGAACACGGCCGTTACCGATAGTCAGAAATTACTTGGAGAAATCTTCGGCAGATGGATCGTTTAGCAATACAACTTGCACGTTTGTCGTCAGCTAAAGTTTCTTCACATGGCACCACAGAGTCGATGATTTGAGGCAAGCATTTATTTCATCGGCAGCGGTCGATCTTGGAATGACTGGTAGTGCTTGGCGGAAATCGCCAGATAGTAGAATCACTGCGCCTCCAAAACTTCTTGAGTCATTGCGCAGATCTTTTATAGTTCGATTGAGTGCTTTCAATGCGCGTTTGTGCGCCATTGTGTATTCATCTCAGGTGATGATTTTACTTGCTAACAAAACTTTGGCCATTACTGAGTGTTTCGCAATGTTGCATGTCAGTTTTTCAGTCGTTGGCAGGTTTAAGGGCAATTTCAACTTTGAATGAGGCATTCGGCATCCTTCTTACAACGTGGCCGCTATCCCATAAGAAGCAACTGCTACAGCATTTTCGGATCTCGCACGCCAAAATCAATGACATGAGGAATGTCTTTCCAGTTCCACCGGGCGCGTCGAGGAAAAATAAGCCACCATTTCCATCATTAATTGCCTTCATTAATGTATCGTACACTTCTTTCTGTTGGGGGTTCAACAGTGGTACATTCGTTCAAACTGATTAGTTCAATGCATCTCAATTGAAAGCGTCGTTCATTCCACGATGTGGCGTTGGCATTCGTAACTTGACTAACAAACTGCCGCATATAAGGTAACACATGTATTCGATCTTTAAAAGCAAAGCCTGGTTATGTATCTCCTCATTCACATTGAGATCGGGATTCCCTAAACTAACACGAATTCGATGTAAAATGTCTTCTGACATGTCATCCTTGTACTTGTTCTACAGTACAGGTGGATTCGATGGGAAGCATGTCGACATAATGATAGCAAATAATGTGCGTATCTGATTTAGAGATGTAAATACAATTGCTTCAGCGATTGTCATATCCCAATGAGTATCGTTTTCATCGTTTTCAAGCAAATTGAGCTGTTGACATGAAGCACAAAATGTTGGGCACACTACACCATTGACAGTAAATTTCGACTATCATACTTTCTTTTGTTTGTTTGTTTCTTGTTTATTGTTTCTGTCATGTATCAGAGACGGCGTTGTATATGGATTTAAATTTTTTGTGATTTTCTTTTATTTTAGAATGCGCGAGGTTCATTTTTTAAAATGTCAAAATGTATGACAAAATGAATTTTCTTCATAATTTATTTTTTCCGTGATTTATCCGATATTTTAATAGTTATTCTGCTATTCCGGGCGGAGACGAATCCAACAAAACAAAGATTATAATAATCTGTCCAGCCGTTCTCGAGTTATAAATGGTGTAACTAACCCGACTTTGTTTTATATATATAGATATATACATATATTAACATCTAAGCTACTTCATCATACTGAAGAAGTCCCATACCGTTAAATACTTTATTGGCAATAATAATTACCTATTTCGTTATTATATACCTTCTATAATAACAGGTAATAGTTTCTATCAAAATGTATTTACGTCGAGAAAAAAATACCAATAAGTATTTAACTTTTTACGAGCTTACAAAGGCTCTAAAGTTTTTGATGGTTCATCGATTTTCCGCAAAGTGTAAGCCTATTTTTATTGAATAAACACAATTTTCTGTAATAAACAAGGTTTTATTGGAACATTCTCTCAGATATGTATACTTATAACTTTTGCAACGTAGGCATATTGTAGATGATCTGAAAGAATGAGAAAAATCACGTTCAGGGCTGTCACTGCTTGTGTAATAAAAATATTAATTTATTAGTAAACATATTTTATATGTTTTTTTATATAATAAGAATATAATTATATAAATATACAATACGTTTATTGAATTAATATAATAATGTTATAAATATTATACAGATTTAGGAAAAGCATCACAACAAGAGTAGATATTCCATATAATGAAATGAAATTATTATTTTTTGGAATCATTATCAACCGTTAAATTAGCTTAGACTTTAATCGAAAAATAGTAAATTATGTTTATTTACTTTAGAATATCAATAAACGTAATTTGACGCTTGCGGTAAAGAGTTTCTGCCTTTAAAGTCGTGCTATCTTACGCAGAGAAAAAAAAATCGGTGCGTGTACTTATGTACGCACGTTAGAAGTTATACTTCTTTGGTGTAACAAAACAAAAACAAAACTTGTGATAACCTAGATTCTTCAACTAGCTCTTAATTATCTTGTTAAATTACACACTCAAGAAAAAGGGCCGCTTATTAAAGCGCCTTTGGTTTATTTCTACACACTTTAACATATATTACTAAATTATATAATTATTTCTCGTTGTTTTTATTTTTAAAGTAACAACTATCACTGACGTTTAATCGTTTGTTTACATAAGAAATTGTAAATGGCCGACAATAATAAATTCGTTTCCTAGGCAACAGAGCAATTCTACTATCAAACTTGCGTTTGTATACAGCTGTTTGATTTGCAGCTAACTTCATACGGATGCGCACTCCATTTCACTCTCTACCAGAAAAGAAGTGTCACTTCAAAAATAGATGTCGTTTTATTTCAGTATGTCTTTGATCAGGAGCAAATATGTGATCTGTCTGACGAGTGGCCAGCAATTATCTAGGAAAATGTGGTTATTTATATTGACAATATATTGATTTATTATTGGAATTTATACCCACTTTGTTGGAGCTCTGTTTCAAGTGTGATTGAAAATGGTAATTTGCTTGGATTTATTTTTAAATAAGTACTTTTGATTCTTTTTTATACAGTATTCTTCTTATAATTAACTATTTTTAAATCTACATGAAGCACTATGTCCAGGCTCACCCTATGTATATGTGCAAAATGTGCATTGCACGAGAGTAGCTAAATTTAAAGGGCGGCAAACAATGTACATATGTATTAAAATGTTCAAATGTAAGTTACCGCAGTCGTTGATAAAGATATTAATCCAACCAAATAAAAATCAACGGTAACTGCCATAATAAGTACTACTATACAAGAAAAAACCACACGTAAAACATCTGTTTATCAAAGTTATTTATGAAGTAGTATTATTTTTCGTTTAAAATAAAAAGTTTCAGACGGGTACGAGGTACTGATACGTATATCGACTATGATAAGTTGCTCCACCCGAATCTCAACTTACTTAGTATGGAACTACACTTCACATTGCTACAACTCCATTAATACGTTACGTGCATGGTAAGACAATTGTATATAAACATTGATATTTAATAAAATAATTATGTGGGATATAAATTTATTAAAATCATATATTACACAAAGAATTATATGTGAAATTAACAAAAAGGTAAACAGTAATACTAATTATTATTAAAGACTAAAAGTAAATAACAATGAGAAAAGTTATTGATATCCTAGTTTTCCCCTAGTATAGTGATCGGAAAACCGCGGCTCGCGATCCACATGTGGCTCTTTGGCCCCTTGAGTGCGGCTCTGCCAAAAATGCCCTCTGCCCTATTTGACATGGCTACAAAGAAGAAACAAAGAAAAACGTCAAGACGATAACCATGAATTTAAAAGTTGAATGGACCGAGGCTTTTGCATTTATTCAAAACTTAAATGGCCTACCAATCTCTATTATTTGTCGGGAAAAATTGGCGCATAACGCGAAGTCAAATTTGGAGAGACACTTTACAACTAAGTAAACACGCCCTGTCACGTCATTTAGCACTAAATATCCTGTCGCTGATGCAAGAAGAAAGCAGTTTAGGAATTTTAGAAGAGTCAAGAAAAATCAAGTGCTGTATTTAATTGTTGAATGTGAATGAAAATGTTTAATATTGCAAATTTTGTGGTTAGTAAAGAGATTTATGAGAGAGGATATCAAGAGTAAATTGAGAAATCGTTTTATTGATGAGAACTGTAATCGTGCTTAAAATTAAAAACAACATACAAAACTGACAAAACTTTCCAAGGAGATGCAAGGTCATTATTCACATAGAGTGTTTGTCAGTCATTGTCATGATTTAATTTTATGGATACCATACTTACAATTTAATTTTTATCAATAAATAAGATCATTATTAGGTATGATGTCAAGTTTAATTCAGTGTACCTATAGTTTAATTAAGACTTCACTAAAGTTTATTAAGTTAATCAACAGTGTACCTACATAATATAATTTCAGTTTAAGAAATTTGGCTCTCAAAAGAAATCTCAATCGTTGTACTGTTGATATTTGGGTCTGTTGACTAAAAAGTTTGCCAACCACTGCCTTAGTATATAAAATATCCTGGATACTTCAAAAGTAGCCAAAATAGCGACTGCATTAGCTTTTTAGATTTATATAGCTATTCGTTGACTCTCAAGTACTCAGTTAAATAACACTCGCTTGTTTTATCAGTCAAGCGATGACCGATCTCAGTCATAATTTTTTTTTAAATATGTCTTTTGTTCTTGAAATATTTCATGTTTTTTTTAGTTGGGATATAAGTGGGATGGTGTTTCGTATTTATCGAGGTAGTTGATTTCTTCAGAGTAAGTCTGATCGTAAAAATAATAACTGAAGCCTCCCCCTCAATAAAGATCTACTCGTATGTTACATTTTGGCAGTGTTTTATACTGACAATGCAATAATAATGATCTACATCACATTGGCTCTTTATTTTCTTGATCTAGCAACATTAAGTCACTTGTTTTTGATCCGTTATGTTAGCATGCATTTGTCAAAATGGAAGATGACACGAGAGTTTTTGTTAACCCTGCAGATGCAAAAAGACTTCACAGAGAAAAATTCACATGGAAAATTGGTAGAAGAATAAAAAAAGTGATTAAGGAATTCAGGAGAGGTCTTTTAATTATAAAGAATTTCTTCTCAACAAAATATGTAGTTTATTTGATTATCTCAAAATGCCCAAATGTAAGCTTTAACTTTCTAATCTATCTATCTTTCTAATCTAAAAATACAGTATAGTTTTACTCGGAATATATAGTTCTGTCGATACTTTCACATGCGTTTATCCAGTACAGGAATTCAGACAAAACAATGCAGACACGAATGGTTATATTATGTTTGTTGATAAATAATCATGATTGCATAATTCCTGTATATACAACGTTATGCACAGTAAAGGATGGTGTCGGGTCGCATCTGCGCCCAATTACCGCCTGCAACCCTGCCGTTGTACCTACTTCCGGCGCGTACGGTTCTTCCGTCGCACGCGTCGCTCGCTCGGCACGCCCTTGGCGGGAAACCTCTCGATATTAAATTAACTCCTCATATGAGCGGGAAATTCCCGGAAACCTTGATAAGCACGTAATACAAGTGGAAACAACGGTAGCAGTTTGTTTGTGAAAGATTTTCACTGCGAGATGAGGCACGTATGATGCGCGCGTGATGGAAAATTTACCACTTCCCTCCGGATAAAAAAAGAATAAGAAGCTCGCTCAGTCATTTTCTTTTGCTCGCTAAATGTGTGCTTAGTGGGTGAAACATTTAGGTTATTACGTTTTTATTTATACTTTAAGAACGTCTCGTAAGATGAGAAAAATTTCACATTATGCGAAGCGTTTTTCTTTATTTTTGCATAAAAAGGGTGAGTTGGATAAATATCATATCGATGTTCTTTTGACAGTATTAAAAATAAGGTTAATGCTGTTTACCACCAGTTCATCATTCATGAAAAGCCAATATAATAATAAAATGAAATACAAACAAGTAAAAATCATTTTTCTAATATTTTTTTCAATCTCAAGTCACCAAAAACTATTTTTAATATATACATGGAATTACGATGATATAAAAATAAGCTATCGGCGAATATAGTAAAATGAATTTTCTAATAAAGAGAAGATAAAAATTCTAAAACTATAAACATTCGTCATAATATATATATGAAGTAAAAATGAGAAGTTGGACTTGATTTGACCACGTACTACATACGGATGTCTTAAGAGAGTCTCAACCTGTATGTTTTACTTAATTGCTTATGGAAAACCGTCCACTGGCTGAATAAAGTGGAAGTACAGAATGTTATTATGACTAAGAACAGCTATTTCACCAGTTCTGCGTAGTGTGGCATCCACATTCAACACCCAAAGAGCGACTGAGAAGAAGAAAATAAAAATTTCAAAATGTATAGAATAAAGTTTACTTACCATTTTCAGATTAATATATCTTTATGCGCCGGCTACACGTTAGCAACTTGCCTGCGCGGTATAGTTTGTGCAAAAAATAATGAACACTTTTCGGTTTGCGTGAGGTACAGTTTTCCCATTCAAATACATGGGCTTCTCGATATAAACCGGTTTGCGCAAGTAAGCTTGTGGTAAATTATGAGCTTCTAGCCAGAGCTTTATATTGAATAATTGTTAAGATCAAATTAGCAAAAAGATAAATTATACCTTCTCTTAATTTTTTGTAAAATTTCAAATCTATCATGTAATTTTTTGATGTCTAATATTCAGATAAGTCAAAGATATTTTTGTGTTCAACTCAGTATTAATCTTGTGGAGACTGCTGGTTAAGTGTTGTACACTATAATTATTATAAACTGCAGAAGAGAATATTGTTCAGCAGTTTAAGTAGGACAGGTACAGAAATTGCCTGTTTAGTCATTCTTTTGATGATGCTGGTGATAAAATTTATGGAAAATATTGTTTTATTACGAAAAAAACATGTTAGTGTTATAAATCACTTGCTCAACCCATTAGATCCATACCCTGACTCACACACAAATTGAAAAACAATATGTATACTTGCCAGACCCAAGATTCGAACCTGAGACCCACGGCGTGATAGTCCAATACAATACATTTATATGATTTTATTAAAGCCTAGGTATTTGTGATTGTTTCTCTTTTATTACTAAATACACTACTGCTTCACTCCGCTACTGTCATTGGGAAATCAATCTAGTAACTTGATTAAAAACACAACATTTTTTCTCTTATTTATTTCGAGCCAAAGTCATATACATACATACAATTACATAAATTTATTATAAGATCGATTTAAAACAAGCATCAAAGAGTTTTTTTTATATAAAAATATGCATTATTTAAACATATTATTTTTTTTAATATTACGGCTTTATTATTTGTACAGCATTTTTTTATTTAAAAAAAAAATAAACATAATATTATAATACTAAATATATTTATTAAGTTTACAAAATTTAATCGCATATTGCATATAAATTGTGTATTAAACAAAGACTCAGTGTGGATTAATAATTTAATAGAATTCATTAAAAACAATAAACATATATTTAATTTATTAATTTTGCCTTATTTAGAATTTACCTCAATTTATGACAATAATTCATCCTACTGGACACTTAACCGATATAATATAATATTCATATACTATAAGAACTGTAGTTTTTCAGTGCAATTATATTATTCTAGGAGGTTTTTGTGGCATATTTAATATATATTAAATGGTAGTTATTTTACTATAACTGACTTCGTAATAATATGTATATCTTTTTTACAAAACAAATATTTCGATATTATTAGGTATCACATTTTTGAAATTAGCATTTTTGTTTTTAAAAAAACTTAAAAAAAAATTAACGATTGCTTCATTTTTTGCACGTTTACGTTGTTATAAAATATAATTCAATAAAGTTTTAGTTAAGCAAGTTTGATAGATATAAAATAATAATCTCATTTTTATTCATATTCCTACTCAAAATTATAAAATAATGTGTTAAAATAAAAATATTTCGAATTACATAACATTACATACAATTTTCAAATTACAATAATTTCCACTGTTAATTGAGAATACTAGTGACAAAGTCAGTTGGCTCAATAAACATTATTGTGAGATATTTTATAAAAACCAACATCATAGAAAAGTACTGAAATTATAAACAAAAATTTGTTGTACAAAAAGTTGTAATTAATATTCAAAATTTTAATTCAATGCAATAAAACTTGTAAGAGATTATCTACTTGACTTTGGTTTCATATTCCTTAAATAATAAACGCAATATATTTTGTGAAGTGCATGATTATAATGTTAATTAAAATCAGATATAATAATCCCAATGATAATTATATCACGTCATTATTTATGACATTTTAATCAACATTTACATATTATATTAAAATTATATATTGTGTCAAAAAGGTTGCGTTTTTCTTAACATTATATTATAAATGATATAGCCTTATATTTGTACCTATAGTATCACTTTTTACAAAGTCCATATTCATGCTTTATTTGCACACATTTGAAAACATATTTTTATTGCGACTAGCATATTATTATATTATTTATTACAAAATTGATAGGAATTAAATTAAAACAATATATTTTCACTGTTGGTTTTTTCAAAAGATCTTTCTTAATATCGCAAATACACTCGTGAGGAAAAGGGTATTTCCAGATGATAGGCATTTACCTGTAAATAGAAAAATATATTGTTAAAAAAGCACTACTTTCATAATAAAATAATTTGTTTATTACTTAAGGCTGGTTCGGACTGGTCGAGTAATTTAGTCGAGTGGCGAGTAATTTAGTAACTAAACACGTATGAACAGTTAAATTTAGTCGAGTAATTTAGTAAAATTTCATTCATTTAGTCAAGTCGATCCATTTTATTCTATTTTTCGGCTGAGTAGCGACCCCCACCACCTCTCACTAAATACAAAATAAGCCACGAGACAAGTTCATTAGTTGTTGTAGAATTTTTTCCTCAAATTATTCAAATATATGAAGTTATTAACTTATTTTTTTTTAATTATAAAAAATTCAATCCAATGAATGTTATATTCTTAAATCTTGTGAATTATCCGCTGAATAGAAAAATAGTTCATTTTTGCTTTGTTATGTTGTGCTCTGTTCATTTTGACACGTCGCTTACTAATGTAATGTGTTCGGTCACTTTTCACTTACTAAATCACTTAATCAATCGCCACTCGACTAAATCATTTGACCAGTCCGAACCAGCCTTTAGTCTTATACTATGTCATAAGACATTACACAACGTTTAAATCAGTAAGTATACGAATATAAAACACCTTTGTTCATATTATTAATCATATAAAGTTTAATTGAATATCGTTTATGAAAAATTCTACCACATGGGTGCCAATTTCTTCGAGTTGTATATTATGCTAAGTAAAAATAATGATGGAAAATATATGCGTGAAAATTTCTAGTTCCTCAAGTAGTATAAAAACCATAATATTTACCCACCAAACCGTTTTGCCTCACACCACAATCGGTCTCAAGTCTAATAGTTTAAAAGCCGGAGAAAACGAGAAACAGCTCATTCCAGATGACCGGATCAAACCAAAAATACTACAATTTTTTTTTTGAAAACAGGACATAATATATGCCGCTTAATGCAGAGAGGAGTAGAGTCATGTCGTGGAGAAGGCTGTCAGACAGTCAATTCACCCGGGTTATGATCCTCACCTATGAGGTTCCAACGAAGAAGTAAACGTCTTATTACGTCAACGTCATAATTAAAAGATAATATATTTCAATTAGAAATCACCCTCTTCTATTGATAAAATTTTACTTTCACTATAAAATCTTACATCTCTAATAATATAAAACTCTGAAGGTTTTCTGTTAAAACTTTTCATCCCTTAGTCTTAATTTATTGCATTTACATTTTGAAAATATTTAAAGTTTTTACTCACAATATTGTATTTGAAAAGGTTCTTTCATAATAACTTAAAACGTAATCTATACATTTACCCCACCAACGCATCTAGACAACGAACTGTAGGCGAAAACTCTACGAAGCTTTAATACTCCCCGAATCTGATCGCCCACGCAAACTCCCTTCATTCTAAGTACAAGGTAAATTAATATTTTGCACCAACGTAGGAATAAAATATCAATGAATGATTCAAAAAATTGAATAACAATAATTATTTATTATTGATTTGTGAAATTCGAATTGAATAAACGGTATTATTTAAAATTTATGATTACACTTTCTTTTAATAGAATTGGAAACATAATACTTTCACGAAGGAATATTAAATCAGTTTATTCAACGTAATCGAATGTGTCGAATTCCGCATATAAATATAATATCATGTACAAACCAGATTAAATTAAATTAATATAACTTTAGATTTGTCATATTAATTACTGAATAACAAATTAAGATACACTATATTTGACATTAAACAATTCTTGCCTCTTTTTCACAATAAATTAGTTTATAATTAATTATTAAATGTTATGTAGGTACTGAATAATTGATATAGTTTCTATCAACTATGTAGTATTAAGCTTACAATGTAATATAATGTATTGATTATTTACATTTTAAAGTATTTTAATTAAGCTATACGTCCCTATATAATATATTATAAAATTTTTAAAATAAATAAATAGATATTTATTTATTTAATAAAAAATAAATTTACAATAATTGAAATGAGATTATAAAATATGCGTTCAATAAAAGCTCCCATACTATTATTAAGTAATTATTTATGGTTAAGTTTATCATCGAAATATATTTTAGTAAGTTTTGTTGAACGTCCCAAAGAGATTTTTGTATAATACGTAATTAAAAAAAATTAGCATATCTTTATCTTCATTTAATTTATATTCATATTGAGTTGTCATATTGTGACAATACTAATTTTTTTTTTGACTGTGGAATCATGATTAAACCCTATCGATCGAACGAGGAAAGATCTCTCTTAGTACCAAAAATCTAACTTTCATTTTTTTTGTTTTAGACTTGGTTTTTCTTTCAAAATACTATTATATTTTGAATGATTATGACATGGTTACCTGCAGCACTGGGCCATTCCAGTTTCTGGTTGTGCAATGGTTGCGAAGCTGCCAGGGCGGCCGTAGCATCAGCCGATCGAGCCGCCTCCTCTACTGCAGCAAGGGCAGCAGAACATCTAACCCTCAAGAGAGAACCAACTCCTCCGCCCTTGAAGTGACCTCTGGACAGGACCATCTTCAGCCGAGCCGAACTGGAAGCCAGTTCGTCTTCTACGGGTTCTTCGGCACGTGTCACTTGTTTTTGACCAACCTTGTGAATAGGGTAAAAGTAATAGTGAGCAACTAAGTTATAATTTAATTTGAAAGTTTATTATGCAGATTTTAATATCTACTATAAGCGTTATAAGCATAAACATCTAATACTAAAATCTATTACTTAAATTTTAGGGAACGGCAACGTTTTTAGACTTTTACATTGAACTTTTAGTTTTAATAATAGTGACGTACTTAAGAGAAAATAGGGAGTATAAAAATACTTACTAAATTAGTTATATTTCAATATATAAATACAGAAAATTATAAAATATGTAAAAAAAAAAAAGAATATTATTTAAATGAAACCGAGACAAAGGCCAATAATAATTAATGCAATTTAGAAGGCGCTTCAGAAAGCATTGTATAAACATTAGTGAGGAACGCGTGTATATAATAAACAATTTGGTTGCTAGGATCTCCCTAGCAACAAGCAGTATGTTTTGGGAAAGCATAATAAGATTTTTTTATACTATCTATTTATTACGATTTACTATTATTTACAAGAAAATAAAACAAATAACCACTATTTAGTCCACATAGCATTTAATGGTCCGATTATTAAATTCACTTTCAAAAAGTAAATACGTTAGATAATATAAGCCAGCGAAACCAATGTCGATCAGTATTGAATATATATATTATTTTATAGCTTTGTAATAAAAATTATTAGGTAATGCAATTAACTAATAATATATTGTGTGAAAATGCAAAACAAAGTATATTTGGAGCTTTTAATAATAAGTTTATTTACTTCGACGAAATTCAAACAGTGAAAAGTAAAACCATAATATAAATATATATAAGTGTTTATTTATGATTATATAAATATTCTACAATTATTATTACAATACCCCCAAAACCGCTTTTTATACTAGTGGGTATTTTAAATCGGTACCTACTACCCACAGAATTCAGTCAATTTTATCGATTTTTTTTAAATGCCGTAAACAGAATATTATATCCGGCTTTTATAAAAATAAATCTAGTATATTATGAAATAATGAAAATTTTCAAAAATACCTCCTCGTTGTTGACAAACAACGTAAGATGCGCTGGTGGTGCAGACGGAGCTGATCTGCAAGTGATGTCCAGGACTTCTCCTATTGTGTACGCTGATCTTAGACCTTCTATTCTTGGTTCCTCCAATGGTAATGCTAAATAAACAATAATATAATTTTATAAAAAAATATTGAGGTATATTACTGATAAATATGCTTTTATTAGGCTTTATAAATTATATTATTCTACGTAATATATTTAAAAAAAAAGTTAACATAAATAAATTGTCAACAAATTTATCTTGGCTTGTATATCTGTGTTACTAGTGTTTAATTTCTATTTTTGTAATCTGGGTGGCGATTATTATAAATAGTGTTTCATATTTTTCATAGTCTACACCAAGGGTAGTCAACATGGTTCCTACCGCCCACTGGTGGGCGTTCCAGCTTTCATGGTGGGCGGTTGGGATTTTAAAAACGTTGTCATTATGTTTTCATAAAATTACCCGTGATAATTTAAATTTCAAACCGCCTGAATATTACGGAAAAAATAGACCTTCGTTTGTTCCTCAAAAAAATTAAGCCAGTTATCCACTATTTAGTTTCGCAGCATCAGCTTCAGGAATCTCTTTAATAGTTTAATTAATCAAATGTAATTTCATCAGACTTCATGCTTCTATGTATAAATAAAAATATATATTTAACTACAGTAAGTTGTATTATAAAGATTTATTCTGCCACCCTTAGCGAAAGTCTGACATAAAGTATTTGGTAAATAATTATTATTATATGCTTTAACTTACTGTAACTCTGCTTTATAAATGTTATAAAGTAAAGTTACTTCCCTACTTTATAAATCACAACTACTGTGGAACCGGTCGGCGGTTAGAAAATTTTACTACTAACAGAGATACATAAGTGGGCGGTAGGTATAACAAGGTTGACTACCCTTGGTCTACACTCTACAATCAATAATTTTCTTGATACACTTTTTAACGTCATACATTTTGAGCTGTCACAGCAGTGGCCTAGTGTTACATAATAATTACTGAAATTACTAAATCTACTGATATTTAATATTAAATTAAAGATCATATTTTTGCGTAATTTTTTAGAAGATATTTGTGAGATTATTATTCTCCCAAGATGCAGAACCAACCTGCCACTGGTAATGCCAATTGAGAAACTTATACTAATTAAGTTCAACCAAATTGTTTCTGGTGTTGATTTATTCCACTTGCGTGAGGGTGAGTTTAGTCAGACGCTATTTTATAAATTCTTAAAATAGGGTCTCCTTGGCAAACTCAGTTTACTTCTTTGAACTTCTATAGGTGTATAATTGTATTTTTACTGATTGTTTATTTAAATTTTTATCGCTTTTATTACCTTTTTATTACTTTCTTTTCTTCTTTATAATAACGTTTCATGTCATGTTTGTGAACGTCTTAAACTTATAATTTGTAATGTCTACAATATGTTAAAAAATAAATTGAATTGCATTGAATGAAGTTAACATCATGCTCCGAAGGCCACTATTATCTTATTTATTAAGTAAAATCGTCATTTTTTAAAATATTTTTTTGGCAATTTGGCAACACTGCAAAATATTCTTTACGTTAATCTTTGATAATAGGTAATTTAGTTTTTTTTAATAAATACACATTTTTTAAATGCAGACTATTATACTATAAAATTATTTTTGGCTTTTAATTAAATAGTTACATCGTAAAATGTTTACTGTGCCATGACTTCTTTGTTAATGAACAAAATTTGAATTAAATTTGTAACCACATCAAAATAGCAAATCCTCCTCAAGGTCTAGACTCCATAAAAGCTTTGAGACAATTAAAATTTATTGAGTGACACAAAGTAACTAGTACAATTTGAAATAACAGAGTGAAGATTACATCTCACATATCAGTCGTTTCGTTTTATTAGAATGCGCGCCGAACCGTCGAAATTTATTCAAATTTATACATGATCCCGTCTTATGGCGAAGATTTTACAATAAACAAAAGCATCTAGGAGGCTCTTCGCAGACGATATTCAAAACAAACGTCCAAACTTTCGCGTAATGAGCCTCTCGAGAAAGAAATATTTCCCCAAACACCGCCAGAACTTTAGTGATGAGGTGAGATTCTTTTAAAGAACCGGCTCGTATTCTCCTTAACTATTTATGAATGGCTTGGTTTAAGAGGGTCATTTAAAATCTTCAACTAAATGTCTTTTTTACGATATTTTATGGTCTCATAAAAAAATTGTTGTTGTAAACACTATTTTTACCCAGGTTCATTACCTTACGCTTACAGTGAAACATTGTTTAATAATTATATATAATAATAATTAGTACCTACTAAACCATCAATTATTTATTGAAACAAATCCAAGATCCACATTGCATTTCTTACAATAAAAAGAATTATCAGGTGACAGTGCCACATATCAACATTCTTGTCGATGCGCTAAATAATACTATTTTTATATCATAAGCAATCTAGAGCCTAGTCCGTAAAACGCTGACCCTTTATCTGGATGCTCCAGGTTCAATTTCCGATGAAGTCACAATATATTCATCTGATTTTCTCAAAACCTGGGTGTTTTTGATTGTTTCACTTCTATTACTACCTTCACTATTGTTACACTACACCACTGTTATTGGCGTTATGGCCTGTTGTAGTGCCAAAAAGAATATTATTATTACAATATACATAGCTCTAAAGCAAGGGTTGATTTGAAAATTAATGCATGTGAGCAAAATGCATTTACGTGACTAAGCAATCAAGTGCAGCGCGCATGAGAGAACTCAATGTGGGTATTATATTTATGCGATCGCGCAACAAAGACGTGGAGGCACATTAGAGAGAGAGAGGTAGATTATGGGTTGACAGACACATCAAACATGACAAATATGTAATTTTATACAATTAAGTCAAAAGCGTTTCTCTATTATGATCTTTAGATTTTCAATTTATTCATTGAAGTAATTACTTATAGTTTATTTTTTTAATTTTAATAGATCATGAACATTACAAATTGGTAGTAACAGAGTTGAGGGTCAGATTTTCATCTACTAAATACTTTATTTTATAACCCGTTAATTATTTTTCTAAATTTAATATTAAACGCTCTCTAAAAATCCTGGCCAAATCTCTTTAAAATTCTTTGACCCATCTCTTATCATAATATTATATTATACAGAAAAAAATAAAACGAAATGAAAAGTTTTCAATATTTTTAGCTAAAGTCAAATATCGCACCCATGACTGTCATATTTCTCGTCTCGATGGCCGTTCTAAACGTTGGCGCCTCTGTGGAGACCTCGCAGGTATACGCTCCTGAAGCCACCGGCGACAGATGGTTGAGCGTGATGCGGCAGTGGTTTCTGCTGCAGGATTTATCTGCCGGTCCTAGAGCTGACTCCAGTCTAGCTCCGGGTAATGGGAACGTCAGAATGCTTGGCTAAGGAAATACATCTATAATGAAGTATTTGTGATAAAATTACTTTCAATAATAATCATTTTAGCAAGGCTCGAAATGGACCGGAGTGCAGTTCCGATTCGTTAAATCCCAGAGATTAACGCTCTTATCACACACATACACACACACACTCAAACACATTTATTTTTTATTAAATATACATAAAATAAGATAAATATGTTGATATTTTTGGAAACTTATCGAGCGCTCCAGTTCGTAAAATTTTCCATTTCGAGCACTGGATTTTAGTTTAAATGAATTTCTGCGGTTTGAAAATAATGAATTATCATCTGCATTGTTTTGATAGAATATAAATTATGGATTATTTATTATAATATATTTATCTGTTTTCCACCTTTAGATGTTATGTAGTACTAGTAATATCTAATGATGAAATTATAAATCACGTAGTTAAATATAATTAACTCCAAATTGACCTTTCAAATGTTCAATTAATCAATTAATTAGTACGCATCTAAACACAACCACAAGACAAAAAATTAATGTTCTATTTGATTAATTATTTGTAATAAAACACAATTTTTTTTAGTACTTATTCCACTTTTTAATTAAATTTTTGTACAAGTGGAATAAGTACTAAAAAAATTGTGTTTTATTTAATTACCAAATAATTAATCAAATAATACAATACAGTTCTACCATGAATTGACAGTTAACACTATAAAAGAAATTAATGTTCTTTTTTAATTATAAGATAAATACATAATTTAAAAAATAAACGTTGATCAATATTTTATGATTATTTTTATGATGGAATTGAAAGTTTTCTCAAAGGTTTACGAGAGATTTTTTGAATAATCGAGGCTCTTTTACGGCACAAATTTATGCGTTTTAATCATAGTGGTAGTTATTGCTTATACTTAAAATGCAATACGGTCAACTATTTGTAGGAAATAATTATAATTTCATATTGGAAAAAATGGTGAGTATGGCAAAATATGCAATCGAAAATCTTTGTTAACTTCAAACAGCTTACCACATCATCAACGTTACAATGATTGAAACTCGCAATTATACACCTCAACCTGACTATATATATAGTTTCTAATCAGTTTTCAATGCGTCCGTGATTAGATGCAATATCTTGATCGCTAGGCTACCTACTAATTACAAATTAAGATCCACTCAAAACAAAATATTTAAATATAAATGAAAAAGTATTATAAAGTATAAAATACACAACCATTAGGGTCAGCGACTAGTTGTACATATAAGAATAAATGCAATTTTAATAAATTAGGTGTAAATAGTATGTACATACCTTGTGTGTAGGCATATATCTGTAAAACTCATGATCATCTTTGTACCACTTGACAGAGAATAATGCGTCTTGTCCAGTGTCATAGGAGCAGCCAAGAATTACAGGTTGGCGAAGATCAGCCAAGGCTGGAACTTCCACTCCGACTATCTTCAAACATGAGCTGCTACCTGTTGATTATAAAAAAATAATAATTTAAACATATGCATACCAAAAGATTACGCCCACGGTGGCCGCGCGGCATAAGCGTTGGACTATCATGCCGTGGGTCCCAGGTTCGAATCCTGGGTCTGGCAAGTACACATATTGTTTTTCAACTTGTGTGTGAGTCAGGGTATGGACCTAATAGGTTGAGCAAGTGGCTGGCATCCATTTCTCGTAAAAACAAAATCTGTTAATACAAACCTCTACTCTGTGGAGGCCCATATGATCCTATTAGAATCGGACATGGTCGAAAAAAAATACCAAAAGAAATAATTACGTATAGTTTATTAGTTATTTATACGTTTATTATACGTGTAATTAAGTATAATTATATATAGTCTTATAAATCATTTGTATTCAAGCGTATGAAATTTTGTTACTGCCATTTTATAGAGATGATCGTATAAAGTTTTGACTGCCATGAATTTGGCTGCACAATATCGATGTAAAACCTCATTCGCTGCATACCAATGACTGGTCCCAATTGCATTACGAAAATGTCAAAATCATTTGTAAATGCTAAAAGTTATTAAAGTGTAAAACGTATGCGAAACTGGGGTTGTCCAATAATCACAATATGAATCGCAACCGACGCAATTGCACAAATGTCAGAATGTATTCAATCGTTATAATGTTTTAAATAATCATTTTTGGTATACCTACTAAATCTAAACTAAAGGTACTTTTTATTGTCATTTTTGTGATGACTGATCGTAATGTTTTTTTTTCGAGTGCAATCATATACTTTTTAAGTTATTGTTTTTAAATTTATTTAATAAAGAATTCTGGTATAGAAGATATGTGATACCACTACTTTGGTGGACTTACTCCGACTACAATTTATAATGCCACCATTTTCGTAAAGAAGAAAATATTGAGGCCATTTTTCAATGAATAATATCTTAACTTTTAAATGAATTAAAGAACAAAATAGCCACTTAATAAAAAAAAAAAATATTCAACAATTTATTTATCCATTTCGTTTGACAAGACTCTTGAATAACATCTGAATATTAATTAATAACTAAACTGATAGTATATACTAGATAGTTTCATAGCGTCGGTTAGTGAATAGGGCACTTAATTGATACTTCGTTTAAAATAAAAAAAATGGTAGCCAAAATGAACGTAATTTGATAAACATTTTATTTAAAAACTACTAATTAATTTCTTCGTAATTAAATAGGATGCCCGTAGTTATTCGTAATGCGCTTTGACACAAAGTCAGTGGTTACAAGTTCAAATCTCATCAGGCGACATATTAAAAATATGTTTTCTAGTAGATATGTCTGAGGTGTTTTCTAATTCTTGTGAATTATTAGTCGTTGGATAAAAGAAATCATTTATTTTGTACTTACCTAGATTATTTTAACAAACATATATAATATATCTTTTGTTATTTTCATGTTTTTTTTATTTGCTATGTCACAAAATCTTTGAAATAAAAACATGCAGTTTGTATGCTAGTGATAGTAAATAGGCTATTCATTTGTTATATTTTTTTAAATATTGTATAAAATAAGTGTATAGTATGCAGGTGACATAAAAAGCGATATTCTTTTATCTTTTTTTTTAAATCTTGTAAAAAATGGGTGGATTAGTGAATATTAGAATAATGCGTTTTAAATTTGGAATGGTTAAGTATATATTATAAACATATTATGTTAATATCGAAAAATACCTCATACGATTTTAATATACTCGTATTATATATTATAATGATAATAGTTTTTTTTTTATATAAGAATTGGTATAGATAATTATAATTATTTAAAATATAACCCAATTAAAAATATTTCCCCGCCAAAAGTCGGTTTCATGCCCATGCCTAGGACAAGAAGAATTTAAAGCCACAATTTCAAATTTTAAATAATAATATAATCCTATCATTATAGTTTATTATGAGGTTTCTGGAACGTGTAACCATGTCTTAAATGTGTAACCATGTAAACGTCCATGGTTACACATTTTAGAGGGCACTCCTTACCCAATAATTATTATTACTCCAATCCAAAACTCACTAAATTGTAAATTTCTATCGTATTGCTAGTAATTGTCATACTTTGAGTGCAAGTCGAAATTAATTCGAACATTACAAACTTTATTTACTGCGAACAAGTTACCGCATTGCATTAGAAAGTAATCAACAACTAGCACTACCATAGTTATTCTTAATTAAGTACATCAGACTGTCTATAGTCTGTCTTCCTCCAACCCTCCCTACTATTTTTAAATGTAAATCTCAATTATTTTTGTTCTCAATTGTGAAACATGTCACGACACGTTATTCTACATTTAAATTACTATTTCTTAATAGGATTTATTTATATATGCCTGATATTAAATAGTATGTATTTCTCAGATTTTGCTTGGACAAACATGGACAAAACATAAATATTTTAAATTTTGTAAATTATAATAAAAAATACTAACTAATTCACGTAGTATATATAATATCTAACAATGTCATGTAATACGTCATTAGTAGTTTGAATTCATTTTACTCTTAACATAATGTATTCTTTATCGCGGATTGAGAATTACCATGCCTAAGGCTTTATATAAAATAAAAAACTCTTTTTTCGTTGGAACCTAAACATATGCACGATTAAATCATTGTTTACGTCTGCATATTTACATTCTCACCAACTATTAAATCATAATATAATCATTTAAATAATATTGAATATATTTTTCTAAAGTACCTATAAGTACCTAACGTCTATTTATTTTCGAATTCCGTGGCGTCCAGTTGTCCGGTGCCAAATCGTCCTAGACCCGAATTATGCGATTAATTTTGAGAAAGAATAACATCAGAACACGGCCTTAAATTGGATAAACAAACACGTAACTCCTCATCTGTAATCGTTTTTTTTCTCTTTCATTTCCACGAGTGCTAAGAAAGTTAATTCGCAAAGATACGACAATCCAAACAGTAACAGAGATTTAATGATTATAGTAGTTAATCGAAGACTCCAACCGGAAATCATAAATGCTGACATATTTAGCTCAGAAAATGGGCTTCGTGAACAGGATCGTTTCTCATGTGTTTTAAATTTTCTTTCATTGTTAATATCATGTGTGTACCGTTGTATCTTTTGAAAAGGTCGATGAGACACCCGTATATTTTCTCTTCTTCTTCGTCTTTTGCACTTTTGGTTATATTTTTGGGGCACACCTAGAACCCCTTGCGACATTAATGTACCGCAACGCACAGTTTGGCAGACATCTTTAATTAATTGTTCATAAACAATAAACCTAGTCACGTTTTTTTAACTGATAATTATTTCTTTAATCAAACTTTCATTCTGAGATGTTCACAAAAACAGCTGTCATAATATGATTTGTATCATTTTGTGATAATAAAATCAACAATTACAATAATAATGATAACCAAACACATATTCAATTTATTATAAAATCACAAAGTTGTTTATAAATAAGTAGTAATATATGCTACCGTTTATACTATAAGCTAATTTTACTAGTGGAAAAAGCTGAATTTTATTAATAATGAACTAATAAGATCTTACTAGAAAAGAACTAACTACAAAAATATGACTTAAAGAAGAAAATTCTTAACAAATAATAATGTTAAAACATAAAAATGAAGATAAATATCACTGTAGCCCATACCTTCCCATAACATTTTAGAACAATAAACAAAGACCATTAGGTATATGTTGCAATAATTTAATTAAATTTTCTTCATACTATGTTATTAAAACATTTATATTATCCTGTTTTTTTCGGTAAAATGACTTATTCAAAAGCAATCAAACTAAAAAAATAAATTTTATGCATTTTACATTGACTTCAAAATATCGGTCTTTTATTTCAAAAATTTCTTACAAAATTAGCATAAATAAAAGCAAATCTAGGTAGATTTTTTAACTGTTTTTTTTATTTAAATTCACTTCATCGAACTTGTCTAAACTTTTCCAATCATAAAAATAAAAATGATTTTGGAAATCGATCTACTAAACTTTTCTCTCAGGGAAAAATTTTAATTTGAATTTGTATAATTTATACCGAAAAAAATCACAGATTTAATTTAAAAAGTTAATCCGCTCAAAAGAAAACATTAAGTACATAAATTGAATTTGCCATTTAGATTCAAAAACAGAATAATTGTATTAGATAAAGCCTTTTGAATAATACAAACTCCAATAATTATAATAACAATTATCCGTTAGAAGTTAATTCTAATACCTTTGAACTTTATTTACAATTCAACCCTTCAGAATTCAAACAATATTATTAAGAAATAATATCATTATTATTTTTTATTATTATTTAAACGCTAATTTCAACCAATTAAATGAAGTTTCTCAAAATCAGTCCACTGATAAAATTTTTCATATATTTTAAATTAATTCCAGAGATTACATATTTATATGACTACAATTAAAACATATATTTCTTTTGAAATACGTTCACTTTTCAGTAAGTATCTAATAAAAAAACATTACAGAAACGTGAGTAAACTTCATTATTCGAATCATTGTTTTTTTTTTTTTTTTTTTTTAAATAAATGAGGGAATCGAAAACTATAGTTGGTATCTTGCTTTAGTTAAGTAGTTTCTTATATATTGTTATTCATATTCATAGCATTACGCGATTGTTTATCTAAATCTGAATAATTATAATCAATTGTGTAAAAAAGGTTAGTAGTTGTTACAAATTAACCCAAAATAGAAAATTACGTGCACCCATAAAATGAATAAATTGAGTTAACATTTTCCAAGTAGAACTCTGTTTAAAAAAATATAATATAACGTATATTAAACTCTGAAGATTGATAATTTTGTAAACCTGTGTGTGTACCATCATTTTAATTGTAATTTTAAGACTTCCTGCTAAATTAACCATTTACAAGTGTATTTTTTTCACTTCTCTTTCATAATAATAAGTATAAAGATGGCCGATCAGTTACGCATCAGACTTATAATGTCATGTATTCTTGGTTTGAATCTCGGGTCTGACAAATTCACATGTTGTTTTTCAATGTTTACTTGGACCCATACTCTGGACGGAACAGATTGAACAAGTGACTAACATGTTATATGTATCGTAAAAAAATCTGTTAATACAGCCTGTGGAGGCCCTTATTATGATTTTACGATCTAATATGGTAAAATATATAATATATGAAAACTCAATATGCAGATAAATATACAATCGCAATATAAAAAGTACTGCATGATGTGTCAAATTTTGGCATGTCGCGCCGTCACTAAGTTGACAACTTATACTGGTTTATCTATTTTATAGTAGAAGTTTGTTTTTTTAAATCTTAAGTTCTATCAATAAATTGATATTATAATCAATAGACTCTATCTTTCACCATTTATCATAATTAGAAAGCGTGGCTTGGTGAAACAATATTCCCAATCTAATAATAATATTTTCACAATACTAACTTACTTAGTATTTAGTTTTTTTGTGAACAAGTAAGTATTGAGACCCAGGTTTTTCATTCAAATTATCAAACACTAAAATATGTTCAGTAATTTTTACATAATTTCAATTATATATTATGTATTATTTTTCCTAATACTGAAATAAATATAATTGTAATAAGTATTTTTCATATAAATTTTGTTTTACAGATGCGTTGGTTGTCTTTATTAAGTATATTAAAAACGTTTGTTTCTGTTGTAACTTTTGATGTCATTGTTTAAAAAGTAAAACAAGGTTTAGATACAAACGTTACACATATAACCCTTTCGTCTCAGAAGGAATAAGATGATGAAACTGAAATGAAATTGAAAAGATATACATTTATAAGACATGAACACAGAAGTACAGATCAGTCCCCTGCGCTAAATCCCTCAGGATCCATACAAAAAGATTGCGAGAAAAAATGAAATATATACAGCTATTCGGATGCTGGAAACGTATAGATGTGTCACAGAATGATTCCAACCAGTGAAAAAATGATGGAATACTTGAGAATAACACAGATACATTTTTCATGTTATGATATACCGAAGTTATAACAAAAACTACTCGTACATGGTGACTTGAAACAACCCGCTCAAAAAAAACAAGATTTATATTTGCCAGCTTTATAAAACTTTTTGTACTCGTTTTTTATATAAGAGAATAGTATATCTACAATATATTATTCTGAGAGTAAAAAAATGGCTCTCACAAAACATTCAAAAATATTTTGTTTTCTCTTCGAATGAATTTTGAATATTTTTCGACCAGATAGACATTGTGTCACAGGCATAGCCAATAAATTCAGAAAATAGAATTTAGCATATATATTATAGTTTTTATATCATTTAGTGTGCCATTTTCTGCTACGCTCAATTTAGGAAATATATTGGAAGTATTTTGAAGTTACTCGTAAATAATGGTTGAAAAAAATTTAGAATATCTATCTTGTACCACATAAGTAATATTTTTTTAAAAGCAATACTTTGGTTTTTTTAATACAAATCCACACAAATTAATGTTTTCTCTCTTTCAATAAATCTTGCCGTCTGGATTCTTTATAATGGTATGTAAATAATGTATTTATCCAATAACAGTATAGTTTTATTAAATTATATATTGATAAAAATATTCAATCACTGTATACATAGATATCATGTAAATTAATTAATAGTAAATCGTACACATAAATTTAATATTGTATGTGTTTATATAATTTTAAATTTATATTTTCTTATTAGGTACGTAATAATATTAAAATACTCTATATGCAAAAACTTAATCGCTAAGAATTAAATCTAAATAATTCAAACTTCATTTAATTGCATGGAAAATTATGTTTTATTTTATTTTAATATTATAACGTCCTTAAACACTTGTGATAAATGACAATTATCGACATCTCCAAAATGATATTTCACACTTTTAAGCTGAAATGACAACTGACAATTTCTATATTTTTTTAGTTTAACCTATAAGTACAACTAAGTACCTGAAATATCATATAATACATTATATTAATTGAACATACATAATTTTGAAAACACTTTTTGAAAAAACTTTTTGAAAAAAGTAAGTAAGACACCCCACCCCGCAGGAATCGAACCTGCATCTCTCGGGTATCGCGCTCACGCACATATAACCACTATGCTAAAGGAGTCATACTTAATTGTGACAAATTTTAACTAATTGCTTTTAATACTCACTGAAGTGAGCCAAATTTAGCTAGTATTGACAATCGGCTTTTGAATTTTAAATCACAGTAGATACTACTTTTATTACTAACCAACACGTGGGCGCAATACCCGAGAGATGCAGGTTTGATTCCTGCAGGGTGTCTTACTTTTTTCAAAAAGATTTTTGCTATTGGTAATATATTTTCTCAGAAGTGTTTTCAAAATTATGTATGGATCTGGATTGCCTCACGAAGAGGTTTAATTAAAGATTTTTTTTGCTTTTACATTTATGTCTACCACTTTTTAAAATCATTAAGACTATACTCTGGGTACAAACACAGATTTAAAAACAACTTATGATTTTTTGCTAGACCCGGGATTCAAACCCCGCTTGGCCACATATTGTAATATGACTTCTTGGTGGTCGCTGACTCTAGGGGATTAATAATATTTATAGGTACGTTTTTTAAAGAATATTTATATAATGAACACGTTTTAGTAATGTCCATATAAAATAACATTGATAATGTCGATGATTAAAATATAAAGTTATTATACTACGTCTAATATTGTTTATTCAAAATTAAATCGTAAATCACTTACAAATTTTTTGACATTATGTAATACAAATTGAAATTTTCCATATAGCAACGGACGGATAGATTTCACCAACGTTAAGATATATTCGTTGGTTATTGATTTCATTATTTGAAAATATTCTTTCTACCAGTTTTTGAAAGAACTCATTATAGCAGGTTCAATAAATTTCTTTGACTTTATGTGTTATTTCAAGTAAAATATATAATGTTATTGATACTTTTAGAATATATATTTATGATATAGGTATAATTTGAGCTTTTTGTAATCGTTTTTGTATTTTCTTTTTGAGCTGTCATCGAATATTCTTCTTTCAAAGACATTTTGGTCTCATTGCAGATACCATTATTAAAATATGCCATGTAAAATTATTGTAGGTATTGGGTATATGAAATCAAACGCTTCTCTTAGAGATTATATATGTTTTTAAATATATAGAAAAGATTAAAAGAAAAAACTACACAGCGATGGCCCTATAAATAATTAAATAAGCCTCAATCTATATTACTATATTTTTTATCATGTGGTTACAAATTCAGTGAATGTTTAAAAAAAAGATTTTTACTACTATGCATATAATATATCAAATGTTTTCAAATTATATATGTAATTGCAAATATTTTTCAAATACTATTATTCCATATTTACAACCAATTGAACATCTAAATCATAAAATTTAATAATGAACATACATAGTTTGAAAACAATTTTGAGAATAATAAAACTACTAGAAAAAATATTTTTAGGATTCGAACCTGCGCCCCCCAAGGATTCACGCCTATATGTTCTGAGCATTAAACTATACATGTATATAACTGTGAAGAGGTTGACTAGTGGTTTTTACAATATTCCCTGAAGCGCTTTCTAAATTGCGTTACTTTTTTAATACATTTTTATTTACAATACAAAATCCGATTGTATTTTTTTTTACTTAGACATATTTTTAATCAATAGATAATACACAAGATTTAAAAATATTTTTTTAAATATGAAGGTACTCTATAAAGAATGTTGCTTACTTAAATATTATGTATAAACAAATTCTTTATGATTGTCAATTGATTTCAAATGTAGATATAGTAGAATAAGTAAAATTTTAATTTCTTATTTAAAATCTTATATTATTATAAATTCAGCGATAATTAATTCCAACCAACGTATTAATATATTTTTATATTATAACATTAAGATAAGCCGATTGGATAAGTTTGATAATAATTAATCATTATCAAATTATATATTTTTCATAATATTAAATTAAATAAAGCGTGATGTGAAGTAGACCATACTGCGGAACCGGTCCTAATTTGAGGCCAGGAAAACTTTGTCATGCGAAAACAATGCAATTAGCCGGAAAAGTTTATTTTTTCATAATATAATTAAGGGCAGACTTACCACAAAGGATGATAACTGTATAGGCAGTTACGATCGTACTCAGCTGGAGGTTTGGATAGGCCATCTCGTTGATTTTTCACTTTTGTTTTTGACTTTTTTTATTTATAACACCATCACAGTAAAAAAACGCGTCATTAAGAGTCCTCAAAAATTTTGCACTGTCTTTTGCACTCTATTTTAAATTCACTGAACATTGGTTTTAGTTTAAAAATGTCTTCTGGGTCATTTGATTCACCTGGAACAAAGAAAACCAAACATTAGTAAGTGTAAATCTTCTTGAATATTTCATTAATTTACACACCACATTGATTATAATTAAAGAAATTCCCGGTAAAATACTGCAGATTTTTTGAAACTATAATGATAAATAAATCTTAATTTTGTAGGATGTAATACCCTACCATCCAGCATGACTTGGCAAGAAACCATAAATGTATAACTACAATGTATATTGCAACATAATATTGTTAAAATTGCAAAACAAGCGATTTATGTGAGTCAATCAAATTTCAACAGAAAGCTAACTTAGCAAAATAATATAATAATTCAATTAATCAATGATATCACAAATTAAGAAATAATGCTACGTAAGTTTACCATGATATGCACAAAAGTTGTTTGTATGAAAATCAATCTTGCTCAATTATTGAAACTGCATAATAGTTCAAATTAAAATCAATTGTTTGTAATTTTTTAAACGAATCATACATTGTACAATAAACCTCATAAACATGATTATCAAAAATATTCAAGTAGCGGATACCAGCATTTTCTATTGTATCGAATCAGTATAAAACACTCAGTAGAAGAAAGCAACATCGTCATTCAGTTATCAAAGAATCAACTGTAAGGTTATCGTTGCGCTTCGCCCGGTCAAACTCGTAATCATCAGAACGCATACTCGTGATTTCACGCATCTAAATTATAATCTGTAAACTTACCTGTAATAATTAAATCAATATTTATTTGGAAGGTGATAATAAAACCAGGGTTCATTTCATTCACGCACCAAATTCTGAGTTATTCATTTGGGAGTCAAACCAACCTACCCTCCGGTTCCCTACACCATCTCACTTCCATAATTTCATTGACTTTAACTTAGTAGAACTCCATTGTGATGGTTTTAAAACAAAGTTTTTTTTAATGAATTCTTACATAATTAAGTTATTTATGTTGATTGTGTTTCGGCCTATGAACATAAATAACTTACTATGCATAAAACTAGCAATAAACTTTATTATAAAACCAAGATTGTTCTAAATCAGGTTTATATTCATTATAAAATATTCTGGTGATGTATGTTACATTGTGTAATACATGCTCTATCTATAGTCGATATAAATATAATAATTATCTTTGCTTTGGGAGATATCTTGATATATCTAATAATAATTAAGACTAGTAAAGGAAATATTTAAGTCCGTTATGCAAATTAAAAAACTAAAATTCAGCACACTCGTAAAGTTTCACAAATATATCAATAGTATTTGTGTGTTACCTGGTTTGCGTATTGTTTGGGCTACTAAAGAGCTTCTCAACTTTCCTGCTTTAAACAAGAAAAAAATAAATCGATTATTTATTTTTGCCGTAACTCTCAAAATTATATATTACTATCTTATTGTTCTCTAATACTGGCTTGTAAGTTACTGATCAAATTTTTTTCGAACATATAACAGTAAAGTTGTTAACTTTAATGTATTTAGAAGTATTTTTAAATGCTAAATATGTATAGACGATAGTATATAAAAATCTAAACTTTATAATATAGTAATATAACATTAATATGTATTTAAGTTTTTTTATTGTTTTCATCAGAGCTTTTAAAGCATACTATTTATATTTACCTACATCACTATAATATTATACTTCAAATAGTTGAATTGGTTTATTAATTAACATATAATAATATATTTTCACACAAAGATAATATTATGTAAAATATTGGAACAATGCCGAATTAATGGAAAAAATATTTAAAGCTTGATATTTCAATAAGTATATTTTTTTCATTTTTGTAAATTAATACTTTCGATTATATTTTTGAAAATTTTATATAATTTTATCGCCAATATTCATTAATTTATTACCATTAAACCAACACACATTTTTAAATATTTTACAATATCGTTTTCTATAAAAACAAATGTATCATTTTCTAGCAAAACTGAAAAAAACTTAATAATAAATTCACTACTCCACTGTGTAAGTAACATAAAATTTAATAATAAAATTTTCAATACAAAACAAACGTAGTTAAAAGACAGAAAAAAGATCATAGAATAAAACAATATCACATTCTATGTAAGACTACTGAAAACATGATCGGAAACTAGATACCATAGATCACGCTTTTATAAATTATCTTTTATTCAACAACTATATTTTGGGCAGGCCTTAGATATATTTAATATAATATTTGCGGCGCCCTTCCGTTCGCATAAATCATCCCCGTAAATCAACAGACGTCATAGGGTACATAGAAATTACGGGAAGGTAACGACGTCCCGACCACCACCACCCACGGACCCTACAATTTGCTTTTTCTGGTAAATTGAACGCGTTCGACATTGACCGATGGTTGGGCAAGCTACGCCTGTGTAAGGATTGGGCTACGTCCTAATTGGATTTTATTCCTGCGACTAGTGAAAATATATATACTTTTTTAAAAAACATTATAGCAGGCAACAAAGTCAAATATCATAATAGTTAAATAACATAGAAATAGTTAGGTTTGATAAAATTGGTGACTTTTTGTCGCCGCCAACTGCATGAGAATAAATTACAATATTTCAATAGTTATAATCATTTTTTGAGATATCATAAGCACGTAGAGTTGTGTCTACTAATCTTATGATGTTATAAACTCTTTTAAACCTCTTCTTAATGCTACATATTATCAACAATGTAAAATTGTATTTTTAATTGTAAATTTGAAAATTATATTTTAATCAAATAAATACACGTGACATAAATCCGAAATACAGTTATCGGTGGATTAAAAAAACGTCTATATGTGTAGATATACACTGGTACATATACTCAACGACATACACGAAACTATAATATGTTGACATTGAAATTTTCATTAATTGTTATATTGTGAGGTATATGTAAGTCGTTGGACCTCAAGTTAAAGCCATGTACTTAAGTACTATTTTATTTTAATAAAAATAAAAATAAAAAAATAAAAAATATCATTCTGAAATTCCAGATGGTTTTAAAATAAAATCAACAACCAATTCATATAAAAAAAACGTAAAACGGAGTACAAAGTATTGCATTGTATCTTAAGTATGGTCGAAGAAAACATATAAACATATTATACAACAGAATATGATATCAATAATCAAAATATCATATTTATAATATGTACACATACACATTAAGTATCAACAGAATAATGCATATACATATCCTAAATATTTATATTTTAAGTTTTTTAATATAAGCGTAATTTGACAATAAATACTCTTTTTGACACATTTTATAGAATATTAAATTGATATATTTGTATGCGAGAGGTATATACACTACGGTACGTCAAATTTTGGTGAATGTTATAACCATGTTCAAGTTACATTAAAAATGTAACTTGAACTAAAATTTGATCGTCCTCTATACTTACTATCTAATAAAAAAACTAATAAAAAAATAATAAAATATATTTAGAGGTAAACTTTAAAAAAATCGTTTTGAGCATTAAAAAAACTAAATAGGTACTTTACTAGAAAAAAACATGAAACAAAAAATATGTCTTAGGAAAAAACTTTAGTACACATTACTTAACTTAAACTATATCACCAAAAATTACCAAATTTTTAATACGCGAAAAATCACTACCTAGGTAAATATTTCTCCTAGAAAGTTGTCGATGGACTTAGTAGAATAGTATGTAATTTTGTTTTAAAGTAGTTTTTTTAGTTGTAGTCTTTATAGTAGTTTACCTCTTGCAAACAGATATATTTTCTACTATGTATCTAAAACACACAAGATAAACCATATAATTTAATGACTTCAAAACAATGAGTAAAATTATATCGAACCAGAATTCACCGAATCCTAATAACAAAATATTCGGACGATTGTATGGATTTTTAATTTATTTCTATTTTCACCAAATATACAAAACATTAAATTCTTCCTCAGAAAAATAATGTGAAATGTTATTGACATTTTCACCAAAATTAAATTATGTTACAGAAGTTGGACTGGCTTACGTGGATACACATTTAATGTTTTCTTTCCGTTATTCGAAACTTAATCCATATCTCGGTAGAAAGCTACAAGTCAAGATAGATTTTGTTTTGTTATTAAGTTTAAAACCTATGATTAAGAAACTTTCAAGATTACATAGGTATGATTGCCATATTATAATTAAATAGTAACGGTTTTTACATCACTTTATACAACCTATTTACGCGTAAAAAGAAAGTGTATGAATAATTTTCATAAACATTTTATTCTTCATGTTAGATTAGATTCTATGTATGAAATGTATGTGTATAGATAAGATACATAATTTATATAAATTTGGAATAACTTCAAAAACATACCATTTGAAAATTTGATCTGGTCACTTGGATTGAGATGGATGTGGGTCCTATTCGATTCAAATATATATTTTAGGATTTTTTATATATGCCATTTTCAAATTATATAATATGTTCAATAAATAATATTACATTATTAAATTTTGTATTTTTTTGGCAAAATATATACCGCTTTAAATATGTACTAAAATTAGAATACATAGAAACAATTATTGATATTAATAATTATTGTTCCTGGGGTTGTTATAATGTATCATTTGAAAACCAGACCCTATTTACAGAATATTACGTGGTTTTGTTATTATATGCGTATAAAATAGTTTAAATTACATATTTCAATTTTAATTGATTTGACTTGTGTACATTTATATTTGAATCATTTTGTGTGATACAGGTTTTACTCTTTGGCATAATATCATTCTGACAATATTTTGTATTGACATGTTTTATTACATAATGTACTTATATAAAATTTCCATTTTTAACCTATTTTTTCAATAGACTTGTTGATTGTATTGACAGTTTCGACAGTTTTGTCAGTTAAGACATTTTCAAAAAATTCCATAACCTACCCTTATTTGATACTCAAAAGTATCAATTTAACTTTGGAGTTGGTTACTTCTGCACTTATTTTACAGTTGGCATATAACAATGTTATCACATTGCATAACATAATATTTGTATTACGATTAATCATATTAACACAAATTAAAACACTATGGTTAAAAAAAAATCAGAAAATATTTTTGTTTAAATATTTCTAAGCTTTGCACGATAAATAATGTATATCCAAGCAGGACATGGCGTTGCCATAACTTTGCGATGAATGCAATGGGCATCATCTCCCCCATACAAAGTTACGAATGCCACTAAAACTTTTCCGGGGGAATTGTGTTATTCAATTTCGCTTTCATCTTACCTCACCTTGCCTCTACGCTAGGGTGACTCAAGGTAATATTCTTTTAAAATACCATAATTAATTGATAAAAGAATATTCACTAGTTAAACTTTTATCATTTTCGTGATTTTTACTTTCGTTTGTATAGATATTAAAAATAAAATGTCTCTGCATGTAACCTCTGATTATCATTAACAATTACTTCATATGAATATTGGCTGCTTTCAGGAGTTTTTAATACCCAGTACGACGGTCTCTAAATTCTCACAGGGATGCTATTCCAATTTTTCTTCTTCCAATTTATTGTGATTAATATTGGCTGCTTTTGTTTCTTAGATACTTTTCAAATATTCTAGCTTAATGATTAATAGACTATTCTTAAGGGCGGACGTGCTCAGCGTGGGTCAAAATGAAGCTTTTTTTCTATTTTAAAAGCATGATCCTTGACATACTATAATTGAAGTAGGGAGTAAAATGATGTTAACGCGCGTGTTCGAACATGTACCGTTTAAAAAAAATCGGTTAGGTACATGTTCGAATACGTGCGTTAACATCATTTTACTCCCTACTTCAATAATAGTTTGTCAATTTATGGCTACGGTCGTATGTTGTAGCTTAACCACTGGGGAATGCCAAAAGAAATGGCGTATTTCAAAAAAACACTACATTCTTCTTAGGTCAATAATTATTATAAAGCAACCATTATTCGTAGGATGTTTATCACACTTAAATGGTCAAAGACATAGCTTATAATGAGGATCTTTAGAATTATCTTCAAATGTGTTAATCTTGCCCATTTTTTGAATAATAAAATGCCTAATTCTTGTCAAATTTGGGATCACAGAGATTATCAATATATTTTTTTATCGTAAATATTTCACTATAATAATGTCAATATAAAGTATACTGATGGTTTTGTAAATGCGTTTAAAAATTAATAAATGTTAAAAATCTTAACACCACTGCACATTTATGTACTGAAATATAACTATATTCTAAAACATTAGAGCGAGAGGTTTAAAAGAATACTATTTTATGTAATAAAAATACTTTATGCAGTCATCAAATGTTGAAAATAAATATGAAGGATAATAAGGCTTGAAAATTATATAAATAGATTATCTACAACGTTTAATACTTTGGACGCTGAAGACGCACATGCGCGTAATGACCAGGCGGCCGATCGATGTAATTAACGTGCATTTTAAAAGTGCTAATTAAAATCTCATTGTAAAGTCAGCAGCGAATGAGTTAAGGTATGTCCAGAATCATGCTTTAAAAATAGAACAAAAGCTCTATTTTGACCTACGCTGAGCATGTTCCCCCTTAATGCAAGCTCTTTTTTAGTTGCGCAACGTTCATCAAATGCCGTTTTATCGAATGGGTCGAAAAATTGTTCCATCGAATAAGGAAAGTATATTTTTTTAAGTGCAAGCCGTATGTCATAATGGAACTTATGTAGGCTTGTATTAATAGCTGATATTTTATTTAACTTTCTTGGCATAAGAAAATACTAATTTTGTACGTCGAATACGATAAAAATACTATTATTCTGATTAAATAAAAAAAATATAAATAGGCCTAACATGTGCGCCTTTTAAAATGTTGTACTACGAGTATAATCAAGATAAATAGACGGAGCACTATATTGCGGTTATATTACTGACGATATTATATAAACTCAACTTTGATATATCAATAATGCTGAAACTTTATTGATGTGCTGTTTTAAAAAAATATATTTTACAATTTTTATGGTTAAAAGACCTTCATAGACAAATGAAAGGTTTAAAAAATTATACTTAACTTGAAATACAAAAACAATTATGGAAGTAAAATAATGCAACCAAGTTTGTACATAAACCGTAGAATAACTCAAGAAAAGTTAAAATAAAAACGGAAAAGTAAAGTAAAACAAGACAGATACTATAATGATGGTATTATTAATTATTTAGCAAATACGTAAATGGCTATTTTAAGGACTTGGGAAATATTATTGTACTATATTGTATAAACAAGAAATGTTGAATTAAATGGAAATGTCCATTGTCAAATCATACAATTACATCTGTAAATTACAACAAATAGTTGATCTAAAGTTATTCAATCTGTTCTATCATTTCAGTTCCAAAGATTTGTAGCCGGTCACCCTACAAACAACAGATCAAATGAAACTTTGGTACATTAAGGGAAACTTTAAGCGGCCGAGGGGAAACCGAAATGAGCATCACAGTGACTCACCCCCAACTATCGTCCGTCAGAAATTCTTTCTGAGAAAACACGTTTGATTCACATCCAATCGTGAGTTTCTATTTTCTTCGAAACAGTTAACTTTTCCAATGCATAGAATTGTGACGTCTGTTTTTCCGTCAGTTGTTAATTACGTATATATATATATGTGTATGTATGTGTATGTGCATAACTTACTATCATAAATAATTAAATTAATGACGTAGATGCTGAAATTATTAAGAAAACTTTAATTGGAATGAATACAAAAAACTAATACATATAATTATTATAGTATTTGTTAAAAATAAGAAAGCACATACCATCTTTTTAAAATATAAGAATTTTATCATTAATGAATCATTCGTATCACTGCGTAATTTTAATCTAAATTGTGCCACCAATAATTACAATTTTTGAATTTTTCATCAATTTACTAAAACGTTAAATCTTAAGGCGAATACTCCGCCTACCACAGGCGCCTAGCGGAAAAATACGAACCTTGCAATTTTAAACATTTTTTTATAGCTTATAATTCAAATTGAACGTCAACATTTTGACCATGATATCGACACCTCCTACGTATACTATTGTAACTAACAAAATGACGTTTTTCACTTTTTTTCATTTTTCGTATCCATAGTATGTATTAGATATGATGCCATTTACAGAATTTCAAAATTTGTATTATAAGTGCGATTTTCAAGCATCGTACATTATTGTATCTCAAATATCTTGATTTTTTTCCGACGTGAAGTATGGTAAAGTATTTAGCAATACTATACGCGGGAAACACACGGAGATCTTGCCGCGCGGGTGTATTGTTACTGCTAATTACGATACTTCACTTCGGACGGGAGGTGACACACCGCTACCAGTGTGAACTTTTGGTTATATTGTATTTTTGTATGATTTAGTAAATATTAAATACCATAATGAAGAAATCTAGACAATGCCAATGAAAATTGCGCAATATGCCCGCCTCTACAGCACTTTAGTGTCAAGAATACAAAAATTGATAGAAAATCTATGCGTTCACAAAAATGTGTGATTAGGCCAGATGGGACAATTAATAGTACAGCGTATAATATTATAGAAACGGATAAAAATAGTAAAACAACAATGGACGAAATAAATTCTACCCAGGGAAACTGTGACTTTAGAATTCAAGGTAAATTAATATTTTTAATTTTTTTCTCGTACGACAACAAAAAGTATCGTAAGTAATACTTACCATTGTCTTCGTCGTTTCTTTGCTTGTAACTATTATTGTATGTAATATTTACCATATTTTACGTCGGAAAAAACTGAAAAAAAATATTGTATCTATCACTTATGGTAATTTACGTCGTGCTTATTTTAGTAAAATAAATTGTATGTAGTACTTATCATATTATACGGCGACATACAATTTTAGTTGCAATAGTATACGTGTGATAACTTTTATAAATTCATGTTTATTTAGTTGTTTTGCTTTTTACAGAGTCACCACTACCTCCAGGTGCTAATTAAAATATGATAATGGAAGTTTTAGACATTATTTGTGACGATGATGAGACTAGTGCCAGCGTTGCTGATACAAACAGACTACATTCTCTCGAAAAGATTAATAGTAAAAGTAATTGGATAAATTATATAGAGCTATTATTGTGAAAAATCACCTGAAGAGGTACTGTTACCATAAGGCATGAGATTTATAATCCTTAAAAAAACCCCCCATTTTTAATGGTTAAGGTTTTGGGTGATCGAAATAAAGTGAAAATATGTAGCTAAATTAGCGATAAATGAAAAGCAATGCAGAATTTTTACCGAAACTCAGTCGTGGCGAAGTTTTACCATTAAATGTCATCTGACGAAATGAAAATATCATAGAATTGGTAAAAGTCTGCAAAAAAAGTTTCTAGCTACATTCTCTATTTGTAACCAATTCGTATGCACAGCTTTGGACAAGTCGGATAATGAAACTTGCGTTTCAATACCTGATCAACGATGTCGACACAAACATTATAATGTATTAACTTATGATATGAAAATCAGTGTTTCCGACCATGTTAAGTCCATCCAACCGGACGAATCATATTATGTTCGACAGCGATCAAGCAAATTTTACTTGGATGGCGACCTGGATTTTATCCCTCTGTTTAAACTATATAATGAATGGTATGAACCCACTATATACACACATAAAACTCAAACAGAAAGGCAGTATCAATTATTCATAATCAATGAAAATTTTGAATTGTGTTGTGTAACTATGTCCCTAAAAAGGACCAGTGTGACCAATGTCACATTTTCAAAAACTTACAAGTAAGAGTAGCATCCACTGAGCAACTCACAGTTTATGGCAAGAACCTTGATCGTCAGTTCAAATTATTTGATAAACATGATGTTCAATCATCAAATGGCAGAATGCCCTTCACGGGAATTTGAGTATATTTTATTATAAACGTAAATTATCGGTTTTCAATTTCACTGTTTTTCAATTCACACAAATGGTTGCTACATTATACATGTAGCAGAAGGCTGAAGGCAAACGAGGTGCAAATGAGGACTCAAGTTGCTTACTTAATTTTGTAACCAAATATTGTGCCCAATGAGCAAAAGACTTCAGGTTTTGGTCTAACAAACAGAAATCGCATTAATTATGACTTTAACATGACTGTATGCGGTCCATAAATATAATGTTAATGTAAAGTACACATTTTTGGAATGGGGACATACGCAAAATGAAGAGGACTGCGCTCAAGCCCTGATTGAAAGATGTTCAAAAACAAACAAATTTTTGCACCTCCAGAACGGTACTGTCTAGTTAGATGGGCAAAACAAGAGAGAAAACCCAAGGATGTGGTAGAGATCAATCACGTAGACATGTTTGATTTCAGAGCTCTATTAAAATATCATATATTATGGACTAATGCAAATTACTATAAATCACAAAATCACAATGATCCGTTTAAGATTAATTACAAGTGCGACTTGTCTAGCACTGTCTACTCGACCATGGTCGTGAAAAGTAACACCTAGCCCACGCAACGAGAAACTTCATTTTCTTTAATCACAAATATTGCCAATTCCAAAAGCTAAGACAGATGATTTACTGAATATGTGCAACAGTGAAATCATTCCTGGAGTTATATCGAGTTTTTCAGTAATTTCATACATGTCAATACCTACCACTGAAATTCCACCAGCAGATTCTGAGGAAGATTGATTTTATTATTTGTGAATACGAAAACCTATACCAAATTGTGTTCTCATAGGATGAAAATAAAATCAGCTTAATAATTAATAATATGCCAGTGTAAACAATTTCTTTTTGGTTGTATGTTTTAAATTTTGCATGGTTCTTTTGTCACATCATATAATTGAAAATTAATTCCAAACTAAAAATATAGTTGCATAATGATTTTTTTTCAGTTTCACGTATATTTTAACCTGAAGTGCACCCTTCCATCTAATCACCCATTGTTATTCCCTTGTCTGATTTTACTTTGATATTATTGATATATTAATTTACCAAGAATTCGTAAGAACGTTGGTTTGAAGTGATTGTAATTTTTATTTTTTGCTTTTAATTTTATTTCAATATTTACATACTTCCTTGAATTGGATTTTTGATTGAAATTGTTTCTTCTCTATTTTTGTCTGAATGTTTAATTTTTATCACGTCATGAAAGACTTAAATTTATTTTATGTTTTATTAAGTAATTTTATTTAGAGAGTATTTTTTCCAACCTACCTGTCTGACGACCCATACCATAATTTTTAATTATTGTTATTACCGAATTATGATTTAAAATACGCAAAAAATCCTAGGTAACGAAATGTTTTTAGTATGTACAATATATTTCAACAAAACTAGGACGACGTAAATTATAAGTATCACATACAACTAAATGCATGTAAGAGGTTCCACCGTAAACTATTGTATGTGCTTGATATAATATTTCGAACAAATTCTTTTCCGCAGTATAATGTTGTAACAGCATTTTCTGATAAACCGCAAAAAATATTAGATATCCTTAAATGCAAAACAAATCTATTTATAATTAACAATAGACATCCCAAATTTGGTGCAAAACATTCAAAAGGTCGACTTACACCAAGCTTTTGTATCTTTAAACCGCTCTCCTGTAAAGTTGCGATTATGAAGTTACAATACTATACGTAGGAGGTGTCGATATCTAAATTATATTTTATATAAATAAAAAATAGTTCAAGTAGTTATACATATTTAAATTATTAATTAGTCAAAAATATTTTGTGTAGGTTAGAGAAAACTTATTAAACAAAATTTTAAAAACACACAATTTGACCAAAAAATATTATGTAATAATAAGATGGAATTCACATTTTATAACGATTTTGTAATTGTAAGTAAGTTTATCTAAATCTATGTAATGCTTTTAAATACATTAAAATGTAAATTATCAAAAAAAAAATGTCTTAAGTTTCAAGCTAAGTATCTTTCTGCTAGGTGCCACTATCCGGTAGGTGAAGTATTCGCCTTAATCAAAATAGATTCATTGAATTAAAATAATTAAATATTTATACTAAGAAATCAGGAGACAAAAAGTTAAAAGTAATGATTTTAAAATTATATAAATATTAAGCCTGAAGAAATCATTTTTATAATCATATAGAATGTGTATAATAATATATACAATCAAGTTTATTTTATATACTATAATTAATTTATAAAACATTGCTAATCTAATTATTATTAAAAACAATATATAACTTTGCAGTTAATAAATAAATATTACAGCAATGCTAAAATATAACTTATTTTTAATTATATTACATAAATATATTTGGGCAGCGCTCAAAACGGAAGATTTTACGAACCGGAGTGCTTGACTATTTTATGAAAATATTAACATGGTTATTTTTTTCTTTCCATGTCCGATCCTAATAGGATCATAATGGGTCTCCACATGGTGGAGGTTTGTATTAACAGATTTTTTTTACGAGTAATTGATGTTAGCCACTTGCTCAACCTATTAGGTTCATACTATGACTTCAAACACAAATTGAGAAACAATATATGTATTTGCCAAACCCAGGATTCAAAAATGGGAAATGAGATTATAGGCCAATGCTTATGCCACGGGGCCATCTAGTCTAGTTATTTAATTTTATATAAAGTTAGATTTCTTGTTATATGGCCTATCTAGCTCAGATAGTTAAAAAAAATGTTTCACGAGAAGAAGCGATAGTGTTTGAGATCGATGTGCTCCGTTCATTTCGAGCCCTGTATTTGGATGCATAGGTACTAGATTTTTTAATATTTCTAAAATCCCTATTTTAAGTAACGTTAAAAACGTTTAAATATAAAACTGCCATTTTTATAACAGGGAGAGTAATGTAAAACTGAATAAAAATATGATTTCATCCGATAAAACCAAATTCGTAATAATATGTAATGTAAGCACACAATTGAAACAAATTTTCCACGTATAATGCCGCTACAGAGAATTGAAAAAAACAATACGAGGGTGGGTCAATAAGTCCTTAGAAAAGCCGACAGGTGGCGCGACTAGTACTGTAAGCGGTTTGTTTTCATGCAGCGGCACTACCGATTCAGTATGCTGCGAAGTTTCAATCAGATTGGTCGGGTTGTTGTGTGTTTCTCGTACATTTAAAAAAAAATTTGCTTGTTTACAAAAAATGGAGAAAATTGAGTTTAGAGCTGTTATTAAACATTTTAATATAAAAGGGTTAACAGCAAAGGAAATAAAAAATGAGTTGGATTTAGTTCACGGCACATCTGCTCCTTCACTTGCAACTATTTATAACTGGTTAAATGAATTTAAACGTGGTCGTACATCAACAAAGGATGAACCACGCTCAGGACGTCCTGTAGAGGTGACTACACCAGAAATGATCAATAAAATCCACGATATGGTGTTAAGTGACCGAAGATTAAAGTTGAGTGAGATAATTGAGGTTACAGGGATCTCAAAAGGTGCCGTCATTTCTATTTTACATGACAAATTGGGCATGAAAAAAATTTCTGCAAGATGGGTGCCGCGTTTGCTCACAGTCGACAATAAACGCAATAGGGTGGTGGCCTCTAAAGCCCTGTTGTCGCTCATGCAACGCAATCCGGATGAATTTTTTCGTCGCTTTGTGATTGTAGATGAAACATGGATACACCACTATACTCCCGAGACGAAAGAACAGTCAAAGCAGTGGATTGCGAAAGGCGAACCATGTCCAAAGAAGGCGAAAACCGTAAAATCAGCTGGTAAGGTTATGGCTACTGTATTTTGGGATGCACGTGGAATTATTTTCGTTGACTATTTGGAAAAAGGAAAAACAATAACAGGGAATTATTATGCATCTTTATTGGACCAGCTAAAAAACAAAATTGAAGAAAAACGGCCTCATTTAAACAGGAAAAAAATCCTCTTTCATCAGGACAATGCCCGTGTTCACACATGTTTACGATCAATGGCTAAAATTGAAGAATTGAAGTTCGAATTGGTCGACCACCCACCGTATTCGCCAGATTTAGCCCCCAGTGACTTTTTCCTTTTCCCAAACCTAAAAAAATGGCTAAGTGGACAACGTTTTTTTTCAAATGAAGAAGTCATCGATCGGACAAATGCTTATTTTGAGGACCTTCCGAAAACTTATTTTTCTGACGGTTTAAAAAAAATTGAGAAACGTCTAACCAAGTGTATTGAGCTCCAAGGAGATTATGTTGAGAAAAAAAAAAAAAAAAAAAAACTGTTTTAATGCTTTTTTCTAAGGAATTATTGACCCACCCTCGTATCACGTAATGCCAGTATTGAAAAATCCATCTTAGGTTGCACTCCCTAGTGTGCTTTACATCAGTGCTTCTCAAACTTTTTCATATCACGGCCCCCTAAATCAGAAATAAAAATTCAAGGCTCCCCCTGCTCCCTAAAAAGTTTAGTCTTTATTGACCAACAGTAGTTTATTTACCATTAATTATTATTATAGATACATTTTCATTAAAAATAATAGAAAACTTCATTTAAAAAAACGAAAAAAATAACTTCAAATTTATTACAGCTACAGCTACAAAAATAGTTTAATGAGGGGTATGATTGCATATTTTTACATAAAAAATCAATATCCTTTACAATGTTTGAAATGCTAAATCGCAGGGTTTGCTTCAAAGTCTCCGTTGAAAGACACGACCTGTGTTTATTTTGTATTTACCAGTAATGATAAAAATGCTATTTTACATAGGCATTTTGTCGCAAAAGGAATTATAATTACCAATGCTGCTTTTGCAAGTGGTATTTTTATCCAATTGTACTTTGGTCTTAATTATAGTTTGAAAAATATTTTCGTCCATTGATCACGTTTTTAAGATTTTTTTTTCAAATACTGAACTATTCCGCGGCTCCCTGGCAGGAGCTTCACGGCCCCATGGGGGTCCGCGACCCCCAGTTTGAGAAATACTGCTCTACATGATAACTTTTTACGAATTGAGAATTTTCACAAACGTTTGTAAGTATTAATTACTCAACTTTTAGTTCCTTTTGCCGTTTTAATGAAATCTTGTGTTAACTTTTTCATTCTGTATGCCAGGCGTAATATTCGGATCCACCCATTATGAACGAAGTTGAAATAGTTAGTCGTATTATCAGATTGGTGAAGTTTATATTGTTGCTTTGAAACTTTTCAACTGCTATTGAATTAGTTCTCGCCTCAAATAATAATTCGGGTGTATGGTCTATCGGAGAATATTGACACGGAACCCAAAATTATCCCACTTATAACTAGATTACACTTACAGAGTGATTGTCACACAATGTTCCATAATATTTCAATCAACGGTCACTAATAAAGTACGTAATAATTTTGATGTATTATTTTTTAACATGTATAATATATTTTCCGCTTGCCACAATATTAAAATTGTGTGCAGAAATTCAACTGTTACGCAAAAAATGTTTTATTATAGAAATTTGGTTGCGGGCTGCTACTAAAAATTACCTAGTATAAAATAGATCTACCATTATATATATTAATTATTTTGGTAAAAAAAGCATACATACAACTTTAAGTGTTTGAATTGTATAGATACAATATCTTAACTGCAATGGGAATATTTCATATTTTTTTTCAGCTTAGGATATCTTATGTCTGAATAGTTAACTGAAAAAATAATATTATACTTAATGTTTTTAAGTTACACTAAAATGAAAATTTAAATATTAATATTTAACATTCATAAATAACTAAAAAAAAAATACTAAGATATAATACGAGGGTGGGTCAATAAGTCCTTAGAAAAGCCGACAGGTGGCGCGACTAGTACTGTAAGCGGTTTGTTTTCATGCAGCGGCACTACCGATTCAGTATGCTGCGAAGTTTCAATCAGATTGGTCGGGTTGTTGTGTGTTTCTCGTACATTTAAAAAAAAAAATTTGCTTGTGGAAAATGGAAAAATGGAAAATGGAGAAAATTGAGTTTAGAGCTGTTATTAAACATTTTAATATAAAAGGGTTAACAGCAAAGGAAATAAAAAATGAGTTGGATTTAGTTCACGGCATATCTGCTCCTTCACTTGCAACTATTTATAACTGGTAAAATGAATTTAAACGTGGTCGTACATCAACAAATGATGAACCACGCTCAGGACGTCCTGTAGAGGTGACTACACCAGAAATGATCAATAAAATCCACGATATGGTGTTAAGTGACCGAAGATTAAAGTTGAGTAAGATAATTGAGGTTACAGGGATCTCAAAAGGTAGCGTCATTTCTATTTTACATGACAAATTGGGCATGAAAAATATTTCTGCAAGATGGGTGCCGCGTTTGCTCACAGTCGACAATAAACGCAATAGGGTGGTGGCCTCTAAAGCCCTGTTGTCGCTCATGCAACGCAATCCGGATGAATTTGTTCGTCGCTTTGTGACTGTAGATGAAACATGGATACACCACTATACTCCCGAGACGAAAGAACAGTCAAAGCAGTGGATTGCGAAGGCAAACCATGTCCAAAGAAGGCGAAAACCGTAAAATCAGCTGGTAAGGTTATGGCTACTGTATTTTGGGATGCACGTGAAATTATTTTCGTTGACTATTTGGAAAAAGGAAAAACAATAACAGGGGATTATTATGCATCTTTATTGGACCAGCTAAAAAACAAAATTGAAGAAAAACGGCCTCATTTAAACAGGAAAAAAATCCTCTTTCATCAGGACAATGCCCGTGTTCACACATGTTTACGATCAATGGCTAAAATTGAAGAATTGAAGTTCGAATTGGTCGACCACCCACCGTATTCGCCAGATTTAGCCCCCAGTGACTTTTTCCTTTTCCCAAACTTAAAAAAATGGCTAAGTGGACAACGTTTTTTTTCAAATGAAGAAGTCATCGATCGGACAAATGCTTATTTTGAGGACCTTCCGAAAACTTATTTTTCTGACGGTTTAAAAAAAATTGAGAAACGTCTTACCAAGTGTATTGAGCTCCAAGAAGATTATGTTGAGAAATAAAAAAAAAATACAAAAAAAAAAACTGTTTTAATGCTTTTTTTCTAAGGAATTATTGACCCACCCTCGTAATATAAAAATAATAATATATCAAAAGTACAGTGATATACTGATAGAACACATTAAGTCAGTTTTGATGGTTTTCTGTTTTAAATGTCAAAATTTATAAAATTTTATACGCTACGTCCTGGTAAAATGCATTATGTCATAGGATATATGTGTCGCTAGATTTCAAAATCCATAATAAATGAATAGGAGAAAAACAGCTTTTTGTTTTCTCAAATACACAGTCACAAGGGTGAAAGTTTATATTATTTCGAGTATAGAATATTTTAAATAAATAAATTCCACATTTTGATAATGCAGAAATGTTAGAAAGCAGTAGTTCTTCAGCAATTCACAAAAAAGTAAAAAATACCTAAAGGTGGACTTGGCTGCTTTTGAAATGTAGCTACACATATATCTACTAAAGTTAAATAAATTGTCAATAAAAAAGTAAGTACTTATTCATTTTCATAAAAATTTACCGTTCCCAATACTTATTTATGTTAAAATAACTAAAGACTTTTCTGCATCCATATTTTAATAAATTAGAAGAAAACCCTTCAAATTAAATATAAAATAATATAAATCTAGATATTTTTGAAAAAGATTTGAATAAAATATCATAGCAACGATTTCAATAAAACAACGAAATAGATTCGATGGTTTTATGAATACACAAACCATAAAACCATATTGTATGTATATATCTCTGTAAATTTCAAATTGCTTTATGGGCCAAAGAAGAATTCGCAAAAGCCGAAACAGTGGCTGCTTATTTTACATTTTACTTTTTGTGTCTGCCATATAAATAAGATGAAAGCTATTTTATTTTTTCGGTAAAGGTTTAATAATATAGTCACGTAGTGGCGTGACGTTGCGATACGAGGAGAACACTGCAGTCCTCCCTGGTCCCCTTGAGACACCGCTGGTTGATATGATACAAGTCCTGAGGTGATATGACTTTTACTCCTCAGTAATCAGATAAACGAATGAGATCGTAAGCTTTCGCCGTAAGTAATAATATTAGTGTTGTTTTTGGGGTTTATCACCGTGTTATGAATATTAAATGATTTCAGGTAATACTACAGTGATTCCCAAATGTTTTTTTTTCTGTAGGGTTTGACTATGTGAATATAACATAGTAGTAAAAACACAAAACCCCCTGTTATTAAAGTGAAGTATAGAGTATAAGTAAGTTTATATTTTACACTTAAGGGGGATCACATCAAAAGTTGCGATTTTATAGATACATATATTACCCAAATTACGAAACATATACGTCAAGTTTTATTAAAATATAATTAAAATTATAATCCAATACAAATTAACCTTTGAGGCATCTTAACTAGATGTCATTAATTATAATTATTATATATTAATTAAAAAAATTAGGTTTGCCATCCCTGTGATAGACCATCATATTGTGATAATACGCAGTGTTATTATAGTTACGTCACATTCATTCAATTTCTTCTCATCGGATATTTAAATGAATAAACATAATCTTTTAAAGCTGCTTTTACCGTTTAAACGTAGTATTTTTTAAATATTCATAATATTATTATCGTATGGCATTTATCAGTCAAAGACCTTTTACACATTTTCTGGTATCCCTCAAGGCTCAAACTTAGGGCCGTTGTTGTTCACGATTTAAAAAAATGACATAGTATGTTTATAACTGATATGTTAATAAAAAATGGTATGTTTTTGTTGTTTGTTGATGACTTGATGGAAGTTGCCACCTTGGAGGATTGTCGCCAACTCCAACTTGATATAGATAATATATTAGATTGGGGCAGGCGTAATAAACTGGACTTAAATATTGATAAACGCAATGTTATATCGTTTACTAAATCCACACGAGTATTGTTTTTACAGTATTCGATGCATGGCAGAATTCTCTCGCGAATATCATCTGTAAGGGATCTTGGCATTACGTTTGACACTAATCTGACGTTTAGTGGTCATATAGATACCATTTGCAAAAAGGCGCTAAAAATGTTAGGCTTTGTCTTGCGTACTTCCCGGGTCTTTTCGGATGTTACGGTACTAAAATTTTTCTATAACTCCTTAGTTAGAAGCAGACTTGAGAGTGGGTCTATCGTTTAAGCCCTGCATCAGTTGAAGTACGGCCTTATGATGGAGAGAGTCCAAAAGAAATTTTTGAGACTCCTTTACTTTCGGCTGTATGGATATTATCCGTGACTCTATCCGACTGACATTCTCTTAGGTATGCTTACATACTGTAGCTTAAAATTTAAAAGAGATCTTTATTTAGCTACATATTTTTTCCGACTTTTACGCGGCGTAAATGTGAACTCTGCCATTCTTGGTGGTGTTGGCTTGTGTCTCTGATCTGCATCTGAATCGAGGGCATCCGTTGTTTGTTCTCCCAAGGTACAGAACTAACCTGCCATTAGTGATGCCAATTGGGAGGGCAATAACCATGTTTAATGTAATCGCTTCGGATATTGATATATTCCACTTACGTGAGGGTGAATTTAGGTGGACGTTGGTTTATAAGTTTTTAAGATAGGGTCTATCGATAGTTCACTCTATGTGCTTTCATCTTCTTTTTTTTTTGCTTTATTTTATTTCTTTTGTTGTTTTATATCTTATTTTATTTATTATTTTATTACTCCATGTAATTAAGTCACATATCTCTGTATTTTTATTATATAAATTGTTAAAAAACACTTATTTTATGCCATGTCGTGAACTCTTTTAATTTGTAATTTGTTATGTTTATTATATGTAAAATAAATAAATTTGATTTGATTTGATACATATTCAAAGAAAGGAGTCATTTCGTTTATATTTTGTTATTTAAACCTCTTTTACGAAGAATTACTGTAAGTACCACATAAAATAAAGTCAGAAAACTAATAAAACATTGAATGAAATGTTAATTGCTTTAGGCATATGAATTTAAAATGGGTAAACAACGTATGGTGGTATATTGAAAGTCTATATTTGTTGCAAATATTAATAACATTTGTGGTCTATATTTAAATTTATGAACTGTTGGATAAATCATTTTTCATTTTTCAAGCAAGTATAAAGTGTGAATTTTAAAAAATCATTCCAAATACGTGACAATTCATAAGTTCCCACGCTTATTTTTGCGGATTTTCATGACAATGCTTTTATTACTTTTAAAATAAAAGTGATTGTGTCAAAATAAAAGCATTTGTTTAAAAAGGCAAGATTGTGAACAAAAGGCTTTATGAAAGCTGCCAGCGAAAGCTCTCCTCCAAAATGGTGTCAAACTTATTACTGTAGGAATTTTAAATTTTGTACTTACAAAATAAAATATACTTTTTAGCGAAATAATACTTTTATTCGCCCGATGTTGAAAACAAGTTTTGTATTTTATGTTATTTTTGTCCCAATGTATGTACGAGTAACGCTAGCTATTGTTGAATCTAAAGAATTTTACTTTTCACTTCTTTGAATATTTTCACTAATTTAATACAAGGATGTTGGTACTATATCAACATCGTCAATAAGTTTTTAATAATATTATATTATCAAGTCAACACTACTACTATGATCAAAGAATCAATCTTCATCAATAGCGATGGACGTATTTATGTTTGATTAATAATAATTAGAGATTGCAATACCGGTATTTCAAAACCGGTATTTATTGTTTTATGGATACCGAAATATCGGTTTCAAAAATATATATAATACCGGTATTTTTGGTATTAATAAAGCATACACGTAAGTATATGTTTTTAATTTTATTTATTATTTATTTTATATATTATTTATTATTATTTTTTAATATTGTATACGAATTTAATGTTATTTTTTCATTACTTACCACTAATTATATTGTATATTATTAAATTTATTGTATACGTTTTATGCTGCCAAAACGCAAACATATTACCGAAACCAACAAAAGTTATATGACATTAAAATAAAACGCCTCAAATATACTGTCAAAGTCGCGATGAATTAACATAATATTTCGAAAAAATAAAACACTCGTGGCAAATATTTCTAATTATTCTATAACTATTGATCCAACTAATCTAACTATTTATCTAACAAACGTTGAATCTCAGAGAGATATTTTTGTACCCGGACTTAAAGTAGGTATTTGTAAAAATTACCAGTTCTAAAATATTATGATCTATACATATTTACAAAAGTCAACATAATAAATGTAGGTAGGTACTTTGGGTTGCTATAAAATAGTGTTTTAAATAGTTATATTTTATTGATAGGTATTTCTTTTTCCATAAGATGTTTTGACGAATACCGGTGTTTAATAAGAAATACCGAAATACCGATATTGACATATTCATTCGGTATTGCAAACATTGTAAAAAGATCTCATATTACCATCAATTCAATATGCAACCATTTAGTCTATAGTTATGTTTAAAAGTTATAGCTCTAAAATTTTACTTTTTGAAAAAGAAATCGATAAAATTGGTTTTGATGCCATCAAATTTCTATTAGCTATCCAACTATTTTTATGTATAATTATTTCTAATACATACTTAATTGAATATATTTTTTCAAATCTAGTTAAAATGGCTTTTTTGTAGCTTATATTAACGTAATAATATTACTGAATTCTATATAATAAATGGTGACAGGATTCCTTATTTTTTATATTCACATCTTTGCACTTGTGAAAAAGGATTATTAATAATTTATATTTGTTTATTGGCAAATAAACATTAAATAATAACATTAACTTTCTTCCATATTATAAAGAATATAGAATAATAATTGATTGCCGATTCCATTTCAATAATTAAATTAATAATATAAATCACCATAAATAATTATATCAATATTATTTTATCTTTTTTAAAATTACGAAAGAGGTGACTAATATTGTCTTCAATAAAATCACAAGCAATATTTTTCAACCTTCCTCAAATTATTAACACTTTGATGAGTTTTGTGCCATTTTAACAATTATCGTTAACATTTTTATTCAGTAAAGTAAGACTGATTTAATTTCTGCGAAAGTATTTTTTGTCATATTTAAAAATTTAAATATATATCCTATACAAAATTTAACGTAAATGTCTAGTGTATAGTGTAACAAAAATGTAATTCTGTATTATTAATAATGTAACTATTTATGACTGTAGTTAAAAAAATGTATGTATACTTTTGTAAACCATTGTAAAGCAGAATAGCCTTCCATTCAGAGAAGAGCTCAATTGCTTCCAAATAAAGAAAAAAAAATATCCTATACAATATACATCATTCAATAAATCAATTGATTTAAATATTAAATACCTGAATTATGCTTCTTTTGTTTAACGGCACACGTGCTCGTTGTAGGTCAAAATTGAGTTTTTATTGTATTTTCAAACCATGATCCTGGACACTCCTTAAACGTTTTAGATAATCTAGTTATATAATTTTGAAGCCTTATTATCCTTTATAGTTATTTTAAGCATTTGATGACTGCATAAAGTATTTTTGTTACATAAAATAGTATTCTTTTAAACCTCTCGCTCTAATGTTTTAGAATATAGTCATATTTCGGTACATAACTGTGCAGTGGTGTAAAGTTTGTCAATTTATGGCTACGGCCGCATGTTGTAGCTTAACCACTGGGGAATGACAAAAGAAATGGCGTATTTCATAAAAACACTACCTTATTCTTAGGTCAATAATTATTATAAAGCAATCATTATTCATAAGATGTTTATCACACTTAAATGGTCAAAGACATAGCTTATAATAAGTATCTTTAGAATCATCGTCAAATGTGTTAATCTTGCCGATTTTTTGAATAATAAAATGCCTAATTCTTGTAAAATTTGGGATCACAGAGATTATCAATATAATTTTTTATCGTGAATATTTTACAAAAATTATCTCGTAATAAATTATACTGATGGTTTTATAAATGCGTTTAAAAATTAATAAACGTAAAAAATTTTAACACCACTGCACAGTTATGTACCGAAATATGACTTTATTCTAAAACATTAGAGCGAGAGGTTTAAAAGAATACTATTTTATGTAACAAAAATACTTGATGCAGTCATCAAATGTTTAAAATAACTATAAAGGATAATAAGGCTTTAAAATTATATAAATAGATTATCTACAACGTTTAAGGAGTGTCCAGGATCATGGTTTGAAAATACAATGAAAACTCAATTTTGACCTTCGACGAGCATGTCCCCCCTTGCATCATAAATTTGTCAATAAAACATGGATTTTTGTCAAACTTTCTTTGTAATCTATTATATTATGAAAATGACGTTGGATTAAAAATAAATCTCTCAAATCGTAGATATTAGGGGCATGCGTTGACTTTATGCTGTAGAAAATCTGTTGAAAAACGCGTATTATTATATATGCATAGTATCTGTTCCAAAATATCTACTTAGGGGATGTAACTAATTGATACTTAGTCGAAAGCATGATGGTCGATATTGACGAGTTTTAGCTGTGAAATATTTAACCATATTTACGTTATATTTGTAATCAGCTAAATGACCCAGCTTTACTTGATTAACTCTAATGGCGTCGGTTCGTTGATGAATTTATTTTTATTATCATTAATAATTTAATAAGAACTGAATTAAATATATCGGGAGAAGATTTTTAATATAATAATTAGCTCTGCTCTATTTTGTAAGAATATCCTCATTAATATTTTAATGTTTGTCACAAAAACGTTGTCGATTTTATACTGTGCAAGTAAAGTGGGAATATTTCATAGTTAAGGTATAAAGTATTTAACAGATGCATCCGATAATCTCATGGTATTACATTGAATGTTGGCATGGTTCACATTTTTTAAGTCTAATCGTGCGTTTCGTCTATGTATTTTTTTGTATCAAAAATTAATGAATAAGAGCGTGTTTTGGCTTTTCTTCAATTTTGTTTTTAAAATTTCCGCACTATGTATAATCTTTATTTTTATAATATTATTTATTACTATTAAGACCATGTCCGATCCTAATAAGATCATAATGGGCTTCCACAGAGTAGAGGTTTGTATTAACAGATTTTATTTTTTACGAGAAATAGATGTCAGCCACTTGCTCAACCTATTAGTTCCATACCCTGACTCACACACAAATAAAAAAACAATATGTATACTTGCCAGACCCAGGATTCGAACCTGGGACCTACGGCGTGATAGTCCAACGCTTAAGCCGCGCGGCCACCGTGGGTGTATTATATATTAAATGGCATAAAATTAATAGATAATTTATTAATAACTATCGGCATGAGATTTAAGTCACTTTGCCCGGATGGGCCCCGATGAATTGCGATGAGATAGCTACGCTGCTGTACCTATTGTCCCAAATGTGGTAGTTATTAACGTCTTCAAACTGAGTGCTGCAGTAGTCGGCGGCTCTCGTGGTGCAGTGGGTAAGGCGCTGGCCTTCCATTCGAGAGTTCTGGGTTCGATTCCCGGTCATAACAAAAACATTTATGTGTTTTTCTCAAAGCCTGGGTGTTTGTGATTGTTCAAAATTACTAACAACCACCTTGTACAAAAAAGCAAGGATATGGTTATTAATAATTCAAAAAAAAAACTGAGTGCTACTGATAAAAACCTTTTTTCGACATTTAAACATGGCTTTCATCTTCGCTACGTTTATTTTTAAGTCTACTTTGCTACTTACATACATCAGCGAGTTTCTGCATTATCTGAATAATGCTTCCAAAAGTAGGGTCCTATTGTATTTAAAACACGAAGTGTTCAACCCGTGTATAATACATATTTTTATATATATGCGTGCAAAAATCTGTGCCCTTAATAAAAGAAAGGTTTAGAAACTAATAGAACAGCGTTATATAGAGAGATTGATACTGGGTAAGGTTTATTAGATAAGTGAACCAAAAAAAAATGCGATGTAAAAGAGTTAGTCAAAAAAAAAATGTTAATTAATAGGGATAAACATAATTTAAAGAATCATTTAGTGATTGGTAAATAAAAGGTTCGTAAAATACACGTAGATGCCGCAGAATTAACAAAATAGTTACCCGTGTTCTGCGCAAGTATCCTTATAGCAACGCAACGCAACGCTACTTCTTTTTAACTCATTCCATATTGTCTATACCACAGTTGGAGCATATATATACCTCACGGCGTCCCCAAGAAACAATGTTCCTTGCCAGTCCTTCTTTTACCTAGATAGGTTGTGCCAGAATTTCTTACGCCGATAGTATTTAGCAATCTTTGAGGTCGCCAGAATCAAATTGGGTTGAAAAACAGACAAGTTACGTTGAAATTCTTTTGGAGCAATCCATTGCATGTGACCAAGCCAGATCCAACGTTGCTTTTTCACCCTCGGTTAGATGACAGGCTGTATGGTCCACTTTCTTAATTTTTAGTTATTTCTAAAGTTATTCTACCGCACACTTAGTATTAGCCGGAAAAAGAATACACTATATTCTCAAAACTCAGTATATTATAATAATTGCTCTGAGCCTTCGTAAAATGTTAAGATTTTCTACCCTAAAATAGCACCGCCAAAATTCAAGTGTCCAATATGTGGAATTTGGTTTTAACTGAGTTCCATATATCTCGCACTGAGTTAAATGTTGCTTCAGCTATTCATAGTTGTACAAAAAGCTCTCTTTGCTAATATATGCTGAAAGCTTTCAAAACTCTCAATTTTTCTCAAAGGTGAAATTCTGGATTAGGATTCAATTCAATTCAATTTATTTATTTTTACATATTGTGGACATTACAAATTATAAGTTTAAGACGTTCACAATATGACACGAAACATTATTATAAAGAAGAAAGAAAACGAAAAGTAGTAAAAGGGATAAAAATGAAAATATAAAAAGAGAACATAATATAAACATACAACAGCCGTAAAAATATAATTATACATAATATATAAGTTCAAAGAAGTAGATACACTGAGTGTGCTAAGGAGATCCTATTTTAAGAATTTATAAAATAGTGTCCACCTAAACTCACACTCACGCAAGTGGAATATATCAACACCCGAAGCAATTTCATTGAACATAGTTATCACCAACCCAATTAGCATTACCACTGGCAGATATCTGTTATTGAATAAAATTTCGGTTTTATTCATGTCGATTTTTAATCCGTGGTGGGAAAAAGTGTTATGCAGTCTGGCAATTGTCTTTTCAATGCCCTCAATTCAATTTTCGAATTGGATAGTATCATTGAAAATAAAATAAATATACCTGTACCATACCTGACAGCTATGCTTCGGTCAGGTGTTATTGACTTGCGTTAAATTAAGTCAAAGAAGATGCTGAATCGCAAAAACTGAGTCAAAACGCATGCGACAAAAATGCAATTAGCTTAGAGTCCTTGATTAAGCGATGGATTGATCCAGATTGTATGTACAAAGTATGTATAAAGTATGTACATAATACCTATAAAGTTTTTTTTCATAATAAATCGCGTGTCATGCGTCACCAGTAAAATTATTTTGATACTTACTATTTTAATATCATTTTGATCGCAGAGCGCGAAGAAATATACGCGCACCATTAGGTTTTTTTAGCACCGCGTTGCTTGATAAATAAATGATACCAATTCGACAGTTGATTTTACAACCAGTCATAAAAGTCATAGATATTTTTTCAGTTTCTGCACATGTCAATTGAGTTGACACGTCTCAGATTCTCGTGGCACCCTTGTCAAATGAAACCATTCAAGATTCCTGTAACGGACGTCTGTGGCTGTCAGAATGGAAAAATTCAATAAAGCCGATCAAAAAAAACTTCCCTTCGAGGATTCAATATGAACATATTATATCGTAGGAGACTTTTATTCTTTACTTCAATAAACAAGATTATTGGTTTGCGCTCTAATATTAAATATACCAACGAGGGTCTATCGATTTTCAAAAGGAATGAGAGTATTGATTCAGAAGTTAAATAAGCTTCATATTATAATATTGTATGACTATAAATAGGAATACTTGTAATCAATCTTGGTTAAGTATGCTGAATAACCACAACGAATATTATATAATATAATATAATAAAACCACCCACATATAATATTCTAAGGAAGTACCATGACGTAACTGACAGATCTGATATTATTCAAATATATATCAGAATTTACAGGAAGTTATATTATAATTCGTAATTTGAAAAAAACCTGAGAAACATACATATTAAAAACAATCTTTAAAAAATAGTTAGATAAACTGAGTGGGGTTCAAACTGACATTTTTTATTGTCCGTAATAGCCCTTATCTTTTGAGCTATCGATTAAAGCAAATTATTACAAATACCTACACATTCTGACTATTCTGAATATGGGTTTATAGCTCAAAACAGTAAGTTGTCAACGTGAACGACCCAGCAAAAATAGTTGTCTTACAAAAAAAAAAAAATATACTATGTACTTAAATGTCAGTTCCAATAATATCTGAAATATCTAATGTATTTCAAATTTCATCGAATGAAAGGTCACCAGTTTTATAATTAGATAATTTTAATAACATATAGTTGATGTCAGTTATTCTACGTTGGAATTAATAAATTAAGAAAATTAAACATCATGTGATTTCGTTATCAAATAAAAAAACTCATATTGATTAAGTGACGTAACGTTTATTTTAATTTTATTTATATATCCTTAAATATCATGTATTTCCCATATTTAAAAAAAATCAATTTCACTTCATTTTAATATTATTGTTTGTTCGTATTTGTTTATTAATTAATTAATTTTACATTAATGCTATGGAACTGCCAAATATTTTCGGAAAGTATATAATATTATTATATAGTAAAATAAAATATAATATAAGTACATAATCCACAAAATTTTATGACGATCAGAACATGTATATCGTTCAATTAGAACAGCATTATAAACGCTATGAAATGGGTCTTGGTCATTTTAAATGTATGTGAATTCTCATATTATTGTCACCTCAATACTACAACTAGATAACTCTGATTTGGCCATTGTTGAGAAAATGAAATTTAAACTTTAATTGATTAACATTAAACTAGTCTACAAGTATTATTTTAAATAAAAATGGAAAATTGTACTTGTCTACTATTTGGGAACAATTAAAAGAAAAAATAATTTAGATAGATATATTATTTTATTTATTTGTTGCATTTATGGTTTTAAAGTATTATAATATTTTCAAACACAAAATTAATACAGTTCCCATTGACTTCTGACTTACCTAGTTTTATCATTTTGTAGAGAAGAAAAATGTAGAATAATTTTCAATAGATACCTCAAAAAGAGTTATTACCAATCAAGTTATCTAGTTGTAGTATTGAAGACGTTACGATATAATTTTGATATACTTATTATAGGTATTTCGTTTTTATTTTATTATTTTTTATTTGCATAAATACTGAGGTTAGAAATTATGGAATTCCGCTTTCCGATATTAGATAACCCTGTTCGATTTATTATTTATTATATTTAAAATTAAATTAATTTATTTTAACCCAATAACCAATTATATAATATAATAATAATTATTATATGCAAAGCAACCTATGAATCTCAAGAAAAGCGCATCTTCAGCAAAAATGTGTACTGCCCTAACAGTGTGAAATTTATTACGAAAAAAAGATTCTATATCATCCCTTATTCAATTGCATCCACCGATAAAACTGAACTTATTCAAATTATCAGCACAGCTGGGTATCGTATATTATCATTTGATATCCCACCCGAAATATTCACAACCGCGATATAAAATCGCAAGGAAAAAATTACAAGTCGTTCATCTTCTCCCACAGCGATTTTCCCCCATCGCATATTTTTCTGGAGGGCGAATAGCCGCAAAATGTGGCCAAATTTTCATGCATACTGTATCGTCTCATCTCCAAATGGGTAACTGAGGACAGACGAACCCTCCGCACTGAGTCACTCTTATTTATTATGACACGCCAATCTCCCTCCTTGGTGCGAATTCTGGTACAGGGCTGGACCAAACACGTCATGCTTTTTACCTACCTATAAAATCTTTTACTTGAATTTGAAAAAAAAGTGGAAAATATTGATTGAATATTATCTAGTAATTTTGTAAAAGCTAATTAGGTTCCTTTGTATAAATGTTTAAAGGAAACAAAACGTTAAAATTATCCAATTATGACCTCATAATCCAGGGGAAATTATTTATCAAAACTAAAAAAATGATCAACGCATCATAAACACTTCACCATGTCGACTAATATTTTGATATAATAGATTTGTAGCATTTATAATCGATTCTAAGAAAGAGATATTTGTAAACTTAGAAACATAAATTTATATTTGGGCTTTTTAAAAACTTGGTTATATTTATTTTTATATCGTATATTTGATGTTATGGAAAACTACACTGAAAACTTATCCATTCATAGATAGATGGGTATTTTAGTGCAGCGTTTTATTAAAATTATTATTAATTCACTATTATAATATTACCGTCAACGCCAAATCACGAGGGCCTACGATACAGGTATTTATAACGTAGAAAAAGATGAAGAAAATAACATGCTTTTCTCGAAGAAGTATATAAATTAAAAAATAGTTTTTATTATAGAGTATTTAAGCATGAATGTCTCCTTAATCTCCTAAATGACCTAAATGATACACTGATTTCTTATAAACGCCACTTTCTTGATTTTTTAACATTTTCTTTGCAATTTGTGCACTCTCAAAATCGCTTTTAAATTTAACGTAATCTTAAAGAAATTGATATATCTTCCATAATACAATCTTGTTTTCTATCCGCCACTACTATAATTCTATATACCTTTTTGTCAACCTGTCACAAATTAATTTTAATGTCGTTTATTACTTTCTATAAATATTCCATACATAACATATTTTGTAGGTTTATTAATATCATTCTGTACCTCAGAGGCAGACGGATGCAAATCCAAATACCCAATTGTTCAGGAGAGCCAAAAATTATTTTTTATTTTAAACGAATACTCATAACTACTAAGAAAATATACATAGAATGATCATTATTTTTTTTATTCTACGTAAAAGTAGTGTGGATTTGCATCCTTCTGCCTCTAAAGATATTTTGTTAATGTGGATTTGTATCTTATTTACCTAGCCTAAATAAAACAATTTATAAGTTAAAAAAATTTATAGGTATAAATATAACAAAGCAAAACACATTTTTTTTTTAAAATTTTATTATGTCATCGTCATCATTACCAGCCTGAATCTATTCACTGCTGGATGAAGGCTTTGCTAATCTCCAAGCTGATTGCACTTCTCTCGTTCCTGTGCGTTGCGTTGCCAAGTTTTTCCGCAGAACTTTATCATTTCATCGATCCAGCGGCCTCTAGGTCTACCTTGCGGATGTTTTTTTATCTCTTGGATACCACTGGATGACTATATTTGTCCAACGATTGTCCTTTCTTCAAGCCATGTTCCAGCCCATTTCTTATTTGAGGTTTTTAGCAAACTCTATCACATCATTAATCCTTGTCTGTTCCCTTATCCACTCATTCCTTTTTTTGTCCTTTTGCGTTATGTCCAGCATGCACATTTCCATACCACGGTGTGCTACTCTAAGTTTCTCAATCTCTCTTTTACTTAGGTTCAATGTTTCACACGCATGTGGTTACGGGAAGTTTACACTGGTTGAACACTTTGCACTTTAGGCATTTTCGAATAAATTATTCAGGCGGCCAAAAGCACTCCAGCCTAGCTTTACTCTGCGAACAATTTCATCAAATATACATCCATCTATAGACACTTATTGTGCCAGATAGATGTAGTTTTTCACCTGTTCAAGCTGAATGCCATTGATGAGGATCTATTTTTGGCCCGAAAAGCAGTTGAACATGACTTTATTCTTTGATACATTTATTTTCAAGCCTACTTTATTGCTTACTCCAGCGAGTTACTGCATTCTGCTTTGGAGGCCTTCTGAGTCTCGCAAATTACTATTTATTGTTATCGGTAAAGCGTAGATGACTCACGTATTCTCCATTTATGGGGACCCATGTCATTCCAGTCAAGTTAGCTTCTAATATCGTCTAAGTCTTCAAATGTAGCTGTAAATAGTTTAGGTGAGATTGTATCACCTTGTCGCACTCCTTTGCTGATAGGAAATACGCGATGGTTTATGGAGATGTTGTTGTGCTACTGTATATATTATTGAAAATATTTATATAGCGCCCGGGGAATCCTTGATTTCTGAGTGCATCGAGTATTGAAAATTTCTTTATGTAATCAAACGCTTTCTCATAGTCTATGCAACCCATGGATAGTGGCAGCTTGTATTCCTGTTACCGTCTGATTTCTTTGATGACTTGGATAATATGGTCAATAGTGCTGTATCCTCCTCTAAAGCTCATTCTCTTTGCTGGTTCTCGTCTAGTACATATTGCGTTTGACGGTTTGAGAGAATTTTAGCTTAGTGGATTATTGGCTTTGCATCCTTCTGCTTCTAAGGTAGGTATGGCATTTGCATCTTTATGATATGCATATCTTGGACTAGGACTTTTATCTCTCTGCCACTAATAGATAAAGCCTTTAGCATGACGATTCTTAAAAAAACTCATTTCCCCAAAAATGGAGTTGAATCCGTCTGCCTCTGAGGTACAGATTTTATCTAACTCTATATACAATGCATCTTTATCAGAAAATAAAACCATACATTTTGCAATCGTACAGTGATAAGGATAATATTATAACAGTTGTGAGACTATATTTTGTTGACTTTCATAATGATTCATGATTTTAAAATGAATTGTATATTTCGCTTCAAGTAATGGGTTTCACAGAATGGAAGCAAAATTTAAAAAAACTTGTTACGAGAAATAGTTTTTAGTATTTGACCAATCCATTGGGTTGCGCTACATCGAAAAAAATAAATGTAAGTATATTTTTACTGCAAGAATAACATATCCAAAAAATTAAACTTTCCTCGCACAAGTGACAAATAAGTTAAAAATTAATATCAAATTAACGTGAAAATATTTAAAAGATATATCTCAATTCATTGTTATTAGTCTGAATCAATTCACTGCTGACTGAAATCCTTTTCAAGATGATTCACTGCTATATTGAAAAATCTGAGTTTTCCGGCTAGCGAGACTTACTATTAATCTACCAGGAATTAAATAAAATTGAATTACTTATTAAAATTCTAATTTCAATTACAAATAACATAACTCATCGAATTATCGTATATTATGTAAAGGGTAGAAAAAAAATGTGAGTTGCGGATAGACTCTATTGCATCCCTGGTAGAGTGCATTATCCCCCTCATCCCCCTTTTGCAGTCTCACGTCCGCTCGTACTATTTTCTTCCCCCCTCCCCCGGCGACGACATTTTCCCAGCAAATGTACAAAGACCTCCAGGATAAACCCTGGTGCTCTTTTTGCAGACGTGATTTATCGGAGCTTGTCTTTTATTGTCTGCGGTGTGACGGGTCTTTTTTCGGTTGATAAAAACGCCATTACAGTAATGAGTATTGCGACATGACTATTTCGCAGTCTCGATGTGAACTGCATAAAACATGCCATGCGAATAATAATTATATCCTTATAAACGTGAGAGTACCTTTACGGAGTCGGGTTTAATTTGAGTGCTTTAGAATTCAAATAAACATCATGTATAATAAAAATAAACATAGATTGTTCAATAAAATTATCATTTTTTAGAAATGATTTACCTATAAGTAGGTATAACTTTCTTTTGATGATTTTGATAAAATAATAATTAGGCATTTGAGTGATTTTAAAAACAAACATAAATAAATTTACATAATTTGAAACACCTTAGAAACACTTTTTATAACAGGGTTGGCGAACCTTTTTACGTACGCGTGCCAAAATTTCTCAAATATTATTTTTCGACTGTCTGACATGCCGAGCAGTTTTTCAGGTACTGTTCGGTTAAAGCGGATACAGCGGAAAACGCATTTTGAAAATAGCCGATAAACTGGATTATTTGTTAGTTTGGGTTAGTTTAGATTAGGTTAGGTTGGGTTAGGTTAGGTTAGGTTAGGTTTGGTTAGGTTAACCTAACAAATAATCCAGTTTATCGGCTATTTTCAAAATGCGTTTTCCGCTGTATCCGCTTTAACCGAACAGTACCATTATACCGTTTTTCATTTGGAAGAATAGTTTTTCTATTATTTATTTCCTATTAAGAATGATGAGTTTCTAGATACCGCTCACAGAACATAGTATATAATATAGCTTTATATTTTTTTTAGATTACGCCATACATTTTGGTCCACTAATTTTGAAACTGTCTTCACTTCACTACTACTACTACTACTAGCTTAACCAAGTTTGTGTCTTATTTGGTGCAGTCATTTTTTGTCGGTAGAAATGAATTTTTTAAATTTATAAATTAGTTTGCTTCTTTACGCACAAATTGACACTAGAATTGCTCCAATCAAATGAGACATTCTGTCATTACAGTGGTCTCAAGCATTGTAAATCGATCAAAATGAGAGGTTTGTGTAACGGCATCCCCCGCCACCTGATGACGTTAGGTAAGATTAGGTTTGGTTATTTGTGACGAATAAATCTTAAGGACCAATGTTTGCAATTATATAGTTACATTAAACGTAATGCTTAGTCTTGAAGAGTATTTGCCTGCTATTTTTTATACAACGCGATCTGTCATTTTATTATTATTATAGGTATTTTTTTCTCTTCAAACGCGTGCCGTGCAAAATCATCTCGCGTGCCTCTGGTGGTGGCCATAGGTTCGCCGCCACTGCTTTATAATATTCAACTGAGCATTATTAATTTAATGATAAGCGATTGCAAAACTGAATGAAAATATCAATACCGGTACTTTGGTATTTTCTATTGAATACGGGTATTAATACAGGTATTTGTAAAATAATTGGAAAAAACAGAAGTATCTACAAATAAATAGAATATATTATGTAAAATCTCTTTAAAATATTAATATTTTATAGCATGTGTCTTTGCTGGTCACCAAGGACGATTAATGGCCATGGAAGTAAACCAGACATCGCGTAATCCAAAAAAAAAATCCTATTTAGCCTTTTATGTCAATTAATACATTTTGTTTCCACTGTCAATACCGAATATATCGGTATTTTCTGATTTTTAAAACCGGTTTTTCGGTATCGAAAAATACTTGGATACCGGATTTATGATTGCAACAATAGTATAATCAGTCAATCATAACATACGAATTGCATGGATGTAGATTCAAGTTTCATATAGGTAGTACAAATATTTTTCTAAAACAAATCTAATGCTTTTATATACTATGCATGTTTAACAAAGAATGCTACAATCTTAAATATTATATATTATTTATTAAATAAACATTGTTAATTTATAAATGAATTATTTTCAATTAACTGTGCTCTGGACCAATAATTGTTTTTCTTGTGATTAATTTATAATAACTATGCTATTTGAGGTTTTAATTTTTCAAGAAATTAATACTATATTTTTTGTAATTTAAAAAGATTTATAGGTGGCATTAGAATTACTCAAAATTATAGGTTTGACATCCTTACACTTGCTAATAATTGTAATTAAAATATCTTAATTATAATATAATATTGAAAACGAATGATAGTCATTATTTAACTTATTCTGAAATACTCGTAGTAATATAACCTTACCCTTGATTCAATAAAACAAAGGAATTTCATTAGATTGGTAACAGTGTGCTTTTTCTATATATTAGGGTTACATTAAGGTTTTTACAATATTTTTCTATATATTTTAAGGTTATACAGATTTCAAAATATACCAATTAGAAAATCCTAGAATTTATTTTGTGGTGTCCTAATGGTGGAGTCCTAATGGAGGAAAATCCTAAAATTTTGTGAGTGAGATCCGTATACATAATAGATATTTTCAGTTTCTCCAGAATTCTTGAGATGCTTGAGTAATCGACATTATTACGAAACTACCCCTTGTGTTATTCATTTCTCGATCACCACCTCTGCATAATATAGTTCGCTTGTTTATATTTAATGATTTTTATCAAATTAAATTTGTCACAAGTATTTTTAAAGGTATTTTTCATGTTTAATTAAGCATTATGTATTTTCCCGCCATAGTACAAATTAATGTTCCCAACTCTATAAGTTATTATTGTACTACATAATATATTTATTATAATATATACAAAAGTAATACTTTGTTGATTTATCTTATAAATATATTATACCATACACAGTAAAGAAATTCGCCTGTGGTGCAATTTCTTTTAAAATGTTATGTATATATTTGAATATTGTAGTTGCACAATTCTATAGATACTTACTTTTGAACTTTTAAACGATCAAATAATGTATTATCTTCATTATTTTTGGTAATTTTTTTCTAAATAATCTTTTTAATTTCTTTTTATATTTCAGTAGTCAGCAAACTTTTTCATATGAGCTAATTTTATAAAATCAGATCCAACGATCGACTGATTAAAATTGTATCTACCTAGTGATGATATTCATGAAAAAACAAATACAATTTTGTATAATAATAATTATTCTTTCACTGGAGAGACATAACTAGGACATTTGTAAGATTCGTGCTCGTCCATTAAAATAATATTTTTTAATAGAAGAAAAAAGTATTTTCTAAATTTATTAAGCTATACAAAAGTGATGAGTTTGTCTGTCTGTCCGTTTGTTTGATTATAACTCAAAAACTACTAGACCTATATCGATGAAAACTAAATAAATGTTTAGTCTAGTCTTTATTGTCGATATCTCAAAAGACACTCGTCAAATACTAGCGCGCGTCTAGAAATCGAACAATTATTAATACAAATCAGTCTATTTCTTCATTAAACCGATATTTTTTTTCGTTTCGGTTTTCGTTCCAATTTAAGTAAAAAATGTATATATCGGTTCGGTTCCGGTTTTCGATACGAAAAAGGAAACGGTTTTTCTGGTTTTCGTTTCAGCTCCGAGTCATTACTTTTTATATTTTTTTATTTGTATTAAAAATTTATTTTATACCATAATTTAGAGTATTTTATGGTACTTTATGGTATGATAGTCCGGCGCCACACTCCGAAACCAACGGTTATGTTGCACTGCATGGCCGTAGCCATATATTTTTTAAATGATATTTAGTATTACTAATTATGAGAACAACAACTGGAGTGGGGACTAAGATTATCTTAACGCGCGTGTTTGAACATGTACCGAACCAAATAAAACCGATTATTTTCGGTTTAGTTTTGGTTTTCGTTCCGACAATAATAACGATTTTTCCGATTTCCAATTCAGTTCCCGTTTGAAACCCTGTTTATATATATACTTTCTCTTTCAATATTTTACGCAAACTAGTTCCTAGTCGATTACTAGTTAACAATTAGACGTTTGTAACAAGTTCCATTCTGATGATCTTATCTGTTTTAAGTTAATAATAAAATTAACATATCTTTACAAAAATATTTTTATTTATCAATCAACTCCAAGTTGGATGACGTTCTTGTATTTGTCTCGATCTATTGTTTTTTTCTGTCATGTAATTTATCAAATTCTATTTATGTAGCTAAAAATAAAAATGTCCAAAATTTCACACCAAAAAAAGAAACAAAGCCACATTTAATCGTATTTTTTTGTTTTTGTATTATTAAAAAAATCCATTGTTTCACTTCGATATCTTTTAAGCCAAGCTACGTCGTGTATACAAGCATAAAAGAAAATTATTACATAATAAGAACTCAAAATAGTTTTGTTGTACGCAGAACTGGTATAAAATTTAATTAAAAAACTTATTAAGCTTTGTTTTAAGAGTGCTTTCTCGAGAATAGTGCTTTCTGTATGTACATAAGTCTGAATTTCATATTACATTTCTGGTTTCAACCCCTTCAAACTTAGATGGATTTTAGGCACTCTCAAAATCAGTGAAATCTGGGTAAAACCTAGTTGTTATTAATGTGAACTAGTTGTAAACTTTAGTAAAGGAGAGGTAGGTACTAAAACATATATCATCAATTATTGTGGTATTTAAAGGTGCATTCTAGGCGTACTAAATCAGAAAAGAAATAATAATAAAAGATGTAAAAATATTTGCATAGTATTTTAAATTAAAATAGATAGGACACACAGGTTGAAGTCACGCCAGCAGTGAACCTAGCGGAAAAATACAAAGCTTGCAGTTTGAGATTTTTTTTGATAATTTACAATTTCAACTGTATTAATTAATAAATATGTGAAAACATTAAAAATATTTTTTTTCAATTGAAAGATAAACTTTGAATTGTAGGAAAATGTAATAAAATTTGAATTTGTTGCAGGGTCACATCTTATTATTACATTATATTGTATGGTCATATTTTTTATGAAAATTTAGTTTATTAAGTTTTAAATTTTTCGTCGTTTAGATTTTTGACTAATTCATCGTTTTAATATTTGTTTATATTTATTTTATAAAACATCGATTTTTATAAAAATATAAATGTGTATAATCCTTTTTATTACTAAACGACGAAAAATTGAAAACTTAATAAACTTAATTTTAATAATAAATATGACTATAAAATATAATGTAATAATAAGATGTGACCCTGCAACGAATTTACATTTAATTACATTTTTTTTTGTAAGTTTATCTTTAAATTTAGAAAAAAATAAAAAATCGTTTTAATGTTTTCAGATACATATTTATTAATTAATACAGTTGAAATTGTAAATTATCAAAAAAAAAATCTCAAAGTGGAAGCTTCGTATTTTTCCGCTAGGTTCTCTGCTGGCATGCCTCTCCCCCTTAAATCTAGTCATACGGTGGTACCCAAGAGGTAAGTGTCCGAAACGTAGGTATACGTTGAGATAGCTCCATCCGACAACAAAGTTGTTCCGGGAAACTACATGACAAAGCAATGCACAGGATGGAAAAGAATGGAATCAGCTTGAAGAGGTCTCAATCTAGTAGTTTAGAAAAAATATGTAAATTTATATATTCCTACAATTAAAAAATAGTACCTAAGTGTAAAAAATAGTACATAAGTGCAAAAAATAGTAACAAAATTTTCCGCAGTAAAATAATATGAAATATATATTATAGAACAAAATGTATTTACTTGACACTTCAAAATAAATCATAGTAAAACGGCCTCGACATCTGAACGGTTGGTGGATAGAAATATTGAAAAATGTGGCATGTCCATATTTATAAAAGGTTTCGATAAAACATTACCCTTTGTTTTGTTAGAAAATAGAGCGCACCTAAATAAGTTAATAATATTGAAGTACTACGCTTAAATATATTTATTACCATTTTCACTACAAAACCCAGCTCATACTAGAGCACGGCTCGCGACCCCGAGTGAGGTTGCTGGCTAAAAAAATAAACATAAAAAATATTGAATTTGAACCAAATCGCACTCCTAATCGTAGTCCAACCAACAAAGACATTTTGAGTTAGTGTTGTGAAAGTATTTCTCTTGTCCATAATTACGACATATTTTATTTTCAATATTATCTGCTGATAAATTGACGAAGATATTAATTTACAAGGTTCCAACTGCATCAGTTTATTTTAAAATTGGTGTTACACATCAGTTGCATCTACAGAACATTTATTTTTACTAATATTATTTTAAGATTTTACGGTTTGAATTTTAAGTTTTCAAATAAAAACTATTCTTTGTTAGCTCTTGTGACACCGGGTTGGAATTAAAAAGGGATTTTTTTATATAGTATTGGGGTCGTGAGTCACTTGGCTTCTATAAAATGGGGTCTCGAGTCAAAAAAGGTTGGGAATATGTGTAATCTATCACCCAGCAAACACGAGATAAATGCATGATTTACCGATCAGGAGCTGATTATCCTAACTTATTTTCCAAAATTTACGGCTATAAATAAAAATATTATCTTTATACATATTATATTAGTCAAATCGTTAAGTTAAAAAAGAGTAAGGAACATTAGTTATTTAATTTGTTCAGAATGTCATATTCAGGTTCTATCAAGTGCAACATCATGACTTTATATTCTATGTCAAAGAAACGTATTTTTTTCCTTAGAGTAGTGAAGTTACTAAAAAATATACGCTTGATAATTTCGAATATTATTTTACATTTTTATTAGATACAGTAATAGTTAGTATTAATATTATGTGTTGTGTAAAAAATGTGTTTTCTTTACTTATGTAAGTCTTAATATAAGCCATCTGTGTTTAGAGGTTGCAAGCGCATAAATAGTTTTCTTATTGCTTACTGCCGATACTCTTTTGGTAAACAAAGACACGAGGCTTTTCTTTCAGACACCGTTTCTTATCGATTTGTTTTTCAACATCTGAGATAAAGTCGATTGCCAATCGACAAGGAAAAGATCCCAAGACTTTGCTAAGGGCACCTTTTGTTCATGTACCAAATGGTTGATGCTGATCCCCGAATGTGCTTTCCATGTTTTACCCATTGGCCCTGGTTATGTTGAGAGAAAATGCTAGATAAGAAAACGGTCTCAGTGTCAAATGAATACATTTCCTTTTGTCGTGTTAAACCCATGCTGGATTGCAATTGGTTATCTCGATTTGGATTCCAAGCAACGTATAATCAAGACTAAAGTATTATATCGTTCGCCAAACTGACAATGTTTTCTGATATCTTCTATATATTCTTACAAAATACAACTACCTCTAGCATTTGTTTAGTGAAAAATAAACACATGTTGATTTATTAGTATTTTAGATTAGAATATTGTAAAATATATTTAAAAAAAAAATGTATCTATATATCTGTATCTAGAGCCAGTTAAACTCAATTTTACTAAAAATTAGTTTCATTGGTACATATTAATTTGTATTTAAATAATTGGCAAAAACAGATTGCAAATTAATTATTACAAACTTCCATAAAAAAATTATCAAATTCATTTTAATATATAATGTTAAATGAATATTAAATTAAACGTATCTACTCTTGTGGCCAATAATAACTGTAGTGTTAATGACAAATGAATAATTTCAAAAAATGCTAAAACCACTGGTATGTGATGAAATTTAATAATGTATGGCTTTATTCTAAATTTTACAACAAATTCGTTTAAAATAATACTTACTTAATTTTTATTATATAATTTTTTTTAAATCGAATCATTAAATTTAATGTACATTTGAATAATTATAAAAATCATAATTCGAAAAATATATTCTACTTTCTCATATCGCAAATTTTTCATCCATTTAGTCTTTCTTTAAATAATATTTTTGTGTATAAAAATGATAATTTTCACATCTGCGTTGTAAAATATTATAATGTTTTAATTGATGCAAATATTAATTACGATTATAGACCCAAAAATTTCATAGTTTTTGAAGGTTTTCCTAGTTTTTTACGTTGTAATTTCATTAAATAACATCAGTTACGAGGGGTGGATGTAGGCTGTTAAGATTCGACATAAATTGTGTATACTAAATTTTGTCTTTCATACGTATTTGTTTTCATTGAACTCATAATATAATTTGCAGATGGTGTTAGTTAGTTTTTAAAATTGAATTAAGCCCTGCGTTAACCAAACCATAATAGTTTATGTATCCTATGAGCGATCTGACAAAAATAGCGCACACTTTATAAGTCATATTTATTTATTTTCATTGAATTAAGAATACATAATATTACAGATGATGGTTTTGGTTATATTTTATTCATTATGCCCTGCCAAACCATAATCAATAAAAAATATTTTTCTATCTATTATGTATGGTTTGATGGCATAATGTTAGATATTTTATGAATAAATAAATAATTTTGACTATTATTCACTAAGGCTTGGATTACGTAGGTTTTCATTTAATTTTAAAAACTAACAAACACTATCTACACATTGTAGTCTTAGTTCAATTTAATAAAATACGTTTGACTGTCAAAGTTTAATGGGCACCATTTATGACGGATCTTAACAGCCTACCTCCACCCTTCGCCGCTGTATAACATTATATAATTATGAATAATTGTAATACGATTTGTCATCACAGAACGGGTAAGGTTAAGTAAACCCGTGCTTATATAATGCTTAAGTCAAAATAATTGACAGTCAAAGATGAATCGATTCAAATATAAAACATTCAAATATTCACAAATATTATTTTATCAGATTTTCTAAATAAATATCGTTAGCCAGTTTTATTTCAATAGATAGTCATGGCTATTATTCTTTCAAATGCTACAAATTGCGATCCATCAGTATAAAAATAATGTTTCTTTCGTATTATTTGAAATATCTTTCTATTGACTTCACGTTTACTCGTGTCACGTACTTTTTGCCTTTTGCTACTCGCTGTTTTTTTTTGTTGAGGTGATTTTTCACTAATAGGGTCTGAAATAACAATTTAGAGATTTCTTTCTTAGAAAACAGTGTAGACATTCCACAAAATGTTTTTGACAATAATAATTGAAACTGCGTAAAAGTAACATTTTATTTTTTGTCATGAGAAATATTTTTTTGTAATCATAATTGACCTTTTGTTGGTTTAATTGTTTGTCGCATCAATACATTTTTATTAGGTATTTTTTAGCATTAGGTACCTTCATAATTAATTATAATAATAATATATACAATGCTATTCAATTATTCAAGTATTGACAATAATTTTATTTTGACAGTGGTAATAAACTTATAGTCGTGTGTAATTATTAAGTAGGTACATATCTTTAATATTTAATTTTACTTTCATGAAAATAGAAGATAATTTTCTGTTATTTTCTTTTCTATTAAATTAAAAAAATATTTACTTAGTAAATATAAAATATATTTTTTTAAATTCAATTAGTTTTTAATAATAATTATTACCGGGGTCGATGTCATAATATTTTTTTCATTTCCTACAATTTTTTTCACTTGTATTGTTTTACGATTCATCAATGCGCTACATGAAAATGTTGACATATTTAATAACGCTGTTTGTCTATTGTTTATATTATTTAATATCGTTATGTAAATTTAAAATATTGTATTCTCATTCTAAATGGTTACACAGTTAATTACGTATTGTATGCATACAATATATTTTTATTTATGAATATAAACTTCATAATTAATTGTTATATAAAAAGAATACATTATTTACTTCGTACTCCCTCAATTACTTGCTTAGCTTGATTGGAATTATATCACTTCTCTACAATATATTTGCAGCGGAGATCGCCTTGACAAACGCCGTCATCGAGGACATCTTAACTGAATTTGATAATAGTATGAGTATATAAGTAACGTATTATACCTCGCCACACTAAAATGAGACATCCTCACTTAAGACTTAAGTTAACTTTTCCAAGTCTGTCTTGCATCTTGAATACTATTATACTATTCCCCGCTTTTTAGATGCTGAAAGGTATACGGTGAGAGTTTCTCTGTTGACTCTTTCTGGGTATTATTGGGTTTTTCTTACCATTTCTTGAAACGGCTTATTTGCCATCTTTACAAGGAAACTTTTCCTGAACTTTATACTTTGTGTCCATTATGTGAATGTCTCGGATAATTCATTTGTTTCTTTAATTAATGTTGACCACTACTTCTTGTTTCATACTAAGAGAATCGATGCAAATACGTTTACCTGATTGTAACATTATGTTTATATAATGTTTGGCATGTAGGTACATAACATGCGTTATATTATAAAAGCCTAGACATACGGTAGAAGAATGCAGGGTTGGTAGCTGTCCTTCCATATAATCTAGATGACCCGGTTAATATTTTTTATATACTATTACTTTTCGTATAGACTTTATGTTTAACAGCAGTCGGCAACTGGTACTCTATGAGCCGTATGCGTCCCATACACGCATTCTTTCGGGTCATATAATATTCGACTGTAGAAAGGAAAAAGGACGTAACCCTTTGTTTTTTTTAAATAGGTTTTATTGCATAATAACAATGTACACAACTAAATAAACACGTTGTGTTCAAATGATGTAAACTACAAATGCCGATTTATTATCTTAATTTAGCTAACAATTAAAAAAAAAAAAGGAAATGACGTTGAAAAAACGACTTAACCATCAATTTTGTTGGTTTTTTTTAATTAACACAATAATTGATATCAGATTAGGAATATAAAAACTAGATTATTCATTATCATACATTTCAAGGATATGTCAATGTTGTATTTTAACTTTGACCGAAAACCATAACAAAAACGTTTTTGTGCATCCTGTAAAATTTGATTTGTGTAGTGTGGTAGGGTGTGTGATTACGACCCTTTTCCTTTTAAAGTCGAATGGTCCAAAATTATAAACAATTTAGTTTTTGTACCCTTTTTAATACATCAATGGCATACTATTAAATCTGCAGTTGAATATTTTGCATCTGCAGCATAATAGAAAAATTATTACAAGATAAAAAGAACTTTTTATATACAACGTTTTTAAATTTTCTGTTGAATCATATAAACTTGACTTGACTAGCTTTAACGATCAAAAAAATTGTACTTGATAGAAATAATACTGAAATGTCATTTTGACATGTCAGATTGATTTTCATAGTAACGCACGTACATATTAACAATTTAGTGTTAGACCCCACACCCAATATTGGTGTCGAAATAACTTTTCATACAAAACTGAATTAACAGAAAATGAATTACATTTTACTTAAATATGGCTAAAAGTATTTAAAAAATACATTGGCATCTCGTGTTCTGATATATTCTAAGAGTTTCAAATATCTAACTAGTCGGGAAGTTAGTTAAAAATTGATTGCAAGATTTGTACCGGACAAAGAGCCACCGGACAAATAAGAATACGAACTAAAAAAAACGTTGTAAAATGAGGGGGATGATCAATTTTACGAAAAAGTATTTTTAAAAAAGATGAGTTTTCTTCTCGATATATTATAGATAAGATAAAATAAGTGCAAAAGTCACAATAAGCATCGAATTATGACTGTTTTTTTTTTTTAAATATTTTTAATCGGTTTCGTTCTAGTAAATCATATTTGAATTATATCTTATACTTTGATTAGTTCTGTATTTTGAAATATTGAAATAATGACATTTGACATTGAAATTATTTTTTTATGCTCCCTAGCGGCCATTAGGAAAACTAAAAGTTTAACGCGGCCCACAATTTTAGTATGACAAGGTTTCCAAACCCAGGTTTAAACGACAGAGCAGAAACAAAAAGTGTTCTGTAATCCGTCGATTTTTTTGTAAGTTTTAGACTTTTTCATGGTTACTAAACTTATATGAATTATATTAATATATATATGAGTATTTATGTTTGTATAATAAATGGTACTATAGTGTATTATATAAATTATTATTATTCTTAATATATATATTAATCATATAATATATGGGTTAAGCTTGTATCAGTATCAATTTGTTGAAGTGAGGTTAGTATTATGTCATGTCGGACCTTTAATCAAACTCTAAACAATTATATATGGTTATATTGAGGTTAGTTTATAAGTTTTTGCTATCAACGGCCAAAGTTAAGCCTTTTGACATATTCAAGCCTTCTACTGGTTATTCAGTTGAAATAATTTTGTAATCTGTAAAGGTCTTAAGATGTCTTGCGAGAAGCTTTGGTCTCTAGATAGGAAAATTAACGAAAATTTGTCAACTAAACTTACTCTGTATATATGTATTTAGTTTTGTTATATAAAGTATAACAACATGAATATGCAAGGTTATTATAATTTACATTGTAAATAATTATTTAATTTATCGTACGGTACCAGGGTATTAAGTGGTTTTTAAACATTTTGTTTCACATTACCCTAAAAAACATATTATATAGACTTTATTACTATAGCAGTGTTACAATAGGTTTTAATTTTACTCATTGTTGTAGTAGGTAATATATATAACATCGTAAATTTTTCATTCATAGCTAGATTAACTACTAACACAAAGGCACGCGAGTCAAAACACTCCATAGATACTATAATGATTTTTCAAACACACAAAGTTTTTCGGGTATTACCCGAAAATTATTTGTGTTGAACGATATTTACCCCCCTAGATTTTAATCTAAACCAAAATATGTCCTTAGTAGTGAATAATGATATTCAATAATTATTTATTAGTATCGATTATCTAGTTAATTCACTATTGTATTATGTACTCAAATAGCTAGCACCTGACATTTAAATAATCTAGTTATGACTCCACTTAAAATTCTTTTACCTACGTTAAATAAAGGTTGAACGTAATTATCTAATTTATTTATTTAGATTATTTTTATTTTTTAAATTATTCGGTATAAAGGGTTACTTAATTATATAATTAAATTTGTTAATTTTTTACACATTCTCCACTCCGTATGAAATACATTTCTATAAAAACAGAGTATCTATAAAAATGGAATTACTAAACATGCAATTAAATATAATTTCCGAAAAATACCATCAAAACTATTTTCTTTAATCAATACGTGATAAACACTGCCTTTGAAGTGGGTAAAAATAATCAATCAATTATTAAAAGAACATACTTGGATAGTAAAGTTTTACTAACGTGACTTAAATTTAACAATAATATTATGATATAGCCATACGATACATATATTTTAAAACATCATAGACAAAATGAAATTCTGTATGTTATATAAATAAATACATGTGACATAAACATGAATTCAAGTTGTCGATCGCATGACGCCCTCTTTGTTGTGAATCCCTTCGCGTACTATAAGCCTTACGACGTACCTTTTAGAGTGCGCTAAATGATAATAATTATTGTAGATGTGTTAATTCATTTTACTACTCAACACCATTCTAACATTCAACCTTCTAGCATTCTCTTTTCAAAAATAAAAGAGAAATATTATAGTCAAATGAAATGATAGAAATGACAACACCATTTAAATTGTAAAATTAAATATACCTAAAGAATTAATTAATTTCAATTATGGTATTTCACCGATATTGCATATTGTGGTTAATAAATTCTAGTATGTCATTGTAAACGTTATTACTTAATACTTATTTACCAATTTCACAATTTGCACAATTTACCATTGTTATGGATCATCTCGGCTAATCAGCTAAATTCACCCCCATCCCACTCAACCCTTCAAATTATACTATGGTAATCTCATAAAAATGTGACAAAAACCCAAACGGTAAAATACGTTGTGCGCAGTAACGCTAGGTCAAAAAGGTAATGTTACGATATTATTATATAAATTTATCCTTGCAATGATCGCGTGGTAATAGTGACAAATAATAGTTTTCATCATGATGCGTATGCAAAAGTTAAGGCACTTTTTTGCGTTGATCCTTAACGCTACATAATATATAGATCAGGGTTGGCGAACCTTTTTACGTACGCGTGCCAAAATTTCCCAAATATTATTTTTCGACTGTCTGACGCGCTGAGCAGTTTTTCATGGGGAAAAAATACTAAAAAAAAAATACGGTACTGTTCGGTTAAAGCGGATACAGCGGAAAACGCATTTGGAAAATAGCCGATAAACTGGATTATTTGTTAGTTTGGGTTAGTTTAGGTTAAGTTAGGTTGGGTAAGGTTAGGTTAAGTTAGGTTAGGTTAGGTTTGGTTAGGTTAACCTAACAAATAATCCAGTTTATCGGCTATTTTCAAAAAAAACACATTTTGAAAATACCCGATATACTGGATTATTTGTTAGTTTGGGTTAGTTTAGGTTAAATTAGGTTGGGTTAGGTTAGATGAGGTTAGGTTAGGTTAGGTTTGTTTAGGTTAACCTAACAAATAATCCAGTTTATCGGTTATTTTCAAAATGTGTTTTCCGCTGTATTGCTGATAACCGAACAGTACCGAATTCTCTTAGTATATAATTATTAGTTAATTAAAATCAATAATATATCAATTTATTATTATGAATATGTATATAGAACATTACACACTATAGAAATATTTTAAATTTAATATAATATTCTTCAAATGTAAATTAAATTTAAAGTTTACTGTTCTATTTTACGTGTTATCTTTCTATTACAATGTGCGAACAGAATCGTTCCGTATATGTACTGTTTGTATTATTTATCCTATGAAAACAACGACATTTTCACACATCGAGGGAAAAAGTACCGAAACACCACGGTCGCCCCTTGTAACAAAAGATGGTGTAGTGCAAATAGAACTCCCCCTTTCTTTGTCATGTTCATCTTAGGGGCTTTCGGGTCCCAGTTACCGGTGTGAGCACCGGATCGGGTGACGAATCGCAACCGCTCCACGCATACAATAGTTATTCAGGGCTACCCTCTGTCACATACAAGCATTACCGCAATTTGACCACAATCGCTCGCCCGGCCCTCCAGCTCAAACAAATTAATTAGCATGAAATGCTTTTTAATTGACAACACAATTTGTAACCATGGCAACGAACTATATAATAATATGTACCGGAATATTGTAAATATTGATTTAGTTGTAATTTGATATTGTAAAGTAATATGGCGTCAATGTATTTAATTGGGTTTATATCAAAGAGCTTAACTTTATTAATTATCCCATATTGTCATATCCATAATATACTTAAATACCTAAAATCTACAATTATTCTACATGATATTATATTTTTTTATATATCATCATAGCGTACAATAAAGTACGATTCTACAGTTAAGCATATAGTGAGTATATCCCATATAGTCCAGCCCTTAGGTAGACTTAAAATGCCGTCCAGTTTAATTTGTATTCTCAAATTTTATGCAAAATTGTTAGGTGCTTATACTATCCTCCACGCAGGACTCGAAATGGGCCGGAGTGCACCGGAGCGCCGTTCCAGTTCATAAGATCCCAAAAATTATCGCTCCGTCTCGTGGAAAAAATAAATTGACCGTCTGAACTAAATATGCCATATAACAAAAAATCTAACACACTTATTTTGAATACACATAAAATTAGACGACTAAGTTGGTCAATATTTTCATAAAATTATTGAGCGCTCCGGTTCGTAAAATTTTCCATTTCAAGCGCTGCCTCCACGTCATCTTACAATTTAGAATAGATTTTTTTCAATTATTTGATTAAATCAGCCAATCAAGCGCATGGCATTTACTAATCACTAATACGGAGTGCGTATTACACACAAATCTTGTCACTGTGTACAATTACAAAGTTACGTGGAGGATACTATACCTATAGATTCACCAGTATAAATTGTCCTCTGAATGAGGGCGCCACATGCTAACATTTGACAAATCATTCAATATTTTTTATACTGTGATTGATGGGCTTACTTCTAAATTCAAACACTGGGCGATTTATGATTGTATATCTATGACTGTTTTATTACTTTAAACTCTTAAATATTGACAAATGCAACAAAATTCATGACAAAAAAAATATATAGGTAAATGTATTATGGTCTACTGAGGATTAGAGCATTTATACGAAACCTACTCTTAAAAAGCGGTAGTTTTTGGTAATTAAAATTTTGGAGCACCCCTTAAGATTTTATAAAAAAAAATAAGATTTCGGTACTTTCTACCCAAGCGATCGCATCATCCGATTCGTGGAAAACCGCCACTGGGTTCAAAAGTAATGCTGTATCGATTGTAACCATTCCTTCGCTTGCCGCTCTGAAGCAATGCATGACCTGCCTACCTACACGGGACGTCACTTGCGCCATAATATATGGGCACCTACAGAGTATTTAGTTAATTTTCCATAAATAGAATGTTTGCGAGATAGCCATTTACCCAACTCATTAAGTCCTTGCTCTTGGTCAAATAAATATTATATTACTTATATAAAAAAATAATACCAAATTTTTGCTAAAGGTGACATTCGAACGAACTATTTGAACTTACTAGTTATTGTATCGATCCAACAACAAATTTAAACATTTTACATACCTACCATGCACCATTTCAAATAAAATCAATAAAATAAAACATATAAATGGATATGAGTATAATTAATATTAGATAGTCCATTAAATTTGTCTAAAATAATATTATATATTGGTTAATTTAATTTTTTGAACATAGTTGAATCTAATGTCTGTAATCTAATCATATGGGCTTCTACAGGGGAAAGGTTGTATTAACAGTTTTTTAAAAATAATAAATGGATGTTAACTACTCTGGGTTCAAATACATTTTTATTGCCAGATCCGGGATTTAAACCCGCGATCCATGATAGTATAGGCCGAAATGATACGGCTTGGCTGTTCAAATTATTCTAAGCATTTTATCTGTGTAACAATAACACTTAATAGTTGCGCTCAAATCAATATTCAATACAATAGATCAACAAAATAGATTCTTTGTTCACACCTAATCTGAGTCTATATTAAGAGACTATTTTTACAAAGTATAGTTGTAAGCCAATCGCCCAACTCATTATATTCTTACACTAGATAAACATACATTGAAAAAAAAACAATATAATTTTTTTGACCGGCAGCGGATTTGAACCCGCAACCCACGACTTCGTATTTATACAAGAGAACGTGGGTACTACCTAATTACATGTTTTATTTAAAATTTGCTTTTTTAATAAATAAAAATCATGTGCAGCTATTTTCGTGTCCTCCCTAAAACTGGGAAGTACCTATAATAAAGGAAGACGGTCTTAAATTTCATGAGATTTTCCAGAAGAGATAAAAGCATATCAGATAGGGGCCCGTCATATAAAAGAATGTGTAGTATCGTTCATGTTCTTGGGGTGAATACATTATTAGAACAATGCTGAAAATTATACCATAAATAATTAAATAATTAATCTATTTTTGACATCAAAATTAATCATCTGCAAGAAAATAAAAATAAAAATATTTATGAATTACTTCAACCCGCTTTCTAAATTACATAATATCTTAATAACGTAAGATTTTTATTTCAAATACATATACATATTATTATATTTTATCAATTAAACTATTTTTATATATCGCTGAATACAGAGAAGAGTTAAAATAATATTGCAATAATTTTATTAAAAATCCATAATATTGAAAAACCTCTTATTACATATAAGGAAAACTCTAGAAAAAGCTATTGCACCAACGGTGATTTGAAACACATCTTTCATTTTCCTGGTTCTCAATCAATTAAGTTACTGACCCAAGTATTTTCAATAAAATTATATGATATATCATTTTAAACACAATAGTGCCTACGCAAAGAAAAGTATTTTATAAAAATTAGAGCTTTTTTAAGTTATCAAATAATTTATTATAATAATACTCGTATCATCCGTACATGAAGAAATTTTATAATTAAATCGATGCTTATTTCATTGTATGAATATTGTTTTTTAAAAATTTACTTACACGTAAGACAATTATATCATAAATACAAGTCTTATTATGAATTATGTTCAGTTTTACAGTTGTTTAGTTCATGTTTTATTGGAGACGATAATTCTTAGCGTATTTTGAGACGTCATATCACAAGGAATTATTTATACTTAAAAAATAACTCATACATTCATAGTGGTTGAGATATATTAGTAATTATGATATACTTACGTCTCGCAGCAGGAATAAATAGCTCTCCGAGTAATTAATCAAAATCGTTGACAAGTGAAATACGATTTCTCTGCATCATACATCCCCTTCGTGTTATTCAAAGACCAAATAAAATCCATTACAAATCCTTATCGCACACATATCAAAACATTATTTACGGAAGTTTCACCCCTGATACAAGAAAGAAACGCACAACCATTCCATATAAATCACAACAACCGTAAGTGTTATTATTCCATCCCTTTGCTCAGAAACACAAAAATATAATGACCCTTAATCACATGTTTACACACCGTAGAACAATGCACTCTCGATCAATATAAAATCGGAAATGATTATAGTTTGTATTGTCTGATTTTATCAATATACAATTACGAAAGATTCTTAAATATATATGATTTTATTTTAAATTATCTTTGTTCAGTTCAATTTTCAAATGTTTTTCACTTTTTAAATTTAGAATTCGATATCTTTCAAATTTCCCGCGTTTGGTTTGCTTTGTATATAGGAGGGGGCGTAATTTTAAAGATTGCTCTCGTGCGACGTCCGACGACCATCGAGTCTGGAGTAGTACTGGCGCATAGGAGGATGATGACGCGTGCGCAGCTAAGGAGCTTTTTTTTGGTCCTCTTTTTTTCGAAATGCTACCGACGAATTTAATTATTCCAGCCAACATGTCTGGTTGATCCAAAAAATCATCTACTATACTTTCTGTCAAAAACACCGACTTGCACAAGATATCGGTACTCTTCAGAATATGTTATATAATATATATCGTTGCTTTCATGATAATGATCATATTATTTGACACAATCCATAATATGGATAAGGCACATTTGAGTTTACAATTATATTACAGTATCAATCATAGTTCATAATATAATTTAACACATTATTTATTTTTTTCAACGAATAATTCACAATATTCTTAGAAGTAACATTCTTTATTGAACATAGCTAATTTGAAAATACGTCAGAGAAATATATAACCACTATAAAAAATATGTCACCCTGCGGGTTTCGAGCCCGCGACCCACGATATTATAATCCTGCTACGTACCCGCTCAGTCATCGTGGACGTTCATTAATACGGTCATTAAAAGTTGAAATTTCAAATATCGTAGGCTCTATTGACAAAATTTTGGAAAGACTGCAGATGACGTAGTTAAAAGGTTATATCTACGTCGCTATAACTTGGCTCGGTGGCTTAACGGTTGGACCAGTTGCACGACAAGTGATAGATGTGTATGAAAATACAACGTGGTCAAAGTTTTTTTCTAATATAGATCTATGTATAATTCTGAAGCTTTCTAAGTAAATTATTTTCAATAAATAACCATACATTATTGAGTGAATGATGTTAAATAATTATAATTAAGAATAATTTAATATTGTATAGGTACACTTTAAGTGAAGTAAGATAGTATTTTGTAAAGAACACCTGTTCATGTAAAATATCAATGAATGCAAAAAGTTGTATCGGTTTATCCGATCTTTCAAGACTCGAAGTCTGCAACAAAGACAGCGAAATTGTACTTAAGTAGGTATATATATTATGCAACATATAAAATGTATGAAGTATATTTATGTGGTACCATTGTACCTGGCAATTTCTCGGTTACGGTGTTTTTTGGTTTATTTAAATGGTCACAATAGAATATCAGATATTTACACGTATCAGTTTAACATATTTATTTTTAACTAATACGTAGGTATGTACTACATCATGAGTATAACTATATAAATATATTATATGTATGTATTATATACCCAAACAACTTTTAATAAAATAATTAAATTTTAATTTATGATTTTATTTTTTATAGGTACTTAAAATAAGAATTTGGGCCTGAAACTCCACATGTGGTTTAAACGAATATAGTTTTTTGTATTAACGCTATCAATATGAAACCTTCGCTAATACAATCCTTGTAGACAGTTTTCAGGAATACAAATTTTAAAAAAAAACATGAGTTTGATCAATATACTTTTATATCTGAGATAATGACATTTAAAAATTACATTTGTATGCATGTGGCACAAGGAGGGAAAGGACTTTGTATGCGGGGAGAGGGTGGTGGTGTTCAGGGGGTCGGAGTCTCACTAGTATATTATAAAATTATATACGTTGCTTGTCTCTGCTTTTTAAAAAAATGTATAAAAATAAAAATTGATTAGCATTAATGTTCAATTATTCAAATACTAAAAGAGACAATCAAAATGATTTTTTAAATGTTTTTTTGTGAAACAAAGTGGTCAATGTATATTTTTTACAACGTTTTTATTAGGTCGTATTCTTGTTTGTCCGGTGGTTGTTTATCCAGTACAAATCTTGCAATCGATTTTTAACTAACTTTTCGACTAGCTAGACATTTGAAACTTTTAGAATATATCAGAACACGATGCCAATGTATTCTTTTAATTCTTTTAGCCATCTTTAAGTAGAATTGAATTCATTTTCAGTTAATTCTGTTTTTTATGAAAAGTTATTTCGGAAGAAATCCGTATAAAGTAAAACACTATTATTGGTTGCTAGGGGTTTGGGGTCCTAGCAACTAAAGTATTAATATATACGTGCGTTCCTATGGAAAGCAATATGAAAAGTCAAAATGACATTTCAGTATTCTATATTTATTCAGTATTTCTATCAAGTACAAAATTTTTTGATCGTTGTAGCTAGTCAAGTCAAGTTTATATGAGTCAACAGAAAATTTAAAAACGTTGTCTATAAAAAGTTCTTTTTATCTTGTATTTATTGCGTAATATCATAGTGTTGTTTTTGTGTGTCACAATGAATACTTATGTAAAAGTTTTATTAAAAAGCCCTCGAATTCTTACCTTCTATCGATTTGTGATACCATCGCATTCGATTATTACTAGTGCGGCTAGCCGCTAGCTTCTTATTTGGCGATCAACTTGGTGTCACACGCTGTATGACCTACCATCCCATTTCATTAGTGAAGGCGCAATGATATTTACAAAGTCGGGTTCCTGAAATGTGTATGTACAATTTCTAAATGAAACATGTGTGCCATAGTTTATTTTTTTAGGAAGTACAACGACGCCAAACTAAAATTTGGAACAATTATGACACCATTTTTGAGTGAAAGAAAATTAGTAATGTTTGAATTCTAATGCATTTAAGTTTTGTACTATTCCATTTGAGTCGTTTTTGCGACCCGGGTTTTGCCTTTCGGCATGTCCAGGCACTGTGTAAACTCACCAAAAGGCAAACATACACTGCAACGATAGTATTAAATCTAACTTATATAATAAATCAATATATATCGTATAACCTTATCGAGTGTATTAATTGATAAGGTATTGGGTTTTTTACAAATACTTGTTATATATCGTCACTGTTCTGGCAGAAGACACGACATTCAAAAAAATGACATATTGAGTTAGTTATACCTAAATGTTCCTTATTTCAAACTTGACGGTCTGGAAACCTTCTTAATAAATAAACTTTATTAAAAAATTATTTATTTTAAAGTCATCCTTTTTACGATTACTTAATAAACTGACAAGACCATTTCAAACATTTTAACAACTTCAAAGTCAAATTACTCAAAACTAGTATCCTCCAGTTAGTGTATTCTGCCAGAACAGAGACGATATATATATTTTTTTATTGGATCCTTGACTTAATAGGTAGGTGATAAGTATTTACCTACTTTATTGTTTTGATTTATTATATAAGTTAGAGTTAATAGTGCCGTTGGAGTGTGTGTTTGCCTTTTGGTGAGTATACACAGCACCTGAAGATGCCGAAAGGCGAAACCCGAGTCGCAAAAAATGACTCAAATGGAATAGTATAACACTTAAATCCATTATAATTTAAATTCAAATTCCATCAAGTACCTTCGGTCGATAGTATCAATATTATAGTAATCTTTGGTTTAAATTACAAAATAGTAGGTACTAAGTCATTTATTGACAGAATCTGAGAGTGTTATTGAAAATATCCAAAAGAATGGCATCTGCACCAGTAACGTTGTTTGTTAAATCATTCATCCATTAAGCTATCTCTACATCTCAGTCAAAGATTATTTCTATTACTTATCCAAAAATGTACCTATTTAAAATAAAGAGTACTATATCCTTAAATCGTATATATATTTTTAGTTTTGAATAATAAGTAATTACATTAAAGTATATATATGTTTATGAGTGCTTCTGAAGACATTTTCACACGTTGACGTATTGTATGATTTTCTGATGTATCTAAATAAAATTTCACAATCAATCAAGTTGTGAGTCGAATGTGAGTTAACTGATCAAAAATCCTATGCCAAGGTTCACTGCTCGCCAAATAATATCAATGGCTAATGGAATGAACACAACAACGTTACCGGTTAAACACACATATATACGTATATATTAATCTTGTGCGTATGTTGTATAGACTCGTGCAAAAAGGAACCAACCCATTAGAATATATTAATTAGAGTGGCCACTTTTTTTTGTAATTATTAGTAACCATGTCCTTGCTTTTTCGTACAAGGTGGTTGTTAGTAATTTTGAACAATCACAAACACCCAGGCTTTGAAAATTTCACATAAATATATTGTGTCCTCACTGGGATCGAACCCAGAGCTCCTGAATGGGAGGATAACGCCTTATGCACTGCACCACGAGAACCACTTATTAAAACCATAGTAAGTAGAATAAGATATTTGATTGCATTATTTCAGCCATTGAGTATATTTCAGATCACTTAGATTAGAATAGTTTATACAATATTCACTATGTGCTCTATATAATGACGCAATATTACTCTAGTATATATAAAGAAAATTGACAATAACTAGAAGTCATATTAACTTTTTGAACTACAACACTAGATAGCTAATCAAATTGTTTTTATCTCAGTGAAATACCTATACATGTTTATAATTTATGAAGTGGATGCATGCAATGACAATGTGAAATTTACAACAAATTAATTGTCAATCAGCAATTCTAAAGGCTGAGAAGTAATATTACCAGTTCACCCGTCTTAAAAGACGATATCGACATCATTGTCATAACAGAATTGGCGCTGAAAAAGGCATTCACAGCACTCGAAGCCTCTGCCAAAAGAATGGGCTTACAAATAAACGAGGCAAAAACTAAATACATGCCTGTCTATGTCACGCCACGAGAAGGCGCACTAAACTTAGATATTGGTGCATACAAGTTTGATACGGTCGACAGTTTCATATACCTTGGTTCTCTTGTAACTCGACATAATGATATTACAGAAGAAATCAACAAGAGAATCATGTCTGCGAATAAATGCTACTTTGGCCTGTTAAGACATTTTATGTCCCGCATATTATCTCGCCGAACTAAAAGCACTCTTTACAAGACACTTGTAAAGCCAGTGCTAACTTACGCATCGGAAACCTGGACATTAACTCTGCGAAACGAATGAGCCCTGAACATTTTTAAAAGAAAAAACCTCCGCGTATATATGGACTGATCAGGGACGGCACCAATTGGAGGAGAAGATATAATGCTGAGCTCTACGGGCTGTACAAAGATTGCAGCGCAATTCAATCAATTAAGATTGAGAAACTGCGATGGCTAGGTCATGTGCATCATATGAATGACAATAAACCGGCAAAGAGAGTGATGTCCAGTAATCCAATAGGGCGTAGAAGAAGAGACAGGCCAAGGATTCGCTGGTTGGATGGAGCTGCCAGTGATTGCCGTATTCTGGGGATACCGAATCGGAAAGCGGTCGCACTGGATAAGGACAGGTGGAGGGAGCTGTTGGAGGAGACCAAGACCCACACCGGGTTGTCGCGCCCCTGATGATGATGACCTGTCTTAAAAATTGTAGTCCCAATTCTACAAAATAAGTTGAAGCATTTCAGTAATTATAATATATAAGTACATATTATGAAAGTCCACATATAGCACCCCCTTCAAAGTAATCAATCAGAAGAAATAACCATTTATTATAATATTATAAAACAACTAATTTTGTGAATCGTCAGAAAAAAAGATTAAAAAGTGTACCTTTCTAATTATTGAACATACATAATTCTGAAAACACTCATGAGAAAATATAACCAATAGAAAATATCTTTTTTGAAAAAAGTAAGATACCCGGCAGAAATCAAACCTGCGTCTCTTGGATATCGTGTGCTGTACATTACCACTATGCTACGACTGCCGTGCTTAATTATTATTGCGACACATTTTAACTATTGGCCTTTTAATACCTGCTCATAAGCGCTCTCCAAATTGAGTTACGGTAGGCGATCGGTTTTTGTATTCTAAATTAAAAGTAGTAATAAAAAGTAATAAATTCACTATCCGGATGAGAGGTCTTATACCATAAGCTACCTCGTTAAGAGTCATACGAATTAATTATAATAATTACGCTAACCGAGGTGTATCAAATCGAAGCCTACAAAAATATGCTTGTTATACAATTAACTTGATTGATTATATAACAGGTTGTCCCTTTAGCTTTAAATTTTTGCTAATATGTTATTTTTCAAATTAGAGATTAAAATATTTTAAATATCCTTTTGGAAGAAGCGGTATGGATGGGCTTTTTATATTTCCATATAATATTAGTTATTAGATTGCTTTTACTTATAAAAAAGGGATTCAAATTTAATAGTCAGTAGGTATTAAATAATAATATCATAGAATTATAATTGTAGCAGAGATATATTTATTCATGTTGCATAATACGAGTATATAACATTGTTAGCTCGTGTGTTATACGTAAAAGTAAAAAAAAATATAACGTCATGAAAAAAAAACTTTATGACCTCTCAATAATGTTCTTTTGAGGGATAGTTCTTTTTTGTTCAACGCCATCCATTGTGGGTATGTGTATCCGAACAGTAGAAGAGTACATAATTTCGTTTCGTATTTTTTCAGATATATATATGTTTCAAAAAAATACGTAAGGGAAAAACTAAATAAATAAAGAAGAGGCAGTGACAGTGTTATAAAACAGGAAAATGCCATCACAAACTCTTTACAAAAAACAATATTAAAAACTGTTTGGACGTGTAACTGAAAGATAATAACTGAAACAATTTTCAGAGATTCGTAGAAATTATGTAACACGAAGAACTTATTTCTGTTTATTTGTTGTCATATTATTAACATTTGTTGGAGATGAATTATTGCGAGTCATGGTTATAATGTGTTTTACAGCTGAAGACCTGGCAAAGTCTCTTCTTCTTCATATTCTGAACCAGAGATCTTCGCTTGAATAATAATATGCAGAAATTGATATCTCTGAAGATACCGCATGATATGACCAAGTCGCTTAGTTATAACTTATTATAACCGAACAATTTCACAGATGTAAGGGTGTCAGAGTGTTGTGGATGAAGAAGTCGAGAATTGGTGGTTGCTCTGATGGATGGAAGTGCGAGTTTTATTTGTAGTGTAATCAGTCGGTACAAGAGTATGTTACAGTAGTTATGTTACAATACTTATGATACTGTTCCGAGGTCCGAGTCTCGGTAGAGTGAGATGTAGTGCGGAGCGATACAGAGACCGAGATACTAACATACCGGGAACTTATATTCGAGTGACATGTCCAATGAATTATGATCCGCTATTTATTTTATTGACGTACTCATAATCAAAATAATATTTTGAAAAGAATGTTTAGGAAATAATTATTATCATTGAGTCAGCTACTCTATATGGAGTTTACGTCTTTCGATATGGCTGGCTATGTGAAAAAATGACTACTACGGAAATTATAATTACAGTAAGCTATTTACTGAGTTTGCCATAATTGGACACTACGGGAAATGGATATTAAGGTATTTATAATTGTGGTGCATTATTTAATATTGCCAATCAATATGCTGACACGGATTAGTAGTTTATCCCTATAGTTGGATAGATTACATGGCGACATTATAAACAATAATATTAGTACATAAGCTCATAATTGGGAAAAAACCTGAGAAGCATAAGTAGATATTAGAAAAAAATATGTTCATTAAAGAATGTTGAATTCTTAAATCCTGTGAATTATTGGCTGGATAAAAAATACCTTATTAATTAATTAATAAATTTGTGGTATGATCACTTTTTCTGACTAAAAATAATGATATATAACTGATTGGAGTATATTCTTCTTAACAATATTCAATAATTTCTTTAATAATGCAGTAGCCATAAAGTAAACAATCAATTGTTAATAATATCGTAGTAGGTATTAAAATATATTATCGTTTGTGGCCGATGTTCTTTGAATTTATTGGTAATATTAATATAAACAATCTAACAATACAATCGTCAGCATAATCAACCGGGGTTAATTTAGTGCTGGCTGAAGACCTTCCCTAGCTTCTTTCATTTTTATCGGTTCCTAATTTTTAACTTATCACGAGCATCCCCCAATTTGACGACTTCATGACGGCAGTATGAGCGTATAGTGCCCCATGTGTATTCGGGTCTGTAGTTGTCCACTTGTCAAGTTACTACCAGTGCCATTTCATTAATATAACGACCTATACCACATCACCAATTCTTGTCTGCCTTTTTTTACATTGTTTGATTTCGTTAGGTGAATATAACCGGAGACATACGTCTTCATTATGTTATGTTATCATTAATAAATAATTGTAAATTAACTAAGTATTAACTATACCTATATACTGTATTTCATTTTTACTGATATAGTATAATTAAATAATTTGTCATATAATATATTAAGTATTTGTCATACATTAAAATAAAGTATAATAGCATTTCTACTTACATTTTACAAAGAACTGGCAGGTAAACCAACAAAAAACATATCTAAACTAGTTAACATTTGTTGTTTGCTGAACTAGGTCGGATACATATTTTTAATTTATTTCTGTCATTCATTTACATTTACACATACTGACTGTCACTTGAGTTTACATTGCAGTTAAGTATTTCAAATAAGTAATAAAATATATACATAATTCATTTTCACTGTTAATTCATAACGAAACGACGTGTATATTAGATATAAAAAAATACTTCACATGAGTTATTTTTTTATTTTTAATTATGCCACAATAATTGTGTATTTATTATATGTAATATACTAAAGACTGATTTCATACTAATGGATATTTCCAATTGAAATACTTGTAACTAAACATTTGTATAAATTTTTTACCATCTTCGATCATAAGACCTTATGCGCCCCCACAAAGAACGAATATTTTTGTTTTTACAAGTTAGCTACTTGCTCAAAATATTAGGTCCATACTATGGATCTAAACATATCTGACCTGACAATTCTGACGCGTAACGACTCAGCCATCGTGGACGTACATACGTTTCGGCTATAATCTGGCCAAGGTACGAGGTTGAAAATTTGGATCATTGTACTAGTTGTTGCTTGTTTTTTTCATTGTAATATAGTAAACTGTTTGTAGAATATGATAATTTTTGTAAAAGAGTAATACATTAATTATTAATTTGAACAAAATTACCTACCACATTGTCCGCATTATATTCGACGATGATTAATAAATAGCACAACAATCGTAAATTTCTGTTCAGTGCCTTTTCCTACTTTAGTCGGCCTTGACTTGTGTATCAAGAGCAATTTCATTTTAAGTAACGTTGTATTGCATATAATATGTGCAAAAATTGTGTTTTACATTATTTATTTAAGTTATTATGCAGTAATTTTATATTAAATAAACGCAATATGTAATCATTTTTTTTATCTGCGCTCGCTTATAACCTTATGTGCCCACACAAATCTACATAATATGTTAGGGAGGACACTAACTGCCATCACTTTTTGCGATTATATTCTTTTATAATTTTTCATTTTATTGTCATAAAATTAGTTATTCACTCTGTCAAATAATATACAAGTTCGTAGAAAAACTAATGTATTTTGCTTATTTATAATACTTAACGATGTTTTTCTAACGAGAATAAACAGTAAATAAAATATAATTAATAATAGAATATTTTTGAACTATATCTAATATGAAAAAAATAAATAACGCAATAATGTAATAATATTTCACTCACTGTGTCGTAGAAAAAAATATTTGAAGGATCTATTTATAAAGAAAATATATCTTTTTGTCATTGGTCTATCGACGTATAAAATGTTGACATTACCTTAGAGATCAATCATAGAGATTGGGCATTACGTACCATTCGATGTATTATTTCTGCCCCCATAGACAGCGTCCGATAAGCTCTCTAACTGACGCTTCGAGTTAAAAGATATTATTCTTTGCTGTCAGTTTGACACTTGATCTTTTTCAAATAAACAAACAAAGATGTTTATTCTAGATATCCGAATTATTTTCAGGTTTACGGGACAAAGGTCGCCAGACTAAGTACATTGTTATCATAAATAAGTATATTATGTTAAGAATATGTAAGCCTTTAAAAATAATCCACTACATACTAAAATTGAATCGTGTTCGGTTATTTTTATACGAGTAAAAATGAGACTAAACCACTAAAGCGATTCATCCGAATCAAAAAAAACATCAAAATAAAGTAGATTTTACAACGTTTTTATTAGCTCGTATTTTTATTTGTCCGGTACAAATCTTGCAATCGATTTTTAACCAACTTCTCGACTAGCTAGACATTTGAAACTTTTAAAATATATTATCAGAACACGATGCCAATGCATTTTTTAATACTTTTAGCCATATTTAAGTAGAATTGAATTAATTTCCAGTTAATTCTGTTTTGTATGAAAAGTTATTTCGGAAGAAATCCGTAATCCAATCCACTATTATTAGTTACTAAGGAGGTGGTCCTAGCAACTAAATTATTAATATATACGTGAGTTACTATGGAAATCAAAATGACATATCATATCAGTATTCAGTATTTTTATATTTGTTTGTTTGTTTGTTTTTTTATTTACTTCATATAAATACAAGTACAAGTGTGAGCATATTGAGCATAATAATTCAACAAAAAATTTAAAAACGTTGTTTATAAAATGTTCTATTTATCTTGTAATTATTTCTGATTAAGACTTTTAAAATATCTAATTAGAATTTTGAGATACAAAATTCGTTTGACAATAATGATTAAAACAACGAATTGGACAATAACTGAAAATGATTAGGTATACTAGATATGTTATTATTTGTTTTGACTTATCTATCTGTCTGTAACACATGAGAGAAAATATATTATGTAAATTTGTAGGAAGAAGTGGGAATTTGAAAAAAAATACACGCAAATCTGATAAACCAAACGATATGATACTCTCATAATAGTTTGACAGATGCTTTCAATCCAGTAAGTACAAGCATAATATCGAGTATACAGAAAAAATGAAACGACATTAAGATTTATTAACTTGTCACAGATTGACGGAAAGATATTAAGAAGTTTGGTGTTGGGTTGGAAACTCGATTTGCATTTTATGATTTATGGTGGGCATTTACTTTAGTTTTGTCATAATTTTATAGTATCACAGCATGGTATGGAAAGGTGCATGATGGACATGAGTGCACAAATGAAGTAGGTAATTGAATAAAAAGAGAAATAAAGGTAAACGGTGTATTAAATTTAATTATCCCAATGTTGCTCGGTTAAATATTATCACAAGATAAATTTAGTGGGAAAGTAGTAACCAAAAAGAAAAAAAACGTCCTAAAGATAGTTAGTTATGTTCTGAAAAAGTGCTTGGCCAACGTAACATATAGTGCCGAGTGGAATGTAATCAACTTAGAGAGGTCTTCATCTAGAAGTCTATTAATCCAGGCTGATGATGATGATACAGATGATAATGTTGAACATCTGTTCTAATCATTCAATTAACTTCCATACCCCTGAGACATCACTGTGCATTTCGACTTCTGTAACAAAATAAAATCATATATACGGGTACATAAACATTCACTTTAAAAAGAACCTTTAATCTTTAATTTAAATAATAAATAAAGCATATACGTTTTGTAATTTATTTACATTAATCACTGTAAGTAAAAATGTGAATTTATAAGTTGGTAAATAATTTATTACAGAGAGAATTTACTTTTGTATGCAAAATGTATGTAGATAAGGAATCTTATGTAAATTATAATGGATTAAAAATTTGTACTATTCCATTTGAGTAATTTTTAGTGACCCGGGTTTCGTTTTTCGACATTTTTTGGCACTATGTGCACTCAACAAAGGTAAATACATGCTAACAACGTATACAGACAGTTAATTCTAACGTGTATATTAAATTAATACAATAAAGTAGGTAAAATTTTTATCATCCACCGATTAAGTCAAGAATCACAATAAATAACAAATAAATTATGAATAGTTAAAGTATTATTTGTAAAAAAAAAACATATATTTTCACTATGAATTCAATTAATACGCGTATAAATCGTCAAAACTCTAATAATAGATCATTCTAAAATAATTAATCACAATACATTCAATAGGTGTGAAATCGTCAATACTGTGAAAACAGTGGCAAAGTATTATAAATAACAATTGGTATTAATAATCCATAATTGGTAAATGTCAGGCTTTAAAAAAGTTATATTAGTTAAACAAATATTTTTACATGCTACTTTTTTATTATATATATATACAACGAATCCAAAAATTAGCCCACATATATACCCAAATACACATATATATTAGGTATATAATAAACGTACCATCGTACATAAATCCACAAACATATAAATGTTTTATACCAATACTATTATATTACACCATAATATAGTCTCTCTAGTAAGTCATAGAAGAGTACAAAACTTAAATCCATTAGAATTTAAATTCAAATTTCATCAAGTACCGTCGGTCGATAGTATTAATTTTATGTAAATATATAAAAGTAAAATTAAAAAAGAACGTTATAAACGTATTGTTTGTATTACTTTATTTATTATTTTATTTATTATATACCGTTATGTTATAATTTATATATAATCTCGCAATGTCCATGTATTAAATAAAAATATTAACATTACACCATGATATTGCAGCAAATAAAAAACATGCTAACAAGTGCGATATTATTTAATACACGAAGAAGGAAAAAATATCAAATTAACTGTTGATATAATTCTAAATAACTTTTATATGAAAAGATACAAGCTTGCTGTTTAAGAGAGGCATACAATCAATATCTTTGCATCTTATTACGCTTCTGAAAAAAAAATCTGTAAAGAAACCTCTTCGTGAGATGTTCAGGGTTCGGAGAGCCAGTGGAAACATGTAAATAGGAACTCTACCATTATTATTGATACCAATTGACATGTGTGTATCTGACTGTTATTAAAAATGTGGACCACTTGCTGATTGTTCTGCCAATTCGCAAAACTAATCTTTCATTATCGTAGTAGATTTTTGGGTTTCAATACCTCTATTGAATACCAAATCGCTTTGGATTCTGATACATTTCAAATTTTTATAAACTTGTGAATTTTCACTCGGTGTTCTTTCATATAGGTTGTTTATTATGATTTTTGGAATGAGTCTTCTTCAATGCCAATTTCGTTTAAATAAATATAATTATTTGACGTGTATTTTTATATAATGTTACGAACGTTTTGAAATTATAATTTGTGATTCTTATGTATTGTTATATTCTTCTGTATTCTTATGTATTCGTATGTGTATTTTATAAAAATAAGTGTGTCAAATTTTCTATTCTATGGCCTATCTAGCTCAGACGGTCAAAATATTTTTTCCACATGACGGAGCGATAATTTTACAAATTTTACGAGCCGGAACAGCGCTCCGGTGCGTTCCGTTCCATTTCGAGCCCTGGGTGTATTGTGAAGTCTCGTCGACTCACTCACTTAATACTCAAGGGAGTTGAATATTTTTCTTTTAATCACAAAAAATAGTGCTCTGGTAGTCGATTTTTGGAATATGTGAGTTGCGATTCATATAATTATATCTAGCATATGATCTAAGGTGTCCTAAACGCAAAAACAGAGTCCGATGGAAAAAATACTATGACATCTCGTCGCTGTAGTATTGGTTTCCCGAATAGACCAAATGTTCAGGAGACGAAAAGCGAATTTCATAATCCTATATTTAAATACATGGAGATATTTAAATTGTTATTTTTACAGCATATGAATGATGTATTTGTTACCATCACAAAGTAATTTAAAGAAAGGGATGGTTCTAGTTCAATTAGATAAAAAAAAACATTCTGCATTAAAAGGTCGATTTCGACAAAAACGGATATTCGGGAAACCAATCCTATAGCGACGATCTGTCACGGAGTTAATTATCATTTCAAGCATTTTTATATACAATATTAATGACTAATCTAGATTCAACAGATTAGAGGTAATACTTAGTGGATAATATGACCTTCTTCAATGTTGATCTCTTTACTTGTAAAAAGGACTTGCATTACAATTTATCGCTCCGAGAAAAGCTTACAGAATGTCTCAACTGACACTTTCTCTTTCTGCGTGTAAGTCTACACACTGGGGTAGTTTCTGCAAAGCTTATTAAGTTAAATGCAAGATAACGCCTCGGATGTAGGTTGTAGGCAATCTTATCAGCAGAACGCTCCCAGTCAGGCTAATGCGCATTCATCTCACTTCTCAGACACTATGTTAGGTTGGCTTTTCTTTGGCGGAGGGGACAGGCGACTTTTCCGACTCATTTCTGTCTTAGTGAACACTTAGTGTCGTATTTTCTTTTCGAGTTTCTGCTCAAGTACCACCCTCGTAGGTCGTAACTCGCGTGTGAGTTAACCCGGTCCTAAATAATAGAGAATGAACGGGAAAACTCCCAAGGACTTTTCGTGAGGTTAATGGAACATGGAAATCAATATTTCTTTTGAATCTTTTATCATTTTTTCTCTCACATAAATTTGACGATAATTTAACTGCGTATCAAAATAAGGTTAGGGGGAAAAGTTTTAACGATATTTCTTATATTATCAAAAAAAACAAGAATCTACTTTTACCCTTATAGTAATTTAGTTAGTAAAACGTCTGTCTATAAGAAACTTAGTAAATAATACATATTATTCTGTCAATGTGTGTTAAGTCCAAAGTAAGAATCTAATAAATTAATCAGACAGCTACTATTCCTCATAAAAACATATTCTATCAATACAATTTTTATACTGAAGAGGTTGATATGATTCGTTTAAAAATAAAAATGTTAATTAACTTACAAATTTAAGTGATAAAAATAAATATGGGTTATGGGAGAAGCAATATAATACAATTATTATAATATATATTATGTCTTATCCCTAATTAAAATGATTCTTTTTACAAATTATTTCAAATAATACCCAAAAGATTTAAAGTTTATATTAAACTACTAATAGTTAGGTAGGTCAAATAATAATCAATAATTATAAATAAATGTTAAATAAAAAGTATAAGTTATTCAGCAGGGGCTCTTAACCTTATTGTGGTTAAGGGTGCATTTTAGATTTAGGAAAATAGTACCGGGTGAACACCGGGTTTCTAAAAAAATGAGATTTAAGTATTATATTATGTTACATTTAATATATTAAAAATTGGTAGACTTAAACAGATTATACATTTATACACATATAAGAACATTTACAAAAGAAGTATTTAAAAAATCCATAATATATTTATATACCAAAAATAACATAAGTAATACAATATCAAAAGAGATAAAATACAATAATAACTATTTTATAGTAAAAAAATATATTCAAAATAACAAAGCACAAAATGCGATCTTTGACATTGATTTTTCACTTGGAACCAAAACAGGATTTAATTTTGTAAGCTCCTTTTTTCAAAAGAGGGTACAATACGTACCTAAATAAGTATACAAATTTTGCACTAGTACCCTTGAACTCACAGACAGTAGAATTAAAACTTTTTCGTAAAATAACACAAACTAATTATATATATTTACAATTTCAATAAACACTATTATTACAAAATACTATTAAGTTTAAATAGGGATTTTTTTATTAAATACTTTATAGTGGGAACATGAAAATAGTTCAAAATATCCGAAACAGAGAGACAACAACAATATACTATATATGCGTGTTCAATTGAATTCAATTTCAATTTTATTCATTAACATACGAGGGTGGGTCAATAAGTCCTTAGAAAAGCCGACAGGTGGCGCGACTAGTACTGTAAGCGGTTTGTTTTTATGCAGCGGCACTACCGATTCAGTATGCTGCAAAGTTTCAATCAGATTGGTCGGGTTGTTGTTTTTTATTTTCGTAAAAAAAAATTGCTTGTTTACAAAAATGGAGAAAATTGAGTTTAGAGCTGTTATTAAACATTTTAATATAAAAGGGTTAACAGCAAAGGAAATAAAAAATGAGTTGGATTTAGTTCACGGCATATCTGCTCCTTCACTTGCAACTATTTATAACTGGTTAAATGAATTTAAACGTGGTCGTACATCAACAAAGGATGAACCACGCTCAGGACGTCCTGTAGAGGTGACTACACCAGAAATGATCAATAAAATCCACGATATGGTGTTAAGTGACCGAAGATTAAAGTTGAGTGAGATAATTGAGGTTACAGGGATCTCAAAAGGTAGCGTCATTTCTATTTTACATGACAAATTGGGCATGAAAAATATTTCTGCAAGATGGGTGCCGCGTTTGCTCACAGTCGACAATAAACGCAATAGGTTGGTGGCCTCTAAAGCCCTGTTGTCGCTTATGCAACGCAATCCGGATGAATTTTTTCGTCGCTTTGTGACTGTAGATGAAACATGGATACACCACTATACTCCCGAGACGAAAGAACAGTCAAAGCAGTGGATTGCGAAGGCAAACCATGTCCAAAGAAGGCGAAAACCGTAAAATCAGCTGGTAAGGTTATGGCTACTGTATTTTGGGATGCACGTGAAATTATTTTCGTTCACTATTTGGAAAAAGGAAAAACAATAACAGGGGATTATTATGCATCTTTATTGGACCAGCTAAAAAACAAAATTGAAGAAAAACGGCCTCATTTAAACAGGAAAAAAATCCTCTTTCATCAGGACAATGCCCGTGTTCACACATGTTTACGATCAATGGCTAAAATTGAAGAATTGAAGTTCGAATTGGTCGACCACCCACCGTATTCGCCAGATTTAGCCCCCAGTGACTTTTTCCTTTTCCCAAACTTAAAAAAATGGCTAAGTGGACAACGTTTTTTTTCAAATGAAGAAGTCATCGATCGGACAAATGCTTATTTTGAGGACCTTCCGAAAACTTATTTTTCTGACGGTTTAAAAAAAATTGAGAAACGTCTTACCAAGGGTATTGAGCTCCAAGAAGATTATGTTGAGAAATAAAAAAAAATACAAAAATAAAAACTGTTTTAATGCTTTTTTCTAAGGAATTATTGACCCACCCTCGTATTAAGTGAAGATTAAAAAGGTTTAAGTTTATAATAATAAGTAATATTAATAATAAATTCATAGTAATAATAAGTTCATAGTAATAATGAGTTCACAGTAATAATAATAACCAGTATTCAAAATAAAAAAATAAATATGTAAGTATATACAATAATATTATATAATTAAAAGGAAGTACAACGATCAGCTAAGTAAATCCTACATTAAAATTTATAAAACAATGTCTACCTAAACTTACCCTCATTTAATTATGTATACTCCGTTTTGTAACTACTAGAATGCAAGATTAATTGACTAAGAAATAAAATAATATAATTTAAAATAAAGTATAATTATTACCTGTATAATCAAATACTTATTTTGGGTTGTGTAAATTCTTCAATATATATGCATATATAAACGTCAATATAAAACTTGGACGGCGCCGGATGCCGTTTGTAATTAAATTATTAATGTAATATACCTTAATAATTGATTATGAATCCAGTTGCTTTTTGACTGGCGAAATTTGAAGTACCTCAGATAAAACGTAGTCATTAAAAATAGTTCACATGAACCATAAACGAATCGGCAGTGTAAAGGCTAGAGCACTCACCCTGAAAGTTAATAGTACCTATATTCAGACTATAGTAAACGGTACGCTAATTATTTTAAATGACTGAATTGCACTGAAGCTTTGAAACAAGTGGGTACGGGAAACTTTTTTAGCTGCTTTACTTAGTAACTACATATTCTTACAGCATTCATTAAAGGTTCAACTTAGTTTATCTTAGTTGAAGTGAACTCGAAAGCCAAGATAAAATTATTGAAAGAAGCAGAACTGGTAGCTTTAAGAGAGTATAATTATTTCTCATCTTTACCTTTCTTTAGATTAAAAAATAATATCTTTCATTCCACAATTTTAAATGTTTAATAACCGATCTCTTCTAATTGTTAAACTACAGTATGTAAGCATGAAAGCTCTAATTTTATTTATATTCTATTACATCTTTTTAATAACTGAATAATTATATTTGCTCAACATGCAGGCCCACCGTGATTATGATCAAAATATGAATTTGAAGAGGGTGTCCAATTTAGACATTTTTTTAGTTTGATTTTATTTTGAACTAGCTGAAGTAACCGGCTTCGCACAGGGTCGCTTCGTGGTTATATTTATCTTAGATATTTAAAAAATAATAAGAGGTAATTATTTTTTTAATATTAAAATATCTGTGTAATACAATATGGCAACATGAAAATAATTCTAATATGAGTAAAGGTCAAACAAAAGAACACTAAATTAAAATCGAATCCAAAATATGAAAACGTTATTAATGTTATTAATATGTAGTAAAAAAAATCAAAATTAGATGGAACAAACAAACAAAAAACTTTGTATTTTATATAATACTAATTTAGAAACCTTCGCGGGTGTGCGAACAACAACTGACCAAAATTTCATCGCAATCGGATGAATGGTATATGAACGCATACAGGACAGACAAACAGACAGACAGACATTCATTTTTATATATAAGATATAACCTATACTCTTTGCGCAAGAGCAAGCAATAAGTTCACAAAGTTTTATCGCAATCGGATGAACGGTATGGCAGCGCATAAAATACGAACAAACAAACAAATATTGATTTTTATATATTAAATTATAACTATTAAAACCTCGTACGTCCGATATTACGGAGAAATTACGTTTTTTCGACAAAATTTAAACAAAACAACATTTTACATCATATCAAAACATTGGTTCTCTAAACTAGTATGCTGTCCATTTATTGACAAATTTTAAAAACTCGTAGGTCTCCTGGTTTCAAACATGGAATTAAAACCTCGTATTTCACAACCAGTGTAGATTTATCGATTAGCGATATATTTGAAATATTGTTTTTATTACGTTTTTTCGTTCCCCTCAACATTCTTCTCAAACAGAATTAACGGGTTTTAATAGTAAGGTGACGATATATGTTTTAGTTCTAATGAATTTAAGTTTTGTAGTATTTGTAGTATTAATAATATATTTTATTATTTTGAGTAGGTATCTACTTTTTTTCTTCACGAAAAATTGTTTAAGATGAACAAAAATCTTCTATTGTAATTAAAAAATAAATTATGGGTCTGTTTATAATTAGGAGGAGCTTTGAGATTTTACAAGGGGATGGCTGACTTCCTTGAGATAAACCCTTTCATATAGCGTGTATAACTTTTTTTCTATGAGAAATGCATTCTTAGTTGCTATAATAATTATGATTAAGAACTCATAGGATTTTTACTCTGCTTCGAAATAAACCAACCCATCAATTTTAAAAAGTCGCAAGTGTCAAATCCGTCACCAATACTGTATTCAAGTATTAATTTATAAGTGAGAGAAAATTTTAAATATTATTTTAAATTATATTGTACTAATATTTTCTGATTGTTATTTTATATAATGCAGTATTTGTACGTAAACATAAGTTTTCAGATAATTATTATGTCAAATTGTATTGTTATGAATCTTGATTCAAGTAAAATCACGTAAGACACCGTAATATTATTAATTATTTTACTACAAGATATCAAAATTTCTCGCATATTTTTACGAAACATTTTTTCACAGAATATAAAAGGAAAATTTTCATGTTTCAAAAGATAATCTGAACAAGGCCTCTGTGGGGTTTTTCTACCTTATAAATTTTCCAAAATATAATCTGTCAAGTGATGAATATGTAGACGAAATATTATGAAACAGTATTATTAACTATTTATCATATAAACTTAATATAAAATAACCATTTTTCACAAAAACCTCTGTATCAAGTGAAGCGTAAAGATTCTACCTTGAACTAAACTTGACCATGTATAAATACAGAATAGAGAAATCTCAAACTAATTTTTTCATCGCTCTTTTTGAAACTTACCGGATATGGAATTCATGTTTTTGAGATAACCTAGAAAGGAGCAACAATATTGACTATTGTATTCATGAAAGTGTCGCCTTTTTTATCACAGCATACTGTCAGCACACTACACTACAAGATAGCACTTGATAAATGGCAGTTGAGGTGGTCGGACATCACTAAAGGGCATCAAACATTTATTTTTTCCAGATGTGTCCTCCAAGCTTCAGATGAGACGATTAAGACCAACATATTGGGTAAACCAGTTCCTGACAGTCCTAAATGACTTCGTAGCCAAGCTTTCACGGCTTACGTTTTATAAAACATGGGTCGGAATGAGCATGCGGTAACGACCATCAAGAGGCTGAACAAGTTCTCTGGGACTCCCCACTGATGGGATCCAACAGAGCGGAGTTGTTGTCCAGGGTTCGTCTATACACGGGACCAAAAATTCTCCACGCCACCAAGGTCAACTCTAAGACATTTGAAAAGTTTGCTGTGTTTGAGAATAAAATAATGCCGATCCCTTTTTAGATTCATCACTTTTAACTCCTGAATTTTCTATTTCGTCAGAGTTTCAGTACATGGATACAGGGAATACTTTGTGCCACTAAATGACGGCAGAGCAAGTCAAGATATATTTTTATTATTTTCTTAATTTGTTTAAAGCACCGAAGTGCATGTTCGTCATATACATCATGTGCAGTTTTGTCTCGGGATAAGGAAGTGTGGTACTAAAATATTTTCATTCAGACACATTTATTGCGTAATGGAAGGCAGCCGAGCACAAATAATCATGACTGCACATACACGACGGGTGGAGATGGGGTAACTTAAATCATTGCCCTTATTTCAATGGGTAGTGTGTTATATGAATAATTTATTATATATTTTGTTTTTTTTTATTCAGCAAAGAAATTTTTTCTTAAAATTGTTGTCAAGTTCAAGTAAGTTAAAGCAGAAAATATTGTGATCCGTGACGTCGGTTATTAATTAAAAGTAATAAATATTTTAATTTAGAATACAAAAATCGATCGCCTACTGTAACTAAATTTTTTGAGAGCGCTTATGAGCAGGTATTAAAGGCCAATAGTTAAAGTTTGTCGCAATTGAGCATGGCAATCGTAGCATAGTAGTAATGCATAGGGCGCGAATTTCAAGAGACGCAGGTTCGATCCTGGCGAATGTCTTACTTTTTTTCAAAAAAGATTTTTTCTATTGACTATATATTATTTTCTCATGAGTGTTTTCAAAATTATGTATGCTCAATAATTTGTATTCATTTTAATGGTAAGCTTTAGTAAAACGTAAATATTGCAGTATTGTTTGACCATTTTTTTAATGTATAAACCATGATAAATAAAAGAAAATATGATTATATTAAAAGGAGGGTATATTTGCGTAGATAACCGGAAAAGAGGCTTCATGATTGGAGGCAATAAAATCTCTAACATCCGGTATGCGAATGATACTACGCTAACAGCAACTAGCGAAATTGATAATATGTGCGATCTCCTTGAGCGGTTTGAAAAAGAAAAAGCGCCAAATTGGGTCTTAGCATTAACGAATCTAAAATGAAGTTAATGCTTATCGATCGAACTGACAAGATTATCTTCACTGGTAGACTAAACCATTTGGAATGATTGAGAGATTTTTCATATATCACTTAGGTTTAAATATTTGATGGCTCTGGTAGTTGCGAAAATAAAATTAGAGGAATAACTGCAATGTCGAATCATACCATGAGTCGTTTCACTCAACCTGGACTTTTAGAAGAGAAAATCGACGCGTTAGGTTCTGATGAAATTGAGGTGTATGTCGCCTACTATCACGTGACGTCACAGTAAGCTGCCGCTACGGGAAAAAGGTGTGTAATGCCATTTTTTGGTGTTTAAAATATTATCAGACTGATGCTCCCATCCCGTAGCACATTTTGAACCTTTAAACGAACATTATCAGTTAGCAAAATCTGCCGAAATCACCAGAACAACAATGAGGTCACCTCACGGTGAACTGTACTGCATCGATACCTGCATGACTCAATGAACGTCGTTTTTATCATCTTCTGCATGCCTACACTTTTCGACTGTCATGTGAAAATCACGTTTTTTTTGTTTTTAGCGGTTGGCACTATGTATTTTCTATAAGAATGTTGTCTATTATTTATGGTCAGGTTGGGTTCTGTTCAAAATATTATCTATGGATCTCATGTCGCAAGTACCTAATTTTAACGTACGCAAACATAGAAACTGTTAAAATTAATTGAAAAAAACAGAAATAATTAATGTTAATTAAAAATACTAATATATTAGAGTTGGCACTCTTCATCAGTGTCATTATTTAGCGAATTTACAGAGATCGTGATCGTTCAAAATATTCTGCAAAATGACGAAACCATAGACTAAATTTGTCACCGCGACAGTAGGCGACATGTAGGCGACATGCACCTCAATTTGATCGCGCTTTAGAGTCGTGATGCTAGCGGGGTATGATCCATACCTATTCTATGAACGGTTACGTAAATCTATACTTGAAGAGTTTGAGATCAAATAGCGTCACTCAAGCAACTGCAGGAGTACTTTGTTTTTTTTGTCACATAGTGAAAAAAGATCCGAGTGGCCTGGAGATAAAACTGATTTTTAATGGCATCGAAGAGAGGAAATTGCGAAGGCGTATGTCAAACAGATCAAGTAAACGAGTAAATTAATAATGTCTGAAGCAAAGATTGCTCTAGATCAGGGTTAGCGAACCTTTTTACATGGGCATGTCAAAATTTTCCAAATTTTCGGCTGTCTGACGTGCCGAGCAGTTTTTCATAGGGAATAGTTTTTAAAAATTCTATAAAAAAAATGTAAAATTACAACCAAGAGAGTTCTTGAGATTCTATCTTTCACCGTGTTTCTAGCCTTATGCATATATTTTATTCATTGAATATTTTTTCCCTTATTTTCAAATTTTTCAAAGATACCATTTTAACCACGCTTTTTTCACATATTTCCCAACACTGCACGGCTTAGCATTTTAACGATTATGTCTGTAGCAAAATAACAAGCAGCTGTTTGAATATTTTGAATAAGACAACATATTTGAATGATTGCCGAAAAATTTCATTAGGTTTGTTGATTAAATATTTTCATTTTTAATTTCCCGATCAATAAATAATTATTTTTGTTCGTTCTTAATTTGCATACAACTACGATAATCCTGCTACAATACTCCTCAATCCACCAACTTTGAAAGTCTGCTGCTTGATTGATAATTTTTGTTTTTTTTTATTTCCACTAGCCATATTAAATAAAATAAAATGAATGCACTTTTCTTCACTGACCAGGTGTTACTACGGTGAACTTAGCTGGGTCTGATAATTATTGTAACCAATTAGAAATATAATCTCATAATATGATAACACAATTTGTTGGCTACACTGACATTGACATTTATTATCAATTTTTTTCTGGTTACCTGAAAACATTAAGATTTCTTTTTTTCTATATTTTTCTATTTTTTTTTCTCTACCAAATAGAATGTACTCGTGCCATGCAAAATCATCTCGCGTGCCATAGTTTCGCCATCACTGCTCTAGATTGAAGTATTTTTAAAGAATATGAAGACAGAGATATTTCTATGAAGAGTAGTTAAATAGTTTTCCGAATTTTCTTTTATTAATAAATATGTACACAAGGTTTTATAAACGCCACCATTTAGAAATAAAAATTTTAAATATTACATTGAAAAATATCGTTATAATAATATAGGTATGTACTACATAATATCTATGACATTATACGTTTAGTATTAAATTTATTGCCATTTTTTCGGACTATCTAATTTACGATGACGTTGGGTAGGAATAATTTCTTGCAGCTTATAGGCAAAATACTAACTTTGCGTCATTTTTTTTTATATATTGGGATTGATTATAAATAAAGGTGAAAATAATTGACAACTTTATGTTGACCAGAAAAAAAATATTCAAATCAATATTCATCCTAATACCAAAACAACGATAAAAACTACGATATGATTATACTTATTATTATTATTATTATTAATTAGACTATGTCAAATCCAAATATGATCGCATGGCCCTCCAAAGAGTGGAGGTTTTGTATCAACAGATTTTTGTTTTTACGAGAATTAGCTATTTGTTCAATCTAGCAGATCCATACTCTGACTCCAAACACAAATTGAAAAACAATATATTGTGTAGTTGCCAGACACAAGATTTGAACCTGGGATCCACAACACTATTAGCCGATGCGTAAGCCGCTCGGCCATCGTTTAGATTGTACCGAAAATTATTATTTAATTTGACATGATAATAACATGTAATACATTTGCGTCAGCGTGGGATTACGTATCTTTAGATAATGGAGGGCTAAAAATACAAGTAGACCAAGTTCACTTTTGTATGAAATTGAGCTATATACCAAAATGTGCATATTGAGAGGTATTTCGAAAAAAATCGACTATGTCCAAATATTACTCAAGTTATCATGAGAATACACTTAAACCACGCACATTTGTTAATATTTATTGTAAATACAAGTAGACGATGAGCTATATTGGCTTTTTTTTTAACTAAAGTTTATAGCTACTTTTTAAATCATCATCATTAGCCGGGGTCAATCCTCTGCTGGATGAAGGCCTCCCCAAGCTTCTTCCAACTCTCTCGGTCCTGTGACTTTTTAAATACTTCTTCAAAAATATTGATATTATGTAATAATTTATTTTCTATATATTTGAATAAAGTAGTACGACAATGACCCGCAAACAATTTTTTCTTTTATTTTATACTTTGAAAGTTATTAATTTCTTTTGAAATAAAAACTTTCCATGAGTAGATCTTAAAATAAAAAGATTTTTCAAAATAATATACTTAATAATATGTGACTTGGTCTATATGTATTCTTACACATAAAACATGTTTTTTTAAACTTTATTATCTTGAAAATCGTAATATTTTGGAAAACGCAATACTGCATTGATTAGTGTTTATTTTATTATGCTTAGTCAGAAACTTTTCAAAAAAATATATTAATTAATTGATGGTAGATAAAAACGTTCAAAGCTTAATATCTTACTTTCTTTACTTGGTCTAGTTGTATGTTCAGCTCTCCATGTGTAGTAGATAGCCTTAAAACAATATATCGCTATGTGACTTACCAAAAAAAGTGTAGTGTACCTACTTAATTTATTGTCCACAAAAAGTTGACGTTTACATCTAAAATAGTACAATTTTATTTTAAACACTTGATTTTTTTTATTTTCGCGTGCCAAATGGCTGTTAAAACACTATTTACGCAGAAACACTTTCTACGGAACAATACTTTTTATTTTTAATTATTTTCAACGCTTTAATGGCCTGTCATGTCTACATAATAAATTTTCCCGATAAGAACTTGAAAGTATGTAATCATTGTAATGTAAAATGAGAAAGTATCGACATACTTATCGCAAAATAGTAAATTACTTACCATTTTTCTTTTTACTGTTCAAAATTTTTATTCATATTACTAAAAATCCACGTATATACAGAATTGCAATATTAAAACTGACATGTCAGTAGCATATGAGACCATCCATAAACATAAATTATACTTGGTTTGTAATGTGTGACTTTTTTAATGTACATACATACTGTTTTTTAGTAATTTAATTATCATAGTGAAGCAGCAACGAATAAGCATACGATATATTTTTAAAAACTATCAAATAGTTATAACGATGGTCGAGTGGCTTACGCATCGGTTTATAATGTCGTGGGTTCCAGGTTCGAATCCTGGATCTGGCAAAATACATGTCATATTGTTTTTTTAATTTTTGTTTGGCGTATAGACTATGGACTTAATAGGTTGAGCAAGTAACTAACATCATTTTCTCCTATAAATAAGAATATATGTTAATACAATGACCATATGATGATGTTATTACGATCAGACATGGTCAAAAAAAGAAGAAGAATTCAAATAGTTTAGACCAGGAGCGGGCAAACTTTTTGGATGGAGGGCCAAATTCAAGAATTCAAAATGAGCGGCGGGCCGCAAGTAAAATACCATTTTTAGATATACACTATTTATTATCACGAAAAATAAACATTACAAAAAAATTAATGAGAAGAATGAAAGTGTTGTACATTTTTTCAAATTCAGGTGTTAATTTTGTGGTTGATATTTTAAAAACTGCTTGTAAATGGGTATCAGAGATATTTGATCGTAAAGAATTTTTATTGAGGATCATGATCGAAAATGTTTGTTCACATATATAGGTTGATCCAAAAACAACGAACATTTTTCTTACGTAATCTTTAAGTTGTTTGAATTTGTCTGAATTAAGGGCATTGTAAAATTTGGATATATCTTCACGACGATGCAATTCTCTTAAATCAGTGTCACACTGCAGACAAATAATCTCAAGTTGTAGCTCTGTCAGTACACTATCAATATCTATTGAAAATGGATCGCGTACTGTTGCTAAACTTGTCTCAGTTTTTCGGAAGTCACCAAATCTTTGTAAAAAATCGTCATTCAGAGCTTTAATAATTTTACCATATTCATCAAATTTATATTCTGGTATATTCAGCAACTTCAAAGTTGGAAAGTAGTCCACGTTCTTATTCGATATTTGTCGAAGGAACAACTTGAGTTTTAATTGAAATCCATTCAAACTCTTCACCATATCGTGGGCATATAATTTTTTTCCTTGCAACGCAGAATTAAAAGTATTTAAATGTGTCACGATGTTCAACATAGAAAATAGTGGTTACATAGTGTGAGACCAGACGCAAGGAAGACGTACTGAGATAATACATTAACGAAACAACAAATTCTTCAAATTTTAATCTATTGTCAATATTTTTTAAAAAAATATAAAAAAAGTTATTCGTAATCAGAAGTCAATTAATGATGGCGGGCCGCAAAAAAATACCCGGCGGGCCGCAGTTTGCCCTCCCCTGGTTTAGACTTATAATTAATGAGGAGTGTAAAAAAATCGAAAATAATTTACTTTATAATATAATTATATAAATATCTTATTTTAGAATATTGTTAAATATTTTATTAGTACTTTTAAAATATTTACTAACAAATATTACCAGGTGGCAGTGCCACTTGTCAACATTCTCATACGTCTTTTCCCTGTCTCTTTTTTTCTCATACGTTTACTTATATGTTCTGTCTTACTGTCTTTGCTCTTGTGTTTAAGATTCAATTATTTGTCTGTGAGCTGCTGCATTAGCCTGGCGGAATCTTTGTAGAGTTCCCTAACTTTTCCGAGCACACTAGCAATAAACTCGTTCATGTGCCAAGCGACGACACTTAGCTGATGGTTCTTCCTCATCCATAACGTTTTTATTTTTTGATTGATCGTGTATATTGTCAAAGGTTACGGTAAGTGACAGAACCCTATACCTATAATAATTACCTTTAAATTAGATTTGGATAACACAATAATTTACGGATAATCTAAACCAGAAGTGGGAAAATGCGGGTCTTCGTTGGGTTAAGTGCAGCTCCTAATATCTCTTGATAAAAATATAGGTATTTTCTTTCCCCATTATACTTGTATTTTTGCGAGTTTTCCTTTCTAAATGTGACTATGGTGTGGCTCTTTATATATTTGAAAATCCAGAATATGGCTTTCATTGACATCGTGTATGCCCATACCTGTTATAATCATTCGATATGCTATTACCGCACTATAACCATAATATTATATCAAACTAATGTGAGAGTATCATTTGGTTTTTTCTCACGACCCAATTAAATGTAAATGTAAATGATTCCTCCGATTTTTTAAATTTCGAATTTGTGTTTAAACGTGTATTTTTAATACCTACTATCCCTGCCTCGCTCTCTCTTACTCATTTTCATATAGTTTATGTTATGCGTTAAATATAGATAATAATATAAGGTAATTACAAAAATTCTACAAAAAATTACTTTTTTTGTTTTATAGAAATTGAATAATCTGCCTATAGGATACATTCATCATTTTTATTTGATATACATTTTAAGCAACAATTTTTTTGATTTCGTTGATACGAAAGTCTCAATTTGTGTTCCGTGGCATGTGATTTAACAATCTCACAAAACACGTCGTTAAATTATTTATTTTTAATCAAAATAATAAACATTTTGATAATGACATCTATAGAAAAGTCCAGCTAAGTTTTGGTGCGAAACTTTGTGTATGGAGTTCTTGAATTAACCGTATAACAAGCGACATATACGTGAAATATTGCGGGGATAAGACACTAAATATAACATAAACTAGCCAAAAACAAGCCTAATACATACCTACAATATTTTGATTGTCATGATTTCAACTTGCAGGAATATTGATCGGAAACCGCCTAACCTACGAGTATATTATGACATAAAAAATGTCAATAAAAATTCTCATTAAATCTCCCATTAAATATTTTTTTTATTCGACGTGAAAAAATCAAATTGAACTGACAATATTGCATACCCAATGGTATTATTCAGACAGTTCGAACGATCCGTTTGTTAAAATTTACCAGTGTTTTGCAACCCAGTTTCTAATATGATGTAATGATTCCATCGAATAAAGCTGTCACATTCTAAAGCAAGATGTGTGTTGAAAGTTTGATCTTTACAGAACTTCATTTTGGAAGCCTTCCATTTTATAGATAAAGCATTGCGTACATATTTCAATCACTATTCTTGACTCTAAACGAGAAGGCTCTTCACCTCCTTCATATTATTTAACCATTTCATTCATATTATTTTGGCCGAACATCTTTAAATCTTTTACTGTAAACAAACCCAGTAATCTTTATACGTTGATGATCCAGCGCAGTCATTTAATTTTTTATACACAATTGCGTCAACACAAATAACATTATTAATAGCTCTTCTTTCATTTTTGAGAGCAAGCATAGATTTTGAAAGTCATATTTTTATAATTTTGTAATTACAATTATTGCAAGCAAATGTGTGAAAAAAAAATACATCCAAAGTTTATGTTTCCGGAAATGCTAAGAATGAAAGGAACTTGACCGATTCTATGTCAAATTTATTATATTGTCATAATACTGCAATAATAATTGTATCATTATTATAGATTTAACTTTGAAATGAATCAAAATATAAAATATATCAGAAGTTTTTTTTATTATTACGGTATAAGTAATCAGACAATATTTTGATACAAACTTTTCATATTTTATTTATGATGGAGTATAAAATAACCTCTCAAATATGAATGAAAAACTACTATCTTTCTAAAAAATATATTTTAATTATACTGCGAGTCATTTTTAAAAACCTAGAATGACATCACTATATACCTACATATTTGATAGAATGTTCTCCAATAACAAACAGTGTATTTGTCATAAAAGCTTAAATATCACAAAGCAAGAATATAAAAGATTTTCAATGCATATTTGAATCATAAACATTATACAGATGTATGTAGGTACATATAGCAATTCAATTTATTGCAGGATACTTTATCTGCCATTTTACACCCCTTTACGATGTATGCCATAGATTGTTTGTTTTTTTTTTATTTGAAAAAATCCTCCTCGATTTTATATTTCCTTTAAAACATTCAAATTGCAGTAAAAATGGTCGGAACATCTTCGAATGGTTCCCCCATAAATCATAATCTATTGAATTTTACATAAACAGGTTTCTGCGAGCCACCGAGGCGTTCATCTGAAATTTCATAGCTTGTTTTTCGCCAAATGTTTTTTCATGGAGAAAATATAAATACGACCAACCGCCTTTTTTTGGGGCGCGCACAGCGTTCGTTTTTTTTCGGTTCGCGTATTTTTTGCGTCTGCGCTGGATGTATGTGCATATAAATTGTTCGGAAAATTGGCAATTTATCTCAAATGTGAAGAAAAAGAATGAAAATGGGAACAACAAACATTATAAATACGGATAAATAATTGGCAGTAAGTATCGCTTTGGTAGACTTTTTTTCTGTTGCTACTAAACACAAAACGCGTGCGTTAAATCATTTTGTACAAAAAGCGGTTAATTGATCGAAAGTAACCTTTACAATGAGCAGCTGACAAAGACATATTATTGTTTTGAAAATTTTACACAATACTTTTTTTTCATCTAAGTAAGTCATTATTTTTCTAACTTTCAACTTACACTTGCTAAACTTTGTAGAATAAATAACTATGGAGTGATCTAAATTAGAGTTTTTCAAAGTAGTGCAATTTGCCCCCCTGTTGGATGCCAATAGACTTAGGCCGTTATCACTAAGTCGATTGGTCTTTCAAATTATTACCATTTAAATCAATATGCAACAATAATCTTTTTTACAAACATTTTACAAAATTTCATTACAAGTGTGTTCTAGTTACAGTTAAGTGTCACGGTCTAACTATAGACAGCCATAGTAATGGGCTCTGCGAATGAATAAAAATATTGTCATTTAATACATTAAACCGATTATTCTCATTTAAAAAGCATTAATCGATATAAATAAAAGAAGTTGCTCACATTTTTATTTCCTATATAAATTTAGGGTAATTGTGCCGCAGATGCCGTCATGAGCTTTTATGGTTTTTTTTTTACGAAAACAGTTTATTCCATGTAGACAATTATAATAAATACCTTTTTTTGTCGGCACATAGCCTTTTCAATCCAATAATTGTGAATTTAAAATTTGAAATTTTCATACATTTGATGCATCATTATCACAAAATAAGATTATATTAGGTTGGGGTAGATAAGATTAGGTAAGGTTATGTTAAGTTAAGTTAGGTTAGGTTTGGTTTGGTCTAAAAAGAAAGTTTTAAAATTTCTTGACGGCAGCTGCGGCACATTTACCAAATTTAGGGTTTTCTTATTTAAAAAATCCGCGAAACTATCACCAAAATTTAATTTTTATGATAAAAATCTTCGTGAAATACGATGTACTAATAAATTGGAATTTTCAATAAAATAATATTTTATTGAGATTTTTTTTAATGGTAAGTTTATTTTTTATGTCTTTTTTTAACGTTTTTAGATAATAAAAAAACGTGTTATTAAAAATAATGTGAATAATCAATAAAATGTATTAAATTACAGTTTTTCTATTTACGCAATTATCAACCAAACAAAGTTATTTGTGAACTGCGTGATTGAATGGTTGGATATCGGCTGATCATTATAACTAAAATGTTATATGATAAGTTCGATTGAAATAGTTAGTTATATTTTATATTGATAGATGTTACTATAGAAACCGAAATAACCAAGTATTCAGAGAACAAGATAAGACAAATAACCATATTAGGATTCATATAATATTGAATATAAATAGCAGTTTGTTTGAGATAATTGCTACTAACCGATCCTTAAGTATGATAATATACTATCATAGTCGAGAAGTCCGTATTATATGTTGATAGTTGAAGCGATTAAGCATTATTATTGAATTAACATAATTTTATAAATCTATTATAGAGAATATTAAGTAATAAACACAACTAATTTTCATTGAAGTATGCGTGATAATATAAAAGATCGTATTATTAGAACTGCAAATATTATGTATGTTTACACATTTTTAAAAAGATGTGACTCGGATCTTCTCCTGGTTTTTATTATTACAATATTTTAGGATAATATTCCCGACATAGAATATTCTCCGAGAAATTTCTGCAGGCTGTACATAAGTTTGTGAAAGGAGATGACATCATAACACGGCTCTAGTATAATTTTTTCCAAGCATGAAGCATGTTCACAACATTTTTGTTTTTATTAAAAATCTAATGTTCTCTCCTTCTCGCATGTTTCGTGCTTCTTTAGAAGTAAGAAGATCTTAGCTCTATGTGATAGAATTTCAGAATAAGATGGTAATATTATTATGTTAAATTTTGGGGAAATCGTTACCGCAAAGTCATTGCTGCAAATTAATTCAACACACCTTAATATTATTTTTACAATTTTACATTCGTAACCAGAGCGTTGGAGTGGAGCTCAAAGCAGGAGCACGGTGCAGTGGAGCAATGGGGTTTTACCCGGAGCAGAAGCGGAGCTGGAGCACCAAAAATTTGTAGTGCACCACTCCTACGGATGTTTTTTTATTATTAAATTTTCGTCCTATAATCCGATGAAAATATGATATTTGACACTTTGCAACACTGGAATTATTTGAAATACGGCAACACTGCCGAATGATAAATAACCTCACTTTTTTGACAGAAGAGGCAGATAATGAAAAACGATTTGCTGTCGGAATCTTGTTTAATAGAATTAATAATGAAAAGTATGAATAATAAACTTTATTTCAAAACTACTTATTTTAAAATTTTAGCATTTGTATACATATAACACCTATTAAAACTTTTAACCCGGAGCGAAACAGACCCTGGAGCGGAGCTGGAGCAAGTATTAGGTCCCGGAGCGGCGCAACTCAAAAAAGGGTCTACTCCAACGCTACGTTACGTAACTTATATCTATATAAAATACAAAGTGTATCAAACAATACAATTAATACTATCGGTTGAGCGTCTTTAATATTATTTTAATTCAAATTCTAGTGATTGTTAAATCTGATAAAACAGGTGAGTTTCAATCAACTGAACATATGAGATAGCGAATAAGCATATTTGGGAGTCATCACTGTATAAGTCATGGTGTGGTGGATGAAGAAGTTGACAGGAAGAGAGTTGAGAAGTTAAGATTTGGTGATTGCTCCGATGGATGGAGGAGCGAGTTTTATTTGCAGCGTAAACCGTTGGTACAAGAGTATCTTACACGAGTTATGTTTTAATACTTAAACTGTGCCGAGATCCGATCTCGGTAGAATGAGATGTTGTACGGAATGATTCAGAGACTGAGGTACTAACAGACCGGGAACTTATATTCGAGTGACATGTCCAATGAATTATGACCCACTATTTATTAACGTACTCACAATCAAATTAATATGTTGAAAATAATATTTAGGAAATAATTATTAATATAATTGAGTCAGCTACCATCTGGAGTTTGCGTCATCGGATATACTGACTATGTGAAAAACGGATATCGCGGAAATTATCTGCAGTAAGCTATTTACTGAGTTTACAATAATTGAATACTACGGGAAATGAATATATTTAATATCGCCGTTCAATATGCTGACACGGATTGAGTTGTTTATCCCCATACATACAAATCCAAAAAGGTAACGCAGTTGCTGTTTTAAATACTCTTGAGGTATGGTTATGTATAAACATGATGAAACCTTCTTCTTGAAAGGTGAAACCTAGTATAACTAAAAATTTTCTACATTTTTCCAAACCAACCTGATTCAGTCATCCCGGAAGTCTTCTAAATACCATCCACATAGTGTAGGAATACTGCGAAACGATGGAAAGCTAACATGGCTCTGGGAAGATGCAAGAAATCTAATAAGCGACAGAGATTATTGGAGGCGTTCCGGGTAACAATAATACCATTGTTTTAAAACCCTGAATGTCAGAGAATAAAATGTTTATAACTATATATGGGAATAAACAACTCAATCCATATCAGCATATTGATCAGCGATAATAAATATCCATTTCTACTAGTGTCCAATTATGGTAAACTCAGTTTAATAGCTTGCTGCAATTATTATTTCCGCGATATCCATTTTCTACATAGTCAGCTATATCCGATGAAGCAAACTCCATATAGTAGCTGACTTAATTATAATAATTTTTTCCTAAATATTATTTTGATTGTGAGTACTTCAATAAATAGCGGATCATAATTCATTGGATATGTCACTCGAATATAAGTTCCCGGTCTGTTAGTATCTTAGTTTCTGTATCGATCCGTACAACATCTCATTCTATCGAGATTCGGACCTCAGAACAGAATCATAAGTATTGTAACATAACTATTGTAACATATTCTTGTACCGACTGCTTACGCTGCCAATAAAACTCGCACCTCCATCCATCGGAGCAACCACCAAATATCGATTTCCCCATCCACCGTACCTGAAACCCACAACTATGTTTGAATCCTAGATGATGGTATCGTTTGTTTGATTGACCATCTACGAGACTCCTCAGTATATATCTACAACCTTCTACATGCATTTTCTACCCCAAATATAATCATTTCAAAATGCATGTAAAATACAGTAACTAACATTAAACGCACTATTATTAACCTTTCTTTATAAATAATATGATGATACGCAACTGTTGTAAGCCACGGTAAGTAAGTATTGTACTGCTTTCGAAATGCTTGTTTTCTTCGTTCTGTATCCGAAGGAAGCTTTTGAGCCGCTTTTATTACAATGTCTTATTTAATGATACCAGCAAGACATATATAAGAAATAATCCTTTATGACGCGCTAACAAGAAAACGAGCAAATAAATAAATTTATGTAACAAACTTTCGTTTCGCGGCTGTTGTTCCTACTTACGGTGTACACTTGTTTGATGATGAAGTATTCTGTACACCTTTATTGAAGTTTCTATAAAATATTTATATTGTAACCCGCCACGATACCGTGAGATTTATTATGCCAATGTTGAAGACTTATTGATAATTTTATAGAAGCATTACGGAATACACAAGGGTATTCGCTATACTAAAAATCGTTAATATAAATAAACAGAACATACAAGTTGAAAAAGAGAAAATTGCCGGACAAAAATGTATTTATTTAATGATACATAATAAACTAAAAATGGCCTAAAGGCAGACCTAGAGACCGCTGAGTTAAAGTGTAAGTACGTGACACCATAATGCCCATTTCCGATAGGAATGGAATCAGCTTATAGAAATATTAATCGAACAGAGGATTGATCCAAGCTGATTATTGACTTGTTAATAGAAACATCAAAAACGATGTTTATAAACTGTCATTCTTTCGTAATCAAACAGTCGATGTTTTGAAAAATAAACTCAACAAACAAATTTTTAATGTTTATTATTGCAGACCTGTATTTGTGTATTTAAAGCATTGTTCTTTTAAGCTAACGCATATGCTAGAATCTGCGTAATTTTACACTAATACTTATGGCACTTAATGGTAAATGGTAGAAAACTCTATATAATTTCGATATGAAATGGTGAAGTGGTAAGTAATTGATATGAGGTACTTCATTTACGGTCAAACCCGAACAAACACACTTAGTTTGATACTAATTTAAGGGATGGATGTAGGCTGTTAAGATTCGACATAAATAGTATACACTAAACTTTGTCAGTCGTACTTATTTGTTTTGATTGAACTAAGAATACAATTTGCAGATGGTGCTGGTTAGTTTTTTTTAAATTAAACTAAAACCTACCTAAACAGTACTATAATAGTTTAGGTTTACTTTGGTCGATCCGCCAAAAATAGTGCATATTTTTCAGTGAAAGCTACTTATTTGTTTTCGTTGAATTAAGAATACATACAGATAGTGTAGATTAGTTTTTTTTTAAAATTCATTATATCGAACCATAATTGATAAAAAAATATCTAAAATTATGTATAGTTTAATGGCGTTTTGGCTATTATCTACCATGGCTTGGATTAGGCAGTGTTTAATTGAATTTTGAAAACTAACAAACACTATTCACATATTGTAGTCTTAGTTCAATAAAAACAAATACGTTTGTTTGACTGGCAAAGTCTGATGTGCACTATGTATGTCATAAATTTAATAGCCTCCCTCCATCCTTCGTAACTGATATCACATCGCTTACTATTTTTTTTCTGGTCTTTCCGCGTTATTTATTACTTTACCACCCTAATAAATTGTTAATTCTTTTTTATTCTGAGGGTTTATACATTTAATCACTGGTACTATTAATTAATTAAAACGTTAACATACTATTTGTGTAATGGAAGACTTAAAAAAACTATTTGGGTACCTACCCTTTTGCACAAAGCTTAGTTCTACGATAAATCTTCACACACACACAGACATCCTTATAAGAAATCATCTTTCTAGCTAAGAGATACATTACCAATCTTTTTTTAGTTACGATATCGTAATTTTCCGATATAATTACTCTAACATAATGAAGTATAAATACTCCAACCGTTAGAAATTTAATTAAAAAAACAATATCGATAATATTTTTAACTTTTAAATCAGATGTAAAGTGTAGATAAGTACCTATGTATGCATAATATATTTTAAATTGCGTCTTTTCAGCTCACTGTTTTTCATTAAATTTTGTTAAAAAGAGAATAAAAATTCAGCATTCGTATAACACGATTTTTCATTAACATTGTTGGAAATTAGCATAAGACGGGCAGCTTGTGAATATTTATTAACTTAATAATTTATTCATGTACAAAGTGCTTTTCATATCTTATTAGCCTGAAAGAAGAAAGCTCCACAAAAAGGATTCACGTTTAATAACTTTGTTTAGATCATAAAGTTAGTAAAATTACCTTTAAACTGGCTGAAATGTAATAAATAGTGGCTATTAAAAATATACATACCTAACTACGGTTTCACTCTGAATTCAAATCCGTGAACGTGGCGCATAAACATGAATATAAGAAAACACAATATCAACGAGTAATAAAAACATTATTATTATTCTTGTCAATGTATTGAGGGTGCGAAGACTCGTATAGACTGAACACGTTGTTTCAAAGATGAGTTTATAACCCGAAACAGGAATACTACGGTATTCAAAATTCTCTATAACTCTTTAGTTAGAAGTCGACTTGAGAGTGGGTCGATTGTTTGGGTCCCGCAACAGTTGAAATACGACGTCATGGTGGAGTGAGTTCAAAAGACTCCTTTACTTGAAGTTGTATGGAAACTATCCGTGGCCTTATCGAACTGGCATTCTTTTAGGTATGCTGACATACTGTAGCTCGACGATATTATTTATATTTGGCCACGTATTTTTTTTCAAATTTACCGGGTTGAAAATGAGAACTCTGCGATTCTTGGTAGTATTGACCTGTGTGTCCCTGATAACCATTTTAGAAATCGGGAGCATCAGTTGTTCGTACTCCCAAGGTGTGGAACTAAACTGCCATTGGTAATTCCAATTGGTAGGGCAATAACTCTGTTCAACCAAATCACTTCGGATGTTAACCTATTCCACCTGCGTGAGGATGAGTATAGGTAGGCATTGTTTTATAAATTCTTAATGTTTATTATAAATATGAACGCCAATCTTAGCGTGTCTATTACGGGAATTACAATAATACCATGGTTTAAAACACAGTTTTTTGTTAATTCTACGACCACCATGTTATTTATTTTGAATTCAAATTCAAATTTTATTTATTTTTACATATAGATATAGTAAAAATTAAAAAGGAAGTACACCAAATGATATAAGCTGATCCTATTTTAATGTACATTTCAATATGTTATCTCTTTAGAATGGAGAGCTTAAATTGTCGGTGAGAAAAGACTAAAATCATATTTATTATGGTGACATATATATTAACATTATAAACATCTGTGAAAGTATCAAATATAGTTGTACTTAATTCATTTTTGATTGTCTTTCATGATGATAATCAACATACGTCGAGATTTGTTCAATTATTGGGTATAGCTACATCTACTTTTCTTGGTCGGAGTCAGTATCTGCCAAACTCTTTTATCTGACGGCATTTTGGGGAATGGAAATTTATTTAAATAAAAAAAACCTCCAGAAAATAAATAATACTTTATTAATATTAATAAAAAAATACTTATAATATAAACCATTTCTTTTATTCAACGAATAATTCACAAGATTTGAAAATGTAACATTCCATATATTTTACATACATAACTTGAAAACACCTCAGATATATTATACCCACTTATACCCAAGCTTGTGAATTATTCGTTGAATAAAAGAAATGGTTTATTAAAAATTCTTAGCAAGTTAACGTACCTATAACTAAATATTAGACAAGAGTCGGATGTCGGTTAGTAATTAAAGTAATTAATATTCTTTGATTTAAAACGCAAAAACCGATACTCAATAATAACGCAATTTGATAAGCATTTCATGTAAGACCTACTAGTTTAAATTATTGCAATTAGGTATTAAGCTCGTAGATTAATTGGTTAAAGCATATTGGCGCGATACCCAGTGGATATACGGGTTCATATCTCGTCGAGCATCGTATTTTTTTCAAATGTAATTTTTTCTAGTGGGTATATATTTGAGGTGTTTTCAAATTATGTGTGTTCACTTATAATATAATTATTATAGATAATAATAAAAAAATATTGTACTGTAGGTAATATAAATAATGATTTTTTTTATTGAGAAATACGCAATTGATTTTGAGAAAGAATTATATAAAAACGTAACGTTACCATTTTTTTTAAATTCGTTTCCATGGGCGTTGAGATAAGTACATAATTCGCAAAGGTTCGATGATCGAAATAGTAACAGAGATTCAATGGCTATTGTAGCCAATCGAGAATAATGACTGTAAACCGATATCTTAAATGCTGACAACTCTTGCCCAGAAAATGAGACTTTGTGCACTGTTGTGGATTGTTTTTCCAGTAGATAGGTATATTAAATTTTCTTACACTTTTATTGTTAAGTATGTACCGCCATTACAAACGTATTGATGGTATTTTTATGATCAAGTAAAGAAAAATTCAGAAAGGTTTTCTGTATTTTGATATTTTGTTTTTCAAATTGTTTGAAGGATCAATCATCTACGCTTGAAAAGCAATTAAACTGCGAGAGATTAAAGATTTAAAAAATCCTAATCGCAAACATATTATAAAACGTGCAGGCGATTTTTCCTTTGAGAACCATCGCTGTAGTATGACTTTTTCTTTCATGGTATACCAAAAACCTCACCCGGCACACAGTTTGAAAAATACTGGTCTAAATGTTAGCGAATATCAGTTTTCAGAGTCATATCTCATTCTAAAAATCATTACTTTCAGTAATCAATTTTGAATGATATTGACTAAAATCTAGCCCAAAATTACGATTTGTTGTAGCATGTGTTGGTTGTAGCATTATGATTATTACTAGAATGTATAAAATTAACAATTCTATCTCATAATTTATTATGTAAACCAAAAACCGTTTCTAAAAAATGTTATCGTCTTCCACGTGTAAAAAACGTGCGAAAACTTAAATTCGGTACTTTTCATAGGCAACTATATAATATTACCTATTAACTATATAACTATATATTAACTATTAACTATATAATATTAGGTAATAACACACTAGTATTATATCAATATAAATTATTATTTTACAACTTATTATTTAAATATATTAGCTTTAAATATAATTACTCTTTGCAGAAAGCTCTATGTTTATTAAAAGTTAGATTAAACAGTATTTTTAAAAAATCGTGAACAACAAAAAAACTGTTCATAAAAATTAATACTTAATTGCTTTGATCGCATATTTATTATACCAGTGGGTCTATTCTATACTTATCGAACACTAAATTGATAAATAGTATCAAACTTGGGTAGGTTTGTATCAAAATATTAGCACTTATTGTAACAATTACACGAAGCCGGTTTTTATTGTTGCAATAAGTGCGATATTTTAACAGCAGCAAGATAGGTGCTGTTAAAATATAGCACTTATTGCAACAATAAAAACCGGCTTCGTGTAATTGTTACAATAAGTGCTAATATTTTGATACAAACCTACCCTAAGTTTGATAATATTTTTCACTTTATCACTTTAGCGGTCGATAAGCATAGAATAGACCCACAGGCCCTAATAAAGTAGGCCACAAAAAATACAACTTTTCACTCATTATCTTTTAATTTTCGATCGAGCTGCACTCGAACCAATTTCCAAGATACTTTAACCACGAAATAAGGCGTCTTCCTTCACCACGCAAATATACCATAGATCTTTTTTTCGATCAAACAAGTTTAGCGGCTTCTGAATTTTCATGCGATAATTGCATTCCACAAGACGTTTGCGCATGCACAGTAGAACGATAGTGTCGAACCTGCCGGAAAAAAATATGAACAACACCGCGCAGAGAGTTTGACGTTTACTTATAAAAAAAACTAGGCACACTAGTGTGACTCATTTAAATGTGTAATGAGTTATTACAATTCGTATTATTAAACGTTAATTGTGGGTGAAAATATTTATTGGCCAATATACAATTACTGATTTCTACTTTTATAGGGATAATAAATTTATTTTAATGTCTACTGTAGTAGGTAATATTTTTTTGATAAATCTTGTCAGTTTGTCCATGTGGCGAAATGTCTAGATACGAATTATAATGTGGTCGCGCTTTTAGCAGTGGACTGTAATTTGAAGATGCCGGTGGATTAGGGATCAATGGGGGGTTTACATAGGATGCCAGACACTGACCTTTTATGTTGAGAGGGCTGGCGCGTGTTGGAGCCGGTTCGGTGTTCTTGCACTCACGCACTAGTAAACGGACGGTTCAGAATGTCACTACCATGGTTTCACTTGTGTTTTTGGTAATAAATGATGATGACAAGTTCAAGGTGGATGATAAATGTGACGTTTGCTCAAACCGTTTACATTTTGAGTCACTTTGTGGTTAGCGATTTCTAAGCTATAACAAGCCGGCATTATTGATGTCACTCGAGCTAACTGAATGTTATTCGCATTCACGGCCATCTCATGACCCATAACTGCTGGTCGCCCTGGTCTTGCGACAATAATAAATAAGGATATGAGGTAGGTGGGAAAATAAGGAATGACGGCTACCACAATTGGCTCAACCAATACATATATATATTATGTATTCTAAAACAATAAAATTCCCTGTATTTTCTTAGTACCAATCTATTAATTTACCAAATTCATCCAGCAAAAAAAATATACACTATATCTGTACAGATAATGGCAGCCCCCTCACCTGGTAAATTGAATCCGACCCTGTTAAGATGTCTATAGTCGGACCAATGCGCTGGCAAAACCCCATCTAACGATCCATTAGCTCCACGTTTTAGTGCGTGTCTCAAAAATGTATGCGATGCGTCTAAAAAGTCTCGTCTTTGTCTGTTCTTTTTATTATTTTGCAAAGGGTCTATGTGAAAATTTAATGGATCTAAATGTGGAATAAATGGTATTAGTCTTATGTGATAAACAAAGGGTTTTACAAGCACACACTATAATATATATATAAATATACTTATATGTTTATATACATAATACATCGTGTTAGATAGAGTTAAGACAACATTTACTTATAAAATATATATTATGTATTACCAATCAAATAACGTATCATTTAATAGTCGTAATACAGTAATACGACGATTGGTTTCAAAGAAAATAGTATTTTTATAATGTGTTTAACTATTACTATAACTTAAATTATGTTAATTACTCTAACAGCATTTGTTATTAATTAAAATAAAATATAATATTCTAAATTATTTAATAATGCTGACGATTAGTTATTGTTCATATCACCAATAAGTAAGTAACTTTGTCTTTAAATTAGTTGGCATAAATAAACTCGGTGTATTTGGCCATAACCTGATAACTGATTTTTTGGTAATTTTATGTTAAGAGTAAAAATTGGGTAACTATAGTATATTATTCCATTTAGTAATAACATGATGATATCTGAACAAATACAGTATTTAGATTGGTCAAAACATGATCAAAGACCTTATCATAGTTTGATCACTGATAAGTGACATTATTTTACTAATTAGTGAAATAATTGACAATCTAATTGTGGTCATATTCTTCTTCAGTTATTTATTTTTAAATGTTTTCTCAATGTTAAACAAAAAATTAACAGAGATTTATGTGGGCAATTCAAAGTTTAAAATTTCTCTCCTGTAAATTCAACAGTTTGCAGATAACAGGTTATGCTCAAACACAACAGAACTGTACGATTGTACATTATAATATTATTATGTTGAAATTGTTCCATTATAGCGTGTAAAGCTAGTCCCGATCAATATTATATTACGGAATAACTACTTACATCGTCCGTAGGACTTGAATCTTGGGAGAGTCAAAATTACGTGTTATGTTTTCAATGTGTGTTTGGATTTACAGCATGTACTTAACAGGTTTAGTAAATGTCTAACATTCACTTATCGTAAAACAAAAATAAGTTACGAAACCTCTTCGTGAGGCGGCCAAGATCCACATCGGATTGTCAAGCCAATTAACAAAGTACCACATATTGTGTTTTTTTTTAAATAATACAATGTCTTTTCATTAAGAATTGTTAGTTAATACGATGCAAGTAATATATTTTGTTATTAAAAAAATACTTACAAGACAACTATGAGGGAACATTGTTTTTCAATTTCAGATTTACTACCATTATTATCAACCGTACTATTGAAACACTATTTTACCAGCACATAATATTATTATATTCGCTGCCTACAACGGGCGATAAAAGAGGTGGTGGAATAATATTTTCATTTTATAATAACGTTTAAAGCTTGAATAGAGCAGAGGTATACCAGCGCAAAATCAGGTCAATACTTTTGGTTTGTCCAAATGTGTCGAAATAATAAACTAATATTCAATAACTTGCCATTATTTTTTTATGACATTGTCTATCTTCATGTTAATATGTAGGTACTGTTATATTCCTAAATGGCCCTCATTTGGGGATGTCTCTGTGAATCTGGAGAGGCCCTAATCGGTACCAAACCAACAAATAGTAAGGGTTGATTGCGAAAATAATTAAATAATGTTAAATATCTGACCGGCAACATTGTTTGAATGCCGATAAAAAAATACGAAGGGCAACGCCGCATTTGTACCGGTTCGTAAGCGGCCGTTTGTTTTAGCGCGACAGAAGCATTTTTGACAGCAACGCAGTAAGCAGTATTATCCTCGCTATCCGCCGAAATTAAATTGAAAAGAATTTGTATAAAAATGTTACTATTGGTAGATTTTAACGTTAATAAACCTCGCCGTTTCCACCACGATTTCGGTGTGTTATTTATCCACCTCCAAGTCCTGAATCCAGACGAAAATCAATACGAAGAAACAAAGTGACAGCGTGTTTTCACTTTCGAAAATGGAGGGAAATGACAGTACCTAAACATATTATCAAGACTTACAGTGTGCCTTATACATAATATGCAATATGTAGTGTCAAATATTTTTATATGTAGGTATATTTTTAATAATCGAATCTACAATGGTGTGAAACTTGAAAGTTTTCCGAAGACGTTTAATAGTAGTTTTTTTTAAGAAGTGAGCATTAGTCTTTCGCTTAATATATTGAGACTATAATCTTAATCCAAACACACATTGAAAAAACAACAGTTGCATTGGCAACATGCGAGATTAGAGCTCACAATCCATGACTTTAGAAACAGAAATTCTGTCATTCGACCACTACTAGCCATATTGAAAAAATATTTAATTAAAAAAATACGCTGAAGTTATATCATCTTCAAACTTATGTAAGTGTTTTTTTTTTTGAATAGCAAATGTTGAAAATCCCATCTGGCAAATGCTGCGATCAAGCTTCATATGAACGTGAAATCTTTTCTACCCCACAAAATGGCAACTGTCCACTCATCTGATTATATTTTGGACCTTTCCGTCAAATATGTTTCACTGCGGTTCTCAAAAGGAAAAGTATTTTCACATCCCTTAAAAATATGAAATATATACTTACCTAAAAATAACAAATAAGAAAAATGCTTCGGTTTTTGTGACTTTTATTTTATTTTTAAAGTTCATATTTTTGTAGTTCGACCACGGTATACGTACGAATGGAACAAATGTAGTAAGTATTCAAATATTGTTATACATTTAATTAAATATATTTCATGTATTTTATCAATGTGTCTTGAATTAATTAAGCCAAAACGAGCATTATAGGAATAACATACAGAGTGAGTTTTAATAAATTAGCTTTATTTTTTTTCGTCTTTCGACCATGTCCGATCCTAATAGAATCATAATAAATGAGCCTCCATGTAGTGGAGGTTTATATTAAGAGATTTTGTTTTTACGAGAAATGGATGTCCGCTAATTGCTGAACCTGTTATGTCCATACTCTGACTCATACACAAATTGAAAGATAATATGTGTACTTGCCAGACCCAGGATTTGAACCTGGTTCTCATGACGCTATAGGCCGATGCTTAAGCCGTACGGCCATCGTGGAAAACTATCAAAAATATATTAAAAAATATCAAATATGTTAAAAAATGCCACGGAGAAGTCATTGTAGGAATAGCGCCAACGACACGTGTAGAGGTTATAATTTAGACATCAGGTCTCGAGAACTCTCGAGAAATGATCATAGAATCTCTAGAAAATCATTTTCAGAAATTTCGGAAAATCTTCAATGAGAATTTTGAGAAATTTAAATGTTTCTCGGAAAAAATAACAACGGGAAGTTGAAACAGAAAACGAACACCACCTATTAGAATCCGAATTTAAATTAATTATTCATGCATGACTTTGTACCACCTTTGTGAATTACAGAACCTTTCTAAATTTTTGACGTTTCAGAAAATATAGCCATTTTTATTTAAGGTTGAATAAAAACATTTATACTTAGATAAAGCCAGAATGTTTGTGACACATGTTCTTTTAAGTAATAATATGTGAATATTTTATGGTATTAACTATCAATTATTGGTGTAAATGTATTGTATTAATTAAAATCAAAAATAATAAGTAGATAATGTTTGCATTTATACACCTTACGGTATAATTATTCAATACAATATCTTTTGAGAATGGCCACTGCTACGAGCCCGAAACGTCGAGAAAAGAAAAAGAAACCGCGGTGGTAACCCAAAAATCTATTATAATAGAACTAAGACCAGTTAATTTGATAATCATTTTCTTCCTGAATAACTAACAAATTGATGATACCCCTTTGAAGCGGATGAAACCAGACCTGATTATTATTAAACTAAGTGGTATTATTATTATATACGTATTGCGTTTTATTTTTCATTAAAATAATATATGTGTGTACATCGTTTCTATTGTTTTCATGTTTTTGTGATTGTTCATCTAAATTTTCTAAATAATGACTCATTGTAGGTAAAAAGCAATCAATGTCTTAAAATGTGATGTAGGCGCTGAAAAATTCATATTTCTCGGAGAGTCCAATCCGTTCGAAGACCAGTCAATTAAGCAGAGACTCCAGATAATAGAAATGCTCTCGAAAATATATCTGAGACACATTATACAGTTGTTTATACACATTATTCGGCGTGAAACAGATACTCTGGAGAGACTGGTGGTTTCGGCTAACGTTCGGGGAAGACGAAGAAAAGGAAGAGCATCGGCGTATTTTGGTGATCAAGTGAAAGAACTTACTGGGGGTAGCCTTCAATCTTCCCTGAGAGAAGTAGAGGACCGTGAGGGTGGAGAGTTTTAATCACCCTAAAGATTACTGCATTTCAGAGTGGTTAAAATCCTCAGACTTGAGGGAACGACAGAAAAGAGAGTATTAAACTCTTTTACGCTTGTGATATTAATATTCAAGGCGCTTTTATTACAGTGTAATTCAGAGCTGAGACTTTTACATAAATGTGTTTCATATAAATGAATCTATAATGCTAAATGACCAGCAGGTAATTTAATTATCAGTAGTATTTTCAGATTCTTTTCATATATTTAAGCTCCGTCTCTAAAGAAAAATATTTTCAATAACATCTAGGAAATACCTCCAATCCGAAAAGTATTATTAAATTCTCCGTATATTATATTTATCTGATATTCTCTTTATATCCTTTATTATATTATGTGGATATTATAAGTTTTATCTATTTAAAAAAATCGCTAATTTTGCCGTTGAAAGAAAAGTTTGTAATATATATGTAAATATAGTGCCCAACCAACAATATAACCGGTTGAGTTGATTTATCAAGGCAATTATTATCATCGGAGATGTGAATAAGTCAGCAGAGGCGCGTTACGCCAGCATATCACGTATATAAGGGCGCATGTGGCAGAAAGACGTATCGTGAATTACTTATTAGCATACTAAAATGGTGCACATACTATCCCAGTGCATATTAAAATACGTGTTGCATTATTAACTCATCATTTTAGAATGTGTTAACCTACCAAAATCGCTTTTCTTTGTTCCTAAATAACTACTTTGTACCTACCCTGGCAGCCTCAACATCGATTAGAGCTGGAATTCCCAATCTGGGTGTAGTGGGATTTCAAAGCAATGACGTCCCGTGGGGGTAGGCAAATTGAGCTTTGTTTGGGGGCGGCAGTTACTCAAAGGGCGGCAAATCGAGGAGAATCAATAACTATATATATATATATATAGGAATAGGTACCTAAACTTAATAATATCGGAAATATCTTTCCATTAAAAAATTCAGTTCACTGGCAGTAAACAAAATGTACCTATTAATCAGCATAAACGGTTTAACAGGAATGTATTTTTTTCGTCGGGTTCGGGATGTCTAGTTTACTTCCGTTGTCTTTAGACATCACTCCTTGATGGCCAGCAATGACACGTGCAGATTTACGAATTATATTTGAATTATAGGTAGGTGCATACTTAGGTACCTAATTAATTTATCCATAATTTTTGCCAGTCATTCGCGAGTTTTGAAAGTTGTCAGGTGTATTTTTAAATGTATTTGAAACAGTGGACTCGGAATATTTGAAGTAGAGATGACATTTAAATTAAATTTTGTGGTACTTATAGTTAATAATATTGTATATCTTAGATATTGAAGTCATGAAAGGATAATAAAAAATACTGTATAATGGGGTGGCATTTTGACGCTGCCTAGGGGCGGCATTTTGTCTAGGGACGACACTGCTTCAAAGAGTGTGACACGTCTACATGTTGTCATGAGAACAAGTTTTAATATACTTTTTAAATAAACCACTTTTATTAAACGAATAATTCGCACGATTTGAAAATGTAACATTCTATAAATTGAAGATACATAACTTGAAAACACCTCAAATATTTACCTACTAGAAAAAATTACATTTGTAAAAAATACGACGCCTGACGGGATTTTAACCCGTATATCTGCTGGTATCGCGCCAATATGCTTTAACCAATTGAGCTATGCTTATCCAAATGCGTTATTTTTGACTATTGTTTTTTTAAATCAAGGAATCATTAATTAGCGTATAAAAAATAATTTTCTGCAATTTATTCACCCGCAGTACTGTATGTATTTCAAAATTTAAAAAAAAAGATTTATTAGTAGTTTAGAATATATGATTATAGGGTAGGGGGTGCGAACATTTATAAAACATTCGATACGAGTGTGGGGCATAGAAAAGCTTTAAACTGCCTAAATTAGAAAATATTTTACGTTAAATGTTGAGTCAAAGCAACAATTTCATCATCTTGTAATATATCAATGTGACCGTTGAACCTACTTGAATACTTTTTATGTGAATTTTCAATAATAATTTTATTCATTAGTTTTTAGGTAATAAGAATTACCAGCTAAACCTTACTTCTGGACACGGATTTAGTAAATATATAAAATACACCATAAACAAAGATACCTCAGAATTCAAAATAGTCAAAATATAAACAAAGTATTTTTTTTTCAAATGAAACAACTGCCCCATAAATATTTAAATTGCAAACGTTTCACATATATATTTGACTAATGATACGAGATTAATTATTATAAAATACTTCCCACTATGTTTTTTTTAATGAAATATTGTATTTTAGTTTTAATATTAATATCTCGTAGTGATTGTGTGTGATAATAGTAATGTATAAACTCACAATTTACATTTGAATGTGTATTTAAATAAAGATTTGCTGATATGTAGTCTGATATGTGGATAAAATGGCTAACAATTATTTCTAGTGTAAAAACTAGTATGAAACTTATTATAAAAAGTAGAAAAAATGTACACTGGTTAGTAAAGCTAATTAAAATAATGCGTTGAAAATAAAATGTTGAATTGATAATATTAACTAACGTAAATATAAAGGTTAAAAGCTTTTTTGTTTATATGCCTTTAAAAGAAGCCAAAAGTTTAACAAAGATTGGCCAGAGAGCTTTTATATTTCTATGACTTACTTGATATAAGGTTCAGTGAAAAATTGAATTTTCGTCACGGATTTGAAATTGAAAAACTTGATGAGATCAGATCGGTCAAAAAACGTAGCGAGGATAGAGAGAAAAAAATGAAAGTCATAAAGAAGAAAAAAGAAAATTCGCTCATTCAAAAAGAGCATCAATTATTCGTAATGTAAGATGTCTGAAGGCAACATCCATCATTTAGATGTTCCCTTAAGTAAATGATGTTAGCTTTTCAGCCCTGTAATGAGTTAACGACGAAAGAATTTCTTTTATTATGCTATCATTAATCGAAATAATAGAAAAATACAAACATTATCTTATTATTATATCTTTTCGGCACAGCAGGGAACATAAAAGTTTCCATTAAAACAAACAGATTAAAAAAGAATCAACATTTATTTACTCGCATATTTTATATCATGAAATATTTTCATTTTAGTATTTCTCAGAATGATACATGATAGTCGAATAAATAATATAGTAGCTATATTACTATTATCTTTTTTACGTTACCTAATTGTGTAAAAAATCCAAAGTATATAATATGTGAATGTTTAAATTCCTAACAAATTAAATGAAAAATAATTACAAGATAAAAATAACTTTTATATATCTACAACGTTTTTAAATTTTCTGATGAATTATTATGCTCGATATGCTCAATAAGAAGTAAATAAAAAATAAACAAATATAGAATACTGAAATGTCATTTTGACATTTCATTTTGATTTCCATAGGAACGTACGTATATATTAATAATTTAGTTGCTAGGACCACCCCCTTAGCAACCAATAATATTCTTTTACTTTTTACGATTTTTTTTTAAATAACTTACCATACAAAACAGAATTAACTGAAAATGAATTAAATTTTGCTTAAAGATGGCTAAAGGTATTAAAAGAATGTATTGGCATCGTGTCCTGATATATTATTCTAAAAGTTTCAAATGTCTAGCTAGCCGGGAAGTTAGTTAAAAATCGATTGCAAGATTTTTACTGGATAAAAAACCACCGGACAAACAAGAATACGACTTAATAAAAACGTTTTAATATATAAGTAGTTTTTACAAATGCATTATGTCAGAAAATAAAGCGAGTCACGATATTTTTAATGTTGCATAGTTACTATAAACAAACTTGTACATAATATAGGTACCTGTGTTATTTCTTTCCATCATAATAAAATGCATTTTACTTAAATAATTTATTCCAGTATAAATACATTGTAAATTAGCTAAAAATGTAGTAAATTGTGGTTAAGAGCATACTTCAGTGAAACGGCAAATAATTTTCAGCAATAGGTGTGACGTAATTTTGCATGCGTTGCCAGTCGGAGAGCGATAGTCGACCTGTTCTCACGTCAATTTGTTTTGTGATGGCGTCGGAGGAATTAATTCTTAAATCGTGTGAAGATGACTAAAAAACGTTACCTATTTACTTGAAAAACAAAACATGTCAATGAATATATTATTATTATTACTTAAATAACAATAAACATAACATTAAATGGACGCATGTTGAATTTTTATGACAAATTATGTTTTGTTCGTCACGTGTCGTGTGCACATCTGTGCGTTGCGTAGTCACGATCGGTTTAGACCAGTGCTCCGCAACCGGTGTGCCGCGAGACGATGCTAGGTGTGCCGCGGCGCATTGTGCATTGTGCAAAAATGCAAATAATTTTGTATATTATACAATACTTACTTAATGGCCAAATTTGCGTGCATGGCTGGTAATATATTTGAGCACCTGAATAAAATTATTAAAAAAAATGCAAGGACAGAATGAAAATATATTGATATGCTTCACTACCATAGGGATATTAAATAAATTCACAACCATTGAAAACAAGCAATGAATTTTGGGTCCGGCCCAAAAACTTATAACTTTGCTGCAAAATAAATTTCATCATTACTTTCATACAATCAATACGACTGGATTCGAAACCCTTTTGCAACCAATGTCGGAAATTCTATAGAAGCACTATAATTATATTCGTGAGGAATTTTGTTGAATTGAGGAACGACGTGACGCTAAAATGAATTTCGCCGATGTTCCATTGGGTATTTTCTGGATTTCGGTTAATAAAGAATATCCTCGGATTTCCGACAAGGCAATCGCAGTTCAGCTCCCATTTTATAAGACATATACCTATGTGAGCAACTTTTTTCAACTCAAGCTATAATTAAAAATGATAAGCAGTCATACTTGACGGGTGATAAGAACTTCGGGTTTCTCTTTCGTCAGAGCTCTAGTCTGGGGGGCCAGGCTCAGAGGGGGCGTGGCAGATCAACCAGATAAGTGAGATAAACAAAAATTACAAATTTTCTCTAATGGTTAAAAAAAGTCGCCTGTGGCGCTATATTACTGCACTGATACTAATATTAAGTATCCTATTGGGGAGTGTTTGTATTAATAAATACAAAAAATAGTTAAACATACAATGAATATCATTAATTTTACCTCGAACACTATTTTAAAAACACTACGTACTTTTATCACACTGTATTTAACCTTAGCGATAGGTAGGGGGCCCGCTTCAGCATGTGGGGTCCATATTTTAATGTATAAATTGTTTTTCCTGTGGTGTGCCGCGGAATTCTGGTAATACCTTTAGTGTGCCATGGGTGAGAAAAGGTTGCGGAGCACTGGTTTAGACCATGCCTCAGCTAAAGTATAGCCTAAAAGAGTTTGGACTATACCTAGACGAATTCATCTAATATTCTGTATTAAAATAGCCATTCCAGAAAGTTTGTATTATTTAATGATAAATTTATAGCCACCGATATATAAATTATATGTGCCTTGGCAGTATTGAAACATGGTGGCGTAAGTGCTCGGCCGTAGTGGTTTGACGGGCGCGGCGCGGCGGCGTCTTGCGAAACTTGTAGCAGTTAAAAATGAATCCTTAATGCGAAATGTCAAATTGAAAGATTGCTTCGATAGCTTAATAATTGGTAACGCATAGCGGTGGGGATTTAGATAGTTGTGGGTTCAAGTACCTACCGTTCAGTACAAAAAAATGTAGGTTCAATACAAAATGTTATTATAAATTAACTATTTATTTTTTATTCAACGAATAATTCACAAGACTTAAGAATGTTACATTCTGCGGGGTATCTTACTTTTTTCAAAAAGATTTTTTCTATTGGTTATAGTAAATTTTCTCAGAAGTGTTTTCAATTATTTGTGTTCAATAACAGAATGTTACATTCTTAAATCTTGTGAATTATTCGTAGAATAAAAAAATTAGTTAATTAAACATTATTAGCAAGTTCAAGTAAGTTACAACAAATAATCTTGGAGTAATCCGTGACGTCGGTTAGTAATTAAAGTAATGAATAGTTTAATTTAGAATACAAAAACCGATTGCCAATAATAGTAGATCAATTTGGAAAGCACTTCAGTGAGTATTAAAAAAAAGCTAAAGGCAAAAGATAAAATTGATCTTAATTAAGTATGACTCCTTTAGCACAGTGGACTATGTGCGTGGGCGCGATACCCGAGAGATACTGGTTCGATTCCTGCTTACTTTTACTTTTACCTTCTTACTTTTTTCAAAAAGTTTTTTTTATTAGTTATTATACTTAGTATATTGTCTCAGAAGTATTTTCAAAATTATGTATGTACAAAATGTTATATTTTTAAAATCCAGTAAACATTGTATGAAAACATTATATAATAATATGGTAAGGTCACATTTGGTGATGAAAAGTAAAAAAAAAATGACACGCAACGTTAAAAGTAAGACAACTCCACAATATAAATTAATAGCTAATATAAACTTTAAATAATTTATTAGTTTTATCGGTGGTTTCATTTTAAATGCACGCGCTGCGGATATGATATCATTTTTTTTATAATTTTATAATTTTTTTTGTTTATAATTGAAATGGCTTCGTGTTCAATATTTAAAAATCTTGAGTGTAATTAAGTATTCATTCCAATAGTCTTTTTTGTTGTTTGCTAAAATAATTGGTACTCAATACAGTTTTGATTTATCCAAAATGAGTAAAAGATGATACTACATTATAATATACTTGATTTTTATTCAAAATACATATTGATTTGACAACTTTCAAATATGTTTCAAATGCAAAAATCGGCTACATAACGCATAAAACCATTAATTTACTTACGTGCAACTAAGCGCAGGGACCTAAATCTAATCGATACGTTTTGTCTGATATTGCAAAAATAGCACAACTCTTGCAAAACAATATTAAAAGCTTTGTTTGTTTAAATTTATTTTATCCGATGACTCGAGCCACCGAACAAATATTAACCGAGATTCATTTTTATGTGTGAATATGAATTAGTTAAAAAATATGTTGCAAAATATATAATGTAGGTGTGTTAATATTTATTTCAGACAGAAAATATCTATATCTAAATACAATCAATACATCTATTGGATATTGCAAAAACATCATAACTTTACTAAAAATTTAAAAAGTTTCGATTGTTTATCTATGATATGTGAGAAAAATCTATGAAGCGTCAGCTAATTTTGACAAATAAAATTTATATCGCTTCATTTTGATATATACGTGTTGATATATATGCAATTGTTTGGGTATGTTACCTATCTGCAGAAGGAAATGATTGGAAATTCCTCGCGTGTTCTTGTCAACATCTAAACCTCGATTTCGTCTTGTTGCTTGATCTTTCTTATATATCATACCGTTGAGCTTCACAGAAGGCAGATGTTATTAAAGTTTTAAACGAAAGCTCAAAGTTTTAAACTTGCAAGATAATATTAGAATCAAAAAACGTGGAATATAAGTGTTTTAAAATGATATTGTTTTGTTTTCAATTCGAAATCTATCTGAAAAGTGGCATTCCAAAATGTAGGAATTATGATATTTATGACATTATGAATTTGAAATAATTTTATATTAAACTGTCATAATATTTATTAGATCCCTAACAAGTAAAGACCTAAAATTATAGAAGAAAAGTGATATTTAGAAGCTAATTATAGATTGTTTTGAATTTTCTAAATTTCATAAATATTTATATATTCTTATCGTCGAATTTTTTTTTTATTCATTTATCATGTGTGTTATATTATTCTACTGGGTAGGTAATTAAAATAACTGTTCACAATAACCAATCAAGTAACATGCATATAATACAACCTCCACTCTGTGGAGGCTCATAACGTGATCTTTTTAGGATCGGATATGATAAAAAACACTAACAGTACAATAAGTATAATTATGTTTGTTTAATACCTCGATTTTGAAAATAACCTTACATTTGAATTAAGATTTAATAATAATATGAACGGTAAGTATAGTATATTTAATGAGATATTATTATGAATGAACTCAAACTCAAAATAAATTAATTACTTAACCCATTAGGGAAAGGGTGACTTTTTCACTGATTACAAAAAAATGGTATAACTAATTTATTATTCATTTAATTCAACTCAATCTATTTCTATCTATCTATTTATCTAATCTATTAAATTTTGTAGATATTGAATTCTTCTTGTATTTATTTATATTTTAAGGTAACTCTCTCTATACATTTATTGTTTCAAAGTTATAAAAGTGATTACAATATTGCTATTAATATGTTATTACTCTAACATGTGAACACAATAAAACTCTATAGTTGCAAAAATCCATCATCTGAATATCCCACAAAAATAGAATAAAACTACGCTAAAAATTGCCATTTCCTTTTCTCCCTTAGTGAATTTCGCGGTCGTTCTTTGCTTCTAGACTCGAGAGTACCTGCTTTTGAGGAAATCGGGAAATGACATTTGGAGATAAAATGTGAAGCTGGGTGGCCTCTATCGCGAAGCCGCATACCCGCCTCCTGCACTCAACATGACGTTTGTGGATGTTTGGTCGACATATCAATAAAATTCGTATCGGATTTTATTTTTACGCTTTCCTGCAGCATCAAAAGTTTACCTGTCAAAGATAGATAGTATTTATATTCGTATCTCTAATACTTTTAGTATTGTATTTCTGATCATTCTTAGTTTTTTTCTCATAAAAATATTAATAACGATAAATTAAAATTATTTTTAAAATCTTATTTCAACTTCAGTCTTCACGTAGGGTATATTGGGTAGATTTGGTACAAATATTTATTTCATATTATGTATCTGTTATATTACCAAAGATTGTATTTTTTCAATAAATAATACTACATTCTTAATTTTTTCTATTATTCATTTTAATAAAAAATAAATGGTATGCTAATTCGCATTGCCAAAACACTTATAATTATTTTTAATAAACCATTTCATTTATTAAAATGAATAATTCACAAAATATTGAGAATGTAACATTCCATCTATTGAACATACATAACTTGAAAACACCTCAGATATAAACCCACTAGAAAAAAATATATTTGAAAAAAATACGAATCTCAACGGGATTTGAACATTTGAACCTGTATATCCATTGGTGTTGCGCCAATCCGTTCATTAACCAATTATGCTACGAGCCTCCTATCTAATGACGACACTTTAAACTAGCAGGTCATGTACTAAATGTACTGGTCTGGCTATCATTCATGCAAATTAAATGTTATATATATGCACTTTTGAGATATTACAGTTTTCGCCAAGTGAAAGCGGCCAACTTTGTTATTCAATAAATACATACCTAGTTATTTACTAACATGGTCAAGCCATATTTATTTATGACGTCTTTATACTTATGAACAATTGTCAGTGGTTGGGCCAAATATGCTAGTTTTCGTTCCTTTCTTCCCACCTACTTCCAAATCCCTTATTTATTATTGTCATAACACCAGACTATGAGGAATTACGGGTCATCATGCGACCGTGGTTGAATAACATTTAGTTAGATCAAGTGATATCCAAAAAACGGACGTAGGCAAGCTTGTTATAACTTTATCATCGCTAACTATAACGTGACTCATACAAAACGTATCTGTTCAACCTTCGTTGCACTAAATCTGTTACGGTTTGAGTGAACGTCACGTCTATATCATCCATCCTGAATTTATCATCATCATTCTTCAACCTCATAATATATCATCCATCAGACGTGTACCGTCAGTTTACCAGTCCGTTAGTGCATGCATACTGAACCAACCTTAGTGCGCCAGCACTCTCAACATAAAGGTCAGTGTCTGGCATCTTGTGTAAACCCCCCCTCTAGATCCGAAATCCACAATGATTTTCAAATTGCAGTCCTCTGCTATAAGCTCCACCAGTCAGTTATAAAAAATGTGACCATGACATCGTATTGTACACTTTTACATAAAGAAAAAGATCGTCAAAAGCTTTCCGTTAAAGTTTTCATATATGCTTAAAGTTTAAAAGAGCGCACAGTATGATTTTTCTGGTAGTGAATCTACCTTTACCGGTAAAAATATACTCATTTTACGTAGAAGCGTGAACTGTAGAGTGATAATGTGCATATTATCATAAAGGCAATGTCCTGTGGTAAAGCTGCTAAGCTACATTTTCAAAGAGCGAACAGTTTTGTAGAAAAAATCATTGTTAGCTATTCGATATGAAACTCAATGGGTTTTATTGGATAATATCGGTGATAAAAACGTTACAGGGGACAAATCCTTTGAATAAATATCATTTTTAAAGGTCTGATCGCACCCGAGCTCCAATAACTAACGTCGACAATATCAAAGTTTACACAGGACTTAAAAGGCTAAGTAAGGCAGCTATTTTATATACAGACCTATGCACTCACTCAATATATATAAGAATTTCCAGGCAGGCCAGAGAAGACGATAACCTAATAATCGATATGGCTGTAGCCGAAGCAAATTGGGATGGAATCCAAAAAGTTTTTCTGGACTGATTTATTCCGACTATTGATGCGATTTGAGAGCAAAGGAAAATGCTCATTCGATTTTCCCATTTCTTAAATAGATAAAAAAAAAATAAACCCTTATACATATCAAGTATACTTATTGTTTTTTTTCGGTTAGTTTTTACATTCAATTAGTGAATACGAAAGAGAATTTGTATTGTTAAAATATATTTATTACCGTGTATTATTTTTTCGAAATTGTATTACTCACTTTTTCCACAGTCAATATTATAATATTATTCCGATAAAACAACAAATTATATACATATATATATTTGAATAGATTCATTTTCTTTGAAGTGTTTTCGAATATAACTCTAACAAAAGTTTTATCCTCTCTAGAATCTAATAATAAAAATAATGATAAATAGAACTTCGCTACGAACACTTAGTTTTAACTTTACTTGAGCGTAGTTATACACAAAGCAGCCAAGCCACAATTTTGAAAAAAAAATGAGTTATTGTGATTTCCATAATCTCACACGTTTGTTTTACGTTCTGCACAAATCAGCCAAGCTGCTGTCTATACAAAAATCTCATATAAATGCGTTTTAAAGATTTTTCAAATCGCAGAATATGACATTTTCGATTTGCATAAAGCAACCAAGCTGCTGTCATACAAAAATGTAATATAAATGCGTTCTAAAAATATGCCATATTCGTTCTGCAAAAAGCAGCCACATGATAATTTATTATGTACTTACCTAATTATTAAAATCCTGACTGTAAGGTGTGTTTTATTACATTCAATGAATAAACATTATTTTCTCAATTACATTATGTTTTTCATTTTATTATATATAATATACAGATTTTTCATATAAAAATTAGTACCTGGCAGCTAAATATTGATGTACAATTTACAACGTTTTTCGAATTATTTTCAGAACTTTGAAATTCCCATAATACTTGAATAACTTAGAAGGTTTTTTTAAGAAAATAGATACAAAAATAACGATTTTTCTTACAAAAATAAGAGTTGGCTGCATTCAAGAATGAACATTTTAAAAAACCCGTTTTGCACAAAACAGCCTGGACTGCTAAAACACCAAAATTTCATAGATTTTATGCTTTTATCTCTCTTTATAAGTTACACAAAATCATATATATATATATATAATATCTATCATTCAAAAGGTATAAACAGTATACAGAGGCTTTGTGGATTTAAAGAAACACATTTTAAATAAAAGTGCTTCTATTTCTGTTTGAGGTTTGTGTGTCTTGGCTGCTTTGCGTATAACTACGCTCACTTTACATTAAGTTTTATTTATTTTAAAAAAACTCTTAAAGGATTTTTTTATCGGTAATGTCTGTGAATAAATAAGAATACTAAACTTGATAACTTATAATTGTTCTTTTGAGGCCCTACATTCTAGAGTAGACATCGGTCATCTCAAGCAGACTCCTCCATTCTGCTCTTTTACTCCAATTCAGGATGCTATCAAGATACAAAAGTCAAGATCTTCTTGCACTCCGATTTCTTTCTAATTCTCTAAACGTGAGGTACCTCATCGAATTACAATCATACATACATGTCACATGGCCACCCCATCATAGGCATTGATAAATCTGATGACGTACGGCTCATAAAAGAGTTTATAGAGTTTTTAAAATTTATTTATATACATTATAGTGAACTTTATAATCAATAACAAATTCAAAACGTTTACAACATGACACGAAAAAAAAAAGAAAAAAAGTAATAAATTGTATTGTACACTGTAGGAGCGGAAGACAAAGATGCCTTCAAAATGTGGTGTTGAATACCTACTTCGTATTTCTTGGACAGAGCATAGGATGAACCAGTCAATCATCGAGGTACTCTAGTCAAAGAAACGGTTCTAATGAGACACATTCTGATTTTTTTTTGACATAATATTATTTAACCTTAACGCATGGTATCGACAACCTGAAGAAACTTAAGGTTTTAGATAGCCTCCAGGGAAGGCAAATTAGAGAAAGATCGTCGCCTTACTGGAGCAACTACGTAAAGAAGCTTACTTACAGCCTTCACACTGCCCTGAGAGAAACGGTGGATCATGAGGTTCAGTTTGCTTTGGTAGCTCGAAAGATGACTCCATTTCAAGGTGGTCACGATCCTTAGTCATCCATCCATCCATCGCGGAACGACTAAAAAGAAGTAATTTAAATTTTTTTAAACAAAGAAATGAAATTTGAAAAAAAAGTATTTTAAACAGTATCAAAGAGTATAAAGTTTAAACACAAAAATTATAAAATCAATTTTACATACTTTTATAATGAATATTATGACATATTTTAAAGCATTGACGATAATATTTTAATAAAAATACCCATATTAATGAGTAAAACAATATATATGGAAACAGAGAATGAATTAAGAAGACCCTACCTTAAAAACCTATCGTAGAAACAGCATCGACTTAAACTCACCTTACGTAAGTGGAATATATCAATATCCGAAGTGATTTAATTGGACATATTTTTTTTCCTTCAATTAATGGCAGGTTAACAAACAATGGATGCTCCCGATTTCTACTTTAATTGTCACAGACACACAAGTATAATATACTATCAGGAATGGCAGAGTATCCATTTAGACCGTGTATAAGTCGGAAAAATAAACTAAAAGAAAGTACATTCTAAGTAGATCATATTTTTAGAATTCATAAAACAACGTTCATCTAAACTCATCCTTATTTACGTAAGATTGTAGCGACATTGCCAGTTGCTGTCCTCGCAAATATGGCCAAAGATTTCTCGTAAAACTACGCTGAAATAAGAACCTGCAACTTTTGCATAAAAAATAAGATAATACTAGTTAAAAATTCTTTACGATTCATTAACGCAATCTCAGTAAATACAGACATGCTCAGTGATATGTTATTTTTATTATTATTATTCTTGAACTATATATTATAATCGGTATTATAATATATATTTTTAATTAACTATTCAGTTAATTAAAAAGTATTAGCAAGTTCAAGTAAGTAACAACAAAAATGTTGAGAGTGATCCGTGACGTCGGTTAGTAATACCTTCTTTGATTTAAAATACAAAAGCCGATCGCCTATAGTAACTCAATTTAGAAAGCGCTTCAGTGATTATTAAGAGCCATTCGTTACAATTTGTCACACTTAAATATGACGCCTATATAATAACATAGCAGTATATGTGCATGAGCGTGAACCCCGAGAGATGTAGGTTCGATTCCTGCTGGGTGTCTTACCTTTTTCAAAAAAAGATTTTGTCTATTGGTTATAATATAATATTTTCTCAGAGATATTTTCAAAATTATGTATGTTATCTAATATATATTTTCCTTATTATTCTATTATTCATCAGCGTAATCCAATTCTATTTTCTTCCGAACCCAATCGTAATTTTATTGGTTTCAATATTAGTTTTGTAAATATTATTTTTATATAACTAAATTGATTTTTTACAATATGATAATACTCCTTTTTAGTATTAATTCAAATCTGTAAACACGTTTTTTTCAGAAATACATAATTGAAATTACGCCTCTGTTACTGTTAGGAATTAAATTATTAAATGTAGGGACGTTTTTGACATAGGGATATCATGCGTCACATTTCCTTTGCGTCTCGGCTTTGCCAGACTAATGGGTGTAACCTGAGAGTCTTTCCTCTAGATATCCCCATGTTCAAAATGTAACAATTACATCAGCAAACCCCTGACTTCCTGATATTGTGTATCCCTGATAACTATCTTAGAAATTGGGAGCATCAGTTGTTTGTTCTCTCAAGGTTCATAACTAACCTGCTATTAGTAATGCCAATTGGGAGGGCAATAACTCTGTTCAACCAAATCTCTTTGGATATTGACATATTCCAGCTGCGTGAGGATGGGTATAGGTAGGCATTGTTTTATAAATTCTTAAAATAGGGTCTGCTTAGCTCATTGGGTGTACTTCCTTGTATCTAATTTATATATATATATTATTGTATTTACACTTTTCTACTATTTAATAATTTTACATAAAACTGTTTAAATAAAATTTCTTTGTTTCTAAATGTCATGTTGTGAACGTCTTGAACTAGTAATTTGTAATGTTCACTATATGTAAAAAAAAAAAAAAAATTTAATATGAAAAAAAAATTGAATTAGTCGTCGTATGTGAAAAAAATAAGATGTATAAAATAAATAATTAGTACCAATCCAAATATCGATAATGGTTTCAGTGAAAATGATAGCCAATCACAGCATACGTAACTTTTCTATCACACGCTCGCGTGTTTAAAAAGAAAAAAAGCCTGCCCCACATAGAAGAGAATGGAGATAATCCAAATGTTTGACTTTCCAAACTATTAGCCCGCTAAAAAGATTTCGTTTTTCGATTCAGCGAAAGCATTGTTGACAAGGTGGGGGGATTTTTGATCCCCTCAAATTTCAACCTGCTTGCTAACCGAGATATAAAATAAAGAACAGACTGCCAGGTGATTGAATGAAATCTAAATATTTTTCCTCCAGCGAAGCAAATTTCTTTTCAGTCGTATTCTTCTCTCCCTACGCGAATCGTTCGTGATATATTTTAATATAATGTGTATTGTAAATCAAAGCCTGTCTTTATTTTATCACATTACATATTTTAAATATTTTCTTTTGGTATAGGATGTTTTATTCATCATTTGTATATATTATATAATTGCTTTTAATAAAAATCGTTGAAAAATCTTCATGCTACAGATACCATAGTATATAATATATAAAAAACACAAATATATGAAAGTAAAGCTGAAAGAATATTACTAATAATAATTAAAATAGCAGATATTTTTTAGATAAAATCACATTACTGTACTTTGATTATCCAGGGATGCACTCGGATTTTAATGTCTTGCATTAGTGTTAAAAATTTGAAACAAGTATAAATATACAATGAACCATAGGCTCCATATCGTGAAGCGGGCCCCCAGGCTAGGATCTTTGGCGGGCCCCCTACCTATCGCTAAGGATAAAGTCAGTGCGAAGCCCTACAGTAGCGTTTTCCAAATGGTGTACGCGGTAAAATTAATGTGTATATTTAGTGTTTTATTGTATATTTTAATACATGTGAATTATGGAAATGTCGAGTATTGATACACAATTAAAAATTGTATCGTACAACCATATAATTCTAAATAATAATATAATTGAAGGAAAATAGCGCTGCAGGCGAGTTTTTTTTCTATTAAAGCAAATTTGTGATGTGTGTTTATCCCACTTTTCTGGTCGACTCACCTCGCCGGGCCCCTCCTGAGCCCGGGCTCCCAGGCTAGAGCCCTGTCAGCCCCCCCCCTTGTGGAGGCCATGCAATGAACCATCAATTTATTAAATATATTATCATGATATCATTAGTTTCAATTGGGATCTATTATATTGTATATTATTTTTAAGCCATCAAATTTGTAAACTGTAAATGTAAAAATAAAAAACCGGAGTTTTGCAGATTTTATATTTAAATATTGTATACCTGTTTTAATGTGTTTACAATATGGTTATTATTTGGTGGCAGTTTTGTGTTCGAAAAATGGAATCCGCATATAACGTTTTTAAAAAAAACTATTTTTTTTGGGTATTATGCTATCGATCTGAAAATATCACCTATAGACTTCATATATCACTAGCGATTTAATGTATGTGGAGGCCCGAGATACTGAAAGGCTTAGAAACTCCCTTGAAAAAATGCTATTGGATATGAGAGAACAATGTAGAATATAATATATTTTTTTTTCCGACCATGTCCGATCCTAATAGGATTATATGGGCCGCCACAGAGTAGAGGTTTATATTAACAAGATTTTGTTTTTTACGAGAAATGGATGTCAGCCACTTGCTCAACCTATTAGGTCCATACCCCGACTCACAAACAAATTGAAAAACAATATGTGTAGTTGCCAGACCCAGGATTTGAACCTGGGACCCACGGAGTGATAGTTCAACGCTTAAGCCGCGCGGCCACCGTGGTCTAGTATAATAGAATATAATAATTATTATGTTAATAGATTTGGTCAAATTGTAAGAAATACAAAATATTTTTCAAGAATCTGCTACTTTTATCGAAGCGGCTGCCTACAAATCACTGATGGTAATTTTTTTATATAACATAATTCCATTTATATCAAATTCTGTATTTAACAGTTTTTTTTTAATTGGCTTTACAATTCGATGTGAGATTTAAGCCGCTTCACTAAAAGGTTTCGTAACAGAAATTTTTACGAGAAATTAAACTCCAAGCTCATTGAAAAAACAACATATGAATATGAATTTGCTATACCAAAGATTCTAACCCGAAACCTGCAATTTTTTAAGCCAATATATTACTACTCGGCCATTACAGGTCGCAAAAATACCATAACTTTATATTATACTCAGTCAACACTGATGCAATGAGCAAAGAAAACTACCGTTGCTACAATTTATAATTATTTTACATTTAAAAGGTAGGTATCTTAATCTTGATTTGACTTATCAATCCTATATTTTGAGATTTAAAAAAAAAACGTATCTCTCAATATATCTTAGTATAGAGACTTTCAACATTCATATATATATTTTGTCCGCTTATAATATAAGCTCTTTGAAAACTAGCTTTTATTTTTATTTTGCTATATAGGCTCATACTTGTTGTCACAAAAAAACAGCCTCAACGATAATATTCACGATAAAGTCAAGTTAAATAAATTCAGTTAAACTATTCCACTTATACTCAGAGCCTTCGAATAAATGTGAACACCGGAATGGTAGGTTTATTTAATGGACTAAGATCCAAATGGATGTGTACGACTTACTTGCTAAAAAGGATGCGGATCTTTGAATAGTAAAAATGTTCGTCTCAAAGGCTTTCCATGGCGACCTAACCGTGGAGAAGTCGACTCGACTTATACTCTGTAAACATTTGCCTGTTTTTAAGGAACTCTTCTGAATCCAGTACGACCGTTTTATATTGGAATTCCTTCGCGGAATCGAAGTATTGAAAAATAAAGCAGTAAGCTAGTGAATTTTCCGATGCAGAGTTAAAGTAATTTTAAGCCAACAATAGCATATAGTATTACTTTAATTAACTAGATTTATATTATTTTTTATAGTAAAAACTCTATAAAATAATTTCTATAAATGTATTTTTATAAAAATATAAGTAATTAATTTTCTCAGTACAGTAGAGCTATAATTTTAGTCTTTCAATGTCTTCATTTAAATAAACGAATGTATACTCAATATGAATAATTTAAATAATTACAAGATAAAAAGAACTTTTTATATACAACGTTTTTAAATTTTATGTTCAATTATTATGCTCAATATGCTCAAACTTGTACTTGATATGAAGTAAATAAAAAACAAACAAACAAACAAACAAATATAGAATACTGAAATGTCATTTTGATTTCTATAGTAAGCACGTATATAATATTAATAATTTAGTTGCTAGGACCACCCACTTAGCAACCAATAATAATGGATTGGATTACAGATTTCTTCCGAAATAACTTTTCATACAAAACAGAATTAACTGAAAATGAATTCAATTCTAGTTAAAAGAATGCATTGGCATGGTATTCTGATATATTCTAAAAGTTTTAAATATCTATCTAGTCGGGAAGTTAGTTAAAAATTGATTGCAAGATTTGTACTGGATAAACAATCACCGGACAAATAAGAATACGAGGTAAGAAAAACGTTAAAAATACGTTAAAAATGTATTTTTTTTAAATATGACACGCTGCGAGTTGAACCTGTAAACGCTGGATTTGCGCCAGAGTCATTTTCCAATTAAACTATGAGCAACCTACTTAATTACGACAATTTTAACTAATAGTTCTAACACAAATGGCGGTTACAGGTTAAATAAATGATTATTACAAAGCCTTCACAAGATGAAGATTATAATATCTGGCCTTTTCTACTTGGAGTGGTTGTTAGATATTTCGATTGGGTGCTTAACCTAGAACAAAAACGCTTTGAAAAATAACTCACACCTTTAGAGACTACCTGTCTGTTAACCAGGCCACCTCAGATACAAGAGTTAATACTACTGTCTCGTTAATTGAATTTTTTGTTCTATCTGAACAAATTTGTGTAATTGCTATTTTTGTATGAAATTACTAAAGGATCTTTGGGTCTATTATATATAAAAACCTACTTTCAGTCCACTATAGCAGCTAAATAGGGTAGGAAAGTATCGAATTATTAACACTTATTGTAACAATCACAATAAATTAGCTGTCTGAACTGTTAAAATTGTCTATCTTGGTCTAAAATTTATCACAGCCATGACAGGTGCTGTTAAAACATAGAATTTATTATATCAATTATTGTAATTGCTACAAAAAGTGTTAATAATTCGATACTGTCCTAGGTACCCTATTTAGCTGCCGTAGTGGACCGAAAGCAGCCTTGTGTATTAAAGAATAGATCCGCTGGTTCTTTTAAATCTATTTCAGGTATTTCATGTACGTAAATTCGTTGGTGTATTTTATAAATCTTTGTAATAATATTCCTAAGTTTCTTTTGAATAAAGTAATATAAATTTGTGATAAAATGAAATTGGCAGCTAAGTCCAATTTTTTTCTATCAATTTAGCGAGTAAATCTTTCCAATTTATAGAAGTAAACTATAATAAATAACGCCGGTCGGTGACATAAGATGCGGAGTTTTATCTTTGCCTCTCTGCAGGTGCTTTGAAACGCTCCGAGAAAGAATAATAAAGACACTCGCCGGTTACTTGAAAAGTACACACGGAATGTGAAATCGAATCACCACTACCTGATCCTTTACTCTTTGTACACTTTGCCTAAGAAGCTATTGCAAATTTAACTCTAGTCGTGAATATAGGTAGCTACATAGTTCCATAAAAAGTATTAATATGAAACTACCTGCTATGTGGCAGATAATAAATTTAAATGGGATGAATAAATACATTTATAATAGTACCTTATATATTAAGTTCATTTTCTTACGCTTCACGATCTAATACTAGAAACACATTACCAATATGTCACATGAGCACACATGCTACTAACTATCAGAACAATCAGTAGATAATAAAAATTAATAACCTCCAAAAACATTAGGTATAATATCAATTATCTATCATTTTTAAACCTTCCTTAGAACCGCTAAAATCAAAGATACGTGAAAGCACGTGACTCAAAAATGTGTAAATTTTCAGAAAATGAATAAACTTTCTATTATACGTCAGGTTAGTGGAATGGCATGATAAAAGTGAAATGACCTTAATGGGGTTCTGATATATTTGGCAGATTTTGCTAACTGACACTATTCGCGTTCCCCTCAAAATTTGCTACATTTTACTGATAGCATTTTAAATAGGTATCCAGTAAGATAACATTATATATTTTTTTCCCATGCCACGATCAGCTTACCGTGATCTCGCGTGACGTGATTGTAATGTGTTTCTAGCATAAGATTAATAATTGCAACTACAAGGTCATACCATTTATCTTGGTTCAGTGTCAAGTTATAAGCCTCTGTCATTTTAATGCCAGTAAAGCTGTAGGTAACACGATAACGACGGCTCTCGTGGTACAGTGTGTAAAGCGCTGGCCTTCCATCCAGGAACTCTGGGTTGAATTTCCGGTGAGGACACAATATTTATATGATTTTCTCAAAGCCTGGGTGTTTGTGATTGTTCAAAATTACTAACTTAACCACCTTGTACAAAAAAGCAGAGATGGTTATTAATAATTTAAAAAAAAACACAATAATCGATAATTTAGAATGTTTTAACAGCGCAGACTAAATGAAGCTAACTAAATGAGACTAACAGGATGCAAAAACTACAGGGCGACAGACATCTGACCGCTGATGAATAAAATTTTATGAAAAAATACACGTATGTTACGATTTTAAGCATGGACTAGTAATAGACAAACAAGTCATATATTTATAGTATGTAGGTAACTGTATATAATAAAATAAGCTCTATAGTTATTATCAAGACTCATGTCCATTGTTTGCTTTCCAAGCTTGCATCAAACTATAAGTATATTAAATAATAAATATTTGTAATAATTATATTATATAATATGTATATTAGTAATAAGCAATAATTATAATAGAATATTAAATAAAAAATATAATAAAATAATAATAAAATTACAAATTATGAATGAACTGTCCATTGATAAAATGTTGCACTAAGCTTCAATAAACTTCCAAATAACGTATAGTATTGCGCAAAATATTATCAACATGCTTCAACATATGTTTTTATTTGTAATTTTCTAGATATTTTGGTCATTATACTGAAGATTTATGTAATATTATTATTGTATCAATCAAATATTAGGTGACGTAAATTGCGTAGTTTATTGGAATAGTGATTCGGTTCTAACAATAACTACCAAGAATAGAAATGTAAAAATACACCACCTACGTAAATCCTTGCAAGATTCATATATCAATTTATTTTTAGATATACTCAATTAAACTTGCTTATCTACTTCGCGGTTTAAATTATTTATATCTTACGTTCATTCAACTGTTTGGCACCCATATGTCCGGTCGCACACTCTGTGGTGCCGAATAAATTGTCTTTTTACCCAGTGACGTCCCTAGACAAAATGCCACCCCTAGGCTGCACCAAAACTGCTCCACACATTTTTATACAGTATTTTTTATCATACTTTCATGACTCCAATATCTAATAAATGTGTTAAATGGATATATTACTGAAAAAATATATACCACTAAATCTAATTTAAATGACATCCACGGTTTTAGATACATTTAAAAATACACCTGACAAAATTCAAAACTCGCGAATGACTGGCAAGAATATTTGGATAAAGTAATTAGGTACTTGGGTACTTATGTACCTACGTATAATTCAAATATAATTCAAAAATTTGCACGTGACAACGTAAGTCAACTAGACATCGCGAACCCGACAAAAAAACCACAGTCCTGTTAAACCTTTTATGTTAATTAATACATTTTGTTTCCAACCAGTGAGCTGATTTTTTCATAAAAAGATATTTCTATTATTATTGAGTTTAGATACCTATTTATATATATATCAAATGATTCTTTTCGATTTGCCGCCCTTCAAGTAACTGCCGCCCTCAAGCGACGCTCAATCTGCCTACCCTCATGGGCCTACCAGTTGTAATCTCAGGCAACATTTGATTTCTACATACATTTTTGTAATAAATTTCATCGACAGGGACTGACGTGTATATTTACAAGGCTTCTGATTACATTCCATTATATTAATATAAATTATAACAATAAAAAAGTCACCAGGCGATAAACAGCTCTATAGTCATAAATAAATGGTACTTACCTAAATATATTTTTATTAAATAAAAACACAATATTCATCTTATTCCACTCGCAATTTTATTGAGTATGCTTTATAACCCTGTTTGGTATTTTAGCGAAGACTGTAATAGTTTTAAAATATATATGTTACATTCTAAAATTGTATGCTTTATTCGTTGAATACAAAAATACTTTATTACATAATTGCTTGTTATATTATATATTATTTAACAACATATAGGTACCTTCACTTTTTGCGATACAGAACATCCAGAAAAAATATGTATCCGTACAATGTCAAAGAACTTTTTCTCGTATTTTTTAAAAAGTAATAATATAGTTTATTGAAAATATAATGATTTCCTCGTACTAAAAATAGTATAATATATTATTCACATATACCTTACCTACCTCTTACTCAATAAGAAAAATAATAGGAAGTATTATTTTGCATATTTCCAATATATTTGTATATAAAGGATAATATTGAGACCGATTTACAACATTAAAGTAATATTAATAAATGTGTATATTAATGAAATATTCATTATTTTAAAAATAACTCTTTAATCATATAACTAGGTGAGTACGCAGTTAAATTCTAATGAATTTAAGTTTTGTACTATTTCATTTGAGTCGTTTTTTGCGAGCCGGTTTCGCCTTTCGGCTTTTTCAGGCACTATGTGCACTCATCAAAAAGTAAATACACACTGAAAATGAATACAGTAAATTCTAACTCATATAATAAATTAATACAATAAAGTAGGCAAAAACTTTATCACCTACCTATTAAGTCAAGGATTGTAATAAAAAAAATATAACAAACAACAATTATGAATAGTTGAAGTGTTCGTAAAAAACCCTTATCATTAATAATTCAATCAAGAGTATGTATGTATCGTTAAAACCCAAATAATAGATCATTAGATAATAATCAATTATTACACTACATTCTATTAGTACAAACATTCAAGTAAAATCGTCAATACTGGGAAAAACAATGGCAACGTATTGGGAATTTAATGGAGTTAACTAATGAGATGTATCAATTAATAATTTCTTTAAAAAGTTTTATTAGTTATAAATACATTTTGAATTTCAAGAATAATTAATTATAACTTCACAACAGATAATACAGAATATATTTCTTTTAGTTTTTTTTTCAGTAATTTAATAGTTTTAATTTAATAACAGTTTTGGACAGCTTAAAACCATTATAAATATTGAGAGAAAATTATTGTACTTATAATAAATTGTTTATCATTAAAAAAATGTTAAGTATTGTATAGGGTTTATTAATTATTTAATACATTTTTATAAATTAAAAATCAATTATTAGCATGTTAAAGTTTTAGTGTTCTCTAAGTTCCGGTCAATTAAAAGAAAGCCTATTGGATGTTTGGGTGTTTTCTATAATACTTCAGAAATGGCATGACCATCAAAGTCGCTACATTTTCTTATGTAAGACTATAGTACGATGAGTATACCGTTACCGCCATATGCCATTTCCGTTTCGTGCTGTTTCGAAGAGCCGTCTCAGTATTTTTTTTTTAAAACATCCATATCCGTTTATCTCTTCTGTAAAACCCAGTACCCCAATACATACTATAAATTAATATAAGTCTAATGTCGGTTTTGAAGAGTCACGTTTTGATTAGTGTTTATTGGTATTATATTACAGTTTTTGAAAAACAAAATTTTATTGAAAAAATCAAATTACCTAATGAAAGAGTCTAATTACATACTTTTATTATATAAAAATATAATAACACATATTTAAGTATTGAACATACATAATTTTAAAAACACTTTTCACGCAGGAAATAAACACACAAAAATCTTAAAAGAGCCAATAGTTAAAATTGTCGTAATTAGTATGACAGCTTTAGCATAGTGGCCTATGCGCGGCGGGCGCGATACCTGGAGAGATGCAGGTTCGATTCCTGCGGGTTACTTACTTGCTTACTTTTTTCAAAAAGATTTTTCCTATTGGCTATGATACATTTTTTCAGAAGTGTTTTTAAAATTCAATACTTAGACTATTACATTCCTAAATCTTGTGAATTATTCGTTGAATAAAAAAATTAGTTTATTAAATTATTGGCAAGTTCAAGTAAGTTACAACACAAAAATATCTTGGAGTAATCCGTGACGTCGGCTAGTAATTAAAGTAGTAGGTAGGTACCTACTTTGATTTAAAATACAAAAGCCAATTGTAGCTCAATTTGGGAATCGCTTCAGAGAGTATTATAAGAGCCAATAGCTAAAATTTGTCGTAATTAGTATGACAGCTTTAGCATAGTGGTCTATGCGCGGTAGGCGCGATACCTGAAGAGATGCAGGTTCGATTCCTGCGGGTTATCTTACTTTTTTTGAAAAGATTTTTTCTATTGGTTATAATTTATAATACATTTTTTCAGAAGTGTTGTCAAAATTATGTATGTTCAATACTTAGAATATTACATTCTTAAGTCTTGTGAATTATTCGTTGAATAAAAAAATAGTTTATTACATAATATTTAGATGTTTGTTTGTATGATGTATTCAATAATATTTCTACTGATTTTTTCACAGTTAAACTAAGAATGAGACGAACTTTACTAAAAACAAAAGAAAATATTTTCTCAAAAAAAGTGTGGCTTAAGTGAATAGGTCAATTTATTTATAAACTTTTTCACTCTTATATTATCAAAGAAGCATGTGAATTTGAAAAAAGGTGAGAGATATATTCCCGAGGGTGCAGCATCCCCATGAATAATAGGTTAAAAATAGTATCGTTATTTTTTATGAAACGAAAAGAGAGAAAAAAACTTTTGTTTAGCAGAAATAAAAGTTTTCTGATAACAACTTATTATGTATAAATAATATTACTATGTTATATAATATTTCCTTCGAAACTTTTGTTCACTGATCAAATATATTATTATTAGTTTTATTCATTGGAAAATTTAGTGCTTCGACATTCAAGGCAACCCTAAAATGAAAAAGCTTTTGATAAAAACACTTCTGAATAAATATTACATTTATTTGATAAATTGTTAACATTATCAAGCCTTGTGAACCTATTATATGAGCTGTCATCAAATATGGTGTACTATCAAAATAATAATAAATCATATAGAAATTCTCTATTTTTATTTTACATAGATTTCCATTATGACTATCAATACAATTTATTAACGGAGATAGCGTTTATTTGATCTTTTGCATGAAATATAAAGTCAATTATTTTGCGAAGTCTTTATGTCATGGGCCATGGCTGTTTTTGACTCAATTTCTGATTAATATTTCTTGTTAGAGGATATCATTATGAACAAAAATAAATAGTACTGTAAGAATATCTATTAAAAAGTAATTACGTACCTACGTTAAATAATACACGTTTAACATTATTATTTTAATCTTGTGTGTATTGAATAATAAAAAATAGTAATTCAAAAGCGAGGAAATTTTAAATAAAACTAGGATAACTTCTGATGCCAACTATAAATCAAGTTATGTTTATCACTTGTTGATTTAAATTTTAAATTATTATAATATTAATGGTCTTTCAAGGCAACAGTTGAAATACTTTAGTATGGAATAATAACAAAATATTTCATTCATATTTAGTATCTAGGGTAGTGCCCATTGTAGAGTATTTTTTTACAACATTAAATCACACTCAAGATAATCACGTTACAATATAATTATTACACAGGGATGCTGATATTCCAACATAGTTACGGCATACCGTACAATGAAAGAATTATCGTAATACCATTAAATATTGTTATTGCTGGAGGATAGTGAATCATAATGATTGTCAACATGTCAATAGACAATTTAGACGGATAACTGTATATATTTTAAAGATCAAGACAGGAATTCTGCAGTAAACAATATTTTTTTTTCAAAAATTATCAAAGTTAATTTTCGATTATTAAAATCAAGCGATTCATCCTGTTAGGAGATAAGGTCTTCTTTTTAGCTATTTCTAGTACACGGCGTTATTTGAGCCTTCATTTTTGCAAAATATGAAACGAGGTAAAATGTTTGTTACACAGCTAATTTTGATATTAATAATATTATTTTATAAAACTTCATATTATTATTCTTCTGTGTTGCCTTGTTATAGACCGTCAGAAGCCAGCTTCGATTTAATCTCTAAGGGGGCTCAATTTAATAGAAGTTAATACCTTCATTTCATTACATCACTGTATTCAATAATAAAAGGATTGTATGGGTCTTCCCAAGTTATAGGTTATATTAACAGATTTTTTTTTTTACAAGAAATGGATTTTAACCATTTGTTCAACCTATGAAGTTTATGATCTGATTACAAACAAACATTGAAAAATAACACGTGAATTTTCTAGATCCAGGATTCAAATCCGGGACTCACGACAATATACTTATAGTTACCGCTCGGACCTACTCATCTAATATAAAATGATGATCCCTACGAAAACCAATTCACTTGCCGTGGTTCAAGGAAAAAAGTTAGGGATAGGTACATTTAAATTTTTAAATGCGTAGTTCTTAATGTTTATATATTTTTACATGAAAGACAGATAGAAACCATAGTGCTCTATTTTTCTATAATATTATCTAAAAGTTAGCAGTTAATAAGCTCGATATGTACAAAAATATGTTATTCTTATATCGAAGACCAAGATTCATGTTTGAGGAAAAGCACATTTATTTTGGTGTAGATATTCCATGCATTCGCTTTGCAATAAAAATGTCACAAAATGTGGGATATATTTTCCATCGATTCTACTCTCACGTAATTTTATCCGCTTTGATTTCTTTTTGATACTTCTGTTGATACTAATAAAGTTTTATTAGCTAGAGGATAGAAGATTGAAGATAATGTCACTCACCAGCCCAAAACCTTTTCAAGCCATCAGTATAATTTTTACAACAAAGAGACGTAAAATTAAATCTCCTTTTTTATTTTTATTTTTTGTAGCCGTTATCAGATTCGAATAAGGAACACTGAAAAAGAAAAATTCATTGTTATAATACAGCGTTTTCTTTAAAAGTTTTCATCTATATGTGTATGGAAATCAACATTCATATATTTATTTAACTCACTCATGTGCGTACATGTAAAACAAAATAACTGGGGAAAATATATAATTTAAGACACGAGACTTTGTTTTCAAGGGAATGTGGGCGGCATTTTTTTGTCGGCCGATGTTTGTTTGTTTTGTACAAAATTTATGTTTATCGAATGAAAGATTGAATTATTGAAAAAGAGTCGTGTTATTTTATGGTACAAATATAATGATAAATTATCTACTGACTATGCCAACTGTAAATGTTAGAACAATCATTATTGATTTCTGAGGTTCGAATATTATAACTAGAACAAATTCACATCAACATGGATATTTACAAATAGCGCATAGACTTAATAGTTTAAATAAATGACAAAGAAACCGTTCTACAGTAGGTTCTTTGCATACTAAAATAAATGATTTAAAAATGTGTGCCCAAATGAAAACTTATAATATTCCTATTTTAAACTTAAATGATGACAATGGGAGAGTAATGGTAGATCACACCTACTTGAAGGTGGACGCCATACCTGTTATACACAAATATACATATCAGGTAATACTGTTGAAATTTTGTGTCTATTTTCTATTTCTATTGCCATTGGAAAACTGCATTCAAACAATTAGTGAATAAATGCATCATTCAATAAATTTCCAAATAAATATTTATTAGATACTCACTAAATGTGAATTACAAATTAATATTCATTCATGCAGTGAAAATTCAGTATCGTTTTGTCACAATGGAACACGATCCCTGAAATAGTGTATCAATGGATATATCAATGTAGTATGGATTAATTCATTTTACACGATATTGGAATTTTATATTTGGTTGACTTATGGTATTGGTAATATTAATTGAAAATTTATTAATGTTGCATGAATGATAAAAACGTATTTTATTACAACGTTTTTATTAGGTCGTATTCTTGTTTGTCTGGTGGTTGTTTATCCAGTACAAATCTTGCAATCGATTTTTAACTAACTTCCCGACTAGCTAGACATTTGAAACTTTTAGAATATGTCAGAACACAATGCCAATGCATTCTTTTAATACTTTTAGCCATCTTTAAGTAGAATTGAATTCATTTTCAGTTAATTATGTTTTGTATGAAAAGTTATTTCGGAAGAAATCCGTAATCCAACCCACTATTATTGATTGCTAGGGGAGGGGTCTGGGGTCCTAGCAACTAAATTATTAATATATACGTGCGTTGCTATGGAAATCAATATGAAATGTCAAAATGACATTTCAGTATTCTATGATCGTTTAAGCTAGTCAAGTCAAGTTTATATGATTCAACAGAAAATTTAAAAACGTCGTATATTAAAAAAAAATTTTATCTTGTAATTATTTTTAGATTAGTCCAATTTCGAAAAAAAATGTAAAGCTTATACACGTTTTCTTAAAGCTCACAATATATTAAATAGAATTAATATTAACTATATATCTGTATTTTTTTTATTATATTATTTATAAAAATAAAGATAAATGTTTTAAAGGTGAATTATTAATTTTGTTAAAAAAATAAAAACTGTGTAATCTCTATATTGTATCAGGCATTATTAAGGATGAAAATATCAAAATGATGGAAATATCCTAAGAAAACAAACAGGAAAGAAAATAAAACTCACAAGAATATTTTCTATACATAAGACAAAGGAAAAATATCAATTTACTCGTATTATTGTCGCGAGTACACGATCATCTAGAAAACATGATAATTGGGTTTTTTTTGTGAAAACAAACAGTTTTTAGTAAACAGAGATTGAAGATGAAATCAGAATTTTACGATAGAATATATATATATATATATTGAATATAGATAGAATATACGACATTGGAATGTAATAAAATTATAGTCGTAGAGTTACAAAATCAGTTTTTATTTATTTAGTAACATTTTTGGGCATAACAAATCAGACTTCAAGTCGTTCACAACATGAGATTTGAATTGAAAAAAAAACTGGTTCTAATCAAACGGGTTAAACAAAAATACACACTTGTCTAATATATTTAAATAGCAAAAATATTACCTTCACAAGAGAGAAGAAAAAAAGCATAAACAATGTAATACAACAAAATGATTTTTTTAAACAAAATACAGAGCACATCACTGAAAATATACATGTCTTTGGGGAGCGCATTGATATTGAATTGATTTGCACCCCTCGCTAATAGTGCATGATTAGCTTGACACGAGGAAACGGTTCTGACCCAGACATAATAGGGCTGTAACCACTTAGAAAATTGAGAGGTGCATATAAATTCAAATTCTTTAGGACATCAGGATTCTAAACCATCCCTCGCGTTGCAGGGAAAAATGTTTCAAAAAAAAAGTTGAACTGAGACATTAACTTACGATGTTTTTAATTTTTGTCATCGTATGGCTACTGTATCTATATTGAATCCAGGTAATAAATACTCAATGCTAAATTTGATTCATATTGTATACTTCGATACCACAGTTCAATAGGGGAACAACTCAAAATTTAAAGGTTTTGAGTTAAGAATGCCATTCGATGTAGAAAAGTCTTCTCTTTATAATTCAGCAAAAAAAATAGTCAAAAATATCTTCAATGTGACATAAAATCGAATAATCCTTTTTGAAATTAATTAGTAATTCCTTATTAAAATGAAAAATTTCATTGTGTATTGATAAATTCCACTAAATTAAATATAAAAAACATACACTTTTAACGAAATCAAGGCTTTAAAATTAAAATGAGAATTACTGCGAAAAATTCAAACGCCATTATCATGTTGTTTGTATTTTAGATTGAATATGTGTATATTATATTCCACGCATAACTAGGTATCGTCACTGTTCTGGCAGAAGACATTAATTCGAAAAAATGACATATTGAGTTAGTTATACCAAAATGTTCCTTATTTAAAACTTTACCGTCTGGAAACCTACTTAATAAATAAATAGTCTTTATTTTGATGTCATCCTTTTTACGATTACTTAATAAACTCACATGATAGACCATTTCAAACATTTTAACAACTTTAAAGTCAAATTACTCAAAACTAGTATTCTCCAGTTAGTGTGTTCTGCCAGAACAAAGACGGTATCTTCTAATATACATGTTTATATATTATGAGGTTTTGAATTGAAAATGCTTTCCATTGTAAAAATATTATGTCTGTGTATAAGTTTTCAATAAAAATTAAATTAAATTAAGAAAACTACGTTCAATAATAATTTAGGTCTCCAGACATTTAGGTTTAAACTTATTTTCTCAATCTATAAATGTACCAATCAAAATTTTCAAAAGGCTGCCCTTGATGGGGTCCATAATAAAAATTGAATGAAACCGCTTTTATGAGAATGGAATAAACAGTTGAATTTTTCTTTCGCTTAAAAAAACACCCTGCTAAGTGTAAGTAAGTACTTGACGAATTTATTAATGGCGCGTCTTGTTTTGACAACGCTGACAATCTCGCGCCGAAACGACGACATCGCGAATTGGGACTCCCCCTTGCCCCGGACAAAAATACACTTTGCCCGCCAAACGGCCACCAAAAACATACAGTTATTCAATTATGAAGCGCTATAGTATTTTCCAGCCCTGCCAAAAGCTCCCACGGGAGAGTTTACCATCACGTGGTAAATTGAATTCGCTTTTCTTTGGATGAAACGGACACGAAGGAAGCACTTAGGGCTGGATCGTGTTTGTGGGCAATAAGTACCTTGCAATCAAGGCGCCATTGAATTAGGCGGTATTTATAAATCTAAATATAATTAATATTTAATTATTATTTATGTTATAATATTATAACAATGAAGTTTAAACAAAACTCCGTTACTCGACATATAATAAAGAAATACTTTTACGTGAGGATGACTTAGGGAGCTAATATCAATTTTTAAAATAAGTTTCTCACTTTTTCATATTTTATTTATTATTATACCTTTTACAAACTGTGTTCTAAAAATGTCCATAATGTCATAAAAAATGTGTAATTATCATTATACCCCGATAGCACGTGAATGGATTTTACAGTAGGTACGTATTATCGCGGTCATAATAAGAAATTATACGTGTAAACATATTGTATTATTCTGTAATTGCAAGATTGCATGCATGAATCAAAAAGGTTCGGAAGCGTCTGAATTTTCATGCGACAGTTGGGATTTTTTCGATCTGCGCCTGCACAATAGAACGATCGTGGCAAACCTGCTGGCAAAATAAACAAACTACAGCGCGAAGAGACTCATTTTGAGGTTAACCGATTTTATGACCTGTCAAATAGTACCATAAAATGACAACATCGCGTCTCCATTACTCTTGAAGAATGAGATTGTCGAGACAGTCAGTACGTATGAACGGTAAAGTTATTGTCACGATAGTTTAAAATAGGTACACACTATTGCTGCCAGTATATCCATGCACGTGTACAGGCGCCATCATGCTAAGAAACAGAAATGTAATTAATGTCCAGGATCATGGTTTGAAAATACAATAAAAACTCAATTTTGACCTTCGACGAGCATGTCCCCCCTTATTATTTTTTATTCAACGAATAGTTCAAAAAATTTAAAAAATGTAACATTCTTTTCTAAATAAACATACATTATTTGAAAACACATCCGAAAAACATCCGATCTTTTTTTTAAATGGAGAGATCCTGGCATGGGTTAGGCTTTGATTTAAAATACAAAAGCGGTCTTCCAAACAATAACGCAATTTATAAAGCGCTTCAGTGAAAATTGTAAAAACAATACTTAATATCGTCGCAATTAGATATGATACACATAGTTTGGTTGATCAGTGCACATGGGAGCGAATCCCAGGAGTTTAAATCCTGCAATGTCTTATTTTTTCCAAAAAGATTTTTCCTGGTGGTTATAATATACCTATTTCTCTGAGGTGTTTTCAAATTATGTATGTTCAATAAAAGATTACACAATAAAATGGCTCATATTAGAAATCTGCTGGAAAATGGTGTTGATAATGATGATGATGGTGATAGGCGACTTTATCTCTCGCAACGGTCCTGGAAATTCTACCTTGGTATGAAGTACCTACCACAATGCCAATAAGACTGGCAATAAAAATGAACCATTTCACATCCCACGCTTCTGTCCGTCAGGTTATATATAGGTATGTACTCCTAGGTACAACATACCAAAGAACTAGTGGCGTATCTCTATATAAACCAATATGCTCCGTGGTTTTTTCAATAACTAATATTGTAGGTTTATAGTTCTTGGCTCGATAGAAAACGAATTTATTTCCTTCGTGGGGGCGTAAAAATATTTATTTTAGGAAACCATCCGGGCGTATAGTTTTCAATTAAATAGAAAATTGTGTACCTACTTACCTTATTTTTGGTTTTAGTTTTTTATATAAATACCGAAACTATTGTATTTGTTAGTATACTCATAACCTTTAAAGTTGTATTGGTTTTTATAACAAAGTGTTTTGTTGATGTTCAAATATAACAACACAAAACAGTAAATTTAGATCGTAGGTAATTCTAGATATTTCTCATAATTCAAATTCAATATTGCAAACTGTTTAGAAAATTATGATTGTTTTCATCCATGTTTACCATCAAAAGTCTTCATTTACTTACAAGTTACCTCATTGTATTTTAAAATAATCAATAACTAGCACTACCATAGTAACTCACAATCCAGTGCCCTGGTCTGTCTATACCCGGCCTTGATGTTGACGGTGTTTCGGGCAATACATCCTCCCTTTCTGTTAAGAGTTTTTGAAAATTAGTTATCTTAAGGTCATGCTTACGATGTATTTATATCCCGAAACAGTTATCAACATAAATACTTTAAATATCGTAAAATAATTTTAAAACCATTACAATATACCTAGTTGTATTATTTATAAATCAATGGTTTAGTGCAAAGATATTGTATGTCCAGTTTTGTATGTTTTGAGAAAATCGAATTTTCAGATTTGAAATGCATGAGAAATGGATATATTGTTTATTTTAATGAAACATTATGTTCTCATACATCCTATTTGGTCGTTTATAGCATAAAAATATGATGCAGACAAACATTTTGTGTATGTTAACACAATTTCGGCAAAAACTAGACAATATACAATATTATCTTATCACTAAGACATCGAAATGTCAATTTAATTAATAAAATTGATTTTTTTCGTTCATTTTAACGATTGGATAAAATTAAATATTATTTTCATAGTCTATTTACATGATGTGATAATCCAAGAAGTATCAATTTCTGCATTTTATTATTTTATGATTCCCGTAAAGCTAGACCCCGACAGAAGAAGAACATACTGGCTGAAAAATTAATATTAAAAGTTAGGAAAATATTACCAATATCTTGGCCGACATGCAGTATGGATATGACATAAAAAACGAAAGATAATTTTTCAGATAACTTTCAAATTTGAGACTGTCAATTATTTTTTTTTCAATTCTATGTTCGTAATCTAAAAATAGGCTTCTTGTTTCCATTAATATTTACTTCTTGAACTCTCAAACTCTATCTCTGGCTACATATCTGTCATTTTATTATCACTATAACTTATCACGTTGCAAATATACCTAATCAAAAAATATGTACAGGGATGAGAAATTAGAAAAAGACACAAGATTATTTTTCTCTTTCACACCAACTGCAACGCTGCGGAAGAAAAAAAAGGCTTTATACACCTATGACTCAGTCAGTTTAACCTCGGGTACACAGATGGACGGATCTCTTTGATAATCAGTTTACCTTGACGGTTGCCGCTCGGACGGTAACTAATTTTAAATTTAGTATGTCAAGTAGCTTCATTTGGACCTTTTTATAGAATCTGCGAATTCCGAAGGACGTACAGATGAGTAACCATATAATATATAATGTTTTTATAATTTCTCTGCTTTGCAAACATTGATCAAGAGTCTCCATTATTGGTAAATACTATGTCTTTATTTTTCATTTATTTAAATTAAATTAATACGTGTTTGAACTGTTAATTAACTATTGTTAACTCTCTAAATTACAGTGTTTTCTTTACATTTGCAGTAAGTATTTTTATGTACATATTTAGATCACTCTTTTTTTAATGTATTTATTTTTTAAATACCATGAACATTACAAATTACAAATTTATGACGTTCACAAACAAAGACAGTATGAACAGTAAAGTAAAAAGTACAAAATTATAAAAAAAAATATATTAAACATAAAAATATAAATTATAAATCATGGAAGCACACCAAAATGAGCTAAGTGGACCCTGTTTTATGAATTTATAAAACAGCGTCTACCTAAACTCTACCTCACGAAACTATCAACATCCGAAGCGATTTGGTTGAACAGAGTTATTGCCCTCCCAATTGGCATCACCAATGGCAGGTTAGTTCTGCTCCTCGGGAGAACAAACAACTGATGCACCCAATTTTTAAGATAGTTATCAGGGACACACAAGTCAATACTACCAAGAATGGCAGAGTTCTCATTTACACCACGTATAAGTCGAAAAAAATACATGGCCAAATATCGATATCTTATAGCATTTAAACAACAGTATGTAAGCATACATAAGAGAAAGTCAGTTGGATAAAGCCACAGATAGTATCCATATAACCTCAAATAAATGAGTGTCTAAAATTTCTTTTGAGCTCGTACTAAGGAATTATAGAGAATTTTTAATATAATAGTAACATCCGAAAAGACCCAGGAAGTACGCAAGACAAAGCCTAACCTTTGTAGCGCCTAACTGCTCTAATTACTAATATATTCACTTACATGGCTTGCTTATTTAACATATTATATATGTTCCTTATATTTATTTTTACATATCCTATAGATTTAAATTTCACTGATAGTTAGATCCACGTGTAGCACGATCACACGTTTTGATATTAAAAGTCATTTAATTAATCTTTCCTTTTACTGACTTAGCATTCTTTCCTCTTTCTGACACATCTGCATTACTTTATTTTCTCTACCAACAAAAATGAACTTTACAACTTTGTATCATGACAACCTACAGAGGATACGTCTATCGAATACTGGGTTATGCAAATAGCCTTGCATATGATTGAATGTTGAGATGAATGGATTCGGGAATGGGACAACTGGGCGTAAGGACAATTGGGCGCCGCACTGTCGAATGAAATAAATAAACGTTCGTTACGATTTTATATAATATAAAGTAGACGAGGAATTTTAATCAGTTTCTATCTACTACTTAGTAGTTTTAAATCATTTTGCTCTTAGATAACATAGTGTTTTTTTTATTATTTCGGATTGAGAATTATCATACAAAAATAAAAAAATCTTTTCTCGTTGGAACTTATTACTTGGAAGCATATGCACAGTTAAATCATTATTTACGTGTGCGTATTTAAATTCTCACAGGTATTTAAAAATAATATAATAATTTTACTATAAATTTATATTTTAAAAGTATCTACAACTCATAAAAGTCTATTTATTTTCGAATTTAATTTGATTGCGTGGCACCCAGTTGTCCCGGCGCTGAGTCGTCCAAGACACGATGGATTTATACAGTGAAGAAATATATCAGCCGGCTAAGTTCTGACGCAGAATAAGAAGAAAAATATATTATTTAATTATTTGCCTAGGCACAATCTATAAGTATTATTCATTTCACTACCGATAGATTCTTGAGCTTTCACAACAAAAAAATCTCGTATTGACTAGGTACTATTGCGACGTTAAACAAATAGATCCATTTTCAATTATTTCCCCAACAGTTTCTTTAAGTGCGCCTACAATGTACACGGCGTTTGACTCGTATCCTAATAAATCCCGTTTCTAATAAAGGTTCGATAGATAGGCTCTATGCCTGCCCTAAAGGTTCGACGTAAGGGCGCTGTGTGGCGATAGAATGAACAACGGCTTGACAATGCGGCCGATTCCTATTACCTTTATTTGGGGCACTATTTCCATTTTCGACATGATTATCCTTTTTTTTTTTAAATATAAGCCTATTGTACGGCGTTCAATAATTTTATTTATGTGTAGGTACGTAAACTTATAAAAATTTAAAAAAATATGTGGATTTTTTCCCATTTTTTTGGTTTTTGTCGGTAAAAATGGAAAACGTCGAATGGAAATGGAATTTAAAGATTTATTTATTTATTTAGAAAAAGAGTATTACGGCATTACATCGATTGGCCAATGCGCCATAATACATAATAAATACAAAATTATAAAAATATCTGAATTACAAATAACAATTAATATAACAAGAAAGTAGAAAAGACAGCATGTGTTTATGTAAATATTAAAGAAACATGATAATGTATACAATTATAAATTTAACCTATTTAACACGTCCACAAACATTATGTAGTTAATAAAAAATAAATCAACCTTGATGGTGCAATCAAATAAGTTAATCGCACGATACACAGCATCATGAAACATAAAATCTATCCTGCGACGAGGTATTTTGAAGACCGTAGAGTTACGAGTGATATTGGTGGGAACATGAAAATTAATATTTGCCAGTATATACGGATTGTAAATGAACCCACGAAGAAGTAAAAAGAAATGTTTTAAAAGAGTAATCACTCTTCGGGTGGACAGGGATTGCATTGATAGCATACCCAGAAGAAAACGAGTTGGGAAATTCATTTTATTATCATTGTCATAAGATGAGTGAAATACTCAACAATTTTGATTAAAAACCTAAACAATTATTTGGAATAGTAAGTAGGTGTTGTTACTCTATATTATATGAATATGATATACATTATTAAATGTGTAAGTCATTTCGGTTTTTCTAAAATTTCAATTGGTAAAGTATGGACCTCACTTTGAAAAGTCTTTGATTTAATTATATCTGAAAGTTAATTGGAATTTTAATAACACCTACGTAATTTTGAAAAACCTTAGAAATACGAGTTAGCCAAAATCAATCTTAAAAAAATGGACCGAGTAGGATTGTGAACTCATTTCTTTCACTGTCCGAGTAAGTTTTAGGTTTAAATAATTATTTGAACGATTTTCCAAAAAAAAAATTCTAAAATTTATGTATTTTCAATTAAAAATTTTACAATGATAAATCGTTTAGTTCAGTATTGAATGAATAATAATTTAATTCTTATTTATCCAAATAATTTATAAACTAATAGTTTTGATATTATTATGATATTTTTATAGTATTTAAACGGCTTTAAATTCTAATGAGTTTTGTACTATTTCATTTGAGTCGTTTTTGCAACCCGGGTTTCGCCTTTCGAGATCTTCAGGCGCTGTGTATTACTCACCAAAGGCAAACACATACTGACAATGAGTCCTCTTAACTCTAACTCATATACTAAATCAATACAGTAAAGTGGTTAAAAACTCCATGCACAAATACGTAAAACTTTGATAAATATTTCCTTAGACGTCAATGATGATATCGTGTAAAAATAAAACAAAAGTACTAAAATAATATATGTTATTTGGTAAAATAAATTTCTGAAATTCATAATGATTTTTCGTTTAATGGACGTTTACTTGTTGGTAATTTTTCATCAATATCTTTAAATAAAGTCAATTTATATTAAGTATAATTAACTATTTCTTTTATTCAACGAATAATTCACAATATTTAAGAATATATCATTCTGATTAATGAATATATATAATTTTAAAAAACACTTTCTGAGAGAATATATTATAACCAATAGAAAAAATCTTTTTTTGAAAAAAAGTAAGCCAACCCGACGGGGAATCAAACCCCGTATCTCCCTAGTTTACGCCCAATCGATCAAAAATCGATTGCCAAAGTAGCTTGATTTGGAAGAGCACTGATGAGTAGGTAATAAAATTGACCAATAGTTAAAATTTGTCGCAATTAGTATGTCACCTCGTAACATAGTGGTAATGCACGGATAGGGCGTAAACCTGGGAGATACGGAGTTCGATTCCCCGTCGGGTTGGCTTACTTTTTTTCAAAAAAAAGATTTTTTCTATTGGTTATAATATATTCTCACAGAAAGTGTTTTTCAAAATTATATATGTTTTATATTAAGTATGTTTTCATCCTAATTTATATCAAAGTATAAATCGTATATGATCGCGATTATTTTCATCGGTTTACTTAAGATTTAATAAAAAGATTGATATCTTTGAGATAAGGGAAAAAATATATTTAAGACTAGAATATGGAATTTTGAGGTTGAAATACAATGAGAAATTGTACACATTTTAAAAACCCGAAAAGATCAAGTATCATATAAAAATGCAGAAATTGGACTAGATCGGCTATATACATAATATTATAATGCCGAAAGAGTAACCAGCAAAGCGGACTGTATATGCATCCCCTTACGCTAAGAAAAACCCTGGGTGGCTGAAACTGAAAAGGATTTAAGAATGCGTAGCCAAAGCAACTGAAAAACATCAGCGTAAGATCATCTAAGAAAGAAAAAATGGACGAACTCAAGACCTGTCAAGATTGCAGTGCCGTAAATGATGATGACAATTGCAATAATCGTTAACAAAATTTTATCACTACGCGCCATGATCAAAGCGTTAGCATACAATAATCCACAATATAATCATTGTTAGTTTTTGTAGAAAAACAAAAGACATTTTCATTGAACATTTTCGCATAGTGTCTTATAAAAAAAAATCTTCAGTATAAAATATTACAAGAGACAGATTTGGCGAAATTCCAAATGTCGCCATAAAAACTTGGAAGCAACGAGCAATAACACAAGTATTATGAAGACATTACGAAATGTACAAGAGATACATAGCGCCGCTCTTTATAAAGTCATTATGCTACAAATATAAAAATGTGCAACTGCTCTACATAATGCAGTTGAATAACTATGAAAAGAGTTCTTGGGCGTAATAAGCCAGAAATAACACAAAGCACTATTTACAACGGTGCCTACTGAAAAATGTTGCACTAGTTTTGTATGCAGCTTTGAACTGACCACCAGGAAAGCTTTTGAATACGTTTTTGAAAGCTTCATATAAAGAAAGCATAAAACTGGTTTTTAATTTGTCTACGTTCAAAATGAAAATAGTAACATAAATCATACATAATTATATGTACAGTTTTACTGCTTATAAAATGATTAAAATCTAATTGATAAATACTATTGATTTCATTGGAATTGATTTTAGCAACATGAGATTCAATTTTCGGCATCTCCAAGCTTTAAATATACAACTAACATATATAGTTGTGAGAAGGAGGAACTTCGGTCGCAAAAACAATTCATATTAAATATCTTTTGATAAGATTCAATATGTTTGTAATTTCTTGTAATATGATAATTTATAAAATGTATTTATCGTTTTGTATTTACCACATAATAAACAAATTATTTTTCGATACGTGTTTTACTCGCATGGGAAGCTTTATCAACATTAATAATTATAATATTGCTTTTATACTCACACTTCAAGCTCACCATTCGAGCAAAACTTAGGTGATAAACCAATTTTTATATAATATATTGATGTTCTAATGGAATAGTATAAACTGTCATAAATTATAATTAATATTTGTTTTCTACCAAAGGCCATTTATTCTCTTTTAGTAGAAGCATGTGAACACCACACTGTGCCTCCAAGAATCCATGTCACTAGCCAGTCATCTTGTGTCTTTCCAGGACGTACCAGCATCATAGAGTACCGAGATATACACTCTGTTGATACTATTAAGCGGCCTTCCAGGACGTTGATATCAGCTTGGCTTCAATAACAGGCAAGCTAGTTTGGAAATATTTGGAGGTACCCGCAGAGAGTTCGCAATATTGCCTTTTCACTTTAAATGTGATGACAAGCTCCTTTGTCTACTCTCTTATCTCCTTGTTATTCCTAAAGTCATCACCTTATAAACCTTATTTGGCGTGGAAGTTGCAAAAGTTATATGTGTTTTAGAGTTATACTTAGAGTTTTTCGCATCAAAAAGCTAGATTCACTTAATCAATAAACTGAAATTACATACCTGTATTAATTTTTAACTTGAATGATTTATTTATTTATATTTATTCAATGAATAAATCTCAAGATTTAAGGATGTAACATTATTTTATTGAATATACATAATTTGAAAACACCTATCAGAAATATATAACCAAAAGATAGAAAAAAAATGTAAAAGATTTTTTCTATTAGTTAAATATTTCTCAGAAGTGTTTTCAAATTATGTAGATTTATTTATTAGTTATAAAACAATATATTTTACTTCAATATTTTACTCTCAATATGAAACAAATTCGATAAATTATACTGCCTATTTTAAAAAAATATATATAGTTTTGACATGTTTTTATGGCAACATTATTTACAACCTGTACCGCACTATAATAATATGTAGATATTACAGGTAACCGTTAGTAAATATTATTTAATGTATTGGAATATCTAGGTAGTTATTTATAGCCCACCACTTTAATCGAAATCTAAATTGATATTAGTTGATCGTTTATTTCTCAGAACAATAAAAACTATTTATCCCTTTTAATATCACAAGAAATTTCTATTCATAATCTATTTATAAGCTACTTAATTACTAAATCTATAAATATGTACCTGCGTAGGAATAATAGGATAATAGTACTAGAACATCTTAGCAACCCCCCACATTCAATGAAATAATATATAAATGTGACGTCAGTAATATTTTTAGTAGAAGTATATCCGGGTAATTTAGCGCGCGGATAGATTCACAAGAGTATTAAAAAACTGTTACAAAAAATACTAATCACTATATCGTTACTGTTCTGGCAGAAGACACTAATTCGAAAAAATGTCATATTGAGTTAGTTATACCAAAATGTTCCTTATTTCAAACTTTACCGTCTGAAAACCTTCTTAATAAATAAACAGTCTTTATTTTAAAGTCATCCTTTTTATGATTACTTAATAAACTCACATGATAGACCATTTCAAACATTTTAACAACTTCAAAGTCAAATTACTCAAAACTTGTATTCTCCAGTTAGTGTGTTCTGCCAGAACAGAGACGATATTGTAATCAACGGCCCCACGATGGCCGAGCAGTAACGTGTCAGCCTATAATATCATGGTTCTGATAAAAAAATCCATGTCATTTTTTTCGATTTGATCAAACCGGATGGGTGAACGGCTAATATGGCAGTCTCGAAAAAACTAAAATCTGTTAATACAACCTTACACAAGGTAAAACAACACGATGCAACTAACTGGGGTATCTAATGTTTACTTTAATATTTTGACGCGGCATGACTAAAGGACAAGACAGCGCGTACGACACAAATGGACACTAACGATCTTAAATAATTACAACTCGTCAGCTGAATGCAGAACTATTCTAACTTACGTTTTGATTATTTTTGGGAGAGAGTTCTTTGAATCAATTTACTGAAATTATTTATTATTTGTATGGATAAATGTACAAATCATATTTAAGTAGGATTATTGATGAAAAAAAATATGCATACACTTGTCTATATAAATAATAAATAACTGAGTAGACTGTTTCAAAAAACTCTCCTTCAAAATATTTCAAATGTGAGTTAGAATAGTTCTGCATTCAGCTGACGAACTGTTATACGAAGCTTAGTAGATAACCTTTAACGCTTAGTTATAGCTGCAGGTCAGATATTCATAAATATTGACTCAATGTGCGTAGTGTCTGGGTGTAGGGAATGTATCAAGAAAAAAGTTGTTGTCTCCATTTGAAGCGTCGAGAAGCAATAAATTAGTAATATATGAGAGTCAGTGAAACATGCTGGATTTTGTTAGCCGCCAAATGAATAATAAATGAATGTGTATATATTTTTAGAAATAAACTTCCCTATACCGTTGTTCTATGTCAAGAAAATAAATAGGAATATGCAATATAATAGGATGTAGTAAATAAATTATATAAAAATAGTCTAAATACATAGTTCAAAAATAGACAATCACAGGACAAATCTAATAGTCATCTAGTGGTAGGTACCCATGAAGTAGAAAATATCTAAATGGTAGACATAGAGACCGCTGAATAAAATTGACGAAAGAGATAAGTTATATGGAAATACATGGTAATGTAATGCACAGGATCGAACAAATCGAATCAGTTTAGAAAGGCCTTCATTCAATAGTGAACTTATCCATACTGACCACCTGCCCACAAATAACGTTTATAAATACAGATTACAATGTCCACTATATATATATTTTTTAATTCGAGCTTACGGCTTATTAATTTACCTTTACAAGTAAATTTTCCATTTTCTGAAAGCAAAAATATTAAATTATTATTATCTTAGTTATATTTCATTTGATGTACTTATCTTTACGATAATAACTATATTACAATAATTGAAAATGTCTGCTAGGACGAAATCTGTTTTATAATATGTATTTATTGTCTTCCGTCAATTGGCCAGAGGTCAACCTTGCGTAAACAAGAAGAAGAATAATTAATAATGGCATTTATAGTCTGCCTGTAAAAAAAATACTTATAATATTAAAAAATATTATATTATTTTCTCTTAATGACTTCCACAAAAGATTAACATAAAACAACACTAATTCCAAAACTAATTAATTTTCCGATTTTTATTCAATAAAATTTCTTTATTAATTAATCACTTTTTAAAAATCTTACAACCTTAAAAACCAGACATCTTAATCCGAAACACTCTTTATATAATATACCAGCGAGCTATCTGTAGCTACGTAAAAAATTAATATTCCTCGCTCAAGTTCATATTCAGCTCGTTTACCTCCAGTGGTTGAACCAATTATCTTATCGCGTCCCTAAGGCACCCTCTCTTTACTCCTCTTCTTCTTCTTTTCGGTGAGTATCACGCGCCAACTCATCCCCTACATCCTAACCTCTCCATAGTCGTCCCCCGTATAATATCGGGTGTACGTAATTTTTAACTAACGATGTGTTCTCAATTTCACATTTTTCTTACGAAAATCAATAATCGCAATTTGGTAATGGATACGTGTGATTAATAAGTCTCATTTTACACATTTTGTCTCCATAGATAACATTATTTTTTGTAATCACATCGCATAATATATTTTCATAATCAATTTATTGTAGAATACTGATGGGTAGGTACATAACCTATTGTATATTAAATGTATTTTTTTAATATGTGGATACTTATATGACGCAGTAATAAAGTTTAATATATAACTATGTGGTGTCGCTTTTTGCAGTGAACTGTAATTTGAAGATGGTGAAAATTTGCTGGTTGGTGGATTACAGATCTGGGAGGGGGTTTAACCAGGATGCCAGACACTGACCTTTTATGTTGAGAGGGTTGGCGTGCGCTGGAGCCAGTTCGGTGTTCACGCGCTCACGCACTGGTAAACGGACGGTTCGGAATGTCACTCTCACGGTTTCACTTGGTTTTGGGGTGAATGATGATGAAAAGTTCAGGATAGGTGATAGACGCGACGTTCGCTCAAACCGTATCAGATTTAGCGCAACTAAAGTCAAAATTATGCGTTTTGAGTCACTATGTGGTGAACGACGGCTAAGCTATAACAAGTACGCATGCGACCGCTTTCTTAATTTCATTCGAGCTAACTGAAAGTAATTCGCATTCGTGGTTGTCTCATGACCTGTAACTGCTTGTCACCCTGGTCTTGCGACAATAATAAATAAGGATTTGAGGTAGGTGGGTAAATAAGGAATAACGGCCAATAAAATAGGCCAAACCACTATTTGTTACATACTTGAATAATCTTGAATGAATCTATATATTGTATTTGTTTTTTTATTAGCATTTTGAGTATAGAATTTATTTTATTTAGAACAGTGCTCTAGTTTGGTTCATTGATAAACGTGGTTTACAATATTATCATGTTTCAGAGCTCTATTGATTTTAATATTGTAATAATGCACACTTAATAATATAAAATGATATAATATACAATTCAATTTACTTTAAATTCCCAAAATACTTTTTCTCTATTTTTTCTAATAAAGAATAAAGATTTGATTTCATTAATGTATTTTAAGCTAAAACGTTGAATCATTAAGAAGAAAATAATATTAAAAAGTTTTTACGAATTACTCATAAAAATGTAAAAATATACATATACCTACGTATGCTTGATTTACTTATAATTAATATAAATTACATCAGTTTAGTTTAGATAGATGGATATGTACATTTACTATAACGGATTTTTAAAATGAGTACTTACTTCAATACGAAACACATCGGCTCTCGTGGTGCAGTGCGTAAGGCGCTGGACTTGCTCTCGAGAGTTCTAGTTCGGTTCCCGGTGAGGACATAATATTTATGTGTTTGTCATTGTTCAAAATTACTAACACTCATCTTGTACGAAAAAGCAAGAACATGGCTATTAATGATTCAAAAAAAAAATATGAAATACAAAAAAATCAATATGTATTAGGAGGTATATTTTAACATTGTCATTCAGAGCATTTTGTTTGCTATTGAGGAAGTACTATATATTTGAAATAATTTAGGTACCTACATAAAATATTTTTCTTTTCTTTTAACCTTTCATTCATTATCGATTTTTTTATTACAGAGTATTTCAAAAAAAATAAGCTTTTTCAAAATTTTTAATATTTTGTAAGCAAAGTCTATTCAGTAACACGTGCAGCTATGTTGAGAAGAAAACATACGACCGCAAACATATGTACGACGAAATAATGTGTTTATTTCACAGACGGAGTAAAAATAACACGTTCTTCCAAAATATATCTTTTGGATAGTAATATTATTACTATATTCAACTAATAATAATAATAACAATAGGTAGTAATAATATAAAAATGACTATAATTAAAAAAATTAAATTAACTAAGGAAGTTCAACTATAATTTTCATGAATAAATTGGTATTTGTCATAACCTACATAATATACGAGTATATAATATAATTTATATATATATATAAGTAATTTCAGAAATTACTATTGTTAGTAGTTATGAGGCAAAGGATAAAAACTTTAATCCATTATAATATAAAGATTAGTTATTTTTTTTTAAATAAAACTTAATATGTTCACCTAACATATTTTTAAATTATATATCAAATCGACCTTCGGCACACCAAGCCTCATTCGGTATAAATGGGAATTTTTTTCAAGTCATACACACATATATTTCATATAAAAATCGATTGTTTTTTTTTCAATTTAAAAAATCACATAGGTATATGAAAGTCGTGTGGGGTATTTTATGTATATATTATATAGGTACATAATATTTTTTTTCACACCAAATTCCAATTTTGAAATACATTATTTCGATATTCACTTTGCATTACTTGATAATAGACGATTTGTAAAACAAGTGAATTTATCATTACATATTTGCCGTTCTTTGCATTACTTATTGGCATGGAGTGAGTAAGGAACATGTATTTTATCAATAAACTATTTTTCTATTCAATTAACAATCTATAAGATTTAAAATTGTACCATTCATTATTGAACACATTAAGTAATTTGGAGAATCTCAGATACATCACTATTAGAAAAAATATTTCCGACTATGTGACTGAGGTCTTATCTCAAATTTTATTAATAGCTGAATACAATCTGAATAGTGGAAATTTAAAATATTTTGGTTTTTTTACATTAAAATCATCATATATGTAAATACATATATATATTATTATAAATGTTCTGAGAAACATACCATGGTAAACATACATACATCAGAGGTATTTATTATGTGTGTTATTTGTAATAATAATTACTTACTTTTACTAATTTTCAAGTAAATACTTATTGGTAAACAATCGAAAACGTTCACTTAAATCACAACAAATAGTAAAAAGTTATTTTTATTCACCAAGAGTTAGGACTATTGCCTGACGTCAGTCGATGGGTATTTACGTCAGGTATCACCCACTTTGTATTCTCAAAGCCTCAAATGTGTTCCAGTCCCGTCCGCTCTACTCAGCTGCATAATTTAAAACCCTAATGCGGACCTTACCAGTGGATGGATCTCCGTGAGTGCTATCGGCTCATTTTTTATGCCTTTGACGAGTTTTTTTTTTACAATCTTTAGACGATACCGTAGCCATATAAGAAAACTTATAAATATTTAACTAGTCGAAGTCAGTTGATTTGTACAAATGTGAAGTACGAAGTTGGCATTGTGCTAACATAAAAATAAGTAAAGTTATCTCTTTTTGGCCTTTTATTACATATACTTACATATGTATATAATACGCGTATAGGTAATGACAATGATCTGAAAAGTATATAAAAAATAAATTAAACCAATTATCATATTATATTTCATAACTCAAAATAAAGGATACTTACAATATTTGAAAATTATAAAACTATAATTGTTAAGAAGAAAAATCCATTTTCCGTTTTCTCAATATTTTGAGTTCTCCAAAAAATTTATATTTTTTGTGTTTATTGTATCCATTCAAAAATTTATTAAGGACTCCATCGGCACGGCGACTTAATGGCCCTAAAATTTACTATATTATAATATATTTTCTGAAATCTTAATTTTTCGTTTATCAAATTATAAAAAAAATCGTAGTTTTTGCCCTTATTTTCGTACTCGGATAAAATATTCCTTGGATTCTGTTACTCGTGTTCGTTTAATTGATTTATTATATTTATTTTTTAATAAAAATTGACGTCCTGCGTCTTTGCTATATTGTCTGCACTGGCGAATGCGGTAAAAGTCTTGCGGAGAGAATAAATTTGTTGTATTATAAAATATGCCTGTGTTGTTTTTTGTATTATAAAAATATAAATTATAAATTCGTTGTACTATATACTAAAGCGCAAAGTGTTCAACCAGTGTGTGCTTCCCGTGATCGCATATGCGTATGAAACATGGACGCTAAGTAAAAGAGAGATCCAGAAACTTCGAGTAGCACAACGTGGTATGGAGAGGTGCATGCAGGGCATAACGCGAAAAGACAAAAAAGGAATGAGTGGATAAGGAAGCAGACAAGGGTTTGCGATGTAATAGAGTTTATTAAAAACCTTAAATAGAGATGGTCTGGACACATAACTCGAAGAAGAGACAATCGTTGGACAAATCTAGTCATCCAGTGGTATCCAAGAAGTAAAAAACGTCCGCAAGGTAGAGATCGATGAAATGATAAAGTTCCAATGCACAGGACCGAGAGAAGTGGAAGCAGCTTGAAGAAGCCTTCATCCAGCAGTGGATAGATTCAGGCTGATGATGATGATGATAAAATATAGTCCCAGAAAATTGTAATAATTTATGTATCACCAATCTGATAAGTAAATCAAAAAACAAAATAGCTATATAAATAGTTTATTATCTTTATGATATTGTAGGTATAAAAAACAATCGCAAACACTTTTGATATTTTGTTTGACATGGCTAATAAAAAAACCTTTGAAAATTGTGTAAAGAAACATATGTAATATAGTTTAAAAAAAACTTTCTGTTTTATTCATACAATTTTTGTTTTAAAGTCGTTAATTTTAATATAATTATAATAAAGTTTCATCTTAAAAATATATATTTAATATGTATTTGAAATAATTTATTTATTTATTTATTTATTTATTTAAGAATACAAAACATTGTGGACATAACATGAGATTTACATTATAAGTCAAACATTACCCTCACAAGAGAGAAGAGAATATAGAAAAAGAAATATATATATAATAACAATAATAATAACAAAAAAAAAATAATCAAAACATACTTAAGTACAATTTAATACAGAAAAATATAATTTTTGAGAACGAAAAAAATACAATTTTATACAGAAAAATACTGTTTCAAAAATAAAATGCAAAGTACATCATTGAAAATGTCTATGTCTTTAGGGAGCGCATTTACTAGTCTTGCACCCCTCGCTAATGGTGCCTGATATAACGTCGTAATCATTGAGAATTCCTCTGACCTTAACTATAGTTGTAATGAAAATATACTAAAGTAGTATATTATTTTAATGTACCGCAATACTAATAATAATAATACATTATACTTACGTAGATTAATTGAGGAGTTTTTTGTCAACCAGCTATTTTTTTTATATTGAAATTGCTTTTGGAGTACTCTGAATAGGATTTCTTAGTCTGAGCTCGATGTTTAATATGAATGATATCTATGTTTGTAAAAGTCTTCGTAACTGTAGTATACTCGTACTTCCGAAATTATTGTCAAACATGTACAAACATTATTCTTTGACAAAACAAACTTTTCACTCACATTCTTCAAATAATGTTTCGAACTGGAAAGATCACTGTACGTCACAGGCCGATATTTTGTCTCATTGCCTAGTAACTTTGTCAACACATTGCAAACCGGGCAGTTATATTATTCAGAAATAATTATATAAGTAGGTTTGAGAATAATGTTGAGGGGAAGGAAAAAACGTAATAAAAACAATATCTCTCTATCAACGAATCTGCTAACACTGGTTGTGAAATACGATATTTTAATTCCATGTTTGAAACCACAAGATCTACAAGTTTTTAAACTTTGTCGATATATGGAGAGCATACTAGCTAGTCTCTAGAGAACCGAGGTTATAATATGATTTAAAATGTTTTTTTGTTTAAATTTTGTCGAACAAACTTCATTTTTCCATGATATCGGACTTACGAGGTCTTAATAGTAAGGGGACGATATAATATTCTATCTACACTCTAAATAAATAAATAATTTCATTCCCACCTAGTGCAGAGATTTACAACAAAATATTTAAAATTGGACCGTATAACATTAGCAGTGGTTTGAAAAAAATACATAGACTATACACCAATTATTATTGAAGGCAGACAACATGAAATCAGTATTATTTTGTAGAATATAAATCATTTGTAATATTGTGGATATGAATATGGGTGATCTTGGTCGAAAAACGATATACGTATGGTTGTCAATGCATTTCGGCCAATGTGCTTTACCGGAAATTACAAGGAAAGTCCCGATAGGTTAGGCAAATAAATACCATCCATGTCTTGTAAAAAAAATCGGTGCGTGTATTTATGTATGTACGCGCGTTAGAAGTCATACGTCTTTGGCGTAACAAAACAAAAACAAAACTTGTGATAACATAGATTCTTCGACTAGCTCTTAATTATCTTGTTATTTCTCGTTGTTTTTATTTTTAAAGTAACAACTGTCACTCTGACGGTTAATCATTTGTTGACGTAAGGAATTGCAAATGGCCGACAGTAATAAATTTGTTGCCTAGGAAACGGAACAATTCTACTATCAAACTTGCGTTTGTATACAGCTGACAAATTCGCAACTATTTTCATACTGTCGTAAAGGTGTGCGCGCGCAGCTCTCAATTTCACTCTCGCCCCAAAAGAAGTATAACATCAAAAATATATTTTAATAATATAACCTTACTCTATGGAGGCTCATAATATGTTCTGCTAAAGAACAAAAATGGATATAAATCTTATATTTTCATTATACTTATACTCTTATACGTCATAGCTTTCTGCTAATTCTAACAATAAAATTAGACAGCCGTGTGAATTAGCAAAATTCAAGATTCGGAACGTGACACACAAAAAAACAGAAAGATTACAATTAGTATGACAATATAATAAAATTTTCAGTTAAATATCAATTATAATGTAGATAAGTACCCAATAGTCTACAGAAACATATCACTTAATATTTCTTACAATAAAGAAATCATTGAGCTCTACTGCTTTGTTGATTACTTTAAATATGTCTATTAAAGAGTTTAAAAATAAATAAAACCATGACAAGCATTTACAATATGATTTTTTGAAACGTCGGAATAATATACATTTTTACCTTATACTACGTAGTATATATGTATCTCTCATAGCTGAAGATCGTGACAACCCTGAAATGCAGGCATCTTCTGAGCGACTAAAGTTGTGATCAAATTGAGATGCATGTCACGTCACTGTCACGCTGTCACGGTGACAAATTTAGTCTATGATTTCGTCATTTTGTAGAATATTTTGAACGATCACCACCTGTCTAGTTTCTACGTGTGGGTATGTTAAAATTACTTACAATATTATATGCATAGATAATATTTTGAACAGAACCCAACCTGCAGACCATAGATAATAGAGACCACTAAAAAGAAAAAATGTGATTTTGACATGATTCAAAAAAGTTTAGACATCTAGAACGTTCAAAACGTTATGCATGTGTCGATGCAGTGCGGTTAAACGTGAGGTGCCCTCATTGTGGTTTTAGTGATTACAGCAGATTTTTCCAACTGACAATGTTCGTTTAAAGGTTCAAAATGTGCTACGGGATGGGCACATCAGTCTGATAACATTTTAAATACCAATAAAAACGACATTACACACTTTCTTCCCGTAGTGGCAGATTACTGTGATAGTCCGCGACATCTACCATAATATATTTAGCGCTTAAGATTCTTCCTTCCTCGCGATCATCTACTTCTCTCAAGGCAGAGTGAAGGCTTCTCTCAGTAAGCTCCTTTACTTGATCGCTCCAACACTCCGACGCTCTTCTTATACATCGCCTTCCTTGGAGGTTACTCAAAACTATCTGTCTCTCAAGGTTATTCGGTATGCAGCGAACAATATTTCCGTAAAACTTCAGAATGCACCAACAGCACATTTATATGTTAATAAATCGACGTGCAAACGTAAAATAATCAACAAAAACTACTATTTACGAGTGAAATTCGTACGTTATTCAAAATTACTCAGCTTTATAACCCGGGCGATATTTATGTGCATAATCGTTTTTCTGTACGACCGAAAGCAATCAACGTGTTGATACATTTCCCGACGCTGCCACCCGAAGGGGTAGCCTCGACTTTATGAAAACATTAAGAGGGTGGAACCGTCGTCGGTACCTTAATTGGTAACATGTTAAGTGAGAGGGGGGCGGAACCGTATCCAGTATCAAAGGCGGTAGTGTTATCTCGGTAAACGTTTGTTGGTGCCGCGTAATATGCACTCCACCGTTCTTGTTAACATACTACTCGAGACCTTTGCTTCTTGTTGTTATTTATACATCTCTCGCCTCATCTAGGATACTCCTTCTACCAGCAGAAAGTAATTTATATTTCAAATATTACCAACTAACGATCTGTGTAACTTTATCTATCACATTAAACATTACCCTTGTTGTTTTCTCACATAGACGCTGAAGAAAACCTTATTCTATTGAGCAGAGGTCAGAAACTTTTTCCCCATTTAGGTCACAATACAAACTTTTTAAATCGATAAGGGCACACATTACGTGGCACTAACAAGCTTTTATTAGTAATCAGTATATTATGCATATCAGTTTATATATGCATACAACACTATCTACAAAAGTGCTTTACAGGAGAGCCAAAAAACGTTTTTTTAGTTTCTTGTAACTCAACAAAGGAGATGTTTATTTAAAACCTAGTGTTTATATTTAATAATTTATTGTTTATTGTATTTTTTTTTATCTTAGGTACTTGTGGTGATGTTAAAATTTATTGGTATGGTTTTAAAAATATATGAAAACAAGGGTAACATTATGTAGTTAACGTTAAACTTTACTGACGATTTGAGAATAAATTAGAAAAAATTGTATGTGAAATAACGCTATCTAAAAAAAAGTAGATAACATTGTTTGATTTAAACACTCGAATTGACGATAACCTTTTATATTGTTATTATATTTGCTTTAAAAAAGTATAAATAGATACATGTTTTCATATGAAAGCTTTGATGACATTTCTTTAAAAGCTAAACATTTAAAAAATATGTTCACCATGTATGTATTCATTTATTTTGCAGGTTCACTAATAGATAAGGCATATTGACTATTAAAATTGATAGAACTCATCTATTTACTCCACAGAACAGATTAATAAATAGAATTCCGATGGCTATATCCCATTTTTACGCAGGGTTTTGAATATGTGAGTGTCCTACGAAATTGAACCACACATTATAGACGTGCAATAGTGTGTGTTGCAACCTGCAAATACACAAATATTGAATGAACGTCAGTGTATAAAACCAGAGCAGTTGTCAGAACGAAATACAAGCGTATTCTTGACACGTCTTTAGGTATCCCACATTCTTCCACACTCGAGAACGGTTGCCTGTTTCTCCACACCCGTTAGGTATTTCAGTTCCTATTATTTCTGATTTCCCTGATTTTCCCATTTAATTCAAATAATTCCCTTTAATATTGTTTTAATATTTATTTATATTTTAAGTTAACTATGTACTTCTTCTTCTTTCACCCTGTCACGTCCCAGAATTAGATCATAGGACAAGCACAAGTTATGTAGTAGGTACTACAAATTTAAATAGTAGTTTTTTTTAATTTCATCATTTTTCTACAAAACGACTAATGTAAAAAATCCATGATAGAACTAAATGATAAAAGAAAGATATAGGTACTAAAACTGAAGCTAAATAATTTAGTACTTTTCTAAATATTTTTTTTAAATTTAAATAAAAATAGATATCATAAATCAAATAATTCTCAAATATATCCAACTTTGTACAAGTAATATCATGCAATTATAGCTGAATATTATAATGTAATTAAGTAATTTCAACTATCAAAAAATCGAAATGTTTTTAAAAATATCTGATTTTTAACATTCTCCGTAATTTGTCACGACGATGCGCCGATTGTTTCCAATAGGTTAAAAATAATTGCGCAGCGGGTGACTTTTTATATCAACATGGAATAAAATTATTAAGAAATTATCATATAAGTGAATGGAATATTACTTATTCTCCTTATACGTCAGGACCTCATAACTGAGGATCCTGATCCGTATATTTCGGTTGTCAAATACCCATATCAACGGGTTAAATCCCACGATACGAAGGGCCAGTGTCAGTGGAACACCCACGGCACTCATAAATTGGTGTACCATCTTGTGAATGCGACAGGTCGCAATAGCTCGTAAGTGAGCATGCGTAGTTATAATTATAGGCGTGTTCATCACTAGACTCAAAATGCGGAGTGTCTGAGTATAGGGTATGTGCCCGGAAAAAGTGTGGGAGTCCGCGGTTAAATCAATGAGAAGCTGTAAGTAGTAGGCGGGGTAAATATGAAAATCAGTGCCACCTGCTGGGTTTTGTTAACCCCGCCCTCTCCCACCACCTTAAAAATCAGTAATAAATTATTATTATTTTTTGTTTGGAAATGGACCCCTCTATACCATCTTTCTGAGTAGTTACGTAAAGAAAATATTTTATACAGTTGTTCAAACATTCGTGTTTTTATTTCACCGAAAATCACGTGTATTTAATAAATTTCCGGTTTTTCTATTCGTATCCTTTTTATCACGATATCAAAATTCGTGCAAATGCTCTCATGCAATATTTCAATTGTTGTCCAAAATCCGCTATCGTTTAGGCGGTCATCCATCCGTGGTCTATCCGCGTTGGGTTTTGCATACCCTTCAATGATCTAACACACGTAGATGTGGCAATTCAACTCAGAAAATGACCATGCTAACTCATAACTATCAATCCAGAGATCATCATCAGTATTGATACTACAACGAAGAATAAAATTGGAAAGTTCTGTATTGGGTCAAAAGTACAAAACTATATTACTGCCCTGCTAAGTAAAAAGACAGTGTTTTTGATTTTAGTGAAATGAGAACCCAAGTTTAAACCCTTTGATCTTATATTATATAAAATCATTGGATTGTTTTGACATAAACTCTAAATAGACAGTGTATCAAAACAATCCAACAATTTTACATAATATAAGAGAAAAGGTAGTGGTCGGGCCAATTGTGGTCGCATTCATCTTTTCTTCCCGCCTACCCTCGAATCCCTTATTATTGTCACAAGACCAGGCGACCAGCAGTCACGGGTCATGATCGACCGTGATGAATGTTAAGTTTAATTACTTCAAGATAGCCGACGCAAGTGGGCTTGTTAAAGCTATCGCGCTTTATCTGATATGATACAAACGAGGCCGCGTTAACTTTTTTTCCGAACATATCCGATCCCAATAGGATCATATGGGCCTCCACAGAGTAGAGGTTTGTATTAACAGAATTTGATTTTTTACGAGAAATGGATGTCAGCCACTTGCTCAACCTATTAGGTCCATACCCTGACTCACATACAAATTGAAAAACAATATGTGTACTTGCCAGACCCAGGATTCGAACCTGAGACCCACGGCGTGATAGTCCAACGCTCAAGCCGCGCTGCCACCGTGGGTGTTAACTACAGAGTGATTTATGCAAAATGCATCTGTTTGACCTTCGTTGCGCTAAATCTGATTCCGTTTGAGCAAACTTCACGTCTATTCATCCCAAAACAAAAGTGAAACCGTGCGAGTGACATTCTGAACCATCCGATTACCAGTGGGTGACTGCGCGAACACCGAACTGGCACCAGCGCGCGCCAGCCCTCTCATCATAAAAGATCAGTGTCTGGCATCTTGTGTAAACCCCCCCCCCCTCCTAGATTCGCAATCCACCAACCAGAATTCTCAAATTACAGTCCATTGCTAAAAGCGCCACTAGGTAGTTTAAAACTTGGGTTCTCATTTCACTAATATTAAAAACACTGTATTCTTACTTAGCAGAGCAGTTTAGCTCGCATACATTATGAGAACACAAAATTAGTACGATATTCCCCAATTAATTATCTAAGGAAATATTAACGGTATACCTATAATGTAGCAGAGGAAAACGCCACATCTCTTACCAAACTGTTCTAGATAGTAGAAGATACAATGAAGATCGATATAATAATGACCCGATTGTGGATGGCATAAGAAGAAGAATTATCTCGAAAATTACGTCTCTTCTCTTCTCTATTCATATAAAATCTTTTCGACTATGATATAGCCATAAAAATTTAAATATAAAACTGGTGGCAATGTTGCAACTCTCTTCCACGCACACAGGCGAGACTACGCCAGGACAGTGATAGCACGTAACTTGACGAATCGAACGAAAAAGTAGCTTCCGCACATGCTCCGATGCAATATTTTCTGTACTGTTCGGTTAAAGCGGATACAGCGGAAAACGCATTTTGAAAATAGCCGATAAACTGGATTATTTGTTAGGTTAACCTAACCAAACCTAACCTAACCTAATCTAACCTAACCCAACCTAACCTAACCTAAACTAACCCAAACTAACAAATAATCCAGTTTATCGGCTATTTTCAAAATGCGTTTTCCGCTGTATCCGCTTTAACCGAACAGTACCATATTTTCATATTCTACCTGCGCACAATTTCGAGTGAAACTTGTTACATGAGACAAGTAGGTGTTTTTTTTCTGCTAAATATGTTTCACCGACGTTTTGTGCGGTAGTACGTTATGTTTGCGGCATTTGAGAAATTTGCAGCATCGTATGGAGAGCGGGATAGTCCCGACTCCTCTGTAGACTCATCCATTTCAATTCGTGACACTCAGTATGCGGGTACACAGGGCGCTTAACGCCAGCGGACAGCAGAGCCAGTCCAAAAACAAAAAAAAATCTTTCTTAACTTTCTTCTTTAAGCACTACGGTGCATGGTTGTAGCATCAGTCCCGTGCGGCTCCGTCTCGGGATAGAATGAGCATTTAAAATCACTTTTTTCAGACACGTTTGTGCATATATGACGGGGGGTGGTGGGAACTTTATATGTGCGGCAAAACTTAGACACACCCAGCACCATATTAATCAATAAAGCAATGACCTTTGATGTCACTCAAATGATAGTTTATTGTGATATCCGTGTGTAATAGATCAATACTTTTAACACCCAACTTCGGCCACAAAGAGGACCGTCGTTATCGTCGCCGTCCTGTTTTTAGCTTTCATAAATATCTAAGTAATTCAGGGATTTTCGAATGAGAGATAATGTTCAATGTATGTATTTGAAAAGGTAGAGGAACATTAAGCTCAACTAGAGAGAAATTAAGTATTAAAATTCTCTTTCAATGAACCGACACAAAGCATAGAGAATAAAATAACACCGGCCTGTGATGGTCCGGTTAATCAATATTTAACATTGCCGAAAAGGATAGTTTTAATAAATTGTTAACTTTTAAATATATTATTTATATCACGTGGAATATTTTAGTGATTTCACAATTGCCTCTATAGCTGTAATACATGATCCCAGATTTTTTATTGAGACAATACGGGTGGGAATTTCGCGAAAAATATGAATTATTCTCATACATAATTTGAAAATACCTCAGATATTATATACCTACTAGAAAAAAAGAATTATAATATATATAACACCCAGCGGGATATGCCTTAAATATTTAGTCATATGCGTCCTATATAATTACAGTGTAACTAGTAGTGTTTATATCTTGAATTGATTAAAAAATTGCGTTAATTTTTGGCAATCAGATTTTGTGGCTTCATTCAAGGTAGCATTTACATTGACATTATTACATGAATATACATAATATCGATAAAAGAATGTTGTATTCTTAAAACTTGTGAATAATTATTATTCGTTGAATAAAAAAATGTATATTAAATTATGAATTAGTAAATGCATGCACGATATGATTTGGATAAAACCTGATTTCGGATTGTGAGTAAGTAAATTGATACATATTAATTCAGAACACAAAAGCCGATCGCCAAAAATTACATTTCGTTCTAATAAGATATAACACTCAGCTCAATTTATTGGTAAAGCAATTTCGCTTTACCAATTGGTTCGAGTTATATTAAAAAAGATTTCTTCTAGTACCTAGTATCTGAGGTGTTTTCAAATTAGGTAAAAGAATGTTCGTTTTTTAATCTTGTGAATTATTCGTTCAATAAAATAATAGGTTATGAATTATTCTGTTTCAGCCACCTATTAAATGATCCAAAATGATATTTATTAATATTATTATTATGTTATATTGCGTCTTACTATTTGTATTTTGTCTAGTGTGAAGACCCAATGAGTTCGGATAATGAATAACTATTCCTAGTAAAAAAATCTGTTAATTTAACTTTCACTCTTGGTGGCCTAAATGCTCAGCTCACAATCGAACATGGTAGTTTACTTTTTTTCTTACTTATTTATTATTATGGAATTGTTAGTCAAAATTTCAAACGAACTATTTTTTCAAATTGATTTTATGTACAATGGGGAGTTGATAAAGCACCAAAAGAAAAGCTCAATATATAACCCACTTACCTAGTTATATTGTATTCTTTGTAATTATGCACCTAAGCTTTATGAAATATAATGAAAATACGGCCTTGCCGCTAAAAGCTTCTGTATGTGTTGCACAAGCTTGAACGTTAACTCAGTATGCATAGGCCGGGAACTTAATTTACGGCAGGTCTAAAAGGGTCAAATAAAAATGGCATTACGCGTCACTTCTGGCCAGGTTATGGTTCACAAAGTCACAAAATATTTTTTCATAAGACCCCTATGCCGGGGTCCACAGCCCCCATTAGTGTAAACATCATTACGATGCTTTTTTTAATTAATGCTTCGGAGCAGGCCTTAATTTTTACTCTGAAATTAAAATACCCCTTCAAGAACCGGTATAAAAATGAGTATTTACAACCATGCCGCGCCGTTTGGGGGTAGGTAATTGGGGTCCGAATTACCCCACCCGCCTAAGGCACAGGCACTTAATTTGTAAGTGCCAATAATCTCGTTTTATCAGTGTCACGAGAGTTCCATTTTTATTTAAATATGTTTGTGACGTAGTTAAAATTCTAAACTGAATGTTAATTTTTGGCGCTTTTTTGAAAAAATTATTGTAATATTTGCTTGATATAATAGGTGCTTTTTTACTTGTTCATTCATTAAAGACCCTACCTACTTTTTTTAGAATTATTAATAACCATGCCCTTGATTTTTCGTACAAGGTGGTTGTTAGTAATATCCATAGAAATATAATGATCACCGTAAATTTAAAATCAATATATACATAAACGTATCTAGCATCTGCTATATATACATAATTTTACTAAGAACCATTAGTTAAAATTTTCGTGATTAAGTATGATACCTTTAGCATAGTGGTCTATGTGCGTGGGCGCGAAACCCGAGAGATGCAGGTTAGATTCCTGCGGGATTTTTTCAAAAAGATTTTTTCTATTGGTTATAAGTTATAATATATTTTCTCAGAAGTGTTTTCAAAATTGTGTCTGTTCAATAATTGTATAAAGGCCATATTCCATTGGCAGACGCACAGACCCAACCCGATCCAACGATCGACGCCAACCGTTGTTGCTAGCTATTTGCAATTACACGCAACGATTCAATCTCGTTGGTCCTTGATTTGATTGGTTAATATAATACTAGTGTTGCTATTATTAAAAATATAGGTTGAGTGAAAACTAGATATTTATTAGATTGGTGGCTACACTGAACGCATTCCCGCGCAATTTTACGTCAACAAAACTGAGCTGTCAGCTGTCAAACCTAGCGAGCATCGGCCGTTTGACATTTATAGAAAGTTTGTATACTTATTGTTAATTTACATCATGAATAACTGGGCGAGCTTGAATCTCCAAACCAATTGAGTAATTCGAATATCGAAATCGAATAATACAAAGACTAATTTATTGTAGCAAGTATGGCTATATTTCAACTGGCTCAGGCGGTCAGGACTCGCCGTAAACGAAAACACTGGGTCAAAAGTTGGCTAACTGAAGAACAGCGTGATCGCCATTGAATATGGCGGATTTTTTTACGTTCCACACTATATCTTTGGCGTGTATTTATTCGACGAGGACTGTGTCCTCGGTGATACTCCATATATATTTTTTAAGTTTTCGCCATCTTGTAGTTGTTCAGTTGAAATCGACCAGTAGAATGAAATGAACGTCCGTTTGCATGACTCAGGCGCATATTCGGCTATTTTCGTACGCTTTCGGCAATCTTCGCTTGATAATGAAAGGATCGCACGACGGATAATAGAAAATTTTCCACTTTCGACGCGATCGCTCACGATCCTTGAAAACCATAGAGAATAGAGTTTGACAGTCGTGGCAGACGATTGGGCCAGACGCAATCTGCCAATAGAATATGGGCTTTAGAATGTCGCATTCTTAAATCTTGTGAATTATTCGTTGAATAAAAAAAGTAATTATTTGAAAAAAAAGAAGCATTTTATTTAAATTTATTTTTTGGGCTCTGGAGATCTATACCAATTCGGAGGGCCTACGGTATAACTCCTTTAGCCCTATGATAAACTCGGCCCTGCCTAGCTCAATGCGACCTGAAGATTTTGACAAATAAATCTCAAAAAACCAGAACGGTGTTTTATACAAATCAATATAATATATTATTATAATGCAAAATGACTTATGGATAAGCCTTTGTAACTATATTAAGGTTCCATCTGAAAATTAGAAGGTTTGTGTTAAAATATTTATTTTTACTTGTTTGTTAACACTAACGTGTTTGAACATGTGCCATTTTTAAAAAAATATTTTTTTTTTCGGTTAGGTACATGTTCAAACACGTGCGTTTACATGATCTTACTCCTTAATTCAATTATCATTTTTCAATTTATGTGCTACGGCCGTATGTTGTAGCTTAACCACTGGGGAATGCCAATAGAAATAGCATATTTCTAAAAAATACTACCTTATTCTTAGGTCAATAATTATTATAAAGCAAACAATATTCGTAGAATCACATTTGAATGGTCAAAGACATAGCTTATAATCAGTATCTTTAGAATTATCTTTAAATGTGTAAATCTTGTCCATTTTTTGAATAATAAAATGCCCAATTCTTGTCAAATTTAGAATCACAGAAATTATCAATATAATTTTTTATCGTAAATATCACTATAATAATATCGACATAAATTTTACTAATGGTTTTATAAATGCTTTTAAAAATTAATAAATATAAAAAATCTTAACACCACTTCACATGGATGTACTGTAATATGACTATATTCTAAAAGATTAGAGCGAAAGGTTTAAAAAAATACTATTTTATGTAATAAAAATACTTTATGCAGTCATCAACTGTTTAAATTAAATATAAAGGATAATAAAGCTTCAAAATTATATAAATAGATTATCTATAACGTTTAAGGAATGTCCAGGGTTATGCTCTGAAAATAGCATAAAACTCCATTTTGACTTACGCTCAGCATGTGGGCCGTTAATTAATGTTCTAAATTTTAAATTAGTAAAACAATACTAAAATGAAATTCAAAATTTATAATCATAATAGAATAACATTTGAATAAAACAAATGACCTTTTTTACCGCCAATAGTACATGCATAACAAAGGAAACAGAAGTACAACATAATATTATATGGAATCCATTCTACTCTGATATTCACCGTTTTTGAAAAGCATTCTAACCGCGATATTGCAATTTTATACTTTATCATGACGTAACTGAACTATACGGCATATGGTGCCATTTTATTGAGTATTTATTGCACGAACACATTTTTATGACGAAAGGAAGTTATTATAGGAGAGATTTATATTCATGGCGTTTATATCACGGGGGATGGGCCGGCGTTCATTTTGTTTTGATTTATGTGTTTTATTTTCAGTTTCCCGTTCGGCCCGTGCTAACATCGAGTGTAATAATTATCGATAGACACGATACGAGAATGGTGAAAATTTCATTTCAGAAAATACTAAATTAATTACAATGTAAAATACAACATTTATAAGCCGAAAAGGTCGACATAAAATAATTAATTATTATGATTCGGGTGCCAAAAAAGAAAAGAAACACTTTCATTGTTTATTCAAATATAAAATTTTAAATTCTAATGGATTCAAGCTCTGAACTATTCTATTTAAGTCGTTTTTTGCGACCCGGGTTTCGTCTTTCGGCATCTTAAGTCGCCGTGTACACTCACCAAAGGTAAACACATACTGACAATGAACTCTCTTTACTCTAGCTTATATAATAAATCAATACAATAAAGTAAGTAAAACCTCCATTACATACCTATCAAGTCAAAGGTTACAAAAAATACAATAAACAAATTATGAATAATTAAAGTGTCAGTAAAAAACCTAATTAGTAAAAACCCTATATTATTAATAACAATACACTCGATAGCATATTATATTAAATCGTCAAAACATAATAATAGATCTTTATTCTTTATAAACAATAAAAACGACCTAAATGGAATAGTACAGAGATTGAATCCATTAGAATTTAAATTCAAATTCCATCAAGTACCTTCATATAATAAATTTTTAAGTTGAAGTCATAATGTGGCATTTGACAATATTGTATTTAAATATACATACTTTCTAACAATCTAAAATTTAGTCATTAGAAAAATCCTACAAAAAATTACCAAATGGGACTTGATCTCACGCTCAGCGAAATTCAGGCAGTAAGCTTTACCGATTGCGTTATTGATACTATTAAGTACTATCCATGTAAAAAATACATTTGAAGCGCTAGCCATATTTTGTATAATCCAATGTTTTTCCCATACTAACTCCAATTCCTAGTCAATATTCCTAACACCTCAAATATGCATTTGAAGTGTCTTATCAAATTCCGTTAATATGCGACCATATTTTGTAATTTTTAGCCTAATTTATTTGCAATACTAACTTTTATTCCGAGGCTACATTCTTATCTAATGAAAAATACACATTTTTTTTTTAAATCTCAGAAAAAACAAATCAGGGGAAAAAATCATACCTTTTCACTGTACGTGAGACGGCTCTCCTAATTGAGTTATCGACCTATTTAAGACTTGTGCTAATTAAATCTGATAGGTATCTAAATGCACGGAACCGCGTTTAAATCTCTACTCGATTGTGGCAATGGCTAACAACTACTTTTATTTTGGTGTAAATGAAAACACGAGGTGCATAACTATCTTGCCATTGATAATTCTAATAATTGGTAAAGTAATAACTGTGTTTAACCATATAATTTTGGATATAGATATATTTCACTTGTGTGAAAGTAATTTTTGTTGGACTGTCTTTTAAAAATTCTTAAAATAAAGTCGAATTAATATACTAAAACCGATAGGGCCCAACCATAAGCATTTCATGTTACAACTACTAATTAAAATCATCGTAATTATCTAAGGCGCCCGTAGTTTAATTGGTAAAACATACTGGCGCTGATCCAGCGGACACAGGTTCAAGTCCCGTCGGGTGTCGTATTTCTTTCTACAAAACGATTTTTTCTAGTGTGTATATGCATGAGATGTTTTCAAATTATGTAGGTATATTGTTTTTTTTTTGTGATTTTACCGAGGCTTTGACTGCAACTCGCTGTCATATTACCTCTTCTCTTCTAGAAGGGGATCCGTCGGTCAGGTCCTCACTCCTATTCTGTTAAATTTTGCCTAGCTCTTCCGTCTTACCCACCGCTAGGACACCCTTCAATTCGTCGACATTCTCATGGATATCCGCAATTCGCAGCTGTACTCTGTGAAGTTCATATTTAGAACATTGTAGTGCTATATGTACAATATCCTCTAAAACATGACATTCATCCACAGAGTTGCGATTTGCTTCTTCCCATGAGGACATCAAATCTTTTGCCCATTGTGTGCCCTGTTCTTAGCCTTAGTATTAACTTAAGCTCATTCCTCGTCAAAGGAGACTCTACAAACCAGGGCACCTCTCGCGGTGATGGTAGAATAGACTTACTACATTTCCCCTTTTCTAATGATGCCCTATGGTGAAAATCTATCCATATACTTTAGCCAATTTTCATTATAGCCTCATTCCAGTCCAGGTTTTCTGGTATCCACTGTTATGGTACCCCTAAATGACCAGCTTCCTTTACCAGATCATCTGCCTTTTTATTGCCCTCAATACCCATGTGCGATGGAATCCATTGAAGGCATCGGTATATTGTTAATAACGTTTTCTTTAGTTCCATAACCAGAACCTTCGTATGCTAGTGCCAAACCTTAGGTTTTAACTGAGTAGAGTTATGGATGTATCTTAGATAATCTGTATCGAGATGTTACTTCATCTATTCCTACTCCTTGTGAAAATGGTGATTTATATTTAACAAGATTATGCACTTTACAATACGCAATATAGTAATTATTAACGCAGGTGTTATAATGAATCCAATATGCAAGTATAACGTAATTTAGAAATGACTTATTGAATAACATTAATGTTGAAAATCACATCCGCATACTATTAGATTAATAGGTTTTGCTCGTTAACTTGAGTCAGTGTAGTGGAAAATGAAATCAAAACCGACAAGCCGATTTCAGTAAAGATGCCCTAATTAATATTCCAAGTACTAAGAGGAAAGTGGAATTTATTGATATGAAAATCAGAAATTCTTACAATCAGCTTCATTCTAATTTCCCCGAAAAATTAAAATTAAGCAAAATCTTCATCTGCACGTAAATTTAATATTTGAGATTGGTGAATTCAATTCAACCATTTTTAAATAAATTATATAATTATCATCAGATTGTTTATTTTGAAGATTATTTTTTATTGTCTTCAGAAGTAATTTAATTCGGTATGGACTTTCATTGAGATCAAAGACATCGCCCTGTCAGTTGTTTTCAACAGGTCGTCTACATATTATACATTGTGCATATTATTTGCATCGTATCCCTCGCCCTATTTACATTTAACATATTTGTCTCACATGATCCAACTTTTCAGATTCGTCTTGCATCTTGGAACATCAACTTTCACTCTATTCAATGCCTTCCAAACATTGTATGGCATTCCATAGCTAGTTATAAGTTTATCTATTAAGATAATCCAGCGCATCTATATACACAAGACTGCTATCGGGAGCTATCGAGGGTAGTTTTTATATGTTTGTATCGAAGTATTATAATTGTTACAAGTGCTAATACTTCGATACAAAACTACCTTCGATAGCTGCCGATAGCAGTCTTGTAGAATAGAATAGTCTCTAGAATAGATACGCAGATGGCTATAAATAATAATATTCCTGTTTCTATTTTTAAATGCGACTCTCATCTCAGATACAACAATACACATTAGTTTTTCTCTTCAGAAAATTCTTCCTGAATCTAAATCTAGGAATTGCTTTGGAATAGGTAAAATAATATAATAAATCACCTAAATTTAGAACATTAAAAACATTTTTTTTATGAAACCCAAAGATGGTACTTACTTAAAAGTCTTCTGTTAATAGAAACCGAGCCTAAATGAATGTAAGTGAAAGAAAAAAGGACATTTATGATTATTATTTTTTATAAAAAAACTGAGTATAAAGAGTAAGAAGTTTGTAAGGTTAATGTATTTAGATAGAATACACTGCAAAGGGCTCTATCTTGATAAAACCAAATATTCACAAATTTAATAAACTGTCTTACATTTTCATGTATTTTTATTTTGATTTAGGTAAGCGTAAACCTTTTTTGTTCCATTTCCACATAAATGATTAAAATTCTCCCCCTAGAGGTCACACCATTAAAAGCTTCCACGGTCACATAAAATGTTAAGTACATACTTACTATCAAAACGCTGTATCCGGTCTTCCTATTCAATAACGTATGAATAATTTGTCGGGGTATTTCCCGAATATATCAGAATTATTTATATCATAGACACCGTACAAGTTTTCCTGATGCTCATAAATATATAAATCCTTTTGTCCGATCAAAAAAAAGATAATGCTGTTTATGGCTCAGATTTATTCAGAACTTTTATGATAAGGACTAGCGAGATATGCTTTTCACAATTTTCATAATATTATTGTAATGGAAATATGAATAAAACATGTACAAATAAAAGTGCTTCGTTTTTTCGGGTTCTTTTAAAGTGAAAATGAAGTGTGAATAACATCTTTTAATATTTTTTTGCAAGAAAGAAACCAGAAACACAATACAAATATTAAATTTATACTTACGTATATTATTATTATATTTTGTGTAAAAAGGATATAATTATATCTGAATACAGAGGACTGGAGGAGATATTTTATATACTTGGAGAAACCTAGGATAAGAATAGTTTTATAAAATGTGTTGGTTTATATATTATATCGATTAATTTTACACTTTTTCTCACATATTTTGTTTACCGCTTTAATTATTATCATTTTAACATATGTAGTAGGTAATTCTCAATGTAATTCTTCATATAAAATAGGGTAAGCTATACAGTTACTGGCTCCACTAGTGATGAGCCACTGAGCAGTAAATCAAACAAAATAGACATTATTTAAAAACCTTATTTGTGACTGTTACTAGATGTCACTGGCAACATTATTTTTTTTAATAAACTATTTCTTTCATTCAACGAATAATTCACAAGATTTGAGAATGTATCATTCCATATATTGACACATGAAAAAAATACGATTCCTGACGAGTTTGAACCCGTATTTCCACTGGTATCGCGCCAATATGCTTTAACCAATTAGCTACAGGCACCTTACTTAATTACGATAATTTAAACTAGTAGGTCCTATAATATGAGATGCTTATTAAATTGCGTTAATATTTATTATCGATTTTTGTATTTTAAATCAAGAAATATTATGAGATTCATGTTGGGCATAACGCGGCATGACCATAAGAGAAACCATTGAATAACGCAATATGGTGCAGGTCGTCAAGTTGATGGTACAAAGCTAACCTAATGAACTCTAAGTACTAAGAACTGAGAAAAGTGGAATAAGCTATAGGACACCTTCATCCAGTAGTAGATTGACCTTGACGCAACCATATTCTTCAACATTATTTATTGTTTAAATTTTGTGCGTAACCAATTCCATTATATAATATAATAAAAACAAAAAAAACTCACATAGAAAAAATGCTACGACTAAATGGTTATGCATTAAGAATGTCTAATGCTAATGATATCATCTTGACTGTTAACGAAAGATAAAACCGCCCCCGAAATCCAGCACTTGACCATAATGGTGGGTTCCGCACATTCGAGAAAGATTTTCCTTTCAGATAAATTACATATACGGCCACAATCAAAACACTGTTTAGAGTTTTCGATGAGCTGAATTCGTGACTGGCATCCACACGGTTCGCCAGACGGTGTGCCGATGGTCTTTTAACAAACACCCTGTCCAGAAAATAATTATTCAATAAATTAATCCAATCTTAATTATTTTTCATGTGTAATTGATAGTCAAAACATTAAAAAGACATATATCATACATCATTTGAAAACACTTTTGAAAAAATATTTAACCAGCCGGTATATAGTCTGTTTTGAGTAGGTAGTTATACACATATCACCATGTTCGATCAGGATCATTATGGCCCAAAGAGCGAAGGTTGTAACAACATATTTTTTTTACGAGAAATGAATGTCAGTCATTTTATCAACCTGTTAGGTTCATACTCTAGGTCCAGAATACATTGACAAAACCACATAAGAATTTTTCAAATTCGAACCCGGGCCTCACGATATTATAAGCCGAAACGTTACTGTTCGGTCATTGCGGGCGTTACTTGGGAATACAACAATAACGGAAAGTGCTTCGGTTGAGTGTGGTTGTAAGTAGGTATGATTCTCGGGTGGAGATAAATATGGGATAAACTTAAACACGGATTAAAAAATATGTTATTTTTAATATGTACGTCTGTATCATAATATGCATTAAAGTTTGTCACGTAAACGAAACGCGTGTTCAATATTGATAATACTTTCAAATGATTAGTCTATGGCGACTGGTTTCCGCATTTACATCTTATTAATCTGTTCTGAGGTACTTAAATATTATTCGAGTAACTATCAGTGGTGGATCAAGTCACGCGGAGGCCCCAGGCAATGACTAATTTGAAGCTCTCTAGAATCTTGATTTTCCAATCAATTTAACCTAGCCATAACATATTATATAGGAAGTATTTTGAAAATTTTTGTATTATTGCATGTAATTCATTTTTAGATTGACGTTTGTACCTACATAATATACTTACTATGTTTAATTTAGTATTTGGTGGTAATTCACGAAGCGACCTTTGTAAACTATACGTAACTGGCTCCTTGCTTGGGGGCTCCAGGTTCGATTTCCGGTGAGGTCACTGGTCATTAGTTTTTCAAAGTATTGTTTCACTACTATTTCGCTACTATTACACTATTGCCATTGTGCCACGTGGCTGATTGTGTTAAAAAGAGGAAAATAACCACCTTGCGAAAAATAGCCTAAACAATGCAAACGATGCAATTAATATAGTTAAAGTATAAATTGCAATGAATGGTTAACCTACGCTCAGAAGCCTGTTATATTATTCGGATGTTGATATATTCCATCTACGTGAGGATGAGTATAGGTGGACGTTGTTTTATAAATTCTTAAAATAGGGTCTGCTTAACTCATCCAGTGTACTTCCTTGTACCTAATACTGTTTTAATAATATTTCTTTGTTTCTAAATCTCATGTTGTGAACGTCTTAAATTTATAATTTGTAATTTCCACAATATGTTTAAAAAAATAAATATATATATTGTCTGTTAAAACGGGTTTAAAACATTCCGATGAAAAAATCATTTTCAATTAAAACCACCTCTGGTAACTATGACGATTTGGTTTTGGTTTTTCTTGTTATACTAACTAGATTTATTATATTATATACAATTAAACCACCGTCTACATATTTTTAAAAATTTTAACATTTATAAATTTAATCATAATATATTATCCTACACAATTACTATACATAGTTATTAATAAAAGAAGTGGGCGAACTCCTTTAGGACCTGTGAGACAAAAGCTCTTTTCTAAAAATATATTTTTATTTAACATTTTTATATAATTATTGATACTAGAATAAATCAAATGAATATAATTACGTCATAATATTCTTCTTCTTCCTCTTTGACCATTTCTACTTAGTTGAAACATATGACACCACATGGAGCCTCCAAGAATTCTCGCCAGTCTGCTTGCTTCTTACCATGTCATGCCAGCATCCCTCAGATTCGCTGTATACACCCTTTGGACACATTTAACTGGCGCTGGAATCCGGTTGAGTGAAAGAACAGGCCGGCCGGAATGAAAAATTTTCTTGAGGTATCCGTAGAACTTGGTCGATATAGGTCTATCGTCACAACCCTTATTCACAACGATCATAATTAAAATTCCATTATTTTTGAGTTTCCGTTTATATCTTATAATATAATATAATATTTTTTAGATTGATACTACTATGAACAATATCAGAATCATATTATTTTGTATTGTATTTGAAGAATGAAAAATTACGTTAACTATAGTTTTTGTATTGGATGCATTCAACTATGTGCATTTCTCACGTAATCGTTTGAAAAAAATACTTGTACCATAGTTGTAAAATAATAGTAAATTATTGTAAAATTTACAGTAATAGTTAACATTTAGATAGGTACTATATAATGATATAATATTATTTTCTTATGCAAAGACTATATCCTTGTCTCTATTTTATATAAACTTAGATATAAGATTTATCCAATATAAATTCTGACCCTCAATGTATGCATATACTTACAACAATAATTGAGCGTGACTTGTAAGGCCTTTACACATGCACGACAGTAAAAATTAGAAGACTTCTAACTTCATGCATATTACGTAAGTATGTGAACATTTTCGCAATAGTAAGTCTAGCACTTGTGTTGCGACAATACAATTGACGGAAATAAATCTATACATGCTTAATATAAGGGTATGAGATCGGTAAACGGACAAACAGAACATGAAGAAACATAACAGTGATAAAACAGAACACTCAGTGGAAAAATAAAACATTTATTTTTGACGTATATAAAACTTAAGTTTATAAAATAAATATATATATAAATATTAAATATAATATAATCACTGCATTGTTGGCCATAAGATAAAAAGCTCAATTTATCTGCTTGATTTTTATAATCATGCACAACTCCACAGATTTATTAAACTCATTATTTCGCTGTACCTAGCTTAGCAGTTAGTTAAGCATTTGAAAAATATCAGATTGATTAGGACGAAATATACGTAACTTGCCGGCACACAGAGTTGAGTCACGTTTAATTGAGATTTTCCAGCGATTAGGAATGCAGATAATTTGATTTTTTACAGCGTCATGTCAAAGCCTGTGTATTCATGGAACCATTAGATCATAATATCTATATGACTTTATAGTACGTAATATTAACACAATTCGACGCAATTTTACATTTAATTTGAAATAAAATAATATTTTGGACTACCGTTATATAAAAATAAATTTATGTATGCACACCTGATTTAGTAGGTGTAAAAAGTAAACGTTTCTTCAGAAACACCTTGCATTTGAGACATAAAGAGATGAAATAATGTGTCTGGCTAAAACGAATACTTTCTTCGGTGGTGGGGTCATCCGCGGTTGGCATACAAAAGCCCCCCATATTCGACATATCCTCACATTCCGATCACGTGCCGTTCCGACGCGGACGTTTGAACGCTTGGTCACCCTTTTCAAACTCCATTCAACCTCAATATCTTTTTTTATCTCGTATAAAACTCCTTGATTTCTTCTTGATAGTGGTCGGATTTTTTCTTCCAATTCCAAAAGCTCGAGGAAACAATGGGATTATATACTTCTACCTATCTATTTCAATATTTATATAATAGCATTCTATTACAGAATCACTTTTGCTTAGTAATTTCTCATACTAAAATATATATAACTAATAATTGACGAATATCTCAGATATATAGAAAATATCGTCATATATAGCATTTGAGCAGGTAGCTTAATTAATAAAGCACTCATCTTCATTGCGACGGATGAATGTTAGTATCCTATTTAGGTCAAGTTTCTTCGCTTTGGTTCAAAATGATGGACCTATATAAATAAATCTTTTTTTTTCTTTCATGGTGTCAACTATCAATAATATAATTCAAGGTGCAAATGGATTATATTATTAAGAGCATACAAAAGTGAAACGGCAAATAATTTTCAGCAATAGGTGGGACGTAATTTCGTTACCGTTCCAAATCGCAGAGCGATAGTCGACCGCGCGTCCGAGGAATTAATTCTTATATTATAGTGTAAAGATGACTAAAAACGTTACGTATTTACTCGAAAAATAAAACATGTCAATGAATATATTATTATTATTAATTAAATAACAATAAACATAACATTAAATGGACGCATGTTAAATTTTTAAGACAAATTATGTTTTGTTCGTCACGCGTCGTTTGCACAATATGCTCGTCGCGTAGTCACGATCGTTTTAGACCTTAATTAAACGAAAGCTCTTAATTAAATAAAACGGAATTGTATCGTATTAATTCCAGTTTGGACCGGTTTCGTCCGCTTCAGAGATCCACATGTATATATTTTTTAAAAATTGAATTAGTACTAAATAACTTTTTATTTAATTCACAATAAATAATTCTAATTAAAAAATATATTAATCAATTTTATCTTCTTTGTTACTTGCAAATAAAATTAATTTAAAAAATAAACAGATATTATTAACAATGTGGATCGATTTCATATTATTGTGTAGATATTGGCAACTCATTCAATGTTCCCCAAACCACTGGTCCGCAGGTTTTTTCTGGCTATCCAAAAATAGTTGTCAACCGTTTTTTAACAACAAGAAGAATATTATCCCGTTTATACGTGGATGGATTTACTGCTGACAGAACCTACTTATTATCGCGGCCATAACAAAAAAAATAAGTTAATTAAGTAAAACGTATTATTGTGCAAGTTGTAAGTAGTTGTAGTATGTGCGGATTAAAAGTGAAACGGCAAATAATTTTCAACTGCATGTGGAACGAAATTTAGGCCGCGATGCCATTCGGAGAGCGATAGTCGGCCTATTTGCACGTCAATTTGTTTTGTGATGGTGTCGGACGAATATATTCTTAAATCGTGTAAAGATGGCTAAAACCGCTCCGCATGTACTTGAAAAAGAAAACATGTCAATGAATATACTATTATTATTACGAATATAATAATAAATATAACATAAAAAGGACGCATATTGAATTTTTATGACACGTTATATTTCGTTCGGCTCGCGTCATTAGCACAATCCGCGCATCGCACAGTCACGATCTTTTTAGACCATAGATATATTAAAAGTAGAGATAGGCAACGATTTGGCTTTCTCATAGAACTGAATGAAGCATGCAGACAACAGCCGATAACTCACGAGAAATGGCGATGCGATAAAAAAAAATGCAGGGCATCACGGAGGATTTACTTTTTTCATTATAACGTACCCATTTAATATAATGTTAACGTGGAAATTTTGCCGCAAATTGATTACCAACCTGTTTCACCATAATTTTTCGCCATACTTGCCGGCTTCACCATACTTTCATATACCATGCCGCCCCTAGTTTTAGACCATGCCTCATCTGAGGTATAGCCTAAGAAGCTTCTGAATTTTCACGCGAAAATTGGACTGTGCGATATCTGTGCCTCCGCAGTAGAACTCTAGTGGGGAACCTGTCGGGGAAAAAACGTACTACACCGCGCAGAGACTCGTTTTGACGTTACTCACTTTCACATTTATTATCGCGATATTTTAAAGTATACACTATTGATGCAAGTAAATTCATGCACGTGTATACAGGAGCTATCTATGTAACAAAACCATTAAATTATTGCCTGCATTTTCAGCTTAATGTTTCTAAAAATAGTTTTTCGGACATGGCAGTAATAGAGCAACCGAATGGATGTTAATGCAGCGCTTCGTTTTTCTGAAGCAACACTGAAACCATAGTTATCAACTATCCTAGCGAAGGAGTAGCTCCGCGATATATTTCTTCTATTTGATTGGGAAACACTTGACTAATGTGCATATATATTATGATCAAGCGAAAGTGATGTTGAATTTTTTAAAAGTATACTCATCATTTTCCTTATAAAATTATTTAATTTTGTTAATTTATAAGATTTTATAGTGGCTTTACGTCAAGAGATAACAGTTAACCTAACTTAATCCAATAATAAAATGAAAAACATATTTTTTTCAATTTTTTTTCTGTTGTATTCATGCCAAAGATGCATATTAACTTTCTCAGTCTACGCATTGGACATTATGGCCGCATCATTAGGTTGTAGACATTAGGTATGAGACAGCTGGATGCAGCAAACGGATATACCAGTTCTGTGGATTCCATGGCGCCAGATTCGCAGTTTGTGGGGTGATCGATTTTCACTAATTTCCGAATATTATCCTTACTCCAGTCCGTACGCAGTTAATCATTTTCCAAACTACTAAGTCTTGCATACACTACGGTGAAAACTTCTCTCCTGACATTATTTACTACGTAAGTCACAATTTTCTTGTATATATATATCTATTATTTCTACTGTAAACAGGTTAAAACTAACATTCGTCATCATAAGGAAATTCTTCGTGTATTTCAGCCTCGATTGGAAAGGTGGACACGTGTGATCAAGCAATTTGAAATTAAGGGAAGCATACAATAATTATGATAGTCAACTATTATGTCACTTTGGTTTTGGAAAAGGTGTTTTTGTCAGTCATTCTCTTACTACAGGATTCAACCACTTTAAAAATCTGTCATATTTGGAGTGACTAAAACTTTCCACGTCTCTCAATCCTCTGCTTCTCTCAGAGCAAATTGAAAGCTGCCCAGTCAGATTTTTCACTTGGTCGCTCCAGTAAGCCAACCCTCTTCCTTTGCTTCGCTTTCTCTGGAGGATTCTAAAGCAGTGAAATGTTAATTAAAAAGTAAAGACTAGTAAAAAAAAAACCATATATGGTTTGAAAGCCCGCTACATGACCAAAACATGGAACGACTGCTGGGCTCATTTGAGTAGAGCGTGCTGCGTGGTATCTTTTAAATACTTTGGCGTACATCAATGACACACAGTTAATAGAAGTACAATAACAAGTTATACTATACAATTATAAGTTTGTACTGTAGCCAGCATATCATGCAGTCATTCGAATTGAGCCATTTCAGTTGAGTCACATACACACGATGGACTAGACACGCATGACAAATGAACTGATATTCGGAAACCTGGAAAGCAAACGAAGACCTGGGGCCTTATGTTGTAACTTGTGAGTTGAAGTCACCCGGTAACATGACGTCATATGACATCATTGTGACGTACTACCGGAATGAGTCAATAGTCTTCGATAAATTAACGCTACTCTAATACTGCCGTTATTCATTGTCCCCATACACAAATAGGTGTTTTAGCATAATAATATATATGGTGAGCCGTGTGCATTGGGCGGCTCGCCTCGATGCGTGTATTGAGCATACGTCACAATTACGTCATGTCGTCGGGTGACTTCATGTCACAAATTACAACATAGGGCTGCAGATCGACTTCGTACAATATGGTAACATACTTAGATAGTAGTTATATTTAGAGATAGTATGTATAAAACTATGTAAAGCTGCATGGCTTTGGATAAACTTGTGAAAAGCCGTATGCTGGAGGAGAACAATACCCATATCGGATTGTTGAGCCAGGAAGAAAAAGACGGAAGATGATTGGCGAGTGATAGGGTTCCTTGAAGGCCCCAGGCGGTTAGTGTTCATCTGATTCACCTATATAGCAAAAAAATATAATGCAGAATAATATGAATAACCAATAAATTAATATTGGCTAAATTACTAAAAAATAATAATCTTATGAAATGATAAACGTAAATTTAAGGGAAAATTTTCTTCCAAGCAAAATTTAACAGCCTTTAAATTAATCTAATGATAAAAGTAGATAGATACATAGGTAAGTTTGTAAAATCTCTCGAGTGCCTACTTTTATTTCCCAAGATAAAAACTTCACTTTAATAATTTTGCTAGATAAAATGTAACTATAAATAAAAATACAAAACTTCATCCTTATTGCTCTAATATAAATAATTAATTTATTAAATCAAAACGTAAATTTAATAAATATATTCTGAAACAGAATTTTATATGAATAGAGTAGTTTTATATTATTTTTTAAGGGGGATCATATTATTATATGCCAACAGAGAACCTAGCGGAAAAATACGAAGCTTACAATTTGAATTTTTTTTTTTTGATAATTTACAATTTCAACTGTATTAATTAATAAATATGTATCTGAAAACAATAAAAAGATTTTTTTTTTTTAAGTCAAAGATAAACTTACAATTGTAAAAAAATGTGAATTTGTCACATATTTGGTACATACGAGTAGCTTTCATTATTATTACGAGTACATTATATTTATGGCTATATTTATTATAAAAATTTAATTTATTAAGTTTTCAAATTTTCGCCGTTTATATTTTTGACAAATTCATAGTTTTAATATTTGTTATACTCGTATCTATTTTAAAAACAACGATTTTTATAAAAAATATAATTGTGTATAACTTGAAATCCTTTTTATTTCACACATTTAACACTTTCTGAGAGAATTATATTACAACCAATTATATATAACCAATAGAAAAAATATTTTTTTTAATATTAATTGAATTTAAAATTTTAATTAGGCCAAAGTAGCTTGATTTGGAAGAGCGCTGATGAGTGGGTATTAAAAGTGACCAATAGTTAAAATTTGTCGCAATTAGTATGTCACTGCGTAGCATAGAGGTAATGCACGGATGGAGCGTAAACCCGGGAGATTCAGGGTTCGATTCCCTGCCGGGATGGCTTACTTTTTTCAAAAAAAGATTTTTTCTATTGGTTATAATATTATATTCTCTCAGAAAATGTTTTTCAAAATTATATATGTTCAATATTGGTTTTATTGTAATTCAATGTATACGTAGTAATTATTTTGTTTCAAAATATCAATTACTAATAATTTTGGTATAAAATCAACCCCAATTTGCCTACGCGTTAACGTGTTTAGCCCCTAAACACAACCTGTCAGAAACGTGTACCGAATGCATATTTTAGGCATACAATTATGTGCCTGATTAAATATTGTAAACAGGAAATCTCTTTTTGTTTATTCTGTACACAAGTCAACGTGTAGGTGAGGTGTAGGAGGGATGTGAAGTTATTGCGACTTATCACTCGTGAAAATCTACACAACACACAACAAAACTTTGTAAATAATTTAATTTATTCATAAAAATTCCAGGGCACAGAATAGCGTAATGTGGACAAGATTTATCTGCGTCCATCGTGTTAAAATTTAATAAAAATACATCTCACCCCCGAGGGGGCCTTTCGCCCGTCAGTTGAGTAGAAAAACAAAGCTCAACGTCAGTAGCGGTACAACAAAAAATGGAATCTACGATAAAGATCTTTAACATGAGGTATACTTTGGAAGGCATAAAATAGGAACGTGATTCAAATACATTATTTTGAATGCAGCGCTGAAATTAAATAATACGAGCAGTAGTATTCATATATTTAGTATTAAATTATGTTTCAGAACTCAAATTTTGCCTTATTATTTAATATTATATTACTTATACTAAGTCAGTGACTCCCAATTAATTTTAGCCGTGAAACTCTTTTACAAAATATTTTGTAATACACATTCGAAAAATTCTTAACTCTAGAAAAGAGTTGAACTCATTTTTCTCTACAGCTGTAATTGCAACCTAGAGGCCATCCATAGAACTGCATGTGGTTTTGTACCGTGTACTATTATACTAAGCTTATAATTTCTGTTTTTGGAAATATATTTTCACTGACTAAGTATATGAATGAGGATGTATGCGGTATAAACCGATACAGTCAGACACTTATATAATTATATATAATGAAAATATATGTTCATGAACATAAATCATACGTTAAGTAATATACGGTACACAATCAGATTCGGTTTCAGTCTATGGATGACCCCAGTGCTTGTCTATCCGCCTATCCGTCAATAATCATTATCCGTCATACGCTATTTTGGGGGTTTGGGTCAAAATCCCGAAGGCCGGAATCCCGAAGGCCAAAATCCCGAACGCTGAAATCCCGAATGGCCGAAATCCCGAATGACCGGAATCCCGAAGGCCGAAATCCCGAAAAATAAAAAATACAAACAGTAATAATTGCGCAACCTTAACACTTATCATGGATTGCGCAATTTTTACAAGAGACAAAAAACCATTTTTGTAGAAAAAATGGGTTTTTGTCCGGCACCCCTATTTTGGATACTCGTAACAACAAAAGGTTTGGTATCAATCAGATAATCAAAACTAATGCTTCAAAAATGGTAACAAGTTTCTGCAATTGCACGTGGTCGTCGTGTGCGGACAGTTTTAAAAACCTACAGAAAACTTCAATGAAATGTTAATAAGTTTTTTTTTTTTTTTTAATATTATTTACAATTAAATAATATGTTTAATAGTACATAATAACTGTACCATTACAATATTTAAATAATTTATTATTGTAAGTAAACAAAGCGTTTATATACTCGTAACGGTTCAAGACAAATCGCATTATTTTACACACAAACGATTCCGCCACTGCTAATTCCCGTGAAAGCTGTACTGAAACATCCGTTTCCGCGAGGGGGTCAGCCCCCGTCTCCCGTCTCCCTCCATCCGCTTCCGGTGCGAGAAAGGTAATTGCAGCGTTGGGGTATGACGCATTGCCATGAGTCTACTAGGGGCAGTTATCAGACGTCGTACAAAGCGACACCTTTTCGATGTTTTCGAAAGCAAAATCCAGCCCCCCCTGTTCCCCCCATTCTTCTGGCATTGAATTCCCCGAACGGTCGTGTCCTTTGCAATATCTGTGTATTTACTTTTGTTAAGAAAGAAAGCGAGGTTAGGTTGGTATGTGTGAGCTTTTTATGAGTGTTTTCTCATTGTTTTTCATGGAAAGTTTTGTAAATAAAATATGAATTTGAAAATGGAATTTGACGCATAATAAACGTAGGTACCTACTTATATTATTATTTTGTGACATTTAAAAAAAGCTTCATACCATTGATGTTGTGAAACAATTGGAAACCCTTCAATATAACGTTAATTGTGTTAATTTAATACAATTATTTTCTCTTTCTTTCTAAATATGATTTAATTGTATATATTACAAAATCCAAAGGTATTTTTAAGTTTTGTAAAAAATCTATTAACAAAGTCATGTAGATGGAGGGTGGTGTGATACTTATAATAGCCACGTCTTAGGCAAAATTAAAAATCTCTCCGCTTGTTGAATAAATTATTATATATCCTGATCCCTTCTTCTTCGCCGTATCACATTTCACCGTGAAATGTTGTATTGGAAATATATAACCGTATATTAAAAGCTGTCCAACCTCTTTGGGCCGTATAGTACTGACATAAAATTCATATCTAAATAAAGCACGGTTCTTGTTGGTTTACACTTTATAAGAAGCCAGCAGTAAACAGTTTTGGAAAATAGCCGATATACTGGATTATTTATTTTGTTAGGTTAGGTTTTCATTTTTGAATTCACGAATTTGGCTAAAATCAGCTATGAAAATTGAATTAATGTTCATATTGAATCTAATAAAACTTGAGACCGTATAGTATAACATGGTCATCTCTTTCCGATAGAAAGCTCACGGCAAACTGTTCCACGGTGAAATGTTTTACGTACAGTTTACAAATATTTTATATTAATTTTATTTAAATATAGACATTTCCAATATTCCCCTAGGAAATCATTACACAACAGGAAACAATTATTATTAATAGAACTACAAAAATAATAGAATTTTAATTAGTATGATCGTGCTTTACTCAGGAAATACAATTTATACTGAAATAGCCGTGACCCGAAAGGTCAAAAATAGATATGAAAAGGAAGACTTAGATCTAAGCAAATAATGATATTATTACTTCTGAAATGCTTGGAAAATTCTCCTTTGAGACAATGGCTACCTAATGGTTACAGCTTGGAAAAGGCTTTATAATAATAATATATAAATACACGAAAGATTTATGAGATTTTCTAAGTAATAACTCGTTTTTGTAATAGTTTCCTACCCTCCCGCAATATTTTTATTTACAGTTACAACGTTTGGTTATGTATTTTTATAATACGCAATGTTTAAATATTTTATAAAAATGATTATTCTAAAATTCAGTGAACCACCATATTCAGTCGTTATACCACCTAGGTACAGTAAAAACAAAACAATAATTCGGTTGGTCGATGGTGTGCGTCCGGATGTTTAGCCATACTAGTGCTACTAATAACCTGCCAGTCGATGTACTCGTGGCGCTGATGACGATATACGTGTACGTACGTATACAATCCACGGACCGAATCATTGTTTTGTTTGTACTGTACCTAGTCGAAAAATATCTCCTCAAGGCCTGAATGAGACCCAACCATCAAAATCATCAATAATTAAAGCAAAGTAACTCTAATGGTTTCAAGTTCTGTACTATTCCATTTAAGTCATTTTTTGCGACCCGGGTTTCGCCTTTCGGCATCTTCAGGCGCCGTGTACACTCACCAAAGGTAAACACACACTGACAACGAACTCTCTTTACTCTAGCTTATATAATAAATCAATACAATAAATTAGGTAAAAACTCCATTACCTACCTATCAAGTCAAAGGTTACAACAAAATGCAATAAACAACTTATGAATAGTTGAAGTGTCAGTAAAAAAACCTAATTAGTATTGACTTGATAGGTAGTAATGGAGTTTTTACCTACTTTATTGTATTGATTTATTATATAAGCTAGCGTAAAGAGAGTTCGTTGTCAGTGTGTGTTTACCTTTGGTGAGTGTACACGGCGCCTGAAGATGCCGAAAGGCGAAACCCGGGTCGCAATAAAACGACTTAAATGGATTAGTATAGAACTTGAATCCATTAGAATTTTAATTCAAATTCCATCAAGTACCTTCAGTCGATAGTATTAATATTTCAAAGTAACTCTGTTACATTAATTTAACAATACAAGGTAACATTACCGGATTATATTTTTGTGTTTTACTACTGTGATAAACCCCTCTGTTTTCATACACAAATTGTTCACTCCCTTAACTCGGGTCCAAAAGTCAAGACCCCGGGTGAAGGTTAAGGCGTAACAGTCGCAAGCTATCCATCCAACAAAGTAATAAATATTACAATATTAAACGTGACTATCTAGGGTACAGTACCACACATTTTCTTATGTACCTACTTCATATTATCATCACACTCCAACATCGGATCATAGACCAAGCACAAGGTTTCTCTTGGTTCACCTCTTGTCATGATGTGATACATGCGGAGGGTAGATCTCTTTTGTAGCATCGCTGTAGGGTGTTGAAGGGTTAACGCTTGAATCTGTGTAGCTGTATGGAGTGTTTCTTTCTCAGACGGCACATCGATCAAGATATTCCCTTCACAAAAAGTAAGTTTAGGAATTCTTTCATTAGGTATAGAGTTGGGTTTCGGGAATTTCCCAAAGGGAATTCTCGAAAAATTTCGAGATTTTCCATCCCGAATCTCGAGAATTTAAATTTTTAACATTTCGGGAAATCCCGGAAATATTTTCGTAGAAAACGATTTTCTATATGAAAAAAAGTGGACAGAAAACACAAAACGTTCAGAGACTGATCGGGGCATTTAACACAATTAAGCATCAATTACATTGAGCTTCTTTACGAGCTGTTTGTTGGCGAATTTATAATCTGCCTGTAAAGTCGCCCAGTGTAATCATCGAACAAGCTAACAAACAGGTTGTAAACACTCTACCGAGAAAAGTTGAAAGCCGGTCAACTTTACACGCTACACGCTGGCGTGTGGGCCTACTGCGTCTGCGCAGTAGAGCGCAGTAGCAACCTCCCGGTAAAAAAACGAACTACGTTCTGTCAAAATAGTCGCTGGCTTGTGGCTTCTCAGCGAATGGAAAGTTTTGTGTGTAATCATCAAATCGCAGTAGCTGAATCGCCCGCTTTTAAATTCGCCAACAAACAGCTCGTAAAGAAACTCAATTGTAATTGACGCTTTAAGCCAACGTCGACTCAAAATGAACGCAATTTTTGCAACATCAGGGAATTTTGTGTCTCAAAAGCGTACGCGATTGTCAGACGCAGCGATTGACAGATTGTGTTTTTTGAAATTCTATTTTAATAAGTAATGTTTTGAATTATTTTTATTTTCCAGCTTCTATTTTGTTTGTCTTCTTACATAAATAAAAAAAAACATATTTTTTTGGAATTTGTCTGTTTTTACACTGATTTTAGGATTTTTACAGATTTTTAATTTCATCATTTCGGGAAATCCCGAATCTCGAGATTGAGATTTTTTCGGAAAATATCCAACTCTAGTAGTGAGTAGGGATAATTATTTCTAAGAATGATAGTTATATAACATTTCGCTTGTACAGTATTTTGATGGATGGCCACTTAAGCGTCTTAAGCTATATCAAGTGCCGTAGATTATGAAATAGGGCATTAGCTTTGATTAGTACGTACCGGGTTCAATAAGACATAATATCAAATAAAACAACGCCATAGATTGGTAATTAATACATACTCGAATACAAGGCTTTTACTTTTTAGATAACTGCTCTCAATCTGAATCCATGAAACGATTCGAATAATTGATATGAAGTTGGTACTTTGAGATGTTTCAATATATATTAATAAAACGCTTGTTGCTATTTTGTAAACATAGTAATATCGTTAGTAAGTTAAATGATTATATAAATTAATATAGTGTCAGGGGTAACTCACGTTTTGGAGTTTAGATATCCTTGCAACCACGTTCGTCCATTATTCTATACCTAAGACCGATTATTATGTAAAGTACAATATATATAAAAAAAAACTATTTTAATTAAATCTCAAATTGAATCTCTCAATAGATCAGGGTTGGCGAACCTTTTGGCGTACGCGTGCCAAAATTTCCCAAATATTATTTGCTGTCTGACGTGCCGAGCAGTTGAGGGGGAAAATATGTTTTAAAAGTTCTATTTAAAAAAATGATGATGTTGTAGAATTTAGCTAGATCACAGAACATAGCACACAAATATACTGCCCTCATAAGCAAAAAGGCAGCTTTTTGCCAAAGTCACATTTTGAGATAATGATACATTAACGTTTTTTCAACTTTTCTTAATGAATTTTTAAATAATGTGGATGAAGCATTTGATATAATATGATATAAGCAAAAACTAGTATGTTTTCAATCGATGTTGTGTTTTTGCTTATGAAACTCGTTATAATGTCTTTTTGTTTAGAATAACTACCGTTTTTGTGAAAAAAACGAAAAACAATGTGTCAATATACTGAAATAAATTTTATACCGCTTTTGACTTTATGTCAAATGGTTCAGAATTTCATGTAGAGCATTATCTGTACACTAGCTCAACTTGTGAATTTTGTCGAAAAGCTGCCTTTTTCTTATGAGGGCAGTATAATAGTTTTATCACTTTTATCAATTACGTCATACATTTCGGTCCACCAATTTTGAAACTGACTGCCAGATTTACTACTACTAGCTTCACCAAGTTGTTGTATCTTATTTGGTGCAGTCATGGTTTGTGGATAGAAATGAAATTTTTTGTTAATGTATTAATTAGAGACAAATTTCACGTGAGGTTCCGGTGCATAGTGCTTGCTATACAGCAAAGCCTCACGTTAAACTTGTCAGTCTCTAGTTTGATTATTTACGCACAAATTGACACTAGAATTGCTCCGATCAGATGAGGAATTATCTCGCTACAGTGGTCTCAAGAATTGTAAATCGATCAAAATTTGAGGTTCACGGCGCGGCATTCCCCGCCACCTGATAAGGTTGGTGCGATAATATTATATGTGACGCATAAAGTCTAAGGACCGACCTATGTAATTATATATTTTGCTCATTCGTTTAGAGTATTTGCCTGTTATATTTTATACAATGCGATCTGTCAATTATTATTATTATAGGTATTTTTTTCTCTTCAAACGTATCGTCGCTATAGGATTTGTTTCCCGAATATCCATTTTTGTCGAAATCGACATTTTAATGCAGTTCAATTTCTTTTATCGAACTCTACCGAAATCGTTTATAAAAACAATATATTTTTATCTAGGAACAGAGATATTTTTTTGAAAAACCCGAATACGCCATGTTAAGTTACAATTACTCCGTGTTGTTCTCCCGAATGTCCAACTATTCGCACCTGAATATCCAAGTTAATTTCGGTCGAAATAAATCTCTGGCTTAGTTTTTATTTCCCGAATATGACTTTTAGCCAATCAAACCGCGCTGACGCCGTGCATCTCGCTCCCACATTCACGCTGTCCAGCTCTAAAACAATCACGCCCACTTTCATATTTTTTGGCCGTCCGGAATGCTCTTTCAAATTTCGTCTTATTGATATTGTTTTTAAAGTTACTATTGTTTTAATAGTGAATTCATCAAATTTGAAGAGATCATTTATAGCTGATACATCACCAGTTCGCCCTGAACTTATAGTAAAGTTATGGAAGTGAGTATTTTAACCTAAATAACTGCATTTTGTTTTGATAAATGACACAAAATCCCAACGGTTATATGAATTCTACAGTGTGACCCGGCAACTACTATGACGTAAAAAATAATTATTATTTCAAATTATTATTAATTAAACATTGTTTGTCTTTATTTTACTTTTAATCTAGGTATTTCTATGAAAATAAAGGCGATGCTATTATTTATTTTTGAATGCGCTGATAGTTAATTTAATTTAATATGTATGTTAGTAACTATTTATTTGGTAAATATTATATACTTAGGATATTGGTACCTACCTAATATTAGCAGCCAATGGTAATTAATTTATAGATGCTAATATTTTGTATTGTCATTCCAATAGTTAATATATAATATTTATTTGGTGGTTTGTAATAAGTTTAATTGTTAATTATAGAAATATATAGATATAATAATATACAGATATATATACATAGTTTTTTTTTTTTTTTTTGGAAAAGTATTAATATAAAATTGTTAGCAAGTACGAGTAAGTACCATCATAAAATATTGGAGAAATCCGTGACGTCGGTTAGTAATTGAAGTAGTAGATACCTACTTTTATTTAATAAACCAAAACCTATCGCCGATAGTCGCTTGATTTTAAAAAATACTGATGAGCAGGTATTAAAAGGCCAATAGTTAAAGTTTGTCGTCATAAGTATGTCACCTCGTAGCATAGTGGATAATTTGTGGACTGGGTCGTAAACTCAGGAGATGCAGGGACGATTCCTGCCGGGTGTCTTACTTTTTTCAAAAAGATTTTTTCTATTGGTTATAATATATTTTCTCAGAAGTGATTTTAAAAATTATGTATGTTCAATAATTAGAATGGTACATTCTTAAATCTTGTGAATTATTCGTTGAATAAAAAAAAAGATTATTAAAAACTATTTTATTACTTATTACGAAAAAAACCGAAAAAAGCGAATGCCGCATGTTATTATTACCTACGAACTTGGGTTATTACGATCATTAGGTATTTAAATAGTAAAAGTAATCATTAAAAATTATCGTGTAAATAAATATAACATTTGAGGTGCGTACTTTTTGACCACTCAGTAATCTGTGGGCCGTGCAGCAATACGCTACGGTCTTAAGTCCCGAACGTCCTTGTTTTGTCCCGAATATCCATTATTCTGAGAGAGCGCTAAAAATTTCCCGAATATCCACAACGAGTACTTGTAAATAAAACGCATTTTCTGTGCATTTACTGATTTATACCAGTATATTATTCTTGAAATTTATTCTTAGATAATGTTGCAATCATACAGTGTAGAAAAAATGATTGATACATCTACTGATATTTCATAATACGACAATGAAATTTGTTTTTCGTCTCCTGAAAAATTGACATTTGGTCTATTCGGGAAACAAATCCTATAGCGACGGTATGCCTTGCAAAATGATCTCGCATGCCATAGGTTTGTCACCACTACAATAGATAGTTAGTAGTCGGTAATATGTTTTTAATAATTCACATATGAAAATTCCCACTACAATAAATTGTAATTTCATTAAATAAAATAAAACAAAATTATAATATTACAACAGTTAATCCGTTTAATTTAATAACGATCAGGATTAGTTTCGCCTCCGCTTAAAGCGGGTTTTAAACTGATTGTCAGCATTGTCTTTCCGCCAAGAATTGGCAGCTAATACCATTAAAGAAGAATGATAGCCTGAAATGTCAAGACGTCCAGAATAAAATAAGTGTCAACTCGGAAAATGGCGTGAATTTAAAAACACTTAAATCGAAGCAATTTATTATATAACGTCCTAGAATTTGATATTGTGTTATAAAGAACGTAAGCAATGTTCATTTTTAATTGAATACAAGCACTTATCAATCATCAGGGCGTATTTGAGATGTGATAAAATCCCTCTTATTAATTCGAGCGAAAAAAGGCACAAAGCGAACGAGATGTTATTATCAGAGTGTCCCGGACAATGGGAACAGAAAAAAAACAACAACAAAAAGATCGCATGGCAGCGGGTATCATCAAAAATAAATTCTTCGAGAAATTACAAGTAAGAGGCTGTAAGGAATATAGTCCAAAGCCTCCTGTCACCTGCCATGATATATCGAGCTTTCGATATCTCAGAAACTCAGGGGGGTGTGATTACACCACACCACAGACAGTTGGGTGCCACTTAGCGCGCAAACCTACCTACCTACTGGCAATATTACACCTTAAAACTCGATTCCACTAAGCTGTCTAATACAGTGGTTTCAAACATTTTTATTTGACGGCGGCCAGGGAGCACAAACATGATAGGATTGTATAATTTAGAAGGTGATGTGGTTTCCGGATCTAGGGGTGAGGGCGATTTAACAGAATGCCAGACTATTGGCTAACTATACCAGAGGTATTGTTTGTTTGGGTTACCCGGTGCGCGGAACTTGACGGTACACTGTTTATGGATGATATTATGTGAAGTTGATGATTGGTTAAATGAATGATGAGAGCCGATATCATGGCTTGGCAGGTATTTAGAAGTATCGCTTGTACGACGATCACACTATATCATGCTGACCTGGCCGTGGCCCACAAACAACTTCTGAACGTATAACGCAATGCGGTAACGCGCACTCGTTTGTTCGCTTGAGCTGACTATGCGCAACGGCTGTCTTGAAGTCACTGAATGGTTTGTCTGGTCTTGTGACAATACTACTGGGATTTGAAGGAGGTGGGAGGTAAGTATTACGGCCACCGCAATTTGGCGCAACCAATAGGCTGCCTTCTGAGTGAGCCTGTAACAAGGTTTAATTCTCGAATGTGAAGAAATATGGAATAAACTTAATTAACGTGTAATTTTGTTGTATCATAATATTCATTCATTTTTTTCACATAAAGAAAACGCGCATTCAACATTGATAATATTTGAGAACATTCGTGTAGGATTTGTATTTCTTGCGTTTTACCATAATTAGTCGTACCTAAGCCAAAATTATTAGTTTAAAAGCCTAAGTAAATGGCGACAGGCTTTCCCATTTCTATCCTATTAATCTGATCTGTGGTGGCGCTCTTAGGGTGCAAAAATTCTTTCACGCGGTCCAAAAATTGTTTTCATAAATTCGATTTAAAAATTTTAAATTCTAAAATCGATTCAAGACTTTGCTTAGAATTTACGAGTCGCCAATCGAAATCTGATGTAAGTGGTTATTTGTTCTAGCCAATCAATGCACAGTATTTTTTGTCATCTGTTACTATTCCGATTTTTAAAATATCAACATAAAAAATGTGAATCGTAGTTTTTCAAAGAAAAATAACTTAAACTACAAGTTAAAATAAAGGACGAAAATAGTGATATTACATATCAGTTTACATTTTGTCATTGCCTAAAGCCTCCGAAGCCTTCGAAGAATACGAATATATTATTATCATCGTGATCATGTATTACATTGAGATATATGAGATTGAGGTTTTGTTGACTCGCCAAACCTACTCTAAAGGGTGGTTTTCCATTGCCCATCAAGATTTACGCGAAATCAAACTTTGTACCATGTCAGTCGTAGCGATTCTAATTACGCACAAAACTCTTTTATTCGACTCTCTTGTTTAAATTACAATATGTATTTCTCCACCGTTGATCCTTTTATAATTCACCTGTTTCATTTAAACGCGCCATCTCCAAAATTTTGTATAAATATATTATATATATATATTTAAATATTACTTTTTTATGTATAATTTAATTATTCATTATTCTTCCTCATTTTGCTCATGTAATTTCTTTATATTTATGTTATTCTTACTCTCTATCTTGTTAGGCTTAACTATATTATAATTATTTATACATGGAAACTTTGCTGGTTGCAATAACTTCTCATTATTACCTATATTTTAAATATTTTTTTTTTGTAATCAATATGTAAGTATTTGTTTCCTTGAAAAAAAAATATTTTGTGAGAAAAACGCATCCTTTTAAGATTTTTGTAGGTATACTTTTAATAATTATTATTTGATCTATTTCAACTGTTTCTTGGTTCTTTTTAAATCGTCTGACGAATTTATTGATTGCGTCAGAGTCAGAGAAAATCGACGCTGCTGGATCAGATTTAAATGAATAAGACCTTAGGGTGTAACGTAATCATAGGAGTACGGCACGTTTATGTAATATAAGTATTACGGACTCTTTTCAGACGTTGTACAGTTTTTGAGAGGGTTTTTTTAGCTATCGGAATGTTGTAAAGTGATAGTGGCTTGATAATTAATTACACAGATAAAACGTTACATAACTAGTAGATATAGTGAAAGGTATTAGAAGCTTTTTACAAATCTCTCACCGCACATATAATCAGAGACGATTTATATGATTACATTACGTCGGTTATATAATATCATTTGCCTACTATAATCTTAGATAACTACGGTTTTGAAGTCACCCGGCAGGAATCAATCCTGCGTCTATTAAGAATAGAAAAAAAACCGATCGCCTACCGTAACTCAATTTATGGCAGTCGTAGCATAGTGATAATGCACAGGGCGCGATACCCAAGAGACACAGGCTCTATTCCTGCCGGGTGTCTTGCTTTTTTCAAAGAAGATTTTTTCTATTGGCTATATTTTCTCATGAGTGTTTTCAAAATTATGTATGTTCAATAATTAGAATGTTACATTCTTAAAATCTTGTGAAGTTAATTAAAATTACGGTTTTGTTTAAATGAATACACATACACACCTAAAAATTCAAACTGGAACCAGCTTTGGCAGTATTAGAACAATGAGAGCTGCCATTTTTTTCGACCTTGTCCGATCCAAATAAGATCATATGGGCCTCCACAGAGTGGAGGTTTCTATTAACAGATTTTTGTTTTTATGAGAAATTGAATTTCAGCCACTTGCTCAATCTATTAGAGAGGTCCATATTCTGACTCATACACAAATTGAAAAACAACATGTGTACTTGTCAGACCCAGGATTCGAACCTGGGACCCACGACGCTATAGGCTGACGTTTAATCCGCGCGGCCATCGCCATTTAGTTAAGAATAATCTTCATCTTCTTCCTGGCACTACAGCCCTATGTAAGTATTGGCCTCCTCCAGCATCTGCCTCTATTCATGTCCGTCCAAAGCCGCTTTCCTCCAATTTAGGACGAAGGCCAAGGTCTTTTTTTTTTTTTTTTTATAATAACCATACCCTTGCTTTTTCGTACAAGGTGGGGCCAAGGTCTTTAATTCCAACTTGACACCATCTCTCCATTTTGTACGAGGTCGACCATATTTTCGTCATGCGTGATCAATGACATTCATATGGACGAAGCATCTAGAAAAAAATGACACTCACTTTTTTGTCGGGTCTGCCGAATGGCATACTCTGTTCATAAAGGTGATATTGCTATAAATTCCCGATGTTTTTTGTTGGGTCTGCCGAATGGTTCGGTTCGAACAAGTTCGCTCAAATGAACATTGACACTAGAAACACTGTTCTGATGCCATTACAATAAAGGTGATATTGCTATAAATTCCCGATGCGTGATATCGCATAATGGCAATTGCGTGACGTCTACCTATACATGTGCGAATGTCGCTATGCGCGAATTTACTTGCTAGCTACTGTATTGAGTGCGTTGTCCATTAATAATGTCATTGTGCGTGATTCGTCTGTCATGTGTTTATGGTGTGCGGCCTCCCGTACAAAAAGTACAGCTCGTAATTATTGTATCTTTATTTCCACCCCAACTGTGTGTCATTGTTGGGTCCAAAAATACAACACAGCGCGCTCCGCTCAAATGACCCCAACACACTTTCGAGGCGTACCTACATGACAACTGGTTGTATTAAAAAGTAAAGAATAATATTCAGTTATATTTTATTTATTTCGTTTACAAATTAGCCGTAAGAAAATTATAACACAGATTATCTGCCGAAAGTGAGCTGATCAAATTTCAAGAAGGCAAATAATAACTTCCGTGTATATCGTCTAGCACCAATACTTATTACCGAGGATGTTCGAACGTCTCTGTTAGACATTTATTAGGTATTTGAATATTGTAAATCTATGCTGTAATTAACCTTAATTTATAACATTATATTATTTAGAAGAACACTAACTGAGAGAGTATATCACAACCAATAGAAAAAACCTTTTTGAAAAAAGTAAGCCAACCGGTCGGGAATCGAACCCGGCATCTCCAACGGGTAAACGCCCCAAACTATACGCATTCAGCCATTATGCTACGGAAGACATACTAATGACGACAAATATTTAAGCTATTGGCTATTAAATACCTACCACTCAGCGCTCTTGGTAGGTATTTAATAGCCAATAGCTTAAATATTTGTCGTCATTAGTATGTCTTCCGTAGCATAATGGCTGAATGCGACTAGTTTGGGGCGTTTACCCGTTGGAGATGCCGGGTTCGATTCCCGACCGGTTGGCTTACTTTTTTCAAAAAGGTTTTTTCTATTGGTTGTGATATACTCTCTCAGTTAGTGTTCTTCTAAATAATATAATGTTCAATAATCAGAATGATATATTCTTAAATCTTGTGAATTATTCGTTTGAATAAAAGAAATAGTTAATTCTTAATTTATAAGTTCTTCGTATCTTCATAGGAACCAGACGCCGGTTCAGGGCCTTTTCCAATAGACGTATCATTACATATTATTATATTTCAAATAATATGCTTTTTGATGTGCGTAAATATGACTTACTCAAGGTAAAATAAATACGAAACATACCATTCGATTCCAAGAAAAATCCTTGAGTTAGAATATTCAATACCATGTTTAGATTGAAAGGTACGACATAATATATTTTTGTGCCCCTATGTGGAGATTATATTATACTATTCAATGAGAAAGCGTCGAGACATCTTTATCTTAAAAAAAAGAGTAAATATTGAAAACCTGTGGCATGATATGAGCCACATGACCAGTAGGTAACGGATACTTCAAAAAGTTCGAAGTAGCAATAACGACGAGTGTGAGGCATCGAGGAGTGGTTGGGTGTGGAGATGCTGACTACATTGTTTGTTCGGGGATCGTGCGAAGTGGAAGAGGATCAGTTCCAATCTTTAATTATTGGAAATGTACGACATACTCGTAAGAGAAAAAAACGATCTAACTACATTTAAGCCATTTTTGCTAAAATATTCCTTATACATTTGTATATTCTCAAAAATAATGCTAATGCTAGATGTTATGTCATATTTCGTTAAACTGTTTAATATTTAAAGATAACATGGTATTATTATGTCATATAAATCATCGGATAATAATATTAGGATTAAGGATTAGGAATGATAGGATAATATTTTAATTACCAATCTATTTATTTCAGTAGTTTTACAATAATATTAATAAATTTAATAAAACATAGACTTAAGGGTGGAGGTAGGCTGTTAAGATCCGACATAAATAGTGCACACTAAACTTTGGTACTCAAACATATTTTTTTCATTGATCTAAGACTACAATGTGTATGTTAGTTTTTAAAACACTAGCCAGCACCATCTGCAAATTGTATTCTTAGTTCATTGAAAACAAATTAGTGTGACTGACAAAGTTTAGTGTGCACTATCTATTTCGAATCTTAACAGCCTACATCCAACCCTCACCACTGGTTTCTCTGTTGTATTACATTACAATAGTATTTTATAATTCAATATCTCAGAACACTGTTCTGTGGGTCTATTCTATACTTATCGACCGCTAAAGTGATAAATATTATCAAACTTATGGTAGGCTTTTATCAAAGTATTCTCTTATTGTACAATAAGTTGGTTGTAAATATTGCAATAAGTGCTATATTTTAACAGCAGTTCTCTTGGCTGTGATAAAATTTAGAGCGAGATAGACAGTTTTGACTGTTTACACGGCTAACTTATTGTAACAATTATAATACCTCAATACAAATATGTAATAAATATTATCACTTTATCACTTTAGCGGTCGATAGTCGCCTTGTGTATAGAATAGACCCACTGCACTGTGTGCCGTTTGTACTCTTTATTATAATGTAATTCTCACTTCTTCATAATAATATTATGATTGTGAATACAAAATCTAAATCTCTGGTAATGAACGTTACTAATGTAACTATTCACATATCAACTACATATTACATAGATTTCAAGCAATATATTATTTTAGTTATACCGTCAACCTAACCATTCTTTCCTTGTAGCGATTGAGAAAATTTCAGTTATGTCACATTACGATAAGTACCTACCTTAAATTCTAGTTCGCAAGTCGCTAGATGTCAGATTTAATTAATTCTAAATGTTTTCTTCTTCGCGGAATTTATACAACTGAACAAATCGAATATTTTGTTTTTATTTTTTCTCGAATAAAGCTGTCGCACGGAAGAAGCTCACGAGAGGCGTTGGGCCGGATAATTATTTTTTTTATTAAAATTAGAAAATCTGTCAATACCGGACATCTATATTATACTGCCTACGTATTTTCGATAAAAGTGAAATATCTGACATCTTAAGGTTATAATATTATTAATACTAATACGTCATAATATTATTAATATTTAATATATACTAATATATACCTATTTATCCGTGGCCAATTCATCATCATCTGACTGGATTTATACACTGCTTGACTAAGGCATCTACAGACGGACTCCATTTCTCTTCGTCATGTGCGTTGTGTCACCATATAATTTAGGAAAACTCTATATTTTCGTCGATACAGTGGCCTCTATGTCTACTTTTTGGCTATCTAGCATTTTTGGTATTAACACTAAATAAAGTAAAAGTAAATTACCATCACAGATCAGATAATAAATATAATTCCGATAAGCTATATACCAATACAATAAATTTTGACGCGGGGTTTTGAATGTGTAAGTGTCCTACGAAAATGAACCACGCATTATAGATTGCAATTAATAGTGTGTGTAATACACGAATATTAAATGAGCGTCAATGCATATGTCAATATTCGACGTAGGTATGACGTATTCTTGACACGTGTTTAAATTTATCCCGTATTCTTCCTTACTCGAGATCGATTGCCTGCTTCTCCTTACCCGTTTCGGAAGAGTTTTAAAAATGGTGTTCCAGGTAAAATTATGGGTAGGTATACAGTGTATTTTTAAAACCATGAGTTAAGTATGGCAGACGGCTCTAAACCGCATACGGTTTCAGTCTATGGATGGTCTCTAAAGCAGAGTACTCATTAGTGAGCCGTAACTGTAACCGTTCCAGCGTATCTATTATATACAAAAAAATACTTTCGGCCGCTACGGCAGCTATCTAGGGTAGGTTTGTATCGAAGTATTAACACTTATTGTAACAATTAAATAAGTTAGCCGTCTAAGCAGTCAAAACTGTCAATCTCGCTCTAAAATTTACCACAGCCAAAAGAGGTGCTGTTAAAACATATCACTTATTGTAACAATTACAACTAACTAATTGTAATTGTTACAATAAGTGCTAATACTTCGATACAAATAAAAATCGGTGTGAGTACTTATGTACGCGCGTTGGAAGTTATACTTCTTTGGCGTAACAAAACAAAAACAAAACTTGTGATAACCTAGATTCTTCGACTAGCTCTAATTATCTTGTTAAATTACACACTCAAGAAAATGGACCGCTTATTGGAACGCCGTTGGTTTATTTCTATACACTTTAAATTATATTACTAAATTATATAATTATTTATCGTTGTTTTTGTTTTTAAAGTAACAGCTGCCACTATGACGTTTAATAGTTTATTTACGTAAATAACGTAAATTACGACAATAATAAATTCGCTGCCTAGGCAACGGAACAATTCTAAACCATAATATTATACTGTATAATCGTCACGATTGGAGTATCATACTGTGGCGTAATGGTAGTGCGTTCGGCTGATAACATCGGTGGTTCGAATCCAATCGAGTGCATTTATTTTTGTGTGAAAAAATAAGTTATGTGTTACATGTCACACGCCAAAAATACACTCTGATCTGATTTTCCAAACCCGCCTAAAAAAGTATAACTTCAAAAATGAAAAACTAACCTCGACAGCTGCCGATAGCAGTATTGTGTATAGTAATAGATGTGCTGATACTGTAACCAGCTCTAGATTCACATCTAGAGCTGGTTGGAGGTATTTATTAGGCTCACGAACTAAATATTTGGCGTCTATAAATACTGGTTATTGTATCTACAACGGTCACAGTTAAGGCTAGCTAATTAGTATCCGCCATTAGACTTATTAAGAGCCTTTGACCTTTGGTCTTTAACCCCTAAAATTGCCGCTAAAATAAATATTTAGATACGATTAATGTAATATCAAATGAAGCGGAAGCGATTGACTGAAATAATAAAGTCCGACGCGTCGATAAGGGACGCCGGACAATAACGGCGCTATTTTGCGGGTCTATTAAATCCTTTCAGTTGTCAAAAAACACTTTTGGAAAACGGGAGGTCGACAGCTAAATGCCCGCCAGCCCTAATGGAACTATTGTCCACGGACTATTGTAAACATTTATCATCGAAAGTAGGCTCATTTGTTATATTTCAGTTGCCATATTATCTCAGGCGCACACGTATTTCGCCGCGTATGAAAAATCGTACGTGGTCATTCGCAACTAACTGCTCTGGCGTAGGGATTGCAATACCGGTATTTCAAAACCGGTATTCCAGTATTTATCAATACCGAAATACCGGTTTTAAAAATCCAAAATACCGGAATTTTCGGTATTAAGAAAGCACACTCGTTTACGTTTTTGAAAATGAATTATAAGTTATGTGCTTTTAAAATGCAAATATATTGAGTGAATCGAACAGAGGTGAAAAAAGAATAAAAGTAATTGTCGCGATGAATTATCATAATATTATTTCGAAAAAAAAACATCCGTAACAAAAATGTTCAATTATTCTATAAAGCTTTCTTCTCTGTTTCTCCCTCTGACAATACTATATTTGATATAATGCGTTTCGTCTACTTCCGCAAAAATGTATATATTTTTAAATTAGTAAAACTTTACGTGATATTGGACACATACTGGGAATATGATAGCAGAAAAAAAATATGGGGATTATTGATGATAATGATGATTATAGATGATAATATCAGTATATTATACTTTAAGAAACTTTTCCTGCAGCCAGACTTATTTGCACTTGATGGCCTTTTGAAGGCTTTAGTTAAAATTATCAACATATTCAAATTATTTGTAAAAAAAAAATACTAGTTCTACAATTATTATGATCAATACATATTTTTAAATGTCAACATAATAAATTTAGGTATTTAGGTTTTTGCTTTAAAATAATATTAAGATTTTAATAGCTATATTTATTGATAAGCACCTACTTCTGTTTTTTTATGTTTAAGAAATACCGGTATTAATACCGGTATTCAATAAGACTACCAAAAAACCGGTATTGACATTTTAATTTGGTATTGCAATCCCTACTCTGGCGGTAATTGCCGAAAGATTTACAATATTCCGCATTGTTTGTTGTTGACACAGTTTACAAAATAAATAGAGAATTGTATTTTTAATTGTCCTGCGCGGTTTCGTTGTCTTTTTTCAACTAATCTAGTCTGTATCAGTTTTAACGGCTACATGTAAATTGTACGTAAAACATTTCACCGTGGCACAGTTCACGATGATCTTTCTAATAAACTGCTAATGACTAGATTAGTTGGAAAAGACAAGGAAACGCGCAGAATATACAATTTGCTATTTATTTTGTAAAATGTGTCAACAAACAATACGGAATATTGAAAAACGTTCGGCCATTACTGTCAGAGCAGTTGGTTGGAATGACCACGTACCTACGATTTTTCATACGGTTACATGTATTTACATGTACGTAAAACATTTCACCGTGGCTCAGTTCATCGTGAGCTTTCGATAGGAAAGAGATGACCGTAGGTATAATATACGGTCTCCAATTTTATTAGATTCAATATGAACATTATTTCAAATTTCGTAGCTGATTTTGGCAAAATTCATGAATTCGAGAATGAAAACCTAACCTAACCTAACAAAAATAATCCAGTATATCGGCTACAAATTTTCAAAAATTGTTTGCTTCTGGCTTCCTGTAAAATGTAAATAGACAAGAAGTTTTATTTAGACATGAATTTTATGTCAGTACGACAATACGACACAAAGTGGTTGTACCAGGGCTCGAAATGTACAGGAACGCACCGGAGCGCCGTTCATGTTCGTGAAATCGGTAAAATTATCGCTCCGTCTCGTGGAAAAAATAATTTGACCATCTGAGCTAGATAGGCCAAATAATAGAAAATCTAACACACTTATTTTTTATGAAATACACATAAAATTTGATAACTTTATTATGTAAATATCTTCAGAAAACTGTCGAGGGCTCCGGTTCGTAAACTTTTCCATTTCGAGCGCTGGATTGTACGGTCTTTAATTTACGGCCATATATTTCCGAAACAACATTTCACGGTAAAGTGTGTTACGGCGAACTGCATACGTACAAGTTTCCGGACACGTAATACACTAGGGTAGGTACAAAGGGAACCCCAGGTGTAATCTGATATTGAAGACATATGATAAAAAAAGTTTTTAAATGTTCCATAGATCACACACGCTTTTCTTTCAGCTCCCGTCACGTCTCAACATCCTTTCGGGAGTATACCGTAGCGTACCGAACGAGAAACGCCCTTTAAAATTGCGATGTGATCCCAAAAGCGCGAAGCCCACAGTGCTTGGCGCGGCGGGGTGACGACGCAGATGTCAGTATGGAATATGACAAAATACACTGTACAGTTTTAACGCAGAGCCCATTTCAAACATACCTAGGTAGAATGGTGTCAGATTCTTGTGGCTGCGCAGGCGACTCATTTATGTGTTGGTGTCGTTACTTTCAAATGACACCAACATGGCGGCAATGCCGGAAGTATCTGTCCTTCCTCTACTTCTTAAATAATGATTAAATCGTTTTATTTTACTGATATTAAATAATTAATCATTTGTTTGAGTAAAAGATCAAAAATTTTAGTATATTTAAAATGGTTACTTACATGTAAAATGTACATATTACATTTCACCGAAGTACACTTTGTCGTGAGCTGACGTACTGACAAGAGATGGCCGCATAGCATTGATATAAAAAAATGACGCGTTGTTCCTAGAGCATTGACGATAGTAATGTTCTTAATTTCTTTAAAAGTGTTAGCTGTCAATTCAGGGTGGAACTGCAATGTATTATTTGATTAATTATTTGTTTAATTAAATAAAACAAATAATTAAGCAAATTATAGTAACGTTCCTATCTTATTAGATTTAATAAGAACATCAATTTGATAGGTACAACTTGATGCTTACAAGCACCTTCTTGCTAATCATTCAGAATTGTATATAAATATACATACACTATTTTGTTGTCTTTCCCTTGTTTCCCCTTTTTATACAAGAACGTGATCTCAATACTATACGGCCATCTTTCCCATCAACCGCTCACGGTGAACTGTGATATGGCAAACCGCATATGTACAAATTTCCAGATATTTAAAATAACATTTTTACTACGAATCATGTTACTTATGTGAATAAAATGTAAAATATGAGATACAACGTTCAAGTGATCAAAAATTAAGCATTTTCTGTTTCCCATATGTATATCATTATAAAGTTAAGTCATTTGTCAACTGGATTCATTAATAATTTATATATAATGTATGTTCAAAGGATTACAAGAACGGTTCTCAAACTATCCTCCAGGGATAGATACTCAATAAATATTGTCAAAATTGGGATCGAAATATTTAAAGGCCGATAGGGTAAATTGAACAAAATAATAAAAGTTTATTTGTAATATCTTTCGAAATCTGTTACAATATTTTCAACTTGTCTGGAATCATAAAGGAAAAATAAAACAATGTCTCTGTTAACCAGCATTAAATGCTTCAAGCCCCTGGGGAAATTTGGAAAATGAAAAAGAACAATATCACGTTTTTTATTTATTTCATGGAGAATATAAATACAAAATTAATAATACATAAATCAACAAAATTTATAATACTTACACACATAATATATTTTGAAAACAAAAATAATAGATAAAGTCACAATATAATAACATATTTTTTCGAAATGAAAACACAGCTGTCGAAATAATGAATTTATTTAATTATGTAAAGGATTGTTTTTTATACAATAAACACTAATGTATTTCATGTAAGACACAATCTCAATATAATTATAATTTATTTATTTATTAATTAATTATACTAAAATATTGAACAATTAAAATACAAAAACTCCTAATAATCTTACTCTAAGCACCCTTAAAATGACTAGAAAAGTTTTATCATATTTTTCTCGTGATACTAATAATCATTAATTTAACATTAACGCTTGTGCAGTGTTATCTTTGGTGGGGAAAGAAGAATATATTTCTTATCATTAAACCTCTAGTAAAATAGGTACATAGACCAGTGCTGAAGAGTGCCTGTTGGCGTGAGGTAAAAAATGTCTAAATATAAATTATAGTATGTATTACTAAATTAATGTAACACTATTTTAGATGAAAATTTGATAAATAGCCTTCTCATAATCTCAAAGACAATTTAATAAGACCAAATTTAAAATAACAGCCAGATTGTTTTATATTTCAGTATGAGGGTCACCTTTGATTATTTTCGCCAGGTGGTGTCATAAATTTTCATACAAAATTTAAATCCAATCACTGATACCTGATGAACCCGACACTTTAAGCCCGGTGGCAACATAGAAAAAATGTTTCGACTGGGACATCATTTGAAGCCCAAGCGATTAAAACAATAATTAGAAACAACTATAACATTACATTATAGATGTCGTCATTATTGTGTTAATTTAAAACATACACATATGTGGTAGTCGAATATTTATTATATTAGATTCTCATAATCCTGTGTGCGTAACGCAAAAGGGTGATGTTAAAATCAATATTTTTTAGGAGAGCCAAAAGAGAATTGAGTTCTGGACAACTTTGTATGAGAACTTATATTTTTCTGCGTAAAATTTACTAATTCAACGGCACCAACTCAACTTAACGAAAAATATACAATATACATTATGATAAATTTGACATAGGTACTTCACTCATTTTAAAATTTTTAGACTTAGGTATCTCCGTTTTCGATTTACACACGTAATTTAAATTTAAAAGGTAATGTAACATAACAATTTTAACAAGAAGTCTTCGTCACTGACATAGACGCACTATGAAGACTTTAATAGTGCACATATGCATGAAATATTTTGATTTATATTAATAATATACACAAATAAACAGATACAAACAGCAATAAATCTAAATAATTATCGGACTGTATATATTATTATGATATACAAACCATGCATTGGATATTTATATTTAACAGCCATTTTGAATCAATGGTTGTGTATTTCTAAAACTTCGTGCTACTGTGGTACAGCCGCAATGATTCTATCCGTGATCAACCCTCCCTCCAGCGGTGCAACAAAAGCGATCTACGCGCTGCACATCTCACATTCTAGCATGTGTGGTGATGAACCGAGGGAAGTGCCGCAACCTCATGCTTACTGATTTTGAATTACTATAAAAAGCTCAAAACCACCATGAGCATAATCTGAAAACGACACCATCTAATAATACCATAATAACCTAAGTAGAAATAAATCTCTCGTACAAATATAATAAAATTTTTAAAAAATAATACTGAGATTCATTAGATCACAAAATATAAAATAAAAATTACTATCATTTAGAAAATTTTTAAAAACTACATGATTTGAAATAATACTAATGGTGAATTTCAATTTAAATAATAATATGTATAAGAAAAATATTGTTACATATCAACATATTAAATTCATCAATATAACCTGTCTGATGAGTGAGTAATATTATTGCAGTGTGATTAGCTTAGTCCCAAATTTAGGCAGCGAATGACTGGCGTTGGTAGATTGGCTGAATTTTGGAACTATTACAAAAAGTTACTTCAGACAAAAACGTACAGAGAAAGATCTATATGATACATTACTTAAGTGAATGAATTTACACAATTACATAGAACTAAATTTGACTTTCCGTAAACAGTAATTTTATAGTTCTCAATATCGTTTTTGTGATCGAGGTCTTTTGAGACCCAAAAATAAATAGATTGTGTTAGGTTTTGGTTTAGTTTTCGGCCTCATAAAACCTTAACCACAATTACGATATGTAGTGCTATAAAATTACCCTGATAACTTGCGGGTGCAGTTTTAAAATCTAATATTGACATTAAAGCGTGAGTCAAACAGCGTAAATCAACTCATGCTTGATAAAATGCTCTACATAATTGTTTTAAATGCATTTTTTACAAGTTTTATTATCCCGCTAATCTTATCACTAAACACATCATAGTGAATTGCAATACATTTCATGTCACTTGAACTATTAACCCATTGAAGACAATCGGTGCCAATTTAACACCGCTTGTCCTTGGTAAAAATGTTTTATTTTTTACTATTAGATATTTCTTAAAACCCTACAAATTTACTTACATATTTAAAGAGATGAGTTTAAATTGAAGTGCTTGAATACCTAAGTTTTGAAAAACATTTAAATGAATTATATAATATAAAAGTTATAGCAATAACTCTTGTTAATCCCGACCATGTCCGATCCTAATAGGATCATATGGACCTCCACAGAGTGGAGGTTTGTATTGACAGATATTGTTTTTACGATAAATGGATGTCAGCCACTTGCTCAACCTATTAGGTCCATACCCTGACTCATACACAAATTGAAAAACAATATGTGTACACGCCAGATCCAGGTTCGAACCTGGGACCCACGGCATAATAAGTCAACTCTTAAGCCGCGCGGCCACCGTGGGTGTACGTACTCTTGTTAAATTTGCTACAAAATTTAATGTGGCTGTTGGTCCACTTTTTTTCCTTTTCTGTCTGTCTCCAATGGGTTAAGCAATTAAGTGTATAAATTTTGCATTGCATTGCATTGCAATTATTATATTGGTATGTTCAACCTTTTCTCTACTGTCAACCATCCTTAACATAAATTGAATTCAATAAAAATACACTTCTATTTGGAATACCGTATTCGTGAACTTATTGTTTTGCTATTGAGTTACACTAGGTGTTCATTCTTAAATAAGTGTTTCGGAATGTTGATGATTTTATCGCCTGTTCTGCGATCTTGCTGTCGCAGGCCGGGGTACTCCCGAGACACCAGTACGAGCTGACCTGGGTCGTCTCTCAACGGTGGCCCCTCCGCCTCCCCCTATACTCCCATACGTCAAATACTGGCCTGACAAATCAACGCTTTCATGCTGAAAACAATAATTTGTAATAGCTATGATTAGTACAAAATATCTAACAACCTATAACAAATTGAAGATGGTTTATAAATGCCTGCAATAGCGAAGCGGTAACATGTTAGCTTATAACATCATGGATCTCGGGTTTGAATCCTGAGTCTGGTAAATTCACATCTGTATTGTTAATCTCGAAAAGTTGAGAAATCACAAACTCTATCATAATTTCTTTCCGTTTCTTAAAATTGTTGTAAATAATATTACTGGTGATTTACTTTTCTACTGTAAAATCAATACATAACACCTTAGTAGATCATAATCATAGAGGTATTAAATAAAATCATAATAGTACTCTTGATTGTGTTGAAAATTTCGTCAGACATTCAAATAAACACAAAACAAAGTACCAGATTATTTATTCATATGGCTACACTAGTATTTTTTCACATGCCAATTTTGCTACCTAAAGATAATAAAGTAGAATAAACAAGAATACATAATTACCTCTTTTTCCTTATTCTGTGAGTTGAGAATGTGTTGTTTACGCATATTATTCCCTGTGTACGCCACACATCGTACTTGCCATTCTCCAATATCTTCATTCCAGTGAATATATTGCTCCAAAAGTTTCTACAAAAAATAAACATAATAAAAGATAATTTACTACTTGATATTATAATCTGCTTTTTCTATGTTTCCTGTTTTTTTTAAATCAAGATGGGTTTTATTTCATCAACATTGTAATCGGATAAAGAAGCAAGTCATGGTTATATTATACAAAAAATCAGATAGAGTTAACCTGGACAATAATTTAAATGTCAAGTAGTGACTCATGTTACATACATAATATTAAATGAAAATCGATATATTAGATAAAAAAAAATTACATACTATACTACTGTTACATCTGTGCCGAATGAAATTAATTATGTCAAGCATTTCAAGGATACTTCTAACCCTAACCTAACTTTATATTTCATTGGGCAACAATCACATTCATATATCTTTACTTAGCACATTATATTTATTTATTTAAGAAAACAAAATATTGTGGACAAAACAAATCTAAATTTAAGACATTCACAACATGAGATTTACATTACAACAAAAATATTACTCTCACAATAGAGAAGAGAATATACGTATACATATAATTATTATAAAAAAATCAAACACTGAAAATGTCTACATCTTTGGGGAGCGCATTGACTAGTCTTGCACCCCTCGCTAATGGTGCCTTATAGGCTTGACACGAGGAAACGGTTTCGATCCAGAATAAATCAGATAGGTAATTGACAGGCACATGTAAATTCAAATTCTTTAAAACACCAGGATTGGAAACCATCCCTCGCGAAAACAGGCAAAAACGTTTCAAGAGCAGAAGTGACCTACGAGATTCAAGAGAGTGAAAAGTAAGCACGCCTTGTCGAAAAGCAGTCGGAAAATAATCATTAGACGAATTATCAAAAGGAAAATGTCCTCTGAAATGCACCCAAAACGTTGAAGGAAGGATAATAAGAAACAAGAATATAACAACTCAAATACCAGCAAAGATAAAAAATTTCCATATTAATATATGTTAGGATATTTTCCAGGCAAAGACAGTTTGAGCGATACCGAAATATAAGAACCTACTTGATATTCCTTGGGTATATATGAATCAAGAACTAAATCTGCCAACTGTATTTCCCGTCGAAGCGCTCTGATGTTGTCCAATATTCCTTCCATCTCTCTCTGCTGCTCTCGCATTTGGTCAGCCAATTCAGCTTTTGCAGAATTCAACAGTTGGACAACTCGCTTCAGCTTTTTAGTCTTGGCCGTGCTTTCTTCTTGGAGTGTCGTGTAACGTTCCTCTATATCAAGACGTTCAGCCTAGAAATATAAACATTTAATCAATACATGAAATGTATACTAACTACATCGTACATTCATATTGATCGCATTTTTTTTTTTATTATATAACCTAATTCATGAAGTCGTTTGTGTGGTTTGTAGTTTTCAATTCAGCACAATTTTTTAACAAAACCCTAAAAACGTACAAGCATATTATTTACCTCTTTTCTTTGTAAATGAGTCTGTAATCTCTCTTCGTTGATTTGCCGCAATTGCAACTCCTTAGATGTTTGCTCCAAAAGCTTTTGCTGGGCTTCAGCTTTCTCCAGAAGATTCTCACCGCCCACCAATACTTTACTTTCCAATCTTTGAAGTTTATCTTTCAAATCGTTTTGCTTGAGCCTGTTGACAATCAGACACCATTAAAAATAAGATAACTCATTTAAATTATTTAAATAAACTGTGCTATACTATTAAAAATAGCTTAACATGCATATTAGAGAATACTCACTTGGTACGTTGTAATTCAGCTCGCTTTTCGTCAAGAGCCTTCTTAGCCATATGCGCTTTTTCTGTATCTTCATTTTCAATATCATCCAAATCCTAAAATATAAAATAAAATGTAAGGATTATATTTTTACTTTGCAATTATTTTACAGGTGTTTCAAGAGGAAGGTTTTAATACTGATTATTCTGACCAAACAAATTCACATAAACAAGTCACACCATGAGTGTAAAACCAAGGCATCTGCAAATTTTTCAATTTCGAGATTAAATGCAAAACAACTGTAAGTCGTAAACTTGATAATGTAAAAGTAAAGTAACTGAAAGAACATGCAATATAATGTAGATTATAAACTAAATATTATTTTTTTTTAGATTCTCTATTTTGTCCTAACAAAACGAAGACTTCAAACCCTAATATATCCAAAATATGTCTTTTGCACTTGCTTTGGTTTTACACTCACGGTGCGATATATCCGATTAATATTGTCAATACACGTGACGATACAGCTGTTCAAAACAGATTTTGTATAAACCTATTATGATAGATTTGTACGTATTAAATAACTATAAATGACTGTCTAGTTGTTTGTAATTATCAACTGTTTGAAAAATAAAAAACACAAATATATTACAGTTTATACATAGCACTCTATCAATGCACTTTGCAAAGCTGGGTACTCATTATAATGGTGTAACTGTAATCGTTCCAGATACTGTAACCAACTCTAGATGCGAACTAATTATTTGGCGTCCATACTAGTTACTGTATCTGCAACGGTTACAATTACGGCTCGCTAATGAGTACCCGGCTCAACATCCACAGAAGGTATGTAGAAAATTGTTCTGAGGTTGTCTTGGCCTTCTTTTATGAGAGCAGCACTATCCAAAATATAAGCAAGTAATATTTTGTCTATTATATTTATCTTTTGTTTGTATTCTTTGCTTTTCAGCTATCACCCCAAACCAAAATCAAACAGAATGATTTCTAGAGAACTTGTAGCCAATGAACGGAGTCACTGCAGCCAATCCATCATGTACAACAAACATATTATTAATCCTTGTGACCAACGGAACCTACCCAAATAGTACTCTACCAGCATTGGAGTTGTACGAGACAGTGATTTTATATTTACAAATTGTTCTCACCTTTTTCCTCTTAATAAGATTTCCATCATCATCTACATATTCGTCTAAGTCATCACCGGAATCCGAAAATCCACCTTCTTCAGAAAGACCATTTTCCGAATCAGATACCACTGTAACAATAGAAAAAAATCTTTATTAGGTAGAAGATAATGAAGAAGGAGTCTTATTTGTTCGATTTAGAATATTCACCAATGTTAAAAATAATAAGGTGAAAAACTATTTTTGCTCCAAAACGGATCATATTGGCCTACAGATTGGAGATTATTTTAGCAAACGCATGAAATCTTTATCACTCAAAAACAATGTGAATAATACATACAGTAAAACCTCGTTAATACGAATTCCACAGGACCGAAAATCGAAAAAAAACTCTCTGTCTGTCACAATTTTCAATGACTGGCTCATGAAATAGTGTACTTTATTATGATTTATTGAATATTTTTATATGCCAGGACTCATTACGAAATTTGAATTAAAGGTATGGTTTTATATGAAAATAATGTTCAAGGGATTTTTTTTTCGCGTAAATTTCGAATTATTCGTGTTCTTAAACGAGGTTCTAGGTAAGTATAATGAATACCCATTCTTTGATAGATGACGGAATCAAAGAAGAAAGACTGAATGTATGTTAAGAGCACTCAATTGGTAAACGAAAGATGTTTTTGAATTCCACTAGGTCCAAGATTTTTTCAAGGATATTTCTAATACGTCTCAGAAACCGAGTTATTTTAAAGAAATATTATGAGAGTTGTTACCTTCAATGCCATCTTCAAGCTGTTTCCGTAACTCATCAATTTCTTGTTGGAAGCGAGTAAGTAAAGCGTCCTTGGGTTCTTCATTGACGTGTGCTTTGTTTTCAATGTTCTTGGCTCGATTGGCATATCTCAATGTGCTAATAGTCTCTACGTAGTTTGAATCAGCGGGTCCAATATTTGCAATCTAATAAGAAAAGTGTGTAATGAGCAACTAAGAAACACTTAACTAATTTTATGATTTGAATATACACTCTATCCATCCCTTATTATATTAAGTGACAACTCAAACTTAATAAGAACTCTCCAAAAATAAATCAATCATAAACAAAAACCTACTAATGCATTTATCACCTTTATTAAAATTAACGTTAATTTCACAATAATCATTCTGCACAAACACTGCATTAATGTTTTGATGATTTTGATTCTACTTGTGCTTTTTATTTGAACAACTCATAATAGCAGAAAATTCTTGAGCGCATCAATAATTCTTACAAACAATAATAGTATAATAAACCATTTTGAAGATACATAATTAGTGGAATTATAACTATGTAGTATAGTGTTTTAAATAATTATTAGAGCGAATAGGAAAGAAAATCTAGTCTTCAGGTGAATATAATATTTACTGTGGTAAAATGGAATTCTACAGAGTGCTATTTGAATTAATACGTACCATTACTGTTTTGGAATTGCCGCCCAAAGAGTCTTGTAATAGTCGGGTGAGTTTAGAATTTCTATACGGAATGTGCGTGCTTTTGCCATCTACGAGAGCAGATATAACGTTCCCTAAAGTTGACAGTGACTGATTTATTTTTGTGGCCTCTTTCAAACGAACTCCCGCAGCCTGAGTTTTGCTTTGCCTCTCGGAACCCTGAAATTATAAAGTATAGATTACATACATAAAATAAAAATAAATAATTAACCCTAAACATTATAAAAAATTAAGCAATTGAAGTTTCTAGAATGCAAAAAGTTTAACGTGATGTGCGGCAGCTTGGTGTAGGTACTAAAATCCCCTCTTGTGCTTCCCAATTTATTCCCCTTGCCATGAAAGTATTTGACGTTTTTATTTGTCTGTGGTGTAAGTCATTTATATTCAATTCAATTCAATTCATTTATTTTTTAACATACTGTGGACATTACAAATTATAAGTTTAAGACGTTCACAACATGACATTTAGAAACAAAGAAATATAAAACAGTATTACATAAAAAAAGAGATAGATCAGTAGATAAATTAGATAGGTACAAGGAAGTACACCGGATGAGTTAAGCAGACCCTATTTTAAGAATTTATAAAACAACATCCTCCTAAACTCATTCTCACGTAGGTGGAATATATCAACACCCGAAGCAATTTCGTTGAACATAGTTATCGCCCTCCCAATTGGCATTACCAGTGGCAGGTTGGTTCTGAACCTTGGGAGAATAAACAACTGATGGCCTCTATTTCTAAGATAGTTATCAGGGACACACAGGTTAACACTGCCCGGAATGGCAGAGTTCTCATTTATACCTCGTATAAGTCGAAAAAAAAATATGTAGCTAAATGTGATGATAGGAAGATTATAAGCCATACTACAAAGATGAAAAATGGCAAAAAGTGCTTATTCGGCCCATAAACAATAGAGGAAAAAATCGCGGCAATGACAAGACGAATCATTTGATGTTTCAATGTTGCCATTTAACTAAAATATCCCAACCTAATGGGCAAAATTGTAGCTTGATATTTGATATTTCTGCTACCGCCGAACCTCAAATTAGACGGTGAGAACAAATTTGATGTTGAAATAAACAAACAAATGAAATTACTGAGGATTATAAACAAGTCATAGCAAATATTCAAAAAAATATTGTACCACAGTAAACGCCTGTTTAATGATTTTAGACACGTTCGACACATAAAAGGTCGAGAGAAAAAAGCAATGTACTTCGGTCTACTTATAAAAGCTTTTCAAAGAATTTTTTTTTGTTAACAGCAGTAAAGCTAGTGATTTATATTTTACTGAAAGTAAATTTTAAGATTCTATAAAATAGTACTTACGGCCAAATCAACTAAATGTAGCTTTCCCATCTTAACGTGCTGTGCTCCATCTTCACCAAGGGTGCTGGACTCGACGGTTATGGTGAAAATGGCGTGCGAACGAGAGCTCTCAGTATTCATAGCAGTCGCGCCAATCGCTCTGTTTTTATTTCCCATTTGCATAACCTTGTCCAACTCATCGGCATTGTGCACGACATAACCTGTCAAGTCTTTCACAAACACTCCGATGTCTGGACGCTCCTTCACTTCCAAACTCTGCCTATTATGACCTTTAGATCCTAGAAGATCTCTCACCTCTTCATTGTATATTTCGAGATATGTGACGCGAACCAAAAACCTAGAAAAGGGTATTGTGGTTATATCTAAACATGTCATATTATGCACATGAGAGGTTTTAAATTCGAAAACTTTAATAACAATAATAGATTCATATATTTCAGTTGCTGTTTTCTTAATACATTAAAAAAATTTCTACGCAGCATACTGCTCTTCTCTTATCACAGACATTACATTATTTTTAAATACCACTACCAATTTAATATGCATTACGGTGTTGCCTCTCAGTCTCATTCTAATTTTGACAGCCTTCATACATATATTATATATGGTAAATTTAACCCGTAAATATGTTAAAATAGGGCAGATGATCTGGCAAAGAAAGAGGAATGAGGCTATAAAGAAAATGTGCCAAAGTATGTGGATAGATTTTCACCATGGGGCATCATTAGAAAAGGGGAAATGGAGTAAGTCTATTCTACCATCACCACGAGAGGTGCCCTGGTTTGTAGGGTCTTCTTTGACGAGGAATGAGCTTAAGTTAATACTGAGGCTAAGAACAGGGCACACTATGGGCAAAAGATTTGATGTCCTCATGGGAAGAAGCGAATCGCAACTCTGCAATGAATGTCATGTTTTAGAGGACATTGTACATATAGCACTACCATGCCCTAAATATGAACTTCACAGAGTACAGCTGCGAATTGCGGATATCTATGAGAATGTCGAGGAATAGAAGGGTGTCCTGGCGGTGGGTAAGACGGAAGAGCTAGGCAAAATTGTAAAGTTATTTAACAGAATAGGAGTGAGGACCTGATCGACGGATCCCCTTCTAGAAGAGAAGAGGCGCTATGACAGCGAGTCGCAGTCAAAGCCTCGGTCAAATCACAAAAAAAAATATGTTAAAATATGGTAACCCAACCTATTAGGTCATACACAAATTGAAATACAATATGTGTACTTACCAGACCCAGGATTTGAACCTGGGATCCCACGACGTCATAGGCCAATGCTTAAGCCGTGCAGTCGTCGAGGGTGTTTTATTTTTATTTCGATTTTACTTACTGACTGGTCAATTTTTTAGGGTTCATGAAAAAATCTGTATGTACATAATTCTTTGATCTTTATTATGTGGCGCATTGGCCAATCACTTTTATGTCATAATACTGTTTTTTTTTTAAATATGTAAACAAATAAGTAAATCCATTGAAAAAACTATAAACTATCTATAGGTATATTTTCAAGTAGGTAGAGTAACAGATGAATAATTACAAGATAAAAAGAACTTTTTATATACGAGGGTGGGTCAATAAGTCCTTAGAAAAGCCGACAGGTGGCGCGACTAGTACTGCAAGCGGTTTGTTTTCATGCAGCGGCACTACCGATTCAGTATGCTGCGAAGTTTCAATCAGATTGGTCGGGTTGTTGTGTGTTTTTTCGTACATTTAAAAAAAAAATTTGCTTGTGGAAAATGGAAAAATGGAAAATGGAGAAAATTGAGTTTAGAGTTGTTATTAAACATTTTAATATAAAAGGGTTAACATCAAAGGAAATAAAAAATGAGTTAGATTTAGTTCAAGGCATATCTGCTCCTTCACTTGCAACTATTTATAACTGGTTAAATGAATTTAAACGTGGTCGTACATCAACAAAGGATGAACCACGCTCAGGACGTCCTGTAGAGGTGACTACACCAGAAATGATCAATAAAATCCACGATATGGTGTTAAGTGACCGAAGATTAAAGTTGAGTGAGATAATTGAGGTTACAGGGATCTCAAAAAGTAGCGTCATTTCTATTTTACATGACAAATTGGGCATGAAAAATATTTCTGCAAGATGGGTGCCGCGTTTGCTCACAGTCGACAATAAACGCAGTAGGGTGGTGGCCTCTAAAGCCCTGTTGTCGCTCATGCAACGCAATCCGGATGAATTTTTTCGTCGCTTTGTGACTGTAGATGAAACATGGATACACCACTATACTCCCGAGACGAAAGAACAGTCAAAGCAGTGGATTGCGAAGGTAAACCATGTCCAAAGAAGGCGAAAACCGTAAAATCAGCTGGTAAGGTTATGGCTACTGTATTTTGGGATGCACGTGAAATTATTTTCGTTGACTATTTGGAAAAAGGAAAAACAATAACAGGGGATTATTATGCATCTTTATTGGACCAGCTAAAAAACAAAATTGAAGAAAAACGGCCTCATTTAAACAGGAAAAAAATCCTCTTTCATCAGGACAATGCCCGTGTTCACACATGTTTACGATCAATGGCTAAAATTGAAGAATTAAAGTTTGAATTGGTCGACCACCCACCGTATTCGCCAGATTTAGCCCCCAGTGACTTTTTCCTTTTCCCAAATTTAAAAAAATGGCTAAGTGGACAACGTTTTTTTTCAAATGAAGAAGTCATCGATCGGACAAATGCTTATTTTGAGGACCTTCCGAAAACTTATTTTTCTGACGGTTTAAAAAAAATTGAGAAACGTCTAACCAAGTGTATTGAGCTCCAAGGAAATTATGTTGAGAAATAAAAAAAAAATACAAAAAAAAACCTGTTTTAATGCATTTTTCTAAGGAATTATTGACCCACCCTCGTACCTACCATGTTTTTAAATTTTCTGTTGAATCATATAAACTTGACACGTCTGTGTAATAATAAATACTTTTTTTGTACTTGATAGAAATACTTAATAAATATAGAATACTGAAATGTCATTTTGACATTTCATATTGATTTCCATAGTAACGCACGTATATATTAATAATTTAGTTGCTAGGACCCCCTTAAGCTCAAATTACATTGGCAGATTGCGTCTGGCCCAATCGTCTGCCACGACTGTCAAACTATATTCTCTATGGTTTTCAAGGATCGTGAGGGATCGAGACAAAAGTGGAAAATTTTCTATTATTCCATCGTGCGATCCATTCATTAGCAAGCGAAGATTGCCGAAAGCGTACGAAAATAGCCGAATACGCGCCCGCCCGCGAGCCTACTTTCTATTGCAAAACTTTCTATAAATGTCAAACGGCCGCACAAATTTCAACAGATGCTCGATAGGTTTGACAGCTCAGTTTTTTTAACGTAAAATTGCGCGGGAATACATTCAGTGTAGCCACCAATCTAAGAAATATCTAGGTTTCGGTCAACCTATATTTTTAATAATAGCAACACTATGTTTATTTTAAACCAATCAAAAGCAAGGACCAACGTGATTGAATGGTTGCGTGTAATTGCAAATAGTGTTAAAACGTTGGCCACGACGGTTGTTGGATCGGGTTGGAATGAATTCAATTCTGCTTAAAAATGGCTAAAAGTATTAAAAGAATGCATTGTCGTCGTGTTCTGATATATTCTAAAAGTTACAAATGTCTAGCTAGTCGGGAAGTTGGTTAAAAATCTTCAATCGTCCAATACAAATCTTGGACAAACAAGAAAAAATTTGTATTGGACACACAAGAAAATATTTGTACCGGAAATGAGAAACAAGAATACGAGTTAATAGAAACGCGGTAAAAATGTAAACATTTCCTACATTTCCAATTGGTTGTGATAATATGTAATGGCTATCAATTAAAAATAATGAACTCACTTTTCATTTTCAGTTGCTTTAGCAATATGTCCAAAAATATGCGCGAATGAGTTAGGTATGATTCCTTTGAGCTCGGGTGCTGACGGATTGCCAGCCATAGTGTATGTTTTTCCCGTTCCCGTCTGACCGTATGCCAAGATAGTTCCGTTGTAGCCTTTCAATACTTGATCGACAATTGGACTTGCTGTTTGAATATATATGTCCATCTACAATACAAACCATAATTTTACTAATTACATTATAATCCATAACACTCTAGAATAGAACCCGTAACAATGTAGATTACAATCCATAAGTCATAGTCTTCAATATAATTTATGAAACGGAGTATTTACTTATTGTATAAAACTTTAAGTATTCTATAGCACAATCATGCAGTTGGAGAACGCATCAAGGCTCTCATCCGGATTACTATCCGAAGTCACGGATCACTCCAAGATAATTCAATTGGAAAGCGCTTCAGAGTATTAAGAGCCATTAGTTAAAATTTGTTGCAATTAAGTATGGCGCCTTTAGCATAGCATAGTGGTCTATGTGAATGGGCGCAAAACCCGAGAGATGCGGGTTCGATTCCTGCGGGGTGCCTTACTATTTTCAAAAAAGATTTCTTCTATTGGTTATAATATAATATATTTCAAAATTATGTATATTCAATAATTACAATGTTACATAAGTACTTAAATCTTGTGAATTATTTGTTGAATAAAAAAATAGTTAATTACAAGTTTAGATATTTTATAGATAGAAGAATATTTTTAATCGATTATGGTTTGGTTTAGGCGGGATTTAATGAACTTTATAAAAACTAACCAACACCATATTATGTAATATTATTTATTCTTAATTCAACAAAAACAAGGGTCGGATCGCCTATAGTATACTTAATTCCGCTCAGATTCGACTGGTCAATTTTGTTTTGACCCTTTCTCAGGATCAAAAAAAATAAAGTATGTACCTAGGTACATATTATGGTTTTCAAAAAAAAGAATAAATGTTGGTTTTTTTAAATAAGGGATGTCTTCTAAAAGCTGTAGCTATATGACAATTTAACCTTTTCTATGCCTCAAAATATTACTAAGTAAGGCAGTATCTGACAGGCCGCAGATTTTTAACGACACACGTTAAATGTACAGCGAAGCTCTTTCTACAATCGCTGTAATACCGATAACCTGTGGCTTAATATTTCATAATTATTCAAACAGATGTCACTGTGTCTTTCATATTTTAGATTATGCAAATCAATCGACAGTTGCTAGTAATTTGAGTTTATAAGCGGACGAGATAACTCGTAAAATTTGTATGTGCGGCCTCTTGATCATGGCTTCATAGAGCGAGTTTTCTCGCTGAAGGCATAGAACCGGTTTACAAATAATATTATAATTATTTATTAAGAATATAGTACCTGGGAAGTATTTATTCCAAAGACAGAATCAAAGGAATATGTCTTTGGAAGTTCACTCTGTATAGCATGTGGTTTAGTTACAGTAATCATACTGTTGAGATTATCAACAGATATCACATTTTGGCTCCCTTCCAACTTCTCTTTAGAATCCATGGGTCTAACCCGGACAATAACTCGTACATTCTCCGTTACCGCAGGGTTCTCACTGTTATCCTGAAAAAAAAGTTAATATGGAATATTTGTATTGCTTTTGTACTAAGGTGAGTCGGGGTAAGTGTGACATATAATTTGATGAGATGAATTTCAACCTGGTTCATGATGAATAGGTATGTTTTAAACAGTTGAAAACTTTACCATATGATCTACAATATCATTACAATTAATATGTACAGAAGGAACCCACTGTATATCTTACTATAATACGACATTTTAATATTTTTTGATCACTAGTCAGTTTGTCACACTTACCCCGATATTGGGGTAAGTGTAACTAAATTCACCATAGTTCCAAAAGTTCTTCAAAACCATAACGTATTACATGCATAGAAAGGTAATATATCATTTAATGGATATTGATTCTTAAATTAAAGATTTTGTATATATTTTCAACAAAAATTATCTATATCATTTTTTTTGGGGTAAGTGTGTCATACTAATGTATGTAGAGCTAGTGATGTCCCGAAACAAAAATTACGTTTTTTATTAGGTAGGTACTTAATTATTTAATGTGGTTATCTCAGCAACAGGAGTGGTAGGTAAATGAATCAAAGGCTTTTGAAGATTGACTTATAATTTTATTTGTCTCGAAAGAGCACAAATACAAAGTTTACAATACAGGAATGCAGAGTAACCCTAAAAATAGTCAGTACTTACATGACACGACATGAAACGATTTTAGATAGTTTTGATAAAAATGAGAAAAGGGCATATCTATTGAATACGTAAACACTATGTAGGTATTTATTATTTGATTTATACATTATAAAGAGTATTATACCTATTTAATATATTTTACTCACTTTTTACATATTATTGTAGTAAGAGAATAAAATATTTAATACATTTTCGTTGAAAATGCTCAATTAACGAAACCAGTTTTGATTATTTACAAATAGGTTACACATTTTTAAAATTTGAAATGTTATAATAGCTTCACCAAGAATTAACAGGGTAAAATATTATTTTTTAGCTCGAAACAGTGAGCATTAACAAACAGTTGATGAAATTTAATACACCTTACATGATTATTTTCGTATTATTACAAATTTAAATAACAATCAGCAAAAATAAAATGTGGATACAAATAGAGAGTAAGATATAAAAGAAAAAATAATAATTAATACACAAAAACATTAAAACTCTAGTAACGTTTTGGGTCTCATTCTCGAATCATTCTTTCGTTTTTACTGTACTTAAAATTCAAGTTAAGTGCTTAACTTACAAAACTATTTATTCTAACTTAATTATTTCGAATTGCAATATTTGAAATTGCATGACTAGGTACCTACTGAATATTGTAACCAGAGATTTTTGTTTTGAAAATTATTTCGCCTCTTCGTCCAGTTGATGGTTGAGGCGATATGCAGATGACATCCTCTTCTTTCACTTCGTAAATGTCTTCTACTCTTGGAAATGAAAACATAATTTCGTTTTCTTTTTTAATCGTCTTAAGTTTTCGAGCAAACTTTGTCAGAATTCTGTCATCTTGCTCAAGTTTTATTATAACTCCGACAAAATGTTTCACAGTTTTTTTTGTAGCAAATTGTACTACAATCCACTTTCCAATCTCTAACATTTCTGAATTAGATGCAACTGCAGTATCATCAAACTGATCAGACAATTAATTGAAGGATCGTTTTCCTCATCGCCGAGCAAATTATTAATATAGTCTTGCCCAATTATCTTCGCTTTCGTCACTTGATGTCCATGACAAATCTTCTTCTGATGACATGGGTTCGTGTTTTTTTTGTTTTGGTGTACTTTTATCGGTTTCAATACCTTCTTCTGCGTGTTAGTTTTGTCTTGCAATGGCTTTATTTTCTTTTCTATTGGGACATTATTTTTCATTCGCTCTATAACATCATAACATGTAATCACTTCTGCTCCTGGGGCAACCATTTTTCTCTTATTCTTTATATGCGCCTTACTACTGATAGAATTCAGCAAAAGTGTTTCAAACAAAGTTTTTTCTATATTTTCTGCAGGAAACTTCTTTATTTGGTAATTGAACAACTTTGCAATCCAGAATTATAGGCTTAGAAGAACATTTTTGAGTCGAACAGTCCCCATACAAATTGACGATTTTTTTTTCTTCTTCGGAAAATTCGATTTATAGCGATTTTCGTGAATTCGAAATCAAATTTTCAGAGTCCCTTGGATTTCGAATTATCTAGGTTATACGGGTATACAAATTCTTACATATAAACATTCTATTTCAATTACGAACGTGTTCGATCTTCGATACTTCGATCGATATAAATAATGCGTCATGTCCCATCACTAGTTAAAATATTGACTTTGCAAATTCATACAAAATATATGGGGGAAGTGTGACACAATACAAAGGCACACTTACCCCACGTGTTTACTTTCGTGGGGGAAGTGTGTCTACTTGATTAAAGGTTTCAAATGCTTATAATTCAGTAAAACGATAACACCACGTGAAGCAGCGTATCAAAACACATATACTCACCAATTTTTACAACCACAATGTGCAGATTTCCATGTTTAAAAAAATATTTTAGTAACAGCTACCATCTCACTCGTCGACTTCAAAATGTCGTCTGGAGAAAATTCCATGTAGTCACCTCAAAAAACATGGTATCGACACCATTTCTGATTATTTTTATAAATCGGTGATTTTGCTATCACCTTTCCATAGATGGCATCATCCAATTTGTAGTAGATACTGAGATATCTTAGTAGCTACACTTACCCCAAAGTCACACTTACCCCGACTCACCTTATATTGAAAAGAAAACCTTAGCCCTGTAAATCTTTACAAAAATAAACACGAATTACAAACAAAATAATCTAAATACATGAATCGTGTTTACTAAATTGGATTTATCTATCATATTTTCTGAACTGCGAGTATTCAAGGTGTTTTATGCGAAAAAATATAGATCTTGATCACTAATCAGAATAAACAAACTGCTGTGTTGTGGGTGTGCTGAATCACCACGAATCGTTGTATTAATCAACAAAATGGTATATTTTACAAAATACAGCATAAATACTTACAGCCATGCTTGGTATGGTAACTATTACAAGGTTTGTAGAGCAAATTCAAATGAAGAATGAAGTGCAACAAAATTAAGGTATTTTCATTAAAAAGTGACAGGTGGTATCTGACTAATACCCAAATATGTCATTTTCTAGTCAAAGACAATCTCAAAACAAATGTTTACTCTTCATTTATCTATGGTACTCGTGTTACTTGTTCATCTCTGGCATTTTTGGGTGATTTATTTTTATTATGTAGCACCTTCCATATTCTTATATAAATTTTATTTTTATATAAGTACCTACTTACCTAATATTTAATTAAAGGGGTCGTATTCAATCTCTTTGTATACAATTATTCAATGGATGTTTAATAATGTAAAACTGATTGGTAAATATCTTGCAAAGCTGAAAATATTCTGGCTGGCACTGAATAATTGCGAATTACGATGGTAGTGCTAGTTATTTATTATCTTCAAATGGGATGAAGTAACCTGTTCGCATGAAGAGTTTCGACTGTATAGGTATTTCGTTCAAATTATCAGCATTTATTTCAGTATGCAACAATCATAATTTTCTACAAACAGTTTACCATAATATTGCTTCCAAAGTATGAGTAACAACAACTTGCACTACCATCAAATTTTACTGCCTGACTAACCTATAATAGTAGGCCATAGAGCGCGATGCAGAACCGTTGACGTTAAGCAGCCATTCTAAGAAGAAACCATGTCACATGTTCTTCCTCTCTTCCACTTAGGCATTCTAATAAAAATTATAATAATATATGTTTTTTCAACTGAACTTAGGTTGTCGAAATTGGCCGCTTAAAGTTAAGCGCTTATCTTATGGGAGCCAGTATGGTTCGGTATCGCACTCATAGTATCTACTTTGTAAAAGATCTCTTGAAAATATATTTTCTCAAGGATTTTTTTCCTGCTATTAATTAGTTCTAGTACCAGACATCCTAATATTAATTTATTACATCAGCTGGGAGCACCCACTGCTTTTAATGTAAGTAGTAATAAAAAGACATTACTTAGGTACCATTTCATTCTTATAAACGACGTTTAACGGCCTCCACAAATTGGAGAATGTTTAAACAGACTTTTTATGAGTAGGAATGTTTGTTAGCCATTCTCCAAAGCTGTAACACCAATGTGTAATTATTACTTTTGTCACGCGGAATCCATTCCATATCCACAGCTTCAGGAGCAGTCTTCCTCTACCAGCGACATCACTGTGAATCATAGTGTAAGCAGGTAGGTACCATTATTTATTTTTATTTACAACTACCTACTTGACAAACATATTATGAAACTATAGGTAGGTAGTTTGATACATTTTTTTCTAGGATTTTTTACCCGTTTCTTTCTGAGTTTGTTAAAAAATATGGATTCTAAAAATAATGTTTAATTTTTATTATATCTTGTGAACTTATTATATTCAGTTCTGTAGTTAATTGCAAGTGTGTAGTTAATTATTGTCCTTCATTTATGTCTTTAATTTTCATTATGGCCAGAATTTGATATTGTGCGTAGTGCTCTTATCTTATTTTGTTGTTTAGTAGTTCGTGAGGTGTTTGGAAGTCAATTTCATGATGTAGTTGTCTACACTAAGCTCCAAGAGCCCATCGCTCCTTTTCTAGTATTGGGCACATGTTGATGACATGCCACACAGTTCGAGACATGCAGAGACTGCAGCGATGATGGATAATCTCTGTTAAATAATGTGGAAATGAAACACACCAATTAATACTTCATAATATTTTTATTTATTTATGTTTACAACTTTCCATGACTCACCTATTTTAGTCCTATTATGCAATAGGTATTCAAATACTATCTTAGCTATATAATAAGTAGTATTGAATGTTCTGGGTGTTCTTTATTTATTATTTATACAATATTTCTTCACAAAAATGACACCAAATATCTATATATTTATTATATTCAACATCTTTATATTTAAGTTATTATTATGCCAACATGTCAGTAGGTATATTACACTCCAATTAGGTATAATAATATAACATCTAAGATATCATTATATCCATAAATTAAATAATATTAATAGCTGTAATATTTAAATATATTCGTAGTGAACATCATTCGCCAACAAAATCTTTAAGCTTTAAATGCCTTGGACACATGGAGTATAATAATATTATTATATACCTTATAAAGGGGCTGCATACTCGAGGGGATTATATTAACAATGTATAAAAAAAATAACAAATCAATCTTCTTAAAAAAATAGGCTGGACGAAGACGGGTGGTGTCAATTAATGGATGATAGACAACATGTTAATAATTTATCAAAAAATACAGAATTAAAAATAGAGAAGAATAAATTAAAAAGTCACTAACCTTCTCTACACAAAAGCTAATATTCTGGTATTTTTAAAAGTTAGGTAATTTCCATAATGCGATGAATTATCAGTATAGAGGATTAACAGGACGTATCTTTTTATTTTCTAAATGTAAATTAACCACTTTCATGAATTTAAACATATTAAATGTAGAATAACTTACAAATTCGTCGATGGTCATTATATAACCTACATCACCAACATTTGGCCATATTTTTATATTATTAATCAGTAATGTAAAGAATCTTGGTCATATTGGTCTTATATTCTACTTTGCCAAGTTCACAAATAATTTTAATTTAATTTTTTATATCATATCCGCCATCACTTCCAATGAAATGCACTAAATTATCGAGGGATAAAGGCATACAAAATATATGGGTATTAAAAATTAAGCATTTTTATCATATTAGGTTTATATGAAAATATTTATAGGTAATATAAGTTACTAAAAAAATATGGGAGTAGATATAAATATTTTGTTCTACGAAGAAGCATTGGTCCTTCAGAATTATTAGTTGGATGATAGCAGAGCAGTGATAAGAGGTTAATACAAATATACCATATAAAGTATAAGACTATTTATCTCCTCAAACTGGTTTCCATTTAAGGCTAGCTCCATTAGTTGATCATGTTCCTGTAAAAATACATTATAAGTTAGTAAGCGGGGATACCAAAACAAAAAATTAATTTAATAAATGAATAAGAGAAAGATCTAGTTATTATCTAATGTTTTTTTTTTCTAATATGTAGAATTATGTTGCTTGAAGTAAAGTAATAACAGCTATTCAATATTAAAAAACTAGATAATTTTCTACAAAAATGGTTATTGAATAATTTTTGTCGATGAGATTAAAAAAAAAAGTTAGTAAACTGTAAAATAATAATGTTTATAAAAAGTCTCTGAGCACAGAACTATGTAGTCATTAAATCATGATTAAAAATACATTGCTGTAAAAAATCAAAAATATGATAATAAATATGTAATATCACAATTTATTAATTTTACATCGCTATAATTGCATGTATATACAAATTAGCATTTTAGTAGTGCCACAAATGCCAGCTAAACACACTGGTTTTGTATTTACATACAATTAGTTGTGACGCATAAGCACATACTTAAAGAAAAAGTGGCGCCACTTTCAGGTCTCACACAGATGCCGGCTTTTTTAGGTGTTTGTGATGCTTCTTAAGGGCCCACATGCTCAGCATAGGTCAAAATAGAGCGTTTATGGTATTTTCAGAGCATAACCCTGGACATTCTTTAAACGTTGTAGATAATCTATTTATATAATTTTGAAGCCTTATTATCCTTTATATTTATTTTAAACATTTGATGACTGCATAAAGTATTTTTATTACAAAAAATAGTATTCTTTTAAACCTCTCGCTCTAATGTTTTAGAATATAGTCATATTACAGTACATCCATGTGCAGTGGTGTTAAGATTTTTTAGGTTTATTAAGTTTTAAATGCATTTACAAAACCATTAGTAAAATTAATGTTAACAATATATAGTGACATATTTACAATAAAAAATTATATTTTATAATCTTTGTGATCCAAAATTTGACAAGAATTAGGAATTTTATTATTCAAAAAATGGGCACGATTAACACAATTGAAGATAATTCTAAAGATACTAATTATAAGCTATGTCTTTGACCATTCAAATGTGATAAACATCCTACGAATAATGATTGCTCTATAATAATTATTGTTATCATGTTAACTAATTGATATCATGTTAACGCGCGTGTTTGAACATGTACCTAACCGAAAAAAAATGGTAAATGTTCAAACACGTGCGTTAACATGATCTTAATCCCTGCTTCATTAATCGTTTGTCAATTTATGTGCTACGGCCGTATGTTGTAGCTTAACCACTGGGGAATGCCAATAGAAATGGCGTATTTCAAAAAAATACTACCTTATTCTTAGATCAATAATTATTATAAAGCAAACATTATTCGTAAGATGTTTATCACATTTGAATAGTCAAAGACATAGCTTATAATCAGTATCTTTAGAATTATCTTCAAATGTGTTATTCGTGCCCATTTTTGAATAATAAAATGCCTAATTCTTGTCAAATTTGGGATCAACAAGATTATAAAATATAATTTTTTTATTGTAAATATGTCACTATATAATGTTAACATTAATTTTAGTAATGGTTTTGTAAATGCGTTTAAAAATTAATAAACCTAAAAAATCTTAACACCACTGCACATGGACGTACTGAAATATGACTATATTCTAAAACATTAGAGCGAGAGGTTTAAAAGAATACTATTTTTTGTAATAAAAATACTTTATGCAGTCATCAAATGTTTAAAATAAATATAAAGGATAATAAGGCTTCGAAATTATATAAATAGATTATCTACAACGTTTAAGGAATGTCCAGGGTTATGCTCTGAAAATACCATAAAAGCTCAATTTTGACCCACTATGCTGAGCATGTGGGCCGTCAAGAACCCCAGTATGTAATGATGCTTAATGCCTATTTTTTAGACATGTCAAACTGGATGCGTGAACATCGGTTAGTTACATTGAGGTCCATGCCGTATAAAAGACATGTGATTAAATCACTCGCAAAACTATTTTGGAGTGACACTGCTCTATTTTGACAGTTGGATGTACTGTGAATGCCCAAATTAAGCAAAACTTCTCAAATATCAATGCAAAATGTGAGTAATATGAGCAAATTATTTTCAAACACTGATTTTGCAAAGGCGAATAAAAGCTTTTTTATCATTACATTTCTATGGCGCTAAATAAAATATAATTAATTGTATTTAAAATATAAAAATATCTTCATTTTATCCTACTAGCTATTAAATTAGTATATGGATTGAATCTCTAATAATTAAACAAAAATATCTTCAGAGGCGGCATAATAACCTTGCTAAGTATCTATGGTTTCATAGTGCATAGTATTCGTTTTAATATTTACAAATTCAATTCAATTGACTAGGTAATTTAATTGAAAACATAATATTTTTAAACAAAAGCTGAAGAAACCAAACTGTTGATCGATTAAAGCAATTTGTTTGTAAGTAGTAGTAACTTTTTCACAATAAAATGAAAGAATTAAAACACAATTCTATAACTTTAAACAAAGCCAGAATGAAAGTATGATGAATCATATTATAGCAGTTGCGAAGGGTAGATGTAGGCTGTGGAGATTCGATATAAATAGTGCACGATAAACTTTTTCAGTCATACTTATTTGTTTTCATTGCACTAAGCACATAAATTGCAGATGGTGATCGTTAGTCTTCAAAATTTCATTAAACACCTCCTAGACCAAACCATAACAGTAGAGGTAGACTATTGAGATCCGACAAAAATAATGCACACTTCGTCAGTCATACTTAATTATTTTCTTTCAACTCGACTAAACTCTGCCTAAATCAAATCATACTAGATGAAATACATTCTTCTATCTATAAAATATCCAATATCTATTATGGTTTGCTTTAGTTTGAATTTTAAAAACTAACCATTACCATCTGCAATTTGTATTCTTAGTTTGATGAAAACAAATAATTATTAGTTTAGTGTACACTATTTATGTTGGATCTCCACAGCCTACCTCCACCCTTCGCCACTGTATTATAGGTAAGTAGCTACCAGTGGTGAAAACTGCCTGTTGACCAGAGGGAAACGTTTATAACAAACGAATACAATAACAAAACACACTTGAAAAGTGATCAATCAAATTGTAACAATATGGCTATCTACAAAATTAGTAATGCCTAGTAAGCAAGTTCAGTTCAGCTCATTTTTAATTATGTCAGTATGGATAAGTACTGATCATTCTTATTTCTCAAAAGTGTAGCATTTACCACTAATGTTCATACAATATAATATAATATTAGTTTACACACTTAATAATTTTATACTATTATAAAGATTCACTAGTTTCTTATGTTATTTTCCAACGGATGAAATAATAAATCAATTTGCATAACTCATGTCAATTGCAGATATTATCAGTCACTCAGGACTCGAAATGGACCAGAGCACACCGGAGCGCCGTTCCGGGTCATAAAATTCCCAAAATTATCGCTCCGTTTTATGGAAAAATTTATTTGACCATCTGAGGTAGACGAGCCATATTACAAAGAATCTAACACATTTATTTTTATAAAATACACATAAAATTAGAAAACTATGTATGTAAAATTATCGAGCACTCCGGTTCGTAAAATTTTTCATTTCGAGTGCCGCAGTCACTAGTCAAGGTATCGAGTCTCGCCACTGATAGGAACATAAATATTATAAAAATTGATATTTTAAAATGAAACAATCCGATTATTATTCTAAAATATTCATAATATATAAAAAAGAGCATAGAAAAGGGCATGCAGTAGTAGAATAGAATAGAAAGACATGCGTAGAATGGAGTGTATAAAATTGTGAGTAATATTGACATTGGCAACACTTACATACCACCAAAGGACACATATTTAAAGACATTATAAAAATATTATTTTCATAAAAATTCATTTTAATTATCTAATTTTATATTATTATAATATCATATTAAAGACAGCAGCATCATTGAGAAATCTTTCCAAATGTTCTGTTAATTTTTTAATTTATTGTAAAACCATAATATAATAAATTAATTATTAGTATCAATCAAATTATTATAAAACACATAATAGACAATGCGTTGTATTTCTTTATTGATTAGATCAAATTTGTGATGTCAGCTATTATTTTTGTATAAAATAATAATAACGCACTCATATTATTAGGTGTAGATATTATAGTACGTAGGTAATAGGTATGTCAAATTTGATGATCAATTATTTTTAAAATTAATAGTAGTATCTACAATCGAAATGACATACTGATTGATTACGCACAAAAAATAATTCCTACACAAGGTTTTACATGTTGTGCTATAATATAATACTACAATAATTGATTTTTATTGCCATAGCAGCTAATTCAGTGCCTACCTACCTATTAATGTTTTATGAGTCATCAATGTGCTTGAAAATTATAGTTTTGAAGCTATTCATAAGAAAATTATCATTTATTTTTCATTTAATCGTGAAAGGGTGTTTACACACAATCCTTCTCTTACTAACGTCTCTAAAGATGTAGCTTAAAATTGAATAATAATTATATCTCAGCGTTATTAAAGAATTCTTATTTATTTATTTTATTATGTGGGTATTTTTGTAAGTGTAGAAAGGGGTTTCCACATTTAAGACATAGTTGAGACAGGAAGAGTATCAGGCATACACAAGAGAGAGTTTTTTTTAAAGAGCCATCGACCATAGAATATTGCCACAACATAAAATGTTTACACCACCAATAAAATAAGTAGTGCCAACAAGACCTGTTGCGGAGTCTCACTCACCAATTTGCCGTTTATTTTGTTTTTTTATAGCTAATTTATAGGTGGTTTAGACGAAGTTAGCTGTAATATCAAAAGGTGACGATTAGTAGGTACACATAAGGGTGAAACTAATACTCAATTGAGCAGCTGGGTAGAAGAGGAGTGTAAAAAGATAACTATTCTAGTTTTGAGAAAAAAAAAATGACAACTATCGACACCTGTTGGTGTCATTTATCATATTATCATAGAAGAAAACGAGACGTATAAAAAGAATACCGTAACAGATTGTATCAATAATTATACTTAGGCCCCTCTTCTATCCAGTTCCTCAATCATAAGTGATCTAGAAATTGAAGTAACATAGATTTTTTTAAATACCTCTCTCCAGTTTTTTCAGTGGATTCAGCATTTACTTGGTGGTAATTCATGATACTTTTAAAAATGCTTGATGAATCACTTTGTATTCACGGTATATCAATTTGTTTTATTTTTATACAACACATGTTTCGTTTACATTATAAACTTTATAAAGTATAAGTAGGTACCATTCTTCTAATCTAAGGGCTTATTTTTCTTTGTGTCTTATCTTGTGGAAGAAATCTAATAACATAGTTAGGTAAAAATAAACCTTTAGGTAATAGTGGTCATATCTACGGATTAAAGTGCGACGACTGTAATGCTTTAATTATATAATCAGACTTTTTGACTCGTAGTGAGTAATCTACATGCAATGATTCAGGTACCTACCAATTGCATTGTGTCGACCTTGTTATGGTTGGTTTAATTGTTTATAATGTACATTGTTGTACAAATTAGGAGTAACTAAAAGTATCTTTAGGTCACTACTAAAGTACTACCTGTATTTTATTATTTTAATTGTCACCGCAATTATTCATAATGGCAAATGTCAAAACATTGCATAGGCTAGTGACAGCAAATATTTTACAGCTAGGTTTTAGACATTCTTTGGTAATCGTCGAAGTTAATCTTATAGCGCCTGTGCACGTGCATGGATGTACTGGCAGCAATAGTGAGTATTTTAAACTGTCGTGACAATAACTGTTTAGACGTAAAAGTGCTGATTGTCTCTCCAATTCATTCTTTAAGAGTGAGCAAGATGCGATATTGTTATTTTATGGTACTATTTCATATTATTTGACAGGTAGTGAAAATCAGTCAGCCTGAAAATTCGTTCATAGTTCGTTTTTTTGCCAGCAGGTTCGCCTTCATCATTCTGAGGCCCAGATCGAAAAATCCTACTGTCGCCTGAAAATTCAGAAGCTTCCAAACTTTTTTGATTCATGCATGCAATCTTGCCACCTGCAGGATAATACATGTTTACCCATACATTTTCTTTTTATGGCTGCGATAACATTTACTTGCAACAGTAAATCCATGCACGCGTAAACGGGGTATGAGGCTCCAATCGTTGTGTTGGGTAGGGCAATAATAGAAATATTTCTATTTCGCTTGTGACTGTGAATATTCAAATTAACATTTCTCGATCAGTTCACACAGGCGGTGGAAGTCAGAAAATCTGAATGTGTGATTAGATTTTTATCAAGCAGAGACAATGTAAACGGGAACGTCACGTCGCTTAAAATTGGAACAATTTCATATATTAAGAATACAAAGTGACACAACAACATAAAAAAAACCTCTCTCCAGGGTTGTACTTACCAATTATAAGAGCCAGAATTATTATTCCAATTATACCCGCAATGACCATCATCTGAAATTAAAAACAAAATTAAAATAATTACAGGATAAAAAGAACTTTTTATATACTTACCACGTTTTTATATATTCTGTTGAATCATATAAATGTGACAATTCTATGTATTAATAAAAAGTTTTTATTGTACTTGATAGAAATACTGAATAAATATTATAGAATACTGAAATGACATTTTGATTTCCATAGGAACGCACGTATATATTAATAATTTAGTTGCTAGGACCCCCTTAGCAACCAACAATAATAACTTTCCATACAAAACAGAATTCAATTCTGCTTAAAAATGGCTATTCATTCTTATTAAAAGAATGCGTTGTCGTCCTGTTCTGATATATTCTAAAAGTTTCAAATGTCTAGCTAGTCGGGAAGTATAGTTCTTTAATCGTCCAATAAAAATCTTGGACAAACAAGAAAAAAATGTACTGGACACACAAGAAAAAAAATTTACCGGACAAACAAGAATATCAGCTGATAAAAATGTGGTAAAATACATTTTTTCCAATTAAAACTGAAGCTTCTTATGGAAGGGAAGTTAAAATCAACCTCACTTGTTTCATGGTTCCAGTGTAGAGGTACATAATTTATTGTTCCATATTTGAGCAGAATTGACAACAATTTATCTTTATTAAAAAAAACTGAAACTGAATGAAGGTATACAATATAGAAAAGAGAAGTTATAAGTACCTAACTTGTTTAATTACCTACGCTAACCAATTTTTTCTGTACTAGTTTTATTCTTTTTTTATTTAAGAGTGTTTTCTGTATGAGATGCTCGCTTCGCCATAAAATCATTGCAGGACAGCTACTGTCTGACAACAAGATCTCGTTGATAACAGGAAGTCGCTGTAGTCGCATATAGATGACTTCTTAGTGACGTACCTGTGATGACGCATGTTTAAATAATATATCGGCTCCCTTTTTCTTCGCAATAAACCAACATTTTACTAATAATAATTTTATTCTAATATCACTCCTGATAGTTTTAGACATATTTTTATCATAAAAATCATCAAATTGCGTAAATTGGGTACACCACGGAAGCATAAAATGAAATGATAAATTTGGGGGCGCTCCTCATTTGAAAACGGAAGTGCGATTAACTGCACAGGAGGGGCTTATTAGTTCACAGTTTTAACACGGGGACAAGAAGTTAATAATATTACTAAATTTTTAGCAATCAGTGATGACTAAATTACAAACTAAATTAGCGCTAAACCGGTCATAAAATAGAACTAACATGCTTTTTCCTACACGTCTCCACACCCCTCATGTAGACGTATACCGTGGCGTAAAGATCATTAGTCGCTCTTAAATTTAATATTTTGCTGAGAGCGTCTGAGAGCAACTTTCCAAATCCTTCATCAGTGTGCACTAGAGTGTGCGCGATTTCTATTCTGATATAATATATTACGGTAAATCGATGAGAAAAGATCTTCAGTAAAACCACCAAAGAGTATAAATGATGTAAACTTTTTGAAAATTGACCATGACGCAATTGTCGACCTGTCCAACTGAGGGTCGGACCGACTTGAGAAGCTCTTCCCAGTCTTCCCTTTCAAACGACATATGGGCACACTCCCAGGGGATGTGATCTGCATCCTGCAATTCGCCACAAAAGCAAGTCGGAAATTATTTTAGGCCTAACTGACAGATCCTGCAAGAAAAATCACTATGTCAGGTTAAGAACTGAGAAGTCTAATGGTCTGGAGTCAATTTAGTTATCTCCATGCGCCACTTAATTTTCAAAAAAAAAATGCGTTTGTCTCTGTAAAGATGTGGTCTATGGCTCCTGTCATGCACGCAACGCGGCGTCAAACGCCAGAGCGTGTACGTACAACAGCTCTTCGAGCGCACCGGTCCACGGATCCAAGGCGGTTGAAATAGACCGGAACGCAACTCTTCTTCATGAAATCCTTGAAAGTATATATCTCTTCGTTTCGTAGAAAATTATAAATGGCAAGCAGGCTCGTGAGTTATATATAAAACAGTTAAATTCTATTATACGTATGTATAACATATTCTTTCTTAGAGTTGAATACAAAACGCACTGTAGATAACTTACAAAATATCGAAAGCGCTCCGGTAAAAAAAATTAGGTACCGCCTACTTTAATAGATAAAATTAATATTCAAGTCTTTGTCAAACCTTCAAATTTTGCAACCAGAATTTGCTCTTCAATTTTCCAGCCTGCTGTTCGAATTGCGAAGCACCTTGTTGTAAAGCATCTGAAAAATATAAAAATTAAATTAAATATTCGCAAAAAAACATTTTTAATCAGAAGCACCAGAAGTTACCCTTCCCTATAATAAATACAAAACAGTTCAGGCAACATTTCAAATCAAAGAATCAACAAATAATATTGCACACATAGCTCATATTAGTAATAAGAAGTTTACCTATAGTTACCTATTAGTTCAACTATATCAAAGTTGATAATGTCCCTTTGAGGAGGACGAAACCGGTCCAAAATTTATTTAAAAAAGTGGAATAAGTACTATAAAATTATGGTTTATTTAATTAATCAAATAGTTTATTTAAGACAATCTTATGATTGTGCCTTCGATACCAAACTTCTGCATACAAGCGATGTGAAGCGTTTCAAGAATGCAACAGGTAGGTACCTACTATACAGTCATAATATTATTGTATGGTACCTATTATGCCAATTATGCGTAATATCATTTTTTATTCAAAACTATGCTGAAAAAAAAACTACGATATACAGTTTTTAAAATCTTAATATGAGAGAATTATGGAAACATGAAACAATAGTTCAATACGGGACTTATAGTTCATATGGGACTAAAGTGGTGCGGTTTTTTCTCTCAGTTGAAATTCTGTTTCACCAACATCCAAATTGATTATTATAATATAAACTTAATTTAATAAAAAGAATCATTTCTTACAGGTAACAAAGGAGTAGGTATATAAAAATGGATATTTATTACAATTAAATTTCCGGTCCAGATCGGAGATTAAATTTAATGTATTTTTAGCACGAACGGTTGTTATGTATTTGTTCGACCAATGCATTTGATAATAAATATTGATTAAAGAATCATTAAGTCGAGCCCTATCCACATCTAATCTTCAATCCACTGTGGGTACCTAAATGATAAGTATGTTGTTATTTTTTAATCCCCGTGACGATGTGTCTCAAATTATCATCAACAATTTTTTACCTGCTCGGTCGTCCAACTCAGAAAGTTTTTGATCTCTCTCCAAAACTTTTTCCACATTCGTTTTCATAATATCCACAACCTGTAATAAAAAGAAAAACATTATAGTGTTAATGGTAAAGAATATCTAAGTTGTATTATAATGTTCTTTAAGCAGTGACGACCCTAGACAAAATGCCGCCTCTGGGCAGCGCCATAATGCTGCCCTATTTTTTTTTATATAGTATTTTTTATCACCAGTGATAGTGTTGTTTCTGGTCACCAAGGACGTCAAAAGGCAACAAAAGTAAACTAGACATCACTAACCCGACAAAAAATTAAAATCCTGTTAAACCTTTTGTGCTACATTTTTTTGAACCAGTTAGCTGAATTTTTGAAAGTAAAGATATTTTCGTTATTAAGTATTCAGTTTAGGTAGTTATTTCTATATATACGAAATGATTTTCCTCGGTTTGCCGTCCTTCGAATAACTGCCGCCACCAAGCGACGATCAATCTGCCTACCCCCACGGGACGTCACTGTCTTTTAGTGGATAGTATCTGCAGCTATGCTACAAGATCGGTCTAAGATGACTAGTCAATAGGCGCAATATACGTGACACGCTGGACCGCTGGATGTGGAGCAATCTTGTGCATGCCTTATGCTCCGAGACAGGAGCGTGACAGGGTAACTTCCCGGTGCCAAATACTAAACTAAAATTTATTTCGATAACACGAATTCACTGTAAGGAATAAGTAGATACATACTATACTATATAAAAAATAGCTAACGATTATACTGATATTATTATTATAAGAGTGAAAATTATAACATCTATAATCACAGATAAAAATAAATAAAACGTATACAGTTAGCCTTCGGTAAATTAAATGATATTCTACATCATAATTCTCTTGTGCAAAACATGATAATAATATGTACGTTTTTTAGCAAATTGAGTTATGAATATCTTCAGCCTCGTCTCAGTGAGATCTACAAGATATCAAAATATGGTACTACGTCTAAAAAATAATCTGTGTCTATATATTGTGATATGTCCATTTTTTGTGTTTATTTCGAAGTTTAAATTGCTCTCATGAACAATTTAGAAAAACGAACATATCGTGTTTTACCATCATACTACATTACAATAATAGAATATTATAACATAATTCGGAATAGGTACTTCAAAAACATACTTACCTACCTATTTGAAAAATGTTTTGAGAAAATATCGATGCCTGGTGGTATAATAATATACATATTTAGTACGAAATGTTGCAATCTTAAATCTTGTGAATTGGAAAACTAATGAGAAACTCTTTGTTTCTCGAGCTTTTAATCAAGAAATTTCAAAATTCTCATTGAAAGGAAAGCTAAAAAAGCTCTGAACGTTGAGTTTTCCACGAAACAAATGAAACCGCCCTAGTTGGGAAAAATCTCTAGAATATTGAAACCAATCTCAAATAGAAAAACTAACAGATATCAAATTTAATGATCTTAATTTTTATGTGAATATCTATTATAGCCAGACCTCGTCAACTTGGGCTTGCGTCTGTTGCAAGCGTCTTTGGGCGGCCAGCTGTTGTGGGGTTCGCGGTCCTCCCGTGACCCCACCATCGCCTCCCGCACTGCCGCTCGCGAGACCTCCCTCGGAAGCCCTGAAATATAATGAAATCATATCATTACTCACATCTTTTTTCCCGTCAATATAAGATGTAGTATAACGTGTGGTGAGTTCTTGTGTCATCCAATAACTCTTTACACATATTAGTGTTATCCAAATGGTATTCCGCGGGATCCCAGGATTATCTGAGATCAAATTAAGGGTTTTTCTTGTATTTTTAGTGATTTTTGTATTTTTAAATGAATCCACTCGATTTATTGAGTTGTCGCCACTCAGCATCATATTATGAAGCACTAACCGCGACCCCCAATATTATAGTCAAGTAACTTGCGACCCTTCGACACACATATTGGATAAATGGTCATTTTATAGTAAGGAAACACACTAAAAATAATTATAAAATAAAATTCTACACATGAATCATTTATTAACTATATCAATCTTCGTAGCACATCGAATTTCATCGCACATCATGTAAATATTCTTCACATATACTAAACTTATATTATACTATTAAAGCAAATTTGTGGTGTATGTATATCTTATTTAACTGGTCGCGCCGCCCCCCCCCCCCCTCCTAAGCCCGGTATCAAGAGAGTGGTCGTTCTTCAGTCCGAAGCCTTGAGCATACAGCACTCATTAGTAATCCCGATTTTTTTATCTGCCGTTTTTCTGCGTTCCACAGGATTGCTTAACTTTATTTCGTCGCTTGGTTCATGATTATTCAAAGAATTCACATAACAAACATACGCAGCCTCCTAATCTTAATTAAATGAACCCCATTGGCCTCATACAATAACTCTCCCTCAAATTGTTACCATACCCGGCCTATAGATAAAGCCTAAGATTTTTCTCTAGAAAATATTATTTAGGGGCGGTTTATTTTCTAAAACTAATATTAAAACCTCCTACGCGTATGTGAGCACCGGTTTGAGAAAAGTCTTACAAAACATCCCTTTGGTTCATTGTATACACCAGGCGAGACTGGAAATATGTCTTGCTAGACCGAAATAACCATATTATAAATGCGCTGATGTGATTTTCTTGTTAATTTCCCATGTGATATCATGAAGGTTCACGAGAAAACCAAGGTAAACAGATTACGTACCTAGACATTATTTATGTTATACGATATAAATTAATACTAATAATAATTGGCATGTGTATAATTACAAATAAGCACATCCATACAATCTGACCGATGGTAATTTTCTATGTACCTACATAATATGACATTATAATAAAATTATTATGTAGGTACCTACATTAAAATTACAACGGTTCAAATAATGCAATGAGTCGTTCATAAATATTTGAACTACAACTGTAATATTTTATAATATAACTAACCATACGATTTTTAAGGTTTGATAGATATATAAAACGTAAAGATGCCCACTACTCACGGAAAGCACTGCCTATTCAAATGTACGAGAATCATATTAAAGTCGACACAAATATATATTTTTGGTGTACTAAATCTAAACTAATCGTAGTTTCGTATCGTTATTTTTGTAATGGGACAAAAATATTAAAAGCTTTCATTTTTAGACGGTGTTTGTATTCATAGAATGTGTGTCAGATTGTAACAGTCGATTAATTTCTAAGCATCTATCGAATTTTGGCCCCAACGTGTTTTGCCAGGAGCAGTTTACAATAATATTATTTATTAATCACGCCAAAATTTACTAAATTCTAAATACATCGAAGTGTTGTGGCAAACTCCATTTTCTTTACAAATGGCTTTTTGAAGCCTCTGAAAGTTTGATAATTAAACAAAAGTTAATATTCACAGAAATATAAATATTTAAAAATAATAATAATACAATCAACCGGGTCACAAAAATGATTCAAATGAAATAGTATAAAAGTTGAATTAATTAGAATTTATATAATATAATCATAATAAGTATTTAGATATACCTATTCATTAGCGTCATATTTCTATTAATTTGTGTACCTACCTACGATGGCCGCGTGGCATAAGCATCTGACTATAGCGTCGTGGGTCCCAGGTTCGAATCCTGAGTCTGGCAAGTACACGACATCTTGTTTTCAATTTGTGTATGAGTCAGAGTATGGACCTAATAGGTTGAGCAAGTGGCTCACATCTACAAACATCAAAATCTAGTATCTACAAACCTTCACTCTGTGGAGGCCCATATTACGATCTTATTAGGATCGGACATGGCCGGGGTACGTACTTAGCAAAACCCAAAATGCTATTGAAATGCTGCGGTTTTTTTTTGCATTTTACAAAATGTTTATATTAAATTAATTTGATTTTCTTTTGTACTGCCAAGTGAAAATTATTAGATATAGCTACTTTATCGTTTGGGCCAAAATATTATAAACTTTACTTGGGAATAAAAATATCAGAAACAAACAGTAATTTACTGAAACAAGCCAGACAAACAATTTTAATTACACGGCGAACGAACAAAAAAGTGATATCGGAAAATGAATGACGCATTCGATCACTCGAAGTGAGGAGAATGCCTGCCGCGGCGTAAATATTCGACAACCATAATAATTGGCGTGGGCAGCTAGCTAATTGGATCTCTCACACGATAATTCACAGTTCACACCATAGTACGACCGCCGACAGCTTCAGGGTGAATGACTACGAAAATAAAAATCCACCCTCCTTAAATATATTCTTTTGAAAAAATGTTTTGCGGATCTTCGTGGTTTAGGGACGAGACTCGTGTGATTGGGGATGACCAGGAGGTGTAGATGAAGAGTCGTTAGGAGGAGAGATGAGAAGTCGAGATTTGGTAGTGGTTGCTCCGATGGATGGAGGAACGAGTTTTATTTGCAGCATAAACAGTCGGTACAAGAGTATGTTACAAGAGCGTTATGATATCTACTGTTAGAATGCTGTGCGGAGCGACTTACACGAAGATTACTGATCGGACCGAGATAAAGATTGATACTAATAGGTATTTAGACTGACTAACTCATCAATATTAGGTAAATTGCGAGTCATTGTTGAGTCAAGTTTGCAATTGAGAAATCTGCTGGCCTCTGTATTATATTGCACTTCGAAGTCGGACCCTATCGAATAATGTCACGCGTGTAGAATATTCTGACTGTAGATACGACGATTGTGCGATAGTTTAAATGACTTGCTAATTATTACACTGTTGAAATAATGCTGAGAAGGCCCGAAGTCATTGACCACTACATTCGTCGCCTAAGAACTGTAGTGGGATATCGAAAAAAAGTCTTTTTTTATCTGCTTATAAAATTCATTATTTTTGTTGAGTGCTGTACTGAGATATTTGGTCTTACTAGTAAAATTTATTTGTTTGGGAAATGTACCACTATAACATTGGATAAAAAAATCCCACTATGTTAAATGTTAAACTGGGGTAACATAATTTAATAAAAATGTTACTAACGAAATATATGGTCGCATGCCTTCGGATTTTCTTTATAAATATATGAAATGATTAACAAGTTTTAAGAATATAAAATAATGAATTTCTTTAAACCTCAATATTATGTTTTTTAGATGTCCCACTATAGTTCTTAGACGACGAATATGTACCTACCATATGATAACGAGAAATTAGAAGGAATTGCGGGGAATTAGAAGATATTCCTGACTAAAATGGGTTGGCGAATGGACTAAAATCGACCAGTCTGGAAAGTTTTTGATACGTACTGCCTACATTAAGTATAGGTACAATAGGTTTGTTGATTAAAAAAAAATATTCTGAGAACGACTCAACTACAAAAATCTAAGACGAATTAGAGAAACTAACATAATCCAAAACTCCAACGTCTGGGCCACCAAAGGATGGGATGGTCATATACAATGAATTGACTTGGATTAACCACCTCAGAAAGTTTTTAACATGAAACTGTCTGGTAATAGATAAGCCACAAATTTTTAACAAAATTTTAAAACTTAATATTTAAAAAAAAGATAATACCGTTCATAAAATAAATTTCTAGATGGAGTTTAATGTTAACATTTATATCAAGGCAAGCTTTTGATTTAAGCTTTTAAAGTATGGGTTTCACAATATAAAAAATAAAATGCAATAGGTATTTGCGCATAGAATCCAATGAATACAATAATATATTTGCAAATAATCAAAGAGGTTCCAACAATACAACACAAACTGTAGAAGACTATAAACAAGAGAAAATAATATAATGCGTCTACATTCTCTTTGACATTTTCTATATTTATACAGTGACGACATTTTCTACCCACGCAAGAAAGTCTTAGGGAAAACTGCTAGAGATCTAAGAAAAGAAAATCGTCAATGAAAGAAAATGTACGTTCAATTCACAGACGGTGGGATTTAATATCTTACTTAGGTAACGTAAAGTAAACAAAGTAGTGTATGTATATTTCAATATAAAAATAAATTCATGATTAAAAACGTGAAAGGTTTCATAGTGAATTTCCAAGAAAATTGGATTCGTTACAATGGTTTCTCTGCGTGGTTATTTTTATGACCTTCTATATAACTCTAAAATATTAATAACTCTAACCAGGGACGAATTATCATCCAAACAATTTATATTTAAAATAATATTGGAGGGTTACACTATTTACATCATTAACATAACTATTAAAATAGTAGATATGAAACCTTTTCTTTATCTTATAAACCAGAGGGGGTGAACATTTTTTATATCGGAAGGCCGCATTAAGTTCGCTACAACCACATTCAAGAAAACTTTGTTAAAAAAACTAGCATTGCTCCTCTGAAAAACGAATTTGATTTTGTCAAATTAATGACGCATCTTCTCCAGAATGATTAACTGAAGCAATTTATATCATTTGTAATTTTCCATGATGATGCTAAAATATTAGAATGTTCATTCCCTTGCAAGAAATAAGATTCCTGGATTTTTACCCCCGTGTCTGTAATCCAAAACCGTTATATTGTATTCTTTACGGACTTTCCCATAAACCCACATTCATATCCGACTGTAGATAGGTACATAGCATCTTATCTTATAGAATCGTTTTTGTTATTTTGATAGGTATGCATTATTATTGCAATTATTAATTTATACAATTTGGAAAATGTTTCATCATAAATAAAAACTTACCAGATTACATCGTCAAAATACTCCAGTTTTCATTGATTTATAACTCCCGCTACTTTCGCAGAGACGCATCGCAATTTTCATAATATGACCCTTACTTTCTCGACGGATAATTTATATTTGAAAATGTATGTATCATTTTTTATTGAACATTTACTTTTGAGAACGTCTCAATTTGTAAAGTATATTGGACGAAATCCAATGGATGCGGGTTTGAGTCCCCCACGGCGTCGCATTTTAAAATAATTACAAGATAAAAAGAACTTTTTATAAACAACGTTTTCAAATTTTCTGTTGAATCATATAAACTTCACTTGACTAGCTTAACGATCAAAAAAATTTGTACTTGATAGAAATACTGAATAATGAAATGTCATTTCATATTGATTTACATAGTAACGCACGTATATATTATTTAATAATTTAGTTACTAGGACCCCCTAGCAACCAATAATGGTATCGAAATAACTTTTAATACAAAACAGAATTAACTGAAAATGATTTCAATTCTACTTAAAGATGGCTAAAAGTATTAAAAGAATGCATTGGCACCAAGTTCTGATATATTCTAAAAGTATCAAATGTCTAGCTAGTCGGGAAGTTAGTTAAAAATCGATTGCAAGATTTGTACTGGACAAACAACCACCTGACAAACAAGAATACGACCTAATAAAAATGTTGTAATAATAAAATAGGTATAAATCTCAGGTGTTTGCAAATTATGTATTTTTCAAAGATCGCAACTAGGGATTCCAAATCCCGGGATCCCGGGATCCCGAGCTATTTTCGATACCTATGAATCCCTATGGGATTGATAAACATAATCCCGGGATTTCGGGATTGATTTTTTTTATCAATTTTTATGGAAAATAAAATAAAAGCGAAAATAAAACAGAAAAAATACTTTTAATAAAAAATAACTACATTAGAAATAAACTGAGTTTGAATGAAGTTTGATTTATACCCATGTGTAGGTTGCCGATTCATTTTATTTTTTCACATGAATTATTAAAAATGAGAAAGATTGGAAAAAAACAATGCTTCGCACTTTTAACAAAGTAATTATACCATGATATCATACGTTTTACGGCAGTTTCATATTTGGCTGACTAATTAGATTTATGATGCGGAAAGGCCATAAGTACGCCATGATTATTTGCTTTACTATTTTAAATTTCGCTAATCCATTCATTATGTCTTTACTATCAGAAACAGCAATCTCATATTAAATTCACATTATTATTTATATTACAATATTATTTACTCCGTTAAACTTGTGTATTTCCAAGATTGAACGTATACAATATTAACAATAAATGTCTTAAATAGTATAAATTATACTAGATTTATTTTTGACCGATTTTATCAATGTTATTTGTAAATATAATTTTTTTATATTAACAATGGAAAAAATGCCAATCCCGGGACCAGTCCCGGGTTCCCGGGATTGTCAAATTGTAATCCCGAAATCCCGGGATCAGAATTTTGGCTCGGGATTGGATTCCCTAATCGCAACAGAACTACAACGTGTTTTGATAAATAGTATAATTGAACCGGATATTATTATGTATAATAATTTTAATATTTTTACGATAAGGCAGCCGGATGGATTTATGTATTATATTTACAAAGCCAATATTATGAATATTTAGGTGCTAAGTAGATAAAGCTAATATTTCAGTATTGTTTATTATTATTCACTGAAAAGATATCGTATTATAAAAACTAAACACATAAATATGTAACCATATGGCATATGTATGGTTTAAAATGTAAATGGTATGTCATGAAAATCAAAAGTAGGTGATGGACGTCTTGACAAAATATAGTTTTAAAATATTATATAACCACGGACATCTGATGTGTCAAAATATGGGTTTATTTCGAACGACGACGTTTACAGTAATAATATTTTATGGTATTAATATATTTTATGTAAGGTAATAATGATTATTTGAAGAATAAAAAAATACGTAATAATAGTAAATTAGAGATAATTAGCGAGAGGTGCTAGATTAGTAAATGCGCTCCCTAAAGACATAGAAATTTTCAATGATGTACTTTGCAATTTGTTTTTGAAACTTTATTTAACTGTATAAAATTGTATGTTTTTTGTTTTCAAAATTTTATTTTTCTGTATTAAATTATTGTACTTACTTAAGTTTGTTATGATTTAATTTTTTTCTGTTATTATTATTATTATATATATTCTCTTCTTCTCCCTTGTGAGGGTAATATTTGTTATAATGTAAATCTCATGTTGTGTACGTATTTAGATTTGTTATGTCCACAATGTTTTGTATTCTTAAATAAATAAATAATATATATTTTCTACAAATTCTGTAGATTGTCCAGACTAAACTCACGAAGATACCACAAATTCTACATTTTTGACATTTGGGGTGTGTGGGCTTTACGTATACCTAATTCGAGCGCTTATTTTCCATGAGTCATTTTATATGATTAGATACCTACCAATGGCATCCAACGTTCAGCAAACTCAAAGTACCTATCAATGTTTGTCCAATTATTTGATGCAAACATCCTCCTACCGTAGGTACTTTCAATTAACCTTCGTCCTAACTTTTCGAGCTTTTCCACTAATACAGTTACCTGTTTTCACACATATATAAATAAAACATCAAAGTAGGCATCAACCTAGATGGGAGCTTTTGATAATAATATATTAGCAACAAGTAGTCTCTGGTCACCGAGAGATTTTAATGGATTTTTTATCATTACATACTTACTCAGTAGCAATCTTATGCAAATACATATTGACAGATTTTGTATTTATAAAGATATGTTTTTAACATTTTCAATTTCGAGTATAAAATTCTTTTTTAAAAATTATAAAATTAAAGGTAGGTAGGTAGGTACCCACTATGAATGTTCTTGTAGATGTAGATGTACGATTATGGCCATATTAAATTCATTACGTATATATCAAGTACTTAACTGAATATATTATACGAGTAGATACTTGCACAATATATATATATATACGTAATATCTAGATAATTTAAGTTATTAATTATTGATAATGTTGATCTGAGAGTGCACTATGATATTCATGTTGCTTATCCACGTACGAAATCAAATCATTGCGATTTTCTCATTTATATGGTAAATTCAACAAACTTGTTGGGTAAGTGAGTTAGGCTGGAATCCCAAACAAAATGTTGTATGGATGCCATGGCAAGAATGGTGTCAAAGACTCGCCGCTGGTTAACAATAATTAGTGGAGAGAAGAGCTGATACAAGACAGTTACTGATAAAAAATAAAATAAAAAGCATACATTCCAACTACCAACGTAGGTACCTAGTAAACATAACAAGGCATCTCTTCCTTATCCAATTAAGCAATTATTATTGAGGATGACTGTGATAATAATATATAATAATATAAGTGAATTTTTTGTTTACAAAAAATACGTATTTGTGTAAGTTTCGCCCTACCTACTAATTTTGTGAGAAATGTGCATCTTTTTAAAGATTTTAACTTACTGCTTAGAGGCCCCATTTTAAATCTTCTAACGAATTGATTTGAACATTGCAAAGAAAATCGCCGTTGGAGTGAAGACTAAACATCGCGGAGGAGGAACACTATGAGGCTGTAGCGTGAATGAAGAAGAATGGTAGTCGGGTATCATTGATAAGTATCTATGGCGTATCTGTACAATATTCGTGATACCATTATAATACCATATTATTTATTTAAAAAATGCCATAAATGCACTTAACTAAAGTAATGTACTAATTTTACCTGAGTATTCAAAGCACTATTTGTTCAGCTTGATATTAAATTAAATTGCATAAACAGGTACGTATGTATGTTAAAAATATTAATAAATTATCATGATATCAAAATTAAGGTGTACCTACCACTTAGATATTTTTAAGTTGAAAATGCCAACATGTTCCCCGTATGTTTCAGTTTCTCAAATGTCTCATAGAAGCACACAGTTACATAATATTATTATCAATCGGATAATTACAATTTTTTAGATCTTTTGCAAGTTGGGAGCCATGAAGTAATACCTATCAGCAAATATTAAGACCAAGATAATGTACCAACTGTATCTGTAAAAAGAACAGTTATCGACTTAAATTTAAATATATAATATACTTATCTCAAAACTAGGTTTGGATATAACGAAATAACATATTCAGTATCTAGATAGGTGGAGTGTCCCTATGTGTTTGTAGATACATAAATATTTTTTCTTGTATAGTAACCGTTTTACGCTTATAATACGAGTGCAAGGGTGTTTTATGTCAGTGCAGCTCTGCTAGATAAATAAGTACAAAATGTGAACTTAATAATAACATAAATCTGCAGTGCAAAAGCACTAGCTAATTTCATCATTAACCCTTTAGGTATTCAGTCTCTACGTCCTAAAGTAGGTACCGATACCTATGCGAGTACTTGCGAGTGTCAATATTGAGGTAGGGGAATATAACGGAATCATAACAATCGAGTAGATAAAGGCAAGCAATTTTATGTAAAATATATTTGGCTGGATCAATATTTAGATTTAAAAAGAAATAAAAAATAATAAGAAACATCCAATCTCCGATCAGAAGTGCAGCCTGAATGGACAGATATCACAGGTAGGTACTTCCCTATCGCTGTGCGCCGGTTCAAGCACACAGCGAAATAATTGGAAATCCCTGAAGAGTTTGCCGAGTGAAATTAAAGTCCATCGATCGAAAACCCACCACAGTTTGACTTTAAAAGAAATATTAATGTATTATGCATATACATATAAGATAAGTAAGTATATAAATATATGCATACTTGTACAAAAAGAGGCATTAGCGTTTTGCTTAGTAAGGTTTCGCAGTAGTAATAGAACATTCTCGCAGTGATTGAAATACCCGGTCATATTATAAGGGTGAATATATTAGTAAACAAGTTTAGAATTCACTAACTCTGCGATAAATTGAATTAAATATAATTGGTATATCATGATTGCCTCATTTATTACGTAAAGCAACATGGCAATTATTGGAATTACAGTTTTTGGATAAGGCACTAGGCTATAACTATAATATATCTACCTACGGAATTTTCAAAATCAATAACACAGTACTTAGCAGAGAAGAAAAAGAAAATATTTTACATTTGATTTAAAAACAAATTATTAAAAATTATAAACATAATTAACTTATTTTATATCTTCAGAAAATTGTAAAATGAAAAATAATATGTCACCCTTGCGACAGACAGCGTCATTATAAAGGTATGCATAGGGAGAACTGGACGCCAGGACAAGTGGGCGCCGCACTATCAAATTAAACAACTTTCATTAATGAAATAAATAGACGTTCGTTACGGTTTACTACAGAAAGTAGACGAGGAAGTTTAATAAGTTTCTATCTACTACTTGGTAGTTTTAATTGATTTTGCTCTTAACAAATTGTTTTATTATTGCGGATTGAGAATTATTGTGCCTAACGCTTCATATAAAAATAAAAGGACTCTTTTCTCGTTGGAACTTAAACATTTATGCACAATTAAATCATTATTTAAGTATTAAATATATATTTTAAAAGTAGGTACCTATAATTCACGAACATCTATTTATTTTCGAATTTAATTTGATTTCGTTGCACCCAAATGTCCCGGCGTCGAATCGTTCTAGACCCTTTTATAATATAGGTACTACTAGTAAACCAGTCATGCGATAACGTATCTTGAAGAACGTAGAGTTACAAAAGTAACATTTCTGGGAACACAAGCATAATTAATACGTAGTACCTATGGAAGGATGCCAAATAAATCCACGAGGAATTAGAGAGATTAAATAAAAGAAAAATCACTCGTCGGGTAAACAATATTTGTATTATTATACTTAGTATTGTTTTGAAAACATACCTCGTTTAGTCTTTTTCAGAGATTTTTTGTAATACGTTTTAATTAACAATTTCATATTGTGACCCAGGTATTTTATTCAAGTCATCGCAAGTCACATCAAGTCACACAGAAATAGGTTCATAGTTTTTTTTTTCAATATTTCGAGTATAATACGGAATTAGATGTAAGTGGATACATTGTTTTGTTACTTTGTAAAATATAGTTACATAAAAACCGTATCCCATAAAAATCAAATACGTACCTGTAAATTAATACTTATTTTACCTAGGTATAAATCGGTTTTTTACCTTTGCAAATAGGAAATAATAATTTACAATAATTATGATTCTCAACAAAAATCTGTATGGACAGCGGTCATATAAGTATTTTATTTAATTTCAGGATTTTTTACTAGTTCCTGGTTTACATTGTGGCTACCTACTGCTTTATTCAGGAATAAATAAAAGAAAACCCCACTAGATTGACTATATTATGAATGTTCTGTATATATATATATAGTAAGCAGACAAGAGTACCTACGCGATATGATAGAAGTCGCCGAGCTGATAAAATGGTAATGGGACGGACATGCCACTCGACGAGTGGATAACTGCTGGATAATTAATGCGGTCATACAGTAGTCCTCAGGGGGCCCTATCGACAACGTTGGGCCGCAATAAAAATCTGAGCTACTATCAACTATTCATCAAGTCCGGTAGGTGTAGGTACAGCGAAGACCTAGTGACCGAGGAGAGTGAAAAAAACTATAAAGACGCCTTCATTACAACGTTTTTATTAGCTCATATTCTTATTTGTCCGATGGTTGTTTATCCAGTACAAATCTTGCAATCGATTTTTAACTAACTTCCCGACTAGCTAGACATTTGTAACTTTTAAAATATATCAGAACACGATGCCAATGCATTATTTTAATACTTTTAGCCATCTTTAAGTAGAATTGAATTAATTTTCAGTCAATTCTGTTTTGTATGAAGAGTTATTTCGGAAGAAATCCGTAATCCAATCCACTATTATTGGTTGCTAAGTGGGTGGTAAAAGCAACTAAATTAAGAATTTGTGCGTTACTATGGAAATCAAAATGACATGTCAGTACTTATTCTATATTTGTTTTGTTTGTTTGTTTTTTATTTACTTCATAATATCAAGTACAAGTTTCAGCGTATTGAGCATAAGAATTCAACAGAAAATTTAAAAACGTTGTATATAAAAAGTTCTTTTTATCTTGTAATTATTTATCAGTGAATCCGCCGGTCGATAATGATGATATATTATTATTATTGCAATCTTTGTGCAAGTGAAATAGAAATCTACCCCTATTTTTGATAACGTGTGATAGTATTATAATATTCAGAATATTTTTTTATCCATAGGTATTAGGTACATACATAATATAATATATAAGTACTAAAGTGTCTGTGGATTTGTAAAACCTTCGACCCTTTCGAGAGCCTTCTGTGACCGCAAATTGGGTCGTGACCTGATGTATCAACCGTCGGCGACATTGATTAATAGGTACAATATCTAGGTATTCTAAAAAATAGCTATCTCTATAAAAATGAGGTAAAATCTTTCTGAAAATAAAATGGTTAAGTAGGTAAGTATATATGAAAAAGTTATCATTATTGTCGAAACCTTACTAATTCCATAGCCTCTAATAATCTACTGAATTAGAATAAAACACATTATGTATAATATTGGTATTAAGTATCAAGTTGATACGTTACCTGCGCATCTATTATATACACAAGACTGCTATCGGCAGCTATCGAGGGTAGTTTATCATATGTTTGTATCGAAGTATTATGATTGTTACAATAAGTTAGCCATCTAAACAGTCAAAACTGTCTCGCTCTAAAATTTAGCACAGCCAAGAGAGGTGCTGTTAAAACATTGCTCTTATTGTAACAATTACAATTAAATTATTGTAATTGGTACAATAAGTGCTAATACTTCTATACAAAAATAATAAAAACTTCCCCTTGATAGCTGCCGATAGCGGCCGATAGCAGTCGTGTATAGAATAGATGCGCTGAACTAGTCAAAGATCGCAGTTTTGCAATATGAACACCTATTGCAATGTAGATAGAATACATACATTTTCCAACTAGGTTCCCACATACAACATGCAAGATTGAAGCAGACACGTAGGTAGGTACATGATGCTAGACAAGAAGGCGAATACGCAATATGCACCCTTATTGCAATGTGGATAGTCACATTTTTCAACAACATTAATTTGTAGAAGTACGAAAGAATAAAGTTTGTAAGAGCAGATCCAGATATCTTTGATTGACTATAAAATTATTATTAGTCTTCAGTATCAGCGTCCATTAGTAAGTCAACGATGTAAATCATGAGCATACGACCCTAGAAAGCTAGTAATAATGCGGCCCAAGTAAGTGCGATTTCACATTAATTCAAGATATATGGAAACAAGGCTTTATTAGTTATATTGTATAATATATGTTTATTAACTATAATATTATTAAGTATATAATTTCGTCGTGCCCGTGACAATTCTTCTTCACTTAGTGTGACGTAGGGAGCCAACTATTGGACACATTAATGACGTAACCATTGATAAATTAAAAATATAATAGCACAATAATATGTTATTTTACTAATGTTAGGGTATATTTACTAAAGCATGGTAATTGAGTGAATTTTAAGTATAACCAATCGACTCGACATACGGGCCAATACATGCAAAATACCTACGTGATTCCAATTCAAATCGTGTTTTCATCACATATGACTTTTGTGATAATATTGATTTCTAGTAGATACTAACAATGTTCGTAAAAGGGTTTGCAATCTCGCATAATTTCGTTATCCTGACATCTCGGAATTAGTTCTTAGTTGATTTTTAACAAAGTTACATGTTTTTTTTTCAAGTAGATTGGTGTAATTTAAAGAGAGCGGATATAGTTTATGAATAAAATAAATAATCTAAAAAATATTTTTTTACTTTCAAGGAATTATGAGATTGAGACAAAATTTCTTATAAATTTATTGAATGCACAGTGTTTTGCCAAAAATATTCCGACTAGGATGTGCTGGTCAGGTTCAACGAATGGACTACAAGATCAATTAGAAGGAAAGTTTTGGAGCGTTGGCAGGCCCACGTTAAGGTGGTTCATGGGCGCCGGCTCTTAGAATGATGAAGACTGGTATAGGAACTACAGCGTTTTTTTAGCGATGCGCTTTGGCACTAAGTAGTGTAGTAAGTGTCATTAAGTAGGTACCTACAAAATTGACTTTGAATGCCATCTAGTGGCCGTTGGTTTTATTTACCCGTCTTGAAAATGATGTAATTCCAAAAAAATGTAACATTGGTAAATCATGGATGATTTAACTCAATAACCATATTATATTTGTATACGAAACCATAATGTTTTTTGTCTCTCCTGTAAAGTAGCATTTTTGGAGTTACACAATTTTCGAGTTTCACCGACGAATAATATGTTCTTATTAGGATCGGACATGGTCGAAAGAATATAATATTATTATACCTACTCTTAAAAACTCTAAGAAATTAGTATGTACGTATGCATAGGTAATTCAGTGGCACCACAGGCAATTCGTGGGTGTATTGAGATTATTGTTTGCTGCAATATCTGTTTCAATACTTTAGCAAACAATACCACTACACATTGCAAGCCGCTTTATAGTGATTAACCTATACAAAGTACATAGGTACTTAAATGAATAAAATTAAACTGAGTTTTGTAATGAATAAATTTGGTGATAAGAATCAAATAATGTTTCATGAATATTACATAGGTACGTTAAAATCAATACTTACAATACCTACCTACTAGAAAAATATGAAGTCGCAGTGAGTATCATTTAATTATTGTATTTATTGCTTAAATTGTATAATTAAGTATTTCCATAATAGATTATTTATATTAGCATTAGTAAATTAGATAATTACTCTGTAGGTATATATTTCTAACGAGAATAAATTATTTTAAAACTGTTGTCTGTAAATGTTAAAATTGATCGTTATAAATCGCTCACTATGGTGTCCCGGAGTTCTGCCGGACTCGGGACTACCATACTAAAATTTGACTGGGATGGTAAGTAGATTTCTACTAATAGAACAGTGGAAGTGGTAGGTATATTATTATAAATTATAATATAGTACGATCCGGTTTTTTTGTAGTTTACGGTAAAACAAACATTCCATGCACCTACTTAAACTAGTCAGATGGTAAACAAAACTCACCTAGGATTACATATTATTATGAGTGGTGGGATTTAGCCCGTCCGCACTAGTTTATGTGAACTCACGCCATACAACCCAGATTTATGCGAACCGGTACATACATAATATTTATAGAGTTCAACGAACTCACTATAATCCTCGCAGTCAGTTCGAGTAACCGGTGAAATGAATGCATTACTAAATGCGTATATAGGTAAGTAATTAAATGTTATTTAGAAGCGAAAAAAATGTACACAACGTTAAATTATAAAGTGAAATTTAATAATACATGGGCAATGATACCATTGCAAAACAGCTACTTCACAGTAGAGTTATTTATATGGGGAATTTTAATATGAATATAATAATAATATTAATATCGTGGTCTTCGAAGAGTGTTTTATGCAGTAAAATTCGTGAATTGTTCACTTTTTTAAAAAGATATTTTACGAAAGATTGATAACCACAGAACAGATTAATAAATATAATTCCAATAGGCCATATCCCAATACAGTACATTTTGACGCAGGGTTTTGAATTTGTGAGTGTCCTACGAAAATGAACCACGCATTCATTATAGACATGCAAGAGTGTGTGTTGCAACCTTCAATACACCAATATTAAATGAGCGTCAGTGCATAAATCGAGAACAGTTGCCAGTATTCGACGTATGACATATTCTTGACACGTGTTTAAGTTTATTCCGTATTTTTCTACACTCGAGATCGGTTGCCTGCTTCTCCACACCTGTTAGGTATTTTAGTTCCAATTATTTCTGAGTTACTTGTTGACAATGACATTATTAATGGACGACGCACTCAATACAGTAAATAACATAAAAAAAAATAATAAAAAAAGTAAATTCGCGCATTCGCATGTATAGGTAGACGTCACGCAATTTCCATTATGCGATATCACGCATTGGGAATTTATAGCAATATGACCTTTATTGTAATGGCGTTAGAGCAGTGTTTCTAATGTCAATGTTCATTTGAGCGAACCCGTTCAAACCGAACCATTCGGCAGACCCAACAAAAAGCATCAGGAATTTACAGCAATATCACCTTTATTGTAATGGCGTTAGAACATATTATGCCATTCGGCAGACCCGACAATAAAGTGAGTGTCATTTTTTTTCCAGATGATTCGTCCATATTAATGTCATTGCCTATTGATAACAAAATTTCATAATATGCAGTATTACCAAGAGGAATATGTTCCTTCCTAACTTATATGACAACACATTTTTTAAATAAATGTCCTGTATAGGCAACAATATTAACGAAAATTGTCCTCCAAACTCTATGCATATGAACGGTCACAGCGTGTTCCGTAATGGTTATCTTTGGAAGATTTTGAATTTTGATAGCTGTCACCCGATTAGTCATCCTGAGAACACATGATAAATTAAACTAAATAATGGGAATGCAGATTATTAAATTTCTTGGTTTTGGGAGCGTTAATAGTAACACGTCTTCATAGTGTAAATAATAAATAGCATGGCAATAATATCAACGAGGCTGCCATAGTAATATTGTCTGTTAAGACATAATAATAACAATATGTAGAGTTAATCTTTCTTGTGTCATTGACAAACTGCCGCCATATGAATTGACAAGTATTTGGGAGATGGTGGCGAACCGGTTGTTGTTTTTGAATCCCATCCTTGTACTTAGTGTAGGTACCTAATGTTAAATGAATGCATATGAAAATCAATCGCAAAATATTGTGTTTAGATAATAATAAATGTCTCTACGACATAATAGAATATTATAGTTAATTTCAATTGAAAATATAGTAGTTGATAGATAAGAACTTATTCTTTTTTACGGCAATTTAACATTCGAAGTAGGTAAGTGGCGACGCAATAATATGGTAATATAATTTTTATGAAAGTGAACATATTTGCACGAACGTCAGTTAACGTAGATATTAAATTATAAGACTGCAAAGAAAATATTGTATGGTTTCCATGGAGAAATTTTCAAAATGTATAATACGTGTTTTTTGCACTATTACAGGGTTCACTATCCGAATACTTTATACCTATAAATTTTTGCACATAAACAGATTTTCCAGACAACGATTGTTGTCGTAGGAATGATGTTTGATACAGATAACGATAGATACTAACATAGCAATTGATTATTAAATAAATACATGGTTATTGTAATACTATAATTAATTGTGGTGATACCTTATATTTTAAACTTACATATTAAAAGGCTGCTGTGGATAATCCTAGTATTTAAACAGAATTCGTTGAACACTTATTTTTTTAACACGTTTGACGACACGACAGCACTCGCGCAACGCTACTCGATAAATATTTTATTAATGAATACCATAGAAACCGATAGCAATTTTACCGACGGGGTTTACTCACCCGCGAACCAAAATGTCAATACCGATTTGAAAATGGAATAAAAATTGAAACAAAAAAGTTATATTAAAAAAACAATTGAATGACAGTCTGGAAAAATGAGTGTCGATTTGCAGAAACGAGTGATGGCATGTTGTCTATGGTGAAAAAGGGACGCCTAAAACTGACAGGGAAAATCTAAAATCTCCCGTCGCCGCTGCAATGGAAAATGGGGTGATCTACTTAAATGTATGCTCGTGACGTATCGGCGTATACAGAAACGTGGTATGGACATTTTGCGCACGTGTATGTGTGCATTGATGGATTGGTGTGGGGAATTTTATCAGTTACGCGTGCGCGTCAAAATTAAATGTGGGGTAACCCGACAAAAATCAATTCACGGATGTAGAATTAATTATTTTCTTTTACTATCATTGTGCAGGATAATTTTATTTTCCGCTGGTTACGAGTTTTCATAAAACAACAATAATTTTATTCGTGAATAAACTATCATATTTTTCCCTAGGGCAAAGGTTTTCAAAGTGTGCGCCTGTGCCGCCACGTTTAATTCCCTGGAGCGCCGCAAGATATTCGAAAATGTTCGACGCAGTCAGAATGATAGATTGGATGCTTCAGAAAAATTCAACACGGCATACGGCTTTTCCCTTATCTGAAAGAGTCAAAATCTGATGACTTCATTTCCCTCCTTCTATCTGTTGAGCAGCCAATCATCACTCGGCACTTTTCATCACGTCACCTCAGAAAACAACGGTATTATAAAACACTATAAATAGGTACTTACAAATAATTGAAAACCACTGCTGACTTCCTACTGGCGCAACTTGGGTGGCTTTAATTTGTTGAAACAAATGGCACTCAAGGAAATTCCAATTTCAACATATAAAGATAATAATTATTTAGGTAGGATTAGTAGGTATTCACGGAAAAATTTAAAAAAGGGGGATCCATTTCGAAAATAATACTGAATAAAGTATAATAAAACTTTAGTAAATAACTTGGTAATTCAACATCCTTCTATCCAATGAAATTTAAAAAATGATTTAGAGAAAATGAAATATTAATGGGGCCCTACTTTTCATTCATTCAAAGTACCTGTAAATCCCTTATGGGCTTCTTGAATAATTTAATTGATCCAATGTGTTTCCACCGATGTGTATTATGACTAGGGATCCCGAGCTATTTTCGATACCTATGAATCCCGGGATTGATTTTTTTATCAATTTTTATGGAAAATAAAATAAAAGCGAAAATATAACAGAAAAAATACTTTTAATAAAAAATAACTACATTAGAAATAAACTGAGTTTGAATGAAGTTTGATTTATACCCATGTGTAAGTTGCCGATTCATTTTATTTTTTCACATAAATTATTAAAAATGGAAAGATTGGAAAAAACAATGCTTCGCACTTTTAACAAAGTGAATTACTTGATACTACCATGATATCATACGTTTTACGGCAGTTTCATATTTGGCTGACTAATTAGATTTATGAAGCGGAAAGGCCATAAGTACGCCATGATTATTTGCTTTAATCCATTCATAAGTCTTTACTATCAGAAACAGCAATCTCCTATTAAATTCACATTATAATTTATATTACAATATTATTTACTCCATTAAACTTGTGTATTTCCAAGATTGAACGTATACAATATTAACAATAAATGTCTTAAATAGTATAAATTATACTAGATTTATTTTTGACCGATTTTATCAATGTTATTTGTAAATATAAAAAAATTATATTAACAATGGAAAAAATACCAATCCCGGGATCCCGGGATTGTCAAATTGTAATCCCGAAATCCCGGGATCAGAATTTTGGCTCGGGATTGGATTCCCTAATTATGACCATGGTCCCCATAAGGGGGGAGGGGCTGACAGGGCTCTAGCCTGAGAATCCGGCGTGGTGGGTCAACCTGTTAAGTGAGATAAATACAGACCCCAAATTTACTCTAATAGCAAAAAAGTCACCTATATTAACACAATGCTTACGGGCCCTTTTAATTAATTTTGTAATTAACGTGTTAATTTAATTAAGTAATTAGCAAAAACACAATTTTGTGCGGCCCGTAAGCATTGGGTTAATATAAAAGATAAGTAGCTGCGTGAAGCAATTTGATGTGACATTATTATTGATATAATTGAATGAGAATTCACATGTAGAATTTTATTGTTTCTTGTCTAATAAAAGTAGCTATTCATCCAATATGATGAAGGGTCGTATTTTACCGGGTTACCACAAGATTGTCACTCTCAGTGCTCCCAAATAATATGATGCTTAGTGCCAACAACTCAATAATTATACAAGCAAATTTATTTAAAAATATAAAAACCATTGAAAATACATGGAATGTCCTTAATTTTACCGCGGAATACCATTTTGGTAACACTACTGTAGAAGACCACATTCCCCTTAACCTTAGCGGTATGTAGGGGTTTCCGCCAAACATCCTGGCAAGGGCGCCCGTTTCAGTATGTGGGGGCCATGTATATGACTATGACATAACCATTGAATACATACTGTTCGAAAGTTGAATCATAAATTGTTTCTGAACATTTTAATATGTCCCAATATATGAATATAAATGACCGTCGATTTATCTTATCCGACATGGATAGGAATCATTGATCATATTATACAGCTATTCTTCGTCTAGACTAGGCTTTAGTAATTCCTTAGTAGGAACTGTTGTAACTTAAACACTATGCATGCACATCTACGGTGACATTATAGCTATATAAACAAACAACTCTATATCGTCTGCTTAATACGCAAACCTTCTGCCTGTTTTAGAAAAAAGTTCAGGAGATTGTTAAAACGTATTATTTATTACAATACTTAATTAATTCTTTTATAAATAAATAAGTTTTAAATTTATGAATATCAAAAAAGAGTACACTTTGTAGAAAATACTTTTTTATTTATAAAAGAAATGTAATAAATAATAATACATCCTGAACTTTTTTCTAAAACAGACATAGAAGGTTGGCATAGTAAGACGACGATATAATTTTTTACACATGGAATAGTATGGATATATTATTTTGTCTCTAATAATAAAGACGTAAGCAGTGACGTCCCTAGACAAAATGCTGCCCCATTTTTTTTTATACAGTATTTTTTATCATCCTTTCATGACTGCAATATCTAAGAAATATGTTGTATGGATACATTTATTAACAAAATAAATACCACTAAAATATATAAAATTGAATTTAGATATAAAAAGCGAATAAACATAATATAATAATAGATAGGTAATAATTATGTTAGACACCCAAATCATCAGACACATTTGGTTTGTACCATTTGGCAATAGACAGATTATTAGATTTATCATTTTCACTATGCTCTTATTGTGCAACATGTAAATAAAATAATTTTAGCTATTTCTATATATTCCAAATGATTCTCCTCGATTTGCCGCCCTTCGAGTAACTGCCGCCGCCAAGCGACGCTCAATCTGCCTACCCCCACGGGGCGTCACTGGACGAAAGGTTGAGTGGCATATTATATTTATTTATATTAAATATTACCTATCATCTGTGGGTCAAAGCTGTAAAATGAAAACTATAGAAAATCGTCACTAGATGTAGTTACATGTACTGTATTTTGAAGCAAATAATATACATGTAAAGAAATTATTTATATAACCCTGATCTCTATTTCTGTTATTGATAATATTATAATGAAAAATTATTAGAAAACTACTTAAATTGTTTAATAATAAAATGTATAGTTACATAAGAATAGCATAAAACAGGCATGTCTGACACACCGACTGCGGGATATATTTTGGACGTTCGCACCAGTATTTTCGGAATTGACTTGTGAAAATGTAAAAACTGTGTAAATTTAGTTGTAATTACATAAAATTTTGAAGAGGAAGCATTAAAATATTCATATTTTTATTTACTTAATTAACTTACGTGATAGTTGTTTTCAGGAACCAGGCGGAAGTCTTTGAAACCTTATCGGCCTGCGGCAGAAGTGAGAATATATGAATCCTTGCCCATTAAACTGAGACGAAGTATCGTATTACTATCATGCAGTAGGATCTTTGTACAATAGAATAGTTTGACGATGAATGAAATGAAGGCCGAAACCAAGGAACAGAAAATTAATGGAAACTGCCTTACCCTACTGGGTGTGGTATAACGGGCAATGGATCTCGAGTGTGGAAAAATATGGGATAATCTTAAACACGTGTTAGTATGTTTGCCTGATAAAATTATGCATTAAAGTTTGTTGATTACACATTGGTGGCATTAATGTAACATGCATACAAAATTGAGTTCCGTCGGCATGTTTTGTTTTTGTATGGCTTGACCGCCATAAAATAACCTGCTTCAAAATATTGGTCCATGGCGATGGCTATTACATTTAGAGCATTGGAGCGGAGCTCGGAGCAGGAGCACAGAGCACTGGAGCAATCGGATTTTATCCGGAGAACCGAAAATTTGTAGTGCTCCACTGCTCCGGATGTTTTTATTATTATTAAATTTTCGTCCTAAAATCCAATGAAAATAGTATATATTTTGACACTTTGCAACACTGGAATTATTTGAAGCAAATAATGAGAGACGATTTGCTGTCGGAATTTTGTTTAATAGAATTAATAATGAAAATGACGATTATTTTAAAACTGCTTATTAAGTACACATAATGTAGCAGACCCTGGAGCGGAGCCGGAGCAAGTATTAGGCCCCGGAGCGGAGCAACTCAAAAAAGGGTCTACTCCAACACTCTGATTACATTTCTATTTCTATATATATCTATTCTGTGGCCAAAACGAATGGGAATTTGAGTATTTTTTTGTGCTAGTAAAAGATAAGTATTGTTTAAGGTGTACTGTCTCAGTGTCTTCAGCTAAATATAATGTTTGTTTATTTTTCTGAAGAATGTCAATATTATAATAGTAACAAAAGTAGATTTTTTTCAGTAATGAAATAGTCGCCTTTAGTAAATTAAGGAATATTTTTGTTTATTTGTGAAGAACAATAAAATTAGCATAAACATAATTAAAACAAAATAGCACACGTTTTCCAAAAAAACCATAAAATACTGTATACAACATAATAATAATATAAAAGATACAATGTTTTTAATGTAACAATTGAATACTTATTATTAAATATTTAAAATATACACAATACGTTAGAACAGCATACAAAAATAAATAAGCACCGTTTTAGATCAGTGTTCAGCAACCGGCAGCCCACAGGCTACTTGCATCCCAAACGTACAAATTTTGTGGCCCATAGATGGTTGACCATTCCAACATAAAATGCAGCTTGTATATTCAACTATTTCAATACATCCTATATGAACACAATGATTGAAAAAAATCTACATCATTTTATATGTTGCAAATCTGTATCTGCAGGTCTATTCTTAACGGTTATCACTTTAGCACGTTTCCGTTATTTTCATTGGTCCAAATTAACACAGAAGGCATTCTATACACTTAACAGTTATCGGCGGAGAGAGAGCTCACTATCCGAATGGAAATGGCTGAAGGAACCTTCAACTCGATGTCTGGGACTCATGACTGCACTCGATTAAAAGCAAATTCCTCCTATTCGACGCTTGCATTCTGACTGTGCTGCATTAGGTAGTGAGTTATTGCACCATACGAAGACTTAGAGCAACAGTTTCAGAATTTACCGAGACTTGTCAGCCAAAAATCAATGTGACAATAATGAAAAACAATCTTTGTGTTAAGGGCCCGCTGAAGAGCCCGCCGTTCAAATATAATTCAGTATAAAAAGGACCTCGGCTATTTAAATCGATCTTTTCGCAAAAATCACTAATCATCGGAGATTTTATTTGAAGAAATATTATTATTATTACTGATAATTTCTGCTGTGCAGAGAATTATTATTATTTTATGAACACCTGCGAGATGAAGCCGATCAGAAAACAGGGCTGTCAAAATAATATTAAGCATTCATATTTTTTAAATGTTAATTTCATCATGGTTTTTAATCAAACCTGTGCAAGTACGTACTGATAACTTGGGTGGATTTTGTAGCAAACATACTATTGATATATATACGGGTATATTATTATTATAACCCAATTCAAATTGAACATAGGTTGATACTCAAATACTATTATAGTATGTTTATGATTTCGAGAAAATAATACGATGGTATAATTAATCCATATCAATTATTTGAAAACATTACATTCGCACTTTGCACAAAATTACAAACACATTCGAAGTTTGCCGCACACGTACAGACCACGTGATATTTGTTTACGCAAAATCGTCGCTTTTCAAAATGGCGAATTTGATTACCAGATTTTACTGCGATGAATCAGTATGTTCCTTTTTGTCTTTTTTTATTCGTAGGTTTGTTTACTATGTACACCGAGAAATTTCCATTTATAAACTCGGAAACGATTTTTACAGAAGAGTTTTGGAATATAATGCAACCAAAACTGGAAAAAATTCTATCATGGGTGTTGACTTCCTGAATTAGCTAACCCCAGGTCCATGCCACTACGTGAACCACAGTGGATATTAAGCCATTTCCACACTGGCAACAAGTTGCTGGCAACCTCATTAAATTTTACGATACTTACCATAATTGCTTAAGAAATTTTACAATAATTATCGTAAAATCTAACGAGGTTGCCAGCAAATTAACTTGTTGCCAGTGTGGACCCGGCATTAGATGCACAAAACTTAAATAATATATATTATAAATAAAAATTTAAAATTATAAATATATATTATGATTTGTCACAGCCCTGATGAAATAAATGTGAAATATGAGTCTGATCAGTCACAGAGCAAATTTATTAACACAAACAACTTTGACACGACCTTTTTATATTAACTAGTAGACCAGATATTATGGACCACATGTTAAAAAATCATATTTTCAATTCTCAAGGCCAATTCTGTAGAACGTCCTCTTAAGTGTCATTGCTACAATCTTGAATTATTGCATTTTACATATTTTGTATAATAAATTAAATATTTCAGTTAGTAATTGAAGTACCTACTGGGTAAAAGGGAGGCATTAATGCATGACTATGGATTTGAGAAAAACACATTTAAATATTTTGATCCTTTTCCGCATCAATAAGTTCACATTTTAACCACTCGACGTGTTGTCATTTAAATCAAAATTATTTTTGGATTCAAGAATTTTTTTTTATCTACAATTATTCTAAATACACTCATGTCAAGAATGCCTCGATTTTACTTAGTACCCTTCTTCTCTATCCAGCTTTACAATTTTAAAATTATAGTGGAACCGCATAATGCGCAGAAGCGTTTTTTTTTCATAGGCGGTCTTGTTTTACTTTGTCATCACTAGGGCCCGGATTTATATGCTAGTGTATGTTTTGTTAGGGTGTATGCACAGCTATGGGAGTTGCACAGAAATCCGTTTCGAAAGACGCAGAATCCAGAAATAAAATCTTATTGGGCATATAAATGCATATTTGAGACATTAGTGCATATTTCATTAATAAATGCATATTTTAGGGCTTTTGCATTTATAATTTTATCGAAACATTACTAAATCAGGTAGATGCACTTGCATTTTTAATGGCATCCCCGAGCATTTCATTAATTTATCAGAAAAAGTGAAGCCAACTCGGGCACCTTTATTTAAACCACCTGTGGTTCACCTCTGTGGACGTTGAGAGATCATTTTCCGCATATAAACAAAATACTGACAGATGTGCGGAAAATTTTATGCCAGAGAATATTTAAAAAAATATTTTAACTTATTTTTTCGGACAAAAAACAGCAAATAGTAAGTTAAGTTAAGTGTGTCGTTTTTGTTTTTATAAGTCATGTTTAGTTTCCATAGTTTACATTTACATTTTGCATATCTTATTCAATTATTTGTACCTACTTGTAAACAAACTATTTTGAAAATTGTAATTGATTAACTTTATATTGATTATTTGTGTTTTTTTGTCATTATATTGTATTGCTTAAGATTATTGCTTTGTTATTCGATTTTTATCGGTAATAATGGGCGAAGTGGGTATTTAAAATATTTTTCCATAAAAATGTCAATTTTTAACTGCATATTTCTTTGGTTTTAGTGCATATTTCAATGATTTTAAGTGCATATGTGCATGCATATAATCATATTTTTTGCTGCATATAAATCCGCTTCCTAGTCATCACTCACACTCTCTCTCTCAAACCAGTTTTATTTTTTAGAGGAAACAAATCTTTTAAACCAACAAACTCAAGCAACACTATCCTATTTAAGCGAAGTCATTATTTCATACGTATAATATTTGTTATTTATTTATTTTTTCTTGATCCGACATGCCATTGAATATTTAGATATGTGCCGTTCACTAGTAAGGCTGACCACTTGTCATTGTAATATTATGATTCATTATCAATAGCTAAGAGTTCATTTTTAGCGGAGCAGTGAAATATGAGTTGTTTTATTGCTACCATCCAAGGTCCAACACTGCCTATGTGATCTATCATCAAAGATTTGTGCAATTCGTCTGCTGTTGCGGTGTCAGAACTTTCTAAAGCTGGAAAATTAAAAACATCAATTAATTTTAGCACATTATTTAATTAATAAGACCTTACAATACTGTTCTGGATACAAGTTTAACTTCAAATAAAATTAAAAATATTCAATACCATTAATAATAAAGGTTACCATATAACGAAATTTAATTAATAATTACAAGATAAAAAGAGTTTTTTTATATACAACATTTTTAAATTTTCTGTTGAATTATTATGCTCAATACGCTCAAACTTGTACTTGATATGAAGTAAATAAAAAACAAACAAACAAGCAAATATAGAATACTGAAATGTCATTTTGATTTCCATAGTAACGCACATATATATTAATAATTTAGTTGCTAGGACCACCCCCTTAACAACCAATAATAGTCTTTTACTTTTTACGGATTTTTCTGAAATAACCTTCCATACAAAACAGAATTAACTGAAAATTAATTCAATTCTGCTTAAAGATGGCTAAAAGTATTAAAAGAATGCATTGGCATCGTGTTCTGATATTTCTAAAAGTTTCAAATGTCTAGCTAGTCGGGAAGTTAGTTAAAAATCGATTGCAAGATTTGTACCGGACAAACAAGAATACGAGCTAATAAAAACGTTATAAAATAGATTAAAGTATTATTCCCACCATAGACTTTTAATGGTTCAGCTCAAATTACATTCAAAGACTCTCACTCAGATTATCCACCCAGACCATCTGCTACAGTAGCCAGCGATTGTCAAGTGTCACTTTGGATCGTTCCCTGGAGTCGTAGCCGAACTAGGATAATTTCTATTTTTAGTGCCTGACTTACTCGATGATCAGTGACAGTTGGGTCAATGTTTATAAGAAAATATCTGAATTAACTGCGAGCTTCCGAGCCAAGTGTGGCCTTGTCTTGCTTTTAATATAATGCAAATTTGATGTTTACATAATGCAGTCTGCCTGACTACATATTTATTATTTTAACAGACAATAATAAGACAAAACAAAAATAATATGCTGATAAATACAATCAGTAACTTTTTACTTGTCTAAATGTAATCTCCCATAGTCTCCTTCTATTGATATTTAAAGTAACAACATAATATAGGAAAGACTGTTTAGTGTTCCCACCGAGCTAAGTAATGGATATTTTTTGGTTTACTTATAATTATTAACAATAGCAAACTGAGCATATATTATGAAGCAATCAAATCAAGCATCAACGCGATTGAGTTGGTAACAGAATTGTTCCTTATAATTGCTATTTAAAGTTGACGACTGCGAGTCTGCTGGTGTGATTAAACCTATAGATGTATGAAAATGAAGATAGAGATTAAAAGTTTTTCCTGGTTTTTTCCATCATGGTTTATCTGCCGCACTCTATCGTCACTGTTCTGGCAGAAGACACTAATTCGAAAAAATGACATTTGAGTAAGTTATACCAAAATGTTCCTTATTTCAAACTTTACCGTCTGGAAACATTCTTAATAAATAAACTGTCTTTATTTTAAAGTCATCCTTTTTACGATTACATAATAAACTCACATGATAGACTATTTCAAACATTTTAACAACTTCAAAGTCAAATAACTCAAAACTAGTATTCTCCAGTTAATGTGTTCTGCCAGAACAGAGACGATATATTGATCTTCGACTGTACTATACATTACCAACCTTTAGCGATTTTGAGCATCTTGATCTGGACATCTCCGACCAATTTCCTTTCGTCCCACATGGATTCCATTACGCCCAATCTTTTTCTAATATTATCTAGTTTATTTCCTAATTCTGGGCTCTCGTCTAATATTTTATTTAAAATACCTGTCACTTCAATTAAAGAGACCGTTTCACTATCATGTACTTCTTGACAAGGCGTTAATACATTACTTTCATCGGGTTTATGTATTAAATTGGGACTACTCGGCATAAAAGGAATTGGGTTTACTGGGGCTAACCCAGGAGGTAATATTGGTGGTAAATTTGTGTTCTGGACAGTAGTATTCGGTGAATTGCTTAAAGGAAATGCAACCCTCTTGTTCAAGAGGTTCCTTGGTTTAGTTGCGGAGGCCTGAGCATTATAAGAAAGCGTTGGTGGGTCATTCCAGCCAGGGTCGTATTGACCTAAAAGACAAGATTAAATATTAATAAATATCTACATGCCCCGGCCAAAAAGCCAGTTGACACCAACTCTCAAAATTTATATATGAATTTGTATTATAAATTCCTTAGGGAGAGAATTAAGACTACCGCCTGGTATAATTGAGATTCTGGTAAATATGTACATTTAAATAGTGTAAACCATATGTTTGACTATGTATTCTACTATCCTGCCAAATTACAGATTTAGCAAAGTTAATAATATGTTTACTTTGCTACTACGTACAACACACTTTCATGAGCGTAGGATTGGCTTCTAGGGATTTCTATATCTATATAATGTATTATATTGGAGTTTATTTATTGTTTATGGTATGTACTTACCAAAGATTCAGATTAAAACTATATTTTATTTAATTTTTTAATTTTGTTCTTTAGAATTAAACCTATCTCAGTTTTTAGCGATTTTGAGTTACATAATAATATGGTACTGGATGTAAAATAACATATTATGTTATGTGAGAAAGAAACTCAAAAAATTTAACTGATAAAAGTTGGTTAAATACGCATCTGGTAAAAAAATTTTCAGTGGAATGTAAGTTTATTTGTGTTTGGTGTCTTAATGAGATACGTTTCTTTGGTTCTAATATGATGGATAAGTGGCTAAAATCCATTTCTTATAAAAAGCAAAAACCCATTAAAACAACCTCCACCCTGTCGAGGCCCATAAGGGCGCTTCTAAGGATCGAATATGGTAAAGTAAATCGACGAATTTTGATTTTTTTTAATTGAATTTTGAATCTTTCAGACGTAAATTGAGAGAAAAATTCAATTCTGGGCACGTAAAATCGGGGTTCGACTGTATATGATTTTGAGGAGAGATGGCACTAGTAATATTTGAGTGGTGAAATGCAAAATTTATCATATTACTGCTGTATTGTGCTAAATGCTGTTATTTCAAAATAAAAATTTCAGGATAACACTATTTTTTCAGGGGTCAAATGGACCATTTATAGACAAGTGACATACCAAAAAAACAAGTTTAAAGCCTCAATTACATTGAGCTTCTTTACGAGCTATTTATTGGCGAATTTACAATCTGCCTGTAAAGTCGCCCAGTGTAATCATCGAATAAGCTAATAAGCAGGTTGTAAACACTCTACCGAGAAAAGTTGAAAGCCGGTCAACTTTACACGCTACACGCCGGCGTGTGGGCCTACTGCGTCTGCGCAGCACCAACCTCCCGGTAAAAAAACGAACTACGTTCTGTCAAAATAGTCACTGGCTTGTGGCTTTTCAGCGAATGGAAAGTTTTGTGTGTATTCATCAAATCGCAGTAGCTGAATCGCCCGCTTTTAAATTCGCCAATAAACAGCTCGTAAAGAGGCTCAATGTAATTGAGGCTATAGGTCACAACTGCTTGTAAAACCTTTAAATTAAATAATGCAAACATAAGCATTCAAAGATATGCATACATTTTCTTAATATAGTTTTGAATTTAGGTCCATTGGTGTGTTCGCAAACATATAACTTATGGACAATTAATTATTTCAGTTTCCTAAAAACACTGCGTCACAATTCATAATAAGGTCTATTTTAGTACAGCATATTGTCAATAATATTACCTACAGATAAATATCATAAAAAGGTACTGTAAAATTATATTTATACGAAAGGACTAACGGTTATGTTTACTCTGTCAGTTTGCCTTCTTTATTTAACGTTGTATATTATGCGGAATCAAACCAGCTGTTATTTACAAGAGGTCCCTAGAAATATATGAAGTTTGGCAGGCATTCTAATAATTTTAAAATATCATTTGGTTTGGTAAAATTGCCTTATCTGTCGTAATGATAATATAGCAAATACATATTAACAATTTAAATGGGAATAATATATTACCTCTGCTATTTTTATTTGGTGTTTCATCAGGCAAAGCCATCATAAGTAGCTAGGTACCTACTTTGAAAACAATGTGTAATCCAACCTGCAAATTTTAAATCGTTTGTATTTTGATGACGCCTGAGTTCTAGACCATATCAAAGTTATATTGAGATGGAATTCAGTAAAATATTTTTCTTATATAAATTTCTGACTAAAAAGTGAAAGGTTCAATATTAAATTTCAACGTTTGACATTACACGACTGACATAAAACGTCAGAAATTTATTGGGGGGCGGGGGGTGAATGGGGATACTTGTTATCAAATTTATTATTCCCTGACATACTTTAAACAATTTAAAAGTCATTATCTATTAATAATTACCTATCAATAAAAATATATACATAATGATTTACACAATAACTATTCTTTAAAAATAAATGAAAATTTGAGAACAATGACCAACGTTAAGTACAATCAATTAACATTTTTTCTATACAAAACAGAAACAATAATATCTTAAAAACAAAAAAAATAGAAATTATATTAAAGAAAAAATTAGTAGCTCATATATTATTATTTGAGTAAAATGAGATCCTTTGATAAACTTATTTTATTACTATTTTAATTTAATTAAAATATTGTAGTAGGGTATTAAATAACGTATATATGGCAAACTTGACACGCTGCCAGTGTTGCTATCATGTGATTCAATATTTTTTGCAGTAACTGGATAAACTATACAATGTATTACCATCATCAAAATCAAATAATTGTAAAATTGCAGAATAGAAAAAAACTCCCTGTTACGTGAACGACTAAAGCGCCATGTGTGTTTTCAGCGAATAAATTTATTTATTGCTATTGACTTCATCCATCATACAAACATCATCTTATTATTTTATTGTCACTGTTGATTTACTGCAGACATCTAGCGACAAAATAGGAAAGATTACTAATGATTTACCTACATTTTTAGAGTGTGTTTACAATGATTAGGTACTTATAAAGGAAAATATAATTTTTATTCAAGGAAGAACTTATTAAGATTATTAAAAGTTTGCGATTATTGAACAAATTCATCATATTCTTACATTATCATTAAGTATTTTTAAGCTCGCGTAGCGTTTAAAATATTACTGAAATCCATTCTCAGATGGCAGCTTGTGTCTTTGTTGACAAGCCCGCACCAAGTGGAGATTAAATTGAATCTTACTGAGGGGGATGGGGAAGCAATTTTGGTTTGGCTAGATAATTTTCAGGTCTCGAAATGGACCGGAACGCACCGGAGCGCCGTTCCGGTTCATACAATCCCCAAAATTATCGCTCCGTATCGTGTAAATATTAATTTGACCGTCTGAGCGAGATATGTCATATTATAAAAAAACTAACGCAATCGTTTTTTTAAATACACATATGTATAGAATTAAATAAGTAACAGTGTTAATATTTTCGTAAAATTATCAAGCGCTCTGGTTCGTAAAATTTTCCATTTCGAGCGCTGATAATCTTATTAATTATAAAGAACGCCCTACGTAGTATATTTTAATAGTACCTACCTACCTATTGAATCATTATCAAATTAATAATATAAAACCGATGTTAATAGCGTTTCACAAATTATTTGTTTTAAATTCAGTGTTATGAGATAAAAAATAAGATAACCTATTATATCAGTAAATAATGTTATCATTATTCATTACTTATTTTGTACTTAGGTACATACCTACCTACTTATACAACGAATCATCGAAGTAACAGGATCTGCGCAGTATACTTCCAGGTATAAGGAGATTGTTGGTTGCGCACGTGATTTCAGTGATCACCATCCTAGATAATGAGGCAAATGATACGAAGAGAGACGTCGTATATGATTATAAAGCGATTCGCCCAATTTTAATGTGGCCCAGCACGTTTTCTTTATATATAATACATAATAATTAGGTATCTACTGTAAAATAAAACAATTTTATATTTTCTGATAATAAAGCAAATAAAAAATACTAATTTTGGTGTATGTCATAGTTTTCACTGTTTAGGGCCAAGACACGCGGAAACACAGACGGTGTTGCGTCAACGTAGGTCTTACTCGATTCCAAAATAATATGTACTATGGAGTCAATGAATCTAATTGGAATGATCATGCTTGATTCCAATGTATTGTATACAATATCTGCGTTGGCCCTTGGACCGAATATGGCCAGGAGAAAAAAATACTGAAAGGTATTCTGAACGCTTTTCGCCATAATTATTATAAGATACCTACCTATTGTAAAGAAGCATAATATTTGTGACGTACGTACTTGTATCTATAAAACCATAATGAATTGGCGATCCAATGAGTGAGAATCATGAACAGAATTAGCTTTTAATATATTAATTTATTATGACTATTAAAAATCTCTGTTTTTATATAAATATTATGAATTGATTAGATTTGGGCACTGTAAAACTATTACTAGATTTTACTAAGCTAGACTCTATAGGTAAGAGTTAAACACATTTTTCATTGTAACTCTTCATATATAGGTAGCTGAATAATTTGAGTTTTATGCCAAAGTAAGTGGAAAAACTTCAAAGACTTTCCTATACTTACTCAAGACAATAGGGGTGTATCAATAATGTGCTCCCTGTACCAATACAACCCCACCCACCCTACAAACCCATGGTTATATTCAACGAATAAAAAAAGACAGGAAGGAACATACTGATTTATTGCAGTATAAAAACGGGCAATCAAATTCGCCATCTTGGAAAGCGATGATTTTGCGTAAACAAATATCACATGGTCTGTACGTGTGCGTATAAACTTCGTATGTGTTTGTAATTTTGTGTATTTTATGTTTGTGTATCACGCAATGTCGGCCATATTTGCCGGCCTTTCTGATTGCCGTGATTTGTACATTATTATGCTCATTCCTTCTTTTTTTATTCATAGGTTATATTTATTTTCACAGAATGACAGCTGCTTTAACATTTATTATGGACAGTGGATTGCGAATTTAGATTAAAAACAAAAATATTTTAGTTATTAAAGGTTTTTCCTTTATTATTGCAAAGTAGGTATATAAAAATATAAATATAAAAATCGTTGAAAATAATATTATAAAATCAAAATTGAACATTATTTTGGAAAATACAATAAGTATTATACATACATAGGTAATCTAATAAAATATCGACTATATTTGCGACAGTTACTAAAATACTTATAAATTATTTTATAATAGTATAGGTATCAAAAACTACTTAAAAACACTAATATTATCTTTTAAATAATATCCTTACGAAAAAAATAATACATCTTCATGGTAACTGATTATGACTAACACTCTTAAATTATCAAAAAAGAAAAAAATGTATAAATTTCATAAATATAATCTTTAAATAAAATTCTGATTGGACTGTTACTGGCCATTTAAAATAAAATATTTAAAAAAAAAATGATAATAATTATTAAATAAATATTACATACGAGATAGGTAATAATATTTTTCAATGAAGGATGTTTATATACAATTTTCATATATCTATAATACTAAAATTAAGGTACAGCACCAACTATTTCATGTGTCACTGCTTGTGCTTGCATTATAAATTAATATGTTTTATATTTTACTAATATTATCTGAACCGATTTCTTGCCAAGTCAAGGATGCTTACTTTTATAAGATGTTGCAATCAGTAATTTTGTTAATACAAAATCTGGACATCCAAATCAAAAAGTTAACACCCTCAAGTCAGTTGTTCATGCGAAAAAGCGCTGACTTTATAATTTATTAGTTCCTTGGAGGAAGGTAGTCTCTGTCTGGCTGAGGTGGGCTACCTGGGAATCCAGAATCGGAATGGGAAGGGTGACTGCTTCCTGGCCGGCTAGATCCTGGTCCTGATGGGAAGGAAGGACCACTGGGTCCTCCAGATGGGTATCCTTGTGAGGGGAACGAAGAAGAAGGACCCTGTGGTTTTTGAGATCCTGGGTAAGACGATGGGCCTTGAGACGACTGTGATCCTGGGTAGGAAGACGACGGTCCTTGGGGTGTTCCAGATCCAGGGTATGATGAAGAAGGGCTGTGAGATCCTGGATAAGAAGGAGATGTTCCTTGAGATCCTGTATGAGAAGGAGATGATCCTTGTGATCCTGGGTAAGACGGAGATGATCCTTGAGATCCTGGATAGGAAGGAGATGTTCCTTGCACTCCTGGGTAAGAAGGAGATGATCCTTGTGCTCCGGGGTAAGAAGGAGATGATCCTTGCGCTCCAGGGTAAGAAGGAGATGATCCTTGAGATCCGGGGTATGAAGGAGAAGATCCTTGAGCTCCAGGGTATGAAGGAGAAGATCCTGGGTAAGTGCTTGATGGGCGTTGAGATCCTGGGTATCCAGATGGTTTAGAGGAGCTTGGATATCCACCACTTGGACCTTGAGAACTAGACTGTCCTGGATAGTTTGATGATGGCCCTTGTGGACCCGATTGGCCTGGGTAGTTGGACGAAGGACCCTGTGGACCCGATTGACCTGGGTAGTTTGAAGAAGGACCTTGCGGACCCGATTGGTCAGGGTAGCTCGATGATGGACCTTGTGGGCCTGATTGGCCAGGGTAATTTGTGGATGGTCCTAGATTACCAGATTGTCCTGGATAATTAGCAGATGGGCCATGAGATCCAGATTGACCTGGGTATTCGCCATGAGAACCTTGTTGCTGACTTCCAGTTATGCTGTAGTCATATAAATTGGCATTGAGACCGAAGAAGCTAGGGGCAGAATTACAATCGAATTGATTCCACCAAACGCATACGAAGAATTCTTGAGAGAAAATTGTGCCATTGGGGCATAAGAAATCGTAAGTCTTGTTATTGGCGCAAATGTGGAAAATTTGGCACTGAGCCTCGACATCAGCATAGTATCCGGGGTATTGTTGAGCATCACAACTGAAAGATGTTTGGAAAACTTCAGAGAATATCGGATAATCTCGGCCAGGTTCTCCGGGAATAGCAGAATAATCTCCTTCATCATATGAGCCACTATCATCACCTTGCTGTCCAAATCCAGAAGCGGGCTGTCCACCTTGTGGATAGTTATTGCCACCGAATGATGATCCTGGTCCAGATCCACCTTGCGGGTAGTCAGATGCTGGTCCTTGCCCTCCCTGAGGATATTGTCCCGACGGTCTCTGTCCTGGATATTGCTGTGGGCCAGTTGGTCTGCTTGATCCAGAAGGTCCGCTTGGGCCAGAAGGTCCTTGTCCACCTTGTGGGTATTGTCCAGAAGAGGATGGTCCTTGATATCCATTATCTCCCTGGCCACCATGCCCTCCCTGGGTTCCCTGGCCGCCGTGTCCTCCTTGACCTCCCTGGGGATATTGTGATGACGGTCTTTGTGGCTGGTATCCATTTGATCCGGACTGTCCAGGTTTTTGAGGTCCCTGTGGATAGTTGTTGTTTGAACCAGATGGTCCCGAAGGATATCCCTGGTTTCCACCTTGTGGTCTATTGCTTTGTGAGTCACTTTGTGTGTGCCCAGATGGATATCCACTTGTGGAACCTGAACTGGGATACGACGAGCTGGATCCAGGGAATGAAGGGCCGGATCCAGGATATGCGGAGCTGGATCCAGGGTACGATGGGCTTGATCCTGCTCCTGAGTATGAGGGAGTTGAAGGTCCGGCGGAAGGAGAGTAACCAGGGTAAGCCTGAGTTCCCGAAGAAGATCCTGGATAACCGCTATTGCTGCTTCCTGGGTATCCACTTGATGAATCGCCAGGTCGAGGAGATGATGAGCCAGATCCCAGTGGTTTGTCGGGACGGTTATAGGTATAACCATTTTGAGCCTGTTACAAATAATAATATACTCATTAGATTTAGCAGGTAAAACAATATAATCCTAATAACATAATATTGGTAATTAATTGTCGGGAATTTCATAATAGGCAATACTGTGGATCATAGTAGATATGTATAGATAATTATATAATAAGTAGTAAATGATAAAATCAAAAACAGTAATCAGACAATAAACTTGTACTGCACTACTTATATGCACTGTGCTGGTGGAATTGATTTTTGTGTTTACTATTACCTACCTAATTGATTATAACGAAAAAATATTCCACAAAAGATTTTATTGTATCTAACTTATAAATTAATCTCATTGTGGACATTTTCAAATAATAAATTTATTATTACAATACAAATACCCAAATATTTTTTTATCAGATACTTACAGTAACAGACGCTCCAATCGCGAGTAACACTGAAACAAAATATAAGCATTATGTTAATAAAAAAATACAACTCTCCATTTATTACAATGCAACGTATTTATTGATAGTAATGATAGATAGAGGAAGTGCTATCATGAACTTTTTGTTTCAATATAAATAATTTCGATATTTTTTGTGATTGTCCATTTAAATATTCAAAATATATATTGTATACTGTATTAAAACCTTGTTTTACATTTTGTAACATTAATGCAAGGTGGTTTTTAGGTTGCAGGGGTAAATAAATATTTTTTTTTCGATTTTAATTGTTAACTTATTTTTTGTCTATTCATGATTGTTCATCTAAATAATAATAGTTCACCATGCATTCATGATGATTTCTAATTTCTCTGTGTAATAATATTATGCACTCTCATGGAATTGACTGAGGAGAATCTAATGAATGTTTAAATGCTGACGGAGCGTATTATCAATGGGCCTGCAATGCAATACGACTTGCAACTAGTTTAACTATTATTTTATTATCAGCTTCAATTATTAGGACTTTTTAGATATAATAATATATGAATATACTGCTTTGTTAGCTAAGAATCAACCCTTTATCAATGTCATTCAAATCAAGTGGGTTAACAACTACGTTCGACATAATATTATACATATATTGATAGTGTTAGTTATATTATATGACGTGATTCCTCGCAGAACCAAACTGGCGTAAAACGTATTTGGGCGCCAGTGTACTATTTTCAAAAGTGAATTGTCTAAAAGTGTCTAAATCGTTTGGTAAGTGTTCAATCCATGTATGGTACCAATGGTCACGTATGCATGAGAAATATTATGTAAGAGAAAATATTCAGAAACTACACGAAATGTAGCATGGTAACGTGCAAGGTGGGCATAATGCGAAAGAATACAAAAATAAACCAATGTATAAGGAGGCAGGTAAAAATAGAGTTCGTTAAGTTGATTATATGGCTATCATTTAGAGTGTTTAGACAACCGCTGGGAAAACGCATTCAGTGGTATCCAAAGGATATTAAATGACCACAGTGCAAAACTAGATTGATTGACGGGTGTGGATTGCAGCGAAGAACTAAGGAGGCATTTATCCAGTAGTGGATACATCCTGGCTGATTATGGTATGGGTATTTTAAAGTTTTCTAATATTGAATTTTTCACCTCATGACCGAAATACTATATTATTTATTTTCAAAAACTAGAGAGCTTAATCCTTGATGTGGCATGTATGTTGTAAAAATTCTACAATCTGACATATAAAGATATCTACTTACTTAATTGAGATGTGAAAATACATTTAAGTCTTAGTGAGAACAATGGTAATTTCGTTTATTGTGCAGTTATTAAAAAATATGCATGTTAATTATTATTGCACGCTGTAATTCATGGACATTAAAGTATCTTATAGTCACTGCTCGCTTGCCCGACGCAACGGAACAAAGTGTCTGTGTGAAAAATGACGTCTTTGGTATTTTTGATTTATAATTTTCCGCTAAAGTCTAGTTAGTGAGCGACGTGGTGAACGAATTGCTCGATTTTGTTGAATTAATTACTCTTTTGGAATAAATCACAAAACGTGAGAATTTTTTAGCTGATTTGCATACACAATGGACTATTTCTAAATGCTTTAAAACGCGTAGATTTGATACTCTCGTTAACATTAATAAAGATGTAGTTAAGATACTTACGTGTATATTTTTACAAGGTTTTACTTTGTATAGGAGTAGGTATTACAAATAATTTATTAATTTCATATCTAATAATATAATATGATAAGTTAATTAAATTTAAATTTACCGTTAGTTTATTCACTGCGCAATATGCTTACATTTTAAGGTATATTCAGTAATTTTATAAAAATTAAGTAGATTAGTGTTGTCAACTAATATTTTTTAGATCTGTCAGAAAAAATCGCCTGTATGATTAACATCGCGGAGAAAACGTAAAAGAAAGTTTGCCAAAAACTATTTCTTGCAGTGGACACTGAAGTCAGGAGCTTTTTAAATGTCGATCAACAAAATAATAATTACATTTTTAAATATACATGAAAATATGTATTGTAATTTTTCATGGAAACTTACACCAAAACATACTTGATTTCAGACCATTTATGCCACATGACATTTTTCAAAGCTACGCGTACATATTTATACTAATAAAATATTAAAGTGTCCGATGATCCATTCAAAATAAGTCTTAATAAATACTATTATAATAATTAAAAATTGGAAACATTAATTTAGTTGGATTTTTGAAAATAGAACAAAGCAGATTTAAAATGGTGTTACCCACAAACTTTATTTATTTAATAAAACCAAACTATTTTTTTCTTATAATAATATTTAATTTAGTATCGCTAATAACTTATTATATTTTGGTTTGGGAATATTTAAAAACAAATGAACAATAATGTGCACCCGCCAATAGTTATTATTTGATAAAAAACTTATGTTATAGATGAAAGGTATGCAAAAAATCGTGATTGTATTCAATAATTATTTATTATTGAGAAAAAAATTTTTGTATCCTGGTCAATAATTGGATTCAAACCAATATCGCTGTCTTTTGATCAAACTACTGTAAACTTAAACAAGTCAATAATTATCGTATAGCAATGTAAGCACTACTTATTGTTGATTATTATTCGAAGATGCCTATTCATTATGCACTTATGGCAAAGGCTTGTTGTGCTCTAAGATCACAGAACATTATTGGTTCAAGAAAACTTTACTGGAAGTCTACGTCATAAAAAAGATACAATGATTTGTGATTTGCAAAGAAAGATATATAGGTTTTTTAAAATCTAATAACTGTCATGCTTTACTTAAACTAGTAGGCATTTAAGAGTGACATTAAAAGTGAGAGATTTTAATACTTTTTGGTATTATTTTCAATATCTAAACAAATTTAATACAAAAATAGATAATGCAGAAATACGATAAAATAATGTAATAAATGTAACATGAAAAATTTTCAAAAAAATATTCTAATACATTCAACTGTTTTTGTGATATCATATTTGAACTCTATACAGTGTTGTGCACGATGTATTTGCAATAAAAATATTTAGCAAAAAGTAATTGTGACTCATTGGCCTTCCGGAATTTTACTAGCATCCCACTGGGTCAATCTGCATGCCTCTGTATGGCATATTAATTGTATGAAGAGTCTCAGACAGATAATATTATACTTACTACGAAAGTTGTTTTGATGTATTGGATAAAGTACAGTATTGGATACAATACAGTGGTAAATTCTATGTAGCTTTCTAGTTATGTAGACTTTTAAAGTGATTTTATGAGTTTTACTAGTTCATATTATGAAATAATAAATGTAACTATTTAATATACTGATTTATAAGTTAATTTAATTATCTTGGAAGATATCTATGTATAATCGGATATATGTGATATGTACCTTGTACTTTTGATAGATACAACTACAATATTTAAATTAAAAACCATGATATAGAAAAGGAATATATTTTTTTATGTTGTTTTTAAATTATTGCATGTAGTTAAATCTGATGTATGTAATAATTGAAATAGTTATGTTAACAATAATTAAATCGAACATTTTCGTAAACAAATTAAGTCCGTGTGAACTGAAATACATTTTGCAGAAAACATTAAAGTACCGCAAATGTCTGCCCATTGTTTCCTACTGTCGCAATGGCATTTACTTAATTGTTTAATCCTACAGCCAGTCATGGTTCGAAATTAACGTTTCGATGGTCGCATGTCCAGATAGCTTGCGACTATAGCACTTTTCAATTAATCGGAATAATAAGAAAAATCTGACGATATTTTGTTCAGCTATGCTAAGTACATTAAATTATTGTTAATACTCGTATTATAATATATCATGTATCTGCATCATTAATTTATAATAATTTGACATCACCTCATATACCCAACGTCAGAATAAGTATAAATAAGAAATTTTACTCATACAAAAATTTACTTACGAATAATTAAAAAAGTATATTTCTATTATAAAGAATATTATGTTGCCTAATAGGTTAATATACGGCTGACTCATCACTCACTCACAAGTAATTAATTAGTTTAGATAGCAATTAAAATATAAGACAATCTATCATAACAGTAAGTGATTTATCTAAATTATTTAATAAACTAAAATATTGTCTTCAATTTCAATTTATTAATACAATGTCTTTGGACCATAAATTGACAGTACCTACAAACCACTTAGGTATGCTGTATATATTGGACAAAACAATGTAAAATATTAATGTCTGCTGAATTGTGGGAGAGAACCATAAGTTTTGCATTTATAAAAATTACAGTATTCGCCCATTTTGCAAAAATAAACTCAATAATGTAATAAAAAAACAAACCTCTCTCAAAACTCAACGCGGAACAGAAAATTTTTAGGGCGCCGTGAAAAAAATCTTGCTAAAAAAGTATATGAACACGTAGGGTGTTGTGAAATGCAAAACAAAATAAAACCACTAAGTTAATTACAGGTTGTTTTTCAATGTGTGTTTGGACTCAGAGTATGGACCTATTAGGTTGAGCAAGTAGTTAATATCCATTGGTCTATTAATACAATCTCCACTCTGTGGAGGCCCATATAGTATGATCTTATTAGGAACATAGTAAAAAAAATAATAAAATACATGAATAAAATAATATACAAGGTAAAATATATGTAAGTATAATATAAAAGTATTTCATGTATTATATTATTTATATTAGTATTATCGAGTGACATCTTGGCTTACTTATGCAAGATTCCAACGTGCTGTTGGGAAACTGAAAGTGCACTTCCACTGTATATATATTTTGTTGCATCCAACTTTTAAATCACGTACTTATCTTGTTTATGTAGATAATAATGCCATGTTTTGGAAGGTTGTGCTGCTACTGTTTAAATTGGCTTACGATTTATGATGCATATGTTGAAGGAGAAAATAATGCATGCATAAGATACATTGAAAAATAAATATGAGCAAAACGTTATTTAAAATATTATTGTGTAATCATTTCTATCGCGTTAACTGTCAATAATTGATATAAAATAAAATTGTAATATAATATATTATTATTACGCTGCATAATTAGGAAGAATTAATTAGTAAGTATCCATTATATTTTGTTTAATTTCAATTTATTATTTATTAAAAATGCTTTCAAAATCAGCAATTCGTGAAATTGTAATATATATAAAGACTTGCCTATATAAAATCGCAATGCTATATTATTATATAGACTAAGACCGCAATATATTAAAAAAAATACATTTAAGTTTGGGTACAGGATAATTATTGTAAATCTATATTTTTAAAATAATTAAAATCAGTAGAGGTATAAAATAAGGACATTTCTAAAATTTTAAAATGAAATATTAGTTCAATAGGTACTCCTTGAAATTAAATAAATAGCTTATTTGTTTTGTTATTGATTAAATTCCAGTAAACGTAGCAAAATTCCAAATGCCAAACTGAGATAAAATTAAAGACGTCAACGATTGATCGTATTGGTTTTGATGGAAGTTAACGAATATTATTGTATTTCATCATAATTCGTGGAATATAACCATAATGTCAACAAGGTTTGTAATAAATTGTTATAAACCATCCCATTTAACATTTGAGAGAAGATTATCGGCATTTTACAGTATTTTAAAGAAGATCCGGTAAAAATAACTCAGGGATCGGCATTTTTTTAACTTACATAATTTAAATTAAAGCATCTTTTGTTAATAGTCACATTTGTTTTATTTTATGTTGAATTAGTGATTATTTCATCAAACTATATTCTATACAAGATATCTTAAGTAGTCTGATGAATAACGACATTTGAAATTACTGTTCCAAGTTGATATCAACCAAACTGTAGTGTATTATTAGAAAGTTTAAATTTTACAAATTAGTTTCTATAAAAACCTTTATCGTTTAATTCTTACAAATATCTCATAATATATCTAAATACATTTTTTTTTACTATGGGTACGAATAAAGTAAATATTAGCAAAAAGTAGCTAATGGCGTGCTTTATGATGAATGATCTTAAGTAGTTTATTTTTAGCAATCTTTGAAATATCTTATATTACGATGATTAATTCTCACCATGCAGGAAGAAACCTACATATTTTTTAAATACCTAGAGAGTTATTCAACAATTGAATTTTAGTTTATACTTTGCAAGATTCATAATATTATAATCATTAGCAATTCATTTTATTTTTACGCATGGTTCCACTTTTTGTAAGAGGTTAGATATGTTGTTAAAAAAATAGCTTCACCTTGTCTAAAACTATTGTAAAAGGGCTGAGTCAGTTATTAATATTATTTAATCACGAGTATACCTTTTTTCAAATTAGTACCCATGTAACTATAATAATGCTAATAATTAAGTGGACACGGATGTATAATAATATGGTGCTGTAAGAAATTGTCTTTGAATATGTGGCTCGTAAACCATAGATAAGTGGCATTTATAGAAAATAAACGTAAGGACGTCAACATAACAACAATGAAGGATCAAATCATTAAAAAACAATCACGATTTACGGTTAAAATAATATTTTAACTATTAACGACAAAATAAGACAATTCAACAAGTAAGAGCTATGGATTATTAACAAAAAATATGTTAACATTATAAACTTAGTGGAAACATATAACATACAAACCTATACATTGAATACATTCTTTTTAAAAATAAAGGTGAGTAGCGTAAATTACAATTAGGTATCTTAATAGTCTGGTTTTAGGAGAACTAGCTGTGAGCCATTCGTTGAATGCAACGACTTCATTTCTTAGACATACTTATTGAAAAAGAAAACCTAACTAGTTGACTCAGTTGTGGGGTTTGAATCCTTGAATCACCGATAGCGCTTGTCGACGGTGGGTGACATTGAAAGCAAATGTGCACGTGAACTAATGACTACATTTTTATTATTATTTTTGATTAGAGAGACCACTATCATCTAGATTCTAACTTGTTATAAGAGAAAATGACTTTTTTAATCGTCATCAGTTATTCCAATATTAATGTGTATAATTTTGGTATTTTTGCCATTTTCTATGAATTCTACTCTGTACTCCGAATCGGAACCGGGGTGACGATATTTTGAAAGATGTAATGGAAATTAATATTTTTTTTGATGAAACTAAATGAAAAACTTTGCAAAGAATGTGTTTATTACTATGACCTAATATTCATATTGTGGAATGTAAAAGTGCCAATTAAATATTACAGAGGAAAATTTATCGACTTTACTAATATGTATCCAAAACACGACCTCTTTTTTACAATTCATTCAACTTTTTATCTCATTCATCAATCAGTCAAATGCAAACGAAAGCGATGCTGATGATTAGTTATGACAGGCGATGTAATCACTTATGATGCATAATATGCTTATTATTATATATTTTGTTGTTATTTGTACAAACTTTAATGTTTTTAAATACTGTTTGCAGAGAAATTATAAAGCCTAGTCCAGACCAACATACATAATATTATGTCCACATATAAATCATTATATAATGGTCTTTAAACTTTTGTAACTACACACATATGCATTGATTGAAAGTTTTAAATCTCGTTAAGACTAGCAAAAAAATATTTAAACTTAAACGAAGTTTGGACAGTCCACGTCGTAAAAATTTGTACGCTTTAATTAAATTAATATTTTACAATTTCACGCGTCGCTGCTTCTAGTGAAAAAGTGAAAATTTCCTTACCCAAATATAGCCACTCTTGACTCCTTTTCTTGAGACTGTATGGTTATTGCTAGACACTACCAAACTGACTTACTCTTATAAATTCTAAGAAAGTGTAGTTTAAAAGTTAGAAGAGATCTTTATTTAGCTATATATTTTTTTGTGTAAATAGAAACTCTGCCATTCTTGGTGATATTCACTTGACGTGTGTCCACGATAACTATCTTAGAATTTGGTAATGACAATTAGGAGGGCAATTATACATTTGTTCAATCAAATTGCCTACATATATGTATATATTCCATTTACTTGAGATTTAGTTTAGGTGGACATTGTTTAATAGATTATTAAAATAGGGTTTACTTAGATCATTCGATGTATTTAAACGTACTTTTGCTATATTTTTTTTTGTTAAGTTTTCTGATTATGTCGTATTTTTTTGTTAATACTGCAATAAATTTCTTTATTTTTTTCATGTTGTGTTGAGATCATTTTGAATTTATGATTGAAAGTTGTCTTCTATTCGTAACGAAATACAAAAACAAAACATATTATTAATACGAAAATATTTAAAATGTATTTATGTCTGTCAACAGTTTTTATACAAATTTATAAAAGTTTTTATTACAATATAAATGCAGTTGTTTATGGACAGACGTATATTGGTCTAAACTAAGCACAAGTATTGCTTACCAAAATAAAACGTGAACTTACTATTCACAAACTGACCGTGAATTTGACACTTGACACTGTCACCATTGTCCATTCACAATAAAAGAACTTATACTTATCATTAATAAGCCATCTGACGTCAATATTACTATTAGATACTAGGTATTATGAATCAATCACCAAGATAACTAAGTAATGCGTTATATTATATTATATATTTTTAATCACGATGGATTATAGATAATATAGAAAAAAACTTTCATTAGAGTTCAAAGGTATATTCACAATGGTTTATATTAAAAAAAAACTATTGTATGTACATATTTAAAAGACAGTTTAAATAATTAAATTTAATATACTATTACTATTATGTTGTAACATATAATACTTGTTATTATAATTATATAAGATGTATTTCCGATAATACTGTGTTCATTTTATGATTTTAACGATAAAGCATTATCTCAGTTAAAGTTAATCGCTTAATATAAATCATCATCAGTTAATACATAATGAGTATATTATATATTATGTATGACGTCATAATTTCTTTATAAGAACGCTGGAAAAACATGTAAGCTAGTTTAGTGTGAACCAAGAAAGCTTTTATAAAATTTATGATAATGCCAAAAACGAATTATAGAAATCTGTCGTTGGTGGTTGAAAATTATTTCATAGAAATTATTGACTGTAGATAAAAAACAAATTTTAATTAAAGATTTATAAAACCGGTTGCTTTATAGTTTTTACATTATCCAGAAATGAATAAAAAGAAAAATCTTCTGACGTAACCGACTTTAAGCTCAAAGCAATCACAACTATATTGTAGATAACCCTTATTATCAAAGATTATTTTTTGTGGTGAAGCAGAGTAGCGATTCCATAATGGTTGTTATCTGATTAGTGATTATTATTACTATATTTTCAATATCACAGTTGGTATTTAATAGTTTTTTGAATAAGCCTGTGAATCCACCCTAACATAAAAAAAACTGTTTTCAACGGTGGATTGTCCGGCTATGTAAAAATTATAAATGATTTTTTTTATTAATTAAATCATATATATTATGAATTATGACGTATATTTATATTATTATGACATCTCAAATTTAGAATGTATATTTTAGTTAATCAGTTTTAATTACTTTTATTTGTATATAAATATGTACAGTATAGTAAACGAGAAGATGTTGTATAAGTATATAAAAGTAATGATGCATTATAAGTGATAGTAATCAAATGTATACATGTGTATTCGTGATCATATTAATCAACGTTAACATAATACAAAGATAAAGATTTCTTCACAAATGAAATTATCGAACACGTTCTCGGTCTTCCGCATAATTCAGGTAACTTATTATCGGTCGTAAGGTGCAGGTGAAAATTTTATTGCCTCCTCAGGTACATGCAAACTTTAAGGGCAATGATTTCAAACGAGCTAAAACATTCTAACGAATAAAAAATATCACGACTTACATGCTTAATTATATTAAACATTGACAATCTATACGGTCCGTAAAATATAAATATTCTAAATATAATAACTTGGGATAGAAGTGCCTACTGCATCATCAATCAATGAAATCAAGTCCATTCTCAGTCAAGTAAAAATTTCATATACGTGTTATATAATTTAATTTCATGTAATAAGTGTGTAATATATTTTTTAATTACGAATGAAAACTACATATTTAATAATGAATAAAATACCAAAACGATGTCGTGAACTATTCATAATTTATTATTGATGCTACGATCAAATAATTACAAGATAAAAAGAACTTTTTATGTACAACTTTTTTAAATTTTCTGTTGAATCATATAAACTTGACTTAACTAGCTTAAGCGATCAAAAAATTTGTACTTGATAGAAATAATACTGAAATGTCATTTTGACATGTCATATTGATTTCCATAGTAACGCACGTATATATTAATAATTTAGTTGCTAGGACCCCAGACCCCTAGCAACCAATGATGGTGTCGAAATAACTTTCCATACAAAACAGAATTAACTGAAAATGAATTCAATTCTCCTTAAAAATGGCTAAAAGTATTAAAAAAATGCATTATTGGCATCGTGTTCTGATATATTTTAAAAGTATCAAATGTCTAGCTAGTCGGGAAGTTAGTTAAAAATCGATTGCAAGATTTGTACCGGATAAACAACCACCGGATAAATAAGAATACGACCTAATAAAAACGTTGTAAAACACTGTAGAATATCGTAATATATCATGAACTAAAACTAAATATATGAAAATTAATCTAAAAAAGAAGTTGTTATACGTTAAATCATAATTATTTAGATAAAAAATCACGTAACATCGTTAATAATAGTAAATGTAAAAAGTAAATGACTAAAACATAAAGCTGACATTTTCATTATTATTTACAAGTAATGCTGCTAACGCAGTAAGTATTATTCTTTCTATAGTTACCAATGTAACCATCGTGGAATCTCTTAAAATAGTATTTGATATTATTCTCTATGGGTAACCAAATCAATCGTACTTCATGATGGTAATATAGAATAGTAACACGTAACGCAGTATAGGCAGATACTATTAAAAATATCCCCTGTCATATGAACGGTTAAATATACTAACTATTAATAATTAGAAATACTACGGTTTTAGTAATTTACTGAATCAATTAATACTAGCTACTTATGATAGGTATTTGATGAGTAAAATTTAAATTTAAATTTAAATCGAAATGAAATGATTCAATTTTTAATATATCATATTAACGATTTAAAACATTAACATATTATTTTTCTACTCTTAAAATCATTTAATGAAATTTTTATTTATAACATTTTTCAAATTAATATCTACTAACTAATATTTTTCTAGCGTCAGTGTGTTCTAAAAATTGAATTTTCTGCAATATCTCAATGTTTTCTATATATGGTACAAACTATGAATACACGTTGCGTTTTTGCATCAATAATAATACAGCATTATGTGTCATTACCCAAAATTGTGTTAACGCAAGAAGAATATATCTGCTATGTACGCTAGACATATTTATCTGGTAGGTAATAGATAATTATTTGTGCATTTGCTATATTACAAACTCCATAAACCGTAAAGGAAGAATATTTAATAATTAACATTAACTTTATAGTGTTTATTTATAATATTATATTTTATAATTATTCTTTACAGTATTTAATTTTGGCAATTGAAATAGATACGAATATTATTTGTAATAATTTTCACATGAAAATTTAAATAATATATCGTAATGTAGTTATTTGTAAATTTAAAGATATTGTTGAATGAATGAGAACGAATTCACAGAAAGTAAACCATATTTGGTTATCACTATTTGGACATATTTTTTTCTTATAGGAAGTAAAATTTCCTGACGGATTACCTATTCAATAGCCGCCGTGACACCTGAGAATAGTTATGTATTCTTCAATAGGTTATAATAATGTCAGAAAAAACATTGATTGCATAAGCTGTACGGATAAGTAGAAGTATTTGAAACGAAAATTAGAGCAGATATGTTTAATATATTATGATGTGTCATTTCAATATAAGGAAGGCTTCATTTTTAAATGTATGCGAATTAACTAAATGGTGCTAGACACTTAAAATGACTGTGAAAAATATCAAAGTTAAATGAATTATAAACACATTATGTGCAAAAAATCAAAGACATGATGAAATATTTTATATTGCTGTGACTTTTTGTAAGGAATTTCATTTGGACAAATAGTATTAGTTCATGATGTAAGTTAAGATTTTGCAAATTCAGTAATTGCGGACGGGTAAAAAAATTAACTGCAGTCATAGTTATTGCAAGATGTGCTGTTTTTTTTTCAGCGTGATTTACGTGATGGTTCAATTTATATGTTGAGTTGGTCTTCAAAGTCACTCGCTTCTGACGGTGATAGAAAAAATCTTCACGAGAGCCAATCATAAATGACTTTCAGAGACCATAATGTGAAATAAGATCCCTAACCCGAATCATAATATGCTGTCTCAAACATCAACTGTTTTATATACCTATGTTTTTATATTAAAATTATTAACTCAACTGAATATAATTTCCATTCTGTAGACATTTTATATTATACTTTACTTGGAAGAAGTTAATTGGTAATTTACTAAATTAAACTACAATGTTGTTATATTATTCTAATAATAACAAATCATCAAAAGTTATTAGAATGAATGAAGAAATTATCAAGAAAGAAATGCATTTAGACGTCTGAATAAAATATCTAGGAGTGACGTCCGGCTATACCTAAGTCGGTGTTCTTTCAGTAGTAACGTATGAATGCAAAATATAGACTTCACATTGAAAAGATGTTCAATAACTAAGAATATTATAACCCGGTGTAAAGGGATGTACAGGGATCGAAAAATAAATAAATGGATTACGAATCAAACAAAAGAGTGAGATATAATATAGAGCTTTAATAACTTGAAATAGAGATGGGTAGGCACATTACTCATCATCCAGTGGTACTTAAGATATTTAAAATACTAAAGATAAACTAACTGGATCGATTATGTAATTAAGTACGTGGAATTGAAATACTATGGATCAAGAAGGGTGGATATAGCTAGGGGTTTGTCTAGTAGCGGATACAGAGTGATTGAAATGGTATAGTCTACGTACATCAATGTATATTGTATAGAGTATATAGTGCGTGCTTATACTTTGTGAGTTGTACTTACTTGCAAAATCTTTGCAAGTTAGTTTCACTTGCCCGAAGCATCAGAACGTTTTAAAGTTCACAACAGCGTAAGACATGTAAATCCGATTGAGATACTCAGAGATTGGTTCGAATCATTATGTTTTTAGCATTGCATCGGAACCGCGTAACCTTCGCCATTTTTCTTCAGAAGTTGCGATGCAAATTTTGTAACATTGCCATTGTCATCGGGCGTGTGAGAAAAGCGGCAATGGGTGACTTTTTGCAGAATTTCTTGTCGCCCATATTAAATTACTCTATCGCGCGTAATTATTGTTTCAGAAAAATACAGAGCCGTACAAAACTGTTGCACATCTTTTTATCGCTTTTAGTTTTCAATAATTTCCCCTGATTAAGAAGCAGTGACGAAGAATCAATGGTAAACGGTTATTTACTTTTTAAACTGATAAAAAAAACTAATTTTAAAAGGACAACAATTTTAACTAAAATATTAATACATATTCAATAATAAACAAAGCATTTTTAGTACACTTTAATAGAATAACTAAACTGAAATATAACATTCTTATCAGGAGAGAATGTTTCCATATTTAAGCGAGCAAAACAGCCCCTGACCGGTATAAAATTATCTAAAAATGTGTTATTTATTGTTATTATTACAATGCTATTCCACAAAGAGTTGACAGTTAAAATCTGATTAACATTTTAAATCGAAAAACTAATAATCATTAACCTACTGAAATTTGTGATATTTATGACAGGTAGATGTTTAATATTTTTTTTATCTTTTAAAAATACTTATATTGATATTTTATAATGTATGGAATCCTTCATTAAATTATAAGTGCATAAAGGGTCATTTAAGGAAGTGTAAGTTTCCTGAGCCCTTGCATTTGCAAAATATTGAAATAAGTAAAATACTTTGATGGTTAATTTAGCATAATTTACCATTGTAGTTTCTTTTGTCAGTCCATAAAGAGAAAATTAATATTTCAAACTCTTCTAATGATAAATATCAGTTTTGCATGTAAGTGATCGAATAAATGAAAAGAATTAATTGAGTCTCATAAAAGTACGATACATTAGTGCTTTGTTTAACGCGAGCTTTATCATAAAACGAAATCAAGAATTAACCTACTGAGCGGTTTGCAATAACCACGTTTTTTTATATGTGTGCTACGCTCTACAATGATAATTACGAATTCATTCTCCCAGAATTTACTAAGTATTTTCTGTATACATACATGTTTTGTAGAAATTTATACTAAAACAAGCAAAATGTTTAAATTTTTGCTACTATGAGGTATTTTGATAATGTAGATAGGCAAACATCGTATTATTATTATAATAGTATTATTATTAATGTGAAAAAATATAGTAAATATAATATAATTATAATTTATTATGTTGTTACTTTTTTGACTATCGTGGCTTTCTATAAAGAAATATTAATACATATTGATTATTTATTTAGACACTTTGTATTTAGAATATTTGTCAATTAATTATCATAAACAATATTATGATTTTGTGTTAGAGATCCATTGTCTCTGTTTTTTCATAAATACAATTATAAAACCCGTTTTAATGGGACCATGTTGAATTATTTTGGAGCTTTTCGGGTTAACATTATTTAATATAATATAATCAGTCAAATTATATCAACGTGTATATTATATTAATTTCACCTACATACATCATTGAAAAACATTATTATGTATTAATCAACTTTATGAAGCTCCCATTGTTCTCGTTATTTTTGCAAGATGCTCCATCATGTATTTTCTTTGTTTCTCACAATCTTTACTTCCATTATCCATTTAACTTTTACTGCAATAAAAAAGTGTTTATTATTTTCCAACCTAAGCATGATAAAATACTTTGCAATGAAAATCTGTTCTGATGATCAAACGTTGTAAACGTAGTGTGACAAATATTTACATATTATTATTTTAAATCATGCTACAATAGAATATCATCGTAAATCAATGTTTAATACTGCTGTTATTTTTAATTATTTAAATGCATTTACAAATTTACTTTACCAATTATTATTTTAAGTGTACTATAAGTATAATCAACTCAATGGTGCTCTATCGGTGCCTTTAGGTGTGTACAACGATATAGAGTAATGCAAAGTAGTAAGGTCAACTAATTTTCTTACAAACTGTAAAAAGAAAAAAATAAACTTGAATTATGTCATTTTTACAAACAAGGCTTTATGGAAAAAAAAATATCTTTACCGATCCATTTTCAAAAGCACAATTTTTTACTTGGTTTAGCAAATGTAAGCGATCAATTTTTCACGTTCGCTCTTTTAAATTCTTACCATACGAGTACAGTTAAAGGGAAATAGTGGTAAAGATATACCAAAGAAGATTATTGTAAAGTAATGAAGTCTAAAAATAGTAAAGTATAGTAAAAATGATCCTTGGTTTCCTAATTTCAATACAAGCTGAGTAAGGTAATTGAAGTGTTTTGAAAATTATTATCGTATCAAAAAATAACATACTATATGACAAACTAGAACTAAACCCTCATAGTACAATGCGTAAGGCGTTGATTATTCACCCGGGCTCCAGGTTCTATCCCCGTGAGGTCACAATATATTTACATAATCTAATAATGAATTCCTCAAGCCTGGAACGTTTGCCAACGTAATAGAGCTTCATGGTCTATTGAAGTATTTAATAAAGAAAAAAAGGCTTCGATTTACCCAACTATGTTATTATCGTAGTGTTTAAAATGTTTGATTTAGCAAAATAATGGAAAAAATGTTATGAAGATTAAAAATGTTACCTACCTATTTAGTTTTTAAATTATGAAGATAATTTTAGTGCCTATTTATGTTATGTGCGTATTTTGAATGCGTAAATAAAATTGAATTGCAGGAAACTAAAAATAGACGTAAGAAATATATCGTAAGCACCAAAATAAAACTAATCTAAGTTTTTTTATTATTTACAATTAACCTAGACATTTATGATCTATCAAAGTTACCATAATAATTTCCGATATAATACATATTTTATTTGTATTGCTCAATATAGGATGACAATAACGATAACTTATTTAGTTGTTTAAGTAACAACATATTATCTTTACATCTTTCGACACATTTTTATGGAAAAAGTCAGAGATGTTTTAATTTAAAGTAGTAAAAAATCTAGTCCTATTGTATGCGATCATTTTTTTTTGCGAGCGAGAATAAATTATTATTGTTAACCACCGTACAGCTGTTAATACAAACTTAGACAGTCGGAATTGCATTATTGGTTGTTTCGTTTAATTTCTTAGTTAAGTTAAACGCAGCATTTACGATTGGGAAGAAGATAGTAAGTACGTAGCATGATCTATGGCCAATTGTTTTAGGATCATTAACTCTTTATGTTGCCCGCCAGTGATGTACTACGCAAGTCATTTAATACTCAAGATTGACTACGTAATAAAATAGAACCTTTTATAAGCCACTTGAGAAATAAATAGTGCTATGTCAATAATTATTGTTTAAATGTACTTGGTACAACTTAAAATGATCAATACTATTTCTGCGAGTGCCTATTTATGTAGATTTAAAACTAAATTAATAAATGTATGTATTAGACTTTAAAAATTAAAGTTAGGCGCAATTTTAAAGCAAAAAAAATCATAAGGACAATTAAACGTTTGACTTGAAGACGATGTTTTAAATTCGATAATATTATTAGTTTTATTTATAAATTTACTAGATACAACCTACTAAAAAATACTACATATTTAAGTACTTATACAATTTATTTAATAGTTAGTGGTGAAAGCATTTATTTAAACAGATAAAAGCGTTTCTTACGATTATTAAATTATTAGAATATTATAGAAGTAGTAATTGATTTTAAAGGATGTGAATAAATAAATAAAATAGTATATAATGACAAAGTAAGTTTATATGCCGATTTAAGGTAAAATTTGAAGTTTTTCTTAATAGGCTTAGGTACGTGTCGGAAAATTTTAGTGCCTAATTATATGTACATAATATAATAGTTTATCAAATTGAAGTATTACTTTTATGGTTCTTATAACTTTATACTTCTATTTGTAGATACGTATACGTATAAACAATCTTATAATATTATGATAAATATAAGATTATTTAAAAATGTATATGTATAGATACACAGGTGTTAAGGTGCGTGAGAAAACAAAATCTTCGTATTTACACTAAAAAATAAACTTAGAAAAGCTCTACGCTTTAGTTATATTAAAATGGATGAACATTTTTTTCATAAGAATATAGATATTTATATTATTCATATATATAAGAAGGTAGACTTTAAGTTTTGTTGAAATTTACTATTATCAATAAATACATTTATTACCAATTGGTTGATTAATATAAAATAATGTCGTTAAATTTTTTAGGCAGAAAATTTTCTTATTTATTCGAATGTAATAATAACAATGATACACTAAGATATAATGAGAATAATATGAAGTATGCTTTAAAATATACATAATTTACTAGTGATTTTATTAACTTGCTAATGAAATTGCTAATTATTGATAATTTTCAAATAAATATTTATTTAAATCTAACAATTCTTTGTTATATTAATATTATCATTAAAAAACTAACATTTCAACCGTAACTCCATTTTGACGAAATTTGAATAAGGAAATATTAATTTTATTGGATAGTTAACCGATAAACGAAATCGAATGAAATAAATGGTTAGTCCATAAAATTTTCAATCATACATTTAATCGATATAAAGATGAGTTAAAGTAACTATGAAATGTTTTGCAACACTGTCTTTGATTGTTGTTTGTTTGATAGTAAATGTGTATGTACCTATTTCTTTTGTATTGAGTTCACGGTATTGACGCTGATGGCCAATAAAGTTCCATGCGTTCAATTCAATTCGTGCATTTTTAACGTAACTACCACCCGGAATGTTCTCAATGCACGTACCTATCGTCATCATTATAATCAAACTGCGGTTTAATATCGTAAAATACAAAACAGAAAGATAAGATGGAATATTTGAAATGCTGCATTGTGATTGTTGACCTGATTCTGCACTACTGTTCTGTTTGCAAAATGTTACGTACCGTGTACCTGCGTTAAGATGAGTTTGATGCGTATATCGTCATACTTTGGACAAGTGCGTTTGCAATATAAATAAACAATAGACTTGGAAAAATATATTGCAAGCTTATTTGCTTATTATCAAGGTTTTTGTTAATTAAAATAATGTGATATTAAGAAAGAAGCTGGTCTAGATTTTTTTATTAGACGTCTTCGCCACTATTAAGTGTCGAAAAACATATATTAAACAGGGTGGGAAAATAATATAATTGGCAAACAAATGCTAAGTGTTCTAAAAAAAACCCGGGAATTTTGAAATATATGCCAATTTTGAAGATTGATTTCACTAAACCATAGACTGAAAAAGAATTACATCTAAAATTCATGTAACATTTATATTATACGGTAAAAATGAACAGTATATTATTTGAATTTTCAAGCATATCTGACTATAGATTTAAAGCGGTATTGTACTGTCAAAAAATATTAGATTTATCACCACGCGATAGATATGTATTTTATAAGTTTGATGCTTGGTCACTATTCTCGATTTTATAAAATTATTATTTACCTAGGTTTGACACTGCGTATAGTTTGTTGTTATGTTCTCTCAATCTTTCTGTATGTTATTTATGTATTCACGTTAAACCAAGACATACTACGATGATTTGAGGCCTTCAAAATGTGGCTATATAGATGCCTGTTGAAAATTCATAAAAGACCAAGAACTTACCTCGGCCACGTATGAAAGGACAAAAGTACAGCATTCGACAACTTGTCAAGCAAGAGAATATTGCCGAAAAGAAACGGAAAGTCTAGCAGAAAACGACGCCACATTTCATGGCTTAAGAATCTACGTGATCGATAGGAGTGCAACTCTACCGAACTGTTAAGGGTAGTAAGATGGATAAGGCAAAAATCGCCCTGATAGTGCCCAACCTCCGCTAGGGGATGGCACGATAAGACAAAGATTGTGTTTATTTCTTTAATTATGTGATCCATATAATAGCATGTGCAATCATTACACATATAACTATCTGACATGGGCATAAAGTTAACGAAATATTGTACGTTATCTATTATATTTTAGATATAAACATTTTACAATACTCAGTTTTTATCAATTTCAAAATAGTTGCAGAAGTGTATCAATAATATAAGTATTTAAATACGTTGCATAAAAACAATAAATTACTTTATGTCTAATATATTAAATCAAAGTAAAGTGTATGTATAAAAAAAGCTCAAATAAAACAATGCTAGCTTAAAACAAATATTAATAACGGTAAAAAAATGTGCCGGCAGTCCGTTATTTATAAAAAATAAGTGTCGGTACCAAAAAATATATCGCGGACTTTATGCATGTTGCAAAGTTTTCCCATAAAAAATCGTTTTGTTTTTTTATTATAACGCATTAAGAAATTTAAGATATTGCATGCGTCAATGAATATATGAATATTAAATGCGAATGTGTAATATTTAAAAACAATTAGTTCTTACGAATAACATACACAATGTATTGCAATTATAATTCGTTTCAATGTTATGATTCATTTAAATCATAGGCAAAATTATGACAAAAAGCTTTTTATGTTTATATATTATAATGTAAGTATTGCAGTATTTTCCGATAAAGGTTTTTCTTTGTTATTTGTACATCATCGATTTATTTTTATGATTAACTTACATATTATATCGAATAACACCAAAGGCGGTGTTGACGAGCGACTTATGTATTTTGTGTTTTAAAAATATTTTTTGGGAAAACTAATATTAAATAACTATTCAAAATTATTGTGAATAATTTTGTTATTATTTTTGACATACGTAGAATAATAATATGTCAACAAATAATTTTGTTTCTTACCGATACATAGTGACAGACGATGCATGTTGTTGGTGCTGGATCCTTTTTTAATTTAACCTGCAACAGAAAATTATTCATGTATCGTTAATAATTTTGTATATAACGTTTTTTTATAATAATTGTATTTTAACTATCTTGGATCTCATCAGTAGATTATAATGTATATAAGCCTTTGTTTTTAGCTATGTAACAATAATGCGTATTTTATATCTCATGTTTTAATAACTTAACGGTATGGAATTATAGTTTTTTGCTTTTGATTTTGAATACTAAATTTGTTAAAATATTAATCATCCCTAACAATTAAATTTTTTATGTAATTGTTTTGTTTTTGTTGATAACATCAATACATGTATTCTGGAGTGATCTTTAGGATAAATTATTAAGCAATTTACACGTATGTATATCTACTTTAAAAGTTAAAAAGTTATACATAGTACTGCAACTATTAATTAAGTATAAAGGCACTAACTCTCTGACGTTATTTTAACCCTTGGTGAAACAACGCATTGTCAATAATTTAATAATATTTAAATTTGAAGATTAAGCCGGTTATTTTGTGAAGTGACTGTAAGTTTTTTATACACCATAAATAAACATTGTATTGATAATTGCAATTAAAACGTAAACGTAAGTTAAGTCAATTATAATATAACTTCACTCATGAAAAATTAGAATATTTGTATATACAATTAAAATTATTGTGAAAATATTTGTCAAAACAACAATGTTTAATCTTTAGGTAAGTATAGTTTTAATCAGCCAATCATTGCGAATCACAAATAACCGAATCATTGTGAGTTTCGTAAAAAATAGTAACCGATTAACGAACTGAATTTTCCCAAACAAACAAACAACCACTGTGAACAAATAACCGCCAACACGAAAAACATTCAAAAATATATATTTTCCCATACGCTTCGATGCATTTCAACAAAACAGACTAAATACGTAACACGATAAAGATTCCACAATCGCCGTATGAAAATTTAATCCAATGTGGTAATAGTATCACGATTATTCCGATGATAATTAACTCTCGTTGGCTCTTCCCTGTTAAATTTTCCAAGACTTGAACTTACCTCGCCAATGAGACGAGTAACTTTTGTTTAATGGAGATGGTTTGATAGTCAAGCTGAGACTGCCTTAACACAGCGAAGTACCGTCTATTTATACTTAATATAAGTCCCCTTATATTTTGTGATATCAGCTGTACTTCTCCTGTCTTACCAAAATACCCCCTACTCAGGTGACTATGTCTGTGTGACCTGAACTCAGACACATTGATACAAAAGTATACGTAAGTGTGACCCGGACTAATACATTGAACTATTTAACATATCGTGAGTAAAAGTGCACACGTCTTCTTGTCAGTATTTGTGGGTGATCTTAGGAGATGCTTTACGGTGGTACACATATTTTTTAACTTACACATGTAAATCAGTTATGTTTTAGCGTAAGTGTGTCATCAATAATATTATTATCAATTGTGGTGAATAGAATGATCTATATAATATTATTATATATTGTATGTTGTGCGTTATGAAAGGTTTTGAGATTTCATCACCGTGATGACTTAACGAAAATTGTCATTAAAATATATAATATTTAAGGTAGGTATCCTTTGTTAAATAAATAATTGTTAACTATAAATTTATAAGGTTAAATCATTGTTTAGATAAGTAAAAATAATTAAATCGAAATTTGATATTTAAAAATGAATAAAGCATAATATTTCGTAATATATGTAGTAATGTTATTAAGGGTATTTAAAATTATCGTACTATATTTAATTATAGTTCTTTAATCACTGTTTATGAATTTATTTTTTACTTTTAACCCGATACATTATGTATAAACAGCTAACACGACAAAAATTGAAAATTGAGAATTGAAAATCACTTAATGTGAATATAGATAACCAGTGAATATAACTAAAGTTAATTTTAATAAATGGACCATATATTATGAAAATTTATACTGGTTAGATATTATGTATTATGCTCTACAATGAAAATAAATAATTTTGAAAAACCTCATAAACAGACCTAAGTATTATATATATTTCTTTATAATAATATATATTAGGTTTCTGAGATTTTAAAAAATTATTTTTATTCATTAAAAAGTACTTAAGTAACTAAAGTAACTTAAGTAACTCAGTAATTTCAATATATCATTATAATCATTTAATTTAGACTTAGTATTCTTGGAGTGAGTTTGTAGAGTGAACTAGTTAAAAGTATATGCCCACGATGGTCGGGTGGTTACGTCGCGTCGATTTTATGATGTCGAGGGTCCCGGGATCGAATCTCAGGTATAGCAAAATTCACATATTGTCAATGTGTGTTTGGAACCAGACTATGAACCTAATAGGTTGAACAAGTGGCTAACATCCATTTCTCGTAAAAAACAAAAAATATATTAATACAAGCTCCACTCAGTGAAGGTTCATTTGATCTTCTTAGGATTTTACATTGAAAAAAATACCTAAAGTAAATGATATTATGACTCTTCGTTTTAAGATAAATATTATTTTCATCTCTATTGTCTATTGTGAACTTAATCAAATCTAAAATTGTGGGTGTGAGAAATAAATATTTGCAATGATTATTTAAGAATATAAAAATATGTATAAATATCACAATATAGACTGGTTATCTATATTATAAATATAATTTAATTAATTAATTTGGTTTGTTTTTTGTTAACTGAAATCTGAAAGAATAAAGATGCTAAATGAATTTCACATATTATCTTTACCAATATGGATTGTTGGGATTATCAAGTAATCTTTTGGTACTGTTCGGTTATACCGGAGGCAGCGGAAAACGCATTTTGAAAATAGCCGATAAACTGGATTATTTGTTAGGTTAACCTAACCAAACCTAACCTAACCTAACCTAACCTAACCCAACCTAACCGAACCTAAACTAACCCAAACTTACAAATAATCCAGTTTATCGACTATTTTCAAAATGCGTTTTCCGCTGCCTCCGGTATAACCGAACAGTACCAATCTTTTTTCTTCACCCATTGAAACTTTAAAAAAGCAAGGGCCGTGCGGCTGGGCAATTATTATTGTTTATATTATTTTATTTCTTTTGCTATAAAATTATTTTTTGCTTTGTTTTTTCTCTCTACTAAGTTGATTTACTTACCTGTACTTTTTATTCTAAATGTTATGTTGTGAACGTCTTGAATTAATAATTTGTTATATACTCAATGTGTCTTTTTTAAATAAATAAATAAAATGGCTAACAAAAATTCTCGTAAAAAAACTGTTAAAATACCAAATCCACATTACAGCGAATTCTTAGAATGCAGCGGATATATAAAAAATGTGACAAAAAATAAAACACAAAAGTATCACAGGTTCAACAAATTGGTAACATATTATGTCGTGTAAGAAGTACCTAATTATCGTTTAGTGTAATGATTTCAAATAGATTTAAATGGATTTAAAATTGCTATAACAAAATGATGGCAAAAAATGAAGTCGGTATTTATGTATTAGCATTTTTTATAAATGTGCGAAATATTAGTTGTCTAAATGTTATCATTTTTTGTGTTCATCTTCTCTTTGTTGCTACAATATAATATGGTGGCATTTGGTCTACTTTTGTTTTTTTGCTACAATCTTCCAGTTCCCAATTTGCTCCGTAATATTCCTATTCAAAGTAGTTAGGTTAAAATAAAGATTTTTAACCTTTTCTATATATGAATAATTATGAAATATTTTTACACTTCCAAAAAAGTAATCTTACATTTAAAGAAAGTAGTTTTTTTAAACTACAGATTTAACCATATGTAGAGAACTGAATTGATTGAATAATTTCTAAAATAAATAAATAATTTGTTAAATAAATTGAATATAACAGAATAATTGTGGATAGAAAATATGTGTTTTAGGTGAATCCTAGAATTTATCTTAATTGTAAGTACTTATATAGATTTGTTGCAAATGAAATGGGAACGCAAGTTTCATATCGGTAAGGACCTCCTTCAGTAAAGACTTCGTTATGTGTATTTTTTCAGTAAATTATTAATATTTCATAAACCGTTTCATTAATAATGTTAAATGTAATTTAGTGACCTTTATTTTTCAATTTTATTAAAAATATTTTAATATTTTATGTATCGTAAAACTAAATATTATAGAAAAAACACAATTTAAAATATCTCAGAAACATATACTTATAAGAAAAAAACTAGAAAAAAGTTGGACCAAGTGGGACTCAAACTCATGTCTTTCACTTTCTGGTTGAGTGCTTTGACATCTAAGCCATCGATCTGTCTACATTTCGTACGAATTATTTCTTATATTTACGTTTAAACTGAGATACTTCAAATTCCACAAATCCAACTTTTTTAATAAAATTGTGTTAAAAAATCTAAATAAAGAATCTAATATTCTGAAAACCTCTTTGTATATCCAGTATTGAATAAAAAATAATAATGACTTAATCTTATATTTATAGTTGTCTTATATAATAAATACAGATTAGTTTTATTCTATTATTATTCAAATAATGCAGTATTTTTATTTTATTGAAAATACATAACCTGGAACGCCATCATATATATATACAAATTATGTATCATAAAAATCAACGATTAGAATCTTTTTTAGGACTTTAATATGTATTTTTCTAAGGCTATGCCAAAACATATATTTTCCCTATATAAGCCATGTATTCCCTATATACAATATAATGTTCCCTACATACACATATATAAGCCCTGCCTCAACTAAGCTATAATATATAATTAACTATTTCTTTTATTCAACGAATAATTCACAAGATTTAAGAATATGTCATTCTGATTATTGAACATATATTATTTTGAAAAAAACACTTTCTGATATAGTATATATATATAATAACCAATAGAAAAAATCTTTTTTGAAAAAAGTAAGTCACCCCGACGGGGAATCGAACCCTGTATCTCCCGAGTATACGCCTCATCCGTCGCATTATGCGCATCGAGTATGCGACGGATGAGGCGTATACTCGGGAGATACAGGGTTCGATTCCCCGTCGGGGTGACTTACTTTTTTCAAAAAAGATTTTTTCTATTGTTTATTATATACTATATCAGAAAGTGTTTTTTTTCAAAATAATATATGTTAATATAGATAAAAATATTATTCTATCTATAAAATATTTTTAACAAGTTAAATATGATTTAATTGCATAATTTTAAATATTTTACAGTATTTTTTGATTATTATATATTATGGCTTGGCTTCGTAGGGTTTAATTGAATTTTATAAACTCACCAACACCATTTGTAAATTATTGTAGTCTAATTTCAATGAAAACAAAATACGTATGACTGGAAAAGTTTAGTGTGCACCATTTATGGCGGATCTTAACAGCCTACCTCCACCCTTCTCCACTGCCTCCTTGTATATAGAATAGACCCACATATTATGTATCGGATGTTACTTAGTCAATATTAAATTATCAAGGTCTCTATTCGGTCGGTTTCACTTAAGTCGTTAAATATAACTAAATGAATCAGAGTTAGCACATCAAAGATACTGCTACTAATTATTTCCCAAATTAAATAACGCACGATTAACGAAATTAGTGACCCGTACTCACTATTTCATAAAATTGCCTTTACTTAGTTAGATGCAGGAAATTGCACGTGTTCTGGAAACATTTTCACATGTACGAGAATTTTACAAATGTACATATTCCATGTAATTGCAGAAATAAAGACATCATCTTGTAATAAAGTGAGCCAATCAATCTTACCGCCTTACAGTATTACGTAAAATAAAGTAAATATTTGATGAAATAATATCAATACAGAAATATATCTAATCATCATCAACTGGGGTCAATACATTGCTGGATTAAGACATCTACTAGCTATTACTTGTAGAATAAAGTACTGAAGGTTTTATTTAGGGACGTCATATCAAATGAAAACTATCAAAAGTGATGGTTGTCCGCTAGGGATTTATTTATGAAAAGAAAATCGCAAACTCCGTATCGCTACCGAAAGAAAATATCGTAGTTTTTTTCTACTGTGTTTCTACCAATACATCACAGTACTTAACTATTTTTAAATAAATATTTTTTATTACATTTGTTATTATATAGTATTATAGTTAACCCAGACCAAGGGATAGCGGGACAACTGGGCGCCAGGACAATTGGGCGCTGCACTGTCGAATGAAATAAATAGACATTCGTTACGATTTTATACAGGTAGGCGGATAATTTTATTCAGTTTATATCTACTACTTAGTAGTTTTCATTCAGTTTGCTCTTAAAATAATGTTTTTTATTGCTGATTGAGAATTATCATGCCTGACTCTTTATATAAAAATAAAAGAACTCTCTTCTTGTTGGAAATTAAACGTATGCACAATTAAATCATTATTTATGTGTGCATGTTTAAATTTTCACTTAGTATTAAATAATATTAGAATATTTAAGTATGTATAAATAATAATATTAAGTGTATATTTTAAAAGCAATTTTAATTCACAAACCTCTCTTTATTTTCGAAATTCATTCGATTGCGTGACAACCTGTTGTCCCGGCGCCGAACCGTCCTAGACCCGACTAAGGTCACCTAACATTCTTTATGCGTTAAATCCCTGGGAAATGTTTGATCTATGCTCGCAACCCCCAAAAAATCACCTCACTATTTTTCTCTCTCCTACCATAAGCTATTCCATACATTAGCCAAACCTGCTATACGATCAGCCTTTCCACCCAGTTTTGTTTATAAGTCGAGAGCTTTTTGTATTTTTAGTTCTTCTTTTAATTTCTTCTGGACATTTTCTTCAACAAATTCTTTACTTATACTAAGCTAAGCAACAAAGTAAATAAAATTTAAAAAATAATACTGCATTCTGATTTCCCCACAATTGTTTGATTAAGAATTTCCTTCATTAGTACTGGAGAAAAGCTGGTTTAAAATGAGTCTCGTGCAATGAATTTCATGCATATGGGGTAAAAAAACTCTTACCTAGTTGATATACCAACTGGTGCAGCCGGCGGCCACCCAATTTTTCACTAAAAAATGTGGGTTTGGGTGGGAATTATTAATAATCATATCCTTGCTTATAATATATAAGTAATATAAGTATATAAGTAGTATATAAGTGTGGATAAATCCAATGCACTAAAAGATATGAGTGACTCAACTATATTAAGCATGTGTCCTGTAATACCTACAATTAAATTTTTATTGTTATACACCAAGCTGATAAAAACTGAAAAAAGAACGGTTAGATATATTTCTGTCAATCTAGTTCACCATACGAATACATAAATGATGCATTGCTGGTTGCAATTTAAATTGCATCATGTCATTGATTTAAATATTATAAAACATCATAATTCAAATTAAAATTTACTTGAAATACTTCTATCGACCAAGGGTACTTGATGGAATCTTAATTTATATTCTAATTGATATGAGTATACTATTCCAATTGAGTCATTTTTCATGAAAATTTGCCTTTCACTATCGTTAGGTACTACGCGCACTTACAAATGGAAAATTCACACTGAGTACCAATATAGTAAAAAACTTGATTAGAATTAAAATCCATCTGTTAAAACACAATCACTGCTAACCTTTTAATTACGACATTTAAATAACACTCTAATTATATCTAATGGCCAACGAGTCCAAACGCGCCTGTCGCGGTGTTAGCACTAAATGAGTTAATTAACACAATCACTGCTAACCTTTTAATTACCACATTTCAATAAGACGTCAATTATATCTAATGTCCAACGACTCCAAACGCGCCTGTCGCGGTGTTAGCACTCTCATCACAATCACAAACTCATCACAATCACAGTCCTACCTTAATTCGATATAGTTCAAATGGAACATACTATCGGTATCCAAAGTAATTTGTTTAAACATACTATATAATAATATAATCTTTCCAATTAGAATCATTAATCAACTGTAATTAATTAATTTAGAAATATAAATTATACAATTAAAATTAATATACAATACGCATGAAATTGTATTCGTATGTATATAATAAATTTAATGACATATAATAATATAATGTGACATGGTTTTCTTTTGAAAATTGCAACAAGATAATAATATATTCAGGCGATATCTTGACACCGCGGGTTCCCACTAAACGTTAGCAAATTCTCTTTGTAATAATATCGTGTAGTTTTCTACCGGTACAAGCCAACAGAAGATTTCTTTCCTATTCACAACAAAACAAAATGAATATTTCAATGAAATAATACATTTTATATTATTTTCCTCAGCAAGAATTTGATAGAACTATTTTAACAATAATATGTATCAATAAATATCATGTTAACTTACTTATGTAATGGTATGGATATTTTGTTGACATTTCTTTATTGCATTACTGAACATTTTGCATTTGCCAATATCTGACTACCACAGCTTTATGTTATCTGAATGTATATATATGATTAATATGTATATTTTATTAAATCAAAATACACGTTTAATCAAAATTTTGAATATACGTTATCAGTGACATCCATTGGCAAAGTTTCACTCGTAAGCCTTATAGTGCCGATGCCTTGTATGTTTAGTTTCAAATTACGTATCTACAATTTTGAAAATACCGGAAGGAAATCGCCAATATCGGTGAGACCAGATAAGACATTTAAAAAACCCCTGTCAAAAATATATATTTTTCAGTCGACGTAAAAACTTAAATTATATTGAACATACATAATTATTTTGAAAACGCTTCTGAGAAAATATAATATTATTACCAATAGAAAAAATATTCTTGAAAAAAGTAAGACACTCCGCAGGAATCGTACCTGCATCTCTCGGGTATCGCGGAGTCTTGGAAATGCTGGAAAGATGTCGATCGATGATGGATATACGTGGGATGGTACTTTCATTAATTAAAAAAAATGCCCATTTTGAAACCGGGTTGAGGCAGACAATACGCAAGCTATGCATGCACTAGCATCTAGCTGCTAGCAGATGAAAAAATGCCCAAATGTAGACAGAGCTACAATAGAAGAATGGATTTATTCAACGCCTTAATCCAAAAAATGGATTCAAACGTACATATTATTTGAAACAACAACAAAACATTTTAAGACTAGTCCGTGTAATCGACGGAAGGAGCAAGTATTTGACCATGCATACTCTAGACAAAATTAGATATAGGAAACTTTGTAATTTTCACTTCCCGTTGAGATACAAACCCATTTTAAGAAGTGTTTCATATAGTTAACCAGTTCATTGCTTTATAATTCACCCATTCTTCACTAAATATTGTGTGTGTATATTTATAATTCATTTTTAATTTCGTAAGCTTTAAGATATTTATTGCAATTAAGTATATACATAATATTATCTTGGATTCCAGGTAAAAATTTGAATCATTCATGACACCGAGAAAAATCATAAAATACACAACATCGTAGAGAATTGGTGTACCTATATTATAATTTATGAAACTCGTGTGTAACGGAAAATGAATCTACATACTTATAAAAGGCCTTTTATTATCCGTTTAAAATTAACTTAATTACCATACAAAAATCATTTCATAACTATATTGAACATTGGTTAAATTTGTTACTTTTATGGTACATAAGTTTATTTAGATACCTCAGTTTAGGAAACCAAAAAATACTTATTTTGTATGTTTTCACTTGTATACCTAGTATTAGGTTCTGGAAGATACATTACATAATCTGCATTAAATTTGACTCAAATATTCAAATAAATTAATGATGGTGAATACTTACGATCAGATATTTGCCATAACACTTAACGTTAGGCAGCGGGAATCGGTCGTTTGGTAACTAGTAATTCTAGGCGCGCACCCAAGAGTGGAGGTAGGTTCGGGTCCGTACCGCCCCCAGAATTGGAAAAAAATATCAATTCCTTAAAATATTCCAATGCGGCATATATATATATTAAATAAGACAACGCGGATGACACAAATGGTCACTAGCGATCATAATAATAATTATGACTGGTAAGTCATACGCATTTGATAGCCACTTGTAGATGAGACATTTATACCTGCAGGCCAGATGTTTAATTTTTAAATCTGGAAGTCAGTGGCACCTGCTAGATTTTGTTAACCCCATCCTCTCGCTTCGCCTTAAAAATCAATAAAAAATAATATGGATAATTTTTCAAAATGGACCCCCGCGCAGACTATTTTTCTGTGCGAGCGCCTGAGTTACACTACTTAATAGTGGCATAAGTAAAAAACGTAAGTGACAGCTATTAAATCATAAACAAAATTAAAACAAATGACGTAGTACTCGAGTTAAAATGACAATCCGGTTTAATTTATCGAGAGTACCAATAAATGATACATCTCTATATTCCTCTAAAACGGTTCGACCGATTTTTATAATTTTTTTTAATGTATATTTGATAGGTATGAGAATAGATCAACAAGTATATTTCATACCGCTAGGTGATTAGGATATCTCTATCCAGAAAAAATTTTCTTTTATTTTTTTTTGTATTTTTTATTATTATTTGGCATCAAAAATACCTATAACCCCAAATTTTCACCCTCCTACCCCTACTCTCCCATTTTTTAATCACGATTTTATTATTTTTGTATGAACAAATTTAACCGTCGTTCGTATTTCAAACAGAACGAAATTATGTATGTTGTTGAATGACAGATGGCGCTATGTCCGAGAAGAATTCAAGAGAAGCGTCACGTCATTTTGACATTTCATTCGGCATATCACAACGCAGTTCGTGCAAAATTTTGTACGATTTATTTTAATTTATCTATTTTTGTGTGCGTGTATTACAGTTCACAATGTCAGCAAGACGCAAGGAGGGCCATTTAGGGCGTCGAACGAATAAAGCAACAAACATGCAAAATAGTAGAGCAGAAAGAACAGACGAAAAAATCCAACAAGATAAAAAAAAAAGTGCGTGTGAGCATGTCGCAATTCCGTGCATCTCAATCACAAGAGGCACGAGCTAAACAAAATCAGCAACGACAATTGGAACGGAGCCAAGCGCGCCGGTTCGTAGTTAACACACGAAGAGCAAATGACTGACAACGCCAACAAGTACATCGAGCATTTACATCCGCTTCGTTTCTTCGTCTCGCATTCGAGTACGAGCCAGATATTGAATATTCCGCTCATGCGAAAGTGCTGATTGGTGCTATGGACAAAGAATGTCCCCATTGTCATGCGCTTAAATTCTAACATGAGTCAGCCGGGATGTGTTGCGCATCAGGAAAATTGCAACTACCAGAAATTGAGATACCACCAGAACCATTGAACGGCTTGCTCATCGGCACGGTTCCAGATTCAAACCTGTTCCTGAAGTCCTTTCGCACATTCAATTCATGCTTCCAAATGACTTCGTTCGAAGCAACAGAAATAGTTCACAATACTGCGGCAAATGGTCAACAATTCCATTCTACGTTCAAATTCAAAGGCCAAATATACCACAAAGTAGGCTCATTGCTGCCAATGCCAAACGAACCACATATTTTTTTACAAATCTACTTCATGGGCGGTCAGGACATCAATCGTGTAGATGCACGTTGCGGCTACAATAACCTCAATTCGCCTAATGCCAGGCGCATCGTCGGCGAACTGGACGCCCTGTTGAATGAGCACAATGAATTATTGAAATTCTTCAAAGCACACATGCATGAATTGCAAAGTGACAAGCATGCTATTGTCATAAATCCTGATAAAACACCAGCTGGAGAGCACGTGCGTCGATTCAATACGCCTGTTGTTGACGACATTGCTGGAATCATGGTTGGCGACCGCACATCGACGCGAGAAATCGTGATTCGAAGAAGAAAAAATAATCTGGAGTTTATCGCTGACACACACCGTTCATACGACGCTCTCCAATATCCGCTAATTTTCTGAAAGGGACAAGACGGATATTGCATAAACATTAAACAACAAGATCCTGTCACAGGTAATTCATTCATTATGAACATCATTTCTCATTTTGAATTGAGAAAATGAATGGTTGGTGTTTTTTTGTTTTTATCGGCGGTTATCGGCGGTTATCGTCTACAGCGCTCCATTCCTTTTTCTGTCATAGATCCCATCCCCACACACTTACGATACATTCGTTATTTTTTTATTTAACAACCAAAATATCCACTAGAAATAATTTATATGGCAGAACAACGTTTGCCGGGTCAGCTAGTAATACTATATGAAATTTGTATTTTACAACGTTTTTATTAGCTCGCATTCTTGTTTATCCGGTGGTTGTTTGTCCAGTACAAATCTTGCAATCGATTTTTAACTAACTTTCCGACTAGCTAGACATTTGAAACTTTTAGAATATATCAAAACACGATGCCAATGCATTCTTGTAATACTTTTAGCCATCTTTAAGCAGAATTGAATTCATTTTCAGTTAATTCTGTTTTGTATGTCCGTATAATCCGTAAAAAGTAAAAGAATATTATTGGTTGCTAAGGGGGTGGTCATAGGAACTAGATTATTAACATATACGTGCGTTACTATGGAAATCAAAATGAAATGTCAAAATGACATTTCAGTATTCTATATTTTGTTTGTTTGTTTTTTATTTACTTCATATTAAGTATAAGTTCGAGCATATTGAGCATAATAATTCAACAGAAAATTTAAAAACGCTGTACATAAAAAGTTATTTTTATCTTGTAGTTATATATAAATATTTACACTGAAGTTAACTAAGAGGGAAGGTAGAATTTGTGTTAATTTTGGAAAGAATTTTAGACCTCTTGAATGTAGTATTTATTGATTATTATCTAATGATCTATTATTAGGGTTTGCCGATGTCTACGCCTATTGATTGTATTATTAGTGGTAGGAGCTTTTTTTACAAATACTTCAACTATTCATAATTAATTGACTTAATAGGTGGTTAATAAAGCTTTTACCTACTTTATTGTAGTAATTTATTATTTAAGTTAGAAATAATTTGAACATAATAAATTAAAAAAATATTTATGTCTTCCCGGGCAATGTGTCTAACATCACATAATTTGCTACCTACAGTAGTTATTTACTACAATTGCAATATACTACAAGAAAAATTCAGTTTCTTCGTGAGGTAACTTTATTACAACCGATCTAAAAATAAAATTTTATGTTAACAATAAATAGATAAATGCTTCAATACACTTATCGAATTACGAAGATAAATACACCATTATAATTCACCTGCGTTTTCGATGAAAACATCGGGCATAGGTCAACACTGAAACATCTATTCCACGATGGAAGTTATGTAGAATCCGTGAATATTGTTTCTGTCATAATGGCTATTACCTCAAACAATGTAAAACTATTACATCCATGAAATCGTTAATAGCGATAAGTGTTCGGGCTTTATTTTTCTTGGGTAATCGCGGAATGAGACAATGAAGGTTTACTGGCTCATATATAACTCTAGAGAAATGTACCGTATATAGATTTATATATTGGTAAATACGTGAAAATTGTGCCTTACAGAAGGAAGGCTGCATTTTAGTTTGACTGTCTGCAGGTTGAATTTTAATAATTTACTCACACGGCCTGAGACGTGGCTTTAATTAATACGCAGCTTGTTTATTATCAAAACATTATATAGGCATTATACTTTTAATACATCTATGGGACTTAATCAAGACTAAATTGACAACATTTTTAATTATTGCTGAGCAGGTATGCAAGTCAAGAGATTCGATACATTAACAAGAAAGAAGGGGTGTTAGTCGGTTTGATATTGGAGAGCAGTATATCGCATCACAGTTGTATTCATTCCATGATTACGTATTAAATGAACCTGGCGTATGATGACAGGTACGGCTTGCCTTCCCGAAATTGAGCTGACACTCTAGGCATGATCGATCACAGGCATAAACATGAAAGTTATTTGAAGAATTTACAACTAACTTCATTTATTTGATCGCGCAAAGTTGGTTCTATTTTATTTTTGACGGGCGAAAGAATATTAGTCATCTATCATTACTATTTTTTTTTTTAAATTTTAACCCTTTCACTGAATAGCCATTTTATCTGGGTGTTACCTCTAGGTCAGCTATTTTTGGAATAAAATAAATCACGTGAGAAATATAACATATGAATACAATGATAAAAAATGTGATTTTTTAACATTTTCACACTAAAATGATAAATATTGGTTTTGAAAATATACATGAACAACCTACTACTAACCTTGTTATAATGAAGAAAATATATCACTAGTTAATTCGCTTGTGGCCTGACGGTACATAAAAACTTTGGCAAATAATTTCGCTCGTGGCACTTAAAAAGTTCACGATTTATGACCGCCATCCTACACAAAAATATTCTCCTAGCCGAACACTTTTCGAAAATCAAAAAACTGTCATAAAACTATAATATAAATAGATGCACTAGTTATAAAATATAAACATATAAATATATAACATATCCTAATCACAGCATAGTAAATATATTAAATTTCCTTATCCAAACAAAATAAAATAATTTAAGATATATCTTAGTTGCTACCTACTTTAAAGTAACGCTAAAGTTTATTTATTCTTATTGACTAACTGTATAACCGTCCTTCAAATAAATCTACCTCCAGATCAGCTGTCTCAAGTCGGTCACACAAATCTAGTTTTCATCCCTCTTAACTTAGTCAAACCATATATTATTCTCGTGGTGGTCTAGGGTTCAAATGCTTACTGGGGTTTCATTTTTAATCCTATTGAGAGCTCTGGATGTATTGCGTATAATAATGTGACCAGTATATTACACTATTCACGCCCTCAAAATATTCTTTTCCTGATTAATGTGCTGTCTAGTGTATTACAAAAATTTTTATGTTTTCAATTCTACAAAAATTTTCATGCGTTCGTCTCAAAATTAATAGGGTGGCTTTTAAGATTTTTCACTGGGGCAGTTTTTCTCTTTGAAGCGAATCTATTAATCATACGGATAGAGGCTGATAGTTTAACAATAATATTATAATAAGTATGTAATTAATTCATTAGAAAAGTTTGTTATAAAATTGATAAATTTACATGTTTGCTAGTCGACGGTTGGTATTAATTATTTATATTTTATTTAATGTGTTCAGATGAGTGTTGAAAATTTAATGGCAGTCAATTTGAAACGTCAATTATTTGATATTGATACATTACTTATTTACGATGACTGGATTTTCAACGCGTTATGAAAAATGTGCTCAACACAAATAAATAATTATGGTAATAAAACCGGGTATAATTTAAACAAGTGGAGTGAGTTGTTCATTATTTTTAAAGTTTTCAGGTAAGAATAACATTAATCATATTTTAACATTCTCTAAAATATTATTTACAAAAATAATTACTTTTATCCAAATTTAGTGACTTACAGATAATTCTTGACCTTTGCTTTACGATGCTAATACATTTCGTCCGTTCCGGTGATATCAACTTGAATTACAATATTACAGTAGTAAATTTTAGCAACATACATAGGTAAGTCTAATAAAGTTCCATTATAATTTTTGCTATTTGTTTTATCCATAAAATGATCAAAGTGGCATCAAAACTTAATTATAGCCATACGAGTATTTTTATACATTTTTACAGCATACAAATCATAATATTATTACGCCTTATTTTATGTTTTTTTCACAATTTAGTATGACTCTTTGTCGCATATACTTTTAGTTATATTTCTTTACTTCTTGCTCTGTATGCGATGTGCATTTTATAATCCATATTATTAACGGATAAATGAACTCTGACGAATATCTATCAATCATAATATGTAATAATAACATTTTAATTCAATGTAATATTGATGATTCTAAGCGTAGCTGAAATATGAAGATGGCGTAGAGCATATTGACTGAAATACTTACAGTTTAATGGACTGGGTAACATAAGGTAATATCACAGTAATGGGAGTGTTAAAACCTCGTCATGTTAGGTGAAGTTGGATAACTATCATTTATAAGTAAAACCATAATAAATTGTTAGCACTATACGGAAATATAGTTAGGGCTCCTAACTTAGGAAGTGTATTTTCATTAAATAATGTATTTGATACTCAATAATACATTATGTAGAATTACCATTATTACAATGTAAATATATCTACCTAATCTAACATATGCAATACATACCTTCATGAAATGAACAGCCTCAACTCACAGTTTTATTAAAATTGAAATAAAGTTAAAATTATTAGTTCTACCTAGTCACTATACCCATAAAAAATAACAATAATTTAAAGAACGTTTTTATTTTTTATAAACATAGTTGTAAAAATAGCTATCCTCATATTATGTGTATAAATCTAGTTCTGACCAATATGCAATAATTATGTGAATTAAGTAATACATATTGTGTGTAATTTTATTTTAAATAAACTGCTTTTCCATAATTTGTGGAAATATCAGCTCTTTTAAATCTAAAACTTTAGAGCAATTATCTCCTAACTACCTAATATGCACATGTCGACTAATTTATTTTTATAATGATTCTGACTGAGTCATAACTCATATTTCGTTGAATTGTCTATAGAGTAATTGCAGGTTAATTGCAATGAAAAGCATTTCATTGAACAAGGTGAATCTTTCATCAGATAGACAAAAAAGATTATATATTGAAAAATTCTACAGGACAACTAACTATAAGCAATCCGTATTATTTATTAGTATGTTTTTAATGGTATGATATAAGAATATTTGATTTGATTTTTTTTTATTATCATTGTTTACAAAAAAAGAAATACTTAATTGAAATATCGTGTATGGCGTTTTGTAAATTCATGAAATATCAACATACCCTCTGAAGTCTAGCAGTGGATCATGGGTCAATATTTATATGAAAGAATAACATTATATATATTTTTTTCAGAATTTCAGGTACATAAAAACCATGGCCGCCTATCGATACACGTGCAAAATGATGACGCGCACTAATGCAATTACTTTTTTTAATCATATATCGCTAAGAATTTTTGTCACTCGCTAGTGTTCTTGCATAAGGCCAGGATCAATTAACTCAACGTATAAATACTCTGTGAATGGTATTTAGAAGCCTTTCAGGAAGCCGGAATCAGGTTGGTTTGAAGAAAAGACAAGCTAGGCTTAAATTTTCTTGAGGTATCACCAGAAAGTGGCCGAGTCTAGTCCAGTGTCGCCTCTTCATTCTCAGTGTAATGTCCGCTATCTTACCTTCACGTTACTCCTAAAGTTATACCACTGTACACCAAGAGTAGTCACTGTACACATATTTTTTCAATGCTCAGTTAACGACTACTCTAAGGCCTCTAAAGGTGTCATTACTCGCTGCCGTAAAGCAGCGTCGTCAGAATGCAAGCATCATTTAGTTTTAACCAAGTAAATGCTGATTTAACAGGTAAAGAAAACTTCTTATTTATGAAAATTACCTATTAACGATATTAATCTATAATTTTAAATGACGTATCCTAATTTTGCTTAACTTTCTTTTGAGGACGTATTAGTACATATTGAAAAATACTAGTTTTAATACTGTCTAATTAATATTTTAACGTTTCTTGAAATAAATGAATTGCCTGTATAAAGTTGTTTTATATCTATATATATGTAGATGTTTGTATTAACAGAGTTTTGTTTTTACGAGAACTTGCTCAACCTAAATAGGTCCATACTCTGACTCAAACACAAATTGAAAAACAATATGTGTGTCTGTCAGACCCAAGATTCGAACCTGGGCCCACGATATGGTAAGCCAACGATTAAGGCTATACTTCAGCTGAGGCATGTTTTAAAGAGATCGTGACTACGCGATTGTGAAAAAGACGCGTGCAGAACAAAACATAATTTTTCATAAAAATTCAACATGCGTCCATTTAATGTTATGTTTATTGTTATATTAGTAATAATAATATATTCATTGACATGTTTTCTTTTTCGAGTTAATGCGTAACGTTTTTTAGTCATCTTTACACGATTTAAGAATATATTCCTCCGACGCCATCACAAAACAAATTGACGTGCTTAAAGCTCAACTATCGCTCTCAGATTGGCAACGAGTCCGAAATTTCGTCCCACCCATTGTTAAAAATTATTTGCCGTTTCATTGAAGTATGCTCTTAAGCCGCTCGGCTATCGCACGTATATAGTATTTGCGGTTAATAATTTATCAATTATTTAAAAAGGTAAAACATGTGCATGAGTAATAAAATACTCACTAAAAATTTCTTTCTGCACAAATAAAAAAATACCTCCATACGCAAAAGCACGAAGTAATAATTCTACTCAACATTAACATTTGGATATCCTTCGTTAATTGAAATATAAGAATATTTTTGGCATTTTGTTTACACGTAGGTAGAGTATAAAGTCATTGATTCTATGATTACGTTATGCACCATTTTGTACAAAAAAAAATAACTAGAAAAAATATAAGAAATGTTCTCATTTACTTCGTACACGTACTTAAACTTCACATTTGTAATTCTTCCGACCTTTGGAAGTAACGAGATATCTATTACTTGCATGGAATATAATATTTGGCCTAGAGGAATCTGTGATAGAAATAAACTTAATCACTATGCAAAATGAGAAATGAAGATTTCCTTAAATTTTTTTTAGCATACTAGTACAACAACGTATTTTTATTAGCTTATATATAAATTTGTCTTGATTTCTCTATAACGCACGAGAGAAAATATATGTAAATATATAGAAGACATCGAGACAGAGAGAAGGCAGTTTCAATGGGGTAAGTCAAAGGAAAAGATACATATTGACGAAAATTCTAAATTTGAAAAATAAACTGATACGAAAATAAAGGAATCATTTTTATTTTAATTGGGTTGTGAAAGAAAATAGATGCTAGGATACTCTCATAATAGTTTGACAGATGCTTACAGAAGAATACTAGCATATTGAGTAAATAAAAGGTATTTTGAAGTAAAGTAAAGTATATTGTGAGGGATTGACGGAAAAGTAAGGCCAAATATGATTTTAATAAAACAATTTCTGTTGCAATTTAAACCAAACCCAAGATTTTTGACAGGTGGCACTACCAACGGGTATTTTTTCTAGTATTATAATAGTAAAAGATTATGACTCCGTCCGCATGAAATACGGAAGTAGATAGATACAATACAGAATAAAAGAGTACTTAGATTGATAGAACGATAAAGGCAATGGTTGGGTCTAGGCGAACGTTTCTCTACCCAGTTGATCCAATTCTATGAATATCTAATCAGTGTCTTTGAACGTGTGCGTCATTATAAAAATCGATCAAGAGCTTGAATTATTACATGCGATTGACAACGGTTGGATGTAAGCATGCGCTCCTCTAATCACAACTCATCTAACCACTTCGCCATTGCTATCTGACCACTTTACCTAGTTGTGATAAATTGTGTTTTCTCACGAGATTTTTCAAAAAATATTTGTGTCAAAGCAGAAATGTGATTTTTTTTTTAAATTCTCGAGAATCTCGGGAATAACTTTTTAAGAAGTTAGAATTTCTGTTATTCCGAAAAAAAATAATATACTCTCAAATATAATTATCAAGAATAAACTGAGGTTTCTCATATTTTTTTGAGAATTTACAACCTTTATCTATAAAACGTAACCATATTAAATATTTATATTTAATTTGTGTGTAGTAAACTGCTGTATATTATTGTGATATCTAGGTGTTGGATTGGACAACGGTTGGATGTAAGCATGCGCTCCTCTAATCAAAACTCATCTAACCACTTTGCTATTGCTATCTGACCACTTTACCTAGTTGTGATAAATTGTGTTTTCTCACGAGATTTTTTAAAAAATATTTGTGTCAAGGCAGAAATGTGATTTTTTTTTTTTAAATTCTCAAGAATCTCTGGAATAACTTTTTAAGAAGTTATAGTCTCGGTTATTCCGAAAAAATATACTCTCAAATATCGAGAATAAATTGAGGTTTTAATTTGCGTGTAGTAGAAAAACTGCTGTATATTATTGTGATACTCGTATTATCTAGATATTAAAACTTATCACTGATTTAGTAGTAAAGAACATTAATGGTTTCAGTTATATTTGTCTAATCAAGCATAATCTGTTTTAAGTTGGTAGTTGGTAGTAATCTTGATTAGTTCATATTATTTTAAAGCTTAGTCTTGTACATAATTTATTAATTTTGTTTCATTAGACCTCGGCTCACTCTTTTCTCTCTTGAGATCACTTGAGATCACTTGAGATAATCGTATATTGATAAACACCTCGGCTAATATCTTTAACACAGCGTATTTTTTCTCAAACACGTAGTTTTCTTGTGTAACGAATTCTTTAAGATTAAATAATTATGTTTATACGTGAAAAATGAGATTCCTTGAAAAAGACCCTCAGATTTTGTTAAGGTCGGCACTCATTTTAAAAATAATAATTTTGTGCCAAATACTATTACATAGCAATCAACATTTTTGGGTAATGGTTCTGTCTTTGATCTTCCTATATAAAATTTCTAAGTAAAATTATTGATTGTGTTTTCATTTAGGAATTTATTATTTCTTATTAGTCCAGTCAAGGAGAGCTCAAAAGATGGTTGTAGAGGGCATGGTATATCAGATTTTTTTTGACTTCAGGACGACTTTGTTATGACTCATAACTTATGAGTAGTTAATAAGTAAACATACTAAAAGTCCCCGCCCCTGGGAGGTGAGTTAAAGGCGGGAGGGGGGTCGAAAGGTCCCATCTCGGAAACGATGCATTTAGAAAAAAAATATTTCAAATAAAAATGAAAGCTAATTAAATTTTATATAAAATTGTTTCTATACATATTTGTCGAATTCCCAACGGTTTCCGAGATATACGTTATTGAAAAATGCAACTATTGCGTTGCCTATTAGATGGCCATTAGATATAATTATCATGTTATTTAAATGTGGTAAATAATTAGTAATTAACTGGTCCGCAGAGAATGAGTTTCTTTAAAAATAAATCCTGTTGAATGGTGATGTGATGATAATTAAAACTAAAATTAATTTATATTTTATTTAAATAAGTTAATTTCTCAAGTAAAAAACTCAAGATTTTCATAATATGTCATGAACCATTTATGAAAAAAAAAATAACAGAACGAAAACAATCAAATACATTTCATAAAAGAAATGTAATAAAAAAATAATGTCATTAAGTTTTTAATAAATATTTATTGATCCAATTCCAAGATTAAAGTTGCAATCTTTAATAAATGGTAAAACTCCGTCACTCTCCATGATCTTCTACGATTCTTTACTGCTCTCTGCAGCTTTGAGAATTATTGACAGAAAGATGCCCATGGAGTCCTCCACCTAGTAATTTTAGTGAGTTAAGATCATATGAAACGCATAAATGCAATTTTACAAATAGGTTTTTTCTATATCAAGTTCGCCAATATGTATATAATAGTAAAAGTAATGAGAATATAATAATAATATTATGAACTCTTAGTTTTCCAAGTGGTGCCAAGTAAGTGAACCGAGGCAATATTTTCTTATACGTCACGACGGAGGGTATTTGCAATTAAAACTAATACTTTGAACCATAAATCATCATGGCGCAAGAAACAATCAAAAGAAAGATGTCTCGCAAGGAGACGATCGTGTGACATAAATGAAACTAACAAGGATAGAGTAACGGATTGCTTAAGAAGTTATGAGCCGCAAAATCTATTGCTAATCAAGCGACGTTTATAATAATTGCCGCAGACATGTTTATAGTATGTACCTATTCATACATTTGTGTATCATTATAGAGGGACAAATCTAGTCATCCAGTGGTACCCAAAAAGTAGATACGTTTTCTGGAAGTAAGTTACAAAACAATACACATGATTGAAATACATACAATCTATTTGATTTTAATTAGTTAACCCACTAAATGATTTTAATTAATATAATAATCTTTATTAAATCAATATGTTAAAAGCAAAGAATTTTTTGGGGTTTTTAGGTTGAATATAAGGTTTATTATATTATTTTTCTTTTATTTTTTAAACTGTCAATTCATGATGGAACTGCATTGTATTGTTGTTTAATTTAATAAAACGCAATTTTATTGTAGTACTCATTCCACTTTTAATCAATATATTTTCAGTTGAAAATGTCCCTCTGAGGTGGACAAAACCGGTCCTAATTTATTGATTAAAAGTGGAATAAGTACTACAAAAAATGCGTTTTATTAAATTAAACAACAATTATTATATTAATACAGAAGGTATACTGAAAAACCTAATTCATTGTTTTAATTAAAAATAAATTTTATTTGTCCTAATTTGAACATTGCAGAGAGTGGCTGCTGTGCATTTAAAAAATTAAGAGTAGTTCGTTTGCTTCCAATTTACTCAATATAACTTATTTAAATCGGAGATGTCAAAGAATACTATTTTCTTTAAAGGTAAAGTCTAAACATTAAATGAGGCAAAAATTACATATACGCATTTGAAACAATATATAATAGGGAATTGCTTAGATGAATAATAATTTTATAATCTCGTCGCGATAGATTTCACTCGTGCTCTCGTGTTGCAGTGCGTAAGGCGCTGGTCCTTCATCCGGAAGCTCTGGGGTTGATTTCTGATGAGTACACAATATATTTATGTTATATTCTCAATGCCTGGGTGTTTCTGATTGTTTCACTTATATTACTAATTAAACTACTGTTTCACTCCACTACTGTAATTGGGCCTCTAGGTTTGTAGCAGTGTTAAAAAAATAATAAAATTAATAATATATACATTTTAATACAATCGCTGCAACTTCTATTTTTTATAAACTATATTTTCTGCACACAAATATGGCATTTACCTCAAACTTGAACTTGCTTCAGCAATTTTTGTCAGAAAAACATAGAAAGTTGTATCAGGAAGAAGATTCAACATTTTGTTATTTGCAATACAACTTAATTTTTTTTTAATAAAATTGCTTACCTACCATAAAAAATTATATTACCATTTTTGCTCATAGGAATTACATACCAATTTTATTCGTCTGCACACTTGTATTATTAATAGACTTTTTACAAGGAATCGTTACTAGCTATTCGCCCTGGTCATTTTGTCGTTGCGATATATTGCAAACGCATACACTAATGATATGCATTTTTTTGTCCAGTCTGAACCAATAACGTGATGTTTTATTATCTTTGATATTAAAATTTAATATTATTTGATAATTAATATCAAACACAAATTTTGAACTAGTTATATCAGTAACAATAACTAACTGGGTGGTAAAAGTCACGGAGTACATGTACCAATTGATTACATTTTTAGAAGAATAAAGTGATGAATAAATTGAGTTTTCTGATATATTGGCGATACCAATAGATTTTTAGATATAATATGACTTTCTTTGTATACCCAGAAATCGATTGATATTCTACAAAAATCTGTCAAGAAAATAAAAAAATAATTCAAAATTAGAATAGCGTAGGACGTTCATTATTTCTTTTAGATATTCTTCTAGTAATAGTTGCATAACGACATTATTTATCCGGGATCATTATTTTTGTCTCTTAATGTTTGTACATGATACCTTTGATTGCATGTAACTGCTGTTTTATCTCAATTATACAATCACATTTAACTTGACGGTATAAAAGGTAATAATTGTGTCTCTTTAATTAGAAGATGAATGGCTGTGGCCAAACGCTTAATAGGGCTTGTGAAATATAGATAGCTGTGAGAGAAAGAAATGTTCTAAATAAAGGTTTTAAGTAGATAGAATACAGTGAAGTAGATACACACAGTATTCCAATATCTGGAGAAAATAACGGCATTAGGATAAGAGTGTGAAAGTATTTTCAAAATTCGAGATCATATTACTAAAAATCATTTATACATATCGACTACATGCTCTGCTAGTGGTGAAAATGTAAACACATATGCTTTATTAATTATTTATACTAAAACCTGTATCAAAATATTTAAACGAGTTTGCCTTAAAAATATAATTTAAAACTCATACCGCTCTCCCACCAAGATCATCAATAATATTTTACTTCACGTACCATTAATACTAATTAATATTTATAAAACATCGGATGCTTATTATAGGAATTTATGATTATTTTAATCCAATGTTATTCTTTGTATGCCTTAATCCAGTACTACAAGGAACTGCTGTCCTTCTTTATATTCAACGGCATGCTATATAGCTTGAGCAGTAATCAATAAAATAATTATCGGCGAACGCTATTTCTCTTATTGCTTTATCTATATATATAGTAATAATTATCAATTTTATCTCTCCTTACGTATAAAAAAAATATCATATACTTTTAATATTATATGTCTCATGCAATACGATGTAGATTATAGACTAGAATATTTTGAATACACTAATTATTATTTTCATGGAACAAATCGTAATATAAGAACTATAATTAATAAACATGACTATGTAAAAAAAATATATACTTGGGGAAACGTAGTATATCAGATTATTGTCTGTCTATATGTAGCTTGATAATTATTATGTTATTGGTTTATATGTATGTATGCCTATCCTTTAATTTTACATCTTCTATCACTTATGTTGTGTAAATAAATATAACTACATAAAATAAAATAAAATATAAAGAATTTTTACTTTAGAACTCTAGATTATATTTCAGAATAATATATATTTTGTTAAAAATGGTAATTACAAAGTGGATAAGAAAAAAATAGTATATTAAATATACATACAAAACTCACACTCTCGGATACTTATCAGAGATAAAGGATGACATACGTACAAAAGAGATAAGAAGAAGATACGTAGGTATTATTTTTTATTTGATAACATAGATAGATAATATAAAGTGACTGCAAAGCACACGTTTATTGAGACTTTACTTATTATTAATAACATAAAATGAACATTTTATTTGGTGGCAAATAATAATTGAATTATTACCCTGGCCGGATACAATAATTATTTCTGGCTGGGAAATGGATTTCATCTTAGTGAAAAGTAAATACAAACATTAAAAACTGCAAACAAAATAGACTAAATAATAGGTTTCATGGGGGCAAAGAATGGGTTATTATAATGAAAATATAATATACTATGTCACTTTACAGATTATAGTTACTATAAAACTGAATAAAACCGTTAATAAGTACTTATATAACAATTAATGTCAGCATTACTTTCAAAATTAACGAGAATTAAAAACATTTTATTTTTTAGTAAAAGACGTTACCTACTCCATAATTATTATCAATATTTTCTATAGCAAAATGCTTTTATTTTTTTGTTTCACTTTTTGTTGAATTAAATAAAATATTTTATTATTTATTGTGTTTAATAATCGCACACTCTGTAGATACTACGATGTACTAAATATCAAACGTAATTTTGGTATTTCTTTGAAAGAATATTTTAGGATGGGTAAATAAAATTTTAATTAATACCAAATGTACAAAATATTTCTCTCACTAAATCTCCGCCACTGATTTTTTTATCTGAGAATTGGTTCAAGTGTTGTATATATTCGTAAGTGGGTCAATATTTGAAAGGGAAATGTTACACAAAAGTTAGGTGACTTTATTGTCAATAATAGCGGCAAATTAAAACAAAAGTATAATGTTGTGGGAAGATAGTATATTAATCAACGTATAATTCAAAGTTGGTGAAGTTAGCCCATCATCGCTTTGTCTAGCAACACAGTATATTATATCGTATATATAACTAATTTTCTAAAACACTACTAACCGACAATGTGGTGCGGTGACCATTCACAAGGGAAGTGAAATTTTTATTTTGTTTTTAATGAAAGTTTTATTCAGTTTCCATTTATTTATTGTATAAGTACACGTAATACAAGTATAATAAAAATAAAGGTAAACATATTATATGTATTATATTTATTTTTTATTAATACTACAATATTGACCATGTGATTCTCAATGACAGTAGTGTATTAAAACAGATTATTGCGGTTGTAGAAGTGAAACAATCTATTGTAACCTAACCGGGGATTGATGCTTGAGCCCCCGATTTAGAAGTCAGTATCTTACGTACAGGACAATTTGTAATTCAAGGAAATATACAATGGTTGGATCTAGATGCATATCTTTTACCCGCACTAGTCAACCGTCATTATTTAACAAGAAATGAAAATGTAATTAATATTAAATTCTACAGGTTTTTAAAAGGTTTTTCGATAGCTATTTCGGTTGTAACACCATTATCAAGACTATTCAGATAGGCCGTTTGCCTTTGCTTAAATACTATACGTGTATAGATAGAGACAGAATACATTTTCTTATTCGTTCCAGCAATATTATGAATTTGTACACTTATTATTAATTGTAATATTATTAATACTTTGAAAACCCTAAGTGGGGTTTTTTTTTTTTTAAATGGATATCAAAATTTACAAAATTTATCAAAATTACAGTGTTTGAGTACTTTGGTTATTTATTGACATTATTAATCAATTAAAATCTTATTAGTATAATTGTCTTAATCGTGTGTTTAAATTATAATTAATAGTGGCGACGAATGCATTACCAAATTTTCATTTATTATGTGATTACTTTTGGATAATTCGCGATTAATTTCCAACTGTTCGAGTAAATTTAATTTTAGACCTTTATTACATATATGCAAACATTTCGGCGTTATATTATTACTTATGCTATGCGAATTTGATATCAAATGTTTAGCAAACTGAGAATCTGTTTTAACGTTGTCTATTCGTGATGATTTTTTTCAAGTACGCTAGTCGACAACAGTTGAATGTATTTTAACGCTCCTCTAACGACACCTCACCTTAACACTCCAACGCTGATACCTGTATTATCTAGTAATTTTTTAAGACATCGAGATACACTCCAGTTGATTGGAATAAAAAAGCAGTTTATAAGCTGTGAAAGTTTTATCAATATTAGTCCAGTAGTTTTTTGGACAGAAAAGATTCAAAAAATATTTAGTGACTTTGTATCATATATAATCAAAATGGTGATCGAAAGATAATTTTTGCGAAATTAAAGAGAGACACAAACAATATTTATAACAATCTAAATATCCCACTTAATGTGTCAAATAATATATTCTATAGTTTCCTGAATTCCTCAAGAGTACATTCAACTGAAATAAATAATATTTGATTATGCCAAAGACGGGTTATTATAGCTGTTCAATAAACAATGATCTTCTTCTTCGGCCATATCCGCCCTTCAGTTGGAGCATATGGACAATATGGCGTCTTTAAGAATCGCTGTCACTCGCCAGTCTACTTGCATCGTTCCAGGTCAAACCAGCATCTCGTAGTTTCGCCATATACACTCTATAGATAGTTAGTAATTAGCGACTTTCTAGGACACCGGAATCCGATTGGCTTGAAGAACAGGCAAGCCAGGTCGAACGTCACCTCGCCTCATCGAGAGATTTCAGCGTGATGAGAGGCTTCTTGGTACGTTATCTTATCTCTTCGTTGCTCCTCAACAACCAGCAAGTCATACCACACCACCGCACACTCAGTATCCGTCACAAGCATCTGTTTTTGAAGTTCAGTGTACGGTTGCTTTGAGCGTTCATCAGGTGCCATGATTCGCTACCGTAAGGTAGCACCGTCAGAATGCAAGGGTCGAATAGGCGGCATTGGTTAACAATTTGGTAAACTATATATAATTACCTACTTGTTATAAAAACAAGTATCTTCATAATACACTATTATAATAATGAAAATGCTGTTATTTTTCAAACAAATTTAAGTAGTATTTTTTTACAATGAAGGTACCGGTTCATTTCTAATATATTCTTAAAGTATGGATATTATATGTCATAATATAACCCAATTAAAATGTTGTAAAACATCTGAGATTTTGTTTAATTAAATACGTAATCAAGTATAATGAATAGAAGTAAATTGTCTTGCTATTGCCTCTATAGATGGATAATACTTTCAATTAAATAATATATAAATGAAGATAACATTCATATTATATTCAATAAAAAAGAGCGATTCAATCATTATAAATAAATTTAAGTCGCTGAAACATTTTATACATTTTTTTTGAGTGTTTATCTTCATATAATTTGTTCACGTCAAGGAAGATATAAAATATTATTTTGATTGACCCGGTCTGTTTATAATATATCGAATGAAAAGAAATTATGAACATCTCTTAAAAAGCTACTATAATTAATTTTATAAAAGATGAAGCAGTGAATTTTAACGATGATAATAATTCAGTGTATTAAAGATCGACTAATTTATTATTTTGTTTTAAGACAGTTATCTAATAAAACATAATAGCGCATGTGTAGATGCATTGATTTTGTGACGTTGAACTTTCGCTATAGTATTAAGAAATTAGAAGGTAGTTAGTAGGTATTTACAAGTATTTTTATGTTTTACTCGTGCGCCAGTGACTGTTGTTGATTGCCAATCTATGTATGTGTAATGCCCCCGTAATAAAAAAACGTTTAAAAAACGATTTAAATTGGTTGGTTTTTTATTGTTTTAAAACTGTACATATAATATGTATATATAAACACCATGCCATGATCTACGATGGCCGTGCAGTTTAAGCGTCGGCTTATAATGTAGTGGATCCCTGGTTCAAATCCTGGGTCTGAAAAATACACGTCTTGTTTTTCAATTTCTGTTTGGAGTCAGAGTAGGTTGAGAAAGTGACTAACATATATTTCTCGTAAAAACAAAAATCTGTTAATACAAACATCCACTCTGTGGCGATCCATATGATTCTATTAGGATTGGATATGGTCAAAAAAAGAAGAATATATAAACAGAGAATAAATTTATATATATGATAGATAAACTGAAGAAAGTTTAATGATTAAATTGGCTTCCACTTTGTTTTGCAGAATCATGCATATTATGTATAGGGTCGCAGAAACGTAGTTCGGATGAGATTCTTTTAGATAAGCAACCTTTGTAAGAGGTTTAATGTCTAAGGCGTTATTGATTTGATACGAATAGCTCTGAATAAGGAGGGGTTTCAAAAGAAGAAGAATTCATATTGTATCTAGATCTGCCAACAACCGCAAGCATTTATAATTCGATTTTAGATTCAATCAATTAGCCAAATACATAAACTATTAATTTTACAAATATTCCCAAGAAGCTTCCAGGAACCTTAAATTGTTGTAGAATGGATTCAGTTTTTTTATTATTTACTACATTCTATTATTATATTGAACATTTCGAACACAAAATATGTTCAACTTTTAGCAGAAGCATTACATTGAATTTACACTATAACATAGCTGTAGCTTAAAATGTCTGTAAAACTACATACTATTGATAGATGCAGCCAAATACACCAAGGTATCATTGTTTAGAATATTTTGATGAATAATCACAACACATAATAATATATAGTAATAAAATATAAAAGGCTGTCTAAGATGGCAGATATTAATAGCAGTTTATAACCGTCATAACATTTCAATGCACCAACGTATACAATTAATATTTTCTTTGACTATTAATTATACCACAGTTAACTCGTTGAAGAATCGCTAACGTGTTGCGAAATAACAGGATCATAACACGAATCTTCTTAGTTGTAATCCAAATAAAGAATCCTGATCTGGTTCTAAAAGGAATATATCCCTAGTTTATTTTGACATGATGCATGCGAAAATGCTCAATGATCATTAATAACTGAAACCTTCACTTAAATAATGAGATAATCAAATAAAACTGTTTTGTTCAGAAAAAAATATTTATAATTAAAAGGCTTCTCCTGAATTCCTTAATCACTTATTTTTATTCCTCTTCCAATTTTTCATGTGAATTTTTCTCTGTGAAGTATTTTTGCATCCGCAGGGTTAACATAAATTATCGTGTCATCTTCCGTTTTGAAAGATGCATAGCTCATTATTGTAGGGAGGCCAACTTAACGGATCAAAAACAAGTGACTTAATGTTGCTAGATCAAAAAAATAAATATGCCAAAACAGAGGCAATGTGATATTGTAGATCATTGTTGCTTATTTAGTTAAAAACTGCCAAAATTTTACATAGATAGTTATTAAGTAGAAGCTTCAATTATTATTTTTGTCGTGTTTAGGGCGTTTATATTAGTAGTTGACAATATACATAAATAAAATATCGTAGTCAACTATTTTTTTTCTAATTTCAAAACCATTACAATGAAAAACTACCACGTACTCGTGAAAGCTAATTCAATTAATATTAAGGCGCTTAAAATGGAATACATTACGTCATGTTACATATTATCAAACGTAAAAGCTTTAACTGAAAAAAAATAATACGTCACACAAAAGCATATGTCCTGTTTTATTATACAGTTATGACTCGTGAACGGTGTATGCAAATTATTTGAAATAGTTTTTACGCTACTTACTGGTTGGTGGCTTACGTTAAAATTGACGTAATAACATTGACGTTACGTCATTTTGACCGCGCATAAAAAAGATGAGTAATGTGGCAAAAAGTGTGGCAAGTCACGTCTCCTAAGATCGGCGTTCGGCCCATGGCGGTCATTCATATTAACATTAATTTTAATTTATTTGTGTATAAATGCGTACGCTATAAATGCCTGGGAATATTACAACTCTAAGGATAAAATCAACAAATCTGACGGTGTTGTATTAAATCACAAATTGATTGGTTTTCGTGACCTTATTTTTCTGTAATAACCGTTTTGTGAAGATAACAATATTAAACATGCGCAAAGTATTTTTTTTAATATTAGAAAAATTTGGCTGCTAGGGCTGTGCCGATGGGTTTTTCAAAATTATATTTTAATTTTAATTTAATTATTATAATTTAGGCGCGGCTTAAGCGTTGGACTATAGCGTAGTGGGTCCAAGGTTCGAATCCTGGGTCTGGCAAGTACACATATTATTGTTTTTTCAATTATTGTATGAGTCAGAGTATGGACCTAATAGGTTGAGCAAGTGGTTGACATCCATTCCTCGTAAAAAAAAATCTGTCAATACAAACCTCCACTTTGTGAAGGCCCATATGATCTTATTCGGATTAGACATATTAAAAAAAAATAATAAAAGATAAAAATACTTGAAACTGTAAGGTTTTTATCAATGAAAGCATTAGACGTACCCTTACACCAAAAGTAATTATAATAAGGGCTCTGGAAACAAACCGGCAGTTGCTATTCTAGTCGATGCAAATGTCTTATTTCTTTCTTAAAAGTACTTATAAAAAAACTATTTAAGTTGATAATTTTTATTAGTAATTATACATCATTTTAGAGTACTTTATTTAAAAAGAGCCAAGAGCCCTCAAATGTACACATAGTTATATCGTACCCACTTAGAATAATATAAAATTTCACCAATTTTTTCGTCAGGAGGTTAGGGTTATCGATTATCCTAGAAAATTTCCATTATTTTTCTAAATAATATTTAAAATTGTGAACGAAGATTTTTTGTTCATCAAAATATACTATTTTGTTGTAAATATTCATACATATTCAAGTACTTATGAGTCAATAATTGTAAATTAATAATTTTAATTTCACAAATTTTATTGAATACATCCTTGCATCCAATATCACACAAGATTTTGAGAGTACAAATGAGAAATTAATTATTTCATGAAATATGTGAATTGAAAAATAATTGGGGATGAGTAATTATTTATTTTGTTTAGTACAGATAAACCCTTTTCTTTGAAATTATAGGTATCAGCGCATTTACCGCATTTCAAAAGTTTTCGTGTAAGTATCTCTCAATCCCATGTCAAGAGTGATTTTTTCTATAAATGATTGTTATATAAATTACCTTATAAGCACTTTTAATAAAGCATAGTAAAAAGATATTTTACCCTACAAAAAGAGGGAAATATTGAGGCACATGTTTTTTTTAAAATAAGAGGTTTAATATTTTTAATAACCTTAAATTGATGTATAAGTAATTGGAAAAATATATTAAAAATACACTTAGTACAAACAGTATACTATTGTATATACATTATACTAACCTGTAGTCTACTGAACAGATTCATTTATCTAGACAACTTCTACATCTAACATTGTCAATGTTCTAGTAAGCACCTATTTGTCTTTAACCTGTGTCGGACGACAAGATGACTTAACCAGGAATCTGATGTAATAATAATAATGATTCTTATTGGTGATAGTATGCATTCAATCTAAGTCAAGCGCCCATAATATTGCAATACTATTGTATGTCGTCTCCCTTGTTTTGCTTCTGGTGTCTGCGTGTTTATACAAATTATAACTTGTCCAGCGCAAATTACTGAAGATGGTTTATGAAATATATTTTAATATAACAATTTATAATACATATTATTATAGTATTACCTAATATGCAACAATCATAATATATAAACGCTGTTTTTGTTTTGATGAGGTGCAACGGTATTATAATTAAATACTTTTTAAAAGTCTGTCTCTTGACAAAACAAGTGCCAAACATATTCACAATATCTTGCCAAATACAAATAAGACCTGTAAATCAGTGACGTTAAATATCTACCCATGGACTAGCTGGAATATTTATTTATTTTGCTATATAGACTAAAAGTCTGTAATCGTACTGTTTTTTTATGAATATGTACATAATATCTTGCAAACAGTCAACCAAGAATAAAAAAAAAACAAAAATAATATCCTCAATTACAATACCTAACGTGATACTAACAATTTAGTATATAAATCAAATAAGTTATTTTCACTAACTAAAAACTAACATTCTGTTGATGGAATTTCAAATATGTACTGTAGAAAATCCGCAAGAAAATCACTTTGCTTAGTACACAGGCTAAATTATTCACATAAAAAGCTAAAAATTTGTATTCTAAGCACATTAATTAGTCTTTTCTATGATTTTGGAACAGTCATTTTCCTGAAAAAAATATTAAAACCAGCATTGATTTCGTCATTTTTTTAAATAATAATATACAGATAACTTCATCACAAAATTTATTTGCACCAAAAAATAGTATTTATCGTAATTACTTGTTCTTCTTTAGGTGCCGTCTTCCGTAAAAGGTTGGTGACCAACTTGCAGTACATTTAACCTAATCAATTCGTATCAGATCCCCAATACCATGGACACTGAGCCACCCATGGAGCTTGCGTAACTGAAAGAATTTCTTTCTACCTAAGCTACTGTCACTCTCTAAATTTCCCTGAATTATATATACGACTTTTCTAAGCTTCATGGTTGCTATAAATTTTCTTATCTTACGTGCCTGTATCAGTGTACCATGGAAATATCCTGAGCTGATCAAATTACTATAATAATTACAGTTAACTTAATCTATATTTTTTTTCTTCTTTATTTAAACAATAAGTATAAGTATAAGTATTAGTAATATTTTTTTTTAACTTTTAGATACATAAAAAATGGTTAGTTTTCGTGAATTAGATGACCTCACATCTTTGTACTCTAACTACAATGCTTTCTTAAGAAGACTGTTTAGCCTTAGAAGGTACAACAAGATATATTTCATCTGCGAGTACACAAAGAAATTGTTTTATAGCAAACACATCGTGATTATGTACTTATAGTGAATAATATAAACGATTCTCGCCTGCCAATTAGAATAGAAATATAAAAAATAGATATATCTTTATTTCTAATACACATCTTATTACATACTTATACATTTTTTTATTAAATAAACGGAAACTTTTTCGCTTTTATACTTTATTTTTATTTAGAACAATAAGATATGGTAACTATGAATATGTATGTACCTGTGAATATTAAGTTTGTACTATTGATTATATTATAATATTATAGAAGATAACATATTATTTATATAGATGCTGGTCTAATTTTCAACAAGTAAAAATCTTGACGTTTCAAAATCATAAAATACTGGTTATGTTGAGTCAGATTAGGTTGGGTTAGGTTTTAGTTCTACGTGTATTATAAATTCACATATGTATCATAATATGACATAATTAGAATTGACAAAATTAACAGCGATGAAAAATCAATGTAAATACTTAGTAGGTATTGGAACCAACTAAATGCCTCTACATATTTGTTTGAGTTTTGAGTAATACTTAAAATAATTCAATTTAAAAGTACTAAGTAATAATAACAGTATTCTATGGTATACTTGTGTCATACGAAAGACTTACAAGTATGCTGCAGATTTTACAAGAATTAAAAATTCATGATCTAATGTCATAAATATCGTAAAAGTTTCCAATATGTATACTGACTCCAATATCTACTGTGGAGATATAAATACTGGTAATGTACCCACTTCCGCATTATTTTGTATTATGTATTTTAGATCACAAGATTCATATACTAATACTTACTTAATAGACTAAATATTGTAATTTTAACAAAATTAGTTACCTATGGAACCTTTTAATCCAACCTGCATATATATATATATGATACTTTTCACATGATTATCTCACATTAAAAATCCTTATGTAATATTCGTGTAGTGCAAGTAGAGTTGAAAAGGTTGAACATCGCTGTCGTAGAACATGATTAATAATACGTTTTATGCTTAGCAACAATAAAAGACTTGAACGCTTGGTCAACATTAAAACCTGCATTACAGTATACTTGACTCTTGAACGGAATATTTACTATTTTATAGTCCGTGATGTCCGCATTCTCCTTTTTGTTTATTAAAAGGCTATAAAATAAGGCATATTTAATGTCGGCTCTAAGTTAAATAATCGGTATTATATTGTACTGCAACCTGATCATTTGTTTACATGTCTTTTTCTTATGCACCTAACGAGGTAATATATTTCACCAGGCTCCGAGTGGCGAGATATAATATAAGTAACATTCAGGTAACATCTCATCTGCATACAGATAAATTCTATTAGATAATAATACCATACACGTAAAGGATGTCATGTTACCAATAATCTCCTGATGCTACGATAAGTAGGTACAGCAACAAGTACGAAGCATCTAACAGTTAGATTCTAACTACTTACCACCGCTGAGTTGTTAAAACTTCTGATGTGACAAAATTTATATTTTATAAATAAGGAAATTACTATTATGTATACAGTGACGTCCCGTGGTGGTAAGCAGATTGAGCGTCACCTGGGGGCGGCAGTTATTCGAAGGGCAGCAAATCGAGATAGAAATAGCTACCTAAACTTAGTAATAATGAAAATATATTTCCTTAAAAAAATTTAGCTCACTGGTTTTGTCGGGTTCACGATATCTACTTTACTTCCATTTCCCTTCGATGTCTTTGTTGATCAGAAACGACACGTGCAGATTTGCAAATAATTACAGTCTAATATTTTGTTAGTAATGTATCCACACAACAGATTTTTTAGATATTGGACTCATGAAAGGATGATAAAAATACTGTATAAAAATGGGACGGCATTTTATCTAGGGACGTCACTGTATGTATATAAAGACAAAAATGAAGCTACATTTTATTTTACCTGGTAGTGGGAGGCTTATCACTATCACGGTCTTAATAAAATGAGACATATTGTACCGAAAATTACCTAACTTAACTTTACAGTCATAATAAAGGAACAGAAAAAAATATTTTAAAAAAATACTTAGGTAAAATTATTACATCGAAGATTTTAACATTATAATGACAATACGCTGATTATAATGTAGGTATTATTTAAATCACAGTTAAAAAAGAAATAAATCATTGTGTTATTTTCTTATTAATTCATGTGTCTTATTAACTCACTCCTCAGTAAGAGTATAAGTATACAACGTGGCGCTTTTAAGAATCCCTTTTGCTCACCCGTCTTTTTGTGTCTTTTGTTGTCAAATAACTTCCTATAGTTCCATTATATAGACCAAAGTTATTATAAATAATTTAAAAAGGGTATATTTTATCCCAATTTGGGATAAATTACGTGCCAACGAATACCTAATTAAGAAATATTAAGAGTATAAAAACTCACGGGAAGCAACAGTAGATTAGCCTTGGCTGATTATGTTGATAGTTAATGTACTTCATGTTAAAATTTATTTCGGGGACAGTTGAATATACGGGGACAAAAGTTTCTTAAAAATCAAAAGAATAGCATTGAACCCAATCTTTTACACGTAAATATAATAACTTTTAATATTATTATTAAAAATAAATACATACGTTAATTTTTAAAGTTAATCGTTAAGTAATCGTTAAAGTTTGATATGTGAACAAAATATGTGTTGTTTAAAATTAATATGTTTTAAGGTAAATATAAAGTGATTAAACTTTACTATAGTAATTTACTACCAACGTAGATAATAATTAATAATGCCGATTGATGAATAATTTACAATTTTCTAAATGCTATACCTATATTAAGATGTCAATAATAAAATTTTGGGGCTTCAACATATTCAGAATTTACTTTTACAATCATAAATAAACAAAAAAACAATGATCATACTAACAATTGTACGGTAATAATTTATGTGTATGACTTCGTCACGTACCTACCATAAAATGATTATGTTCTAAATATAGCATGTAAAGTTAAAAATATTTCACAGCGAAATTAAGTAATATTATCGGTGTATATTATAGGTAATTTACACCAAAATAGCGCTACACAAGCATAATTATTACTTTGAATAATATTATCAAGTTCATTGAGGGAGAGTGATTTTTTTATTGACTTTATATTATATATACTTGGTGTATCTGTTCTTTAATGGTAGTTTTGCCTATTTCAAGTATATTCCCATTGTGGTAAGCATTGCGTATTAATGGGGTTACCATAATAATATATTTTTATCGATTTCAGTACAATGTTCTTAAATAAATAATAATGCCATCGACCTGAAAACTTCACCAATAGGTTCCTTGTGAGTGGTTTCGAAAATTTTGATGAATAAAATGCCACAACCTCGTAATACATTATAATATCATTTAAATAATGTGATGAAAAAAGCTCTTATTTGCCACGACGACGAATTCACTATGGGGTTGTATTTAAACTGTATTTAAATAAGAGAGCAGACACAACAGCCTTTGGTGATTGAAGTTATCACAAAGAGACACTTTACGTGGCTGGGACACGTATTCCGGATGCCGCCAAAGAGTGCGGCAATTAGTACCCTTGTGGCACAGCCTCAAGGGTTCCGTGGCCGTCCCTTCCTCACCCTGCAGCGGTACTACAAGAGCGACCTATGTGCTGTAGGTCTGACATAGCGGGAGGCGCAAGAGTTGGCGATGGACCAAGGGAAGTGGCGCCAACTTGTGCTTGCCCTATGCACCAATGTTGGGACGTGACAGGGTGGAAAAAGAAGATATTTTAGTGATACTTATTGATTAAATGAGCAATAGTTACTTTAGTTTAACATCTTTCTATTGTATGACGGTTTGATTCCTTCATAAGTTTAGTATATAGAAAACATGTTTTTTTTTAAATTATGCTTTGAAGAAGAATATTGATAGAGCTTAATCAAACATCTTTCAGCAATGAAAATGATTTTAGGACAGAAAAGATTGTAATACTAATGATGATAAAACTAATGCTTTAAGGGCGGACGTGCTCAGCGTGGGTCAAAATGGAGCTTTTTTTACCGTTTAAAAAAAATCGGTTAGGTACATGTTAATACACGCGCGTTAACATTATTTTACTCCCTACTTCAATTATAGTTTGTCAACACTACCTTATTCTTAGGTCAATAATTATTATAAAGCAATCATTATTCGTAGGATGTTTATCACACTTGAATGGTCAAATACATAACTTATAATGAGAATCTTTAGAATTATCTTCAAATGTGTGAATCTTGCCCATTTTTTGAATAATAAAATGCCTAATTCTTGTCAAATTTGGGATCACAGAGATTATCAATATATTTTTTTTATCGTAAATATTTCACTATAATAATGTCGATATAAATTATCCTGATGGTTTTATAAATGCGTTTAAAAATTAATAAATGTAAAAAATCTTAACACCACTGCACATTTATGTACTGAAATATGACTATATTCTAAAACATTAGAGCGAGAGGTTTAAAAGAATACTATTTTATGTAATAAAAATACTTTATGCAGTCATCAAATGTTTAAAATAAATATGAAGGATAATATGGATTCAAAATTATATAAAAAGATTATCTACAACGTTTAAGGTATGTCCAGGATCATGCCTTGAAAATAAAACAAAAGCTCCATTTTGACCTACGCTGAGCATGTCCCCCCTTTATATTTTCTTTGGCGGATGAAGTAAAGAATAAAATGTAAATAATAATACAATGTAATAGTCGTGCATTTCATGTTTCAAAAGCTGTACATAAATATTGTTATTGCTCACGCATTCATGGGTCATGGTTTCATTGAATATGTTTTAAAAATGCAATTAAACAATGAAAAAGAATCGTTTAATCCCATTCCCATAAGCCAGGCAAAAAGCGTATCGCAGGTGTGAATAACGTGTTTTTGTCAAATTTTTAAATCTTTGTTAACGAAAGTAACGGGCCTTCATTGCGGATTAAAATTGAGAAAACAAATGATTAATTGCATGCGCGTAATATATCACATTTTAAAATATTCTAATTGTTTAAGTTTGATAGGTTTATTAGTCGAAACGTTGTTTCTTATAATGTCGTTTGTGTTTTTTAGATACCATGTTGTAACTAAAAATTTTCAATATAAAAAAATTAATTAAGTATCACATTATTTCCACATACAAATGAACAGAAAGACAATGAAAACTATAATACTGTTTTTAAATAACTGTAGGTAAATCAATCAATCTATTTATGTTTAATATTGCTATTATAGACTTATATTTAAAGCAAGAAGTCCTATATTTTATATGGATTATCTTAATTTAAATTTAATTTACACGCATAATATAAATTCGAGAATGATAAACATATTCCTACTTCATCGTTAGAATGATCTTTTTTACCACTTTAAAAGATATTATTTTGATAGTTTAGGTTATTAAGATATATTGAATCACTATTCTCTACATGTTATTTTATTAAAACCAATATTTTCTTACTAGAAAATATTATTAAGTGGCAAATATACCAATCAAGGGTCAGCCCAAATCAGAAACAATCCCCTTTCAACGGATACGAAATGATTACAATATAATATAATATAATGATGTATGCCAACCAGTGGCGACCGGTGAGTTATTTTACTGGGAGTTCACTTTTTTCACCTTTTGACTGCCGTAAAAAGGCATTTGCCTTCATCAAAACTTCACAAAAAAATCAAAAAAAAACAATTGGTTTTTTTAATTTACTACATTTAAAAGAAATCATAAATAACTCACTATTTATTATTTGTTGTACCTCTAAAAACAGTTTTTCTTGATCTAAATATCTCGTATCTGGCAGTGACCGGGATTTATTGTTCATTTGTATGAGAAATCCATTCTTCTGTTTTTCATCGACACAAATTTTTCAATTACGCGTTTGTTGAAGTCAGGAATCTCTTGTATCATTCTTTTTTCGATACTGAGCATACATAATGCGTTCAATCTTGATTGCGCGATGGTGTTTCTACTAAAACACTTGATCCGTTTGAGTGTGAAAAAACATATTTCGCTTTCCACTGATGTCATCGGAATAGTAAAAATTAAATTTAATAGTAAAACCGTTTCCGTAAATATGTCAATAAGATTTTTTTCGATTAAAATGTTTTATAATGCTGAGGGGCCATCAGCATTATAAAAATTATCCAAGCTGTAAATAACAGACAATTCATTTTTGAGTTTATTTTTATCTAAAAAGTCAGACGTATTACAGAGCTAGTTTGGAGAGATATCATAATTGATAAACATTGTGAATTTAGTTATCAAACTGAAAAAAACTTGAAGTTTATTTTTAAATTGTACTTCGCCTAAATTTGAGAAATGTTGTCAACATATGCGGAAATTTAATATACGTACTGTGAAAAGAATTTATTTTTATAATAATATTGAATAAAAATTGTCAAACAATAATTGTACGTGTGATACGGGCTGTATTGTTTTAAAACCGATGAAGCCGCATTCGGGCCGAGAGCGACTGAAACTGTCGCTCCGGAGCACGTAGAAAAAATATTTACGTATTGCTATTCCACGCGACAGACGACGCTCTTTCTCATTGCAAAGAAATCGAAATTAGATTACTGGGCGGTTTGGTACGAGCGATGTCGGATATCGCTCCCATCAACATATAATATTATTATTTAAAATAGCCGGTTAAAAACACATATTAGAATTTGTTTTTGTATATGAATTAATGGCTACGGTAATAGATCAGAACACTTTTAATTAATCAAATATAAATTAAATACCCATTTAAAAAAAGTCTTTTCGCATAAATTGAGTGGGTGGGTGTGCACCGCTCCAGCGCTCTCAAGGGAGAATCGCCACTGATGCCAACGATAACTAAGCGGTGACAGCTTGACAGAATTCACATGTTGTTTTTCAACGTGTATTTCGAGTCAAAGGACAATGGGTTGAAAAAGTGGTTAACATTCATTTTCTTTTCACAAAACCTACACTTTATGACTCGATTTGATATTATCAAATAAATGAAACAACACTTGAATCAAGACACGCCCATATTACGTCACCACTCCACCGCTGCTATCGTGATGAATTATTTCAAGTAGGTTATTCGACAATATTTCTAAGTAAGCGTGCGCCTTTCTACCGCATCTCCCCTCACACTCCACCATTGCTATTCGACCTCTTTACTTAAAACACTATTTTTTGTATCTTGTAACTTCGGTATTGTATTGTACCTGTTGAGGATGATGATAAAAAAGTCGAAGATGTATGCAGGAGCGAATTTTATCAGGCGTAACGGTTGGTACAATAATATGTTACAGCAGTTATGTTACGATACTAAACTTATGATAGGTACGGATCCAAGGTCCGCATCTCGGTACAATCAGAAGTTGGGTCAAGCAATGTAGAGACTGCGATGGAAACAGACTTTTATTAACTTTTAGAATATTTCAGAACACGATGCCAATACATTTTTAAATACTTTTAGCCATCTTTAAGTAGAATTGAATTCATTTTGAGTTAATTCTGTTTTGTATGAAAAGTTATTTCAACACCAATATTTGACACCTATTGCTGGGGGTCTGGGGTCCTAGCAACTAAATTATTAATATATACGTGCGTTACTATGGAAATCATTTTGACACAAGGGGATGCGCCATCCACTATGGTATTTAACCTTGTGGTGGAATCCATAGCTCGTGAAACCAATATAAGAGGATGGGTAGATAACAGTACAACACAGATGTGCGCTTATGCTGACGACATAGTAATTACAAGCAGATCCAAACAGAGGATGATCGACCATGGTGGCACTATGAAAATAAAAGCAGAAAACGCTGGGCTGCAAATAAACCAGTCAAAAACTAAGTATATGGTCAGCACACGCGATCAGGTACCGCTGCAGAATATAGACATAGGACAGCATGCATATGAAGGGGTGGACAAGTTCACGTATCTCGGATCCAGCCTAAATACCCAAAATAAGACAGCAGAGGTGATAAAAATCCGCCTTATCTCCGGGAATAAATGCTGGCATGCCTGCAAGCGACTGGTGGGGTCAAACATTCTAGGCCGAAGAAGTAAACTTCTAATTTATAAAACAATTATAAGGCCAGTCGTCACTTATGGTTGTGAGACTTGGTGCTTAACTCAAAACGAGGAAAACAAATAAGCTGTCTTCGAGCGCAAAATACTCCGCAAAATCTTTGGACTCACGTTGGAAAATGGGAACTACAGAATAAAAATGAACCACGAGTTGGAAGAGTTCATTGAACAGCAAACAATCATAAGATACTGTAAGTCCCAAAGACTACGATGGGCGGGACATGTCTGACAGAATGCCTGAAGTTAGAGCGCCAAGGATCATGACGAAGTGGCTACCCCAACGGAAGAGACCCAGAGGCCGTCCAAGAAGGAGACGGGCTGACGCCGTAGAAGTGGACTTGCTTCATATAGGAAGACCCAGTAACTGGAGAAATGTGGCGAGAGACCGGAGTGAGTGGATAGCGGTTGTGGAGGAGGCCAAATCCCACCCCGGGTTGTAGCGCCGTGGAAGAAGAAGAAGAACTATGGAAATCAATATAACATGTCAAAATGACATTTCAGTATTATTTCTATCAAGTACAAATTTTCTTGTTCGTTTAAGCTAGTCAAATCAAGTTTATATGATTCAACAGAAAATTTAAAAACGTTGTATATAAAAAGTTCTTTTTATCTTGTTATTATTTTTAGTTATAACGCAAGAGGCGGAAAAATTGTTACAGTAATATTAAATAGATAGTAGGTATAATTGATTATCGACGATAAGTATATATTAATTATAGTGAACCATATAATATTATATTGTATTGTCCAAAATCAAATACTATAAAAATGTATCTCTATTATTAAATGTTAAAATAGCATTCTATTATATATTTATGACGTATCATGACTTTATGACAATGGTATTAGAATAGTTAAGGTATTCCTTTACATGCGATGACTACATAAACGTTATGACATAATTAGCTATTGTTACAGTATGATTGGCAATTAAAAAGTCTTTCTCATATAAATAATGAAAACATATCGATAGTTTGTATTATTAGTTAACGATATCGAATAAACGTTATCATTAGTTTAAAAAAAAATCTATCCTCACGACATCGGGCGAAAGATCAGATACGACATTATTATGATCTCAATTTCAATGTTACTAGTCTGACCACACTTACACAGCCGGATCATTAGTACATATATAACTATTATTTATTATGTTATAATTTTAAAGATAGGGTATTATAATTTATTTCGCAAATTTATAATGTAATATCTTAAACTCACTTTCTGCTCGAGTTAATCAAATTTGAAAATTGAATATAAATATATGAGATGTTTGTTTATACGGCAGAGTAGAATAATATAAGTTAAGCTGACTCATAATAATTACAAGATAAAAAGATCTTTTTATATACCACTTTTTAAATTTTCTGTTGAATCATTGAAATCATTGAATCATTAGAAATACTGAATAAATATAGAATACTGAAATGTTATTTTGACATTGGAACGTTGTTTTATAATTTTGTATGATGTTTATATTTACTACTGTTAGACATTAATTCTTTGTCCCTCCCATGTCATGTTGTGAACGTTTTGAATTTATAATTTGTAAAGTTTACTATTATGCATTGATATACTACTGGATGAATCATAATTCTTAAAATGACGCCCGATTTTCAGCGACTCGGCCAATGTTAAAACTTACTGTTTATTATGAGTAAGCCCGATCTAGCTTGCATCTTACTCTAACTAATAGTCAGCGCACGACGACTTGCTCTGTCTGCTTTGGGTTGCAGCCACCCTTAGGTTCACTATTCTAAGAACGCAAATTTAGTTTTACAGCCAGGGCAATACGGGTGAAATTCGGGAATCCATGTCAACGGTCTTAACGCATTATACCTACAAGGAAATATTCGATATTCGTAATATCTTTTGTGGTACATTTTTAAAATGACGCTTGTATGGGAACTCCTCATCTAGTAGTATATCAATGCTATTATGTCAAAATTAAGAAATTTAAATTTGAATTATGTCAATTTGGTGGCTACAGTAGTCCAACGCGCAATGCATTGGCTTTTCAAAACGAGGGTACCGTGTTTGATTACCAGTAAGTTCAAATTTTTTTACCTTTCCTAAGAAGATCATAATATGCCTCCACTCATAGTGAAGGTTGTATTAACGGATCTTTGTTTTATGATAAATAATATAATATATGTTGGCCGCTTGCTCAATATTATTAGGTTAATACTCAGGGTCCAAACACACATTGAAAAATAACATATGAATTTTTTATCAGACCCGGCATTCGAACTCACTACCCAAGACGTTATTAATCGACACGTAACGACACTGATCTTTATCATTTTATCAAGCTTAGATGTTTATGTGATATGTACTACTACTGTAATATTATATTTAAGTTCGTGGCTTGTTGTGGTATAAAAAAAGTCAAACCTTTTTCTAATAAATTATACTCAATAATTAATGTTTACATATATTGTTAATCGAAGAATTTATAAAATTCTTTTGTTCATGACTATCAGTCATGAAGAAAATGATAAAGGAAAATAGAGACATTTATGTGAACTGGTGAAATTATTTTAAAAATATTCCTTTCTTGTATGGTTAGTAAAAAACAATTGTTGTATCCCAATAATAATGTTGCCAGTTGTTGACTAATGGTTGTTGATGTAGCACCATATCCCAGATCGTGACGGTCAGAATCCAATTTCTCCTCAAGGGTCACAAAGTTCAATCGCTATTCTCTAAGGATGTTCTTTGTCTATTGTTTGCCGCTGGCTGCAACCAACGTGTAAAAGTGACTTCTTGTATCATTATTTTATATCATGTTATTATAATAGAAGCCTTCGAATCAGTGTCAACATGCTCTAAATGAACTAATTAATTAATTATGCAACATTGATACATTTTTTAATGCAATATGAGCATGATACTGACGAAACAAATTTTATTTTTAGTTTCTCAATTTATTGTATCAGGATTTTTTTCATCAATAATATTTTATCTAGATTTCTTTATCTTTATTTATGTACACATTCTAAAAGAATGTATACATAATTAGATTTGAGCACAAAAACTGAGTATTAGGTATTCCATTTTTTTTCCGACCATGTCCGATCCTAATAAGGCCATAAATGGGCCCCTCAGAGTGGAGGTTTGTATTAACAGATTTTGTTTTTACGAGAAATAGATGTCAGCCACTTGCTCAACCAATTAGGTCCATACTCTGACTCATACACAAATTGAAAAACAATTTGCGTACTTGCCAGGCCCAGGATTCGAACCTGAGACCCACGACGCTATAGGCCAACGCTTAAGCCGCGCGGCCATCCTGGGTGATTAGAGATCTAAAATTATTTTATTCTACTAATAAGGCCTTGTCCACATGGCGCGTATCTCGCCGCGACTGCATGTGGACACCTTAATGAGGTCACTTGTACCTCGACTGCGCGCCTCAGTCGTCGTTGCTTCAATCGCGGACCCCTCCTCCGCACTTTTTCAGGTACATTCCTCATACCCAGACACTCCACACTTTGAGTCTAGCGATAAACACCTGTTCTGTGGGTATAACTAACTGTGCTCATCCACGAGTTAATTAGAGCAGTAGCATCGACAAGTAGCTATCGAATGCGCGTGACCAAATGTTCAAAGCCGTTGGCATCGTTAGTATCCGTTTGTATCATCCTCGCTGTTTTATTTTTTAGACATGCCCCATCAAAATATTAAATCAAATATTGGATGCCTCAGAGTGCACCATTTGTCGATTACCACAGATCGTATAGTAGCCACAGGCCTTCTTGCGTATCAAACAATGCCAAGAGATGTGGAATCAACCCGCTGAGAAGGATGTTTAACCGGGGCACGATCCTCAACCATGACGTCCTGACGAAAACTAAGACTAAGAACTTAAATAATACGTATTTTTTTCCATCCGGACCCGAAACCTCCTACCCCTTGTGTGTGCGCCTAATATATTAAGATGCTTTTATAAAGAATCATTTTTATGATGAATTAATATTTTATGGTATTACTTGGTACCTACTTCTTTAGTAAAACCATTTATGACAGTAAAACTTTGTATTAGTATCTACCTGTAGGATTGTTTCTGTGCGTAGTTCTACATTGTTATATACACCTTACCGCTATATAAGTAAAGATACGAGGGTGGGTCAATAATTCCTTAGAAAAAAGCATTAAAACAGTTTTTATTTTTGTATTTTTTTTTTATTTCTCAACATAATCTCCTTGGAGCTCAATACACTTGGTTAGACGTTTCTCAATTTTTTTTAAACCGTCAGAAAAATAAGTTTTCGGAAGGTCCTCAAAATAAGCATTTGTCCGATCGATGACTTCTTCATTTGAAAAAAAACGTTGTCCACTTAGCCATTTTTTTAAGTTTGGGAAAAGGAAAAAGTCACTGGGGGCTAAATCTGGCGAAAACGGTGGGTGGTCGACCAATTCGAACTTCAATTCTTCAATTTTAGCCATTGATCGTAAACATGTGTGAACACGGGCATTGTCCTGATGAAAGAGGATTTTTTTCCTGTTTAAATGAGGCCATTTTTCTTCAATTTCGTTTTTTAGCTGGTCCAATAAAGATGCATAATAATCCCCTGTTATTGTTTTTCCTTTTTCCAAATAGTCAACGAAAATAATTTCACGTGCATCCCAAAATACAGTAGCCATAACCTTACCAGCTGATTTTACGGTTTTCGCCTTCTTTGGACATGGTTTGTCTTCGCAATCCACTGCTTTGACTGTTCTTTCGTCTCGGGAGTATAGTGGTGTATCCATGTTTCATCTACAGTCACAAAGCGACGAAAAAATTCATCCGGATTGCGTTGCATGAGCGACAACAAGGCTTTAGAGGCCACCACCCTATTGCGTTTATTGTCGACTGTGAGCAAACGCGGCACCCATGTTGCAGAAATATTTTTCATGCCCAATTTGTCATGTAAAATAGAAATGACGCTACCTTTTGAGATCCCTGTAACCTCAATTATCTCACTCAACTTTAATCTTCGGTCACTTAACACCATATCGTGGATTTTATTGATCATTTCTGGTGTAGTCACCTCTACAGGACGTCTTGAGCGTGGTTCATCCTTTGTTGATGTACGACCACGTTTAAATTCATTTAACCAGTTATAAATAGTTGCAAGTGAAGGAGCAGATATGCCGTGAACTAAATCCAACTCATTTTTTATTTCCTTTGCTGTTAACCCTTTTATATTAAAATGTTTAATAACGGCTCTTAACTCAATTTTCTCCATTTTCCATTTTTCCATTTTCCACAAGCAAATTTTTTTTTTAAATGTACGAAAAACACACAACAACCCGACCAATCTGATTGAAACTTCGCAGCATACTGAATCGGTAGTGCCGCTGCATGAAAACAAACCGCTTACAGTACTAGTCGCGCCACTTGTCGGCTTTTCTAAGGACTTATTGACCCACCCTCGTATTATGAGATATGATAGGCTATGAGAAGGCGTTTGATTCAATAAAGAAATGTTCAATACTCGACGTACTCAGAAAACAAGGAATCCCTGGGCGCTATATAAATATTTTTAATAATATATACAGTAGCGCAACAGCATCTGTCAATCTCCATAAACCATCGCGCAGATTTCCTATTAGCAAAAGAGTCCGACAAGGTGATACAATCTCACCTAAACTATTTACAGCTACCCTTGAAGACTTATTCAGGCAACTTGACTGGAATGACAAAGGGATCCCCATAAATGGAGAATACCTGAGTTATCTGTGCTTTGCCGATGACATAGTAATTTTCTCGCAAGACTCAGATGACCTACAAAGCAGAATGCAGGAACTCGCTGAAGTAAGCAACAAAGTAGGTTTGAAAATAAATGTAACAAAGATGAAAGTCATGTTCAACTGCTTTGCAGGCAAAAAAGAGATCCTCATCAATGGCACTCAGCTCTAACAGGTTAAAGCTACATCTATCTGGGACAACAAGTGTCTATAGATGGATGTATATTTGATGAAATTTTTCGCAGAGTAAAGCTAGGCTGGAGTGCTTTTGGCCGCCTGAATAATATCGTCAAAAGTGACCTTCCACTGTGCCTAAATCGCAAAGTGTTCAACCAGTGTGTGCTTCCCGTGATCACATATGCGTGTGAAACATGGACCCTAAGTAAAAGAGAGATCCAGAAACTTAGAGTAGCACAACGTGGTATGAAGAGGTGCATGCTGAGCATAACGCAAAAGGACAAAAAGAGGAATGAGTGGACAAGGAAGCAGACAAGGGTTTGCGATGTAATAGAGTTTATTAAAAGCCTTAAATGGAGATGAGCTGGACACATAGCTCGAAGAAAAGACAATTGTTGGACAAATCTAGTCATCCAGTGGTATCCAAGAAGTACAAAACGTCCGCAAGGTAGACCTAGAGGCCGCTGGATCGATGAAATGATAAAGTTCTGCGAAAGTACATGGCAATGCAATGCATAGGACCGAGAGAAGTGGAAGCAGCTTGAAGAGGCCTTCATCTAGCAGTGGATGGATTCAGGCTGATGATGATGATGATTATGAAAATGTTAAATATAAGATAATTTTCTTAAAAACTTTAGCTATGAGCTTAAAAATATAGGATTAAAGTAGGTATGCTAAATAAAGATGGAAAAAAGTGTATCAATTAAATATAAAAAATAATTTGAACACGTTTTTAAAATGAATATTATGACAATACATTTGCAAAAGTTTTCCTATCGAATTTGTGTTTATTTTAATCATTCAATAAATAATGCCTCTATAATTTTTAAAGGTTGACGGAAATAATAATTGACTGATAAAGTAATTTTATTGTTACTGTGAAATGTTAATTATTGATTACTTAATATTTTCTGGTTATAATAAGCCTTTTGTTTTCACACAAAGAAGACAATAGTACTTTTAAGTTACTCAACATATTAAAATTATATGAATGTAGGTACGTAGTAATTTTATTGGTCGGTCTCAGATAAAACATATGAATCGCACCCACAGTGGTTTAACACGTAGAGCGCTCTATTTGTACAAAATACAAAGCCACGGTTTTTCAATAAAATGCATATCGTTTTTCTATGTGTATTTGATACAGCACAAGTACCTAATGGGTTAGGAAAATGGCTAACAACTAGCAATCTGTTAATTTGTAAAAGCTTATAATACACTCCGATTTGAATCGAATATGGTAATTTATATTTTTACTCAATGTGAATTCCAATTTAACTATATTCTTATATTTAAAAGAAATACAAACCATCCAGTAATTCTAAGTTAAATTATAAATTCATTATATTGTCAAAAAGTTAATAGATATGTAGTTTAAATGCTAGAAGATATTAATATTTAGCAACGTATTTTTTTTCGACTTATACGTGGTGTAAATAAGAACTCTGCCATTCTTGTCGCTATTGACTTGTGTGTCCCTGATAATTATCTTAGAAATCGGTAGCATTAGTTGTGTATTCTCCCAAGGAGCAGAACTAACATGAAATTGGTGATGCCAATTGGGAGGGCGATAACTCTGTTCAACGAAATCGTTTCGGATGTTGTTGATATATTCCACCTACGTGAGGATGAGTATAGGCGGGCGTTGTTTTATATTTTTTTAAAACGAGGTCCACTTAGCTCATTTGGTGGGGCTTCCATGCTTAGAAGTTATAATTTTTATAATTTTTGTACCTACTTTTTACTTCACTTTTTATACTGTTTTCGTGATACTTACTGCATATAATTATAGCTTCTTTATACTGCTTAATATTATTTCTCTGTTTTTAAATGTTATGTTGTGAACGTCTTAAATTTATAATTTGCAATGTCCACCGTATGTTAAAAAAAATGAATTTAAATTTAAATAAAAATAACGGAATTCATTTCAAGTAAGGCTAATTGTGATTTTCAAAAACATCTTACCTCAATTTTCATAGGAAACAATTTTGTTCTCTAAGTGCATTTCAATCATGTTAATAAAACAATGTATCTCCTTTGCTAGTAAAATTGGGTTAAGCCTGGAACGTCATTTACGAAGTCGGTAAAATATATAAGTCAACATGCCTACATGCAATGTGGAATACGTCAAATAATTGTACCAAGCGGGACTTGAGTTCTACCGGGTTCCAGCCAACGTGCTTTACTTATTACTATTAACGGCCCAACGTAGGTCAAAATGGAGATTTAATGGTATTTTCAAAGCATTAGCCTGAACATTCCTTAAACGATGTAGATATTAATTTATTTTAAGCATTTGATGACTGCATAAAGTATTTTTATTACATTAAATACTATTCCTTTAAATCTCTCGATCTAATGTTTTAGAATATAGTCATATTTCAGTACATCCATGTGCAGTGGTGTTACGATTTTTTAGGTATATTAATTTTTAAACGCATTTATAAAACCATTAGTAAAATTAATGTTAACATTATATTGTGAAATATTTACGATAAAAATTATATTTTATAATCTCTGTGATCCCAATTTTGACAAGAATTAGGCGTTTTATTATTCAAACAATGGGCACAATTAACACATTTGAAGATAATTCTAAAGATATTGATTATAAGCTATGTTTTTGACCATTTAAATGTGATAAACATCCTACGAATAATGATTGTTTTATAATAATTATTGACCTAAGAATAAGGTAGAATTTTTTTGAAATACGCCATTTCTATTGGCATTTCCCAGTGGTTAAGCTATTACATACAGCCGTAGCCATAATTGACAAACGATAAATGAAGTAGAGAATGAGATCATATTAACGCGCGTGTTTGAAGATGTACCGTTTTTAAAAAAACGTTTGTTTTTTTTCGGCTAGGTTATCATAATAAATATCCCATGATAATGGTGTATAAATGTCGTGATTATTTTTTCATTACACCTTTTTCAAAACAAATATTCTACATGTAATGCATGACTAATTTTCTTTTCAATATCTTAATATAGAAGTTTCAAGATAGCTGACATTGCAACTAGCAACTACACAATCAAAATTATTTCAATAAAGTTATGAGTATGATGCTTCTTAGTAGTACTAAACAATGAGTTCATTGTACACAATAAACTATTATTTATTAAAATAAATTGATTGCAATACTTTGATTATCCAAGGATATCAGTAGTATTTTAATGATAGTATGCATCCGCTTATATGATGGACAATGGACATACAAGGTTAGTATGATCATATTAGAAATTTATGGATTGAATAATTTAGTTTAACGAAATATTGGTTTAGCCTCTCCTTCTGGTTAACTTTTAAGCGTAATAAATTTTTGAGCACATTTAAATTGATTAATTATTTATTTGATTGAAATTTAATCTAAAACGAGATACATCTACTACCTATTTACTTACAAAAATAATTGCATTTTTACAAGATAGATTAGTTATAGGAAAATAAGGATTATGATGAGCTAGTGTTTGGTAAATAATATACGTTTTCTGTCATATATGCGATTTAGTACCTTAAAGCGAATATATCTTAAACACAAATAGAATGATTTTGGAAAAATACTACTTAATATTTTTGATGTTCTTAATGGTTTTTTGTTTGTCTTAGATGGCTTGAGATATACATTTGGAGGTCTGAATAAAATATTTAAGAATTTTAATAATAATATACATATTATAAAGCAGAAATACCTCAAAGTGAAAACGGATAGGTCACATCACTCGAAGTGCAGATAATCCCTGAATAAATTTCATCATCTAGTAGGTAATCAAATGATGTTAATTGACCAAGAATCCACTGGATCGGTAAGATAATCAAGTGTAGCTAAAGTAGGTAGGTAACTTCAAAAGACCAAGGATCAAAGTGCAAGAAGTGGTCTTCATCCAGCAGTGGGCCTATATTGACTGAGATAATGACGGGATTATCACAATCACTGCTAACCTTTTAAATACCTTTAGTTACCACAGATAAATAACACGTTAATTATATCTAATGGCCAACCACTCCAAATGCGCCAGTCGCGGTGTTAGCACTGAATGAGTAAAAAAAATCTATAATTCTTTATTTTATATGATTATAATTATATAGTTATTTATTTAAAATTGCGAATAACTATTTTTAAGACCAATATATAATAATATGTAATTGTAATGGTCGTATTTTTTTCTGTTAAATGAGATAATCAGCAGAACTGATCCATTTTTTTATGTGAATTAAAAAAATCAAAAAGAATATACGTGCAGACATTTTTTTTATTTAGAATAAATATGATTAGAGACTTTTAATTTGTATGTATTTACTACTGAAAAATTTATAACAAAATTAATAAAACTCTAGTCTAATATTGCTCTCCTATGTACTAATTCAGAGGCGACTAAGCGTATAAATTTAATTAAAGATATTTAAATAATTAAATACTGAACTTAAATAAAAAAAAAACGTTATACATTTTGACAGGCTTGTGCAACTTTATAAATCGCTCACTAACACCTAACTAACACCAAGTGCCTAAACATGCCATGTAGCAAAAACAGCTATAAATTATTTAGATACATAGCTGTTAAAATAATAACAGCTCATCACGAAAATTATAAATTTGCATCATGGAATTATCTTTGATACGTAATTTGGAGTCGATTTTTTTAACGAAATGCAAATATTGCGATCGTTGCTCTTTGTAATAAAAATACAGGTGATTAGCTGATTTCATCGTAAATCGTTAGATTAATTAAAAATATAATTAGATTACATATTATTTCAAAAAAATATTATAATATTTACCGGAAACATTGTAAATAACCATAATTGTCGCATTTGAAGTAATGAAAACCCACATGATCTTCTAGAAACACATTGACATCTACATAAATTAATTGTGATTTATGATCTGGGGGTGTAATTGGACGTTTTTTTTAAACGAAAATGGCAATGCAGTTACTGTCAATGGAGAACGCTAGAGCAACTTGATTACTGATGTTTTTCTGTCATGAATTAGTTGATTTTTATCTAGACGATATGTGGTTCTAACAAGATGGTGCAATACGCCATACAGTACATGACACAATCAACTTATTAGAAGAAAATTATATATTATATAATACATCTTATTTGATAATAATGTATTTAACCATAAATGGCTATTTTGTTTATTGGTTAATTTAAAAAAAATAGGGGATGATATATGTATTATTAACTAACACGTCAATGAGCACGTAACCACATTTTGTATACATTGAGTATAGTGGAGAGATTTTCCAATATGTTGTCTTCAAATAATACAATATATTTTAAAAAGGGATCACTCGGGTGACCACACAAAAATATTATGTGACCACCATTTTTTAATTATTTTTCTATTGGATATTTAACTTCTTTTTTCATTTTATAGTAATTAAGCCATCTGTAGGTACCTATGATTAGTCGGATTGTAATAACTTGCGATGTTATTATTTATCTCAGTAAAATACAGAAATTACATCACCAATTATTTCGATAAGCTTACTATTTATTCTATGGTAATGACGGCGCAACACCAATGATAGCCGCGGGGCTTAAGCGTCGGTCTATAGTGTCAAGGGTCCCAGGTTCGAATCCTGGGTCTAGCAAGTACGCAAATTGTTTTTCAATTTGTGTATGAGTCAGAGTATGGACCTAATAGGTTTAGCAAGTGGCTGACATCAATTTCTCGTAAAAATAAAATCTGTTAATATAAACCTCCACTCTTTGGGCCCATATGATCCTATTAGGATCGGAAATGGTCTATATATAATGACGGCGTTACCTACACAACTTAGTTTGACCGTTGAACGGACCTAATGAGATGGGTCAATGCCTAACAACCATTCCTCTTAAAAAGTCGGTTAAAACTCATACAATACTGACAACACGGCTGCCGTGTCAGCATTATATGGCCATTAGATACTATTAGCATGATAAATAAATATGGTAATTAAATAATAATTAACTGGTCCGCAGTGAATGCGTAAGTATAATTTCATCTCTATAGATGCCCATATGAGTAAGGGTGATAAGGAGTTATATGGAAAGCAATATCTAATTTATATTATCTTCGAGAGGTCCTAATTTAAGTACATTATTTCTGTTTCAAAATGCGCTTATCATTTTGCGTATCGAGGATTACTAGCACATAATCACAATAGTATATAGTGATCGGAGTAAGTCCATTAAAGTGGCACCACGTGTGTCGTTAATAAAATTTCATGCTTACACTGGAAAGCGACATCATTACAACCTATAGTTATCTCAGCATGAAAGTAACTATAAAAAGTACGTTTGATTTAGATTCAAAATACTAAGAATAATTATTATTTAAAGCATTATAATGATTGCCCCAATTAATAAATTTACAGTTGAGCCATTTTAAAAATTATATTGCACTTCATTTTGCTACTATTGGACAGAAAAGCAAGATAGTAAAACGATTAAAAAACTCGCGTTTGCTGTGATTTCTTAGTAATAATGACGAGTAAGTATTGTAGTCACTCTTGTTTTGAATATTTGATTGCAAAAAAGACATAATGCATATAGGAGTGCATTCAATTTGGTCGACAGAAAGGTTACTAGGTGACAGAACTGCGAGTTACGTCAGACGGTCATAAAATTAGTTCAAACCGAAATGTTAATGCAATGCAATATAAAGTGTACTTACATTGCATGTAAATATTTGTCGCAGGTGATGTATTGAACTATAAAATTTATGCTTGTCGGTAATAACAAAATATCATTTATTAATTTTAGTATTTTTTTTCACTTGTATTGGATACTTTATGGAATGACATACAGTAAACTATTTTATTCAACGAATAATTCACAATATTTAAGAATGTTTATTGTGATTAGTAGTAGTAGTTGTGATTGAGATTAGTATTATTATTTGAACATTATTTTATTGAACATACATAAATTGAAAATACTTCAGAGATATAATATTATATAACCACTAGAAAAAATCTTTTTGAAAAAATACGATACCCTATATCGTACCTACGCACGCCACCTGGGATTCACGTCCATGTGGTCCGACCACTAAACTATACGTATTCTATCTAATTACGAAAAAGTTAACTAATGTTTTTACAATACTCTCTGAAACGCTTTCTAAATCGCGTAACTTTTTGGCAATCGGTTTTTATATTTTAAATCAAAGCACATATTAATATTACCCCAATTACTAACCGATGTAAGGATTTATCTTCAAACACACATTTTTTAACATCCATAATTTTTAAAACACTTCTGAGAAAATATATTTTAACCAATTGAAAAAATCTTTTTGAAAAAAGTAAGACACCTCGCAGGAATCGAACCTGCATCTCTCGCGTATCGCGCCTATGTCTTCATTAATTAGAATATTACTTTATTTCTTAAATCTTGTGAATTATTCATTGAATAAAAAAAATAATTAATTATACTTTTTTATTGAAAATATAAGTTTACAAAATAAAACAATAATTAATCATGCACATCTCATGCTCTTGTTGATTAAAATACAGTAGGTACATATGGTGCTTTAACCCAGCTCATGGGATTTTTACTTAGAATCTAAGCTGGTCGCTTAAATTATACAATATTTTTATTAGTTCTTAACTAATTATTTTTTTAATTAATTCTATGAAATATCACTGTACTTATATTTAGTAAGTTTAATACTATTATTAATAGTAAGAAATATAGCTGGGTTTAATACATTGCCTGTAACATTTTTACTGAAAAGAACCGATTTAAAAGTAGTTATGTTGTTATTACAAGTACAATAACGTCATACAGAAAAGGGCCACATGAAAGATGCGTAATGGAGTATGTATTCATTAAAAGTGCATCCACTCGTTCTGTTTATCGGTGATGCAACGTTTTTGCTTATAATTATAAACGTGATGCTGGTTTATGGGCGCTTGGCTGAATTGGTTTTTTGCCTTTAGCAAAATTGGGTCATTATTATAGCATATTCAAAGCTTTGTATATTTTGATTGTGATGATTAAATCAAAGTCATTTTCTGCAAGGAACTGTTTGAGTATTTACGATCTACTTGCTCATTAGTCCATGGCAATCATAATAAGTTATAACCATCCAATCTTTACCTACTGATGTAACTTGTTATTAACCCTCCATTTAAGGATGGAGTTTTTAAATATATTATCATAGAAGGTATTTTCAAAAGGTAACATTAAGCAGATTATAATATTACGATGATAATGCATTAATTATAATTCACTAAACCAATGATATTAAAAGTTTGTGCTGTTGCGCTTTAGGGCACCATGGGCGCCAAAGACTGTTATTTAAATGTATTTATAGAAAATCTTAATTAAATGCGCTAGTGCACAAATATTTGCATGGTCCAGAGTCATTTTTGTTAAGACGATACTTCAGTGAAACGGAAAATAATTTTCTACTATAGGTGCGACGAAATTTTGGACTCGCTGGTAATCGGAGAGCGAACGTCGAGGTGCGAACACGTCAATTTGTTTCATGGTGGCGATGGGGAAATTAATTCTTAAATAGTGTAAAGATGACTAAAAACGTTACCCATTTACTTGAAAAAGAAAACATGTCAATGAATATATTATTATTGTTACTAATAGAACAATAAACAGAACATTAAATGGACACATGTTGGATTTATATGACAAATTATATTTCGTTTGGCACGCGTCATTTGCTCAATCCACGCATCGCCTAGCCACGATCTTTTTAGATCATGCCTCAACTGAGGTATAGCCTTAAGGCTAAACAATATTTCAATGTATCTCTAATTGTTATGGTGAGAGTTCATCTTTAATAGGGTCCCGAGCAACGTTCCTTCTAATTTTTCTATTGTATGTGCGGATCATCAAAGCATCTGAGCAATGGCGTAACTAGGGTTGGTGTCACCCGGTTCGGTAAATTTACACCCCCACCCTCACAAACACACACACACACACACACATACAATTTTTCATTAAAACTTATATTTTTAAGGTATTTATTAATTTCACTGATTTTATATAATAATAACACTAACAACAATATTGATTTCGTAACAAAAGATACAACTTCCATTCAATCTACTTCTTTTTAGACGTGATTTCCCCTTGCATATTTTCTGCAGTGCATAATATGGTGCATTTGATATAATCATCTTTTTCCAAATAAACAAATATATCACAAATTGTTACTTTTTGCGAATGCATTGAAGATGGCATTTCTGTTTCGACGATTTCGGAGAGCCATTCCAATATAATTTTATTGCTGGATTTCTTCTTAATGATCGCATTTTAAATATCACATCCACTCCTTTTTGACATTTTTAGGGGATAAGTTTTCTATAATTAATAAGTATAATGTATATGTACTATATATGTAATTTTTGTGTGAGTAGTGTGCGGGGGATGACAACATGTGTGCGGACACATTTTGGTAGGTGTGCGCATGTGGATGTGCAATGGAACATTGGTCTCGAGTTTGAATCCCGGATCTGGAAAATTTACCAGTTATTTTTCAATGTTTATTTGTATCCAAAGTATGTACCTAATAGGTTGAGCAAATAGCTGACATGTATTTATCGTAATAAAAAAAATCTATTAATACAACTTAAACTCTGTGAAGGCTTGCAGAAACAATGCTCAGAAAAATTAAAGTTTTCAAAATGTGGGTATATATGCGTATGGTCAGTAATGAAGAGGTGATGTTAATGATCAATATAAACAAAGAATTAAAAACTAGAACGTTTATATTGTAATAGTCCGTTATCCTAAGAAATAACAGTTTCTGCATCTTAAGCGCGAACCAAATTAAGGTTCATGCCGCGGACTATCACGTGACGTCACAGTAAGTCGTTTAAAATGTTATCAGACTGATGCTCCCATCCCGTAGCACATTTTCAACCTTTAAACGAACATTGTCAGTTGGGAAAGTCTGCCGAAATCACTGAAACAATAATGAGGTCACCTCACGTTGAACTGCACTGCATGACGTTTTGAACGTTTTTACCATATTCAACATGGCCACACTTTTCAGTCATGTCAAAATCACGTTTTTTTGTTTTTATGGTTTAGCACTATGTACTAATGTTGTCTATTATATACGGTCTGCAGATTGGGTTCTGTTTAAAATATTATCTATGGATGTCAAGTCAAGTATTTTAACGTACGCAGACGTAGACACTGTTGAAATTAATTGAAATTAGCATGACTAATAATTATTAATAATAATTGAAATTACTAATACATTATAGTAGGCACTCTTCATCAGTGTCATTCTTCAGTGAATTTTCAGAGACGGTGATGGTTCAAAATATTCTGCAAAATGACGAAACCATAGACTAAATTTGTCGTCGCGACAGCGTGACAGTAGGCGACATGCACCATGACATGCACCTCAATTTAATTTGCGCTTTAGTATTTAATGAAAGATTTCCGATTAACAAATGAAGAATGCCCTTGCTCAATAATCTAAGAGACAGATTTTAGCTCAGAACTTCATCCCTATTTAGAGCAGCAAGCAATAAAACAAAAAAATAATTATATTTCAAATCATCGCAAATGTTCGATAACGTGATGAATATGTAATATAATAATTTTATAGTGATGAAAACAACAAATAACAATGTGTAATAAAAATAAATCTATACATAATATAAAAAAAGATAAATAATGTTTCGACCGACTAAGCCAAATGAAATTCGCGGTTTTGTATGATCGACTTACACACGAAGAGAATATTTGTGGCTTATGTTTCAATTGAAATCCTGTCCATTTATGTGTAATGCATTTGCGGTGGAAAGCATCTTTAGAATGAAGATTAATAATAAATCAAAACTATGGAAAATAAGCCACGCTTATTGTATAATACGGTCGTAAACAAATAGATCTTTATTGAAGGATTAGCGAACATGGTGTAATAACACAAGATGACATAATTATATTGACAGATGATAGCTCTTTTTTACAGTTATGTTACTGATTTGAATAAAGGAAACTTAAAGAAAGTAAGTTCGTTCATTAAACTTGCAAGAAATCCGTGATTGGGGCGGATCAAAATGGGTCAATATATACTGAATATAAATTATACAAGTATTCTCTAAAATATAAAAAAAACCATGGTGACTCCGTTGGACAGGCAGTATTTTATTTAATATATAAAATTCCAGAAGATCCACTTATAATAAAAAAAATAATTACAAGATAAAAAGAACTTTTTATATACAACGTTTTTAAATTTTCTGTTCAATCATATAAACTTGACTTGTTAGAAATAATACTGAAATGTCATATTGATTTCTATAGTAACGCACGTACCTATATATTAATAATTTAATTGCTAGGACCCCTGCCAACCAATAATGGTGTCGAAATAACTTTTCATACAAAACAGAATTCACTGAAAATGAATTCAATTGTACTTAAAGATGTCCTAAAAATGCATTGGCGTCGTGTTCTGATATATTATAAAAGTTTTAAATGTCTAGATAGTCGGAAAGTTAGTTAAAAATCGATTGCAAGATTTGTACCTGACAAAGAACCACCGGACAAATAAGAATATGAGCTAAGAAAAACGTTGTAAAATGAATTGATAGGCTTAAAATAGGGCGGTTATATTATGATATGATGGTAATTATAATATGAGGGGATATTTTATGTGGTATCAATGACATAATAAAATTAAAATTTTTATTCCTACTCGGTAAATATTGCTTTTCACAGATTCACGTTGCTTATTTGCTCAACAAATTAGGTTCCTTGATAAAAGCAAAGTTACGTTAAAATTAATATGGAACATAATCTCCTATATATTATTATCCTAAGAGATTTTGGAAAATGCACTAACAGCTCATTTAAGCGACATTTTATTGTTATTTTTACATCTTTACTTCGAAATGTGCGCTACCGATTCATCTACCGATTGAATTGAGCACATTTCATAAATTTTCCATGATTTTACATGTAGGTGACATTTATATCCGATATTTTCTTACACACCGTATACAATCGCCATATTTACTGTTTACGCCCCACAGAATGACGTCTTCGTCGCTTAAGACCTTCTTATCCTTTATTTGACAAACGTATTCGATTATTTTTATTCAAATATCGTAATGTAGGTATTGGCGCACTTTTTTCCGGTGAAAAAACCATAATCTTGGTACAATTCACTAGGTATAATATCTTTTGACAGCGGGGTACGCCACTGTCCGCCATTGCATAGATAACGTGATATTCCAAATTTGATTTTTTTTAAATACTTTGTGGCTGTTCACTCAATCTTTTTTTATTGAACAATTACCTAGGCTACTAATTTCCATAGATTAAATAGTCATATTAAACTAACAAAGTTGCCATTGCAAACAATAAAAGAAATTAATACGAATTGTTATAGTCATCAAAATGTGTGATATTGTATAATATCTTCCTATTTTTATCGTCCCTATCATCATCAATCTTGACCTATCCACTGCTGGATGAAGGCCTCCTCAGCCTTATTCTACTCCTTACTTACACATGAATTGTTATATTTATCAAAATCAGTGATATTATATTATTATCTACCTACGAGTATCTATATATAATGCCATTATTATCACGAGCCTCAATAAATCCACTGCTGGATAAAGGCCTCTCTCCGTTGATTGTATTCTTGACAGTATTGAATTTCTAATGCTATTTATCCACATATTCATATCGTCATCATAATCATCATCATCAACCAGGATCAATCCACTGCTGGATGAAGAGTTCCGCAACCTGATTCTACTACTATTGGTTTAACGAATTTGTGATATTATACATATTTTTATCCATCTTATCATCATCGACTTGAACCAATCCTCTGCTGGATAATGGCCTCCCTAGCCCGAATCTACTCCTTTCTGTCATATGAATTTCTGTATTTATCAAAATCAGTGATACTATATTTATCTACAAATTCATATTGTTATCATCATCATCATCATCAACCAGGATCAATCCTCTGCTTAATAAAGACCTCCATAGACTGATTCTACTCCTTTTTGTCATTTGAATTTCTGTATTTATCAAAATCGGTGATATTATATTTATCTACATATTCATATCGTCATTATCATTATCATCATCATCGACCTGAACCAATCCACTGCTTAATAAAGACCTCCTTAGCCTGATTCTACTCCTTTCTGTCATATGAATTGCTGTATTTCTCAAAATCGGTGATATTATACTTATCTACATATTCATATCGTCGTCATCATCATCATCATCGACCTAAACCAATCCACTGCTTAATAAAGACCTCCCTAGCCTGATTCTACTCCTTTCTGTCAAATGAATTTCTGTATTTATCAAAATCGGTGATATTATATTTATCTACATATTCATATCGTCATTATCATCATCATCGACCTGAACCAATCCACTGCTTAATAAAGACCTCCTTAGCCTGATTCTACTCCTTTCTGTCATATGAATTGCTGTATTTCTCAAAATCGGTGATATTATACTTATCTACATATTCATTTCGTCATCATCATCATCATCGACCTGAACCAATCCACTGCTTAATAAAGACCTCGCTAGCCTGATTCTACTCCTTTCTGTCATATGAATTTCTGTATTTATTAAAATCGGTGATATTATATTTATTTACATATTCATAAATCGTCATCATCATCATCATCATCATCGACCTGAACCAATCCACTGCTTAATAAAGACCTCCTTAGCCTGATTCTACTCCTTTCTGTGATATGAATTTCTGTATTTATCAAAATCGGTGATATTACATTTATCTACATATTTATATTGTCATCATCATCAACCAGAATCAATCTACTGCTGGATAAAGGCTTCCCATGCCTGATTCTACTCCTTTCTGTCATTTGAATTGCTGTATTTATCAAAATCGGTGATATTATATTATATCTATTTATATTTCCACTATCATTATGAGCCTGAATCAATCCATCGGTGGATGAAGGCCTCTCTTAAGTTGTTTGAATTTCTGTCGGTCATATGAATTGCTATATTTATCAAAATTGCTGATATTATATTTACCCATTCATAATATCGTCATTATCATCATCAACCGAGATTAATCCACTGTTGGATGAAGGTTATCCCAACCTAATTCTACTCTTCTTGGTCATATAAACTGAAATATTTTTTTAAATTTGTGATTTTATATACCTACCCATTTATATCGTCATTATCGTCATCAACCTGTATCAATCCACTGCTGGATGAAGGCCTCTTTATGCTGATTCCACATCTTTGGGTCTTATAAATTCCTATTCTTATCAGATATACTATGTATTGCTTCATTATTTATCAACATTTGTGTCGATATGAATGTCCCGCACCGGGAAACTATATTGTTTAAGGTTAAGTTTTAAATCAAAATATGATTTTTAAAATATTATTCTATGACTCCAAGCATTTATTTTTTATAGACAATGAAACAAAATAATGTTTAAATTATTTTTTTATGCTGCTAACCTTTTTCTATTATGTAAATGGGACCCGTAAGAGATTAATATTTGCGTTATATTGGATCGCTATTTATGATAATCACGATTGAGATGTATAATTATTTATCATATTTAAATGTACATACCTACACATATATTGTATTAAAATTAAAATAATAGTGGTAGCAATCGGCAATTGCCAGCTGTTTTGCTAAACCTAGCAGCCTGAAATGGTGTCAAACGATATTGAGAAGGCCAGACTCCAGAATAGAACACGCACATGACTCCAAATTTGTATTGGCAGTGACGACATGCAGATCGTAAAACTGATAAATCAGCTGAATTTTCAACTGTCTGGCGTGAATGAAAATCCATCCCGAAGAGAAAACTATGGCGCCGTCTATACACACTTTACAATCATTATATTAAAATCCAACACCAAGTCACTATGACGAAAAGCTGTCTGCAAGACCTAGCGAGACAGACTGGCAAAAGCCAGCTAGCTCAGCTAGTATATTTTATTGCCTGCCACGGGATCAATCCTGCAACACATGACTTCATAGACGGGTACCAATAATGATGACACGGTTTTACAACCAATATGCTATCATTACAATAATTGACTGATTTCTTAAATAAACATTTCGAGGACGTATTTCTGCAAACAAGATCCAATCCTCACGTGTAACATGTTGAGAACATTCAATATTTGAGGGATGATTGATTTAAAAAATATGATTTGTGATTATTTAATTTAAACATCTGATGGGATACTTTAATAAAATCAAATAATCACATATCATTTTAAATCAATCTTAACTCAAATATTGAATTTTCTCAACATGTTACACGTGAGGATTGGATCTTGTTTGCAGAAATACGTCCTCGAAATGTTTATTTAAGAAATCAGTCTAGAATATATTGAAAATCCTTCTTTGTTTAATAAAAAAATATAATACTAATATAACTAGTGTAATAATACCTAGAAAATGAGTGACTTCTCTCCAAGATCATCACTGGTCAGAAAATATAATTGATTTTCAATAATAGTTTATGGAATTTTGATCGAACCGAACAAAAATCGTGATAATCTCACGACACGAGAGAATATTCAAGGGCTACTATTCTTTGTTATGAGCTATTTCATAAATCAATGAATCCCGGTCTGAGCGGATAATTTAGACTCAAAGGTCTGAATTGACGGCGATATAAATAATTTACATTGTTTCCGAAAGATCACGCTGTACTTTTTGTAAAACGTAAACGATATGGGGATTCACGAAATATGTAGGTATAGTGATTAAATTCGATCTTTGCGCCATTCTTGGGCGGGGTTTTTATTTCTTTATTGTTGCTAAGGCTTATGCAACTATGTTTGTTTTCATACGTAAAAATAATATAATCGACACTGTAAGTGTGAACCATACTGCTCGAGACTTTTACGGTTGGTATTTGATTCATTATATTGTGTTATTCTTCATTTTTCTTATTGTACCAAAGTGTGTATTTGTATGATTTGATACAACAAATGATAACATCTACTATTGATCACATTAAGTCTTGTTAAGTTGTTTGCATATTAAATGATGTCAAACGATAATGAAAAACAAAATAAAGCTGATGATAATAATAATTACAAGATAAAAAGAACTTTTTATATACAACGTTTTTAAATTTTCTGTTGAATCATATAAACTTGACTTGACTAGCTTAAACGATCAAAAAAAATGTACTTGATAGAAATAATACCGAAATGTCAATTTGACATGTCATATTGGTTTCTATAGTCACGCACGTATATATTAATAATTTAGTTGCTAGGACCCCAGACTCCTAGCAACCAATTATGGTGTCAAAATAATTTTTCATACAAAACAGAATTAACTGAAAATGAATTCAATTCTACTTAATGATGGCTAAAAGTATTAAAAAATGCATTGGCATCGTGTACTGATATATTCTAAAAGTTTCAAATGTCTAGCTAGTCAGGAAGTTAGTTAAAAATCGATTGCAAGATTTGTACTGGACAAAGAACCACCGGATAAATAAGAATACTATCTAAGAAAAACGTTGCAATAAGGGTGCATTTTTTTCATAAAACTATTTTATAACGTAAGTGCTTATATACATAAACTATTTATTTTTTTCAATAAATAATTTACAAGATTAACCAGATTAAGGTTAATAAGAAAACCGATAACCAAAATTATTAACGTATTTGATAAGCATTTTATACAAAAACTACTAGTGAAATTATCGTTATTTGGTAGTATGCCCGTAGCTTAATAGAAAAATCACATTGCGCAACAAATTCAGTGGGTACAGGTTCATGTCACATTGAGTGTCGTATTTATTTAATTTTTTTTTTCTAGTGGGTGTTTTCAAATTATGTATGTACCTATTTATAAATGTGTTTAACTTGCCACGTTTCACTTAAGATCATGATGTCTACTCCTAATTTCGTAGATGAACTGATTAGACCATGCAGGTCCTTAGGTCCTTGGTGATGGATATAATTATTACAAAGAGTTGTTTCACTTCTTGGTGGGGACATGCATACCAGATGTCTGTCGATGTTGAAACGATGTTACAAAGAACCGGAGTACTGGACCGAGGGAAATGGTACAACTTATACCATAATATAAAATGCAGGAACATGCGGTGGTAAAGTAATAGTAGTATGTTGATATAATTTATAAGAGCCTACTTAACAGGATGTTTTCATATATATTTTTATAAATTTATGAACCTTATATTATGATATTATAGTTAATAAAGGTAATATATAAAGAATAATAAAACTAACTGATATATTTTTTACTGATAATTTAAAAAAAGATACAATACTTCTAATTTTACACGACGTTTGTTGGAATTTGTTGTAATATTAAATGAGTTATATACCTATCTTTTTTTTCTTTTGATGCCGTCTTATGTTGAAAGTTGGAGACAAAAATGCAGTAAATCTATCTATACTGACCCAGTCATATCAGATCATCAACGCCGTGAACATACAGCTTGTAAGAAAACTTGCATAGCAAAAAAAATCTTTCCTGAATTATGAATTGTAATATCGAATATAGTTGAAATAAGCAGCATTTTTGCGATTAACGGTAGCTATAAGTTCTAGTGGCTTATTGCTCCATCTATAAACCTCCTCATTGGTAACGTAATCTGTCCAGGATATCCACATTGAATGCCAAAACATCCACATCTTGTAAGCTTGTAGTCTATTGTTGAAGGTTTGTTTCTTTGACGTCCAGCTTTCTTAAATTTTTAGACAAGAATTAATATTTGTCTTAATTATAGTATTTTTTTTTAAATATTGGTTATCTTACAGTAATTGTGAATTATTAATATATGATATCAAAATTATTTCGGTAGGAACTGTGATTGATGGTAGACGGTTATAACGGCAGTTTTTTCACCTTTTTTAAGTTTTCTTAAATAATAATATGTTTCAAATCGTACATTCTGTGAAGTGGCAAAATATTAGAGCTACAAATTTATTGGTCACAAAGTAATATTAAAGATATCTACATCTGACCAAATGTAAAAAAATTGAAATATAAAAGATAACAATAAAACTTCAATCTTTTCAAACCCTCAAATGATTAAAGATTTATATTAGAATTCCTCTTATTTTGATACAAAATACTTCAAAATATCTTATAAACTAACTTTTCAGACTGATTTCAAAACTTTATTTTTGCTCTCCACTGTAAAATTGTGTAAGCAGCAGTTATAACCGTTTGCCTTCACAGTACCGATATTAGTGTACTCATTTTATTGTATAAAAAGTAATTTTATTTTTACTTGGAAGTCGTAAATCAATCCATAATGTAGACATCATATCGGTAGTCAATAATTATTAGCATAGAGTTAAAATCCACATCGCTTGATGTCATATATTTGTAATGCCTTAATTTATGAAAGCGTTACCTCATAGTCTCAAAGGTTGCATTTAATTGGATGCATCAATAGTGGGTGCACTCTGCAATAGGCTATTCAGCAAAAGCTAAGCGGGAAATTTTCATTGGCAAAGTATACCATCAATTAAGTAGCTTTGATATTAAAAACTTACCGTGTTGTTATTTCATTTAAATAAAAGCATATTGTGTATAAATCTTAATTGAATATTTACATGTTAAACGATATATGAGGGGTATAGAAACAAAGACAGCTATCTTGGAGAAAAAGCTAAAAAGACTAATTTAAGGCAGATAAGTTTAATGCAGAGCTTTTAATTTTTTTATATGTAGAAATAAGGTTAATAAGATAGTCTGTATAATAAAAATCAGTAATTTCGTTACATTTATTAAGATATTTTAATTATAAAAGTCAATATTGCTGCATTTGCTTCCAATTTATCAAGATTGTTGGTTTTGCGTCTAAATAATTGAAAGTTTGCTGTGTTTGCTCCCAAATTATATTAAGTAGGTAATTAACCGCTATTTTATTAAATTACATAGAAATTGACTTATAGGAAAACATTGTAACTAAAAAATTGTGTTTTTTTGATTAATATTTTAAACGGGAGCCAAAAAAAACAGCGAACACGTCAAATGTACCGAACGGCCATTTTGTCACGTGACTTTTTTGTATGGGAATAATATTTCAAATAAAGAATGCAGCCTTTGCATCTAATGTGATTTTTGTATGAAAGAATGCAAAGTTTGCGCCTCAAATACTGTTTTACCATGTGCATAATGAGCAGCTCTATATTTCTGCATTCATATGTTATTTTGCTAATTTTTCCAAGATTGCTGCCTTTGCTTCTATACCCTTCATATTAGGTTGTTATAACATTTAAGTTTATTTTCTCTGATTACTTAAAACATTAAGATATATCTCTAATTTATATTAACAACACTTTCTATAGATCTTTGGCTTAACGATTAAAATGTACCTAGAATGAAAATTCTTTTGAAAATAAATTCTAATAATCAGCTTAAAATCTAAATATATAATTATGATGGATACATTGTTTGCATGTAATAAAATACCAACGTGAAAAAATATGATCGATGAATATTTGTTTTCCATAAGAGATGATTTATTATTATTTAACTTTGGAAAACAATGCGTAAATAACATTTTAATATTTACGATATCATATTATTCTATGATACATGTTCTCTGTACTTAGTATAACACAATATAATATTAAATATTTTGTAATAATTGTATTCACGCATATTGTCTTCTATAATATCATATCATACAGTCAAACTTGGTTATTACGATCACGGAAATAGCGAGATCTCGGATGTAATGAGGAAACATTCGTTGAAATTTTAGATTATCATTTTCTCGTACATTTATTCACTTTTATAGCGAGCTACTTCTCGGGTATACCGAGCAAAACTGATAATGTGTCGATCGTTTAAAACAACATTTTTGACCCTAAGCAATAAAATCCAACTGGGAAGTTAACTAGGCCGACACGGCCGGGATCAAATTACGTTTATGACACTAGTTAAGTGTATATGTACCAAATTGGTGTTTTCACCGACAACACTGAAAAAAGTATCCACGCATATGGTTGAAATTGCATGTAAAAATCCAAGCTTTGTGAAATCAGTAGGTACCTACCAGCGCCGGTGGCTCAGCACTTCATTACAATAAACATTTTATTTTATAGTTTATAAATGCCATGCTTGTTTAGAATATTTTTACGATGGCTTTGAGATTGTTTATGTTCTACGCTTAAATAGAACGTGGCGCGAAAAATGTTTTATAACGATATAACGAGTAATGCTTATAACGAGCATATTTAGTCAGTCCCATCTTCCTCGTAATAACCAAGTTCGACTGTATTAATGACATATTATATTATAACTGATTTGAGTTTTGTACTATTCTGTTTGAGTATTTTTTTGCGACTCGGGTTTCACATTTCGGCATCTTCAGGCACTATGCACACTCACCGATTTAAATTCATTAAATTAACAATACGTTACCTCGTTCCATTATCAACGAGTAATAATAATATTTTAACGTGCTTACATGCTGAAAGATTTAATAGTATATAGGTTAGTTACTACGAGCTTTTTCCGCCTATAATAATAGGGAACGTCTCTATCTACGCTATGGTTGGTCCCAAGCCCGGATAAAGGAGGAGGGTTCATCGTAGGGCTAATCACCTAACATGGTAAAAAAACCCTGATTACGAACACCAAAACAACTGCCTTGGCACCCGGTAACTGGAGAAGTGTGGCGAGAGACCGGAGTGAGTGGAGAGCGGTTGTGGAGGAGGCCAAATCCCACCCTAGGATGTAGCGCCGTGGAAGAAAAGAAGAAGAAGAACTACGAGCTTTTACAAACACCTTAAATATTCAAAATATAAAAAAAATGTTTTTATGCCAGATCCTTGGTTAATAAGGTTTTTATCTTATTTTATTGTGTTAAATTGCGACTTATATAAACAATGATTATTAACTATATTCCTTATCAGTGTGTATTTATTTACTGGTGTTGAGTAAGCGTAGTATCTGAAGATGCCGACAAGCAAAATCTGCGTCGCAAAAAATGACTAAAATAAAATGTTACTAAACTCAAATCAGTTTATCAATTTAAATTCAAACTTCATCACGCACAGTTAGTCGATATTAGTAATTTTAAGAATATTTATATATTTTAGAATAATTAAAAAATAATAATATGTAAGTATCTGTATAAATTGAGGATTGTTCACCTTTCGGAGAGTATTAAGCAAAAAAAAAAAATAACACATTACGTAGGTAGTTACCTAAAATTAAAAATATAGATAATTGAAATTTTATCATTATTATTTATAGTTTGCCTAAGGTCAAATTTTTAAACACTTGTTATACTTACTCTTTTATTTGTTTGTATCTTTTGATGCGATTTTAATTAAGAAGCATATATCTATTAATGCATCTTTTCAGTTAAGTAGTTTTAAACCACCCGCCAATCATCTGTTGTTTACAATTCAAGTATCTAAAGGCGTGCACTTCTCTCCATTATATAGACTAAAAGCTTCAAAAGATTTATGCATATAGTTCAAAGAAATAATTACTCACTATGTATGGATACTAAAGGAGATGAATTCTCACTGAGATAATATTTATAACGAGACACGTAATGTTACATCATGATGTTTCTATGCATGCTTCACACATATCACAATAAATATAATTATAATGATTGTTAAACCAATTATTATTCTGTGTGAATGAAATATATTTATGAAAAAGAAGAGTTTTAGAAGTGTATAAAATGATATTTTTTGATATCATTTGTTAAACTTGTTATGATTAGGAAACGACTTTTGATTTGAAGCAATGATATTTTTTCTTCAACACTGAATATAAACAAGATTTTTTTTTATAAGATGTTGCAATTAAAATAAATGATACCATAATAAATCTTATAGCAAGATAATAAACGTATATAAAGAATAACGAAAACAATGAATTTAAAAATGAAAAATAGAAAAAGAATAATATTATTATATACTTAAATACTTATAGACAGGTAAGATGATAATAATATGTTTATAATATTATACAAACCAGTGAAAGAGAAAAATGAGAAGATAAGGAGAGAATACAACAGAAAAACGACAAATATTTGAATTGCGATCAAGTTCGATTCCGATTATACAAAATTTTGGAAATTGTGGACTTAACGGAAGCAGCGTATTTATTCTAGGCCTACTATTATTTCGGCCATCACGGCAGCTATCTAGGGTAGGTTTGTATCGAAGTACACTTTTTAATTAACAGTCAAAACTGTCTATCTTGCTCTAAAATTTACCACAACCAAAAGAGGTGCTGTCAAAACATAGCACTTATTGGAATTTTTACAATAAGTGCTAATACTTCGATACCAACCAACCCTAGATACCTGCCGTAGGGGCCGAAAGCAGTTGAAAGCAGTCTTGTGTATAGAATAGATGCGCGGGTAATTTATTTATTATCAAAATAAAAACGGATGAAATTAGAATCACGCGGCAGTATAAATAATATAATGTCAGATGCTTATAGAATGTCCCATTTATAGAGTCAAAGAGGGGCAAGGAGTATGTTTGAATTTTTTTCCTAGCCTAAAATATCAAAATGGCGATATACCTACCTATTTTAGTTCCTATTATCGAAAGTATTTTCCACTTGACGACAAGCGGGTCAAGTAGTTAACTAAATTAATTCTTTGTGATCATGGGCGGCACTTATTGATTTTTATTAGAAAAATAAAATACAGATTAACGTGACTGTTTTCACTTTCAAGCACAATATTTCATCACATTGCACACCTTGACGATGTATTACGGTGTCTTCATACTTAATTAATTATTTTATTTGCATGTAATGAAATTTACCTACTCGTAAAAATATACTGTTTAATACATGCTTAGTGGTTGATTATAAAGTTATAGTTATATCTTTATCGTGCTGTGGAAGAAACTTAATATTTACGTAAAAGCAAGAAGCAATTATTGATAATAATTTTACGGTAATAATATCCTAACTCGTAGAATGCTATCAACAAGCGAATCAATTTATCTTTATGAACCATCGTCTCGTCGAATTCGAAATCGAATTCGTCTACCACAATTATTATTATGAAAACATACATAAAACTATATTGGCTATTCCAAGTTATGACTATAAAATAGTATTTTCAAATTTATTACTTTTGCATAATGTCAAATGTATAAAAACACATCAAAAATACATAAATTTATATTGTTCAATAATTATTTCTGAAGGTTTGATGTGCCCTCGTAAAAGGTAGAAGAATTTCATAAGATATTTATTTATGTACTATAACTATATGCCATATGGCAACATGTTAGATGGTTATTTTAATTTGAAATAAATATATAGTCTACTAATTAAACTACCCCTGTATACGTGTAAGGGATTGGCGACTCATCCAGGGGCTTAATATTCAATTCTTCGTGGGGTCATAATACATTTATTTTATGTACTATTTCTAAAGCTTGGATGACTCTGTGATTTTTTTACCGCTACTTCTATACAACTATCATTTGGTTTCAGCGTGTTATGTGTTTAAAATATCAAGCTTCCCTATTGGCTTAATCACACGTCCAGGTATTTAGAACTGTCAACATTTTAAATGATCGCGATTGATGTTATCTTCATAAAACGATGGTGCTATTGTTATTCCGTTTTAACTCATTTAGTGCCTAACTGGGCGTCTTACGTGGACGAAGTCGCAAAGCGTTGAGCGGCGCGCACAACTCAAACGTATAACCGTGTGTGAAAATGTTCGTAGACAAAGTCTTTTTTGGTTATACGTTTATACGGTTATACGTTTGAGTTGCGCGCGCCGCTCAACGCGCTTACCTAAGACGAGCCGTAATACTGCGACCGGCGCATTTGGAGGCGTTGGCCATCAGATATAATTAATATGTTATTTAAATGTGGTAATTAAAATGTAATTAAAAGGTTAGCAGTGATTGTGTTGATTAAATGAAGGCAAGACGAAACGTTTTTTTTCTTTAATATCATAATATAATAAATTCATAAAACAAAATTAAGTTAATAATGTTTTAGTTTACCATAGCTTTTATAAAAATAAAATACAAAAAGTATCCACTATTGGGAAAATATTAAAAAATATTATGTCATATAAATATCTACAGATAATTAAAAAAATGGATCGTAGTTGCTCGAAAATCGAAAAGATGATGGCAGAAGACGAGCTTTCTAGATGAGGAATACAGGACTATACTGGACTAGAGATTGGTGAGTGTATTATCTGTTTCCAGTATTGTAGGGGCTAAAAATCTTGGTGTCTTCTAATCTTCTAAGTGTTTGCTTATGTCATTGAGATGATAAGACATGTATAATAAAAATAAGTTTAGTCTTATTTAGACGATTCGGGTTCTAACTGAAAATAATTTCTCTAAATTGGAGGCTTTGAACGGCCGCATTTTTGATTTACAAAAGAAAAATAGTTGAGTACATCATATTTGTAGCACAAATATAAAAAAAATGCTATGAAGAAAATTTGAAAAATATATTATACTTAATAATTGAATACGTGTATTAATTAAGGCGCTAAGTACCAAAAAGTGGTTTTGCTTGTGGCTACAAAATACTGATTTGTCAAATAAAATTGTATGAAGCAGACATTTTGAAAAATGTAGTTACACAGTATGAAGCAATCTCGGCAGCTTCTATAATTTTAAAATTTAAATTTATTTTGAATTTCCACAGTACATAGCTTTGAAATTGACATTTCCGGTCAGGGTGTAAGTACCACGCAAATAATCTTATTTTAAGGTCTAAGTACTAGCTCAGGGACGCTGGTGGGATCTAAGTACACACTGATGACATTTTCAATAGAGATGGGTAAAATATTATAAATTAAAAAAAGAAGGTTTTTCGATACTTTTGTTTTAATAATTCAATTATTTATTTACCTACTCCTAATACAATCATTCTGCGTTTTATTTCGGCGATGTGCATACGACCCTAGAGACTATACAGCAGTGGTTTCCAAACTTTATGTTACTACGCCTCCCTTTTAAAAATAAACTAATTTTGGCGCCTGGGGGGGAGGCCTTTATTTCATTAAATAATACAGACACCTTTTTAAATAGTCAACAATGTACCAACACAAAATGAAAAAAAATAAACAAGGTTTTACTAAGTACTTATATATTCATTTTTAAATTAATTTGTTTTTCATGCGATGAATGTGCTTGTTTATTAGCACATACAATTTCAATAGAAGTCAATCCAAATTTATCATGTTCATTGACAAATGGATTCTATCATGGGCCCCTTATTCTAAAGCAATTAATTACAATTAATAAAATAATGTTAAAAGTGCATTATCAACTATTCTAGAACTCTGCAGTAAATAGGCCGGCCATAATAAAATACTTGTTATGTTATGTCGTTATGTGTGCAGTGATTCCCATTATCCTTTACCTGTAAACAATACCCAGCCTGTGTCCATATTATAAACAGATACTGGTGATAAAACTGATAAATTATCAATAATTATTTTGAATTTTGTTTTGTATTAAGTAGGTACATATGTGAGTCAGTCAATATCACACTTTGAAATGTTTTAATTTATATGGTAGTACACATTTTTTTTATTTGATACCGTACAACTTAGCAATCATGAACTAATTAATATAAAATATATTCTAAATTAATTAAAGGATGTGTATTTCCCATTTAATTCAATAAGGCATAATTAATTAATATTATTATATTCTGTAAATTATTGAAGAAGTAGGTACAATGTGTTTTATGTTTTATATATATATATAACTAGCTGAAGTACCCGGCTTCGCACAGGGTCGCTTCGTGGTTATATTTATCTTAGATATTTAAAAAATATTAAGAGGTAATTATTTTTTTAATATTAAAATATCTGTCTAATACAATATGGCAATATGAAAATAATTCTGATAGGAGTAAAGGTCAAACAAAAGAACACTAAATTAAAATCAAATCCCAAATATGAAAACGTTAATAATGTTATTAATATGTAGTAAAAAAAAATCAAAATTGGATGGAACAAACAAACAACAAACTTTGTATTTTGTATAATACTAATTTAGAAACCTTCGCAGGTGTGCGCACAACAACATAGTGACAAAAGTTTCATTGCAATCGGATGAATGGTATAGGAACGCATACGAATTGAAGAAGAAGATGATTTTCTAATTCAGAAACCTTTGCGGGCGTGAGAACAACAGTTGATCAAAATTTCATTGCAATCGGATGAATGGTATAGGAACGCGTACGAATAGAAGAATAAAAAGATAGTTGTACTAATTCAGAAACCTTCGCGGGCGTGCGCACAATAACTGGTCAAAATTTCATCGCAATCGGATGAATGGTATAAGAACGCATACGAATAGAAGAAGATGGTTGTACTAATTTAGAAACCTTCGCGGGCGTGCGCTAAACAACTGGTCAAAATTTCATTGCAATCGGATGAATGGTATAGGAACGCATACAAATAGAAGAAGATGAAAATGGTTGTATTAATTCAGAAACCTTCGCGGGTGTTGGCACAATTACTGACAAAAATTTTATTGCAATTGGATGAATGGAATAGAAACGCATACGAATAAAAGAATATAGAATAGAAGAAGAAGAAGAAGAAGATGGTTTCACTAATTCAGAAACCTTTGCGGGTGTTACCACAACAACTGACGAAGGTTTCATCGCAATCGGATGAATGGTATAGGGACCATACGAATAAAAGAATATAGAATAGAAGAAGAAGATGGTTGTACTAATTCAGAAACCTTTGCGGGTGTTACCACAACAAGTGACGAAGATTTCATCGCAATCGGATGAATGGTATAGGGACCATACGAATAAAAGAATATAGAATAGAAGAAGAAGATGGTTGTACTAATTCAGAAACCTTTGCGGGTGTTGGCACCATTACTGACAAAAATTTTATTGCAATTGGATGAATGGAATAGGAACGCATACGAATAAAAGAATATAGAAAAGAAGAAGAAGAATATGGTTGTACTAATTCAAAAACCTTTGCGGGTGTTACCACAACAACTGACGAAGGTTTCATCGCAATCGGATGAATGGTATAGGGACCATACAAATAAAAGAAGATATAATGAAGAAGAAGAAGAAGAAGATAGTTGTACTTATTTAGAAACTTTTGCGGGTGTTACCACAACAACTGACGAAGGTTTCATCGCAATCGGATGAATGGTATAGGAACCATACGAATAAAAGAAGATATAATGAAGAAGAAGAAAAATATAGTTTTTCTAATTTATAAACCTTTGCGGGTGTGCGTACAATAACTGACGAAAGTTTCATTGCAATTGGATGAATGGTATAGGAACCATACGAATAAAAGAAAATAGAATTAAGAAGAAGAAGAAGATGATGATTTTTCTAATTCAGAAACCTTTGCGGGTGTGCATACAACCACTTAACAAAATGTCATCGCAATCAGATGAACGGTATGGCAGCGCATAAAATGCGAATAAACAAACAAACAAACAAACAAAAATTGATTTTTATATATTAGATATACTTAATATTCTGAATTTCAAACCAAGAAGAAAAATGTATTTAAAAAAAAAGTTGCTTAATATCGATATTATAACATTTATAACGATACGCATTGAACATCACTAGCGCTTTCTTGACAAATTAGCGGATTATGTGAAACAATTATAAAAATGTAATAACCTCAGAATTTCGAGGTTTTTTGGCTGGAATCACTTTACTATTAATTGTGGAGTACTCTTGGCCACTAGTTTTTAGTTTTTTTTTTTACATTTTGGACACTTCCTTCATCTTTTTGGCGACGTTTTTTAACAGAACCCGTGAGTGTCAACACACCGTTTTCAGCCATTTTATATGGAATGCCGTTGAACACTGCAGTGGTACTTACACCCTTACAAATAAAACACGCCAATGGACTTACATCGTCGCCAGATTTAAATATTTTATTGTATTTTTTTGACATGCTTAAGACACTTAGACCATAGTTAATAGTATTGGCGTTGGTACGTAGAACAGTTTTCTATAAAAATGTCAGTTTTGAAAATGTTGGTACTTAGCGCCTTAATTAATACACGTATTCAATTGTAACAAGATTTTTTTAGCATGCAACAGGTCGTATATGGGAAGCTCTCAAAAGTAGGCTATATTCAAGACAATACGGTAAAATGGGGAGCTTCTGATGATACATCTTGCATGTCCTGTTAGTAAGTAATAAAGAAATACCAGCTATTCTTACATAAGGCATGCTTACTGAAATACAACTTCAACAAGCTGAGAAAAACAGGGTGGATTTTAACAACGTCTTGTAGCAGCTGAAGGTTTCGTCACGAAGAAGTGAAGAAGCGCACACGACGATGAAATTTATTGGTAATTTAAGTAATTCGTAAGGTTGTTACTATATTTGTATCTTACTATGTCATATAACTTAGGTTGTGAGTATTGTTGAAGCACATGTTATATTTGGTCGACATAATTGGATAATTACACTGATTTTAAATCTAACTCTGATTAATATCACCATAAAAACGATGCGTATAGGGTTTAAAGTGAAAACATTAATTTGGAAATCAAAAGTGGTAAATTTCGACGTCCAGTGAAAAACCGAAGACTTTACAGTAAAATGTGATAGTTGGGACGAATTGTATTTCATTTTATCTACTTCAAGTATATTCTGAAACTTAGAATTATCGGAATTAAATATAAATGCATTATTTTTGTAAGTAGGTAGTTGATCTAGTGTATTTAGTCAGTAATGAGCAAATAAAAGTTCCTATTTATGACGGGGATGTTTTAACAATGGGTCTAAGGGCCGTATGTACGAGATTCCGAAATTCTTTATAAGCTATTCAACCGATTTTCCACCATATGGCGTATAGCACTGTTTGTGACGTAAGCAATCTGACGTCACACGTCACTCAAAATAGCTGCTTTATATATGTCACTTTCAAATGTCATTTTAATAATGCATTCATTACAACAAACGTTTGATTGAAGTGATTGAAGTGAAGTTAGTCATAATATAACTGTATGTATTTCCACCAAATGGAAATGTTTACTGAGAATACTCTATCCTTTCGTACCGTAGAATTAAAAAATAAATGTGATCAAATAACTAATGAATTATTTAAAGTTCATAATAATTATTCATTTAAAATTATTAAATTTATATGGCGGAACCATATAAATTTCGCACACTTTCAGACACATTTACAATTTTAAAATGTTAAATTAATGATCGGGGAATGAAATTTTATAAGTTTGCCATTATATGAACGCCACGACACATTATGACGTCACATCGTGACGTTGCTAACCAACGGATTACATTTGCACTCATGCATACAAATGAGCAGTATTTAGCCTATAAAGTATTTGGGAATCTCATGCATACGACCCATTTTACATTTAAAACGTATTTTAATCATGAGTAAATTTAATAAGTACGAAATTGATTTTTCTTTATTAAAAACTTTAAGTTTACTGATTTTAGATAGTTATCTTTTTAAAAGAATAGTTTCAAATAAGTAATAAATGGATTCATTGCTAGTTACTTACCTTCTTCGTATTTCAATTAATAACGTTTATTTTCAAAGTTCTTCATTATTGTAATATTGCATACTGATAGTGTTATAATATTATATATGCGTGCTATTGTTTACCAACAGAGATATCATCATAATCACCTGTAGTATCTCCGCCCATAGAGTAACCTTTTATTTGCTTTATATTATGACATTTCTCACATCAAAACTGATTTTGAAAACAATTCTGTATACAAATAGGTGTAATGCAAAAATAATTGGTTTTAATTTCAGTGGGCACTCGTAGCATAACTAAAACGTGATATATAGATAAATACATTAAGGTCACATGGATTACGCGTGTCTACTCATCTAGCGCTAATCTTGTGAAATTATATTAAATTGAATTTGTACACAGTAAATTGCATGCATTGCATTTAATTCATCCAAGGTGCTCGTTTTTTAATAAGTGTATCAAAGAAAGTAAATATTTTTTTGTGAAACATATTACACAAATTTTATAATTTATGAAGTATTTTTGTCTTAAAACGTAGTTTTTTTCATCAATATTAACAGTTTTGGTAATTTCAATTTCAAGTTAAAGTGTGTATTACAAACCTTCTCCATTTTAATCATTGTAATTTCACAACTTTTTATTGAATTCAAACTAATTTAACAATGCAATCAATGATTTTGATTGTGGTTTTCTAGCCGTACCTTAGAATTATCTGTGCATGATTGCATTTTTCAATCTTACCTACTCGTTGAGTAACATGTTCAAAACATTGACAATATCTACTAAAACTTTTTAGATTCTCTTTTAATAATAATAATAATATTCTTGGAAGTGAAATATTTTCTCCATCATTTGCTACATATAAATGAAAAGCATTATAATGTTTAATTATTTAAATTATTATTTTATAAATAATAAACCTAATATTTTACCCACATATTACTGCAAATTATGTCTAGTCATAAGTTAGAGACAATATCTATTTATGAAATATATTATAAATGCATTTTTGAATAACGAATTTACACTTAAAAGACTATCAAAATAGATTCGACAAGTTAGTGGATTGGTAAAAAAATATACATAAACTCATCACAATTTTCAGAGTTTATGTATAACATGAAATGTATGGTATCCAGAAAGATCTACTATTGATGATAGCTGAAGAAGTAGTCTTGATGATAGGGAACATGTAAATATACTTGAAATAATTAAGTACCACCCTAGATTGTCATCTAAAGAAAAAAATATACATTGTATTATACTCGAGTAATCGCATGTATTTAAAAGTATTACAAGAAAAAGACGTGCGTGCTATTCAAAAATTCCTCATTAATTGAAATGAAAAATAAAAAGTTTAGATACAATGTATATTGATAGATTAGATACAATGTATCAATACTACATAATAGTATAGATACAATGTAAATATTGAAGAATTCAGATCCAGAGTTACTAAAATACGTATTAAGTCATTAACTCTTTTCTTTTATAAGCATACTAACTGACACAGTGAAGTAATTTATATAAAATGAACCTTTACAGAAGTAATAATGTTTTTATGACTATGGTGAGTTTGATTGTAGATTTGGATTTCTGTGTGGTCTCATCAATTTAAATGTTCAGTTAATATTCGGCAGATGAAAAGAAAATAAAATTATTTGCGCGCACGATCTGGTGCAGAATCGTAATAATTCTCATTCCACATACATACAGTATTGAGTCAACTTGAATGAAGAAATTCTTATTTTGGAAATCGTTTGTTTATTTTGCCTTTATACTGCAGTTAATGGTGTATGAAGAAATTGAATCACCCAGTCTCAATATTCATACTCCAAAGTATATGTTTTTTTTTATAATTTTCAATCCAGATATAATAGACGAAACTGAATATTATTTTCATAATGATAAGATACAATATATCAATTATTTGTGAATAATATATTATAACCAATCGAAAAAATCTTTTTTAAAAAAGTAAGCCACCCCGGCAGGGAATCGAACCCTGCATCTCCTGAGTTTACGCCCCGTCAGTGCATTACCTCTATGCTACAAGGTGATGTACTAATTGCCACAAATTTTTACTGTTGGCCTTTTTAATACCCACTCATCAACCCTGCCGGGGTAGCTTACTTTTTTCAAAAAGATTTTTATGTTCAATATATTTATTTACTTATTCTTGAGTTGATTGATACGATTTATTTAATAAAATGTGAAATATTATCAAAAAAAGTTTGAAAATAAACAATATTATTGCGTATTATATAATATTTCATGACCTCATTTCTAAATGAAAGAAATAATGCTAGTTATAATATAAGTATAGGTACCTACCTTCATAACCAATATCCTCATAACCAAAATAATTATTAACACCGTTTAGGTGTGATGAAATACATAAATATTATTTATTTATACGGTAGTTAAAAAATATATTTTGGATATTTGAGTGAAATATTTAATCTAAACGCTTTTTTAGTTGAATAGATTTTGCAAGAAATCAAGATAAAATCGAAAATTTAATGAGATTTTAAATGAATACATATTGGTTAAGAAGTATTTAATTAATTGGCCACGAGTAATTCGATGAACTTCTATAGAGATGATTAATTGGAAAAAATAAATGATGGATAAACATTTATAATTAATTACTTAGTACCATAATAAAAATTATTTTAGAACCTAACCTAACCTAACCTAACCTAACCTACCCTCAATCAACACGAAAATAAATAATTATTATAGTGTTTGTAATGGCCGAGCAATAACATTGATCATTATAAAGTCGAGGGTCTCGAATTTGAGACCCTCGTCATTTGCGTGACATGTTTTAAAAATGTGTTTATGCAAACTTTCGCTTCCTGGAGGCTCATTTGTTGCGCTTCGGATAAAACATGGTGACTTAGTTTTACTTTACTTTTATAATTAGATATTCATTCGTTATTGTTACTAGCTTAATATTACTTGATAATATTATGCTATAAGTTATACGTTTAATTATAAGTATTTTAATTCTATGAAACTTTTTCTTAAGGATCCATATGTTCCACGCAGGTCATAATAGATATTTTATGGCATTTTCAGAGTATAAGCCTGGATATTCCTTGAACGTCGTAGAAAGTCTATTTACCTATATATTTTTGAAGACATATTATTTCTTTATATTTATGTTAAACATTCGATGACTACATAAAATATTTTTGTTACATAAAATAGTATTCTTTAAAACCTCTCCATCTCCGGCTTAGAATATAGTCATATTTCAGTACATCCATCATTCTATAGTTTTTTCACTTTTTTAAATTATTTAAGTACTAATGAAATATTTTGTTAATAATACATTTTTTTCAGAGATTTAGTATCACTATATTATTATAAATATTATTAAGAACATAAAAGAATAATGCGTAGAAAGATCATAAACTCACAAATTCACTTAAAATATCATATTTATGTAATGTGAATGATACTTCGATACGAAAAATGATTGAATAATTTTAATAGTCGTTCAATTACGTTTTTAGTGAAGTTAACCAATTTTATTTTCTTTCGTATTTTCACAAGAATAATTTACTAGACTAATACGAAGACTAATAATAATTTTGAAAGAGCTCAGATAAAAAATAATGAGTTAGATTCAAACTCACATCTTTCACTACCAAGATGACGGCTCCTATATTATTAGGTCATCAATTAACGGCAGTGACGTCCCGTGGGGGTAGGCAGATTAAGCGTCGCTTGGGGGCGGCAGTTATCCAAAGGGCGTCAAATCGAGGAGAATCATTGGGTATATATAGATAGCTACCTAAACTTAGTAATAACGGAAATATCTTAATCCATTAAAAAAAAATAGCTTTTTCAAAACCAGCAACTGGTTGGAAACAAAATATTTATATATTAATTAGGTACCTACTATAAAAGTTTTAACAGGACTTTATTTTTTTTTTTGGTTCGCGATGTCTAGTTTACTTTCGTTGTCCTTGGACGTCACGTTCTTGGCGAACAGCAATGAAACGTGTATACCTAATTTAAAATGTATCCTAATATGTTTGCCAGTTACTCGCGAGTTTGGAAGTTGTTAGGTGTATTTTGAAATGTACCCAAGTATCTGAAACCGTAGACTCACAATATTGTCTATTAACGCAGAGATAGCATTTAAATTGGATTTAATTGTATACTTATATCTTGTTAGTAATGTATCCATACAACACATTTCTTAGATATTTGAGTCATGAAAGGATGATAAAAAGTACTGTATAAAAAAATGTGGCGGCATTTTGGCACTGCCTAGGGGCGGCATTTTGTCTAGGAATGTTACTAATTACCAGTAAGTAAACGCTTAAAATTTTTATAATACCTGTACTAGATTTTAATAATATTTTCATATTATTGTATTATCCTTTCTGTCAACCCTGCTCTACAATCGTGACAGCCAAGGCCGCGCGTTTTGCTTTTAGTTCCTTATTGAACATTTGCAACATGGATACATGTGCCGGCAACAGAACAAAGAATTGTTAATTGAAATTCTTTTTCTAAAGATATTTAGAGCAAAGATGCAACCGACGGATCTGAGAACAAGAAATGAAATATGCAATGTTGGCATACCAGTAGCATTTACTTGCATACATTAGAGTTTTTATCGGAATCAATTCACTAGTAAAAAACTGTAATTAATACAAAATTACGATTGATAATGCGATTTGTTTTAATGTCAACTATTAGATAGTTATAAAGTTTTATAATTATTGTGAAAACTATCTATTTATTTCAACGGTGGAATATCACTCTTTATTACTTTTTTTAAGTGGAGACGTTAAAAACTATTTCAGAACATGAATCCATCATCGTTATATTACACGATGCTGTCTTAATGTTATACTGATGGGTTTATAGTTCGAAATAGCTTTCATTTTTATTGTATATTGTATAAGTACAACACGTGTCATATTTAATTAATGAATTTATTTCTATTAAAAAAACATATTCAGTATACAATAAATTAATTATTTAAAACATTCACAATTATGACGTTTAGAAGCAAACTTCTTAAATTGGAAAATCCTGATACAATCAATACTACTACTTCCGAAGAATACACATTAAACCATCAATGTGGTAGTCTGGGCAGTGAGATTTACTTTTATTGAGCTGGTGTTACAATAAATTATTTCTTATATTATCAAAATATCTTAACAACTATGCATTGCAAGTGTTATTTAAAATTCTGTTAACATTGACAACAATCTTTTGTAATTATTGTAAATCATGTATTGATAATGCTAATATTGATTAAAAACGGTATGAGATTATCACAAAAATTTAAAGATATTCAACAATTCAAATTTAAAAAAAAATTGTACTATTCAAGATTTATGAATGCAGCACTCTTTGAAGGAAATGACAGAAACCAAGTTAAGTCAAAATCAGTGTGTCGATATATTTTTTAATAGTTATATTTCTGAAAACGTTATGTGTAACATATTGTTGATTTATCTTCTACTTGATTTACATTTTTTAACAATTTCAAAAGATTTCACCGTAACGTTTTTGATAAGAACTGAGGAATTTAACGGGGCTTAAACCGTTCAATAAATTCGCTATAGTGTGTTGTTTTAATTCGAACATTTCTCATGATTTATAACTTTGTACTGAAAACGTTTGTACATCTTCAATTGTTTAACAAAGTTCATCATTAATTACACACTGAATCATTAACTAAAATATTTATCCAATTGTGACAGATTTATTATGGATATTAAATTTTATATCCTAATAAAATGTGAAGTTGGAACATATCATACATAAGCGCCGATATTATTTGTCATAACATAACAACTAACAATGAAAATCAAAAATGTATAAATACCCATTTAAGTGATGGAAATACTTTGTAAAAGTTTAACCCATTTCTTCTTCTCGGACGTACACTCATGGCTGACGATCGTGACCACATTTGAATTTCGTCATCCTTTGAGCGACCAAAACTTTCCATCCTTCTCGATCTTCCACTTCTCTCAGGGCAGAATGTATGGTGCCCCCAGTCAGCTCTTTTACTTGGTTGCTCCAGCGCGCAGACGCTCTTTTTCTGCTTCGTCTTCCCTGGAGGCTACCCAAAACAACTAGTTTCTTCAGGTTGTCCGGTCCGCGCCTGACAATATGTCAAAAAAACTGCAGAATTCGTCCAACATATTGTCGAGAGCCTGTCTTTTATCTGCAGTCTCCGGATGATTGATTGGTTCCTTCTGTGCTCTTGTCCAATAAATACGAAGCATTCGGCGCCAAAACCACATCTCAAAGACCCCATGGTAACCCATTTAATCGAATATATAATATATACTTATTATAATGAATGAGAGTTTTTTTTTTAAATTTGCGCTTTTTTTCTCTTTCATTGATTACATAATTTTAAAACTATTAATATAATAATATAACATAATGCCTTTTCAAACTATTTAGATATAATCTTGATAATAGGACACGCATTATTTAGTTAACAAACATAATTTCAAAACACCTCAGATATATACCTAAGTACTTGAAAAAATATATAATATTATGTTCAATAAAGAATGTTACATTCTAAAATCTCGTTGAATAAGAAAATAGTTTATCTAAAACGTATATATTTAAATTTTTATAGTTATTCAGTTAATTTTATTGTTAGCCACTGTAGATTACCAATATTATCATTCGTTCTCTTTTGCAGTATGAACAATAATGGCGGGAAGATTCTCACTATGAGGTTATCTTGTAAATAGAGTGCGATTTACATAATTATTTTGGTCACTTTAATGGTTTTAGTATTATTTTTAATTTAACATGATTAATTGGTTATAAGGTTTGTGAAATAATTCCAATAGGCACTCGGCTCCTAGGCTGATCCTTAAAAGAACCCCGAACCCGGTTAATTTTCCGACGTATACGCAGCGTAAATGGGAATTCTGCCATTCTTGGTAGTATTGACTTTTTTATCTCTGAAAATTATCTTATATACATCAGGGCAGCCGTTGCTTGTTCTCCTAAGGGGCAGAGCTAACCTGTTATTAGTAATGCCAATCAATACTTTTAAAAATTGATGAAAATCAAATTGACATATTCCACTTACGTGAGGATTAGTTAGGTGAATGTTGTTTTATAAGTCTTTTACATAGTTTACTCTGTGTGCTTACAATATGGACTTTTATTTTTATTATTTTATTATTTGCTCATTTAATGATAATTTTACATGTACATGATAAATTGTGATGTAACATAAATAAATTGAATTATTAATGTGCTTTACAAACTGAGCCACCTGTACCTTATCTAATTACATTTAACTAGTAGGTAGTATATTGCGTCAGTTAAAGTATGGCCTTATGGTGGAGAGGGTACAGAAGAAATTCTTGAGACTCCTTTACTTGAGGTTTTATGGATACTATCCGTGGCTTTATCCAATTGACTTTCTCTTAGGCATGCATACATACTGCAGTCTACAATTTAGAAGAAATCTTTATTTAGCTAAGTATTTTTTTCGACTTATACGAGGTATAAATGAGAACTCTGCCATTCTGGGCAGTGTTGACCTGCGTGTCCCTGATAACTATCTTAGATATAGAGACCATCAGTTGTTTATTCTCCCAAGGTGCAGAACCAACCTGCCACTGGTAATGCCAATTGAAAGGGCGATAACTATGTTCAACGAAATTGCTTCGGGTGTAGATATATTTCACCTACGTGAAAATGGGTTTAGATGGACGTTGTTTTATAAATTCTTAAAATAAGGTCTGTTTAACTCATCTGGTGTACTTCCTTGTACCTATCTAATTTATCTACTGATCCATCTCTTTTTTATGTAATACTGTTTTATATATCTTTGTATTTAAATGTCATGTTGTGAACGTCTTAAATTTATAATTTGTAATGTCCACAATATGTTAAAAAAAAAATGAAATTGAAATTAAATATATAAATAAAACAGTTGTCAAATTTCGTTATAATTAGAAATCGATTTTTGTGGTTTGAATTAAGGCATCAACAAAAGATTAATTTTCAAACTGACTAAAAGTAATCATTTCATGAAACGGAGTCTACAGTAAACGGCCAGCCTCGTAGTAATAGTCTACTTAACCGTCTTGCAAGAGAGATAATGTAAGAAAGCATTGCGGAAATATCTACCTGCATAATCAATTGTGTTGTCTCTTGTGTGAACGATAATCTGTCTTGCATTATTCCTCCGAATGCAAAGTTTAACTCCCCAAAGGTAATAAGAAAATCGATTTGAATCAACAATATAAAACCGCGATAACTACGAAACATTAAAACTACTGCATACTTCAGAGCTAGTGATAAATCAGTAGTTAGGCAAGTTGATTATGTTATCATAAAATATCTTTTAATAATGTATATTTAGTTGTGTAGTAGGTACCCAGTTTTTCTTTATAACTATGATGTCCTTCTACCAACGATTGACAGAAAACAGAATCAATCATATTTATTTATAATTTAATGCAATTCAATTCAAAACTACACACTTATTTTTAGAACGCAAATCATTTTTATTGAAATATATAGTAATATAATATAAATATATATTTATTAATTAATACAGTTAAAATTGTAAATTATTAAAAAAAAATGTCTCAAATTGCAAGCTTCATATTTTTCTGCTAGGTGCCTCTGTTTGTACAAGGATCTCCCTTAACAGCCATACGTGATGTTGCCACCACATTTCAAACTAGTGTTGGACAATTGATTTTTTTGAATGGGTTGTAAAAAACTTGTGTATTTGTACAGTAGGCCTTAAAATATGTTGTTCATCCGCTTATGTCTTTGGTATTAAGAGCTTGTTGTCAATAACATATCAACATCGTATGTAAGTATTTGAATTAAATTTTTCAACTTAATTGACTCTAAATTGATAAATTATAAATGTGGTCATAATATTGAAATACTGAAATAACTAGTACTGAAACATTATGTTTAGTAAAGGAAAAATATTTAATCCATGTTTCAAAAATATTAATTTAAAAATTAAAAACTTATCAATTACAATAAATATGCATATTTTATTTCATTATTAAATAATATGTTAAGTTTATCAGATGATTTTTATTACCTACCCAAAATTCAATATAGTTTAATTTATTTCACAGAATATAATTTAGATACATAGGTAAGTTATAATATTGTTATTATTTAACCTTTCACTCATTAGATAAAAATAAAATATCTTATTATTACAACAATTCTGTTTTTAATACATATAACAATCTTTGGCTGGATACTTGGATTTCTCACTGTGGGAAAATCCATTTACCTTATTGTGTAAATTGTATTTCTGTCAAGTTGCTTCTTTATGTTAATTCAATAATTTATTCGATTTGTCAGAGAAATTAAATCTGAATCAGGTTTATATTATTATATTCAATTCATTTTATGTTCTGAAAAAAAGAAATTGGAATTTCAAATGTATTAAGTAATTGGAATTAAAATATGTCATTTAATAATATTTATGGCTAAGTTACTTATGTCACATTCTTTATTGAATATAGGTACATAATTTTTAGAAATACACCAGAAACATAAGAATAAAACCACGATGCCCGGGAATACGATTTAGTCGTATATCGCGTATCATTATTGTGTGAGAGAAGAATAACAACGGCATTCGATTCTATATTATTATTTTTGGTTAATACAATTTCACAATTTCTAAGCTAACTTACTTTACTTAATTTAGAGCCAAAGTCTAAAATATTTCTAAAATATCACTTAACTCCAAAATCAATAAAAAATATGATAATATCATATTCAGTCAATTATCCTGAGAAATTAACCGTCAAACATGATATTTTACAACGTTAGGTCGTATTCTTATTTGTCCGGTGGTTGTTTATCCAGTAAAAATCTTGCAATCGATTTTTAACTAACTTCCCGACTAGCTTGAGATTTGAAACTTTTAGAATATATCAGAACACGATGCCAATGCATTTTTTAATACTTTTAGTCTTCTTTAAGTAGAATTGAATTAATTTTCAGTTAATTCTGTTTTGTATGAAAAGTTATTTCGAAAGAAATCCGTAATCCAATCCACTATTATGGGTTACTAGGGGTTTGGGGTTTTAGCAACTAAATTATTAATATATACGTGCGTTACTATGGAAATCAATGACATTTCAGTATTATTTCTATCAAGTACAATTTTTTTTGATCATTTAAGAGCTAGTCAAGTCAAGTTTATATGATTCAACAGAAAATTTAAAAACGTTGTATATAAAAAGTTCTTTTTATCTTTTAATTATTTTAACACAACCGCCTGTGACCGTGTTCTCCGCGAGTTATCAAATGTCATTGAATAATACGTGTTAACTATGCTAACAATTATTGTAGATAACCGCAATGTTAATGCAATTACTCCGAGTGATATCCGTGTTATTTGGTAGCAATAAAAATAACAAAAACATGTTACCGTATTAATTATTTAGAATAGCCCTCAAGGGTCCTTAAACGACTGCATAACCATTCTCCAAAATACACTATTTTGAGCTTCCTCTGTCTCTTTCCTGTTAGTCACACATATCCTCTCTGTTTCTTGAGGTTGCCCGCGTATCTTTTATAATGAGCGAGTTACCTATTGGAATACCCAAAGCATCGCATTATCTAAATATTAAAATGATAAAAAAGCTCATATTTCATATAGAATCGATGTTAGTACCCGTGAAAAATTTCAATTTGAGAATATTCGGATAGATTTTTTTCACTGTCAAGCTCAAGTTTCAAGCCCATTCATAATTATTATTAGTTTCACAGTCACTTGCATACTTGCAATTTTGCATTCTATCCACGGTTACATAAATAACTATAGCTACTAACTTATTTTTAAATTATTAATATGGTCCGTATTGTGGTATTGTTAAAACCCCTGCAATTAAATAAGATACACCGTATGATAACGCAAAGCAGACAAATCTGCCATGTTGCTCGTCCAATAAAGCTTCCGTTCTCTATGTGTTGCGATATCTAACACAGAATAAATTTACTACATTACCATTATACTTATCTAACTTAATCTGTAAGTACACATTATTTAGTATTATTTCAGTAGTTTTCGTGGAAAAAAAAATACACACAATTTAGTTATAATGAGGATATTGACATAATCAATGATAAAAATAATGATTATATTTGATAATAAGGGCATATTTTATACGTACATAATATTGTATTGGTACATAATATTGGTACCACCTACTATCGATGGTTTTGCTACATATTTTGATACTTTTGTGGTTCTCTCAAACATCATGAATGCTTATTTCGAAAATGTATAAATGACTGTTCTGTATATTTTGCAATTAAAGTGGTGGAAGTAGGCTATAGAGATCAACATAATTTCAGTTTTCATTTAACTAATCATAAAAATTAGAGATAGTATTAGTTAGTTTTTAAAAATTAATTAAACCCTGCCTAAAGCAAACTGTAATAAATATCAGATAAAAATGTTTTTCTATTTATAAAATATCAAATATTATGCCATTAAACCATACATAATTTTACATACTTTATACATAGAATAATCTTTTTTATCTATTTTCGTTTGACTTAGGCAGGGCTAAATCAAATTACAACAACCATCTGCAATTTGCATTCTTAATTCAATAGAAAAAAATTATGGCTGACAAAGTGTGCATTATTTTTGTCGGAGCTCTACGGTCTACTTCTAATATTAATGTTTTGATCTAGGCAAGGATAAATTGAATTTTAAAATCTAATCAATACCATCTGCAATTTTAATTATTAGTTTAATGAAAACAAATAAGTATGATTGATAAAGTTTAGTGTGCACTATTTATATCGAATTTCCATTGCCTACCCTTATCCTTCGCCATTGATTACATAACATTATTCATTTTAGCACATGTGTTGTTTTTTTATAATTTTTACGTGATTGTGTTAATCAAACTTTCCACTCACGTTGCAATATTGTGAGTATCGGTAATTCAACGCAAAGGCAAGAACCAAAATCGTTTTGAAAATATTGTTGTTTTCTTTTAATAAACGTATACCAATATAATATACTTTCCTACTATATTCTACTAACAAAATAATTAATACAATATATTATGTATTTGTCTAGTATACATATTATTATTAATACTCGTATTAGTAGTTAACATTCGGCAAACAATATTATAATTATGTACCTATGTATAACAAAATTATTTTATTTAAACGATACAGTCAGTAGGCTTTAAGCTTTTCATGATTCGAAAAGCTATAATGGTAAAGTTCAGATTTTTGAATTCGATAAGAAAAAAACGATTTCAGGATTCGGTTTATTATAAAATAAGTGAAAGTAACCGTCAATTAAAATGAGTTATTATTTTCAAACAGTCAAACCAAACAACGCTTGGTAACTAGACTATCTATCACTAAATTAAACGAAATAGGAATTTTGAAAATAATATACGCACAAAAAAAAATATATATATATATATATATATAATTATAACTCTTACACAAATATCTTTTTATAATATTTTGTTAAAAATCATATAAAGAATTTAAAAAAATAAAGTCTTTTCTAAATTTATTTAAGTAGGTAATTGTTGTTTCTTACACTTATAATTATTATCTTTTATCATTTTTACCGGGTTGTAAAATAACTAACCAAGAGAGGGTGGGATTAATACGTCCAAAATTTTAGTTGAAGTATATGGCGATGGAAGGAGACACACATAAGACATTTAAAAAACCTATGTCAAAATTAAAAATTTTCAGTAGCGTAAAAACTTAAATTACATTATTGATTTATTTAACAGTTCGTTCATTTGATGGTGGATATTAGTATGCCATTTATATTTAACAATACGTTTTAGAGATATAGATATGGCTTAAATGAAGTAGATATATTAATGTATCAGTATAATTATTTTTAAGTCGTATTAAGAATCGCTTTGAATATTTTACAAAACAAATTTATAAATCTCTGGTCGAATGAATCAATTAACAATCATCCTTACAGACTGTGCGGTAAGTGTGTCTCATCACGACATAAGTACTTTCTTTTGTTCAGACCATGGGAATGAAATGAGATGGTTCTCCTAACAAGAAATGATAGCTTGCATTTTGAATAACATGAAGTGCCGGTCGGTCCATTGTGGCGCGTGAAATATGAATATTGTAACAAAGAATAATGATTATTATTATATAATATTGTAATTAACTTGTCTCATAAATGTCTATTGCCTGATTTATGACTGCCAACGAGTTTATGGCTGTGTTTTAATGCAATATTAGTGTATTGAATGGTTAAAATTAGTTTAATGAGAATAATCCTCTCAATTACAATTAACGAGCAATGTTTATTATTATTTCAAATAGCTCTGTCGTATTTAATTAATAATATTTTTATTAGAGCTGGACATACATTTTTTTGGCTATACTTACTAGGACTAAAACTAGTAAGGCTAATAAAGACTGCACTGACGGATACTCAAGCAGTTGTCAGTGTGAAAAATGAGCAAACTGAAAGCTTCAAAATCGAATCAGGTGTGATATAAGGAGATGCGCTATCCACTATGGTATTTAACCTTGTGGTGGAATCCATAGCTCGTGAAACCAACAAAGGAGGATGGGTAGATAACAATACAACGCAGATGTGCGCTTATATTGACGACATAGTAATTACAAGCAGATTCAAACAGGATGATTGACCATGGTGACACTATGAAAATAAAAGCAGAAAACGCTGGGCTGCATATAAACCAGTCAAAAACTAAGTATATGGTCAGCACACGCAATCAGGTGCCGCTGCAGAATATAGACATAGGACAGCATGCATATGAAGGGGTGGACAAGTTCACGTATCTCGGATCCAGCCTAAATACCCAAAATAAGATAGTAGAGGAGATAAAAATCCGCCTTATCTCCGGGAATAAATGCTGGCATGCCTGCAAGGAACTGGTGGGGTCGAAAATTCTATGCCAAAGAAGTAAACTTCTAATTTATAAAACAATTATAAGGCCAGTGGTCACTTATGGCTGTGAGACTTGGTGCTTAACTCAAAACAAGGAAAAAAAATTAGCTGTCTTCGAACGAAAAATACTCCGCAAAATCTTTGGACCCACGTTGGAAAATGGGAATTACAGAATAAAAATGAACCACGAGTTGGAAGAGCTGATTGAACAGCAAACAATCATAAGATACTGTAAGTCCCAAATACTACGATGGGCGGGACATGTGGAGAGAATGCCTGAAGTAAAAGCGCCAAGGATCATGACAAAGTGGCTACCGCAACGGAAGAGAACCAGAGGGCGTCCAAGAAGGAGATGGGCTGACGCCGTAGAAGTGGACTGGCTTCATATAGGAAGACCCGGTAACTGGAGAAGTGTGGCGAGACACCGGAGTGAGTGGAGAGCGGTTGTGGAGGAGGCCAAATCCCACTCCGGGATGTAGCGCCGTGGAAGAAGAAGAAGACTTACTAGGACGTGTCATCTGCTGCATCAGAGTTATTTAAAATTATTTAAAATTGCAAATAAAAATTCATTAAATGTTGAGCATCTTGAACTGATTTTAATACAACGAGTTTTAATTAATAACTAAAGGCCATACACATAGTTACATTTTATGTACCTAAATAAGTGTATTTATGCGTTACGTAGCTGATTTTTAGGTACATAATGAATCCGACGAATAGCATCCTTAGTGGCAAAATTGTAACAAAGTAACAGATAGAAAAAGAATACGCTCGGTAAAGAGAAAACAACTAAATACAGTTAACTAAATAAATAAATATGTTTACTTATTTCAGAAATATTAAAATGATATAGAGTATGATTATCTAGGCAAATACTAATCTAAAAACCAACGAAATGAATAATTTGCATTTTTTTAGTATGTAGGTACACATGAGATTTGTAAATTGAATACGTGTATTAATTAAGGCGCTAAGTACCAAAAACATAAAAACTGACATTTTTATAGAAAAATGTTCTACATACCAACGCCAATAACTTCAACTATAGTCTAAGTGCCTCAAGCAAGCCAAAAAAATACAGTAAAATAATTAAACCTGTCGATGTTGTAAGTCCGTTGGCGTGTTTTATTTATAATGGTGTAAGTAGCACTGCAGTGGTCAACGGCATTCAATATAAAATAACTGACAATGGTGTGTTGACACTTGCGAGTTCTTATTACCTAAAATTATAGAAGCTGCCGTGATTGATTCACACTGTAAAACTACATTTTTCAAAATGTCTGCATAATGAAATTTTACTGCAATGACTCGGTATTTTGTTACTACAGGCAATACTACTTTTTAGTACTTAGAGCCTTATTTAATACACGTATTCAATTGTTAATACGGACTGCTTTCTGCCATTTCAATAATAAATACAAATAATACTAGGAACACTTTATCCATGATGCATGATATTTGTTCAAAAAATCGATTGTCACAATATTTAAAGCTCATAATATATAACATTACTTTATAACAAAGCAATTTATACTGCGCGGTTTTCATAGTTTTACCTCGTACGTAAATAAAAAATATTTTTAAAATGATGAATGTGATAATTAATTTATCTCATGCGCTCCCTTGGAAGCTTCTGTGTACATACAGCAATAAATACCGCTCCGAAGAAATACTGGAAAAGATATAGATTCAAATTGTATGAATACACGTTGTGTATTAATCGATAGTTACATGTAAATTGTACGTATTACATTTTAACGTAGCACAGTTTGCCGTGAGCTTTTTTTTGGAAAAGATGACCGTATACTATACGGTCATCTCTATATAGCAGTGAGATGAAAAATTACGTGTTGTTCTGTATTTTTAATTTAATTATATACATATTGTCTACTGTCTTTCTCTTGTATTTCGGTAGTTTTTATTACGTATTTTGTAAGTATTTTAGGTACAAGTCTGTTTAAAGGAAGCCAGGCGGGAACCGCGCCAATTTTCATAGCCGATTTTGGAAAAATTCATGAAGTCAAGAATAAAACCTAACCTAACCAAAAAAATAATCCAGTATATTGGCTATTTTTAAAATTTGTTTGCCGCCGGCTTCCTGTAAACTGACAAGAACTGTGTTTTATTTAAGCATGAATTTTATGTCAGTACTTTTCGAAACAAATAGATAGGACGGTCTTTAATATACATAATTATAAGATAAAAAGAACTTTTAAATACAACGTTTTTAAATGTTCTGTTGAATCATATAAACTCAACTTGACTAGCTTAAACGATCAAAAAAAATTGTACATGAAAGAAATAATACTGAAATATCAATTTGACATGTCATATTGATTTGATTTTCATAGTAACGCACGTGTATATTAATAATTTATTTGCTAGGACCCTAGATCCCTAGCAAACGATAATGGTGTCGAAATAACGTATCATAATAAAACAGAATTAACTTTAAATGAATTCAATTCTACTTAAATATGGCTAAAAGTATTAAAAAATGCATTGGCATCGTGTTTTGCTATATTCTAAAAGTTTCAAATGTCTAGTTAGTCGGAAAGTTAGTTAAAAATCGATTGCAAGGTTTGTACCGGACAAAGAACCACCGGACAAATAAGAATACGAGCTAAGAAAAGCGTTGTAAAATAGATTGGACGGTCTTTAATATACGACCATATTATATTTCCGATACAACATTTTACGGTAAATTGTGATACGGCGACCTGCATACAAATTTCCGGACACGTTAATCAATAATATAATAGTAGTCATGTAAATATATTTGCTATAATACTATGGTAAGCATGATATCGCAATAATTAATATGGTTGGTTTTGTTATATTTAACACTTTGTTATATATAACACCCACGGTAGCCGCACGACTTAAGCGTTGGACTACAACGCCGTGGGTCCCAGGTTCGAATCCTGAGGCTGGCAAGTAGACATATTGTTTTTCAATTTGTGTGTGTCAGGGTATGGACCTAATAGGTTGAGCAAGTGGCTGACATCCATTTCTCGTAAAAAACAAAATCTGTTAATACAAACCTCTACTCTGTGGAGGCCCATAAATAATCGGACATGGTCGAAAGAAGAATTTTTATATTTTATTTGCTAAAAGCTTTTAAAAGTTTTGTATAAACGTGTAAAATAAACAACCTTCATCGAATTATATACATGCGAAAAAAACGTTAGTGTTTAATAAAAATGTCGAAATGTATCATTATCTACAGGTGTTAACTGGTCATCTATTAAACCTTTTGCTCCACAAAGAGTATTAATTTAATAGCAGTAAATTAATCATAAATTTAATAGTGATGATAACTTATAATAAATACAATGCTCTTATATTAAGTAGGTCGGTAAAATCACGAGCTACAGACGCACATTTAAGTAATCACTTTTCTTTGATAAGAAAACAGACCATTTTTTTTAGTTACGTCATTTGTACATTTAGCAGTTAACTTTTTTTTTTGAAGTTATACTCTTTTAGGCGCGTTTAGAAAATCAGATCAGACTGTATTTTTGGCGTGTGACATGTAACACATAAAAAAAAATTTCACACAAAAATAAACGCACTCGATTGGATTTGAACCACCGATTTTTCCGAGTTATCAGCCGAACACACTACCATTACGCCTTAGTATGATACTTCAATCGCGACGATTATACAGTACAATATTATAGTTTAGAATTGTTCCGTTGCCTAGGCAGCGAATTTATTATACAGTATAATATTACAGTTTAGAATTGTTCCATTGGCCTAGGCAGCGAACTATTAAACGTTATAGTGGCAGTTGTAACTTTAAAAATAAAAACGACGATATATAATTATATAATTTAGTAATATAAGTTAAAATGAGTTTTCTTGAGTGTGTAATTTTTAATAATTAAGATAATTAGGAGCTAGTCGAAGAATCTAGGTTATCACAAGTGTGGTTTTTGTTTTGTTACGCTAAAGAAGTATAACTTCTAACGCGCGTACATAAGTACACACACCGTTTTTTTTTTTAAAATAACTTGACAATAATGACACATATTTCATCACTAATGGAGTTTTCAAATATCCGTTAGATATAAGAGATGCCTAGAATCATGTCGCGCATATTATTCCAAAAATAGAGTTTTGAGATAATCGCCAAAAATCACAAAATTAGAAGAAAAGTATTGAACTCCCCCAAATATTAATGAGTGAGTGAGTCCATTTATATTATTTTTTTAATATATTTATATACTACTCCTAAGGCTGCAGATACATAGCACATTATGAGCAATAGAGCTCCCTGACTGGTTAGAAAGGCCTTGATGACAGAACTCACATTAGTCGTTGAAAAATGTGAGTTATGACACCAACAATTAACTTTGTCACCGATTTTCACATGCTTTAAAATGACTTTTGATAGCAAACTACTTTTCTTTATATAGATTTATGCCTTTAAAGTTTAGAATCACTTGGTATATTTAATTAGAAAATGACAAAATTGCAAAATATGAGTTATGACTCGAGGCGACTCAGAAGTGCATGTATCTTATTACAGGACTTTATCAATGGAGGCGACTGTTAGGTACTTTTAATGTTTAGTAATCAATATTTCACCGCCACGGTGACCTAGCGGGTACCATGTCGGCCTGTAAAGTCGTGGATGCCGGCTTCAATTTCTGGATCAGGATTTCTGGAAGATTTTAAATATTTTTTGGACCAGAGTATGGAAAGAGCAAGTGGCTTACACCTATTTCTTATAAAAACAAAAGTCTGTTGATACAATTTTAACACGTACTATTATCTTCTTGGAATCGGAGATACGAGTAGTAATAAAAAAATCTTCAAATATCTTTGACTGCATTTTTTTTGAGGGTCCAAGTATTGTATAACGATCAAAACATTTCGAATTTTCAGTATCTTTGGGAGCTAAGCTTAAATAATCAATATACTTTGTATTATGATGATGCATCACATAAAATATATTAATACCATAAAAAAATATAATTTCAACCACTGCCGTTCTAAAGCTGAAAATAATGACAAATTATTATTTGTTAATGCGCACCAGTGGTTGGCGACTTTCCCACCACCGCCCGCTATGTATATACAGCCGTGGATATCCACGGCCGCCTTCCATGTCACTATAAACGTGTCTGAAAGAGGTGATTTCAAGTGCTCATTCCATCCCAAGACGGAGCCGCATGATACTGATGCTGCAACCATGCACCTTAGTGCTTAAAGAACGAAGTTAAGGAAGAAAAAAAAATGGACTGGCTCTGCTGTCCGCTAACGATAAGCGCCCTATGTATCCACATACTGAGTGTCATGAGTTGAAATAGATAAGTCTACAAAGGAGTCGGGATTATCCCGCCTCCCATACGACGCTGCAAATTTATTCAAAAAGATCTGCGTGGATTTTTGGTGGCACGGCTTAGGTCATTAGAGTGTACATACAAGAATAGGGAATCCAATCCCAAGCCAAATTTTTGATCCCGGGATTTCGGGATTACAATTCGACGATCCCGGGATTGGCATTTTTTGATAGTTAATATAAAATTTACATATATATATACAAAAAACAATGATAAAATCGTTCAAAAATAAATCTAGTATAATTAAATTTATACTGTTTAAGACATTTATTGTTAATATCGTGTTTAGTGTTTACATATGCCTATTATATGAGATTGCTATTTCTGATAGTAAAGACTTAATGAATGGGTTAGCGAGATTTAAAATAAGTAAATCATTGTTCATGACCTTTCCGCTTCATAAATCTAATTAGTCACCTAAATATGAAACTGTTGTACATCGTATAAGATCATGGTGGAATGACTTTGTTAAAAGTGCAGAGCATTGTTTTTTTCAATCTTTCTCATTTTTATTAATTTATGTGAAAACATAAAATGAATTGGCAACACACGGTAATTAAATCAAACTTCATTCAAACTCAGATTATTTCTAATGTAGTATTTTAAAAGTATTTTTCTGTTATATTTTCGTTTTTATTTTATTTTCCATAAAAATTGATTAAAAAAAATCAATCCCGAAAGTTTCGGGATTATGTTTACCAATCGCAGGATTCATAGGTATCGAAAATAGTTCGGGATCCCGGGATTGGAAACCCTAATCAGGAGAGTCGCGAAGTGATTTCTAGGGGTCGCCAATTACTATTCAATTATAATGAAGATTAAGTAACATTTTGAATACTTTTTGCAAATTTGTTCCAAAAATATTAAAAAAAAATATATATTTTCGCACGTCCTTAGATGAGCTTTAAACCTAGTGTTAAAAAAATTCTAGACCTTACACATTCTGTACCGGATAAATTATTAGGAAACATGTATTTAATGCGGGTATCAGAAGCTTGATTATAAAACAAAACCAAACAACACTGTAATAATCGTATTATTATAGTGAGCTTAGTTAGTTCGTGACGCGATTGACCGGAATTGCGATTAAAGGTCAACTTGCGTACAACTAATACCAACATAATTACAGTTACGTATTCGATTGTCGGCGACCGGTTTCTTCTGCCGCCCCTAAGTGATTTACGCGATGAAATAATACGCCTACGCGATCAACACACGATTTGGATGTTTTTTTAAATAGTATGTTAACTGAATCAATGATGTAACGCATTGTGTAGTAAGTAGTGTGACCAACACAATAATGGATCAGTAATATTTCTGAATTAATATGAATTAAAATGAATTTAACAGAACCACAAACCAATATTTTATTTTAATTCATACTAACCTCCCACTTAACTGCGCAATAACTGTGTTCAACCGAATTGCTTATGATATTGACATATTACACATATAAAAAGGCTTTAGGCGAATATTCTAAATCAATCAGTTCTTAAAATAAGGTCTACGAAGCTAGTTTGGTATACTTTTTATAATATTTGTATTTACTGTATTCTTTGTTTATTTAACACTATTATTTTTTATGTGACGTTTTTAGCGTCTTGAATTTAAAAGATGTAATGTTCACTATGTAGGTATATTACATACATTTTAATATCTTGCTTGGCGTAGTATTAAAAATATTTTTTCAAAAAAAATTCTCAAAATCCGCAGTAAAACAACTCAGTAAACAGAGCTGAGTTAAGTTTGAACGAGTTGAATGATATTAGAATCATTTACAATGGTATAAATATGAAATACCTAGTAACTAAATTTAATAATATCAATGACGTTTATTTCATGTACAATTGTTTAAATTATGTGTGTAGTAACACAGCTAGATAGAGTGCATATATTGAGGTTGATCAATAATATAATATCGAGTAGGTACATTGCAATTATCGAAATCACACCGATCAAATATTCTTAACAATTGTAACAAGAGAGATATCATAGAGAGGGGAGTTATGGATGCATAACACTTAGTGGTGTAAAGCTAACTACAGAAAGGAGTGGACTTAATTTGGGGAGATCTCAATCTTGCAATGTGTTGACCGCGGTTGATAATTATAAATATTAATGTAATCCAAAATTGTAATTTGTTGATTAAAATATTGTAATACAATACTACGATGTTATAATATATCTTAATTTTAAAAATCAATTACGGTTGCGTTAAAAATAAACAAAAATGTAGCAAGGCCTTGGTGCATTATTAAATTAATATAAATAAACAATGATGCAAGAAATTGCAACTTCTAAATCAAACTTAATTTAGATGCAAGTCAAAGCTCACACTTCGTTCGCGAGAAACATTGCACGTAAGCTTTTTTGACAAGTCGATTGAGCAGCACGATATTGTTAATCACGTGATATGTAATCGTTCATGAAATTAAATTCAAGTATTTTAAATATACAGGATGATTTGATAGCGTATAATTTAGAATTTTTTAAAAATGGTAATTTTTAAATTCATTTTTATTAGTATCAGTCAAGTGAGCACCACTTGCCGCTAAGTTATTATAACATTATATTGTTTTAAATTACTGTCTTACATGGCGCTGCAACAAGGGTGCATGTTCCGTTTGCTTGAATTTTTAATAGAAAAAATATATATACTATCTGTTAAAAAATTGATATGTGATAGCAGAGATGACAACACCGGCAACAGGCGGAAAATATAAGAGTAGAAAACCATAGCAACCAAAATCAACAACTATATACAACACCGATCGCAATGAACAGAAAATGAATTATTACTCTCATTACTATTATATACAATCAAATGTAAAGACATTGAGTATTAGAATGACTATTCTAAAGAAGCTACCTTAATAATTTAAAAAACGGTGCGTATTATGATTTTTTTTTACTGTATTTAATCAATTTTGCTAAAATGTATACGTTATTATTAGGATTTTCAATGTTGAGGCTATATTGGTCTCAATGTCAGTTACGTCCATAAAACGCCATTATACGGTCGCATAAAACCATCGAGTACATTTATTTTGTTTTACTTTACTTTTAACATTATCATACATAAACCTACGATGGCCGCACTCGAATCCTGGATCAGGCTAGTTAGTGTACATATTGTTTTTCAATTTGTGTATGAGTCAGAGTAAGGACCTAAAAGGTTGCGCAAGCGGCTGACACTTATTTCTCGTAAAAACAAAATATGTAAAAACCTCTACTCTGTGGAGGTCCATATGATCTCATTACGATTGGACATGGTCAGAGGGATAGAAAAAAGCAAATGATTAAATACAATTACAACCTTTAAAATGATTTATTATGAAATCATAGTTCAAGTAAATTAAAATACGAGTATATAAAATTCCACCCGATGAATATAATAGATGTTTTGCCTAATCTCTGGTTTAATTAACCATTAGCGAAGGGTGCAATACTGCGCTCCCCAAAGGCGTGGACATTTTCAGTGATGTGCTGTGTATTTTGTTTATGAAATTTTAATTTATTGTATGACATTGCTTATGTTTTTTTTTTAATTTTTTCTTCTCTCTTATGTAGGTAATATTTGGTTACATGTAAATTGTACGTATTAAATTTTACTCTAGCACAATTTGCCGTGAGCTTTCTTATCGGAAAGAAATGACCATATATTATTCGGTCATCTCTATATCACCGAGATTAAAAAAATACGCGTTGTTTATGGAGCATTGCAGACAACAATATTAGATACTATCCTAATTTAACCTTATAAATAATCCAGTATATCGGCTATTTTCAAAATGTATTTGGCTGGCTTCCTGTAACTCGATAATAACCGCGTTTTATTTAACGTCTGTTGGACGGCCTTTAATATACAACCATATATTTCCAAAACAAAATTTCACGGTGAAGTGTGATACGGCAAACTGCATACATGCAACTTGCCGTACACGGTAATATTTGCTATATATTAGACAAATATGATTTTTTATTTAATTAGTTTGATTAAAATCATTTTTTTTTTCAATTTTAATCTCATGTTGTGAACGTCCTGAATTCTGATGTATTATTTGCATAATATATATAAATATATATATTTATATATATGTATTTTAAATAAATACTATTTCACTAGAAAAAGTTATGCTAACTTATATAAGTACTTACAATAGAGAAGCACTTAGAAAACTAGAAACATGAAAAATGGAGGTAAAATGGAAGGAAGGAAAAAAAGGAGGAGAATTTATTCCAAGTAATCGTAAGGATGTATTCTAGTATACCTAACTAAATAATTACATACCTGTCAATAAAATCATGATGAAAATGTCAAATGACGTTATTTTCTAATAAGGTAATAAATTTGTATACTTGCGACACCCCATACTTCACATATTTCTAAGGTTGAGTTGGTTATGTCGCAAACATTTCGGTCCAATTTCAGCGATGATGATTAATTTGCTGAGCCATCAAAGTGCATTCGTTTAAGCATGTTTTATTTGCACATATATTTTAAGGTTAGAATAATGATTTATGTTGCATGTGTAAATATACCTATAATAATATTTACACTACAACTTATTTCACTGCAGCATATGTAAATGTTAATTCATGACAGAATAAAGTGTTAATAATATTGTAAAGAAAAAGAAACCTTGGTACATAATATATTTCAAAAATACTTCATTAACTAGGTATTATTTGTAATACCTATATATATATATTAATTAATATCTATTATTGAGAATAAATTAAAATTATTGCTTTATTTTTCAAAGTTTAAATGCATTTAAATGTGTATGTATAGTAATAAAATCCGATATAAGAAAGTCATTTATTTTATTGCTTTTTCAAAAATGAAATCCTTATCAATGAGACTTAAGTTGAAAACTACATATGAGACTACACGACGTGTCTATGGATGAATATATTATATTTGATGAAATTATTTGATGAAAAAGATGGGATTGGGTGTTTTTCGTCGCCTGAAAATGTCTTCAACAGAAACCTTCCATTATATGAAAAACGCAAAATATTAAACCAGTATGTTGTTCCCGTAATCATTTATTTGTAAAAAACATGGACTTTCAGTAAACTAGAAATTTCGAAATTTATAGTATGGAGAAGTGCATAACGCAAAAGGATAAACCACGGAATGATTGGATAAAGGAACAAACAAGGCTATACAATATAATAGCTACCAGTCTCAAATGGACATATTAATGATGGATACATAGATAAAAAGGGGGCAATTGTTGGACATATATATAGTTATCCAGTGGTATCCAAGAAGTAAAAAATGTCAAGGTAGACCTCACAGAATATTTGTCACTGTTCTGGCCAATGACATTAATATGGACGAAGCATCTAGAAAATAAAATGACATTCACTTTGTGTCGGGTCTGCCGGATGGCGAAATTCATATTTTAATATCGGTATCCTACGCTCAAATGAACATTCTGCTTGTAAGCGGTCTGGCGACACCGCTGGGTCTGCCCATACAAAATTTCTGACTGTCAGGTTTCGACTCCACCGTTATTATTGTGTTACAAAATACCAATGTGCCTAGTTAAAAATTGTAAAAAAATCTACCAAACACTCCAAGAAAGATGGGATGTCACTTTTCATGTGTTAGTATTATTTATTATTTATAAAATGCCATTTTAATATATAGATGAATGTTTATTCAATGCAATTGAATGACAGGAACCATTGGACAGTCAGTCGCCTGTGATTCGCTGAGCTCACTTGCGTCTAATCTCCGAGAAGTCGTAAGTAACCGAGAATTTGTTTCTAACGCAATGAGTCATGACACTAATACGCCATTACAATAAAGGTTATATTACTATAAATTCTCGAAGCTTGTATCGCATAATGGAAACGGATACGTCATATGGTCACGTGACATCTACCTATACATCTGTGAATGACTTTCATGTACAATTTCTCGTGCGCGCCGGGTATGAAGTGAGTTGTCCATTTAATATGTCATTGGTTCTGGCAGAAGACACCAATTCGAAAAAATGACATATTGAGTTAGTTATTCCAAAATGTTCCTTATTTCAAACTTTACCGTCTGGAAACCTTCTTAATAAATAAACAGTCTTTATTTTAAAGTCATCCTTTTTAAGATTACTTAATAAATTCACATGATAGACCATTTCAAACATTTTAACAACTTCAAAGTCAAATTACTCAAAACTAGTATTCTCCAGTTAGTGTGTTCTGCCAGAACAGAGACTATATTAATAAGTTTAAATGTGAAGCCAGTCGCTATTGATCGAGCATTTAAAATATCTTGAATGTCCTCAAATATAACCAATATTTAACGCGTGTTTCCTTTGCGTAAGATAATTTAATATAGAATGTGATACATATGTAACAATTCAAAATAACATATTATTTTTTAACACGTTTTTAAGTTAATCCCATATTTCTCCACGCTAAAGAATTAAACTTGTTTCAGCCTCACCAGAACGCAACCCACTTCCCTTTATGTGTATGTTCTTTGCTAGATCTACAGCGTGATGGTGACAAAACAATGCAGATGATCGAGAGAAGTGGAATCAGCTTGAAAATACCTTCATCTAGTATTATCTAATCTTGTAAAATCATCTAATATTGTAAAATTAGACTGTACTAATAGTTATCAGATAATATTTCTGGGAATTAATTTTAATTATTGATTTCATTTTTTATGTGTCTTAATATGTACATGCATGATGTGTACAATTGATCCAATATTTATTATTTGTAAACTCACTATTGGGTTAATATACAGTCATATTATTATTTTGTCGGTTTAAATTTTTACTGTTTAAAAACTGCTGCTGAAAAAAATAATAATGTTAATTACTATTAGGGATTTCGCTTAAAATATAAATGTTTAATGTAATATTATCCCGAAGGGATATTTTGTATCTTTAGTTGTATGATTATTGATATTTGATTGACACTCTGTAATAAAGGCATTAATCAAAGGATTTAATCAACAATATTCTATCATCAGAGACACGGTGACTTGGGATAGATTCTGGCTTTTGTCCACGTATAATATTTAAATACAAATTTACAAAGTTACTCTAAGCATAAAAATATCACCAATAAGTTCATATAGCTTTATTTTTGTCTCATTTATTTTTCTTATAGCAAAAAGATTGAATTCAAGCAATACACGTATGAAGATTGTACAGTTAATTAATGTTACAATTGGGGTGAACAAATAAGGTATAAAAATAATTCCAAAATAGGGTTGTTTGACCCTCCTTGTAAATAACGAATCATCAATAAAACCGTTTAAAAGTATCCAATCGATACGATACGGATATATCGACCTTCATTTCATGGTTCATTGCCATATTATATCGACGCTCTTTAGTTGTCATAACAGTGGTGAGTTAATAGCCTTCAATTAAGAACAATTAATTTCAACAATGCTTTGAATTGTTGCGTTTAAAATTTTCTATCAATGGTTGTGGCGCAAATCAAACCTTTCTGAGGTACTTGCGACGGCGGAATCTGGTAACCTCATTTTTAGCGGATCAAGATATCATTTTGTGAAACAGATTCTCTTTGAACTTTTGACTCGAAGGCTAAGTGCATCGCAGAAAAGCGCTGTCATTTATGTCTGAAGAATTTTGTTTCAACATGCAGTTGCTATTTAAATTATTATAATATTAAAGAATCAATTTGTTATTATGAATTCTCTTTATTTGATTTTCAGAATACTTCAAGATAACTATTTGCATTCATAATATTATTATAATACAATTAATTTTAATGAATTTCTTAAACAATTAATATAAAAATACACACGCAATATATTGTATCTTGTACTCTATGTCAAAGGGTTTGTTTTGACTTTAATTAAAATTACGGATTTGGGACAATTGAATATAAGTATAATATTTTTCTTTTCATACGAGATATTATAAAACATATAATAATATGTTGGTCGAAGTAACAAATACGGTGAAAGTTTATGTGATAATTGTCAATATATCACGGACTGTCTCACTGTTTTATTTGTTTATGCATTGGTTAATATTAATTAAGGACTTTACGTTTGGTTTACAAATTACTATTAAAAAAAGGCTGGTAGGTATTCTCACTTTGGCGCACAATGTGGTACAGTTAGGTTTTGGGGACGCACCTTAACATTACCGACGGTACTCTCTTCACTTTGCCATGACTTATGTTTTTTTTTTGTTTTGGTGTCGGTATAGCAATTGAAATTTTAAGTGGATAATCGCTCAACATTTCATGCAAATATACAATGGCACCAAAGTGGTAATTAATGACCACAGACCCGCCCTGAATGCTACTAAATTATTGATTAACTTCGTCGTGTCGGTTCTTCAATAGCTACGATGTATCGCTTCAGAAGCTAGCGAAGGCAACACCATTTTTCACGGTTTGTAGGATCTCATCGAAATTGCAGCTTACTGGGCAAACCTTGAATGAAAATAGGTGTTCCATGTTTTGCATTCCACCGCACTCGTACGTTTGGTCATCGGAGAACCCGCACTTAACCATGTTGTCTCGGGTGGGCCCTACCATGGTTTTCAGTCTGTTTAGAGCTTTACATGTACGGTATCCGAGACTGGCTCTAGATGGGAGATGCTCTGCTGGCTTTACCCAATCTTTAAGACTTTCAAAAGCTAGGTTCGTCTCCCATGCGGATAGTCTATCTTCTTTGGGTGGCACGGTTAGAGCCTAAGAGCCTTAGGAAGTCCTTCATTCTTGTGCTATTTAGCTTACAATAATATCATAAGCAAAACAATATAAGGTAACAATACTCATAACTAAAGAACACGTCAATTTGAATAACAATATATATTGGTTAATATCTATTTCAATAAAACCGGTGTATTCCATGTAAGTTTCATCCAGAGCATGAGAGAGCTCCCACGCCGGACCGATTATGCCGTCATTAATATTATGCAGTTCAATGCGACTGCTCTGGCACAGAGAGAGAAATAGTGTGTGCCGCGCTGCGTTACAGACAGACTGAAATAAAGATAAATCAAGACAAATATATTATAATGTTATATTTTAAATGTCTGAATCGAAATTATTGTGAAGGGATTATATAGGATTGTAAATAATAATTAATACGATAATTTTGTATATTTATTTAACTACCAATATTATCCAACACCGGAAAGAAAATATAGTAGTTTTATTATAACATTATGCAACTTTGACGGATGACTCTTCATTTTTAATTGCTTCGATTATGATGTTGTTATATTACTAAAGATGTTTGACCCCTGAAGGTCATTTTTGATCAATTTACAAATATATTACAATACAAAATTACTTACATCTTTCATTGATAATGTTTCTATCAGTTTACTTTCCTTTTCGCCGAGACAGATGATTAAAATGAAAATATCGGATGACTGATGCAGGGTCACAGTGCGCCTACGGTAGAGTAGAGGTTAAATATTTGCCTCTTGTTACATATTCTTTTTTCTGTACCATATCCGTTACCTATCAGAATTCTGCAAAGATTCTATTTATATTTTTCCTATCTGTCGCTGCTCTAAATAAGGGATGAAGTATTGAGCTCACATCAGTCTCTGCGATTCTTGATCAAAAACCTACTTCTCCTGCTAGAACGTTTTATTTATTTAAATGATAAGATGCTATATATATATATATAATTTCAGGATATATTTCAGGATGCTGCATGATATTGTTAAAGTATATACACTTTTTAGTATTTAGTACTTTGGTTATTTATTGACATCTTTCCAGCTGGTATGTAGCACGTGTCTATATTCCAATATTTTGAAAAATAATCTATTTGACCATGGTAACACCATCTTGCCATTCTTTCAGAAATCCTAAGGTCATGGCTACATAGTGTTTTCACATTACATGTATTACCGGTTTAAATCGAGACCGGTTAACCGAGTTTCTATACTAAGCGAAAACCGGATGATTTTACACGGTTAACAGACCAAATTTTTAGTAAGTATTTGTACGAACAAACCAAATAAATTTATTGAAAGGAAACATTAATAAACGCGGAGTTTGATATGATAAAAAATAAAACATTACCTACCTACTAAATTTACTTACTATCTACCCTACAATTAACTGACCATCCTAATTGATGAAAGCCAGTCTAGCGCAGTAGCCGTCAATATAACTTTTTTGAAATACAGATGGAATTTCCTAAAATTTCACCTATGTAGGTACATAGAAAATATTTTAAAAATTTTGACGGTTTAAGCCGGTTTTGGATACAAAAACGATAACCGAGTAGTATTTTTCTCCGATTAATTGGACGCCCTACATGTGTGACAAATCTAACATATTATACATAGACTCAATAAGTTAAAAGAATGACCAACAATCAATCCTCATAAGTCCTCAAAGTCTGGATATCTCATCAGATATAGATTAATTGCTCTGTTTTTTAAGAGTCTTTGGCAAGAGTAGCAATGTTGGCATGTTGATCGTTTTATTTATAATTATTTAAATACGTTATTTTATAATGCAACCCACCAAAAAAATGAAGGATTCTGCTGAATAAAACTCGTTAAAAGGATGAAAAATACATTGACACACTTAACTTTGACAGATCCAGAAGTAGGTACTATGACGCGCAGGAAGACCACAACTACGGTGGCTAGACAGAGTGGAAAAAGACCTTATGACTCTCGGTTTCTCCAAAGTGCGTTCGAGCACAAGACATAGGAGACGGTGGATAGCAACGTTGGTGATGATCTGTACATACACCGGGCTATACTATTATTATTATTAATAATAATTCCCACCAAGATTTGATGTTAAACGTAAAATAGTTATGGAATAACGCTTTTTTACATATCCACGTCCAATTAAGTAGTGCCTTGCATCGGCTGTCATTGCTGCCACTAAAAAACATGCATAGTTATTACAGCAGATTAATCAGATGATTTTAAACATGCCACACAACTATCAAAAGTCAGTATATTCAAATTAACAACATGTATGCATTTTATAATAACTTATTTTTTATAAAGAAAAAAGTTTAGTAATTTAATTGAAAACAGTAAAGTAAATTATTTATTTTCAATTATTTGAAAATGCCAAAAAAATAATATTTCTTTTCCAATTAATTGTTATTATTCATTCTTGTTGATATTGCTTTTTGAAAGTTAAATATCAAAGAATACTGTATTTAAACCTAGGAAATAGAACATTATGAGCGTACTTCAGTGAAACGGAAAATAATTTTCAACAGTAGGTGCGACGAAATTTCTCACTAGTCGCCAATCGGAGACCGACAGTTGAGGTGTCCGCACGTCTTAAAATATTCTTAAATCGTGTAAAGACGACTAAAAAAACTTTACGTATGTACTTGAAAAAGAAAACATGTCGATGAGCCTACTATTATTATTAGTAATATAACAATAAACATAACATTAAATGGACGCATGTTAGATTTTTATGACAAATTGTATTTCGTTCGACACACGTCATTTGCACAATCCGCGCATCGCCTAGCCACGATCTATTTAGACCAGGGGGGGGCAAACTGCGGCCCGCCGAATATTTTTTTGAGGCCCGCCATCATTAATAATTGTACTTCTGATTATGAATAACTTTTTTATAATTTTTTAAAAAATATTGACAATAGATTAAAATTTGTTTAGCAATAGTACGCGATCCATTTTCAATAGATATTGATAGTGTACCGACAGAGCTACGACTTGAGATTATTGATCTGCAGTGTGACACTGATTTAAGAGAATTACATCGTCGTGAAGAAATCTCTAAAATTTACAATGCCCTTAATTCAGACAAATTCGACCAACTTAAAGATTATGCAAGAAAAATGTACGTTATTTTAGGATCAACTTATATATGTGAACAAACATTTTCGATCATGAACCTCAATAAAAATTCTTTACGATCAAAATATCTCCGATGCCCATTTAGAAGCAGTTTTGAGAATATTAACTACAAAATTAACACCTTAATTTTTAAAATAGGTTAAAAATGTACAACAGTTTCATTCTTCTCATTAATTTTTTTGTTATGTTTATTTTTGGTGATAATAAATAGTTTATATCTAAAAATGGTATTTTACTTGCGGCCCGCCGCTCATTTTGAATTTTTGAATTTGGTCTTCCATCCAAAAAGTTTGCTTCCCCTTGATTTAGGCCATGCCTCAGCTGAAGTATAGCCTTATGTATTTTATATATCTTTTTACGACACTCTTATAAAAGGTCGGTTACTATTAGGGTGGTCTTCGATTTACTGACTGCTATCTGGTGAAACCAATTACAGAGATTATTAAGGGATGAAATACGGAAACCTACTCTTTCCTAATCTATTTAACCTAAACCTATTTCCCCTTAAATACTGAGTTGGGAAATACTAATGTTTTCTCATATTAAAGTTTTTTAATATTGACGTTACCCATTTGTTTACCTTTTAAATACAGGAAATTTAGACGCTACATCAGATCAATACTTTGTATTTAATGGCTTTATCAAACCACACCCTCCCGGTACTACATTCTACTACCAGGTCCTAAGTTTGGGTATGAAACATTATCTTTTTATGACTAGCAATGTCTTAGGATCAGTTACTTAAGACAGAAGTCGCCACGCACTGTTGTGTTGTGTGTTGAATTAAATATACACATGAAAAATATAAACACGGAGAACAGACAAAAATTAAATAATAAAATATAAATTAAAACTAATATAAAACTGCCAAACAATCTAAGTGAAAAATACGGAATGCAACAAAATTGACCTTTTTGGCGACCAAGTCTGATGGTGCGATGGGCCTTGTAGCTGGTAGAATTGACATGAAAACTACAGCCATGCCTGATTGCCATTGCCATGATTTAAGCTATCCATGGCATATCGTGATCCAATACCTACTGATGGGTATGGGTTTACGTAGGGTGATGATTTACACTTTTCCTCTTATTAAAAACACTGATTCAGGGACACTAAGTATTTATTACGTCAGTATATTTCGCTTGTCAAGTAACTGAAGTAACAATTAGTTATTAGCAACATTATTTTGTAAACGCACGCTTTGGCGCGAAAAGGTGGCAAGTTGTACTTTTAGAGGCTACGTTCGAGGCTCAAGGGTAGGTTACCGACTGCCCGTACTACCTACTCCCGACCCTTCGTCCGCCCAGAAACAGATAACGGTAACTTTATTTTTCTTTGTTTCGCTGTGCATCCTGGTCTAGCCTTGACTCATTTACAATTACAATAATATCATTATATTCCCAACTCTGTCGATTGGAGGATTTTTGATGGGGGATTTATGCATTATGATATTTGGTATCACTACCTACATTCAATATTAAATAATTACCAGTATATTATAACAGCAGGCCATTCATAATCTCCAATTTCCTATAATCTTAAAATACACATGGTGTATGTTTATGATAATAAGAGATAACTTAATAATTACATACGAAACAAAATAAATTATGCTCAATATCAACATGGACAACATGGTTACATTATATTTTACAAAAATAATGATTTACTGAAAAAAGTACGGACTCAAGCACAGCACTCAAGTTCATTCATTCGGCATTTATATTTGAAGGTTTTCCCTGTATTTAATCTGTATTTCATTTATTATTTTTATTTAAATTATTTAGCATTTATCATACTTAGTTATTAATATAAAAATACTGTTCAATATTTTTGTACGTGACTATATTTTTTTAATTCTGTTAATATTACCTATATTATGACTAAAAATACACTAATTATATGTGAATTATTAATGCAATAGTGGTTATGTATCTATATTCCGCGTATTTTTTATATTTAATTTGATACACATAAATACTTTCCTGAATCAGTCAAAACAAAATAAAAAAAATTGCACGATCGTCTGTTATTTCTTTGACTTCAACGGATGGGACCTTTTTACCAGGAAATATCAAATGAAAGTAACGTGCTTTGCTTCGTCTCTTTTGAAAGATAAATAAAAAAAATATAACTGGATTCAATGTGGTAGTGGGTACCAAGACATCGTGTTGCCATCTTCTTGCACGACTTGCATCACGTTTTTGATACTTCTTATGTTTCCGATCAAGTCAAAGAGTTGTAGGAGTGATTTGTTTGTATTTGTATTGTATGTACCCAGAGAAGATAATATATAGAGTGAGAATCATATTATGCAAAAACCTGTTGAATAGTGGAAAAAGGAATATACCGTAGAAGACTTATAATAGATTTATAGTAGGCTATTGTAATGATATGCTACTATGCAATAGATTATTGACAACAAAAGTATTTACGTTAATGATAGTATTATATTGTATTGATGTGGCATGATGTATCTGATTAAAACCGAAAGTTAGTTTGGGTGAAGAGCGTAAATAATTTTAACGACTCGCTTTTAATATCTTCTTCTTCTTCAATGGCGCTACAGCTCAAGTCGAGCCCTGGCCTCCTCCACCACCGTCCTCCAGCCGGAACGGTCCTCCGCACGTCTTTTCCAGTTCATGATTTTTAGCAGCTGGTTGGCATCTTTTGTAATGTTGTCACCCCATCGTGTGCATGACTTTCCCACTAGCCTCTTCTCCCCTGGGTTTCCTTCGAATAATCTTCTCATATATGCTTCTAATATCAACTGGGTATATTAAAAAGGAAAATGATTTAAAATATCATCAAGTTACCAGTGTCAATCCTATTTACTAATAGTACCGTTCAGCTAGAAATCACTGCAAGAATATAGAATATGCCAATAGATTTAGAAAAAAATAACCAAGATCACTAAATAGGAAAAATACTAAATCAACAATCAATAAACAATCAAAAACTTTTGAACACTAATGACACTATTATTATAAAACCATGTTTCTGGCAATAATGAATCTTGCTTGAATTATGACGAACGATATAGTATAGTGATAAATATAGCCTATTTATAATATAAAAATGTTACTAAATTTTTAAATAATTGATATATTATACGAGCATCGCTATAGATACCTAGGCAGGGATTAGTTAAACTTATAAAGACCTCCAATGAAAGATCACATATATAGCTATTACTATCTTCCACTTTAGTTCTTCACACTACTTGTTACATTGCTATGAAATCCCAGCGATAACAATGTTATGTCTGTTGCTACTGTTGGAAACTGAACAATAATAATATTATCTAATAGGTACTGAAATGAATATCTTATGGGTACTTAATCTGCTTTGAGATTGTTCGATAAAACAATTTTGGTGCTATGATCAAATGGATAATTGTATTGTTTAACCAGGAGAGGTGGAGAAGGCAGATGGAAGTCAATAAAAAATTGTAATTAATACATTCAAAAAAAGACTATACGTGACCAAATTAGATCTTTTTTTGTCTTCTTTATTTTCGGTTAATGTATTATTATCGTCCATACACGTCCAGCAGTTTTATTAATCTTAGAAGGTGCAATTGCATAATTTATTTCACAAAACCCTTTTAATTATTACTGTGCGACTGATTTCAGATAATTATGTTGGCCAAACAAACTGTATATCCGAAATAATATTCTAATAGGTAAAATATATGTTTACTGGCGTATAAGCTCACACGGGACAGTACCATGAATTGCATTGCAGAGATTTTCGTGGTCCTTTTTCGCAAAACACTTAAGCGGAATTCACCCATTCGTACGTTAAAAAGTTCACGTCGTATTTTAGATTATAGCCGAGCGAAGAAATGTTACAGAGCAGCTGTATGCACAGATTGTTGTCATACATAATAAATATTTTGCATAAAGTAATTTTACGTAAGTTACTTATCTAGTCATTATCTTTTCTATGATATTGAATGTGCATATCCGTTTTAGTTTCCGCCTGCACGACTCATCAAGGATCGCTTTCAATGTTTTTACATAATAAAATCATTTTTCAAAAGATCGTGGAAAAAATTAAGAAGCTTTATCATTTAAAGCTGATACTTGATGAATTGTTAAAGTATTGTAAATCAGTACTACATTTAGGTAGCCTTGTTTCTTCTAGATGCCCTCAAGATAATGAATAATAAAATCATTATTTGGATCTCATATTTAAATGTATTTTTAACACTGATCTTAATATTTAAATTTGGAATAGCTATTAACGAATACTAATAGTTTAGTAATATAAATAGGTACATTCTGAAAGTTATTATTAAACCTTGGTGATATTTGATACTCACCGCATCATAAGAAAAACTCATAAACCTATAATGTTCAATTTAATGCCGTATGATATTTACATGCTTCATATTAAAATTGTTAAATAGTTATTCCTATTATGGTAATATTAAATTATTGGAAAATATTAAAAGTATTAAATTTACTTAATGGCAAATGTTGCCCTAATCGGGTATATCTAATAAAATTTCATCTTATTACATGTATAAAATAATTACTTATTAGATAAAAAAAACAACAATATTATATAATTAACTATTTTTTTATTCAACGAATAATTTACAAGATTTAAGAATGTACAATGTCACAATGATTTTTTTACATAATATGTAATTTTTTCAAAGCCTATGTGTTTGATTGCTTCTTATCAACTATTAAATAATTGTTTCTCTACACTTTACAGTCTACATAAACTGTAATTGAGCTTCTTAGTCCGTTGTAGTACGCCAGAGTTAAAAAAATAGGTACTCAATAATATAATAATGATTATCTATCTGATAAGGTAAACTTTAAATGGGTATATTACAATTTTCATTTTAAGGTACAAGAATAAATTATAACATCTAGCTAGACCTTATTTGTGAAATGGCTGTGTACATTTTCGCTCAACCCACAGTATATAAATACATATTAAGAAACCATAAATGTTAATTTAATATGGCTGCAGTATTCAAACGCAGAAATAACTTAATAAGAGCCTTTATTCTATTTGCATTCACGGTAGAATTGTGTTATAAAAATAGCTCGATAATTGATAATTCATATAAGTGTTTACTTACTTTCATACTATGCTAAGTTGTGGAATAAAATAATTATAATCACAAATAATTGAAAAAAACCCATAGTAGGAACTGTTCAAAGCCTTATATTTCATTTTATCATGTAGGCTTTTTACGTGACCCATATAAATTGTAAAGTAAATCCAAATTGATAAAGAATTATTTTCTTTTCAGATGTTAGATCTCAAGTTTCTTCATAGTCGTTACTATCTCTTTACGCTTCGTCAATTTTTCAATTTCAAAGGAATTGAAATTAGTGCCAATGCCAATTTTTCAATTCACGTAACAAGTGTTACATATTTTTAGTTCTGGAAATGAGTTTGTTTATCGACAAACTTTTAATGCACGTAAATATCGCATCTTCTAAAGAAAAGTAATAGTAAAAGTGCCTAAGGAGTTATGTGACGGTAAATAGTTTCAAATTATGGTAAATACGCTATGTGGCATGTTATGATTTTTAAATTATAAATATGTTAACTGAGCAAACAAAATTCGGGAAATTTCAAAAACTTATATATTATTAGAAAAAAAAATCGAAAGCAAATTTACCGAATGAAACTTGAATCGACATTCATCGCAATCCAAGCGGTGAGTTTTTCTGATTAAGGGGGGACATGCTCGTCGAAGGTCAAAATTGAGTTTTTATTGTATTTTCAAACCATGATCCTGGACACTCCTTAAACGTTGTAGATAATCTATTTATATAATTTTGAAGCCTTATTATCCTTTATAGTTATTTTAAACATTTGATGACTGCATAAAGTATTTTTGTTACATAAAATAGTATTCTTTTAAACCTCTCGCTCTAATGTTTTAGAATATAGTCATATTTCGGTACATAACTGTGCAGTGGTGTTAAGATTTTTTACATTTATTAATTTTTAAACGCATTTATAAAACCATTAGCATAATTTATTACGAGATAATTTTTGTAAAATATTCACGATAAAAAATTATATTGATAATCTCTGTGATCCCAAATTTGACAAGAATTAGGCATTTTATTATTCAAAAAATCGGCAAGATTAACACATTTGAAGATGATTCTAAAGATACTTATTATAAGCTATGTCTTTGACCATTCAAGTGTGATAAACATCTTATGAATAATGATTGCTTTATAATAATTATTGACCTAAGAATAAGGTAGTGTTTTTTTGAAATACGCCATTTCTTTTGTCATTCCCCAGTGGTTAAGCTACAACATACGGCCGTAGCCATAAATTGACAAACTATAATTGAAGTAGGGAGTAAAATGATATTGACGCGCGTGTTTGAACATGTACCGTTTAAAAAAAAATAAAAAAAAATTCGGTTAGGTACATGTTCAAACACGCGCGTTAACATAATTTTACTCCCTACTTTAATTATAGTTTGTCATTTTATGGCTACGGCCGTATGTTGTAGCTTAACTACTAGGGAATGACAAAAGAAATGGCGTATTTCAAAAAAACACTACCTTATTTTTAGGTCAATAATTATTATAAAGCAATCATTATTCATAATATTTTTATCACACTTGAATGGTCAAAGACATAGCTTATAATAAGTATCTTTAGAATCATCTTCAAATGTGTTAATCTTGCCGATTTTTTGAATAATAAAATGCCTAATTCTTGACAAATTTGGGATCACAGAGATTATCAAAATATTTTTTTATCGTGAATATTTTACAAAAATTATCTCGTAATAAATTATGCTAATGGTTTTTTAAATGCGTTTAAAAATTAATAAATGTAAAAAATCTTAACACCATTGCACAGTTATGTACCGAAATATGACTATATTCTAAAACATTAGAGCGAGAGGTTTAAAAGAATACTATTTTATGTAACAAAAATACTTTATGCAGTCATCAAATGTTTAAAATAACTATAAAGGATAATAAGGCTTCAAAATTATATAAATAGATTATCTAGAACGTTTAAGGAGTCTCCAGGATCATGGTTTGAAAATACAATAAAAACTCAATTTTGACCTTCGACGAGCATGTCCCCCCAAAAAATCACAACAAATAGGCATCTGAGATATTATTTGAAATTTTGTTATTATTGGCGATCGTATTTTGAAAATATAAATATGGTACAAACAATTTTAATTTAGATTTCGATACACCTTCATGATTTTTCTAAATTTTAGATTAAACAAATTTTTATTTTATTATTTATTTATATCTAATTCAATGAAAAATATGTAAAATTTAATATACATAAGTTGAAAACATCTCATGCATATACTCACTAAAAAAATCTTTTTTTTAATACGATGATCGGACTTGAACATATAACCGCTGGATTCAAACTAGTGTGCTCTTAAAATATAATATACAAAAACCGATAGCCAACACTTTAACGTAATTTGATAACCATTCCATGTAAGAACTCTAGTTAAAATCGTCGTAATTAAGTAGGATCCCCGTAAATTAATTGGAAAAGCACACTGGGACGAATCCAGCAGTTACTGGTTCAAGTCCTATCGGGTATCATATTTTTTCTTAGTGGGTATATGCGTGAGATATTTTCAAATTATGTAGGTATATTCATTTTCTAATCTTGTGAATCTTTTTTGAATAAAAGATTTAGTTTATTAAATATTAAATATATTTTGCATTACCCTCGTATTATATCCACCCAATTAATTTATAAAACATATATTAACTTTTACAGAGTACTTCATCAGACATCCTTGATAAATCGCCTCTACTTCACAGAATTATAAATAGGTTATAATAATCTGTCATGCTTCTTCTTTAAAGGGCACACATGTCAGGAGTTCAAAGCTCGTTATAGCTGAGTTAAGTTTGCAATTTATCCATTGCATATAAAATGGTTTTATTTTTTTAATAAGGTCAGTAGGTACATACGCAATCATAAACGAGGAATATTAGGTTCTTAAAAATACTATTAAATTAATTCATTAAATCAACGAGGCATATTATAGGCCATTAGAGCATATTTAAAATTTATGACTTTGTATCATCATAACCATTAATCTCCTGTCAATCTTTAACTTAATAGAAAATATTATAAAATGTATTACTTATATACATAGGTAATATTTAAAGTGAATTTTGTTTTTATTACCGCATGACCTCTAAAAAAATGATCAGTATCAGATAATTAAATTCCTACAATTATTTTTTTTACTTCCTGATACTTTTCCATCCTTAAATTTGACAGATTGACCCTTTTAGCAAAGGTCATAATACTCATAATGTCGTATCAAAGATGGGCTTATTATGCATATTATATTACACATCTTTTATTTGTTTACCTGAAATTTGCTGTATTGATATTTTTCCCATTGAATTTAAGGTCAAACTGTTCAAAATATACTGTCAAAGATCATGCGTTGTCAAAATTCACTTAGTTATCACACATCTAAAAATAACCTTATGTTAATAATACTTCCTGTGTGTCGTAATATTCATTACATTACAACTTTGCTATTCTTAGTAGTATTGACCTGTGTGTCCTTGATAACTATCTTAGAAATTGGGAGCATCAGTTGTTTGTTCCCCCAAGGTGGAGAACTAATCTGCCAATTGGAAGGACAATAACTCTGTTAGTTCAAATAGCTTCGGGTGTTGACATAATCTACCTACGCGAAAATGAGTATATGTGGGCATTGTTTTATAAATTCTTAAATAGAGTCTATGTATCTCATTCGGTGAACTTCTTTGTATCTACTTTATAATTTTTGTATTTACTCTTTCTACTGTTTTTTTTATAATACTGTATTTATATCAGTGTTTTTTATACTATTTCTTTGTTTTTAAATGTCATATTGCAAAGGTTCTAAATTTATAATTTGTACAGTTTACTCTTATTTTGCGGTTTTTGGCTCTGGTTTTTGCAATTAAGTGAGCATTATTTGTAGTTAATACTATCAAACAATTTCTTATCTACAAATATATGTAGTAAAGTGATTTACGAATATACAAATATACGTATTTACAAATATACGTAGTAAAGTGAGGGCAGTAACCATGTTTAATGAAATCGCTTCGGATATTGATATAATCCACTTACGTGAGGTGAATTTAGATGTACGTTGTTTTATAAGTTTTTAAGATAGGGTCTATCAAAGTTCACTCTGTGTGCTTCCATCAACTTTTATTTAGTCACTTATTTTATTTATTTTCTTATTTTATTTCATATTTTATTACTTATTCTCTGTATTTTTATTTTTAAAAATTATTAACACTTATTTTATGTCATGTCGTGAACGCTTTGAATTTATAATTTGTTATGTTCATTATATGTAAAATAAATAAATTTGATTTGATTTGATAAATTTGATTACAAAGTCTTAAAATATTATTTTATTTTCAAATAATATTTTAATAATTTGTTCCAAATCCAAAAATCCAAAGTTTTGTTACTTCAGTTAATATCTATGTCTTATATCTCTCCCACAGTCACGACGGCCGCGCGGCTTAAGCGTTGGCCTATAAAGTCGTAGGTCCCAGGTTAAAATCCTGGGTCTACAGTACTAAGTACACATATTGTTTTTAAATGAATGTATGACTCAGAGTATGGACATACTAGGTTAAACAAGTGGCTGACATCCATTTCTCATAAAAACAAAATCTGTTAACTCACTTAGTGCTAACACCGCGACTGGCGCGGTTTGGAGCAGTTGGCCATTCGATATAATTGACGTGCTATTTAAATGTGGTAATTAAAATGTAATTAAAACTTCAGCAGTGATTATGTTAATACAAACCTCCACTCTGAAAGGAAGCCCATATTATGATCCTATTAGGATCGGACATGGTCGAAAAAAATATATTTCATGTGGAAGGCCAAATAATATACTTAATATTAAATTTCCCAGAATCTGTGGTTTTAATTAATCTGAAAACCAATCCTTTGATATAAATCCATCGATATCTGAGGTATTTTAAAATTATGTATATTAATTACAGTTACTAGTGTTACTGTGTATTGAAAGCATGGCCCCCACATCTAGGATCTTTGGCGGGCCCTCCTACCTATCTCTAAAAATAAAGGCAGTGTGATGCTCTATAGTAGCGTTTTCCAAATGTTGTACGCGGTAAAATTAACGTGTATATTTAGTGTGTTTTGTTGTGTATTTTAATACATCATATTACATTATATTATACATTATATTATAATTAAGAGCGTACATAAGTGAAACGGCAAATAATTTTCAACACTATGTGGAACGAAATTTCGGCCGCGTTGCCATTCGGAGAGAGATAGTCGACCTGTTCGCACGTCAATTTTTTTTTGTGAGGAGTCGGATGAATATATTCTTAAATCCTGTAACGATGACTTAAAAACGTTCCGCATGTACTTGAAAAAGAAAACATGTCAATGAATATACTATTATTATCACGAATATAATAATAAACAACATAAAAAGGACGCATGTTGAATTTTTATGACAAATTATATTTCGTTCGGTTCGCGTCATTTGCACCCGCGACCCGCAATCCACGCATCGCCTAGTCACGATCTTTTTGGACCATGCCCTAAGTAATAACATTATTGAAGGAAAATAGTTCCGCAGGCGTCTTTTTTACTATTAAAGCAAATTTGTGTTGTGTGTTTATCTCACTTATCTGGCCGACTCGCCTCACCGGGTCCCTCCCCGCCCCTCCTGAGCCCAGGTCCCCAAGCTAGAGCCCTGTCAGCCCCCCCCTTGTGGGAGCCATGACTGCAAGTATATTATCACTATTTACGTATTTATTTTAATAGTTTTTAACCTGAATCTGACAGGTAATTTCCTCCATTGGTTGCTGATGACTACATATAATATCTATTATTTAACTATTACATTACCACGATTAATACTTTAAATCGTTCCCATTTTTCGATTAATGTAACATAATGTATCAATATCATGTATATTCGTCATAAATCTTTTGCAATATATGATAATTATATAGATATATTCACATTATCTTCAAAAAGCGTTGCATTGCGTACTTATCCATCCATATTGCACGTTTTCCAGTATCATCTATAATAGTACGTACATTACCTTCGTGCATGAGCGGTGACAGGTATGCTCACGAATTTCGGTACGTTTCAAACCTGCGATTAATTATTATTAAGCAGCCTATACGTGATGCAGCCTTTATTCCACCGAATTGCATAGTGTGCTAGTTACTATACTTTATTACACGTGTTGACGTCGGTGGCAAGAGTTCTCGGAGGGAGGTAATATTCTAGTCGAGATTAGAATCGTAATGGTCACGTGAAGTAAGGTGCCACAATTGATGAGAGTATAATCATAAATCAACGTATTACAATTACACATTAGAGACAATCAACACCAATTTGGCACGGCTGTTACAGGATGCAGGAATTTAGAATAATCAAATACTCGTATTTAAAAAAAATAAGGTTGAAATTACTTACTAATATACGTAACTATTATTAATACTATCGACCGAAGGTGGTTGTTGGAATTTTAATTTAAATTCTAATGGATTTAAGTTTTATACTATTCAATTCCATTCCATATGACTCAAATGGAATAGTGTAACACTTAAATCCATTAAAGTATGTAATTTTTATTTTATGATGTTACTTATTATAGAGTCCTATATTTTTTGAAAGAATTATTTGATTTATATAATCTATTTTTATTTCAATTTATTAAAATATATACCAGTTTGGTATGTTTGAGGTGTTTTAGAGAGTAAAAAACATCTCATTTCTCTCCATCTTACATAATATACCTATATTGAAGGAGAGGTATTATAATTTAGCTCAAATTTAAGTATAAATATCTTTCTTGTATCATGGTACGTATCATGATATCAGCCTTTGTCGTTTAGTATAAAAAAGGCTAGAAAACAATGTTTACTGGTTTTCTTTGTTCTACTGATATAGAAACTAAAATATAGTAGAAGTATAATTTAATACCTACAAATATTACATGAATAATAAGTGAGTTATATAAATTTTAGTTATTAGTATGCCATTTCAATTGATCCTGCAAATTAATTCAAACTTGTTTCCAGTGGATTAAGATTGGTCAAAAAAAATACAATCGATCCAAATTTAGGAGCGTTTTGAGTACCGTGTTGTCCTGAGTATCGGACAATATGTCAATAACCGAAATCTTAAGTGCCTATATCCCGAATGCCGAAATTCATATTATCCTGTATGTATATTATAAGAAGTTGCAGCTGTCTACTACTAGCTCAACCGTCTTGACTTTTAAACTTTGAAAAATTATGACTCCATCTAATCTTAGCAATACGCTGGTACGACCACGTTATATGAGTCCTTAAGCTGACATGTCAGTCCTTGTTCTTCTATACTGACTGAGAGTGTTATACTTCTCGTCCTGTATGTATTCCGACTTGTATGCCTGACCGTCTCTCATCCTGCAGTATTGTTACAAAAGCGATATAAAGCACTACAGATTTCATATGGTAGAAACTGTAATATAATGTACTGAAAAAGATAGCGCAAACCTTGCGATTACCTTATGGTTCGATGTTGGCGTAATATAGGGTAAAGTAAGTAAGTAAATATATATTATTATTGTTAATTAATCAATATAAATGAAGAGGCGATGTTGGACCTGGCTCAGCCACGAGCTGAAACGCAAAGAGAATTTCAACAACCTGGCTTACCTTTTCTTCAAGTAAACTGGATCCCGATATCCTGGAAGGATACTAAATACAATCTACAGAGTGTATAAATACGGTGGAGCTACAGGATGCTGACATGATCTTGGAAAACGCAAGCAGACAGGGTTTTTTGGAAGCACCGTATGGTTTCCACATACAAAAACGAATGGGCAAACATGGTTAAAGAAGAAGAAGCAATATGTTTATTGTTAATTATGATATTTTTAACTGATTACAAGTAATAAAAATATTGAATAATGACATGAAAGAACACGAATCAATTAAGGCACTAAGACAATCTTTACAGTGGATGAAGGATAATTTTATTGAATTAACTAAATGATAAACAAGCTTAGAAAAGTAAATGCGATTCATAATATTACTATATTTGTCTACGTATATGAAAAACATTTGGTACTGTTCGGTTATACGGAATACAGCGGAAAACACATTTTGAAAATAGCCGATAAACTGGATTATTTGTTAGGCTAACCTAACCAAACCTAATCTAACCTAACCAAACCTAACCTAACCTAACCCAACCTAACCTAACCCAACCTAACCGAACCTAAACTAACCCAAACTAACAAATAATTCAGTATATCGGGTATTTTCAAAACGTGTTTTCCGCTGTATTGCGTATAACCGAACAGTACCAAACATTTTAATTAAACTTACGAAAACGTTTATACATTTAATGCAGCCAATATTGTTATGCGTTTAAAACAAAGTTTTTGAATTGCCTTAGCATTGAAATCAATTTTATTCTCACGCCAAATATGGGCGACTTTTTACGCTATACATGATTTTTTTCGCAATAGCAAAGTTCACTGCGGAGACGACGCATAAAACAAGTGAAGAATTTCTCTCGGATTTTAGTTTAACGTTTTGGTACCTACTTCACCCAGACGCAACTCAGACTGAAATTGAGCAATAGTAGTAAAATTAATAATAATCGGCTATTAAATCTAAAACATTGTTTCGCACATTTAGCTTAAATGCCAAATCGTTTATCATAATTTGTAATATTTTAATTGCTATTTTGGACTATTGTTTCAATTTAAAAGAACCTTTGTTTTCTACTAACTACTTTGGACTATTTTAAATACGTATTTAATATAAATTGTCATTATATTTACGGCGTAATAATATATCCATGATGCTTTCTTGTCTATTTAGTATTTAGATTATTAGAGTATTTTTACTAATCATATAATTTAGTTTTTCTTCGGCGATTCCTACAACACATATCATCTTATTTTTCTATTATCTATTATTGGATATCGGCGCTGAGCTATTTTTTCCCTGTCTGCTATTCTAAATAGGGATGGAGTGCTGAGCTTAAACTAGTCACAGATACTTGACCCAAGACGTTCTTTTTTTACCAGGACCTTGTTTACCGAAGATCTTCTCTTGAATGATAATATGAAGAAGTTAATGTCAACTCTCGAAATGCCGGTGGATATGTCCAAATAATGTTTATTTTTTTTAATCTTTTTCATCGTCGACCTTTGTAACTTCTTTATTTGCAGCTTATACGGTACATGCGTATGGCTGTCCACATAATATGACTGAAAAGACACATCATCTTATCATTTTCTCAGGAACGTCTGGGGCGTGGCTACAAAACATGTTCACATTACATGTGTGTTGAATCCAGACAATGACATTAATATGGACATCTGGAAAACAAAATGACACTCACTTTTTTGTCGGGTCTGCCGAATGGCATAATCTGTTCTATCGCCATTATAATAAAGGTGATATTGCTATAAATTCCCTATGCTTTTAGTCGGGTCTGCCAAATGGTTCGATTCGAACGGATTCTCTCAAGTGAACATTGATACTAGAAAAACTGTTCTAACGCCATTACAATAAAGGTGATATTGCTATAAATTCCCGATGCGTGATATCGCATAATGTAAATTGCGTGACGTCTACCTATACATGTGCAAATTTACTTGCTAGCTACTGTATTGAGTGCGTTGTCCATTAATAATGTCATTGAATCTAGCATATAGATATACTGAAGACTGAAGCTAAAAGAATAACGAACAATCAATCTTTATAAAAGGCTTGGACATCTCCCCATTTGTAGAGGTACATTAATTGCTCTATCTTTGATCGTACAATTTTTTCATAAACAATTTTTAATTGAGTCATCGATATCGATAGTTTTATTTATATTTATTAAAATTTACTATTTTATAATCTAACCTACAAAAAAGATCCAAATACTCCGCTGGGTGGAGCTCAAAGAATGGATGAACAATATCAAAATTCTTATATATATATATATATATTTAAACACTTATAAAGGGGAATGGAACGACTGGACTCCGGACAATTGGACGCCGCACTGTCGTATACACGTATACAGAACGTAGACGAGGTATTTTAATCAGTTTCTATCTACTACTTAGTAGTTTTAATTCATTTTACTCTTAACATACTGTATTCTTTATTGCGAATTGAGAATTACCATGCCTAAGACTTTATATAAAATGAAAAACTCTTTTTTCGTTGGAACTTAAACATATGCACGATTAAATAGTTATTTACGTCTGCATATTTACATACTCACCAACTATTAAATCATAATATAACCATTTAAATATAAATAATCATATTAAATATTTTTTTAAGTACCTATAAGTACCTAACGTCTATTTATTTTCGAATTCCGTGGCGTCCAGTTGTCCCGGTGCCAAATCGTCCTAGACCCTTTGTAAAGGTTCATTAATTGTTCCATATTTGAGCGTAAATTTTATTGTTGGACAGTTTTTAATTGAGTCTCTGGCAGAAGTCGGATTGTTGAGTTATTGATAGTTTTATTTAAATTTGTTAAAAAAGGTACACTATTTCACCAGTTCCCCAGAGTCAAAATATTAGGTCGTGACTCGATAGTATTTTCTTCAGTCGTATAAAAGCAGGCCTGGAATTCTTGACTCGGCATTTCAGTTCAACGATATGATCCCAGTTATCACCCAGGATAAACACAATGGAATGTGTTTACTTCAACGGCATTCCATTCATCTTATTGATTCGTATATTGATATATTTCACCTATATGAGGATGAATTTAGGTGGACGTTGTTCTATAAATTCCTAAAATAGAAACTACTTACTCATTAGCCGTATTTTCATGTACGTGTGTGTTACCAGAAATAATTGATAATTTAAATAATATATTAATAACATTCATTATCACAATATAGAATAATAATTAGAAATAATGGACACATACACCATTGTAATTCTGAAAAAAATAAATAGCACAGAGTTCTTTTTCCCATATGCGTGACTTGTTTTGTAATAGAGACTTTAATCTTGGCCTCGTGAGTTTAATCTTACACGCCTATTTAATATTATATTCTTTATGGGGTTGAAGCTCTGACATGCTCGACGTGGTGACCTCACCATAAAAAGCTACCTTCACAATATATAATTTTTAACACTTGAGTTGTAGAATAGGGCTAGAGTTTATTTATGAACAGGTTCCGTGATGATGGAATGATTAATTTTCTGTAGAAGAATATAGAGTTTTTAAAAATACAACAAACAGTTTGAAAAACTAAATTTACATGAAAAAGTAAACAGAAAATTATAAAATCTAATGCAAATTTTGTGTCTGAAAAATTCACGTTATATTCCTATGCGTGTTTGAATCCAAGAATTGACCTAATCTCATAAAAAAATAATTTTTCGTGAGTTGCTCTAGATTCAAATTTCAGAACCAATCAAAGAAAGATAATAATATGTGTGTAGTCTGAAGATAATTAAGTTTGTGCAATTGATTCATATGGGATGGTCAAAGTTTCCTTCAATTAGGATACAATAAAATTATATTAAGTTATAATACACACAATTAAGTAAAATTTAAAAAGAAATATGGCATCTCAAGAATGTGGCTTAATAATTTTGTTTTTATTATAAATTTTTGATTTAGAAATTAGATAATTTTTGGAATGATCGTGCGATGTAATTTATAGACTATTATCTTTTTTTTGTTAATTTAATATCAATTGAAAAACCTAAAACTTTACGTATGCACGTTCATCTTTATAATATAGTGTCGAAAGAGTGTGGATACCTAACCATTACTACACGTGACCAAGTTATCATCGACGCACGACGTGTATTTCTCATTATAAAGTCATGCGTTTGCTTACGTTATTTTGTAAATTTTAGTATTGGACAGATTAGTTAATGCCCTTTGGCAGTCAAAAATTTTATGTGTATTATTGACATCGATATTTCACATAGAAAAAATCTCAAACGCCATGAGTAGCTCAGCCACCCATATTTTTAATTACAATCAAGTGATTGAATAGCTACCAGATACTTAATTGTTTTTAAAATATTAATATTTTATCGTTATTTATAAAATATTTAATTTAAAATGAAATGTTGCTTGCCTAATACATTTAAAATAAAAAAAAGTTAATTAAACGTATGATAAGAGTGTTTTTTTAAAATCTATTATTTAAATAAGAGGTTTAAAAATTGATCTTAAATAAATAAGTATCAGAACTGAAATTATTCGAGATCTTAAATACCAACTCTGATATGTAAGAACCACAGAACAGATAATAAATAGATTACCGATAGGCTATATTCAATACGCCGCATGTTGATGCCGGGTTTTGAATGTGTGAGTGTCCCACAAAAATGAAACACGCATTATGCACGTGCAATAGTGTGTTTAATACACCAACATTAAATGAGCGTAAATGCATAAGCCGAGAGCAGTTTTCAGTATTCAACGTAAAACTTATTCTTGACACTTGTGTAAGTTTTACCCGGATTCTTCCTTACTCGAGTCGGTTACCTGCTATCGTTTTACCCGTTATGTATTTCAGTTTCCATTATTTCTGAGTTCCCTGGTGAGAACCAACAATGTTTTTTTATATACTTATGTGACGGCTGCATATTATGTAAAGTTTAACTAGAATTATTGATTTACTTATATAATTATTAAGGGAACTGTACGGATTACTGGATTTTTTAAATACGAATAATTAAAAGTAGAAGCTAGAACTAGATTTTTTTAAATAAATAAATATTATTAGATAATATTCACCAAGCAGCCTCTCATCACACTGAGAGTGAAGAGGCGACGTTGGACCAGGCTCGGTCACGTGCTGCGGATGCCAGAAGAGAACCTCAACCTGGCTTGCCTGTTCTTCAAGCCGACCGGATTCTGGCGTCCTGAAAGGCCGCTAAATACTATCTATAGAGTGTATACGGCGGAGTAACGGGATGCTTGACCTGGAACGAACCAAGAAGACTGGCAAGTGACAGGGATTCTTGGAGGCGCCGCATGGTGTCCATATGCTCCAACTAAGGGGCGGATATGGCCGAAGAAGAAGATATAATTTTTTTATTTGGTGAAAAAAATATTCTTATATAAAATATATTATCTTTTCGTGTAAAAATTAACTGTTATTAACAACTCTGCAGCAGAAAAAATCTTTCAATTATTACTTCCTGACAGTATTCCTCACAACGATATAATAACAATATAATACACTGGTAATATGAATATATCGTATAATCAGAATAGTTTCTTCTATATTTAGTAGAATGGATATCTTTTAATTTAATTGGCAGATAATTTTTTTTTAAAGTTAAGTTTAATTTGAAATATTTTAAGTTGAAGTAATTTCCGTTTCCACACTTATGAGTAACTGATTAGTCTTAAGAATGGTGTAAAAGAAAAATAATTATTAAATAAAAAAATGTAAAATTCAATGTAGGCAATTATTAAATTGTTAAATAAGTACCTTATATTATTCTAAAATATTTTTAATCACCTTGCCGCAATATATATTTCTTTTGAATTGTCTGTAACGCACGAGATCAAACATATACAAATGTGTAAAATAGAGTGAGACATGGAGAAAACGTATTCGTCTACGTATAAACGCAAATTCTAAATTTGAAAAATCGGAGATATCTTTTATTGTAACCGGATCGTGAAAGAAAATAAATGATACTCTCATAAAAGTTTGATAGATACTACCAGTGCGTTAGTAGCATAGTGTATATCAGAGTGCTATCCAAGCTATTAAATTGTAATTATAATAGGTATACGATTATGTAACCTAGTGTAACCATTCATAGGCAACATATTATACAATTAATCAAAAAATAGAAATATTACACATTATGATGAGGAACAAATATAAGCTAAGCGTTGCCGCTTGACAAATAAGACTCAAATTGGCACAGACAAGTAATTGAGCCTAAAACACCAGAATAAAGACAATGAGGTATACGGTGCTGTAACCTAGTGTAACCATAGGCAACATATTATACAATTAATCAAAAAATAGAAATATTATACATTATTATGAGGAACAACTATAAGCTAGGCGGTGCTGCTTGACAAATAAGACTCAAACTGGCACAGACAAATAATTGAGCCTAAAACATTAGAATAAAGACAATAAGAATAATAAAATATACACGTAAACGTATGGGAAAGAGGGAGACAGTGAGAAGTCGTACGAGAAATGTCAACAGATTATACTGATACAAGGTAATATTCGCAAGTAATATAATAGTATAATGTTTGACTTTATATCACACCCGGGGAATAATAGTGGCACAAGTCCAAATTTGTCATTTTTGAGTTAAGTATGCAAAAATGTTCCAAGATATCATTTCTATCCGCACAAATAGTGGCATAATTCTTAAAAATATAATAGTGGCTTTAAAAGCATTTTTTTCGTTATCATAATATAACATTTTACTTGAATTCAAGCAGAAATAGTGGCACAATGATCATTGTGCCATTATTATTGCGGATAACATTCAAAATGACATCCAACTTTACGCTATTCTAAAGTAAATTAAAAAAAACTGATTTAACATACCAAAATAAAATATTCAAACTGCTCTCCAGCAAAAACAAGATTTTTGAGTTGTGCCACTGTTATTCTCCGGGTGCGATATACTTAGTGGCAATTTTACATAAATCAGATTATATGGTGGTTGCTTCGTAAAATAGTTAAATAATTAAATAAATAACAACTGATGCATTTTCAACACGGAATGGCGGTTTCTAGGGTAGTTACAAGATGCCCTCTGAACCTCGGGCTTCCACGTACATTTTTTTTTATAAAAAAGAAAGAAAAAAGATTAATGATGATTGATGATTAAATGATAATCCATATGTTGAATTTTAATTAATTGCTTATTTAACGTGTTTCTCGGGTGAGGAGGCTCGCGACATGTAAAAGTTTGAGAACCAGTATACCATGCCGCAATAATTTAAAGGTAGCATCACACGATTACAGTAAGTAGGTACATCTTATACATTCTGTCTTATTAAAACTTGAAGCGCCTTATATTATTTTATTCTGTCGTCACGTTGATGAGCTGTCATTATGATAGACAGTGAATTACATAAATATCACACGTGAAGTGTAATAATATCGCTTCAATATTCGTCTTTTGAACGAGAAGCGTTATGGCCGTAACTGAAATCATGATTTTATTATTGATCAGAGATCATCATCTTCGTCAGCCGGGGTCGATCTACTACTGGCTAAAGGCTTTCCCTAGCTCTTCGCCGCCACATTTACCGGACTTTATGAGTTAGTTTATCCAACGGGGCTTAGAGTGTCCCTGTGGGTATTTAGTGTTTCTTCAGTAACACTTTACTTTGACATTGAACCAGCGGTTGTCAACTCGTCTAGTGACATGTACATCCTATTGCCATTTCTAGCAGCCAAATAGTTTTATGTTTTAATGTCGGAGGGGTATCCTCTGATTTGATTTTTATTTAAAATATTGACAATGATCATTTAAAAATAATTACAATACTTCAATACAATATAATATGGTGAAAACTGCACCCATATTATACAATGTTTTACAATCTATTACTTCTAAAACGTCCAAAAATCACACAAAACAAAAATACTGTAAAACCTAACAATTTACACAAACTGATTATTTTAAGTGATATTAATAGACGTTCACACGTCCGATTTTATTTTTAATATATGTACCTATTGCAAATATGGGTTAATCAGCTATTGTTTACCTGATATAAATATTGTTCAAATTTGAAAATAAAATATGATAAAAAACTAACGTTAAAACTAAGTACTCTAATTAATATTATCGACCAATAATTAATTAATAGAATTTGAATTTAAATTCAAATGGAATAGTATAAAACTTTAATCCGTTAGAATTTAACTACTTATAGATACGCCTGACGTACAAAAACACAATTTCCCACTATTGTTGAATTGTGGACATTATTTATTATTAAATGCCTCACATATAATGTAAAAATCGAGGAAAATGGTTTGTGAGTTTGTGTCTATATGACACAAGTCATTAATTCAAATACATATAGTACAAAAAATACAAATACACCAACACAATACATCCTTTTTTATATATCCAACGCTTTTCAAAGATCATTAAATTATTACCCTTTACATCTAGTCACTTACCCCATGTCTATATTCTGACTGAGGATGAATAGGTGGATTGTTAGAGGAGGTGGGTAATATATTACAATGCATCAGTGTTTCGGTGAGTATTTAAAAAAATATTCAGCATTAATTACCTACCACTAATAACGTACTAAAATTAGCTTAATTATAATTCTAAATTCTATTTTTGAAAAGTTCAATTGTATAGACTGGTATAGAATAAAAATAATAAACAGCTTTACGTATTTGCTGTGAGAGCAACCGAAACTAATGTTTAATAATTATTTCAAAGAATACAAAATAATAAAAAGATTTTAATATGATTTATTAAATTACACAGTTTTAATATGGAGGGGAAAACCAGAGGATGCCTTGCACACGGCCATAATGTCAAGAAAAATATGAAGATTTTTGTATGTCAATGTTTAACGTATATTTAAAAAATATATAACTATGCACACAAAGTTAATTTTGATACTTAGATAAACTTTAAAACCAATAATTAACTACATATTTCAAACCAATACTCAAGGAACATATTGATGCCATTGGATTCTAGTCAGTATAGTTTACCAATTTAACTATATATACCAGAAATATTCCGATAATAAAATGTATTAAATTATTTTATCAAGTAGATATTATTACCATTATATATACCTATATTTTATTTTAGTTTTATTTTTATTTTATTGAAGATTCAAAAATGCATTTTTTATTGTGTGTATTAATTATTGAATCCCACTTTCCCAATACTTTTTCTACTTTCTTTGAGAGTTAATTTTTTATAATTTTATGTAGTTTTAAATTAATTTCATTATTATTTTGAGTAAATTTTGAATGTTTATTGATCACCCACGTACTTGATGTTATCTAATTTTAATATTTTCTTTATTAGTAGGCGAACATGTTCATAAAAAGATAACAACCAAGCATCGAAAAATTATATCTATACAATTTTTCGTAGACACAGAAACATACTATGACGATAGTAAATCTAATACATACCTAAGCACATAAATTAATAGCAAAGTGAAAATGAATTTTAATTTTCTAATATAAAATATTTTTTTTCATTGAATAATCTGATTTGTTCACTGTAAATAATAAGCTTTTTATCGTGAATTAATGTTTAAAAAAACTGAATTTGAGCATATTACCTTTTGATTTCTATGAATATTTACGGATATAAGATCTGGGGCTTGCCCTTGGTTAGACATTCAATCAATATTCGTGCAAAAGTTTGTAGGTTGATTATTACATACGTAATATTCAATAATAGTAGAAAATCGTGTCTTCAAAATATCTAATAGCGTACCATATTATGATGAATTTTATACTTGAGAATTGTAACTACTAATTATGTACTGGTGTGTAATAAATCAATAGGTTTTATATACAAGCAAAATGTAGATGTAAGGAAAATGTTTATTAAACTTGATATAAAACTACAGAATAAAATATTATGTCGTATATATGTTGCATATTAATTGTCTTGACTTAACAACCTACAGAAATAATGCTGGTAGGTCTAATGATATTTTGGTATAAAACAGAGAAAAAATATTTAAATTAAAAATGTAATATCTTGTTTGACCAAAAAAAAATGTAAATTTATATTTACACATGTTTTAAATTAAAGGATCCAAGTTCTATGTACATAGGTAACTAAGTATATTTTCTCATTTTTCCTAGAATTTGATGTAATTATTTCAAATCCAAACCCAATGTTGAAGGCAAACGTCATAATATAGGCTGCAAGCTGTAGAAAACAATTCGTCATTTTAATATTTTATACTACCAACGTATACAGTGATTTTGATTTTTTTAATTAAATATTGAAAACAATTCATTGGTTTAACTGACTAATAATATATATGGGGGCTTCAAAAATTAAATAATAAATCGTATTTAACTATTTTAAAACAATACTCTTCTCTACGATGTTAATAAACTCAACACCATAGACTCTATTGATACTAGGGAGGATTTGATAGAGTATTTGGTGAATGATTTTTATTTCATGACAATATTGAAATGATCAATCAATTTATTACGTGATCACCGATCACTATCGATTTGGAGGTTTTGTGCTACAGTCTTTTAGCTATAATATGGTAAATTGAAGGCTTGAATTTAATTAGTATAAATATGTAGAACACTACCAAAAACTATGTTGGATTTCAGACAACAAAATATGCATAAACAATCATAAAAACATGTATCAACAAAATGAGGACATTTCATTAAATTAGACAGTTTTTAGAATGTTGTCACCGTAGACAATATTTGAGAAGACGAATAATTTACTCTGCGTAGGAAACAAGGTGCAATGATGATTATTGTGATGAATGTTGGTTTTAATTTCTTCCTCTTAAAATAAAATTAAGGTGATATTAAAAATAATTCATAATAGTATGTAATTATTGGTAACCGACAATTTTGGTGAGAATTTTATTGGTATACTAAAATACCGTAAAAATTTCACACCATTCAACACGTAATCCGCCCAATTAGTGCGCCAATTTAAAGAACTTAAAACTTAAACTTTTACAATCATCTACAAAAAATATTGCATTACAAACTGTGAAACATTATAAATAGTATTTAAGTTTGTAGTTTTATTAAAAAAGTAACTAGTAAGTCATTATGGTAATGCAGCATCATTGAACATATTAAATATAATTTTTAAAGCAACCAGTAATGCACCAGGTTTGGTGAGATATGTACGGATCAAACTCAAAAATGTCAAGGTATAATATTATAATTGGATATGTTTAGTATGTAGATTTGCATTTTTTTGATTAAGCACGTTCTTGTCCATATATCACGTTTATAGTATGTTAAAATAAATCCGCTTGAGGGTATCGGATAATGTTTGAATTAATCCAATTGCTGATATAAATAGCAAACATAAATATGAATTTTAGTGGTTGAAATCCAAATCTAGAAGGTCGGTAATAATGTGTGATTACAATAATCATTACCAATAAAAAGGTTAACCGATATGAAATTTCATTCATACGTATTATATATGTTACTATCGAATTTACTGTAATCTATTGAATCAAAATTCATTAAAGAAATATAAATTTTATAGAGTGTAAATATTATATAAAAAAGAAACAAAAGCGTATATGATAATGTTAAAATTAGCTCCACATTTTGTATTTAAGATTCATTTTTGTAGAAGATTAAAAATCACAATTATTACCCGCATCTGTCAAACCCGGAAGCATTTCAATACAATTGTTGTAAGCAATCTCATGTTTATAGCACACAAAAATGATAGGAAGTGAGTATATTGGATAAACATAAATGCATATGAAAGAATATATTATTATTTTTAATAATTACGTCTGTATCATAATACGCATTTAAGTCTGACACGTAAACGAAACGAGCATTCAATATTTGTATTATATGAACACATTCAGGGGATTCTGTATTTATTGTGTATTTAAGTTCAATATAAAATCTCAAATTTTGATTTGTTATGAATGTGTTGAACTAATTTATTGGTTACTATTCGTACACATATTATAAAAATGTACCAAAGGTGCAGATTATCATTATTTATTTAACATTTTATAAGTATACCCAGATAATTAATAGATATATAACCTAGTTATATTTATTTATTTATTGTATTATATTTTGATAAAAAATCACAAAAGAATAAATAATGGTGGCATACTTTCATTATAATAAAAAGTTTAAAAAATACGAAAAAAACTGGCGGCTCTAGATGAACGCTTATACCCATTCCATGTTTAAAATTTTATACCTAACATGCATCTCTCCATGACGCGTGTATTAGGTACTCAAAGTTTTTGATAATCATGTATCGTATCCATTTACTAGTATTGGAAGTACTCATATTTTATACATACGTTTTAGGTATTATAAAAATTATTATAAATTAACTATAAAAAAAAAATAGTTTGGCAGATGACACTTAGGTTACCAACTCAATCAAAAAATTCAAAAGACAATCGACATACTACATAACAATTTGATATGCGTTGGTTTGAAAATCAATGCGAAGAAAACCAAAATTTTGTTCAATAGCAGCTTTTCCGATCCAGATTAGTGATGGGAAACATATCTGGAGTATTGCCAGCTAAAATATTTGGAGGTAGAGTAGGTTTATTATGTTTTATAACTTCGCAATTTTTTGCACTTTTTACTACACTGATACGCCTCTTTGTCTGATTACCTCGCATAAAATTATATCAAATGATATTCATTTCATATACGTAGTAATAAATAAATATATGGATAATATATATATATTTTTTTTTTAATATATTACATCATTGTCATCCTAGAGCCGGAGTGCAAAGTTATGGGACAGCAACTATACCTCATCGAAGAGGTCATGATATCCGAATGAGAATGGCTGGAGCAACATTCAAGTCTATGCAGATTGTTTGGTATTGACGGTTGTATTAAGTTAACACCAAATGTTGCATTTTGACAGTGTTGCTAATAATAGCATAATACAAAGACTCATCGAAATTGAATCGAATACTGGGTAATCTATGGTATACAATGAGAAAATAAGGTGGACCATACTAACTTTAAACAAATTTAAAATAAAAGCGACATTGAACTAACTCATGCATGTGCATCATATGCTTAAAAACTGTATGGCCAGCTTTTTAAGTCAACCAGATTCTAATGTGTCTGAAGTCATAAGAATACTGGTGAACACCAGTTTCTTGAAGATGCCGTGTGCTGTCTAAATGCCATAAGTAAGTATTGCTACCAAATCTACACCCCGAATTAATGCCAGACTTCCCTATTGTAAGCCTAAAAATAATCAGAAGCAGATCAAAAATACCTATAGAATAAAATCGTAATTTATTCTAACTTTTCGCAAGTGCACCAAACATAGCCATTGGCATAATACTTAAGTGTTACAACCCTTATAGTTAGAAATTAAACTTTTAAGCCTTCGGCAAGCGGTCGCCAAATGATTCGAAGAAAGAATGCTTGGAATGTTTCGCCAAGTAAACTAAAAAAAGATAACCAGAAACCTTACAAGGGAGAAACTTGGTATAAGTTACTTTGTTAGAAGAAACTTAGTAAAGTTTGTAGGATTGTGGGGTGTTCGGATTTTATAATAATATCATTATTTTTAAGGTTAGAAAAAAATCAATATTTTCTCTAATATTACAATCAATCCAAGGTACTTACTAGTCAGACACATTGTTGAAAAAGATTTTTAGCAATAAAACATTATAATAGATCGCAGTGGCGAAAGATGGAGGTAGGTTGTTTAGATCCGACATAAACAGTGCATGATTTATGCAGGGTTTAATTAAATTTTAAAAACTAACCAACAAACTAACTATCTGCAAATTGTAATATTAGTTTAATGAAAACAAATAAGTAAGTATGACTGACAAAGAATTGTGTGCACGATTTATGTCAGATCTTAACAGCCTATCTACACCCTTTTCTACTATCTATCTCTCTATTTATTACAATATTCCTTTTTTATTCCACTTGTTAATCCTTTATTAACTGCAAGTTTTTCAATTGCGGTTTTTTTTAACCTTTCACGGTTTATAACCTCAAATTTGTTGCCAAAATTGTTTTTATTGCTGGTTTTTTTTTTACATAATATATGGGTTGCAATATTTCAATGACATCGCTTCATTGGCATCATTTATTCAGTCTGAAGACAACATTATCTACAATCATCATCAATCTGAAGCGAGATAGGCAGCCAAAACACCGTGCACAGCCCACGAGGCTCATTTCTGGCAAATAACCATTCGATTTTAGTTTATAGCAATGTTTAAAATTATCCTACTCAATAAGTAACTATAATCAATCAATACCGTATTATAATAAATTAAGGTAATACTATAACTATATTCCAACGTTATCCGTGATTTGATGTACCGGACGTCTACAAAACCAAAATCCAATAATAAGATGAAGATTAAAAAATACAATCACTGTGTTTTCTTGATTTTACTGCTAAATAATCGTGTATCTACAAGAGCTAAAATAAAGCATCCTTGCACCATTCCGATTTTTCAATATGACAATAACATGCTGTCATTCGTATAATATGTACTCCTATATTTAATTATATTAAAAAAGCTTTAAAAGCTGCGTGTAAGTATCAGTGGAGCTACGTACAGATGCAATCTGATTGGACGTTTATTGCGTCGTAAATTTTAATGTAACTAGTATAACTAATTTGAATGATGGTATACAAACAAAGTTAAGGTAAATTTTATTCGCCTGCCAGGAAAACTAATTATCTTGAAGGTCGTTTTTAAATAATATTAAACGATACGCAATGTAATTTGACGAAACGAATATTTATTACGCTCATGGTTTCTTCATTTAGTATTTTTAAATTATAAGATTGACATGTATTTTATGAGATAATACATGCTACAATTAACAAATGTCATAATAAAGAATAAATATTTTTTTAACTCTGTACATAATTGAAGAGCTGAGGAATGGAGAAATATATTATTCTCACCGATAACAAAGCTCGGTAAATAAAAATGTGGCTTAAAAAATCTGTATATTATTATTCTAAAAACAATAAAATGGAAAAAAAATATTGATAAGTAGGTATACATTGTTATTAATATTTTAGATTTCTGAAGGAGGACATGCTGCATTTGACGGAACATGTATTCCGGATGAGAGTGGGACACTTCGTACCCTTGTGGCACAGCCTCAATGGTTACGTTGCCGCGGCCGGTCCTCCCTCACCCTGCAGTGGTGCTACGAAAGAGATATACGCGCTGCAGGTCTGGCATGGAGGGAGGCGCGTGAGTTGGCGATAGACCAAGTGAAGTGACATGAACTTGTGCTTGGGTGGTGAAAGAAGAAGAAAATAAAAGAAGGAGGACATGTAAAGCTGAAACTTTTAAATTAGATACGTGCCTATACCAATAATTACACCATTTATCCAAGGAAATTTATGGAGTAGGTATATTCCAATTCCAAAGGAATGAATTACTTGAAATATTTCTCATAAAATAGTAACATGCTTGTTTACCCTTTTTCGAATGAACAGATAATTTATTAGGGTAATGTAAAAACTGCTTTTAATTCGTTTTGTAGTTAGATATATTATCGCACTTGCACTTCTTTACCACTAAGCTCCTTAATTTAATTTTAAAGTTGGTTTGCTATAAAAATGTTGAATAATTGAAAATTTTGTGGTTTCATTCTCAAAATCGATAAGCACATTCAAGTTTTTTATACGTGCCATTTTTATACAACATTAAACATATAATGCTCCTCTATCTCTTCATATTTTTTTATGAAAATTATTGTTTTGATTCACTTTCTTTTCCTAAAAAAGAAGGATTTCTTCAACATCTTTGGTTGTCACATTATTTTGCTATGCAGAATTGAAAAAAATAGAACATCGCCTTCTCTATGAAATGTTCCATTAATTAATCAGTTATATCAATTAGAAAAATGATTAACTTCGTCGGATATCGTTAGGTATATATCGTGTTGCTGATGCAACTGCTATTTTTTTTAATTAAAAGACAAGGACCAATAATTGTGCGTTTAAGGTCATTTACCTGAGGATCCTTGAGCCCAAATAAATTGTAATAAAAATTGAATCGATTGAAATGTTATCTTTGTGATAATTTCCGGTTATAACCAATTGTTGTCTAATTATATTTAATTAGGAAAAGTGAAATCATTTTATATTTTGTTATAATTTATTTATTTTGTAGTGAATAAAAAAATTGAAGTGTTTACATAATATTATTATATACTAAATGGAAATACCTACAATCATCTTCTTTCAGTATCGTCCTCTATCAAAGTTTGGCCATCAAATTACAGTACATTCCCCTCGTGTCCGGAAACTTTTAAGTATGCAGTTCGCCGTTCGAGAAATGTTGAATCGGAAATATATAGGCGTATATTAAAGACCGTCCAACCTCTTTGGGTCATATAGTACTGACATAAAATTCATGTCTAAATAAAACACGGTTCTTGTTGGTTTACACTTTACAGCAGCAAACAATTTTTGAAAATTGTAAATATACTGGATTCTTATTAGGTTAAGTTTCCATTCTTGAATTCATCAGTTTTGCCAAAATCAGCTATGAAAATTGAATTATTGTTTATATTGAATCTACTACAATTATGCGGTCATCTCAAACATCAGCAAACATTTTTTATAAATAGCCGATATACCGGATTATTTGTTCAGTTAGGTTAAATTTCTTTTTCATGCTTGAATTTTACCAAAATCATATAGAATCATTGAATTCATATTGAATCTTAAAAAAATGGAGACCGTATAGTATACGGTCATCTCTTTCTGATAGAAAGCTCACGGCGAACTGTGCCACGGTGAAATGTTTTCCGTACAATTTACATACCCCATTCCCCCATACTGAACCAGATCACTAGCGTCTTGGACATTGAGCCACTTACATTGGTTCTATGGAGAATCTTCTTTTGCTTACGCCTCTGCTACCTCTACATTTTCTCGTATTATAGTATTATTGGATGAAATCCTATTTCTCATTGCAGAAAAGATGGCTGAAATGTGCAGTTATTATTCTCTTTATCATTATACTCGTAGATGGCAGAAGACTATTAAATAGAATGACCTTTTTGTCGATCCGCATTTCGCCGAGAGGTAATTTGTACGAATTTTTAAAATAAGTTCACATAATTTATTTCTGATGTAAAGATGATCTGAAGACATTAATGTTTTCAAAATAAGTAATAGTAAAGGTACATAATATACTATATACTTAAATAAGGTTCCTTGCGCATCTATTGTATACACAAGGCTGCTATTGATGGCTATTGGTAGCTTCGAGGGTAGTTTATCAGATTTATGTATTGAGGCGGTCAATTGTTATAAAAAGTTAACTGTCTCTAAACTGTCCAAAAGTGCCATGTTTAACAGCCGCCTTCTTGGCTCTGTTAATTTTTAGAACGAGATAGAAAATTTTGACAGTTTAGACGGCTTATTGTAACAATTTTAATACCTCAATACATAAATACTACCATATATAGCCGCCAATAGAGATTCACTCGTACCTTAATAGAATTTATTTAAATATTTAAGTATAAAGTATAACCTCGTTTTTACGTGCCCGGAATTCACGTTTTCCCGGCAATTGCGTGTATTTTTTTCAGTCCCGATGTATTTCAGTACATTTAATACCCGCATCTACGTTTTTCTTTCCCGCGATTTACGTCGGAAATATTCAAAATATGCGAGTTACGCGCACTTGACGATGATTGGGTGTCGTGACATTTGAACGATTTTTCAATAAAAATTTAGTTGTTTTTTAATAAAACGTTTTTTTTTTTTAGAAACATAAAATTTAAATGTTCTTTTTTTCAATACCCCCCTTTTACATTTTCCCTCCAATTAGGTTTTTTTTCTTCAGTCCCTTAAAAAACGTAAAATAGGGGTTATACTGTATTTATTAATATGATGATTTTATAGCTAAATCAGAAATATTATCATAATATAATAATTACAAGATAAAAATAACTTTTTATATACAACGTTTTTAAATTTTCTGTTGAATGATTATGCTCAATATGCTCAAACTTGTACTTGATATGAGGTAAATAAAAAACAAACAAAATAAAGATATAGAATACTGAAATATCATTTTGATTTCCATAGTACGTATATATTAATAATTTAGTTGCTAGGACCACCCCCTTAGCAACAAATAATAGTCTTTTACTTTTTACGGATTTTTCTGAAATAACTTTCCATACAAAACAGAATTAACTGAAAATGAATTCAATTCTGCTTAAAGATGGCTAAAAGTATTAAAATAATGCATTGGCATCGTGTTCTGATATATTCTAAAAGTTTCAAATGTCTAGCTAGTCGGGAAGTTGGTTCAAAATCGATTGCAAGATTTGTACTGGGCAAACAACCACCGGACAAACAAGAATACGAGCTAATATAAACGTTGTAAAATACATGAGTACCAGAATAAGCGAGAGAGAGAAAATGACGTAGATAATCCACCTGGTAAGAAATACGACAAAATCAAATAATATGTATGTGTTTGTAATAGTCAATTGTTGATGAAAATCGAGGAAAATAAAATGTCAGTAAAAATGATTTATGGAAAATTTAAATATAGGTCACTCGAGTCCGTGAACAGCCTTCAGTGATTGAGGTAATCACGAAGAAACGCTTTACGTGGCTGGGACATGTGTTCCAGATGCCTCCAGAGAGTGTGAAACTTCGGGTTCTGTCGCCGTGGTCAGCCCTCCCTCACCCTTCAGCGGTGCTACAAAAGTGAACTACGCGTTGCAGATCTTGCATGGCAGGAACCGCGAAAATTGGCGATGGACCGAGGGAAGTGGCGCGATCTTATGCTTGCCCCATGCCCCAATGCTAATGCTAATAAAATAATAATGCTGTGTTCGAATCCTGGGTCTGGCAAGTACACATATTGTTTTTCAATTTGTGTCTGTCAGGGTATGGACCTAATAGGTTGAGCAAGTGGCTGACATCCATTTCTCGTAAAAAACAAAATCTGTAGATACAAACCTCTACTCTGTGGAGGCCCATATATGATCGTATTAGGATCGGACATGGTCAAAAGAAAAAATGTATGCCCCAATGTTGGGGCGTGACAGGGTGAAAGAAGAAAAGAAGTGAGTACTTCCACGATGGCTAAGCCGTTCCCACCTCGGCTTTTAATTTCAAAAGTCCCCGATTCGAATCCCGGGTCTGGAAAAATTCAAATATTATTTTTCAATGTGTGTTTGGCATAGATTATGAAGAGTTGAGCAAAGTGGCTAACATCCATTTCTTCTAAAAACAAAAACAAAAACCCATTAATACAACCTCTACCATATATAATAATAGATTCGTACGAGAGTTTTCATACAATTTATATGTATGTAACCATTCAAAACCGTACGAGTAATGAAACTCTTGCAATAAAAATATTTTTTAAATCGTGAGGTTTTATTGATATCAATCTTTATAATAAAAGCTATTCCTCCATTATCACGTATATAGTGCATAATTTCTGCGCACTGTAGGGATAATTTTCCCATGACAGTATATACGAAAATTAAAATTATATATAGAATATTTAACTAGGCTTCAACTTAGAATAAACGTGATCATGTACATCCCATTAGCAAGATCAAAGCAAAGCGATCCTTATTAAATACATATATTATGGCAATGTCATAGATAGAATATTTCACTGTGTAGTCAAATGTATGTTTCACTTACTTACACATTGTATTATGTGAACAAATAGGATTTTTAAAAAACGTTTAATTCTACATATCGGTTCATTAGTCGGTAGTAGGGAATCCAATCCCGAGCCGAAATTCTGATCTCGGGATTTCGGGATTACAATTTGACAATCCCGGGATTGGCATTTTTTCCATTGTTAATATAAAAAAATTATAATTACAAATAACATTGATAAAATCGGTCAAAAATAAATCTAGTATAATTTATACAATTTAAGACATTTATTGTTAATATTGTATACGTTCAATCTTGGAAATACACAAGTTTAACGGAGTAAATAATATTGTAATTTAAATAATAATGTGAATTCAATAGGAGATTGCTGTTTCTAATAGTAAAGACTTAATGAATGGATTAGCGATATTAAAGCAAATAATCATGGCGTACTTATGGCCTTTCCGCTTCATAAATCTAATTAGTCAGACAAATATGAAACTGCCGTAAAACGTATGATATCATGGTGGAATTACTTTGTTAAAAGTGCGAAGCATTGTTTTTTTCCAATCTTTCCATTTTTAATAAGTTACGTGAAAAAATAAAATGAATCGGCAACCTACACGTCATGGATATAAATCAAACTTCATTCAAACTCAGTTTATTTAAAATGTAGTTATTTTTTATTAAAAGTATTTTTTCTGTTATATTTTCGCTTTTATTTTATTTTCCATAAAAATTGATAAAAAAATCAATCCCGAAATCTTGGGATTATGTTTATCAATCCCGGGATTCATAGTTATCGAAAATAGCTCGGGATCCCGGGATCGGAATCTTTAGTCGGTAGTTATTAAAGTTCTCATACCACTATCAAGACTAGATATATGCCGATTATAATATAATATGTCATATTATGATATAATATGTCATAGTCCTTTACTCTTTACTTTCGGCTGTATGGATATTATCCGTGGCTCTATCCGACTGACTTTCTCTGAGGTATGCTTACATGCTGTAACTTAGAAGGGATCTTTATTTAGCTACATATTTTTTCAGACCTATACGCGGCGTTAATGTGAACTCTGCAATTCTTGGTGGTGTTGGCGCTTGTGTGTCTCTGATAATTACCTTAGAGATCGAGGGCATCTGTTGTTTGTTCTCCCAAGGTGCAGAACTAACCTGCCATTAGTGATGCCAATTGGGAGGGCAGTAACCATGTTTAATGAAATCGCTTCGGATATTGATATATTCCACTTGCGTGAGGTGAATTTATGTGTACGTTGTTTTATAAGTTTTTAAGACAGGGTCTATCAATAGTTCACTCTGTGTGCTTCCATCTACTTTTAATTTTGTTGCTTTATTTTATTTCTTTTCTTATTTTGTTTCTTATTTTATTACTTTTAATATTATTAAGTCACATTTCTCTGTATTTTTATTTTAAAAATTGTTAATATTTAATTTATGCCATGTCGTGAATGCTTTGAATTTGTAATTTGTTATGTTCATTATTTGTAAAATAAATTTGATTTGATTTGATGATATATGTCATTATTATGACAACTGAAATATCTATAGAATAATAAACCAATATATAGAATCTAATAAACTATTTCTTTTATTCAACGAATTAGACACAAGATTTCAGAAATTACCATTCTGTTTATACTAAATATAGGTACATAATCTGAAAACATCGCATGCATATACACACTAGAAAAAAACATTTTGTAGAAAAAATACGACACCTGATGGGACTTGAACCTGTATCTGCTGGATTCGCGCCAGTATGTTTTTCCAATTAAACTACGAAATATGAAATGCATATCGAATTGCGTTATAATATTGGCTATTGGTTTCAATATATAAAATTAAGGTAGGTACGAGTATTAATTAATTCCTTACTCCGCGAGGCGTCGCGGAATACTCCATTATTTAGTTTTTATAACGTACTTGCTAATAATTTTAATAAACTATTTCTTTTATTCAATGAATAAGCCACAAAATGTCGGAATGTACCATTCTATTAACTGAATATACATAATTTGAAAACATAAAATACACTAGAAAAAATAATTTTGCATATAAATTAATATTTTTTGACTATTATTTACTATGGCTTGGATCACGCAGAATTTAGTTGAATTTAATAAAAATAACAAACACTATCTAAACATTGTAGTCTTAGTTAAATGAAAACAAATAAGTATAACTGATTAAGTTTAGTGTGCACTATTTATGGCGAATCTTAACAGCATACGCCCTTCGCCACCTTTATATATTAGGTTATATTACATAATATTTACATATATTATTTATTATACACCTTTTGACACAGTTATTTCGTTTGAATTTATAATTATTATTATGTACCTAATTATATATTAATTGCCCATGTAGTTTTCTATTTTAATTAGCTAATTAAATATTTTATAATAAATAAATTTTCCCATATAAAATCAAATATCAGTAGTAATGTCATAGTTATTAGAGAAAATCCAGAATATATTTTCTAAATAAAGAATAAAACACACATAAAAATAGGTATAATATAAAATTTATTTAATTTAATTTTCATATAAAACAACACCACATTCAGTTTGTAGCAGTGAGCTAAGTAGGTTCTTTCATAAAAATACTACAAAATAATATATATAATACAATACTTATATATATATATATATATAATACTTATAACGTTATGAAATAAGCCCACCTATTTTCAAAAAAATTGAAGCTTTAAACATTCTATCAAATGAAAATGAGAATATAAAATACTTGAATACTTGAATTCGTAGACTCTTTGTTAATAAATAGTTTTTTTAATACATTCACTTTAGGCGTAATATTTATAACCAAAACAAATAAAACAATATTTTAATATGACATCAATTAGTTAACAGACAACAAAAAAATAATGATTGTACAAAAACTCCTTAACTAAAATATAATATTTAATCATATGGCAACATTCAATAAAATATATTATATTATCTACCTACACAAAATAATCATTTCAGAATACTGTCAGTATTAAAATACATAAAAAAATATCCGTATGCCGTATGGTAACACCGAATTAATATACAAATAAAAATAATTAATTAAGAAACAAAATTTGAACTATGACAGATAATATAATAAAACAATTTTCTGACTAGCTAACATTTATAATTCACATGACGTACACTTGAATATTTTAATATTTTTAATGATCTTACATTTACACAACATATTATGCTAAACTATTCTATATTATATAATAATTAAATTTATCACAAAGTAATTATACCTAGTAATAAATATCGACCAAGCACAAAAATTATTATATTTATGTCGTCATATTTATTAAAAATACATATTTGGTTTTAAATTAATAATTGTATACTTGAATTGAAGATTCTATTAAAGTCATGTAAAATTAAATAAATTATATCTAAAATATGACGATAATACTAATAATAACTAAAGTATCGACTTATTTTGTATATTTAATAGCATTTAAGCGTTGTAATAATATTGTTTTAATTAATAAAATATAAAAAAAACAGTATAATATTATATTATTAGAGATTTTTTAAACATCTTTCACAGTATAACAAAATAATTAAAATTAAGTAAGCTTCACAGTTTAAAATATTTGGTTTTAGTAAAGTTACCTACTCAACATGGCAGAATATATTTATAAATACATAATAACCATACTTTGTTTATGAATGTACTATAACGTATGTATATATTATTTTGTACTGTTGTATTTTGTTAACAATTTTACAATCTATACCTATGTGAATAATTTATTTTGAATTTTTTTTATTTGAAAATCTGTTATTTAAAAAAATATTATATACTAGGTAGATACCTATTTTTATATGGCAAGGCACTATCTTTGCGTCAGATGTTTAAGAATCATTGATTTTAATTAAAACTAAATAATCATTAAAAAATCATTCTTCCGTCAGTTTCTATAATCATTATCACAGAGTATAAAAACTGTAACACTCGTAAATAAAATTGATAAGAAACTAGTGAAGTAATAATCATAATTATAATAAAATTATACATAAATATCATTTTTATAAAAATCATTTCAATCCATAAAATAAAATGTAAATGGAATAATAATATCACCATTAAATCATCACAGAGCTAAAGACTCATAATTTTTTTTTCTTAATTTGTAAAAATAATATTTTTTTTATTCCAAGCTAATCCAACCCAATTGAATATAATCTTCAACGACATCTAGCAAACACTGTCTGTATCTATTAGTTTTTGCATCTCCGTTAAAGGGTTGAGTCTTTGGTAAATTCACAGAGCTAGAATCGCAAGTAACTATAGGTAACGTGACAATAGCATTCAAGAGGCCGTACATTCGGTATGACCAAAGCTCAGCATTTAATCTATCATACGTAAACTTACGGATATAGTCTTCGTTTCCACCTCCAAGATAATCCTTCAAAAAGCTTATAAGGTACTTATAATACGACACGAAAATAAAATTAAAATTCAATTTTCGCACTTTCGATTGGACGCTAGTAAATATGACGTGTTGGATGTCCATAACGATAGAGCCAAACCGGCTTCCTTGGAAGTCCACAAACTTGGCATCGATTGGCTTATTGGTTCTATCGTATGTGAAAAGTATATTGTTTATCCACAAGTCTCCGTGAATGAGCACAGCTAAATCGCTCTTTGGTGCCTCCATAAGGAGGGGCACGTATTTATTATGATCATTTGCTATTTTCTGTAAACATTCTAAAACATTTTCATACTTTCCTTGATCTTCTTGTAGTTTTATTACAGCAATGGCATCGGTAATACCTTTTACTACAAATAATTTAGATAGTTCGTAGCTTTCTGGTCTATTGTACGGGTGGCAAAGGCTTGTTTTCATTGCTTTAAATCCTTCTGGATCGATTTTCTGCATAGCTAATGATGCGGCATGAAAAGCCGCTAATTTCTGTAAAATAAAATAAAAATAAGTACTATTTTATGGCGAATACTCCCACATACCAGAGGCGCCTAGCAGAAAAATACGAAACTTGCATTTTTTTAAATAAAAATCGATGTTTTTTTAAATAAATATAAAACATATTAAAACTATGAATTAGTCAAAAATCTCTACGATTGAACATAGAAAACTTAATGAACTATACTCCCACATACCAGAGGCGCCTAGCAGAAAAATACGAAACTTGCATTTTTTTAAATAAAAATCGATGTTTTTTTAAATAAATATAAAACATATTAAAACTATGAATTAGTCAAAAATCTCTACGATTGAACATAGAAAACTTAATGAACTAAATTTTAATAATAAATATGACCATAAAATATTATGTAATAATAAGATGGGATCCTATAACAAATTCACATTTTATAACATTTTTTTACAATTATTGTTTAATGTTTTCAGATACACAGTTGTAAATTATTGTAAATTATTAAAAAAATGTCTCAAATTGCAAGCTTCGTATTTTTCCGCTAGGTGCCTCTGGTAGGTAAAGACATAAAAGAAAAATAAACTTTACTGACACTATGAAATTATCAAAGATCGTTAGAGGAAAATTAATTAACTGAATTTTATTAATAAACATGACCACATAATAATAAACAAAAGTTTTTTGTTTAGTATAAAATCTGTCTAGCTTTTTTGGTTGTAAGTGAAAAACTTTCTTTGATTTGTTTTTAGTTATCTACAATTTCCGTGGATTTTTTATCTCTTCCGTAGATAAAAAATCATGTTCTAATAGTCGTCTTTCGAATTTTGTAATCAAAAATTTATTTTCCCGCACATATTTGGATAAAATCTTCAAATCCCAATAACAACGCGGTAAAACTAGGGCGTAGATAATATTGTTATTATGTTTAAATCCATACACATTTCAAAATTGTACTGTTACATAATATGTAACATAATATACACAATATTATTGTGTATAATATAACAAAAAATATAAATACTTATATTTTCTTGTATTAGGTCGTAATATAATAAATAGCCTCTTTACAATGGCCCAAGACAGGCAAATTAATTTTGACACCCATTGTTGCATGTTGAAATACTGAGACAGTATCGAAAATGGGCAAACATTTGTCAACCAACGCGTATGTCGTACTTTTCAGAATGGCGGGCATCACATATGACCACTAACTTTTGTCTAATTTGGGCCATAGCGGCTAATAAAAATATTAATATAATGCTGGCTTTGATAATGGCCCAAATCAGACAAATGTTGGTGGACAAACGTTCTGCTAACATTTTTGAAAAGCGACATACCAGTTGTCTGACCCATGACTGGAAAATGTTTGCTGTCTGTTGACATGGTATCTGTTTTTCAACATGTATAAAAAGGCGCCAAAATTTGCCACAACTGGACCATTTTGAAGGCGCGCATTAGAAACGAAATATAAAATATTTACACCGAATGGGACTTTCCATACTTATTGCATTCTAGATGCTGTGATTTTCTTCATCGAATTTTATTTAAATTATTATTTTATCTACTATAATGTCTGGTATGAAAAATAATATTTTATTAAATCTCCTGCTCATATTTAGTACCTATCTAATTGACTTTTTATAGTTAAGTACTTGCTGCTTTGAGTTTGAAAACCAATCGTTAATATCATAGATTATAATAATATATATTTACCTTCATCACTATGATAGTTTGATCCAGGTCTAGACCTTGCAGCCTATCTCCCATAACGTAAAGTGCTTCTTTTAGGTCCTCAAGAACTATGATCTTGTGGTCGCTGTAGTAGTACTTAGGATGAGGCATGTCATTGTCGCAGTGCTGTCGTAGTCGAGGAAGGATTTCTTTGTACATTTGCTCCTCGTTGGCCCATACTTCTTCTGTCAAGAACAGCTTTGTTTTCTCGCCGTCTTCCAGTTGACGTTTTAGGATGAAGTACTTTCTAAAATCTGAAAATTAAAAATATATTTATTTTATAGGTTTTAATAACAGTACAATGAATTTATTTCTTGGCATTTTGCAGGATTTAACCTCCTCTGCTAGTACCCTTTAATAATTTCTATCAATCATTTAATTTCAATATTTTCTAGTTTTAAAGTGTTTACATCTTAATCCAGTTCTCGTCTATACAATGGACATATTTCGTGGTCTGACTCTCGATCACGGTCAGGATCTTTGGTATCATGTTGTCCAAAATTCATTTACTATCTCATATAATAGGTATATCGTAGTTATTATGGGTTACAGACTCTTCCAACGTTTGTTGTTCAATTAGTTTATCTATCTCATGATTATTTGTTTGTTCCATAATGCCCATTTTCTAGTAGAGCTCCAAGTATATTTCTTTCAAAGATTACCAATTTATCTTTATCATTCGGGGCAGTGTAAGATTCATGATTCATTAATCATTACCATAAGTCAGTACCAAAGATCAATATCATTTTAAAATCATGTACCTACATTCAGTTGTAACATAATATCCATCACATCATCAAGATAAAGTATTAATTAACAGTTCCAATTTTTGTTTCCTTTAACTAGCTAACATGCAAGTTGTTTTCAAATTAATCATGAGAAAGTCCGCGTATCCTCAACGTTTCACTTGATTCGTATTGCATCACTTACGGTCCGCCGCGGGAGTGACATAAAGATTAGGTATGAATCTACTCGATTTAAACTGAGACATAGTTTCTCCTTACTATCGGGAATAGGTTTTTGCATAGTACACAAATAATTTGACGATGAGTAGGTACATTAGGTGCCCAAAAAAAAAGACCAAAATCTATAGTTTTCACGACGGAATTCCTTTATAATGATACAAAGACAAGTTTTATGTTAAATTGAAATACCTCAGTATCCTCAGCCTAATAATAATAAAATTGTGGGATGTTATTTTTTGTTACTGTTATTTTTCATACTGACAGTTAGTAGTGACCACTGACGCCAAGTGATTATGGACCAATATTTTTGTAAATGAAGTTTACTTCATCAATATTTTTTACCCCACTAGTCACTTAAGGGGGTGATTTATTTACTATAATAATGGTCACGAATAATAGTAGGTAAATATCTAAATATTATCTTTTCAGAAGAAATAATATTTTAACAGTTTTAAATTTTTTCACCTGAACCCTGAAGGCAAGGGAACGGAAGGCAATTGATGCCTTTGAGATGTAGTGTTGGCGAAAAATGCTTCGTATTTCTTGGATGAACCACAGGACGAACCAGTCAATCATCGAGAGACTGAAGATAAAGGAACGGCCCTCGACAATATGTCTGAGAAGAATTCTGCAGTTTTTTGGACATATTATCAGGCGCGGACCGGACAACCTGGAGAGACTGATAGTTTTGGGTGGCCTCCAGGGAAGGCAAAGCAGAAGAAGAGCGTCTGCGCGCTGGAGCGACCAAGTGAAAGAGCTGACTGGGGGCACCATCCATTCTGCCCTGAGAGAAGCGGAAGATCGAGAAGGATGGAAAGTTTTGGTCGCTCAAAGGATGGCGAAATTCAAATATGGTCACGATCCTCAGCCCTGAGTGCACGACCAAGAAGAAGAAGAATTTTTTTCAAACTTCATCAATACCCATCAACTGCCAATAATATCAATTACCATACATTTTCAAAATTACATCGGTACCTACGTACGGATTTGGCGTCAAAAATCGTAATAATGACATATACATAATATAATTGAATACGTGTATTAATTAAGGCGCTAAGTACCAAAATAATAAAAACTGATATGTTTATAGAAAAATGTTCTACATACCAACGCCAATAACTTCAACTATAGTCTAAGTGCTTCAAGCAAGTCAAAAAAATACAGCAAAATAATTAAACCTGTCGACGTTGTAAGTCCGTTGGCGTGTTTTATTTATAATGGTATAAATAGCACTGCAGTGGTCAAAGGCATTCAATATAAAATATCTGACGATGGTGTGTTGACACTTGCGAGTTCTTAATACCTAAAATTATAGAAGCTGCCGTGATTGCTTCACACCGTAAAACTACATTTCTCAAAAGGTCTGCTTCATGAAATTTTACTGCAATGACTCGGTTTTTTGTAACTACAGGCAATACTACTTTTTGGTACTTAGAACCTTATTTAATACAAGTATTTAATTACTTTGTTTCAATCTTGATAAGCACCATTCGTAGTATTTTAATTGGTATATTACTGATTAAATATTAGAAAAATGTTTCAGTAGTATGACTTTTGTGAGATAGTCAAAAAAGTTTCTAAGTGCTGAGTCACTCGATAAAGATACTAAGCAGAATAGAGGAGTCTACTAATTGAAGGCACCCAGGTATGTATAATGACAAAATAAGAATGGCTACATGAATAATTGTCTAAATACATTGGAGATAATATCAATGAAGTTAGAGCACTAATAATTTCCATTACATCTAACTCGTGTAACTTTAAAATTGACCTCGCAAAGTGTTCAACCAGTGTGTGCTTCCCGTAATCACATAATATGGGTGTGAAACATGGACCCTAAGTAAAAGAGAGACTTAGAGCAGCACAACGTGGTATAGAGAGGTGCATGCTGAGCATAACGTGAAAGGACAAAAAAAGGAATGAGTGGATAAGGGAACAGACAGGGGTTTGCGATGTAATGTAGTTTGCTAAAAACCTCAATTGAAAATGTGCTGGACACATAGCTCGAAGAAAGAACAATCGTTGGACAAATTTAGTCATCCAGCGGTATCCAAGAGGTACAAAACGTCTGCGAAGTAGACCTAGAGGTCGCTGGAGCGATGAAATGATAAAGTTCTGCGGACAGTGACGTCCCGTGGGGGTAGGCAGATTGAGTGTCGCTTGGGGGCGGCAGGTACTCGAAGGGCGGCAAAGCGAGGAGAATCATTTGGAATACATAGAAATAGCTACCTAAACTTAGTAATAACGAAAATTCATTTCCATTAAAAAAATCTACTCACTGGTTTTATCGGGTTTGCGATATCTCGTTTACTTCCGTTGCCCTTCGATGTCTTTGGTGACCAGAAACGACACGTTCAGATTTACGAGTAATTAGTCAGATATTTTGTTAGTAATGTATCCATACAATGCATCTCTTAGATATTGGACTCATTAAAGGATGATAAAAATACTGTATAAAAAAAATGAGGTGGCATTTTGGCGCTGGCTAGGGGCGGCATTTTATCTAGAGACGTCACTGTCTGCGGATATAGGGGCAACGCAACGCACAGGACCGAGAGAAGTGGAATCAGCTTAGAAAGGCCTTCATCCAGCAATGGATAGATTCATAATGATGATGATGATGATATCTAAGTCGAGTGCGATTAGAAATGTTACTATTATTGTATTATTATTGTTAGCATGGAAAAATACGATTGTTACTGTATTTGAAGATAGTTGCTTACAATTTCCATTTGATCCAATTGCATCCACATGAGCTCTCTGAATGAGAGACATGTAATTGTCTCCTGCATTTGTTGCTTTCGAGAACTGCACATTGTCTATTTTAAGAAGTGAATCGTCTTCGGACTTCCTCAGTATATCAGCGAAGAGATTAATTTCTAGTTCATTTATGGAGTTGTTTTCTTCTTTTGAAATCGCCTCATTTTTCTGGAAGTAAAGAAAAAATAGATTAATAAATGATACTACATTATTTATATGTCTCTGTATAACGTAATGTATTTTTTACGACGTTTTTATTAGATCGTATTCTTGTTTGTCCGGTGGTTGTTTGTCCAGTATAAATCAGGCAATCGATTGTTAACTAACTTCCCGATTAGCGAGACATTTGAAACTTTTAGAATATATCAGAACACGATGCCAATGCATTATTTTAATACTTTTAGCCATCTTTAAGCAGAATTGAATTCATTTTCAGTTAATTCTGTTTTGTATGGAAAGTTTTTTCAGAAAAATCCGTAAAAAGTAAAAGACTATTATTGGTTGCTAAGGGGGTGGTCATAGCAAATTATTAATATATACATGCGTTACTATGGAAATAAAAAAATGAAATGTCTAAATGACATTTCAGTATTCTATATTTGTTTGTTTTTTTTTTTACTTCATATTATCAAGTACAAGGTTGAGCATATTGAGCATAAAAATTCAACAGAAAATTCAAAAACGTTCTTTTTATCTTGTAATTATGTCGTGTTAATGTAAGTATCTAGATTTAAAACAATAAATAAAATAATCTGTAGGTAGTATACAATAAATTATTTATTTTAAAACCCTGTTTATCTTATTGAAATGTACAAAAAAAATGACCCGAATATGATATTGATATAAAACACAAGATATCGTTATAATTTCCAATCAAAACGATTCATGCAGGCTGAGGGCTAAAATGCCAAGTGCCAAATTGATATTTTTCATTCGAAAAGTTTTAAAAATTTAATTGGTTCCAATAAATGGATAAAAACAAACTACAATGGTAAATTTTATATAATTTGACATTATACAGTAGTATTATTTCGTTTGTACTAAAATTTGAGAAAAGATTTAAAGAGTTTTATTTAATTTAATTTTATAATTTGACCATAAATCACAGTTATGTACCTTTTATGTTTAATAAATATTTCACATGTCATTAGTTTGTTAGAAAGTCGATTACCCCTCGCAACGTATCAATATTTCATAAATCGATTTCAAATCTCGTGCACATCTTATAAGCCGTGATTTACGAAATGCCAATAATCGTAAATTAACATACTTTTTTATTATTTTGCCCACATTAAAAGATTATCCTATTGGTTTAATGTAAAAAAAAACAACATTACAAAATGGTAGTTTGGGAAATAATCTAATACATGAAATATTTACACATATTATATAAAATAGAAAATAATTACCTAACTGATCTTTTCAAAATAAACCAAAATTTTTCTCTAATGTTAAAGACTTTATTAGATGTTTACAGAAGATTAATGATTACTCACTATAAAAAAAACCATAACATATAGTTAATATCATCATAATATTATACTACATTATATGAATCGTATATATATATAATAAAAATATATACAATACTATTAGATTTATGCACACAATGAAAAATATCATGTGAATTTGTCAGATCCGAAATCCAAATCCGAGATCGATGATTTCACAAGCCAACGGGTTACCACACGTTCATCTCCTACATCTGTATTTAATATGTAGTAGGTCTCACATTCATAAGCCGGTGCATTATGGTGATTGACATTTTAACTGATCTAAAATAGGTCCCTGTTAATTTTATAAATTTATAATTAACTGCCATTCTCACAGCTTGAAAGTACGTTTTTTTGACTAATCTCTTCATGTTTTGTTAAAAATAAAATATTGTAATCATCATTCCTTTTTATTATTCGTAACAAAGGAAAATATTAATCATACATAATTTGAAAACATTTATTGCATGGTATATGAAATATCTCCTAAAGAAATCTTTTTAGAAAAAAAATACGACTCCCGACGTAACCGCTGGATTCGCGCCAGTATACTTTTCCAATTAAGCTACGGACATCCTACTTAATTACTACAATTTAAACTAGTAGTTCTTACATGAAATGCTTATCAAATTGCGTTATAATGGTGGCTATCGGTTTTTGTATATAACGTATATCAAGGGAGGAGGTATCAATTAATTCCTTAATTACTAACCGACGCTACGTATCACTCCTTTTTTTAATTCTTATAACGTACTTAGATTTGCTACTAATTTAATAAACTATTTATTTTATGCAAATAATAATATTTTATTGAATAAAATAAATAGTTTATAGAAACAATTAATTTAAAACTCCAGTCTGTTCAATGTTCAGTTTGTATAATAGTAAAATTCGTAAAAAAAATAAACGTGAATTGACGGGATGTGTAAAGAAAATGTTATGATTTACCGCTCATATCCTCTCATAGAAATATCCTAACACTATCGTCCCTAGTATCTTTTCTATTGTACAGAAGTTATTATTTGTTATTTTAATATTGACAAAATGGCATACTTGGCTGTCAAATAATATATTAGTACAAAACTGAAACTTTTCATTATAAGCGTTTAAAATTTCAATGTCTCCTCGTAAACCAATAAAAGAATTTTCAATCGTCAAAGCCCATAATATTATATAAGAAAATAAAAGAACAAATATTTAAAATTTAAATCCAAATAATAATGCAAACTCTATCTGCTACATAAATTCAAATTTGGAATTGTTCAGAAAAGGTAATTTGAACAAACCAACTTTTTTTATATAGGTACCTCTATCGGTTGGGACCAAATACGAAAAGTAGACGAAACTTTGACATACATAAATATATATATATATATTATATGTACGTGTGCACATAGCTCTATTCACTTACTTACATATACGTCATATAAATAAATAAACGTGTAATTTTTTAAGAGTAGCTTGGGCTACCATTTTTTTTATTAAACATACTATAAGCAACTATATAATATTATCACTACCTATACATTTTGAACTTGACTGGACTTCGTGGGAACTTGAATTTTGCTGACCTACTACATTGTTTTCACTATCGTTCGAACACCGCTATAGAGTGCAATGCACTTATCGCTAATAGTGACGACAAAATATGCATCAGTTAATGTTAAAAGAGTGATTTCTTTTATACATATAATATAATATGCAGTTTATTGCATAAGCGATGTAAAATATTCCAATCAAAAAGTTTTCCGAAATTCTTCACACTAAATATAGATTGATTAATTCAATACTATTTTATTAATGATACAGACATCGCTTGTTGTAAATTAGAGTATACAATTATTTTTTCAGGGTCATCAAAATCGTAATCAGTAATTAATATTGATATATAAATAAATTATTTGCATACCGTTTAAATCCATGGTTTTCTATTATATATGAACATTTAGTTCAATGAACTGAATCGGTACGACGAATAATTCATTAATAAGGCCATTGCACCATGTAACCGATCGAATTTTATAGCCACATGCACATTATTTCAATTTTAAACGGCTTAAATTCGCTATAATTATATTAAAAACATATATTGACCAAGTAGATGCATATAAACATACTAAATAAACGTGAAGTTCGATAGTTTTGGCGTGAATCAAGAAATAGTAGGAAAGCGGAAAGCGAGAGAAAGCAATGCAATTGGCATTATGTAATTAGTAAACTCAATAATATCACCTGTAATAATAATAGTAAATTATACGTAAAACATTTCACCGTAGCACAGTTCGCCGTGAGATTTTTTTATAGAAAGAGATAACCGTATAATTTTATTAGATTCAATATGAACATTAATTCAATTTTCATAGCTGATTTCGGCAACATAAATGAATTCAAGAATGAAAAATTAACCTAACCTAATAAGTAATCCAGTATATCAGCTATTTTCAAAATTTGTTTGCTGCTGGCTTCCTGTAAAGTGTAAATCTACAAGAACTGTGTTTTATTTATACATGAATTTTATTGTCAGTACTTTACTACCCAAAGAGGTTGGACGGTATTTATACGGCCATATATTTCCGATACAACATTTCACAGTGAACTGTGATTCAACAAACTGCATACGTACACGTTTCTGAACACGAAAAATAATTAAAATATAAATAGAAAGTAACTGCGCAATAGAAAAAATTCATGGCTAAATAGTTTCACTGTAAGTGAAAGTATCGTAATTTTAGGTAAGGAATAAAACGTCTGCTTATTACAATAATGTATATCTTCAATTATCCTTTATAGAGATTCAGTACATTGTATTTTTACTAGTAGTAATATTTTCTACGTAGAATTAAATCATTATATCAAAAATTAAATCATTAAATCAATCTTCGTAGAGTTCTATTAGTTAAACTTTGGCGGTTTATTTATTTCTAGATGTGCAGACAGTTATTATTTGTAAATAATTAAATTGTTTATAATATTATTAGTCATTGGCATTACGTATTTGTGTTTATGTGTACAAAGACTTACAAAGTTCAATAATCTGTTATTCATTTTAATCAACGTCGCAAATCTTGATAGACGGGTATATTAGTAATTTAAACATGAAATATTGTTATATTTAAACGCAACTTTACTGAAGTGTCAAGGCGCTGGTGACTTACACGGAAAAATAGATCTAAAACAAAAAAAAAACGGTAGCGGATTTAACCATTCGGGGCAATATTTTTCCAAACAACGTCAACCGATAAATGACCAGGCACCCTGTATTTCAAGGGACCTACACAACGTCTCAAAAATAAGCTAAACTAATTTAAAACAACATTATAAATAAAATAGAAATTCAACCACTCGATTTGCAAACCTGTTAAATGCAATTTTTACCGAAAATGAGATTTTAATGGCATTTTGTTATAAAGTGTGTTTTCTATGCTCACACAAAATTTCAAACTGCTAAGAGCGGCATGCACAATCTAAAATTTCGATCCTAAGGATAAGTCACCGAAAAGCATGACTTAACTATAGACAATCCTGAGTATAGAGTTATGGAATCCTTAACCATAGACTACTTTTGTTATGAACACGCCCCCTTCTGTATTACCGTTTACCACTGACAGCTGCTGTCAAAATAAATTCGCATGTCTATAAAACAGTCCATACACTCAAATTCATTGTACAATGTATCCCAATATGGATATTGATAGTGTTAATTCGTTTGGCATGTACTTGCAGAATATTATTTTACTTTTATACGCCAATATGATAGAATGACACTTGACGCTAGTGTTACCATGTTAAAAAAATATCTTGTGGTGCCTGTGGAATCACGTAATCACGGAAACATAAGAGTATTATAATTAAATATTAATATGTATTTATAGTTATTGCATTTATAAAATGCAGTTGTCATATTTTTGTCATCGTTTAACAATTATAAAATAATTTACCTAAACTATAGGAAAGAGAATTTTTAAATATCGTATTATTTTCAATAGAAATGATCTTAACTAAGGACAATGTTTCTGCATAGTGTTTTCTGCTAAGGAAATTTTAGTTATGACAAATGTTTCTGCATTCCGCTCTTAGCCTATAAATAAATGCGTTATCGTTCTTCACACGAAACAGACAACTGCAGTTGCCAATTTTCCAATATCGTAAATGGAACAACGTTCCGTTCTTCATATATAAAATGGAAGCTAAAATAGTGTTTTAATTCATAGTGCAGCTTATTTGTAAAACAAAATTTTTTCCATGTGTATTTTTGGAATTGATAAATTCCGCTCGATAGTTAAATTATTAATTTTTTCTCCTTCCTGAATAATTTTCCCAAATGGAGTTAGCCGGTTTGCAGATTAAGCAGTCGAATTGTATAAATTAGAATTTAACTACAGTTAGTAGGAAAGCTTTAATATTATTATAAAACGGTCAATAATATACTAGTAAAGTAAAATATTTGAATATACTTGTATTTGTTATCTGCCGCATCAATACTGATTGATATTACCAGTATGAAAATTTAGATATTATTTTAGTCTAGTGACTAATCTTGACTTGAAGAAAATATTATTAGATGACTTATCTACTTTACAAAATCGACCTACCTACATGCATCGGTCGTTTGTTGACCTCTGTGCATTTTGTTGTAACTCTAAAATCTACATAATATTAATTTGGCCGAGAAAGCATTTCGGATACGTTGACCTAGTCCTAGTCCAATGTTAATATCGATACAAGTCAAGCTTGATGAATTGCATTTGAAAGTCAATGACTCTAACACGTGTGATTGATGCATCAACAATGTGTATATGAGTAGTTAATCAAATTTCCAATTCTGTTTTTGGTTAATTTTTAACGATGCTGTTAAGTTAAACTTTTTTAGTTTAGTGACACATTTAATGGTTAAAAGAATTGAAGGGTGGATTACAAAAACAACATATTATGTCAGTTTTGAGATTTGAGATTTATATGTAATTTTGTTTTTTAAAATGTCTATATGCTCTTATTTACCGTTCTTTCAAAAACAGTACATCACACGAGATAAAAGGTGGTAAATTCTTTTAATCCAGCAAAAAAATCATTTGATGACAAAAAACTTTCTACAAATACGTCAAATGACATCTGTCTATTACATATTTTTCTGATTGAGTTCTGACATAATATGTTATTTTTATAATCAACCCTTCAATTTTATAAATTTATTTTCAGATTGTAATGAATATTTTTAACAATCGCTAAATCACTTATATTAACGCCGAAGAAATAGTATAAATTGTTAAAATTTTTGTATAATTTTCGCAGTCTTTGCTAGTACAAGATTTGTTACATCTACAGATCTACTATGCATACAAATGTCGTGGTACTACGAACGTGTATCACATGAAGTCATTAGTTGCGTGTTAACTATAGCCAGTGTTTCCCAACTTTTTCGCACAGCATACTGCCTATTCAAATTATTAAATTTTCTTGGAACACTGAAGAATGCTTATGGACTGAATATGTTTTGCGCATTTCCCTCGAAAATAACAACGAAATCAAAAAGTCTGAACTACTTATAATTAAATGGTAACTTGTCAAATAGTTTATATTACCACTACTACTACTTCACCATGCTCGAGCTTTAACTCATTTAGTACTAACGTTGCGACTGGCGCGTTTGGAGTCGTTGGCCATTAGATGTAATTAACGTGTTATTTAAATGTGGTAATTAAAAGGTCAGCAGTGATTGTGCTTCCACAGAGTGAAGATTGTATTAACAGATTTATTTTTTAGAGAAATGGATGTTAGCCACTTACTCAACCTATTAAGTCCATACTCTGATTCCAAACAGACATTTAAAACAGTATAATATGTATTTTCCAGACCCTTGTACTCACGACATTATAAACTGATGCAGAAACCGTTTGGTCATCGTGTATACTGTGCATAACACTCGACGTTAGTTCTACAATACTTTAGTGGTAGTACAATACAAGTAGGTAACTTGATAATCATACAAATATTTCAAACAATTTTTTCAATTAAAGCTTACAGATTTTTTTACATACAACCCTAAACTTCGTATAATATAAAGATAGTTGGTATGCGAGAAAAAAGCGCTCGACTATCGACAAAACATAATTGGCTACATACATATTTTATAAGATGTAATATCACGAAAATTTAACTTCTTTTTGAAATGTTAACAAACGTATAAAAAGAATTCGCTGTATATGACTTTTTACTATAGTATCTACCTATTTACTAACTTCCATATGAGAAGAACAAAATTGGTGAAAATATACAAAAGTTACAAAGATTATTTTTTATTAGTTTTTATGTGACTTATAAGGGATATTAGATGATTTTTTTCGGCACCCTCCATCATCCATCACCATCCTCTCGTGATAAGCCATTTTGATAAGCTCTGGGCTGGAGTAAGCGTGAATAATCAACTGATAAATATGATATTATAGTCAAACAAATTTCTTCATAAAAATTATATTTCTTTCAAAATTTTCATAGTGAGTTATGACATTATTTGTATGAAAAAAATTAGTGGATTGAAGTTTCTATTTTTATAATTCCTTAAGAAGGTAACAAATTCTCATCACCATGTAGAAATAATATTTTCTATTGCTTACGTAAGTGTTGTCCATTAATGTATTCTAATTACCATGCCACTAACTACAAAAGAACAAAGTTTTATACGAAACAAACAAAAATTGCTAAATAAAAAAGTGTGCGAGAAATTTGATCAGTAATTGCAGTGTCTCTAAGCTCAAATTACTAATATATACATTTTTAATAATGTTCAAACACACTTTTCATTAATAGTTAAAAATTGGTAGTAATGACCTATGTTTTAATTAGAAATTGAAAGCATCAGCTGTATCATCTTTCAAGGTGCAAAACAAACTTGCCATTAGTGATGCCAATTGGGAGAGCAATAACTCTATTCAACCAAATCACTTTATATACCTATTGATATTATATTCCACCTACTTTAGGTTGAGTTTAAGTACAAGTTGTTTTATAATTTCTTAAGATAGGGTTTCTAAGTGGCTCATTTGGCGTACTCCCAAATACATACTTTATAAATTTTATATTTACTCTTTCTAATATTTTTATTCTGCTTCTATTTATTTTTTATTTTTTTATACTGTTGTAATAATATTTCTTACATTTTTCCATGTTGTGAACGTCTTGAATTTGTTATTTGTAAAATTATTTGTAAATAAATGAATAATATTGTAAATAAAGTATTTTGGTTAGCTATTACGTATGTACTAAGAAACTTTAGTTTATATTTATACTATAATTAACCTCTAAAATATTGTTCTTGAATTATTTGTAGCACATGAGAGAAAGCATGTGGAAATGTGTAAGGGAGTGAGCGAGATAGAGAAAAGGCTTATTAAGTATTCGCGAATAAACGCAAATTCTAAATTCGAAAAATCGAAGGAACCGTGTATTTTAAAACAAAAAAATGATAGTCTCATAATAGTTTGACAGATTCGTACAGTGGTATAATAGTGTGTCGCGTGATTAAAGTGTCAATAAATTAGCGATAGGGTCTAGTAACCTACCGTAACCTTAGGCAATATACACAACCAATCAAAAGTTAGAAAAGTTATGGATGCGGAAGAATCATCAGCTAAGCGTCGCCGCTTAACAAATAAGCGAGTTCAGATATGGCGAAGTCAGGAGACTAGAAAGATTTGGCCAGGTTGATGCAGCACATCACAGAAAAATAATAGAGTTAGAGAGAAAAAAGACAGTTAAGTTTTGATCAAATTGAGGTGCATGTCGCCTACTATCACGTGACGTACAGTTAGCTGCCGCTACGGAAAAAAACTGTGTAATGTCATTTTTCTTGGTGTTTAAAATGTTATCAGACTGATGCCTTCATCCCGTAGTACATTCTGAACCTTTAAACGAACATTATCAGTTGGGAAAATCTGATGAAATCATTTAAACAACAATGAGGTCACCTCATGTTGAACCGCACTGCATCGACACTTGCATGACGTTTTAAACGTTTTTATCATATTCCACATGTCTGCACATTTTCGAATCATGTCAAAATCACGTTTTTTGTTTTTAGTGGTTGGCACTATGTATTTTTTATAAGAATATTTTCTATTATCTATGGTCTGCAGGTTGAGTTCTGTTCAAAATATTATCTATGGATATAATATCGGAAGTAGGTAATTTTAACGTATGCACACGTAGAAATTGTTAAAATTAATTGAAATTAGCATGAATAATTAATAACAATTCAAAATATTAGCATTGGCACTCTCTCTAATTTAATTTAGAGAGGTGGTGATCGTTCAAAATATTCTGCAAAATGACGAAACCGTAGACTAAATTTGTCGCGTAGACAGCGTGACAGTGACATAACATGCATCTCAATTTGATCACAACTTTAGACAGAACATACACGTAAAAGTATGACTGACAGAGAGAAGACATATTTGATTTGATATTGATAATGTTGGTACTGCTAATATTTGCTACCACCTAATAATTACTTAAAATCATAATAACATGACAATAATAATAATGGAAAGTTACAAGCGTTAACGACATAATAATAATTATTATCTAATGTAATATTTATGTCATTTCAATTATTTCAAAATTAATAATGACATATTGATTATTTTTCAAATTGATAATAAAGTTTATAGGTTATTATTATGTAAGACATAGTAACTGATACAATAATAATTAACACATTGTTCAGCATTAGGTCGTTCATGCACTAATAGTTTTGAAAGATATTATGCATATTTCATATTATTAATAATTATATGAAAGTATTTATGATCGTTTGTCAAATAGTGAAAGTTTATCATTTATTATTTAAAATTTTATTAATATTGAAATAACTGTGTATCATTATATCATTTAAATACCGCTAGTATAAATGTATATAGTAGTAGATCGTTCGATTTAAGAAATAACAACAAAAGAGAATAAAAAGTCGCTAAAAGATTTTTATTCATTGAACCATGCCAAATAATGTGATAGGTAAAGTATTGTCAATTTAAAGACGAATAAATGTATATTAACATATTTTTTTTCTCATTGAATCATGGCGTTGTATTTTTTTTTTAAATTGCAATGAAATTTAAACTATGTAGTTAAATTATCTTTATTTGAAAATTATTTAATGAGTGGTGTAGAACCAAATTTTATTTCAATTTAGTCATTAACGAAAAAGCCATTAGTTTTTTTTTTGGTAAAACACATTGTCATTGGATGTACATAAGTACATGTGCTAAATTTTAAGAAATTCAACGAAAATATTTTTTTATAAAAATGTTATTTTGTTTTAAAAATTTATTTTTATTTATAAGATATAAAAAATATGAAAATATCTAAAAAATAATATATTTCAATTTAAAAATTTAATTGATTAGGTACCTACTGTTTACCTGTTAGAAAATTTGCGAGGTTGATATATTGCGACTGACTCAATTAATTAGTGGTCACTTTTATACATTTTGGCTCCATCTCTATTGGAAAAGGAATTTCTTCAATATATTTAACCTAATATTATTATAATCGTTATAAACGTAATTTGAAAAAAATATCTAAATATTACTTATTAAGTATTAAAAATACAAAAAACATCAAACGTATAAATATTCAATGTTGAGCATATTATATTAATTAGTAGACATCCACTTACTTACAAGACGTGGTACTATACGAAAACTAAGTGATGTGTAATAGCCAATTCCTATTTTTCAGTAGGCACAGATAAATCAATATATAGCCTGAAGATGGGAAAAGATGAAACCCACGTCTCTAAAACAACTTGTTGTTGACACCATTAATGCTGTGAAATAATATTTCACAGATATTATTTACTTTGAAAAACCTAACAGAAAACCATAAGTTCAGTGCTTATAGAGAGAGCTATATACATTGCGTCATAGCTAAGTTTGCATTCTGTGCAACACTGAAATACATAACTGAATGCTTCGTTACGAGAAACAATAAAATGCAGCTGTATTGCAACGGCGAAGGTTATACTATTTATTATATCATCACGGAAATGAGCCATAAAGATTATACTGCATAAAAACCTTATGGTTATCAATTTTATAACCATTAATAATTATTTACACTACAATTATTAACAATGACCATCAGTGTAGTGTGAATTTTATATTCTTATTAAAATGCAGTATAATATGATTTAACATGCTTAACTATGTATGATAAAGTGTGTGGTATTTAAAGAAAAATATTTTCATTATGTATCTAGGACCTACGTATATATATTTATACTAAGTTTTATGGTTTTTATTTCATTTAAGGGGGGACATGCTCGTCGAAGGTCAAAATTGAGTTTTTATTGTATTTTCAAACCATGATCCTGGACACTCATTAAGCGTTGTAGATAATCCATTTATATAATTTTGAAGCCTTATTATCTTTTATAGTTATTTTAAACATTTGATGACTGCACGAAGTATTTTTGTTACATAAAATAGTATTCTTTTAAACCTCTCGCTCTAATGTTTTAGAATATAGTCATATTTCGGTACATAACTGTGCAGTGGTGTTAAGATTTTTTACATTTATTAATTTTTAAACGCATTAATAAAACCATTAGCATAATTTATTACGAGATAATTTTTGTAAAATATTCACGATAAAAAATTATATTGATAATCTCTGTGATCCCAAATTTGACAAGAATTAGGTATTTTATTATTCAAAAAATCGGCAAGATTAACACATTTGAAGATAATTCTAAAGATATTTATTATAAGCTATATCTTTGACCATTCAAGTGTGATAAAAATCTTATGAATAATGATTGCTTTATAACAATTATTGACCTAAGAATAAGGTAGTGTTTTTTTGAAATACGCCATTTCTTTTGTCATTCCCTAGTGGTTAAGCTACAACATACGGCCGTAGCCATAAAATGACAAACTATAATTAAAGTAGGAAGTAAAATTATGTTAACGTGCGTGTTTGAACATGTACCTAACCGATTTTATTTAAATTTTTTTTTAAACGGTACATGTTCAAACACGCGCGTTAATATCATTTTACTCCCTACTTCAATTATAGTTTGTCAATTTATGGCTACGGCCGTATGTTGTAGCTTAACTACTGGGGAATGACAAAAGAAATGGCGTATTTCAAAAAAACACTACCTTATTCTTAGGTCAATACTTATTATAAAGCAATCATTATTCATAAAATGTTTATCACACTTGAATGGTCAAAAACATAGCTTATAATAAATATCTTTAGAATCATCTTCAAATGTGTTAATCTTGCCGATTTTTTGAATAATAAAATGCCTAATTCTTGTCAAATTTGGGATCACAGAGATTATCAATATAATTTTTTATCGTGAATATTTTACAAAAATTATCTCGTAATAAATTATGCTAATGATTTTATAAATGCGTTTAAAAATTAATAAATGTAAAAAATCTCAACACCACTGCACAGTTATGTACCGAAATATGACTATATTCTAAAACATTAGAGCGAGAGGTTTAAAAGAATACTATTTTATGTAACAAAAATACTTCATGCAGTCATTAAATGTTTAAAATAACTATAAAGGATAATTAGGCTTCAAAATTATATAAATAGATCATCTACAACGTTTAAGGAGTGTCCAGGATCATGGTTTGAAAATACAATAAAAACTCAATTTTGACCTTCGACGAGCATGTCCCCCCTTAATATTATTAGAAAATGTAGGTAGTAAATCAATAAGATCTTAATGAAGACACTCGTATTAAGAAAATAATACTATCGACTAAAGGTATTAAGTGTCGCACTGCCTCAAGGGTTCCGTCGTCGTGGCAAACCCTCCCTCACCCTGCAGCGGTGCTACAAAAGCGATCTACGCGCTGCAGGTCTGGAATGGCGAGAAGCGCAAGAGTTGGCAATGGATCGAGAGAAGTGGCGCGAACTTGCACTTGTCCCTATGCCCCAACACTGGATCGTGACAGAGTGAAAGAAGAAGAAGAAAGAGATTAAAGGGCAACTATATGTAATGATAATTTGACACCTGGATCGCTTAAACTGATTTAAATGAAATATTGAAAATCATTCACCAATTAGAAGGTGAATGTATGCAGAATCGTACTAAACTGCATTTTGAAGGGGGGAAAAATCTGGTAATAGAAATTAATTTATAATACCGCAAATTTTGTGCGAGATTATAATGGTATACATTTTTATGTAATTTAAGATTGACCAATTATCAAGACATTTAATAAAATCACAATATGTATAATAAACGTTGTCTAACATTAGAGATTATAATATTAATAATGTAGATTATAAAATTATGTGAGTAAGTAATATGCATCGAACGTATTGGAAATTATAACTATGTTTTTAATAATTAGACAATTTGTTTGATTTCCATTTGAGGATTCATAATAAATGCCATAATTAATAATATAATATGTATTCGAATTTTCTCCATTAATTATATTATAACAACGTGAAAGTTGTCTACCCAACTGATAAAATGCTTTTGAACCAAACATGATAAATATCCCGATAATTTAAGTGTAACATTTCAGTTAACTACCAAATTATTAAGAAAATGTAATAATACAATACGAAAGATAATACAGTATTGGAGTCGTAGCTATTTAGCCTAGAGCATCTGTCAAAATGTCAAATTACTGAATAATTATTTACTTTATAACTTGATTTTTCACTCATTATTGTTGTCTGATGAAGTTTTAAATTATGTCCCTTTATATATATATATATGATTTTGTAGTTAAATTCAATCACTTAGGTGTTTTTGTTTTGTTCAATATTGAAATGTCACCTACACTTACGATACAATTAATGCAATTTAAATTGAAAATTTCATACTAAAATTAATAATTTATAACTAATAAAATAATATCTAAAATTACTTGTGTAAAAAAATACTTAATTTTTAGAAAAGATTAAAAACAATAAAGCTACGTCGCAAACAATTTAATAATTGAAAGTGAAGACGCAAAATATGGCTGAATAAATTTGCGATACCAAAAAAAGACATTTTATAATACGAATTAAATAGGTGTTTTAAAATCAAAAATACTCATACCATTTTAATTATCAAACCAACAGTAAAAGGGCATTAAATGAAGGAAATAAATATGTTACAATAATAATCAAATAATTAATATTATTTTACGTTTTTTTAATGTGTATTACAATATTGAATTAATTAATAGATCTTACCTTGTAGCTAAATTTTGACATATTTTTTTCTACCGCACCATCAATATGCCCCATGATTATTGTAAATTAATTTTACTTTAAAATTTAAAATAAACTTAAAACTAACGTGTCTTTGACACTTAATTACCAGCGTCCAAACTCAAAGTGACACATTTTTTTACAGAAAAATTAGCATGGTCAAATTATTAATTAGCAATGAGTACTAACCTTTAGAACTCCATTGGCTTGAGCCATTTTTATGCACCGCCCCTTATCAAATAGTGCACTAAATTATGCCGGAAATTATATAACTGTCCCTCTTTCGAATTTTTTTATAATTATATCTTATAGTCACTTTTAATCCGGCGTGAGAATTATTTTTGTTAGTAAAAGTTTGATAAACGGGTTAGTAGGACGACGAGGCGTCTGTACTAACTATCTGGAGCGAGGATATGCACTTGACTCTGTGACGGGTAGCGCATGCTAGATGCACTGTGTCGCCTATTGCCATGTATAAGCTAGATATAGAAATTTGCAACCTTGATTTCATTACGTTGAATGCAGCTATTATTGAGTAGTATTGCAGCGGGTGCAGTCATAGTAATTTACGATGAACGATAATTCTATCATCATTAATCAAATAAACAATATTAACATTAGACAATAGAAATCAAGTACAACTAACCGACTTAGGGTACAATTAAATATATTCACTACAGTTGCGTTTACTAGGGTACAAATAATATGCACTTAAAAATATCAAATAGAATTACAACGATTTCATAAACAATTATTAAACAATTATTTTATTCAACTAATAATTCACAACAATTGGGAATCAGTTGTATACAGTAATAACTATTTTTATTATAATTAAATAGGACATACGTGGCTTAATTGGTAAAACACATTGGCTGGAATCTGGTGGATGTGAGTTACAGTCTCAATTTAATAATAAATTAACGAAAATGCGTTTTATATAGTTATTATTAAAATGTTGCCATTAAATATTATATATACCTACTTATATATTTAATAAAAAATTTAAAAACAATTATTTTTCTCAAATTTTAATAAAATTCAAGCTATTATCAAAAAAAATATCATAATTAATAATATTGTAGTACGTATTACTTTTATTATTGTATTCAATAATTAAATTATTCTTATTATGAATGCTTAGCTGATGGTATATTTTTGATATCATCTATCAATGTCGTTATATTTGTTTGAAACTAATTTAAATCTATCAAATTATTTGTATTAAATACCTTCTATGTACCCACTCACGTATTTTATTTAATTTCAATAAAATTATTTAAATTTATTTAAGCTTATAGAATAGTTACACTTACTTTGTGAATAAATTACTGATAAAATCAATTTGTTGGCATAATGACATAATTTAATTATCATTATTTGATGGGTAATAGTCGTTGATTGTTATAACATAGGACATAATATTATTATTTATTTTGTTTTTGGAAATAATGGAAAAAAATATTTTATTTTTGTAATTCAATGTATGAATTATATTTTAAAGATTTCTTACGTAGTATTAATGATTCTAGCAACTCGGGAAATTTAAATAAAAATGTAGGATCAACAACGTATCCATCATAATACGTCGTAGCTTAGAAACTTTATTGTACATCAGATGACGTATTTTATTGAATAATAAAATATTGTGGTTATCAGGTAGATACCTAAGCATTTGTATGCTATTTTTTCTCATAATATAACGAATCGAGGAAGACAATATTTAGAAAGTTATTGTTTTAGTACCAAATCCTGGGTAAGTTAAGTGAATGCAAATTGAATTAAATTGTTATATTATGTAAGTCTAATACCCCGTTATAGTAATGTATATGGTTAACAAATCGTCATTAATTTGATTGAAGTAATCCGCCACTATCTAAACTTGAACTTTTTGTATGCAACGAAAATTAATGCAGAGATGCAACGAGCGTTCAAGGCTAATTGCCAAAAAATACAACGGAGCTAAAATGAAAAAAAAATAACTGGTTTTGTCTATTAACAATTCGTAGACAACAAAATAACGTTAGTAAGCGCGTTTAACTGTAGTTTGTTTGTTTTTTTAAAACTTGCAATTGTTGTTTATAAAATTTATAATACTTAGAGCAATATAGGATTGCAATTTTTACATATATATATTATATAATTTTAGAAAAATAATTCTATTGTCAGAGGGTACTTGATGGAATTTTAATTTAAATTCTAATTGAGTTTTTTATAGTTTTATACTATTCTGTTTGAGTATTTTTTTGTGACCCGGTTTTCGCCTTTCGGCGTCTTCACGTACTATGCATAACCACCAATGACAAATATAATACGGTTAAGTTTTATTTAATCGATGATTGATAAAAAACTCTCTGGATATCTTGTATTAAAATAATTTACAATGGATGAAGAAATCACTTGTACATAGTTGTGTGGAATTAATAGTGAGCTTTTCCAGTAAACATTTTCTTTCGAATAAAAAAGTGCTAGTAAAGAAGCTTACTGAAGTCAGCCTTTACTCTGCCCTGAGAAAAAGTAGAATATAGATGTTATTTCATTATATTAGAGAATTTTAAACAGCATTTTATATTATTATCTAAAGGTAATATTCAAAAAAATAAGTTTATTTATATTAAATAGACAAGGGTGGCAAGCATATTTTATTCGTATTTTTAAAGAATAACCAATAAAAGGCCAATTCCTATATTATTACTACTTAAGTTATTAATAAAAACTAATAAATTGTAACCATATTAATGGTTACACGGTTAAGAAGATTCAGAATTAAATAAATCACAACACATCTTTCTACACATTTTACATAATAATATTACTATTAAACGATTCTCTTATCATTAAAGGCATTGTCCTACTTTTGGTGTCTGTGTAAATATTACATATATTTACCGTAATTTTATCGTCGTAATCGGTTTTTAAATTTTTTTTATGTAGATAGGTTAATCTTTTCGTTAAAATTATTATTGATTTAATAAAAAAAATGCAATTTTATTTATTGAACATACATCATTCGGAAACACTTAAAAAACACATCCAATGAAGAAACTAGAAAATATGTAGATACTGAGTATTAGAACCCGTGCTTAATCAATTATTTTTCCACTTACATCATACATAAATACGACGAAGTTAACTAATAACTAGTTAAGTAGATAAACGAGACATATGGTAAGATTATAAGTAAAAAACATGTTCAAAAAGAAAAACTTAAAGACATTAGAGAACAAAATCACAGAACTAGTAATGTAACAGGTCACAGTGGAACCGTCAAGGCATCAATCCACGCATTGGTTTCCGGTTTGGCCTGGTGTATGGCAGAAAATGGGAATTTATACATAATAATATATATATTATATAATATTATGTACTTGTTGCATATCTGGCATTTCTTTCCTGAATAATAAATCAGCGATCCCTTAGCAGTTAGATGGTTGATTCCAGACCCAACAATTCCTATGTACATTTCGAGTTTACTAAGTGACTAGCTAGATAGACCAAGGAATATCGATATCATTCCAAGCAACACTGCACATGGATTTATTTTTCACCACATTCAGATAATAACTAACATGATTTCAGTTGGGAACGAGCCTATTTACGATGACCTTCACATTTTTACATCATTTCATTCATAATCGAGGATAACTGCATGATCTCAAAGAGGTGTACTCCGGGTTCCACCACCTTTTTGGACAGCTGCATAGATTCCGTCATCGTGGCCGATCATCCTCAACCTCTAGCTATACTACAAGAGTGATCTATGAGGTGCAGCTTTAACATAGCTAGTAATACAAATGAATCTATATTATATAACAAGTGATCATATTTTTAAATCTTATGTCAGGTTATAACACAAAGAAAAGCTCCATTTCATTATACACTTTTTTCAAATCTTAATAATATTCATTGTGATAATAATTTGTAAATTGCTATCTCTAAATTGAACAGCTGTTGTATACGCTTTAATAAATAAAAGCACTACAAAGCCCTTGAAAACAATACAGTTGTTGTCGTAACGTCGCAATTCGCTCGAAGTTCAATGAACCAATACGGAAAATTCAATGCATTAAACTGCGCATGAAAACTTATGATAACAGTATGGAAAACTTATATTTTTTTCAGTTTTATTGCTTTATGATTAGGTATGTATAATGAATTGTATCGAATTATAGTTTTTGTAAATACAAAACGTAATTTTTATATTATTTTTGGGCATCGATCATTTAGTTAATTAATTAATTGTTGGTATTAAATATAAATATTATATAAATTGAACATGCAATTACGTGGTAGAACTTTTTAACAAATTAATTCTACTCTATAAATTTGGTATTTATGTTAAAAGTGTTATTTTGAGATATAAACACATCGTCAAAAGTCAAAACCATTCAAATAGGGGTTACATATAAATTGTACGTATAAATTTTCGCTGTGAGCTTTTTATCGGAAATAGATGACTGTATACTAAACGTTCTCCATTTTTATTAGATTCAATATGAACATTAATTCAATTATTATCATAGCCGAATTTGGTAAAATTTATGAATCCAAGAATGAAAACCTAACCTAACAAATAATCTAGTACCTAGGTATATCGGCTTTTTCTAAATAAAATTCTCGCTGGCTTCCTGTAAACCGACAAAAACCGTGTTTTATTTAGACATGAATTTTATCTCAGTACTATTAATTCGACCCAAATAGGTTGGACGATCTTTGATATACGACCATATATTTCCGATATCTACAACATTTCAAGGTGAAGTGTGATACGGTGAACTGCATACTTTCCTGCTTCCCTTCCTTACTTTGCCACTTTGACTTTTACTTGCTTTCCTACTTTAACTGCAATTTCCGGACACGTCAAATATGACCATTATTAGTTATAATTAGTTGGCTTATATCACAAAATACCTTTTAACCATTTATACCTTACTTAATATTTTTGAAAAAAAAATAGAAACATAAATATTAGAAAAATATTAAAATTCGTTTTACACACCACATGACTGTCTTCAATATGATGTATTTTGAATAAAAATAATGTAATATTCTTAAATCTTGTGTATATTCAATCTTATTAAATAACGATGACAAAGAATAACTATAAAACAGAATTTTTATATAGGTTCTACCTACATAGTTTCAGTTTATATATTTTTTAATCCAACAAAACATTCGAATCATTACGTCAATAGAATAATGAACTGTATTTTGGTTTGAATTGATATTTTTTTTATACTTAAGCATGTTATTTAAATGTCAAAGCACCAGGAAATATAAAAAATACAGTTATAAAACTTGCAGCGATCAAGCTTTGAAATTAGGTAATAGAAAAATGCATGAGACCTTGGATGATATTGAACAAAAAGTCTATCTTAAACTAGGAAGTAAAATGCATGCGCACTTCATGGGTTTGTTGCATATGCAATGAAAAATATTTTTATAAACTATTATAAATTGTATAATATATCAATTATTATTGATAATCATTAAAAACATTTTTAAATATTTTAACGTATTTTTATTGTCATTTAATGTAAAAACACCTACCTTTTTAACTTTTCATTCTTTCCCTTTTAATTATCATATTTCCCAGCGGTAAGCAATTATAATTGATTTAAATAAAACACGCCACAGATTCTTTACACAGTTAATTTAGTTAAATAAGTTAAAGTTGACTATATTCGTTGTCAGTGTGTATTTGCCTTTTGGTGAGTGCACATAGTGCCTGAAGATGCCGAAAGGTGAAACCCGAGTCGCAAAAAACAACTCAAATGGAATAGTAAAAAACTTAAATCAATTATAATTAAAAATCAAATTCCAACAAGTATCTTCGGTCGATAGTACTAATATTATTAATAATAATTAATGACTAGAACCGGTTTCGTTTCCGTTTCTACAAAACATGGAAATATTTTTCTTTTACCATGTCCGATCCTAATAAGATCATAATTATTATGAGCCTCCACAGAGTGGAAGTTTTGTATTGACATATATTTTTTTTACGAGAAATGGATGTTAGCCATTTCCTCAACCTATTGGGTCGATACTCTGACTCATACACAAATTGAAAAACAATGTGTGTACTTGCCAGACCCAGGATTTGAACCTGTGACCGGCGACGTTATTATTTATATTATAAGTGTGAATAATTATTACAAAATGGCCAATTGAAAAAATGTACAATTCGTTTATTAATTGGAATTTTAGACATTTTAAATACGCAAAAACACTCTAAATATTAAAAAAAAGTATTATTGATACTAACGGTATACATGTAGAAGTGCTACACAACATCTAATAAATATAGGATATAATCTCTATTACTATGGAAATTACTTCAGAATTCAACTTAGTATTCACTGTTATGTAAAATTGTATTTTTAAAATTTATACTCATAATTCCTAAGTTTTTCCATAATAATTAATATTATTATGTTTGCGGTAAAAATCACTATTTCCCAGAATCAAGCGCATTCAACTTTAGCACAATAGGTACTGCAGTAGTACATTCAAAACACGTGCAGTGAAGTAAATACCTACTAGTAAATATTTTATCACTCCTATTGATTCCACGAAAGCTTCGAGTGGGAGGACACGTGGAAGCGATCAACTACCCAAGGATTTTTCTCCTTCCACACAAGTATGACGTATATACTCAACATTGTGGGAAGTTTCATTTTTGTAGTGGTACAGTCAGCCTATCTTAGTAAGGTATTCCAGAAAACTAATATATATACATATTTTTAGCATATTTTGTTTCTATCAATTTTATAAGATTGCCTATTGAAAATGAACTCAATTTAACATATTTTATACTGAAGAAATCAATAAATATAACTATATAATACAGATATTATCAATATAACATGATTTCACTGCAGGATACGGGTAGGTCTCTATGTATCTGACGTACTGATATCATCTGTTCATCTATCAGGTGTCTTCCAATTATTTTACAATTTTCATTCCGATATAATATATTCTAGAACATTTCCTGTCCAGCATATATCTAATCTACTGATGTGGCTAACCCATTGTTACTTAGGGGTGGGCACCATAGATGTATTAGAAGTGTGGGCACAGAGCCTCTAGCAAAATCATATAAAACTGCATTTAAATACATTTTACTAATAATTTTCATTTAAAATAATCAATATAAAAATAGATGAATTCAGTCAATGAACGCATATTTTAAAACAGATTGTTTTTAAAATTGTTCATTTATTTTTTAATTTATATTTTTTTCAGTAAAAAATATATTATCAAGTTGCAGTTTTTGACAAAAGATATTATTCTCAACAATAAGTCTTAAAACTTTCATGGCGTAGGTACAGTAGAAACTTAAAATACTTAAAAACATAAAATTATACGTACTATTAAATAATAATGCAAACCCAATGATTGTTTATAATAAACACATATTACTTAACTAATTTAAGTATATAGAATGAGATATATTGGAGGAAATATATAAAACAACACATTTAAATATGAGTATTTTCATAACAAAATAACGCGCTCCTTTCGATGACTTCTAAATATAAAATTATCCATAGATAAAAAAATTAAAAGTTTTAATTTGTATTATTTGAACTTTTGAATATGATAACACAATCGTACATTCTTTCAATATCAGCCTACTACCCCATTTCTTCCCTGTGCCCGTTTGTATATAATATTTTAACGGGATTAAAAATAAGGAGTGTATTTTTACACAATAATGATAGACCATAAGGAAAAGATCTTGACTTAATGCTATATGACGTTATATATTTTTTATCCAATACTGAATGTACACATAGTTTTTTGTTTTAAGTCCACAAATAATAATTCATAAATCTGAAATTATCTATATATTATTCAATAATAAATTGATGCATAATTAGTGTTGTGACCACTGGCAGCTTGAAGACTTTCTGCGTGGTGGAGTTCAGCCATTAATAAATACCCACCTACGTTCTCATATTATTATATATTATGTACCAAGCTACTTTTAATAATATGATTTTTATTAATGAGGAAATGAGTAATTTTTCAGAATAAATTATTATTATCTGATTCGTTACTTAATCACATATGAAAGCATGCTCAAAAATTTTAACTTATTTATATTAATTGTTGTTATAGACTTACCATTATTAGTTTGAACTACGACATATAGCGAGCGTTGTTACTCGTCTAGGGGTTATTTGATTCGCCCCCCAGTATGCGTATACCAACGCTAACGCATTCCGTACCGCGGCGATGGGATGGAACTGAGTGACCCCGGTCAACAAAAAATATACGCCGTAGCTTTCTTAATTTAGATATAGGTGTTACCGTGAAATATAGAGTATTTTGTTTAATTAATTTTTTTAATACCGCGTAACCATCATTATGTTATTACATAATTTACAATCATTGCTTTATTTATCTGTATAATAATAATAAATATCTCTATAAAATTACGACTGGTTTAGATAGGTAAAAAAATTAAATAGTTTATTAAATCGTGTAATTAATTTGGTATATTATGACGATGATAAAAATATTTGATGTATATTTTTGATATGATATCGTTGTGGGGATGGTCCCTACGAATCATTAAGGTTGAGTCGCCCCTGGTTGTGACACATTGTAAAACTTTTGACATAAAATTATGCTTAATGTTATACGTATCAATTTAAACATGTTCATCGGCTAATAGTAAAGAAAAATATAATACAGGTAAGGATGAGTACCTAGATAATATTATAATATGAATATTTTTAATACATTCTTACTTGACATATAAAATAACAATGTGAGACAAAATCATCATTAAATTTATAAAAGTATTTTTAAAGTTCCTCCAAAACGAAAAAATAAAATAGCAGGACTCCATCGTTAAATATCAAGTTTTATTTAGTCATGCAAATGGCATTTGTCAGTTTGTCCTCAGATGTCAAATCGTAGAATATATTGCATGCATTGGTTTGCAGAGGAATCGAGCCATCATTTATGAATAATGAATAATTACTCAAGATATCGAATGCACTTATACTTATACCATAATTAATAAGTGAGCAGCCAATCGTAAAATATTCTTGAAAAATACAAAACCTACTAAGTATATTTTCACTAGACGTAGTTTCCCGGCCTTATCATTATATTATTACACAATGTATTTTAAACGCAAATAATATCTTGATAATAGAATTGTTATCACTTGTTATCAATCATCGAGTTTAGAATATCAATAACATATTTTACCCTAAAGGTGTTATATAAATTGTAATAAAATATAAATTAAGTGTATAATATTTGTGAGTAAAATTAGATTATTACTACATTATATTATAAGTGTCTTGATCGATATTCTTCAATGAATTAGTAACAGATTTTTAACGATACTCATTTTAAATGACAATTTATTATGAATTACAGCCATGTATTTCATAAAAAAATATATAATATCATTAATATATTACGGAGATTTAATCTATAAGACATGCAATAATAAATTAGGTATAGTTAGGTTGTGTGAAATGCTTAGATTTTAACTAAAGCTTTCATTGATAAATTTGTTGTTGAAGTTACGTCATGTTTATACGATATTATAAAGAATATAAAGTATTAAGTAGTTATAATATGTAATTAAGGGCGGACATGCTCAGTGTACGTCAAAATGGAGCTTTTATGCTCTTTTGAAAGCATGATCCTGGACATTCCTTAAACGTTGTAGATAATCTATTTACATAATTTTGAAGCCTTATTATCTTTTATATTTATTTTAAACATTTAATGACTGCATAAAGTATTTTTATTAGATAAAATAGTATTCTTTTAAACCTCTCGCTCTAATGTTTTAGAATATAGTCATATTTCAGTACGTCCATGTGAAGTGGTGTTAAGATTTTTTATATTTATTAGTTTTTAAACGCATTTATAAAACCATTAATAAAATTTATGTTGACATTATTATAGTGAAATATTTACGATAAACAATTTTATTGATAATCTCTGTGATCCCAAATTTGACAAGAATTAGGCATTTTGTTATTCAAAAAATGGGCAAGATTAACAAATTTGAAGATAATTCTAAAAACACTGATTATAAGCAATGTCTTTGACCATTCAAGTGTGATAAACATCCTGCGAATAATGATTGCTTTATAATAAGTATTGACCTAAGAATAAGGTAGTGTTTTTTTGAAATACGCCATTTCTTTTGGCATTCCCCAGTGGTTAAGCTACAACATACAGCCGTAGCCATAAATTGACAAAAGTAGGGAGTAAGATCAAGTTAACGCGCGTGTTTGAACATGTACCTAACCGAAAAAAAATCTTTTCTTTAAACGGTAAAGAATACTATTTTATGTAATAAAAATACTTTATGCAGTCATCAAATATTTAAAACAAATATAAAGGATAATAAGGCTTCAAAATTTTATAAATAGATTATCTACAACGTTTAAGAAATGTCCGGGATCATGCTTTGAAAATGCAATAAAAGCTCCATTTTGACCTACGCTGAGCATGTCCCCTCTTAAGTAAAGTTCAATAATTGTATAATACATATTTTACACTTTTTGAGAAGTTGTATAATATTTAAACAGGTAATTATAATGTTTTGGTTATGTTATGTGGGCAATATTATGAATTGCTAATAATTTATAGCTAGCAGCATATTTGAGGCTACTATATGCAAACACGGCTAACTCCAATATTGTTTAAAAGTTAATCTTGAATGACATTTTGTAAATAAAATTACACTTTAAATGGTTTTTATACAGTAACCTCAAACCCGGCTTTATTACATATAAAATATTAAATCAGAATAGCGCGAAACTTTCAAATGTGGCTTATTCCACAATCACTTAGTTTTAAAGACGGCTCGTTTGACGTTAGCCAATATAAGTTCATTTTTTGAGTCATATGTTCATATATCACATTTTAATTGCATACTATTATTAGTTGTATACTTGCATAGTCGGTTAATTCAAATTGTTATGTTGGAAAAATGGCTCAAACCAACTATCGCTTTCAAACCGGGCTTGATACAAACTGTGTTAATATTGAATTGAATAAGTTTCCCTTTGTTTTATATTTTAAATGTACTAAGTACACTACAAAAGAATTAAGAAGTCCAAGAGTTTTATTAGTCTATAAAACAGTTTATTGAATTTTGCCGCAAATTATATTTCTGGGAATGAGTCGTGTTTGCAAATTAATAGTAACCTCATTTACATTACACGTTTTGGGTGGAGTCTATAGTGAATACCGCTTTATTGTTATGTTTCTTCATTTTACGTCGATAATACTACAAATTACAGAATATTAATAATATTTTAACGATAATTTTGTAATAAATTATTTTTATTTTAACACTATGTAAATATACTTAATATACATTTATAACATGATACATAATTATTATACAGATACAGTTGTACAAAAATTTATATCTTTAAAAAACGAATAAATACTTTTCCGTTTTAGGTTTAATGTGGAGTATCTCTACAACGCCGTTTTCCGTTACGTTGCATATCAATGTCAAGTTCTACTGCAACATCCAAGGCCACGAAACATCGATCGGTGCTACAGGAAAACTTGACTAATGCATTTTAAATGTCGAACATATTATTATATGGCATGGAAATGCTACCTCGTGAAGAAATATTACTTGATGTTTAAGTGTAATTTCATAATCTATTATGATATAGAATACTATAATATAATAGAAACGGGTCACATCTTTTCTGCTCTTGGAATCTCTTGTGTAAAATAAAAAAATACCATATTAGACCAATCAAACAGCGTATTAATTAAACATAATAATTTATAATATATACGTATCATTTTGTATTTACTACTTCACAATAATTTTATTATTAAATGTGATCTTAAAAGTTAGTAATAAATACAAAGTATAATAATGGACTGCAATTTGAAGGATTCATAATATTATAAACTTGTTGTATAAGAACACAAAAACACAGAATTTCCAGTTGTATTATATTAGTTTTACTTTTAAAAATAATAGGTATTGGTATATTATAATATAACATGACACCCACGATGGTCGAGTGGTTAACGCGTCGGATTTGTATGTCGTGGGTCCCGGGCTAAAATCCCTGGTCTGGAAAATTTACATGTTGTTTTTCAATGTGTGTTTGGACCAGAGTATGAACCTTATAATATGTTGATTAAATGGCTAACATTCATTTCTCGTAAAAAAAAAATTATCTATTAATACAACCTCTACACTATGGAGGTCCATATAATATTCTTAGGATCGAACATGGTTTTAAAAATAAATTAAATACTTACTTTATGCTTGAAATACCCTTGCATGTATTTTTATTTCCGTGTATCTACAGTAAATAAATCTTATACGGACCCAGCATGAAAGTATTATATATTTTTTACGCATTTTTCATTTTCATTTTCTTTTTAGAGTTAACAATATAATATGTAATTATTTAGATAAACTAATATAAATAAATATAATAAAAAACCCCGAATAAAAAATATATATTTGGTATGAAGATAGAATGTGATTACGTAATAATAACACATCAATGTGACCACCATAACTTCATCAAAATACGAGTTTTACGTTTCAACATCAAATTTCATGTTCTAAATAACTCCCAGGATATTCACCAAAATTTTCTGGGAAAGTATTCTTTTACCGAATATGAGTAGTTACTAAATAATTTTGGAACTGATAAACATCAACTAAGTCATACTTTTTCTATATGCTTAATATATTTTAAATATTCACGCTTGTCAATACATCATTCAAGCTATCGTAAGAATCAAATTAATGTGAAATTAATCACACTAATTATTATTATAGATGTGCATTAAAATTTAAATTGAATACAGAACTGCAATACAAAATAATATAATATAGTTATGCTTCAATAAGTAACATTATTTGCTCGTTTTTGGACAAATTTCGATTAAATATTTATTTAACAGCCATCAGATTAGATAAGGTGGAATATTTTAATATAATAATACTACCATACTTCACTAGAGGATTTCAGCCTTTTCCAGAATTAAATAAGTTTTCAATCGCACAATACACTGGATTTACAAAAAATAAATTTTCGTTATGTATCTACATATTATAATTAATTCTCTAGCCGGGGTTTAAAACCGCATTAGTATTATTTTTTCAGTAGAAGCATTTTAATAAGCACAGAACATCACAAATTCGTCAGAATTAAACTAATAATAATTCTCATACAGTAACTAATAATATAAATCATCCAGTTCTACGACGTTACAATGAATATATTTTTTTAAATATACACAGGTCTGGCTAGTGTATTTTCCACACTTTTTTCAGAGGTAATATAACATTTTACTTGGTGCTTATACACAAATACATAATCTTATTGACTTATTGAAGCGTTAATATTGGGACCATACCTAAAATAAAATTTGATATAAATAAAAAGGATTTCAAGTTATACACATTTATATTTTTATAAAAATCGATGTTTTTTAAAATAAATATAAAAAATATTAAAACGATGAATTAGTCAAAAATCTAAACAAAGAAAAATTTAAAACTTAATTTTAATAATAAATATGGTCATACAATATATTGTAATAATAATATCTGACCCTGCAACGAATTCACATTTTATTACATTTTTTTACAATTGTAAATTTATCTTTAAATTAAAAAAAAAAATCTTTTTATTGTTTTCAGACACATATTTATTAATTAATACAGTTGAAATTGTAAATTATCAAAAAATCTCAAATTGCAAGCTTCGTATTTTTCCGCTAGGTTCTATGCTGGCGTGCCTCTCCCCCTTAAACGAACAATGCAATTTCATGACTTTATGTTCTTGTACACTCCGGCCACAGAATTAATATTGACTTAGAAATAAAATGGTATTTTGATATCCTATGTATGAGTACATAACTCAATTATAAACTTATTTATTTCCTGCCCTTTCAATGCAAAACATATATTATCTACAAATAATGTACATACCTACATACTAATACATACTATTAATAATTAATGAAGTCAATATTTTTCAAAAGTAGAACATGATTACTTCTATTTTTTTATGATTCCCATATTATTTCATCAATATTGAGTTATAAAATAAAATGTAAAATTTCGATAAATTTGATTTTCTACAAAAACATACGGTAAAAAGTGTACCTAATGATTGTTAATTTTATTGTGTTTCGGCAAAACCTAACTAGAAAGAATTCACATAGAATTTACAAATATATTTTCCATTTCGTAGTGATCAAATTTATTTTAAGATATTGTGAATTACAGATAAACAATTGATTATTAAAAGTCGGAAAATTTATTTCAGCAAACATTGTTGCATCAAACTACAATAGTCACGTGGATTTTCCTGCAAGTATGTTAAATTTATGGTTGTGTGACTTGTGCATTAAACATTTTCATTACTACAATATATTATATCAGTATAGTATATATATATACTTATGGTATATACATATCGCCTTCGATCACTAGCCAATCGCGTAGCAGTAGTTGTTATTAATAATTACGTAAACAGATTTCAAGATCGTTGAACTCAAAACGCTTTTGTGCAACGTGCACATAATTTTCCAAGGTCGCTCATTGGCATCCGGGTCGGTTTATTTGCACATAGTGCATTTATATTTTAGTATTATGTACATGTATGCATATAAGAAACGATTCACAAGAAGTAAGCGCCGAATGTTGAAAAAAACCAATATCATTAAAAATATTGACATTAGTTAGTTTAGAAATGTATAATTGACATAATTTATATTCAAATCTTACATAATATTATATATTAAATTATTTTTCTTCACTATTATAATCATTCGTGAAAATCGTAGTAAATAATAAAAGATCACATATTTATTGTATTTATTCCGCTATTATTTTTGTTTTCTCCTACGCCCAGTATTAATGTAAGGATCAAAATGCTTGGCAAATATATTATCTTTGAGAGCAAAATTTTTAGAAGAATCTTTGGGAATGTTCAAGATAGTGGCATTTAGGTAATAAAGGTATAATGAGGAGCTATGCATACTTTGTAGGGACGAAAAGATCACGTGGCATATAAAAATGTAGAGACTGCACTGGATCGACCACTTGCATATAACACCGGAGGATGTACTAGCAAGGTGGGCTATAATATACGCAACCCCCAAGGGCAAGAGAAGACCACCGAAATTGAGATGGCTGGTTTGCGACACAGTTGATTTAAGAATGGTCAATCAAAGCAACTGAAAAGTATCGGCGCTGGATCGTACTGGATAGAGGAAGTTTTTAAACGAGTTCTAGACCCGCTAAATGTTGTAGTGCCATACGTAATTATTTTCGTGAAACACTCGTTTCGTCTTATTCGGGATAATAGGAAGATAGATGCTTGGTAGTACCCGATGTTATGAAGGTTGCGGATGTGTGCGTGATGGAGTGTTTCGGGACGTGATGAATAACACACAGATATGGTATTACCATGTCCTTGCTTTTTCATACAAAGTGGTTGTTAGTAATTTTGAACAATTACAAACACCCAGGCTTTGAGAAAAACACATAAATATTGTGTCCTGACCGGGAATCGAACACAGAGCTCTTGGGTGGAAGGCAAGCGCCTTACGCACTGCACCACAGTCTATTCTCAAGATATCAAATTGAAAATGTTGTATTTTTTGTTTATTTATTCATTATAATTACTTAATTATTGTACACTGTAAAAGGATACTAAGCAGTTAAATATAATGAAGAGCCTTCAACGTGCGGCTCTATAGAAGTTTCTTTCAAATTCAGAGTGAGTAAAATATAAGAGTGGTTAAATTGATTTCCTCAAGTCAATGTATTAAGACCGATATTTTATGCGTAGCATCAACATTAGATAAATTTTTAAAATTTACATCGTAGTTACGAAATAAAACAAACTTCTTTATTTTGTATAAACTAGTTATTGTTAGCACTCCGTTTCCATGAAAAGCTCGCGTTGCAGTCGCAAAAGCTAGTTCTCTAATGATTTATTTTTGTATGGCATGCACGGTGCACCAAAACTACGAAAAGCTCGACCTTGAGACTATATCGATAAAATTTAAATATTGACTCTTGCTTACCATTTTAATGAATTCTGTGTCTGTGATAATTATATTGGATAATGACGACTCTGTTGATTTTAGCATATTTTAATATTTTCACAATGATAATGATTATTTTGACATTCTTAACGTATTGTAGGTATGTAAAACGACAAACACGTATCCCAATTAACAATATCGAATTAATTAAATTGATACAACTTATTGATACATACATAATCGGTGCTATTTTAAGGTGAAGTGCAGAGTTATTTTGAATTTACAAGGGGCATTCATCGCAGATCTAATTCAGTATCTCTTACTGATAATTTACATTTTCTTTTTAAATAATCAATAATAATAATCTAAAAATTAAACAAAAAAATATAATACTTATAATATAAAAATATAAAATTAAAAAAAAAAATACAAATAAAAAAATTAATGTTAGGTTAGGTTAGGTCATTATTTCGTTGTACCTAGTCACCCAATCATTTTGAACATATTATATTTATTAAGATGAGATATCCTAAGCTTGCCGGCAAAGTCCCGCTTATTTGAGGCTTTCTAGGGATTAGGAATACAGAAATTAGGTATATAATTTGATTTATTATGGCGTATTGAAAATCTGTGCTATTCAAAATCTGATTAATAGAGGACAATTTCAATATTAAATTTATATTTTTCCTGAAAGGTCATAGTAATATTTATCGTTGTTTCCACTCGCCGAGCGACATGTCCGGCCCATTGTCATTCCATCTACTTAGCGACCTTTATCACATCGCGTACTCTTGTCTGCTTCCATATCCGTTGGTTTATTTTATGATTATTACGTGTTATGCCCAGTATGCACCTTTCCATGCCACGTTACTATTAACACATCTTAAGAACAACATATAACACTTATTGTAGTTCTAAACATAAGTCAACAGAAATACCTACATTTTGGTGGAATTAACAAACACTTTGTTTTATAAGCTTTACAATCTACCACGTAATCATAATTATTCACATCGTTACATTATAATATTATTGTATGGTTATTAAAATGAACTAAATTATTCTTTTAAATAGCTTAGAAAGATTTTATAATGATAATTGATAGTTTTAATGTATTTTTTATTAAAAACTACCATTTTTAGTATAAGTTTGTATGACTTGATTTTTTATTTATATTAAATCTTGTTTAGCTGCCACCACACTACCAAAGCTAGTATCGATATAAATAAAAAGTATTTTATGTTATACTCATTTATATTTTCTATATATTGCAATATTTTTTTAAATATATATATTTTTTTTATATTTTTTTTTCATAAAATACAATGAGTAGTTACTAATAAAAACATGGTTTACAAATAATGCCCATTTAACATACCTAGTTTTTTTTCTATATTTTAAGTTTTTTTTTTAATTTAGAAAAAATATTTTAGACATATTGATTATTTAAAATGAAAATCGTAAATGAGATGTATTAAATTGAAGTTTTCAAATTCACTGGCAGAGGCACTCCAATTAGCCGCATTCTGACGTGACGTTTTTTGTCGATAAAATGTTCAACAAGAAATCGAAAGGAATAATTTTCACACGTATCGATTTAAGTTTAATCGAGAATCGTAATCAAGATGGTGTTTAGTTAAACAAACATGTTTGATTTGTCGAATGTCGATACGAGCTGTTTTCTAAATATATTTTATATTTTTTTAGGTATTATATCTGCAATACAATATTAAAAATTATACACCCATTACATAGCTATATAACATTATAAACATAAAGCAATCAGAATTATCCTTCTTAAAATGAATATGGATTGTAGTTACTGAAACTAATGAATGCTTTGTGAATTCATCATTTAATATTTGCATTTAAATGTAGCACTCATTTTATGATATTGTCTTATCTTATCATAATAATACTTATTATTACGTTTATATTATTGTATTATATAGGGCTTAAACGTTCTTGCAATTCTATGACGTCACGCATGCCCTACTGCACTTGAAATTAGTTGCATAATAAAAACAAGGTTGCATACCTACACACACATAATAATGCGCTTATCGGTATCATTATTGTTCGTGTTAGTAAGTCAGTACAATGAACACGTGTAACATTGTTGCGGTTTTTTGCAACAATGAAAGTACAAAGTTATTATACTTATAATATACTTTTACCTATTACGTATATTATAAAATTATTTATGATGGTAATGAACGCTGATTAGAAATATGCTAAAACTTGTGTTTTATAAATATTTGACACTGATATTAATAAACAATACACAAAAATGTCGTATTCCACCTCAGTTTTTTCATTTTTCTATCCATAACAGATTAGTTAAATTATCTCAAAATCATAATAGTATCTATGATTCTATAAGCAAGAATCATACAAAAAAAGTTGGACCGACTGGAATTATAACTCACATATTTATTTATCGATCCGTCTATGATTCATGCAAATTATGTCACAATGTTACAGCAATTGTAAACAAATATGTGAGGAATTGTTTTTAATTTTAATTGGTTAATAAGTCAAGGGTAAAATTTTATAAAATTGTTCATGGATTACCACCAAATTTGATATATTACACTGAATCCCTTTCTTTTGTGAACTGATAATATTGATAACTATATAATATAATACAAATTGCAATTATTTTATATTAAATGCTCAAAAAGCTCTCATATAAAATATCAATAAACCTTTGGATTATAACGTACCATGTTTAGTACCATTATGAGGCACATAAAACAGCTTTACAAAATAATAAGTACCATTTTTTTGTAGTAAATAATTGAAAAATATTAATAAATAAAAATTAAAAAAACATTCATTATTTTATCTGAATTATTGACATCATGCGAATATAAATTGAACTATATTTGTAATAACTTTAACTGTTGCTCAAAAGATGGCTAGCAATTTATGCCAGATTTTATTTTGGTTTATGGAATGCTGTAATATATTAAGTATATTATTATTTAAATATGCAATGAATACAATATACTATTCTACTACATTTCTTGAAGAAAGGATATTATTAATAATGTAACATGGGAGTCAGGAATAAATAAAGAAAAATACATACATATTTGAATGGAGCATTTATTTTTGATAATTTGAACATTATAAAATAAATGATTATTTTTAAATAATAAATTATAAATGATAATTATAGAAATAGTGGTAAGTATGGAAAATTCAGGTAACCATTAGCATTTTAATTAAACGAATATTGCTCAGAAATGTTTTACTGTGGCAAGTAAGATCTATCTGGTGCACTTGGCACTCCATATTGACTATTAGGTGATTGTCCGTTGTAGGCATTAGGTTCATTGAGATTGAACTGGCCATTACTTGGTACTCCATACTGTGAGCTGGGTGCACTACCACCATGAGAGAATTGGTTATTATTCCCTGAGTTCTGATGGGAATGGCTTGAAATAGTTGGTGCATTACCTAATCCATTTCTGAATGCAGCTAATCCATTGCCATTTCCGTTTGATGGAGGGCCATATACCGGCTTGGGAGAACTTCCATTAAAACCGTTTCCATTACGGTTGCCATTATGCCTGTTTCCTCCATTACCGTTTCTTTGACCATTATGACCGTTTCCATTTCCATTACCGTGTTGACCATGTCCATTTCCATTATGACCATTTCCGTTTCCATTATGTCCATTTCCGTTTCCATTGTGTCCATTTCCATTTCCATTGTGTCCGTTTCCGTTTCCATTGTGTCCATTTCCATTTAATGATGGGGCACCATAAGCTTGGTCAATGTTGTTAATATTTTGACTGTCGTAGCCATGAGGAAGATTGTTGTTCCCATTTTTTTGCTGGAATCCATTAAAACCATTCGATCCGTGTGAACCTTGAGCCGATCCTGTAAATTGGTTTGGCACTCCATAGACAGGACTGATGTTATTTTGACTTCTGCCCCCATTTCCAGCACCATTTCCATGACCTGCATTTCCATGACCCCTGTTTCCATGACCTCCATTTCCATTGAATCTACCATTTCCGTTACCATTTCCACGATGTCCACCATTTCCATTTCCATTGTGTCTGCCACTTCCATTGCCATTGCCGTTATGTCCACCATTTCCATGTCCTGAAGGTACACCATATTCAGAACTTGGAGCTTGAAGTCCACTAGGTTGAGATCCAGAGTATTTTCCGCTATGGTCACCTCCGTTTTGTTGTCCTCCAGGAGTATCATAATTGTAACTACCCTGTTGTTGGCTTAACCTAGCATCAGCTTCTTCCATGGCCTGAGCAATCTGTTCATTGACACTATAAAACTCCTCAGCTTGGCTGCAGTCGAAATTATACCACCAATCGCATACCAAATACTTTTGATTGAATACACTTCCAATAGGGCAGAGAAATCCATCACTCTTTCCATCTTTCTGGCAGATGTAGAAAGCTTGGCATTGTGATTCGGGATCGGCGTAGTATCCAGGCAATTGTTGGTTATGGCAACTAAAACCAGTTTCAGGGACTTCGGTGTAGTTAGGATAATCACGACCAGCTTCTCCAGGAATCTCGTCACCGTGGAGCTCATCACCGTCATCAGAATATCCTTGGTTAAATGAATCGTAACTCAACTGATTAGAAGGATTGTCACGGGAATAGCCATTTTGCGCACTGGCAGCACCTAAGGCGCATAGAAATACAATACTCCATTTGTACACCATGTTGATCTGAAAATATCCAAAAAATTGTTATAAAGTATTATTCATTAACAAAAATATTATTATATTTTTATGAATAATTATGTTCTTTCCTAAGATTAGATGGGCCTCCACAGAATGGAAGTTGTATTAATAAATTGTTTTTACAAGAAATGGATGTTAGCCACTTGCACAATAAGTCCATACTCTGGGTTGAAAATACAACATATAATTAATGTCAGTTCTCCGATTTGAACCTGGGACCCACGATGTTATAAGGCAACACGCTACCGCTTCGGCATTGCGAGCATTCTGCCATTAATAACCGAGAAAAAGTCTAGATATTTTAATGCATTTTCTTTCATGGATATCAATTTTATTATTTGATCAATATCAATGAACTTTACACAATTATTCTACTATTATTATTTTTTGAAAATCAAATATTTTTATCATTTCCTCTACAGACTAATTATTGTTCGAAATAATTATATTTGATAGAATTTAATAAAATTAAGAAATGACAATTAAATATATTGGGGTTCGAAAAAATACAAAAAATTGGTGTTTGGAATTCAGGTATTGTATTGATTAATAAACTTGTATAAATGTATAAATTCACAGTTAACGATATCCATCCCTCTGAGTTTTTGTATCACTAGCGCGACGTATATTTCAATATTATATTGCGGAAAATCTTCAATTCACTTGTGAGTAATGTAAAATATTTGAGTTATTTCACTGTTACATTATTATAAAAAAGTAATATAAACTTTTAACATTAATGTCGTTATTTGGTTTCAAGGCAAGATATTTTTATTATTTAACTTACGATATTATATCTCAAAGATTTGTATGAAGTACTTGAATTTATTATTTTATTTATATTCTTTTGGTATCTCTTAGCACTTGTTTTCACTAGGAGAGTCAAAGATGTTCTCGATACTATTGCAATGGATCACCCATGTTTTTATACTAATGTGGAGCAATCTTCGTGACTATGGACAATATAGAGGTAGCCCCCCGCCCATATGGAATGGACCACAAAAAACGTGCAAACAATTTCGTTATCAAAATTGCCTAGATAAAATTATACGATGAGCAGATATTCATCTCAAACCTATCAAAGATTGTAAGCTATCTGAATTAAGAAAGTTGAAAATAAACGTTTTCATACAACAAGAGACTCATTGTTATTAATATTCGGTTAAATAAATCATGCTATATAAATAATATTATATTTAATAATAATATGCATAGCAAATTATCATTTTGGTATTCAGTACAGAATATACACACAATTTATAAAAATATTGAATTCTTTATTCATGAAAAAACATAATTTTAAAAAACATTTAAAATATCAGAGGTGGTGTGATGTGACATGAGTTCGAGTCCCAGTCGGTCCAATTTTTTTTTCTAATATGACATTCCATTTTTTGTGACTTTTCAAATTGCAATCAATTGATGAAATATCCTATTTCTGATAATTTTAAATACAAGAGTAGTTAGGTATGAAATAAAAATATATTTATATTAACATATTATTCTTTGTATCATATTATGAAAAAATGAAAATAAATAACTAAGATATTATAATAAAAGTAAACTTATTAGATAATAGTAGCCGAATGAGTAAGGCACTGGTTTCTCATCCGGGGACTCCGGGTTTGATTTTCGATGAAGTTACTTATGATGATGAATAATTTTCTAAAAGCCTGCCAATTTCTTTGTAATTATTTCACCACGGTAACACTAGTTACTATCATTCAATTGGAAAGTATAAAAAAAAGAGATAAAAGAAAAGAAAAACAAAATTTTATTCTTCTTTATCGTTTCCTCATGGATGAGGTTCGTGACTATTTTAAAATTCCGTTATGTTCTGAGCGACCAAGACTTTCCACCCCTCTTAGTCGTCTGCTTCTCTCATTATAGAGTGAAGACTAACCTCAGTAAGCTCCAGTGCGCCGACACTCTTTCTCTGCTTCGCCTTCTCTAGAGGCTACCCAAAACCATCAGTCTCTCCAGGTTATCTGGTCCGTGCCAAACAATACTATGTTAAAAAAACTGCAGAGTGCGTGTCAGACATATCGTTCTTTTATGAATTCATTCGGCGCAAAACCACATTTCGAAGGTATTAATTTCCTGCCGTTCCCTCACCCTTAGGTCCATGACTACACTAACACCGTACAAAAATATGGAAAATACCAATGATTGCACAAGCATATTTTTTGTGACAATTGAAATTCCACGATCCCTCCAAAATATAGTGGTGAAAAGTGTCATCGCATTTTCGCAACCTGTGTGTTTTTTTTTACTTAATATGTATATCCGTAGGTTTATATATTAACTAATTATTTATAAGAAAATATATAATAAGTACCTAAGTATATTAATTAATTAAAATAATTACAAGATAAAAATAACTTTTTATATACCACGTTTTTAAATTTTCCGTTGAATCATATAAACTTGACAATTCTATGTATTAATAAATATAGAATACTGAAATGTCATTTTGACATTTCATATTGATTTCCATAGTAACGCACGTATATATTATTAATTTAGTTGCTAGGACCCACTTAGCAACCAATAATAGTGAGTAGTAAATATTACTTTTAACGAATTTTTTTCCGAAACATAAAAAACAGAATTAACTGAAAATGAATTCAATTCTGCTTAAAGATGGCCAAAAGTATTAAAAAATGCATTCCCGTCGTGTTCTGATATATTCTAAAAGTTTCAAATGTCTAGCTAGTTGGGAAGTTAGTTAAAAATCTTGGACAAACAAGAAAAAATCTGTACGGGACAAACAAGAATACGAGCTAATAAAAACATGGTAATAATTCCTTTTTATTCTGATTTACATAACAGTAATTAATAATTGCTAATTGTTTAATTATATTCTACGATTTAAAAAAAAATCATGCTATTAAACTAGAGCATATACCTGCGGCATTTTTAAATAATAAATTACATATCCATCATAAATTATTAATAATGAATGTAAGTATTAAAAACTGCATTACATGAGTTGCATTAGAAAGAAGCTTCCATTTCAATCATATTAATTTTAGGTCATGGTTACTTTCTTTAGCTAATTCTGACCTCTCCATCGAATTGAATTATAACAGTCTTTTAATCTGGCTATAATGAAATCGAAATTTTGCATTAGGTAACATTATCCATACAAACGTGCACTCGATATTGTATTTAGTCTAATGATTTGATGATTGCACGGATGCAAAACATTTTTTTTTCTAAACCAGGTAGAATTTTTTAACGCTGTTTTGAAATCATTTATGATACACTTATAATACACTTTTTTAAGTTGCACATTTTTTATGTATTATAAAACTATGAATTATTTAGGGATACATTGGTAAGACTGCATAACAAATACTCGATTTCATGAGCGGACACAATAGCTTTCGGTGATTGAAGAAGTTACGAAGAAAAGCTTCTCGTTTATGGGATATGTGTTCCGGATGCCACCGGCAATTGCGACACTCCGTACTCTTGTGGCACAACCTCGAGGGTTATGTCAAGTGATTGTCCTCCGTTACTTTGCAGTGGTGCCACAAAAGCGTCTGTGTGCTACAGGTCTAACGTGGCGAGAGACGCGAGACGTAGCGATGCACCGAGAGTAGTAGCACGACGACGATATTATTAAAATACATTTAAATCACAAAATATGACATAATTATAAGCTGAAACCATTCAAGTAATGCTTATTTTATATATTTTGTTTAGGTAATTACAGCTTTATCTTCCAATTATAAAAGTATTCATCTTTGTCTCTAATAGTTTTATATACTACGTAATGATTAATTAAACCTACTTTTAAAAGATGATTTTCTAAAAATATATATTTAATTGCATGTTTTAAAACTCCATTACTAGATATTATCCTAAGTATCACTGCACTTTGCCCTGATGTTATAATATACACTATAATAGGAAACAATATTAATTTTCTCCCTGTTTGTAGACACTTAAGGGCACATATTCTCAGCGTACTATGTCAAAATGGGGCTTTTAATGTATTTTCAGAGCATAACCCTGGACATTCCTTAGACGTTGTAGATAATTTATTTATATAATTTGGAAGCCTTATTATCTTTTATGTTTATTTTCAACATTTGATGACTATATAAAGTATTTTTATTACATAAAATAGTATTCTTTTAAACCTCTTGATCTAATATTTTAGAATATAGTCATGTTTCAGTACGTCCATGTGCAGTGGTGTTAAGATTTTTTAGGTTTATTAATTTTTAAACGCATTTACAAAACCATTAGTAAAATTAATGTTAGCATTATATAGTGAAATATTTACGACAAAAAAATATATTTTATAATCTTTGTGATCTCAAGTTTGACAAGAATTAGGCATTTTATTATTCAAAAAATGGGCACGCTTAATACATTTGGAGATAATTCTAAAGATACTGATTATAAGCGATATCTTTGATCATTTAAATGTGATAATTATCCGACGTATGATGATTGCTTTATAATAATTATTGACCTAAGAATAAGGTAGTATTTTTTGAAATACGCCATTTCTATTGTCATTTCCCAGTGGCTAAGCTACAACATACGGCCGTAGCCATAAATTGACAAACTATAACTGAAGTAGGGAGTAACATCATGTTAACGCGCGTGTTTGAACGTGTACCTAACCGAAAAAAAAAGTATTTTTTTTTAAATGGACCGTTAAAGTATTTTTTTGAAAGGTATATAATATTGTATTACCCAGTCAAGTTTCATCATTTGCTATATTTGTGTAAGCATTTGAATATTATATAATTATAAATTGTAATTAATATCGTCTGCATTATTATTATTCATTGCCGTTTCGTTTTACGATATAGCATGAGAAGTTTTGAATTTATATCATTATTTTACTGAGACTCAGTTTTAATTATTTTTACTTTGTTATTAAGTTTTACAGTTTAAAATTATTGAGTTGGTAATCGCTGCATAAAATAGCTTGAGTGCGATGCATACTTTTATAATATGTGAAATACGCGGCAAAAATCGTGGTAATGGGATGAAAAATTATCAAAGTGTTACAGATACCTAATTTTAATAGAACATCGTTTAATTACATACCATAAATATATCGTGATCGTATAATATAATTTGAGAATAGTATTTTCTAATGAAGTTAAATTACTGGATGAACACTATCCATGTCTTCAAATACAGATGATTTTTAAAGGTCATATGTGCCATATTGTGATTTATTTATATGAGATAATGAAATCGCACATTCAACATCCTAAATAATTAATTTAATGTTCTCCTACTGTTCGTGCTAATTAAAAATATAATAATTATTACTTCTTTTATTCTTTCTCTCCTTTTTGAATATTAATTAAATATTTTCATTTGACAATGAACTTTTAAATGAGCATAAATTGTTGTACAATCAATCATTTTTCAGAATTTACCTAACCTACTACCAAATATCTATTTCTATAATATTTATATAGCTTTATCGTCGTTATTCATGTCCAACTCTTACGTATATCATACTATGGACACCACACGTAATACAAGAATCTGTATCCCTTACGTCTTTTCAGGTAATGTGGTATTTAGTGGCATAATAGGTTGCTAGATCCAATTTGTGTAAAGAAAAGTTTCGGGAAGAAGACAGCTGAGATTATTTTGAGAAATCACCAGCACGTGGTAGAGCCACGTCTAATATCTCCGGTTCGTCTTATATGTTTCTTATCTTCTCGTTACTTTTAAATAACTGCAATACCAAATGAAATCGGAATGAAAATGAATACCGGTATTTTATATTGATTACCGATATCAATATAGTATTTATTCGTCATTATTTTGGCGCCTTTTTGGCATATTTTTTCTCACTGGAACCAACTTTTTTAGATAAAATGAATGAAAATCCCATCCAGAAACTAAAATTGTGATAGTTTTTTTTAATTTATTGCCAAATTCCATCCAAAATCATAGTGGTAGAACAGCTTTTGAGATGAAATGGCAAACGTTTTAACATGGAACATGTTTTATTCATGATCTCCAGCGCAAAAGCAATACTAAAAATAGACGTAGAATAACTATAGACGCGCGCTGATTATTTCCATTTTACGTTCAGTAGCCTACATTATATGCAACGTATTGTTCGTCTGTTATTATTACTTCTTTTAGTTTTATTATTGTAATTACATAATTTTCAGAAAAGTAAAATTGTTTGAATTCGGTTACTTTTACAAATAAATTTTCTTTCGAATTTGGACAACCAGCATTCAGAGAATCAGTAGGCAAAGCATGTTTCATGTTTAATAATTTTAGTCGTCAGTGCTTAAGTAACCATCATCTGAGGGGCCCAGGAGGGCGAAGTCCCTCCGCGAGGCGCAAAGCGCCGAGTTTTTTTGTCAGTATTTTACTTTTTCACAAAATTTAGTAATAATTATTTTAGATATATTTCATTTTTTTTCAATTTCTCTGGATTTTTAATACCGAAAATACTAGTATTTTGTTTTTTAAGCCCAGTATTTTGGTACCGGTTTTATAAATACTGGTATTGCAATACTTACTTTCAAAGTCATAAATATTCATAAAAACAGGCGGGTGCAAAATAAAAAATTTAGCATCTGACTTGAAATTCCGTATGAAATTTAAGATGTCTTACCCGCTTCATTTCGTGCCACTGGCTTGTTAATGTTGCATAAACTGATCTTACTGATCAATAATTATTTCATATTATAGCGGGTAATTAAATTCTATTTAATTAAGTAAATGTGTTTTATAGTAGGTACCTAACTTGTTAATAATATTTATGATCGTTTTATTATTTTCTTATAATTGCATTTGATACTATGTAAACAGTCTTTCTAATTCATATACAATGCGTTAAGTTTAATTACATTTTAAATGGTTATCGTCTAGCTCGATATAAACATACAATTTCTATATTTGGGATCCAGCCGATCCAAAAGGAGAATTTAAGATTTTATCTTTCTATTAGTTTCAGGTTGACTGACTTGATGATACAGGAAAAAAATCTCTTAGATAGGAAGTTAATTATTCTTTGGTGCTTATTGTCATTAAATATGAAAATACAACATTTAAGATAAATAGAGCTTTAGAGCTTGTCCAGATGATTTTAATTTCAATTTATTTTTTAAACATATTGTGTACATTACAAATTATAAGTTTAAGACGTTCACAACATGACATTTAGAAACAAAGAAATACAAAACAGTATTACATAAAAAAAAGAGATAGATCAGTAGATAAATTAGATAGGTACAAGGAAGTACACCGAATGAGTTAAGCAGACCCTATTTTAAGAATTTATAAAAGAAAATCTACCTAAACTCATTCTCACATAGGTGAAATATATCAACACTCGAAGCAATTTCGTTGAACATAGTTATCGCCCTCCCAATTGGCATTACCAGTGGCAGGTAGGTTCTGCACCTTGGGAGAATAAACAACTGATGGTCTCTATTTCTAAGATAGTTATCAAGGACACACAGGTCAACACTGCTAAAAATGACAGAGTTCTCATTTATACCTCGTATAAGTCGAAAAAAATACGTAGCTAAATAAAGATTTCTTCTAAATTGCAGACTGCAGTATGTAAGCATGCCTAAGAGAAAGTCAGTTGGATAAAGCCACGGATAGTATCCATACAACCTCAAGTAAAGGAGTCTCAAGAATTTCTTCTGTACCCTCTCCACTATGAGGCCATACTTCAACTGATGCGGTGCCCAAACAATAGACCCACTCTCAAGTCTGCTTCAAACTAAATAATTAAATAAAAGTTTTAATACCGTAACATCTGAAAAGACCCGGGAAGTACGCATGACGAAGCCCAACATTTTAAGCGCTTTGTTACAAATGGTAACTAAATGATGCGTGTCTTGCCGCGATACGTCACGAGTGCACGTAGATAGCTCAATGAGGTCACCTGTACCTCGACAGCGCGCAAAAAGTGACACGCGACGATTATACGAGGGTGGGTCAATAAGTCCTTAGAAAAGCCGACAGGTGGCGCGACTAGTACTGTAAGCGGTTTGTTTTCATGCAGCGGCACTACCGATTCAGTATGCTGCGAAGTTTCAATCAGATTGGTCGGGTTGTTGTGTGTTTCTCGTACATTTAAAAAAAAATTTGCTTGTGGAAAATGGAAAAATGGAAAATGGAGAAAATTGAGTTTAGAGCTGTTATTAAACATTTTAATATAAAAGGGTTAACAGCAAACGAAATAAAAAATGAGTTGGATTTAGTTCACGGCATATCTGCTCTTTCACTTGCAACTATTTATAACTGGTTAAATGAATTTAAGCGTGGTCGTACATCAAAAAAGGATGAACCACGCTCAGGACGTCCTGTAGAGGTGACTACACCAGAAATGATCAATAAAATCCACGATATGGTGTTAAGTGACCGAAGATTAAAGTTGAGTGAGATAATTGAGGTTACAGGGATCTCAAAAGGTAGCGTCATTTCTATTTTACATGACAAATTGGGCATGAAAAATATTTCTGCAAGATGGGTGCCGCGTTTTCTCACAGTCGACAATAAACGCAGTAGGGTGGTGGCCTCTAAAGCCCTGTTGTCGCTCATGCAACGCAATCCGGATGAATTTTTTCGTCGCTTTGTGACTGTAGATGAAACATGGATACACCACTATACTCCCGAGACGAAAGAACAGTCAAAGCAGTGGATTGCGAAGGCAAACCATGTCTAAAGAAGGCGAAAACCGTAAAATCAGCTGGTAAGGTTATGGCTACTGTATTTTGGGATGCACGTAAAATTATTTTCGTTGACTATTTGGAAAAAGGAAAAACAATAACAGGGGATTATTATGCATCTTTATTGGACCAGCTAAAAAACGAAATTGAAGAAAAATGGCCTCATTTAAACAGGAAAAAAATCCTCTTTCATCAGGACAATGCCCGTGTTCACACATGTTTACGATCAATGGCTAAAATTGAAGAATTGAAGTTCGAATTGGTCGACCACCCACCGTATTCGCCAGATTTAGCCCCCAGTGACTTTTTCCTTTTCCCAAACTTAAAAAAATGGCTAAGTGGACAACGTTTTTTTTCAAATGAAGAAGTCATCGATCGGACAAATGCTTATTTTGAGGACCTTCCGAAAACTTATTTTTCTGACGGTTTAAAAAAAATTGAGAAACGTCTAACCAAGTGTATTGAGCTCCAAGGAGATTATGTTGAGAAATAAAAAAAAAATACAAAAATAAAAACTGTTTTAATGCTTTTTTCTAAGGAATTATTGACCCACCCTCGTATGTAGACGGCTCAATGAAGTCACATGTAGCTGGAATGCGCGCGAGTCATCTGGACAAGGACTTAGTAGAATAAATAGTTGTTCTATTACTATTCTTACAGGCACTGAGTCTAGGTTGATTTGCTTTAGTTAGGTCACTTGATATTCATCACATACAAAAATAAATTATGAGATGTGGTTCGCTCACATTATCAAATAAATACCACCTTACTAAATTGAGGTTTGATTTTTTGTAATATTATAATTATTATTGTATGGTGGAAGGTGTTAAAATATCTATCTACGGGAGAGAGTAGTAAGTAAAATTCCAAGTTAAAATTTATTGAGTGGAGCGGTGTGTGGGAGTTTATAGTAGAATAATTACAAGATAAAAAGAACTTTTTATATACGTTTTTAAATTTTCTGTTGAATTATTATGCTCAATATGCTCAAACTTGTACTTGATATGAATTAAATAAAAAACAAACAAACAAACAAATATAGATACTGAAATGTCATTTTGACATTTCATTTTGATTTCCGTAGTAACGCATTTATATATTAATAGTTTAGTTGCTAGGACCACTCTCTTAGCAACCAATAATCGTCTTTTACTTTTTACGGATTTTTCTAAAATAACTTTCCATACAAAACAGAATTAACTTATAATGAATTCAATTCTGCTTAAAGATGGCTAAAGTATTAAAATAATGCATTGGCATCGTGTTCTGATATATTCAAAAAGTTTCAAATGTCTAGCTAGTCGGGAAGTTAGTTAAAAATCGATTGCAAGATTTGTACTGGACAAACAACCACTGGACAAACAAGAATACGAGCTAAGAAAAACGTGGTAACATGGGAAAATAGCGAGGAATGGATAGTAATTAAGGTTAAAATATATTTTTTCTCAACCTATTGTGATATATCTGGTGATCGCCTGTGAACGACGTACCTATTGTGATATTTGGGCTTAATTTACTTTGCGAGGAATGGCAGGAAATTGGATTTAGTCTCGAAGAGAGGAGTAGATAATCGACAACTGGTACTTTATTTTCAAATAAACAAATTTATTTGTTTACTTATTAGTTACACATTTGACAAAGCGCATTCATAATTGATAATTATATAATATTCGTGGTTATGGACTTGATTTTGTATTTACTTATTGAAAAAGGTTCGATATAATACAATCTTGTCAATGAAATATCTTATCGTATTTGCAAGAATGACGGTCAACTGCCTCTTTTTCGGGTACCATCTCAAACAATGCCGGAAATCGAAGACAATGTTATTATGGTTTTCACCACAATTCGCTTCATGGTAGAAACGTGGCAATTTCAAAATCCGATTATGCTTTAGTTGATCGATCACAACTAAAACAATACATCGATTCACATGTGTGATTGATCTATTATTAAGATGATAATACTGCAAACCTACGATATAATCTGAACGAATAATAAACAAGATAGCAGATGAAGTAAAAATTCACTTACTAACGCTAAACAAATGCGTGCATGATGCATGCTTGTAAATGACTGCTGGGGATATAAACAAAAGTAAAAGACATAAAATTGGATATATAAAAAAATCACAATTATTAGTTGCTTGTCATAGGGAATGTGGTAGTCAGATAGTATTAAAATATTTACAGATAATATGGCACTAAAGATATTGACCAGATAAGTGCCAGAAAAAGTGATCTAGACAGTGACGTCGCGTGGGGGTAGGCAGATTGCGCGTCGCTTGGGGACGGCAGTTACTCGAAGAGCGGCAAATCGAGGAAAATCATTTGGTATATATATATTATATAAATATCTACCTAAACTTCGTAGTAATGAATATAATATCTTTCCATTCAAAAAATCAGCTCACTGGTTTGAAACAAAATGTATTAATAATTAACCTAAAGGGTTTAACAGGACAGTATCGAGATCGCGGTGTGTAGTTTGCTTTACCTTCGACGTGAATGGTGAACAAAAACGACACGCGCACGGATGATAAAAAATACTGTATAAAAAATGGGAAAGCATTAATTTGTCTAATAACGTCACTGGATCTAGAAGTAGAAGACGACAGAGATGAATTTATTATTTGAAGGAGAATGTAACAGGATGAAAAGGCCTGAAAACTGGAGAAACTAGGATGATACTTATAAAGAAGTCTACATCTCTTATTGATATCTAGCTCCGACAATTACAAACATTATAAAATATGACATGCATCATCGATGGTCAGGTGACAGGATATTTTTCATCTGAATCGGCGTATCTATCAAATCCCTCGTACGGCAAATTCATGTGTTGTTTGTATACATAATTTGGCACTAGTAGATTAAACAAATCCATAAAATTGTTAAAAATCTTTCAAGATTATCGACAGATTGTAGAGAAATTAAAAAAAAATGTAAATAATTCGCAACGTTATTATATAACAATAATTTAAATGTGTAATACATATTTTGTTAACTTGCCTTGAAAAGTTTATTACAAAATGAAAAAAAATAACTAGTAATTTTTAGCTGCTCCGAAAAAATTAAATAATCATGTTAGGTTCGTAAATATTTATAAAAAAATATATCATGTACGAAGAAATAAATTATATTTTGATGCGTTCTTTGTTTACGTAGAAAGTCTGGTAAAATCTCTATGACTTTAATGCAATGATTGCTATTTTTGATTTTTAGTATTGATGTGAGAACTATTAATTATTATGAAATGATCTGTTCTCTGCATAAGGCTTTCAATTAAGATAAATCTCAACGAATTGGCGATAAAAATAGATTCCTTTACAACCCGCGTGAGTGGTGTCTATCGTAATAGTCTTTGAAAAAAACAAATCTAGATTTAACTCGAAAACAGTTGGTCTACTTTCATTGCAAGTGGCTGAAAAAATATAAGTGGGGTCGAAGATTTGACTGAGTGGTCAGTCCCAATGCTGCAAATTTTAAATATCTATTAGTATATAAAGATGAGCGTTTTTCGATATGGCAGCACAGAACATATTTAACTCTTCTCTAAATCAGTAGCCTTTAGTCACGACGATATCAGATTTTAATAAAATAATTTTAAAACCATCGATATATATTAGTATATTATTTTCAAATTTTAATAGTGAGCCACATTTTAGATTAATAGAAAAATAAGACATTGGTTTAAGTATTATAATACATCAGTTAACAAAAATTAATTATTGAATTATTAAATTAATTAATTATTCTAAATGATCAAAATTAATAATATAACGTCCACTAATATTACAGTAGTTATAAATTAACACGTATGCTTTTTGCAAAATAAAATCAATATAATGACCACATAGTTAGTTAAACACATCATTAAAACCAACATGAAAATGTTCTCAAAGATTTTAAAAAAATCAAATCAATTGCATTAATGATACGCTATCATATTGATGTAGCTTACCATCATTGTAGCTAATGTATATTATATTTTTTCTCAGTTAATCTAAAAAATAATAGTTAGTAGAGAAAGTAAGTCTATTGATTTTTATCTCATAATTAAGACAAAAAAATAATAGTGTAACATTTATGTTCCAGGTAAAAATGGTTTCCAAATGGAGCATTGTGTTCCTTTGTGCTCTTGGCATAGTATCCGCCCAAAATGGATATTCTCGTGACAACCCAGCTAATCAATTAAGCTATAACTCATTTAACCAAGGACATTCCGACGATGGCGATGAGCTTCACGGTGACGAGATTCCTGGAGAAGCTGGCCGTGATTATCCTAACTACTCCGAAGTCCCTGAAACGGGGTTCAGTTGCCATAATCAGCAAACACCTGGATATTATGCTGACCCTGAATCCCAGTGCCAAGCTTTCTACATCTGCCAGAAAGATGGAAAGAGTGATGGATTTCTCTGCCCTATTGGAACTGTATTCAATCAACAGTATTTGGTGTGTGATTGGTGGTACAATTTTGACTGCAGCCAAGCTGAAGAATTATACAGTGTCAATGAACAGATTGCTCAAGCCATGCAAGAGGCTGATGCTAGGTTAAGCCAACAGCAGGGTGGATACAATTATGACACCCCTGGAGGACAACAAAATGGAGGTGATCATAGCGGGCGATACTCTGGACCTCAGCCCAGTGGACTCCAAAACCCGAGTGCTGTATATGGTGTGCCTTCTGGAAATGGTGGACATAATGGAAATGGTAATGGAAATGGACATCATGGAAACGGTAGACAACAAAATGGAGGCAGCCATAGTGGAAGATATTCAGGTCCTCAACCTGGTGGACTTCAAACTCCAAACGCTGTCTATGGTGTACCTTCTGGAAATGGTGGACATAATGGAAATGGACAACATGGAAACGGTAGACAACAACATGGAGGCAGCCATAGTGGAAGTTTTTCTGGTCATCAGTCTAGTGGACTTCAAGCTCCAAATGCTGTGTATGGTGTACCTTCTGGAAATGGTGGACATAATGGAAATGGACAACATGGAAATGCTAGACAACAACATGGAGGCAGCCATAGTGGAAGTTTCTCTGGTCATCAGTCTAGTGGACTTCAAGCTCCAAACCCTGTGTATGGAGTACCTTCTGGAAATGGTGGACACAGTGGAAGTGGAAATGATCATCATGGAAATGGTAGACAACAAAATGGAGGTGGTCATAATGGAGGATACTCTGGATCCCAAGGTAATAGACTCCATGCTACAAACGCCGTGTACGGTGTGCCTTCTGGAAATGGAAATGGTATAAATAATGGAAATAGTAGACACAATGGTGTTGGAAACGGCGCATTACATGGTGCCACAAATGAAAACGGTCACAGTAGCGGTGGTTCTCCAAAGCCTGTCTATGGTGTACCAGGAAATGGAGCATCTTCTCAATATAACTCTAGAAATGGACATGGTAATGGATTGAATGGAAATCATGGCTCTTTTAATGGCAAGATTAATTCCCCGAAATTAGAATACGGTGTACCTTCCGAAAATGGACAATCTTCTCAATACAACTCTAATACTGGACACAATAATGGATTTGGTGGAGGATTAAATGGAAATGTTGATTCCCCAAAACCAGTGTATGGAGTACCCGCAACAGGAAATGGTGGGCATGGAAACGGATTTAACGGAAACCAAAACGGAAATTCCAAATTTGGAGGAGATTTTAACGACAATGTTGATTCTCCTAAACCAGTTTACGGTGTACCATCTGGAAATGGTGTCAGCGGACCAAACTCTCAACATGGTTCAAATGGTGGCCATAACAATGGATTTAATGGTTATCAAAAAAGTGACTCTGATTTGATCGAAACTTTTGATGTAGACAATAATGACTCTGGTTTCAATGGTCAATCAGATCATGGGCCAAGCTCTCCCGGAGGATCGTATGGCATCCCTACTGGTGCGTCTCATGGACCATCTGGAGGAGATAATGGATCATCTCATGGTGATTCTCATTCGGCTGAATTCAACGGAAATGCTCCACACCGATCTTACTTGCCTTCGCAATAATTTTAAAAATCAATATAATATTGATGTATATATATATTTATAAGTAATTCTTATCAAAACTTTTATTTGTTGGCTGTTTTTGCAATAAAATTTTATTTGTGTTCAAATTATAATAAAGATATTGAAATGAGATTTATAATGTTTTATTTCTATCATATTATATAATTTCTACACATACATTATAATCATACCCACATTTTATAAATTTAATATTACATTACTAATGTTAAATTAAGGCGAATGCTCTACCTGCCAGAACAACCTGGCGAAAAATACAAAGCTTGAAATTTGAGAAAAAAATATTAAAAATATATATATATATATAGGTAAGTATATACAGTGTTTAAAGTCACCAATACGTATCCAAAAACATTAAGAAAATAATTTAATATAAATAAATGAACTATTTTTTTAATTCACAGGATTCAAGAATATAACATTCTAATATTTGAACATACACATACTGCGGGATGTCTTACTTTTTTCAAAAATATTTTTTTATTGGTTATAGATAATATATTTTCTAAGGAGTGTTTTCAAAATTATGTAAGTTTAATATTAATAAAGTTAAACCTAATTCTGTCTAAAGTCACTGGCTGAACTTAAAGATTTCAAGATATATAGATTTTTTATTATTATTTAAATTGTGTGTTACTTATTGTAAAATAGGAAAAAAAACTTTGAAGAAATGAATAGTTGGGTAGTAGAAATTTATAGAAAAGGTGTAATGAAAAAATATTTATCTACATACATAATTGATGTTTCCTTAGTGCTGATATAAATAAAACTGCAAGAGTGATGTGATCCAAAGGTGGATACTAGCAATAGGGTTGAACCGCCTTTTGGGCCTTTAGCTGGTATTATTTCATTTGTGGTAGTTTTTGTTTATTTTTGTAATTTTGTAATTAATTTTATGTTAGGTCTGTATTTAATGGATATGAATCTAGAACAAAAGTATTTTTTTATAGGTTGATGTATAGCCGTCTAATTTAACAACATAATTAAATATTATAAGTAATAATATAAGAATATTATAAATACGTGTTTAACTGTGGCACTGGCTGCGCGCCAATGCTAAATACTAATTAATACTAATTATTATTCTATGTTCACTTGGGTGTATGGCGTGACACCAGTGAGTACTCGAAGGTCTGTTGTAACGGTCGCATAACAAAATGTAATCTAATAACTATGTATATTATTATTCATGAAGTTGATAGTAAATAAAGTTAATCATATATATAAAACTATGTTGATAATTTACGGTCCTCAAACGATCCATTATTCACAACAATTGTGTAATTTTCTTCCTCTCTTTTTTCATCCCTTATGATTAGATAAATAATTACTAAATGCGCGGATGAGGCGTAAACCCGGGAGATGCAGGGTTCGATTCCCTGCCGAGGTGGCTTACTTTTTTCAAAAAGATTTTTTTATTGAATATATTTTCTCAGAAAGTGTTTTTCAAAATTATGTATGTTCAATATTTAGAATGGTACATTCTTACATCTCGTGAATTATTCGTTGAATAAACGAAATAGTTAATTATAAATTATTAGCAAGTTCAAGTAAGTTACGTCATAAAAAATATTGTAGAAATCGACGACGTCGGTTAGTAATTGAAGTAATGGGTATCTACTTTGATTTAATAAACAGAAATCGATTGCCAAAAGTGGCTTGATTTAGGAGAGCGCTGATGAGTGGGTATTAAAAGTGGCCAATAGTTAAAATTTGTCGCAATTAGTACCTATGTCACTGCGAAGCATATAGGTAATGCGCGGATGGGGCGTAAACCCGGGAGATGCAGGGTTCGATTCCCCGCCGGGGTGGTTTACTTTTTTCAAAAAGATTTTTTCTATCGGTTATAATATAAGTGTTTTTCAAAATGATGTATGTTCAATTACTAAACAAATGAAATCTTAAAAATACTAGTAATATACCTCTCCGTATAAAGGTATATCTATCTAATACGTGTATTGTGGATAGGTAATTTGTGATAATATCATCTGATTTATTCTTTATGACAGTGATAACCAAACAGGGTTCTTTGAGATCATGCCTGCATGCCGCCAATAAAGTACAACATGTTACAATTTTTTAAGTTAATTAAATTAATTAAATACTCAAAATTTTCATATGACCTATCAATAAAACAATAAATCATGTTGAAAAGCAACGTTAGATATTTACGTTATGGTTATAATTGAACAATTTAATTAAAAAAAACATTTAAAGATATATCATTAAAGCGGACGGTAAGTAAAAATATTTCCCATTGTTTACCGAGAGTTTACAATTATTTATTTCAATGTTCCATGCAATCAAAAAATAGAAATAAATAATTATGTCCAAGGTTCCATAAAATAATATATTTTTTCTGGTTCTATGCAAGTCTAGGCAAGAATGAAATATATGACTCTTATACGACGATGAAATCATAACTAAATTGAACATCGAGTATACATAAGACAATGTCATCTACCTCGGTTTCCTTGTGAATCAATACAATGAAATCATATAAAAATTAAGAAAAAAATAATTATTAAGGAGTTGCTATTTTCCTGTTGATGAAGATTGAAGAAGTCTTAATAGTCGAAGTGAGTTCAAATAATTATTATTAATGTAAGAAAAAAGGCTATATAAAAAGTTTAAGTGTGAATTACTACAGATTATGGATAGACTACTCGCTCTGGAAATATTTTAAAACCCGTTTTTGGATATATTTAAAACCTTCTTTTTAAATGATATTTTCTTACAAATTGGGGTAGTTACTTGTGATCACCGTTTTATGTCTGTTAACATATTAACAAATAATCATATAACATTCATCATAAACCATATTGTCATAATGAGAAAATAGAATTATATATTTTTATGCTGTATGTATAAAATAAATAGTTAAATACTGCCCCAATGCTGGGACATGATAGGGTAAAGTCAATTGATAGGTATGAAATTAAAACTATTTTTTTTAAGTCACCAAGGAAGGTTTTGTGACTTGACGACTCATATGTTTGGCTCCTATATAACAGGTCAACAACAGACAATCAGATAAGGCATAATGCTCTTACTGATACAAACAAAGTGGATATTACTAATCAGTAATCACAAACGTAGGTATACTACGTTCGTCATCGACATTACTAACATGCCGGAAAAACCATACATTGCAGAGGAGGGTTTCCAAACCATAAAAGGACATAGAATTTAGAACAAACAAGAGAGTTTAGGAATCTATTGCATACATATGTTTTTACAGAATTATTGCACAATAACTCTCAAAGAAAAATAAAATGTTACAAATTGTTTCTTCTGACTGTTTTAGATATAAAACTTTAAGTTGTAAATTTTATGCTAAGGTTATACACATATTTTTTATGCTAAGGTTATCAGATGTCTACGACATATTATTGATGTATTATGCCTTTTACCAATCCTCACTATCAATTTCCAACGATGTCCGAGTGAATAGAGCAGCCCTTTATAAAGCTATAGGTCGAGAATTACGATAAATGTGTTTTTGGTCCAGTTCTAAAACCCTGGTAGGCAATCGGTCTATAACTATTCATTCTAAAAGAAGTCTGTGAATATGATCTACAGTACTTGGAAGCCCATATAATTTAGAAAGGAATGAAAATGGGAATTTGCTTTTACTTGTAGGTAACCACATTACTTTACACTATTTATTGAAATTTCTTGAAAATGCATTGTATTATTAATTTAATTTAATAAAACGCATTTTTTTTCGTACTTCTTCCAATGTTATTTAAAATCTCAACCGGTTTCTTCCTCTTCAGATGGACATTTTCAATCTGAGTTAAAAATGTCCCTCTGAGGCGGACAAACCCGGTCCAGAATTTAAATAAAAGTGATAAAAGTACGATAAACATTTGCGTTTTATTAAATTAATACATTTGACGCTAAAGACGCGCCCAGCGCGTAACGATTAAGGTGAACATTCGATATAATTAGCACACGCTATTTAAATGTGGTAATTAAAAAGTAATTCAAAATGTTCATTTTAAGATACGACTTTCTACATACATACATCTTGTTACATTTTCATTTAAAATCTGGATCACATATTACCTAATCTATTTTAAAATATTTTAAAATTCATAATTATGAAATTATTGTAGGCACCTAACTTATATTCGATTACAAAGATTATAATGCGTCGTGTTGTAAATAAATCTACAAAAAATATAATATATTATAGCAATGATTTTACATTGATAAGTAATTTAAACGATTTTATTTTGTAATAAACTATTGATTTGTAATTCATACACAAAATCTCCACGCAATATTAAATTACACGTAATGTGTAATAAAGAAATAATTAACGAATGAAATACTCTTATTAATGTAGTACTATAATTTAGCTTTTTCTTTGTATTTATTGAAGGTAAAATATAACTGTGATAATTTATGATCATAACTTACTTAAATTTTAATAATAATGAAAGACTGTGTCTACAACTATTGGTTATAATACATTTGTATAGCTGTTACAAAACTATTAATGATCATAGAAAGATCAAGGGAAAGGGAAAAGGACAATTTATTAAATATAGTATAACTTAGTACTTTTTTAGTATCATCGCTGGATCAAAAAATATATAATGTTGCTTATTTAATTTATATTTGATCCAGTGCAAGAACCGAATGATTTGAGCGAATGGCTAACAACTAGTAAAGATACTTTTAATACAACCTTCACTCCCATGTGGCCAGTTCAGTAGCGAAGATAGTAAAAAACGTGGATGAAGCGGTAGGCAATCGAGAGTTAGGAATATATTTATGACTTAATTAATATCTAAGGATTTATTTACATTTTTTGATCGGGTCTAGGACAATTCGGCGCCTGGACAATTATTGAATCGAATAAAATTTGTAAAAATATTATTATTTATATTAAAATTATTATGTTATTATTTAATGCTTGGCGACAATTTAAATATTCACACATAACTAATGATTTAATTGCATAATGATTTAAGTTCCAACAAGAAGAGAGCTCTTTTTTATATCATAAAGCTTCAGGCATGATAATTTTTAATCCGCAATAAAAAACACTATGCTTATAGAAAAATGAATTACAACTACTAAGTAGTATAAAAAAACTGATTAAAATTTCTGGTCTACTTTCTGTTTAAAATCGTAACGAACGTCTGTCTATTTCATTCGACAGTACGGTGCCCAATTGGCCTGACGCCCAGTTTTCCATTCCCTTTTGATCGTAATTGTATTTTACATAATATACTTGTACAAAAATACTGTCTTATGATACTAAGGTAATTAATATATTTAAAGATTCCATGTAAAAATACTTCAGAAGAGATTTAAAAAACATAATATTATAATGTGAATAAAAGAAAGAATAGGTTTAAAATCTTTATTTGCAGGTACTAAGTATATGAGTATAAGGTATTTACATAATAATATATAAGGTAAAGTAATTATTCTAAACGCAGTATTAAAATAAATAATTTTAAATAATACATGAAAAAACTATACTAAATCACTGGAATAGGTATTTACTCCAAGAAAATATTTTAAAAACTAAGTTTCGGTGAGTTCTCTTTCCGTAATGATTAATTAATACTAATATTTTAATATAAGAAAATAGAAAAAAGGATTCACAAAATGTTTTCTAATCACTTAACATAATTTATATACAATACAATAGTATCAAATAACAATTGTTTTTGGTTGACGTCTAAAGAAAAGTGTCGATTAAAATAATCAACAATGGTACTTAATAGTTTTCACTCATTAGATATTTTTACAGTCAACAAATAACCTTGTTATTTGAAAAAAAATCGTTATCATGTCAACATAGCCAGGTCATATTATTACGAGTATAAATTTTAAAACAGTCTTTACTTTGATAGAGGTAAATATGATCTATCAGGAGTTGCTCCATCAAAACCACCGCTAGGTCCATTTCCATTATTTCCTCCAGATAATCCATTTCCTTGTCCAGGTACGCCATATTGAGAGCTTGGGCTGTTTCCATTATTTGAGTAACCGTTTCCACCTGGAGGAAGATAGCTTCGGTCCAGATTTGAAGGGCCATTTCCCAACCCGTTTCTAAATACCTGACCATTTCTACCATTTCCATTATCATTTCCGTTACTATATCCATTACCATTAGTATTTCCACCGTTGTATCCATTATTTGAAGGAAGATAAGTCCTAGCTGGAGTGTTTTCACTATTGCCATTTTGATATCCACTATTACCATTTCCACTTGGACCGTTATTATATTGTCCATTTGTTGGACTATATTCAATTCCAGGACCATTTAAGGTATTGAAACCTGTAGGAGGCCCGTACACAGGTTTTGGAGAATTTCCATTAAACCCATTTCCACTATTCCTTCCATTCCCATTGTTACCCCCGTTGCCAGAATATCTTCCATTTCCGTTACCATTAGATGATGGAACACCGTAACTTTGACTCGGTCGATTTCCGTTTTGACGCCCATTGAATCCACTGCCATTATTACCACTACGAGATTGTCCAAAAGGTGAACCTGAAGTCTGCCCAGGGACTCCATAAACAGGGCTTATATTATTTTGATTATTTCTTCCATTGAAGCTTTGTCCATTTTGACTATACCCATTCCCATTATTTCCTGTCGATGGTACGCCATAAGTACTGCTAGGTCGTAGATTTCCATTTAACTGTCCTGAAGGACCGTTTTGATAGCCACCATTTAAAGATACTCCGGGAGCTTCATAATTATATCCTCCCTGTTGTTGTTTCAGTCTTGCATCGGCTTCTTCCATTGCGCGAGTTACCTGCTCATTTACGCTGTAAAGCTCTTCAGCACGGCTGCAATCAAAGTTGTACCACCAGTCGCAGACCAAAAACTCTTGGTTGAAAATAGTTCCATTGGGGCATAAGAATCCAGCACCACGTCCACTTTTTTGGCAGATATAAAATGCCTGGCACTGTGATTCGGGATCAGCATAGTAACCGGGATATTGTTGATTATTGCAACTGAAAGCTGTGTCTGGAACTTTGTTGTAAATCGGGTAATCGCGACCAGCCTCTCCTGGGATTTCATCGCCATTTATTTGGTCTTCGTCAGAAATCGCTTGGCCAAAAGGATTGTAACCCAACTGGTTTGATGGGTTATCTCTAGAGTATCCATTTTGAGCTTTTACTATAGCAAAAGCGCATATAAAAGTGATGACCCATTTAGTAGACATTATGATTCTGAAACCAAAAATAAAATCAGAATACTTTTATATTTATTTTTTAATAACATGATAATATCATTTATATTTAAAAGTTTGATTTCTTTTTCGGGAACTATCAATTCTTGACGAAAAGATTTTACATTAATTAAAATTAACAGTTTCGTTCTCGCAAATAAGTACTTAAATATACGTAACCGGTCCTGATCTTGTTTAATTTTTGTAATTTAGTATATAATATATTAAATATAGTTAAATTGAGGAAGCCATATAACAAATAAAAAAATATAGTGCTATTTTGAAATCTTATCCGTACATAGTAAATGTATTATTAGATACCATCTGAAAAAGCTTATATGTACCTACTGTATTATAGTTTTAATATATAATTTTCCATATTGATAACAGCACTGTTCCCTAAATGAAGTGCACCTACTTAAGTATATTATAATATATTTTATTGAATATGTAAAAAATGTATTTGTCATGTTGTCGATTTTACTTCCCCTAAATAAATGTACTGTAGGTACATAAGCATTTCAGTAAGTAGTTAACGATCTATAAAACTATCTTAGATTATAGATTATACTATAATATAGTAGATCTTCGGTTTTCAGTAATAAAGGTTAATTATAAAATCATAGCATTAGTGGTTAAAATAATATGTTTACACTTACTGGAGGACTGGGGGTGGTTCTGTGAATATTTGTCGCATCAGCCGTTTAGCCTGATAAACGATTAAACACCTGTTGAATGAGCAGTTGGTTGCTTTTGATGATCTTCTTCTAGATGGAACATCTTTATATACCTACAGAAATCATCTCTGTACTCCTGATGATACTTTGCATAGCGCCCCTCCGTTGATCTAGATTACCTATCTACTCATAGAAAGTGATCTTTATGAATGATTGCTATGATACATATAAGGTTAACATTAAAACGCAGTGTGACTTAAAGCGGTATTGAAATACTTTGGGGACAAATGACAGAACAAATATAACTCTTTTTCACTGTAGTAAGAAAGAATTTATTCAAATAAATTATATTGTATGTTGAATAAAAAATGCTTCATTTTCAAATCTTGTAAATTATTCGTTGAATAAATAAGATAGTTCATTAAATTATTAGTAGGTGCAAATACGTTGTACCTAAAATTTAGAGAGGTTCTGGCACCGGTTAGTATTGAGGGTAATTGGAACTTTGATTTAAAATACTAAAGCCAACTACCCAAATTAACGCTATTTGTGAATCTCTTCAAAAATATTAAAGGCGTCAATTGGTAAAGCACATTGGCGTGAATTGAGTGGACGTGGATTCAAGTCCCCCTGAGCGTCGTGATTTTTTTCAAAAAAAAAATCTAGTAGTTGTATATTATATTTTAGAGGTGTTTTCATATTATATTTGTTCAATAAAGAATGTTACATTCTTAAATCTTGTTAATTATTCATTGAATAACAAAATAATTAATTTATTGATTTTGAAACAACGTTATTTTTGTTACGTCTACTTTATACAGAGTCATTTACGTTAACAGCTGTTTCGGGATATAAAAATAATATGTTAGAAACATTTGACTCAATATAAACTTTTGATTTAACAGCGATGCAGCAACGTTTTAGGGAGGTTGCATTGGTAGCCATATAAATATTAATATTGTATACACTGATACCTTGAAACATGGCGGCCTAAATTAGTTAATTTTAGTTAATTAGAATAAAAATAATTTTTAATTAACTACTAAATTAGCAGTCATCAGTGGCAGCTGTTCATGTTTCAGTGTGTTTCATTTCAGTCATATACGCATGATTTCAATAACTTTTTAAATTTCATATAATGGCTTTAAAAACAAATGATAATTTAACCACCAAAGGGCGTTAAAATTGCCAATTAAACAAGTGCAGTGAAAAACTCAACTGACACCTGGGAAAAAATATGCATGTCGATCAAATGATTACAATCTTGACTGCCAGTTCATGGTTTTCTGCACTTTTACCCTTAGTACTACCCATCAGACGAATAGACTCCATGCCTGATGTTATAAATTGATTTTCTGTATATTAAAAAATATATATGACAGTAGTTCTTTTCTGAACTTTGAGATCTAATGGATGAACCCTCAATATCACTGACGACATTATATTTCATTTGGCTTCATATTTTTTCAAAATAAGAAATTTATGACTCTTAAGAATTAATACACTGAAGATTTTTTCCTTTAGCGTTATCAAAACAGAAACTATCGTTGAGTTGAATCCAATAATATTGATTTTAGAAATAATGCCTAAGCTATTGTGTATAACATATTATAGAATTATTGGAGTTTATTAATCTAAATATTCAAAATAAGGATGCATCAGGAAATTTGGCTGCTTAAAATAATTCACACAGTCCTTTCACATACAGATATAGCTATTATTCAACATGTTGTATGTAGTTGTTAATAAATTCATTCATAACTAATTTAAGCTCCGTGGTTTATGTTAACAATATCTTCATATTTATGAATCTTCTTTAATACTACACAGCCCATAAAGCCTAAGTAATGGCTGTACTCACTGCTGTAGTAGTAATAAAATATTAATTATAAGTAGAAATAGCAGTTCAACAATGAGAAAAAGCGTCCAGGGTTACAAAAATCACAAAGATATATTGATACCTCACCGAAGCACTCATAGATAAAAATAAAGTGTATAGAGCACAATTACGTCGTGAACTAATCCATAATACAGTTGTTAAACTATACAATGTCACATCATAAGAAGATTATATTAACTTCGAGAGGTAGAGGTTGTGTCAACAGAGTTTTGTTGTTTTACGAGACATGTTGGCCACTTGCCCAGCCAATTAGGTCAACTTTGGGTCTAAGCACGCATTGAAGAAAACATATAATTTTTTTAGACCTGGGATTGAAGCCTAGAACCCTCGACATTATAAGCCGACTCGCTCGGCCATCGTAGGCATTAATTTAAATTTATTGGTCTAATTTAATCTTTTTTCACCTTCGCTTTCATAGATTTCAATTCAACCTTCACGAAAAGGTATTCTTCAATATATTTTTGAATTTTCGTTTTATTGGATCATAATATATACACATACTTTGAATAATATAAAACATATGGCCTGTTATATATTATATTATACGGAAAGCCACTGAAGGGTTAGTTTAGATAAATTAATAGTTGCATTACAAGTTATCTAAAATTGCATCCTATCACATACTTGCGGGTCGGCATCTTAAAGCGCTCATATGTACTTAAGAAAATTACACATTTTACCAAACACGTGCACAGTGGGATGGTGCGATGTGAGCTATCAAAATTATTGTTAACAAAATTATAACATTATTTTTGTTTTTTATTTCCATAAAGATATTTTTCAATTTTCAATACAGGTATTTTTATTTGTTCAAGTATATAAGTAAGATAATATTGTTCATTTTTTGTACTTATCAAGAACTTATAGTACAGCTTCGTAAAGGTATTAATATTACGTGAAAAAAAGTAAGTATTTATTATTAAATTATATCAATGTATGGAATCCAACAAAGAAAAGATGTGCGTTTATATGGCAATAAATAAAACTATTTCGAATGTTTGTTAATTGCTGCCAATTTGTCCACGTTAATAGATTTTTAATAGATAATTCCCTGGTAAAAGGAAATGCTAAATTCACACAACAATAATAAAAAGCTAGCCAGAGATATCCAGAGGTTTTTGGCATAATCTGGAAATTGTATTGATTCCAAGTAATCAAGTGCTCTTCTCCACCAAAAATATCGTCATATTATACACCATGGCGCAGTCCAGCTATTTCACTTTAATGTGTGTAGGTTTTTTCTTTCCCTTGGCTAATCTCTGTATTCTAATATGACACGTGATCTTTTTGCAGCCATAAAGTAAGTATAGCTCGTCATCACCAAATTCCACTACATTTAATTGCCCTAAAGATTTTTCAAGGCTATAATCTCCTAAATATATTCACAATTCTCTCATCCTATTTACTGAGTTCACATCTTTCGGATCTATCCGTTGTCAATATTAGGCGTTATATAGTATTATAGCAAGATGTCATGTTTCAAGTACCTACATATATATCGAATGTGCTTATTTATATTTTGCAGATGACCTATTTTTAAATATTTTTTTTAAATTAATATGCCTACTATTCGGGTGATATTAAATAACAAAAACCTATCACGAAATGCCGATATAAATATTTTAATATTATGTATTCATAAGAATATAAAATATTATATGATTTTTCCATACATGGGACTCATCCTTCAACGCTGAACTAGTTCAAAATCTGAACAAGCCCATTGAACCAAGTAACATGATGTATTATTTAACATTAGGTAATCTTCACACGCGGACATTAACGAGCGCAAACCACCTTATCCTCACGTATTTCTGCACACCTGATACTTTAAAATAGTGAACGATCTACAAGTCCGAACAGAAGAGTGATATATTACGACTAACGTCAAAATCATTTATATATTATTTTAAGCGATATTCTAAGTAAAATGCTCGGTCAAAAAGCTTGACTAGTTATTAAATTTGACTATGCGCCATTCAGTGCGAAAACGGCATGAGTTGTCAGGTCGTTAATATTTCTTAATTTTCTATTGAACAAAATAAAAATCACGTTTTTTAAGTATCACAGATTCACGTAAATTTGCAAGTGATTTCGTAGTTGTACATAATTTTTTATTATGTTATTGATTTAGATTCTATAAGAAATTAATGTTTGATACTCATTTTAGAATTAGTTTGAGCCACTTATTTTTTTAATTCATCGATATCAGCTAAAACACAGTATTTTGTTTATTTATTTATTTTATTTATTTATAAAAAAGAGTATTACGGCATTACAGCTTTTGGCCAATGCGCCATAATACATAATACATACAAATATATAAAAATATCTTAATTACAAATAACAACTAATATGACAAGAAAGTGGAAAAGACAGCATGAGTAAATATTAAAGAAATATGATAATATATACAATTATAAATTTATCCTATTTAAAACGTCTACATTTTATAATTATAGTTTTAACGTGGTGTTATAATTGATGATCGATTAAAAGTTTGATTGATCACTTCCATCATCTATTAAATTTATTTAAATACAAAATCTCAATTTTCACGTAATAAATTAAAAAAACCTAGGTTAATTTATAAATTTTATCATGTTATTTTTATAAGACTGTCAACATTTGAATTTTATATTGAAAGTACAATAATATACATATAAAAAGTCCAGACAATGCGAATAATATACATTACCACTAATTAGGGACCACAATACCAAATGAAAATACCAATACCGGTATTTACTATTGAATACCGGTATTTGAGAAATATATGGAAAAAACAGAAATATCTATCAATAATGCGTCAATTACATTGAGCTACTTTACGAGCTGTTTGTTGGCGAATTTAAAAGCGGGCGATTGTGATGATGAAACACAAAACTTTCCATTCGCTGAGAAGCCACAAGCCAGCGACTATTTTGACAGAACGTAGTTCGTTTTATTACCGGGAGGTTGCTACTGCGCTCCACTGCGCAGATGCAGTAGCCCCACACGCCGGGGTGTAGCGTGTAAAGTTGACCGGCTTTCAACTTTTCTCGGTAGATTGTTAACAATCTGCTTGTTAACAATCTGCTTGTTAGCTTGTTCAATGATGACACTGGGCGACTTTACAAGCAGATTATAAATTTGCCAACAAGCAGCTCGTAAAGTGGTTCAATGTAATTGACGCATAAATAAGCTTTTAAAAGACGCAAGCGACTAGCCAAAACATTTGGATAAATTTCAAATTAGGTAAGTACCTACAACAATCTCCCGTGTCATTGCTGGTCATCAAGGACGTTGAGAGGCAACGAAAGTAAACCAAACATCGTGTAACCCGACGAAAATATACAGTCATATTAAACGCTTCATATCGATTGATATATTTTGTTTCCATTTTCAATACCGAATATATCCGTATTGTCTGATTTTTAAAACCGGTATTTCGGTATTGAAAAATACTGGGATACCGGTATTGCAAATCCTACCACTAATACATGTATTATTATATACTCACAAGTCTATATTTTGTCTATAGTTTGCTCACAGTAGGTGTCATATAAATGCAAGACGGTTGTTTGGAGGACTTTTGTGATAAAAAAATATCGTATATTTTCCACTAGTTTGTTACTATTATTGCAAAGGTTTTTATTTGAATTATTTTCTATTAGTTAATTTGCTAATCGAAATAAATATTATGTAATTATTTCGTATCATTAGCATTTTGTTTCTTGTAAGTTTAAAAAGAGATTGCTGGGCAAAACGGATAAGGGTAGATCAAGTAAGCTGCACAAAACCAGCTGCTTATATTTACTAAAATTATTCAATTAAACTTGTTTAAGTAAGCCTGAGCTATATAAAACTGATCCTAGTAATAATAAAAACACAGATGAACTTAAGTTTAGTTTGGTTGTAAGACTGCATTGAATTTGACAAATCGATTCAATATAATCAATGGCTTTTATGGTCGTGAGTCTACTGCAGTATTCAGGCTGTGATACCTATTAATTTTTGTAACGGATGTGAAGACTAAAGTGATGAACTAATTAAACAATAAACTAACCATAATTACAGTTTTTTGATAATAAGATGTTAATGATTTATTTTATTATTCAGTTTTTGTAAATCATGCACACACAAATGGTAAATATGGAAGGGGTTCATTTCGAAAAATTACCTAGAATATTTAAATATTGTTTTCAATAATTTCAAGCATTTACCCCACGGATCCTCGCACTTTAACGGATGCATAATCTATACTCAGACCCTTCACACTTTGAGTCTAGCGATGAATGCCTGCAGCTATTATTACTATACTATAATATATAATACGGGTGTTTACCTACGAGCTATTACGACCTGTCGCATCCAATTTCCATAAGTGGTTATCGAATGCGCGTGCCTTATTGGTTAGAATATTATTAGGATCATTAGAGTCCGTTTGTATCGTCCACGCTGTCTTGTCTTTTAGACATACCGCCTCATAATATTAAAGCAAAAATTGGATACCCATGATGTTTTCACCATTTCATGAATATCACAGGTCTTCCGCTGACAAGGGTTTTATTATATTTAAAATAATATATTGATCATACCATCTACCGCTAAAAACATAGTTTATAATTATCAATTTCAATATAATATTTATAACTAATTCTGATGCATAATTATTTAATACTTTATATTATGCATTACAATGAATATAAATTTTATTAAAAATCAATTACATATGTACCCAATTTTATTTTAAGTCCATCATTAAAAATTACATTTTAATAATAAAATTGTTAATTAGTCAAACTATTAAGATCTGCATGAATGCATTCAATTTATTCATAATAAATTATTTAAAAATAGCTTAAGGGTTCGTTTTCTGAATGATATTCTTACCATAACCATTTGAAAAATGTATATCATAGTTTTTAATGATGATACGAAATGCATAGAAGGTTAAAAACGATAAATAATAATAATACAATAGTGCATGATGACTTAAGGCTGGAAGCATTGACTAATATCGTTGTTTGTTTTGTTACTTTCAAATTATGATATCTGTAATATGAAGTAGGTAACCTACCTACAAAAGATCAAATAATAAAGCTGTCAGCGATTAAAATCACAAAAAACCATATCGATTTGATGTATGATAGCACTGTTACCTCATTTTTATTCTTATACGTGATTTAAAGACTGACAAAGACCCAGATTTTTGAAAATCGTACATATTATGAAACGTGAGACATACACTATACGATTTTTTTTCAATTATTATTCAATAAATTGATAAGCCATATGATCAAGTAAAAGATTCACGACTTAATATAAATCTATAGAAACAAACGTTTATAAAACCATGAACTACACAAATCCGAGTGACTTGAAAATGGTTATATGTTTAAAGATCCTTTCAAATCTACGGACATCCATAATACGCCTTTAGAAATAGGAACCGAATCCATAACGGGTTCTATTATGTTCTAAATACGTTACGTGGCTGTAAAATATTTCATCATATAGTTCGACAATAAGAAATAGGCGATAACAGGAAGTCGCTGTAGTCGCACATAGAAGACTTCTCAGTGACGTACGTGTCATGGCGGCAAAAGGCATGTTTAAATAATGTATCAGCTCTCTTTTTAGATGTGACGCCTTTTCTTCTTGACACTGAAACAAAAGTTTACTAATAATAATTTTAACATCACTCCTCACATATTTTATTATAAAAAGCTTAAAATTACATTAATATAATTGATATATCTGTACACCACGGGAGCATAAAATGAAATGGTAAATTTGGGGCGTTCCACATTTGAAAATGGAAGTGCGATTAGATGCACTGGAGGGAGTCATTATTTCACAGTTTTAACACGTGGACAAGAATTTCTTGTTCAACAATAGATTTTATTGTCAAAAATCAAGTATCTGGCGCATTAGATGTCTATAGACACGAATAAACCATAATATTATGTTATATTTTTGTTCACCAATTATGTTTTTAAAAATAAATATTCGAGCCTCACTGAACATTCTTGAATGTATGTTTTACTAAATTGATAAAATTACGGTTTATAAATTCAATTGCATAAAATTAACCTGTCAAAATATTTGGAGGATATGCCCATATAAATACTTCTTTCTACTAGAAAAAAAAAATATTATTGCATTTATAATAATAAATATTTGCGATTAAAGTATCATTATTTTAGGTATTTTAATAAAATTAATAAGATAATGCACAATTCTATTACTAACGAATTAAATTATTATATAACTACAGTTTTGATAATGCTTTCCATAAACTTTAGGTTTATTCATGCGATCTTTGATAATATATTTATAGTAATTTCATTCAAGAGGAAAAACCTAAAACTCATGTTTGTCAAAATGGAGTTAAGGTTTAGATAATATAATTAATTATCTTCTAAATTTTGCATGTTCTATGCTTCAATTATTTTTTGTACTTGGGGGGTGGATCTCGGATACAAATCCACTTGACTCCGCGCTGCAAGCATAGCATGAGAGAAGGAATGCAACCCACAAAGGGTAGACATGTATCATGTTTTCTTCCTAATATTAAGTTGATAGCATCAAGATAGCAAGCTCGTCATTTCCAGTTCTTAGTCGGTCATGGTGGTTTCGGCCACATAGCAGGCACATCCAACTTCAATTAGGCAATTATCTCTCTGAACGTCCTTGTACGAAAAAGCAAAGACATGGTTATTTAAAAAGAATCTTCAAGTAAATTGTGATTTTCTATCCAGTATCAAAACGAGCAGTGATCTACCATTTTCCATTGTCACTCAACTTAAATAAACGTTTTATATTTGGCTGAGAATACCGAGGCGTAACAAATTAAATAACAGTACTTGTATTTCACTATTTAAAAAAAAACTGAATTTACCATTCGTCGTGACAATGGTAATAATATTTCGATTTATTTTGGGTACCTACTCATTTTATTTGTTACTCTCCTAATGTGCAAAGAGCCTATTTCGCGACGGTAAAGGCAATTTATACCTCAGTTTTAAGTATTGTGGGAGTAGATTGTTGTATAGAGTCAACTAGGTACTCTGCTATAATATTATTTTCAGACAAGTTGCATAAGGATGTATAGACATCAGTGGCGAAGGGTGGAGGTAGGCTGTTAAGATCTGCCATAAACAGTGCACATTAAACTTTTTCAGACATACATATTTGTTTTCATTGAAATAAGACTACAATTTAAAGATAGTGTTGGTTAGTTTTTTAAAATTCAATTAAACCCTGAGAAACCAAGCCATAATAGATAATAGTCAAAAAATACATGTCTATCTATAAAATATCTAAAATTATGCAATTAAATCATACATAACTTTGAATATTTTATAAATAGAATAATATTTTTTATTTATTATAGTTTGGTTTAGGCAGGGCTTAATGAATTAAAAAAATTAACCAAAAATATGTGTAATATGTATTTTTAATCCAACAAAAACAAATAACTATGAATGAAAAAGTGTGTACAATTTTGTCGTATTGCCCAAATTAGACCAAAACTATTATGGTTTCGTTTAGGCATGGTTTAATTGATTTTTAAAAACCAACTAACACCATCTGTAAATTGTAGTCTTAGTTCAATAAAAACAAATACATATGACTAAAAAAGTTTAGTGTGCACTATTTATAGCTAATATTAACAGCCTACCTCCACCCTTCGCCACTGATAGACATGATATATATGGGCCTTTATAATCGTGGAGATTTAGATACTTAGTTTGTATTTGTATAACGCAAATATTATTTTACACTTCACATTGATAATTACACAGCAGTAGATAAAGGTTTTTAATGATTACATTGGTATACAATCTTTTTACTTTGAAACTTAGGAATAGTCATGTGTCTCGTAAGTATAATTATGAACATCACGCAATGAAGTTGGTACGCAAGTCGCGTATATGTTGAAGTGATCACACATTTCTGACGTTTCCGTTCTGGTTTTGTCTATCCTCATTTTTAGAGCATAGACATATCAGTTGTATGGAGTTAGGTAAAACCTCTACAAAAGCATGGATATTATCTGCAGTAGACCATAACCTGTGAAATACAAATCAAGTGATCTTCATGAAAGTTGATTAAGGAAATAGCAATAGAAATGGTTAATGATTCTTCTTTAAAACTCAACAAAATCATATTATAAAAAAAATTAAATGTAAACGCTTTTTACATTTTCACGATTCAATATCTATAGAAATACGGTGCGATCTACCAACATTTATCCCGCTATCGATGCGTTGGACATGTCTGCCAAATAGGATCACATATACATATCTATATGGAAAATAATTTTCCGGGATATGCTATCTGACTGTATCATGCGATCAGTTATAAATGCATAGCATGATTCAATCATGAAACAATAAAAAAATTAAATAATAACTTAATCATTCTCATTTTTATCTAAAATTGATAGCTTTGTTTAAAATGTTTGAAGTTCCAGATCAGTCACGGCAAGTCACGACTTTAGGATGTTATTTTTGAAACAGATAAGCGAGCCCACGGCAACTTATTTTGTTACTAACTGTTGAATTATGTTATTATCTTTTTTTTGAACTACTAAGTTTTATAAACATAAAGGTTATCATTATACCCACACGTTTGTAATAAATTTCCCAATACAGAAAGAAAGAACATAACATAAAAATGCTATTATAGATAGAACAAAAAGGGTCATTATTTACACATGTATTTCTTTTTTATTCTCTTAGCTACATAACCTCTGTAAGTAGCTCAATGTCTATGACGTTGGTGACCTGATATGACCGGCTCAGGACAGGTAGATCTAATTCAATTTTTTTGACGGTGCTAAGAGAAAAATAAATTCTAAGATAAAATTCAGCTGCTGAGGCAAAGATTAAAAATTTAATATTGGCAATAGTGTCATCAGTGTAGTATACCCAGACCAGTTGACTCTATTTCAGCGTATAAATAAGAATTTGTCCTACAGCATATATATCCTAAAATAGAAATACATGTCCATTATGAGAATTTTTCCTTAGACACTCAGAAGTATGACAACGTGTTTTAGAAATATAATTATGACATGAAAATTCTTTCTCTCATTATTGTTTTCGGTGCTGTGAAAATAAAAATAAGTGCTTAGCTACCACGTGTATTTTTGATTTTGATGAATTGTTTCTGTATAATATATAAACAGACCGGCCAACCGTGTGTAAATGTTTGTTTTTACTAACTAATGCACTAAACTTATTCTAACTCTATTTAGTGAAAATAGATCTTACATAAAAAAGGTTTGAGTAAGTTCGGTCACAATAAGAATAACGCATTGGCTAGCATTATTTTTTTTTAAAATTTAAATTTGTGTTTAATTCGTATTGTATTACTGATAAGTGCAAAAAAAATATAAATTAAATATGCTTTTGAAGAGTTCGTCCGTAGATGAGTCATTTATTATGATTTACCCCTTATTACCTTGTCGATAAATTCCAACCCCTAGTCTCTTCCATCCATTCAAAGACACTAAGGCTTAAGATATCAGTAGGTACTTAGATTATTATTTCTTTATCGTATGTTTTTGTTACAATCATCTGATTATAATAAAATATGAAAAAATACGCCAAATTGCACAGTACTCTTATTGATTTATTAACAAACCAATTAGTTTCTCATATCATGTTTCAGAGCAAGTTTCTACAGTTTCTAAAGCGTTCTGGGATTTAATAATATTATAATTTAGATTTTATGCAATGCGAAGCCATCTTTTAAGGCAGTTTATGAAATAATAATTGCATAGAGAGACGTGAATCACAAAACGTTGCACAACTTTAAGCTTTATTAATAATTTTGCATATATCTCATTTTACGAGATACGTGTAAATAGTTATGGCATATCAGATACATGTCTTATATGTTTCATGCATCGTTATGAAAATAAAATGGCGTATCGATTTTTATATTAATCTAAACGTATTTTATTATTATCTATCCTAATACCTAACTAAATTAATAATAATAAAATTTGAATTTTATGAAATTTAAGTGTGTAGAATGATGCAAGAAGACTAGTAAGCGACAGGGTTTCTTGGAGACGCTTAGTGGTGTCAAAGAAATAAAAGAGTGGAATTATCCGTTTGTTTGATTATAACTAAAAAACTACCGAACCAAACTTGATGAAACTTGCATAGCTCACATAAATAAATTGTTAATACCCAACACTTTGATTCTATATTATATTATATCAAAAGAAATTTCTTGAAAATATAAAAATAACGCACTTGTAACGTTATGAGATGGGGTGCAGGACGAGAATCACGCGCTTAGAAATTGTACAATTACTAATAGAAATCATAATATATTGAACATACATAACTTGAACATACCTCAGATAATATACCCACTAGAAAAAATTACATTTGAAAAAATACGACGCCCGACGGTATTTGAATCCGTATACCCACTGGTATCGCGCCAATATGCTTTAACTAAGTAAAGTACGGGCCTTCTACCTAATTACGTAACTTAAACGTGTAGGTCCTACATGAAATGCTTGCATTATTAATGACTATCGGTTTTTGTGTTTTAAAAAAATGAATATAAATTATCTTAATTATTACAAACCACCGCCGGATATTGACCGGTGTGGATGAGGTGTTCAAGTTATGTGTATTCAATATATAGAATGTTACATTCTCAAATCTTGTGAATAATTCGTTAAATAAAAAAAAAATTGAAATAAATCAGTCTATTTTTAATCGTGTATAATATGGTAATTGTGTACTACTTCTATTTTTATATTTTACGTAGATGAAGTCATATGCGATAAATATACAATTATTAATAAAAGTCACCGTTTTTTTAATTATTATCTTTATTTCTACTTTTCAATCTATTTATTTTCACCCCATTACTTTGTTCCTTTTCAATAACAACTGGTTTATTAGTACCGATGTTATCAGAGTGATTATTTTCTTCATTTTTGTTCCCGTCTTCTACCTTTCTTGGATGTTCATTGCCACCAGAAGATGCCAAGCTGAGGTCATAGGGTTCCTCTTCTATGATGAAATTTTGGTAGGCAAAATCTTGGTGGTCGTATACGATGTTGTGTTTACTGATGTCGTTGTTGAAATCAATTTGATTGGTCGACGAAATGCAGTCAACGTCGTACCACCAGTCGCACACTGAGACTTTTTGATTGAAAATACTTCCGTTCGGGCATAGAAATGATATCTTATGACCTCCGTCAATGCATACGTGGAATACCTGAAATATAATAAATACATTTAAAATTAAAATATAACTCATATTTTGAACCAACTGAGGTGTAATACAGGTAAAAGAGATGGATATAAATCAATTTCAAAGTTCCAAAAACTCACACAATTATTGTTTTAAACGCTATGTAAACGTCTTTTACAACGTTTTTATTAGCTCGTATTCTCGTTTGTCCGGTGGTTGTTTGTTCAGTACAAATCTTGCAATCGATTTTTAACTAACTTCCCGACTGGCTAGACATTTGAAACTTTTAGAATATATCAGAACACGATGCCAATGCATTCTTTTAATACTTTTAACCATCTTTAAGCAGAATTGAATTCATTTTCAGTTAATTCTGTTTTGTATGGAAAGTTTTTTCAGAAAAATCCGTAAAAAGTAAAAGATTCTTATTGGTTGCTAAGGGGGTGGTCATAGCAAATTATTAATATATACGTGCGTTACTATGGAAATAAAAAATGAAATGTCTAAATGACATTTCAGTATTCTATATTTGTTTGTTTTTTATTTACTTCATATCAAGTAGGTACAAGTTTGAGCATATTGAGCATAATAATTCAACAGAAAATTTAAAAATGTTGTATATAAAAAGTTCTTTTTATCTTGGAATTATTTCATATATTTTTTTATTATTACATTAAAAAATATTGTGCATGTTTCTATTTGTTCGAAGGATCAAGCGATAATATTGAAAATCTATACAGTTGATGATGAAATAATCACAATATTGTAAACAGTTTTACACGATGGATTATATACGGGTATGGGACAACTGGGCGCCACACTGTATAATGAAATAGATAGATGTTCGTTACGATTTTATACAGAAAGTAGACGAGGCATTTTAATCAGTTTCTGTCTACTATTTTGTACTTTTAATTCATTTTACTCTTGCTATAATGTTTTTTTATTGCGGATTGTGAATGATCATTTTTGAGGCTGGAGATTAAACGTATGCATATTTAAATCAATATTTACGTATGCATATTTAAATTCTCACCAAGTATTAAATAATAATATAAATATTTATATATTTTATAGTACCTATAATTCACGAACGTCTATTTATTTTCAAATTTCATTCGATTGCGTGGCGCCCTGTTTCCCTCGGCGTCGAATCTAACCTAGGTACTCTAATGTTGATAATAAAATATTTTCTTTACATTCTTAATATTAGAACCAACATTTCAAAATTTAGCAATAGTAACGAACACGGTACAAATATACAGATATACTGGATTCCAGCACATAAAGGAATTAATGGCAATGAAATTGCTGATCAATTGGCAAAAAAAATCTGTAAAATACCTATCAGAAAATATAAGAATTCCATACACAGATTTTAAAGCCCAGTTTAAACAAACAATGAGCGAAAATAACGGTTAATATTTAGAAAATCGTGGGAAAGAAAAGGTAACACACTGCTATCAAAACTACTATAGTAGATCTCCTAAAACTTGGTTTAGTAAACATTGTAAAATAAAGCGAGATGTAAAAGTGACAATATCTAGAAGCAGGACAGGGCATTACAGTCTCAACGAATCATTGTACAAAATTAAAGTGGTAGATAGCCCTCAGTATCAGTGTGGGCATCCCACCCAAGATCTTAACCACATTGTCTGGCAATGTGATGCCTATGACCAGGAGAGAGAGGTGTTAATGAATAAATTGGGAAAATGCAGGTTATACCCTCCTTTCACGATTAATTCGTTCCTGGCAAAACCAAGTATTTCAGTTATGAAAATTGTACATGAATTTCTCCAAAAATGTAACGTAAATGTCAAGTGTATAGTGTAACAAAAATGTAATTCTGTATTATTAATAATGTAACTATTTATGTCTGTAGTTAAAAAAGTGTATGTATACTTTTGTAAACCATTGTAAAGCAGAATAGTCTTCCATTCCGAGAAGAGTTCGATTGCTTCCAAATAAAGAAAAAAAAATTCTTAACCATAAATTAAAATTGTATCGTATTGAATAATATAGTCAATAATATGGTACAGAGATGAAAAGTATACACATTTGTGATAATAAGTGGCAATCCATAAAAGTATTTTTTAAGTTAAAACAGGATGAGGAAATGTTAGTAATTATGAATAAATATTTTACCTGACAATCGGTCTCTACATCAGCGAAATATCCAGACACCTTTCTACCTTTACAACTAAATTTAGTTTTAGGCACTTCACTGTACGCCGGAAAATCTTTTCCTGCTTTTCCTGGAATAGTATCAACCCACGTGCCATCGTATGATCCATCGTCTTCGTCTTCCTCGTAGCTATATGCAAGATTCCCTCTATTTTGTTGACCATTCGAATCTTTTTCTTCGCTGCTGTATTTATTATTTTTGTGACTCTCCTCCTCACTATGTGAATGAATATCGATCGGTAGATTTATTATTTCGATATTACCAGATTTCAGATCAAAATGAGGATCATGGAAATCATTACCATTGTAAATGTTTGACTGTAAAATAAAGCAATTTTTTTTCTAGTTAATTCACATGTTTAGGTTTTGTATTTAATTCGGATCACAGACAATAGTTTTATTAGGCAGGGTTTAATTGAATTTTCAAAAACTAACCAGCACAATCAGCAAATTGTATTCTTAGTTTAATGAAAACAAATAAGTATGACTGACAAAGTTAAGTGTGCACTATTTATGTCGAAACTTAATAGCCTACCTCCACCCCTTAGCCACTGATGTAGTTGCTTAGATGTAATAATATATCAGGACCATGGCCCCACATTTTGAAGCGGGCCCCCCTACCTATCGCTAAGGATAAAAGCAGTGTGACACTCTACAGTAGCGTTTTCCAAATTTAATGATGTACGCGGTATAATTAATGTGTAAATTTAGTGTTTTTTTTTTAAATATATATTAATTAATTTATTTTAATACATCCATTTGAATTATGGTGTTGTCGAGTATCGATATACAATTAAGAATTGTATCGTACAACCACATAATTTAAAATAATAACATTACTGAAGGAAAATAGCACCGCAGGCGACTTTTTATTTACTTTAAAGCAAATTTGTTTATTTCACGTGTCTGGTCGACTCGCCTCGTCGGGCCCCTCCTGAGCTCGGGCCCCCAGGCTAGAGCCCTGTTAGCCCCCCTTTTGTAGAGGCCATGATCAGGACTAATATATTATCTAAACCTAAACCTTGTCGATCCAAGATCGTGAGGCTACTTCTAGCGTTTATGTGGTAGCACTTATAATATTATATTGGTTGTGAAGCAGTTTTTCTTATTTATTTAGTTAGATCACTTATAGCCCAAAATAGCTGTAAACATAAAATAAATTTAGAGATTTTTAGAATAAAGCTACCAAAAACAGTAAATCAATGCAACTAAGTAACACAATTTAAAAATATGCTATATTAATTTATTATCAAAGTATGTATTTATATTTTTATTTAATATGAGATTTGTACAAAGAAAATAATTACCTAATTAAATTGTAGGTATAATAGATTGTAAAAATCCTTTAAAAATATATAAAATATTAGGTACATACCTTATCTGCCAGTGCCGCAGAGAAAAACAGTACAAATATAAAATCTAACATATTGACATATATTTTTTTAAATTATTTAAATTGAATTGATTAAAATGTAACTGTCATCCATATGTGGTGACATCTTCAAACAATCTGGGTTGCTTACGTATTTTCTATTCTCTTTTATATGCTGACAATAAATACCTACAATTTGAATGCATTTGCCTTTTGAATAGTTACGTATTGAAAATGTTCTTGCATCTATAGTAAGTTCGTTATTGCATGTGCATTAAATCCGGTGACATGATCAAGCAGTTAAATAATAATCACTGTACATTAATTGTGTACTAACTTAACAATAATTCACTTTCATTAAAAATATAATTTACCCATATTTTGCCAATGCCACGCAATTAGAATAAAAAAAACACATATTTAATTAAATTATTATTAAGTGCATTACAATGGACAGTAGTGAACACACATCATAGAATAGGTTATTAAAATCACATATCTAAATCTACCATTACCTCACCGAGAATAGAATCTAAAACCATTGGTATGAGGAGACAGTGTCTTGTGCATTGGACTACAAGGGCCGTATACTTATCATATATAGACTATCCGGCCCTGGTTGTTAACAACATCTTATGCAACCTTACAACCTTACAACCTTTGCTATAATAAATACCTAATGTATAATTCAAATTAAACTATCCAATAATGAAGAATGTTATATAAAATAATTTATTTATACCAAAGTTATAAACGGTATTATTGTATATTTTAAAGACCGGTGCTCGAAATGATATTTTTTTTTACGAACCGGAGCGCTCGATATTTATATGAACATCATAGTCTAATTTTATGTAACTATATTATATAAACATAAGTGTATAATATATATAAAGTTAAGCGATTGTTATTGCTTTTCAGTAATTCACGAACCGGAATTTAATTTTAATTTTAATTTTATTTATTAAGGAAAACAAACAGTTACATATTGATTACAGAAATTTAAAATATAATAATAAAAAGTTATTGCAACCAGCAAAGTTTCCATATATACATTATATTATAGTTAAGCTTAACAAAATAGAGAGTAAAATAACATAAATATAAAGAAATTACATAAGAAGATTACATGAGAAAAATGAGAAAAATGAGGAAGAATAATGAATAATTAAATGATATACAAAAGATAAAAAAGAAAAATAAAAAAGTAACATAAAAAATAAAAGAATATATATATATGTATAAGTAAATACATTATATATTTATTTATACAAAATTTTTGAGATAGCATGTATAAATGAAACAGGTGAATGATTAAAAGGATCAACGGTGGAGATATACATATTATAATTTAAACAAGAGCGCCGAATAAAGGAGTTTTGTGCATAATTAGAACCGCTACGACTGATATGGTACAAAGTTTGATTTCGTCATGTCTAAATGAATGCAATACATATTTAATTTTCTTCTAAAATTCCGACAATATTGGTGACCATATTTTATATTTTTTATTCAAATTATTCACATAATTCATAAGATGTATCTATTTAACTTGATTCCTAGTTGAACCAGGATATCTCCAAATTGTATACCTTTTATACCAAACGTACTTACACTTTCTTATAATTTTTATTTAAACTAGTTTTTTTTAATATTATACCAAGATGTAAGAATGTTACATTCTTTATTTTAGATTATTATCTATGGAATGCCTCATAAATATACATATTATAAAAATGATTTTGTAAAATATTCCTACCAACTGTATTTTAATCTACATAGCATCCACTGGATTCGGGAAAATTTGTTTTTACTAATTAGGCATGTTTAAATATGTATCTCATTACCAAGGTATGACTATAAGTTATTCTAAAAATTCTACGCCAAAAAACGACAGCCTAATATAATATTATAACAATATATTATATTATAGTATTATGACAACACTGTGAAGTGAAAATTATTAACAATTTGCGTGTATTTTTTTTGCAATATTTATGTTATTCTAAAAACGCAGTGTCAATAATACACTCGACATGTTACATGTTTTATTTATATTATAATTTATTTGAAATAAATGGATTTAGAGTAAATCAATGCTCGGTTAAATCTATCGATTTACCTGCATTGTTCTTATCCGAGCTTAGTGCATTGGTGCTCGTAAGTGTATTTTGATTCCGGGTATAGAATCTGATCGTGATAAATGCATACAAAGAAGATTCCATCTCCCTCTCTATTCGTGTGAAAAGATTTTGTGTTCATGCATTCATAATATATTATAATACCTCAATTAAAATCGCGCACAAAATCCTATCAAATAATACTGATAATTAAGTAACCAAACTTTTACGAATGCATACAGGTAGGTACCTACTTAAGTAATATGTTATTGGTAAATATAGATTCTGAATATTTTGAGAAATATAGTTTAGTAAATTAATAATGTTTAGAGGGTAAAGTATTTTAGCATCTTTTGATATAGGTACATATACATTTAAATTATACGTATTAAATTTCATCGTAGCACAGTTTACTGTGGGTTGTCGTATAGTAATGTGATCAAAAACTGACCCGTAGTTCTTAAAGCATTGCAGACAATAATGTCCCAATTCTATTAGAATCAATGAGAATATTAATTTGATATTGATTGGTATCAAAAATATCTGATAACAACGCTGTGAGAATTAAAAGATATTTGACGACTTGATACTTACGAGCATTCACCAGAATTTTATATAATATATTAAACGATATGATTAAATTTCTAATTTACTTATCTACCTACCTATTTTCTTTTTGTGTTCCGGTGATATTTATTGCTTACGAATTTTTTGAGAGTTTTCAAGCAAGACGTCTTTGTTAAGATTAATATTTTTTTCATTGATTGATTTATATAATCCAATGTGGATCTAGACAACTTTATGAAAAGATTTATAAATAGCTTTTTTTATAAATGCGACATAAATGTTCTAGACCAGGCACATAGCCAGGTGCTCACCCATGAGGACCATGTTCTTGTTTCTTTTTTTCGACCATGTCCAATCCTAATAGGATCATATGGGCCTCCACAGAGTAGAGGTTTGTATTAACAGATTTTGTTTTTTACGAGAAATGGATATCAGCCACTTGCTCAATCTATTAGGTCCATACCCTGACAGACACAAATTGAAAAACAATATGTGTACTTGCCAGACCCAGAATTCGAACCTGGGACCCACGGCGTGATAGTCCAACGCTTAAACCGCGCGGACACCGTGGGTGTCCACCATGATCTTAGCATATATTAAAAAAAAACAGAACTTTCTCCGCGCGACCCACGACATGTTGCCACTCGTTAATTGTAGGCATCAAACTTAGTAATAGGAAATTTAATTCATGATGTTAATAGCCCCATAAAACTACCCTCACCTCGTACCACACCCATTCTTAATCGAGTGGGTCAGTATTTTATATGACTGAGAATGTCTCAGGAGCAGTTACCTAAGAATGAGGTCGCTATTTATTCAAGTGTAATTTGACTGAATTTATATGACTTTGACCTTTTGTCCCGCATACTATCTCGCCGATCTAAAAGCACTCTTTACAAGACACTTGTAAAGCCAGTGCTCATCTACGCATCGGTGCCTGGATATTAACTCAGCGAAATGAACGAGCCCTGAACATCTTTGAAAGAAAAATTCTCCGCCGTATATATGGACCGATCAGGGATGGCACCAATTGGAGGAGAAGATATAATGCTGAGCTCTACGGGCTGTACGAAGATTGCAGCGCAGTTCAATCAATTAATATTGGTAGACTGCGATGGCTAGGTCATGTGTACCGTATGAATGACAATTAACCGGCAAAGAGAGTGATGTCCAGCAATCCAATAGGACGTAGAAGAAGAGGGAGGCCAACGATTCGCTGGTTAGATGGAGTTGCCAGTGACTGCCGTATTCTGGGGGTACCAAATTGGAAATCGGCCACACTGGATAGGAACAGGTGGAGGAAGCTGTTGGAGGAGGCCAAGACCCACACCGGGTTGTCGCGCCCCTGATGATGATGACTGTGTAGACCTATTGGGATCGGACATGGTACAAGTATTATAGGTAATAATATCAATATTTTTAGAAGACGCCAGAATAGAGTCATCAATAAAGTTCAATGTCAAACATTAAACCAATTTAAATTAAAATCGATCTAAATACTTAAATTAAAACTGAAAGAAAACAGATTAATAATTAATAGCCTATTATGGCCGTTTTGGTATGTATATCAATCATTCAATAGTTTAACAAACGGCATTGCAATACGTAGTGCTATTATTAAGTTACCATTGCAGATTGCCATTTCAAAAAATATTAATTACACCAAGTTATAAGTTACCTATACCCGAAGTCATTTGCCAATAACTCAAAATAAATCAATCATCGTATACATTTTACCAGCGTCATATTCGAATGCATCTTATCAATAACAAACTAGCCCAGTGAATTGCATCACTTTATTATGTAGTAGTACGTATTGCGATTTTTTTCTTCGGCTTATGCATAAGGCACTAAGTGTATGAGAGGAAGGTATATCATCTTCACCTCGTGCGTCACGACTTTGGCGGCTGGCGATAAAATATCTGGTGCAAGGTTTCTCAAACGAAATTTATTCACACGATGAAAATCGATTTTGATATTTATAATAACTGTTTCAATTTTCAAATATCAAGATTCTATCTCAGACATATCAATAACCATCTTACAAGTTGCGTGAACATGTTTACAATGTACAAACGTTTACTTAATCATTTTGAAAAATTGTAACAATAATTACTTAGTAAAGGAAGAATGATCACAATATATAGATTTTTTGATTAAAATGTTTATTTTTAAATTGAGGTCATGATTTTTTAAATTAATAATAATGTTATAATCCTTCGCTAATGTCACGCTGATGATATTACTGCACTGTTCTAGTCTTCAAGAAAATATAATTAATTTTGTAATCGGACACTTCAGGGTAGGTATTAGTTTCAAAGTCGGTAATCTCCATGTTTACTTTTTTGTATATTTTTATTGATTCTGTAAGTAAATACTTTTCCATCATATCTGTATATAGGTATATATCAAAGGACAGTTTGTTGATAGTCATAAATATAATTAAACCAAAGGAAGGAGATTGCAAAGTCTTCATTTTACGATTTACGATTTTTACGATTACTTCACGGTCGAAAACGATCGTGCAAGCGACGCGTGCAGAAAAAAACATAATTTGTCATAAAAATTCAACATGCGTCCATTTAATGTTATGTTTATTGTTCTATTAGTAATAATAATAATAATATATTCATTGACATGTTATCTTTTTCAAGTAAATTTGTAACGTGTTTTAGTCATCTTTACACGATTTAAGAATTAATACCCCGACGCCATCACAAAACAAATTGACGTGTTCACAGCTCGACATTCGCTCTCTGATTGGCAGCCAGTCCGAAATTTCGTCGCACTTATAGTTGAAAATTATTTGCCGTTTCACTGAAGTATGCTCTTAATGATAAGTTTTCAAAACTAAAATATGAAGGGAGTAGGTATGGAGATTACCGCTATGGTGTAAAGGTAAACAGGCAATTGTAGGAGCAATACGGCGAATTGTGTGTTGCGCGGTGTAGAGAGAGGGAAAGTGGCTATGACGTGGAGTTCGCAATGGGCGCCTTTGAATTGATTATCAGCAAGACCTAATGAAATTGTTGCTTTTGGAAATCCTTAATAGTTTCATGAGTTTAAATCAAATATACTTATCCAATCGGTTATTAGTCAGGTGAAACGGATTCAAACACTTTAAAACAAAAGTTTACAAAAGAAATGATTCACGGCGCTTTCGTGCTTTTGATTTGATTTCACGGCACCTTACATCGAAATCGACTTGTATCTTTAGGTGAAGATAACGCTCACTTTGGTAAAATTTTTGTTTAAAAGGTAAGTAATTTATTCTCAGTAGGTAGCTTTCTCAGTACCTTTTTTGTGATATTTTTAACAATTTCTAATTCTTCCAATTATCTGTGAGTCACCAGAACACTGATACCACCGAAGATCTTGTCGCATATTTTATAATATCGATCCAACGTACTAGTATTCTTATCTATCCTCGTTAACCATTTATACTGCCAATCATCACCCCTATCATCAAGGTTCTGAATCACATGTCAAAACAACCGAAGCATCCGTCTTAGACACACGGTTGATAGAAGTTTTGGATCCTTAGATATTCAAAAATGGATTAATTGATACGTCTAAAAATCATATCCTTGCAATAAGTGTACGCCCCAAACACCACATCTTAAAAGCATCTATCCTTCTTTCTATTCTCGGCTGGATCATAAAAACACATTATACCATATTTAATATTAAAATAACTTAGTGTATTAAGGTTTTTTAACATGACAATTCTTTTACTGTTATTATTATTTATTATCTCTGACCAATATCTTAGTTCTAACAAGAAACCTTTGTAAACAAATCTTTCACAGAAGATCATATAAGCATAATATGTTGCCTGGAGTCCATGGTAAAAGAAACTATATCAAGTAAAGATTCTACAATATAACTGAATTCATATCAACAGTACTCTAGAATATTTAACGTAATGTTTGAGAACTTCACTATCAGTGTCCTCATAATAATATATACCCATGCTAGTATGATAGCATGGTACGATAAATAGTTTCTTTCCAGGTATTAGGTATTGCAATCCAGAACAGATTTTTTAATCCCGCGATTAATTTCAATACCGGGATTTGCAAAAAAATCATTCTGAACATTTATTAGTACTTAATCATTCTCTTGATTGATGGTTAATTTTAGACAATGTTTTAATATAAAAGTAATCTAAAAATCCCGGGATAAAAAATCTTAGTAAATAGGTACTAGATACTGTTCCGTTTACCAAAGTTATCGATCATGTAGTATAACGAAACGTCACGGTACCGCCGACAGTACAATTTTGATTTTAGCCAGCTTAAATAATAATATGTAAGTAGTGAAATTTTGTAAGGCATTTGAATGTGCCTGCAATATCTTGTAGTTTATAAAAAGTAAGGAAGCTTTAGGCTGTTGACACGCTTTCTCCCTTTATCATAACGCTCCATCTTTGTCCTTTCAGGGAGTAAACTGCCGTTTTTGTTTAATGTTGAAGAGTCTGGCCTTCTTTTTCCATGACAGTCGATCGGTTCGAACCAAAAATGTATGGAAACTGGCTTACCATAACGGATATGTAATAACATGGTACAGATCTAGAGTGTTGAAAAATATTGGATACATTTAAACATGTGTTAAATAATATGCTATTGTTCAATATGTACGCCTGTCTTATAATATCCATTACAAGTTTCGCTACACCAATTTTTAAAACTCCTACTATGCCCTGTATGGTAAGCCAGTTCTCATTAATTTTAATATAGGTACGTCCACCCGCGGGGATAAATAGTTTTCTGTAATCCGTGTCGCTCAATAATTTTTGTATGTTTTACTATGTCAAGTAACTCAATATACCAAGATGCCGCCGCCAAATATCATGTTTTCATTATATAATAACCCGTGTTGTCAAATTTTTTTAACCACCTTGGCAGTGAAATACCGCCATTCTCCTCTCTCCCGCTATCTTTATGAGTAAGTACTTGGGGCGAGAGGCATAAGTGGGCTCTCACACAACGTTGATATTTTCGCAAAGATGTTTTTTCAAATGATCTATGAAACATATTAAACAAGTGTGATTTATGAACGTGCATTTAAAATTGGAACACATCTCATAACATTTCTGCAGGCATGATTTGCCCATGATTATTGATAATCAACTTTTCAGTACACCTTTCCTATACAATATGCCAATCAACCTTTATATTCTGTAAAAAATACCTATATATTATGAAGCTTAGTCATCATAATCATCACCACCATGATTTAATTCATTATTATATGAAGGCTTATTTAAGCCGATGATACTTCAATCTATGTATTATTTCCATTTACATTTAAGGTTTTAGAGAACTCTCTTATATACTGGCAACGTGATAGTTTGGCGCCGCCTACAATATTGGGCCATTTCAAATATTAAGTTGATAATATAATATTGAAAGTTGTAGAATATATTGTGATAATATAAAATTCGTTGAAATGCTTTGCACATTTTGCTGAATATTGATTCGTTTATAAGTATTATCGGGATGTAAGTACGCCGTCGACGGCATTATTTGCAATACATACTATAAAAATATCGCTTCAATAACAACGTAAATACTAAAATATAAAATTTGCACTTGCTTGTCCATTTTCTAGTTCAAATAGTCATTTCCATGTGTTTATTTCTCGCATTTCATGTTTCTTTGCGGTGCCTAGATGGGTTACATGTAAATTGTACGTATGCAGTTCATCGTGGGACATTTATTCGTGCGCCGCAGTACGTGAAACATGAGTTCGTATAACATTTTATCAAATGAGGGGTTCTTCGTTGAACATTTCACCGTGGAATACATTTGTACGTATCTTACAAAATGCGGCGATAGTTTGCAAATAGTACTGTTCCAATTAGATTAACCCTAACCTAACCTAACCTAACCTAGTAAAGACATCTCTATATATTGTAGCATACGTACAAATATAGTCCACGGTGAAATGCTCAGCGAAAAACTCGTAATTTGATTAAATGTTACACGAACTCATGTTTCACGTACTGCGGCGCACGAACAAGTGTCCTGCGGTGAACTGTTTACGTACAAATTTCCGGATACGGCCTAGATGTCCATCTCCAGTTGTTCTAGCGTAATTGAGGTAATCCAGCTGGCGGAACCGAATCGCCCTAGTCCTATTTAGTATTCAGTTTTCTTCTTCTTCTTGCTTTTTAGACCTCTCTTTTCCTGACGGTCTACGTTTCACATGCATAATGTAATTTCCGTAAGTATATACTGGCTGAGTGCTGCATTTCAGATACAAGGGAAGGTTAACTTAGAAAACTTTATTCAGGACGCCTAAAGCACTCCAACTCGGTTTCGTTCTGAGAATAGATGTTATTAAATATACATACCTACATATTATATATATATACACTTATCCATCCTACACATTCATCTTGTATAAAAACTTTACTTAGTCATACGAGTATTATATTGTAATATTTTTAACCTATTTAATAAAAACACATATAGGTATTTTAATGTTATTTTTTAAGATTATAGATTTCATTTATGATATGGGAACAAGTTGAATTGGGTACTTTATTTTTAAAATTCTCGATTAGACTATTATCTTGCAAAAAAATCACTAATAATAATTATTGTAGATTTTGTAAAAAATATTAAATTATTAATATAATGACATACAATATATTATTTATACTGCCATCTAACGACTAAAAGTAATACTATTTTTGCATTCAATCTCTAGTACCTACACGCGACAAAGTTGCTCTAAGAAAAGTTAATTTTTGCTTCAACAGATGATAATATCATGATGATAAAAATAAACCAACTGCTCAGTAAATAATTTTCGAACAAGTTTAGTTATACCTATTATATCATTAATATTATGCTATAACAATGTAATTAAAAATTATCTAAGATTTCTAGAACGCCATTTGAGTCGTCATTTCATATATAAATTTTACCTTTTGTTATCGTCTATTGTAAATAATATTCTGTATGTTAGATATCGTGTGTAGATATTGTAACATAGAGCAGAAAGTCTGGAAGTCACATAATCAATATTTTGCAGCAGAGCAGTTTTAACATAGTAAAGTTAATCTAACAAAAACTCTATAGTTGGACATCCGCACTTTTGCAATTATTATTAATCTTTTTGCAAATTTGCTTTTTCAAAAGTTACTTAAATTGGACATCTTGAACACACATTTAAATCTGCATAATTAACTTAAATAATTACAAGATAAAAAGAACTTTTTATATACTTACAACGTTTTTAAATTTGCTGTTGAATTATTATGCTCAATATGCTCAAACTTGTACTTGATATGAAGTAAATAAAAAACAAACAAATATAGAATACTGAAATGTCATTTTGACATTTCATTTTGATTTCCATAGTAACGCACGTATATATTAATAATTTAGTTGCTAGGCCCACCCCCTTAGCAACCAATAATAGTCTTTTACTTTTTACGGATTTTTCTGAAATAACTTTCCATACAAAACATAATTAACTGAAAATGAATTCAATTCTGCTTAAAGATGGCTAAAAGTATTAAAAAAATACATTGGCATCGTATTCTGATATATTCTAAAAGTTTCAAATGTCTAGCTAGTCGGGAAATTAGTTAAAAATCGATTGCAAGATTTGTACTGGATAAACAACCACCGGACAATCAAGAATACGAGCTAATAAAAACGCTGTAAAGTGATAAAAGTGTGACTTCCGCACTTTTAGCTTTAAGGTATATAATATATTTATACTGTTTGTAGGCGGAAAATTACAATTCTGATCTTTTATAGAGGTCGTCAATAGTATTAATCTTAAATGTATAATTAATAGTCGTGGAACTCTGTTTCTCATTTGTAATATGAATATAGATTTATAAATAATTACAAGATAAAAAGTACAACGTTTTTAAATTTTCTGTTGAATCATATAAACTTGACTTGACTGGCTTAAACGATCAAAAAAATTTATACTTGATAGAAATAATACTGAAATGTCATTTTGACATTTCATATTGATTTCCATAGTAACGCATAAATATATTAATAATTTAGTTGCTAGGACCCCAGACCCCTAGCGACCAATAATAATGGATTGGATTACCGATTTCTTCCGAAATAACTTTTCATACAAACCAGAATTAACTGAAAATGAATTCAATTCTACTTAAATATGGCTAAAAGTATTAAAAGAATGCATTGGCATCGTGTTCTGATATATTCTAAACGTTTCAAATGTCTAGCTAGTCGGAAAGTTAGTTAAAAATCGATTGCAAGATTTGTGCTGGATAAACAACCGCCGGACAAATAAGAATACGACCTAATAAAAACGTTGTAATAATGAAGTAGATTTAATATTATATATCGAATGATGATTATTTTTCATTCATTCGTCTGGTGTTTACAGTAACTAAAGAAAACCAGAGCCTATTTCAGATTGTTGTGCAAATAACGATAATTATAGTAGAGTGAAATATTTTTAAATTATTATAAATAAAATGCATTAGTTGAGTGTTCATTAATTTATTCTTAAACCTATATAAATAAATAATTTACATAATTATTAATACACTATTAGGATAGACACAAATCATACAAGAGTCTTGACGTCAATATCACAAACCAAAACTTTAACAAAACCAGAATGAATCCAATCCACAGCCTTTTTAGACTTCAAACACTCTTGTTTATAATTTGCAATTTTTCTAAAACACATTTCCTTTTGGCGATTTCTGTAATGATTGTATCGTACTTACACAAATTATTATGAGTAGAAATAACATGATACTAATTTTTTAACTATAATACATCAATAATTGGTTTAATATTATCCTGTTATGAATTTATGGAATGATCTATGATACAATTCTGATGAGGGAACTATTTTGTGGTCTAAGGGCATCTAATAATAATATTATTAAAGCCTTATCGAACAATTTAAATTAGTGATGTAGGTAATATAAAATCTCAGCAAAAAATGTGTTTTTAGGTGGAATTAGGTAGAGCTATTAAGAATGTGTCTATCTCCTTCTGATGAAACCGGCGTTCTTGGCAAGCTTGAAGATCTGCTCTCTTGGAATCTTCTCGGCTTCCCTGTCGAAAACTTGCATCTCCTTGTCTCCGAACCACGAGTCCTTCATCAAAGCAGCAGCAGCACGAGGATTTTCGTAGAATTTCTTGGACTTGATCATATCTGGGGGGAGGAGTGCTTCGTGAGCGGCGTTGATTTCCACTGCTCTGTGTGGCATGCCATGGGTGTTTTGCATTGGTTGGTGAGCAGCAGCCATTTGGTAAGCAATGGGCTGTTGGAAGTAAACCTGAGCATTGCAGGAAAGGGCTGCTACGGCGGCGAAGAAAATGATGGCAAAGAAATGCATTTTGATGAGCTGAAAATGAAATAAGTATAAATGAGTATTATTGATAATAACTATAAGTAGTTTACAATTAATATTAGCCTAGTAAAACAATACTTTATTTTAATATAAAATTATTATAAGTCTTATGTATGTTCATTGATTTTCTAAAATAAATACCTACATATTATATTATCCTGTATCTATTTATAATGGGTATATTTTTTATATGAATAAGTAAGTATTATCATTCGCTCAACATTTATAAAGCTTTGAATTCAATCGCATTGAAAAACGTATGTTGATTTTGAACGCATTACACATGCATAATAATATAGAATAACCACATACAAAATAAACTCTTCAATAAATAAATGTGCACACAAAAATTATAATATTACATAATTCGAAGTATGTGTTTTTTTCATCGCTATAAATATAACAATTCCTCGTCTATATTTGTAATTTTTTACGAATATTTTTTTAATTAAAAATAGATTATCACATAACGATATAATATATAGAAAATTGATAGTTTACAGGGGAAAGTACTACATTATATTGCTTTCAAATACTAGTTGATTAGGAAGCACTAAGGAAATCTGTAATCGGATTTAAAACAAAAGTATTTTATCTGTCAGCTAATTAAATATATTTGTAAATCGTTAGTTATTTTTTTACAATGCGTGATTTTTAGAAAGTTAACTGAATAATAAATGTCAAGAAGACATGACTTTATTTTAATTTACGTTTAATTATTGTGATGTGAATACAATAAAACGTTCTGTACCTAAGTCTAAAATTTAAATTCAGATCATGGCATATATTAAGTAAAACTAATGTAACAGACAAGAGAATATTACTAATGACTAATGAAATAGATTAGTCCATTTGGCAAATAATCATAAAAATGTAACATTCAACGGCGTAGAATAAAAAAATATTTAATTTGGATCAATTGAAATGCATGCCTCACGGCCTGAACTGATTTTTATCGAAGCTCTGCCATACTGCAGGCATTGCATCAGCCCTGAGTGTCAGCTAGTTATTTATTGTGGACACAAGTGACCTTTATTTAAAGGGGTACCTATATTACGCAATTATGTCAATGTCTACCAAGATAGTAATTCCCTTGAGATTATAGAATCATGCAAAATGGATCTTTATCTTGAACTAGATCACCTATAAAAATTAACACGGATAATGCAATAAATTCATATCCTCATTAATACAATAATAACCTAACTGAATATATTTCTTTTTGACAGAATTTCTAATTCAATTCAGTGTTAAAATATCATGAACATTAAGAATTACTTATTCGACAACATGATAATTAGACTTAACATAAAAACAACATAGGTATAAGTAAATTAGAGATTCATGGTAAAAAGTATTTTTGATAAAATTATTATACTGAAAAATTAGTAGTATCAAAATAAGAATACGGTTAAATTAATATCTTTTCAGAAATCTTTCAATATGTCAACACAAACGAGACAATAATATTTGATGGTTATTTTTACATTATTTACTATTTCACTCTCTTTTATATTAAGAGAAATTAAAGTTTCAAACTCTTTTAAATAACTTTTTTAATTGACTTTAGTCCACAAATTTAATTTCTTACATTGTCGATTCTGTCAATTCATGGTGTAAATGTAAATGCATTATACTATTAATTTAATTTATTAAAACGTAATTTTTTATCGTACTTCTTCCACTATTATTTAATATTTGGACCGGTTTCGTCCGCCTCAGAGGGACATTTATATATAATACCAAATACATTATGTATAATATATTATGAAAAAATCACATGCCTATTTTCGATTCTAAATTCGATTTACTGTGGTCGAATTGACCGCCATGGAAAAAAATATCATATTATTTGTTCGCACTTTTAACAATTAACTTTGCAGGATTTGGTTATAACTTTTTGTGGATATGAATAAAATTTACAAAATACTTAGTAATTTATTTTAATATTTTTAATGGTGACTCATTTCCTGCTGCCACGACTTAAATTTGTAAATGTTCGAAATGCACAGTAAACTAGGCGAGGATATTATGACAATCACAAAAATTCATTTATATCTTAGATTAATTGAGAAACTCATAATCTGGAAATATAATTTTCCCATCTATCCTAGTTTAAATGAAATATAAATAGAATTTTTATGAATGTAATAAAACTGCTTTTATAATCGTGGAGTTATCTTATAAGTTAAATATGAGTCAATCTTGTTTAGGATTTCTTTTAAGTAGTAATTTTTTCTTTCTTTTTTTTCAAACGACAACTTGCATTTTATTGCAATATTTTATATAATTGAATCTAGTCTATTCTTTTGTTCACTAAATTACTTTTATTAATAATTTTAGTTTTAGTTATGTCATCCTCATATATAACTGAAAGTATATAAATTGTCATTATACGATGAATGCACTTGTTTATAAATTAATTAATCAATACATGAATAATAAATACAATTAATATAATATTACCTAAATTAAAAAAAAGAAAAACAATATATTATGTATATTTAATGTGAGGTTAGTGCATTAATTACAATATTAAAAGTATTTTATTTGGCTCGTTTGAAAAAAATTGTCGTTTAAATTTATTACACAATAATTTCTGCGTGCAAAAAAATGAATATGCCAAATTGTTTGAATTAGTAAAATTCACGCAGAATTTTACAATTTATTCAAAAAAAAAGTAGTTCAATACTAGCTAGCACATTTGAAAAATGAAATTATCGAATCACGTTGAAAGTGAATTTTTGTTAATATAATAGTAATATTATATTAAAGTTATTATACCTAATTTATTGTAAAATTTAATATACGGATACTGGATAACGTTATAATATATTAAATTATCAAATTGGCTATGTACAACAGTAAGTACTAGTTAATTAGTATAAAGTAGTAAAATATATATTTTTATAAATTCTTTTTTTAATAACATATTGTATTAAATTGTAATGTACCTAACTATCATATTCATACTAATATTATCACAGAAGATAGATAGATTATATTGAAAAAAAAAATTAAATCCTGCTCAAAAAAAATCTAACCTTCAACTTGAAACGAAAGTGAATTTATGTTTAAGTTAATCCGCTACAACACTTTAAGAACAATATGAATATATTGCTTACTTTTATTAAAAACCGGTTAACTTCACTTTAGTTACACTTGGTACTCGGGCAGGTGTTCTCGACAATGGATGATATCGTCAACTGATGCAGTCCAGAGTTATAAGAATCCATTTATATCGTCTGAAGAACCTGACCTCCAAACCGGCGAACTTCCGCGGTTCATTCAGGTCTCTGCAACGGGGCGGAGGCTCCGTGGAAAAGGCTTGCTATAATATTGTTTTTATTTATGTATTTCGGATACGAAAAGGAAGGTGATTTGGTTTCAAAAAACATTAAGTGTTTGAAATTATGATTAAAACTCACATGACTCACGGCAGTTATGTGTTATGGTTATTGAACCCGCAGTATTTCAATGACAGTAGTGGGTATACAACACTAGGTAATAACAATAAGTAATAACTAATAACACAGTTTCTTTCTGATTTAAAATAATTACTGGTAGATAATTCAATTTTTATTCACAATACTTACATACATTTTATAGATACACATTCAAACATATTAATATGCACTATAATACTAATAAATAACTTATTGAAGAAACAGTTTATTCCATTACAACCAATGACATTATACTCAAATACTACTAAATCAGTATTGATGTAACTAGGACAGCTATATAGTACATCGTTAGTACTTACCAATTAATAGAAATTCAACTCGAAATAATTACAATATATAACTTCTCGAAAAGAATGCACTTGATATAGATCAGATAGTAGCAGTGGAATGGTTAGGTGGGGTGCGGGTATAGGTGCGTGCGCCTATATCAAACCGTTGTCGAGTTGTAGAGCTGACTCACTCGTTCTCTTGATCTAGTATGGTATTGATATACCTGTCTAAAGACACAGGGTATCTAATTCATAAAATTAGAACTGCTTGATAGCGGGACGCGCGCATATAATATACAGTTTTCCATTTAATTTTTAAAAGAAAAACGAATTAGTTTGTTTATTTATTCTATATACCCATATGTTAAGTTTTATTTTCGTATTTTACGCAGGCTTTCCCCACTGTTATAATAATACTAAAATGTATACTGATAAAAATGAAACTTTCATATATTAATTAACTCTAATAAAAGAAGAGTTAGTTATCAAAACACCAACAGCTAAAATTTCAGAAAACGTGAAGATGTTGAACTTAGAGTAACCATTACTCATTGAACAAATGGCTACAGCTATGATCTCAGAATATGCTGAATAAGTGCGATATATTTTAAATGCACACCCGTCATAGAGAGGTGTCTTTTTAATTTGAAATTACCATAATCATAGCGCGGATGTCACATCAGATCAAAAGCCCATATTATACAGTCCTGCAATAAGATAGATAGACAGACGACAGTTACTAAATTTTTTTTTAATATAATCAACATTGATGATCGCTTCACAGTATCAATAAAACTGAAAAAGATAGGAGAGCCATGTATCCTGCAATAAAAAAAATGCGATTATGTCTATGTATCTTTACTCTAGGTATATTTTCTCTATCGTAGCCTTGCCATATTACGTATTTTAACTGTTGCTTTTTCTATCACCGTATCATCACCCATAATGGCTGCACATCCGTTTGGCAAGTCATGTTGATATCATTTTTAAAGCTATATTGAATTAAAATCAGAGCAATCTATCAAGAGCCTGATTGAGACTTACTTGAATGTGCATGATTCTTGTTATGATTTACCCTTTTGCCTCCTGTAAGACGCTGAAAATCCTTTCCTCGTCTCTTTGCGTCACGTGTCAACCACGTGATTGACGTGATTAATTATTCATATTATCAAGACAATATTTTACTTGCCACAATACCATTTTCTTATTCATTGTTGTATAGCATTTTTTTTTCATAAAGCCTCCTACAGACGCTCTGAATTAATTATCCCGATAACCAACTGGTCAAATCAGGCTTGTTGGCTTCACGTGTTATAACTTACTACCTGATGCTTTCAATTGATTCTGCTTCCTGAATAAATCGTACTAAATTTTCCATTACCTATTCACTGAAAATTCAAAAAATAATGGAACGACAAAAAGTATCCGTTACATTATATCGTTTTGGTTTTACCTAATTGCACTAATATAAATACTGACTATAGACGATTTGACTTTATCAGGCTATCAGGGGATCGGATGATACGACCACCTCAGATAACCTAACAAAAATATGTCAGACGACACACTTAATTATATTATAGATATTGATATTATTACCTATGTAATATCACACCACACCAACTCAACCACTTGACCAAACCAGAGCATCTGTAAGGGACTTAAAACAAATTATTAATATCATCACTGTCCACGCCAATTGTCGTAACCCTCAAATATAAAATTGTTCTGGAAGTGAAAAAAACTTTAGGCATTGGATTTATTCTTTATTTTATATATAATATTTTATTACAAATTGAGAATTTTCTTCTATCGATACATTAGTGGCTTACGTTTAGGGCTTACAGCATTTGGCTGTAATGACGGCCAATTTATAAAAGTTTAATATTTTTTAATGTTTATATGGAAATATTTTTTATTATTCATATAAAGAAAAATCATTAAATCACCTCTCGTGAACCAACATTATATTATCTTATTGTAATAATTTTAGAAGCGCACTCTATAGAGCAAGGTTAAAGAGACACGCCCAATATCTACTGAATGTTTTATGTAGCAAAATATTAGCATAATATACGTACCTACTCACAAATGTCTGAACACAGTAATTCACTCGGACATTCGAAATAAGATAAATAGTTTCTACTTAAAGTTTATTGTGTTGAAAACATTGATTTTGGAGCCTTGGATGATAATAATATTAAGAAATGTATTTATTACTGTGAATATCCGTATTTATATGTCAGAAGTAACCAAACTATCCAAACGCAGAAGCATTATATTTACTTACTTACTAAAATATTTAAAAAATCTCAGTAACGAAAGTTTTGTACAATTACATAAAACTTCCCTTCCTAAATTCAATGTCTATTAGTCCTTACATAATTACTGTGTGCGAAAGTAAAAGAGCGATAAGTCTTATTTATATCATTATTTTTCGGGAGAGTCTAAAGAAGATTGAGTTTTGGACAACTTTTTATGGGAACGTCTATGTTTCTATGTGAAACTTTGCTGGTTGCAATGACTTTTCATTATTATATTTAAATTTTTTGTAATCAATATATAACTGTCTGTTTCCTTAATAAATAAAAAAAAATTACTAATTCAAATCGTTGGTTTGACTTGTCACTTTTCTTTTATATTCTTATATGTCTTATATATCTTTTATTTCTTATAATACATGTAGTATTATTTTTATTTAGATGATTATTTACAATTAAAAACTGTATTAATTAACAAATATGTATCTGAAAACTTTAAAAAGACTTACATTTTTTAAAAATTGTGGATTTGTTAAAAGATCCCATCTTATTATCACATATTATTTTATGATCATATTTATTATTAAAATTTAGTTTATTAAGTTTTCTATGTTGTAATGATGAGATTTTTGGTTAATTCATAGTTTTATTATTTTTAATTTTATTTTATTTAAAAAAAAACATCGATTTTTTAAAAAATATAAATGTGTATAACTTGAAGTCCTTTTTATTTCGTTCATTCGTTTCCATATCATTGAGTTATTTTTTGTGACCCGCAAAAAAGTTAAAAACCTTATAATTGTTTACAGTCAGTGTGCATTTGCCATTGCTGAGTGTGCACAGTGCTTGAAGATACCAAAAAGCAAAACCTGGGTCGCAAAAACAACTCAAATGAAATAGTATAAAACTTAAATTAATTAGAATTATAGATATTTGGATATTTTTGTTTTTGAGACATTTTTCGTGTAAGTACATCTTCTTTGTGCATTTTATTTGTAAACTCTTGTATTCATTCTGAGGATCTTTTTGGTTTTTTGCAAAAACAACAATAAATAATCTGTGAAGTCGTGTGAAAAGTAATTTATATTGAAAAAATGTTTAGCTTTTTAGATATCTCAAACTTTCATAACTTAACTACATCTGACACAATAAAATGTTTATTATCACAAGTCTCGGGTACATATCGAATGAATGAAAACTTTTTTTTAACTTTTAGTATATACCTACATAATACACACATTTTAAATTACATATGTAATTTATTTGGGTTACTATTGAGCTTTCTATTTGTCAAGGTTTACATGATTGAGTTATATTGGTGTTAGAAATGCAAATTTTGAGGCGTGCCAATATTTTCGAATTACCTTAACAACCTAGTACCTAAATGGCCTATTATTACGAGAAAAAAACAGAATTCTGAACATATAAAAAACCTCCATAGAATGAAATCATAATCTATTATGCTTCTCATTATCACTTATAAATTTAAATAAATTTTATTAAGTACATTTCTAATTTTTAAATTATAAAATAGTTGACTTATATTCAATGAATTGACGTGGTTATTTTTATAATGGTATTGAACTATGAAAGATTTTTGTTACTTTCAGAAGTTTTTCATTATTGATGTTGTCAACAATTCTTAGCTATAAACCGATCTCAGAAAGATATATTGATAATAATATTAGTATATTAAATTGACAAGACTCGTGAACGGGTATCACTGTGGGCTATGTTCAATCCTGTAGATGAGAAAAAAATACTTTTTATTTGATTCAGTAACATGATCCAATGACTTGGGCGAAAAGTCTAGAATAGTGATGGCGAACCTATAGCACGCGTACCACTAGTGGCACGCCAATGTTTTATTTTAAAGAGAGGAAAAATACATTTTTTTTTTATTTTACAAATAAATAAAGTATATAGGTATGATACTAAAAAAGAATGGAAATACAAATATTCAGTCAACATACCTAATGAAATTTAGCGTCTTTCAAATATAACAGCTGCTTCTTATGTTGCCTCAAAAATAATCGTTAAAAATGGAAAACCGTTCAATGATGGGGAATATAGTATAAAAAAGCGAGGTTAAAATGCTCCCATGATCTCTGTGAAAATTTTGAAAACAAGGAAAAATTTATTCAAAGAACAAAAGATATGGGTTTGGCTAGAAACATGGTGAAATATAGAATCTCAAGAACTTAATTGTAATTTTTAAACCTTTTCAATAGAATTCATAAAAACTATTTTTCCCCATGAAAAACTGCTCGGCTCGTCAGACAGTCGAAAAATAATATTTGGGAAATTTTGGCACGCGTCAATAAAATCTCTACCGTCCACTCTGTAGAAATCCATGTGCTTTGCTCAGAAGCGATATTGTAAATAATTTATCTTCCACAATTTTACAAAATGCAAGAACACCATAAATTCATATAATCTAATCAGCAGATATTTAGTCTTATTTAGAAGGTATTAATATTGTATACCTACTGTATAATAGAAAAGTCAACATAAAACACACATAAAGTTCGTCCTCGACCAATTCCATATTATTATATTATTTTTGTGAAAAGCATTATTTTGAATTAAAACTATAGGCCAGATATCTAAAACATTGAAGAGTATTATATAGTAGTACTAGAAAATATTAATTATACAGATATAGTATATAATAATATTGTCATGCGTTATGAAAAAAATAAGCTAAGTATTTTTCACACTTATCTTCACTTGCACTTGTTCGATATTTTTATATAAGAAGAAATAAGTAGTAAGTGTCCGAGACAAAGCAGGCCAGTGTCAGAGTAGGCCGCAGGGTACTCGCTACCTTGAGCAAGGTCAGTTTAGTGGATTGAAACAGGTAGTATGAACACCGACAGGTGATGATGGTTCATCATTTTTTACTACCGTTGAAATTTACCGTAACATTTTTTTTTATTCCCATTAGGAGTACGATTAGATAATTGCTAATTCAATAAGCGATGATGTAGTATTGATTGATTTTTTAATCATCTTTTGCATCATCTTTGCAGGTACGTATTAGAAGTATTAAAACCTTCAAAAACTAAATAATTTATCTGTCTTTCTGTTTCCGTTTTTTATTTTAACGTAAAAACTACTCAACCAAAATTAATGAAACTTTCCCAGCTTATAGACTATTTTATTATTGGAACAAATTTGAAACAGTTTTATTTTGGTATGGTTTATGATGTTATAAGATAAAGTTTCTTAAAAATAATGCACTAGGTAAAATGGTGAGATAGTAGTGATTAGACTGTTGTGATGAGATGAGGGTTGTTGTTTCTAACGTATTGTTTTGTTTCGCTTTAAATTTGTAAGATGTTTACTGACATAAGTTTTTTATTCTCTGACTACTTGCATTCATCACTAGCAAGAAAAATAACATTTCCGCATTTTGACAATTTGGGCACTCTAACGGCAACTTAAAAACAATAATTTTATTGGAATTTTGCATTATATTTATCCGATTTTCGTTATCCGAAGTTAGTTGTAATTGTTACAATAAGTGCTAATACTGCGATACAAAAAATGAAACACTACCCTCGATTGCTGCTGATAGTGGTCTATAGCAATCTTGTGTGTATAATAGATGCGCAGGTATATATACTGATACCTCTTCCAAGCCCTTCTGAAGATGGTGAAAGAGTGTGGAGTAATTTCGTGCCAAGATAGTAGGCACGGGTTTGAAACCTTTTTGAAGATATTATAAAGTAAAAACATGGTTTTCGCGCAGCGCCGCCTAAGGTTATTGGGATCATTGCGTACATATATATTAAAAGCTAAAACAGAAGATTACGACAAATTATTTATTATGTATCTCCATCCTCGGACGTCGAAGTCCGTATCACGGTGCAAGGGATATCCAATTCCGAAAGTCGTCTGAGCTGATAAAAACCTTACAAAAATAATATTAATATGGATTTAAATCCATCGAGAGACAAGAGTGTGTCATTATGATAAAGGTAGAAAGTATGTCACCAAGTAGGCCTCTTATACTAGACACGTTACCAAACATCATTTTTATTTGTAGAGTTATACGAATAAGATAAAAAAAAAACATCATTGCTTAAACTAAGTAAAATTGAATCTGTACAATGGTGGTTGTCTTCATCTGGTGACAATACGTACCTATCAAAATGTGCTTTTAAAAAAATGTATATTCCGATATTAAATTTTCTTGTCTTTCTGTTATATAAGGAGGTGATTGAAATTGAATTTTTTGTATATATATATATATATATATATATATCGATAGTAGAAAGGGAAAATGATGAAACCCTCAGTTTTTCAAAACAGATTTTGTTTGATAATAATGCTGTACATGTTATGTCCAAAGGATGTAAGTTGAACATACCGATTTATTATCTAAATTTAGCTCATATTTTTTACAAAAAGAAGGAAGTGAAGTGGGGAAAATTACTTAACCATCATTATTGTTGGCTTTTCTTTAATTAACTCAATAATTTGTATCAGATTAGGAATATAAAAACTAAATTATTAATTATCATGCACGTCAAGGTTATGTTTATTTTGTATTTTAACTATGACCGAAAACGAAAGCGTTTTTGTACCTGCTGTAAAATTTGATTTGTGTGGATTCATTTTTCCTTTCTACAGTCGATATGTATATTATATAAATAATAATTTTATTTATATGAATAAGCTTTGTATTCTTGAAAACTGTTATGCATATTATAATATATTAAATCAATATGCAAGTTAGTGAAAAGATATATAATATAAATACCATATATATTAAAATGTAGTCAAATTAAAATAATAAATTATTTTGACGCATAACCTCAAGAAATTAAACTAACGAGACATGAAAAATGGTGATTACAGAACTGACAAAATTAACATTAAAGTTAGCAATGATTTGATCAGATATAAAACTACACAGTATCACATGCTTATGTGCGATATAATATTACAAGATTACTAGGAAATAGGCTTTGATTATTATTTAGGTAACAGTCTCCAACCTTCACCCCTTACGCTACCTTCTCTCGGGTCTTTGCCTCCTCTCGAGTCGGTTTTTTGTCGGTCTTGATTTAATGATCCGGACAATGTGATACACAACATTTCTTTCTAAATTATTAAAAATATTTATATATATTATATATAAATCAGCTTAATTCTAGATGAAGTAGTATTATATAATTAAAAACTATTTATACCTACTAATACTACGTTTTATTGTCTATTCATAATTATTATGAATGTTATACATTCATTCAAAAACCTGAGAAATAAAAGGTACCTGAATTAGAATAATAATTACGATAAATTAAGATAAAAAAAACTTTTTATATACCACGTTTTTAAATTTTCTGTTGAATCATAATATAAACTTGACAATTCTATGTATTAATAAATACTTTTGTTTTGTACTTGATAATATACTGAATAAATATTATAGAATACTGAAATGTCATTTTGACATTTCATATTGATGTCCATAGTAACGCACATATATATTAATAATTTAGTTGATAGGACCCCTTAGCAACCAATAATAGTGAGTAGTGAATATTACTTTTAACGATTTTTTTCCGAAACATACAAAACAGTATTAACTGAAAATGAATTCAATTCTGCTTAAAGATGGCTAAAAGTAATAAAATAATGCATTTTCGTCGTGTTCTGATATCTAAAAGTTTCAAATGTCTAGCTAGTCAGAAAGTTAGTTAAAAATCTTGGACAAACAAAAAAAAATGTACTGAACACACAAGAAAAAATCTGTAACGAACAAACAAGAATACGAGCTAATAAAAACGTGGTAAAAATTGTGGGATAAATCTAGATGATATGCTTTTGAGGTTTTTTTAAACTACGCTGTATTTTCATTAGAAAGAATGTTACAATATTGTAAATGTTAAATAATATTATAATATAAATGAAAATGTACGTTATAACTAGCGAAGATTTATAATTAAGCAACAATCATGGTACAGGTTTCAGGAAAATGATGTACTTTGAGGCTGATTTTTACACTACCACAAAATATCAATTTGGTGGACGGTAAATAATTTTAAATACAAATTTTCCAATTATGTATTTTATTTTAGATACGTATAGTAAAAAATACAAATCACAAATAAGATGTATTCAAATATGAAATAAGTAATAATATCAACCAATTCTTGTTTCTTCAATAGAAATTATTACTACTAACTTAACTTAACTAAACTAGAACACGATACACGTAATTTCCTAAACAATCTGGATCAGTATAATCCATATATAACGGTAGTACAATCTTGTATAAAACATACGTGTCACAACTATTTAGTCAAAACGTTTAATTAAAATAATTATATAACAAGTCACTCGATATTCACCCGCGATATTATAAGCCGACATGCTACCGCTCGGCCATTATGGGGATATGTTGTTTTTTCAATGTGTATTTGGACGCAGAGAATGGACTTAATTAGTTGAGCAAGTGAGTATCATTCATCAATTCTCGTTAACACAAAAATCTCTTATTACAAATTTCACTCTGTAGAGGTCCATACAATCTTTTTAGGATCGAACATGGTAAAAAAAATATGAATAGGTACTTGAATAATATATTATTTTGTGGTGATTCCATAAAATAATAGAGTTGTTTTTTTCAAATCATGAAAAATATTTACCTATTCGAAAGTTTTATGAGAGTCTTCATAAGTGGAGATTGTGTATTAGGGGGAATTTGTGCAATATTTTTTTTAAATATTATTCATAAGGCATATTCCTAAATTATAGATAATTTTTCATTATTTTTCTAAAAACTAAAACGAGTCTATATATTATTATATTCTCGTATTTTCACGAATGAATATAATAATAATATAATGTAGAAAATGCTTAATTCGTAAATTTTTAAAATATGTTTTTTTTTCTTTTTTATTTGAGGTTTTCGCAAAAAAATATGAGTTTTTTTATGAATCTATGATTACATGATACATAATAACAAAAAATTGTTTATATAAGTAATTCTGATTATTCATAAATCTTTACCAATGTTCTGTAATCTCTGTATAAATATTACTTACATGTAAAAGGAATCCGGTGCATTTATTTCTCTGGGTCACTAGGTAAAGGTATGAAGCTTGATGAGTTATTAATTGAAATATTTACAGTATTGAATAAAATGCAAAACTTTATTTAGGTAATCGTCAGAATTCTTGTTACCGTGGTTACCGTTTTGGAAATAAACGTTGGTAATTTTAAAATGTTATTCATTAGGTACTTACAATATGGTTTGATCTTTGATATTCAAGTACAAATATTAATGTAATGTCAAAAAATTCATTAAAACGTCAATCTGAGGCGAAAGATCTTGGGATAATTCTTGATTCTTCATTATCTTTTCACTCGCATATAACTTCAACGGCTCTACGTGCGAGTAAGCTTCTAGGATCTATCATGCGACAATCCAAACCATTCAAGAATCCAAATGTATTACGTACACTCTACGTCTCCTTAGTGCGTAGCATTCTTGAATATGGGTCGATTATCTGGTGTCCTTATGAGGTTTCCTATAAGCTTATTTAGAACGCTTCCAGAAGAAATTTCTTCGATGTCTTTGTTTTAAAACATTTAACTATTTTGCTTTCGATAATTCGTTAGATGATTATTTTCCGACTGCCTTTCTACAAGGCATGCTTACTTTTCACTCTCTTGAATCTCGTCGGTCTCTTCTGCTGTCGAAACACTTTTGCCTGTTATCGCGAGAGATGGTTTCCAATCCTGGTGTCCTAATGAATTTGAATTTCCATGCGTCTGTCAATTACCTACGTGGTCGCAGCCATGATTTATTCTGGGTTGGAACCGTTTCCTCGTGTCAAGTCTATCAGGCACCATTATCGAGGGGTGCAAGATTAGTAAATACGCTCCCTAAAGACATAGACATTTTCAATGATGTACTTTGCATTTTTTTTTTTGAAACTGTATTTTTCTGTATTAAATTGTACTTTAGTATGTTTTGATTATTCATTTTTTTTGTTATTATTATTACTATTGTTATTATTATTGTTACATATATATATGTTATATATACATAGGTATATATTTTTTTTCTATATTCTATTCTTCTCTCTTGTGAGGGTAATGTTTGACTTATAATGTAAATCTCATGTTGTGTACGTCTTGAATTTAGATTTGTTATGTCCAGAATGTTTTGTATTCTTAAATAAATAAATAAATAAATGTAATGTATGTGTGTGTATTATATAAGATAAAACGAAATGTACGCATTTTTGATTAATCAATTACAGAATCAACTGGATTCCCAAATCAACAGTTCTCTTTTTAAGTGTAAAGATAGTTTTGTGTAGGTACCACAGTTCCCTGGGAACTAATGAGATTGTCGTCAATGGGAAATATAACTGAGCGTTGCAGTAACAAAAGAATCCTCAAAACTGTCGTATGTAATAAGAATAAGATTAAAATTTTACATCTATCTACGAGTTGGAGTGTTGAACTATCATGAAGACTGATCATGAGTTGTATTGAATAGGATACTATAATTTTATATTATATAGCCCCAATGACATTATTAATGGACAACGCACTCAATACAGTAGCTAGCAATTAAATTCACGCACAGCGACATTCGCACATGTATAGGTAGACGTCACGCAATTTCCATTATGCGATATCACGCATCGGAAATTTATAGCAATATCACCTTTATTGTAATGGCGTTAGAATAGTGTTTCTAGTGTCAATGTTCATTTGAGCGAACCCGTTCGAACCGAACCGTTCGGCAGACCCGACTTAAAGCATCAGGAATTTATAGCAATATCACCTTTATTGTAATGGCGTTAGAACAGATTATGCCATTCGGCAGACCCGACAAAAAAGTGAGTGTCATTTTTATTCCCAGATGATTCGTCCATATTAATGTCACTGTATAGCCCCAAACTATAAGGAGTATTATAAATACTGTTATGTAATATCTAAGGGTAATTGCAGTGCCAAATTAAACTTATTTAATTAATTTTATTAGAATTTATACATCTGTGAACAATAAAAATGATGACAACATTGAAGCAAAAAAATAAAAATATTATAAATTATACATTTTAATTTACAAACATTTTTTTGTAATAAAATATAAAACAAAATACAACTATAAATCATTCCAAATCATCTAATAAATAACTAATAAAACTACATTTTATTGTTACAAATAATCATAAAAAAATAATTAGTAACAAAATGCAACTGTTCAGTGAATGCACAGTTTTTTTAATTGTCAGATTATCTCTAAATTAAAAAAATATTGTACAATACTTAATTATTATATATTTTGTGAATCAATCAATAGATGTCTCTACTAAGACTATAAAAGTAAAATGTCTATGATTCTTATGCTTCTAGAAACGACACAATAAAGTTATGACGAGTAAGTCAAAACGCCACAGTTCGTTGGACTCTGTAAGGTTAAATCACATTTTTAAAGGTTAGCATAAGTATTACTTTTAGTCCGTTTATCTCAATACCCGACTGTAAAAGAAGTTCTCCTTGCCAAACTAATGATACGTGCATTTAATCATTCACTGGAAAGATTAATAGTATTGTTAAAGTATGTTGTTTTAAATATGTCAAAACATTGTTATATTTTATTGTTATAATTAATCATTGGTTTTGTCTTTTAAAGGTGCTTAATTTCAGAAATGGCAATAGGTACATAAATGATTTTGCAAGAGGGTGTCAGAATTATTGATAAGCAATTATAATTATTTCACTAATGTATTGAACCAATCTCGACGATACCTATATACTAATATTATTATTATTTCATAAGTAACAATAGGATATCATAATAAAATTGTATAAAAAATAAAGCTGTTATTATAATTATGATGCATGTCGCGTACTGTCACGCTGTCGCGGTGAAAAATTTAACTATGATTTCGTCATTTTGAAGAATATTTTGAACGATCACCACATCTGTAAATCCAACGATGGAGAGTGCCAACTCTAATGACGTATCAGTATTTTGAATTAGTATTCATTATTCATGCTATTTTCAAATAATTTGAACAGGTTCTACGTGTGCATACGTTAAAATTACTTGCAATATTACATCCAAAGATAATATTTTGAACAGAATCCAACCTGCAAACCATAGATAATAGACAATATTCTTATGGAAAATACATAGTGCCAACCGCTAAAAACACAAAACACGCGATTTAGTCATGAGTCGAAAATGTGTAGACATATAGAAAATTATAAAAAAAAACGTTCATTGAGTCATGCGGATGTCGATGCAGTGAGTTCGCGTAAGGTGACTCATTCTTGTTCTGGTGATTTCAGCAGATTTTGCTAACTGACAATGTTCATTATTTAAAGGTTCAATTCATGTGCTATGGGATGTGCATCAGTCTGATAACATTTTAAACACCAAGAAAAACGACATTAAACACTTTTTCCCGTAGCGGCAGCTAACTGTGACTTTACGTGATAGTGCGCGACGCCGCGACGTGCATCATAATATAATCACAGCTTAAGAGTCAAGCAACCTCTGAGCCTCTCGCTATCAGTAGCTTTTGTTTCCAAAGAACATCAATGATTTAAGAAACTTTGAATGTCCGTATTCCTAAATATTGTCAAAGTATTGATAATATTATATATTATATTTCACAAAAACACTTTTATGTTTATTTTTTAGGAAAACGTTTATTTCATTGATAGAAAAGGAATACTAAAAGCTATTGACTAATGTGCTAGGAATAGGTAGATACAATGAAGTAAGTATTATAAAAATAGAAATTAAATATATTTTAAAATCTTTAAATTGTAATACTTAATTACTGATCGCAACAAATATAAAATAACAAAATAGTACAGAGAAAGCAAGCTCTTATATAATATGATATTAAAGTAATGAAAAAATGTAAATTAACCTATTTAAGACATTTACAAAAAATAAATAAACCAATTAAAATACAGAACTGTATAATGGCATCAAATAGTAGACACTCTGCTCCATGAAACATTACACCCCACCTGCGATGGGGTAGCATGAAGATCGAAGAATTACCAGTGATATTGATGGAAACCTGAAAATGAATACTTGCCAGTATAGACAGATTGTAAATGAACCCATGAAGAATAAAATTTAAAAAACGCTTCACTCTTTGGTAGACAGGAATTGCATAGTCAACGTAGTATTATAATACCCACAAGAAAACATGTCGGAATCGTTATATCTTTGGCACTATTTTAATTATGTTTTTTTATATATAATATTGTATATCTACTATAAATATAATATGTTAATATATTGTAATAAAATAATTGTGCTAGATTTCACAAAATTGATATCTTTAGCCCCAATATCGATTCCTAATGACATGATGTTATCTCAGGAATCAAAAAATATTAAAGATAAAATTATTTCATATTATCATCATAATCATCAGCCAAGGTCGATCCACTGTTGGTTGAAAGCCTTCCCTAGCTCTAACCACTCTTCTCGGTAGCGACGTCCCTAGACAAAATGCCGCCTCTAGGCAGTGCCAAAATGGCACCCCATTTTTATACAGTATTTTTTTGTCATCCTTTTGACTCCAAAATCTAAGAAATGTGTTCTATGGCTCCATTACTAACAAAATACATCCCACAAAATCTAATTTAAATGCCATCTCTACTTCAATAGACAATTCAGATAGGTACATAGGCAAAAATATTTGGATAAATTAGAGTGCTTAAAGTCAGACAACGTTATCTACAAAAAAGTGTTTTTTTTTTTTTTTGAGATAACGTTATTTTACATTTACGGCTACATGATAGTCAAACAACGTTATGTCAATCTTTTTTAATTTCTTATTAAATCGTCAGTAAAGTTTAACGCTAACTACATAACATCATCATAAGGAAGATAAATGTACAATACACAATAAATTATAAAATATTAACATTAGGTTTTAAATAAACATTTCCCTTGTTGAGTTACAAGAATCTAAAATAACGATTTTTGGCTCTCCTGTAAAGTTGCACTTTTGTAGATAGTGTTGTTTGACACTAAGCCCTCGAATTAATTAGGTAAGTAGGTACCTATTTACCTACCTATAATTCAACGTGTCATCAAGGATATGACGCCCAAGGACAACGGAAGTAAACTAGACATCGCGAACCCGACAAAAAAAATACAGACCTGTAAACCTTTTATGTTAATTAATACATTTTGTTTCCAACCAGTGAGCCGATTTTTTTATTGGAAAGATATTTCCGTTATTACTAAGTTAAGGTACCTATTTCTATATATATCTAATGATTCTCCTCGATTTGCCGCCCTTCGAGTAACGGCCACCCCCAAGCGACGCTCAATCTGCCTACCCCCACGGGACGTCACTGCTTCTCGGTCCCCATTCCTTTGCTGCCACTAACATCCACTAAACTTTGTAAGCTCGTCTATCCAACGGGTTTTAGGACGTCCCTGTGTGTGACGACATTTATCCACCGGTTGTCTACTCACCCAGCCAACATGTTCATCCCATTCCCGTTGATATATACAAAACTTTTGTTTTAGCCTATTGTAATAATATTATAACGAGATGGTCAACAAGGAGTAGAGTGTTACCTAGATAGTAGATAAGTATTAAGTATAATGTAACTTTTAATGGTGGATTATATTAGGCACCTACCTAAGTATTATTATAAATCATATTGCTAATGTAGTCCCAATGTAATTAAACAAACTGTTTACAGTTAATAATAATAAAAAACTACATACGGAGTTTTAGTTTAGATTTTTTTATAATTATTTTTGAAAGTACAGTAAAGCTGCAGACTGAATTAAATAAAAACTTGTTTGTATTGACATTTGAATTTGGAGAATTACCAACCTTTGAAAAAAAAATATAAAAATAGTATAAAGGAACCGATTACTATCATGTTTAATGACATCTGTGTATCCGTTTATTCTCTATAGAAGCAAAACTTTAACTTGAGTCTCGGCAAGATGCCAATAGATGCCATAGTGTGGATCTCTATTCAATTATTGGTTATTATTTTTATAATTTAATTAATAATAACAATAACATTAATAATAATTATTGTATGAATAATAATTAATACTCATCTCAAAAAGCATGTATTTCAAATGTATGTATTTTAATATGAAATAAAAAATATTTATAACCTTACAAGAAAAATTTATGAAATATTAATTAACATTTTTTAATGTTTTATAATTATGATTTATTGTATGTACATACATCCAATATAAACTACATAACGGTACTCGTTGATATTGAGCTATTCAATGATAATTAAAATTTAAAACAATAATTATGGCTTGTTGGACCGATTTTGCTCATTTCGGAACATTCCCAGAGAATGGGATTTGTAATCCTCTAGTTATTTCCATTTTTTAGTTTGGCATTGAAGGTCGATCTTCAAGGCCAAACTGGAAAAAATGTCAGCGAAGTCGCCATGGTCCGAAGTTCTGAACAGACGATAAATAGTATAATATCTCCTGCAACTGTTAAAACTACAAAGAATTCACAATAATATTAGATGAGGCGTGCCTGCAGAGAACATAGCGGAAAAATACGAAGCTTACAATTTGAGATTTTTTTTTTGATAATTTACAATTTCAACTGTATTAATTAATACATAATATGTTTCTGAAAACATTAAAAAGATATTTTATTTTAATTCAAAGATAAACTTACAATAATTGTAAAAAAATGTAATAAAACGTGAATTCGTTGCAGGGTCATTTCTTATTATTACATTATAATATATTATGGTCATATTTATTATTAAAATTTAGTTTATTAAGTTTTGACTAATTCATCGTTTTATAATTTTTTTTATTTATTTTAAAAAACATCGATTTTTATAAAAAATATAAATGTGCATAACTTGAAATCTTTTTTATTTATATCAAAATTTATTTTAGGTATGGTCCCAATATTGAAACTCGATCGTATTTTTCCGCTAGGTTCTCTGCTGGAATGCCTCTCCCCCATTTCTTATGCAGCGATTTTTCGTTATCGCAAGAAAATGCTACTTTTTAATCAACCTATAAATCAATTAGGAAGTCAGGAGTCAACGAGAAAATACATCGCGTTATCAGATTTTGATTTCTTTTGATTATATTATTGTTCAATGACCAGAATGACTTGCACACATGAATCGTCATATTTATTTGACATTAAACTGTCGGTCAATATAATGTGTGCAGATTTTCTGATAATAATAAATTTATATAAATAAGTAGATGTACCAATAAATTTATATAAATAAGTAGATGTACCAATAAATTTATATAAATAAGTAGATGTACCAATAAATTTATATAAATAAGTAGATGTACCAATAGATAAACTTATACAGTTGAAATAAATCTAGGTACGTACCATACTCATAATAATAAATTGTTATTCTTACAAACGTCCAGGAATCAGATTCTTTAAAAGGTGATTGACATTTTCGCAATCTTAAGTTAACAACTCACGTGTTAGTAAATACCTTGTTTAATTTATGTAAAATTTTATTTATCGAATTAATAATATTTAAGTTATGGTCCATAAGACTAGAGGAATAATAATTGATGATACATAGTATGTAAGTAATTATTTAAAATTAAAATAATCTTATATAAGTATATACTACTTATAAATAGGTCATTACCAATTGATACAAAATATACATTTGTACAGTTAAATTAGATTAAAATACTTAATACACTTTGTATTATTATAATATAAACAGATAAACTTGACTCTATGCATTAATAATTTAGGACAAATAAGGCAACTGTCAACAAATCATTTTTTTGCTATTTTGCAACAAAGAAACAAACAATTACTATAGAATACTGAAATGTCATATTTTGATTTTCATAGTAACGCACGTATATATTAATAATTTAGTTGCTAGGACCACCCCCTTAGCAACCAATAATAGTGGATTGGATTACAGATTTTTTTCCGAAATAACTTTTCATACAAAACAGAATTAACTGAAAATGAATTCAATCAAGGCCTGAACAAAAACGATGCGTGAGTGCGAGTGAGAAAGTATTGGGCACCCTTATAATCTCTGCGACACGCGCTAGAGTAAGATAAAAGGTCTACATATTTTAGAGTCAGTTTCCAAAAGTATCGGTAGCAAATCGTGGTGAATCGTTTCACGTAGCATCGATAATCTGCGAGTTCGTGTTGCTAAATTTGCTATTTTTTGTGTTAAACACAAAGTCAGTGGTATATATTTTTAGTTAATTAAGTAGGAAAGGTGGTTCTGCGTGTTGTATTAAAATATGGTAGCCGTACTGATAAGCATGAAGATGGTATTACGTTTCATAGGTAAGTTGATACATGTTCGTGACAATTTATTTGTATATTACTATTTATTTTAATATCAGTGACCTAGTGTTTCTTTAAAATAACTTAAATTATGGATATTTTTACCTAATGGTTTCATTTTGGCCGCTTAAAAATACTATATAACGTAAAAAAATAGAAAATTATATTTTAATTCTGAGTGTCCAGTGCGAGCACTAGCGAAATGGTCTATGGTCTCGAACATTTGTAGGCGAATGCGTTCGCTCGCCCACAAACCAAACGCACGGCACGTAGCTTCATTTAGCAATGCAACGGGTGGTGTCTAGATGTATCTATAGTCTATGATTCAATTCTACTTTAAGATTGCTAAAAGTATTAAAAGAATGCATTGGCATCGTGTTCTGATAGCTAGTCGGTAAGTTAGTTAAAAATCGATGCAAAATGCAAAAGAATAATTTTCAATGCTAGGTAATTAATGTAATTGCATTATTTTTATGACTTTATCCAATCATCCAATTCTTGTAAAAATCTCTCAGGTTATGGAAATTCGTAACAATATTCTCGTTTTCATATTGAATCAGATGAAACCCCTCATGATCATTATTAAATTATGGGATTAAGTATCACATACAATTATATAATATTTTAATTAATACAACGCTTTTTCACCAAAAAATTCCAGGTAATACCAATAAAGTTATTCATATTCAAGGTAAAATTAAATCTTATATGAAATAGGCATAAAGGATAAGTCTATCGAACAAAAGATACGTTTCTATTGTTCATTTAATAAATTTTAATTTAAAGGTATCTGCACCCTATATTAATATTTGATTGAAAATCTATAGCAACCAATTTAATAACTATTTTTTTATTCAAGCGAATAATTCACAAGATTTAAGAATGCAACATTCTTTTTATTGAACATAGATAATTTGAAAACACAAACACAACAAGTATTTTTTGTAACCGTTACCAATAGTAACGCAATTTAGAAGGCGATTCAGAGAGTATTGTAAGAACCATTAGTTAAAATTCGTCGCAATTAGATAAGATTCCCATAGCTAGTGGCCAATGCAAGTAGGCGCGAATCCCGTGAGACACATGTTAGAATCCTGCTTTGTACCGTATTTTTTTAAGAAGATTTTTTCTATTGGTTTTATCGTCACCTTACTATTAAAACCTCGTAAGTCTGTTTGAGAAGAATGTTGAGGGGAAGGAAAAAACGTAATAAAAACAATAGTTTAAACACTTCTCTAATCGATGAATCTGCTAATAGTGGTTGTGAAATACGAGGTTTTAATTTCATGTTTGGAACCAAAAAACATACGAGTTTTTGAACTTTGTCGATAGATGGACAGCTAGCAGTCTAGAGAACCGTGGTTTTGATATAATTTAAAATGTTTTTTGTTTAAATTTTGTGGAACAAACTTCATTTTTCCATAATATCGGACTTCCGAGGTCTTAATAGTAAGGTGACGATATATGTATCAGAACTATTTACAAGTGGCTTAAACGTTGGACTATCATACCGTGGGTCTCAGGTTCGAATCCTGGGTCTGGCAAGTACACATTTTGTTTTTTAATTTGTGTGTGAGTCAGGGTATGGACGGTAATAGGTTGAGCAAGTGGCTGACATCCATTTCTCGTAAAAACAAAATCGGTTAATACAAACCTCTACTCTGTGGAGGCCCATATGATTTTATTAAGATCGGACATGGTCGAAAAAAAAATCAATTTAATGTTGTGATAATTTCAAAATTAAAAAACACAGTATCTACAGAAACATTGTCTTTATTTTACTTAACACCTTTGAATTTAGAAGCTTGTAAATCATTAGTTATAACTAAATCCACTTAGGTACTTAATAGTTTTATATCAAGGTCTTGGTCCAGATACTGGTATTGTGGCGGATATGGTATTGAGCGAGTCGCTTGCGGACTTAAATTCGCTTTTTTTCAAACCTGCGAGACACATTATTATTACGTTGACTCACAATGAAAGGAATATGAAAAAGTATGTATGATATTAACATAGCAATGTTTTTTACAGACTATTTAGTAGTCAGCAACACCACTTGCTATACAGATAAATCAGTATACGGTGTTTATGAATATATTACTGATTTAATATACGCATTTCAATTTAATTATTTGCTTTGCAGCATTGTGATCTCAAAATATTTCTGTCTAGATCTATAATTTTTGAGTAGGCACCTAACTTACGAAATTCGTATCCACCTTTGCTAGGTAGAGAGGACCCGTGGCTACTGATTTTTCGGCAACACCTGTGCAGTTCCGTCAATCACCCTTGTGACATTATTATTTTCACAAGCCATCATGGCCGCTACAAGGGGGAGCTGACAGGGTTCTAGAGATGAGATAAACACATACCACAAACTTGCTCTAATAGTAAAAAAGTCCCCTGCGGTGCTATTTCACGATATCATTTTAAAATATGTAGATTTATGATGTAATTTAATGTGATATTAGGATTGATATAATTAAATGATAATTGTGTTTCTTACTGAAACAAATGGCTACTTTATCAAATATGGCGATGGGTCACATGTTACTTGGCTACCACAAAAAAGGCTCAAGATCAGTGCTTCATAATATGATGCCGAATGCCGACAATTCAATATATCAAGTGGATTTAATCAATTTTAATTAAATTTACCTTTTGGAAAACATTACTGTAGAACATCACACTGCCTGTAACCTAAGCAAGATGTAGGGGGACCCGCCAAACATCCTGACCTTGGAGCCCGCATCAAAATGTTGGAGCCATGAAAGCCATCCCAGGAAAAACAACTGGTTAATATAACATTATTTCTTGTTACTTCGCTACACGGATTGTAGGTACATACCGAATCTGAAAAAATATTATAAATTTCGATTCAGCATTTGATTTAAAAAAAAAGAGAGAAAACCACCACCCTTCTACTATTGCTGGTATTCGATAAAAAGAACTGAACCTTAAGACTTCATAGTCACAAGGTGCAAATCAGCTTCCCAAACGAATATGTTTAAACGACTACAGATACCTACAAACGCGACTTAATTGAAATGTAATAAATACAAGATAAAAATAAATTTTTATATACAACGTTTTTGAATTTTCTGTTTATATATGCTCAAACTTGTGCTTGATACGAAGTAAATAAAAAACAAACAAACAAACAATTAATATAGAATACTGAAATGTCATTTAGATTCCCATAGTAACGCACGTATATATTAACAACTTAGTTGCTAGACCACCCTCTTAGCAACCAATAATAGTGGATTGGATTACGGATTTCTTCCAAAATAACTTTTCATACAAAACAGAATTAACTGAAAATGAATTCAATTCTACTTATAGATGACTAAAAGTATTAAAAGAATGCATTGGCATCGTGTTTTGATATATTCTAAAAGTTTCAAATATCTAGCTAGTCGGGAAGTTAGTTAAAGATCGATTGCAAGATTTTTACTGGATAAACAACCACCGGACAAATAAGAATACGAGCTAATAAAAACGTTGTAAAAATGTTCAAGCAGGTGAGGCTGATATACGAGAAAGAAGATTCAGATTGTGAAAAATAATCGCTACTTACCTATTTAAAAAGAATATATACATGTTTGTCTCATATTATTGTCAAAAAAAAAAGTATTCATTCACAATGTTTTCGTTTTTTTAGTTTCATTCAAAGTTTTATACCATTTTAGTACTAATTGATATCACTCTGTTTATATCGTCACCTCAATTAATACTACAACTAGATAACATGATTGTCACTGTTTTTGAGATAGCTATGGAATATGATTCTATATTTCCTTCTCTACAAAATGATAAAACTAGATAAGTCAGAATTTAATGGGAACTGTATTAATTTTATGTTTGAAAATATTAGATAATTTTAAAACCATAAATACATTAAATAAATAAAATAATATGGGTATGTACAATATTTTCGTACAATTGTACATTATTTAATTGTTCTCAATTATTAGAAGAGCACAATTTTTCATATCGACTATGTTTAGGAAAAAGGGCGTAACCCTCGATTTTTCTAAAAGTGCTTTTATTATATATTAACAATGTATACAACTAAATACACGTTCTGTAAAAAGGAAGTAAGCTACAAATGCCGATTTATTATCTAAATTCAGGTTTTAATTGAGCTTTAATTAAGTTTTAATTTAAGGAAAAAAGCAATTTACCCTCAATTTTATTGATTTTTCTGTAATAACTTCTTTAATTATTAGTAGATCGAAAAGATATTACACCAAATCATCAATCATCATGCACCCAATATCTGTGCCTATTTTTTTTTATTAATATTGAACCAAGATCATTCAAAAAACTTTTTTGCTTCTCCTGTAAAATTTGATCTGTGTGGGTTACGCCCTTTTTCCTAAACACGTTTGATATTTATTTTAAATAATAGTTATAGCCTAGATTTATGTCAATCAAGTAAAGTTTAAATTTCATTTTCCCAATAATGAACAAATCAGAGTTATCTAGTTGTTGTAGTATTGAAGTGACGTTATGTATATATTTAATGTATACCTCCAACATAATTAAACTATTTAACTAATTAATCATTATTTAACTTTATTTATTATAACCCCTTATTAAGGTATTGTCGTTAGATATATTAATGAGGTATACCTATTTATTTGAACAGGATATCATTTTATAAAAAGAGTTTTTTTGTTACAAAATAACGCCATGTGTTTTATTATCTCATGAATCTAAAAATAGATATGTTTACAAAACATACCCGTGAATAGATGAATAATTGGAAATTCGCGAAAATACCTTTAATCTTTTATTCGATACTAACCATGAATTTGTAACATAAAAAGTATAGACTATTAAAACAATCGCGTAGGTAGATACAACTCATGTTCAAATAATTTATCAATGCTTAACCACGATGACGTCGTGTGCTTTGTAACATAATATTTTTGACGCTAATTTATGCGAACTAAATCTGTATGTAGAACTGATAACATAAATATCTATATTGAATAATAAAATCAATATTTTAATCCTATAACCAACTATATTTTGGAAAAAAATGGATGCATAGATTATTATATAGCCCGCAGAATATAATTCGCTGACATTTAGCACAGCACCTGACTTCAATACATTACAAAAAGTCTACGCAGGCTCTCAACGGTTTCCTAACCCTATATGAGTCTTGGCCTCCTCCATCATCTGTTTCCATCCAAGTCTGTGCAAAGCCACTTCTCTCCATCTTGTACGAGGTCGACCAAGTCATCGTTTGTCTTACAGCTTCCCGAATATCAGTTTCTTTGTCATGCATGACTCATCCATCATGGTGTACATTTCATACGAAGTATACGTCTCGTAATTGTATCTTCGTCTCCAACCCAATTGTGTGTCATTGATGGGTTCGAAGATATTATACGGCACGCCCTGTTAAAATTAGTCCAACACTCTTTCTATGCTTTTGGTCATGTACCAAGTCTTCAAGACATTAGTGTTTAGTACAAGATGTATTTCATGTGACGGCACATAGTAGCTTCATTAGACCAAAGTGACAGTATTATTATTGCTTAGCGTAATCATATTTTAAGTTTAATTTCTAGGTAAGTCTCACAGTTATTGGAGAACCCCAGGTACACATTTTTTTTGGCCAAATCAATTGTGTCCCCTAAAAATATCACAAGGTCTGTTCGGCCCGTTTGATAAAACCATATAATTGTGTGTTCTCCATATTAACAGGAAGTTATAGTATACTGGCATTTTTCTCAAGGTCATCCACATATACTAATATATAACGCAACAAATACATATATTGGCTTATTGACTTCGATATCGGTCATTCTTACTACCCTTTCCAATGCTATGTTGAAAACCAATGTAGCCAGTGTATATCCTTGTCTGAGGACTATTAGTATTTTATGTAATTGACGTCACATTTTTAATAAATTATAGCTTGACTTATACTTTGGCTAGGGTTAGGCAAGTGAATCTCATAAGCTTTAAAGGAAATCCAAACTCTTTCATTACATTTTAGTGTCCGTTTATTTACGCTATCATATTATGCTGCCTTAAAGTCTATGAATATGTAACATTTCATTAGAATCTGTTGCATTCTATACAATTAGAACCTAAGTTGATATTCTCTTATATAGCTTTCTGCATATTTTAAGAAGCTTTCAATTGTACCAAATACAAAACTACTACTTGGGTGTACGTATAACTTTGCACCATCAAAGACAATATGGTCTTATCTACAAATCTGACGCCAAACAATGCGCAGGATGGACTATCTGCTGAGTTATTTACTTAGTGTATCCGGTTGACCATCGAAACTATTTTGGAATCGAATGGAATCGCAAAACAGTATCCAAATAATCCCTCACTCCTCAGTACTCTTTCCGTTTTTTACTGGCCATGTCAGTATACCGTAACACCACAAATTATAATATGCAAACTGTAGATGGTATTTAAACGCTGGAATCCATTTAGTTTGAAGAAAAAGTACGTCAGATTGAGACGCTCTTGAATCATTTATAGAATATGGCTGAACTAATTTTTTTTTTTTTTTTGTGATTTTACCGAGGCTTTGACTGCGACTCGCTGTCATATCGCCTCTTCTCTTCTAGAAGGGGATCCGTCAATCAGGTCCTCACTCCTATTCTGTTAAATAACTTTACAATTTTGCCTAGCTCTTCCGTCTTACCCACCGCCAGGACACCCTTCAATTCGTCGACATTCTCATAGATATCTGCAATTCGCAGCTGTACTCTGTGAACTTCATATTTGGGGCATTGCAGTGCTATATGTACAATGTCCTCTAAAACATGACATTCATCGCAGAGCTGCGATTCGTTTCTTCCCATGAGGACATCAAATCTTTTGCCCATGGTGTGCCCTGTTCTTAGCCTCAGTATTAACTTAAGCTCATTCCTCGTCAAAGAAGACTCTACAAACCAGGGCACCTCTCGTGGTGATGGTAGAATTGACTTACTCCATTTCCCCTTTTCTAATGATGCCCTATGGTGAAAATCTATCCACATACTATGGCACATTTTTTTTATAGCCTCATTCCAGTCCAGGTTTTCTGGTATCCACTGATGTGGTACCCCTGAATGGCCGGCTTCCTTTGCCAGATCATCTGCCCTTTCATTTCCCTCAATACCCATGTGCGATGGGATCCATTGAAGGCATAGATCTCCTCCTCTATTTTTCTTGGCGTCGATCTGGTCAAGGATGTGGTATGCTATGGTTTTCCTGTTATGTGAGCGAGTTGCTGCGGCAAGATGCTGAACTAATTTCAACGGTATATCTTCACCTTAGATGTGACGAGAAGCTGTATACTGATTATCGTAATTTTCAGGTTGCTCAGAGTCCGATTAATCTCTTATTATAATATATAAATAATTATATAATATTATTAAACGATATTAACTTCACAACTTTTGTTACAAATGGATGCATTGTTGCATAGCCTAATATTCATAATAGATAGAAACATGGCAAGCTGTTATGAGGTAAATACGTACATACTTATATATTTAAGTATTCATTTTATAATAAACAATAGTATATCGTGACAGCTGGTGCCGAACTGTATATTATTATTGTGTTATGTGCCAAATGTATTTTTATGTCTTTTTCTGGTGCAAAATACAATAATTATTATTATTTGAAATGTCATTTTTATTTCTCAATTTTTCTAGACTTCTCAACATGGTCAGTTTGTTGAATTCAAAGGTGAACACCAATCAAACTGAGTACTTACGTAAACTGAGTCCGTAATCTTGTGTTATTTCCTCAAGGTAAGGTCCAATCTATTTAATCTCGGTTAAGTTTCAATGAAATTATATTACTAACATGAAATATATACGCGTTTTTACATTCCAAAATTAATGATATTTCTAAACAACTGCGCTGGAATTACATTGTTGTCGGTTCTTGCTGTGATTTTATAACTACGCCCTTTGATAAAGTATTTTTCAACATTTAAATTGAAATATTATCAAAACATGATCGAAAAATAATTTATAAACATAATATCTAAGTCGGTACATCATTCTATTTTTGTATAGTTACTCGCTCGGCGAGCGGATAACCACAAGACAATTAATGTCGTCATATAGTAGCACACAAGGGGTATTAAACGCCCAAAGAGACGCCCTAATCTCGCTGGATAGACGAGCTCCAGCGACGTGTTTCTCTGACGCAAATGACGCAACTGATTCGTCAGTTTAAAATGGGGCCTCCGAATAGTTAAAATCAGTCATAAAGCCATTAAATTATATTGAGATTTAAAGAAAAAATGCGTATTTCTCACGAATTAAATATTACTCAAATTATAACAAAATTCCTGCATTTATGATTTGGAAAATTAAAAATAGATTGTTATTTTTTACCGTATGTGGCCTTTAAATCAACCAGTGTGTCTACGTCACTAAGCGCACCACTTACGAGCTCATAATGTTTGGTGGACGTACGCAGCTGCAAATAACTAAGTACCGAGAAGAGTGTAGAAAGCTAGAAGAGGACTTAATCCAGCAGTAGATCAACTCCAGCTGATAATTATTATGATACTGACTACTTCATTTTGGGGCAGGCGTAACAAACTAGAATTCAATATTGATAAATGCAATCTTTTATCGTTTACCAGAGCCTCAAAAGTGTTGTTTTTCCAATACTCGATGCATGGCAGAGTTCTGTCACGAATATCAACTGTAAGGGATCTTGGCATTACGTTTGAGAGTAAACTGACATTTATTGGCCATATAGTTACCATTTGTAACAAAGCGCTTAAAATGTTGGGCTTCGTCATGCGTACTTCCCGGGTCTTTTCAGATGTTACGGTATTAAAACTTTTATTTAATTCTTTAGTTCGAAGCAGACTTGAGAGTGGGTCTATTGTTTCGGCACCGCATCAGTTGAAGTATGGCTTTATGGTGGAGAGGGTACAGAAGAAATTCTTGAGACTCCTTTACTTGAGGTTGTATGGATACTATCCGTGGCTTTATCCAACTGACTTTCTCTTAGGTATGCTTACATACTGCAGTCTGCAATTTAGAAGAAATCTTTATTTAACTACGTATTTTTTTCGACTTATACGAGGTATACATGAGAACTCTGCCATTCTGGGCAGTGTTGACCTGTGTGTCCCTGATAACTATCTTAGAAATAGAGACCATCAGTTGTTTATTCCCCCAAGGTGCAGAACCAACCTGCCACTGGTAATGCCAATTGGGAGGGCGATAACTATGTTCAACGAAATTGCTTCGGGTGTTGATATATTCCACCTACGTGAGAATGAGTTTAGGTGGATGTTGTTTTATAAATTCTTAAAATAGGGTCTGCTTAACTCATTCGGTGTACTTCCTTGTACCTATCTAATTCATCTACTGATATATCAATTTTTTTTATATAATACTGTTATATTTATATATCTTTGTTTCTAAATGTCATGTTGTGAACGTCGTAAACTTATAATTTGTAATGTCCACAATATTTAAAAAAAAAAAAAAAAAAAATTGAAATTGAATAAATTGAAATTCATAAAGTAAAACTTGTACACCATATAGACTACAATATTAAAAACGTTTAAGTAGAGTCTTCTTCTAAAAATAACTTTTAATTTTAATAATAATATTCTTACTAATCTGAAAACGGCGCTGATAGATTCCTTTTGGTCGTTTTCCGGATAGAAATGCACAAAGTGTATATCGTCGATTTCATTTTTGAAATAATTGATTTTGTACACTTCCATATTTCCATTCCATATTTAAAAATAAATTTCTAATAAAAAATATCTCAAAATATACTAACAAAATAAACAAAAGCGCGCGCCTGAAAATTAATATTGAATACCAAAATTACACCCAAGAAAATATGGGGAATATAAGAAAATATTTAAAATGCGTTAGCCCTATATTAATCCGATGAATAGAGGTTTGTGTACAGCTTGATAGGTACAGACATGTATTTAAAAAAATAATATGAATGATACTGTAGTGTCTAAATTAGGTACAATCAATAACGGTTATTGTATGCTATTCATTCAATAAAAAACTGTTTAATTAAAAAAAAACATAATTTTATTATAAATATAATAGAAGGAGGAAATCTGCTGACATATAAAACGTAAGTGTTGTAGCTTTTACAAAATTAAAAACTGCAAAAATGTCTAGTAATTAATGCACACACCTAGAGACAGCTGGTCTCACATTGACTTGTAATGATGTATAAATTAATTTTAGTAGGTAGTAAGATTTCGTAAGATCCAAAGCCTATTGGATTGAATGAATAACAACGTCATTACTATGACAGTTAAATATTACACGAATGACAGTTTCGAAAAAAAATGTACGATTTTTTTTCCACAAGGTCAACCAATTACTTTTGAACTAGCGGTCACCCCGAAATTAACAATAGATATTTAATAAAACGCACTGGTATAAAATATTATCATCTCATTTTTTACAGAACGATGGTACTATACAACATGTATCATAGTTCCCGCGATATTGACGATTACTTTGGTAAATGCGTATCAGTCCTGCACATGTTTCTACACTATAGTCAAGCCGTGACGCAAAACCGTAAACTTTGATGGTAGTGTTAGTTAGTGCTCATACTCTGAATGAAATATCCCGCATTCTGATCCATACGTTAATACTAGGCGCAAGTGAGTTTTATATAAGATTTTTTTGGTTTTCCTCGAGAGTGCCTTGTTTTTCAGAAGCCATTGGATACCAAAATAGCATCGTTGGCGAGGCTGATCTGGCAATTTATTTCGTCGTTTGTGTTATTAGTATTTATACCAAGAAACCCTAGACCAGTAGTGGCGAATCTATGGCACGTGTGCTACCAGTGGTACGTGAGATGGTTTTGCATGGCATGTTTTGAAGAGAGAAAAAAATACATATACGAATAATGAATGACAGATCGCATTGAATAAAAAATAGCAGGAAAATATTCTTCAAAAATAAGCATTACGTTTAATGTAAATATAATATAATTGCATAGGTGGGTCCTTAGACTTAATGCGTCATATATAATATTATCGCACTAACTTCATCAGGCGGCAGGGAATGCCGCGCCGCAAACCTTCAAATATGATCGATGCTTGAGACCACTGTAGCGAGAGAATACCTCAACTGATCGGAGCAATTCTAGTGTCAATTTATGCGTAAAAACAAACTTATTAAATTAAAAATTACGAACAATTTCGTTATACCCACAAAAATTAATGACTGCACTAAATAAGAAACAAAAACTTGGACAGTTTCAAAATTGGTCGATCGAAATGTATGGGGTAATTGAAAAAAGTGATAAAATTATACGTGTGCTGTTCTGTGGGTGGTATCTAGAACATGATCATTTTTTAATATAATTTAAAAAAAATACTATTTTTTCGTTATGTTCGGCACGTCAGTCAGTTGAAAAATAATATTTGGGAAATTTTGTGCACGCTTATGTAAAAAGGTTTGCCAACCCTGCTCTAGATAATAAAATGAATCCAAAGTTTCAAAAGCATTGCCGCCAATAATGGTGCTGTTAATATCATTTTGTTGCACTGTGGAGAACTTTCATTTATTCGAAATCCCATGTTTGTAGCAGCTGACATTGCGCAAATAAATGCCTATTTGAGATCTTCTTGGGACCGGGCAATGATACCTTTATCAATTTCATGTATTTTCTATAAAATATATAAACTTTAAAACAGTTGTGTACCTAGAGTAAATAAGCTTTAAAGAAAATGGACTTTGCTCTAAAATTAAATGTCATGTTAAATAATATCTATTGACAGACAGTTTTTAGATTACTATACCGTGATTAATTATTGCGTAGTTTAGTATGCGGAGTCAGTTACATTAATCCGATATCCATTGCAAAATATCTAGGCTGTCTGGTAGGCTTATTTGCATGCAATTGGTCAACCACAGTTTACACTGATCGGTTGCTATTACAAGCAATTTTCGTATGTTAGAAAAATGATGCTCGGATGCCTTAGGTGTTTTCTTGCGCAGTTTGGATCACGACCTTTTGGGTTCGTGCCTCTCTTGGCACCTTTATTACCCCGGAACCGTATCGAATAAACACAGGGTATTTATCATACTAAACGCAATGCATTCGTGTCCCTGCTTAACGGTGATATTTCTGTATAATACATTTTAATAGTTACGTCATTTATCTTTAAAAAGCAGGGCACTGTTAAAACTCTCACTACGACAACCTGATGCTTAAAATCATTGTATTAAACGTGACGTCATCGTTCTGTTTTTATTTTATGGTAAGTACTATTTAACTGCGACTAATACGATTTCCTGTATTTCCAATTTATATTTTCTAGTATTTTATAAAGAATGCAATACTAATAATATTTTTCATGAGAAGAAATTGGCATACTAATATCACTATAACTCGAAAAAAACTATAAATATTGTAAATCTTATAAAACAAGCACGTAACTATTCACGTTATTTGGCATTGTTCTTTATATGATGCCTAGAGACAGAGGCTTCATGAAGACTTAAGTAAAAAAAAAAGTACCAATAACTACTAAATCTTGCGATGTTTTTAGCTCAGCCAGATATCAAGGCGCTCCTATGTATTCAAAAATGTCTCTGAGAGTACGCACCTTCCTTACATAAATTTAAATAGCAATATTATGTATTTATTCATTAAAAATCATATGTATCCACAAATGTAATAATAAGTGTAAACAATGTACAGCTAAATAAGTCTCACGGGGCGTTTTACGTGGGCGAAGTCGCACAAAGCGATGAAGGGCACGCGCAACTCAAACGTATAACCGTGTGTGAAAATATTCGTAAACAGGCTTTTTTTGGTTGTACGTTTATACGGTTATACGTTTGAGTTGCGCGCGCCGCTCATCGCATCGCGCGACGTCGTTCACGTAAGACGAGCCGTTAGATGAGGCTTCAATAATATATATTATTATTATTATTGTATAGGTATAATATATAATGAGATAGATCTCTTTCGAAATGACCAGATATGCACTTATAATTTTTTTACCATTCATAGATCACACATTTCCGTAACTTGGACAAATAAATGTGTCCATCGTCAGTGAGTTTAACATTCGAGACAAAGACTCCTCAGTTTACCTTTGCCGAACTCTCCTGTTATTATATCAAATATTCCGCGTGGTTATAATTAAATTGTAATATTTCATCAGATCAAAGGTTGGAGAGTATGAAGAAAACACCCTAAAATTGACGATATAAATAATATATAAAAGTGCTACAAGCTTCCACTGGCATAGGTTCATTGTACCACTTAATACTAAAAGGAGTAGGGCCGAAACGTATTGAAGGCGTCTGTCTGTATTCTTATAACGCCACGTCGTGTATAAAATAATTAAAGTAGAATGTACCATATTAATAGTATATATTTTTTCAGTATTTATGTATATAAGTGAAATTTCTATTGTACTTATATATTATTATCCTTATTTGTAACTTATGCAATAAAAATATTATTTAAATTTGTGTCAATAGGTAAAAGTAGACCCTCATTGTCCAGTGTGTAAGGCGCTGGTATTTCTGCCGGCTGCTCCGGGATTAGCTTTCGGGCTAGCGGGTTTCAATATATTTGTATGATTTTCTCAGAGTATGGATGTTTGTGATTGTTTCACTTTATTACCAACTACTTTACTGTTTTACTACACTAATGTCATCAGGTCTAATAGGCTGTTGCAATATTAAAAAGAATACCTATAGGTATAATATGTATATTGTATATATATATATATATATATATTACATGATTAAAAACACCATCGTCTCTATTAAATTTAATAATTATTAAATTGCTGTTTTTATATGATCAGAATACAAAATTAGAGAATAATTTCTTTCTTTTTTATTTTGGAATGGATGGAATGCTGCCAAAAAATATCTCAACTTCTATAGTACCCCTCAGAATATCCCGTAAATGTTATTAATGCAATTTTCTTTAATGTTTTTAATCATTTTTTTTTATACTTAACTTAAAGTTCATTTTATTTTTATCTTGTTACTAGCTTTAACTTTAATGCTTTAGGAATAAATTTAAATTGAACAATATCATCAATATTTTATAATAACAACGTAGTTTCAATTATTATAAAATTATTATAATCGTTTGCAACATTATCCATTATTAAATAATAAGAAAATCTTATGTCTGTCAATACATAATATTATTTAAGTGATTGAGGCGGAAATGAAACACGCCCGCATACTATTAACCAACACCAAGTATTATTATTTATTTATACCTGTTTAAAACATAACTGTAAAGTTAAAAAATAGACGTGTTTTTTTCGTAAATAATTTATTTGTTCGGTATTTAAAAAAATATTTACAAAAACATAGGTATGGAAATCAGTTCGTTTATTATCGAATATGATAAGCGAAGAATTATTTAGGCAAAATTTTACGAACACGATAAAATGATCTTAAAACATTCATGGCCAATACTGTATTTATTAAATCAACTTTAAATAACTATATCACTGGTAAAATATACCTGTTCTTGTTTGATAATTCTTTTTTTAAATAATCACTATTATCAAAACAAAAAACTTGATAAAAAATAGTTAATGGTTGTTCATTTAATAATTGCAGTAAAGAATGCCATTTAGGAATGTTATTTAGATTTAAATGTGTCTCTCTAAATATCACTTATTTCTTGTGATGGTAATACTCCAATGGCACTTGAGCATGGGCAATAGCTGGTGCGAGTGCCTTTCCATAAACTGGTACGGAAGTGTGCACTCTCTGTAGTCCAACTTGAGCGGTCTTGATGACGGTGTGGTGGTTGACAGCAACCTTTTCAACCTTGGTGACGGGCTCTACAACATCAATCTCTTGAAGGGTCTGCACGGGGCGAGAGACGACAATTCTTCTAGTGTTCACTTTCTCATCGATAGGTGCGTGATGAGGAGATGGAGTAGCGGATAAAACTTTAGCTCTGACAATACCAGCATCTCCGACATGTTCAGAGTGGCCTGATCTTCCGAAACCGACTTCAGCAACACCTCCTCTAGCTGTCAAAAGTTTCAAAAGTTTGTGTTGGTTTTCTTTTGCTTCTTCGTTGGGAAGATGGTTCAAGTGGTGAGATTCTTCCTGTTGATACTGGTTGAAAGCAGCATGTTCATCGTGGTGGTTGTGGATTACGTGGTCGTGGCTATGGTCCAATACAACATGAGGAGATCCATTGGAATGGGATTCTACTCCAATATGGTGTTCAGCGTTATGGTGTGCACGAGCTACAGCATCCTCATGAGCGAGTTTAGCTTCATACACTGCGTGTTCTGCTTCAGCAACATGTCTTGCGGTAGCTTCAACAACAATTGAGTCATCTGATAAATGATGAGGTTCATGGGTAGATGTAACAACGATGGGAGCAATAGTTGAGAAATGAACAGGAGCTGGAGTAGAGGAAACAAAAGCGTGTCCTTGATCGTAGACTGCTTCTTGATAATGGTGACCATGTTCAAGGGCATTTCCATGTGATTCATGATGACCGTAATGGACAGGAGCATAAGAAGGTTCAGGGGTTGAATGGAGGTATGCGTGAGGAGAGGGAGTGATGGCCACTGTGTGGGCAGTTGGTGCGTATGCTACACCATGAGGAACTGGAGTAATAGCCACGGCATGGTGGACAGGGGCGGCGGTAACAGCAATAGCATGCTCGGCAGCGTATGCTACTTCTTCGTGGTGGTGATGATGGTGGTCATCGACTGAGGTTACTACAGCTGGTCCTTTTTGGACCTTTTCAATAGGCTCATCTAATTCAAGGAGGGCAGATCCAACGGGACGGACGACAACGCGTTCTTCGATATCGTAGAACTGCTTTTGGATAGCAGGACGACGAACCTAGTGAATAAATATGAAAAGAAAATTAAAATAATTGTTTGTATAAAAAAAACATTAACTGATTACTAGTAGTTATGACTATAACTAGATAATATTTTGTAGTTTAAGTACTTTTATAATTAAATAAAGACTCAGATTAGAATGACAAATAATATTTCACTGTTGATCGTTTGTAATAACATTGACAGATTATTTGAAGCAACAATGGGCGAATTGAAAATGTCAAATTTGATTATAGATATTATTGAACGTAGATTGGATAAGAAATTTGCATGAAATTTTTAACAAGATCACGACGTATTTACATTGTTATAGTATATTTCTTAACAGTTGATCATTTAATAATACCTTTCTTTATTATGAATGAAGCAATATTTTGACAACAGTCATGATATAATATGAAATTTTCAATACTTATAATAGAAATAATATTTTATGAATAGTTATAATACAATATTATCTTCGTTTTAGCGGAGATTATAATATATTATTTTGATTTTGTTTAGAAATAAATACAGCGATCATAATATTAAATAATAACAAATAACAGTAGTAAATAAAATAACTACCTTATTATTTATATTGATTATGGAAGCAATTAAGATTTAAATCAGCATCTAGGTATCACATTTTAGTGTTAATAAAATCAGTATAATCGGTAGTTAAAACATTCACAAAAATTAATAAAATATAATATAATTATATTTTACTGACGCGATTGCAATGTATATTAATATGTGACAGTCTTAACTAGAGGATGTGATTGAGAAATCTCGTCTCGAGAATACACAAGAAATAATATCGAAACTCAAAAAAATAATTTTTCGAAATTTCGATTAATGTCGAGAAATCACAAGTTTAAGGATTAACTGTCTCACAGTGAATAATAAATTGCGAATATCATTCTATGATACGTTTTCGAAAATGGCCATGTTTGCTGCTAAACGGATCCATTAAATAAAATTTTAAAAATGTGTTAAATTTTGTCGTTACATTTTTTTAAACTGAAAAAAAGCGACGGAAAAGAATAAAAAAAATTGTATTGTTTTTTGTTTAGTTAAGAATAAATAAAATAACCAACAATAAATTACTTGATTAGATACGTCTTTGTTAACATTATTTAAAATATTGTAATACAATATATTATGATGTGCAAAATTACATATTATTGTATTCTATTATAGTCAGGCCACTATACGAAATTGTTAATTTCGATTGCTGTTTTTGTTTTTTTTATACTTTGAATGCAATACGGTAAATAAGTGTTTGTGCTAAATTATTATTATTTCATTATGAAAAAAAAGATAAAAAATTAATTGATAATTAATGCAAAATAGTCTATCGCAAATGTAATAATAATAATTAGTAGCACTACGATCGGAACTAGTAAAGTCGCATCGTGGCCTGATTATAGATTTACTTTATTCTTATAATGATAAAATGTTATTAAGTTTTAAAAATCTGTGCTGACCTGATATTTGCGGGTCTTAATGGCGGGCTTGGCAACCTCCACGATTTTCTGGATAACAGCTGGCTGCTCGTGAATCTTGGTGACTGGAACATCAGTCACAGAATGAACATGATGGACAGTTGGTACGGCAACTGCTGCATGAACTGGAACTTGAGCATAACCTACGGCACCATGACCGTGGCTATGACCATGGCTATGGCCATGTTCTTCACCAGCGTATCCAACATATTGTTCTTGGGGAGCACTGTAGGCAACTGGAGAATAGCCATCGTAGTGTGCTTGGGAGTAAGACACGTGAGACTGAGCCTCTCCATACGCTTGCTGGTGGTGATGTGGCTGGTAATCGAAGCCTGTGGCAGCGTACCCAGCGTATGGGGCCTGACCTTGGACATATGTGATGCCGGCTGGGTTCAGGAATGGCATGCGGACGGCGACGTGGCCGGACATGGCCACCTGCGCTAAGGCAGCGGCAACTAATAATAGCATCATCTGAAATAAAATTATTTTATTGAATGATAAATTGATAATAATGGAGAAGATTTGTAGTTGGCTAGATCGTAGATAGGGACAGTGGGAATCTCGTTATCCATTAATGTTGATTCAGTCTATCTAAAATTCCGAAACATTAAAACGGCATAAGAAAAACGTATCAAGAAATTTATAAGTATGCAGTTGGCCGTATAGCATTGAGATCAAAGCCATGTTAAAATAAAACACTTAAAATACGTAACAAAACTCACCAGAATAAAATAGGTAGATAAGTGAATTATGATAATATTGCAAGTAATAAAATTAGAACATTACTGTTCAATGAACAACGCGTCATTTTTTCTGAATGCTATACGGCCATATCTTTCCTGTACTACAGCTCACGTTGAACTGTTATACTATGAAATATAATACGTACAGTTCTCATTTACCCGTTAAAAAATAATACGAATAAGACCAGTCGGTATTTATAGCTCGGAAGCCTGGTACATAACAAAAACTATGAAAATAGTAATATTTAGGTAGATTCAGCTTTGAGATAACTTTAAAGCCATTAATGACAAACAATCTGGATGGGGACCGACATACGTAGGTATATAGGATGATAAATTGAGTTACGGATAATAAAAAAAAAAACATTCTAAAGTCAGAAGGCAAAAGAAGACCTGGTCGATATTGTACAAGATAGAGGGATGATGTCAAATCCAATTTAAAGACTTTAGACGTCCGAGTCTAAAAAAAAGTTTTAATTAACATATTCGAATAGAGAAGACCAAGACCTATCTAGTGCCAAATAGAAGTAGAATAAGTATGTAACTCAGATTGTATGTAGGTAAGATTTCAGATAAGCAAATATATTGAGCCAACGAGTCAATGAGTGGGTTCAAATTCACGTGCAATATTTTTTTAATCAGTATAATGTAAGATATCTTAATCCAATCCATATATATTTTCTTTTATTTAAAACATATCATATTCATTATTTCTAAAATAAATGAGTGACGCATTAAAGTAAGTTAGATGGAATTTCTGCTTCTAAATAAAAATACGATATGATTGTTCTATAAAATTTGAAAAGAAATGTTTACTGAAAAACAAAAAAATCCAGAATACCAATCAGTTAAAGTCTTCGGCAAGCAAACTATGCAACCATTTTGAAAGGAAACAGTAATTAATCAATAGTATTTGTTAGATACAACATTTAATGTTATTAAATCCGGTTAAATATTAATTTTAACCAACGCTAACTAAAATAAATAATATTACCTATGTAAGATATCTCGTGAAATAACTTGTTCTATCGACGTAAGGCTCAAATTATAATAAATTTATAATATTAGTGTTTTAATAATGGTGATAATTATTATTAAAACCGTTGCGGAGGTATCAAATTACTGCCAATCAGTCCGAACGTTATATATTTTCTTGGCTTTTATAGTATTTGAACGTAAAAAAATTAAGCTATTTTAACAGCATTTTTGTTCGGACTAAATGTACGTCTCGTGAATTATAAATTATATCAATACACTAGATAAGTAGCAGCATTATATGGTTTATTTGATCTAGTTACGAAGGTTTTATTAGCAAATGCTAGTTTATATCAAAGGTATTGAGCCAAGGTATTCTCAAAATGTTTAAAATAGTTTCTTATTAATTAAATCATTGGAAAAATATTATAAAGTAGGTATTATAAATTATTTATTAGTATATATCATCACTAAGGTATAAAGGCAATGATATAAGTAACTGGTTGAGAAACAAAAAAAAGGTAAATTACCATGTAAATGGAACAAATAAGACTCTTCTAACTACATGGTAACTTAACATTTTTTTGAATAAACTCTTATTATTCTCACTGCTGATTGAGTTCTTAGTTTCCATCATAATATGTCTTTAAAATACAATATTATGTAACATTTTCAAAGAATCTAGGACAATTTGGTGCCGGGACAACTGGGCGCCACGCAATCGAATGAAATTCGAAACTAAATAGATGTTCGAAATTATATGTACTTTTAAAATATATATTTAATATTAATATTTATATTTAAATGATTATAATATTATTATGTAATACTTGGTCAGAATTTAAATATGCACACATAAATAATGATTTAATTGTTCATATGTTTAAGTTTCAACGAGAAGAGAGCTCTTTGATTTTATTATAAAGCCTTAGGCACGATAATTCTAAATTCGCAATAAAAAACATTTTGTTTAGAGAAAAAATAAATAATTAGTATATATAAACTGATTAAATTTCGTCTACTTTCTATATAATGTAACGAATATTTATTTATTTCATTCGACAGTGCGGTACCCAATTGTCCTGGCGTCCAGTTGTCCCATTCCCTTGTCAAATGAGGAATTTAAAAACATGAATCATGGCTTTAGAGTTATATTAATTCGCTCCATCAATATTGTACTATGTTCACTGTATACCATCAGTTGAAAATAATAACTTGCGAAACCAGCCTTGACTTTACAAATTAAAACTGAGGAGGAAGTATGTGCAATAAATGATTTAGGGTTTTTCAATTACTCGTAAAGCTGTAATATTACAATAATATAATATCTTCCATTTAACAAACGGCTAAGGGCATATTGAATAAATAATTTAAATAATACAAACTGATACAAATCGCGAATAACCTTGAAAAACTTCCCGGTGAAATTGAGGCCAGTGAATGTAAATCATTCTTATGTACGGATAATAATAATAATAATTGTCCGCCAATATTAAAAAAATACTCTAATAACTGGTTTCGATTGCACAATTTACATGAAAGATACTTAATGTATGTATATCAAGATCAAATGGAATGGGCCGATTAAAAAAATTGATATCGAAGTACACTACTTGTGATGAAATTATTGAAACAAATCATTCATCGAATCGCTTTGCAAAACATTCGTCAATCATCCAATTACGTACCTAATAATATGTATTTAAAAAATGCAATTCAATTATAAAATAACGTTGCGATTTTATTTAAATGGAGACATTATCTGAAAATATAATATATTATTATTTTTCATGATTGCGTACTGATTTGTATATTAATTTCAAAATCATTTGAAATGGAGGGAAAATCCTGTTATTTGAAACTGTTTTTTTCTCACTTTGATTCCTTCAGTGAAACGAATGTACATAACATTATCTAAGTAATAAAATTGCTTACAAACTCAAAATAGGTTAACTGTAATAATATGGCTTTATCAAAAATTACATTGTTACAATATTGATTAAGTATTTTTTTTTGCTTTATTTCCACTAAGTATCCATAATGTATATTCATTGACATTAAAAAGGTAAAGAATTAAAGACAAAAAGATAAAATTCCTTACTTACTTACATAATAACTAATATCCCATTATTATTACAATTTTATTGTCTTATTATGTTTTTATTCATGCAAAGTTTTTTCATTTACCACACTAAAAGTTATTGTTATATTAAATTGTATGTGACTGATTTCGACTAAGAATAATAATTTACAATCTACAAGATTAAAATTAATAAAATTGTATTTTTTTTATAAAACAAATAGCTTATAATCCTACTCATTTTTTAAATAATCAGTGCTATTACTAGAATTGCCTGCAGCGACTGCATTAATCTAAATTGCAGCTAATTTTATTCATAATCGTTATGCAAATTGATTTTTTGTTCAATCGACAAGATTATTTCAATTATGCCAAACACAAGTTTGAGAATCATAATATTATCTGCAAAGCGATTGCAATAACTTGCCAGTTAATTTGAAAGGAATTTTACGGATAGGGTGTGTTTTGTTCTACTAAAATTATTACCGATTTGCTACAACTAACAGATGTTAGATTACAAATTTAAAAAAAGTCTGCGTGTAATTAAATTATTGCAGCTTTTAATAATAACAACTCATAGTCAATGTTATTTAGCGTGATTAATCAAAATAAATGTACACGAAATCTATTACAAAACGTTAATTTGCTATAGATAAGATTTGCATTTTTGCATATCCTTAGGCGGCAAATTTAAAATACGTTTGATATGGAATAAACAAATCTATTATTTTTTTAATCCATAATTGCTTTGTGAAATTTGCGAAATATATTTTTTAATCAATTTTCATTATATAAATCATAATATATTCTATACTTTATAGATAATAATATTTTTTACACTTCAAAACGTTATTTTGTAGAGCTAGATTTAATGAACATTATGTATATTTAAATAATATACTTGAATCATTGTGTAATTTTGATAACATCGTAAAATTAATGAAAATAACAATAATTGAAAGTATTTACCTCAACCAACACAATTCATGACAAAAACCAGGATGAGTTTCATGCGACTCTATAATGTATTACTCTATATACGAGATTATTACGAAAAACAATACAAATCCATTAGATACCTACCGAAGTATAATTATGTACTTTAAAATAAATATGCTCTGATATTTTATATATTGGCTTTACATCAAGGATTGACTGTGCAACAAAAATGAGTATTATTACATACACATATTTAATGAAAATATTTTTTGTAAAATGCATACATTATTAGAAATATTTTTTTGTTATTTAATAAAAAATGAATTTAAGTCGTAAGGATAATTAAAAATAAAATATCAATTTTGAAATAATATACTTGTAATATTATATTCGCCCACGATGGCCGAACGGCTTACGCGTCGGCTAAAATAATTTCATGGGTCCCAGGTTTAAATCCTAGTTCTGGCAAATACACATATATTGTTATTCAAATTATGTTTGGAGTCAGAGTATGGACCTAATAGGTTTAGGAAGTGGCTAACCTCCACTCTGTGGAGACTCAGATGATCCAATAAGATCGGACACGGTCAAAAGAAAAAAAAAGTATTTCGACGAGACAAAGCAATATCTAATTTCCGAAATCGGTCACTTTCAAAAAAATCATTGTTAACGAAAATATAATATTGAGATGTAGTAATGTATAATTGTTATCACATTCCTTTTCTATAAGAAAATTGTAAGGGTATAAGCACTTGGACACTTTCACTAATTTTTCCCTCCCTACTTAATAACAGTACGTAAACATCTACACTCCCGAATAAGGGATGTGAAACACTTTTTTCACAAACTGCTTTCAATCAATACAAAAACAGAAGTCACAACCCTATTTGGCTAATATAAAAAAATCAATTTAAATATTATGGTAATCACTACCTAAGTAGGCGTTCAAAATGTGGTAAATATTGACATCAAGGTTGACCACTTTTTAGGACAAAAACAGGACAAAAAATAATGAAATATCTATAGGTATCTGAAGCTAACCTTATTCCTTGTGATGACGTGGCTTATTTAAGAGTGAAATAAGAGTTTGATTATGAGCAAATAGGGTGCCGCGTTTTGCTTTTTATAGTTTAGTTGGAGTTTTAGCAGGGCGGGAGGCATTTTACCAAGTGGCCTCGGAATTACTCCGTTGCCTACCTCTTTTCAATTTTGACGATTACTTTTGACCGTCTCATTAGATTGGGTAAGAACTAAAATTAAAACGCATACATATTTTTCATTTACTATCTATGAGTTTTATATTATAATCTTTGGATATATTGTTTGCATTTTTTACTTTATGATCCATTTATATAATTATTGATGTTAGATCAAACATACCTATAATACATTCATACATTAATTTAATGTAATTAAACATTTTTTATACCTGTTTAATAGGCACCTAATAAAAAAATTATAAAACACAAGATAAGCTATTTTTATAAATAACCCTAATTAGATTATATTTTGTTGAACAGTTTTCACTTAAGGGCCCACATGCGCCACGTAGGTTAAAATGGAGATGTTATAGTATTTATTAATATAATTTTTATAAATATAAAGGATAATAAAGCCTTATTATCCTTTATATTTATTTTAAACATTTGATGATTGCATATAGTATTTTTATTACATACAAAAGTATTCTTTTAAACTTCTCGATCCAATGTTTTAGAACATTGTCATATTTCAGTACATCCATATGCAGTGGTGTTAAGATTTTTTAGATTTATTAATTTTTAAACGTATTTATAAGATCATTAGTAAAATTGTTGTTAACATTATATGGTGAAATATTTACGATAAAAAATATATATTTATAATCTCTGTGATCCCGAATTTGACAAAAATTAGGCATTTTATTATTCGAAAAATTGGCACGATTAACACATTTGAAGATTCTAAAGATACTGATTACAAGCTATGTATTTGACCAATCAAATGTGATAAAACATCCTTACAATAATTATTGACCTAAGAAAAGGTAGTATTTTTTTTAAATACGCTGACATTTTATTCCAGCAAAAGAAGTGGGCCGTTAAGTGTTGTTCACTTTATTAGTCATAATTTTCCTGCAACAAAATTAACATTTATTAAGAATTTAACAAACAAACTTTTTGTTGGCTTTCCTTTTCTGAATTACATACATTTGCAAAAGAGTTTGCGTCTTTATTGCGCGATTGCATACCTAGAATACGTACGTTGAATCTCTTTCATGCGTGCTACATTTAAACGCTTAGTCACGAATATGCATTTCAGTCACACATTACTTAACTAATGCTAATTAAAGTCACATAAAATGTACTGGTTTTATCGAAATAGATACCTACCAATCTGCAATGGTATTCAAATTGATGCGTTCTTTAACGATGCATATTGTTACTCTGTATTGCTTTAGTTATGACGGAAAAGAAGTATTTTAGGTGCATGAACAATTATTAGCATGTTGACAGAAGCACTACTACCTGGTATTTTTTCTATTTTAATCAAAGTTATTTCTCGTTGAATTTCATTGAGTAGTTAAATTCATAGTTTAAGATTGTATTCTACTGTTAAGTGTTGAATTATTTTTAAAATAACTATGTAACTTTAATATGTATCGAAAGTATATATTCAAATTATTTTCTTACATCAAGCATACCTATACAAAATACAATTTATATATTTAAGTAGCATATTTTTGATTTAACAATTTTCAAAATAATATTATTGCTTAGCAGTCCACGATTGTACATTTTCATGTATGAAACGGAATATTTGTTCTGACCAAGGCGGTACCCTATCTCGAGAAGTAGATTGACCTGATCTCATGTGGGCCGCAGTTGGTATTTAAACTGCACACATGACAATTATGTTGATTGGTGGAAATTATACGAAAAACCGGTTTGGCGAGTGTTTTTCACCAGAAAGGTGAAAACAGCATACGACAGTATTACGTAAGTACGTAAATAATAATATTATAATCTGTTAAAAATAATGGAAAACCTATACTGCCCTGCTAATTTAAGAGGTATTTTATTTTACAGTATTTTAGTTTTACACAGAAACAGATGTGCCTTTTTTGAGATTATATAAAAAAATTCAATAATTTTACATAATATAAGAGAAAAAGTAGTATACAACTTAAGTTCTTTGACGGTGCTAAAACCAAATCAGTGTATTTTTACTTAGCAGGGCAGTATTGGTTTATTTAACTGTATAAGTTGTATAATTTATTTTCTAAATTAATTTTAAATATGGCTTTGAAAATTATATTTCTGCAGAATATTGAATACATAATTTAAAATGTATATTTAATAAATAATAAGAGAGTTATTAGTAAAAAAAAAAAAGAAAATAAAAAAAAAAATTTGGATGCATTCATTTACAATATTTTGTTCAGAGAATTTTGAAAATAAAAACATTGTTAATTAGCTAGTCCTAGTCGATCTATTAGTTTGGTCTCCTCTTACAAAAATATTATAGACTTAAATACTTACCAGTTAAATTTATAAATTTATTCATGGAATCTTTATTATATTTTGGTACATATTTTTGGCATAATATAACAAATCTTTTTTCTTAATGCAAGTTTAAATACGTTTTAATTGAAATTTGTATAAGGTTTGTATAAGTTTACGTACAGCGCGTGTAACCAAATGAATTTAGATATTATTATCTTTTCTTAGTATTTAGGTAGGTAGGTAGAACGGGATGAACAAGCAGTCGATGTAATATTTACGTTCTGAATTAAAATTTAAAAAATAGCTCATTATAATACATAAACTCTGTAGTAAAACCCACCTCACTCTAATATTATCATCTTCTACATTGAGTAAACTACACTATGATTTAGAATTTTAGACTCTTTAAGAGCCTTTATCATCTAAAATCAATTAATTATTTAAAAACACATCTTCATTCTAAAACTATTTTTTATTGAACGAAAAATTCACAAGATTTGAGAATGTAACATTCTTTATTCAGCGTAAATAACATGATAACACCTCAGATATACCTGTATCTACTAAAATAAACTTTTTTTTCATTTATGTATTATCTGGGGTGGTTTAAAATTATGCATGACCAATTTCATTAAATTTATTTATTAATTATATACTGATCTTGAAGAAAACCTTTATTTTTGTCCTAAGTATATGAAAGTAAAGTTTAAAAAAGGATTCATGGTTTACTCATTAAATTAGCTGGATTTTTTTCGCATTGATAATTGAACGTAGTTATGCTGAATGTAGCCAGTCCACAATAATGTCGAGCTGAGATAATGGCACTTTAGCAACAACATGATATTAAAAATGTATGTAAATAGTATTTTATTTCAGGAATATTATTTTTGCTGCTTGACTATTTTCAGCAGAACTTAGAGAAAACCTTCTCGCATCTGATCTATATCATATCTCATTTTTTTATTTTTTGTGGATTGGCTACTTTCTGCATAACTATGTCCAATTAATGTAAAGCCACCTTACCAAAAAATCTTAAATATTTTAAAGCAACTTTTAATTCACCGACTAAAGTATCTACCTATTCAATATATAATAATTTATAATCAAATTATGAATATTTTTAATTTTAAATGGCTTCTTAATACCATAATGAGTCGTCAATCGTTATTGCTAACTTATTAGACAATTTTACAAATTCAGCAGAATACAAATCAACCATACTCAGAACAAAACGTTCAGGAAATACCATAAAATGTTTTAATATCTACTATAAAATCATAAGAGTCCTTCTTGTTGTTATCAAACCGAAATCCACTCAAAATCCAATCACTTTATTTTTCATTTTATACTAAGTTACTTTTCTTCCTCCAGTACTCGACTACTAAAGAAAGATTTTAAAACTGGTTTCAACCTTATTAGATGTTTCAAAAATTAATTATCAACAAATTTTCACATATCATGCTAGGCCACATCTAGGCCGGATATAGTTAATAATAACAGTGTTATAATAATATAACCCAATAAATAAATATTGCGTAGGTTTAATGTGTAAATACAGGTGTCAGTATGAAATCAAAACTATTATGCAAAAGTAGAGCTATATTCGGGTATAGGGAAATAAGTCAGTATTTAATATATTTGGTGTATGTAATATATAATCATATTATGATATCGTCGACTGTATTATTATTACTAGGCCGAACATTAGTTAGAAGCATTAATTAAAAAAATGCAACTACGCTAAACTTGCAATCTATTACAATTTTGTATGAAATGTCGTTACTAGTTTTGAGCGTTGTTTTTTGGGCATATTGTGCTAGGCAAAAAACCTACTGGCCCTACCTAACTTACCTATCCTGCCGGCTGAATTGAGAACTATAAATTAAAATATCAAAAAACTACAAAATAATCTACCAAAGCGAGAGCGATGCTAAATTATAATAACGGCTACTATTTCGTTTAGGTAAGATTTGATATTTGATATACCTAATATTACATTGATGAATCTTCAACGCCACAGTTGACTGCAAATTGCGTTCTTTTTATATTTTTATCATCACGCATCATCGTTGAGTTATTAAAACCTAGAGAAGAAAAAAACTGTTCTATAAGCATAAACATGAAGCTAGATTTTTTTGTAAATTTGTGAATAGCCTGAGTTCTTTAAATAACACGTAGTAAAGAACTTGTTGTCATCGAGTATTGGTAATTACTCTGATATAATTACCGTTTAAATTAAAGGTTTTATGGTTTCATTTAAATGTGACAAGTAGAATATTTTATTGTTATTTCTATTTTTAAATTGTTTGTATACAAAACATTATTTAGAGTTTATTATATATTATACCATAATGTGGTGTATTTTTTTCAAATGTGTTTTCCCCTGACGTCATAATATATATTTTTATTGCATTTTTTTTTAGACTAAAAAATATTTATAGACTAAGAAAATTTGGTAAAGTTCGGTTAGGAGGAATACAGCGGAAAACACATTTTTAAAATAGCCGATATACTGGATTATTTGTTAGGTTAATCTAACCAAACCTAACCTAACCTAACCCAACCTAACCTAAACTAATCCAAACTAACAAATAATCCAGTACATCGGGTATTTTCAAAATGTGTTTTCCGCTGTATTCCTCATAACCGAACTGTACCGAAAATTATTATTATTTATGTACTTACATTATTATTTTTATTTTTCGGGATTTTGGCCTTCGAGATTCCGGCCATTCAGGATTTCGGTCTACGGGATTTAGGTTTTCGGGATTTAGGCTTTCGGAATTCCGGCCAATCGGGATTTCAGCATTCGGGATTTCGACCTTCGGGATTTTGGCTTTCGAGATTTCGACCCAAACGTATTATACTCACTATATTTATTTGATATTACACTATAAACTTATATGACACAATATTACTGAATATAATATATCTAGCAGTGGGTTTTATTTCTCATTGATTGTCTTCTGATCTCATGGTTTCCTTTTAATGGAATAAGGGCATTTTTGACAATCACGAAGTGTTGTCCTCGTAAATGAAACATTGGCTTCGACGCGCAAAACGCAAATCGTGACTTTCGACCACATTGTTCTCAATAACAATGTATTGATTAAGTATGTGTTTTAGTAATACTACTTGTTACATGAAAAACGCGATCGGAATATTAATAATAAATCAAATATCAATGCATATTTTCACTTTCTAATATCAGTAAAAGTTATTAAAAATCTTACCTGAAAACTTTTTCCGGGATACTTTTATTATGACTAGCTTCCCATACGGTGCGACAGTTGCTATTTTACAACGTTTTTCTTAGGTCGTATTCTTATTTGTCCGGTACAAATTTTGCAATCGATTTTTAACAAACTTCCCGACTAGCTAGACATTTGAAACTTTTAGAATATATCAGAACACGATTCCAATGCATTTTTTAATACTTTTAGCCATCTTTAAGTAGAATTTAATTCATTTTTAGTTAATTTTGTTTTTTATGAAAGGTTATTTCGATACAATTATTGGTTGCTAGGGGGTCCTAGCAACTAAATTATTAAAAAAATAATATATACGTGCGTTACTATGGAAATCATATGAAATGACATGTCAGTATTCAGTATTTCTATCAAGTACAAATATTTTGATCGTTTAAGCTAGTCAAGTCAAGTTTATATGATTCAACAGAAAATTTAAAAACGTTATATTTAAAAAGTTCTTTTTATCCTGTAATTATTCTAATGAAAATTAAAATTGGTATACTTAGTGTCAATTTCAAGTTTGGTTTTAATATAACATAAAAGTGAAACAATATATAGGTACCTATATATTAAGCATTACTTTTTAATTAAGTTAAAAACATCTAGCTTGCCTTGAAAATTCTTAGATAATGGCCAAAAAACTAGATATAAATGTATCATTGTAAATGTAAATTGAATGAGGATATTTGATATATTAATAATTATTTCGCTATTATCCTTGGGTACCTACTTATTCCCATTAAATTTTCAGACAGAGAAAATACATTAAAAAAAATCTCATGGCACCTAATTTGTTCCTATAGATTTTCAAATTTGTAGTAATTAATAAACAAAAATGCATTTTAAAAATTACATTTCCTAACATGATACCTCGTTTATACTGCATGGTTTTATTGGTAACAGTAAGAAAATGTATGGGTACACATGTATGCAGTAGTTGGCAAGATTGCATGCATGAATCAAACAAGTTTGGAAGCTTCTGAATTTTCATGTGACAGTATTTTTTTTCGATCTGCGTCTTCTTATAACGATAGTGGCGAACCTGTCGGCAAAAAAACGAATTTCCAGGTTGACTGATTTTCACTAGCTGTCAAAATAGTATGAAATAGTACTATAAAATGACAACATCGCGTCTCGTTTACTCTTAAAGAATGAATAATTGAAGAGACAGTCATCACTTTTACGTGTAAATAGTAAGTTATTGTCACGATAGTTTAAAATAAGCACTATTGCCGCCAATAAATCCATGCACACGCTATTAGAAATTAAAATATTTGTCATATAAACATAGTTTGTATGCAAGTGACAAAAGATGGAATAGGTATTCGTTTGTTTCTTCTATAAAATTAGTCGATATTATGCAATTAGTGACAGTATTTACAACCTTCTTTTGTCTTTTTAAATCTCATATAAAATAAGTGGATATAACAATAATGCGTTTTGAATTTGGAATGATTACATATAAAGATATAAACATATTTCGGAAAATACCCCTTACACATTTAATATAATAACTTACTTATTGACGTACAGTATTATAAGTTCCTCTCTACTTATTCGAGGGTTTATTTACACTCCTTATATTAATGCACTTTTGATATTCCCATTAACATCACCCATATTTCTGTAGTCTTCAATATATCCCATTGTAAACGTCTGTGAAATGGCATGATACTAATCTTGCGGTGAATTTATTTGTTACTACTAATAAGATCTATTTTTTTTTAATATTTCAATATTAATGAATTTTTTTAATGTTTACTAGGCCTGTATATATTTTTCCATCGGCTTTACAATCCGATGTGGATCTTGACCGTTTCACAACGACGATTACTTAACTTCTACGATAATTTGACGTTTGAATTCAACTTATTAGATATTATGCTCTGAATATAGCGAATAGGTTGAACACAATATTATCTTGTGCACTACGTGAATTTTGTTGACGCAAGATTCGAGCCCTAGACCTATGATTTCATAAGCGGATACGTTGCTTCTCCTCCATCGAGGTCTTTAATAATATATTTTTTCATATTTATTGTCATCAATGTGTATATATATTATCACATATTTATTATTTTTAAATAGTTGAGATAATTGAGAAACCATTTACTTTGTTGAATTTCATTTTTAAAAAGTATTATATTAAAATCTACAAAATTTAGTTATTCAGTCGATATCTTTATAATCGTATTACAACTGAAATAGCTATCGACTAACGAACACGATTGTGATAATATCATTAATTATACTATACTGTTATGAACAATTGCGCGAATTGTCCTTTTACTTTTACTGCATATTGTGGCATAATGGTCAATTACTATTTTCTGTAAATCATCATATTGTTTTTTTTTTGAAGGCATGTAATTAATAATAATTACTGTTTACAAATACCCATTTTTTATAAGCTAATACGTGCAAAATAGTGACTACGTCATAGAAAAAATATTATGTTTTTAAAACAACCTTAAATATATTATGGAATGGTTCTAATATTTCTTTATTGTAGTCATTAAATTTTGCAAAGTTCTTTGCCTATTTTGTATGTCACAAACTTAGCTAATTTTGAATGCCTAATTACGATGTACTATTTTATTTTATAATATTATGGCTTCCTTTCATAAGAACTGGCTTCATTGACGATTCATATATTTTATATTATTTTATAATTACCCAATGTCTTGTAACCAATAATTGATAATTCTATGATAGTTGACAACATTAAAGTGATTAGTTGTAAGCCATTTGTTAAACCTACTTACCCCAAGGCCTGGGTCCAAATGCACATAGACATTGATTGAAAATATAAAAAGTATTTGGTAATTTCTACTGCACTGTGGGCGCGAATCTTAAACGACGTATTAATAATTATTTATTTCATGCAATTTATTATACAAGATAAATTCATACCTAAAAATTATATTTAAATAAATTTTAGTCTTATTATTTTTACTTATATAAAAAATATCTGCGATCGCTTGTGAATGGAAAAAATACTTATTTTTCAACGTGTTTATTCCAGTATAAAGATCCAATGATTCGAGCAAATGGCTAACAACTATTCATTATAAAAATGTTAATATAGCTTCCACTTCTGGTTTTATTACTTTTTAAAATATCTACACAGTGGTTTGAAATAATCTATTAATACATTTTATCAGTACATTATTATTATATTTATATTACCAATCACTTGAAAAAATACATTTAACCTAATTTCATTATAATTTAGTAAACTTTTAATGATGTAATCTGTCAATCTTTGGATTAATTGGTAGTTTCGTCAAGAGAGAAGCCTCTTGTTCTATCGCCAAAATGACAAGTGGCCTGATGGTATCACAATGATTCCATGGAGGGAAGGCAAATGTATGGTTTGGGATACCACTATGGTGGATACGCTCGCTATATCTCATCTAAAAAAAATCAGTTAAATCTTCAGTGTCAGCAGCTCTTTTAGCTGAGTCTGAAAAAAACAAAACATATGATTATCTGTCCCCTGTGTTTCTTGACATTTGGACTCTGGAGACCATCTTATTTGAAGTTTTTGGCTGATATCAATCGTCACTTGTCTGATAAAACAGGTGTGGGCTGTGTCTATACCTGAGACAGCTAATAAGCATATAAATCCAAAGAGGTATTGTAGTTGATGTTTCAATTACTCTTGAGATATCCAGGGGACTAGGTAAGATATTTTATATAATTGGGGAAACCAAGCATATACATAGTTTATAACTTCATTTTATTGTATACCTTTTCTCAATTATTTTGTTTAATTATTATATTGTTATTATTATATTTTGCCTAATTATTAATTCTCTATGTAATATAATAATATGTATTAAATTACATAACTTGTTCCCAAAAATAAATATTAAAAGAAATAATACTCATTCAACACAATTAATATAATAATAATTTTAGATTAGTAAGTACTGTTTAAGTACTTGGTGGAACAATATGATATTTAAAAGAAATAACAATTTATAATGTTTTTAGTAAAATATTCTTATTTTTAACCCTTCCAAATCGATAAAAATACTAAGACTAATTCAATTTTCTGGGGGAACAATCATATAAGTCAATATTGCATGTTTTTCAGGACGTAGTCTGGTGACATTTTTTTCAATGAAATTTTTCCCTAATTTTTAAAAATTATCATTTCAAAATAAGTCATTTATTTATGCAAAAATATTTTTTTTTGAAAAATATGAAATAATATATTTTTAAAAAATCCTAAAATTCGACTTATGTGATATTTCCCAGGGCCGGCTAATGAATTTTGTCATATATTATGATATTGTCAATAAATTGCTGAAAAATTAATATTTTATAATACAGTATTTTATTCTTACACGAATAAACAGTTATTAAAAATAATAATATTAAACAATAGAATAAATAAATCGTGTGAAAACTGAATAACTTTGAAAAGGAGATACTATTAAGTATATTCTTTTGAGCTGTATGCGATAAAGATGGATGACATGTGACAAAGAAGGTTCAACCACAAGTTATACGCGCTGTACTATATTTCCACCATTGTCATAATAGAGAAACTAGGATGATTTAGTAGGCAGGCCATATCTCAAGGATGGAAGTCACTCCTCTTCAACATGCCATACGGAAAAAATGGAATTGAAAAACCTACACTGCGGTTGTTGTACTTTGTAGTAAAATACACAGTATTCATAAGTTAAAGACGATTGAGGGAGCCTGCGGTAGTTAGAGAGTAGTGAAAACATTCTTGGAGATGGATAAAACACACAATAGAGTATTACGTAGTGTTGTTAATAATGAATAAGTTGTGCTGTTGTTCTTTTTAAATTACATCATTATTATATAATATGTAATTAGATACTTCCTGCACTTACTGCCAATTTGTCTGGGATCCGGCCAGTTTTATTGAGATACGAGTTATAAGGGATGAAAATAAATTGTGTACATATAATCAAGAAATACTGTCTATTAAAATACGCAATTCGAGATCGTTAATTTTGAGACCCTACGTGATATAAAATAAAATCTTTAGATTCCAAGTATTTTTATGTATAACTAAACAATATATAAACATTATGTATTTAGTAAAAATATCAATGTATCTGTTTACATCCTTTAACTAAAATTAATAATGACTATTATTGAAGATGACAGTGGTGATACATAATAATATTATTAGTTTATTTTTTTCTGTATAAATACGTATCGGTTTACGTGAAAATGTTATCGGTCGGTATAATGTTAGTTTCAGGTTATGCTTTGGATAGATCTATCTTTTTAAAATTTCGGTAAAATTTTATGACTGTTGTGAACTGTTTCGACGCCCCATATTAAAATTTCTGACGAATCGATTACTTCATTTGCGTCAAATAAAATTGACATTGAAAATACGACTGTGCGACCTTTACGGGCAGTGTATTTATTATTAGTATATTACCATTCATCAAATAATGCATGTTGTAAAAATAGTTTTAAAAAAATAATGACAGTCAGAGAGATTATAGCCTCAATGTCTGCCTCTCGGGTATTGAGTTTATCTCAATTAGACTGTGTTTCAGAATATATACAGAATTATTACAAAATACTGTCTAGCTAGGATTTAGCCTGTAATTTAATTATGATATCTTTCAGGTTGGCTTTACTAACAACTTCGACAACTGACGTTACTCAATGTTTTATGCCTTCGAAATGGAAAGGACATAACTAGAGCATTTTTTTCAAATGTTTTGAATTCACTTTGCTAAGTCGAGCGCTATTGACAACTAACGAAAGATAACTTTTCATTGAATTAGTACAATCATGTAACGAATATCTACTTTGACTGTTTTGTATTGATTGTGATCGATTTTATTAAAAGAACAAGACTTTGTTACTAATAATATACTAGAATGGTACAATACTGGTTTTAAAACACTGTTTTATTCATTAATTTTAAAATAAATTAGTTGTTTTTAATTTTAACAGCAGATTTGTGAACCCATCTTCAGAACAACACTAATTAAGACGGTACTTCAGTGAAACGGCAAATATTTTTCAACTATATGTTCGAAGAAATTTTGGACTCGCTGGCAATCGGAGAGTAAGCATCGAGCTGTGAACACGTCAATTTATTTCATGATGGCGACGGGGGTATTAAGTCTTAAATCGTGTAAATATGACTAAAAAACGTTACCCATTTACTTGAAAAAGAAAACATGTCAATGAACATATTATTATTGTTACTAATAGAACAATAAACAGAACATTAAATGGACGCATGTTGGATTTATATGACAAATTATATTTCATTCGGCACGCGTCATTTGCACGCGCATCGCCTAGCCAGGATCTTTTAAGATCATGCCTCAACTGAGGTATGGCCTTAATATAAATATGAACCTATTTATATATGTTGCGTAAAAATGACTAATTACCCAAAGTGTTTTAAGTTTGGAGAACTTAATATTTCTAGTAAAATCTTCTTCTTATTGTGTCATCCCCTAGCGGAGGTCGGCCACCATCGAGGCGATCTTATCTTTGTCGTCTGCTACCCGGAACAGTTCAGTGGAGCTGCACTCGTACCAATCACGGAGGTTCTTAAGCCACGAAATGCGGCGCCGTCCTTTGCTACGCTTACCATTGATCTTTCCTTGAATGACAAGTTGGGAAATGCTGTATTTTTGTCCTCTCATAATGTGGCCGAGGTATTGTAGTTTACTGGTATTGATACTACGTAGAACTTCTCGGTCCTTCCCCATTCGATTGAGAACTTCAACATTTGTCACCCAGTCAGTCCAAGAAGTTTTGAGGATGCGTCTATACAGCCACATCTTGAAAGCTTCAAGTCTCCGTGACATCTCTTGGTTTAGCGTCCATACCATTGAAAAGAATTGAGGGCAAATAACAACGTACTATACGCAGTCTCAGACCTAGGTTAAGATCTAAGATCTAGATTGCTAAGGAGGCGTCTCATTTTGAGAAATAAATGATAATAAATAAGATTAATTGTACGACCGAAAAAGTAAATATAAATTAACGTAACACAACGCTTGCTCTCTTTTTGTCATACCTTGGGATCTATATACGGTCAGTTCTAATTTTGCAAAATTAATTCTTACATAGATATAAGATGGATTCATAGCCCAAAATAGTATATAAATAGTTCAATTGAAGGGGTTATCGCAAGACAATGATATGCCACATAATTATGATTTTGGATAAAACCAATTCCCAGGGCATACACTGACGTTTTACTTAAGGCACTTAAAAAAAACACAGATGTGTCAATAATAATTATGATCAATGTGAAGTTCTTACAAATTTAAATTTTGTTATAAAAATGGTTATAACAATAATATGATATGCCATGCCAGTCAAAATTGATATCGATCAGTCATCCACGCCTTCTGCTTCAAACAGAATAATTAGATGTGAGATATATCGAACATTTTAATGAGAATAGTATTTTTTCCTGTTACAATATAGTGAACGAACAAGAACATTAAATTGCTTATATCTCCAAACTATGTTTCTGTGGCATATCATTGTCTTGCAATAACCCCTTAAATTATTTTATAATTAACATAACACTTTAACAAAGTTCTACTGTATAAAAGCCATTTCGGTTTATAAATTAGGTAAAATATCATTTTACTAATGACAAAATTGTGTCAGAAATGGTACATTAATATCCATTCAACGTTGCCAACTTTTAACATTTTTAATAATCATCTAGCTTGAAAAAAATGCATCTTGCATGTGGCGTTAAATCTAGCGTTTTTTGACACTGCAAATAGCTTAAAACTTGTCATGATAAAGCTAGAATATTGTACTTACCAGAATTGATTGAAAATCAACATGCTAGTCTTACGTACTTTACATCTTACTAGGAAAACATACCGAGTGGCAGTGCTACCTGTCAACATTACTGTTAATGTGCTCAATGCCCTCAATATATTTGATGCGCAGACAAATAGAAAATATGTGAGTGCGTATATGTGTGTGTTGCGCTGTATTGCAGTGAGATAAATCAAGACAAATATAAATATAACTTGCAATATATATTCTCGGCAGTGTACAAGCTAGGTGACATAATTAATTTTCGAATGGTCATAAAATCTTTCACCTCGAGCACTAGATGGTCGTTATTCATCTTTGAATGGCTATAAAAGTCGCGTTGTCGAGAGTCTCGCGGTTGCTTGCGTTTGTTGCGCGAGAGATAACACCCCGCGAGTGCGGGTGTACGGCTCTATTAGGCTACTTTTACGTGGAGAACGCGCGACTTGTTACGCAAGAGTCAAATCACGTCATCTGGACAAGGCTTTAACGAAGAAAACGCTGGGGCTACGATCTTCGTCAATAAAAACGACCAGTAATACAATTTTGAAGCATAAATTGTTTAATTTTTTTTTAAATATTTCACAATAATGATAATTAATAAAGATCTTGCAACACCATTGTCAGCCATTTATCTGGCATAATCTAATACATTTTAGTTGAAACTGAGAATAACACTTTTAGTAATTACGTGATTTCTGTTCCAAAAATCGTCTTCAATGACCTCCTCAACTATTTGAATATGCACTGTCCGTTTTGCTTGACGCAACGCAAGTATTTATTTTATTTTGTATAAAATTTGTAAGAATTCCACGTAAAATTGGCAACTTGTATTAGAATTACATGCAAAGACAAGCATAATAATATATATTTCGCTTATTTACCAAAATAGTTTACAGACATCCCAAGCCATAGTATTGTATAATCAACCTATCAACAAGTGTCTTTAGATAGATTATAAATAGTGAGTAATAGAAGAATTATTGTCTTAATCGCTTTGTTTTAATATACATTACCTAATAAAAGTATAATTCAATTACATATATTAGAGCAGTGATGGCAAACCTATGATACGCTGAAGAAAAAAAAATAGATCTACCTAATTATTTGAAAAATATATTTTTTTTACAAAAAAGTTTTACAAATAAATAATTATATAAGTTATATTAAAAATAATGACAACAATATAGGAAAGCGTATTTTCTTCGGTTTTTTAAAAATAGTTTTACCAATAACATTTACCAATCGATGCGCAAACGGAAACGATAAAATTCATGCTTAAATGACAAATCAAGTTGTATAAAAAATAGCAGGCAAATAAGCAATCAATTCAAGAATAAGCATTACAATAAATTAAAATGTATAGATCGGTCCTCCGTCATACATTATAGTATCTCACCGACCTTATCAGGTGGCGAGGGATGTCGCGCCGTGAACCTCTGATTTTGATCGATTTATAATCATTTTACAATGTTTAAAGCCACTGTATGTAAAGATGCCTTATCTGATTGGAGAAATTCTGGCGTCAATTTGTGCAAACTAAGTAATAAGGTTAATAACTCAAATAAAATGTTAATTTCAATTCTTATAAGTAACTATTTTTCATTATTTCCCTATGAAAAACTCCTCGGCACGTCAGACAGTAAAAAAAATAATATTTGGGACATTTTGGCACGCGTATGTAAAAAGGTTTGCCAATCCTGTATTAAAGGCTTTACACACGTTATAGAACTGAACTATTTACTTTTAAAATTCATGATTATATCGACGAATAAATACCTAAATATTTCAAACAACAGGATATAAATAAATATTTGGTAAATACCGGATGTTCAGCGAATCGAGTTATTGATGAATTTTATCTTTGGATAGCATGCAATGAATTGATTGCGTTTATTTATAATAATATGTGAATATAACACCCCCACAATTTTTTAGACATTTAAATTATAACAATATTATTATACGCTAAAACAGCTTTCCATTTTTGTTTTTTTTATTTAATTTAAATTGAATAATTAAATCTACACTACATGCGTGTAAACTGTAAATAGCCAAGTCATGTAATTAAATATTTAGCATAATTTATCAATGTAAATTGGTGATAAAGATTTTTAATTTTGGGTGTAACATGAATAACAGCATTAGCTTAACACGGAATATTCAAAACTTATGGAAGTGTTTGATGCAATTATCAATGCACCAGAAACACCATTTTTATGTTACTTCATACTAAATAAACGTGCGTTTTTTTATAAGTGATACCTATTTGATTTTAAGCACTTGTGTCTTTAATGCAATTGGCAAAAATTGCCTTGGCGACAATACTTGTATGTTTTATTTTAAAGTGGTGCCAAAATAATAAATCCATTAAAATTGGTCACGGTCACTAATACAGTTTCCGTTTTAATCAATATATTATTAATATTCAAACACGTCATATTATTACTAATTAATCAACAAAGGTCATATTTAAGCTTAATGTGTGATATAACTTTACTTTCTCTATGTGAATGATTTTTTTTTAAATAAAATACAGATTTCATAATATTTTTCTTCAATATATTTTTTTAACTTGCTTATCCTCGAACCAATTCTAAGGTCTAGGAATTTATACAAAATAATCTAAAAAAGTGATGTATACAACCATTATCTGCACAGTGGTATTCTTTGGGAAATATCCTGGATCATATTGGTAGTAACTACTAGTCTACTAGATAAGTTCAAAAGAAAGATTATATATATGGCCGTGAATAATTGAGCAGTGAGTACAATTTGTTTAAATGATAAACTATCAGTGACGAGGGATAGAGGTAGGCTGTTAAGATTCTACATAAACAGTGCATACTAAACTGTATTAGTCATACTTATTTGTTTTCTTTGAACTAAGAATACACTTTTCGGATGGTGCTGGTTAGTTTTTAAAATTTAATGAATCCTACCTAAACTAAACCATAATAGTTTAAGTTTGCTATGGGTGATCCGACAAAAATAGTGGACACTATTATTTCAGTCATACTTTTTTGTTTTTATTGAATTAAAAATACATAATAATTTATTGATGATGTTTAATGATCCTAGAGAAAGATAAAGGCAATACAGTCAAAATAAAATATGATAAACTGATCATGGTTAAACTTAACAATAAAAGAACACTCCCTACATCACCTGAAAATAACCCCCTTCCACAGAACGATAGAAACATTCAAGCCACCAAAAAGTACAAAAAGAACAAAACGCTCCAACCACAGACATCGTTTCGAAAATCAAATAGCCTATCAGAAGGAGCCCCGAAACCGGGTATGCTGAACTTCTTAGTCAACAAAAATACCAACATTATAACAAACAACCAAGTCAACAAAGACAAGAACACATAGCAACCAACCCACCCCTCCCACGAAAATCTCATACATGAACATATTATAACAAGAAACAAAAACCATCTTCCAATACGGCTGGTCACCGAGGAAGATCACGACCAAAACCCTACAAAGAAAAATACAACCACGCTAACAAACCTTGCATCTATCCCACCAACCAAGCTTTACATATTAACCTACAAAGAACAAAAGGGAAACGCTACCGAGGAAGACCCTATGCGAGATGACAATACGACATCACAAAAACAACTGGCCCAATTTGGCTACAAATATCCAAACACAAAGTCCAGTAGGATTTCTTTCTTTGGAGGAGGCCTTCACCCGAAAAAGGGTTCTTACAAACCAAACAAACTAGTATCTTAGCATTAAAAATATTATTTAAATTACAAATACAAATATATATACTATTATAAACGTTACATAGCACTTTTTAATATATAAACATTATGTATTAGTATTACGAGTATATACAAAATAAAAATCTTAATATATGGCAGTTAGTAATATATTATGTATTATACAAAAATATAAAAATAATAATAATTAATATTATATAAACTAGGTAATAAGTAGATAATACAATCATATATAGATATATATATATATATATATACATAATAGATATAATCATAGGTTACATTCACTGTCATTTACTTTTTTTGTTTGTAAGAAATAAAAAGGCTTTTTTATTTTTTTTATTTTATTTATTTATTTTAATAGTTTATTAAATTATTAGCAAGTTCAAGTAAGTTACATCACAAAAATATCTTGGAGTAATCTGTGACGTCTGTTAGTAATTAAAGTAATAACTACTTTGATTTAAAATACAATAGTCGATAGCCAAACCTAGCTCAAAAATTTGTCGTAATTAGTATTATAGCTTTAGCATAGTAGTCTATGTGCGGCGGGCGCGATACCCGAGAGATGCAGGTTCGATTCCTGCGGGATGTCTTTTTTTATTGGTTAGGTTTATAAATACATTTTTTCAGAAGTGTTTTCCAAATTACATATGTTCACATAATAATATGTTAGTTAGTTGGTTAGTTAGTTAATTAGTTAGTTGTTTTTTGTCTTGCCTACTTATATCAAACCAAAATCGATAAAAAAATAGTCTTATAATATCTATAAAATACCTTAACTTTATGTATAGTTTAATGCAATTTTTTTGATATTTTATAGATAAACGAATATTTTTTGACTTATCTACTATGGCTTGGATTAAGCGGTTTTAAATTGAATTTGAAAAACTAACAAACACTATCTACACATTGTTGTTTTAGTTTAATGGAAACAGATATGTATGACTGAAAATTTTATTGTGTTTATCTCGGATCTTAACAGCCTACCTCCACCATTCGCCACTGTAAACTATCATAGTAAAATGCTCAGACTTAGGATATACCTTCAACAGATTATCTGATTCTTGATTCCGGAGAAGATAATTGATGAATGCACAGGAAAGAAGAGTATTTTTGAGAGGTCAATACTTCACTGGGTTGTTAATATTAATAACAATCTGTTACTGATGAATAACTGGATGAGAGCAGCGGAGGATTGTTACGATAAAAATTGAAAAGAACAAGGGTCGGTTTAAGTTACTGTGTCATTGAAGAAGAAGAATTTAATTAATATGCTATATTTATGTGTGGCAGATAACTTTTTTATATAAATTAACCTCAATAAGTACTTTATGATGTTTTCTATAATAAAAAGAACTAATAAAATAACATACGTAAACCGGATGTATTGATACCGTACAAACTATAAAAGATGTATAATATTAAATATGATGCTAAAATCACTATAAAATAATAAAACCATTATAATAGGTACGTATATAGATATAAGTACATATATTAAATGAGGCTATTAGTCTCAAAGTCGGTAACCTTCATATATTTTTTTATATTTTTGTTGACTCTGATTTTGTAGTGTGAGTACATTTGCATCACGTATATTCATAAAATATTAACTGCATCACCATGTGTTAGTTAAAGAGAATTAAATCAACAGTTGATTTCAAATTTGTATATCGTATTGTATATTCATCAGCCGTCATTTTTTATATTTTACAGCTGATTTTAAACATGATTATTTTATTAATTTTAATGATTTATTTAAAAAATTTATTTTTCTATTTTTTTTTCTAAATTTCTCCAAATCGATTTTTTGCGATTATCTCAAAATGGCAGAATATTGAGGTTACCGACTTTGAAACTAATAGCCTCAAATACTAAATAGAGTTTGATTTCTGTTTAGGGGTAACGGCATGCATTTTTTTTCTACTTTTAAACATATATTGAAAGGTGTGATTGCTTTTTGTTATCGATCAAGGCCTTGAACTGTTTCCATTATACTTTTTACTTGTCAAAAAAACTGAACGGAACGATCAACAGCATAATAAATCTTGCACTTACAAAAAAATATAACAAATTTAAATTATATATCAAGTATGGTAAGTCAAAATGCATAAAATTATTAAAAATGTTTATAGAATTTGACTAGAATAATATAGAATTTGTTCAACCATTAATTATTTTTTCAAATAAAGTGATCATTTGGTAGATAAATAAATAATAGTAGAGTATAAAACAAAGAAATTATATTTTGAATTAAAGTGGAATATATTTATATCTTATCTACTTACATAACGTTTTTATAACCGCCTTATAAAATTACCTAAATTAAATAATAATATATAATTAGGTATGTATATCAATAACTTTATATCTTTTTAAATATGACATCTGGTCAGTATGCATTCTTGATAATATTTCTTCTCTCAATATTTGAACACACTTTTAACTCTTTCAAGGATCGTTGATTTCAAGTTTACTTTTATCATTTTACCAGAGTGAGTAATAATTAATAATACAAATATTAAACTGTCGTGAGACAGAATTTCTAGATTTAAGAAACATGTGTGATTATTTTTTAATCAACGTACATTAAAATGTTATAGTTAAACATATTATTTTCTCGATGTTTTTAAAATATTAAGTAATATTTTTATTTCGTATATGTCAATTTTACAGTATTATAATAATAACAATGTTTTTAATAATTTCATAGAAACTTAATACATACATATAATATATATATATATATATATATATCAACCGTTAATTAAGTAATGGAGATATATAAATATATGTAATCTAGGGATCTTTGCCTTGCTTGCTCGCTTAACCTTAAGTATTTTATTGATTTTATCAAACACAGAAATAGTTTCAGTGATTTTTGCATAATTTTAAGTACTTATAATAAAGAATTACAATATATATACTATTGTTTTGAACTCTACTCTTCATTGTTATCATCCTCATTACTGAGTATCGTGATTATTCTGAAATAGAAACTCAGGAATTTTGGATGTGTTTACTCCAACTTCTCTATCAACTGCAAGCCTATTATGGGTTTCCATTGAATTCCTTCACTAGGGTTGAACAATTTCATACAAAATATAGCAATAAAGACTAAATAACAAGGTGTGTTAATATTGTTATTCATATATAGTATTTTTAATAAAGTTAACATCTATAAAGATTTGCGATAATGTATTTCGTACGTCCAATATTTTTATGCCCTTCCATACTATTATGTTAATACAAACTTTTACAATAAAATCAAAAACTACGCCTTTCTAGAAAACTTTTATCAATTAAGTTATCGGTATATTCATGATTCACAAAAAAAATAATGCTAATAACTACGCTATCAGAATTCACCAAGTAAAGACTGTTATAAATGTTATGATAACTTATTACGTAATGACTAATGATATTACTAACATAATATATTATAATAGCTAACAATAGGAGATATCAAAATATTAGTAATAACTTCCTTGCACTTGCTAATAATTTAATTAATAAAGATAATATTATTTGCCATCAGTATGGAAGTATATTTTTTACTTTATTTTTTTTTAGTAAGTAATATATAAATAAATAAAAAATGTGGTTTTGCATTTCTATAAATAATTATTATGCTATTGTAAACCCGTTTGACATGTACTGATTAAATGCAATACTCTTAGTCACTGGTAATAGAAAAACACCTACTTTCATAATCTCATATTATCACCGACAAAGTTTTTCCGTGTAGGTGATTGTAAATATTATTTATCATTATAATAATAATACTAATACGGAACTACACTTTCAATTTTTTTCATTGGATTTTACCATGTAATACAATATAATGTATATACAGCAGAATACTAGCAAGACTTAATACCTGCAAAATGAAAAAAAATAATTAAGAAATTAAGTTTCTTTAATTACGTTAACTCCCAATTATTATTCATGGTGGATATATATTGTATTATTAATTTTATTTTATTTTAATTCCACTTTTATTAATTATATTTGGACCAGTTACTTCCGCCTCAAAGGGACATTTTTAATCAGTCCAAATATAATTATTTAAAGTGGAATAAGTAGATACTATAAAAATTTGCGTTTTATTAAAATTAAATCAAATTAATAATAAGAAATTATGTATTATTCAAATTAATCAAAAATGCTTTTGTCGCAGGTTTTGGGAAGGAGGTTGGCAGTATTACAGTATCGTTGCCTCCATGTCTCAGATCCATGGGTCAGAGAGCTTGAAGAGTTTTTGTACGCGTTTTGGTGTATGATGCCGCATTAAGGGGTCTAGGACGATTTGGCACCGGGACAACTGGACGCCACGCAATTCAAAATTAAATAGACGTTAGGTACTTATAGGTACTTTTAAAAAAAATTACATTATTATATTATGATTTAATAGTTGGTGAGAATTTCCATATACACACGTAAATAATGATTTAATCGTGCATATGTTTAAGTTCCAACGAAAAAAGAGTTTTATTATTTTATATAAAGACTTAGGCATGGTAATTCTCAATCCACAATAAAAAAAAACATTATGTTAAGAGTAAAATTAATTAAAACTACTAAGTAGTAGATAGAAACTGATTAAAATTCCTCGTCAACGCTCTGTATACGTGTTTACGATAATGCGGCGTCCGATTGTCCTGGCGTCCAGTTGTCCTATTGCCACATTAAGTGCCTGACAAGAGTAATAGATTCCAATTTCAAGGGCAGACACAAGGATTTTTTTTAAATACAGTGGTGCATATTATACTCCAGATTCCAGACCATTCTTATCAATTCTTAACCGGGCACGCTGGTATTTCCTACTAGCTCTGTCAGTTTGGTCAAACAGAATCTCCGACTTGCTTATATTACGAATTACAGAAAGCCGATCACATCCTATGAAAGTGTCACCATATTAATTGAAATGAAAGAGTTTTTAAAGTCGGTTCGACCCTAAGTTGAACTGGTTAGCTATTGTGACTCAATATGTCTTTTATCAGCGAATTTTTGACTGTAATATATTATATTAGAAAATGAATCACGAACACTCTAGGGTACGCCTACCAAGGTTATAGAAAGTTGCTCTTGAGACACTCTCAGAACAGTTTTGAAGGGCGTCTGACATTTATTACGCCACGGTACCATTCAACATAGTATATAGCGTAATGCGAAAGGACAAATAGAGGAATGAGTGGATAAGGAAGCAGATAAGGGTTTGCGATGTGATAGAGTACAATAAAAGCCTCAAATAGAAATGGGCTGTATACATACATACATACAAAGAAGAGACAATCATTGGACAAATTTAGTCATCCAGTGGTATCCAAGAGATACAAAACGTCCGCAAGGTAGACCTAGAGTGCGCTGGATCGATGAAATGATAACGTTCTGCAGAAGTACATGACAACGCAATGCACAGGACCAAGAGAAGTGGAATCAGCTTGGAAAGGCTTTCATCCAGCAGTGGATAGATTCAGGCTGACGATGATAAGTATATTATAGTTATATTATATTGATGTCAAAATTAACATACTATCGTAATATAATATCTGTATTAGGTATATAATTATTATAATCTATACCACTAGATGAGTGTTATTTTATTATTCCATATAATAAAGTAAAGTCGGCTACCTGGTTAAAGGTGACGCATCAGTGAAACGCCAAATAATTTTCAACTGTACGCGCGACGAAATTTTGTACTCGCTTCGCATTCATTGAGAGAACGTCGATTCAGACACGCGTCACTCACGGCCAATTAATTCTAAAATCGTGTAAAGATGACTAAAAACGTTACCCATTTACTTTAAAAAGAAAACATGTCAATGAATATATTATCATTGTTACTAATAGAATAATAAACAGAACATAAAATGGACGTATGTTGGATTTATATGAGAAATAATATTTCGTTTGACAGGCGTCTTTTGCACCCGCGACCCGCAATCCGCACATCGCCTAGCAACGATCTTTTTAGACCGTGCCTCAACTAATGCATGGCCTGGACTCAAACAGCAATAAAGCATTGTCATTGTGATTCTCAGTTTATCATGGTAAATATTATTACAATCGTACCAACATCCTCTTTCCGAAATAAAATCATGTCGGTATTTAAAATATCAGATTATGAACACACAGTATTTTTTTTGTATACCGGAGTCTTGACATAAAGCGACAATATCCTGCAAATCTAGCAATCACCTTGATAATATTATTATTGTGTGTAATACGTGAATCAGCGTTTATGATAAGTTCTACGCGGATACAAAATAATGGTAAACGATCGAAAATATTTATGTTTCATGATAACATAATATGAAATAGAACTGCTTCATATTATTCGTTAGTCATTCATATTGAGTAATAAACGTTCATTCCATTGACTCAATATATTATGTTACATGCATCTAATAGGGATATGCACACCGGGATTCCGATTTTCAATTCCGTGATTTTTAGTGAATCAGACAATTTTTTTTTAATTATTTATATTTATTTAGTAATTACATACTTTTGAATTTTTATACATCCATTAATTACATGCGTGGTCGCAGCCATGACCTATTTTGGGTGAAAGCTGTTTCCTCGTGTCAGGCTCACCAGGCACCAATAGCAAGGGCTGTGCGGCTGGCCAATGCACATCCTAGAGATGTAGGCATTTTTAGCGATGCATTATGTATTTTGTTTTTAAAATTCTATTTTCTTGTTTAATTTATATATATTTTTTTTAAATTATTTTTGGTTTTTTAATTTTATTTATTTTATTTATTTTTCTATGAAATTATTTTTGGTTTGTTTTTTTCTTTACTAAATTGATGTACATGTACTTTTTATTCTAAATGTCATGTTGTGAACGTCTTTAATTATTAATTTGTTAAGTATTTAATGTGTTTTTTTTAATATAAATAAATAAAAATTAATATAGGATATGAACAAAAAAACATTGTTTGAAATAATGATTTAGCAAGGAAGATGTTCGATTGTTATGTAAAAGAAAGTTGCAAATCCCGTAACTGCGAGATGATAAATACGTTTCTAACTACGATTAACTCATTTAGTGCTAACACCGCGACTGGCGCGGCTTGGGGCAGTTGGCCAGTCGATATAATTAACGTGTTATTTAAAAAAAAATGGTAATTAAAATGTAATTAAAACTTCAGCAGTGATTGCGTTTTTGAAAAATCGTATAATGTACTTCAGATTACAATTACTATGATAATGACCATAAAAATATTTGCTAAATTTTACATTCCCATGATGGACGAGCGGTTACGTTTCTGGCTTATAATGTCGTGGGTTCCAGGGCCAAATCCCGGTTCTGGATTTTTTTTTTAATGTGTTTTTGGAACCAGATCATGGACCCAATAGACTTAGCAAGTGGCTAACATTCATTTCTCGTAAGAAAAAAATCAGTTAATAAAACTTACTTGAAGGGGAAAAAAATGTATATTACTTTATTACTGCCTCATATTTTTTTTTACTAAAGCTTTTTTTTGAAAACGGGAACAATCGACTAGTAATAATTTGTTATTTTTGAAAAAAAAAACAGAAATTTCGTAAATAGATTATATTCGATCCCGGAATTTTGGAGGCAAGAAATCAAGTGAAATACCGGGATTAGAAACCCTGTCAACTAAGTGTTAATTTTAAAAGAAAATAATTTTGAATATTACTTTTCTTCTTTGTCCATGCCATGTCTTACCTGATGAAAATGGATACCTACCACTTCTTCAAACTTTTTCACGACTTCAAGAACCCACCATTCATTAGATTGGTGTTATCCAAATATGGGGTGAGGCATAAAATATATAATATTTAGCGGCATTCTAGGATGCCATAATCATTTCGGTTTGAAAAAATAAAGATTAGGTTGAGGCCATATTGAGGCATTCGTAGTGTGTATCAGGCGATGTCCAATACCATATTTCCACTTTACACATCTTCATCTGAAAAATGTTTTTATTTTACAAATATTACAAAACTGTTCTAATAAAACTATGTTATTATAAAAATGTTTTATTTTTTACCGAATATTAAATTCAAATAAATATTTTAATTGTGTTCTAATATAATATGTAACTAATAAGTTCACCAATATTTTTCAAGACTTTTAACCAGATCTTTTGGGTTAGTTTTTGGCCCATGTCTTTCTACAGGTTGGCCATTTTTATCTACGATAAACTTTGTAAAATTCCATTTAATAAAATCTCCGAAGGTTCCTCCCTGCTTGTGCTTCAGATACTTCCACAGCGGCTGAGTTTCCATTCCATTGACGTCTCCTTTCATGAAGATATCACCGAAATCTGTTTTGGATGATAGCATATGGCAGACGATATCCTCACTGCTTCCTGGCTCTTCGGCATTAAACTGGTTGCAAGGAAAGCCGAGAATTCGCAAACCTTATAAACAATAAGTAATACTATTGTAATATAATATACACAAGCATAATGTTATAAGTTATAATATTTAACCTGATAATAGTATACCACACCTTTTTAGATCTTATCTTATCATAGCATCAAGGTATCTTATCTAAAGAGATCTTAAGTATTTTTCGTTGTTAGAGGATAGTGAAATATTATATCACAAATAATAATAAAAATTATTGACGAAAAAATATTATATCATCATACCATCCAAGCTCTTAAATCTTAATTCGAGATATAATTTTACATTAAATGATAGGTACGTAATAATTAATAATTAGTTAGTAAACTAAATTGCGGATTTATTATAATATGTTTATTTTTATTTTATGTTTCTCCCTATTCTTTATATACTTTTACTATCATGTTAGAATATATTATATTGCCTGTTATCTGTGTAAATTCTACTGTTTGCTTTAATACTTCTATGTATACATATTTTATCTGTATTTATAATCAACATAGATTTAAATTAAGATAGGTATTTGATAAAGATTCTCCCTTTTCTGACGCATTATGTATGATCAAAAGTAAAGTAAATAATATTATCAAAGATCTAGTAATTTTCATATTCCCACTAATATAAAACAAACGTTATATTCCATAATACTGTATGTTGTGCTGTCAATTTTTTTAATTATATCCACTAAGTTAATTGATTTTTCCTTCATAAAATAGCTATTATCTCATTTAGTGCTAACCCCGCAACTGGCGCGATTGGAGAACTTGGCCATTCGATATAATTAACGTGTTAATTAAATGTGGTAATTAAAAGGTAATTAAAGGTTCTGCAGTGATTGTGTTAAGGATATACGAAATGGGATAATTTCATAATTACTTGTACCAGTTGTTTAATCTATAGTTACTATGCATTCAGTAAAAACTCTATTTTATAAATGTTTCATGTTTTGTATTCATTAGTAAATAAACCATATTTTATCTATGAAATGTTATCTATTTGTACAATTTATACCAATTCAATGTATTGTGAAGCATTGACCAATCACTAATTTTTCATAATATCTACTGTTTTTGTAATGACAAGTAATAATAATATTAATACATTATTATAATTATTGTCGATAATTTATTTATTATGTTCTTTATAAAATTTTAAATTATTTGATTCAAACATTTAAAAAATGCATTGGTTTATGCACTTACTTAAAGTTGCAACAACTAAAACATTTAACTTTTAGACATTATATACATATATTATACACATCTGCATTATATAGTAGTCTAAATAATACATTTATAACATTGTTAATAGTAATATATTATATATAAAATTACCTTTTGATTCACCATACGTACTTTTGAGTTTAGTTAACTCTTTATAATTGATTTCTGTCAAACCACATTTAGAAGCAATATTAACGATTAGGCAAACATGTCCTCTGTACTTTTCTAATGAAACTTTATTTCCTTTTAAATCATTTACTGTAAATTCGTAAATAGACTTTGCAGTCTTATAATCTATCGAGCCCGGCATGTTTAAATTAAATAAAAAATTATCTGTATACAATTTTAACATCACTTTTTATGAAGACTTATTGTGATGTGTCTGATTTAGATAACACAGTTACACTGGCACCGACTGATACAAACAAGTGTGATTTTTTCGAGTGGATATTTAATATTATGAAAGATGATCTTTGATACGAGCTGTACATGCGTAATACGAAATTTAAAAAAAAACTGACTAAATAATAAATGATAACAAAATTCACACTACCATACTACATAAGTGGATTTATTTATTAATGATTTGACGTATTCCTAGGGAACTTTATTATTTCTTATGGTAGGTATGCAAAAACCATAAAGCTATTAAATAAAAAGAGGGGCAAGGAATCGACTTTCTCATACAACTGAATGAAGCAGGCCTACAATAACCGACAACTTACGAGAAATAACGACGCGATAAAAAAAAATGTAGTGCATCACGGAGGATTTACTTTGGTCATTATAACGTACCCATATAATTTATAATGTTAACGTTAACTTTGCCGCAAATTGATTACCAGCCTGCCTCACCTAAAAATCACTGATAACTGAGCAATTTCCATCAAATTTTTCATCTAAAAACTAGACAATAATATTATGTACAAGATCCATTCTCTAACTATGAAAAACACATATGTAAGTAATATTCCATTAATAAATAATGTTAGAACAAATCAAAACTATTATAGTTAACTGTTTATTATTTTAATTAGTGTAATAATTACTGTATATTATCAGTGTTGAAGGGTGACTTTTGAAAGAGGTAGACTGTGGTGATCTGAGAAAAAGAGCATACTTGTCAGAATATTAACGGGAAATAAGAAGATAGAATATGTGCATACTAATGACAATGACAAACTAATTCAATGGAATTTCAAAAACTCACTGACGACATAAAATTGAGCGATGAGTTTAAATTACATATTTTTCAAAACATTTATTTACACATCAAAAATCATTAGATAAAATTTCTTTTTATTTTTAAAAAAACAATCTATTTATATTAAATATAGATTGTATTTTGTCAATAATTTCTATGGCGTTTAATTCGACGCAGACGACACGGCTGCCGTGTCCCTGTTAAACGGCTATTAGATGCAATTAGCATGTTATTTAAATGTGGTAATTAAAATTTAATCAAAAGGTACGCAGTGATTGTGTTAATTGCATATTAATAAATTTTATTAATATGCGATTAAGCGCCATAGGTTGTTTTTTAATTATCTACCTATCTCTTAATTACGAGTATTTTGGACAAAATGCAGTCATGATAACAATATTATGCGCGAAGGTTTTAGGCTCTGCGATAGGAGCCTACCATATTTCATACAATTCAATAGACTGACTGAGGTTACGTGACGTAAAGTCTATACGAAAAATTTTACAATTCCTTGAGAAATAATCCGACATTTATTTACGTCTGGCGCACTGCGGTATATTTTTTTTAAACCTTTGCAGATTATTTCGTAATCTGTATACTACATTTCAACATATTATACATCTCTGTCGTTGGTAAATTAAATTATATTTATAGAATATATAACAATCAATTGATTATATAAATATGTCAATATGCAATTATAATATATTTTTCATAAGAAGGTAGGCTTTAAATAATCGCCTAGTATTGAGTATTTACCATTGCTGTGATATATTATGGAAGATAATGAACGGCCATCATTTTGCATTAATAAAATAAAAATCGAAACGTATATTTTAATGTTTTTATTCATTATATTGATTATAATAAATGTATTTATTATAGAAACAGAAAATCTATACTTCAATACATTTTATTGAAAACTTTAAACAGTAACTTAGTAATAACTATTAAAAAATATCGATATTTTTTAATTAGCGTTTTATCTTTAAAAATTAAATAATGTTTCATTATTTAGGTGCTTAATACTATTTACAAATTTTCCATTCAAAAGACACATTTTCTTTAAATTATTTACAAGACAATACTGCACTCAAATACCTATCATTCATTGTGTAAATCATTTTCTAATAAATATAATATTATAAACATAAAAAAATATATAAAAGGAATTGATCTAGCTCCATTGTTTGTTATAGTAAATTACAGTGAAAACGTTTTAAGGCTAAAATCAAACCTAAGAATATTTCTTCAATAGGGAAATTTAATATCCTATGCTTCCGATTCTTCTGAGATCGAGTCAGCACTGGAAACGCGTCCTCTCTGCTTGGCCTGTGTTCTCATTCCATACCTTGATGTTTCCTCGGCTTCCAATGGACGGGCGTATGTCAATTTAATCTGAGATTCACTCTCAGCTTGAGTATCTTCGTTTTGTGGTAATCTATATTGTTGTCTCACAGCTGGTCTTCTATGTTGTTTCCTAGTTCTAGGTGCTGGAGTTGCGGTAGCATACGTGTCACTTGATTGTTTTTGATATGTCTGAATTTCAGGAGCGGCAGTCGCATATGACGGCTGATATTTACTATGCCCTGGATAATTTTCAGGTGCCAAATTAAACGCAGGTTTTGAATCTTCTTCATCTGTCACAGGAATAGGTGTCACAGAATATCCAGCCGCTAAAAGAGCTTGGAATTCTTCTTGAGTATAAACTTTGTTATTTTTTGGAGGAGGTAATCTGACAGTTTGAATTTCCTCTTCGTCATTTTCTTGTTCATGTCTTTCACGTTGAGGCTCAATAGTTACAGTCTGGCTGCTAGATTTTTTTGGTGCAAGTGCTTTCGAAACAAAAATTGATGAATGTGATGCTCCGGCTACTTGTGGACGGGTTTCAGTGCTTGCTGCTTTTGTTGACGCAAATCCAGAAAGACCTTGTCTGGCCTTTTGTGAAGATTGCGCTAATAGTGACTGAATAAGTGAATCATCATCATTTGAATATTGGCTTGTTAATTGAGGCTTAGCGGCCTTATATCTAACATAATTCGATTGATCTTCAGCTTTAGCTGGTGCTTGATATCTTGTATCATATGCTGGTCGCTCTTCAACTAGGCTAGCGGCACTTGGCTGGGCTTGTTTTTGAGCAACAAATCTAGGAGAGTAAGCTGCAAGTTGTACATCATTTGCAGAACTGATATCTTCTTGTTGTGGCTGGATTGGTTGGTAATATTGCAAGTAAGATGGTAAGGCAGGTTCATTAGACTCTTTCTGTACCAAGTGCTTATATTGCGGTGGAACATGAGCACGCTGCAATTGTGGTGCAGCGACAACTTTCATTGGACTGGCTTTATCTTGATAAGCTTGGAAATCGAAATATCTTGGGTCCTCAGTACTAGCTTGAACATATTGAGGTCTCTGTTTTAATACAATCTGTTTTAATTGTTGTTGTTGTTGTGGTTGCTGTTGCTGTTGCAGTTGCAGTTGCTGTTGCTGTTGTAACTGCTGTTGCAACTGTTGTTGTGGTTTGGTAGTTTCGATCAAATATTGCTGCGGTAGTCTTGGTCCTTTTCCTCTAGCGGCTGCTACAATCGGTGCTACGTATTTAGATCCCTGATTCGGACGTAAGAATGAGTACTGTTTCTGCTTTGGTTGTGCATTATATTGTTTTTGTGGTGCAGCTTGAATATATTGATATGTTTGTGCTGGTGACGGCTGCTGAGGTTTGGCTTTAAGTTCTGAAGCTCGATTTGCAGCAACAAGTTCAGCGAGTTCTTTTTCGAAAGATGACTCTCCAAGTGGGGTCGGTTGAGGTTGTGGTCTTTGAGAGTATTGCAGAATTGACTGGGATCCACTTAACCCTGACGGTTTATCATCTGCTACTGATAAAGCAGCTTGTACTCTGGCTTCGTGAAGGGAGTGGCCATTAGATGGTGCTATAAAGCCTTGAGAAGTGTAAATTCCTTGTACTGGTGAAGGCCTGACAGCCTGTTCTGGTCGGAAAGATAACGGGATATGAGTGTTTTGGTAAGCTTGTTGCAGAGCTAATTGGTTCTGAGCATATATTGACTGTGGTCGCTTTCCTTGTGAAGGTTGAAGTTGAATCAATTTCGGTTCCGCTGCGAAAGATTGGCCTTGTGAGTAGATCGGTTGTTGCTGCCTGAAAATGAGAATGTACAATACACAATTAATAACATATGCACATGTGTAATGAATATTAAATCGAACCAGTATAACAAAAATATACTGCATACAACAAAAAAGGGTTTATAGTGGAGTGTTCACAAAATGCAACTTCAATAAAAACGTTTTGTTTAAACTATGATACATAATATTCAACGAGTAATCATATAATATACCTAAGTATAAATAAATAAATAAAAAAACAAATTCATAGTAAAATATAGATATGCAAATACTACAGTTTACACGCCAGTTAGTTGTCAGATCATTATAATTGGTTCATGTTTTCATCTTATGTATTGCAAAATTATTTAATAACTAGGTATGTAGGTATATCAAAAACGCTTCTAGTGATTACAAAATTAGTTTATTTTTATGTTGTATAAGATAAATTGTATGTTCTACCAAACGACTATAGATTTAAATTATTTTCATTTATAAATACAACCTTAATTATTATTTCTTTCTGAAATTACTTTTCAAAAATCTCATAAAAGTTTAGTAGATTCCTTCTTTAATTCATAAATTCTAAGTTCAATGATAACTAATAGGTAGTATTAAATTTGTATCTCAGGGCTATTGTAATAGTATACAGACAATTATTTTGAAAACTACTTAAATAAATATTTTACAAGTACTTAAAGTATCATATCTGTCAGAACCAATTGAATCTACTCATAACAAAAATCTAAAATCCTAAGCCCAAAACTCATTATACATTAACAGCTGAAAAATCTGAATTTGTGTTTTATGAAAGTTTTATTTTGTAGTGGCGAAAAGTGGAAGTAGGCTGTTAGTGCAAATAGTACACACTAAACTTTATCAGTCATACGTATTTGTTTCCATTGAACCGAAACTACAAAGCCATAATAGATAATAGTCAAAAAATACTCGTCTATAATATAAAAAATATGCCATTAAATTATAAATTATTTTGGATATTTTATAGATATAATAATATATTTTATCTATTACGGTTTGGTGGAAGCAAGGCTCAATTAATTTTAAAAAAATCAACCAACATCATTACCAACAAACAGCATACCAAAACTATTATGGTTTGGTTTAGGCAGGATTTAATCGATTTTTAAAATCTGTAAATTGTAGTCTTAGTTCAATAAAAACAAAAACATAGACAAAGTTTAGTTTGCACTATTTATGCCGAATCTTAACAGCCTACCCCCTACCTCTCGCCACTGCGATACACTAGCTATCAGGCATAAAACATAATCTTATACACATGATTTTTAGAATGAAAAGCATTTCTTTTAAATATATAAACTTGGAAAAATTTCAAAAACATACGTGTTGAGCAAATTCCTATAGAAAAGCAAGAAAACTCACTCAGCAAGCGGAAAGAGTGTAGCCAATTTTTTCCTGATAAATATACATTTGTTTCTAAAGTTTTTACCTGTAATAAATTATATAGTATTAAATAGTAATATTAAGCACCTTGGTACAAGATACTGTTGCACTGTAGGTCTCGCTTGTGCAGCCGCCGGTTGAAGGCCTCCCTCTTCAATCTGCCTCAAAATACTTAGGTAATCGGCATCAGGCTGAAAACAAAAATAATTGTCATATTTAATGATAATGATGCTTTAAGCATGCAAGAAATATGCACGAAAATAATTTGAAGCGAATCACGCAATGTATTTTAATAAAACGATAGACATAAGAGAAAATCGTGTGAACTTCTTCGTAACTTTCTGACATAACTTTGTCTTTATTTCGTCATAGCCTTAATAAGGTCTGACATTTTCGGAGATTTTCTATTGTATTACTTTACTTAAAACTGTGTCCTCTGTTATCACCTACAAAAAGTTTAAATCAATTTGGACTTGTGTATCACAGGCCTTCACAATAACTTTTTTCTCTATAAACATATTGTTCCATTGCCTTAAAGTTTGGTATGGATCCAGGATTCTTTCTATTGACGCTTTTTTTTGCATGATATATAAATATAAAATAGTTCAGTCAATTAAGTTATATGGTAGGCTTTTGTGCTTGACAACAGCGCACTGCGTTGCCTACTTAAAATGCGATCTATTTCTTGGCTGGGGGTTTTTTTTCGATATTCATATACAGGTACGTGGTGCATCTACGATGCTCCTCAAGGGCGAGGAATCGGAGGGCCTTATTCAATCAGTCGGTCATGGGTCTCATTTAATCTAATCGAATAAACGGATATTAAAAGTTCCCTCATATATTTTATTGATCACTCACCAACATCACATATTACTTCGGACCATTACACCTGTATTTTTTTTAACAGAACAAGGTGGCTTTGCTACCAACAGCATGGTCTTGTTATCCATTCAATATATTGTCTATGTGGTGGATATTTACAGGATGCAAACCATATCCTTAATTTTAGCCTTATTCCAAATGTCTTAAAATTTGTACGAAAAGGAAACAGCTGCTCAAGTTGATTTAATTAGCTGTTGAGCTCATCGGATCATCCAACCTGGTCGCCACAAAAGTCAATTACATTTCGTTTAGAAAATTATCGGTGTCATGCTGGTAATGTGAAAATCTTTTTATTTATATTGTTCGGCAATTTTTTATTAGTTTTTGTTACTTATTACAAATATTAATTTTGTTTTTATGTGCCCTTTCTTACATGGACACTTTTACCTTATCTGGCATAATAAATACTGATGCTTCACATAAAACGTAGGGTGATATAATGGTTTAGTAAATGTCCCTACTCGTCTTTCTCTGCTACAATCTCCCTCAACTGCCTAAACCTCAAGGATCTCTTTATCGGTAGTCCAACTAGCTGGCTTTCGAATAGATTAAGCAAGTGGCTAACATCCATTTCTCGTAAAAATAAAATCTGTTAATATAACCTACATTATGTGGAGGCCTATATGATTCTCTAAGGATCGAACATGGTGAAGTAGTAGTATTTTCATGAGATGTTTTCAAATTATGTATGTTCAATATTATAGAATGTCACCTCAAATCGTTTAAATTATTCGTTGAATAAAAGAAACAGTTTATTAAAAATATTGAATATTGTTATTTTGATGTTTTATTTCAAAATAAGTCAGAAAAGTACCTATTTAACTTTCTTTTATTTAATTATAATGTTTAGTAATACAGTGTCCATTTAATCATTACGTTTAATATCAGATCGTTTTGTAATCATATGATTTACTACGCACATCATACAGATGTCATTGTTTTAAAGACATTACCAAATAAATCTAGATTGTATTTTCTATTTTCAAATTGCATACCATGCAACTACTCGTCAGTACATCATGAGTAAAAAATAATGACCACACAGCAGACTAAGTAATTTAAATATTATTTTTCTGTGTTTTACGGAGAATAAATAAAAAAATTATTAATATATTTTTTGGAATATTAATATAATACAAATAATATATAATTATTCATTAATATTTTAAAAATCTATTTCTATACTTATTGCATCAATATCGGCTTAAAATATTATTATAAGTTTTGACTATTTTTCATCCAATTGTGAATCAATAAATATTTCCAATACAATAATATAAATTAACTATTTTTTTTTATTCAACGAATAAATTACAAGATTTAAGAATGTAAAATTATTTTTATTGAACACACATAATTTGAAAACACTCCTGAGAAAATAAATAACCAATAGATAAAATCTTCTTTGAAAAAATACGACACCCAGCAGGAATCAAACCTGCATCTCTCCGGATTCGTGCCAACGCACATTGACCACAATGCTATAGGCATCTTATCTAATGTCTACAAACTTTAACTAATAGCTCTTATAATACTCTCTGAAGCGCTTTATAAATTGACTTACTATTGGCAATCGGCTTTTGTATTTAAAATCAAAGTGGTTATTAATTACATTAATTACTAACCGACGTCACGTGGGCGTAAATCCCAAGACGCGCTGGTTTGATTCCTGCTGGGTGTCGTATTTTTTCAAAAAAGGTTTTTCTATTGGTTATATATTATTTTCTCAGAAGTGTTTCAATTAATTATGTATGTTTAATAATATAAATGTTTCAAGTTTTAAACCTAGGCACACTTGAGGAGGATAATAATATCATTGGTAGATTTTAGAGATTCAAGATTTATTAAATACATTTGATGTACAATTAGTGTCAGTACTATGTCATTTAATGACATTGTATTTATTGTTTTATCTGCATTATAACATAATATTATATCGTTCCATCTATGTCATACTAAGGCATGTGTACGAAACATTAGTTTTTACTTATTTAAAGTCAGAATATATGAAAATTCTATACCTATGACACGGAAGTGTATTTTAGGATGATACATTACATACATACATTTTGGGGCGAAAATATCACGTGGTATATGAAAATGCAGAAACTGCGCTGTATCGGCCACGTGCATAGAATGCCGGAGGATATACCGGCGAGGTGGGCTATGCACGCAATCCCTAATGGCAAGAGAAGACCCGAATGGCTGAAATCGAGATGGATAGACTGTGCTATGGGAAATTTAAAAATGCTCGGTCAAAATAATTGGAGTGTCGGCGCCGGATCGTTCAGGATGGAGGAAGTTTTTGAGGGAGGCCAATATCCACCAAGGGTTGTAGTGCCATAAATGATGATGATGTCATTACATTCGAGAGCTAGATTTGTTATTCAAAATAAATCGTGTTACTATTTGATATGCCAGAATAATCCATATATTCGTTATACTACATTTGCGTCGAAAGTATTTATTATATGCTTTTTATATTTTACGATTTTCTATGATTCTAGTGCATTGTATAAACGTACTATTGCAGTAAATTTCAAGTAAATTTGCAAGGCATATAATTAATGTTGTAAGCCCACGCAGCTATAATTGCGCCATTCACGATGCACATAAAAAGTGACAAAACAACGGATGTACATAATTAAGATGCCAAACACAGCGTGGCTTATCTCAGTTTTGTTTATAAGATACGTTTTTTGCCACTTTCGTTTTTTGAAATAGAAACTTAAAGACGCAAGTCAGTAGTCAGTGGTGTGTGGTAACTTTAGATTTTATGGGCGCTGTTAGAAAAATATATATCCAAACAAAAATTATTTGTTACAGTCATATTATCATCAATTTAATGTTTTGTTATTAAATCATAAAAAGCAGCTATAATAATATTTATGTTTAATTTTTTATACTATAGAATCTCAAGCAATATAATATACAATATTAAAAAATAGAAGTATTGTAGTTACATAAAATGTAGCATAAATAATTGTTTAAAAAATATTCACTGATACTATAGTATTAGCATTGTTTGTAGAGAGATCTCGTGTATAAACATGAAGCCATGGGTCGCAAGTTCGAACCCGCAGCTGCTCAAAAAAAATGCATGCCGTTGTTTATGCAGTATATATTATTAAATGCAAGGACCTGGTAAGTTGGGCGAATATCTAATAACTATTCCTCGTAAAGTCTGTTAATATAACCTTCACTTTGTGGAAGACCAAAAATATGGTAATTAATATTACTAGTATATTGTAATTTATCGAATACTTATAGGTATGCTCTTTATCTACACCATTTATGAACCACACGCTACTGGTAAGTATATTGTATATATTATCGTACATTGGCTCGATCACTTATCTATTCGCTTTCATAATATACGGTAAAATAGTACATAAATATTTAATGACCATTAGAGACTTTCATAAAAGACATATTTATGTAATTATTAATTATTTGAACTGTATCGGTTTATTAATTAAATTAGCATTCTATCCGTTAATATAAGAAATGTAACATTGTAGAATCATATTATTATTAAAATCCCCCCCCTTTTTTTTAACAAAAAATGAACATTACAAATTGTTAATTTAAGACGTTCACAATACGGCATTTAAAAGCAAAGAAATAGTATTAAAACATTGTAAGTAAGAAAGGAATATATTCAATATCACAAAAACAGTATAAAAAGTAAATAGTTACAAAAATTATAAAATAATATAAAACGTAGGCTCACACTGAATGAGTTAAGTAGACTCTATTTTAAGAATTCATATAATAACGCCCATCTTTTAATTACACAGCCTCACGTGTAATATATTGGAAAGTATTGTAATAATTGCTTACTTATCTACGTGTTAATGACTTAGTTACTATGCTATTTTTCACATATGTTAAATAATATTTGAAAATAGTATAACTTCCTTATTACATAATTATTGTTTGATAGATTTCCATAATATCAATATAACTACAACAAACATTTCTCAATAAAAAATAACTGAGACTTAACAACAATCCACAAAACTGTATACGAAAGTGTGAATCAATAGTTACGCTCCAGCGAGTGAATTAACAATTAATGTATTATCTAACGATAAAAAAATTTATATTGCAATTCGTGTACAAAAACTATGCCGGATCTATCGTGCACTATGAATGCGTCAATTAACAATTTCTGGTGGAAGTATAAAACATCGCACGGAAACTGTTTAAAAACTTGTTATTTTAAATGTCGTTGCCTGGATATCCGCTCAGGAGAAAAAAACAGCTATTTTTTTAGAATCACATATATTATATTATACATTAAATTAGTTTTAATTAAAAAAAGATGCTACCATTAAATATTATGAATATCATCAATAATTTATGATAGCTATCACCTTTTATGTATGGATAATATCAACATTGATATCTCCACTTTATTAATAATTAATATGAACTTTAACGAGAACATTGAGTGACCTTGTGTTTTTATAAATCAAATTATGAATGAAAATTATTTTTATTACCTAATAATTTTATTCAAAATAAAATCTTTTCTTAATTGTGTAAGTAGAAAATACTATTTCATTTAAATCGGTATTAGGAAACTTATACAGATTTTAAGCTTTCGCATTCCCGTTGTTTGAAGATCCCACATAGTAAAAATTGGCCTATTGTTATAATGAATATCATCTTTTTCAGGGCACACCAGCATATAAAATCTAAGGTATACATAGCCATATAGATAATTCTGTATTATTATAAGACAGCAGCATAGTATAATACCTTGAGAAAACTATGTGGAAAACTTAGAAACTCCACCACACATGCGCAAAAATGCCCTTCCCTTTAACCTAGGTCAAACTGACCGAGAAAGGCATGCTCGATACGTTATGCATAATGACATTGTACAAAACGAGGCTTAAATCCAGTAAAGGCTGTAAAAACTAACTGTTTTATTCGACTAACTGTAGTCTAACCTCTGAGCGTTTTGAATAATGGATAATATTAGTAGAACGTCTCCTTCATCCCCCTGCTACAAAGTCAGTCTTGAGTACGAAACATGAAAGCTATCAATATACTAAAAATAATGGTAAAGCATAATTATGCATAATATGGTGAAATTGAGATTCTGTTGATTAATTCTGCAAGCAAAACATATTTCAATGCAAAATATGCCTACTAAAATGCAATTTCAACGACATAATTAACTTTAAAATTAGTTTTTGTTTTTTTTTCTTTACTGAGTTGATTTAACTGTATTTTTTATTCTGAATATCATGTTGTGAACGTCTTGAATTAATAATTTGTTATGTGCTCAATATGTCTTTTTTTAAATAAATAATAAAAGCTGGGGAAAATTGTGTTTCTTTTGCTATTTTCTGTTTGTAGCAATATCTTGTTTTCATTGAAGTTCTAACACGATATCTTACCTATGGTAAATAATATATACAAGATATTTACCATAGTGCAGTCATTAAATTATGTCATACATTTTAATTTTAATGAAATAATCTACAATTATTAATAGCTACTATATTTCTTGGAGGTTCTTAATACAGTGGAACCCCGATCTACCGTTCTCGCATAAATCGTTTTCCCACATGGATCGTTCATTTTTGAAAGTCCCCCTAAACACCCATATGAACAATGTTAAATAATTCCACATTAACCGTTCCCCGATTTATCGTTTTTCTCAATCTATCGTCTAAATAATATGGTCTCGTCACAAATATTATCCCGATTGTTGAATATTTTTCATTTCGCTTTCGTAGAATTGTTTATGACACATACAGATCTTTCAATCGCGTCGCTTTGTGAATAAGAAGATGGTAAAGAACGCAATAATTAACCTGTTCTGATATTGACAAAAGTGTTATTAGCCTTCGAAAAAATTATATCATTTTTCTATTCCAAAGATAACATAGACGAATCTGTTAGAAAACTATGCGACTTTTAGGGGTCTTTAAAATTAAAGTGCCAAACAAGCAAATGATTGTGTAATGTATACGTATATAATACATAATTTAATAATATATATAAATGTAATAAAAAATGTCTAATAAATAAATATTATGTAAGTTTTTTTTTTAAATTATATACTATTATCCCGCATTTATCGTTTTTTAGGGTCCCTTGAAAACCGTAGAATCGGGGTTTCACTGTAAATATTTTATAAAAAATATTGTAAAACGGGTTGAAAAAAATAAGTAAGGGTTTATATTATGTTTTGGTGGCATAACAATTAAAATCACAAGGACTATTGATAGTGCGACAATTATATTATAAACAGTGAGAAACTTATACATACTACGCCGTATACATAAATATACCGCGATCTGAAATGATGTTTTTTACACTGTTTATGCAATGTTTTTGTTCCATGCTCAATAAAACAAGGAGGTATATACTTATTTTATTTAGTTAGATTAAGCTGCAAATGCGATAGTCACCAGTCACGACGTGTGACTAGGTTGGGAAACCGACTTTAGCGTTTGCAGAAATCGCTGTCAATGTTTTAACTTCGCAACTCACAATAAAGCTAAGCATGCACCATTCTAAAATCAGAGCGGTTACTATGCCACACTGGATAATTAATAATAAAAAAAAATGTATTTACATACCAGTACAAAACAAACGTCGACCGTGTATAAAAAAGATTTTTACTTAATGAGTTAAACTCTTTGTTGTGGTCAATGTATTAATCAATTTTAAAATACTATTTAGCAATAACTCAAATTTTAACTGAATAAAATAAACAATACTAATTATTCATTTCTTATAATATATACTTGTAAAATTAAATTTCAAAAGGTAAATAAAATTACTACCTGAATAATAATAATATATAGGTATAGTTTTTTGCTTATGTTAAATACAAACTGTTGATATTAGGCCGGGAAATAGTCATTTGAATAATAATTATCACGCATTAAAATATTTTGTTTTTATCAAAGGTTTTATAATATATTGTAGATCTTGGCAGCTTCCTGCGGAAGTATTATTATGGATTTTTTTATGAGAAATTGTTGTTGGCTATCATGACAACATATATGATTCATATTCTGGGTCCAAACATAATAATATATTGAATAAAAAACCAAATTAAATCGAAGTATGAATTATTTGAATTTGATAAGACGTTGATTTAATTTATTGTATAAGAATTACAAAATACGTCCTTGAAAGTGTAAGTAAAACTTTGTTCAAAATAGATTTTGTGCATATTTATTTATAGTTAAACATCACAATGTGTATATTATATTTATATCAAGTCTATCAAGTATCAAGTATATAGTCAATATTATATTTATATCAAAGAAAGCACTAAACTGAAACTGTCATAAAAGAAATGGCGAAAGAAAAAATATATACATTTATTAATAATTTTACTACTATTTTGAATAATTTCTTTATATGATAATCGTTTCATTTTTTACAAGTATTAAACTTAAAAATATTGGATTTATGTAGTTTTGAACCTCTCTGAAAGAGAAGATTTTTTACTTATTGAAAAAACATAATTTTGAAAAATCTAAGAAATATACCCTTTAGAAAAAATCATAGAAAAAAAGAAACAATTATCATTCGAACTCATATCTTCCACTTTCTAGTTGAGTGCTCTTATCCTTTGAGATATATTATATTCGTGTATAATTCTTAGCACTTCAAATTCCACTAATTGAAAGGCGTCTAACTTTGTAATTTATCAATGAACATTATATCACTGATTTGATAATATACCAAGTTTTAACGGTTTAAAAAAATTATATAAGTATTATTTTAAATAATAAAGAATTTTATATTATTTTAAAATCAAGTGTATGTATACCTGTATTTTTAACTTAATAATTATACTCTGTGACCAACCATCGTAGATATATATTTAAGTGAATAAATACTTTAACAAACCATATCTTTTATTCAACGAATAAATTCACAATATTTAAGGATAAAACATGTTATATAGTAAACAAAAATTAATTTAAAATACCTACTTAATTGGTAAAACACATTGGCGCAATACCGGTGGTTATACTGGTTCAAATCCTGTCGGGTGTCGTATTATTATGAAATGAGATTTTTCTAGTAGGTAGGTATAAATAATATGTAAAGTGTTTTCAAGTTATACAATATGTTAAATACTTTTATATTAAAGTTTCCTTATTATTGTGTTATATTTCAATAATTTTGTATGCATTGCTATGCTTAAAACTTTTTAACACACAATATATATAATGAAATCTACCAAAATCTAATAAAGTATTAATTGTAATCAAAATATTGTAAACTATTAAGTGAAATATAGTATTAAGTAGTAAAAACTTTGATTGAAAAAAAATATATTTAAAAAGTATAGTAATAGTTCATACAATAAGATTTACTGATGATAAAAGCATTACTTTTCTTTTAAAGCCGAGATAATATTCGTGATAATTTAAAATAGTAATGAAGTATCACTAAACTTATCACGTTATTTATGTTCTGTCTGATTTCATTATTGATATAATAATGTCTAGAAGGACAATGAGAGGGCAGTGATGCAATCCGAATTATTTAATGGTGCCCACAGTCACATTATGGCTAATCACATATAATTTCTTCGAGTCGCAACAGTGTTGCGTAATGCGATAAATATTAAATCACTTAATGATATTTTACGCTACTTCTGAGGCGATGCACGACGAAAGCGGATTTTCCATTTCAGAAAACAATGAGTGACATGGTATAACGTTTTAACCGTTATTCCAAACACCACTTTCATTTTTTATCAATGTGCGATTTTTCACAAATCAATAATCCGTTAAATTACTAACTGAAACAGTTATGCAAATTTCACAAACATATCGCCTGCTTTTTACTAGCTACTCACCATTATTTATCCAATCATACAATTGAATATTTCATATATCGTTAATAAATGTCTAATAAAAAACTTGATATTAAAATATTCTATAATAAAAAAATTAGAAACCTCTATGAAAAAGATACAATTTTTCATCGTACAATATTTTTTAACTAATACAAATATTTTTTTTTAAATAAAAAGAACTTTTTATATACAACGTTTTTAAATCTTCTGTTGAATCATAATTATAAACTTGACTAGCAACCAATAATGGTGTCGAAATAAGTTTTCATACAAAACAGAATTAACTGAAAATGAATTCAATTCTACTTAAAGATGGCTAAAAGTATTAAAAATTCATTGGCATCGTGTTCTGATATATTCTAAAAGTTTCAAATATCTAGCTAGTCGGGAAGTTAGTTAAAAATCGATTGCAAGATTTGTACCGGACAAAAAACCACCGGACAAATAAGAATACGAGCTAAGAAAAACGTTGTAACTGTATCATTTAAGCTGTCTGCCGTACCTGCTTTTATAATACATTATACACATAACTCGGTTATTACGATCTCGGCTATAGCTAGATCTAGGATGTACCTAATGAGTAAACATTCTTTGATATTTGGTTTATGATTTTCTCCATACATTTATTCACTGTTATAACGAGCAACTTATCGGATACACCGAGCTAAAATACTGTTAATGTGTCGATCGTTTAGAAACGTTTCGACCCTAAGCAATAAAAACCGATCGGAAAGGATGCCACCGTGGACGGATTATGTCTATGATACTAGTTAAGTGTCTGAGTACCTACCTAATTGTTGTTTTCGCTGACAATAATGAAAAAGGATCCACGCATATGGTTGAAAAATCCAAGGTTTATGAAGTCCGTAGGTACCTATCAGCGTTCATTACAATAAATAACTTTTTTTGTAGTTTATGAAGGCCATGCTTGTTTTGGGGATTTTTATGAAACGTTTGGTTGGGTGATGGGACGTGACCACTCATTTAAAAATACCTATTCTCTGATATAACGAGTACCGCTTATAACGAGCAAATTCAGTCGGTATCATCGTCTTTGTAACCAAGTTCGACTGTACATCCTTTTTTAACACTACAACACGCCTAGACGCTCAATGACAGTAGTGTATTTAGTAATAGAAGTGAAATAATCACAAACATCCAGGCTTTGAGAAAATCACATAAATATATTGTGTCCTCACTGGGATCGAACCCGGAGCGCCTTACACAATACACCACGAAAGCAGCTATAATAATAATATACTCATTAAGTATGATTAAAATCGTTCACTAAAAGTAATAAATAAAGATTATATAACCACTTTATTGTACATAGATGAGGATTTTTTATTTGATCCTCACCAGTTTCTCCTCTCATACATAGGTATAGTTGCATTTTACAAATTTTTAATAAATTAAAACATATAGTTATTAATATTATACTAAGCTAATTTTTACCCTGTTCTGTATAATGTCACTTTGATACGCCTACATTTTTCATCTTATATCCAGTTTACATGTGCATGGATTTATTGCTGACAGTACGTAATATTGCGTATATAACAAAAAAAAATACTTGTTTCAACTCGTATTATCGTACAAGACTGCATGCATAAATCAACAAAATTCAGAAGCTTCTGCATTTTTCCGCGACAATTGAACTGTGCGACATCTGCGCCTATGCAATATAATGATATTAGCAAACCTGCCGGTAAAAAACGAACTCATTTTGAGGTTAACCGATTTTCAAGAACTGTTAAATGGCACCAAACAATGACAACTTTGCGTGTCCTTTACTCTGGAAGAAAGAGATTGGCAAATCAGTCAGTTGTTTTACGCATAAACATTTATTATCGCGATAGCTTAAAATACACACTATCGGTGCAAGAAATTCATGTACATGTACAGGCGCTATTAATTATGCTATATCCTTCAAAGAACGGCATAAAGTAGGTAAATAGGTAAGTTTTTATATTCTATATTCGTCTTGATTTATCTGTCTATAACGCAGCGCAATACAGCACACCAGGCACACACTTTCTCTATCTGCTTGAACGCATTGACCGCATCGATAAGAATGTTGACAGGTGGCACTGCTACTTGATAACTTTGTCTAGTTTTATCATTAACGTCTTATTAATTTGACTTTCAGAAAAGTCAGTGATAGTTGATATATTTTTTTTGTGATTTTACCGAGGCTTCGGCTGCAACTCGCTGTCGTATCGCCTATTCTCTTCTGGAAGCGGATCCGCCGATCAGGTCCTCACTCCTGTTCTGTTAAAGAACTTTACAATTTTGCCAAGCTTTTCCGTCGTACTCACCACCAGGGCACCTTTCAATTCGTCGACATTCTCATAGATATCCGCAATTCGCAGCTGTACTCTGTAGTGACAGTTGATATTTCTACGATGCGATATTGTATTTTATGATAATTAAGTCAAAATGCTTAGGAAAGTATATCAAACTACAGTTTACAATCAACTTTACCAAACGATAGAAGGATTTAAAACACTTTTCAAATGATTCAAACTCAAGTTTATAATACGATTTTGTATGACAGAAGCATTATAGTTACATTATTGTGATTGTTGAGAACCAACTTCTTTTAATTTCCTGATAACATTATATTAATTAAATTGTGTTCAATCTGACAAGCTTATATTTTCAATCACGGAAATAGACTTGTAGTTGTCAATACTTAAGTGAAATCGTCTTGATAAACTTTTGGCTTTAATTAGTTTGCTAGTCTCGCATGCAAACATCCTGTTTGGATATTAAAAGCTTTCTTTTTAGTGACAAACATATAAGCTTGTAACTGATATGAATACTTTAATATCCGATTATAATGTTAAGCTCAATTAACGTAATAAATAACTTTATTTTACACTTTGGAATCATAAATTAGATTATAATATTTATAATTTTGGTATTTTTATCTGAATATTTGTATAGATACCTACTACGATATTTAAGCTAGGGTCATATATGAGGCGTCTAATTACAAAAAGCGACAAGTCCAGAATTCAATATTTTCGGGAAACAACGTTTTTATGTTTCAAGTTTCAATTATTTGTATTAACATGAGATTATTTTTTCCGTTGTATTCTATGTCGAAATTAGAACCAAATGGCCATTTGTTTCAGCTGATAAACTCTTAAATGTAATAAATAAAAAATCAACCAAGTTTTAAATATTATGAAACACGGACTTGGCGCTTTTTGTAATACATCGAGACTCAAAATATTTTTTTTCTTAGGGTTATGTCGCGTTTTGGAATTTATAGATCAATACATATTGTGTAAAATTATACTAAGAATACGAGCGTATTTTTTTCTCGATTTTGACCAAATATGGACTTATCGCTTTTTGGAATTAGACGCCTCATATGGTCTATCAATATCCTTTAAATAATAATATATATGTTATTTGATTGTAAAATAAACAACTGTATTGTATTTATAGCTCATGGGCATACTATATTTGTGACCAATATTGCACTATTGCACATGCAGATTTATTACGAACGATTTCATGAGTCACAACAAAATTTGTATTTCAATATTGTAGTACCTACCTATAATAAACGCCTACATTTTAACCTAACTCGATGTTGATTGTGGTGACGAATGAACATAATGACCTACAGTCAAAGAGTAGCAGGAGGTGCTGAATATTAAACTTGTACAAGTAACATATAACTAAAAATGATTTAAAAGCAGTGTTCACATAACCATAATATACCTATTTATATATGAAACAATATTCAAAGATGTAGCGGCTTTATATAAAATACTATAAGAAAAAAGCTGGAGGACTACCAGAAAGCGGCCATTATCCACATCCGGTTGTAGAACCAATTCTAATGAGTACATTTTTCATTCAATTTCAGTACATGACGTTTACAATTAAAAAGTTAATATTTATAATTGTACTAGCGAGTACCCGACATGCGTTTTAATGCCACTCAAAGAAATAAAGTGTTTGTGTTTTATTTCTGTTTATTGAAGTACTTTTGGACACACATTATTTTTTGTTTTTCCGTCTGGTGGATACACAAATAAACCGGAAGGTTTTTCAACGCGTAAGCAGGCTACATACAGCTGTGCATGTGAGAAGCATGGATTTTTCAAATTTTGTATAGGAACGCATATGAATAGAAGACAATGGTTTTTATAATTCAGAGACCTCCGCGGGTGTGCACACAACAACTCACCAAAGTTTCATCGCAATCGGATGAATGGTATAGGACCCATATGAATAAAATAAGATAGAAGATAGAATGAAGAAGAAGAAGAAGAATAAGAAAATGATTTTTCAAATTCATAAACCTTTGCGGGTGTACACACAATAACTCACCAAATTTTCATTGCAATCGGATGAATGGTATAGGAACGCATACGGGACAAACAAACAAACATTCATTTTTAAATATATAGATTAAATCAATATTATACCTCAGAGTTTGCTTCTTTAGCTCCTGTTCTGAGTACATAGTGTCCTGGGGCTGATCCAAAAATGTGTTGTGTGTGACCAGCTATCGCTCTTCCTTGTTGTACCTGGCGCTTTGATTTTCCTTGGTCTTCGCTATCAACATCCACTTCTAATAAAATTGCTTCGTCTTTTTTCGTATCTTCTACTTCTGCCACTTTTTCTTCGCAGTTACATGCTATCAAGAGTACTGAAATGAAAATAATAATAAATTAATAATGAATCACAATAATCAGTTTATAAAATCAACAAACGATCATTTTATTAATCCATGTTTTGCTAAAGTGTACTGCTACTGATTGCCACAATACCAATGCTCGATTAAATATAAATTAAAAGAATATCAAAGAAAAAAAAATTAAGAAGTATTCTACATTGATGATATTACTAATATTAAGTTAATACTACATAATTTAAAAACATCTCATCATATAACCAATAGAAATATCTTCACCAATTAAGCAGAATATACAAATTCCGATGGCCCCAACATTATAACACAATTCGATAAGCATTTCATGTAAAAAACCACTAGTTAAAACCGTCGTAATTAAATAGGATGCCCGTAGCTCAATTGGTAAAGACCATGGCGCAAATCTAGCGGTTACAATTTCAATTCCTATCCAGTATAGTATTTTTTCTAAACAAGATTTTTTCTAATTACGTATGTTTAATATAGAGAATCTCACATTCTTAAACCTTGCGAATTATTCGTTGAATAAAAGAAATAATTTGTTGTTGTTGTTGATATTGTTTAGCAGTAAGTTGTTTCATAAATAAATATTTTTAGATAACGAAATTAAAACATTTTAATGTAAATTGTGGGTAAGTTGTATGTTAATGCGTATTTCACCCCTGTAACTAGATGACTCAAGTATCACCACATAACAGTAATATTTACTCCATAAAATCCATTATGATTTACATAAAATTAGGGTCAAATTCAATAAATTTGTCCATACAATAACTGCAAAAACCTATATACATATTACATAATAATATCACATAATTTATTTCAAAATATTCTTTTTATAGTCTATTGTAAGAGTTGAATATTTGAAGTCAAAACATATTACTTTTGAATAGTATTGTTAAGTGAACCTTGACTTCTGTGATCATATCTATAGCACGATTTTGTTTTCATCAAAATGCTTCCTACTTTCACAGAATCCATCATTATTAAACGTTTTGTATTAAAATGTTAACAAACATAATAAATGTCAAGAGGTCAAATTAGGCAATTATATTACAATATACGGAAAGAAAACTCGAATTCAATCCAAAGTAAGAAAAACATATAAGTATGATTGCAAGTAAATGAAAAACAATTTTCTCTTAAAACTGCAAAATATAGAACTGTTGCATAATTTTCATCATGTTTGCATATTAATTTATAAAATACTATATATAACCGGAATTACTACAAACAAAATGACTGAGATATATTTATAGTTTTATTCTATAATAATTGACATTAATTATAATATTAAGAGCAAATTTGCAAAATAAACTGATTACGTGTAGGTACATAAATAAACCAGTTATATTGATTATGTGCAAGAATGCTATTTTAATTTATATATGCTTACTGTGGTTATTTTTATAGTAAACTAAGTCATAAAATAAATACGTATATCAGCGCATCTATTCTATTCATTAGATTACTATCGGCAGCTATCGAGGGTAGTTTATCATATTTATGTATTGATGATTATAATATTGTTATTATAAGTTAGCCGTCTAAACTGTCTACCTCGCTCTTAAAGTTAACACAACCAAGGGAGGTGCTGTTAAAACATAGCACTTATTGTAACAATTATAATACCTCAATACATAAATAATATGATACACAACCCTCGATAGCCACCGTTAGCGGCAGATAGCAGTCTTGTGTATAGAATAGTTGGGCAGGAATGGGAAACCTTTCATATTAGAAGACGCAATAAGTCTGCTGTACCCTAATAAGTCAACATTTAACTTCAATTGAATGAACTTCGAGGTATACATTATTTTGCGAAAACCTTAATACATACTACGAGGGTATTAACTTTGTGCAACTGTTATGTTTAATTAAATAGTGAAAAATCTTAATATTATGTAATAATTAATTGTAAAATCAAAAAAAATATTAAATAAAACTTATAACAAGAATAATATTAATGTTGTTGTTATTTAGGTACACATACCAGTATCATAAATAACTCTATAACCGTGTATTTTTTAACAAAGTTTTTTTGTTCTTACATGGTGGTTTTCAAACTTTTTATCGTCGTAAACCATTATTATAAAGAAAAATAATAAAAAAAACTCTTGTCACGGTTCACCGTACCATTTACTACTTTTATCGGATAAAAATTCTTATGTAGGAAATAACGTAATTTAATATTTTAGGAACATATAAAAAATGTACTACCGTATTATTTCAAAACGGTTTATTGACTATAACTGTAGTTAAAATAAATTTAAGATAGTCTTTATTTTAAATTTAAATCAAATTAATAATTTACTATATAACTAAGTGGTGAAGATAACAACACAGTCACCTAGGCAAAATTACGTTGTCAATAAAAAGTTATTATTATTATATTATGCTATCGCGTTTTTCTAAACTTGATTGTCCCCTAAAAATAAATCAGTGGTCAGCTTTTACAATAAAATATCATTGTCAATATTATTTTTGGACTTCTCGATTTTCGAGTTAGGTTAGATAGGTACTCTGAAAAAATTCGATCATTTGAGATACAACTGTTTTAGAATTACTTTGGCTGACTATCCTTAAACGCTCGCTGCGTAATACATCTATATCAGTTTTGGCCATCCAGATCTTGTATTGCCGCCAGGAGATGCATACATAGTCAATTTTGCTTCTATGTATTCTGTGTATATGGTTGATCTATCAAAATCTTTACATTTTAATATATGACGTGATCTTTTCCACCCCTTTAAATGAGTTCATCTCAAAATTTAATTTTCATTAACAGACAAAAAATATTTTTTAAAGACCCCACTTTTAAAGATATTCATTATTCGTTCATTCTGTTCGCTGAGTACGCAGTATTCTGATCCATATGTCAATATTGGGTAATATTGTAGTATAAAATGTGATACTTATGTGTTTGAGTTAAAAATATTATTATATATATATTTTTCATTATTTTGAAGATAAAAAATGCATCTGCAAATTGATGATTTTATATTTTCGTTTGTATCAATATTATAAATCCCGGTCCGTTAAACCCACCTAAGACACCCAGTTAAGACACCTAAAAGATAATATTATACTTCCTATTATTTTTATGTTTCTTAGTGAACATTAATTATTTAAGTATGGCGACCCACCGATTTACAAACAAACTTCTAAGATAATTACTGTCAAAAAAATAGATTACTTACAATTTATTATTTTCAATAACAGCAAAGAAAATAGATTAACAATTTATTTAACTCATTCTAATCGTACTATAATTGTTTATGACACAGAATATAGCACTGTTATATAATCCAATAATCTGCACCAGAATAAATAGCTTCGGAGTTCGCTTTGAATTTAATTTGAAATCCTTCAAAAGCACATTGTATAATGATTCAAGGTTGTTCAAATGGATACGGCCTTCACTCACTCCTCTCACTATTATTATTAATTCCCTTATATCCATCTACCTATATAGTATTGTACTTACATACTATTTACTAGCATGGTTATTATGTATAGCGCCTTAAAGCTTTTTATTTGCACTTAGGCATATAAATTAAGACTGGTTAAAGAACATGCAACGCATACTTTAGAATAATTAATTTATACAAAAAGTGTGTGTGTTTTTTTTAAAAATAATTATATTACATTGTTTCTATTAACACAGCTGATAAAACAAAATAACACGCAAATAAAAAAATCAGTTTTGTTTCATATCCAAAACAACATAACGTGAACATTAATATCCAGTCAAACTAGACAGTGTAGGTATATGAATTGAAAAAAGACCCCCAATAGATTGTAAGAAGTGCAAATAATTACATTGTAGAAATAATTTATTAATATTAAACGCCAATTTTATTTTACTGATAGTCGTGTTATTAGGATTTTGAATATTTATAATGTGTTATTTTTATTGTAGTTTTCAACTCTGTAACTGCCATATATTAGTTTTGAATTAATTGAGTTTAAATATTGAAGCTAATACCCCGTTTACACGTGCATGAATTTACAGTACGTATTATCGCGGCCGTAACAAGAAAATTGACGTGTTAACATGTGTTATCAAGCAGTTGCAAAATTGCATGCATGAATCAAAAATGTTTGGAATTTTCTGAATTTGCATGCGGCAGTTGGGATTTTTTCGATCTGCGCCTACGCAGTAGAGTGATAGTGGCGAACCTATCGGCAAAAAAACGAACTACATCATGGAGAGACTCATTTTGAGGTTAACTGATTTTTACAACCTGTCAAATAGTACCATAAAATGATAACATCGCGTCTCGCTTACTATTGAAGAATGAGATTGGAGAAAAAGTCGGGACTTTTACGTGTAAACAATAATTATTATCACGATAGTTTAAAATACACACTATTACTGCCAGTAAATCCATGCATGTGTACAGGCGCTATAAAAATATTACATGCAATGTTGATATATATACGGTATGCCGGGTATGGTAAAAAGTATTAATATGATTGATAATAATTACAAGATAAAAAACTTTTTATATAAAACGTTTTTAAATTTTCTGTTGAATTATTATGCTCAATATGCTCAAACTTGTACTTTATACGAAGTAAATAAAAAACAAACAAATATAGAATACCGAAATGTCATTTTGACATTTTATTTTAATTTCCATAGTAACGCACGTATATATTCATAGTTTAGTTGCTAGGACCACCCCCCTTAGCAACCAATGATAGTATTTTATTTTTTACGGATTTTTCTGAAATAACTTTCCATACAAAACAGAATTAACTTAAAATGAATTCAATTCTGCTTAAAGATGGCTAAAAGTATTAAAAGAATGCATTGGCATCGTGTTCTGATATATTCTAAAAGTTTCAAATGTGCTAGTCGGAAAGTTAAATAAAAATCGATTGCAAGATTTGTACTGTACAAGCAACCATCGGACTAACAAGAGTACGAGCTAATAAAAACGTTGTAAAAAAACGTTGTAAAATATGCCAATACCAGCTTAAGGGAGACAAAAAGTAAGTACATTTGTTATAAATTATTATGACATATTCATAAAAACCAATATTCTTTACATCACAATTGGTAGGTACAATAATACGATAAGTATTTTTAATAAACACATAATGCAATTGTTTACTCTTTTTAAATTACTTTCCCTACATTCTATTTTTAAAAATACATTCTTGTTTTTGTCAATTAAAAATACTATTTACTTAGTTAGTTAGTCAGTAAAATAATACTAGTTACTTTATTAGTTAATAATACTATTCACTCAAGACATCGTGTATATTTTCTGGATATAATTGAATATTTCTACTAATCTAGAGATGGTTGCTCTGTCCACTATTCAACTTTAACGACGATTTCATAAAAGAAAAGCATAATTATATTGGCTAATTTGGCGTATAAATTGAGAAAACTAGAAAATATTACACAAATCCATTAAATAATATCGTCTAATATTTTGTCGTAGGTACGCGATACCGTAATCTGTGAAAAATACAAAATTCTTACATAATTGAACGGAATTATTAACTGCACGCAATTTCAGCAAAAAAAAAAGAAAACAACCATGTTTATCTGTATTACACAGTAAAATTTCTTATTACTTATTGAGAGTTCGTGTTAAAATAGATTTAAAATATATCATCTAGATTTTGAAAGTACTGAGGTTTTATATCGCGTAATAGCACAACTATCAATTATTACAATTATGATTTAAGAACAGTACAATATTATGACACAGAATAATAATTATTTGCATACTTTTTAGGTAATAAAATAAATAGGTAGGTACTTATATTTTGACTGCTTTTTAAGGTGTGCGGTATCAGTACTTATTTCAAGGATTTTTGTCCCATTTTTAGAAATATGACAAGCATTTAAATCACACATTAATCTTACTTCCTTCTAAGCTAATAATATGCTTTATTTTATCTTGCCGAGCTCTAATTGATTTAAAAATATCGTTGCTATGAGATTTGTTTATACCTATTTCTCTTATGATCTACCTACGCCAAAAATAGAGTTATATAATTCAGCAGGACTTTTGAGTATGAATCATTTTCATGTCTCCATTGTGATTTATGTTAGTCTGATTTTTATAATTCAAACCTTTAATTGTGATTCAAATAATTCGTCTATTAACAGATTAAATACCCCAGTGCATGCGCTCAAGCACTCAGTAAATGAACTTCTCCGTTTTATAATTTTATGTCTTCATTTTATTTTACTTTCTTGGTTTATAACTATTATATCATTATCCTCATCAGCCGAGGATGACCCACTGATACAAGATCAACTCAACTTTGGTCCCTAGTTCTTCACTACCATAACATACATCCACCAAACTTAACTATTAACCAAGTTTGGAGGTAGATGAGGTAGTGGGTTTATTTATCGTTACAATAATACAATACCAAGATGACAGCGTGAGATTATAATCGCGGGTAATGAACTGAGAGACTTTATTCGAGTGGAATGATAGTTGTCTATGTCGAGTGAAAAACTCGTGACAATAATAGTGTATCGCGTGATAGACTCGATGAGTGAGTGAGGATTTGTGGATTGTCCTTCCAATTTATACAAATGCAGTATATATATTACAAGTTATATTATCGCAATTAACAAATTATAACAGACCCTCCTCATCTAGTTATGATTTAAGAAATGCTGACTATTATTATCGCTCTATTATTTTGTTTTGACAACAAAATATACATATTAAAGTGTGTCACTCATTTAATTCTGGGTGATATGATTGCTATACAGGTTTTCATAGGCATCTCTCCGCTTGTTTAGTACCCCTTGTATTACACTTAATCGTAATATGCTATTTTATTTTAGTGTATTATATTTTCAACTGCTTTTATTTTAATAACTATCATATTATGTATTCTCATTTGTATGTAAATTTTAATAATATAATTATAAAGTTCACGTACCATATAATATAAAACCGGCTTGTTTTAATTATAGTTTGAAAAGACAAATTTGGCATCAATGAAAGTGGCGCATCTACCTTCATTATGCCGTATCCACATTGGGAAAAAGTTGCTGGCAACCTCATTAAATTTCACGACAATTATCATAATTTATGTGACCATCAAATATTTTAATCGAAATTTAATGAGGTTGCCAGCAACTTGTTGCCAATGTGAACACCGCTTTAGATAACATATTTCAATTGTTCGGTCATATTTTTAGTATAGATTCAAACTCCTAGATAAAGTGGTGATCACTAGTGGCATTAGAGAAAAGACGTCAAACAGGTATACATCTTTTAGATACAATAGTATTATCAAGAAAACTAGACTGGCAATGGTTGAAGCAACTAAATCAGTGCAGATATATGGAAATTATTATAAATATAAATGTGGCTGTCATCGGATTCCCAAATCTTATTTATAATATTATTTATTAAATATTTATTTTCACGTAAAATCAATCAGTATCTATTTATAATATTATGGTTTTGTAATGTTATGAGACTGCGGATCTGTAATTTGATAAAATTACAAATAAATGTTACGTATTTCATCATAATTTCAAAATATTATTTCATAGTGTACATATGTATAAATACCGGGTGAGAATTGATTGGACATCTCACTCTATTTTCGTGAAATACATATCTCACCGAATTGCCGTTATGCCTATTAATTATATTGCATCGATTGTACCCTTGTAGTTATTTGAATCAGTTAATAAATTCTCGCCTCCTCCATAAACATGAACTAACAAGTACTACCTACCGTCTTTCATCTGCAATACCTATCAGAATACCACCTGTATAAAAGAAAACAACACTTATACTAACACAAAAGATAGGAGCATATGAAGCTAATATTATAAAATGATTACACTATGATAATATAATAAAATGATTTGTTGTTCAATGTACAATTCATTTTAAGTCCTTGAAATGTTTTGTCCATTAATATCTTAGATCCGTCTCTATATTGATTTATATTGAGATATGAATACCGGATCTTTGTATGTAATATTTTATAGTCATGCTGAGCGATATACTAGCTGCTCTTTACATACATATATAATAAAGAATTGACGTGATAATTATTGACTTCATAAAGTAAGAGAATGTGAATCGATCAGACTTGTTGTAATTAAATTATAGAAAATACAATGTACCTACGTGTGTGCATGATGTATTAATTTTATTGATAACCATCAACATGTTGCTTTTATTTATTATTCGATTACAATAATTAATTGCTATTTTAAATCTTTTGTTTTCATATTTAATTATATTTAGACTAGACATATTGTTTTTTTTACCATGTCCGATCTTAACAGCGTCATATTATGAGTCTCCACCGAGTAGAGGTTTGTATTAACATATTTTGTTTTTACGAGAAATATCGTCACTGTATAGACCAATTATTGCCGTAACCTTTTCAACTCACTTTTTACCAAAGTGACATTTTGATGGTAATGGATTAATTGCATACTAGTACATGAACTGGCCAAGTATCATAAATCCCAAAAAAATATTTGATATCAAACTTATTCAAAACTATTTTTTAAGCCATTTGTAACTTGTCAAAAAATATTCCAGCAAAATGCTGTAACCGTCTCTAAACGTAAGCCACAGGGTAAGTACAGAGTAAACCACTCAATTTGTAATAAAATAATATATATATAAAATAATAAATGTTACATATTATATAAAATAATAAGTAAATCCAATGTCAATGCCAACTTCCTAAACAATTTTATATTTGAGGGTTACGCTACTATTATGTTCTTACGCTACTACTCTGACTCGTACACAAATTGAAAAATAATATGTGTACTTGCCATACCCAAGAGTCAAACCTGAGACTCACGACGTTATAAGCCAATGCTTAGACCGCATGGCTATCGTGTGTGTATGAATATTGGTAATAGTATGGGTATATTGTTATGTACATACAAAAAATCAAAAACCTCTATTTATATCAGAGTTTCAGTTTTTTTAACCGCCTTATGAAAATCCCCATAATAGTCGGTCATAAATTATACATTGAAAATTAAATTTGAAAACAAACTAATAAAAATGTGATGTTTATTCATACACAAGCATTACGTATCACCATTTGAATACATAAAATTACCTATACTATACAAAAACTCTACTGAAAAGATATACAATTTCGGAAATCGTGTAATCTTCTTTTGTCTCTCAGTACCCCTTGAGATTGGTAACAACCCCAAAGGGAGCATTAACTCATTATGTGTATACCTGATATCCCGATAGACTTTAAAGTTAATATTTTTTCAAACAATTTGACTTTTGGTTTATTGGAAGAATATTTCAGTAGTTGCATGGTAATAATAATAGTACTTATAATATTTTTTTTATATTTCTTTGGTTTTACATTGAATTTCAAGTAAATCTCAAGTGTCTGAAAAATAGAACAAATTCGTAATTATGATATCCAAAAAAATAAACAGATGGACTTTTTAATGCATCAATAAAAATATTAGTAGCCCACGTACATTAAAAATTGCTTTCCATCCATTATAATCACAAATTACCAAAAAAAATCTCACTTACCAACTGTTTCAAGACAAGATAAGTAATCGTTTCAAGGCCAAAGTCAAATTAACTTTTAATGCAATAAAGTAAATTAAAATCGTCATGGCGAAACTTTAATCTCATGATGAAATTTCATTTTTCATCAGAATGTCTGATCTTGAACGAAATTTGTGATGTATGTTGATAAAACGTCAGTATTATATCAAACTTTTTAAGAAATTCACTGTATTGAGTAACATACTTTTCTTAAGGGAATATCATTATTTTTAGCATTCTACTTTAGAAGTAACAAAATCTCAAAACTCAAACATACAAATCAACGAAAAATCAACGTTTTATTATTAATATTTTTGAAAACACCTCTGTGAGGCCATGATCGACAGGCCACTCATATAAATTTTGCGAGTTATCTCGCCCAACTTTAAACTAAAATTACTAGCCACTGTCGATTGATTTGCATAATCTAAAACAATATATACATAGTTATATCTGTTTAAATAATTATGAATTACTAAGCCACAAATTATCGGTATTAATGCAATTGTAGTAAGTGCTTTGCTCTATATTCAACGTGTGTCGTTAAAAATCAGCGGCCTGTCAGATACTACCATAGCAATATCATAAGGCATAGAAAAAGTTGCAATAAATGTACCTAATAACATCCTATAATATCTTTACAGTCATATTATTAACTATGTATCATAAACTCTAAATAAATATATTGATTCTTATAATATTTAGTTTTACAGTTTTCCATTTGAGTTTGAATAATTCAATTAGGATTATTTCAAAGTTCTTCTCATTTGTAAAACATCCCTTATTATTAGACTCGACGCAATTTTTAAAAATCTATAATAAAACCGAAATAAATTATCGTATAATCACAAAAGAAATATTACAACTTTATTAAACAGGATGGGCGCTGGACAAATATGATAATCCAGTAGTAACCGCAGGTAAAGGTAAGAGTTTGGTTAGGAATTAGAATAGAAATAGGAAATAGGAACTGAACTATTGGAAGGAGCTTGTAAATACATATTATATTCAGTAGTAGATTGAAACAGACTAATGATTATGACAAAAATGAAAGTCACCGTTGCATCGTATCGATTTAATACGTTAATAAATTATATTTTACGTACACCCGATAATTTAATTTGGTCAAAGCTACATACCAATTTAACTTATACAGTTATACAGGTGGGAAAACTACTGATAGAAATCACACTGTTCTATCAGTCGTTTTTGTAGTCGAAAATCAAAACTACATATCTGAGTCGTCATTGCGTATTTGATGAACTACGCCAAGGAGATGGAATACTATCATATATTATAGACAAATCTATTAGCTACTTTATTCTGATAGTCAGTGGCGGCTCTAGCATCTTTTAGTAAGTGGGGTCAGATGGCGTGAAATATCTAATAAGTACCTACCTAATCAATATTATTCAAAGCGTAAAAACATATCTTTTTTAGCTATTACTTCATCGTCATATGCCTCCTGAGTTCGAAAGAATCTTATTGCTACAAGAAAAACAAAATAGTCTTTTCAAGGATACACTTGCCGTCAACCATGTTTTTTGGTAAACTGTTCGGAGGTTAATGCTTTTTTTGTTTTGATTAGTTCATACACAATAACTAAATCTGTTGGTGACTGGTTGGTGAGGTCCTAATCGTTTCACTTCTAGTTTGTCTTCAAATGTCAATGCACTGAACTTATATTTCAATAAATGAACCACCTCATTCATCATAATACCTAATATTATTTATCAAAATTATTTAACTAACGTGAAATTCATCTATCCACAACTAGTACATTACAATTATTAATATTTAGGTAGGTAGGTAATACAAATTAATATTGATTTAATTAACTGAAATAGCACATACCTACTCTTTTTTATTATCATTCAAGAAAATATTATAAATTATTATAATATGTATTAACAAATATATTTTAAAAATTAAGGAGATAGATGACATATTTGATCACTTACTGGCAAACTAAACTAAACCGATGGGTCATGGGATATGAATTTACAGCCGACCGACAACGACCGACAAGTATAACATAATATATTATAAACTCACACTTATGCAAGACCAGGTATTTACTACAGTGTCCCCGGTCCAGCATCGGTACATGCGGATAAAATGTGCATAGCACGTGCAAAACGGCCTACAGATGTACGCATTGTTCAGCTTCCTTATGAATTTTGAGAATAACATTGCTTTGATTTTAAAGGGACCACCGAATTTCGACCCCAGAAGTATCGTTGTATTGTACTATCAGCTACTATGTAGGTAGAGCCAAAACTTACATAGAGCATTAGGGATGGGCCAAGAAACAAGAATCAAGGATGGGCAAACAGTACAAATAAAATATTATATAATTAATTAATTTATACAAAATCAATTTATTATGGTAGGAACGTATAACATGAATATTCAATTGAATATTGACTATATAATGATGAGGGGACCGGGGTCTGTCCCCTAGGTACCCAAAGGAAGAGCCGCCCCTGCTGATAGTATCATATTCTATTACGTTTTCAAAACTATAACCTACGTGGATGGCCAAGAAATAATTGACCGACCAGAAATGTATCCTTTTAGAACCTGACATGCGAAGCAAACATCTCGTAAAATAGCAAATACATGAGACCACAAAAATTTACGGCGATTAAATGGCACGGCCCAGGACTGATAGCATGACGGCATAGAATATACCGGACTGGAGACGATGACTTTAGAAGGCTAGGGCCCACCCTTAGTTGTTGCACCACGTGTGATCTGTAATGTGGTTCTTATAGTCAAATACTATTTTTTCTTCAAAGATCCTCTAACAACAATACAGGTAATTTATCTAATATTTAACACATAATATAAAATGGTAGTTTAATTATTAGTAAAATACATGCTCGATGTGCAGTGGGTTTGAATCTCATAATATGTATTCAAGGGCTTTTCTAGTGTATATGTTTCTGGGAGTAATTTTTGCAAGTTCTTTATATTTAATGAGTAATGTTAAAGGTTTAAATTGTTGTGTTTTTTTCAGTCTTAAATAAAACAATATTTAATTGACCATATTATAACATATCGATGATTTATAACATTTTATATGGTGTATCGTATAATTGTACTTAGATATTTTAATACTATAATTTCAAGGTAAATCTTATAAAAAATGCGTTAACAACGACTAAATTAATAAAACAATTTATTTTTCTCAACATAATAAACTGATTTCTACGTCCCACTGAAAAATTGAGTAGTTATTTAATTTTCATTGTACGTCAGCAATGCTTGCAAATTGATATATTCTCCCAGAATATTAATCGCACGATAAAGTGCCTATAATAAAAGTGTTGTGCTGTGTTGAAATCTCTGTTAAATAACATGTAAGCAACAATTGATAGTAAATTAACATGGAAAAAGTCTTGTAAAAATTCCCAAACAAAGGTTCATTGTGGTAGTTGGGAATTATTGTCATAATGGCTTCCTAATATTTGTTTGTTAATAATTATTATTAAGAGAATGTATTTTTTTCTTATCGAACGTGGGAAGTTAAGCAGTTCGTGTGTAATTAATGGACTATAAAAAAACTTATGGGTATTGGAGTATGAGTTTCTAAACAAATAACTCTATTAGTTTGCTAAGATTTTCATTAAATTTACTCATATCAGAGATTTGAGCAATTAATTACTTTTGTTAATAAACAGTATTTCAAATTTTAATTTTAATCTAGGAAACTACTTAATTTATTATCTTTTAATTTAAATACTTCCCAAACTTATTGTATAATAGGTATATGATATAGATTTTATATTTAAACTGACGATAATGAGGCCTTCAATCTTATAGACAATCTGGTTACTGAAGTTTTGATTTTTAAACTGTATTTAGTGATTAAATTAATATATTTTTAATAAATTTGGTAGTAATTACAAAGTAGTTTATAAATTATCATTAAATCAATTCTGATTCATTCATATTCATGTTTTAATAAACCAAAACACATAATTACATAAACCTCTAGAAAGGAAATATAATAAAAATAATTATTAAAATGATCGAGTGGCTTTCGAACACACAACAATCGTGTGTCGAGTGAGTACTTTAACATTTTAACCTACTAACTATAACTGTTACCTTAATTTGGTCATATACTTGAGTTGGTAGCTTAACTGGAAAGTCAATCAGTCGCTTGCGATAAATATTAATTCCAATCCTACTTGATCCAAGATTTTAACAATATTTCTAAGAATTTTCTTAATTATGACTATTTCAATGAAAAATTTTACACTCTTAAATGCTGAAAATGTTTACTGAAATATTATTAATTTCACGATATTTGTGAAATTTTTATCAACAGCTCATATTTATAATTGATTATTTTATATTCTGATTACGAAAACATAAATTTCAAAAAATATATAAATAATGGAGTTCTTCTACGTAACCGTGAGTTCAATTAATTAACAATCAATTTGATCTTAGTTGCTTCTTAAGTCTCTTACATAAATGTTTAATTGGATTTTAACGCTCGTATAAAATGATACATAGCTCATTAAAATATCCTTCTAAGAAAATAGTAAATTTACAAATTTAATTGAATTACTAAATAATCATATATACAAGATATTTAGTCATAGGATTAAATATTATATATGTTGTTTATTTATTTCATTACGTAAACAATAATTTTATTTCCTCTAACCTGAACCACTTAAATAATTACCTATTAAACCTTTCAAGCAATGTAATATGTAAATTTATTAAAACTTTCTATTACATTTGAATCATTATTAGTTTCAATCAGAAGAAGCAAGCTTCAACATTAATATTTATTATGATTTATACCGCAAGATGAATAGTATTAAGTGTTATGAAGACAAATTAATTTACTTTCTTTTGGACGTTGCGTTATAGATATTTATTCATTTTTTATTTTATATGATATTATTAATTTGATTTAAATAATCGTTTCTTGAGAAGTGTTGAGAGGTATTGACGTACAATTTTTGGCATAATTTTGACAGAGATCGGATCGGCAACTTTCAAAGCTTCTGAAACTTTTATTATTAACCATTAATTGCCTGATAACAAAATAAATAATTGCACGAATCTTAGGGCAATATGAAAAAAAATACTATTATTTCACCCACATGCGTCTTGTAGAGAAATATAAGTAAATATATTATTCAGCTATCAACAAACCCTTAAATTACCATCAAAACGAGTCTAGAAAAACCGGGAAATTACCTTTTAAGCCAAATTTCTCCCATATCCGTCAATATTTTAATAATAATTCGTAATCCCAACGTAGTCATCAGTGAAAAAGAAAATAAAATTAAGTTTCATTCCTAACGACAAACAAAATGCTCATGGTATTTTAACAATTATTAAATAAACTTTCATCTATATTTTTGTTACTTTCAAAAACATCTCTTTTTATATTGTGTAATAAAAATATACCTAGTATTTAATTGACCAGAATACATGGTTTTAATTAAAGTCAAAACAAACCCTCCGATGTACTCCTTTCAATATCAACAAGCAGAATTCATTTTTTTAAGCCAGAGTCGTTTATAATATTATGTTTTATGTTATATAAAAGAATATGACCTGTATGAATGTACCTGTTTTATTTATAGTTAAAGTAAATAATAATCTATGACAATATATTTTAGGTAGCCATTGAATAATAAAGACTTTTTAACAGTTTACTTAGACGAATCAATCCATAATTATGTTCAATAATTTTGTTGGTATTATAAATATATAATTTTGTTTCACGAACTTACATACATAGTATTAAATTCTAAAACACAAGTAGTATCAACACATTATTGTTGAATGCACATTAAAGAATATAATCTGTTTATAACGATACATTTAGTTATGCTCAAGAGTAGGTAATACATATGTACAACAAGTATGTAATAACTTAATAAGCTGAAAAAAACTCAAGATTTATTTGTATGTATTTACTTATTTTGTACCAACGGTAGAGTAGTGAGAGAATATCTTCCTCTCAAGCCGTGTCATTTGGGAATGGGTGAAAAGAATAGTATAGTATAGAGCAAATTATTTCACTGATTGTAAACTCAAATCCTTCAAAACCGTAAAAGATATTCTGTAATCTGTATTAATGCATCTTATTTATGACGAAACAACGTAGTAATTAAATTTAAAAAATATCTATCTTTCAGTGTAATGGTGATTCTGCCTTCGGCAGCACAATTAGTGATATGTTTTTAATAAGTTTGCGTTGGAAATCATAATGACATCTACATATTATTTCAGATGTTCAAGTGTACAGTTTATTCGGGATTAGCTCGCAAAGATAACTCAAATTATTATTTTTTCCCCTTAAAATGGCAAATGTATTCTTAAACATTGGAGACAAAAATAATGTAATACCTACTAATTAATTGTTACTGTGATTTGAATAATATGCTCTTTTAAGTCGTATAATAGTGCCATTATAATAATATATGATTATTAATGGTCAACATTAAAGGAGCAGTCCAAAAACTATGAGTAGTGCAACATTGTACAAAAAGATGCATGTTGGATATAACTCGTAAATACCATAAAATAAATTAATAAACGGACGTGATAGAGGTTGCTAAGTGGATGCAATAGTAATGAGCCAGACATATCACTCAACTCGAATAAGTCGAATCAATGGTCACTAAGCAATTATTGGGCCGCTCAGCAAAGCTATTGTATACAAACGATGGCTATCGACAGTAGTTTACCATATTTATCTATTCAGAGGTTAATTATTACACTAAGTTAACTGTCTAAACTGTTAAAAAGTGCTATATTTTTATAGCCCCTCTCTAGGCTGTGTTAACTTTTAGAGCGAGATATACAGTTTTTACAGTTAAGACGGCTAATATATTGTACAACATTATGTAACCTCTTTTATTTTAATAATAATTATTATAAATTAACCGCCTTGTGTATAAAATAGCTATGCTGACCGCCTCTGCGTCAACAAGTTGTCATTTTGGCTACCAGGGACCGAAAGAGCGATATAAGTCAGAAGAGGCCTTCATTCATCAGTAATTCGATCCCAGTTCATGATGATAATATAATTTATTAGTATATTTAAGAGATAATATTGTGTATCTACATAAAAAACAGCGCGTATTTTTTGTTCCTTTCAAATAAAAATATATTATACTATATTATAAAAGTGTCTGTTTATTCATGCGGTATTTTTTTGTATGATGTATATTCACATCACAATATAACAAGTAATTTTCCGTCCATGAACTTGTATAACTGGTAAATTATAAATAATACTAGCTAAGATGCAATCATGCATGTATAAATAAGCAAAAAAAGAAACTATCCAAGTAAAGATTTTCCAGCAATCTGTCAATGAGTATCAACTGCCAGCAGTGTTACGAGTGGCTAATGACTAGAAAAAATATATCAAGATGTGTAAAAAAATCACTTTCGCTTAGTATTAAAACTAGTGTCGTATTACAGCCATGCCAATAAACTGTGTAATACAGGTTTTAGTCGGTTGATTTAGTTTTGCTCGGACAGAGTCGTTTTATTACAGCATTTTTCTTGATAAAAATGAAACCTGTCGTTGATCGTGGAAATTCTTGTTAAATTAACACGATTTACGGAAACTGCCTGATATGAATAATAAATAAAAAAAATATATTGATTGACTGCATTGATTTATGTGTGAATGGTCAAAATAAAATTTTGCAATCCAATTTAACTTTATTATAAAATATAACTTTACTTTTAACGTTTTTTATACTTAATTACCAATATAATAAATAGTAGTGTTTGATCATGTCTCTAATAATTGTTGAATGAAAATACTCATTTTAATACAAGTATGTTATTTTAATGAATCTAATAAGCAAGACATTTTAATCTTTAAATGTTTTATAGTATTCCACAGCAATCAATCTGATCAATTCAGATGTTTGTGTTCCAGTATCTTCGGGAACTATTTGCATATATGCATATGAAAAATAAATACCTTACAAATAATATTACTGTTTTTATACTAAATTAATAGTATTTTAAAATAATATTATTAATTAGTAAAATAATTGCCCAGATATTTCTTATCGATTAAACATATTAATGGCCGGGTGGTTACGCGTCAGGCTTATGATGTCACAGTTACTAGATTTGAATACAGTGTCTGGTAAAAAGTTCACGTATTGTTTTTCAATGTGTGGTTGAACCCATAGTATAGATTTGATAAATTTGGTTAAGAACCATTTCTCTTAAATCAAAAATCTTTTAATACAACCTTCAATCTATGAAGGTCTATATTAACTTTTTAGAATTCAATATTCTAAAAGACAACTATTGATTTAGATAGTTGCTTTAATATTAAGTGATAATACACATGATTCAATACAAAATAAAGTCCGTAGGTAAATCAAATTTAATCTACTTTTTTTTCGACCATGCCCGATCCTAATAAGATCATAAGGGCCTCCACAGAGTAGAGGTTTGTATTAACAGATTTTGTTTTTTTTACGAGAAATGGATGTCAGCCACTTGCTCAACCTATTAGGTCCATACCCTGACACAAACACAAATTGAAAAACAGCATGTGTACTTGCCAGATCCAGAATTCGAATCTGAGATCCACGGCGTGATAGTGCAACGCTTAAACCGCGCGGCCACCGTGGGTGCAATCTACTTTTATTATCCCAAAAAATATTTAGAGCCTGAAGATAATAAAAACTAAAATGTTGCTAAAAACGATTCCTAAGGAATAGCATAAAACTATCATTGATTAAAAGTTATATTCAAGTAGCCTAAATGAATAGTATTAAAGGATACAAGAATATATGTCTCATTCTCTGTCATTATAAACACTGTAAACCCATATACTTTGCATTATAATGTGAATCTTATGAAGCTTCCATTTCTTATTAAAGAGACACATTTTACTTTTCATATAAAAGTAGCTAAATACCACCAAAAAGGATAATAATTTAAAAATGTAGAATTAATTTTCCTTAAAAGGTGTTGGAAGCATCATTTTATCGATGGACTATCACTTTGTAGGCTGTACCATAAATTATTCAATGGCCGTAATAGTAATTAGATAATATATTCTCTTAACGTTTTAACTGTCACTGATTGGTATTATACGACGAATTCTAACCATTTCACTAAGAAAGTCGGTAGAAAATCGTCTTATCTAAATCAATTTTCACCGACCGTTTTATGGTCGTACATTTCGCGCATATAAATTCTCAGGCTAATAGAATAATAAATAAGAACTACACTATTTTAGCATGTTTTAATGGGTAGATGCATACATACTTTATTAAGATGTTAATCTATCGTTGTTTTCATTACAATATATAAAGTTTTCGATAACAATAATTAAATGTCACTAAAGAAATATCTGAAGAAATTTTTGACTAATTAGCCTATACTTTTCTTAATGATACCTACGTAACATATTAGAATAAATGCATTTTTATTGAATATTCTTAATTTGAAAAATATTATCTCGAATGTCACCCAATATTAATGGAATGTGAAATAAAACCTCAGTGTTGTAAATAAATTTTGTATAATATATTATATGTTTCCTGCCCGAATTGTGATGATAACAATTTGAAGTCACATTCGATAAAAGTATTAATTTTAAGATACATACAAAACTATCTTTCAAATCCATTATAATAGAGTTCTATCACGTAAATCCTATTTCAATTATCTCTTTTTCTTTTTTTCGAATATGGATGTTTCTGCTATATCCTAAATCCTCTAAATGAATTTATAACAATGTATCATAAATCTGAAATTTTAAACTCTTAATTAAGACTTTAATATTAATTATATTTTTATACACAAATATTTCACGTTAATTCTTACATTTGATTCTACGGTATTTGATCCTACGGTATTTGCCGCTCTTTGACAGTTAAGTAGGCAACTTAGACGATTCTTGTCAACTCTAACTTGATATAGATCATATATTAGATTGGGGCAGGTGTAACAAACTGGACTTGAATATTGAGAAATGCAATATTTTATTGTTTACCAAAACCTCAGGAATATTTTTTTTTCTAGTATTCAATGCATGGCAGAGATCTCTCACAAATACCATCTTTAAGGGATCTTGGCATTACGTTTGACAGTAAACTAACGTATAGTGGTCATATGAATACATTAATAACGTGAATACGTAACCAAAGAGTATTATAATACTACATATTCTCAAATATAATATGTACTTTGAATACAATAATATACAGATGTTAACTTGTTGAAACTAGTAAATAGAGAAATGACTGTTTTCAAGTTGTTTTATTTCCCGGTAATAAAGCTTCCACAATTCTTGTCCTGTCAAATGATACTACCTTTTGATGAGAAAAACCTGTTATAAGCTCAGTGACAGCTTGCATCTAAACAATTACTTGCATTATCATTGTATACTACGTCAATACTACTTAAGGTCAATGCCATTAACGCTCGTTCAAGATATTGTATCATAGAATCGTGTTAATAATTACGAAGATCAATTAAAAAATCAATGTTGAATGAAATCTTTCGCAGGTTGTATTCAGTACCAATTTTATTAATAGGAGAAACGTTGATTTCGATTTCTATCGGTTTGTTATTTATTACTCTGATTATTTGTCTATTAAAAATACAGTTAAACATAAATGAAAATATATAAATTTGGAATCGTTTGCTAACATCACCAATCCATTACATAAATGAAACCTCGTATCTCTATGTATTTATAGTTACTTCTCAAGAAGAATAGCATAGTAACTACACTTAATAATATCTACTAATTCTAGTATCGTTATGTTATTGTTTACTCTATCAGTGGATCTATTCCATACACAAGGCGGCTATTAACGGTAGTTCATCAAATTTATGTATTGAGATATTTTAATTGTTACAATAAGTTAGCCGTCTAAACTATCAAAACTGTCTATCTTGCTCTTAAAATTAACATAGCTAAAGCCGCGTTGACACGGTCCAAGTACGATCCAAGTAGACTTGGATAGGAATAATTAGTATGAAGACGTCTCATCCAAGTGACAGCTTCATAGTATGTATTCCTATCCAAGTGCATTCGTATGTGACATCTTCATACTAATTATTCCTATCCAAGCTACTTGGACCGCGTCCTACTCATCCAAGTTAACTTGGATAGGAATAAATAGTATGGAGCTGTCACTTGGATAGGAATAAATAGTATGAAGCTGTCACTTGGATGAGACATCTGCATACTAATTATTTCTATCAAAATCTACTTGGATCGTACTTGGACCGTGTCAACGCGGCTTAAGAGAGGTGCCGTTAAAATATAGCATTTTTTGACAGTTCAGACGGTTAACTTATTGTAACGATTAACCGCATAAATACATAACTATGATAAACCACTCATGATAGCCGCCTTGTAAATAGAATAGATGCGCAGGACACTTTCCATTTAATTACTGTATAATGTTTATAAGCTCAATATATATATATATATATATATATATATATATATATATATATATATATATTATATTATATAAGTAATTATAAAATATTTATTGAGTGTTCAATACGTTCACCAATTTGAAAAAAATCCAGTATATCCGTAATTTTAGTTCACGTATAATGTCTTGTGATAACTCACGCACTATGAAATAAAATAATGTTTTTAAGACGTATATTGACAATCGAATGCTTATAATATCATTAAAAAAAACAATACTTAAATGGTAATGGATTTTAACTTAAGAATCTAATTTTTTTTTTGAGTAAACCAAAAGCAGAAAATTATTTGCCTAGATTAAGCAATAATACAAAGAAGTGGATGCATTTTTGGGTAGATAATCTGTTTAGTGCTTACACCAAAGTATAGAGCGACAATATACCAGACGGATATAATAATATATTCAATGATGTCTAATCTTCGTTAAGATAATGGGACACAAAGATTTAAAAAAAGCAGTTACCTAGCCATACATTATTTTACTTGTTGCAATATTGGCATATTATTTATAGATATGATTTTATAGTACCTACCTACTCAAATAAAGTCGAGAAAGTATCCAGCTACAATCTATACTTTATAGCTTTTTTTTATTTTAAATTAAACTCTATATCACGTTATGAATTTAATAAACCATCGTTTATTGATTTATGAATAACACTTACCGTGGATTTATTTTTAAGAGATTATTTTTAATTTAATCGTTTACAGAAGTGGTAGATTCTGAATCTCTAAATATATTGACTTGAATGCATTAATTAAATTTAACAAGTAATAATTTGAAATCGAATTTATATTGGAATTATATGACCCATGTGACTATACAGTGAAAATAATTAATGTTTTTCAATAATATCAAACTTTAATAGGTATATTCTCATAATAAAAAATCAATCATAGTAATAAGTAAATTAAATGTTATACCTATTATTACGATAGCAACGTAAAGAAAAGTTTACTTTACTAATGATATAATATAAACTCTTAGAGCAGGTAAAATATATTATAAACCGTATCTAAAAGAATACTTTGATTAGTGTAGGTATCACTAAGTTAAAGATCGTGTTAAATCTAAAACAATGATTCTCATTATATAAAATTGATATTGTGATAAATGAGAATTCATTTTTCTCATTGCATCAGTATTAACATAACATAATATAAGGTTATATTGTGAAATGTTTACTAAATTTTCAATTCATCACTCACATCAGACGTATTCCTAAACAAATTAAATATATAAATAAAACTCTAGCAAGCTGTGAAACAGCAATTGTTTTAAGATGTGTGAAACTCATTGAAAAAACTTTTTAATGAGTTTATTTTAAGTTTATATGTAATAATATTATGTAGGTGTTTAGACCTTGATACCTGTCCACCAAGTGTTTATTCATACATTGTTTTTTTAAGCAGTTTTACTGGGCCACATTCTTCGACATTGAGGAAACAAAATATATTTAAATACTCTCAATAATAATTAGTAGTATGTGTCATACTTATTTTCACGTGTGTCTGACGTGTTATAAAGATGAAAACTATACAAATATAATATTAAAGTAAAATTTATAGTACGGTTGAATATTGAATGATTTGTATATAATATTAAAAAAATGAACTAGCAATCAGCATTGATTGTAAATAAAATAAACTGGAGCTCTGTTAAAAATAATTTTGAATTTAAACGTCATACATGAATATAATCATAATGAAATAATCGAATAACCCCGTCAAAAAGAATTGTTATTACGCAGTACTTAACAAAATTCGTGATGACTATTATTATATTATATTATGTATCTCGAAAGTATTTAATGAATGGCGTCAAAACGAATATTATTCATTCAATGATACTTAAATTGTCGCCAAAGTGGAACTAAAAATGGTAATGTAGGTTTCGGCATGGTTAAAAATAATTAAACTATGTTTTTGTTTATGTATATTTCGACACTCTGCCGCTATACAAGTGAATGAAATACATAATTTCAGAACTTTTGTGAGGAATATACGAGTAACCTGTAACGGTTAGTCTGTGAAAATAGTAATATTTACAAGTGAATTTATTCAGTTGATAGGGCTGATGCACATAGACAATACATACAATCCTTTGGTAATAGCTGTACGAGTAAATAGTATTATGAGACTTTAATAGGTATGTAATAGGCAATTAAACAATTCAGTTAGAATGGTTATATTATTCGAAGATTATTTAACATGGAGAATATTAATTTCCACATAACCGACATTTAAAAAAAAGATACGTTAAAAATATTTATTGAACCCATTGTCCCATATGACCAAGATCCAATTACAAGTGAATATTGCAAACAAAAACATGTGAATTTGAACCATTCATAGATTTAGATCCCTTGACCCACAGATCAAAAGCCAAGCATGTTAGCCTCTGCTTCATAGTGAGAACGCTGTGATACTAAGTTTCTCATTACAACTGGAAGCTTACAATATAGTATTATGAAATATATTTCCTTGGACGAGTCGTAAAATTCTAGATTCTAAAAACGTGTAACTGAGGTTTGAATCCCATGTCTGGTAAATTTACATATTTTTCTTCAATACGTGTATGGATTAAGATTGATGATTTAACATTATGAGAGAATGACTAAATTAACTATATAAGTTAAAAATACCTCAATACCCACTAAAAAAAATCACATTTGAAAAAAATACGATGCTCGACAGGAACCTGTATATCCACTGGTATCGCGCCAATATGCTTTAACCAATTAAGCTACTAGCCTCATACCTAATTACGATAATTTAAATTAGTGTAACCTACATAAAATGCTTATCAAATTGCGTTATTATTGACATCGGTATGTTCAATATATGGAATGTTACATTCTCAAATATTGTGAATTCTTCGTTGAATAAAATAAATGGTTTACTAAAATAGCTGTTTAAAATAGAGCCAATATGATTGATATAATTCATTTTAAATATACGTATTTCTATTCTGACACATATTAACAAGGATTTAAATGGACAGTGAAAAATATCTATAACGGTATCAGTTTTATAATCATATTGGCCAATGAACTATCCATTTTTTTTCAAATTAAATACTTGATTAACATTATAAGTAGTAACATTGGTAATAATATTTTATAAAACATCCCATTAAAAAATATATTAAAATTTCCGCTGACTCATATAGATCTAGGACCCGCGATTGATTCCTGCCAGTGTTTTAGTTTTTAATTTATTTATTTAGTGTTAACTGATCAACCAGACATATATCTATGCTTTTATATTGTAAAAGTATCTTTAATGGACTTTTTTGAAATTTTATTATTAACCTATAACTCAATTCATTCTTTGATTTTTTTGTATTAAGCTTAAACACACATATTCATTATGAAAATATGTAGCGGTTTCAAGAGAAAAAACATCTCCGTTATATCCATAAACAAGACATTCGTACGAATCTCTAAAATTATCTCCAAAGAGTTCTATGGACATAGTTAAAAAAAACAATAATTTGGAAAGGCTCATCGTTAAATAAAATATCGGGGATCAACGCGGTATACCAAGTGAATGACGTTACGGGTTTACTCAATGCCTTCAGCTATGCGGACAGTAGAATCCAGAACAGATACAAATTCGATTCTTAACAGTAAAAAATACGACAACTAAATTAATTAAAATAATATATTCCAGATTCAAACCCTTTATTCATGGAACAAAGTACTAGCAATTCAGTTTATCTGCCACAGTATAACCTGAATTTTATATTTATTATAAGTAAATGTAAATAACTTTATTCGTGCCTGATTGGAGGAATAAAAGTTAGCTAATCGCCTATTCTATTGGATCCTTGAACTAGACCAAACGCACATTGAATAAAACTCATGCATTGATTGACTAGAATTGGAATTGAACCCACGAATTCGTATGTATACAAAGATGGCTACTTTACCAACTCGGTCAATATGGGTATTATTATAGAGGGTGTGAGTCAGTGTTGTTGAATAACTTTCACTCGAAGCCTTGTAAGCAATATGAGGCATTATTAAATGCAGTAGTTTATTTTTATCGCCCAAAATGATAATTTTATTTGTTATGATATGTTAAGAAATAAACATGAATTGTGAATATTATTTTTACTATATTTTGAAAATAAAATAAGTTTGGTTTTGTTTGTGATTATTGATTTACGCCATTGATATATTTGAAACAATATTATATACTAAATAAACCATATTGAACCTGCTATTATGTAAATCAAGAATAGTTGTCAAATTATTACCAGTTATTATCAATCATAATTTTTTTGTATGAAAAGTTTTCATATAATTATCGTTCATAAGTACCTACATAAAGAAAGTTGTTAAATTTATGAAAACAGTAAGTTTTTGGAGCATCTACATCACACCTGTTCTACCAAGATAATCATCAATAACAATAATCACTTTGAAACAGTTTCACCATTAACGATTTCTTTTTCATATACGAAAATATTTTTTTGAGTATATATTTTTTGCTAAACTGAAGTAAATGTCAGTTATAATTTCATTTCACAGAACGGGTATCACTTTTTATTGGGGCAATACAATTAATTTATTGAACACACTTTTAAAATAAGACAATATTTTTAACCAATGCATGTACATTAAAAAATATTTTAATGGAAGCTTGTTTTTTTTAAAATAATATAATACATACCTAGTTAATCTTTTCAATTCTAGTTTATAAAACGTGATATATGTATAATACATAATGTACAGTTTAAATAGATTAACTATTAACAATACACTAAAGCAACCATTAACACTTAAATTATCGAAATAACTCACCATTTAGCACTAAAGCCCACACAATAATCTTCATGATGAATGATTTATGTTTCGAAGTTAAAAATAAATTGATTCACTTGCTATAACACTAATCTCCAGGTTACAGGAATCAACTTTTTAACTTGAAGAACTGTAACAAATAAACAAAATATTAGATATTTTGTATACTAATATCACTATAACTACCTAATAAGTAATATTTTATTTCTAACTTATCAAGTATTTTTACAAAAAAAAAACAAGTTTAGCAGTTTTATGAGAAAGTTTTCTTATTAAATAAAATAAGTAAGTAAAAAGTTAAATATTACTTTACAAATAATTTAATTGTTAAGATTTTTTCCGTTATAATGTAAGTTGAATGATTTTACTTTCTAGTAAAATATCTCTTTTTTATAGAATTTATTGTTGTTTTGTATATTTAAAAGTAAAGAATGCTAAAATTTAAAGAAAGATGAGTAAATTTACATTAGATGTAAAAAAAAATATGCTGATTTTCGTTGTTTTGCCGGCTAAATCCGGACAGTGTATGCCATTCCCCCCACCTGGCAGAGGCTTTTAAGGCTATGCCCCGCGAGGCGCCCCCTCTATGCAAAGCCAGAGAAAGGGGCACCGTACAAGACGCGGAGATCACCGACTCCTACATGCAGCATGCGCGGATGCTAAGACTGCAGGAAGCCGAGACCCTTGCGTGATGACGGAATTTAAAAATTCCGCCAAAAAATATTACAAACCAAAATAAAATAGATTAAAAATTATTTAGGATGAATATCTGATGCAGTTGATAAATATTATAATACGATGATTAAAATCTACGATAGCCGTCAGGATTCTAATATCGTGGGTCCCGGGTTCGAACCCCGGGTCTGGCATATTCACATTTTGTTTATCAATATGTGTTTCAGGTCAGAGTTTGGACTTGATAGGATGAGTGAGGCTAACATCCATTTCTCAGGGGAAAAAAAGTGTTATTACAACTTCCACTCTGTGGAGGTACATTTATAATCTTAGGATAGAACATGGGTAAAAAAAATAAGTAAGGTCATAATATTATATAATATCAAGCATCAATGACTGGTGAATACATTGTCATTATCAAGCCCTATTTGAATAAATATCGAAGAATTTTTTAAGTACTTTACTAAGTGACTTAAGTATATCATATTCATTAATAGGTGCATTTATATGCGGTTTCTTCAGAGTTTTATGTTTTAAAAAAATAACTATAATTGCAATTATGAATCCAATATAACACTATTAATGCAAGTATGTTTAACTGATGGTTTAAAATATTATTATTTCACCATTTTAGACAACCAAAATGCAAACTGGCAACAAAACTATGTGTCTCTTTTTTATTTATTTCATAATATGAACACACATTACAAACGGATTTCATGAATATAGTATTATGTACTGATAGATAACAATATTAACATAAACGTAGTAAGTAACACGATAATCAAAAATAGTATCTAATTTATTATATATACCTACAATATATTGGTATAAGGTACCTACCTATAACCGAAATAGTTATCAACTAAAACATAAAATTTGCGCAATTAATTATGAATTATAATTAAAATCTTTCAAGCTGCTATCTCAATTAACAACATTTATCTTATTAAAATACTGGTGATTATTTCAACCTGTTTCTTAGAATATTTACTAGGTAAAATAGATACTTACATAAAAACTTAATCATTATGTTTTGATGTATCATTATAAAAACTAATGCTCACATAAATTATATTGATATATTTAGATAACTGCATGATAACATAATATTCAATGCTTTGAATAATTTTGTTTTAAATATTTTAGATATAGTGTATTTATAATATGTATGAATAAATATTATAATACTGACTCAGCAAACCAACACAATCATATATTATTTACATTATTAAATTTGTGATATTATAACTATCTTGTATATTATTATCAATCTTTTTATAACATATATGTTAATATTTAATCTAAATTATTACTCATTCACAACATTAATAATACTTTATGATAGAGTTCATCAAATATACAATGGCGTTTGAGGAAGGTCACGAGAATTTCAAAATTACCTAACACCAACCGACTTGTAGAATGGATTTTACTTTTAAATATGTAACCACCGCCCTGCTACGCTTTCAATAATGTACATATATGAAATAAATCACATACTTGTATGTATTTTGTACTTACACATCATGACATAACTATTATTTTTTTAAATTTAGATATCTATATTATTTAAATAAATTATTTTCCGCGATTGGTTGACCATTTTTCTGTTATAACAAAAAATGCCCTTGGATATTTTATCCTCCTACACCTATTCACTTATTTAAATGTCATGTAACACTTTAAGAAAACGTCTGTCTAAAATAATATTCATTTTTGTATTTTACTCGTATATTATTTTCAGACAAAACAACGTTATGAAATATTATATATTTATACACTGAACACATAAAAACTCATTCAATATAATATTATATAAAAAATGTAATATTTAATAAGAATAGTCTAAATAAATAAATAGATCTTCGTAGATAAAAGATTAATGAGAATATACAAAAGTATATGTCGTCTCTGGTCTCTGGCAGAACACACTAACTGGAGAATACTAGTTTTGAGTAATTTGACTTTGAAGTTGTTAAAAAGTTTGAAATAATGATATATCATGTGAGTTTATTAAGTAATCGTAAAAAGAATGACTTTAAAATAAAGACTGTTTATTTATTAAGAAGGTTTTCAGACGGTAAAGTTTGAAATAAGGAACATTTTGGGACTAACTCAATATGTCATTTTTTCGAATTAGTGTCTTCTGCCAGAACAGTGACGATGTAATAATTATAAAATTTTGAGTATAGAGAGAAAGATTGTAACCTTAGATTATTAAAGAGAAACAGAGATAACAAAACGCTTATAAAATGTACTTAGCGCATATATACGAGCATGGATTTACTTGCACCAATATTATGCATCTTAAACTATCGAGATAATAACTGTGTACACGTAAAAGTGCTGATTGTCTCGCCAATCTCATTATTCAAGAGTAAGCGAGACGCAATGTTATCATTGTATGGTATTTTTTGACAGGTCGTGAAAATCGGTTGACCTCAAAATGAGTCGTAGGTTTGCTACTATCGTTATACTGTGCAAGCGCAGATATCACACAATTCAATTAATTGTCGCTAGAAAATTCAGAAGCTTCTGAACTTTTTTGATTCTTGCATGCAATCTTGCAATTTGTACAAGAATACATGTTTACACGTGCATTTTATTACGGTCGCGATAATACGTACTGTCAGCATTAAATTTATGCACCTGTAAACGGGGTATAATTTAACTAATGAAATATTAATATACCAATCACTATATTAGTTATTACAATGTATTTAAATGAAAAAAAAGTAAGTGTCTGGAAATTATAATCATAGGTATATCGCTGAATAATAAGGCTATAATTATTATGTATTGTATACTACTTCAGAATAATTTTATTTTAAATCATTCATGATTCATGATTTCAAATTTAAATGGCAGGTCTGATTATAATTAATTCACACCTGACATTAATAAACATAAATATTTTTCTCTTTTCATCATTAATAAAATTTCCATTTTTTATGTACTAGTAATAAATACTAACAATTCTCTGTACATTTATTGGTGAATGGCTGGGATAGGGCAAATTTTATAATATTTTTTTAATGTAATATTCTGCCTGTACTTCAGTTCTTTGATTATCTATTTGAGTGTTAGCGTCTTCAGTTTAAAGGGCCAAAATGATGGTGTATAAAAATAATATACATGAAAATTTGCTATATTAGCTATTTTAAGTAATTTTAATGCTGGAGGAGCTTCTAGAAAGGTCGGCTATATTCACATTTCTTAAGAGTAAAACATACATAGAAAGTCGAGATAATTGAGAAGAGGCATCTATGAACTGTTCGGACTGGAGAACATTTGTGAATGAGAGCAATAACTCTTAGATTATCGTAAGTCGTTCTGCGTATCTATTCTATACATAAGGCTGCTATCGACGGCTATCGGCGGTTATCGAGAGTGGTTTATCATTGTATTGTTTTATATGTGTTGAGGTATTATAATTCTAATAATAAGTTAGCCGTCTAAACTGTCAAAAATGTCTATCTCGCTTTAAAAGTTAACGCAGCCGAGAAAGGTGCTGTTAAAACATAGCACTTTTTGACAGTTCAGACGGTTAACTTATTGTACCTAACAATTTACCGCCTCGATGCATTTATATGATAAACTACCCTCGATAGCCGCCGATAACAGTCTTGTATATGAATAGATACTTTGAGGATGGATTTATTGTCCAAAATAGCTATAATTATAAACAACTCAAACAACAGAGCACTAACAAAAAGAGAATTTCAATCAAACTGAATTAACAAACACGGCTTGAACATTGTTAATATACATTGTTTGTTCCAAAATGCGAGACGCTATAAATATATTTTTTTTCTTTATGCTAAATGTTAAATTCTCTTTGACCATCCAATATTGAAAAATCTTGTTTAATAAATTATTTCTTTGATCGGTATCGATTTCCTAAGCGGTGCAATCCGTCAATACATAATGAAATCATATCAATTGTTAAGAATTAATACGCTGAGAGATATTTCCACATCAATAAAACAATTATTTCTAGTGCTTTAAAATATCATCCAAGGCTGTAATGATCGTTTTGTTCTGATTTTAGTGTAATAGCAATTACTTCTAATTGACATACTTACCAAGAAAATGTTACATTTATGACTTTTTTCGCCTTTCATATACCTATTTAGTAATTTTGAAAACCACTTAACTCTCAAAATGGTTATAATATAAGCTGTGAAAAACAATAATTGAGATTTTATTCAATACCTACTGAATTACTATCTCGAGGCTTTATGCTATTTAATCAACGATATCTTACAGGGATATGGTTTATTGGCCTTGATTATGGGCCTCCACAGATTGCAGGTTTTGTATTGACAGATTTTGTTTTTACGAGAAATGGATGTCAGCCACTTGCTCAACCTATTAGGTCCATACTCTAACTCATACACAAATTGAAAAACAATATATGTTCTTGTCAGAGGACCCAGGATTCCAACCTGAGACCCACGACGCAATAGGCCAACGCTGAAGCCGCGTGGTCATCGTGGGTGTAACTTTTTACTACACTAATATGCCTCTTTGCCTGATTACATCGCATAAATTAGATCAAATGATATTCAATTGAATTAATATGTAATATTAAATAAATAAATTTATATTACATGTAAATAAAATATTTTTAGAATATTATTACATCATTTTTATTACCATGTAGCAGTTACAACTGTCAACTTTTTTTTTCAACGAATAATTCACAATATTGAAAAATGTAACATTTTTCATTGAACATACATATAATTTGAAAAATCCTCGGAGAATAATATAACATAACCACCACAAAAAAACTTTTTTAATATGATACAACGCCCAACGGGACTCAAAACTACGCCCCTGGGATTTACACTCGTGTGTCCTACCAACTAAGCTATGTGGGTCCAATTTAATTGCGATAAAATTCACCATTTCGATGACTTCGAAGGGCGAAGAGGTGACTGGACATAGAATGGCAGAAGCATTTGCTGGTCATTTCAGGTCTGTCTATGCAAGTAGTATTCCAAATCTGGATGTCGCCTAAACGTCAAGAAAACGATCATGCGGTGCCCAATCCGTTGACATCTTCCCAATTGATGAGGGTGACGTGTTTAGATTTATTAAAAAACTTAAGAATACGCGCTCTTTGGGACCGGATAACGTCCATACATTTTTTTTTAAAGGGGTGTGTTGATTTTGTCAACGGCCCACTTGCATATATATATAATCTTACAATGGAGACAGGTATCTTTCCGTAAATATGGTAGATGTCGAAGGTGACTCCAATTCATAAGAGTGGTCCAGAGTCGTCAGTGGAAAACTACAGGCCGGTAGCTGTTCTCTCTGCACCAGCAAAAGTTCTTGAGATGATCATGCACAGCATGATTTCTCCAAAAATTGAGTCATTTATAATGAATGAACAGCATGGATTTAGAGCAGGCTGATCAACAGAAACCAACCTGATGGTATTCACTGATTATGTGTTGTCAGTACTAGATAGAGGCAGCCAGGTTGACTGTTCTTACAATGATTTCTCGAAGGCATTTGACAGAGTCGGTCACGATATTCTAATGGAAAAACTCAAACTAATTGGATTGTCTGATCGATTTCTCAGGTTATCCGGGAGTTATTTTAGGAATCGTTAATAATACGTATCATACGGCTTTTATCATTCAGAGACATTTGAAAAATTTTCTGGTGTGCCTTAGGGCTCAAACTTGGGGCCATTGCTGTTCATGATTTTTATAAAATGACATAGCATTGGTAATTAAAAATGCTATGTTTTTGTTGTTTGCTGACGACTTGAAACTCTGCATGGAAGTTGTCAACTTGGACGATTGTCGTCAACTCCAACAAAACGACTGATTTTCTCTTAGGGATGCTTACATACCGTAGCTTAAAATTTAGAAGGGATCTTTATTTAGCTACATATTTTTTCAGACTTATAAGCGGTGTCAATGTGAACTCTGCAATTCTTGGTGGTGTTGGCTTGTGTGTCTCTGATAATTACCTTAGGAATCGAGGGCATCCGTTGTTTGTTCTTCCACGGTGCAGAACTAACCTGCCATTAGTAATGCCAATTGGGAGGGCAGTAACCATGTTTAATGAATCGCTTCGGATATTGATATATTCCACTTACGTGAGGGTGAATTTAGGTGGATGTTGTTTTATAAGTTTTTAAGATAGGGTCTATCAAAGTTCAAGTCTAAAGTCACGAACGCTTTGAATTTATAATTTGTTATGTTCATTATATGTAAAATAAATAAATTTGATTTGATTTGATTTGATTTGATTTGACTAGTAGCTTTTACAATTGTTTCTGAAACTGTTTCCAAATTGCGTTATTTTTGGCAGTCGGCTTGTCTGACTCGAAAAAAGATAAAAAAGATATAAGATATAAGATTACGTAACAAAATATATAAAAAAGATTAAATAATTATCTTAGAAGTAATGAAATATTATTAAACGCTTTTTAAATAACATTTAAGTACGTTTAGAATTCCAAATAACTATTAATATTAGTACAGACCTACAAACTTATTTGTAGAATGGCCAAAAATGGAACTACGAACTACCATATGACGCCATTTTGAAAATTTGATTCGAATGTCATATTTTGTCCAGTTACGAGTCTTGATTGGGTAGTTTTTGACAGGAGCTCTCCCATACCATTCTTCAAATAAGTTTGTAGGACTATAATTGTTTTTTTAATTAAGAATAATATTGTTTTCAAATCATTATAAAATACTTAGGCAAAAAGAATTCATTCATTTTTGTAGTCTTGATAATGGTGTTACCAAAATAGCTATTGACTAATACGCCAACTTATAAAACTTAGGATAATGTATATTAACAGTTTTCTTTATAAAAAAAAGTTTTACTACGTAAACGCCAGTGAATTTATTACTCCATACAACGTTTTAATAATATTATTGAGAGAAAACTGTCAAGACAGTATTTTACCATAGCATGTTTTTCGCATTATTTATAGTACACAATGTAGGTATGTAATTTAAAAGATAAGTAGAAAGGAAAATGAAGCATTTAAATGCTGGTATAGCAAAAAATTAACATACAAAAATAGGGGCGTTTTCAAAGAAATTGTGCAATTGTTTTTTTTCCCAACGTCTGATACAAATTTGTAACGGTGAGAAATCCGATACCAACAAGTTATTGCAAATTATGTTCTTCGTTCATTCATGATGTATTATCTATACTAAAGATGTAATTGATGCCTTCATTCAAAGCGTTTTAAATCATGTTGAACTTTATCTTCAATCAATGCTAATTAGCAATTGAATAGACACATTGGATTTTAATTAATAACTTTTAAGTACATAATAAAATAAGTCAATGACTATAAAGTATTAATATGTCGATATTTGTTATATGTTTCGAAGTAGGTATCTATACAATTTTATTTACATAAATAAATTTGTCATGGAGGTGATAATTATTTTTTTATCTCTGTGTTAATTGATACTTTTGCCCACGATAGTCAAGTGGTAGAATGTTTAATTATAAAATCGTGGGTCTTGGGTTCGATTTGTGCTTACTACTTACTACATAGCATGGACCTAATAGGTTGAACGAGTGGCTAATATCCATTTTTCGTAGAAACAAAAATCTGTTCATACAACATCTACGCTGTGGAAACCCATGTGATTCATTTAATATGATACATGATCATTTACTTACTCGTTTTACATATTTTTTGATGGTTTACTCAAAAATATAGCGGTGTAATAATATGTTATATAGCTAAAACTTTAAAAACATAATAGAATGCCCATAGTCCTACATTACTAATAACATTACAAAAAAAAACTTTTTATACATTTTGGCTCTACGTTCCTTAGTGGGTATTGGTCTCAATATTATCCATCCTGGATAATCCAGTACCAAATATTAAATAAAGTATGCCGAACATTATCTTCGAGTAAAACTAATATTAACTCTAATGTATGGTAACTACGCCTAAGTATGTTTTATCAATTTATACTTGTAATTATCAAACTAGTTCATGCAATGATTTTATCAATTGCAATTACTGACTTTGCATCCAAATTATTGGCTTTAGAGCCAATACTCTTAGACTTCGTGACATTTAAAAACAAGCATTTCTATTACAATGTTTAAGACTTTCACAGTTGTTTGTTATCGTAATAGATTTTTGAGTTTCCACAACGTGTTCTACCTCCTTCTTTCATAGTCATTTCGGGATGGTTTCAGAATAAGAAAAAGATTGCAGAATTTAAGAGTTTATTTTTATATTACTGAATATAATATTAAATATTTTATTATAATAAAAATAAGAAGTTTACAAGAATGTTTTCATGTACCTAAATCAAGATTATCTAAAATTTTGATTAAATCATAATAACGCATTATAACAAAACTTTTAAACAAACAACCGTGACTTTTACAGTGTACATAAGCCAACAAAATAAAAATCATCACACAACTCATCATTTTTTTAATTTTCGTCATATTATAATCTAAAATGTAAAAAAAAAATATTAAAACAAGGGTGTTAAAAAATGTGTAAAAAAAATCATTAAAGGCACTTAGGAAAAATGTATTGCATTGCAAGACTCTTTTCCAAATTTCTTTCCTTTAAATTATCATTAACGCTCCCCATTAAAGTACCGTTGACACCATATCGCGATAAAACAAACACACGAAGCAAAAAATCGTTGTAATTATATTAAATGAAAATAGTATTACAATTTACACAATTATCACATAGAGATATTTCCCTATAAATGCATCAATGATTCCATTCTTCCGCGCGTAATGAATTTACGTTAAGCATGCAATAAACAATAAAAGAAGCCTTGACAATCAAATAGAATCTCTTAAATCGTGAGTTTTTCTCTAGCTTCTGTGAAATAATAGTTAGTTAATACTTATTGAAAAAGAACAAGGCCATGTTTTTTCGCTTCTTTTTCCAAAGCAAGTTACCGTTCCGAACATGCAATTGATTAACTTTCATTTTCCATTTGAGTCAATAACTTAGAACTGGCGTTAGCTAGTGATCTTGGTGACGGCAACCCGCGAACAAAAATCGGTTTACCACTTAACGCAATACTCTCTAAATTATTATATCATACAGTCAATACAGTTTATACCAAGGCCTGAACAATAACAAACCGTAAGTGCGAGTGAGTAAGCATTCGGCACGCTTATATATTATTATATCCGCTCTATGAGTTAGAGTAAGATAAAATTTCTACGGTCAAATTTAAAAAATTGAAAACGTCGACGGAAAAAATAGATTTGGCTGATTACATGCATTTGAAAACTGCGAGCACGTGTTGCTAAAATATATTGTTTTTGTGTTAAATATAAAGTTAGTGGTAATTTTATTATTTTTAGTTATTTTAATAGAACATTTATTATGGTTAATTATGTTATATTTAAATTCAGTAGTCGTACTGAGAAGCATCACGATGGTATAACGTTTCATGGTTAAGTTGTTATTAATAAAATCGTTGTTCGTTATACGCTAGAAACACAACATTATTTTGCCTAAAAATAGGCCCTCTATATATCTCATTACCACAGAAAAGAAAAATAAAGTGTCGAATATGTCGATATGACGTCATCGTTATTCATAAACACACGTTGCCAAATGGAGCTCCGCAGATTGGTCGAATGCGACTTTTTAATATGAAAAAAAAAACATTTACAATCGACAGATTGCATGCTTCTCTATTATATATATTTTTAAGCTGGAATAAATATCCATTGAATATTTTTTTAGTGCAAGCATAGAGTATTTAAATTTTCTTCCATTTTGTATTTATTTTTGATAACATTTTAAATATTTAATTATAATTCACAGAAATACATCGTTCCTTAAAAATAATTAGATTATTTTTATAAATAATATTTCGAATTATTTTCAATACCTATTATAAATCTATCCAATAAAAAGGGTACAAACCATAATTATTACCTATTTAATAAGGGACCATGTATAAAAAACAAAGTTTGAATATTTTAAGTTTTTGTGAAAACGTGCAAGACACATTAGATAACTACTTACTAACCATTTATACATTCAAATAGTATTTATTAAAGTTAGGTAATTTTAAGTATATTCGTTTTCCGTATGCATTTACCTTTGGTGAGTGTGTATAGGGCATGAAGATGCCAAAAGGCAAAACCCGGGCTGCAATATACGACTAAAATAGAATAATGCAACAGTTAAATCAATTAGAATTATAATTATACTGTCATCATAATAAATATGTAATTTAAAATTTATTAGCAACCGATTAAAAGAAAAATAATCTAGAAATGAAAAAAATATAAACAAGATTTCCATAATATAATATAAAAGTATTGTCTAATAGAATAACCCAAAATGTATAGTATCATTCATAAGGCAATAAGGGGTTTAGGTACTTTCGTTGAAAGATATAGCTAACACTCATGTTAGATAGGTGATACTATTTTTTAATTCATTTAATAACTTATCACCGGGAATTAATACGATAATAATTATAAATACTGCCAAATATTATTATGTAAAAAAAATAGTAGGTACGCCCTTCCTTTATAATATTATTATGCCTCCGATTAACTATGTAGGTATGGTTACTATACATGACGTGCACGCTTTAAATGGTAAAACGTAGTTTGTTCCATTGCAATGGACAAACACGTGGTAGTTTGTCGGTATGTTGGCGTATGTTTTCCCTTTCAATGGTCACGCTTGACGCTTGCTACACTTTGTATGGTTATAAAGAGAATTGTTATTACATATTATATTATTAAAAATTGCAGACAAATTTTGAATCTTGCATCTTAAACTACTATCAGGAGGTCGATACCTACTCCCAAGTATTTAATTCACTTCCATAATACTATTCATTGTATGGAACAGAATAAGATGTGTTATGTTTATATCGTGTTATAATATAGGTACCAAAATTACTTACATTTTTATGTAAAGTTATTATTGTTAGTTGTCTATTAATTGGTCGTGTATTTTTATGGGTACCTTGCATTTACTATCGAGGATTTTTAAAGACTTTGGCATGCAAACTACTCTACTTGATGCTAGTCAAATGAAAATTGAGCGGGCTAAGAAAGATGCATTATTTAAGAGGTTACCTTTTGTAATTGTTCAACTACTAAGTTTAAGTTTAGATAGCTGGATACATAATTGATTAACAGACATAACTGTTTGTATGGTTGTTTCATTGTATGCACTTGTATACTGTGTTACATTTTGAGGATGTATATGTATATCCGACCATGTCTGATCCTAATAGGATCATATGGGCCTCCACAGAGTGAAGGTTTGTATTAACAGATTTCGTTTTTTTACGAGAAATGGATGTCAGCCACTTGCTCAACCTATTAGGTCCATATTTTGGCTCATACACAAATTGAAAAACAATATGTGAACTTGCCAGACCCATAATTTGAACCAGGGACCCATGACGCTAAAGAACAACGCTTAAGCCGCGCGGCCACCGTGGGTTAAATATTTAGATGATATTAATATAGTTATCTATATGAATTTAGTATTTAATAGTTTTACGTCATTTTCGGTCAAATATAATATGCAAGGAATGACTAGTTAATTGAGAGGTTAATTTTGAACTGCTTGATTGGGCGGTTTGATATCGACTGATTACTATGATGTTCAAGTGACGAGTAACTATCGTATGATCTTGTTAATTATATTTTATGTTGATAGATGTTACTATATTATGTGTGTATGTGTAATTTATTGGTGGTACCCTTCATTGTACCATGAGAGAAGTAAAGGACCGTAATGGGTGGAAAGCCTGGGTTGCACAGACAATTACTGCGTTTCAGAACGGGCATGATCCTTGTAGAGGTTTTGTATATAAACCTACAAACTGTCATGTTGTCTATGGTCATTGATGGACTATAGACAACTACGCAAAAATGGAAATAGAAATGGTTGCATCTCGGTCTTCCTAGAACCGTTGCATTATGGCCTTTCAACAATGTCATAGACAACGCGTCCTTGTTTCGCGTCTCACTTATTCTAACTTCCAAATTATAAAGTAAATAATTCAATTCAACCAATATAAATGTGACAGTCATTCCATAGTACCGCGTATAATCAACCTTTATTACCACAATAATATTAAACCATGGAAATATCATCTCTGTGTATTATTCATCACGTCCCGAAACACTCCATGACACGCACACATCCGCAACCTTCATAACAGATGTTTGTGATATCGGGGACTACCAAGCATCTTCTTATTACCCCCGATTTCCTCAGTTACAAGAAAATGGTCGAGAAAAAAATGGTGTAGCTATATTAATTATTATATTACTAAATATTTCAACATTCATTTTAAGTAATAGTATTGTTAAAATATTGGAAACGAGCCATCCACTCAATTTTTTGAATCAGTATTTAAAGCATGTGCAACAGATCACGTAATCTACTTTTCATCATGCTAATTAAATGCAAAAATATAATACAATGAGGTGTCGCTGTTATCATAATAGTATCAACATTTTTATCACGTCATTTTGCCAAAATGAACACGGCATGTCAGCAATAAATACATCTCACTGTTATTTCTTTTGCATTTTTCATATTGATAATAATATTGAGCGTCACAATAAAAGAAAACAAAAGAATTTCATCAAAAAAACCTTTCCCTCTTTCACTCACACTATCGGAATTATTATTCAACCATTACACAATGGAATGTATCATTTTTTTTCTTTCGCTTCACTGTGTTTATTTATCGTGGATCTATAAATTTTTGTCAGTTGGTCGGTCAGAATGCGCGCATAAATAAAGCAAAGCAGTGTTTCTAAAATTGTTGGTTTTATTTACACACGTCTTATTCTTACCAAAGTATAACTTATCTCACCGTCATCACACTTGGCTCCATATTTTAAAGCTACTCTTCATCCCGTCTGAAAAAGTTATCGACTTACTAAAATAGTATGCCCACGGTGGCCGCGCGGCTTAAGCGTTGGACTATCACGCCGTGGGTTCCAGGTTCGAATCCTGGGTCTGGCAAGTACACATATTGTTTTTCAATTTGTGGATGAGTCAGGGTATGGACCTAGGTTGAGCAAGTGGCTGACATCCATTTGTCGTAAAAAACAAAATCTGTTAATACAAACCTCTACTATGTGGAGGCCCATATGATCTTATCAGGATCGGACATGGTCGGAAAAAAATAGCATTGCATATTAAATATACCCCTAGTTATCGCAGTTTGCTAATGCCTAATACACATTTAAATTTATTAGTAAACAAATGAATATGGTTGGAAAATTAACAGTAGTTATGTCAATAATAATATATACCTACTTTGTTATTGGGATTTTGTATGTATGTTCTATATACGGTAATGTACCAATAAATGTAATGATACATAACTGCTAACATCGGCGTATAGAACATTATTAACATCATCAGCACATTGATGCTACGGATGTCTAATATTCTATATATGTAGGTTCGCTACGTAATTGTCTTTATCTAATTATGGGATCTATACCAAAGAATTTTAATAAATCCCATTCACTGCGGACCTTTTAATTAATATTTAATTACGACATTTAAATAACATGCTACGAGTTTTAAGTGTTTTTTTAGAATAGTCTTTGCAACTAGCCCGAAATATTGAAATAATAAGAAGAAGAAGGAACATAATATTACGGTAATACTTTTCTATTCTTAACTAGTCTTATATTGACTTTTCTTGTTTAGCACTGTGCATCAACCTACATAACTCTATAGCCATGAATCACAGGATGTTAATGACATCTATTGGAAACGTCCTGAATTATATACAAACTATATGAGCTCTTGCGTTTATTCAACATGCGTACTACAAATGACTTCTATTGCATTAAACATACGGTATTATACGGCCAGCGAGAAGATTTAATTTTTTAGTTGAGTCTTTTGGCTATCGGGTAGCATTCATCACAGCATTTCTCTACCCTTATTGACATTCAGTGTCATACAGGAAGGAAACACATCTTATACTAACAATATTTATATGTGGTGAAGACCAAATGATAACCCAGTTGAAAGTTTTATAAATATATTATCATATCGTTACTAGAAAGCAACACTGAGATAAAATAAAATAAATGTATTAATAACTGATATAACCCAATGTTATTTATAATAATAATGTTACCATTATCATCTATTAATAAATTCATACAAAAACAATATTACATATACATTGTAAGTGTTACATTTCACCGTAGCGTAGTTCGCCGTGAGCATTCTTATCGGAAAGAGATGACCGTATGCTATACGGTCATCTCTATTAATACCACCGAGATGAAAAATTACGCGTTGTTCATGGAGCATTATAGACAATAATGTTCTTTCAAAAATGAACTTAACCTAACCTAACGGATAATCCAGTAGGTATATCGAATATTTTCAAAAATTGTTTACCGCTGGCTTCTTGTAAGCAAACCGACAAAAACCGTGCTTTATTTAGACATCTTATCTCACTACTGTACGACCCAAAGAGGTTGGACGGTTTTTAATATACGACACGATAAAACAAAATAAACATAATATATATACATTACAGTTCAATTATCTCAAAACTAGAGTATTTTTGACTTATAACACTATTGCTTTCAGGTAGCGATATTATTATTATTCAAAAATATCGGCAGTATAAGTCAGCTGATTTATCATTTTTAATATATTCAGTAAATCATTCATTTGCATAAAAAATCATGCGTAAATATGTTTTTGAATGTTTGAAAACTATTGCATAAGTAAAAACAAAGCGTGAATCGTATATTCATGGATACCATACCTTAAGTGGAGTAATCATGATTAACATTGTAGGTATGTTTTTATGATTCTTTTTAGTTTACATACATTTTCCTAATTGAATAAACTTTCTAATATTGTTGTATAACTCTTAATCTATTTTTCTTACTAAGCAAACAAGACAACCATAATTAAGATAACAGACACTAAATCAAAAAAGTAATATTTCAATTATAATTTACACCGACCAATGGAAATTGTTCAATACTAAATGACTATTTAACATTTACTTTTACTAATAAATAATATATAATATTATATGACATGCAATTGAGAACGTGTGTCAGAACGAAACCGGTCTTTTATACATATATACAATATAATAATGATAAATCAAAACTTATAACTTAACATTAAAAAGTGTTGATAAACCATTTCTTTTATTCAACGAATACCTAATTGCGATGATTTAAACTAGTAGGTAATACATAAAATGCTTGTCAAATTGCGTTATTATTGACTATCGGTTTTTGTGTTTTAAATAAAGGAATATTAATTACCTTAATTACTAACCGACGTCCGGCTCTCGGAAAATATTTAGTTATAACGTCTACTTGAACTTTGAAAATTTTTAATAAACCATTTCTTTTATTCAACAAATAATTCACAAGATTTGAGAATTAATTAAATGGAATGCTACATTTGGATTCGTATTTCAATGAAAAACCAGTATGACAGACAAAGTGTGCTTCATTTTTGTCGGATTTCTACAGCCTTACTCTGCTATTATGGTTTGGTCTAAGCAGGGTTTAATTGAATTTTGAAATCTTACCAATAACATCTGCAATTTCAATGAAAATAAATAAATATTACTGACAAAGTTTAATGTGCACTATCTATTTCAGATCACAGTCTATTTCAAATTTTCGCCACTATTGAGTACTTTCATAATTAAGGCGTCTAATTACAAAAAGTGACAAGTCCACAATTCAATATTTTCGGGAAACAAGGTTTTTATGTTTCAAGCTTCAATTATTTGTTTTAACGTGAGATTATTTTTTCCGTTGTATTCTATGTCGAAATTAGAACTAAATAGCAATTTATTTCAGCCGATAAACTCTTAAATGTAATTAATATAGGCAAAATAAAATTAGACGTAGCGCTATTTGTACCTCACTTTTTAATTTACTCCGCATAAGGCACATATTTCCGTGGCACTGTCATGAGTTTACCAAATGCCACAGCATGGGAGACGCCCTTTTCAATATTGAACGTTCCCTTATTGGTTGACTTAAACACGCGCAAAATCAACCAAGCTTTAAATAATATTAAGCATGGACTTGGCGCTTTTTGTAATAAATGGAGATTGAAAATATTTTTTTTCGTAGGGTTATGTCGCGTTTTGGAATTTATAGATTAATACACACATTGTGTAAAATTATACAAAGAATACGTGCGTATTTTTTCTCGATTTTGACCAAATGTGGACTTATCGCTTTTTGGAATTAGACACCTCAATTATAGATTATAATAACATATGAGTCACTGCCAACAAATACCTGTATTGTTTAACTTTTCATTTGTTATTAATGTTTATCTCCATCCAACGGGCAGTATTTGGCACTGGCATTACCATTATTGCTTGATAGAGATAATTAATAATTGATAATCTACTGTATTAATATTAGTGTGTTAAAATTATTTTATTAAATATATTAAATATATAAATAATTAATTTTATGAAAATGAGATATGGCATTAAATTAAATTATATCCAAATGAGGAAAATCTTGCAGTTAATTTGAGATTATTTATTTCTAAAAATACGTTTTGGATAAAAGACTATTAGGTAAAATATTAATTTTATTTAAAACGGAAGGCATTAATAAATAGTAACATTTAATGTAGTCACTACACATATCTTCAGTAAATGTATCTTTTGCCATAATGTCAAGGATTTCCAATCTCCGGCCACTACTTTGCACTGATATCCTTTTAAACTTAGACATTATAGAAAATTAACTACTTACCTTTATTATAATACACCAATTGCTGAATTAGTAGCATTTATACAAAAGTTCATTGCTTTAACGATATTATTAGAACGCTTATTTCAAATACATTTAAATGATTTATCTTTATGCTTGTTTCTATCAATCATCGTAACTAGTTGCTGGAGTATCTAACTAATATATTATGGCAGAGTTTCTAATATTTTTAGACGTATTGAAATATATATATTTTTTTAATATCAATAGCCATGCCCTTGCTTTTTTATACAAGGTGGTTGGGTGGGTTATTTGCATTGATGTGGGACTAATTAGGTTCCTCAATTTATATCTTTGATTTTCTTTATGGCCAGGATTAAATATTTTGTGTAGTGTTCTTGTGTTGTTCTATTGCTTAGTACTTTGTGAGGCTTTTGGAGGTCAATTTCATGATTATGCTGTCTACATCGAGTCCTGAGAGTCCATCGCTCCCTTTCTAGTATAGGCTAGTCGTTGATGATATGCCACACAGTTTGAGATGTGTTGCCATCACATGGACAACAGTCATCATCCCTCAATTTAAATCAGCTCGCACCGCTCCGTGGCCTGTTAGTACCTGTGTGACTTCGTGTGATATTTTTAAGTTCCTGGCAAGAGTGATGGCAGAGTTTATGTTTGGAATAAATTTCTGCGTTATTGATCCTGTGGTGAATGTTGTTTATCTGTGGTTCCATAGCTCTATTGCGTCTTCGTTTAGTTTTTGTTTTGCGTAACTTAGAGGGAAGTGTGTGTAGGTTAAAGGTATTTTATACGTTGTGGCTTGTTTAGCGTATTTATCAGCTTCCTCGTTTCCAGCTATCCCTATGTGACTTCTCCAGAAGAATCTAGGGTTTGTTCCTATCATTCGAAGCTGTGTTGATAGTGTTAAAATGTCCCTTACTAGTGGGTGTGTGGATAATGGGTTTTGGAGAGCTACCAGACTGGATTGGCTATCTGAGAATATGTTAACATAGTTGTATCTGTCTATTGAAATAATATTAGTATATTATATACTTTTAATCACAGACTATATTATTATGCTTCATTCTTATTGACATATTGAACGATTCGTATTCTTCTTGCTGACCTTATAATGCGTTCACTCATTGATATACCGAAATACAGCATTACATATTATAAAAGCTCAATTATATAGTGCACTTTTACAGAATTTATTAAAAACGTCTCACAAAATTTTTAATAATTGGTTTTAAAATGACTCATTCGCTGCTGACTATATAATGATTTTTTAATTAGCACCTTTAAAATGCACGTTAATTACATCGATCGGCCACCTGGTCATTACGCGCATGTGCGTCTTCAGCGTCCAAAGTATTAATAATAATTGTCTCGGCACATTCTTATTTTCTGGATAAAATACACATATTTTTGAATCAATAATGATTCTATCTGAATCGACAACATAACCTTTTTAAGTTCTATATACCCTACTCCTAGTCTCATCCTAATAATTTAATTCGAGCAAATGACTTCCAACCGACCCAAAAAAAAAGCGGAAATTATAAATTCAGTACGGATCTCATAACATTTTTTTAAATTTATTTTTTAGATTTTTTTTTCTTTTTTAACATAATAACATACTATGAACCTTTTTTGTTATCAAATGCAACTTACATTTTTTAATTTTCGGATATAATGTGATTTAAAAATTCACCAACTTTTCACTGACAAGGTCATCGCTTTAGAGATAGTCTTGCAGCATGAACTTGGCATTATATTAAATAGAGATAACAGAATATAATTAACATTTTATGTTGCATAATGAACACAGAATTTTCTTTCTCAAGACTTGCAAATAAAATCGTTATTTAAAAATGTTTTTAATTTGTATACTGTTATAAATCATATATGCAATAGATATTATAATTTAATAGATTAAAAATAAGCGATGGTCAAGCGGCTTAACGCGTCGGCTAATAATGTCATGTGTCCTGGTTCCCGTGACCAATAGTCCCATAGGTTGAAATCCTGAGTCTGGTACATTCACATATCGTTTTTCAATTTATGTTTGAAGCCAGAGTATGGACCTTACACTATGTCAATCACATCAATTTCGCAAAAAACAAAATCTGTTAATACAAAACTCCACTCTCTTATATGTGGGTCTATTCTTTATACAAGGCGACTATCGGCGGCTATCGACGATAGTTTATTATATTTATGTATTAAGGGGTTAATTGATATAATAAGTTAACCATCTATTTGTATAATATGTTTTAAAATCCCCTCTTTTGGCTGTGTTAACTTATTTAAGTTAAGTTATTGTAACAATTATAATACCTCAATACATAAATATGATAAACTACCGTCAATAGCTGTCGATACCCGCCTTGTGTATAGAATATACCCAATAATCATATTAAGATCGAATATGGTTAAAAGAAAGAAATACTATAATAGTTCAATATTATAATTATTATACACTTAACTCTTTCTATGATCGCTTGAGACGTTTGTGGTTATTTCTTATGATTGTTGATATGTAGTCTTTGTTCACATTTTTGTTTTGAATTGTTTTTATATAATATTATGTATTTAGCTTATTTAAAAGTCGTGTTGTATTGAGCATATTTATTACTTCCACATATTTTAATTTAATACAATAATTTATTTGGCAATACGATACATATTTTATAGATCCTTATTTACTTAATAATAATATCACATTATCAGGATTAGAAAAATTGTAAGCTTGAATTTATTATTTCATATTAATGAACAAAATATATTATAGTGAGAAATTTATACAAATAATCGTATATGAAATTTACTTTTCTCTGAACAAGTTATTGATTTAAAATATTTTAAAACAATAAATATTAGTAAGTATTTGTCATTTTTCCTATATCTGTAGTAATATGTTTAGTGAAGCATATAAGTTAATCACAAAAAAATATTTACATTTAGTTTTAACATTTCCATTAGGAAGACGGATATCGTATTATTAACTTTATTATCGATTAATAATACCTATAACTTATGACTATTCACTTTAAAATTAATTTAAACTATTTATTGAATATAATAAGCATATATTATAATATACAATAGTATGAGTGGAAACATGGTGTAGCATCGGGAATCGGAAAATTTTTAAATGTCATAATAAATCTGTCAAAATAATTTAAATCAACCGGAATAGAAACTGCAGAAAAACAAACTCTTTAATAGAATAGAGATATGATAAAATAGATCAATCACACATTTTGGTAATCTGGAGGAGTCCGACAGGGTGATACAATCTCACCTAAACTATTTACAGCTACCCCTGAAGACTTATTCAGGCAACTTGACTGGAATGACAAAGAGATCCCCATAAATGGAGAATACCTGAGTCATCTGCGCTTTGGCGATGACATAGTAATTTTCTCGCAAGACTCAGAAGACCTCCAAAGCGGAATGCAGGAACTCGCTGAAGTAAGCAACAAAGTAGGTTTGAAAATAAATGTAACAAAGACGAAAGTCATGTTCAACTGCTTTATGGGCCAAAAAGAGATCTTCATCAATGGCAATCAGCTCGAACAGGTGAAAAACTATATCTATCTGGGACAACAAGTGTCTATAAATAGATAGATGTATATTTGATGAAATTGTTCGCAGAGTAAAACTAGGCTGGAGTGCTTTTGGCCGCCTGAATAATGTCTTCAAAAGTGACCTTTCACTGTGCCTAAACCATGAAACATAGACCCTAAGTAAAAAAAGATCCAGAAACATAGAGTAGCACAACGTGGTATGGAGAGGTGCATGCTGGGCATAACGCGAAAGGACAAAAAGATGAATGAGTGGATAAGGAAGCAGACAATGGTTTGCGATGTAATAAAGTTCATTAAAAGCCTCAAATGGCGATGGACTAGACACATAACTTGAAGAAGAGACAATCGTTGGACAAATGTAATCATCTAGTGGTATACAAGAGGTATAAAACGTCCGCAAGGTAGACCTAGAGGCCGCTGGAACGATGAAATGATAAAGTTATGCGGAAGTACATGGCAGGACTGAGAGAAGTGGAAGCAACTTGAAGAGGCCTTCAGGCTTATAATGATGATGATGATGATGATATTGAAAACCAACTGTACAAAGGATTAACTTTATAAAAAAATATATTTATTCATACATACGGTGGTAAGCCATAAAATTTTAAAGGTTCTAGTGTGTTTGTGTTGAGATACTCTCATCCCTTCTATATAAGTTTATAGAATACTAATTCCTTATTTAACCTTATTACTCTCTTACTTTGGAGCATATAAAATGTATTTGTATACAAGGAAGCACCATTTCCCTTAGTCCAGCGCTTCGTGGTGTGTCAGACCTGTTAACCAGTTAGTTCTTGAAACAACGCTGCAGTATGGGGTAGGATTGACTTGGAAGATGGGATCCATATAGCATCTGCGCATCTATTCTATGCACAATGCGGCTATCGAGGGTAGTTTATCTTAAGTGTTATAATTAAACCAGTTATAAAATTATTTAACTATTCCAAAATCAAAAAAAATGCGTATTTTAGACACAAATAGAATGGCAAGTATAATACTGCTATGTGTATGTATTATGATTTATTAAAAATTAGTCTGAATACGCGAGTAAATTTAATTAAATGCGATTAAATCATGTTTGTAAAATTTATACAAAATAGTCATAAAGGAACCATAAATTAGTTAGTGCGCCATACGAGGGTGGGTCAATAATTCCTTAGAAAAAAGCATTAAAACAGGTTTTATTTTTGTATTTTTTTTTATTTCTCAACATAATTTCCTTGGAGCTCAATACACTTGGTTAGACGTTTCTCAATTTTTTTAAACCGTCAGAAAAATAAGTTTTCGGAATGTCCTCAAAATAAGCATTTGTCCGATCGATGACTTCTTCATTTGAAAAAAACGTTGTCCACTTAGCCATTTTTTTAAGTTTGGGAAAAGGAAAAAGTCACTGAGGGCTAAATCTGGCGAATACGGTGGGTGGTCGACCAATTCGAACTTCAATTCTTCAATTTTAGCCATTGATCGTAAACATGTGTGAACACGGGCATTGTCCTGATGAAAGAGGATTTTTTTCCTGTTTAAATGAGGCCTTTTTTCTTCAATTTTGTTTTTTAGCTGGTCCAATAAAGATGCAAAATAATCCTCTGTTATTGTTTTTCCTTTTTTCCAAATAGTCAACGAAAATAATTTCACGTGCATCCCAAAATACAGTAGCCATAACCTTACCAGCTGATTTTACGGTTTTCGCCTTCTTTGGACATGGTTTGCCTTCGCAATCCACTGCTTTGACTGTTCTTTCGTCTCGGGAGTATAGTGGTGTATCCATGTTTCATCTACAGTCACAAAGCGACGAAAAAATTCATCCGGATTGCGTTGCATGAGCGACAACAGGGCTTTAAAGGCCACCACCCTACTGCGTTTATTGTCGACTGTGAGCAAACGCGGCACCCATCTTGCAGAAATATTTTTCATGCCCAATTTGTCATGTAAAATAGAAATGACGCTACCTTTTTAGATCCCTGTAACCTCAATTATCTCACTTACTTTTAATCTTCGGTCACTTAACACCATATCGTGGATTTTATTGATCATTTCTGGTGTAGTCACCTCTACAGGACGTCCTGAGCGTGGTTCATCCTTTGTTGATGTACGACCACGTTTAAATTCATTTAACCAGTTTTAAATAGTTGCAAGTGAAGGAGCAGATATGCCGTGAACTAAATCCAACTCATTTTTTATTTCCTTTGCTGTTAACCCTTTTATATTAAAATGTTTAATAACAACTCTAAACTCAATTTTCTCCATTTTCCATTTTTCCATTTTCCACAAGCAAATTTTTTTTTAAATGTACGAGAAACACACAACAACCCAACCAATCTGATTGAAACTTCGCAGCATACTGAATCGGTAGTGCCGCTGCATGAAAACAAACCGCTTGCAGTACTAGTCGCGCCACCTGTCGGCTTTTCTAAGGACTTATTGACCCACCCTCGTACCTCTACGATACTAAATACATCACTGCGTGTCCGTACAATTTCAGTTTGTAATAAAGTAATAACTACTTAACTGTCCATAAAACAAACAACTATGTTAAGGAAACGCATATGCTTAAAATTCAATTAAACACTCTTACTATATTAATGGTGATACATGTACACATATTGTAATACCGCAAGTATAATCACGTTCATTAGGTTTACTTGAAAATAAATTGGTATTTTGTCGGTGGCATGTACTAGGAAGTTGAAACGCCTGTCCGCATTCTGTTAAGTCCAATTAAGAAATTAAAAATAATGGATTATTTATCCATCAGAATAGCAAGTCTATCGGTATATCAAATGATTGATTTGATACTCGACATGAATTAGACTTAGATATGTTTATAAAAAATATGATTTTTGTCGGAAATCGGCCATGACTTTACAAGATGATTTATGATACAAATAATACATTTATTAATAAATACTCTAAATGAAACGCTATTAAAAACATTTAAACGTCAGCTAGAGCTATTACATACTATTAAACATTGTACAGTGGACAATTTTAGGCACGTAATGCATTTTTTGAAACTCATTATTCATGGAAGAGGTCCAGATAGAAGACAAATATCGTGGCTGAGGAATCGAACGAATTGGTTTCATAAAAACACGAAGTCTAAAAGTTGAGATTTCTTTGATAATATTGTTACCCTTTGCAAAGGAGGCTGCATTCGAATAATTATAATAATAATATATAGGTACATAATAGTAAAAGAAAATAGCCATATTTAGTCTCAATAGATAGAAAAACGTAACAGTACTTAAATAGTCTGTCTTATCTTAAATCATATACAGAAACATGGGTTATTACTACAATTATTTACTCCAGTTGAATATATAATAAATTTAGTATAACTGTTGTTGATCAATGCACGTCATGTCATATTATAAAGTATTACACAAAAAAACGGTGGGTAATAGTATAGCAAATTTATGCAAGTTAATCTAAAATATAAAACCACTTGACTTATTTATATTAAAAAAAAAAAAAGAATATCTTATAAAAAAATAACTAGGTATATAACTCAATAAAGCAATCAAATCGGTCAACCGCTAAATAGACAGTATCGTTCAACATCCTGTTTGTCCTACAATGGAGTACTTTGAAGACTGTAATATGGTTATATACCTATGAGTATATAATAACTAAGCTTTCAATATACATACATCATTTACGCAGTGTTCATATTTTTTTAACCATATCCGATTCTAAGAAGATCATACCTATTATTATGGACCTCCACAGAGTAAAGGTTGTTACTAGATTTTATTTTTTAATGAATTTTAACGACTTGCTCAACATATTAACCCCAGACTCCAAACATGCATTTAAAAACAACATGTGTGTTTTTTTCCAGACTCAGAATAAGAACCCGAGACCCACGAGATTATAAGCCGACGAGTCATCCGCTTGGCCATCGTGGCCATCAATTAGCTATATATATTATTAAATTAATAAAAATATCAACATTTTTATTTTATAGTTAGTAAGTATAACAAAAAAATAGTTATTAATTAATTAAATGAATATTTTTTGAAGGAATAAATTGTAAAATTCAGGAAGAAAATACATTATATTTTCACAATATATTATTGAAATATATTTTAATGCATCTAAAAATTGTTGAAATACGATGGTCTAGCTAAATAAAATCGTGTGCAAAGTGCGAATTATAAAATCGTTTATAGATCGACGTACATAATGCACGGACCAGTAACTGCTTAATAAAATTTGCGCTTGACATCTAATAAATTATTATTAACATTACTTGCAGTTAACAACTGGCAAAGTAAGTTTTTAAAGCTATAAAAAGCTTCGTTGTTATGAAATCTTTATCAGGGTAAACCAATGACATTATTAATGGACGACGCACTCAATACAGTAGCTAGCAAGTAAATTTGCGCATTCGCATGTATAGGAATTTATAGCAATATGACTTTTATTGTAATGGCGTTAGAGCAGTGTTTCTAATGTCAATGTTCATTTGAGCGAACCATTCGGCAGACCCAACAAAAAGCATCAGGAATTTATAGCAATATCACCTTTATTGTAATGGCGTTAGAACAGATTATGCCATTCGGCAGACCCGACAATAAAGTGAGTGTCATTTTCTTTTCCAGATGATTCGTCCATATTAATGTCATTGGGGTAAACAAATCAAAATCTAGTTGCTATATTTTTTTAGGTTTCTCTAACATTTTTTTAAAGAAATAGCTCTGCTAGCTAACTACTAAATTGCACTATCACATACTAAAAAGATACTACATAGCATACAAACATTTTACAATTATTATTTCGTATTTTCTTATTATGTTCTTCAATAATATACATAAATAATATCAACATTTTCACTGACTCCTTAAGTCTGATTCACTCGCTCAAAAATCCAAATTTCAGCATCAAAACTAATGACTACATTCTTAATATTAGAACCAACATTTTCAAATTTAGCAATAGTAACAAACACGGTACAAATATACAGATATACTGGATTCCAGCACATAAAGGAATTAATGGCAATAAAATTGCTGATCAATTGGCAAAAAAATCTGTAAAATACCCATCAGAAAATATAAGAATTCCATACACAGATTTTAAAGCCCAGTTTAAACAATGAGCGAAAATAACGGTAAATATTTAGAAAATCTTGGGAAAGAAAAGGGAACACACTACTATCAAAACTTTTATAGTAGATCTCCTAATACTTGGTTTAGTAATCATTGTAAAATAAAGCGAGATGTAATAGTGACAATAGCTAGAAGCAGGACAGGGCATTACAGTCTCAACGAATCATTGTACAAAATTAAAGTGGTAGATAGCCCTCAGTGTCAGTGTGGACATCCCACTCAAGATTTTAACCACATTGTCTGGCAATGTGATGCCTATGACCAGGAGAGAGAAGTGTTATTGAATAAGTTTGGAAAATGCAGGTTATATCCTCTTTTTACGTATAATTCGTTTCAGTTATGAAAATTGTACATGAATTTCTCCAAAAATGTAACGTAAATGTCTAGTGTATAGTGTAACAAAAATGTAATTCTGTATCATTAATAATGTAACTATTTATGCCTCTCGTTAAAAAAATGTATGTATACTTTTGTAAACCATTGTAAAGCAGAATAGCCTTCCATTCATAGAAGAGCTCAATTGCTTTCAAATAAAGAAAAAAAAAACATAAATTTATCGATAGTATTACGATTGTCCTTTACATGTTCTTAACGTAACTAAAAAACCAATAGTTTTAGAAAATGCATTTGAAGCATGGCTCTCATTTGATTTATTATTTCATGTTTATTAATCGATTTCTATGAATATTTATTGATGGATTAATTCATTTTGTGTTCCTATTATTTTTTTAAAAATACACACTTGACCATAAAATATAAACTTGCTTTAAAAAAATGGTAATAATATTTAAGTTAATCTACTAAATCCATCTATATACAACATGTTCTACGTTTATTTTTGTCAATAATTCACGGTGATGTGTATAACGAGATTGTTCGCAGAACCAAACTGGCATTAAATAAATTTGGGCATCTGCATATTATCTTCAAAAGTAACCTCCCAGTGTGTCTTAAGCGTAAAGTGTTCAACCAGTGTTCAAGTATGCGTGTGAAATATAGATTTCAATAGAAACCTATAGGAAGCAAACAAGAGTTAGTACGTGATATAGATTGCTAAGCAGATAAAATTATAATGGGCTGGCATATCTTTCGGCGAGTGGACAACATCTGGATACAGTGATACCGAAGGGGCACAAAATAACTATAGGTACACCCTGAGAAGAGTGGAGATAGCTAGAAGAGGCCTTAATCCAGCAGTGGATCAACCCTGACTGATTATGACAATAATAACATCACGCATTATTTTTCTATTGCTCATAATAGTATAACTAATAAAATAAATCTACTACAAACATCATGTAAACGCACATAACAGTCTTTGTTTTGAAATTATTAAGATTAATGACTTAATTGATTTAAATCAAATTTAAAGCATTGCGTGTTAATAATTGAATATATCATAACTTGAATATATCATAACAATGATCATAGGAAGAGATTTTTTTATTCACTTAGCCCTAGATTCGTTGTATATATAATTAAGTTTTTTTTTACTTTATCGTAGAGGTTTAAAATTTTGTAAGCATAAATTACTTTCAAAGTGCGTTTAGTTACAAAGTCTAACAAATGCTTGTATTACATACTATATTTTGAGAGATCGATTGTGAGCTTTAATGCACGCTTTGATTGCAAAACTAACTAGTCTATCGTTAAATAAGTAGTTCATTTCGTACATAGTATTATTTAGATAAGTACCGTGGGAGTTTGCTTCACTACAAATAGACATTGATATTATTCAACATACAAATAGATTGTTAAGTATTAAAAAAATTAAGTTATCAAACTGATCTTAATTGTATCTTTAGCATTATGTCTGAGGATGATGCAATCAGCTTAATTTGTATAATTTTTTAATGTTTTCGTTTTGAAATGAATTGTATATTATAATGTACAATATCAATATCAATCTCAAGATTTGTTTCATCGGAATTTTATTCCGATGAAACAAATCTTGAGATTGAAAGATTGAACACGCGCGTTAACATCATTTTAATCCCTACTTCAATTATAGTTTGTCAATTTATGGCTACGACCGTATGTTGTAGCTTAACCACTGAAGAATGCTAAAAGAAATAGCGTATTAAAAAAAACACTACCTTATTCTTAGGTCAATAATTAATATAAAGCAATCATTGTTATTAAGTAAAAGTATGTTGTTGCTATGTAGTGAAAGGAAATCAAGTACATTTCGCTTTTCAGTATTTCAAGTATATTTTTTCGATTCTCAAACGTATAAAAATAATACAATGGAAAGAATGGCTCTGTTTAAAATATAATGTTCTAAGTAATTGAGCTTCACTTTACGATTTCGCAAATTATTTGGGAAACTTTAAAATGAACATTTGATTAATGTTCATATTTTTGATTTTATAAATTTCTTTTACCATGCATGCAAACGTTAATAATATACGAATGTTTTCTAATCTGGTTGAAAGTTATAAAATCTCTTCTTCTTCTTCCACGGCGCTACATCCCGAGGTAGGATTTGGCCTCCTCCACAACCGCTTTCCACTCACTCCGGTCTCTCGCCACACTTCTCCAGTTACCGGGTCTTCCTATATGAAGCCAGGCCACTTCTACGGCGTCAGCCCATCTCCTTCTTGGACGGCCTCTAGGTCTCTTCCGTTGGGGTAGCCACTTCGTCAAGATCCTTAGCGCTCTAACTTCAGGCATTCTCTCCACATGTCCCGCCCATCGTAACCTTTGGACCTACAGTATCTTATGATTGTTTGCTGTAAAGTTATAAAATACCTGTGACAAATTCATGTTTTTAGGTACCTAACATGTTGGTCTATATCTATAATATCGTGGGTGTGGGTCCTGGGTTCGAATCCTGGATCTGGCAAAAAGATCATAATTTATTGTTTTTCAATGTGACCTGAGTATGGATGTAATAGTGGCTAACATCCATTTATCGTAAAAATAAAAATCTGTTAAGACAGCATCACCTCCGTAGAGCCCCATTTTATTTTGATCTTAAAAAAACTCAAAACATAATATTACATAATAGTAAAAAAACAAAAGATTAAAAAGAAAGTTTGATCTGACCGATAGCTTAGAGGTGAAAATACTCATCCGGAAAGTAAAAGACGTGAGTTTGAGTCCCACTTGGCCCCACTTTTTTTCTAGATTTTTTTTCTGATCTGTGTGTTTTTGAAGGTTTTTAATATTATATTACATTTTCTATAATAAAGTACCTAACCTAACACTTTTAAAACCTTATGTTTATTCAATATTGAATTTTGATAATATATATTATATATACCTATATATATATAGGTGGACTGTTAATATATTTTAGATGGTATTATTTGTTTACGATCTTTTAATCGGTTTAATAAAAAGACACATTCGATTCATGTGTCCAAGAATTAAATACCTAGTTTTATTTGACGACATTTTTACATCCATCGTACTAAGACGGCCATCGAGATTGATCATACAGGTTATCTCTTTTGAAACTAAGTACCTTACACTATCGAATTTTGTTTTAGTGTTAAGTGTGATTATCTAGTTGTCAAATGCGATACCTACCTGAACTGAACTAATTCTTTGGCAAGTTCATCTGGTTATTTGGTCCAGCGAGTCATCTTATCTTTTTATTCTATTTTCGTGTACCGTTTGAAGTCCCTGTGAACTCTGCTTAAATACTAAAATCGGAAGTCTTTCTATTTTATAAATAAACCATCCTATAATAAAATTATTTATTATAAGATAAAGCAATATTTTGTTTTGAAAGAGTTTTGATACGATAATTGCCTAACATATTGCTTAAATCATTTCAATGTAATAATGAAATGTTATAATTAATCAGTAGATACTTGCTTACGTAAATAATAAGTATTGTTGGTAAAGTATTCACATGATGTTTAATTGAAGATACGTGGGAAACAAGATCGCGTATTATTAATTAATACCATATAAACGACGATTTTCAGGATTACATGTTACAATTACTTTCATTATTTAACATTTTATCAGAAAATAATATTACTATCAATCCAATAGTGATAATGATAACAAACTATAAAGTAGGTATTCACCTTGTAAAGATAATAGCATATTACAATCTATTTGTATTTAGTTGCATTTAGATCTTGATATACGCATGTATTGTACCGTATCCGGAAATTTGTACGTAAACAGTTCACCGCAGGATACTTATTCGTGCGACGCAGTACTTGAAACATGAGTTCGTGTAATTTAATCAAATGACGAGTTCTTCGTTGAACATTTCACCGTGGAGTATATTTGTACGTATGCTACAACATGTGGAAAATTTTATGAGATGTCTTTACTAGGTTAGGTTAGGGTTAATCTAATTGGAACAGTACTATTTGCAAACTATCGCCGCATTTTGTAAGATACGTACAAATGTATTCCACGGTGAAATGTTTAACGAAAAACTCGTTATTTGATAAAATGTTATACGAACTCATGTTTCACGTACTGCGGCGCACGAATAAGTATCCCACGATGAACTGCATGCGTATAAATTACATATAACCGTATTGTATTTAATAAATACTTTAATTATGTACTAATGTATTCATTTAATTAATATTAATACACCAAAATATAGGAAAATGACTTGCTATCAGTCACAAATGTATATAATTTTGACTCTCTTCAGTAATTAGTTTGTTGACATAATATATCAACACTTCATATAAGTATTTGGATGCAATATATTATTTTGTTTCACACATTAAAATAATACTTAGATATTCATTATATATGCATTTTTAAATTAAAAAATAATTATTAAACCTAACCAATACAATATGATTGTGATTGTGATGTTTGAGACTTTTGCGGTTGTTTTTATCGTAATATATTTTTGGGTTTCCACCGCGTGTACTTATTCCTTCTGTCCTAGTCATTTCGGGATGGTTCAGAGGTTATAATTGAATTAGTATAAGATTGGAGAGTTAATTTTTATATTACTGAATATATTTTAAATATTTTCTTATAATAAAAATAAGCAGTTCACAAGAACATTTTCATAGAGATATCCCTTGATAATAGCCTCTGCAATGAACACAAAACGTCGAGGAAAGAAGGAAGAAGTACACGCGGTGGAAACCCAAGAATCTTTTACGCTAACCAATAAACTAAGATCGAAGTAAATTACGGGTTTTTAAGATTATTGTTAATCTAAAATAATCTGGAACAAGCAGATAAATATAGGTATGATAAAACCTTTCATATGATCTTTATTTTTTGTAACTTAACAACTAATTACGTGAAGTAGAGCTCGTATGAATAGTCTTGAAGCATCTGCTATTTTCGGCAAACTTAGGTATTAACTGGCTGTTGTGGGAAGAATAAGCGGGGCAAAATAACTAAGTTAATAAGTATTGTCTATTCGACAAAAAGATACACATTTGCTTTAAAATTGACTACGCACTAATCACCATAATGGATCTCATAATTACAGACAGATGACAGTGAGAGATTTTATGATATTATTGGGTTTATATAAAATGTAATGTAACCAACTTGATTTCATTGTAACTGACAATGTAATATTTTTCTTCACTTCATCAATTTAATCAACAATTATGTACATATAGATATTAATTTATCGTATGAATCTAACAACCTAATTAATTAATTGTTTTTGAAAGTTAATTTTAAAATATAAAATTGTATAATTTTAATATTTAATGGATTATACACTACATAATATAATAAATATTAAAATGTAAATAATTATGTTTTGTCTTTTATTTGAATTAATAAAAATGAATATATTTATATAATATGCCTAATTTTTCTATTGTTTTTATTAGAGATATGTCCTACTTTTTACTTTCCTCTCACTTTTTTGGTTCATTTGTTAAAGTTGAACTATACGATTAAAAATAAATATTTAGACACACTTTTAAACCTAATTTTAAGCTTTGGTTTCTGATAAAGTACTAAATATTATAACTTATTAATTCAGTTGATATTTATTGTGGTTATCAAATTAACCATCGGTGAGTTTTGAGGTAAACAACAACGTACTCCACAGTCGTTAAACTTCTTCGATATAAAGGTTGCCAATATAGTTTGGTCATCATTAAAAAAATTAAAAATACTTAATTATTAATTGCGCACTTCATTGCAAATTATGATAATTCTTATAAAAAGATAAAATATTTTTTTTTCTCTGACTTAAGCATTTTGAATTTAATAATAATAATAATAAACATTCAAATTATTTTTTCACATTATATCATCACCATCGTTATCGTCAGTCTGAATCAATCCACATTCTTCAAGTTGACTCTAAACCTTCTGGTCATATGCATTCAATTGTCCGTATTTCTATTCATCTTGCCTATCTTATCAATTCAGCCAATTCCAGGTTTATATTTTATACGTCGCTTATTGGGGGCTATTGGTGACTAGGTGTAAATTTATTATCTATTTTCACCACGTTTTTCTTAGCTCGTATTCTTGTTTGTCCGATGGTTATTTATCCAGTACAAATCTTGCAATCAATTTTTAACTAACTTCCCGACTAGCTAGACATTTGAAACTTTTAGAATATATCAGAACACGATGCCAATATATTTATTTAATACTTTTAGCCATCTTTAAGTAGAATTGAATCCATTTTCAGTTAATTCTGTTTTGTATGAAAAAGTTATTTCGGAAGAAATCCGCAATCCAATCCACTATTATTGGTTCCTTAGGAGGTGGCCCTAGCAACTAAATTATTAATATATACGTGCGTTACTACGGAAATCAAAATGACATTTCATTATTCAATATTTGTTTGTTTGTTGCAAAATAGCAAAAAATTGATTTGTTGACTTATTTGCCCTTAATTATTAATACATAGAATTGTCAAGTTTATATGATTAAACAGAAAATTTAAAAACGTGGTATATAAAAAGTTCTTTTTATCTTGTAATTATTAAACAATAGGTATCTACCCATTTCCCATATCATATAGTTTCTTTGCAAACTCTATTACTACATGTATCTGTATTTGCTCCTGTTTTATGTATTGTCTTTGCACATTGCACCTTAGCCCAGTTGCTCATACACACTAGACTTTGAATTTGTCAATATATTTTTTATCATCAACACAATATGTCATTTAATAATATACTACCGTACAAAGGCGTTGATGCGACATTTTTAGTATAAAATAACATCTATTTGTTGCATGTAACAAATTAAATTTAATGTGTGTGTAATAACAAATTTTTGCATCGGCAAATGTGCAGATACTACTTTTTTATTCGTTTAAACTAGTCATGTGATATCACTGTCCTGTTATGGTTCCGCATATGCGTGCGGTAGAGAGTTACAATATTGCTGGCCGTTTTGATTTATGGCCATGTCTTAGTCGATACGATTTTATATGTGCGACCGGGCTTATGCGCAACACGCACAACTTCAAATCATACCGTTCTCCTTATATTGTTTAGTTTCTAGACCTCTATTTTACTGAGGGTAATTATTTCGCAAGCATTTACATTGATTTTGTATAAACGTCTAATTATCTATTTTTTTTTAAGTAATTACTTTTACTTTTTTATTATATTTTAATATTTGTATTAAATGTAACATTAATCTTCTCTCGTTTTGCTCATTTTAAATATCAAGAAAGTTCTAGAGCCACCGTCTGCTAACGCCATCTATGGTTATATTTTCATATATTATAACTGTATGACTCTCTCTGCATAGGTAAACCTAGCTACTACATATTTAACGGCGAAAGGTTCGGCAGGTGAACAGAAGGTCGAACGCAGAGGTTGGTGGTTCATGCTTACGAACAACCTTAAACAATTTTATCAAGTGACCTAAATAAGGACCTACCACAAGAGATTTTTATTATTCTAACTACCAAGTATTCAAATATTTAAAACAATTAATTACAATTAGCTTGACAAAGATTATTTTGTAATGTATACATAAATACAATAATTTACTATGAATGTTTTAATCTATTATATAAAAATTAATATTTGTTTGTTTGTTTGTTCGTATTTTATGCGCTGCCATACCGTTCATCCGATTGCGATAAAACTTTGTCAACTTATTACTTGCACTTGCGCAAAGAGTATAGGCTATACTAATATATAAAAATGAATGTCCGTCTGTCTGTATATATGTCTGTCTGTCTGTCTGCCTGTCCCGTATGCGTTCCAATACCATTCATCCGATTGCGATGAAATTTTGGTAAGTGGTTGTATGCACACCCATGAAGGTTTCTGAATTAGAAAAATCATCATCTTATTCTTCTTCTTCATTCTATTTTCTTTTATTCGTATGGTTCCTATACCATTCATCCGATTGCGATGAAACTTTCATCAGTTGCTGTGGTAACACCCGTAAAGAATTAGTACAACCATCTTCTTCTTCTTCTATTCGTATGCGTTCCTATACTATTCATCCGATTGCAATGAAATTTTGATCAAGTATTGTGCTCACGCCCGCAAAGGTTTCTGAATTGATAAAACCATTTCTTCTTCTTTTTCATCTATTCTATCTTCTTCTACTCGTATGCGTTCTTATACCATTCATCTGATTGCAATGAAATTTTGACAAGTTGTTGTGCGCACTCCCGCAAAGGTTTCTAAATTAGTACAACCATCTTCTTCTTCTTCTATTCGTATGCGTTCCTATACCGTTCATCCGTTTGCAATGAAACTTTGGTGAGTTATCGTGCGCACGCCCACGAAGATTTATGAATTAGAAAATCATCATCTTCTTCTATTCGTATGCGTTCCTATACCATTCATCCGATTGCGATGAAACTTTTGTTAGTTTTTGTGCGCATACCTGCAAAAGTTTCTAAATTAGTATTATATAAAATACAAAGTTTGTTGTTTGTTTGTTCCATCCAATTTTGATATTTTTTACTACATAACGTTAGCATATTTTGGATTCGATTTTAAATTAGTTTTCTTTTGTTTGATCTTTACTCATATTAGAATTATTTTCATATTGCCATATTGTATTACACAGATATTTTAATGTTAAAAAAATAATTACCTCTTATTATTTTTTAAATATCTAAGATAAATATAACCACGAAACGACCCTGTGCGAAGCCGGGTACTTCAGCTAGTAATTAATAATTTATTATTTCACCAATTTTTATTGACAGTTTTTGAGTAGTAAACTTTAATTTTGCGGTCAGTACAATAATCATTGTGTTCATAAAATAATTAAATTTTGCCATAATGGCCAAATAATTTATACATTGCACAAACCCCTGCTGCTTAACGGCACATCTCGTATAGTCCATATAACCATCGAGTGACTTCAGTAGTAATTATTATGCGAAAGTGAAACTTAATCGAAACGGAGACCGATCTCGTTTTTCATCTACACAAGTACATGTACCACAGTATTTTTAGCAAGATGTGAGTGAGTTATATTTAAACATCATCGATCAGCTCAACCATTATTTATTGACTATTTGTTGAAGGACACTTCTTATCATCTCCTTTTTTGCTCTAGTCTTTAATACCATATACTTCCACAAAGCTTAATTATCTCATCCATTCAATATATTCTTGGTCGCAAATTATTGTTCAAAGATGTTGCCTATCCATCTCCATTTCAAGGTATTTAAATTTTGTAATATATTCATTTTACTTTTTTTGTTCCTTTAACTGAGTGTTTCTTTTACAATTTCTGCTCGTTTTGCACAAACATGCATTTATATATACAGCGTCGTTTAAAATTGATGTTAAATTTGCACCCATATGTAAGTATTGGAAACTACATTGTTTTAAATCTTCAGGCTTTGGGAATAGTGATAACTTTTAAATATTTCATTCACACGTGTAAATACACTTCATATATTATTGAATTGAATTAATACATAAAATGTGGTACAAAGCGTGAATCTATAAATTTATATTAAGACTACTTACTGGAAAATATAGAGATGACTTAAGGCTACTTCAGCTGAGGCATGGTCTAAAAAGATCGTGACTAGGCGATGCGCGGATTGTGCAAATGACGCGAGCTGAACAAAATATAATTTGTCATAAAAATTTAACATGCGTCGTTTTAATTTTAATTTTATGTTTATTATTATATTCGTAATAATAATAGTACATTCATTGACATGTTTTCTTTTTCAAGTACATGCAGAACGTTTTTTTATCATCTTTACATGATTTAAGAATATATTCCTCCTACGCTATCACAAAACAAATTGACAAATTGACGACTCAACTATCAGTCTCCGATTGGCGACGACTACGAAATTTCGTTCCACCTACTGTTGAAAATTATTTGCCGATTCACTCATGTATGCTCTTAATAAAACTGATAACACTTCTGAAAATATAAAAAAAAGGAAAAATATTCACTTTATTTTTGATTAGATATTGATTTATATTGAAATGTATTTTTAAACGACTTTCAATATCCTAGCCGCTAAAAGAAGGAAATATAATTATTGTGAATTTACGGCCAGTAATAGCCTATAAATTAAACTATCGCGATAATAACTGTTTACACGCAAAAGTGCTGACTGTCTTGCCAATCTCATTTTTATAGCGTAAGCTAGACGCGTTGTTGTCATTTGACAAGTTGTGAAAATTTAGTCTTATTTTTTTCGGCAACTACTGCGCATGCGCATATTTATTATATCATGCAAGTTGCAAGTATCACGTGAAAATTCAAGAGCCGCTAAACTTTTTTGATGCATGCATGCAGTCTTGCAGCTTGCACTATAATACGTATTTACATGACGTGGATTTTATTTTTATGGTCGCAACAGTACCTACTGTCAATCTATGCTATTACGCAACATTATTTTTTTGTAATCTTCTGAAGAAAGTGACACCCGAAGTATACAAATTTATCATTGGCAATATGCACCAGCGTATTTAATTAACTATCTGAAATTATCTTCTATATACTGTGGTACCACAAACATTTAGTATCTGCATTACATACTAATTTCATTGACTAATAATTATTTTTAATAAATTACTAACTCACCTCTCCTCTAAAATCTATTTGGATCCTATTTTTTAGAATTAGGTTATTATACATGAATGCGCATTTATATTTAGAGTCTATAAATTTAACCAGAATTACCATTAAGGTCTACAGTAAAATAAGTTTTTATTATTATTTTAATTTTTCTCTAATATTATACTAATAATTATCATATCAGCCATTATGCATTAGTTCAAAACTGTGATTTAGGCTTATTTTCTTTTTGCATTTTACAGTACTATTTTATATCATAATTTTGAGATTCGTTTGCAGCTATTCAATATCCTAGTTTAATATGAAAAGTTCCTAAAAACATTTGTTTTATAATTTAAGATAACGACTTTTGATTAATCTGCATAGCTTTTGCAATAAATTTTAATAATAAATAGTAAGTGTCAGTTAAGTAATATAAAATATGATGCAACATCGTTTTAAGCTTGTCTTTTATATTATATAAGTAAAGGGGTAGATAAGGAACCAACCTAAATGCTCTTATATATAATTAAAATAATATTTCATAAAAGTTTATTTCATTTTATGACACTTTAGACGTCTTGTTTCAATTTTTCTTCATGTACATCGTGCAAAACTATTCTTTATTATTCTGAATATTTAAAAAAAAAAATTAAGATAGCTATAATAGACTAAAATCTTTCTGTGCAATAAGTGTAGTATTTATTTATTTACAAGGAATATATTATACGAGTCATAGTATGGAAAAAATATTATACAACCATTTATTTTAAGCGTATAATTTTACAAAATATTTATTATTAATTTTTCATAATTGGCAAAAATTTCTAATGCAAATTATCTCAATTAAATCATCAAGCAGTCTTAATACTTCACAAACGTAAATTAAAACTTTTTTATTCATTTTTAAACTGTGCCAAGTTTGTGTGAAAATGTAATTTACATTAATAAAATTCAACTCGTCAAAGAAAATGGTATTCCAGTTAACAGTAGACTGCATTCACATGAATTTAGAGATGTTTTATTGAAGTATCGATATCTAGGATTGGTTATCAATATTGGTATCGGTTTTAGAATAAATGTATCAATACTTGCAAGTATCACATGAACCATCTACGACCACGTCTATAAACTGTCTAAAATTTTCTACAGCAGACAACAGACTTTCCAAACCAGTCTATCAAAGATCTTAACAATTACGATCCAACCATCCCCACCAAATTTTAGAGACCAAAAGCGATATTGCTCTCAAAGTTTTCTCAGTCTATATTTTTTTCCCCACAGTAGAACACAAAAGAGAGACTATTTAGTTCCCTCTCTAGGTGCATCGATATAAAAAATAAAGTATTTTATAGTGCTCACTCTGACAATTATTAGAAGAAGAAACCACTGCATAACGCCTATTTTTCCCTATAACTCGTTCTTTTTTCTTCCCTTAGACCTTAGACGAAGAAGGGCCATGAGCTCGTTATTAATACCTATAAAAACACGAGTATAATGAGAATAAGAGGCCTTTTGGCCTTGGTTCGTCATATTATACCTATATATAATAGAATATAATGTTGTATTGGTTTCGTTTTAGTATTGGTTTCAAAAGTATTTTCACTGCAAAACTTTTTTAAATATATCTCGAAGGACAAAAGCAAGTATTGCATGGAAATAAAAGGTATCAATAGTTAGTGATATCGGTATCATAATATCAGTCAAAACTATTAATATTTTTTGACATCCCTAGATGCGTCTTGGTCTTAAGATATTGACTTTCAAAATTTCATTGCATCGTAAATGTTTAGATTCATCAACATTAATTAATCTATTGTTTGGTTACTTTTACTTTTTATTCAAAATCCGTGGCTTTAATTAAGTTAATCAATCTATTGTCATTTTTTTAATACAATCAATCTGCTGATTTAAAATTAATTTTTTTATATCTTTTTTTATGTTGTCACCCTTAATAATAAGTATATTATTTGATGGTTATATTAAATTACTTACTTGTTTTTATATTATTTCTGCTCATTTTCAATGATTAAATGGTTACCATAGGCAGATCAGCCGTTAAGACGCAAGTCACATAACGTATTTTTTCGAAACAGGTACATTTATAATATGTAAATTAGGAATTTTAAAAAAATGTGGTAGAATGGTAGTTATTATATTCGTTTTCCCTATCCATAATATATATAGTTTCAATTTGAAAAAACTTAGAAATTAGATAGGAATTGAATTTTCTCGTGATTGAATATACACGTCATGATGAAAGGTTGTAGCATAGTACATAAAATATATAGCTTGGAAAAGTATAAGAAATATATAATCTATAGGTAAATATTAGAAAAAATCTTGGATCAAGTACAATTGAAATACAATATTGAACACATTATTTAAAAAAATATACTAACGACCAGGGTACTTTATGGAATTTAAATTTGAATTCTGACTATGTTTTTCCTATTATATTTGAGTCGTTTTTGCAACCCGGGTTCCTCCGTTCGGCATATTTGGTAAATGAGCACATGCATAGCAATTTTTTTATACATAATAAAACACCATGTATATAATATATTAAATATGTGCATATAGTTAAATTGGTAGCTTACTAGTGAGCATCAAATTCAACTATATCTACGACCTTTTCTATGTTTTTTACACTTTTCCATTTAATTTTCATTCCATCAAAATGGGGATAATTAATTTACCATTTGACACAAATTTATGTAAACTTTAGCAAAGGATTCAGGGATTTACCTTATATTTAACGGTGATTTAGGTATTAATTAGTATTCACCACATTATTATACTATTTAGATTTTATACGTTTTTTATACCAAGCGTAAATACCTAATGATACATTAATTCCTTGATTTTATATGTAACAAAAACATAGGTATATATATATATATATTGAACTATTAAACACGTTGTCAATTATTATCATCATCATCACCATACCATACTTATGACCGTCCCACCCGAAGAATATAGACTATCCGCATGGGAAGCGAACCTAGCCTCTGAGGGTCTCAAAGATTAGGTAAAGCCAGCAGAGCATCTCCCACCCGGAGCCAGTCTCGCGTACATGGAAAGCCCTAAACATACTGAGAACCATGGTAGGGCGCACTCGAGACAACATTGTGAAGTAGGGGTTCTCTGATGACCAAACCTGCGAGGGCGGTGAAATACAAACCATGGAGCACCTCTTTCCATGCAAGGCTTGCCCAGTAAGCTGCAATTTCGACAAGATCCTATAATCTGAGGAAAATGGTGTTGCCTTTGCCAACTTCTGGAGTAACATATTGTATCTATTGAAGACCCGACACGACAAAGAAGAAGAAAATCATCAGAAACATCCCAAAGCAGATCCTATGCTACTTCTTCCATATTACATTATTCTAGGTCAGTGTGCTCCAAGTGTATACGCCAGCCACTTTAGCATCTCCGTCAACACCGTCCAACTAACGGAGTTTTCACCTACCAACTGACCTTCAACCATCCGGTGTGGTATCCAGGATTCCCCTCGGCGGATGGGAATTCTCTATTATTTCCAAATGGCTCATCCATAATGTTAATATATGTATAAAATTGATAGTATTATAAATATTTGAAAGTTTTAAATTGTAAAAACGTTACCTTAAAAACAATCAAAATTCTCACGAAAACACAACCAGAGTTAAGGAAATTGCTTCAAAAATACTTGAAATATTCCATCGATTTAGTTTGCATGCACACAATAAGTATCGACAGACATCGGTTCGAATAGATATCACGATTGTTGCGAAATTTATATTATAACAAAAGCGCAGCAGTGTCCGAATATTGTGCAAAATATAGCGATGTACATTTCAGATACCCGCTTGGAATTTCAAATCGTGTACATGGGAAAATGCATACATTTGCATTGAAAAATCTGAAAGCTATAATACAAAATGTAAACACGAATGTTGACATAGAACTTTGTTGGCAAAATGCCACCTGTGTCATATGTCAGTACATAAAATAATATTGTTTATATATATTTTCTTTGTAATATGTATGTCAACTACTGTTAATCAATAAAAATAGAAAAAGGAAATACCTAGAAAACAGTTTATTAAAATTTGTATTAGAATTACAGTATTTTTAAGTTACAAAATTAGTCTTAGTTAAAAGAATTACTGTTTTGTTATATTAGCAATTTGTCATCCAGGCAAGATTTGATTTTACTTCCTTACCCTCTAAGTCTTCTCGTCCATTTTCTCGGAGGATACCGTGACATTATGAATGTTAGAATATCTTAGGAATCATGTCGAGGATGTTCAATAGAAACTAATTTTCACATGTCAATCTACCGTAATATGAATCACTAGTATTAATTTAAATAAACAACATTGCATCATGCATTTTAGTAATAATATATTATATACATACTTACATAGAATAGATTATAGTACTGATTGATATAAGTACGATTTAAAATTTATATTCTTTTCCTTGAAATTTATTATTTGAGATTACTTTAAAAATGTTCTTTATATCAAGTCAACTTTATTATCTCAATTATAGAAACCTTATGCCAAATTCAACGTGAAAATATGTACTTTTTAATTACTCTTTTTTTACTACTTCGGTCCTTAATAAGTTCACGATAAAGTATTTTACTTCACAATCTTGCGCATAAATTTGTTAGTATTCATTTCATTATTTTTTTCTTATCAAATTAAATTATAATAATATATTGAATCTCAAAAATATTGAAACCTAGTATTTTGATTCCGATGATACAAAGTATATTATTAAGCTACCAGTAAAACAAGTTTTCTGAAAACACATCTTCCAAATAGAAATAGAAATAGGTTGTAATCTAAACGGATAACTTATTTATGATAATAATGTTTGGTCAAATTATAAATATTTGAATATTTATTTAACTAAGTCAGTGATCGTATATATATGAATTCAATTTATTTTTAGTTCAATATTGTGTATCTACTTTCTAACATTTTTGTTCCATTATAAGATTTTAATGTTTAAAACCTTTTTCCTTCTTCATTATAAAAACCTATATTTAAATAGTATAGATTCGTATATAATTATTACATTAGTTATTACTAATATTTTGTTACTACAGTTTAACGTAATATATGCCAGGATGTCATAATATACCTTCGTATTACGGCATGAATAAAATTATTGGTATATACAAAAAAACTTTTTAAAAACCCACCATGCATGACATCAATTATCTCAACAATTAGGTATTCATGATTTAATCTCTTAATTAGAAATCAATCGCTAATAATCTTTTGGCAAAGAAAGCAATATACATTGCATTAATAACAACTGAGTTAGATTTTTAAGATGCTATTGCAGAGTTTGCTAGGCTATTTCAAAATTGTGATACAAATAATTTTCTTCGCATTGTCATGCAAAAAATCCATTGCCAGATTTGTGGGAAAAAATCATACATCTATTATATTATAATAAATATAAACATACATTCATAGACCTAAAGTGATGTTTTTTCGATGTCTTTATTTTAAGACATAATTAGGTACTTATTTGTCTTTCAATAATTCGTCAAACGATTATTTTCCGACTGCTTTTCTACAAGGCATGCTCATTTTACAATCTTTTGAATCTCGTAGGTCACTTCTGCTCTTGATACATTTTTGCCAGCTATCACGAGGGATGGTTTCTAATTCTTATTTCCTAAAGAATTTAAATTTATATGCGCCTGTCAATTACCTACGTGGTCGCAGACATGGCCTCTTCCGGGTCAGAACTGTTTCAAAATTAGCGCTCTTGCAAGACTGGTCATGCGCTCCTTAAAGTCATAGACATTTTCAAATATGTGCTGTACAATCTATTTTTTAAATTTTATTTTACTGAATAAAATTGTTTATGTTTTTTTTTCTTTTCACTTGTAAGAGTAATAATTTTGTTATACTGTAATGTCATGTTGTGAACGTCCTGAATTTTGATTTGTTATATCCATAGTATTTTGTTTTCTTAAATAAATAAATATACTGCCAGTAATAATAATTTTGAATATATTATGTACTCCTTAATTTGTGTACTTTAGTAACTTAATAATTTAATTGTATAGATAAAACTTCAGAAAATACTTTCTTTTCGGTGTATGGGTACTATTAATTATAATGTACTGGTTGCATTTAAAAGGCCTTTATATTATAAGAATTGTAATTAGAATTAATGTCTGCAATGAAGTATATCCACTCCTCAAATATTGCGATGTAAAATTAGCATGTCTTCAAGTTGAATCTTGAAATACATTTCAAAATGTCATAAATCTGCTATTGTATGCAACGTTGTTTAGTCAATTTACCTGACTGTAATATCAATAGTGCGGCTTTTTAGAACACCAAATTTAAATTTTTCTAATGAACATTTGCACATCTACATGAATACTTATTTAATTATCCAGTGTAAGATAATATGAGGTGTCTAATTACACAAATCTATTACTACACATAACTAAATTTATGGTAAATGTAGTATTTTGTATCAAGGGTAACTGGTAGGTTTAACGTTTGTTTTTTTCTATGATACTTTATTTTAAAATTAGAACAATCTGACCATTTTTATTAGCTGATAATTTTCTTTGTCTAATAAATGTATGACACCTAAAATAATATTGTATCAACCTTTTAAATAATCGGTTTGTATAAATCATTAGGTTTATACACATTAGGCGGCCATATACATACAGTTTTCGTAAGAGGTTGAACATACCAGTTAATACTGATACCGAGAAGAATGGTGGAGAACTCACATGTAGACTGGCAGGTTCTTCACAAGTACCACTTCGATTGAGGGATGTGTGACGTCATTACGGGATATGATTATAATTATAGATAACACATATTTTTGATTTAACAGCCTGCGCAGACTAGATTTATTTACACTAAATTATACAGGTTAGAAATACATTGACGGGTATTATATCATAGGTTACATTGTAGATTACAACAGAGAAGACACGTTATTATTACTGGCCATTGCCGCAACACTTTTAATTTATTCGAAGCAAACACTGATGCGGGTTAGTATATTTAGGCGTATCGCTGGGATCAACACCGAAACACTTTATCGGGCACGTGATCCGTTTGAAGGTGGTCGCACGAATTATTATTAACACGATAATGGGAAAATAGATTCACTGATTTACAACGTCGAGAAAAGCGCGGTATTTTTCGCGTGGAAGAACACCGCCCGGCTATTCCGAGCGCGCAGCCCATGGCACACGGCCCCTTTTGCTTTCCCCGCACAATCTCTACTGTCTCCTTTATCTGCCACGAACCTATGGGTGGTGAGACAGGAGGGAGGGGCAAAGGGATGAAACAACTTACGGTAAATTTTTGTTTGTCTCCCGGCAAGTTACCATTTCCTAGTAGCTGGGCTTAGGTACTCGCCCTTTTTGCCGCTGTTGAAATGTGCCGTGATGATGTTATTTCGTAAATCAGGGGTGGTGAACCCTAATTCGAAGGCGTTTGATTAGGTTGCGGATTTGTGATTTGAAACTGCGGGCCAGGGGTTTTTTCGTCTGGTGACAATACGTAATGGCGGCCATACAGTTATCTTTGGTAGATAATCTGCTGCGGCCATAGACGGGCACTTTTCGACCTGGCAGATGTGTGCCAGGTTCAAACTGCCAGCGACCCCCTATTCCCGTGTTTTTGTAAAACTGTTGGAATTTCAACTAGCCAAAAGTTCTCGTTTGACGTTAGATGTTGGTAACGTAAAGTAGAATATACCGCGCGATACAACTGCGGCTAGTGTTGCTTGTTATAAAATACAAATTCATTTATTATTAAAAATGTAATAATATTATGTACGCGGAGATCGCAAATATTATATTTTATTTATTTTTACGAGAGTAAAACAAAGTTATAGTTATTTATGTAAACATATTATTTTATACAATATAATATAAATGTTAAAATTTTAGAGAGCATTATAAATATTAAGTTATGTGAAAATATAGACTAATAACTCAGTACTCAAATTTTATTTATTGTAGGTAGTGAATATTACAAATTATTAATTTAAGACGTTCACAACATAAATTAATATACCTGACAATGTCGCTAAATCTAAATAAAATTTAAGTTTATATTTTAATAATATCATAGTAATTAATTATTATACTGATGATTGATGTTAATATAATGTTGTGGCATGTTTAAATTTATTGTATATAAAATCAATACCTTCATAAATATTACCATTAAGTAGGAAATAATTTATTCAAAAGAAAATATTATATTTTATATTTACACGAATGTGTATAATATTGTTTCGGTGAATCGATAAAATACACAATCCACTAGCAAAATCATGATTTATTTTACCAACGTCATAGGTGTGTATTTTATGTCAATTTGTTTCTAATAAAAACAATTATTACCATAATAAATTCAAAGTTAAATTATTCGTGCATCAATATCGTTCAAGTATACTCTACTTAAAACTAATTGAAACAATACACCTGTGTAATATCTCCGCGAACCTAACCTCCATAGTTTTTGACACTTGCTCTGCCACAGAAAATAACTGTACGTATATGGGCACGTCTGTTGACAGTTCGATAGATTTAAATGGGGTAGTTAAACTGATATGTGGTGTGGCCACTAACGTACAGTTATTGAACAGTTATTGTCTGTGCCATGTTCAACCTGTTACAAAAACTGTACGTATATGGCCACCTATTCTCTTGTATGATTTTGGCGCATTTTATAAGTTATTGTGTGAAATTTCTCATAGATTATATTATTATATCTATGTAATTTGTGTTAGATTTTTGCTATATGTATGACTTATCGATTTTTGTATGCGTAGATTTTATCCAATAAACATTATCTGGCACTTATCTAATATAGAAACTTATTACAATAAATTATTATAATAACATCAATAATAAAAGAGAAAAACTAAGCTAGAGAGACAGTAAAAGAAAAATCGTTTTTCTTCGCTTTTAGCGTACCATATAGTCAATGAGTTTACAAGAGTGCATAGTTAAATGGATTTTTTAGAAGATTATAGTCAAGAATTAATTATATTTACTTTAAAGTAGTTAAATAGTCATTTGGCATATAATATAATATATATTTACAGACTGCTATGAACATATAATGCAGGACGAATAAACAGTAAGAGGGAATGAATATGTGCGCATCCTCTAAGATATTTATGATGATAAAAGAAAACTTATACGGTCGTGACTGAGATGGCTGAAGTGCACCACAAGAAATTTTAATATGCATACCTAAACAAATTGAAAAACAGTAGCGCTGGACCTCCATTACTAGTAACGAGGATCAACATAACATGTCACCATATAATAATCTGAAGCCATTTGCCGTGAATTAGGGCTTAGATGCTGGGCTTATTTTATTACTATATTATTATGATAGTCATGCAATAAAACGCAGGAAATATTAAACGGAGTGTCCTCAAATATTACTACAATGCGGATTTCGTTTAGGTGACATAGTTTAATGCATATTATAGAAGCAGCTATTGAAAATAACATATTCCTTAACACGTGTCTAAATTTATCCCATAGTTTAAGTCTTCTCACATTTTTACAGCCTTAGTCAGAAAGCAACCAAATTCTCATTATGTTTGTATTCCTTGCATTGAATCATCCCAACTACTGTCAATCAACTACTAAACTATGATAATAATTTAATAGCAACACCATCTTTTCAAGATATAAATAATCGATTAAAACTGTTTTATATTCTCATTAAGTATATAACTAAATAAAGGAATACAATAATGAATTAATATTAAAATACAAAGACACAGTTGGTAGAAATTTTATTATTTTTATATTATATGAATGAAATGGCTATTTGAATAAATATTTACATGAATGAAAAGTATGAATGGTTTTTAATAGTAATCATTGTAAGCTGCTTTTTTTATTTCTTCTTCTGGCTTCGGCTTGGGAGCAAATGGATTTTTCTCAGGATCGGCGTTTAAGCTAAAAAATATCATGTATTTTAGTTATAAAGTCATTTACCGCAGTTTAAAATACGGTTCCATGACAAAAAAAGAACAGTGACAAAATAGAACATGACAAAATAGAACATGACAAAACAGAACAGTGACAAAACAGAACAACGATAAATATAACTATGACCTTTCAGGAAAAATATAAATTTAATATTTAAATTGTCCTATCTCTATTATGTTAATAGATTTTTAATAGTACAAATTTTCAATACGCCATAATAAATCAAATTATATACCTAATTTCTGCATTCCTAATCGCTAGAAAGCCTCAAGTAAACGGGACTTTGCCGGCAAGCTTAGGATATCTCATCTCAATCAATATAATATGTTCAAAACGATTGGGTAACTAGGTACAAGGAAATAATGACCTAACCTAACCTAACCTAACATAACCTAACCTAACATAACCTAACCTAACCTAAATAGATTCCACAAAAATTAATGTTTCATTTTTCCCCTGGCTGGTCTGTTTTGTTTCTGTTCTGTTTTGTCATGTTCCGTTTTATCATTTTCTGTTTTGTCATGTTCAGTTTTGTCATGTTCTTTTTTGTCACTATTCTGTTTTGTCCGGTTAGCTAGAATACATATTTACAATAATAACGAATTTAAACACTTTAGAAACTACATAAAAAAAACATTTATTAAATTATATTGTTTATTTAAAAATAATCGCAATTGGCTTATGTTTTAATTAAGTATATTGGATATATATTAGTTATCATTAAAAATAAAAGAATGTAGATGAGAATTTAATTTAATTTTTCTAAAATGTATTGTAAAATATAATCATATAATAATGATTAAAAAATTATAATAAATTACTCATTGATAGTAAAATAAAACAAATTTATATTTTGTGTTAATTTTACTAGCGCCGTGCGGAAATACAATGAACTAAGAAAATTTTAAATTAAAAATGTTTACTTTACCTGTACAGAGATGGTGCTTGCGCGCAGTCAACGTTGTACCACCAATCGCAGGCGAAAATGTGCTGGTTGAACAATGTTCCGTTTGCGCACAAAAACGAAGCTCCTTGGTCGCCCTCGCGGCCATCGTGGCAAGTGTGGTAAGCCTGTAATATAAATGGTTTGAATCTGAGATTTGCAACTTTCAGAAACTCTGCTAGAGTTTTCTAGTAATAATAGTTATGTTGCATCGTCTACTGACCGTAATTATTATTTAATGCCATACAATTAATATCTTCTATTGTTATTGAGTTGTCATTTCATATTTTAGAAAATTCATAATAAAATATGATATTTTAGAGAAGTTTTAGAGTATAAAATTTTCTCTAGTATAGAAAACAGAAATGAATTCAAACTAACATCAACGGAATCGATTATTAGGTATTTTATAAACTAAAATAATGTGCCTAATTTATGTACCTATTTAATAAGATTATTTAATATGCTTATTGGTGATGTATTTCGACAATAATTTATAAAACAACTTTTCTAATAAGGTAAATAATATAAGATAGATAAGAAGATCATAATAATAATAACTGTAATATTTAATGAATAGGTACTGGATGAAATCAAGGAAAAACAGTAAGTTCATTCCTAAGATTCAAATTATTATATAAATACTATTTTAGCAGTGTTAAAACATGATTCGTTATGGACTATTTTGTAAGTGCTACATTTTGCAACTTAAGTACCAAACACTGTGGTTGATGTTAGTGACAACTTGCGGAACTATATTAAAAATTATGCGGTTTAAAGATATACTATTTGATGAAATATTGCATAAAAGCAACAATCTAGCTGACATTACCGTTAAGTTACACAAGTTTTCTAATTTCCTCGAGAGTAGTAAAACAAAGAAACCTTTGAGAAATAAAATAAAGAATGTATCCGTCATGAATATCACTAGCTAGTTAATTATGTATAACTGCATAATTTATGACCTTTCATCACTTGAAATTTGGCTATTCATCAATATGGAAAAATTATAAGTTAATTATCTGTAATTTTAGGCCATGGTTTTGTTTCTAATTCAAAACCCTACATTAATAGTACTAATACTTATCACATATATTTGGTAGGTATTCGTACAAAATAACAATAAAAATCACAATGGCATTTTTTTCTACTGCTTAATAATACAATAAATATGGATAGTTCGGGGTTCTTTGAAGGACAGAAGGCGATCGCTTCATCAAAAAGTGCCAAAATCTTAACCTTGCGGTACAACGTTATAAATTAATGTAGTTTAATAAACAATGGCGGCCTGTTTCACCGGCTAGGTTTTGTAAGAAAGTCTTAAAACTGTCAAAAAATTTAAATTAATTCTGTCCTCGATCTATTAATGCAGATTACTTAATTGCAATAAAATTAATTATAAATATACAAATACATAAGTTTTATTCTTAATTTATAAAAAATTAAAAGTCAATAGTTGAACTGGAATTGATTAATTTACAATTGAGAATTAATATATTTTTTTAAATAGATATACAAACGAGAAGAATCTAAAAGATGTACGTAGGTATAAAATATATTAAGTATTTAACAATATGTTAAGGCTATACTTCAGCTGAGACATGGTCTAAAAAGATCGTGACTACGCGACGCGCAGATTGTGCAAACAACGCGTGACGAACAAAACATAATTTTGTCATAAAAATTCAACATGCGTCCATTTATATGTTTATTGTTATATTAGTAATAATAATATCATATTCATTGACATGTTTTCTTTATCTAGTAAATGCGTAACGTTTTTTAGTCATCTTTACACGATTTAAGAATAGATTATTTCTCCGACGCACTCACAAAACAAATTTACGTGTTCACAGCTCGACTATCGCTCTACGATTGGCAACGAGTGCGAAATTACGTCCCACCTATTATTGAAAAGTATTTGCCGTTTCACTGATGTATGTTCTTAATAACATCGTAAAGAATTCACTCGGTTTTGTATTTTAGACCTGAACGCATTGTAAAGCAAGGAACTTCCTCGCAATTATTTATCGCTATCAACGTAAATATACTGAAACTCCATACACCGTCACATTCTCGGACCATGTTGGACGTGCATATTGTAGTAGAATGAATGGAGTTAACTTTTCAAATTTATTCTGGGCTTATTGATATCTCCCAGCATTAACTGTCCAATACCCTGAATGTAAACGTACAATAATAATAAATTATGAGTAAGTATTATGTTTACTTATATTTTTACTTCAATCAAATCTATGTTATGGGAAGAAATCTTTTTTGACATTTTGACAAATTTGACATTAAATTAGTAGAAAGACTTACTTAGTATTTTTAAAATCACTAAACATAATAGGCATTGTGGGAAAATATCACCACAGAATATAGACTACTTACACTTCATGAAGGATTCGTTTGGACTTTTTGTATCACAATAATTTATGACAATTTCAAAATATTTTTGTTCTATTTAAATAAGTAGGTACCTATAATGAAACAAATAATATTCTATGCCTTCAAATTATTGAAACATAGTGACATGTATATAAGATGTCGGCCTGTTTTTACGTGTTTTTATAATCTGCGTACAATGTAGACAGGTAGGTACTTAATGTTTATCTAAATAAAATAAAAAATATGGCTACGAATGCCAAATATTTTGATTCATGTTTAACCCTGGAAAATACATCTTAGAGCATAAAAGTTTTATAATATCTACTACAAATTAATTTGCTTGCAAAATTTTAATGCTATCAGTATATTTTGTAATAGTACCTAACTTTTTTTCAGCTTTACGTTCATATTATATTAATGCTCCGACTCTATAGATAAAGATTTTCTTCAATATAATTGAAAGCAAACTATTCTTGGAAAATAATCGTAATATAAAATAAAACCGATTGTGACTTAATTCGCAAAATTTATTAATATCGGAACCAAGACTAGTATTGTATTATATAATATTATTTTATGTACAGTGACATTATTTTGAAATATATTATGTATGATGAAACTGAGACCAGGTTAAAAAGAAATGGATATATTTTATTGAATATAAATATTTACATACTGTTAATTTACTTGTTACTTATTACATTATTATAATATGACCTTTTTTATCGTTTGAATAAAATTGTGAACAATAAATAAGTACATAAGTATAATTACATTAAAATAAATGCTACTTGTTAATTTAATGTTTATAATTTAATATACTTATATCAAAACCAGTACCTATACTGATAATAAAATAATCTCGTAGATTAAGCAATAATGAGCCCGACTCATCAATTTTATACTTTTTATAAATAACTTTTATTTGAATTATCAATTTGTGTCTTAAAACAATAATTCAAAAAATATAATCTTTTTTTTTAAATATGCGTTAATTGAAAGTCAGATTTTTACTTGTATTTACCTAAATCATATTTTATAGATAATATTATTATTATCCTCTAAATTTAGTATGTGAGTTCTTTGAGATTAAGATCTTTTGAGTTCCAATTCATAGTTTTAAAATATATTTTTTAATTATAAAAATTATCGATTTCTCCAAAATATTCAAGTGTATTTTAATTTATATTTAAGTTCGAATTAAAAAAATGTTTTTTTATATTTACATTATTAACTATTTAAAATAAAAGATATATCGAATTCATAAAAAATACTAAAAACATTACAATTATTCTTAAAACACAGCAAAAATGTCGTTTAATAAACGTTTTAGTAACGGATTAATATACCTATATCTAAGTATAAATAAAAAAACAATCCTTTGGTGGTAATTCGTACCTGACATCCAGTTTCAACGTTAGCGTACATTCCTGGGTGGACTGGGACATCTCCGCAGTGGAAGTTGGTGTGTGGAACCGAGTGGTAGAGAGGATAGTCTACTCCGGGAACTCCTGGGATCTTACTGAAGTCCTGGGGTTTCTCATGATCACGCAGGGGTTTCTTCTGCATTATTTTTTGTTGGGGGTAATAGTAGTCTGGTTGGGGTTGGTATTGATAAACTTGGCCATATTTCTGTGAAAAGAGACAAATATCAATAATAATTTATAAAAACCAAGTAAGTTACCATGTTTGCTCCAAAATGGGACATACAGACTCCCACAGAGTGAAGTTTATAGTAACATACTTTTTATTAACCATTCACCCAATGCATTGGGTCCTGGTATGACTGAACAAATATTCATTGAAAAAAATTGTGTCTAGTGGAGGAATCGAATCCATCACCCATAATCTCAGGAGTAGCCGCTCTACAAACCAGGTCACCTAAGTGCAAGAGTTAATTATACAAATATTTTAAATAATTAAAATAATAAAAGAAGTTATATTTCCACATTACAAACATTGATCAAACAAACTATACGTGTAACTGTAGATACAATCAATTAATATAAAATGAAAAGTTTACACATACTAGTATAAGCACACAAGATTAATTTTGTATCAAGCATGAGATATGAGAAAATTTATAATACGTTCTATTGTTAATACACGCGATATTATTTCAACATAAAAAGTGATTTAAAAAATGTATGTCAATGACATTTTCAACTTACGTCTGCCCTCACAGCATCCGCTCCAATGCAGCAGACAATAACACTCAAAGCCAACAAAATTAAAGACTTTTCACTCGTATTGCACATTTTTTTAAATATTATATTATGATTAAATTTAAAAAACTGAATTTAACTGTAATTTTAAACAATTTTATTCAATTGTGCTGGAGCTTTGCAAACACGTCAACTCCTTGCAAAGTACTAGTTATCAGTAATATATTATAAGTTGCGACCCATAAGAACACTATGGTAAAAGCAAAAGTGTAGTTAACCCGCTCGATTCACGTCGTTTTATGCAATATTGTCAAAAATATAATTTTAAACATTACACAATATAATCAATACAATTTAGTATACATAAAAAAACACGAGATATAATATTATTTATTTAGAAGAAAGCTTATCATATTATAAACCATATCAATATAACTTTGCAGGGTATTTTTTAAATTTATATTTGAAATAATGAAATAAAGGAAGACTACTTTCTTGTGTTGCAATTACATGACCATTACTTATCATTTTTTTAATAGTTAAATACCTTATAATTAAACAAGCTATAATATAGTAAATAAAGAAATTATATTATACATGAATTATTTTCTTGAAAACATAATATAATATAACACCGTATTATTTTTTAACAAAAGAGATAAGTAATACAAACCATTAGCAATATAAAAAAAATAATATTGTTGACTGAGACTATGTACTTAATAGTTAGTGTTTAATTTAATGAAATTCGAATGTAATAATATGAATTGATGTAAATTTTGTATTATTCTATTTGAATAGTTTTCAGCGACGTGAAAATTACACGTACGTATTACATATTTGCTATATCATTGCTTTCCGTAAGTTCTTTTACTAGAAAGAGATGGTCGTATAGCATTGAAATAAAAAATAACGTATTGTTAGTGGAAAATTTTAGACAGTAAGGTTCTAACTTTACAAGATTCAATAATAACAATAATTTTGTATAGATTGGTATCAATATTTGATAATAACGCTGTCATTATTATCAAATGTTTAATAAGTGCGACTTGGTACTTACTTACGAGCATTCCGTTTGTTTTTATTTGGTACTTATTGTAAATGTTTTATTTAGACACGAATTTGATATAAATACTATAATAACATCTTTTTCTGATAAAATAGCTCAATATGAACTATTCTACAGCCAATTGCATAATATATACAAATTTCCGTGTACGTTTTCAGACTCTAATCACATTCATATATGGTAAATTGTTTTATACTTACCCCATGTTAATAATATGCATAGTACCTTAAGATGCTGAAAGGGAAAATCTATGTTGCTATGAACAATTTAAATAGAATAGTGTAAAACATAAATTAATTATAATTTATTTTTCGTTACCTGTTTCAAAGATTTTTTTTAAATCGCAGCATCTATATAAGTAGTTTCTATTATTTTCACTTGCAATTAAATTTGTCCTTCGATTGTTATAATTTTATTAGTTTTCTTCTGCTACCTAAAGCGTGTGTATCTTTACGACGGTCATTTTAGTCCATAGATATTTTTTGCGTATTCCACCAATTCTGCATATCTCATTAATTTAGAAGGTGAGGGATAAAGCCATCATGCGTGATTTCAATTAGATCTTAGTTGAATTTAATAAACAACAACAATTCACACGCTGTCAAAAAACTCAAAAAATATATTATGTTATTTGTACAGGGATATAAAAATTAAAAATAAGTATTAAGAAGTTCGTTTTTTTTACTTTGGAAAGATATCTGAATAAATTACACCGTGATTGTAAAACCAAGGCATCTGTAAAAGACATATTTCGGATATATTAGGGTTTGAAGTCTTCGTTTTGTTAGGAGAAATAGAGTTTCTAAAAAAAACCATAATATTTGGTTTATATCTACATTATATTGCGTGTTCTTTGAGTTACTTCACTTTTACATTTTCAAGTTCACGACTTTTGCAGTTGTTTTGCATTTAATCTCGAAATTGAAAAATTTACAAGATTCCTTGGTTTTGCACTCACGGTGCGAAATTGCATAGTAAAATGATGATATTGTGTGCATTGTACAGACATATTGGTATTTTGAATGTTTTATATGTACCTATTTATCGAATTATTACTGAAAAAAACCAACGACGTATTTTACGCCATAAAAAACTAATTCGCAAACATAAAAATACACTTATGGATAATCTTTTTGATAATAATGTATTCTTTAAATAGGATGACTAGTACAAGTAAAGTAGTGACATCGAAGGGGTATATAAGTCAGTGCCGTAGGGTATGTATTACACACTGCAAGGTACATAACCCCAAGTTACGGTATCTTACTTCACGCGACACACTGGTTAAAAAAAATCTCTCCGTTCAACTTTCTCTGCTGCAAGTAACTCCCGGTCAAATGCACTATAAAATATTGACAATAAAGTAAAGGAATGTCTACTAAAATTAAAACGAAAATAAAAGCACTGAAATTTTAAACTTTTTCTCTAACCCGGTAATATATTATGAATGACCCATTTTTCTACATTTTTAATAATGTTATATAACCAGAAACGTAATAATACTAAGATACAAACGTTATTTAAAACCAAAAAAGACAATATGAAGTAATTACGTATTGATTATGTAATTTCAATAATGAACGGGTAGACTAGGCTAAGTTATGTAGATGTATCAAGTATTAGGTAGAAAAAACACCAAGTTAAAAATTAATAAAACAAAAATAAATTTACCAAAAATATAACCTTATATTAATACTCAAACAATGTAATATACATATCAACTGTATAAAGGAAAAACTACGTAATACATACAAATCCGGTTTTACAGGAGACACAAAAACGTTTTTGTTATAGTTTTCGGTTAAAGATAAAATACGAAACAGACATAAACTGTTTTGACATAAACAGACATAAACTGGCTTAAAAACCTCCGTGATTGGTACTAGTGCAGCTCCACCAAACTATTCCGGGTAGCAGACGACAAATATAAGATTGCCTTGATGGTGGCCGACCTCCGCTAGGGGATGGCATAATAAGAAGAATATGATGGTTGAGTCGTTTTTCCCACTTTACTTCTTTCTTTTTATAAAAATTTACAGCTAAATTTAGATAATAAATCGGCGTCTGCAGCCCACATCCTTAGTTATCACACACATAATCATGTACAACATTATTATCTAATAAAACCTAATTAAAAAAACTGAGGGTTACGTCCTTTTTCTTTTCTAGAGTCGAATAATTTATTAGTTATTTGAAACAATTTCAATTGGATGATAAACACAATTTCACTATCTAAATAAATTGAATCACCGTCATAAATGATGGAGCTATTTTGAAAATTGAATCAGTGTTACTCAATAGAACATAATACATATTATTTGGGACAATAAAATTTTAATAAATATTGTTTATTTTATAGCAGAGAGTATAAAATATTCATTATGTCAAGGACGGCATCTTTATATTTATCATTCTTAACTGTGATATTTTTTTTATAATTTCTGTTAATAGACAAAGCTTTAATTTGATGAAAATCATTTAGGGGTTGTTAAATATATTTTTACGTCATATTATTAAATAACATAAACATTTCAAAAATACTGGCTACGTTTTTTATATAACGAGCGGAAATAATTTTTCCATGTATTGATTTACGCTAAAAAATATAATTTGAACCTTAAACTCAAAATGTAATTTCCTTTAAGTATAAATATTTTTTCTTATTGCATTCTCGAATCAACTAGTATTTCCCTAAAAGACTGAAATGACCGAGTTATGAATATAGAAAAAGCACCTTTATTCATAATATAAATTATATAGACCGTGAATATACATTGCAAACAGCATATTGTTTGCCATAATAACGGCGGTAGCCTAATTTCGAAATCGCAATCGATCGCTTATATCATAAAATAACTTATAGCGTTTTATTCAAACGGACGCATAAAAAAACTGACAAGCACCGTCGGTCGTTCGGTCACTTTCGATAATTAAGGTCTCCATAATAATAAAACAGCAAAGAGTTTTTGAACTTAATTTTAGTGTTATCGCATTTGAACTAGGGGTTCAAATCTTCAAAATGTGTCATTATACATCGATAACATCAATATATAAATTTACTCTCGCATATAAAATTATCCGATATCTCAAAAATGTCTTTATTATATTTTTTCAGATATTATATTAAATTTATAGAATTTACATTTTACAACACTCTCAATGCGTTAGTAGAATGATACGATGATTTTGTAAAGACATGAATAAAGATTTGTAATAGTGTCCCTACGTATAAAATAACACATGGATTTAGTACACAAAATTGGTTTAACACTCGTGTTTTGCTGATTTTCAGTACCTAAACTTTCTAAAATCTACTGTTTCTGATAAAAAGATTTAAGAATAAAGAATTTTGAAACTACGAAATAGGTCGTAACTGGCTACTTGTATACAATATATAGTACGTATTCATGGACAGTTTTAATATTATATTGCTTATGTTAGCAGGATAGGTCAATTAACCATATTGCAATGTCATTTTTCAACAACATGTATCTCTATTTATCTATTTACGAAAGAATAACATTTGAGCTAACCGTGGGGTACCCAAATATTTATGGGTATGGTCGTTTATAAAAACCCTTTTATTTTTTATATGCTGCATCAACCACATCCGTCAGAAATATTATTGGAGTTTTTACTTTGTACAATTAAAAATGTTATTAAACAAAAATTCTAAAACTAATTTAGATATATAAAATATCAAAATCATGGTAAGATAAACATCTTAAAAATAGCCTGAAATTGAAATCAGTATATAGATAAAAAAAAATCGGTGTGTGTACTTATGTACGCGCGTTAGAAGTTATACTTATTTGGCGCAACAAAACAAAAACAAAACTTGTGATAAACTGGATTCTTTGAGTAGCTCTTAATTATCTTGTTAAATTATTACACACTCAAGAAAAAGGACCGCTTATTGGAACGCCATTGGTTTATTTTTATACACTTTAACTTATATTACTAAATTATATTATAATGGTTTCTCGTTGTTTTTATTTTTAAAGTACCAACTGTCACTGACATTTAATCGTTTGTTTACGTAAAGAAATGCAAATGGCCGTTAATAATAATAACGCTGCCTAGGCAACGGAACAATTCTAAACTATAATATTACACTGTATAATCGTCACGATTGCAGTATCATACTGTGGCGTAAAGGTAGTGCGTTCGGCTGATAACCGAACAATCGATGGTTCGAATCCAATCGAGTGCGTTTTTTTTCGTGTGAAAAAATTAATTATGTGTTACATGTCACACGCCAAAAATACACTCTGATCTGATTTCCCAAACGCGCTAAAAGATGTATAACTTCAATAAAGTAGCAAAGAATATTCTGATTGTCAATTAATTTTAATAATTATATATTTACTTTTGTATCTTCTATCATTCTTTTTTTTTTACAGATTTATATTATTATTCATATAGTATACATCTATAAAGCTGTAGTTTACTTATTGTCTGTCAAGTTAGGTTAGGTTAGTGAAAAATATATATTTTTTAATATTAGTCACCAATTCTTATAAATTGTATTTAGTTTTGGTATATCTTAATATTACAGTCAGTTAAATGTGTGCTGTCTACCCAAAACTTCACTCTGTCTCATATAAAAATATCATTATATATATTTGGGAATGATTTGAATCTCGATGAACTGAAAAATAATAAATTGCACCGGAAGTTATAATGTATTCCCAAAATACTACCAATAGCATAGTTATAGATAATTTTGACGATATAAACTTTTGGTATATATAAATATAATAGTCACTTAAATGTGTGCTATCTACTCAAAACTTCACTCTTATATAAGAACATCATAATATATTTATTTGGAAATAATTTGAATCTCAATGGACTAAAAACTAATAAATAGAACCGGAATTTATATTATATACTTTAAAATATATTCCTAATATTCTACCAATGTCCAATAGCATAGTTACACAAATAATTTTTACGATATAAAATTCGATGTCATGATTAATTTACTTTAATTTAATAATCAATCCTTGAATATATTTAAGTACTCGTATTTTGTTGTATCGTGTAGCTTATAAATATGTTGTATATATTAAAAATATGTTGTCTCTATGATCAACTTTACTTATAAATGTTAGTTGAAATATATGCTTACTCTATTGGTTTACTGAATTGCTCTTTCTCTCTCCATATGGTTTCATTAAAATAATGCAAGGTTATATTTAATGGCCAATGTGTATTTTATATTGAACGTTCTCAATGAAATCTAAATGTATTCTATTCAATAATATTCCATGTACTCACCAATAGTAGAAAACTAAGTTTTACCGAATATCATTTCTTACATAAAAAGCATATAAATGATAATTGCAATAAGTATTTTTTTCACTGTAATAGTAGTAGTATGTAGTTTAGTATAATAAAAATTTATTCGATTATAAAGATTTTTCCAACTGAGTATTTGTTAGAAATTATCGAAATGATTAATAGGTACTTCCGTTTATAGTTTCATCGGAAAGCTTTCGTATAAATTACGATGGATATCGTCCAGTGATGGTGAAGCTATGGCACGCAAATGTTTTATTTTGATCAACATAAAAATATCTACAATATTTACAAAAACAAAAAACATTTTTTTTACAAATTAATGTATACAACAATATTAAAAAATAATGACCATATAGCATTGCGTATTTTCTTCGTTTTTTAATATTATTTTTACCAATCGATGCGCAAACGCAAACAATGAAATTCATGCATAAATAACAGATCGAATTGTATAAAAAATAGCGGGCAAATACTCTTCAAGAATAAGCATTTCGTTTATATAATTACATAAGCCTGTCCTTAAGCTTTATGCGCCACATAATATTATCGCGCAGACCTCATCAGGTGACGAGGGAAACCGCGCCGCGACCCTCTGGTTTTGATCGATTTACATTGCTTGAGGGAAATTAAAAATTAAACCAACATACCTGATGAAATATATCGACAGTGATTCAAATATAAACGGCTGCTTGTTATATTATCTCGGTCATAATCGCTAAAAATAAAAAACCGATCTGTGATGGGGAATGAAAAAAGCATGGTTAAAATGCTTTTGAAAATTTTTTGAAAAGAAGGAAAACATTATTCAAATAATAAAAATATGCCTTCGGCTAAAAACACGGTAAAAATAGAGTTTAAATAACTCAATTTTAATTTTTTAATAAGATTTTTAAAAACTATTTTTTCATTTTTTTCCTATGCTAAACTGCTCGGCACGTCAGATTGTAAAAAAATAATATTTCGGAAATTTTGGCACACGTAGGTACGTAAAAAGGTTCGCCAAGCCTGGTGTAGTCTCTCATCAAAATTGTAATTGATATGAATTTCAGTCTCATTCAGCCTAACGTTTTTTTTTGTTTTTTTTTTAATACATAATATACATATTATATTTTGAGGCTATTCAAAAGTATGTATAATTCTCTTAGTTCTGAGATTCGGTACCTATATCATAATATATTTAAATATAACTCAATTTTAACACAATTTAATATTATTCAATTACTACATGTTCATGATCTGTCTGCTTTATGATTTTAGTAATTTAACGTTTCTTGATATAAATATGCTCAAAAGGTGAAATAACTGAGTCATGATATGTTAGGTGTAAAATCTGTATTTAACTAATTGTCTGCAAAATGATACATATTATGACACGCTGGCTCTGAAGTATTAAAGTATTAATTAAAAATCGACTGAGGATACTTGAAAGAACTTGATAGTAAACTCTAATAAATTTATTTTTCGTAGTATTTAAATTGCTTTTAATAATCCTGGTTTCACCTTTCATACAGCTCGTATAGTTAAGAATTTAAATACAATATAATGATATATGGTATCTACAATATTATAGAAAATATATTAAATATTAGGAATTAATAAAACGATAATTATTTCATTGACTCTTTACACTATTGATAGGTAGGTAGGTATTATCAAAAATAAGAGTTAGGTATGAAATATTTTGTAAAAAAGTTTTATTTACACGATTTATTATTTAATTACAATATACACTTTAAATTACAGGTATAAAATTTATGATTAGATTAGTAGAAGTGTTGAAAATTTCACTTGAATTTATTTATGTATGTGAAGTATGTTTATTTTTGACAGGTGTTCTTGCGCTTTTCACGTTTTTTGGTAATGCTCTTCTTGAAGATTTTAATCGCATATCTTTGAAGATACCACCAGAATGATTAAACACCTGAAAAATATGAAATTTATTCTTACTCTAACAATAACACCACCTAATAAGTGCCTCATAAATATTATTTTTTATATATATGTATTTTAGTATATCTTAAATTTGATGAAGAATATTTTATTGGTGCTGGTTAGTTTAAAAATTCAATTAAACTCTGCCTAATCTAAGTCATAGTAGATAATAGTGAAAATATATTAGTTAATCTATAAATTATCTAAAACTATTCCTTTAAACCATAAAATAACTCTATCTAGATACATTGAAGTCTTAGTTCAATGAAAACAAATACGTTTGACAGACAAAGATTAGTCTGCACTATTTATGTCGTTTCCTTTTAATTACCACATTTAAATAACACGTTATTATATCTAATAGCTAAGTACTCCAAACGCGCCAGTCACGTTGTTAGCACTAAATGAGTAACAGCCTACCTCCACCCTTCGCTACTGATACGAATTCATTATAATATACTTATAAACATAGTATTTTATTTTAGACATAATTATGTAAGTATAAGTAGTTAGTATTAGATACATCTACTGATGGGATTACGAAATATGTAATAATCTCTGACGTCACTCCTCTCCCTGAAAATTCGTTAGTTTTGTTTTTTGTCATTACAAAATCATGCATAGTAATAACACGATTTGATGAAACTGATTGCTAATATCCACTTTATTTTTGAATGCCTTATAAATAATGGTGTCTTCAATTGAATATTTATGTTTTACTATTTAAAAATTATAATTCATTTAAATCTTTCTAATGAATGTCTAACAATCATGGATTTATTTGAGCATTTCGTATATAATCAAAAAAGGTACCTATAATCCTGATTATCGTTGTGCATGGAATATGACAAAAATGATACATACGATTAGTTTTATTAGTTATTGTAAACTAAATTAAGCTAGTCTTTAGTTCTCATTACACTTTTAATAGTTTATCGTATAATCTATGATCAATGATTTATTAAAAAATCTATAAGCCTCCATTAATTTGTAGTAATGGAATATCACTCATAACATGGTGTGTTTTTTGTTATATTCAATACTACATGTGACTGTTGAACGTATATTGAAAAAAAAGTTAAAATAATTTAAATGGTAATTCAATTAACCATACACGAATGGTACGTACCTATATGGACATATGTACATAATATATATATTTTTAAATAATGTAGATACTTTTAATCGGTTAGTTTTGATCATGCTTGAAAGACACTCATTTTTTCCAAGATAACCAACAGAAGACAGCAATAAATACAAGTAAATTCATATAATAATTATGATGACATCCACGTTGTATGGTATTAGTTGGTAGTAAAGTAATATAAAGTACTACTATAAGTAGATACCAAAGATTTTCGCAGTCAATTATTGATTTTCATTTATAATCAATGTGTGTATTATTAGATAGATAGCTAATTTTATGAAATTATTCATATTATTAAGACATCAAATTAAAATTAATTATAAATAATTGTATTACATACCCCAGGCGTAAAAAGGTTCTTATCGAAAATTTCATCGGTAGCTTTGATTTGTTGAGGTTTTCTATTGGAGTTATACTGCGGCCGCTGATACGTTTCGGATGCAACTAGTTTATTTACGGCACGGTTTAAAACCACGCTAGGCGTTAGTTTGACGGGGTTTCCAAAGATGGCATTGTTGGGAAATATTAACGGCGTTAATACTGGTTTGAAGACTTGCTGCTTCGCCGAAGCGAGGTGAGAATGTAAGAAACTCAAACGACTTGTTTTTACGTTAACTGGTGATCTGGAAATGTGAAAAAACATGTTTAAGTAATAGGTTTTTTTTGTGTTCACTATATTTATAATCCATCTATTCTCTTCCACTTAAATTTGCCAATTTATAAATTGGCTAGTGTCTCTAGTGGGCAGCGTATTCACATTAAACCTAAAAATATAACTATCCATAAATTGCTATTAAGGCGATACCTCTACCTACCAAAGACACCTAGCAGAAAAATACAAAGCTTGAAATTTGCTAATTTACAATTTAAACTGTATTAATTAATAAATATGTATTAAGCCAAAAATAAACTTGCATTGTAAAAAAATGTTATAAAATGTGAATTTGTCAAAGGACCCCATCTTATTATTACATATTATTTTATGGTCATATTATTTGTTATTAAAATTTAGTTTATTAAGTTTTCTATGTTTTGTCGTAGAAATTTTTGACAAAATTCATAGTTTTAATATTGTTTATATTTTATTTTAAGAAGAATCAATTTTTATAAAAATATAAATGTGTATAACTTGAAATCCTTTTTATTTATATCGAATCAGGCTTCATTATTAGAACCATACCTAAATAAGAGCCTTAAGAGCTTACCAATAAAAAATGCTCATTAGCTAGATAACTCTTGTTTGTTTAATTTAAAATCATACAATATACATTAGTAATACATACTTTTAACAAACGAAATTTAATATTTTTAATTACTACGTCATCTATAAAACAGATTCTACTTTTAACTCCATTATTATTTTTCGTAACCTAAAATAAAGTTATTATATCAAATAACTTCAGAATAAATTATATTAAATACATATTGTCACATCAATACCACAACTAGATAACTTGATTTTCAATGTTTTTGAGATAGCTATTGAATATGATTATACATTTCCTTCTCCACAAAATGATAAAACTAGGTAAGTCAGAAGTTAATGGGAACTATATTAATGTTGTATTTGAAAATAATAGATAACTTTAAAACCATAAATGCATTAAATAAAATAATAAAATAATATATCTACAATATTATTTCATACAATTGAACATTATTAATGAATTTTTCCGGTACAGTTCGGTTATGAGGAATACAGCGGAAAACACATTTTGTAAATACCCGATATACTGGATTATTTGTTTGTTTGGTTAGTTTAGGTTAGGTTAGGTTTGGTAAGGTTAATCTTACAAATAATCCAGTATATCGGGTATTTTCAAAATGTGTTTTCCGCTGTATTCCTTATAACCGAACTGTACCATTTTTTTCTAATTAGACAAGCACAATTTTCCATTTTTATTTTAAATAATAGTTATAGCGTAGATTTAAAGTTTAAAATTTATTTTCCCAACAATGACCAAATCATAGTTATCTAGTTGTAGTATATTGAGGTGACGATATGCAAAGGCACCATTTTAAAGTGGAACTTAAAAATATGAGTGTGGCATCCTAATTAAAACAAAATCACTATTTGGCCGAATATTTAAACGTATTCAATTTGTATGTAAGTGCGCATGATTGATTTTAATTAGATATCATTTTAAACTGACGGTCGATTCACTATTTATTTTATTATACTTACACATTATGTAAGTATACGTAAATGTCTGATGATACAAATTTTACAGATTTAATTCACAATAACAAAATAAATGATTTAAATCGGCTATAATATATTATCATGCCAACACTGTAAGACCATTTTTTCCAGTGGACATACTTTTTTCGCAATCGATACAATTGAATTAAAATGGCATAATTCTTTAAATGGCTTATAAAAACTACTGATAGAAGTTGTGTCTTTTTTACCTGATAATGTACGTCGTATCAATCGTTTCCGGGTGTGAAGTAAAGTATTTGCCAAAGATTGAAACAAATCGACCATCGTCTGTTAGATAAACTTTTAACGTATCCGGTAGCTCTTGGTACGGATAAGGATGTCGGACGGGTCTGAAAACAAATTATGATATTATATTATAGATAAGTACGATATTAAATTCACACGTTAGATGAGGTTGCGGATCCCTCCTTCCCCCAGGAAGGAAAGAAACACAAATTATTGAGGTGAATGGAATATTACTTCTTCGTCAGCCCATTTCTCGTGACATTCTACGATACGCATGACTTGGTGCAAACATCTAAGCAGTAACGAAGGGTAAAGGTAGGCTTTTAAGATCCGACATAAATAGAACACACTAAACTTTATCATTATCGTATTTGTTTTCATTGAACTAATACTACAATGAGTAGATAGTATTTATTATTTTTTTAAATTCAATCAAACCCTGCCTAATCCAAGCCATAGTAAGTAAAAGTAAAAAAACATGCATTTATCTCTAAAACATCTAAAATTATGCTAAAATTTTCGATATTTTATAGACAGCAGAATATTTTTTTATGGATTGTGATTTGGTTCATACAGGTCTTCATGACATTAAAAAAACTAACCAATACCATCTAGTAATATGTATTCTTAATTTAACGGAAACAAATAAGGAGGACTGAAAAAGTATGCACTATTTTTGTCGGATCGCCCATAGCATACCTAAACTATTATGGTTTGATTTGGCAGGGTTAAATAGAATTTTAAAAACTAACCAGCACCATCTACTCATTGTAGTCTTTGTTCAATAAAAATAAATAGTTTTGGCTGACAAAATTGAGTGTGCACTATTTATGCCAGATCTTAACAGCCTACTTCCACCATTCGCCACTGCATCTGAGGTATCCAATATTGAATTTGTTTTACTATTCTGACACGGTATGTGTGATTAGCTAGCGATGGCGAACGACACAAACGGACAATAACGATCCTAATAATTATAACTATTAGATCATTCGATAACTATTTGTGGATGCGAAAGATCAGAATAATTATTAGATGGGCACAGTTATAACTGCGGGCCAGGTGATTATCACTAGACTCAAAGTGAGTATGAAGTATGTATCCAAAAAGTAGGAGGGTTTGTGGTTGAAACGATGAGCAGGTATAAGTAGTAGATGGGATAAATTAGGGCCTGGTAGATTTTGTTAACCCTGGCAAATCCCGCCTTATTAAAAAACCAATAATAAATTATTATGGATGAAGTTTTATAATGTACCCCCCTCATACTATATTTCTGTATGCGCGCCTACTCGAGGTCATGCATTCCATAAAATTGGGTCGCATCCAAGGTATATGATATTATTGCTGGTGTGAATTAATTTTGCTGTCACGTCGTAAAAAATCCTGGGAGTGTTACGCTATCCGCTAACTGTTCGTACAAAAAATCAACATACCTACTCAATATAATAAATACTCGTTAGAAAATGATATAAATAGACTAGCTGACCCGGCAAACGTTGTTCTGCCATATAAATTATTTCTAGTGAATATTTTGGTTGTTAAATAAAAAATAACGAATGTATCGTAAGTGTGTGGGGATGAGATATATGATAGAAAGAGGAATAGAGCGCTGTAGACGATGACCGCCGATAAAAACAAAAAAAAACATCAATCATTCATTTTCTCAATTCAAAATGAGTAATGATGTTCATAATGAATGAATTACCTGTGACAGGATCTCGTTGTTTAATGTTTATGCAATATCCGTCTTGTCCCTTCCAGAAAATTAGCGGATATTGGAGAGCGTCGTATGAACGGTGTGTGTCAGCGATGAACTCCAGATTATTGTTTCTTCTTCGAATCACGATTTCTCGCGTCGATGTGCGGTCGCCAACCATGATTCCAGCAATGTCGTCAACAACAGGCGCATTGAATCGACAGACGTGCTCTCCAGCTGGTGTTTTATCAGGATTGATGACAATAGCGTGATTGTCACTTTGCAATTCGTGCATGTGTGCTTTGAAGAATTTCAATAATTCATTGTGCTCATTCAACAGGGCGTCCAGTTCGCCGACGATGCTCCTGGCATTAGGCGAATTGAGGCTATTGTAGCCGCAACGCGCATCCACATGATTGATGTCCTCACCGCCCATGAAGTAGATTTGTAAAAATGTATGTGGTTCGTTTGGCATTGGCAGCAATGAGCCTAGTTTGTGGTATACTTGGCCTTTGATTTTGAACGTAGAATGGAATTGTTGACCATTTGCCGCAGTATTATGAACTATTTCTGTTGCTCCGAACGAAGTCTTTTGGAAGCATGAATTGAATGTGCGAATGGATTTCAGGAACAGGTTTGAATCTGGAACAATGGTTCTGGTGGTATCTCAATTTCTGATAGTTGCACTTTTCCTGATGCGCAACACATCCCGGCTGACTCATGTTTGAATTTGAGCGCATGACAATGGAGACATTTTTTGTCCATAGCACCAATCAGCACTTTCGGATGAACGGAATATTCAATATCTGGCTCGTATTCAAATGCGAGACGACGGAACGAAGCGGATGTAAATGTTCGATGTACTTGTTGGCGTTGTCGGTCATTTGCTCTGCGTGTGTTAACTACGAACCGGCGCGCTTGGCTCCGTTCCAATTATCGTTGTTGATTTCGTTCAGCTCGTGCCTCTTGTGATTGGGATGCACGCAATTGCGACATGCTTACACGCACGTTTTTGTTATCTTGTTGGATTTGTGCGTCTATTCTTTCTGCTCTACTATTTCGCATGTTCGTTGCTTTATTCGTTTGACGGCTCAAATGGCCCCCCTTGCGTCTTGATGGCATTGTGTATTACACGCACATAAAAATAGATAAATTAAAATAAATCGTACAAAATTTTGCACCCACTGCGTTGTGATATGCCGAATGAAATGTCAAAATGACGCAACGCTTCTCTTGAATTCTTCTCGGACGTAGCGCCATCTGTCATTCAACAACATAAATAATTTCGTTCTGTTTGAAATACGAACGACGGTTAAATTTGTTCATACAAAAATAATAAAATCGCGATTAAAAAATGGGAGAGTGGGGGTAGGAAGGTGAAAATTTGGGGTTATAGGTATTTTTTGATGCAAAATAATAAAAAAAATACAAAAAGTAATTTTCAAAAAAATAAAACAAAAAATTTTCTGGATAGAGATACCCTAATCACCTAGCGGTATGAAATATACTTGTTGACCTATTCTCATACCTAAAAAACATACATAAAAAAATTCATAAAAATCGGTCGAGCCATTTCGGAGGAGTTCGACCACAAACATCGTGACACGAGATTTTTATATATATAGAGATTATATTATGTATTTCATATATATATAAAAATAATAATTTTGAGATATAAAAATATATATTTAATAATACATATCTATATAATTGTGTGTATCCGTATGACATTTGGTGATACTCGTACCTAAATTCTAATTTTTATTTAAAATAGCTCTACTCAATACTACTCGATAGCAGATGATTATAACAAATGAATGATACATTTTCTGTCACATTCAGATTACGTACTGGCGTGGGTGGGCAACCATGTTTTTAAACTTATATACAAATTAATTATTAATAATTATGTATGATAACAATATTTCACTTATATGTAATATTAAAACGATAATAAAAAATACACTCAACAATATTTTATTTTTTTAGTAAAATATAGTACGTAACACTTCACATCAGAGTCTTGCCAAACCCTACTTCAATCAAAAATCATTGCAGAGGAGATTTTTGCGTAGCTTTAGTCCACGCATTTTAATATCGCTCATCTAAACTATAGCTCCAAACCCTACTTATTTTAAATCAGTTTATCGTAGTAGCCTCCGGTGCTGACGCTGCCATGGACTCATACCATGATGATAAATCTTGCTCTATTTGATTAAAATAATATTTTACATTTTTGAAGTTATAATACTTTAGGCGCATTTGGAAAACCAGATCAGAGTGTATTTTTGGCGTGTGACATGTAACACATAATTTTTACATACATAATACAAAAATAAACGCACTCGATTAGATTCGAACCACGGAATGTTCGGTTTTCAACCGAACACACTACCTTTACGCCACAGTATGATACTCCAACCGTAATGATTATACAGTATAATATTATAGTTTAGATTTGTTCCGTTGCCTAGGCAACGAATTTATTTTTGTCGGCCATTTGCAATTCCTTACGCAAACAAACTATTAAACGTCATAGTGGCAGTTGTTACTTTAAAAATAAAAACAACGATAAATAATTATATAATTTAGTAATATATAAATAAATCAAAGGCGTTCCAATAAGCGGTCTTTTTTCTTGAGTGTGTAATTTAACAAGATAATTAAGAGCTAGTTAAAGAATCTAGGTTATCACAAGTTTTTTTTTTTGTTACCCCAAAGAAGTATAACTTCTAACGCGCTTACATAAGTACACACACCGATTTTTGTTAAAACGGATATTAAAAATGCTGTTTTATATTTGGTATACGGTTAAATATTTTTAAACAGAACAAAAAATTGTTGAGTTGTTCAATATTGTCCTTTGGATTAAATTTTGGATGTTTCAATAAACCCTGTAAGTGAGTACACGTAATTTAGTATTTTTCATATATGGAATTTTGAATAATCACTAAAAGTTTTTTTAACCAAAATTTATGGATCCAGAAATCATGCATATATTTCTTACTGCAGTTCTAAAATTTGAAGATTTTAATCAGTAATGCTATTGGATTCCTAAAGATAGAACTAAAACCAAATAGTTATTATTAATATATTCACATATAATATTACACCATCGTGGCTGTAATGGAGAATTAAATAGATTAATCTGGATTACTTCGTCTAGTACAGTTTCAGGTGTGATTTAAATATTTTATTTAATAATTTTACTATTATTTTTCAATCCCTTTGTCAAACGGAACCCATTATGGAAACGGTAGTTTATAATTACATCTTTAATCATATATGATGTACATACAGCAATTTTCTGATATAAAGTTTTATAATGAAATATATTAACATACATATTATTGTAGATTAAATTATTTTATTAAATATTTAAATATTATTAAATATTTTTATATTTTAATTTATGTTTTTGATTCAATTAATCGTTATTATATATAATAAATATTTTATTAGTTTATCAAACATTTTCAGAATTATGAATCTCTATTATATTATATTATATAACAATATGTTTTTTATCCAAAGACATTTTGATCTAATATATATCTAAATAAAAGAGTTTTTAGCTAGTAATGATTGCTTGGAACGAAAGTTTTCTTTGTTAAAAACCATATATTTCATCGAATCTATTTTTCAAATAAAAACAGTAATTGCGCCTTTTTCATATACAACTTTCTCTGTAAACAACGTTTTGTGTGAGTTTTTACTTTAAATGCTACCCAATGTGTAATTAGTGTTTATATTGCACTTTATTGTTTTAATCCTTTTGATAAATTAAATCAAAAATAAAACTCAACTAGACAGGCTTTATTTTAGTTAGAATATAATATAGATTTGGTTTTAGAATAAATTCTTGAATAAACTATATTTGACTCTGAAATAGATTGTATATTATGCTTTAAAATATACCACACTCGCCCATATAGTTAAGTGAAAATTTTTAAGAAAAAAAAATCTAGACGTTATTCAATTCAATTCAATTCATTTATTTTTTTAACATATTGTGGACATTACAAATTATAAGTTTAAGACGTTCGCAACATGACATTTAGAAACAAAGATATATAAATATAACAGTATTACATAAAAAAAGAGATAGATCAGTAGATGAATTAGATGGGTACAAGGAAGTACACCGGATGAGCTAAGCAGACCCTATTTTAAGATTTTATAAAACAACATCCACCTAAACTCATTCTCACGTAGGTGGAATATATCAACACCCGAAGCAATTTCGTTGAACATAGTTATCACTCTCCCAATTGGCATTACCAGTGGCAGGTTGGTTCTGCACCTTGGGAGAATAAACAACTGATGGTCTCTATTTCTAAGATAGCTATCAGGGACACATAGGTCAACACTGCCCAGAATGGCAGAGTTCTCATTTATACCTTGTATAAGTCGAAAAAAATACGTAGCTAAATAAAGATTTCTTCTAAATTGCAGACTGCAGTATGTAAGCATGCCTAAGAGAAAGTCAGTTGGATAAAGCCACGGATAGTATCCATACAACCTCAAGTAAAGGAGTCTCAAGAATTTCTTCTGTACCCTCTCCACCATAAGGCCATACTTCAACTGGTGCGGTGCCCAAACAATAGACCCACTCTCAAGTCTGCTTCGAACTAAAGAATTAAATAAAAGTTTTAATACCGTAACATCTGAAAAGACCCGGGAAGTACGCATGACGAAGCCCAACATTTTAAGCGCTTTGTTACAAATGGTAACTATATGGCTAATAAATGTCAGTTTACTCTCAAACGTAATGCCAAGATCCCTTACAGATGATATTCGTGACAGAACTCTGCCATGCATCGAGTATTGGAAAAACAACACTTTTGAGGCTCTGGTAAACGACAAAAGATTGCATTTATCAATATTGAATTCTAGTTTGTTACGCCTGCCCCAATTTAATACATTATCTATATCAAGTTGGAGCTGACGACAATCGTCCAAGGTGACAACTTCCAAAAAGAGTTTCAAGTCATCAGCGAACAACAAAAACATAGCATTTTTTATTACCAATGCTATGTCATTTATAAAAATCGTGAACAGCAACGGCCCTAAGTTTGAGCCCTGGGGGACACCAGAAAATGTGTAAAAGGTCTGTGACTGATAAAGGCCGTACGATACGTATTGTTGACGGTTCCTAAAATAGCTCCCGAATAGTTTCAAAAATGTTATTTTTTATTTTAATTGAACTTGTATTTGTATTAAATTTGTTATATTTTCATAAATAAATATATCTTTTTTTCTCTCACATTATTATTTACATTACAATATTATTTACTCCATTAAACCTATATATTTCCAAGATTTAACGTAAATAGTTTTTACAATAAATGTCTTAAATAGTATAAATTTAATGATACTAGATTTATTTTTTAGCGATTTTATCAATGTTTTTCTGTATATATAAAATTTTTAAATTAACTATCGAAAAAATGCCAATCACGGGATCCCGGGATCGTCAAATTGTAATTCCGAAATCCCGGGATCAAAAATTTGGCTCGGGATTGGATTCCCTGGTTATGACATAGACGTTTTCAAAGATATGCTGTGATGTGGTTTTGTTTTTGAAACTTTTTTTTACTATATCATAATATTTATATTTTTTTAATCGTTTTATTCTTCTCTTTTGTGAGAGTAATATTCGTTATAAGTATTGTAAATCTCATGTTGTGAACGTCCTGAATTTTGATGTGTTATTTCAGCAATGTTTTGTTTTCTTAAATAAACAATAAAATAATAGGTATTTACAATTGACAGAATTATACATGGTTACATCAAATAAAACATGAAACGAAATGGAAGAGAAATCACTGCTCCAATATATACTCTAGGTATATTAGAATATTATAATATGAATGTATTTATTTTAAATATAAAAAACCATTTTGAAATAAAAATCTATTTATGGATGATTGATTAGATATCTGTATTCAGAATCTAGAACAGGATCACAAGCATAACAACAAATTTCTTAATATTGATCAACAGTCAATAAATTAAATGAAAATTTTGATGTTTATAAAATTGTTACTGCTTCGCTGTTACAGATATTTTTTTAACAGTGATAATCGATAAGTGATCGATAATAATATGAAGATGTGAAATGCCTGAATTACTATCACGTTTTTTGAATGATTGCGCACATTTTTAGGTAGGTATCGACATGATTTACCTACATAATAATAATAATATTATAAAATAACTGGTAAGTAGTAAGTAAAATTTTGTAACTTATAACATGACTAGCTAATTGATACATCAAAAATGTTATGCTACTGTTTTTTTTCATTTATTTGATAACATTTGGAGATGCTTAAGTGAATATTCATTTATTCGTAAAAATAGGAAATTTTCTTTTTATGTACCTACTGTATTTTAACTTCAGTACATTTAAAATTTACAACGTTGATAGACAACAGTATACAGAAGCTAGTAAAGCATACTTAATAGAGGATATAAAATTTCGTCTTGGCATATAACACCGATTATCAAATGGATATTCACAGAGAGGAGGTTGTAATAACAGGTTTTTTATTTTAAATTTCAGCCTTTTGCTCAATATATTAAGTCCATACTTTGGGTCCAAACACATATTGAAAAATAACAATCAGACCCAGAATTTGCACCCGGAATCTACAACAATATAATGCAAAACGCTACCATTCGGCCATCGTAAGCGTAAACAACCAAAAAACGTTATAAATAATGTTAATTCGTTAAAAACCCTATCCCATCATTACATATTATTTTTAGTTTTCTCTAATGTACCTATCAGCTATTGAAAAGATTCATGACTAATTCACAGTTTTAATGTTATTTTTAAAGATCTCTTTTTTATAAAAAAATAAATAAACTGAAATTCTTTTTATATACATCACATTTAATTTCGGTATGATAACAATATTGAATCACATTAATTCCTAATCGGCATTTTAGTATCCCTCAAAATGTAAGATTTTACGAATGTTTTAATTTATAATATTAATAAAATTATAAAAACAACGCTTTTTACAATTATAACGTCTTATAAAATTAGATGAATTTGAAAAATTTGCATTAAGATAATATAAAAATAAAATTCGAATAAACTAATTACGTATAAGTACAACAAAATTCGTTAAAATGGTATTTTATTTAAATAATATATTATTATTTATCTTACCTTCTTTGGTCCAGCATTATTCCATCTGGAATGGCATAACCCTCTTTATTAAGCTTGTTGAGCGATAATCTATCTGCTCTAAAAGCTGATTCTGGGATTTTCCCTCCAGAGGCTGGCAACACTTGCTCCCTAAAAAGTTGGCGTTTTACCTGGAAATGAGAGTTTATTTAAAATATTCTATTTTATAGCGATATTAATATTATATTTTAGTATTTTTAAGCCTATCGTCCGACCGATCTAAATATAAGTTATCTTAAAAATTCAAACAGTATACGTTTTCAATCCACAAATCATGTATTTCTGACATAGAATCATTAGAATTGAGATCGTTATGATATAATTAGTGAAAACTCTGTGTCAAAACCATTATAATGAAGTTTCACTAAGTAACTTGCATTCATTTGAATTATAATGTTCATTTTACTATCTTCAAATTAAGATGCATTTTCTTATGATTGATTTATTGACCAAAAAAGTTCTCCAAATTGTAGATAGTAAATTTTCGTGAGCAACATATTAGAAAGTTCTATTTTTAAACATTAGTTTGATGATATAAATATGACTTTGTCGTGAATAAGCATAATGTGCAAAATTTGAGTAGTACAGTAGGTACTAATTTTAAAACGTGGTGCATATAAAAATTTTATTGCATTAATAACAATATAATATCACATATAAATGCTGAAAAATCAATAGAAATATATAGCTATTAAATTTAAACTGAAGATTAATGAGAATGCTTGCTCCGGTTCATTCTAAAATAATATCTACTTACATACGTACTTACCGGTTTTTAATTAATAATAATTTGAAAATAAACGGTTTTTCCCAATGGGACTAGAAACTTTTTATAAAATTATTATGATTAAAAAATTAAATTATAATACATATTACAAATTAATTACTCACTCTTTTGATATTTGATCCATCGATCAACATAACTATACATAACAACAAAATTATGTAAGATGCCATTTTTACTAAACAGAAATTGGTGATTATATTTAAAGGCATGGCTGTTTCTGGAACAAACAACATTATTATTACTATTGTTTTCAAATAAGATGCAAGAAAATAATAGATAATAAAAACTCACTGAGTCAATAAAAGTTTTGCAATATTGCACTTATGAACAATATAGGTATATATTTATAATGAACTACTCTTTTCCACTTTAGTTGATTAAGCGTTATGAAATTATCACATAATATCTAATTGTCATATTGTAATTAAATAATAACCGTTTACGATAAATTATAAATATATTTAAATCTAAATAAAATTTAATTAATGAAATACTTATGACATTTCGGTAAGTAGTATTCATTAAAACATGGATAGTACAGTATTAATAAAATTGATAACTAATGTAAAATAAATTCACTGAAAGACGTAACATAACTACGATCGTTAAAATCATTTTACTTAAAGTTATTTTAAAACAACAATATTATTGTAACATAGAACTTATAACTTATCGATTATAAACTAGAGAAAATTATCACCTTAGTATTATTAATCACTTGTTTACATCTAAAACACTTAATATATTTATAAAAACGAAAACTATTTGATAGGTTCAGTGACTACTGCACTGAAGTCTGATAGACAACTGATACAGTTATTTTCCTTCGCTATGGATATGATCCCCCGCGTAAACGGATAGTTCTCATAAACTTATTTGTTTTTTAACATAACAACCTCCAAATTTTATTTTCAATGTAAATTATATTGACAGGTAATTGTTGTATGCATTTATGAAATACTTACATTCTACTACTATTCTATAGTTTGATAGTTTGCATATTTTTATTTGACGATTAGTAATAATATTTAAGTACATAGTTACTATTATTTGAATAAACAGTGAATTATTTCTTTATTTTTAAGTACACAAACACAACTGATGTGGAGTACAAAATATTGTTCTTATTTTTTAATCATTACTTATAATTTATTATCCTGATATTTTCTCATTTACAATGTTATTATAAAAAAAAAATATCAATATATTTTCATATAATATATTTGTATTGTTGTTTAATTTAATAAAACGCATTTTTTGTAGTACTTATTCCACTTTTAATCAATAAATTAAGACCGGTTTCGTCCGCCTCAGAGAGACATTTTCAACTGAACTCAGTACTACAAAAAAAATGCGATTTATTAAATTAAACAACAATACAACGCAGTTCCACCATGAATTGACAGTAAATAGTTAACAAAATAAAGATAATATATTTGTAATAATAGATCGTTTTGTAAACAATATTGTATCTACAAAATATTTAAAAAAGTCCTGTAGAATAAAATTTACAATCGTTTATTTACTCATAACTTCTAAGTCGATTTACTTATAAATTAGTGACAGCTGTGCTTGTATTTATTCACTCCCTGGTTCATCTTTCATATTAATAATGTTCTTTTATATGTATACAAAACATAAACAAATTAAATATTTAAAATTATATCAGCAAGTAAATTGTTTTCATCTCGATTTAAAAAACAGGAAGAAAATGACAGTAGGTTTTCCATCAGCACAACAGTTATAATATTCTTTTTTTTAATTGGTTAAAAATAGGTTTTGGGTTAAAATGAACTTGAAATTCAAGTGAATGCTAAACTATGCATATTAAATCAATCATTCATAAATATTTATTTGTTAATTATTTGATAGTGTGTATTTTTTATTTTTGAAACTATAATTAAATTTAAATTCTTAAATAACATTATTACACAACTTATAAGATAGTAGTGAATGTATATGAATATATTATATAATATATTTCTTTAATACAGAATATTGGTATGATTAAACATCTACTTCTACATCTACTGAAGATCCTTTCATCCACTTTGGAAAAATAACCTAACTAGTTAAGAAGATTATCAACTACCTACCTTATTAAAAATTTTAAACTAATATTATACATTTGTAGTCTAATTAAAAATAAATTTTCAATTACTAGTGATGATATAAATTCTAAAAAAAATCTAAAATACTTAAAAAAACGAATAAGATAAAAATGTATCAAACATTATTTTATTGCATAAACTTCCGTCTGGAATAGATTATTTCTAATGATATCATTTTTAATTACTATTAATAACATAAATAAATCGATGTTTTTTATACTACTTATCCGAATGGTTAGAATAGTGATTTTGGTATATTTGCTGGCACTGCCTTGAAATCGCGAATGAAGTAAAAGTCATAAACCGCGATTATTTTCGCCTGCAATACTTTTGGTATTAGTGCTCTCAATAAACAATCTCTGAAGTCATGAGACCTGTCTTCAATATTTTGGGTAATCTTTCGATTAAAGTCGTGCATCAATTTGACAAAAGGTTGTATTTTTGCCAGAGTCATGAGCTTTAAAAATTACATTATATTTCCGTTGAATGTCCATTATGCATTTTTTTAAAACTTTTTAGTATTTTGACATATCTTTTTTAATTTGCTGATTATTATTTGAATTGGACATTATAATTCAAAATTATCTTTTGTAAAATTTTGCTTACGCAACACCGTTTCGACTTTATAATAATGTTATATAAAGTATTAAATTGTTCTTAAATTTGTTCAGAAAAACGTAATATATAGAAGTCTATAGAAAGTAATAAACGACATTATAATAATTAATTTGTGACAAATTTACGGAAATGTATAAAGAAGTATACTATTGAATAGCAAACATGATTTAAAAAATTATATATCCCAGAAAAAGTCATTTTTTTAAGAATGAGCTCGATTCAAATTGAAGATATTTCAGCAGCAAGATAAAAGTGTTAAAAAATTTGCTTAGATAAAAATAATTAAAAGATAAAAAGAACTTTTTATATATAACGTTTTAAAATTTTCTGTTGAGTTATTATGCTCAATATGCTCAAACTTGTACTTGATAAGAAGTAAATAAAAAACAAACAAACAAATATAGAACACTGTAATGTAATTTTGACTTCCATAGTAACGCACGTATATATTAATAATTTAGTTTCTAGGGCCACCCCCTTAGCAACCAATAATAGTCTTTTACTTTTTACGGATTTTTCTGAAATAACTTTCCATACAAAACAGAATTAACTAAAAATGAACTCAATTCTGCTTAAAGATGGCTAAAAGTATTAAAAGAATACATTGGCATCGTGTTCTGATATATTTTATAAGTTTCAAATGTCTAGCTAGTTGGGAAATTAGTTAAAAATCGATTGCAAGATTTGTACTGGACAAAAAACCACCGGACAAATAAGAATACGAGCTAATAAAAACGTTGTAAAATAGTAAGAGATTTTAAAGTAATTATTATAAGGATTATTAATAGTATTAGAGCCCGGTGTGGGTTCTAGCCAACCACCCCTTTGCACTGGAATTCCAGTTGGACAGGCCGATAATCTGCAGATTATGGGCGATCTACATCCAGCGACTGGAGTCGTGATCTACCAAAACGTATTTTAAAGTTTATCAATGACTCAAATAGGTTAAAAACAATGTTTAGTGGTATTGTTCGAAGAGTTTTATTTTGTAGCAAATAACTGGGTAACCATATTCGGGTTAAAAAAGAGGAAATACTCACCACAATTTTTAAGTTTATATTTTCTGACACAGTGGTATTTTTAACTTGTCAAGGTTTTATCAAACTCTACAACTGTTATACCATTGTCTATGCTCATGTCTGGAGCATAGACAATGGTAGAAACGTATACGCCTGAATCTGACAGTTTGCTGGTAACTGCCCTTCCGGTAGACCGAGTTACGAGGGCGCTCCTCTCTGCTAAAATGTCAAGTTAAAAGGTTTATAAACGTAACTATTTTTATTGTATTCAACGTATATATTTGATTGTGTAAGGTATAAGGACAATAAGTTAAACAAATAGACAGGTCAGATATCCTAAAACAATGTATATGATAAAGATTTAATTTCCAAAATTTCGATGATCAACTTACGTAGGCGATGGACAGAACTGCCTTTTCTATAGTCGATTTTCTTGAGAAGGGTTGAAAATCTTTTATTTGATAAAACATTATAATCCAGGAAATTAAATATCTCTAGAAAAATTGAATAAGGAGAGACTAGCCGCCCGGAACTATCCCTATGGGAACAAAATAATACGGTAGGTATGGTGTAAGATTTGCTATTTGCCAGTGAAAAATAAAATTGATATTGCGGTTTCAATATTACAAGTTTATTAATAATTAATGTGTAAATAAATTAATAACGTTTTACTTGCCCACTTCATATTCATTTTTGTTAGATGAGCAATTTTTAGGTGGGTCCGAGCACTTTGATGTACTTGCATCCGCTGCCGTCATTTTGTTGGATTTCTTTGAAGTAGCTCTTCTTGATATCTACTGGCAACTTAAGCAAATATATGTTAGATTATTTGACTGTAGGTTATTTTACTTATATTAAAAAAAACACTCCACATGCATGATAAAGACCAATCCAATATATTATAAACTGAGAGAGGAAATACATTTCAAAAATATCAAACTGCAACACAAAATTTATCTGTTTTAAATCTGTCATTGTTAATACTCGGAGACCGTGAATGACATAATTTGCAACATTCATTTGTTTTTGAAAATTACAAAATGAGTGTCGCACTAAAACGTTTTGAAATTGGAATGGTTATAATATAAATATCGGAAAATATCCATTATGACTTTGATAATAAATATTGTAAGATCAATATTAATGAATGTAAATTTTAAGCAATGGAAAAAATATACTCATGTAAATCATTGCGGAGAGAACTTATTTACTGACGCTATTTTTATGAGAATACTATTGATGTGATATTCTCGAATACGAATGCATAATAAAACAAAGCAAAAAATCAGTAGCCAAAGTTGCTTCATCTCAGTGGGTATTTAAATTATTTGGTCACATCAACGTTGACAAATTAATCTCCAGGCTATTTTTTGTATTGTATTTAATTCACAAACGTTTGAAGAATAGCATCGCTTATTATAAAAAACAAGCCGTTGTGAATGACATAAGCTAGCAATAAGTTTAATAATTATTAATTTATTTAATGAATACAAAAAAAGAATGTTTTACATAGTTGATCCGTTGTATCACGTCATCTTTGGCATACATAATGGATTAAGATAAATTGATAATATAGAAGTTTATAAGTATCATTATATTGTTATTATTGTGTTTATTTTAAAATTATTATTATGTTCAAAATATAATAAAACATATGTGTTAGTATTGGAGCTAACTGAACATGTAGCTTTATAATATTATGGTAATGTTTTTGCATAATTTATTGTTTAATTTAAAAATTGATTAAAATATAAATAATAGAATATTATCTCTAACGATACTTGAAAATACTGTTTATTTATTTTAATATGAATAATGTGTTATATGGGACTTCCAATAATAATTGGTAAATAGACATTCTTCTTCTTCTTCAGCATATTATATACATCTACTATGAAAGCCTTTCCGTATGCAAATAGTGACGTTGAAAAAAATACCACCCAATAATTTATACAACTTAATACAGCTAATAATCCGAGAAAAGGGTGTCCAGGTGAAAGTTTTTGAATAAAACCCTTTTCTTTTTATTTAAAAATAAATATACATAAATACCAGTGACGAAGACTCCATACTAGGCGATTATTTAAAGCCTGCCTTCTTAAGAAAAATAATTTTTATTTTCATGTAATTGTCATAATTTTACGATCTTTTCCCATATTTCAATAACCACCATCTATGGCATCTCTCAAAACTTTAAAAAAATAGTACACACCGCGTTTCGCTTCACATATTGTATAGGATTATTTTCGCGTGAATCGACGGGTTTTTCAATATGAAGTTTTTTTCTCATAATTTAAAAAAATTTGGCGTCCCGCATACAAATGTACAAGCTGTTTTATTAGCGCTTACGTCGCGAGAGCACATTTATTCAAAATAATTAATAAGAAGACAATTTAAAAAATAATTTCTATGGGATTCAATCACATAAATATGTATATTTTGTTCTTAAAAATATAAAACAATTTATCTCGTGATTTGTATTTATTTATTAGTTCACTAAGTAGATAATTTAGATATCTGATATTGTACCCACCTAAGTCTGTGTTTTAAATATAGAAGTATTTTAAAATGTCTAGTTTTACGGGTTAAATTATAAATTGTTATGGAACATAATACATATACAACAACGAATATGTTCATAGATGATAGGTAATATATTTTGAGCTTATGTCCGTTTATAAATTTTTAGGAAAATACATAAGTAATTCAAACTAATTGCTTATTTTTATGAACTAATTATAACAAACCAATTAAGTTTTTGAAATTTCTTCGTTTTAGCGTACCTATTCATCAGTAGTAATATAGGGTTATCTTCTTATTTCCCGCAAATATATCTGACAAGCATGGTTACTCCCACAGCCTACCTCTTTCAAAAAGTCACCCTTCGCCACTGATAAATAAACATACATTTTTTTACCGCTACAACATGCCATGAGGCCTAATGGCAATAGTAATAGAAGTAAAACAATCACAAACACCCAGGCTTTGATAAAATTAGATAAATATATTGTTACCTAATCAAGAATCTAGCCCGGATACCCTGGATGAATGGCCAGAGCCTTACACAGTTTATAACAAAGGCCGCCTACACAAATGCAGTCTAGACATATGAAAATATGGCAAAAACAAGACTTCTCGAATCTCCATATCTTATGTAATTCTGAAATAAGAGAATGCTTTTATATTTTTTACATTCCTACTAAATTACGTCGAACTAAAATTTGGTTCATTATTTTTATAAGGAAACTATAGAAACTTTCAAGATTTAAATTTTTAAGTTCTTTTGTATGCGTAGAAGATGGATGTCGTGGCCGAAGAATTTAATAACATGGATTCATAAGAGCACAATATCAATGTTCTGGTTAGAGGTCTCAATATAACGGGATAGACTGCATTGATGATCACTGTATCATCAATGATCATTAGGCCGGTATCTGTTCTCTCTGCACCAGCAAAAGTTCTTGAGATGATCATGCACAACATGATTTCTCCAAAAATTGAGTCATTTATAATAAATGAACAGCATGGATTTAGAGCAGGCCGATCAACGGAAACTAACCTGATGGTATTTACCAATTATGTGTCATCAGCCCTGGATAGAGGCCACCAGGTTGACTGTTCTTACAATGACTTCTCAAAAGCATTTGACAAAATCGATCATGATGTCCTGATGGAAAAACTCCAACTTATTGGATTGTCTGTTCGATTTTTGAAGCTATTCGAGAGTTATTTTAGGAACCGTCAACAATACGTATCGTACGGCCTTTATCAGTCACAGACCTTTTACACATTTTCTGGTGTCCCTCAGGCCTCAAACTTAGGGCCGTTGCTGTTCACGATTTTTATAAATGACATAGCATTGTTAATAAAAAATGCTATGTTTTTGTTGTTTGCTGATGACTTGAAACTCTTTTTGGAAATTGTTACCTTGGACGATTGTCGTCAGCTCCAACTTGATATAGATAATATATTAGATTGGAGCAAGCGTAACAAACTAGAATTCAATATTGATAAATGCAATCTTTTGTCGTTTACCAGAGCCTCAAAAGTGTTGTTTTTTCAATACTCGATGCATGGCAGAGTTCTGTCACGAATTGCATATGTAAGGGATCTTGGTATTACGTTTGAGAGTAAACTGACATTTATTAGCCACATAGTTACAATTTGTAATAAGGCGCTTAAAATGTTGGGCTTCGTCATGCGTACTTCCCGGGTCTTTTCGGATGTTACGGTATTAAAACTTTTATTTAATTCTTTAGTTCGAAGCAGACTTGAGAGTGGGTCTATTGTTTGGGCACCGCATCAGTTGAAGTATGGCCTTATGGTGGAGAGGGTTCAGAAGAAATTCTTGAGACTCCTTTATTTGAGGTTGTACGGATACTATCCGTGGCTTTATCCAACTGACTTTCTCTTAGGCATGCACTTACATATTGCAGTTTGCAATTTAGAAGAAATCTTTATTTAGCTATGTATTTTTTTTGACTTAAACGAGGTATAAATGAGAACTCTGCCATTCTGGGCAGTGTTGACATGTGTGTCCCTGATAATTATCTTAGAAATAGAGAACGTCAGTTGTTTATTCTCCCAAGGTACAGAACCAACCTGCCACTGGTAATGCCAATTGGGAGGGCGATAACTATGTTCAACGAAATTGCTTCGGGTGTTGATATATTCCACCTACGTGAGGATGAGTATTGGTGGATGTTATTTTATAAATTTTTAAAATAGGGTCTGCTTAACTCATCCGGTGTATTTCCATGTACCTATATAATTAATATTTTTGTATGTACATATTTCTACTGATAATAACATATTATCTATCTCTTTTTTTTATATCATGTTGTGAACGTCTTAAACTTATAATTTGTAATGTCCACAATATGTAAAAATAAATAAATTTAAATCACCGACCACCGTAAAAGACAGTGTTTATAAGAAATACTATAAACTATACTAATAATAAATTATTAGTGAGACTATAGATAGTCAAATTTCTCTTTCATAAGTTTCAATTATTTTATTTAAACGATATTTGGGTGGCGCTCATTTTTTTAAATATCAACCATTTACGAATATGTAATAATAATATAAGAATATCGTGGAGAAAAAAAATTAAATGCAGGTTGCAACAATTGCAATTTGCACGTTCGGCTAGTCTTTTTTACCGGTAATTTTTACAAACATATGGACACAATAAATCAACATACATATTATGAATAACAAAAAAATGTAAAAACTTTGACTATTTTAATATGTAACGTTCAACCAGAACACACCTAACATAGATCTGAGTGATACAAGTCTCGAGGTTCTCGTTGCTTCTTTCGTATGGTCCTATTAGATCAGCTTTTTTATTATTGAATCATTTTTTGCTCTTATTTTTGTACTTATTTATAAACATCAATTTATTATTTCTTCATACTGCAGTAAGTTATCCATCTCTCACGATATCTTGAGAAATAATTTCTTACATTTTTACCATGATGATAATTATTAACCTTGCTTCGAGTAACTGGTCAGTGTATCACCAATTATACTTTTATATGATCGATGCTTTCGTTCCTAAATATAATGGTCTTGAATGATTTCATGCAAATTATGTGCATGATATACTAGCCATAAATTAAAATCCTCTAACGTTGCATCTTGAAAACTTGTAAAATATTGGATAGTATAAGGTTAATTAAATCCAAATCCAAATATACATTACGTATATTATTTTACTTTTCGCTCAATATATTATATAAGAAAATTATATGGCAATAGTAAAAATATTAGGTTCTAATAGAAAAAAAATACATACACAGTGGGACCAGCTAGGTATCAACTGCCTCCAGTTTTCTCTGGTATATGACTGACATTTATTTTCAAGCCTACTTTATTGCTTACTTCAGCGAGTTCCTGCATTCTGCTTTAGAGGTCTTCTGAGTCTTGCAAGAAAATTACTATGTCATCGGCAAAGCGCAGATGACTCAGGTATTCTCATGTATTCTCAAAGTCATTTACAACTACTTTGCGGGCCAAAAGTGATCCTCACCAATGGCACTCAGCCTAAACAGGTAAAAAACTACATCTATCAGGGATAACAATTGTCTATAAATATATGGATGTATTTTTGATGAAATTGTTCACGGTGTAAAGCTCGGCTCGCGTGGTTTTGGCCACCTGAATAATGTCTTCAAAAGTGACCTCCCACTGTGCCTAAAGCGCAAAGTGTTCATACAGTGTGTGTTTCCCGTAATCATATATGCGTGTGAAACGTAGGCCCTACGTAAAAGACAGATCCAGAAACTTAGAGTAGCACAACGTGGTATGGAGAGGTGTATGCTGGGCATAACGCTAAAGGACAAAAAGAGGAATGAGTGGATAAGGAAACAAACAAATGTATGCGATGTAATAGAGTTCGCAAAAGTCCTCAAATGGAAATGGGCTGGACCCATAGCTCAAAGAAAAGACAATCTCTGGACAAATCTAGTCATCCAGTAGTATCCAAGAGGTACAAAACGTCCGCAAGGTAGACCTAGAGGCCGCTGGATCGATGAAATGGTTAAGTTCTGCGGAAGTACGTAGCAACGCAACGCACAGGACCGAGAGAAGTGGAATTAGCTTGGAGAGGCATAATTCCAGCAGTGGATAGATTCAGGCTGATGATGATGATGACTGAAACTCCTCCAGGCTAGTATAGCTACATGGCTCTACGTCTACAATATGCTCTGTAGTCTGAATCTTATCACACTTTCAAATTCCAATTATTTATCAGATAAATACATCTGAAAACCATATACCGGCTACGTTTCAAACGCATGGAAGCCTAAAGCCAGAAAACTCGTCCAGCAAATTCATAGTTAGAAGATTGTTCCAATTTGCCTTTAGTCTGAAATATCATCTCCCCTGTAATCTGGATTCTTCGAGTGAAAATGCTTCTTCCGGAGAAACATTATAACGTTAGCATAGATTGCAAGTTTCTTAATTCCCTCGTTTAGAAATTTTCTTACATTCCCTCAATATTTCGCATTGGTTGAAGTATCCCTAATAGTACAGGTAATCAAGAAAATGGTTTATATGACATAGTATCACTAATGACTACGTTAAATTGTGTGTCGACAAAGACGTGAGTGTTGATATGAAAACTTTGGTACCTGATGGCGACACAATATTCAGTAATAGAATATACTATAGTAATTATAGCTGTGATTCGTGTGGGCAAGACTACCACCCCTTAATGAATCTCTACCTGTCTCAGGAAGAACCCAAGTAACCTCATTCATATAGTCAATTTAGCACGTCTTCCTGCATCTCTTAACCAAAACGCTATAAAAACCATCGGATTTTCTGACCCACAATAAACGAAATGTTTAAAAAAAAATCATTTATCTTATCTGTGTTATTACAAACCTCTAATAAAAATCTGATGATATGAAAATGGGAGCACAGGTTATTTTTTTCTTCCAAGGTGCAAAATTAACTTTCCATTAGAGAGAGGGCAGTAGCTATTCAACTAAATTGTTTCCGATGTCGGTATTATTTTTCACTTATGTGAAGGTAAGGATATAGCTATTTTTTATGAATTAGCTTACTACCTTGTACGTATATGTTTTCAGATATTTTTTTTCTATATTGTTTTAACACAATTTCTTGTTATTTCTACGATAACTAAGTTATCTACGAGTATATTGACAGTTTTCTATTTTGTTCCCATTATAATGGAGTCTACTCCTACGATAACTAAGCGGCTATCGCGTTGATTTATAATATCGTTTGAATCCCGGATCTGAAAATATCATAGTATGCTGGTTTTGAACGTGTCTTTGGACCCACAGTATGGTCCTAATAGATTGAACTAATTGAAGGCTAATATACATTTCTCGTAAAAAAAAAACTGTTAATACAAACTTCACTATGTGGACGCGCATATGATTTTATAGGGTCGGATATGGTCATAATGGGGCTTATCACGTAAAAAAAATTAAATATATCCTTTATTATTTTGTGTATTATCAATATTTACATTCTATTTTTTTTCAACCATATCCGATCCTAATAAGTTCGTATGGGCCTCCACAGAGTGGAGGTTTTTGTTAACAGATTTTCGTTTTTACGACAAATGGATATCAGCCACTTGCTCAACCTATCAGGTCCATACTCTGACTCATACATAAAATGAAAAACAATATAGTATCTACTTGCCAGACTTAGGATTCGAAACTGGGACCCACGACGTTATGGGCCGACGCTTAACTTAACACTCTACATTCTATTAGGTACTCGTTTTTATACATTATGTTGTGAATGTTTTGAACTTTTTGAGTTTGATTCGATTTTTTATTTCAGATTAAATATATAAAATTAACATCTGGTGTTTAAAACGTTTTATTCACCTACAGTCGAATCGAATTGATATACATGATAAAAAAAAATAACTATCGAGTACCTACCTACCTAATTTAATCGTTATTCAGATCATGTGAGTAGTGAGAAGCTACTATACAGTTTGTTTTTTACACAAGGTGTTACATTTTTAAAGTAAGTAACGTTGTTTCACTTTAGCGCACGATTTATTTGTAAATAATTAATATGAGCCTTGAAAATTACCATAAAATTACATCAGTGTCTGAACGATAAAATATTGAGACATTTATTATTGCAGATTAAGAATGTATATATACACAAAATTGATATTGATTGTACCTAACACAGCCATGAGACCCCATGATCTTCAAATAATTCAATATTCTCACATTATTGATTGCTGAACCTTGATAAAAGGTTATTACAAAAAATATATAAATACAATAATACTTCATCATCATCATCAGCCTAAATCTATCCACTGCTGGGTGATGGCCTCTTCAAGCTGCTTCTCGGTCCTGTGCACTGCGTTGTCATGTACTTCCGCAGAACTATATCATTTCAGTCTACCTTGCGGACGTTTTGTACCTACCTCTTGGATACCACTGGATGACTAAATTAGTCTAACGATTGTCTCTTCTTTGAGTCTTCTTCTTATGTGTCTAGTCCATATATTTATGATCAGTTCTATATTGTGAACTAATTTTGGTATCGCAATTTCCTTCAAATTTCCTAGATATATCTCACCAACAATCCCTGTATTTCATCTTCTACATAGCTTATGGTATTTAAAATCCCGTAGCATCCTTTACTTGGGAAGAACAACGAGACTCAATATTTTTGCTGAAATTAGCCTGTCCAGCGCTTGAAACGCACCATAGCGTTTCGTGAAATCCTTGAGATTACCGCTCCGTTTCGTAGATAAATTAAAAATAGCGCTCTGGTTCAGGAATTCTTATGAAAACAACTAGATACATTAATTTACATTTTTTAATAAAATTCAATAAGAAACTTGACATGTCTATTAACAATAATAAGATTTTCTTTTCTTTTGTTACGAAAATTTTTAGGTGATCTTAATATTGTATTCAATGTCGGCCTTCAAAGAAAAGATTTTGTTTTTTTATTAGATGTTCCTCATAAAAAACAAGTCTTTTATACGTGTAAGTGTTCCTTGCACTAGTCACAATAATTAATTTTTGATAAAAATACATGATTTCATGTTATATTATGTATTGATATAACTAATTAATAACAAAAAAAAAACTGAATAATGATGATTTTGTATCATTCCGTAGGATTTAGGTTTAGTATTCCAGGAATCGCTTTCCAACATCATCAATGTCTACATTATTGTAAAATATTGATAAGTTAACTAATTAAACGATTATCAATAATGTAGTATTTATAAGCACAGAGCAGTAACTCGCGGGTTAAACAAACCGTGCACTACTTATACACAGTAGATAAAGGAAAGAAAAATATTAGTAGCTACCATTTTTGACAGAATATTTTTAAAATAGTGTTTTTTTTCTCCTGCGGCGCTTAAACAGATTACCTGCTCAAAATTTTAGTAATAGTACGTATAACATCTTTAAAGACTGTTATTGCATTTTTTTGTCTAAGCTGAAATATAAAGTATGTATATTAAAACAACAAAACTCTCAATATTTTCGGAAACTTATCTGGTTCATAAACTTTTCTATTTCGACCACTGTGCCTATTTAAACTGTCGTTGTCATATCTAGTTGTATGCATATATATTTATAAATATGTAAGACCCTGTCGTATGTGTATGTGTATTAATACTTAATTAGTACTTGCATATCTAGAATAAAAAAATAATATTGTATTTGTTAACAAATACATTAAATTCAATTTTTTGTCTGTGTTATCGGACGTCGACAATAGAGAGAAAAAATGTAATGGAGTACTAAGCTCAAAACAGAGCTTTCTTTTTTGCCAAATCTTCATTTATCGAGTATCTTTACCGGAATGATAATGTGGCCAAATCATGGAATGATTTTAGTTTTAATTTTTCAACGATTTCTTTGATCTTTTTTATCGTCTACATCAGGGGTAATCAACTTGGTCCCTACCACCCACTAGTAGGCGTTCCAGCTTTCATGGTGGGCGGTAGGGGCTTTAAAAACTTTCACAAAAACTTTGCTTTATAAATTTTATAAAATAAAGTTACTTCCCTACTTTGTAAATCACCATTACTGTGGAACTGGTGGGCGGTTTGAAAATTTTACTACTAACAGAGATACAAAAGTGTGCGGTAGGTATAAAAAGGTTGACTACACCTGGTCTATATTATGTTTACATCTGTAACTCTGTCCTGTCAATTAGTGCGAATCACGCGCCTGTTTACCTATGCTTTGTAAGCCTCAAGTTTTATATGAGTTTCGACGGATAGTGTTCCAGACAGTAGCTCCTAAAACATGTCATCTTCCCATTCTCATTTGATTCACATTTATTTAAGTCATGGTTAAATACTATTTTTTTTAATTAAATTGGTAGTATATCCAACATAAAAGGTTTAAACATATTGTAATCTTAATCAAAATTAAAATCTAAAATAATGGATATAATTTAATTAAATAATTTTATAAGTAAGGTGTTTTCAATTAATAAGGTACTCGTAGTTAAAATCAAACTTATTTACCCCATCCTATATGTAGTAATTACGAAGTTAATGTATACGTCGACTTTCACACATAATGTCTCTTATAATAATATTGACAAGTATGTGAAACCTGTAATAGCTATCGATATTAATTACCCTACTCCTGAGTATTAAATTGACTTTGTAGAACACATAATAAATAAATCGATATCATCACTTTTTTGTGATTTTACCGAGGCTTTGACAGCGACTCGCTTTCATATCGCCTCTTCTCTTCTAGAAGGGGATCCGTCAATCAGGTCCTCACTCCTATTCTGTTAAAAAACTTTACAATTTTGCCTAGCTCTTCCGTCTTACCCACCACCAGGACACCCTTCAATTCGTCGACATTCTCATAGATATCCGCAATTTGCAGCTGTACTCTGGGAAGTTCATATTTAGGGCATTGTAGTGCTATGTGCACAATGTCTTCTAAAACATGACATTCATCGCAGAGTTGCGATTTGCTTCTTCCCATGAGGACATCAAATCTTTTGCCCATTGCGTGCCCTGTTCTTAGCCTCAGTATTAACTTTAGCTCATTCCTCGTCAAAGGAGACTCTACAAACCATTTCGTGGTGATGGTAGAATAGACTTACTATATTTCCCCTTTTCTAATGATGCCCTATGGTGAAAATCTATCCACATACTTTGGATATTATCACTTTACTAAAATTTATAACGGAATTTAATACTACTGAAATTAGTTCTATTAAATTTAATACTAAGATACTTTTCAATCATTAATAAATCTTTATTTTTTCATATTTTAAAACGATTATTATTAAAGTGTTTGTAATAAAAACTTTTTATTTTTTACGAATAGCGACATCTTTGTGGTGTCTTATATAGATTCATACACATTTTTGTTAAAACAGTAAAAGTTATTGCAAAAATTACCGTGGAGTATTTGATTTTCACTTTCCATTTCACTTTTAATCAAATCAAAGTTTTTAATAAAATGTACAGAATATAATAAAAACTATATTCTCATTGAAAATTTAATTTTTACTAAATACTATTATTAAGTTGCCATTTTTGTTTATATTTTTACACGTTAATTCATAGTATATTAATACTCAGTAGGTACTATTATTATACTTTTATAAAACAAAAAATGTAATTAGGAACATTACTTAATATGTTAGAATTCAATAATTACACAGTAAATAATTATGTATTTTTATTAATATTATTTATCAATACGAAAAAAAATGTATACATAAATGGTACTTGTTTGGTATTTATTATTTTAAATGTTGGTAAAGTAATACTATAAAAATATTTTCCAATACAGTAAGTACACTAAAAGTAATAAATAAGGTGTTGAAATAATAAGACTTCATCATTTATTTAATTTATTTGTTTTAAGATGAAATTTAAAAAAGTCAATGAAGTCTTTGTTTTAAATTAACGTAACTAATTTCACTAATGCAAAGTTTGCATAACGCAGATAATTAAGAATACGATCAAAGATTGTTATATTTAAAAAACCGTAAGAACAATATTTAAAAAAAAAAAAATGTTAAACAGTACCTACTATCGCTAGGTTTTTGTACCACAGAAATAGAGTGACCGGAAGTTGGACAAGAGGAAATACTTTATTTGATTGTAGTAGATGCACAAAGTGTTGATTGAAATAGATTCTTATATTATACTGCAAGCAAAAAGCTTTAAATGGAAAATACCAAAATCAGTAAAATTCATAGCTTATATTATTTTAAATTGCACATTTTTGTGTTGAGACTGCACGAAATTGCACTTGAATAAAATAAAATATGATTTATTTATTGTTTTTGATAAAAACTAAAATAAGTTTCAATTGAAATTCAACAAGTATTCTAAAATCCGTGAAAAATATTAAATTGTACGCTGTTAAACACAAACCATTTAATATATTTTTAAAATAATACCATCATATATATTATAAACATAAAATTATTGTTTTGTACCTTTTATAAAAAAATATCCGTCTATCCACTAATTTGTACTTTTATAATTCTAAATCAGTATAATGAAATTTAAGTGTTAATATGGTACTTTACATAACAAATGTTTCACAAATTCCGATTAATATAGTGATATATTTATATTGAACTATAATTATAAAAACTTTTGTAGAACAGTTAATGAATGATTATATAAAAAATATTAAAACAGGGCATACGTATAAATAAGAGGTATATGTTTAATAGTCCAAAATATATTTTTATTAGTCGTACAGATAATATAATATGAAGTCTGTAAAAAGAATTGTCGTTTATTGATAGCTTTAAACAAAAACCCAATGTAATTTATAAAATGAAACATTTTAATTGAAAATATATCATTAACAAAGAAAACCAAATGTATAGTACATTGTTAAAGGTTAGTATATAGTTTTATTTTAACTTAGTCGTATTTTCACTTCTCGGACTTTTTCTGCAACTGTAAAATTTTATCAGCATTCTCTTGGATTTCACGTGAATTTCCAACCATAGATTGCGCTAGTCCGAATGCCTTCATGATAATATATATCAGCTAAAAAACGTATTAAATTAAATGACAATGAAACATTATTTTACGTTCCATTAAGTATAATACTAAATGTCTTTATGATTTTTTTAAAAACTCAAATTGTACAATGAAATAGAGATGGTTGCCAAGTGTAACGGATTCAATGTTTAATTTAGTTTTATTTTACTATTTTGCATATTTGTATATACTACATAGATAGCTATTAAATGCATTTTAAATCAAAATAAATTATTTTAATTTAGTAGTTTTTATGATTTATTTTTTCCGATTTCTAGACGAATAAAAAAAATCGCGTAGCCGTTATAAAAATATATAAAACTTTAGTCTTATATTATTTTTTGTAAAACCAACATTTTTATATTCCATTTGTATAAATTATCAAAAGGAGTGATTGAATATTATAATAATTATTTTCTCTGATAATAAACTTATTTGCCTCACTAAACCACATGGGCTCCGCATAATATCCGGTCTCAATCGGTCGTATCACGGGACGCGACATTTCATATAAAGAATCATTTTTTTTAATGACTAGGAATGTGACAAGAGCAATTTCTCAAGAGTAAGGTCGCTTTGCACTCAAGTATGCATTGACTGAATTTACTTAACTTTGAGTAAAGATTTCTATAGGAGAGAGGAGCACGCAAAGTCACAATTGTAATATTATATTATATACTGCCAATAAATCTAAGGACTGCCTAAGTCTTCTGTAATTGAAGAAGTCACGAAGATACTATTCACGTGACTGGGACATGTGTTCCGGCAGCCGCTATATAGTTTGGACTAGAGTTGGGTATTTTCCGAGAAAATCTCAATCTCGGGATTCTGGATTTCCCGAAATGATGAAATTATGAATTCTCGAGATTCAGGATTCGGGATTTCCAGAAAAAAATTCTCTGGAATTCTTGAGATATCGATAAATTTTAAAAAAAAACCTGTAAAAATCCTAAAATCAGTGTAAAAACAGGCAAATTCCAAAAAAATGATATTATTTTTTATTTATGTAACAAGACAAATAAAATAGAAGTAGGAAAACAAAAATAATTAAAAACATTACTGTTTTTCAATTCAATTTCAAAAAACACAGACTGTCAATCGCGGCATTTGCAAAAATTGCGCTCATTTTGAGTGGACGTTGGCTTAATTGTGTTAAATGCCCCGGTCAGTCTTCGAACGTTTTATATTTTCCGTCCACTTTTTTCACATAGAAATTCGTTTTTTCAATCAATATTTGAGAATAAAGAAATCCCGAATCCCGAGAAAAGATTCTCGAGATCCGGGATTTCCCGAAATGTTAAAAATTTAAATTCTCGATATTCGGGATGGAAAATCTAGAAAAATTCTCGGGAATTCCCGTCGGGAAATTCCCGAAACCCGACACTAGTCCGGACTCCATACTCTTATGTCACAGCTTCAACAGCTCCCTCACTTTGCAGTGATACTACAAAGGCAATCTATTGAGATCTGAGACGTGGCGATGGACCAAAGGAAAGGGTGCGACTCTGTGCTTACCCCATACTCCAATGTCGGGGCATAACTGGGTGAAGTAAGTATATAATATATACTTTGGATATCACTTTCAATAGACAATTTTAGCAGTTGTAATTTGTAATTGCGTATTTTGAAATAATTTCACAATAAATTAAAAATAGATCAGTCACTCTGATAAAAAGAATTGGTATTGAAAATAGAACGTGTTAGATTATTTTATGCGGTTATATAGATAAAATTACCCAATTTTATTTTGTATTGTATGCACTGTACGTATGTCACGTTCACTTGTCATTGTAATAATATCCAACCTAACATTTTATACCAAGAATATTTTAAATTGAAGAAAACTACCAACTTAACAAGCGATTATCTCAAAATAACAGAATACAGAGGTAACTTAATACTGTTACGTCATATAGTACGTGTTTGATCAAAGTTTATTATAATTCATCATCAACAGCAGCCGGGGTGGATCCTGTGCTAGATGACTGCCTCCCATAGCTATGAGTTCGTCTATCCGGCAGATTTTAGGGTATCTCTGTGGTTTTTTAGTGCCACTAGATGCCAGCAGTTGTTTGCTCGCCGAAGATCCAGCAGATATCCAGCCCATTGTCACTTACTTAATCTTCTTAGCGACATCTATCACAGCATGTTATTTTGTCAGCTTCTTTATCCATTGGTTTCTTTTGTGGCCTTTCCGCGTTATGCCTGTCATGTACATTTCCATGCTACGTTGTGTTACCCGTATTATAATAAAGAATATACATATGTGATACCTACACAAACAGAACTAGGGAATCCAATCCTGAGCCAAAATTCTAATCCCGGGATTTCAGGATTACAATTTGACAATCCCGGGATTGGCATTTTTTTTCCATTGTTTATATAAAAATTTTAAATTTACAAATGACATTGATAAAATCGGTCAAAAATAAATCTAGTATAATTTATACTATTTAAGACATTTATTGTTAATATTATATATGTTCAAACTTGCAAATGCATTAGTTTAATGGAGTAAATAATATTATAATATAAATAATAATGTGAATTTAATATGAGATTGCTATTTCTGATAGTAAAGACTTAATGAATGGGTTAGCGAGATTTAAAATAGTAAATCAAATCATGGTGTACTTATGGCCTTTCCGCTTCATAAATCTTATTAGTCAGCCAAATATGAAACTGCCGTAAAACGTATGAGATCGCGGTGGAATTACTTTGTTAATAGTGCGAAGCATTGTTTTTTTCCAATTTTTCTCATTTTTATTAATTTATGTGAACAAATTAAATGAATCGACAACTTACACATGGGTATAAATCAAACTTCATTCAAACTTAGTTTATTTCTAATGTAGTTATTTGTTATTAAAAGTATTTTTCTGTTATATTTTCGTTTTAATTTTATTTTCCATAAAAAATGATAAAAAAATCAATCCCTAAAGTTTCGGGATTATGTTTATCAATCCCGGGATTCATAAGTATCGAAAATAGCTCGGGATTCCGGGATTGGAATCCCTAAACAGAACAATAACTTAAAGTATTAAAATACATACTTACTTAGTTACTTAATTGACCCGATCATGAACCGTATCTAAGCATAGAGCAAACACATGGTAACGTTATTTCCCTGGGTCAATAGCCATGTCTTGCATCTTCCGCCACAGTATGATATCTATATACCGCCTACATCACTTTCATAGCATTACTGCAGGGTGAAGGACGACTCCATACACAACGGAATCCGTGTTACTATGTCACGATGGCGCGAAGTATTGCACTCTCTATAGAAGGTTAAAAATAGAAATTAAATGAACAGTCTAAATTACTCAAAATCAATATGTACTTGAATGTATGTAGTTACATGACTAAAAGTATATCGTCATCAAAAAAATGATACGCATTTTGTCCCAATTATAATATTTAATACTAAATGCAATGTCATGAACAAAATGTATACATAGTAATCAACAAATCAGTTTCATAACTTTGGTTTCATATTTTTTGTTAAGAATTTTAAATTATCAAACAACCTTAACCTTCTTTAGTTACATATTCAAACTATATACTTATCATAATATTTTTTCAAGTTAACGTATAAAATTGAAAGTATTAATTGAACTCAATTTTATTAACTATACTTTGTGTTTCATTTTACTGTCTACCATATTTTCTTACACATGTGAAGTTATATCTTGGTATAAGATATATATATTAAACATATATAATTTAGAAAAACACTTTCTGAGAGAGTCTATTATAACCAATAGAAAAAAAATATTTTGAAAAAAGTAAGCCACCCCGGCTGGGAATCCAACCTTGCATCTTCACGGGTTTACGCCCCATTCCATCGCATTTAACCTATATGCTACGGCGTGACATACTAATTGCGACAAATTTTAACTATTGGTCACTTTTAATACCTACTCATCGGCGCTCTTCCAAACCAAGCTACTTTGGCAATCGGTTTTTGTTTCTTAAATCAAAGTAGGTAACTATATAATATATATATATTGAACATGTACGATCCTATTCAGATCATTTATGGGCCTCCACAGAGTAGAGGTTTATATTAACAGATTTTTTTTACGAGAAATGGATGTCAGTCACTTGCCCAACCTATTAGATCCATAGACTGACTCATTCACAAATTTAAAAACAATATGTGCACTTGCCAGACCCAGGATTCTAACCTTGGATCCACGACGTTATGTCCCGACGCTTAAGCCGCGCAGCCATCGTGGGCGTTAAATAATGGTAATATGTAATTTTAACATTAATTACTTCCTTTCAAGTTTAACTATATAAGTAAATGATAAGTAATATTTATTTGTAAAAACGTAATTTTAATTTTAAGACCACGACATAATTATGCTTACATTATTATAGCAAGAAGTTATGATTGAATATACATGTCTCATATTTTGTTGTAATATTAAGGGAGTTTTTTTCAGTTAAATTGGTTGTCTATGATAGTTTTATAGTTTTTTTTTGCACTGAGTTTGTCTCCAACTATATTATTATTCGCGGTAGCTTAGTTAGCAGTTATGATATGCCGTGGATGATTAATTTAATCTTTCGGCAAACTTTGGAACCTTTCTAGATATCCAGATGAAACTCTACTTTGTAATGAAATAGCTAGGTTAGTTATAAAAATTTAAAATGTTGAAAGTTAAAAATAAAAAAATTATATTATTTTATGATTTAGCTGGTTGAACAAAATGATAATACACGTCAACTTAATTATTAGTGTAGAATATTTTATTAAAATATATACACCATTTTTAACTGCTGTCTTTATTCTATTTCATTGATATAAAACTAAATATTCCACGCAAATAATTTTATACATAATAGTAGTGTTTTCACTGATTTTATTATTTAATACATAACAAATGTTCTACTAAATCAGTTAGATAATATTTGTTTAAATATTTACCTGAGCATCAAGTCATGCATTCAACGTAATCAACAGGCTTTAAGTTTTCTATCTAATTGTAAATTCATTAAAACAATTTTCACTCATGCAAGGTGTTAAAACTCGCGGATATATATTTAGTTACGTTATAAAAATATACAATCATAATTATCATAATAATAAACTGATTAATATTATATTCCTATTTCACGACGTTTTATTAGCTCGTATTCTTGTTTGTTCGGTGGTTGTTTGTCCAGTACAAATCTTGCAATCGATTTTTAACCAACTTCCCGATTAGCTAGAACTTTCACTTTCAGATTTTCTAGATTTTCACTTTGTCTAAGGTCATCACTTTTCCTAGGGACGTCACTGTATATACAGTTAATATCTAGTGTACTAGGTTTTAAATTAAAAATGTGACAACATAAGTAATCTAGTTGTGGATAATAATCAAGGTTACGATATATATAAATATATTTGTTAAATTCCTTTCGACTTATCTTATAATAAGCATTCAGTATCACATTACACAATATTATCTCGAGTATTTTATAACATGCACTGGTAAAAGTATTTTGGTTTTCAAAATCGCTACATTACCCTTTATGGCTGCGTAGCATAAGCATTGGCCTATAACGTCATCGGCCTCAGGTTCGAATACTGGGTCTGGCAAGTACACATTTTTTTTTAAATTTTTATATGAGCCAGAGTATGGACCTAATAGGTTGAGCAACTGGCTAACATCCATTTCTCTTAAAAACAAAATCTGTGAAAAATGTGATCTTATTAGTATCGGACATCGTCAATTTTTTTAACGTAGACACCTATTTCCACTACTAGACATATTATTATAAATCAGTAACCAGGTTAAACTAAATGCATTTTCAAAAATAATACTATTGGTGAAATTTAAATTGAAATTCTAATTGATTCAAGTGTTGAATTATTCCATTTAAATCGTATTTTGCGACCCCCGTTTCACCCTTTGGCATCGTCATACACTATGCATACTTATCAATGGTACCTATTAAAATATATGGAAAGGAAAAACAAACTTATCCTGTAAGTACGTATGTCTAATGTATATTCTAAAAGCCTAACATTTTGGTGATACGATTGATGTATTCAGTTTACTGATTATAGATTATATCTTAACAGTATTTTTTTTTAGTAAACAGGTGTAATATGTGACATTTCTCATTAGCCAATTTTATTAAATTTACAATATATTACCTAGTGCGATATTTATAAGTAATGGCAATCTAATACACTTACTGAATATATTTATAGTGAGTATCTAATATATCTATTACAGGTTTTTACACATACTTATAATTTCCAAAATTTATTTTTACACTCATTTACTTAGTAGGTAATAAAGTTTTCACATTATTTTATTGTATTAGTATGTTATGTAAATTATAATTAACTGTGTTCGTTGTAAATGTGCATTTACTAATTAATGATTAGTGCGAATAGTGCGAATAGTGCCTGAAGATGCCGAAGGGCAAAACCTGGGATGCAAAAAATGACACAAATATAATATTACAAAATTAAATCAATAATAATTGGATAACATTTTAGCAATAGCCTTAACAACATAGTAATAGTAAGAGGATATTAAATTTTTCAGCAATGTTCCATAAAAATAGCGTGTGTTGCATGTCACTTTTTTTTCAATCATAAAATTCTTTTAATCATAAAATAACTCAAGCACTTTCTGCACGCACTCAATCAGTAAGAACTATTTCTTTCTTTCAAATTTATAAAACTTCTGGTAAAATGTAATGAATCTACTCTTACAATAAATTCACGTTATGCAAATATTAAAATATTCTTTCATAGTAAATAATCTTTTAGTTCCACTTTATTGCAAATCTGTGTGAGATGTCATTTTTATTGTTTTGCTCTTTATATAAGTAACCGAAATGGATAGAAATTGATAATATATATATATACATACTTTAGAAAGGGCTGAATTGGTAATAAACACAAGATGACAAAACACCATATCTCACCACAGTTAAAATTATCGTAATTAACTATTTCTTTTATTCAACGAATAATTCACAAGATTGGAGAATGTACCATTCTAATTATTGAATATACATAATTTTGAAAAACACGTATGAGAAAATATATTTTAACCAATAGAAAAAAACTATCCAAATTTTTGGAAGAACGCTAGATTTGGAAGAACGCTAATGAGCAGGTATTAAAAAGACCAATAGTTAAAGATTGTCGTCATCAGTATGTCACCTCGCAGCATAGTGGATAATGCGCGGATTGGGGCGTTAACCCAGGAGATGCAGGTTCGATTCCTGCCAGGTGTCTAACTTTTTTCAAAAAGATTTTTTCTATTGGTTATAATATATTTTCTCTGAAGTGTTTTTCAAAAGTATGTATGTAAAATTATCGTGTTTGTCATATTATAATATTATGCATATGGGTACATTATTTATAATATATTACTTTATTAACAAAAATATATTTGTGACAAGCACGCTTTCTAGGATGTGAGTCATTCAAGCTATATATATATATATATATATATTATATGTGTGTGTGTACAACAAAAATCTGGTAAGTATATAAGATAGTTAGTGCATTTTTACATCAAAATACAATCGGTTGAAAATAATATTTTACTAAAGAACAAAATTACCATTTCATTACTGAAAAAAATATTGTAATTCAAACTTTTTAATAATTTACTTAATGTTTTAAGTAATATATTTATATGTTAAATATATAGTAAAATAGTTTTATATGTTAAAGTTAATTATGTTCTGTATAGGTATTGGAATTTAATCCTTTTTTAGTTCGTTCGTTTAGTTTTAAAATTATTGTTTTATTCATTATTGTTTATATACGTAGGTATTACATTTATATTAATTTTTCAAATCAATATCAATTATTACATAAAATGAAATATTTAGTACTAATTTCGATGCTTTATTTTATTATATATATTAAAAAAGTGAAACTGGTACTTAATATTGTGTTTTACTTAATTATTAATACAATGCATTTCCACCATGAAGATAATTCGTTTATTTTTCTTGATAATTAACTGTTTTTTTTATTATTATTTGCTCAAAATAATGGTTCAGACAATTAATGGATTTTATTGTATGCTAACGGTTTATAAAAATTCGTTCTTGTATACATGATATAACCGTGTCGTAAATGGCAGAATTACCGCTGGTTGGGGAAAAAAATATATGAATAAACAACCTAGAGTATGGAGAAGACCAATTGTGGGAGGAGTAGACACAAATTTGAGGAAGAATATTTAGATAAACCTGGATGATGGCATTTTTTAAAGGAAGGTTTTTTACATATTATACTTCAACTATTCATAATTTGTTTGTTATATTTTTTATTGTGATCTATGACTTGATAGGTGGGTGATAATTTTTTTTACTTTATTTAAGTTAGAATAAACTGTATTCGCTGTCAGTGTGTATTTATAATTGGTGTGTGTAAATGTGCCTAAAGTTGCCGAAAGACAAAACCCGGTTCGCAAAAAACAACTCAAATGGAATAGTACAAACAAATCCATTAGAATTTAAAATCAAATTCCATCAAATATCCACGGTCGATAGTATTAATATTAACAATATATTTAAAGATTAATAAATAATATGCAGTTATAATCGACAATAAATATTATTATTATCATAAAGCATAGGTCATAAAAATGATTGATATAATTTTAAAATTAAATTTGTCTTTCTATCTCTAAAATAAAGTATTTTTTTACGTGCGCGTTAAATTTATTCAAAGTAGGAAACTAAATATTTATTACAATAATTTAAATTGCATAAAAATTGTAAGCAGTTAAGATTTTTGGTAAAATAATTCGAATCATTATAAAATGTATTGATCTAGATCTGTAATTGCCATAGTAAAAAATTACGCAATGTCGGCGTTTATACAAAAAAAAACATCGAATTCTTTACTGAATGAATAAATACCTATTCATATTGCGATATAAATGTCAATTCGTATTGTTGCTTCCCAGAAACTATTATACCTAATTTATATTATGTTAGAGGCTTTTCTTGATTCATTATTTATTTTTACTCGCATTTTTTTGTACGTTATTTATTCACAAAAATAATTTATTTATATAACAAGATAACACCTTCAATCAATGAATATATTCTATTTCAAGCATCTTTCTCTCGTATACTATGTATTTGAATAGTGTAAGGGTGAAGTGAATAATATGTAATGTAAGTCTAGTAAGGATATCTAACAATGAATGTCCTAAACATGCAATCTAATGTGATTTATGTGACACCCCCGTATTATCCCCATTTGGGGATGTCTTTGTGTATCTGGAGACGCCCGAATCGGTATCAAAGCCAACAAATAATAAAGCGCTGATTACGAAAATAAATAATGTTAAAAGTCGGCCGGCAACATTGTCTTTGACCGTTGGAGATATGCAACGTCGCCCAAGAAAAAAAACCGTTGGGAATGATTTTTCAAGATGGCGCGGAGATCGCGACAAGCAGCAAAATCGCGAACGCGTACATTTCGCCCTGCGTAGAATTAAATTATTAAAAATGTAACCATATAGTATAATAAAGTAAATAAACTCGTCGTCTTCCATCATAATTCCGGTGCCTTAATTATCCACCTTCCATCCCGAATCCAGACGAAAAAAAAACACAAAGTGACAGTTGAGAAATTTTCTCTTACCAAAATGGAGGGGAGTGATAAGTGGCCCCAGTCAACGTGGGACTACGCTTCTTGATTTTGATCGTCTGGAATCAAGAAGCAGGTGAAATTTCTTTCACCCGGACACACACCCTGAGATCCAAACACCGGAATAGGAAACGGCGAGGAAGAAACATCCAGAGGCTTGCCTCTGGTGGCGCTCAACAAAGTATAAAATAAAAAAGCAGTAGAAAGAGGATGCTGCCAAAGCCAAGCCAGTGAAGAAAAGAGCAGAAACACCCGGATTGCGAAGTCATGGCTCCCGATGTACTCCCGACCAACTGCATCCGCCAGCGAACTTGGCCCACGGACGAGTGTATCGGGCAAGACCCTGGCTCCAACGAGGGAAAACGGCATCAAACGCCCTGCATCATCAGCCGCTTGAGCCCTCTTCGTCAACAGCAGCGTGTCTGTGAGCCTTGCAATCAGCCCTGGCCCAGATGCACCAGGATGAAGAGAGCTACAAAGCGGCCTTCTTCAGCTGAGCAAAGCAGCCTCCATCAGCGGATAGCAGCCAAGCAGCATCCTCAGCCATTAGCATCATATATTAGTTAGTTTTAAGTGTTTTGTGTTTGGAAGCGATGTATAATAAGTTATTTCAGTGCTCGAAGTGGAAAATTTTACAACCCGGAGCGGTTGTATGAGGCAGAATGGCGTTCCGGTCCATTTCGGGCCCTGATATATTTTTAAAATTATTTTTATAAACTTTAAAGCCATTTTAAGTATTAAATTAAGTTTCTACATATTATATTAGTATCATATCAGTGTAGTGCGTGTAATTCGATAGCCGCGGCAGGGCAAGCGAGCAAAAAAAGGGGTTCGAGTAATGCGCCGGTATGCATTTTCGTGAGGGATCGACTGATTTTCGGACGGTCGCTGTTGGGAAGGCTGGGTGCGACGTCCTCTCTCAGCATCCGCCCGTACGGTAGACATGGGGAGCCGCGAACCACTACGCCCACAAAGCGGCGTAGTGCTGCATCCGAAACTCTCCGGTTGCCGACGGTCCGAGGGTGTTGAGAGGGCTGGGCACGACGCCCTCCTCTCTCAGCAGCTTTACGGTAGGCCTGGGAACCGCGAACCACTATGCTACAGTGCTGCATCCGAGTCTCTCCAGCCGCCGACGTACCGGGAGGGCTTCGATCCTTCAACGTCTAGAGACGCAAACACCCTTTATCAAGCCGCCGCACTGTCCAGTTACACACGCTATCGTAATCAGCCCTTAGTTGGCCCGATCCCCATTCGGGCCTTTCCGGAGAGGTTCGCTTGTGACACCCCCGTATGGTCCCCATTTGGGTATGTCTTTGTGTATCTGGAGACGCCCGAATCAGTATCAAAGCCAACAAATAATAAAGCGCTGATTACGAAAATAAATAATGTTAAAAGTCGGCCGGCAACATTGTCTTTGACCGTTGGAGATATGCAACGTCGCCCAAGAAAAAAAACCGTTGGGAATGATTTTTCAAGATGGCGCGGAGATCGCGACAAGCAGCAAAATCGCGAACGCGTACATTTCGCCCTGCGTAGAATTAAATTATTAAAAATGTAACCATATAGTATAATAAAGTACGAGGGTGGGTCAATAATTCCTTAGAAAAAAGCATTAAAACAGTTTTTATTTTTGTATTTTTTTTTATTTCTCAACATAATCTCCTTGGAGCTCAATACACTTGGTTAGACGTTTCTCAATTTTTTTAAACCGTCAGAAAAATAAGTTTTCGGAAGGTCCTCAAAATAAGCATTTGTCCGATCGATGACTTCTTCATTTGAAAAAAAACGTTGTCCACTTAGCCATTTTTTTAAGTTTGGGAAAAGGAAAAAGTCACTGGGGGCTAAATCTGGCGAATACGGTGGGTGGTCGACCAATTCGAACTTCAATTCTTCAATTTTAGCCATTGATCGTAAACATGTGTGAACACGGGCATTGTCCTGATGAAAGAGGATTTTTTTCCTGTTTAAATGAGGCCGTTTTTCTTCAATTTCGTTTTTTAGCTGGTCCAATAAAGATGCATAATAATCCCCTGTTATTGTTTTTCCTTTTTCCAAATAGTCAACGAAAATAATTCCACGTGCATCCCAAAATACAGTAGCCATAACCTTACCAGCTGATTTTACGGTTTTCGCCTTCTTTGGACATGGTTCGCCTTTCGCAATCCACTGCTTTGACTGTTCTTTCGTCTCGGGAGTATAGTGGTGTATCCATGTTTCATCTACAGTCACAAAGCGACGAAAAAATTCATCCGGATTGCGTTGCATGAGCGACAACAGGGCTTTAGAGGCCACCACCCTATTGCGTTTATTGTCGACTGTGAGCAAACGCGGCACCCATCTTGCAGAAACTTTTTTCATGCCCAATTTGTCATGTAAAATAGAAATGACGCTACCTTTTGAGATCCCTGTAACCTCAATTATCTCACTCAACTTTAATCTTCGGTCACTTAACGCCATATCGTGGATTTTATTGATCATTTCTGGTGTAGTCACCTCTACAGGACGTCCTGAGCGTGGTTCATCCTTTGTTGATGTACGACCACGTTTAAATTCATTTAACCAGTTATAAATAGTTGCAAGTGAAGGAGCAGATATGCCGTGAACTAAATCCAACTCATTTTTTATTTCTTTTGCTGTTAACCCTTTTATATTAAAATGTTTAGTAACAGCTCTAAACTCAATTTTCTCCATTTTTGTAAACAAGCAAATTTTTTTTTTAAATGTACGAAAATAAAAAACAACAACCCGACCAATCTGATTGAAACTTCGCAGCATACTGAATCGGTAGTGCCGCTGCATGAAAACAAACCGCTTACAGTACTAGTCGCGCCACCTGTCGGCTTTTCTAAGGACTTATTGACCCACCCTCGTAAATAAACTCGTCGTCTTCCATCATAATTCCGGTGCCTTAATTATCCACCTTCCATCCCGAATCCAGACGAAAAAAAAACACAAAGTGACAGTTGAGAAATTTTCTCTTACCAAAATGGAGGGGAGTGATATTTACCAAAAAGTTTATCAATAAGAAGAAAAAAACTATATATATATATATATATTAATTTCATAGTTATTACTCAATTACAATTTTAAAAACGTCTTATAAAATGAGAGTTGATTCAACAGTTCATATTTATTTTTATTGTTTTTTTTTATATTTAATTTATCATTAAAATGTTTGATAAGTTCATTCAACAGTGTATAGGATATTTGGTACTGTTCGGTTATCAGGAATACAGCGGCAAATACATTTTGAAAATAGCCGATATACTGGATTATTTGTTAGTTTGGGTTAGTTTAGGTTAGGTTAGGTTAGGTTAGGTTAGGTTAGGTTAGGTTAACTTCACAAATAATCCAGTATATCGGCTATTTTTAAAATGTGTTTGCCTCTGTATTCCTAATAACCGAACAGTACCGGATATTTTATAGTATTTTTTAATTCAATTTAAAAACAACGATTTTTATAATAGTAGAAATCTTTTTATTTACATCTTCTTAAGCTTTGCTAAAGTCATAATAGTTTATAATTGGCAATTTACTTACATTGTGCTCTTTATGTAATAATATATTCGAAAATAAGGAAGTCTCATTTAATTGTATCCTCTGGCAATATTATATTCATACAAACAAATCCACCCGAAAAAGAAAGAAGAAAAAGAAACATAATATGGCAATTCCTAGTTATTAGATTTTACAAAACATCCATCAAGTAATCGTTTGTGATAATAAATAAAAATTATATAAAAAATACAGATTTAAAATAATGAAGCATTATTCTTGCTAATCATGAAATTAGTTTTTTCAAATTTTTTATGGAGTTCATTAGCATTATGTAATATTGTAGAAAAACTATTCTGATTCTGTTACCATCCGGTTTTATTTATAAAATGAATAATTAAATAATATTTTTTAAGTTAAATAAAAAATCCAGCTTTGTATATTGTAACTATGTAGAATCAATGAATCATCGACAAAAGTAATATTTTGAAAATAATGTTTGTAAGCCCGTAAGCAATATTTTGTCTAGATTTTATTTATTATATTCTCAACAACGGGAGGTAGTGGTAAATGAATATCAATATTTACAAATGTTAGAGATCATAGAGAGTATTGTTTTTTGTTTATGTGCACATAATAAACCAATAATACATTGACTATATTCTTTGTAATCAAAATAATATATAAAATGGTTATTTACCGGGATAACCTTCTACCCGCAGCAAGTACTTATACTCTGAAATCTAGAAATAGTAGGAGAGTTTGTATATATGGGATTAATTATTATTAGTGGAAAAGCGGATGTGAAGCAATGTAAAAAGACGTAAACAGATTGCGAAAAATGCGACAACACGTCTTAACAGTATTTGGAAAGATCGAGGACTCTAAATTTCGATGAAAATTGTGCCTATATGAGCAAACGCTCATAACTTTACTGTTCTCAACATTTTTGGACAGTATGCATGCAGTCATAGCAAGATAGTAGAAGATAATGGATGCTTTTATACCATTAAAATACTCCATATAAAGGAATAACTCTCGACAATATGACGACTGAAACGCATTGCATATTTTTTGTAGATATGTGGATATTATGCGCGGACCAGATAACCTGGAGAAACTTTTTGAGTAGTCTCCAACACAGACCAAGTAGAGAGAGGAAGAGCATCGGTGCGCTGGAGTAATCAAGTGAAACAGTTTACTGGGCTTAGCATGACAAACTCAGTTGACGATAACTTGAGATTGACCCCGTCTTGATTATTATCAAACTATGTGGAATCTTAGAATTAAGGTGGAATCATTAATTCCTATTTTGGTGAATGTGCCGCAGATGCCCGCATGAGTTTTTATAACTTTCTTATTAGACCAAACCCAACCTAATCTAACATAACTTAACCTAACCTAGCCTACCCCAACCTAATATAATTTTAGTGTGTGATAATGATCTATGGAAATGTATGAACATTTTAAGTTAAAAATTATTGGATCGAAAAGCATCTGCGCCGACAGAAAAAATGTATTTAATATAATTGTCTACATACATTAAAAAATAAATTATAAAAGCTCATGCGGGCATTTGCGACATAATTACCTCTATTTTTTTAAATTTATATGTAGCAACGCTGAATTCCATAAAATATGGAGCTGCATCTTTTCTATCACATCACATTGATTGTATGCAAACAATATATTAAATACATGTAGGCTTAAAAATAAATTGCATCCGCCAAAAAAACACTTACTTGGTAAAGAATAATTTAAAGAAATAGTAAAAGTGTTCTATTATAAAACACAAATTAGTTATATGATCGAATATCAGCTCTTATGCAAATTGAATACAATATTATACAAGTTTGTGTTGAGGGAAAAATAAAACTGTTGCATTTTGAAATAAACTTGGCAAGCACGCACTTCACTAACCATCAGACCCGGTCTACTTTTTAACAAAACGCCAATGATAATATTTGTTCGACGAATCGCTCAATTTTCACGCATATTTGGTTGCTTTAGTTGGCGTGATTTAATCAAATTGATGCCGTAACTCAACAAAAAGTGCACAAAGGGTTCGCATCATTTTGTTAAATAATAAAAAATGACTGACAACACAATATAGAAGTATACTAAAAGGTAAACTTTAGATAAAATTATTTTAATCTCTTCGTCTAATTTAGATTTTTCCTAATCAATATATTATAAATAATGAGCCACTACTTTGCGCTGCAAAGAATTTTCCAAGGTTTTTACAAGATGTTTTTATAAATCCTGGCTGAATTTAAATTAGCAATACCCGACGCGGGAAGACGGGAATAGGACAACTTGACACCAGGACAATTGGGCACCGTACTATCGAATGAAATATAATAGACATTCGTTACGATCTTATAGAGAAAATAGACGAGGAATTTTTATTAGGTTCTATCTACTACTTAGTAGTTTTAATTAATTCTGCTCTTAACATCATGTTTTTATTGCGGGTTGATATTTATCATGCCTGAGGTTTTATATTATAAAAATAGAAGAACTCTCTTTTCATTGGATCTTGAACATATGCACAATTAAATCATTATGTACGTGTACATATTTTAATTCTAACCAAGTATGAAATAATAATTTAAATATAAATAATAATACAAAACATATTTTTAATCACCTATAATTCACAAACGTCTATCTATTTTCAAATCATTCGATTGTGTGGTGCCCAATTGTCCCGGCACCAAATCGTGCTAGACCTAGGAAGACAATTTGTTTTCAATAAGGAATTTTTCTCAGCCGAAAAAAACTTCCTTTGACTTAGCATCAAGTAGAGTAGTTTGCATGCCAAAGTCCTTAAATAAACCTCGATAGTAAAATACAGGCATCCAGAAAAAATATATAACGAGCACCTTATCATTAAGTCTAATACATAATTCTTCTAAATAAACATGTTTAAATACATCTGTAATGCAAAGATAAGTACCCTTCGATTTGGAGCAAAAGTTATTTTGTTACCTAAACGCAACAAAAAATTTACAAGGCAAAGCATTATAATTACATATATATATATATTAGATAAATCCTAGATAAAATCTTGGATAAGCTGGGATTACAGTACATATTCATTTGCTTGTCGCGTAAAATATATTTACAAATAAACCTTCCAGATTACCAAATATACCTTAATTATACCAAATATAATTAATACTAATTTTCTTAGTTACAATTCTCTCTTCTTAGTCGTTTCCTTGTAGCTATTAATCATGACCACCTTGGAATGTTGTCATCTTTTGAGCAATGAAGACGGTCCATTGCTTTCAATCCTCTGCTTCTCTCAGGGCAGAGTGAAAGATACCACCAGTAAGTACCCCTGTTTCACCTTTTTTGGAGGTTACCCAAAACTACCAGTCGGTCCAGGATATTCTACATTTCAATATCGAGTTAAGTATTCACTGTATTCTTTTTAGAGGCATGTCACCAATATATCTCTAGAATGACTTATTTTTTAGATTGATTGTTATTCGTGTATCCACAAATAATACGTGTATTTTACAACGATTTTCTTAGGTCGTATTCTTATTTGTCCGGTGGTTGTTTATCCGGTACAAATCTTGCAATCGATTTTTAATTAACTTCCCGACTAGCTAGACATTTGAAACTTTTAGAATATATCAGAACACGATGCCAATGCATTTTTAAATCCTTTTAGCCATCTTTAAGTAGAATTGAATTCATTTTTAGTTAATTCCGTTTTGTATGAAAAGTTATTTCGATACCATTATTGTTTGATAGGGGGTCCTAGCAACTAAATTATTAGTAATATATACGTGCGTTACTATAAAAATCAATATGGAATGACATTTAATTATTCAGTATTTCTATCAAGTACAATTTTTTTGATCATTTAAGCTAGTCAAGTCAAGTTTATATGATTCAACAGAAAATTTAAAAACGTTGTATATAAAAAGTTCTATTTATCTAGTAATTATTTATATTTGTATTTGTATTCTTATTTGTGAATAGGTATTGATTGTTATTAATTACAGGGAGACTTTATTTTAGCTATTAAATACCATAAATGTAAATATTTAGAATAACTTAGAGACATTTTCTATAACTTTCTTAATAGTTATCGTCATTTATGTAATTTAGTCATATAGTACTGTGTTTTTGATTAATTCATGACAAACGTAAAATTGACAATTTTGAGATACGTTAGTTTTGTAATATCTATCATTTAGAGTTAGACAATCCAGATTATTTTAATAATAATAATAATATAAATAATCGATTGTTTAATAAAAAAAATACACAAAATAATTATAAGTTCAAACATTGTTAACTAAAAATAATAATTTCACTCTTATTACATAATATTATTAGTTGAATACAACAGATATAATATAACTCTAAATACTATACTGTAAATTTTACAAGTCATAGAGATTAACAAATAATTATTATCTGTACCTAGGTATTAATACGCATAGAAAAATATTATCTAGATTACATTTCCTGATAAATATTTAAAAACTTATCAAAGTATGTATTGATTTAAAATATTTATTTGGTTGCAAAATCACTCGTTTATTCTCTATTAATTTATTCGCTAAGTAAGACGTAGTAAAAAGGTAAGTAATAATGTATTTGCATAAAACTTTTGTTTTAAAATATACGGTCTTGTTTACAGTAATTACGTTATCAAAGACATACTTTTGAATAGAAAAAAACCATCAATTACCTACCGCAATTCTGCATTGAGCATAATATAATTACCTTGGTGTTATAACATATCCCAAAAATTATTGTATCAAATATTATTTGATCTAGTTTTCTTTGATTATCGGTTTTTTGTAAATTGTTTTACGTAACTTTTGACTAGAGTGTTTATTATAAATGAAGCATTATTCTTTAATAATGCAGCTCCGTTATATTCTGTAGGTATTACAACAGAATATCGGATGTCTGGAAAAACGCTCTTGCTGCGAGATCACTTCCGTAAAATTCTTTAAAAACTAAACGGTTGTCTAGAGTTAATATAACATTTTGCCAAAATATTGTATGTATCTACATATTTATAAATTCTCATTGTGAAATGGCTATATTTTATTCTAAAACTTTATAAAAAGATTATTATGATTTAGATAAAAAATATAATATTATATTTCAATCATTTTCAATACTTCAATTAGATAAGGAAATGAACACTTAATATATTTTGTTCAAATATTCGTATGTAAAAAGCTCAGTAGAATGAAATGCCGCCTGTTTAACGTTTTGGCAGTGTTACTTTCCGGTAGCAATTTAGAGAACCTTATACTGAGCTTTGAAAACGTATAGCAGATAGTGGGTGACAAGGAAATAAAAATTGAATTATGCAACCATTTGTTAAATTTACATAAGATCTTAACTTAACCACTGCGGATGCTTCAATTGAGTCTCAGTCTGGCATATTTTCTTTAAGCTAACTAAAATTCAGCATCAAAAGCATATAAACAATTATAGCATAGCTTTTAACCGTTTACACGTGCATGGATTTACTGCTGACAGTACGTGTTATTGCGGCCATAACAAAAAATGCACATATAAACATGTATTATCATGCAAGTTGTAAGATTGCGTGCATGAATCAAAAAAGTTCAGAAGCTTCTGAATGTTCACGCGACAGTTGGGATTGTTTGATATCTGCGCCTGCACAGTAGAACGATGGTGGCAAACCTGCCGGTAAAAAAACGAACTATACCGCGCAGAGACTCATTTTGAGGTTAACTGATTTTCACTACCCGTAAAATAGTACTATAAATCGACAACATTGCGTTTCGTTTACTCTTGAAGAATGAGATTGGCGAAATAGTCAGCACTTTTACGTGTAAACAGTTATTATCGCGATAGTTTAAAATAAACACTATTGCTGCAAATAAATCTATGCACGTGTATAGGCGCTATAAGGTACGGGATACAAGCATGACCTGTAACGATGCAATATGACTGGCGAGTAAGCATGGACTAAAAATATAAACTAATTATTTTTTAAGATATGATCATAAAATGATTTTCTAGTTACAACCACCTTTTTGTGGAATTAAAGACTTTTCAAAATAACTTTTAAAATATTAAACGTAGTTTGTTTATTATTTTTAAAAGACCTCGATTAAAAGTATACGTATAATAAAAATTACGTAATAAATACAGACATTAATATTATTTTCTCCTTTGCGGTGAATCCGTTTATCAATTTAATTCAAAAAATGCAGTTGTCTATTGCAAATAACGGTTAGTCTGTCTATATAAAAATACCAAATGAATTTTTCTTGAAATAATGGAAAATCTATCAATTTATCTCTAAAATGATGTCAGAGGCGTGCGTTAATAGTCTGTTAAAAATAAAAGTAATATTATTCTATTTATTTTATTAAAATTATGTTATTACAAACATAAACTAGGTACTTATCATTTTACTTACATAACCTACTAAAAGGACATATAATATTAAAATTACAAAATTAGCATATCATCATTGTTTAACGGTCCCACGATCAGTGACGTCCCTAGATAAAATGCCGCCCATAGGCAGCGCCAAAATGCCAACTCATTTTTTTATACATTATTTTTATCATCGTTTCATGAGTCTAATATCTAAGAAATGTGTTGTATGGATACATTACTAGCAAAATATCAGACTAACCGCATGATTTGCCGCCCTTCGAGTACCTGCCGCCCCCAAGCGACGCTCAATATGCCTACCCCCACGGGACGTCACTGCCCACGATGGTCGAGCGGCTAATAGTTTATAATGTTGTGGGTACCAGGTTCGAACATTGGGTCTGGCAAATACACATACTATTTTTCAATTTGTATTTGGAGTCAGAGTTTGGACATAATAGGTTGAGCAAGTAGTTAACATCTATTTCTCGTAGAAATAAAAAAAAACTGATGATCTTATTAGGATTGGACACAGCCACAAAAAAATAACATGCGCCACATTGGTCAAAATGGAGATTTTATGGTATTTTCAGAGCATAATCATGGACATTCCTTAAACGTTGTATATAATCTATTTATATAATTTTGAAGCTTTATTGTCTTACCCATGCTAAAAATCCTTGTTTTACCACTAAATTAATACACGATTGTTTAACCACTATGGCCTCCACAGCTTAGCTAGTCGTATAATATCCACGTATATCCACAATATATATATATACGATAATGATAAATGGATAAAGGCTTATCATTATTCAAACGCACCTTTGGTATTTTAATATATTTATAATTTTGAGTGACTTCGTTTTCAAAAAAAGATATTTTTCTATATAAAATTGTACTTAAGTATATTTATATTTTATTTATTAATATTTTTATTTTATATATTCTCCTTTTCTCTCTTGTGAGGGTAATATTTGTTATAATGTAAATCTCATATTGTGTACGTCTTGAATTTAGATTTGTTATATCCACAATGTTTTGTTTTCTTAAATAAATAAATTACACTGATGTAATCGGGCTTTATGACATGTTGTGTTGTTAGAAAAATAGAAACAAATATTAAAACTAAAATTTTTTAAAAATCTAGTACTTGCAGTATATGGCTATATGATGCATTTTATTCATTCATTTTGATATATCTACAGGTAATAAATATTAAAAGAACTAAAATTTCACGAAAGACTTTGAATTTTCTATTTCTATCTTTTGTTGGTATTTCAATTGAAACTAAATCGTGTTTTAGCGAACTTTTGGCAAAAAGTCCAGAGTGTTATTCTCTCCGGCGAAAGAAAGACAAACCATTTATTTCTGCAGCAATGGCCGATGTACACAAAAAAAATCACAATTATTTCTCGATTGCATTCTAGCGGCGATCGTTTCTTATAATCCGGATCGGGCATGATGCGCCAGCCGACCGTGACGTCCTACTCCGATGAATGACTCGGAGATAATAATGAAAATGATAATTCCTTTTCGTCTGAATCCCAACGATCATAATGGACCGCATGATTTATACTGGGCCATTATTTTACCTCCCACGGCCCTGGCCATTTCCTGACAGCAACGTGAATAAAAGAAAACAGAGATTTTCATATATAATTTTACTTATCTAATCCTTTTAGGATTCTATGATTTCACGATTTGCTCATTTCTAATTGATCTAATTTGGAGTCAATATCAAAAGGTTTTTCTAATACCTTGATAATATAATATATCATGATTATAATTAAAATGAACATAAAAAAAAACAAAACTCTTACTAGTATCAAAAATAGCGACACCAGACACCAAAACAAATTTTGTCATTAACAGCAAACCAATTGAACGTGTCAAATGGGACCAGTCTCAGGAAATAAAAACTAGAATTGAGATCGCAAGGAGTGCCTTTCTCAAAATGAGACGCCTCCTTAGCAATCGAAACCTTAACCTAGGTCTGAGACTGCGTATGGTACGTTGTTATGTTCTGTCAATAATTATTCTTTTATATGGTAAGGAATACCAGTTTTATACCATTAGCTAAACCAAGAGATGTCACGGAGATTTAAAGCTTTCGAGATTTGGCTGTATAGACGCATCTTGAAAATTTTTTGGACTCTCTTTTTCTTGGGTGACAAATGTTGAAGTTCTCAATCGAATGGGGAAGGACCGAGAAGTTCTGCGTAGTATCAAAACCAGGAAACTACATTACCTCGGCCACATTATGAGAGGACAAAAGTACAGCATACCCCAACTTGTCATTCAAGGAAAGATCAATGATAAGCGTAGCAGAAGACGGCGCCGCTTCTCGGCTTAAGAACCTCCGTGATTGGTACGAGTGTAGCCCCACTGAACCATTCCGGGTAGTAGATGACAAATCTAAGATCGCCTTGATAGTGACCAACCTCCGCTAAGGGATGGCACAATAAGAAGAAGAAGATATTAAAAAAGTAATGTCCATCAGTCATCTTAACAATTTTGACATTAATAATCATATACAATATACAAAAATTACGTCATAAATCAATGCTTTTCTTTCTAATATGTAACTCTAAGCCTTAAGAAATAAAGTACGATGGTTTGAATCCAATGGGATGCGGAAACGAATCGCGTTCTGTAGGTATCATTATTTTTTATGAAATATGTATATAATAGGTATGTTCCTGATGTAGATATTCCAAGCTATATATTATATGATATATCTAAACGTTTATGTTTTTTTTTTCCATGAGGTCATAGATGTATTCTGTGACGACCAAATGTTGTTTATTCAACGCTTCGACGCTACATGTGTTCCCGTATGGATGTGAGACATGAATCTCAAAGGTCTCGATTTTCGACTTTTGAGAATCAATGTCTCCGCCGAATCTTAGGGGTGCATTGGTACCAGGTGGTTGGTCACGGCAACCCTTGGTGATTGCAGTAATCGCGAGAAGACGCTTTACGTTGTTGGGGCACGTATTCCGGCTGTCGTTAGAGAGTGCGACTCTCAAGAATTCTTTCAACATGGCCGACCCTCCCTCACATGCTGCCAATGCGAAGGGTGGAGGTTGACTGTTAAGATCCGCCATAAATAGTCCACACTAAACTTTGTCAGTCATATATATTTATTTTCATTGAAATAAGACTACAATTTACAGATAATCTTGATTAGTTTTTAATATTCAATTGAACCCTGCGAAAACCAAGTCATAATAGATAATAGTAAAAAAAATACTCGTATATGTATAAAATATCTAAATTTATGAAAAATAGTCATACATAACTTTGAATATTTTATAGAATACAAAGCTTAATGAATTAAAAAAAAAATACCCAACTATATATTGTGTAATATGTATTCTTAATCCAACGAAAACAAATAAGTATACATGAAAAAGTGTGCACAATTTTGTCGTATTGCCAAAAATATACCAAAACTATTATGGTTTGGTTAGGCAGGGCTTAATTGATTTTTAAAAACTCACCAATACCATATTATGTAAATTGTAGTATTAGATCAATAAACACTAATTTATATGAATAACAAAGTTTAATGTACACTATTTATGGCGGATCTTATCAGCCTACCTCTACCTTTCGCTTACTTCTTGCTGCGGTATTACAAAGACGATATACGCGCTATGAGACGCTAAACGTGGTGATGTATCGAAGGAAGTGGCGCGAGCTTTCTAACATTGTAGCGTGACAGGGTGAAGTAGTAATAAAAAAGTAACCAATCGTTACAAAAAAGGGTAATTCAATATTATTGAATTAACTATTTCTTTTATTCAACGAATAATTCACAAGATTTTAAGAACGTACCATTTTAATTATTAAACATACATAATTCTGAAAACACTCATGAGAAAATATAACCAATAGATTTTTTTTTAATAAAGACACCCGGCAGGAATCGAACGTACGTATCTTGGGTATCGCGCCCTGTGCATTACCACTATATTACGACTGCCGTGCGTAACTCAATTTGGAGAACGCTTATGAGCAGGTATTAATAAGGCCAATTGTTCAAATTTGTCGCAATTAAGCATGGCAATCGTAGCATAGTGGTAATTCACACGGCGCGATACCCAAAATACGCAGGTTCGATTCCTGCCGGGTGTCTTTATTAAAAAAAAAATTCTATTGGCTATATTTTCTCTTGAGTGTTTTCAGAATTATGTATGTTCAATATTGTTGAAGTGAAATATTTATTTAATCATATTTAAAACTCAAGTCGCAATCTGCAGGATTAGTAAAATTATTAACTTAGTAATATAATATTATGTACTACGTAATAACAATAATGGTGGAAGCAGAACAAAAGCATTGATCTAGCAGTACGTCGACCCGGGTTATAATAATGATGATATGTTTCTATTGAAAATTTGACGTAATAAACTTCTAATACGATTATGTAAGAAAAATATTGTAATAGAACACTGAGAATGATTGTTATAGTGTTTTGCGTAAATCTAAGCAAACATAACTGTAGCAGAATTACAAAAATATAAATAATTTAATACCGTTTTATTGAATTTAAGATTTTACAATGTTATTTTATACAATGCATTCTATTATTCTTGAGATGTAGATTACCGCTGGTGAAATTTAATGGACTGTAAAATGACTTTGACTCTTCAAAAAGTCCACGATTTCTTTATATTTGTGAAAAATACTATTATTTAAATAAGCAGAAATATTGTTTTTTAAATCATTTTATTGAAACAAAACCAATATTAAGTTGTGTGATAGTAAAGTTAATTAACATTAACACTAATGTTTATATTTTTATTATTTACTTTAATGATTGCTAGTATTTTAGAAAACGGTATTTATTATATGAATTTTTTTTAAATTCATTGATTTCATTATTTCCTCATCATCAAAAAATACAGTTTTTGATGAGATATGGGTTCATTATGAATAGTCGTACAATTATTTGTGTATTGTTTTGACAAGTACTGTCACTTGCTTTCAGCATTTTTTTGCTGAGGCTTAAACATGGTGAACTTTCAGCAGTCCATTTCAGACAGGGCTATTTTTTAAAGATCACTTAAAAGGGCACACTAATTACTACAATATATTATATAACTCATTTATTATTCATTTAATTCAAATAAATCATTATTTTGACAAATTAAAATAAAAAATAGATTTTTTAAATCAATTAATTCTTTAAAAAATATATCGGACTCTATAACTAACACCATTAAATTGTGTTAACACAATCACAGCTAACCTTTTAATTACCTACCACATTTAAATACAACGTTAATTATATCTAATGGCTAACTACTCCAAACGCGTGAGTCGCGGTGTTAGCACTAAATGAGCACTAAACTTATAATTTGTAATGTCCACAATATGTAAAACAAATAAATTGAAATTGAATTGAATGAGTAGTATAGTTACGTCTATTATTAAGTAATTTCAACTTTTGAACAATCAAAATTTGATTAAAAATGTTTGATTTTCACCATGTCCTGCACCCTGTTACAGCGGCGCCAGACTGGCGCCGGTTGTCTCCAATTGGTTCTCCAAGATATTGTGTTACGTTTTAAGACTGGTCTAAGTCCAGATATTCCTTACCTCACCAAAAATGTTATATTATATTAAATGTTGTGTATCATTCTACATAGTCTAACCACTTCTGCCTAGTACTTCCAACCCTTCTTTTATATTCCTGTTTATCGAATAGGAGGCTTTTGAATAGTTGGCTGCCTTCCATCCTTGAGACACCTCACTTTTACGTGTGAGGTAACAGGCGGATCAGTACACATCACGTGTAAATAGTTCTTCGATTAGGTGCCTACCGTGCCACAAACTATCTTCGTCGCATATGGCTTTAAAAACCCATCTCAATATTTTTCATTCAAAGAGATTCAGTTTTTAGAGTAAAATATTTAATAAAACCCATATTCTTTATTATGCAAAATATATTCTTAAAAGATATTTTCTATTGATTTTCATTACAATAATAGAGATATTAATATTTTATTTAACATTACTAATATTTCATTACAATGAATAAATAAAATTCATTATCGTACCTACGATTATTTTAGTCAAAAAATTATAAAAACGTCCACAAATAATTTTCATGCTAAAAAGAAACTATATCAAGGTATTACTATTACATCAATCGTTTATTACAATAATTGAAGTTGATAGATTTTATAACAGTTAAACGTCTAAGACACATTATGTTATTGCACAAACGACGATTAATTTATCATTATTGTATGATATAGGATATTATAAAATAAAGAAGTAGACAACCTTTCCATACGTGGTTTTAATAATTGGACCGTTTTATTTCAATGGTCAATAATAATAAAGAAATTTAATATTATTTAGGAAAACAGAATAAAAGTGATATATTAGTGAGTATTTGGCGGTTTGTGATGTGGAGGAGGACATAGAAGGTAGTTGTTGCGTGGATGCTAAGAGGAGAGTTTATTGATCGATACAAGAATACAAAGTACTTTAATAAACGTGATAGGGTTGACAGCGCGAGGTAGCAATCGCGAGTAATGATGTACTGGTGAGATCGATATAATTAATAGATTGCTATATATGACTGAACTGAGATGCATGGTTTGACTGGAATGACGATTGACTATGTCAAGTGAAGGAGTCGTGACGATAATAGTCCGTCGCGTGCCGGACTTGGTGAGTAAGTGAGGTTTCATGTATTATTCTTTCAATTTATACAAATGCAGTACATAATAATATATTATAAGAGATATTGTCGCAATTAATAAATCATAACAGAGTCTAATGATATAGTTATGATTGAAGAAATTCTGATGAGGATTATCGCTCTATTATTTTGTTTTGACAAAAAAACATGCATATTAGAGTATGTCACTTATTTAATGCTAAATCGTATAATTGCTAAAATTATAAACAGATTTTTTTTTTTTAAATAAATATGTTCATTAAATCATCGTACAATACTCCCTGTTCCGCTGCTTAATATAATTTAAAACTGTTTTCTGTATATATACTCATTTTACAACTTGAGGTTCAACATTTAATTTCAGAAAACAGTATGTTGATTCAGTTGAGAAGAAAAAATATTCATTTTAAAGCTTATGACAGGAAACGCTTGTTAGCAAATGAGTCTATGATTTGAAACGCAATCTTTCTATAAATAATTGATCAATAACATTTTTTTTGTTCACCGTCGATAAAATTGTTGGATATTTTCCATTATACATGCGCTGGCTGAGCGTTTATATTTCAACTTATATAAAGTCGTGCATCTCGGGTTTGAATTCCGGGTCTGGAACAATTTGATGATATTTTCAATATATGGCATCGCAGTGTATTTACCCAATAATTTGAGCAAGTGGTTAAATAAACATGTCTTTTAAAAAATGTTCTAAAAAAACCTCATTAAGAGGCGACCAAGATCCTAGATCAGATTATAGAGCCAATTAAAAAAAACATCTGTAGTTTATTTAATACATCACTGATGTCTTATAGATTAAAAGTATTTAAAATAATTTTATTTTGTCACTTTTTTAAGAAAATCCATAAATGAAATAGAAAATCATAAATAATTTCAAGGAAAGTTTTTTTTTGTATCTTCTATTTAATTCGAGATACAAATAAAATATGTATATTTAATTCGTTAAGTACATTTTTTTATTGAAGTAATTGATTAACGATTTATCTGGTCTGAAATAAAGGTTTAGACACCTGATTAAACATGTAAAAACAATAAAAACACTACGGAACACATACGCTTAATAATTAATACTTTTTACTAAATCTAACCACATTCATACAATATTAATTATTAGAATTGCTGTTCAATTTGATTATGGTTTGGATTCGCCGTATAAAACAATAACTTGATCTCAATTACATATTCAATTTACTTTCATTTTAAATTTTAAAAATAAATCATTTTTTGATACTTATTTTCACTTTTCAATGAAATTTTAAAATACTGGACATATTTTTAAACAATCAATGCATCGCAAGTCATATTATTATTATCATTTAGATTTTACACTTGTGGACGGGTGAAAATTGGAAAAATATTTATCAAACCGCTGACGCATAAATTATTTACGTAAATAGTTTTTAACATAATATATAATATGTTTATAATAACAGACTGATTGCAAGTACAAAAAAAATGTAACATGAAAATTTTATTATGAATTGAAATAATCATTAACTGATCAGTAAATAAATTGTCAATAATAGAATCTCTGAAATTTGAGGAAGCAATATTTAGTTTTATTATTTATAATATATTATTTGCGGACCAGTAGAAAATTTAAAACCTTCATAAAGAGAATACAAATCTTAAAAGTACATACATCGCTAATTTTACCATATGCATACTTACATAAATCGATACTACAAATACATATCCATGAAAAATTAACGAATACAACTAGTTAGTGAAAATTATCCCGTGCATGTAAATAAAAATATTTTTTTTTTACCATGTTTGATTTTAATTAGAACATAATAATATAGACCTCCACAAAGTGACGGTTGTATTAACAGGTTTTTTTTTTTTACAAAAAAGTGATGTTTGCCATTTGTTCTACCTATTAGATCCATACTCTGGGTCCAAACACACATTGAAAAACTGCCAACCACTTATGACTCAATGAACCAAGACTAACGATGCTACAAACCTGATGCGTCACCATTTGGCCATTATAGGCGTCAAAATAAAAACTAAGTTTGTGAATTGTATACGCTTTGGAAGATTGTATAGTTCTATAATAAAACTTTTTTAATTCAATGAATAATTCACAAAATTTGACTTTAATCACTTTAATTAAATATTTTAGAGTTCTAGTACTAATTACATAAAAAATAATTTTGATTCATTCTTACATTTTATTCTCTATAAAAACCACAGTTTAATCAAATTTAACGGTGTAATAACGTTCATTGGTTATTATTATTTAACAAAATGAATAAATTTACCATTTATTCAGGAGCTTATAAAAATTAACTTGATAATCAATAATTATATGTAACTAGTCTCATTTTTTTATCAGAAAGTATTCAATTGAATGATTGCTTATGAAAATTATCAACCTTAACACGAAATTTAATAATGTCAGTATGCATATTGCGTCATAAAAAATTTACAACCTTTCTATTTATAAGTGGGTAAATTGAGTTGTTCAGATTCAAACTCACATCTCACCGTTATCAATTCACCACCAAATTTTATGTATTTAATACTAGTAGATAAAACTCTAAAAATAAATTAATTTAGCGTATTTTTTCTAAAAGGTTAAAACTTACCAATTTTAATAAACAATGTTCTATTTTAAGTTAAATGGATAAATTAATAATTATATTTATATTTTTGTGAGATTAAAATTTGAATTTGAACAACTCTATTGAGTCGCAGTAAGTTAATCTAGTTTGCGTGTGGTAAACATTTTTTTCTCTAATTATTTCATACAGCTTTAGTTGTCGCTGTATATCTAGAACTATGCCATATCTCGAAACTCTTTTTTTTATATCACCAGTGTGTTTTGTAAACTCCCTCATTTTTTATAAGTGATTTTAAGAATTTATAAATTTATCAGTCTATTTACGATAATGTCATTACATAAAATATTATTTAAAAGCCAATAGAGAAGCCAGATATTACGTTTTAATATTACAATTATATAATATAAAAAAGTTATTACGATAATGAAAATTTTGTTTAGGTCAATATCACTATCATCTTCCACTTTACAAGTAGTTACTTGCACTTTATAAAAAAAAATCATTATGTAAGTACATAAATACTTCAAACTACTAGGTCAGGCAATATGTATTAATATAAATACTATGACACTGTGAGTATAAAATCAATTACTATAGTTTTTTATGATAATTTGTATCAGTCATACTTAGGGATTCCAATCCCGGGAAATAAAATAAAAGCAAAAATATAACAGAAAAAATACTTTTAATAAAAAATGACTACATTAGAAATAAACTGAGTTTGAATGAAGTTTGATTTATACCCATGTGTAGGTTGCCGATTCATTTTATTTTTTTCACATAAATTATTAATAATGAGAAAGATTGGAAAAAACAATGCTTCGCACTTTTAACAAAGTAATTCCACCATGATATCATACGTTTTACGGCAGTTTCATATTTGGCTGACTAATTAGATTTATGAAGCGGAAAAGCCATAAGTACGCCATGATTATTTGCTTTACTATTTTAAATCTCGCTAATCCATTCATTATGTCTTTACTACCAGAAACAGCAATCTCATATTAAATTCACATTATTATTTATATTACAATATTATTTACTCCATTAAACTTATGTACGTACAAGATTGAACGTATAAAATATTAACAATAAATGTCTTAAATAGTATAAATTATACAAGATTTATATTTGACCGATTTTATCAATGTTATTTGTAAATATAAAAATTTTATATTAACAATGGAAAAAAATGTCAATCCCGGGATTGTCAAATTGTAATCCCGAAATCCCGGGATCAGAATTTTGGCTCGGGATTGGATTCCCTAGTCATACTCAGTGTCCCTATTATATATTAAAACTAATGTAACGAACCATGGAAATAAGCATATTGGGCATAACATAATATATACAGAAGCTATAACAGATAATATGATATGAAATAAGTAACCAAGGTGTCAAGGTCTTCTGAAAATAATTATTTATTTATTTAGAAAAAAAGTATTGTGGCATTAAAAAGATTGGCAATGCGCCATATATAAGTAATACAAAATATAAAAATGATTTAATTACAAATAACAACCAATATAACAATAAAGAAGAATTGATAATGATAAAATCATTACAAATTTAACCTATTTAACATGTCTACAAATCGCACTATGAGTACTTTAGTGTATTAAATCAGAAATTATCATTTTTTAGTTAATAATGCAGTTTTATTCAGATTTGTTTGCTTTATTTATTGCTTCAACGTAGTAACTCAAACAAAATGTGAAATGGGTTGTAATTGAGTTACTTCACTAAAGTATTTTCAAAATATTTTAAGAAGTTGACTGCTTTACTATATTATTAAGAAATACTATGGTAATGCATCAATGTGGTGTATATTTTTGGTGCATTAGTGTATTATTTTGATATAATATACTAAAGCATTAAGCTTATATGATGTTCTTAAACTTACCGGAATATTACAGTACGAAATTGATTTATAACTTCAAACGCTGATATCTCAAAACTATACTTTTAGAGTTAATACACTAAAGTACTCATGGTGCGAAATATTGAGTAGTTCAAAAAAATATCAACCTTTATAGTGTCATCCAATAAGATAATCGCACGATACAAAGCATCACGAAACATCACATCCACCCGGCAACAGGCTAGCATGAAGACTGCACCTCTCGAGCGATATTAGTGGAACCATTAAAATTAATAATTTGTCAGTATGGACGGATTGCGATTGAACCCACGAAGAAATAAAAAGAAATGCTTTAAAAGATCAATCACTTTTCGGGTGGGCAAGGATTGCATTGATAGTATACCCAGAAGAAAAGAGTCGAAAAAATCTTTCATTAACATTATCATAAGGAAATAATTAATATTCCCTTAAGTAAAAAAATCTAAGAAATCTATTGTGGACTCAATCCAACTTCATTGTGTGGACGGAACTGTGAGGACTCCAAATAATGCTGGTATATTCGAGAATTAATACTTAACAAAAATGATATATAATATAATATGATATGATATGTTATGATATGATATGATATGATATGACATGATATGATATGATATGATATGATATGATATGATATGATATGATATGATATGATATGATATGATATGATATGATATGATATGATATGATATGATATGATATGATATGATATGATATGATATGATATGATATGATATGATATGATATGATATGATATGATATGATATGATATGATATGATATGATATGATATGATATGATATGATATGATATGATATGATATGATATGATATGATATGATATGATATGATATGATATGATATGATATGATATGATATGATATGATATGATATGATATGATATGATATGATATGATATGATATGATATGATATGATATGATATGATATGATATGATATGATATGATATGATATGATATGATATGATATGATATGATATGATATGATATGATATGATATGATATGATATGATATGATATGATATGATATGATATGATATGATATGATATGATATGATATGATATGATATGATATGATATGATATGATATGATATGATATGATATGATATGATATGATATGATATGATATGATATGATATGATATGATATGATATGATATGATATGATATGATATGATATGATATGATATGATATGATATGATATGATATGATATGATATGATATGATATGATATGATATGATATGATATGATATGATATGATATGATATGATATGATATGATATGATATGATATGATATGATATGATATGATATGATATGATATGATATGATATGATATGATATGATATGATATGATATGATATGATATGATATGATATGATATGATATGATATGATATGATATGATATGATATGATATGATATGATATGATATGATATGATATGATATGATATGATATGATATGATATGATATGATATGATATGATATGATATGATATGATATGATATGATATGATATGATATGATATGATATGATATGATATGATATGATATGATATGATATAATATAATATAATATATTATTTTTTTTATTAAACGAATAATTCACAAGATTAAAGAATGTTACATTCTAATTATTGAACATAATTTGGAAAAAATCCTGTAGGATCGAACCGGCATATCTCGGGTATCGCGCCCACGCACATTGACTACAATGCAAAAGGGGTAATACTTAATAACGACAAATTTTAACTAATGGCTTTTAATACTCACTGAAGCGCTTTCTAAAGTCAGCTATATTGGCGATCGGCTTTTGTATTTTCAATCAAGTAGGTATTACTTAATTACTAACCGACGTCACGGATCACTCAAAGATTTTTTGTTGCAACTTGAACTTGCTAATAATTTAATTTTTTTTTTTTATTCAACGAATAATTCACAAGATTTAAGAATTGAACATTCAAATTATTGAACATGTACGTAGCACTCGGACATTTTCAAATGATCTTAAAATCCTCATAATAAAATTAAGATTAATTAATGAATGAAATTATCGTATTTGGTTTAAATGCGTGGATCAAAACTATAGATTAGAGAGGGGTGGAGTATTCTTGAAACAAATTTCATCTAACATTGAATCGGTATTGATTGGTAACCTTATTACATTTAGTACCTACTAATTTCTTTACACAATTATCTTAGATTGTCAACGTAGTATTATTAAAATGATATCACAATAAAGAAATATAATATCTATTACCTACTCATAAATTGTGATTGGCATTAGAATTTATTGGAATGACACTTATATATTTAACAGATATGCGTGGTAAAAGTATTGATTAAAAACACCATATTACGTACAATTTTATTTAACACCTCAGAAAAATAACTAAAAACATTTAAGTACACCGAATTAGATCTGAATCCATACCTATCGCATTTAACTTGTACTTCGTCTTATACCCTGTTTACACGTGCATGGATTTACTACTGAAAGAACGTATTATCGCGGCCATAACAAGAAAATGTACGTGTCAACATATATTATTCTGCAGTTGCAAGATTGCATGCATCAATCAAAAAAGTTCCGAAGCTTTTAAATTGTCATGTGACAGTTGAGATTTTTTCGGTCTACGCCTGCGCAGTAGAACTATAGTGGTAAACCTGCTGGGAAAAAATCGAACTACACCGCGGCCAATTTTACGACCTGTCAAATAGTACCATAAGTAACCATTCGATATAATTAGCATGCTATTTAAATATGGTAATTAAAAAGTAATTATCTAGTCAGCAGTCAATGTAACTGGAACTGCAAACCTAGTTCCAGAAAATTGTATTCAATAAAAAATGCTACAATCTTCAATCTCACATATTAAAATATTGTTATTTTAGTTTTGTATTAAAATTTAAATAATTACAAAACGGTTGATTTTATCAAAGGCGAGTGCAGACTGCAGTGTTAATATTGAGTGCCTACCAATATATAATTTTGAAAGCATATTAGACCCTGCTTTAACTGTTACAAAGAAAAAAAATGTCAAAAACTATGCAATCACTTATTTTGAAATATCAAACAGTACTTTACTTTATATACACTAGCCTAGATTTAATACGCGGTGCAATTCAAGGACGTTAATATCTGTAACACTATAAAAACTCTCTATAATCTATATGTATGTTTAAAAGATAAAAAATGTAAATAATTCGTTTGGTGATAAAAATACTTTTAGATGTTTAGAGTAAATCGTAACTATGAAACTTCCACGGGTGGGATACTATCAATTTCAAGGCTTTGTAGGAAGACTTTCTTTGATAATAAAAAAACAAAAAATGAGAGAAAATAATTACGAGATAAAAATAACTTTTTATATACTTACCACGTTTTTAAATTTTCTGTTGAATCATATAAACTTGACAATTAGCTTTAATTTCTTTTATTTTGTTAACAATTAACTAAGTATTAACTTATGTATTCCGAAATAACTTTTCATACAAAACAGAATTAACTGAAAATGATTTCAATTATATTTACAGATGGCTAAAAGTATTAAAATAATGCATTGGCATCGTGTTCTGATATATTTTAAAAGTTTCAAATGTCTAGCTAGTCGGGAAGTTAGTTAAGAATCGATTGCAAGATTTGTACTGGATAAACAACCACCGGACAAACATGAATACGAGCTAAGAAAAACGTGGTAATAAAATACATACTTATCTGACATCATACTTAATAAATACTATTACTTGTCTTGATTAAGCATAATGCTGATGACCGTAATAGCTAATCAGTCAATTCTACGTGATATAATATACTTTAAAAGTTTACTTTAAGCTACTTTATTTAATATATTGGTTTCTTTTTCATCTCTTGGTGGAAATTCATTGTATCAATTAAGATAAAACACAATATTGAAGATATTATGAATAATTATAAAATAAAATTCTAAAAAAAAATTTTTAAGAGTACCTACCTAAATTCGATTATAATAATGTTTTCTTATACGGTAGAAAAAATTAATTTATTTATTTAAGATAGAATTTTATAGAATTTTATTTATTATTATTCATATATTCATAATTTTATATTTTAAAATTATAAATGAGTATAATGTATTATTGTATATTCTTTACCGTTGACACTGTCACTTTTAAAGTGGACGAAACCGGTTCTGATTGATATTAAAACCTGTACTACACACTTATTGATTAGACAATATTATTAAAGTCCCTAATTACTTTTTTTATTATTAGTTGTAACCTTACACGAATAAAAAATGCATACTTTGTAATATATTTATATGTATTAATCATAGCCAAATGATTTTTAGGATATTAATATTAATACTATCAACCGAAGATACTTGATGAAATTTGAATTAAAATTCTAATGGATTTAATGATTTGTACTATATGACAACGAATACAATTAATTCTAACTTATATAATAAAATGATATATGAATACTTGAATTGTTAGTAAAAAAACCCTATCACTAATAGTACAATCAATAGGCGTATACATCATCAAACCTTAAGTATAGATCATTTAATAATAATCAATACATACTACATTCCGTCGGTCTAAAATCGTCAATACTAGAAATTTAATGAAGTTAACTAATGAGATATTATATTAATAATACCTATCGGTCTTTAAAAAGTTATATTAGACAAATATTCTAACATGCTACTTTTTTATAACATATCTACAAATAACCATGTAAAAGTTGAAAACTGCTTGTAATATTTCAATATTACAAATCAGAATACCGTATTACTTGGTGTTTTAAAGCATAACGTAAATAAACTTTTTTATAAGTATTGTCCTGACACCCAGATAGCATGTCACCAAATCATTTTAGACCTACATCAAATTCTTATTAATTATGAAAAATTGTCTGTCTACTTCTACATAACATTTAAATAATGCAATGCAATTTCAGTAACATGCAACTAATAACAATAATTTTATATAATCCATGATTATTACCAATCACTTGTATTTTCATTAAATATAAGTTATATCACCAAACTTACTATAAAAGACATCCAAAATGTATCACTTAAAATTTGGATTAAGGCATAAGTGACGAATCTTATGGATTAATTCAAAATCAATTTGAATTTTATAACAACATTTCTTCGGTATTTTGTAGCGTGCCGATTACGTCCGAGTACCCTGACGAGACGATTTGTGCAGTCGACCAAATGAAGCGCTTTCCCGCTTCGCGAGCTTCCGTTTCGACTGCCATCCGATCTGTGCTTCTATATTCAAAAGTCGGAAACGCTCTGAGAGGTGGCACAATGGGAGAGGGTTGCTATGCCTCCATACAAACGCAATTCATATAAATACTCGATTCGCTGGGCAATCGATATCTTGTTCAGTTCGATCAGTGCTAGCCATAGCAGTTTGTGGTATTCAAGTATTAGTGATCATATTGGAAGGTTAATAAATACATAACAACAAATACATTACGAATTTTCAGTGCTTTCGATTATTTTTAAAAATTAGGAATTACACAAAAAACAACCGAAAAAAAATTAAATTACATACAGTACATATTATACATTTTACTTTCCAGAAAAGTGTTATTATAGTCGATAGCTATTTCGGCTGTAACATCATTATCAAGACAATTAGTTTATATTTATTAATTCACGTATTAATAAAATACGTTAAAATATTTTATTCAGCTTAAATATTTTTTGGAATATTCGGGACATAATTTTCATATCGGATTATTTCCATATGAATCCAGTATATTATATTCATATTATGAAGTCTTAACATGATATAAAAAATACCTCTTGGTGGTAATGATTTAAAGTTCAATTTTGTTAATGTTAAATTACAACTAATCGGATATAGATACATCCTATATATATATATATATATATATATATATAGATACATAGTATTTTTTCATTTTAATAATGAAATTATATACCCGTCAAAAATTTAATAAAAAAAAACAAAATTAATTTTATTAAGTATATAAAACACCTGATAATAATTTTGAGTTTTGGAATTGCTCTCCTGAAAAATTGTTATTAGTAGCATCATAGGTATTGATATGGTGTTGATATTGGCGTTACAATCGATATAGCTATTGGCTAAAAATCAAATTTTGTGGAATTTCATATTATTTATATTACACTATTTTAAAAATATTTTTTCTCTGTGTAAATGCTATGAGTATCTGAAGAAATGATTACAGGCAGTTACTACTTTTGTTAATAACAAATCTATGTATATTGTTTTTATCATAGTACACGTGAAAACTATGGTATATTTTTCATATAAACAAAAATGTTCATCGTTCAAACCAATATTCTAATTTATATTATTTACAATATATTTCTTTTAAATTGAAATAACGTCGTAATAATAATATGTATATCTCATAAGACTATACATACTTCAGCATATGCTATAATGCTTTTCAAATCATTACTAGCTTAAACATATAATCATAATATCAGACTTTGATGTAAAGAGATATTTGTACATTTAAAATATGTTATAAATAAAACCATATCACTTTTTCTATAGTTAAAAAAACATACAAATTGCATAACAAATCTAAACACAAGTAGAACAAAGATTAGATATGTGTTGTATGAAAATATTATATTATACATATTTAATAACCTGCACAATTGGACAATTATTAACGGATTACGTTCTCTTATTTTCTTTTGTGATACAATTTAACAGTTTTATTTTTTATAGCTCGAAGTAGTCATGATGAAGATAGTGTGCGTCGCACTTTTGTGCCTAAGTAAGTAAAAACAAATTATTATCTAAAGCAATTTTAAATAGTTTAATAAATTCATGATTATTCACATAACCGGAAACATATTATATAACGTATCAATTTCATACAGAAATTTGATGATAATTTTTTTATGTATGATTAAACAAAACAATAATATAACAAAAAAAGTAATCAACTTGCTAATAAAATGGCAATTATTAAATATAAACAAAAAATATCTTTTTTAATTGTTAAGTTAAGATAACCAGAACATAAGTTATTAGTCATTTCGATTAAAATTGTATTTTTTTAAATACATTTTAAAAACACTCAATTAATAAGACATAAGATTTAAAAAGGAAACATTGAAAATACAATCATAACTTAGAACAATCTTAGAAGCATTCGTTATTATCAGCCAGTTAAGTCCGATAATATCCATTATAAACCGGCCATGATTAGTAATTGTTTTGGTGGCTTAATCGGTCATCACACGGATTCTAATAGGAAAGGGTTCTAGTTCCTTTTAGTACCTACATAATTTTGTAGAGTAGTTATATTTCTGAGATTGTTCCAAATTATGTATGTTAATTAATAAACAGTAAAATATCAGATAAATTAAATTTCTTTATATTTTCATTATCACATTGGCTTAACTTATTTAATGATATATGATAAAATACCATTAAAGATAATATATTTTTTTTAAATAAAGGTCTTTTTGAATGTTTTTAAAGCAATTTAAAAACCTATAAAGTGAATGACTATAGTATAGTTATTTTAGGGTTATCAAAAAATGTCTAAATCTAATGACTTGACAAATAACAACGAACTTCAAATTTATTTTTTTGACCGCTATTACATAAGCATCATTGCGGTCACCTATTTTACCAGTTCGGAAGTGAATTTCTTATGCTCAGTTAGATACGAACTTTCGATTACCCGAGTGCGCAATTTTCCCGATCTGCTCGGGCCGGTTCGTTGATTTGTTAAACTCTTTAAGATTGCTTGTAGTTGTAACAATTATTATGATTATATAGATGGACCAGAACGTGACCAATATTGATCTAATTTATTATTTAAATTTACAGTAAAGCCATAATGCAACATGATAAATGATTTATGATCGGATATGAAAGCAACGCAAATTATATGTAAATTAATTCATTTGCGGAGATTACATAATAATCTATAATAATTGATTAAGACTTCCGTGATTTTATAACTTGCATATTTTACAATTAATTTAGCATTTATGGGTTCCATTCCTATACGTATCAATAACATTACAGTAAAATGAAAAAATTTATAATCAAGTTAATGGATACTTGTGACAATAATTATTTTCTAATCCGTTTTCTCTCCAATGGGTCTATTCTATACTTATCGAACACTATAGTGACAAATAGTATCAAACTTAGGGTAGGTTTGTATCAAAATATTAGCACTTATTGTAACAATTACACGAAGTTGGTTTTTATTGTTGCAATAAGTGCAATATTTCAACAGCAGCAAGATAGGTGCTGTTAAAATATAGCACTTATTGCAACAATAAAAACCAACTTCGTGTAATTGTTACAATAAGTGCTAATATTTTGATACAAACCTACCCTAAGTTTGATAATATTTATCACTTTATCACTTTAGCGGTCGATAAGTATAGAATAGACCCACTGGTACCTAAAAGGGTTACAAAAATAGATTCTATAGAAAGTGTCCGTGTTAACGTTCTTTTTTTAATAATGACATTAATAATCCTAAAATAAAACACCAAATTTTAATTCAATAATTATCAAATGTATAAATCGTCAGAATTTTTTATGTCAGTATCTTATAGTCAGTGAATTTTAAGTCTGAAAAGGAAACTTTCGGGTAAACGAAGATGATGATATGACATACTCTTAATGTAAATTGAATCTTGGATTTCAAAATGTAAATTTTCTTCTAAGGGTATGTTATTTTTGGTTAAATAAATTACTTAACCGACTTTTCGCATATTTAAAAACGTTTTTCTAGTACGCAAAACAATAAAAAATATCAAAAACAGTATTTTAGTTTTGATTATAATATAAAGCTCACGGTGGCGTAGATAGTTAGTAGTAGGTACAACCGAAAAATAATTATTTATTTTACAAATTTGGATAAGCTACAAATTTATATTGATGTTTTAATTTATTAAAAAGCATTTTTTTTGTAGTACTTATTTCACTTTTAATCAATAGATTAGGACCGGTTTCGTCCAATCCTAATCTATTGATTAAAAGTGGAATAAGTACTACAAAAAAAATGCGTTTTATTAAATTAAAACAACAATACAATGCAGTTCCACCATGAATTGACAGTTAACAAAATATAAGAAAATAAATTTATCTTCGTCAAAATACAAATTGATTAACTTTATTCAAAAAAAGAGGTTTAGGTGACAGGTAAAAGGATATTTGGTTATAAGATAAGCTGACAATGATATATATTGACTTTCAAAAATCATTTAAATTAAAATATGTACACGTGACATATCTGTACTATATAAAATTTATGGCGTCACAATAATTTTTTGAATAAAATGGTATTTATTACCAATATCTTTCATATTTTCATAACTGTGACCGTAAAAGGAAATAGTATGTGCAACTCAATATTTGAATTTTTGTATCACTTTGTGTGAAATATTAATGCACCGTATAATGTGCCCGTACAAATTATTCGTTTACGCAACCTTTAGTGAAAAAAATCCAATACACGTCGAAGGCGTATCGTTGGTCAATACAAAAAACTGTGACTTGTTGTAGTAGAAATACTTTCGTAAGACTGTTTCAAATCGATCGTCATATTCCTGAAAAAATACAAAAAAAAACAACAATAAACTTTAATTTTCATGCTATTTGCGCTGACTGCAAGTAAATTCTCCATTTGCTACAAATGAAAGAACTTCTTTTTATCGGACAACTTTTGTATTCATTTATTTTGCAGTGATTGCACCATTTTAAATCTTGTTGAATATCAGGAAATTGCATTTAAAAATACTTTGAATTAAACTTAAAAATATTTCGCTTTACTCAAAAACGGCTTTCATTGGATCCGGTTTTATTTACGATAGCTTTCATTTTATATTCGTAACGTAAAAATGTTTACTTGTCATTCATTGACAGAATTCAGATAATAAATTTTAATTTAAATACGTAATCAGATCATTGCAATGTCAAATACTAAATATTATGTAATTAACGAAATACATAAATTACTAGCAATTATCAATCATTATTTTTTTTATATATTTCATAAATAATATCCTAAAATATATTTTTATTCTTAATCAAGAAGTAGTATTGGATATTTTTTTAGTATTACAAAATGCACATACGTATGTATTCTTTTCAATTAATGTGTTTAAAGATTATTTTAAAAGATAACGTTAGCCGATCCTCGAAACTATGATTTCACGGAAGATCTTAGCCACCATTTTTATTTTCATAATTCAAATCGGTTATAGAATAAAGGTGATGATTTTGGCCTTTTTTTGCTTTCTGCCTCTGCTCTTGTTCTGAAATATCTGATTTTTGTATAAATCTTCCCATAAACATCTTTCAAGCTTTAAGTACTTAATGTTTTTCATATTTAACACTCCTGATCGTAAAGCATTTTTCCCTACTCACATCTGGTATAGTTTTCAATCCTGATATTCTGTTAAATTTGAATTCATATGCACCCGTCAATTACATGCGTGGTCGCAGCCATGACATCTTTTGGATAAAAACTATTTCCTCTTGTCAGGCTTGTCAGGCACCACTAGTGAGTGCAATACGGCTGGCTAATACACTCACTAGAGACGTTGACATTTTTTTTAGTGATACGTTATGTATTTTGTTTTTAAAATTCCATTCTCATATATTTTTTTTACTACTTACCATATTATTGTTGGCTTATTTTCTTTTCTCTACTAATTTGATTTACATGTTTTTTTCATTCCGTTATGTTGTTAACGTCTTGAATTAATAATTTGTTATCTACTCAATATTTTTTTCAATAAATAAATAAACACTACCGCGACATTTATACCCACCGAAGCGAATTATCTTTAAACTATAGAATCCAATGCTTTTTCTCTGACAACTTTACTTTAATTAAACGGAAAAAGTTCACAGAGCATCACAATAGATATAGTAAATATAATACTAACAGCTTTCATGCAACAAATCCATGCATTGGATCCAAAAATACTTTTAAAAACAGCTAATTAAATGAAATCGGTCAATATAAGATAAAAAACGATGACCCACAGAGTTTTAGTTGGGTGTTACATATATCGCAGTGGACTGAACAATAGCCTTAAACTTTCTCCAATAATGTTTAAATAGTTTATTATAATTATTATTTCGTAATCTCATATTATTAGATATAATTTAATTAAATGAAATAACTAATATTTTCTTTAACAAATGAATAAGTGTTAAAAAAAATATTATGTAGCTATCAAAATATAACGCATAAAAATTGATTTAATTATCACGTTCTGGTCCTATCTTTTTATCATGTAAGCGTTTTACATGTTTACAATTAATTATTTACTATTTCCTCTCTGAAGACGTCGTCGTTTTGGCAAAACCCCCGAAGTCGCAAAGTAGTCAGCCTCAGAAACGACAACAGGAGCAGCCCCAGCCTCAGCCTCAGCCCCAGTATGACTATAACGACTACGACTTCGGTGCATCGGTACCAGCGGCTTCCGTCAACCACTTCGACTCCTTCGGAGTGCAAAGTCATGGAGGAGGCGGCAGTGGCGGAAAGAAAGGCTACAGCGTAGGCAGTGGTCTGAGAACGATCGCTCAAGGATCTGCAGACCAGGCCAATATGGCTGTAGCCAATCAGCATGCTGCTGCCAAACAGGCTGCTTACGTTGCCAAGAATACACTCGCTCAGTCGGCTGCCCAAGCTTCTGCTACTGCCCAAGCAGCTTTGGCTGGAAAGCAAGTCATCCTCAACGGGCTTGAGCAGCAAGTCAGAGATGCTAAGGTTGCCGTAACTGGTGAGACTATGCAGCTCCAGTCTGCGCAACGGTCAGCGGATTCTGCAGCAGCGGCAGCGCAACAAGCAGCCCATCAGGTAATAAATCAATTTGCATCATACCTTCTTTACGTTTTTGAAAATTGACGTCGCTTGTTTGAATCCAACATCGGATAACTTACAATATATTGTTTATTCAACGTGCGTCTGAATTCAAATAATGAGCCTAATGTGTTGAGAAAATGGCTTATATATATTTTTTTAATAAGTTTCTTCGGATCATAGAGGCAAATAATAATAAAAACAATTTTTTCATTTTTGCAGTAAAGTGTTGGTTTATAAAGTCACGAGTCAAACCCCGGGTCTGAAAAAATTCAGATGTTCTTTTTCCATTGTCTATTTTGAACCATGGCATAAACATCCATTTTTCGTAAAACCAGAAATCAGTCACAATACAACTCCCACTCTGTAGAAGCTCAAATGCTATGTTTAGAAAAATAAGCGTTAAACATGTTTAATGTCCCTACATCTTTAAAAACAATTTTCTTACACGAAACTTATTAAGCAGTTTCAAAAATTATACAATCGGAAACAAATTATTTGGTATAAACGTTTCTATAACTTAGAAGTATTAATAATACCTTCAAATAACGATTTTAATTAAAATAGTCAAATGTATTAGATTTTATATGTATATTATTTAGTTATTCGATACAGAACAATTGATACACTAATAATCAGGACCAGTTTTCTCTGCAATAAACAATATTATACTGATAAAAATACACTCCTATATCTATTTATACCAACAATTTAATGAAAAGAGTTATCACTAAAATGTTTTTAATATGAATACATGTAAAATATATTTTTTGTATTAGTTAAGTGTGTTCCTTCATTAGTAGGCGTAATTAGTCTTAAGCGTTTTTAAATTAGCTTCATAATATAGTATTTTGAATTAACGTAGTGTATTATTGTGAATATTTTACGCGATATAAAATCTTTTGTACTATTCTATCTGTAATATTCCATTTGTATTATTCTATTTTGTACTATTTTACTCAAATGGAATAGTACAAAACTTAAATCCATTAGAATTTAAATTCAAATTTCTACAAGTACCTTTGGTCGATAGTATGAATACGGTATAAAATAATTTGGGAGAAAACAATCTCTTAAATGTTATGATAACCATATAAGTCCGTAATGTATTTTTTTAATAACATTAAACATAAATCTTCGATAACATAATGTTGTAGTATTATAATATAAACTCATGTACCTAATAAAAATACAGTTTCGATTAAAACTATTGTTTCGATTATATTTAAATATGAATTCATTTTTAATCTTTTTGATATTTATTGTATCATAACAATTATGAAATTAAATTAATTTAAGTAACTATAGCATTTCCGCATATAAAAATTAACCGCATATGTACTTGACTGCATTGATTGATTACGTATTGTCTCGAAAACTTATTGAGCAGTAAGCTATAAGAGATAGAATGGTAGAAAATTATGTTTTCCACAGTAGGAAAAAGTCAATTACAAACATAAAAATGACACTTTACCCACTTATTTTTAAACGCTTCATCAGTTTCCAGGAAATAAATTAAATTTCTTTCAATGGATTAGCATAGATAATAATATAAGCAAATGAGAATATTTTATATTATTATCGTTAAAATAAATTCAAATATTTGCTTAAGTATTTACTTATTTAGATTTTTTAATAGTTAACAGAATCTATAGGATTTTTTCTGATTTATATTATTAATCTACAGATATGTATTTACTGAAATAGTTCCACTATTTTAGCTTTCACATAGTTTGCAACGATTTCTAACATTAGCAGTAGGTGTTTAACTGCATCTAGCGAGCTAACGTATCCAATTATGAGTAACTTTGTGAGCAATTTACCTCAAGATTGCAGCTTCCGATAGCTACAGATTTATTAAACGTTTGAACGAGTTATTACAAGTCAACAATATTATTACTTTCAGTACTTTATTATACATATCTTTATTTATTAGACCTGCATATTTAAATATCATATTCATATGCAAATCGATTTACCCTTTTTATTCCTAAACAAATATATCGATCTTCATATAATAGAGGTCATAATATATTGACAATCGTTTTACGGGATATTAATGCTTAACAGACTATGTTATTAATCTGGATCAAACATAAATTGAAAAACTAATATGTACGTATATTAAATTGGAAATCATTATTTGTTTAATATGTAGTTATATTATATAAATTTAATGAAAACATCACTACTAGACAAGTTCATTCATATTTACTATAAAATAAAACAAACATATAAAGAAATAATTTTACCACGAATGTGCAAAGATGTGATTTTTTTATTATGTGCAGGAATTAGATAGATCTTATGTCATTACTGTTATGGTTTATATCGCCAACTGTACTTAAACCAAGTCTGTTATATCCCCTTTTCTCGCTCGGATATGTAGTGTTTTGTGCTAAAATTACTATTGAACCTCGGTGCGATATGGTATGTTTATAGTAAGCATAGCCTTTGATAGTATTTTATGAACATGCTAGTTTAGAAATATTTCATTGGTGATATAATTCATCCAAGTTATTAACACAGCACTATTGTATATTCTTTCTAATAATATCAAGTCCTGAAGTATAGATATTTCGTTGGAATTCTTGTAACAGTATAAGTATTAAATATTATATTTAGCAATCTTGAAAGTATAAATCAACTTGGCATGAGGAAAGTCTGAGTTAAGTTAAGTCAAGTTAAGTTAAGTTAAGTTTAAATAATTTATGATATAAACGACCCAGATATTATTTTTTCTTCTTCAATTCAAATTCTCATTTAAATTCATTTATTTTACATATTATGATAATCTTTACAAATTATAAATTGAAGGCATTCAGAATATGATACTTAAAAACAAAGAAATAGATGCAGTATTAGAAAAACCGTATAAAAAGTAGATACACTAATTTTAAAGGAGATACATGAAAGTACACTAAATGAACTAATCTATATAATTCATGATGAATCTTCAAAATTTCCAAATGGAATAGTACAAAACTTAAATCCATTAGAATTTAAATTCAAATTCCATCAAGCACATTTGGTCGATAGTATTAATAATAATCTATATAAGTATATACGATAATTATAAGGGCGCATATATTACTTTTCTTCCTGGATGAATATTTATTTATATAATTATCTAATCAAAACTGATCTAACTAAAAACTAAAACTCGGAAAATTTGATGAATATAGGAATATAATATTTTTTTACTTGGTAGTCTGGTAGTGCATATGAGCAGAAGGATTAATAATTACCTTGTTTCTAGGTGAACGTAATCCAAGCCGCCTTGAACGCCGCCCAAGCGACGTCGGAAAACGCTAATATGGCTGCTAGTGCTGCTGCTGGAGAACTTGCCGCCCAACAAGCCATGGTCGGAGCAGCCAAACAGAGACTAGCCACCTTATCTGAACAGCTCCATGGATCCAGAATCGACTTCGAAGCTACTCAAGCCGCCGCTCAAAATGCTATGGTTAGATTTTATTTTATAAACTTAACTTATTAACTTAATTAACTAATTAACTTAAGTTTGCGTATTTGATATTTTATCCATTTAACAGTAACAGTAAAAAAAAATAGTGTATTCCATATGAAACATTCCATATTTTGAGATACTTTATTCATAGACACTAGATATTATAACAATCAATTAAAATCTATCAGTAACTTTTTAAATTTTCAGATAATATACAAAAAACATTTTATAGTTCCATTATAGACACGGCAAAAGGAATTCGCGATAATATTGCGGTACTGTGATGGCAGACGATTATAACTGGAGTATTTTCACTTTTTAAGTTTTCTTCCATAATATGTTCCAAATTGTACATTCTTTGATGTGGCAAAATATTAGAGTTGCAACTTTATTGGTCACAAAGTAACGTTAAAAGATATCTGCATATGACCAAATTTGAAAAAAGTTGATATGGCTGAAATATATATCTGCTTAAAATGCAAGATAAATAAATCCTCAATCTTTTTATCAAAAATGATTTAGGATTTATATTGCGATGCTGATTGCACTTATTTTGATATAAAATACTTAAAAATATCTAATAAACTAACTCTTGTCAGACTGATTTCAAAACTTTGTTTTTGCTCTGCTGTAAAATTGTGTAAACAGCAGTTATAACCGTTTGCCATCACACCATTTGATATTATTTGCTAGCATTGAAATATGCATTGTAACAAAAATTACCAATATACAAGCAAATTATTTGTAGTGCCAATGTAGAATGATTTAATGAATGACTAATGATGCTGCATTAAAGACCTGGCAAAAAAATGGGATGCCTCCATCAAAAGCGGGCACATATTTAAGTTTTTTTTTTTTTCAAATATCAAATGGCGAATTTAGATAACCACTTTAACTCTGGATCATTGCACCAATTAATTATTGACTGGGTACGGTGGCTTTGCTGGCAGGCTCTTTGAGCTTAGTCTTATTACCCATTCAATATACCCATGTGGCGGAGATATACAGGATGCAAACAATATCATTTATGAATGACCTAAAATGTGTATGGACAGAAAATAGCTGCTCAAGTTGGTTCAACCACCTTTTGGACGCATTGGACCGTCCAACCTGGTCGCGAAAAATCCCAATTTCGTTGTATTTAGAAAATTTGTGACGTCATACTGCTAACGTGAATATCTATTCAATTAGATTGTTCAGCAGTTTTTAATTAGCTTTTAACTCTTTCCCATGGATATTCTTAACTCTAAGTCATTTAAATTCAGTCAAAGCACATTTGAGTGCACGGCCATCTCAGTGTTGGATTACTGCTCTTGAGACATTCCCAGTCATAAAAAAATGATTCTTCACATTCAAACGTGGGGTCCTGTGATACGCTCGATTGAAACTGGCTGTGATACGGGACAGATGTCATTTGGTGGTACAATTAACTTCAATGTAAAATGATTTCAGTATGAATAATATGTGTCTATAATCAACTTAACAAACATTTATCCAATCCATGTAGATCTGTCGTTCTATTTGAGTAGTTTTAATATGGGTATATTAAATCTATGCTAATAAATCTTTTACTTAATTTAATAATATTTGTTCAGATTACATGAGATTAAAACAATTATTAAAATATTACAGGCCGCCGCCCAACAAGCCCAAGCTAACGCTGCTGAAGCCGCCGCAAAGGCCGCAGCCGCTGCTGCAGCTGTCGATGCCGCCGCGGCCGCCAAGGCTGGAGGAGGCGGAGAGCATGGAGGGCATGGAGGACATGGTGGACACGGAGGATCAGGAGGTTCAGGCGGACACGGAGGAGGTGGCCACGGAGGGCATCACTCTGGGCATGGAGCGCACGGCGCTCACGGGACACATGGTGCACACTACGACGACTACAGTTCATTGGCCGGAGACGACGGCAGAGTAGAGTACGGATACAAACTGCAATCGAGCTTCCTTTATTGATCACGAGGAGTCATGTAATGGGAAACTAATTAGGCCTTTACGCGATTGGCAATCTGTGATAAGCAAGTCTTTAACATTCTGTTCAATCTAACAGTATTCCGAGTGAAAGTTTTTAACTGCAACCGTTCATTAACCATTCAACATTATTTTACATACTCCTGTATGTAATTAACATAATATAGAAACATGCATTATTTATTTCAGCATCTATTTTATCTATACTTAGTTTTATATTAAACTTTTATGCTTCATACAAAGCAAAGTTTAAAAAAACTATGCTTTGTTTAAAGTATTGCATTTGGAATACCCTTTGAATAAATTGAGCATAATTTTAAAGAAAGTAGATTGATCGCGTAAAGGCTCTATCTTTAGAGGGTTACCAAGATCAACACATTGTTTAGTAGCCCGATAAGAGAATTTATCAATTTATTTAATCGAGCACTACCAAAAAACAGATATTTTAAATTAACAACAATTTTGTTCAGATTAGTAAAACAGTGATAAATAAAAATTGAATCAGTAAACTAGGAAAATCCGCATTGTTCCAATTATGATTTTTTTATAAATAAAAAAGCTTCGATTGCTTTCTTTCAAAAAATATCTGTTGAAATAAGCATTTGTTAGTCTCGCATGCTCGATCAGATAATTGAAAAACTCGAGCGGATTTCGAAACAATGTGATAGTGTCAAATTATATTTTAAGGTGTTATTTAATTGTATTATTACCAAATGCTTTTTATATAATATAATATGTATATAAAAATTTCAAAATTTCGTTGAAAACATCTTTGTTTAAATCTGTATATTATATGATTTTTATAATTGTTATTTGTTATTTCAAATATGTATATTATATTTCATATAAAGTTCATAAATATTATGTTATTTTGTATCACTGTATATTGAAATGTACCATAAAGTTAGTATAGTATTTTAAAACAATTTTTAATAATATTGGAAAAGACAAAAAAAACTTTTGTTCGTACCTAGCCTATCTTCGCTTGGTTAGGAATTGTTACAAAATAATAAGTTATGCCATAATACATATTATAAAAAAATGTCAAATTTAATGGAGCGAATTAAAACCGTGTAATTAGACACTGTTGGATTTTTCTGATAAAATCTAACGTGAAATTCTAATAGATTTTCTTGATAAATAATGTTGATTATTTCAGAATAATTTTATGTAACTACTTTTTGCTACTTTTATTTCCGCTTTAAGGCAGTTTTGATTTACAAAATTGTTTATTTTTCTATTTTTGACATTTTGCAGAAATGATTTATAAAAAAAATGTATTTGTAATAAAATGTAATCTTGTTTGAATAAACACGAAAATTTTACACAACTCCCCGGTATGTTTTATTTGTAATATTTTGCAACATTTTGCTAAAAAAATGACGAATCATTTTCATGAATCGATTTGAATTTCCATTATTTACGGTGTGTACATTTTGCAAACCAAAATATAAGTTGAAATATATATGAAACCGAATTTACTCAATCCCGAATATAAACAATTCAATTATCGAACGTTTTTCATATCTGATTTCTTAAATTTAATTTAGAAACACTAACAAGATTTGTCTATGGATAATAATAATAATAATAATAGTTTATTGAGTAATAACCTCAATATAAGATCACTATTTGGCCTTGCTGGCTGGCTTGGCTATTAACTTATTGGTATTATATTTTATTTTTCAGCTCATCTTGGGACCTAGGTCTTTCAATCAAGCCATCAAAAGCCAGAATAAGCTCAATCGATATCGCATAGTTTTAAGTACGATTCGCTTTTTAATAGCTTAATATAATATTCAAATCTTTTAAATCTCTTTATCTGACTTTTTTATCCATATTCATTTTTTTTAATTCAACAACAAGATTACAATATGATTTTGTAATACACATCATAAAGCATGATCATCTTTTTCAGCATTAAAACTTTATTATAATATGCAGAAGATTCTAATTATTTCTTATTATTTGGATATCAAACCACGAAAATAGTCAAGAATGATTTATGAATGTCACAATTTCAATTATTAGCTACTATTACTATTAGCTCCCGTTGGATTGAAGAATGAAAACATTATCTATTTTTATAAAATACTGCATTATTAAATAAAATTATGATAATGGTTTCTTTATCGGTAGGTACTCACGCATTTAAATTACCATGAAAAATATCATAAAGTATTTTCTTCTGCACAATATTATTTCAGCGGCATCTGTGTTATAGCATCAGAAACTATTTGTAAAACACTTTATATGAAAAGCTTATAATTTTGAATCAGAATAATAAATTGAAAAAGCCAACCGTTTTCAATATATTTTCCAATGATTTTCTTATAAAATTTAAAATACATACCAGCATGTATTTTCTATAATCCTGCTGAATTTAAATCTCTACAAGAATCTCATGCTGAGTTTCTGTATTTAAACATGCACTATTTAATTTGAACGATGTCACAGTTATGTTAAGGGATATCCATATATTATTATATCACGCTGTAGAGGAAAAGGGAGTCAGAGAAAATATGACGTTACAAAGAAAACAAAAAAATATAAAAGGATCTGAAAACGTGGATTTAAGGATACATATTAAAAAAAAACATTTTTTCAATATTTAGCGAGGGGTGTCAAAAACGTGACGTAATATAGACAGAGAGGTAAAAGATTATGTGATGAAATGTGATAATGGGGAGGAGGATTAAAAATAGCCAAAAATCGTGTTACATCATATGTGGACGGCTCTTTAGCTATATTTTATACTAATACGCGTATATATTTTATACTATTACAATTGCGTGTAATTTTTTCAGTCCTAATACCCACGGTGGCCGCGCGGCTTAAGCGTTGGACTATAAAGCCGTGGGTCCCAGGTTCGAATCCTGGGTCTGGCAAGTACACATATTGTTTTTCAATTTGTGTGTGTCAGGGTATGGACCTAATAGGTTGAGCAAGTGGCTGACATCCATTTCTTGTAAAAAAAAAAAACAAAATCTGTCAATACAAACCTCCACTCTTTGGAGGCCCATATGATCCTATCAGGATCGGACATGGTTGGAATATTTTTATTTTAGTACATAAACGTGATCAGTGCCTTATCATGTGTGTAAATTCAGTTTGATACTATAAGGGCATAAGACCGATTTATTCATCATCTTCATTGGATATTATTTTGATTAGAGAGTGTCGGGATATAAACCTTATCAACTCTGGTAGATTTTTACGAGAATAAATATCACTAGACAGCAGGAAATATAAAAAAATAATATTATAATAAATAATATTTCACTTAAATAATTCCCAGGGCACGTCGTATAAAACCAGAAACGGTTTTGTGTTTACAAAACAAATGGTTTTCCATTGCATGTATGTGTTAAGCACCAGTGATCAGTTCAACGCCATAGAAAAGTAATATTATATTTTATACTTTCGGCCTATAATTGGAATCATGTGTATAACTTTACTTAAAGTATATTCATTAGCACCCACAGTCAGATTTCTCTGTTATTTAATTACGTTATTAAGTACAATTTACACTCTAATTACTCTATATAATAAAATTGTTCCTAAACATTCTAAAATATAATCTTTAGAAACACGACGTACTATTTCTGTTCTTATTTTCATCTTTAAACTAATTAATAATCATTCATACTGCCCACAGTTACTGTCTAACATTAAGTTTAATATACCCAAAGTCAATAATCGTCCTCACATCTTTTCACCTATACCTATACATTTAAACATAAAACCAAACTAGGTTATAATTTTCCGGTTGTTCGACTTTGCAGAACCATGAATCTTCACAGTGATCGGTGATCGAGTGGATCTGTTGTGTTCTCTTGCCTCTTTTAAATTAAGTTGTTCCAAAATTTACGATTAATTGTATCTAGGTGACTGCTGTGTTATTGTATTTTTACAACGTTTTTATTAGGTCGTATTCTTATTTGTCCGGTGTTTGTTTATCCGGTACAAATCTTGCAATCGATTTTAACTAATTTTCCGACTAGCTAGACATTTGAAACTTTAAAAATATATCAGAATATAATGCCAATGCATTCTTTTAATACTTTTAGCCATCTTTAAGTAGAATTGAATTCATTTTCAGTTAATTCTGTTTTGTATGAAAAATTATTTCGGAAGAAATCCGTAATCTAATCCACTATTATTGGTTGCTATGGGTCTGGGGTCCTAGCAAGTAAATTATTAATATATACGTGCGTTACTATGGAAATCAATATGAATGTCAAAAAGACATTTCAGTATTATATCTATCAAGTACAAATTTTTTGATCGTTTAAGCTACTCAAGTCAAGTTTATATGATTCAACAGAAAATTTAAAAACGTTGTATATAAAAAGTTCTTTTTATCTTGCAATTATTTATCTATTATTTTGCCAATAATCTTTATTATATACTTTTTTATGTTTTTCTCTATTTTTCTTTATTTATTATGTGTTTTTTATATTATATATATACTATTTTATAAATGTAGGTACCTACTTAATATATTTGATCTAATTAAATTAAATTTATTATGCCTTTTACGTCCGCCTGTTATTGGGACCATCACATATAATTATTTTATTTTATATTCTCATTGTATTAAATTTATTCTCTGCGGTTGATCCTGATTTTTGATATAAATAAATAAAAATTCATAATAATTATTATCTTCAGTTTATTTAGGATGAAAATCAAATGATCGAAAAATAAAAATGCAATGATTCCGTTATAGATGTATTTCATATAAAACAATAACATGTATTATGAGCAAATCATTAGGTGTGTTGTAACGTTACATTTAAAATAATTTATTCTACATGATATGAATGACAAGTATAAAAATATATGACTATTGAGACAATAAGCAAGTAATGATAAATTACTAATGGAATTTCTTTTAAATGCTTATTATAACGACCATATTTGTTTCGTATTTGACCCAATATTCAAAGATAAATATGTTTTCGTAAATGTTAACTCAGAATTATTAAGTATTATTAATTCTCAATAAATTGATGTATTTACTACAATACCATAAAATTTATATTTTTAATTGAAAGTGTATTATCATACAATGGCAAAATATTTTTTTTAATTTTTAAAGACAAGATAAATAATACTCAAAATAAGATTTTCAAATTATTCAATTTTCGTCTAACTCAGTTATTTATTTATAATTTGAATGATCCATTATTTTATATTAGGCTTTGATTTATCTGTCAGATTATAAATAAAAACCATTAGATAGTATTGGCGTTGTCAATGAGTGTAGTGCTAATAGCGATATCTTGCGACAATACTACGAAACATGAAATCAAATACAATTTTCCATAATACTAACCTTGATTAGATATAAATAAAATAGATTTAAATTAAAAGAATTCTTTACCACAAGTTTAAAAGATTTTTAAAAATGTAAGTTTGTTCTGTTTGTATTGTTTTTTTTTTATGTATGTACGTACGTATTGATCGACTACTGTGAGTACATAACAATTATCATCATCAACATTAGTAGCCCAATAAACCAGGGTAGGTCTTAGCCTCCTCCAGGAATGTCCTCCATTTTCTCTATAATGGGCCAGTTTCCTCCAGCCATCTGCGCCGACCGATCTAGCATATTTCGACACCATCCAACCACCAAAGTTTAGGCCTTCCAATTAACCTACAACCGTCCAGTCTAGTACCACTGTACTATATACAGTACAAACTTTAGTTTTGGTTTTTTAAGAAAAACAGAAGTTGATTTTACCATACATTTTACATCCAATGGTAAAGTAGAAAACATTATTGCAAATTTGCCGATAAAGGTCATTTTAAACAAACGACGTGACCCGGAGATAATAATATAATATATTATGTATGAGCCATATTTTGGCAGTTATTTTTAACTGAAATGTTAGGTTAGATTTTGATCGGTAAAAAAATAAATCTGGATTCTAGTAGATTGATCGATTATATATGATAATATAATTGTTAAAAATAATTTCAGCATGACAAAATGTTGAATACAGCATTATTTTTAAACTATTAAATATTTTTTAAATTATTTTTCCCGTAATCACACATATCCGTTATATGAGTTTATGTTTTGTATTGATGAGTATAAAATCATGCATTTAAAGGATATGGCCCACCCATCGGAGTCTATCGAGTTAACTATCTAACTAATGTGAAGATACATTCATCTTAGAACATCATATTATACTCGAAATGTAATTTTTCAGTAAATTATATTATATATAATGTTATGTTTCGCAATTCAATCACTACACACCTCTATTAGCAATACAGTCTACTTTAAAAATACATATTAAATTTAAACTATTTACAATACATATTTGTTTGTGTACATAGCAACAATAAATTAATGTAATAATAATTAAATATTCACTTTTTACCATTAAATGAAAATATTATCTAAAATACAGTCAAAATTATTGGTAATATTGAAAGTTATATAAAATATAAATACACATATTAAATTCGTTATTATTTCATATTGTGATGAACTTGAATACAATAAATATTATGTAATTAAAATTAATAAGTTCTTTATATACATTTTTGTCAATCACCAGTTTTACTACTGCTTAATTTCTATATAATTATGTTATTTATGTATTCACTAATAAATATTGTATTATAGTACACCTATAACAATAGGTACTATAATATATAAATATTAATACATTCACTCTTACTGCCATAACATTCATAACAATTTTCTAACCCAGAATAATTTACACCCAACCATTTTCCTTCAAAATATATTTTTAAATGTGCCTAAATGTTAACAATATTACTTTTAGCACAGTTTCCATAGACAATAATAATCATCATAAATAATTTAAACGAGTCATAATATGCATTTATAGTAAAATGTCTTTTATGCATCCGTTCAAAATAGCGCCTAGTTCCTATTTGGTATTACTCACTTACACTTCACGTAAAGTCTTGATTCGCTTGACCAATAATTGCTCGGTCCATCTTGGCAATGGTATCTTCTACTTCCTTGCGAATTTCTGATGAAGAAATACCGGAAGAATATCTCGGCGATTTTTCAACTTCGACTATTGGCTCGACAGCAAGTACTTCGGGTTTAATTAATAACTCTTCATTATTTTCTTCACTTGCCCTTTCAAATCGTTGTCCTTTATTCGATTCAATATTACTTACGTTACTAGTTTTTGATGCTGTTTCATTTGCAACATTGTATTTTGTCACAAGTCTTTTTCGTTTTGTACTTCTCTCAATACTTGTACTCATTTTAGTACTCTTTTGCGTACTTGTAGTAGTACTTGGCAGGGTTGTGAATTCAATAATCGTTGTCTCAGTATTACTATTTATTGACCTTTCTTGTGATTCGGCAGATTTTATTTGATTCTGTCTAAATTTCCTTCTTCGTTCAAGTTTTTCTTCTCTTTCAATAGCTACATTTTCTCTCTCATTCACAGCAATCGATAATCCATTAATATCATCTACATTGACAGGAGTAAATACTTTACTACTTCTAATAATTACTGGCGGTGCTGGAGTTGTCGTTGAAGTAGTTGTCGTTGTAGTTGTAGTCGTTCTAGTCGTTGTCCGCATTCTTGGATAAGTCCTATTAGATTTCATTTCTACTATTTCTACTTTGGGTAATTCCATGTGGGATTGATCGTGTAGTATTTTGACGGCATCTTGTACCCCACTTGTATTTTCTGTGATCGTTGAGCGCGCCAAATTTGAATTTTCGTCTGTAGGAGCATTTTCTTTCTTGTATGATGAAAAGAATGTTAAAGCTTTCATCAACTGGTAGCTTTTTGAAACTGGAATATTCGAATCGTAGAGTCTTTTCGAGCTTTTGCAGTCAACGTAAAACCACCAGTTGCATTTCAGAATAGTTTGATCAAAAAGCGTGGACTCCGGACACAGGAATGATTTCATTATTAATCCTTCGTCTGTCAGGGCGCACACATGGAAAACCTGAAATCAATAATGCAAAATATTTATATTAATAATCGTGCACAACGTAATGGATCTTTTTTTAAATTTAAATTATGTAACTTATACGAAGTCTAAAACTTGACTTTTATAATGTAGGCGTTTGTGTAATTTTCTAAGTGACACTAGTATGTAATATTGCATCAAATATTAATTAACAGATGGCATCATATACTACACCAAAAGATTTTTTATGTTATCAAAAAATTGGGTAACCAAATTAGACAAAAACAAAAATACAGTACCTACTAACTAAATTATTTTTGCACTAAGCATGTTTTGTTTGTATTTAATTTTAGTAGTTTTTCTATAACATTTTAACTCCTCCCTTACAAAAAAATTGAATGTCAGATACGAGGTGTCAACTTATGAGCATCGTTATACCTAATACGTTTTTGATATGTTCATAATAAAATTACCCTAGGTATCTAGCGACAGAATACGAACATTGCAATTAAATAATTTATTTTTTTGATAACATTCATTTTAAATGTACATTTTCGATAGACAAACAGAAGTTTTATTCGATATAAATAAACAAGATTTCGACTTAAACACATTTTTTATAAAATATAAATATTATATCATCTACATGGAAATTATTTAAAAATCTTTATATAGGCGTCGAAAAAACTTATTAAACTACAAAATATTCATTAAAGCTTATTCAACAAACGTAGATTTAATAACGATTTTTTTGTTATAAATCTATTTAGATGCGTATTGAGTACGTACATACTTAAATTATTTGTTATAATTTAAATTATCAAAAAAAAAAATATTTCATTTTTCATAATCTAATGCTATTGATACACTTTGCTTTAAAGATTTTATAATAATTTTAAATTATTATACTTGATGATTTCGGTCTTAAATATATTTTCACAACATTACAGTGGTTCATTTATATATAAACTCAACAACGTAACTCATTTGGTAAATAAATTAAAAGCAAACATTCTCAAACATTTCTAACACGTCTATTTAATTGTAGCAGAATAATATAATTGTCTACAAAACTAATAATATTCTAAATTATCATCATTAAGTATAATATGCGCTGAACATGTCAATGATGTTACTTAGAAATTGTCGGTTTATTTATTAGTAATTATTTAAATTTTAAAATAAACACCGCGTGGGTCACCACTAATAATTTGTTTGTTTACACTAGTATCTCATCACACTTTCCAAACAAACGCAATAGACTTCACTGGCCTAATGACCCGAATAACCTTACCACAGAGTACTCTTTTGGTTTTAGTGACCAACAGTTATTTTAATATGCGCGTGAGAACATTTAAATAATATTTACATCACAACTGCATTATGAAAATTATAATTAACTGAAATAAAATAAACATACTTTAAATAAACAGTAAAAATAATAATATAATAACTGTTTCTAATTTTTTTGTACGCCTACGAAATATCTGCATTTTTTTGATGTTTTGTAATCGATTTTCCGGTGTAATTAATTATTTTAACAGCTTTATTTGTAAATAAATAATTTCAACTTTGCCACATAAAAGTCAAATGATCTTTGACTTGAGCATCATAAAAATTCTATTTGTAAGCAATTTTTAAATTTCCAAAATAAATATAATTAATTTTGAAATTTTACCTGATGAGGTACCTACATATTGATTTAGAACGGATTCCTTATTTTCAATTTGCATTAAATTATGTAATATTATTTATGGCGTAGATAATATATTTCTACAAATTGAAATCTTTGGTAAAAGTAAAAGTAAAATACTTCATTTGAATTTAATTTAGAATTCATCGATAGTCGTGATCTTGTAACGAAGACAAATATAAAATAAAATACTAAATCACTAAGACTTATTGACTTCATATACAAACCATCCATGCAAGGTGATCATTAATTCTTTTTTAATACAATAAATTAAAGTGTCTTATGATTTTTATGTTCTATATGAATAAAATTAATTTTATTTATTAAGTATGGCCTCAAAATACGGAACCATAAATAAAAAATACCTTCTACGTGTCTATCTAAGTGTGCGATCTTAAGACAAGAATAAAATTGTAATAAAACGTTTGCAAACTTCTATTTGTATTCTCCACACCATAAATCAAACAGTCGTATTATTAGATTAAAAATACAAACTGAATTTTTAATTTTTGATAAAAACGACTAAACGTAAACCGAAAATAAATAAGATTTTTTATTGTGTTCATTGCACGCTCTAATTTCAATGATGTAGTCAAAATATAATGAATTTATTAATAAAACTTGTCTGTCTATTGTTGACAATATAGTTTTTTTACCATGTCCAATCCTAATAAAATCATGAGCCTCCGAGAGTGAAGGTTTGTATTAACATTTTTTTCAAACATGACAGTATAGTATCATTTTAAAATACGTATTTGAAAATAATAATACACAAGGAACCAATAACCCTTGAGCAATGAATAACCATCTTTGACTATCATTTATATCTTGAAATTAAACCTATACGTTTCCGAAAATAATTCAAACCGGTGATGGGAATTAGGTTTTTTACAACAATAAATCTAGAGAGAAAAACGACGTTTTTCTTCAAAACCAAAACCTGTTTCTAAGGTTAAGACGGTTCTTATTTTTGTTTGTATGGGATATTTAGAGGGTAATTACATCAGTTACAGAGTGTGTTTCATCAAATTTTCATGATTAAAGACAGGGATGTTAAAAAAGCGCTCATTTTTTTTATAACTGAATGAGTATGCTGCAACACAATCATACAAGATTTCACCCAGTGAAAAATCAGGGAGGCTTAAAAGTTTTACAATATTCATCTGATTCACCAACTCTTCAAGCTATAATAGCATTCACTTTACAAGATTGTTTTACGTCAATTAAACGTGTCCAAATTATATTAAGACTTAACTGAAAGCCACCAGAGTTGTTCATATATGAGAGAAACTGAAAAAATTGCCTAAACGGTGGAGAAAAGTTTTGGTCAAACAATAGAAATTATATTATTCTAAACTACCATTGTAAGGTTATTTATTTTTTTTAAATTATAGAAAAATGGTATTTATTTTCAATTTGCATTATTATATTGATTTATTATATTTTAATGAACACATTTTCTTTACATACCATACAACCTAAGTCTTCATCCCCATACAATCCTGGGAAATGCTTTTGGTCCCCACAATAAAATGATGTATCAGGAAGCTCCACCTTTGAGACAAAATTGTCGTCGAAATTTTTATCGTAGCCAACTGGATAATATTCTTTTGGCGCGTTCATCACCTTTGATACAGGATTTAGTGGAGCAGCCGCTTGTTGATACCTGGAAACAGAATTATAATAAAATATATAAGTATATTTTAAGAATATTTTCAAAAAATGTATAAATTAAAATTTTCATTTTCTTATGATTCCATTGCATTATACTGTTTTAAATGATTGGGTACGCATATATTATTTTCACTGTTCAATCTCTATATATATAAAAATCTCGTGTCACGATGTTTGTGGTCGAACTCCTCCGAAATGGCTCGACCGATTTTTATGAATTTTTTTATGTATATTTGTTAGATATGAAAATAGGTCAACAAGTATATATCATACCGCTAGGTGATTAGGGTATCTCTATCCAGAAAAATTTTCTTTTATTTTTTTGACAATTTTTTTTTTGTATTTTTTTTATTATTTGTCATAAAAAAATACCTGTAACTCAAAATTTTTACCCTCCTACCCTCACCCTCCCATTTTTTAATCGCGATTATATTATTTTTGTATGAACAAAGTTAACCGTCGTTCGTATTTCAAACAGAACGAAATTATTTATGTTGTTGAATGACAGATGGCGTTACGTCCGAGAAGAATTCAAGAGAAGCGTCGCGTCATTTTGACATTTCATTCGGCATATCACAACGCAGTGCGTGCAAAATTTTGTACGATTTATTTTAATTTATCTATTTTTATGTGCGTGTATCAAAGTCACAATGCCAGCAAGATGCAAGGGGGGCCATTTGGGCCGTCGAACGAATAAAGCCACAAACATGCAAAATAGTAGAGCAGAAAGAACAGACGAACAAATCCAACAAGATAACAAAAATGTGCGTGTAAGCATGTCGCAATTGCGTGCATCTCAATCACAAGAGGCACGAGCTGAACGAAATCAACAACGACAATTGGAACGGAGCCAAGCGCGCCGGTTCGTAGTTAACACACGCAGAGCAAATAACCGACAACGCCAACAAGTACATCGAACATTTATATCCGCTTCGTTCCTTCGTCTCGCATTCAAGTACGAGCCAGATATTGAATATTCCGCTCATCCGAAAGTGCTGATTGGTGCTATGGACAAAGAATGTCCCCACTGTCATGCGCTCAAATTCAAACATGAGTCAGCCGGGATGTATTGCGCATCAGGAAAAGTGCAACTACCAGAAATTGAGATACCACCAGAACCATTGAACGGCTTGCTCATCGGCACGGTTCCAGATTCAAACCTGTTCCTGAAATCCATTCGCACATTCAATTCATGCTTCCAAATGACTTCGTTCGGAGCAACAGAAATAGTTCACAATACTGCGGCAAATGGTCAACAATTCCATTCTACGTTCAAAATCAAAGGCCAAGTATACCACAAAGTAGGCTCATTGCTGCCAATGCCAAACGAACCACATAAATTTTTACAAATCTACTTCATGGGCGGTGAGGACATCAATCATGTGGATGCACGTTGCGGCTACAATAGCCTTAATTCGCCGAATGCCAGGCGCATCGTCGGCGAACTGGACGTCCTGTTGAATGAGCACAATGAATTATTGAAATTCTTCAAAGCACACATGCACGAATTGCAAAGTGACAATCACGCTATTGTCATCAATCCTGTTGTCACATCAATGTGCCTGTTGCTGACGACATTGCTTGAATCATGGTTGGCGACCGCACATCGACGCGAGAAATCGTTATTCGAAGAAAAAACAATAATCTGGAGTTCATCGCTGACACACACCGTTCATACGACGCTCTCCAATATCCGCTAATTTTCTGGAAGGGACAAGACGGATATTGCATAAACATTAAATAACGAGATCCTGTCACAGGTAATTCATTCATTATGAACATCATTACTCATTTTGAATTGAGAAAATGAATGGTTAATGTTTTTTGTTTTTATCGGCGGTCATCGTCTACAGCGCTCTATTCCTCTTTCTGTCATAGATCCCATCCCCACACACTTACGATACATTCGTTATTTTTTATTTAACAACCAAAATATTCACTAGAAATAATTTATATGGCAGAACAACGTTTGCCGGGTCAGCTAGTAATATATAATAAGTAAATAGCATTATGCATTATTGATTTTAATTGCTGGCACTAGCTGCAAATCCAGTTTTCTCTTTAAACTTTTCACCATTATACTCAACACAGAATACTGCAAGTAGAATATTTGCTATTAATAAACATTTAGAAAGGAAAATTTAATATCGATAACCATGTTTTCTTGATATATTTTCATCGTGACGATAAGATGATTTCTCTAACTTAGGTATGTCAGCTAGTTAAGTTAATCATCATTTTTGATCCTAAGAGAATCATAATATGGTCCTTCATAAGCTGAAGGTTGTATTAACAGAGTTTTGTTTTTACGAGAAATGAATGTTATCCACTTTTTCAAAATGTATTATAGATGACTTCAAAATACTTTGAAAAACTACATGTGAATTTTCTATACTCGGGGTATGATCGACGATATTATAAGTATGTCTTGGCCATTTTAGGTATAGGTAGGTACAAAATAAATTGAACTTATGGAGTTATTATTAATATTCTACATATTATTTTTTAAAGGATATTATAGTTATTAAGTGCACATATTTTTAGTTAAATTGGTATAAATAAGAAACAAACACAATCACATAAAATATATACCTACATAAATGACAATAATATTAATGATTAAAATAATTACACTATACAGTATTTATTCAACCAGTGTATCATCACCTTACTATTAAAACCTCGTTAATCCGATATTATGGAAAAATTAAGTTTGTTCGACAAAACTTAAAAAAAAAAATTAAAATCATATCAAAACCTCGGTTCTCTAGTATGCTGTCCATCTATTGACAATTTTTAAAAACTCGTAGTTTTTGTAGTTTCAAACATGGTATTTCAGAAACAGCGTTAGCAGATTCATCAGTTAGAGAGGTGTTTAAAATATTGTTTTTATTACGTTTTTCCTACCCCTCAACATTCTTCTCAAACATACTTACGAGGTTTTAATAGTAAGGTGGTGATATAGTATGTATTGTACCAGTTTGTCCGCATAACAAGATATTCTCAACTTTAATAATACAAATAATATATTCTTGCCGCTATTTACTAGTATAAACACCTGTAGGAAAGCATTTTTCATATCAGTGTTGAGAATGCCTTGTTCAACGGACAAAATCAGTTACTTAATTATGGGGATTTAGTAGTACGTAGGTATATATTATTTATTTATTTATATTTTATGAATGGTGTATAAGATTAAAGAAAGTAATACAATCAAATGTTCATTTAATTTATATCACAACAATCTCAAATCAGACATGCATGCACATAAGAAAAAATCATAAAATATTATTATAGATTTTATGAAAAGGTAGGTTTTTGAGGTCTACTATACCCACGATGGCTGAACGGCTACGCGTCAGGCTTATAATGTCATGAGTTCTAGATTCGAATAATGGGTCTTGCAAAAATTCACATGGTGTTTCTTTTCAATGTTTTATTTAACCAATAGTATGAATCTAATAGGTTGAGCGAGCGATAATAATCATTTCTCCCTTAGGAAGGCGAAGCACTCCAAAACCGCATAGGATTGTCGAGTCGTTTCAATTTCTGTATATTAAATCACACCTTTTGTTTTATTTAATTTAATATAAATCTGTCTTTCCAGAAAGAATTATTCTCAATTTATACTATTTTGTAAATAATATGAATTTTTGTATGTTCTCATTATCTGTCACAAAAACTATTACGCCAATATGGTTTTTTTTTAAATATTATAATTTAATCAATAATATTCTCCGTTTTTAATTTCACATTGCTTTAAGTATTATTTATTTGACACATGTGATGTATTTACATGCGAAATATTTCCGCCAGTGATTTCCATTCACATTTTAACTTCCACTACATTTCATGGTCATTGCTTTATAAAATATTCAAAAGAATTTCATCATAAATATTTTATCTTTGCACAAATATTAAAATACAAGAAAAATGCAATTTATTTTTGTACATTTAAATGTTTTACATCATCTACATAGTGTAAAAAAATATTTCTATGAACCATAGAATTTATATAATAAAGCAATTTCTCATCTGGCAACCTTGTGTCTATCAAATTCAATTATTTTAAATAATTCAAATCACTTAATAATATATTATAACCGAAGTTTAAAAAAACTGTCAATAGTATTTTTTTTAATATTATACATATAAGCCATGAGAAAAAATCCATAATATTTGTGAGGAATAAAGATGACTATTATACTATTCTGTGATCCATCCACAGACAATTACATTTATAAATGTAATCTTTCGTATATGACTGCATTAGTATATATAATTCGTAAAATATGTTTTTTATATAAATAAGGCATTTGATTAATTTTTGATAAAAAATATAATGAAACTCATATATTAACCTCGTGCAGAATATAAAAATAAAATTAATTATTCTAGAATGTTTCATTCCACGACGATTATATAAAAGATATCGACACGGTAACTAGTAAGGGATGTGTTGCTGGGTCGAGTAAAATTGCACAATATTATGCTTTCTCTATGCTCCGAGGCTGGAGCGTGACATGGTTAAGTAAGCAAGTAAATTTAATATGTTGTTGACTTTTATAATTTTGTTATAATTAATAACAAAAAAATATATATTGTCAGGCCGATGCCATTTACAAATAAATTATATATTATAAATATTAATTTTCGCTGTTCACGTTAATCCATAATATGTTCAATAAATAATTCATAATATATAATAGTGTGAATAATAATAATATAGGTAACTACACAAAGCATAATGCTTACAGATCCAAACTGACCTTAAATGGAGTAGAACGCCTGAATACTATATTCAAAATTCACGTAAAGTTTTCAAATAATACATGTTATCAGTGCTAACGTATGCAAGTGAATATTGTGTAGTATATTAATATAAAATAAATTCAAGAGTCGAGGGATGTTAATGTACAAATCGACTATAGAGCATAAATTACATATAAACAAACTAATTTATAATCAGGTAAACAAGAGTTCCTGGTGGAATAAAGATAGTTAAAATGATAAAATGGCAATAATAGACTGAACGTGTTGCTCAGTAAATAGATAACCGCCTGGAAAATATAATCCCAAAAAATCACTAAATGACTTCATGCCCGCTCTATCACTTACTGGATATACCTTAATCTATAAGTGAACCAATTTCATCTTATGATCCCGATAGACGATTTATATTATTTAATTACTATATGTAATAAATACTCCATTATGTACTTCTTTATTTTACCCTCATAGCATATTGTGAAAAAAGTCTGTATAAAAGTTTTGGTTATAAATACACGGAAGAGAAGGTACAACTTTACAGATAAAGTACAGAATAGTAATACATAAATAATTTTAAGACACACAACTTATATACCTAAATAATAATTAATATTACTTATTACTAAATAATTATTTATTACTAAATAATATTTAAACTAGATTTTTAATTTCAGATAAAAAGAAGTAGATTAATTTTAATAAATTAAATATGTATAATCAACAACTAATCTGAATTGTAATTTCGTTAATTGTAAATCTTTTTATGTCATATTATTTAAATTCTAATGCTTTATAAAATAAACAAAGTATTTTATCCTCTTAATTATTTTAATAATAATAATCTATTTTATCTGCTTTAATTGAGAATGTTTTGCGTACTGATAAGTACAGATTTACTATTGATATAAAATACATACTATATTATTCTACGTATATAATTTTCATAACTATATCTTTATTATTTTAGTTTTTATTTACAATGATATTTTTTATAATTAATTGGCCAGTTTACTTTGTGTGCCATATTTAAATGCGCAACAAGCATTTTAATAATATTTCTATAGTGTAGCGATGTATAATTGGTGATTAATTAAAAAAAATTAAATTATTTTACCTGTGATGCTTTTCACGCCTTGAATTACGAGCTCGCACATATTTCACCAACTTCAAAGCCACATAAAAATCCACGATTGCATTATTTCAAGTATAATTAGAAAATTTGCAAAATTTAACCATCATAAAAATAACAACCAAATTACGGAAATTCTTAACGCAATTTTAGTGTGAATTAAATTTCTCGTAGTAAACCATCTTAAAAATACCAACATGTATCCTATAATATATTATGTTCTTGTTCTTTTAAACTTTAAATAATTACATGACCATTTAGACATCAAATTACTTTTAAAACAATTGAAAAAATGCTAATTGAGCTTATGGTGAGATTTTTAGAAGAATTTCACCTACCAAGAGATTTATGGGCTTAAAGATATCTTTATAAAGTACTATTCTCCTAAAAAATACGATAAGTAAGTAGACTATGAAAGAAATGTTTAAACTAAATTGAAAAAGTATATTATTTAGAAGACATTTAATAGAATAAATATTTAGATATAAAAATATAAGTAGATGGATCTTTAAACATAGTATTCCCTTTATTAAATAGACACGCTTATTAAAATAAACTATTATCCACTCCCTGTGGTAAAAACTATAAAGACTGAAAGAAACTATAACTTCAATTATAATGATAATTACAAGATAAAAAAAACTTTTTATATACCACGTTTTAAATTTTCTGTTTCATCATATAAACTTGATAATTCTATGTATTAATAAATACTTTTTTTGTACTTGATAGAAATACTGAATAAATATAGAATACTGAAATGTCATTTTGACATTTCATATTGATTTCCATAGTAACGCACGTATATATTAATAATTTAGTTGCTAGGACCCCCTTAGCAACCAATAATAGTGTTTTTATGTTTACGATTTTTTTTCCGAAATAACTTTCCATACAAAACAGAATTAACTGAAAATGAATTCAACTCTGCTTAAAGATAGCTAAAAGTATTAAAAGAATGCATTGTCGTCGTGTTCTGATATATTCTAAAAGTTTCAAATGTCTAGCTAGTCGGAAAGTTAGTTAAAAATCTTCAATCGTCCAATAGAAATCTTGGACAAACAAGAAAAAAAATTTACTGGACAAACAAGAATACGAGCTAATAAAAACGTGGTAAAAAATAGAGTGTCGACCATATTATTTCTGCAACACAGATAACGTTTAATAATAAGATTGGAATATTTCCTTTATTATTTTGAATAGTTCTATTTAACATTCAATTAAAATAGTCACGCCCAAAATCACCGAGCGGCTAACAAGTCCCAGGTTCAAATCCTAAATCTGGCAATAACATCATATATTGTTTTCCAATGTGTGCTTGGAGTTAGAGTATGGACCCAATATGTTGAGCAAGTGGCCAACATCCATTTCTCATACAAACAAAAAAATCTGTTAATGTAAACCTCCACTATGTGGAAACCCATTTGATCTTCTTAGGATCAGACATGGTGATTAACTTAACTAAGTAGCTAACATATCGTCTCTGTTCTGGCAGAACACACTAACTGGAGAATACTAGTTTTGAGTAATTTGACTTTGAAGTTGTTAAAATGTTTGAATTAATGGTTTATCGTGTGAGTTTATTAAGTAATCGTAAAAAGGATGACTTTAAAATAAAGACTGTTTAATTATTAAGAAGGTTTCCAGACGATAAAGTTTGAAATAAGGAACATTTTGGTATAACTAACTCAATGTCATTTTTTCGAATTAGTGTCTTCTGCCAGAACAGTGACGATATCTACAAAAAAATAGAGAAATAATGTTTTCATCATGATGAAAATATATTAAGAAAACGTGTTTATCTAATGTGTTAATCTAATGTAGTATATTTCGATTTTAAATTTACCTTTCTAAATGCTTGATAATAGCAAATATTCTACTTGCAGTATTCTGTGTTGAGTACATATACGGGTTAATAGGTTAAAGCAAAAACTGGATTTGTAGGTTGTGCCAGCAATTAAAATCAATACTGCACATTGCTATCACCTTGTTATGCATTATTGAATAGTGAAAATAATATGTGCGTACCCAATTACTGAAAGTAATATAATGAAATATTATAACCATACGAATAATGAAAATTTGAATTCCTACATTCCTAGATTTTCTTTTTTATTCATTCCTGAATACTGCAAATATATAAATCGTATAAAAAATATCGTTTGCGGTTTATTTACCGTGATCAGTCATTGGATACATTCATATAATCAGGGTACATTCATACAATCAGCCCTTGCACTATCCCCTCCCACCCAATCTGATGTGAAACTGCAGCCTGAGTTAAAAAGTCAGCCCAAGAGAAGGACCCGTGACACATCATGCGTAGGTATCAAATGTGCAAAACAAAAGCTTTATGCTTGAAACTTTATGGCGACAACCATACCCCTCTGACCGTCCCACCCGAAGAAGATAGACTGTCCGCATGGAAAGTGAACCTAGCCTCTGAGGGTCTCGAAGATTTGGGTAAAGCCAGTAGAGCATCTCCCATCCGGATCTAGTCTTGGGTACCGTACATGGAAAGCCCTAAACAGACTGAGAATCATTCGAGATAACAAGGTGAAGTGGTGGTTCTCCGATGATCAAACTTGTGAGTGCGGTGAAATCTAAAGCATGGAGCATCTTTTTTCATGCAAGGCTTGCCCAGTAAGCTGCAATTTCGACGAGATCCTACAAGCCGAGGGAAATGGTGATGCCTTTGCCAACATTTGGAGTGATATGTTGTAGCTATTGAAGACCTGACACAACGAAGAAGAAGATTCATTAGATGTTAATAGATAACATAAAAATAAATAAAATACCTTTTAGGGGGTGGCGGTGGTGGAGGGGGAGGAGGTCTCGGCGTCGTGGTAGTTGTCGTTGTCGTTGTGGTCGTCTGGACAGTCTGCGCCGCAATCATCTGATTGATGAGCTGTTGCTGCCGTAGCTTCACAGCTGCTTCAATCGCCTCCACAGAAATATTCGTAGCTTTCGAAATAGCGATAATCTTTTGGTGCAAAGAAGCCTGTGGATTATAATCGTTGATTGCGTTATATGCTATCATATTATCGATCTTCTGCGTGGGTTTCGACGCGTAGTTATTACTGTACTGTCCACTATTTGCCATCATCGTGCTTAATTGACTTGCGGTAAGTTGATTTTGCTGCTGTCCGTAAAACGCTTGAGAATTTTGAACCGGATATGCCGGAGTTTGCGACATCGGAGGCTTTCTCAGCGAAATCGTATTTTGAGTAAACGACGCTGACGTTGGATATTTGCTCATCATTGTAGGCGCCACTGGAATTTGTACTGTATTTCTATATGACTGTGGTGATACAACTGATACACCTGAATTAAATTGTGGACTATCTTCTACTTGGTATGAAGCGCTTGTTGATATTCTTGAAATTGATGAAGGCATTGCGTGGAATGTAGGATATTTATGTGGAGTCATACCAATCATTGAAGGAGCTGGTATCATTCTCAAAGCTTGATCTCCAGAATTAGAAACAAAGTTTTTATTTTGAATACTATTAGCTGACATTAAGTTTTGTCCAATGTTAGCAACACGTACTGGTGGTGCTGACACACTCATGAAATTATTATTACTTTTAGCAACTTGTCCTATTCTATTTAAGGTTCCTTGTGGATTTTGTGGTGATGGTCTCTGATGCGGATTTGGTAAAGTTGTGATAGTTCCCTTTGGAGACATTTGTGTCGGTATTGGATATTGTGCATATGATTGTTTTGTAGGGGTGGGTGCTACCATTCCTTGTGGTGGAGGCATCGGTTTGAAGCTAGGTAGAGGGGTAGCAGGTTGTTTCATCTGACGTACAACTGATTGAGATCTTCCAGTCTGCACAGGGGTCTGAGAAGAAGATGGCATGGTTGCTATTGTTGGCATCGCTGATGGTATGATGGTAGAAGCCGTAGCCTGCGTCATTGGTGCTGCACTCGTAGATGGCTGTCGTACGGTCAGTCGATTTCTTTTCACGTTCTGGGCATTGTTCTGAAATATTTAAAAAATAATATTTTAATATTTGAATGGTAAACAATATTATTATAAATACATACATATCAAATTAATATAATCTTATTTATATATCCTAATCTGTGATAATTGTATCGTTTATATTAATTTAATATCAAAACGTATTTGTTAAATTGGCAATTAATAGACGCTTCGCTAAATATTTGTATCAACCTAAAGCAAAAATATGAATATCGGTGTGTTAACGCCTCTTAGCGAAAAATAATGATAGTACTATAATTATTGACAGATTAAATTATTAATGACAACCGTGATTACATTTTATTTCTTTTGTATATTGTAAGCTCGTACAATATATTTGAATATGTTTAAATCTAACCACTACTTAGTTAGATCATAGCCAATCATTAGAACACAAGCCGAGTACAAAGTTTTGCGCCAAAACTCAGTGGTCCTCTTCTGTAGACGTTAAAATAAAAACCACATAATGGTGCTCCATCAAAATGGTTTTTAATCATGAATAGTTTTGTTATTTATCTCATAATTATAGTTTAATTAACAAAATAACTGTTTTATTTAAAAAAAAAAAAAAAAAAATATATATATATTTTAACTAGATCTCGTGTACTCGTATTATAATATAATATCACCACCATTTATCAATAAATATGTTTGATTTCAGTCTAAATTTGTTATTCTTAGCTTTGGCGCTAAAAATTGTATTTAGTTTGTATACTAAAGATTGGTTATGGCTAGATTTATGATCACATCCACCCTACAATAACGGATCTAGAATGATTCGGCACCGGAACAACTGGGCGCTACACAATTGAATTAAATTCAAAAATAAATAGACGTTCGTGAATTTTATATTCTTTTGAAATATGTATATATTTTATGTTTTATGAGAATTTAAATATGCACGCGTAAATAATGATTTAATTTTGGATATGTTTAAGTTTCGACAAAAAGAGAGTTTTTTTATTATTATATGAAGCGTCAGGCATATTAATTCTCAATCCGCAATAAAAAAACAATATGTTTAGAGCAAAATCAACTAACTTATTTAACTTCTTCATTTACTTTCTGTATCAAATCATAACGAACGTATATTTATTTCATTAATGAACGTTATTTCATTCGACAATGTGGCGCCTATTTGTCCTGATGTCCAATTGTCTCGGTGCCGCAATAATCGTATATTATATTCATAAAATGTTTCAATATTATCTATGAGTCTTGACCACAATACACGTCATGCCCACGTCACAATAATCATCAACACTTTTGTTGTTTAGCATACGCCCAGCATTATATGTTTTAGAAATTTTGTTTCATAATAATTAATAGAAAACCCGATGACTGGCGGATACATTGCTGTGAATCTTTTTATAAAACTGGACAGGTAAAGTCTCATCTTTTACTCTTCGATGATAATAAAAAAAACTTTCTCAAAAATCCAATAGCAGGTGTCAGAATTTTAACGACTTGTCTACATTGTACACATTTTATTGATATCATCATTAACCAGTAAAGTTTTTTTTTTTAATTTTGACGATCACAATTCATGATTTCATTGACGAATACATTAATAATTAAATTACCTGTTCTGTGATACTGCATATATTTATTTCTTCTTTACACTGTTTCTTTGTATTTTAATGTCATGTTGTGAACGTCTTAAATGTTTAATTTGTAATGTTCACGATATGTAAAATTATATGAATTTGAATAAATGAAAAACATATTTATTTTTATTATTAAATTCAAAACATATTACTTATCCACCCGTCACATTAAAATGAACGTTCAATATATTTTAAAGTACAAATATTTATGTATTGTATTATTTTTATATAATAATACAATAATTGTATCAGTAATTGTATCAAACATATTATAGTATATGCTTCATAACTTTGCACTCCGGCTCTAGCGTGAAAATGATGTAATATATTCTAAAAAAAATAAAAAATATATTATCTATTTATTTTCTTATTAATACAAGTGAATATATAGGTAATCAGAGAAAGAGGCGTATCAGTGTAGTAAAAAGTGCAAAAAAGTGCAAAGTTATAAAACGTATACTCTACTATGGACTAGGTACCTACATAACCAGTTAATATTTTTGATCATCTGCTTTCCAGAAAAATAAAATAATTATCTATACTTAACACATATTCACCCTTATAAATATACAGTAATAAAAGTAAATAAGAATACGCAAGCTATTTTAAAGAAAAATAGTTTTTCAAAGTCTGGCGTATTAAAAACAAAATCATCTATATTATTTTATAACATACAAAAACTAAAGTATCATACGCCATGTCTTGATTGGATTACTCTCCGTTTGCATTCATATACCTTACGGCAGTGATCCTCAACCCCCCAAATGGTACCGGGCCGCCCAAGTAACATTAAATTATTTCCATTTTATTTACTGTGGTGTTTTTCTCTCGAGTTTTTGCAACTTTCCATACACGAGAGGTTAACCGGGAGCTGAGAGACGTCACGTAAAGCCGCACCAATACCGCGCATGCGCAAAATAGCGTGATATCGGGGCTGAAGATTACAAATAACGGTGTCCTTAAAATTACGCTCTGCTGGTGTTCTGGATTAAAGTCATGGCGGAATACCCTGAGATGGCCACCAACCACAGCAATTAAATCCCTATTGCCATTTTCGACATCCTATCTGTGTGAAGCGGAGTTTTCTGCAATGACAGAAACCAAAACAAAACAACGGAATAAACTGGACAAAAGCAACACACTTCGGGAGTCATTGTCTCCTATTACCCCCAGATGGAACCGTCTCGTTGCAAAGAAAGAAGCTCAGAGTTCTCATTGATTTAGCGTTATAGTGAGTTAAAATGCTAAATAACTTTATATTCATTTTTTGGTGTGACTTTGTTTTTGTCTTTAATTTTGAAGGCATGTTTAAATACAATTAAATTTAATATATTAAATCAAAACAATCTAAAATATAAACTATCAACGTCCCCCCCTCAGCGGGCCGCGGTAAAATTATCAAACGTTGACCGGTCCGCGGCGATAAAAAGGTTTGGAACCACTGGCTTACGGTACACTTCAATACAATATCTCTTGAGAATAGACTCTTCAACGAGTACGAAACGGTGAAAAAAGAGAAAAAAGAAGACGCAGTGACAACTCAAAAATCTATTACGACAGTTTAAGATACTTAAAGGCAACTAGTGTATTTGAAGTCATCTAAAATCTACAAAATTTTATAGTTATTGGTTTTTAAGAACATAATAATCTGTGTAACGTATTTGAATTATTACAGAAAACAATTTCAGTATATTTTAGTTTGAATTTTCAATAAACTTAGTGTTAGCAGGCACCTATAGTTATTCGATATAAATAAAGCTTATTTTCTATTTAATAATAATGAAAATATATTAATTATTTATTATATATTATATATTTTAACATTTTCTGTCAATTCTAAAAGTTTCAAAAAATCTTCTATGAAATAAAAAAATATAATGAGAGTGTAGTAATTCATTTATAATGGAGAAAGGAAAAGATCAGTTTATTATGTAAAATTTTATCAATCTCCTACCTCAGTATTTTATTTTATTTTTAACTCTTTGACTACTTTCATACCACTAGCGTACCAAGTACTGATATTCAAAAAAAATAAAGTATACTGATACGCCTTGTTTTTGTTAATTAAAATGTTACGCCCATCTTCTACTCATTTCCTTAATTAGTAGGTAACTAAATGACTATCAGAAGAAAAATTTTCGATGTATACTCGATTGAAGTATGTGTATTGTTAATAATTGTAGTGACTAAATGATAATACGGTGAAATAATAACTCGTATAACATAAGTTCATCTTTTTATTTACCACAATATATTGGTAAAAGATCACCATACAAGATTTAGTGTGGGAAGAAATAATATGATTCTGTTGAGTACAGTCTAATATTTATGCCCACTGGTTACTGAACTTTTTTGCTTTGATAGAATACAGTTATTTTTTTTCAGTTGCAGTTATGAATGGGCATTAGCTATTTATGATGCATTGTGAATAAATTAAAAGCCAGTAGAGTTGAGTAAAATTCAAAAATACCACTTTCTAAAACATTTTCTCATCGCAACTTATATCACACTTTACCATATCCTGTTTTCTAAGATGAATAACAATAATATGTTTTACATTATAACAAAGAAATAGACGTAACTCAGTTGACTTGAGTATCTGAAGTATAATATATGAATCCGAAATACAAAACATCTCAACAGTAAAATTGTCTTATTTACCATGTTATGTTTCTGAATTTTCTGGCTATACCTCAGTTGAGGCATGTTGTAAAAATATCGTGGCTAGGCGATGCGCGGATTGTGCAAATGACGTGTACCGAACGAAATATAATTTGTCATATAAATCCAACATGCGTCCATTTAATGTTCTGTTTATTGTTCTATTAGTAACAATAATAATATATTCATTGACATGTTTTCTTTTTCAAGTAAATGGGTAACGTTTTTAGTCATCTTCACACGATTTAAGAATTAATACCCCCGTCGCTATCACGTAACAAATTGACATGTTTACAGCTCGACATTCGCTCTCCGATTGCCAGCGAGTCCAAAATTTCGTCGCACCTATAGTTGAAAATTATTTATCGTTTCACTGAAGTACCGTCTTAAGGGGGATGCTTATACTATCAGAGGCGAAAAGAGGCACCTAACGGAAAAATACGAAGCTTGCAATTTGAGATTTTTTTTGATAATTTACAATTTCAACTGTAGTAATTAATAAATATGTATCTGAAAACACTAAAAAAAAAATATTTTTTTTTAATTTAAAGATAAACTGGCAATTGTAAAAAAATGTAATAAAATGTGAATTCGTTGCAGGGTCAAATCTTATTATTACATTATATTTTATGGCCATATTTATTATTAAAATTTAGTTTATTAAGTTTTAGATTTTATGTGGTGTAGATTTTTGACTAATTCATCGTTTTAATATTTTTTATATATATTTTAAAAAACATTGATTTTTTAAAAAATATAAATGTGTATAACTTGAAATCCTTTTTATTTATATCAAATTTTATTTTAGGCATGGTCACAATATTGAAGCTCGAGTTGATATAAATAAAAAGGATTTCAAGTTATACACATTTATATTTTTATAAAAATCGATGTTTTTTAAAATATATATAAAAAATATTAAAACGATGAATTAGTCAAAAATCTACACCACATAAAATCTAAAACTTAATAAACTAAATTTTAATGATAATTATGACCATAAAATATAATGCAATAATAAGATTTGACCCTGCAACGAATTCACATTTTATTACATTTTTTTACAATTGTAAGTTTATCTTTAAGTTTAAAAAAATTAAAAAAATCTTTTTAATGTTTTCGGATACATATTTATTAAATAATACAGTTGAAATTGTAAATTATCAAAAAAAAATCTCAAATTGCAAGCTTCGTATATTTCCGCTAGGTTCTCTGCTGGCATGCGTCTCCCCCTTAATGAGATAAATAAATTTCTGAGACTTTTCCAAATTATTTTTAAACAATCTAAATTAATATAGCATAATAATAAAATGTCTCTGCCAAACTCTTTTTTCTGGTGACTCCAAATAAAAATCCCCCAAAAAATAAATATACGTAGTAGGTACTTTATGAATAAAAAATCTTTTAATAACAATATTTTTTATCAATATACTTAGGTAAAACTGATTATAATTTAATGAGTGAGAAGATTACAAATAATTACAAGATAAAAAGAACTTTTTATATACAACGTTTTTAAATTTTCTGTTGAATTATTTTGCTCAATATACTCAAACTTGTTCTTGATATGAAGTAAATAAAAACAAACAAATATAGAATACTGAAATGTCATTTTGATTTCAATAGTAACGCACGTATAATATATTAATAATTTAGTTGCTAGGACCACTCCCTAGCAACCAATATTAGTGGATTGGATTACGGATTTCTTCCGAAATAACTTTTCATACAAAACAGGATTAATTGAAAATGAATTCAATTCTGCTTAAAGATGGCTAAAAGTATTAAAAGAATGCATTGGCATCGTGTTCTGATATATTCTAAAAGTTTCAAATGTCTAGTTAGTCGGGAAGTTAGTTAAAAATCGATTGCAAGATTTTTACTGGACAAACAACCACTGGACAAATATGAATACGAGCTAATAAAAACGTTGTAAAAAAATAGACAAGCCAAAACGCAATGATAATCGAAATGACAACAAAGGTTCAATAGCTGTAGTATATTATATTGACTACAAGCCGGAATCCAAAATGTTGAAAATTCTAACTCAAGGAAGTGATGCTTTGTGCACAAGATCAAATTTTTTTTCTCTATTAATGTTTCACTTGTACATATTTTGATAATCAAGTGATGAAAAATACTTGTGAAATTATCCAGAGTAGTTTTTTACTGTGGTCTGCACTTTTGACAAAATTTTCGCGGCACACAGTTTGGCAGACATTGGTCTAACTAGAAAGTAAAATAGTACATAATAAATTGACCACAGCAAATGTAAGCGTAGGCCGTAGACAATAGACTGATGTTGTATTTTCAGGATTTTATTACCATTTTTATTTGTTTACTTGTTGTTACCCGACTAATATGTTCATGTAGCGGAGAAGTACAAGATGCAAACACATATTCTGAGAATGCCCTGAAATGTGAATCGAAAGGGACGAGATATTCAAGTCGGTCCAACCTGTTGTTGGGCCCATCAGACCATCCAACCTGGTTGACAAAAAGGCCGATTTTATTGTTTTAAAAATTGCGGCATCATACTGCCAACTTTAAGATCTCTTCACTTAGATCATTTTGACAGTTTTTTATTAGCATGAGATTTATATTTTATTATTATTTATTGTCTGTTTCCCGTACTCATCTCTACCATAGACAATCTTAATGTTATGCAAACTCAGTCAAAGTACATCTTGAGTGTATGTGACCTCAGTTTTGGGTAACTGCTAATGAGACATTTCCAGACATATACTACTGGTGATGCTTCACAGCCTAACATAGAGCACTGTGACATGACTAAATTAGATCGGGTGTGGTACAGGGCGGCTTAGCTTGGAGGGATCTATATTTAAGTTGTTTACTTGGCAAGGCATATTTTTTTGATCTCAATAGTTACGGTCATTTATTTTCGGTACGATTGCTTTAGGTGAAATATTATATAAACAGTTTACATTTAACCGCTGTGATAACCCTATCGATATGAAACAAAAAAATTGTGCAGTAAAAAAAATGATTTAATAATCAAATATTTTTTTTTTGGAGAAGACATTCGAAGAAGAATGTGTATTGAAGAAGTATTAGTAAATTTACGCAATAGTCTTTATATATAACCTTTTTTATATGGATTATTAAAAATAATTGATGGGTAAAGATATCACGATGTTGTCAAATGATTATTTGTAATTGAGAATATACAAAGCTATATTAATGGTGTCTATCAATAAAAATTAAGTGTGAAAATGAATAATTATTGTATACACATTTTTTTATGCACTCAATATCTTTAGTTTGAGATTTACAAAAAAAAACTTTATATTCATGTAGTACAAAAAAACTTGGTGCAGGCATGGCATGGCATGTTTTGAAAAATAAAAATAAAACTTTTCACCCATTGATATCTACAACATTTTTTTATAATTGGTTAATATAAAAAAAACACTGTGCTAATTGCTGATAGCTTAAAGAGTTTTCATCAACTGGTAAAAAGGGTTAAAGAGGTCAGCAATTTTTATGGTTTAAAAATGAACCTCCAGAAAACAAGACTTTTACTGAACATACATAATTTTGAGAACACAAAAAATATATTATAACCAGTAGAAAATTTTTTTTTGAAAAAAGTAAGCCACCCAACAGGAAACAATCGTGTATCTCTCGGGTTTCGCGCCCATTGGCCCCGCGTGTCCGCTTCTGAAACCGTGGGTAGCAATTTAAAATCCTGTATCTAACAAATTCACATGTTATTTTTTCATTATCCATGTATGTATGTTTACATACCATGAAACTATTAAATTGACTAAATGATTGACAACCATTAATCCTAGAATATTTTTAACAAACCTAAATAATAATAATTGTATAAGAAACCATTTCAATAACATTCTATGTACGTATAAAAAATACACAACATACAATACAATTAAATTATTTGAAACTCATTTTATAATGTAACTATCACATTGTTCTATGGATCTTCACCTCGTCAATTAATATAAAGAAATACAGGTTTCACAACATTACAAAAATAAATTATTATTTCAAAATATTTAAAAATTAGAATTATATTGCATGTATTGAATTGAAAATACTTCACACCATGTGGCAAAATAGCTTTCATAATATTTTTTAATTGAACTTTCCGCACAGAGCTGTCAATTGATAGTTTTATATCAGAATAATAAATTGTTTGCGTCTTTCAATAGAAGTGTTAAAAGCAAAATATTTTATTTTTCATTAATTCAATCAACTGTTTCGAAATAAATCTTCAATATTCATAACCAATGACTAAAATTTCTTGTAAGGTACCTAAGTAACATTCCATACAAAACTAAGTGGTTATTATTATCATTCACACAGTAAAATTAGTAACATTATTGTTTCGCTCATGGAAAGACTTGTTATGTTTTATGTAAGTATGCATCCATAATAATTGTCATTTGAAAGTGCGAGCTATTTGACGGACTTATGAGACGTATACTTTCCTTCCTTGTGTGGTCGTGCGAGTTTGTATTAAATAAGTTATTATTTTTGAAAAATATGTTTTAAAATTGTCTATTGTCACAACGTGGTCTGGCGGTACAAACATACGGGGTGTGAGAATACACAGTTAAGAAGTAGGTGATTTCTTAATTATGATTAATTTTCGTTATTTTTCAAGAATAATGAAAAAGTTTTTTAATTATTATTCAGTAACATTTTTGTTTGTTTAAAATTATTATCCGTAGCGTGAAAATATTTCTATGTGTCAGCAAAGTGTCGCCCGTCTGATGAATTTGACACACGATTGGACAGGTGTCTTGCGGAGTAATATTTTAATTTTAAATAGTCACGGAATATATTAAAAAAGTACATATTATAATATTGTAGGTGTGTATAAAATGAGATAATTATTTGTTTGCCTTGGTTTATAAAATAACCTCTGAAAATTAAAAAAACAATAAATCTTCTCTGTTCTGGCAGAACACACTAACTGAAGAATACTCGTTTTGAGTAATTTGACTTTGAAGTTGTTAAAATGTTTGAAATGGTCTATCATGTGAATTTATTAAGTAATCGTAAAAAGGATGACTTTAAAATAAAGACTGTTTATTTATTAAAAAGGTTTCCAGACGGTAAAGTTTGAAATAAGGAAAATTTTGGTATAACTAACTCAATATGTCATTTCGAATTAGTGTCTTCTACCAGAACAGTGATGAAATATACATATATCAAAAAAATATTCACATAAACAGAATATAAAATATCGTTTAAAAGACTCATATTATTATATTGGTTTCTTTCACATGATGTTTGTTAAAAAACAATTTTCTCATCGCTTTCATTAAATCTTCACACCCACTGTAGTTGTATTATATTTACACATAATAATTGAATAATCGTCTTAGTTTTTGATATTTTTTTATTAAAATTAAAACACTCATCAGATCAATACTAACTTACGTATTAGATTGCAGGATCTTATTTTAAAAGTATAACAAGGTGGAAATTAAAAATGCGAGATTCAAGAAGGATATTTGGAGCTATGTGTGAAGCGAGCTGTAACAAGAAGCCGTGAATTTTGAGCTTTACAATAATGTATGTATCGTCTTACATTTAAAATAAGAAAGTCAGTTGGGCAATGCAATATTATAAAAGATACTTAAACACAAAGCAAAAACTAGAGTAGTGATCTTATGGAGAGTAAGTTTATTTATGTTTGTTTATAGTTTGGCTGTTTATAAAAATATAAATAGTAGAGTTTAGGATAGCGTATGATGGTTACAGTAGAAACAATAAAGAGGAGACATGTCATTGAGGTAGTCTAGCTAGACCTATAATATGCGTGCAAATGATAATGATGAATATGAAATATATAAACCATCAAAAATACAGTAAATTTCGATCGAATGTTTAAGATTCATGTGTAATTAATATTGAGTTTTTTTCAAACTTAAATTTCACTAAATAAACATCTTGAAATGCATTTTGCATTCATTATACTTAGTATTTGAAGTGATTATCGTATCAATTTGATGACGACTTTATTTTAAAGGTTCTATTGAGAACAGAGACTCTTCAATTAATTACTTTTAATTTTTACTCAAATTATCTTTTTTGTATGATAAAATTGGTGTTTTGTATAACATAATTAATACAGGTTTTTGAAAAATACACAATTTAAAAAAAATTTAGAAACATAGATACATATTAAAAAAATTTTAGATAAAAATATACTCAAAAAAACTTAGGACTTTAAAAAAAGTATATTTCTAAGATTTCTCAATAAAAATAACCATACATTCCGTACGTATAATTTGTACCTATAGAATAAAAATGATTTTTTGTTATATTTTTGAGATTCTTATTTTTTATTTAATTATAAATAAATTTTAATTGTTACAAAACATCCAACTTTTTGTATACTTTACTAATTTTCCAATCCAGTATAGTATAGTACTTACATAATATAATACACTCTCTTGCATAATAGGTACTATACACTCAATCTAACATGCAATTCGTATTATAAGTAGGTATATTGATTTATTATGAAAAGCTTTTCTATCATACTCATCACTATATTGTCGGCAGCTTCAAATCACAGGGTTTTTAGCAATGGCTCGTTATTATATTTAGGAACCGGTTGTAATGTCAATCATTTATCGTTATAATCATGCATAAGTTGTGCAAACTTTTACATGTCAATAGTTAGTATTGATCTCACTAACAATGGTACATATTATTGAAAAAGCTAATGAACTGACACGCATATGTACATATATTTTTGAGCTTCTTATAATGCATTAGCAGTTTGACCCCTATGATTAAAATGCGTGTCTATAATATTTATTTCAATCATTTATAATATTGGTAATTGTACGTAGTACGTCACGTTTTAATAATAATTATACTCAGCCCACATATGGATATTAAAATAGTATGTTGTGCAATACGTAGGCATCAAATATACTCAATAATTATTAATCGGCCTTTCATTTCATTAGTATAGTTTAAAATCCACGAATTTATGATTATAACCGACTTCCAGAATTAATTTTATAATATTTTTAAAATGATGTGTCGGTATCCAAAACATTGGTCAAATGGAATGAGTAAATTGCTTATATACATCTGTTAACAAAATTTACCCCCTGTAAATGTATTGTTATAGTACTGGTAATTTACATTTAATTATAAACAACTAGCTATATATTTGAAAATAATAGTATTTCTTTTACAATATCCTCTATGTAATTAACCTGTCTACATATGTGTGATTATTTATTTTATGTGAAGATTTAAATTTATACTGAGCTATTTATTTTTTTTACGTTTTGAATAGGTTTTTATGCGAATTTTCAAATCAAAAAATATTACTATCTATGTTTGACTTTACCACGAAACATTTTTTTTACGATACACGGATTACTTTATAATTCTAAAAAAATATTTAGAACATATAAATAATTATAAAACATATTATTAAGATTCTTAAAGATTTTATCCTTATACTGTTATTCAAACCCTTTTCTATGATTTTTTATAATTTTTATATTTCTGAGCTTTTCCAAAATTATATTTTTTTATGTATAAGAATATTATGATACATAAACTTGTGAATGCCTAATATGTTATAAATTGAAAGTAATAACTTAACTCATTTAGTGCTAACACCACGACTGGCGCGTTTGGAGTGCTTGGCCATTAGATATAATTAACGTGTTATTTAAATGTGGCAATTAAAAGTTCAGCAGTGATTACTTATATTATGTTATTTATTAAGCAATTTTTAATGTTCACTACGTACACACTCAATTATAATTAATGAAAAAACGTATAAAATATAAAAATAATTAAAAAATAATAAGCCCTAGTTAAAACAATTAATTATTAGGTGATCTCTCAGTTATTTATACCAGGATTCGATATTACAAATAGGCAACTATATATTTCAAAATTTAAAAAATAGGCTATTTTTTTATTAAAAGCCCAATTAAATGTTTAAATTGAACGTCATCCTCAGTAACCAATCGCAAGAATAATCTAAGAGAATATTATCAAAATGACATCAGTTCAAAGATCAAAGTAGAAAACATGTCATGTCTTACATGCAAGATTTAATTTTAAAGATACGTTTTATCTTTCAAACCGAAACAATGGATAATTACAATAATATATTCAAACTATAATTTGATCGTGATGTTACGAATATATTTATAAACTAATAAATCACACAGTCACTCAATCGTATTATGCTAATTTCAAAGATTATTGAGGTGATAACCTTTTGTAAGTATGAACTGTAACTTGCATGTTAAATGTTACGGTAAATAAAATTAGCATTTTAGCGATATTGTAGGGTAGAAAGCTTTATCTCTGTTTTCAAGCTTATATTATTGAGACATATTATATTCATATTTGATTGTTATCCATTTTTTTTAATATGACATTTCAGATAATAGGTATCTTAAACTTTTACTAATAAAAAATATGATTGCCGAAACAATTTGATACATATATTTAAGAGAATAAAAACCTAGATAAATAAGATGTATATTTTATTCTTTTGGCTCAAATAAAAAAGAAAGACATAGGTTATCAAAGAATAATAATAAATGAAAGCAGGCACATATTGAGTTAATTATAAAACAACGATAAGTAGATCCCTGTGAACGTTTTAATGTATCGAAAAAGATTATCCTTCACTACTAGATGGTGCTGTACGGTTTTGAAAACTGCTTAATCCAGTAACAACGATAAGCAAAACAAAGAAAGCGGATGTTAGTGGTGTGAGCTTGTCATCCAGTAACATAAATCAATTAAATAAGGGTATAAAAATGAAGATTCTACGAAGTCTATAAGTATTGAAGTCTATAATTTCTATATTAGGTAATTATATAATATCAATAAATAAAAAAATGTATTTTCCTGTAAAAATATTTGATTCAACCTTTAATTAAATGAACTATTCCAGTGACGATTTAGGTGGCCATTCGATATAATGAGCATGCTATTTAAATGTCGTAATTAAAAATTATTTATCTAGTCAGCTGTCAATGTGTTAAATACCTATTGTAATATTAATTAAATAAACGACAAAATGTTTTGAAAACTCTCAGAATTAAAATAAATTATCTTTGAATCATTGCGGCCCTCGTAGTCTAGTGCGTAAGGTACACGCCTTTTACCCGGGGGGGCAGGTTCGATCATGGGTGAGGTTAAAATATATTTACATAATCTAATATATAAGTCAAGCCTAGAGTAATTGGGCTCCACGGTTTCTTGTGGTGATAAAGGTGATAAAGAAACAAATTAAAAAAAAAATATCAAATAACCAATATATTTTACTTATGTTTTAATTAAATATCTTATTGTTTTACCCGTTTCGGTTGTTGTTGTTGCTGCTGTTGTTGTGCTAATGCCGCGATAGCATTGCCTCCATTCCTGTTGCTAACTGAACGCCTCTTGCTCGAGTCTAAATTACTGAGAGATTGGCCAAAACCAAGCTCATCACCAACGCTGAAACCTGAAAATAAGAATAATACACCATGGGTTAATAATAATCTAAAATTCATAATATATATTTTTTAAATTTGGAATCTTTTTATGCATTTGAATCTTTTCCCTGACTGAAAAGACGTGCAACATGGCAATACTCAGTGATAAGTTTGATTAAGGGATATTAAAAAAAATAATAAATATATTATTTTGGGAGTAGATATTATCTATCTATAGTATTTGAATAAACCTTATATTTATTTATTAGAAAGAGTATTATAGCATTACAGCTAATGATCAATGCGCCATAAAACATAATTAAGTACAAAATTATAAGTAGTCATAAATGAATAAAAAAGACTTAATTACGAATAACAACCAATATAAGACACAAAATATGAAGAGAAAGTTAGTTCGTATATGTTAATATTTAAATTAAATAAATTATAAAAACAATTACAAATTTAACTCTACAAATATTATGTAGTTTTAAAAATCAGCCCTTTTGGTGCGGTCCTATCATCACATCTGTCCTGCTATGGGGTGAAGATTGCTGATGAGTTACAAGTGATTTTGGCAGGACAATACAAATTAACACTTGCCAGTATAGACAGATTGTATAATATGAACCGTCAAAAAAGAAGAAAAATGCCTTAAAATAGCAATGGATTGATAGCATACCCAGAAGAAAACTAGTTGGAAAATTGTTTTAATTCCCATTATCATAAGGAAAGAATCCGTATGTACTTAGTATAAAAAAATAATAAAACCTATTATAGCTTTAAACATATGTATTCATTTCATATTTTTAATACCTACTTCAACGAACATGGAGATAAAGATGGTAAAAATGTAGAATTTAATTTAGCGGATTTAAGTAAAATTATTTATAAATCAATTTCTGAGACTGTGGATAGTGAATTCGATTATACTTAAAGCTAAACTTCAGCTGAGGCACGGTCTAAAACGATCGTGACTACGCGTCTAAAACGACGCGTGACGAACAAAACATAATTTGTCATAAAAATTCAACATGCGTCCAATAATGTTATATTTTCTGTTATTTAATTAATAATAATAATAATATATTCATTGACATGTTTTCTTTTTCAAGTAAATACGGAACATTTTTTTAGTCATTTTCACACGATTTAAGAATTAATTCCTCCCACGCCATCCCAAAACAAATTGACGTGCTGACAGGTCGACTATCGCTCTCCGACTGGCAACGCATGCAAAATTACGTCCCACGTATTGCTGAAAATTATTTGCCGTTTCACTGAAGTATGCTCTTAATTTAAATCTAGTGCATCGACTCAATATAATGAGCGAATAGCTAACAACCAGTTTTCGTAAAAATGGAAACCTTGTCGCTATATGGCTTATCTCCACCCCAGATTGTAAAAACACATAACATGAAATTATACAATTATAATGATTTTCAAATTTCAAAATGTTCGATCCCAAGATCATAACATGAATAATAACAGATTTTTAATTTAACTAGAAATTGATGTTTGCCACTTGCTAAGCCTGTTAAGTCCATACTTTTGATCAAAATACATGCACATTGAAAAAACTAGCATCGATTTTTTTGCCTAGACCTAGGATTCGAACCCGGGACCCACGAGTTTATAAGACACGTTACTGCTTAGCGTTGTGATAAAAATGTTCTTATCATTTTCCATACATAAATAGATACACGATATTAATGCTGACAACTTTCATTTTGATGTTCTCTTTTTACTAAATATAAATTAAGGCTTTACCTACACAATATAATATGTTATACCTATCATAATAATATAGCAAGCAAATAACAAATAGGTATGTAAGTAATAAAATACACAATTCCATACGATATTTAATAATTCGTTTGGCATGTAATATTCTTTATATTATTGTCGTATTCCTAATGAAAATATAATATATTGTGTAATTTAAGACATAAGTAATAAATTAGATTCTAAGGCTAATAGCTTTCTTTATTACATTTTTTCATTGTATACTTCGTACATAATGTCATTGTAGATATATCGTAGTATGTAGATAGATCATTATGTATATGATTAAATTTCATTCATAAAATAATTTAATATAAAGGAGAGTAAACTAAATAAATTGATGTAAACCTCAAAATACCGTATTATTATAAATACATGACGTTCTGTGAGTATTTTCATTATAAACCTGATAATATGACACGCTACATTAAGTATATAATATGTGTTTAACGTAAATAGAGATACTTGTTGAAACAACATACATTTTGGAGAGCTGTTTCGCGGTTACAGTTTGCGATTTCATGGTCGCATGAGTTAAAAGCATGTCAAATAATATGGTCGTGCTTCATCGATGCGTATTTAATCAGTGACATACAACAGCTGTTCAAAAATAGCTGTTGTAGCTTCCCTAATTTAAGTTCAAAGTGGTTTTAAGTAATAGGTTAAGGTATTTTTCAATGAACGGTAGCAATATAAAGTACACAAAGACCTCTAGTACTGACAAATTTCAAAGCAAAAAAAAAAAGATTTTTTACTAAAAAAAAGTGTATCCTTATGCATTTTTACAACGTTTGTATTATCTCGTATTCTTGTTTGTCCGGTGGTTGTTTGTCCAGTGCAAATCTTGTAATCGATTTTTAACTAATTTACCGACTAACTAGACATTTGAAACTTTTATAATACATCAGAACACGATGCCAACGCATTCTTTTAATACTTTTAGCCATCTTTAAGCAGAATTGAATTCATTTTCAGTTAATTCCGTTTTGTATGGAAAGTTATTTCAGAAAAATCCGTAAAAAGTAAAAGACTATTGTTGGTTGCTAAGATGGTGGTCCTAGCAACTAAATTATTAATATATACGTGAGTTACTATGGAAATCAAAATGAAATGTCAAAATGACATTTCAGAATTCTATATTAAAATTGTTTGTTTATTTTTTATTTACTTCATATCAAGTACAAGTTTAAGGATATTGAGCATAATAATTCAACAGAAAATTTAAAAACGTGTATAAAAAGTTCTTTATATCTTGTAATTATTTGTATATACATATTGCATTTGTATAATTTACTGCTGTACATACGTATATACTTTATGCAATGTTTGTTCGTATATTTGGAGGCCCTTTTAGTGTACGTATAATTGTATATGCTCACAGTGACCGATTGGTAACGTGTCGGCTTATAATGCGGTGGCTCTCTGGATCAAATCTCGGGTCTGGAAAATTTACTTGTAGTTTTTTCAATCTACGTTTAAGTAGATCTAACAGGTTGAGTAAGTAGCTACTGTCTATGTCTCGTGACAACAAGAACCTGTTAATTCAATTTCCGCTTTGTGTAATGTAAATACCTAAAAACCCTAAATAATGAAAATATATTTGTAAGGTTCTGAATCAAATTTATCACTTTATGCGCTACAAGGAATACCATGACTATATTATAATATAATATATTATAAATTACATTTTATCAATTAAATGGCACTATTTTTCAAGTCCACTGTCCAAAACTACTTGCAAAATTGATGTTTATGCATAAACAAGTTATTTAATTTACAACATATCATTATGACGTATTAATTTATGGTGGAATGAAAAAGAGAAAAACCATGAACTGGAGAACCTTTTTTTAAAGCCTACAATGAGAGGAAAGAATGCCATATAGTAAGATATTGCAGATTCTTAGCGGATGGGTAACCAGCGAAAGCAGCCTAGAGATAGACTATAAAAGAAATGTGGAGGAAGCTATACTCCGCTCTTGAATTAAGCGCGAAGAAAGAGGGGAAAAAGAAAGCTATTTAATATATTATGTCCAAGTCTTATAAACTTTATAGATGGAAAATGTACATTTTCTACTGGAAATCAATAAATGAACTTTAATTTATGCAAAATTAGCATAGGTATAATGTCCAGAAGGTAATTGATGTTAGAATGCTCGCTACATGTTCTTCGTTCTTTTCTTTAATAAACATGTGTGTTTAAATTCAACTGGTAACCTAATTAGTCGGACAATAATTTCCTGACAGCCAATTCTTAAATAATATTGCATTAAGGAAATACAAAGTATTTTTCAATACATACCGTTTATCGGACGAAATTTAATAAAGTTGGATATTTTTGGTAGGTTAGTTTAAACAACTTGTCAAAATTGTACGGAATATGTATATGCCATTAATATTCCATATTTATTTTTATCATAAAGCACATTTATTATAAAATGTAACCAATAATGAATATTATAGTAAACGTCTTTGTTTAAAATTGAAAATAAGACCATATCTTACTATAGATCTTACATACTTACGTAATTTGAAAGCACATCAGATATCAAACCGAATACAGTAGATGCGGGTTCGCATCCCACTAAGCATAGTATTTTGTAAAAGATTTGTTTTCTATTTGGTGTTTTAAAATTATTTATATTCAATTATTATAAGTGTTAACATTCTCAAATCCAATGAATTATTTGTTGATGAAAACAAATATATTATGTACCTACTTACTCTCTATTCAAATTTAAAATTTAGTGGTATTTTTTGAGAAATTGTGAAATATTCTGTAATCTATATTTGCCATGATTTATGTTTTTTATATGATACCATATATATATATAATATGGTTAAATATATTAATAACTCAAGGTGTATTTTTTGTTATATGATCATGAAAGAATAATGATGTCTAAGATGAAAAAGAAATGACATCTATAATAATGGCGTAAAGGTATACCAGGGAACTCAGAAATAATGGGAACTGAAATACATAACGGGTAAGGAGTAGCCGGCAACCGATCTCGAGTGCGGAAGAATACGGGATAAATACTTGTCAAGAATACGTCATACGTCGAATACTGACAACTGCTCTCGGTTTATGCATTGACGCTCAGTCGATATTGGTGTATTGCACACACTATTGCACGTCCGTAATGCGTAGCTTATTTTTGTAGGACACACACATTAAAAGCCCTGCGTCAAAATTTAGTGTATAGAATATAGCTTATCGAATTCTATTTATTACTCTGTTATGTGAGCTATACCTTTTTAATATACGCAGGTATCTAGTTTATTTTAAACAGTGTATGCAATCGTGAGTCTATAAAGCTTCATAACTACTTATCCATATTATTACTAATATAACATTCCAACAGATTAACTAGATATTAAAATATGTATTATTATCTGTCAATATTTACAACACAAGAATAAAATACATTATTGACGGAGCCAATGATTGTGCATAATAAATCGAGTAGATGTGATTATTGCTTTTAATACCTTGTTTTACTATTTACTACTTGGTTAAAGAAACACTGTACACATATTATATACTACATCTAATTTTCTTGTTATTGCTATGTTTATTCTTAATCTATAAATTGCCAACACGATTCTTCATTGAAACTTGTATCTTAGTAGCAATTTATTGTTATAAAATTACTATGAGAAAACAAATAACCAACGTTAAAACATATTATGATAGAATACATATTAATAGAACAATAACGCAAGCTCGATAAAATTTTTAATTAAACTAACAATATTTAAAATGAATATGATACACAACGATTTAAAAAAAAGTATATATTATATCGTCACCTTGATACTACAACTAGATACCTTGTGAGGGCTATGATCATTCATTGTTATCATGTGTGTGAACATTGCCGACTCAAGTAGAAAGCCGATACATTCACAACGACTGGTCCTACTTTTTCCGCCCCTCCCGTTGTTGTCGATGGATGATCTGTCATTGTCTGTCATTGTTCTATAGAGTGCTCATACTGACGCGTCTATCGTGTTCACACAGGGAATGGTTTGATTTGGATAGATGAGTGACATGATAAATAATACACTAGCATTTAGACACCTTCTACAAATGTAATGCATAGATCAATCTTACATATTTTTTGGAAATAGATATTACCACCGGTTTTTGTGTGAAGGACTAGTCTGACTTTTACAGCTGATGAATAACAGGAATGTATGTTATTTATTAATAACACTGATAGTTAATATATTTGATGTGAGATTTTTTTATTAATTCAATTTAAAACGAGAAAGGGCGAATTAATATGTCAAGCAATCTGGAATCTGATTTTGACAGCTGAAAAGTGGACCACTCGGTGCTTGTGCAAAAAGTTATGCTCAGGTTCTATAAATCTAAAGATGGCGGTGGTGTGAATCATTTCACTGCTGGCTGAAAGCCTGTTCAAGCAGAATGTATTTTTTTGGGTATAACCACATACATCACACGCCTCTAATTATTTTTTTATCCAATTACATATTGTCACTTCAATACTATAACTAGACAACTCTGATTTAGTCATTGTTGGGAAAATGAAATTTAAACCTTACTTGATTAACCTAAATTTAGGCTAAAATTATTATTTGAAATAAAAATGAAAAATTGTGTTCGTCTAATTGGGAACAATTAAATAATGTTCAGTTGTATTAAAAAAATATTGTAGTTATATTATGTTCTTTATTTAATGCATTTATGGTTTCAAAGTTATCAAATATTTTTAAACACAAAATTAATATAGCTCCCATTAACTTCTGACTAGATTATTCTACAGTGGCACGATGGATACGGCAAAATCGACTCGCAGTCAAATGATACCAATACCCATGTGAATCGCCCATGCTTCCACTGTATAATAATTTTCCTATACAAATCATCAATATTATTATGTTACACATAATAAATATTGTCAATCGCATGAATATAGACAATTTTAATTTTAATTTTAAACTGGAACATAAATTATACAATTCTGAGGTAAAAAATGTATGTCTATTTAGTGCGGTGAAATTTGATCTTTGGCGTGACGTCGTTTTGATTTTCTGTCTATCAATAATCTTTATCAATAGTATTACGATTTTTTCAGTACAGATCCAGTATTTATAGAGTAATTATTGTATTGATAATGATTTTGAAAAAATAGGGAGCGGACTCATTATTTTTTTTTAAATAACAACCTTGCACTATTTTATTTAGCACTACACCACACTGGTTTATATTATTATTAAAAATAATATTAAAAAAAAATGTATTAAGTATTATTTTTAATTGTGTTCTATCCAACTTTTGTAAGAGGGATACAAATAGTAAATAGATACACAAATCAAAAAACAATTCGTTGATTTGAATATAGATACATGATAGTATCATTATAATTATGAACAAAATACATATTGTGGAATATTATCAGATACTCTTCTCTTGAACGCAGCATATGGCTAGCACACAATACTAATTACATTGCTTTAGTGTTGTTAATGAATCACCTTAATCGTCGCGTGAAGCAGTTATATTCCGGACGATGCACTTGTAATACAATAATTGTTTAATATACATACATATTATTATCATAGTACGTCGAGTCGAAATCGTGATTTTATGCTAGAGTGACCTCAACAACTTACTTAGCAAGGACGTCTCGCCTTTCTATTAAAATTAATTATACTCAGGCCGGTCAAACAACGTACTGTGTATCACTCCCTGGTATTGGACTTACGCGCTTTTACTTGTCATAATAATAATTAATTATTGAAGATCTTGTTTTGATTTATTTTGTATGGATTGTGTGGGAAATTTTGTTCCTAATAGCCTTACAAGGAATTATATTTTAATTCAAATTTGATCATGGTTTAAGATAATATCGATTCTTAATTGAATTACTAAGGCATGATGCACGTTTTGGTAATTATTATATTAAAAAAACATAATATAAAAGTTTCCTTACCACGATTCTTATATACTATGAATGTATTCAAAACAATAATAATAACCTTTATCTTCTTTACAAAAGTTGTTTTTTTATAAAATATACTTTAATTGAAATGAGGATCTAATAAAAAATGCAGGGCTTCAAACCAGAACTGAACCGAAAACCGGAAAAAAACGTTATTTTTGTCGGAACGAAAACCGGAAATGAACCGGGAAAAAAATCGTTTTTTCGGTACATGTTCAAACAAGCGCGTTAGCATGAACTTACTCCCCACTTCGGTCGTCGTTCAGTTGTCGTGACGCACTTCGACATAATTCTCATAATTTATAATATATTATTTTTTTAAATTATGGCTACGGCCGTGTGGTGCATCATAATCATTGGTTTCGGAGCGTGGCACCAGGCTATCATACAAGTACCACAAAATGTTTAAAACTATCGTAAAAATTAAATTTTAATACGGATAAAAACATTTCAAAATTAATCACTCAGAGCTGAACCAAAAATCTAATACCGGAAAATCCGTTATTTTTTCGGAACAAAAACCGGAATCGGGCCTATATATATTTTTTTTTACTTGAACCGGAAAGAAAACCGGTTCGAAGCCCTGGAAAATTGTTCCATTAATCGTCATTTAGAGTTTAGACTACTTAAATTAGTTGGGTTGCATTGTACACTTAATAATTAGGATACTGCATACAAATTGTATCGAATGGGGAAGGCAGAAAAGAGCATGTTGAAATTCACACGTAGAAATGGTGTTAAAAACTATGATCCCATACATTATGATAGCATAGTTAAAGCCAAATAATTAAAATCTGAATAAAACTGACTGAAAAATTATATTATAACAAAAACAAGACACAAATTTATCACATCCTATTTTATTTAAAAAAAAAAAAAAAAAAAAAACTTTTTCTTTGTTTTATACTGGTCTGTAAGTCAATATAAAAAAGGTACCTACATAACGATCGTATTAGGTTTTTTTTACATTGTGTTAATTTGCTCAGATTAAACTAACGTCCAATTCATTTATCTTTATTTCTAGAACAACTCAAATGTATTGCTTATTTTAAACCATATTAAAAAATATAATCACTAAAGCATTTTTACAGTCGGAAGCCAACAGCGGTGGAGTGAGGTTGTACAACTTCGCTTGCGTATTCGGGACGCTATTCGCCTGGTTACTCGCGAACGGTTATAAATACGGGATACAACAAAAATAATATTGTTTGTAAATGAATTTGACAATAAACTCAACATGTGTGGTCCCATGTGATTTTGACAATCAGTGCCAGTGCTTGAGAAAAAGTGAAAAATATTTATTGTTGCACGGATAGTGCACTTTGTGCGGGGAGTGCGTCAAACGCTGTGAAGCGAGGGGTTGTCCACACTGTTTTTTGTTCACACTGTTGCGCGAATTCCAAGACCGCGTGAACGGCAAAAGCAATAAAATGGAAAACACCACGATGGAAGTGAATGAAACCAAAAAAACGAAAAAGAAAAGAAACGATGATGAAGAGGAAGTGGTTGGAGAAAAAGAAGAAGAATGGCAGACGGTGACCTCTGGAAAAAAACCCAGAAGAGACTCTGGGGTCACTCCAAAGGGAAACCAAAACATCGTCATGATAGCGACGGGAAGTAAAATTCCATTAAAATTGAAAATAGCGCAGATGCTGCATAAGGCAGGAGTAAAAGTACAGAAAATTTACAATAAAAATTTAAAGACGTACATCCAAGTAGAAGACGAAAAAGAAGCAGATAAAGTGAAACAAGCTGGAGAACTCAAAGATCTCGGTTTTGTGACCAAAGAGAATGACTCCTGCTCTTATGGAGTAATAAGAAAAGTCGATATTGATATGGACCTCCAAGAACTGCAAATGGAAATCAAAAGTGATGCAAAAGTAATCAACCTTAAGAGGTTGACAAGAAAAGGTGATACAGGAGAGCTGACAAAGACCTCGTCAGTCAGTATTAAATTTGGGGAGAAAATATTGCCGAGAACAATTTACATATATGGAGTCTCTTTTGCTGTAGAACCGTATGTATTCAGGGTTATGCAATGCTACAAATGCTGGCGATATGGGCATATCGCGAACAATTGCGGACGTACAGTAGAAACGTGCCCTAAGTGTGGTGAAAACCACAAAACCTGCGAAAAAAATGAGGAAATTACGTGCATCAATTGCAAAGGTAACCACGCGGCAAACAGCCAAAAATGCCCAAAGTGGCAAGAGGAAAAGAATTGCAAAGAAGCAATGAAAAAAATGAACATACCTTTCAAGGAAGCAAAAAAAAATATGTTAAATAATAGCTATGCTGACATATTAAAACAAAAAAAAATCGTAGGAAGAGATGAAAGCGAAACAATTCAAAAAACTAAGGAAAACAAAAAGAAAGAAGAAGCGGTGGTAGAAGCTTCAGGCTCAACAATAATATCTACAGGTAGTAGCGTAAAGCCTACAAAAAATAAGAAAAATTCAAAGGGGAAGACAGAGGTTAACGCGATGGGAGAAATTATGAAAGTCTTGCTGAAAGGGGGAGACTGGCAGCAGATCATTAAACAACTAATAATTAAAGCAGTGGACTGGGTATGCAAACAATTCAAAGAAGGACACTTAAAGGAAATTCTAGGGGAGGTTCTGGAGCAAAATGGATAATAAAAAACAAATTAGGATTTTACAATGGAATGCCAGAAGTATGAAGCAAAAAAAGGATGATATAGAACTCTACTTAATAAGACAAAAAATTTCAATAGCATTAATCTCAGAGACTTGGCTGAGGTCTGAATTAGACTATCTGAAATTCAATGATTACACGATGTATCGAAAATACAGAAGGGATGGATACGGAGGAGAGCGATTCTGGTGCATAAAACACTGGCGTCTAAAGAAGAAAGAAAGAAAGACGGAAGAGCTAGACAAAATAATTATAAAGCCATTTAACAGAATAGGAGTGAGGACCTGATCGAAGGATCCCCTTCTAGAAGAGAAGAGGCGATATGACAGCGAGTCGCAGTCAAAGCCTCGGTAAAATCACAAAAAAAAAAAAAAAAAAGCATTTTTATATAAATAATAATTAAGTTGTCCGCGTTTTTTTATAATGCCAAAATCTTAGATTTATATACCTTATTAGTATTTAAATAAAATGTATTTATTATTTACTTGACAAACAATCGATGTTTTATCTTAAATAAAATCTAATAAACAAATCAAAACCACTGTACACTATAAATGTTTCCAATAAGTTTGAGTAGGTATTGTGACTAGCGATTATCATTTCTGATAGCTTCAATAATAATAATTATGATACATAATCATCTTATATAAATCTATTTCAATATAATATTAAATATGTACTTGTGTGATTATTTGAGTTAGTATTTACTTATAAATGCGTTAAAATACAGTTGTATTACATAATATATAATAAATAAGTGGTACTACTTTAATTATAATAAACTTTTTAATAGTGCATCACATTTGAAAGCACTTATTATATGCAAACAAGCAAAATTTAAAGAATAAACTTTCTTTTCGATTGGTTAATGATTATTTCTGCATTCTGATCTGCATTATTTAATCTTTATTTGCAACTCGAATTAATATAAATAATTTGGCTATGGAAAAAAAATTTCACACGTCAAACTATGCATAGAAATAGATACATTAGTGATGCATAAACTGTATTATATGTGTCCTTTATTATACTGTTATACCTATAATATACCCACTAGAAACAATCACATTTGAAAAAAATACGACGCCCGGCGGGATTTGAACCCGTATATCCACTAGTATCGCGCTAATATGCTTTAACCAATTAAACTACTGGCCTCCTACTTAATTACGATAATTTTAACTAGTAGGTCTTACATGAATTGCTTATCAAATTATAAATTCCCTGTTTACCCTGAAGAATTTTCAAGTAATATATGTTCAATATATTATAGAATGTTATATTCTCCGATTTTGTGAATTATTCGTCGAATAAAAGATGTGGTTTTCATATTTTTTTTTCAAACCGTGTACTTCAGTTAGTTCGATATTTTTCACATCTTCTTTTAACGACTAGTGCGGCCTTATTATTAAAACTAAAAGTTAATTTGTGCCCCGAAAGTTTATAAAGATTGCCAACCCTTATTGACTTCACAGTCCGAAGTGGATTTTGGCCACCGTACGGAGAGGTTTCTTATCCGATATTTGTTAACTAGTTGCTCGAACTATTGCATCTATGCTCAAAATGCCTATTCCAAGCTCAGTAATCAAATCTTTTACCTACAATAAAAACAAAGTGTTATCGCTGACCCCCATTTTAACCATTTTTAACTATTACTAAACTTGACGTTTACATCAATTTTCGTTACGAGAAAAAATAACTAAATACCATTCATTAAGAAATCAAAAGGCCAATGAAATTATTAAAATAATAATGCTAATGTCTTCATATCATAACCATAATAATTGAGTCTGCCTAATGACTATCTGAAATGACTTATTTTTTGAAATCTCTAGTCAGCATAACACTATTTTGCTATATGAACATTTTATACGTCAACAATTGAAAACCATATTTAAGCTTCATGGTGTTACGCTCTACTTCATCCTGATATACCAGACATTTTGATTTCTATAAAATTATGTATTTCTCTTTGGACCGTAACTAATTTTTTTGATATGTGGAAAAAATGTGCTGACCAAAATGAGATCTTTTTAGTAAAAAAAATCTTGTTGTTAAATATTGTCAACTATAAATAATTGGCAAACACGCATTTACTATCAAATAAGATTGCTACAATACAAATAGTAATGATATACCAAAAAAATAACAAGATAAAAAATATAGACACAAAAATAAGTTGAAAACGAATTATTTTTAATCCATTTGTATTCGTAGGTCCTAGGTATAGAACTTAATTTAGACATTACATATTATCTGGGTACCATTCAGTGTTCCCAAATAAGCATTTTTCTTGTCAAATCTAGCATTTTTGATTATTCATCTAGCTTGCAAAATTCACTTCTGGTATGTGGTGTTAAATTTAGCGTTTTTTGATATCAACTTCTCATAAAAAAGCCAGAATATTTGCGAAAAAACAACATGCCTTAAAACAGTCTTCTGATTTTCAAACAAAAGATTCTAAAAGTGGTATTTAGATAGACCATGGTGCATACATCGCTACCACGAAGTCTACAAGGAATTTGAAAAACCAATCAAATCCAAACCATAAATTTTTTTCGACTAAACTGGGCCTAAACAAATGGAAGGTCCTGAAAGTTTTTGATGTGAAATTGCAAACCCATCTGGGCAAGGAGTCTTGGAAGACTCAAATTTCGTTGGTTGGGTGGCTTGACTCAGGATGCAGAGCAATTGGATCCCCAGATTGGAGGAGGATTGCTGAGAATAGACCAAACTGGGTAAGATAACTCGAGGAGGTCAGGGTCTTCCCTAGATGTTGCGCCACGAATAATGATGAACATTATGTTGTTTTTTAATTGTGTAATATCTATTTTTCTCTATTATTATTATCTTTTGAGAGCAGAGTTTTGAGAAGTTTGTTTGGGGCTATTAAAGAAAGAATCATTTTGGAGATCAAGATATAATGAAAAGATGTACATACTGTATGAGGGCGAAAAGATCACGTGGCATATAAAAATGCAGGGACTGCACTGGATCAACCACGTGCATAGAATGCCGGAGGATATATTGGAGAGACGGGCTATGTATATAACCCCCGATGGAAAGAGAAGACCTGGACGGCCGAAATTGAGATGACTGGACTGTGCCACGAGAGACTTAAAAATGCTCGATTGTGTCGGTGCTGGATCGCCCAGGATGGAGGAAGTTTTTGAAGGAGTCAAGACCCACCAAGGTTTGCAATGCCATAAATGATGATGATGTTGTTTTTCTAAGTAATAAAATCATAATAATATTTTTATTTATTCTGGCATAGCATTCTCTGTTTTCCAAGAATTATTGTTTTTTATTAACAGTTCTTCATCTATTTCCCAGCTACTAAAACATGTCACAATGGTTAGAATTAATATAAGTACTCATATATCTGTCTCAGCACGAAAACATAAGAAAACACTATTATCTATATAAAAATCTGCGAGAAACATTTAATAAAATGAACATGTAAAGAGATTTCATTACCCTAATTACTATTGACGAATGAAACTTCTTTTGTGCAATAACATTAATAATTGGATTTTAATTGAAACTCAGCAGCAATAATAATTATTGTGTGAGAGAATGACAAGTGTCGGATATATTTCAGAATACTTTTATATCTAATAAAGTGTGTCAAGTTCTTTGATCATTATATATTTATAAATTTGCTACTATCAGAAGTTTTTTGACTATATTATTAAGCTTCTTAATTGTCTGTAATGTTGATTCGATGATTTAGCAAACTATGACATCCAAATTATCTGGGTATCATTATGAAAGGTTTTATTATTTAGCGTAAATTATCTATAAAACCATTGTGTAACCCAGTAAGTAACATGTATGTTGTCATCTGTTTGATTTGAAAGTTACTTATATGAAAGTATGCAATATACGTTAATATTTTTTATTAACCCTAATGGATGATAAATTTTAATAATATGACAGTTTGTATTCACTATAATATACATTTGACTTAGATAGACCTTAAACAACTAATAAATTATTATTTGTGATAAAAATCCAAAATTGACATAATGTGGCAGTTTTTTTATAATTCGGCTTTATTTTACCGTATTATAAATATAGCGTACTTCAAAATATATATTGTTTTATATTGATTTATGGTCGTATCTTTATTTTATATTAACCAATATTTATGGTATCATCCGGGAGCTCTGGGTTCGATACCTGGTGAGGATACGATATATTAATGTGATTTTTTCAATGTTTGGGTGTTTGTGATTGTTCAAAATTACTAACAACAACCTTATACGTAAAATCAAGGACATGGTTGTTTATAATTACAAAAAAAAAATATTTTTATTTTAATCCATCTCCATGTACTAGGGTCAAATACACAAATGTTAGTCCAGACAAACAGATATAGTGACAGATTTATTTTACATGCAAAAATAATATAAAGAAATACAAGACATTCATTTAAATGCATATTTCCATACGTATCATTTTAATAGTAAATTATATATATTAAGTGTAGGTACATACTATTATAGATACTAACATGTTTTTTTCAAAAGATATTTGAAATATTAGTTGAATTAATTAATTATTTAATGTTGTTTTGTGTCATTGTCTATTACAATATTTTTAAAATCAAATAATGTGATTATAGATAACATATATTATGTTAAATAGTTTTATAATGAATGCTTCTAATATCAATTAAATGATTATGATATAAGAAGCCAGTAATTTTCGACAATCTAATCTTAGCAATTAAGCATGTATACAATTTAAATTGTTATTTCAATACCAAATATTGATATTGAAACTATTTTCATATTATATAAAAAAACTCATGGAAAATTTTCAATGGCATATGCATTACTATAAAAACATAATATATTTTTAACTCTGTATCATTTTTTTTTAATAAATCATTTAAAAAGTAAAAATATGTAGACTTATAATGGTTTCATAAAAATATATGTATAATAGAGTTTAGGTGAGACGAAATTCAAACATGTTATTTTATAATAATATATTTGAATCAGTATTACTTAACTCACAAATAAAACTATGGTCTTCAGTCAAATTATGATACAAGTAATAATTTTCAATATATACACTTTCACCAAGTTTACTGAGATCTAAGATTTCTTAAATATAAATAATTATTGAAATAATGATAATACTTACTGATTTTATGGTTAATTAGGTTAAGTACCTAGTAAGTTTTTCACTATTTCAAGAGATAAATTAATGTTTCAAACTCTTCTAATAATTTAAAACCAGTTTTTCACATATAATAAATTGACCAAATGCCATTTTTGTATTGTATATAATAAAAGAAAAATTGTCATATTATTCAGCTATAAAAAACATATTATACAAAAGATAGAAAGGTGAAAGGTGAAAATAGTGCAAAGGATATAATGAAAAATGTTTTTTTTTGGATACATATTGATAATCATTAATATAATTTCAATCATAGTGATTTGTTAGTAGTCCAAAAATATTCATTAATAGTTAAAGCTGAAGAATATAATAGAAATAAATAAATAATAAAACATAGCAAAGAAAGTAAACTCATATCTGAAAACAATTGATAATGAGTATACAATAATAAGCACAATAAAATAAGCAGTTCAGTAGAAAAAAGATTTTCCGTAATATGTACATATATAATACAATTGTTCGTTTATATTTATAATATATTTTATTAGTATTCATTTTTATGTGCTATTTTTATTTAATTTTATTTACCCAAGCCAAAATGCGCCTTAACGCCCCCTAAGTTCCTCACTCGAAAGAGTCCAGATTTTTTGAAAGCACAGTCCAATGTAAACCCGTAGTCTGAAGCGAAAACACACGTGGCCTGCGATCGATCTGGAACAATATAACGCGGGCTTTTAGTGATTGCTTCTATGAGCTTTAAGCTTGTAATGATTGGGTGAAATTATGGTATTTGATGTGTGTGTAATGTAAACTAACTCTTTATTTTTGTATACGTGTGTTGTTTTAAAAGTACATGTAGTTAGAATGTCGAGGTTTAGATTTTTCTTTAAACTCTTCTTACTGTATTTTTATTATTATAACAAATATATTATTACAAATTTATTTATTTTTACTATTTTGTTTATTTAAAAAATAAACGTTGTAAAAATCACGATGGTTTTAAATAACTTATTTTTTTAAATTCGGTTGCTAAAACTTAAGGTAGATTATTTTATGAATAATTTACCGGAATTTTGAATAATTCTTGAGAAATATTTTAATATCATTTCATACTTTTATCTAACATTTTGGCCGAATGCGTGTTATAATAATTATAGGTATAGTAAAAATAATACTTTATGCGTGAGTCCAATAGCCTTTAAATAAAGGTACCTACGTGAATTACATTTTAATTTACTTCATAATAAGTTCTAGATCGTGTATTATTTGAAGTCAATCACGAGGGAATATGTTCAAATGATATTTTGTTTCATAACTACTTATACTATACTTATGAATGTTTTTAATGTAGTATCTTTATTCAACCTGTCCACTTTTAAAAACGTAAATATATAAATACATTATAGATAGTATAATATTATTTAATTATGGTTTCTTAAAACATGTTTTTTCACTACTAACTTTGAATCAATTTCAATTTATTGTAGTCATTTTATGCTAAAACTAATACTCATTTATTTTTCAAGTGCACTGACTTATCTGATAAAATTCATGTGGAGGAACAGTTCTCATGTAAATAATCAAAGAAAATGGTTATAATTTATTTTAATATTTATGATTATCAACAAACGATATAATTTACAATTATATTAAGTAAAGAAAACGCTCTATTATATAAATAAACTTTCAAAGAAATTATATTTTGTTGAATTCATTAAACGGTTGATATGTTAAAAAGAATCTGAATATTCTTCTAAAGAGTCGATATTGTATTATAAATATAACAAAAATAAACTACTCTACATTCTCAAATACAAGCTCTTGGCCAGATAATAAATAAACTGACCTATTACAAAAATTTCATTTCAGGCGAGTCATATAGTATTATGTATAATATAATATCATTATCTTCTAATAACTTTGATTATTTACGATATATATTATGTAGGTTACCTTGCAAATTGTGTCAACATATAATTTCATTAATCTTACGTACGTCTTATTCCATTTTTACATTAAAAATTATGTATTGCTCACTTTATATTCGTATAGGTTAGAAGTTAATTCTATATTATGTCATTGGATAGAAGTATATTTTCTTTTTTTTCTTGTCTGATATCTATTTCATGAACATCTATCAACATTGAACTGTTGTGCCCTCTTTCTAAAATCGTGACTTTTAATAATAAAAACTGTGCGTTCTCTGCATTGCACAACAATTATTATTTAACGTACTCATTGGATTCATAAATTTTCATCAAGTAGCACTTTAATGATAAGATTATACAAAATTCAATGAAGTTTTTTTTTTTACTTTTTTTTATTTGAAAGGAAACGCGATGTACAAATAATATACGTACATTTTTAAATTACATATTATGAATTTAATACACCTTTCAACATTAATAACTAAAAAATAAGACAAAAAACTCTGTTTCAAAATCATCAATATTTGAAAATTAGAAAACGCCAAACAGATAAATAATAAAACTACTACTTTTTTTAATATACAACATTTCACAACGTTTACCGTAACTACATAGATAATCATCAATACAAAGGAATTGATACTAAATGACTATCTAACGTTAGTCTTGAATAATAAAAAAATACTTTAATTACGGTACGTAGTAACCACCATATGCAATAAATTTTATAATGCCGATTGTTTTATTTGTCCGTTTTTAAATTAGACATTAGGTTTTAAAGCCACTAAACGACTACAGGACCACCGAACTAACTCTCTGGATCGATGAATTTACGAATATCAATAGACATACGTGGAGGAAAATAGCAAGGGATCGAAAAAATGGGGTAGCTAGTATAGGCCTTCGCCTAGCAGTGGAGTGGCTCCTGGCTGATTTTGATTATACATATTAAACACAATGCAAGCAAACTAGCGACGTCTATAATAACTCCAGAAATTTTTGCACTAAGTATAGTTTTTGGCATTCAAAATATATGAAAAATGCTAGCGTCATCCAGTGACAATATTAATATTGTCACACATTGATGATTTAATACAAAATATTATATTCTGTGTAGAAAGAATTTCGCGCTCTCAGATAATAAATATGTGATAATATTTGCTTCTTTTAGAGTATAATATCAATTGTATTTATTTATTAAAAAATTTCACAATATTGCACTATCATTGCATGTACTTTGGTCTAGTGCGTAGAGTGGTCATCTAAATGGTGATGGTCAAAACATGCATATTATTTTGGAATGTATGTTTAATACAGTACAAGTCCTTAATGAGTTAGTACAGTTAAGCGAACGACTAAAAACCATTAATCGTAAAAAAAACAATTTATACAATATTCACTAAAGCATCCAAAACTTTTCAACGATTTTCGAAAGATTAGTAAAATCGTATCCAACAAATGAATTTAGATTAACCACATCAGAAAATTTTTGATACAAAGCAAAAAGGTTATTTAAAAGATCCTAGTTACGTCGGTAGGATGGTGTGTGCCAGACCCCACCTTAAGGTCAACGTATATATGAATATTTTTCGTTACGAATCGTTTACTTTCTAACGATATACGGTGCTTGCCACTGCTAACTATTTTATAATGTCAAATTATTGTGAAAGTGCTATACAAAAATTATAGTCAATATGAACAATGACGAGTTGTTGAACGAAAGTGAAATTACATTTTTGATAGTATTTTAAACACATTAAGTGAAGATTACGAATTAAATCAAGTTCGTTTTTTTATTTATTTTATATTATATAGCGTGATAAAATAATACAAAGTACTTTTTATAAAACACTTAAATTAATAGAAAACAGTTCATCATTGCAGAACATCTTCAATCAACTTTTGATCGCATGATGTAAATAATAACCATCTGCAACACGCAAATAGAGGCATTATTTTACTACTTGTATTTTTTTAACAGTTATTTGTTCGGTACTTACTTTACTCCATTTTTTATACGCCACTGATTTCATCTATAATGTATTGCGGAGTGTAGCAAAAAAGAATCAATTTCAGAATAAAATTAAGTGGCAATCCATTAACTTATTATTAAATTTTGTTATATTTAATCAGTTTAGACCATGGCCGAGCGGCTTATAATGTCATGGGTCCCAGATTCGAATCCTGAGTCTGGAAAATACACAGGTTATTTGTCAATTTGTGCTTGGAGTTCTGACTCTAGTATGAACCTAATAGATTGAGCAAGTGGATAACATCTATTTCTTGTAAAAAAAATCTGTTAATACAACCTCTTCTCTGTGGAGGCACATATGATTCATTAAGGATCTAACATGGTAAAGTATGTAAGTAAGATGTAATAAAATACAATAGAAATAAATAAATTAAATTAAAAACCACAGTACTTATATTGCTTTAAATTAATATACAATAAGTCATTACTGTCGTGACTTATTATTTTAAATCATAATAATTACATAAATAAAATATAAAAAATTTCGTCGCCTATAAAGTTATCTAATGTTCCCTCTAATTATTATGTGTTGCAAGTGTATGAAAAAAACCTAAACGTCTATTATAAAAAAGCGAATTGAGATGTTATACAGTTTCTAGATATACGAAAACTTTCTATATACGGTCATTCATTCCTATAATTTTAGAAAAAAATGCTTTATACCGAATAATAACATTCACAAACTTTACATAGTTTTTTCACTTGATTTAGCTATGCGCGGCAATTTTTTTACACGAGTTTTCTCACTTAAAAAGGAACATTCAATAGCTGCATAATATATCTATGCACATGACGGGTTGATATAGAGCTTTTTATTTCTCGAGCTTTTTAGTTGTTCAAGAAATATTATTATTTCATCCAGCAATATTTTTTGAATTTCTTTAGTCTTTAAAGATTCCATTTCGGATCACTAGGTCTTTTTTGTTTCAAATTCTTTTTGTCAATTGTTTACTTATTTTTCCTTGGAACAATTTCTCGAGAATTCTCGAGACGATAAATCTCGATCACAACTTCTAGGTGGATATGGGGTAACATTTTATTTCGCTTACTTCATATAATTGAGTATGGATGCGTAGTCTAATTAACGCGATAAATCAATACAGACTTTCAAAAAAAATCTTCATTAAAAAATCATACATTTTCTAATGAACGAATTATCTTTAATATGAAAATAATTATTTATCGAATTTTACGTTGCGAGATTTATACTTAGGCTTAGTTGCTGTACGCATCATGATAACAAAAATGTTGCGAAGTTTTTAATAAATACCGTAGAGTCATTAATTTCATTCTGATTACATTTAAATCTCTTGTTTCTAATTCTATTTGTAACTTTTTTTATATTGGGTTCAATAGTATTTTACCGCCTTGTTATTTATTAATACATATTCAAGGACATACATTCTATCTTCGACTTGTAGGTGTTATACATTATGTTGTTTATCGTCAAATCGAATATAAAAACTTTTTGTTCTCATTAGAGAGGATTAATATTAATTTTATTATCAATCAGTTTAATTTTTCAATGTATTTAATATCTTACTTGATATACGTATCTATAATTTAATGTTATAAATAATTATTTCATGTGATTGACCATTTAATATTCTAATATTAATACTATCGATCGAGGGTAGATATTTGATGGAATTTGAATTTAAATTTTGTACTATTCCATTTAAATCTGTTTTATGTTATTCAGGTTTCATCTATCAGCTGACTGTTAATAAAATTGTTCATTAGCTAATGGTGGGTATGCGTAGTATCTGAAGATGTCAAAAAACGATACCCCGGATGCAAAAAATATTCAAATAGAAAAGTACAATCGAATTCAAAATATGATAATAAAATAATACCGTTCAAAGTTTAGTAGGTACCGTAATCTTATAAACACATCGTGTCCTTCTAATACCTGATAAGTATCTATACTAGCCTATTGGGTGTATACCATAGCATAAATAATGTGAAGTAAATAATAATATTTCACATGTATACTGGGAGTGTCTATGTCTGAATATATTTTTAAATGTAAAGTTGTGAATGGCGTACATTGGATTGTGAAAATTATTATTGTCACTTCAGGTAAACTTAGATAAAAAAAAAGAAATTTACTTTCGTCTAAAATTAGCTTTAAATCTTAACTGATCGAAATCTAAAAGTCAGGCGGACTTGAATAATCACAGTAAATAGAATATTAATTAGTATATGGTTTATTATATATAATATTAGCCTCTAAATCTTGCCTCCGAATTCCGTACCAGTGGGTCTATTCTATGCTTATCGACCGCTAAAGTGATAAATATTATCAAACTTAGGGTAGGTTTGTATCAAAATATTAGCACTTATTGTAACAATTACACGAAGCTGGTTTTTATTGTTGCAATAAGTGCGATATTTTAACAGCACCTATCTTGCTGCTGTTAAAATATCGCTTAAAAGACCCACTGAATCATATTTACATGTTTTTTTGTTAAATGGGCGTTTGGATACGAATCTTAGTTATAATTAATAGTGGCTAACAACTTATTAAAGAAATTTCAATCTGTATAAATACTCTTTCTAAGAGCAAACGTCATAATTTACCTAAATATTAAAAAAAAAAAGATAATTTTTAAACGAACCTTTGTAAATATTTTAACAATTCTCTAATCTTACTTACGTTTAAATATTTTTATTGATAATATCTACCAGTGGCGAAGAGTGACTTTTGAAAAGAGGTAGACTGTGGATTAACCACGCTTGTCAGATATATTTACGGGTAATAAGAAGATAACCCAATATTACTACTTATTGGGTTACCAATGTTATTATTACTCTCTATAGGATTTACAAAGACACACCAGCTGGCACTCGACCTCTTGGCCGCCCTCGACGGAGATGGGCGGACAACATTCAAACGGATGCGGAAAGGCTGGGGATAGTCAACTGGGAAGAGAGAGCGCTGGACAGAGATGCCTGGAGAAACGTTGTGCAGTCGGCCATGGACCTGAACGGCCCCTAGCGCCAGTTTAATAATAATAACTACTGATGAATAGGTAGGTACCTAAATCGATGAAATTTCAAAAGCTCAATTAGTTTGATATAATTAGTTTGTAAATAAGCAATTAGTTTGAATTATATATTTTCCTAAACATTTATAAACGTAACATACCTACGCTCAAAATATATTACCTATCATCTTTGAAAATATCCGTTGTTGTGTATAAATGTTCCATAACAATTTATAATTTAACCCGTAAAACTAGACATTTTAAAATACTTCTATATTTAATACACATACTTTGGTATAAATAACTGATACATAAAAATCGTAAGATAAATTATTTTATATTTTTAACAATCAATATTTATATGTGATTGAATCCCATAGAAATTATTTTTTAAATTATCTTATTAATAATTATTTTGAATAAATGTGCCCTAGGGATCTAAGTGCAAACTAAACAACTTATGATTTCGCAATAAAAAGCCAGATAGTAGTTGGCGCTATGAGACTGAAGTCATACAAAACAGATCTGGAAAAGGGGTCAACTTAATTCATAATACAGTTGAATCCAGGCGGCGCTAGTATTGGTATAAATGGTTATAAACCTTAATAAATAAAATAAAATTTCTAAATTCTGACGATAGATGACTCTAAATTGGATGGATTTTTCTGTGTACTTGTTTATTTTTTAAATTAAATTAGTTACTTGAAGATCTATTTTTCTTAGAAGGTAGGCTTTAAATAATCGCCTACTATGGAGCCTTCGCCACTGATATCTACTGCCATGCACTATTAATGTGTTTATTAAAATATATTATGTTATATTAAATTATTTTTGATAAATCCATCGAATTGTAAAATTTACATAACGGCAAAATTAATGGCATAATAAATATGACAAAAAACAATGTTCAACAAAAGAAAATTGTTCATTAACACTCTGCAAGAGATTTTCTTTTTTGTTGACCTAGCCTCCAATGTTTTTTTTTTCAAAGTGCAGAATGGTCAAGGTGATATCATTACAAAGTCATTTGTCTAAATAAAAGACGAAATCTGTAATGACATCAATTATTGCGACACTTTTTCTTCGAAACAGATACAATAGCATTGGTAAAGTGCATTGACTAAAACAATTAAATTTTAATACTTTTTAAGGACTTTCCAACTCACAAAAACCAAATAAGATTAATAATTATTGCCATTTTAACGAATGCCACATGTTTATTTTCAATAATTATTATTTGGTCAAGTATAAAACAACATGACTTTAAAAATGCAAAAAATACATATACTTTAGAGTCTTTTTTTTAGCATGTTAGTGTGATACGATATATTTTATTTATATGTAGTACTATGTTTTTATTATCATGTCATAGATCATGAACATAGTTTATATTAGGGAGATTATTGTATATTATGTTACGCCGAATGTACGAAATTGACTATTACATGAAATGGTCAAAATTTTGCCTAAATCATGAAAAATGCAAATTAGGCAAAATATCTGCCAAGTGCGTGAGTTCGGCAGTTATTTTTCTGCCTAGTTCATGCATTGGGTAAATTAGATAGTAGTTCTACGGTGTTGCTTTTTGCAACTAAACCAAAGTGTCAAATGCTCATGCATTGGTCAAAATAGATGGTCGCGCTCCGGTGGTGTTTTTTGCAACTAATCAAACTAACCAAATGTGTCAAATGTCATTGATTATATAAAAATATACCAATCAATAACTACAATGCCGTTCATATCCATTAACTATGCTCAAAAAAAATCTAGAACTATAATATGATAACGGAAGAATTTTATTAAAAGGTATTTTCGCGATTTGATTCGTGCTTGGGTATCAATCGTGCAATGGTCGATTGTTTGTTTGTGATAGTATGATTTGATAGTTTGTCGACACTTGTTAGCTAACCTCAAAATGGACATTGTGTTGAATTCAGAATTAAAAAACCTAACCTAACGTAACCTAACCTAATAATAATAATATTATATTATGTCCAATTATAACTAATAAAACCATCCGTATTAAATTTACTTTTTCTACTGTCATGTTGACAGTTTAAGAATTCTACACCCTGGCAAATTCACGCACTCGGCAGATAATTTACCTAATTCATTAATAAGGCAACGGGCTTGACTATTACATGAATTAGGCTAAATTTTGCACATTTCATGTAATAGTCAATTTTGCACACTTGGCGTTACATATATACAAAATTTCTAATATTCGACCAATAAAAAGAAATGGTACACAAAAGAGAGATAAATAGTTGAATATAAGAATTTTGGCAAGACATCAATGATAAGAATAACGTTTTTGACAAAAACTTTAATTTAACACATTAAACTAATACGGTTCATTTTAAATAATACTAACATATTTTTTTAATACGAGTTCAAATTTATGTCTTATTCTTTGACACCCGATATATGTACCGCGATATACCACACCCGATAGAGACAGCCTATTCCCATCAATTATATGTTCCCTGGTTAAACAATTACAACAAGCAAAAATATTAATATTAGGTACTGACTTGGACAGTAATAAACATAATATTATATATCTAACAACTATAGTTGGTTTTTGAGAGCAGAGTTTTGAGAAGTTTGTTTGGGGCTGTTCAAAAAAGTGGCATTTTGGAGATCAGGGTATAATGAGGAGATGTGCACTACTTTATGGGGCCAAATAGATCACGTGGCGTATAAAAATGCAGAGACTGCGCTGGATCGACCACGTGCATAGAAAGCCAGAGGGTATACCGCCGAGGCGGGCTATATACGCAACCCCCGATAGCAAAACCTGGACGGTTCAAATTTTGATGTCTGGACTGCGCCACGGGAGATTTAAAAATGCTCAGTCAAATCAACTGGAAAGTGTCGGTGCTGGATCATCCAGTATAGAAGAAGTTTTTGAAGGAAGCCAAGACCAAGGGCTGTAGCTGCCATAAATGGTGATGAATATAATATATAGTAGGTATTTATAGTAGATATATTCTAATATATTTACATGAACTTCTGAATTCTTTTATTACTCTAGAATTCGGCACTAGTTATTAGCATAAAAATATTACTTGTATATGACTATTCGCTCTATAAATGTATATTAATTAAATAATTGTGTGTCTAGCTATACATCATTACATAATAAAAGAAAAATAAATTGATTCGCACTATCCATGGTTAATTCCATGGTTCATGGTAATATATCCAATATATCCAATATCCATGGTTCATGGTAAATTAATCATTTCACATAACGTTTCCGTGGTGTACGAATCTATCAATTTACATAATGTGATGCTTTTTATGATAAAAATATGTCTAAAACGATCAGATGTGATATTAAAATTATTATTAGTAAACTTTAAAACTATTATTAATAAATTAGTATTGCGTAGAAGAAAAGGAGTCGCATCTAAAAAGAGAGCCGATACATTATTTAAACACGCATTGCCGCCATGGCAGGTACGTCACTGATAAGTCTTATATATGCGACTACAGCGACTTCCAGTCATCGACGAGATCCTGTTGTCGGACAGTACGATAATTATTTCACCCATCGCCACTGCTTGTCATTATGTTCTGGAAGTGGGAGGAAACTAGATGAATAGTAGAAAATCCATGCCATGGATTCAAACAAATACATTACCACCGTATCGCTAACATATAGCAATAGACGCAACAAGATGGCAAATATAAACAAATCAGATAGTATCAATATGATAAGACAGACATTTACAGGAAATATTTTTTTAATATAATATGTCATATAGCTCAAAATTTGTTTTTGTTCATGTTACAATATTTTAAATACTGGTTTATACGTGTCTATTATAAAAAATCAATAAACAGTCTCTTTATTTTAAAAATGTATCGACATTTTTTTAATACAAACAAAGCATGTTGATATTCACTATAAGTACTTTAGAATTACTCGGTTGTCTTGATTTAAATAACCCTGAGCATTATTGGCTGCCAGTAAAAATAATTACATAACGTAATCAAATAATAATTTGCTGCAACATTACAAAAGATTTTGTGTTAATGGATACCATTTATGGAATTTAGGATATTTCGCAAGAACAAAACGGAAAATGGCTCACATATTAAAACTGTTATTTGAAGAGTTTACTCATATAACCAGTTTTAAAACTTGAATGCAATTGAATTAAAATACGATTATATTAGCTTTAGGTACTTGATACATGTATTTTGTGATCAAATAAGTCGCACAGTTAGGTCACAAGGCCGACTAACTGTCACCAAGCATGCACAAGACTTTAACCAGAATCTTATTCAATCTACTACTTAGATGTATAATAATTAATTGCTATGCCTTATAAAATCAAACACCATAAGTTATATCTATAAATCTTGGTGGATGTATATTAATATCTGTCAAGTTTAACAGTTCATGCTTATTATATTATTTTATAATGAATTAAATTTCCTGTCATAATATTTCAACGTAATACTCGTATTATGATTGTTTGTATATGATTTTTATTGTGCATTAATCATTAGTATTTTTATATATCAAAATCCAGTAGTAGAATAATTAATAATTAAAAGTCCGCCGCAATTCAAATTTTTATTTATTTTTTACGTGTAGTGAACATTACAAATTATTAATTTAAGGCATTCACAACATGACATTTAGAAAGAAAGAAATATTATTAAAACAGTATTTATATAAAAAAAAATAGATCAGTATTATAATATTAATACTATTAAAATATAATGGATTTAAGTTTTGTACTATTCCACTACTTTACTACTCAAATAGAATAGTACAAAACTTAAATCCATTATAATTTAAATTCAAATTCCATCAAGTATCTTCGGTCGATAGTATTTATATTGCAATAAATTTAATCAAAACTGAAGAATCTAAAAAATTATATATTTTTTTGAAATTATATACTTACATATTACGTTATTTTACAATGACTTTTAGTCAACTCAAAAGAAACGTTGTTCATTAGTATTTATACTAATCTAATATATTATATAATTAAACAAAATATTCATAACATCAGACTGTCTCACTATCACGTATTTTCTTTCTTTGTCGTCAACGAGTGAATGAAATAAAATTGTTATTATTAGCACATAATTGCATGGCAGTTACATTTTTTTACAACCGGTGTGCCGGCTCGTTGCCGCGAAAGTGTGATATGATTTCATGATTGAGAAAACAAAATGATGTAAAAAACTTATCTTTCTTTAATATTTCATCAATATTAACCGCTCGATTATCTTTAACAGTTTAATGCAGCGTTTCCCAAACGTAATATTAGATGAATAGATATTTCAGAGCCAGTTGTCGTCCAGCGTCGACAGCTTTAAATACCTGGGTGATTCATCACGGGAGATGACATTTTGCAGAGAGAGCTCGCTATCCGAATGGGAATGGCTGGAGTAACATTCAACTCGATGCGGAGTATCTGGGACTCACGATTGTACTGTCAACACCAAATGCCGCCTATTTGACGCTTGTATTCTGACGGTGCTGCTTTACGGTAGCAAATCATGGCACCTTACGAAGGCTCAGAGCAACCGTATACTGAATTTCGAAAACAGATGTTTGCGACGGATACTCTGATTTTAGGAGCAACGAGGAGATAAAAGAACGCACCAAGCAGCCTCTCATCACGCTTAGAGTGAAGAGGCGACGTTGGATCTGGCTCGGCCACGTGCTGCGAATGCCAGAAGATAATTTCAACCTGGCCTGCCTGTTCTTCAAACCGACCGAATTCCGGCGTCCTGGAAGGCCGCTAAATACTATCTATATAGAGTGTATTCGGCGGAGAGATGCTGGTTTAACCTGGAACGATGCGATAAGACTGGCGAGCGACAGGGATTCTTGGAGGCGCCTCGTGGTATCCATATGCTCCAAATAAGGGGCGCATATGGCCGAAAAAGATATTTCAGTATCATAATAATATGTTAGCTTATATTACTCTGATATGAACGTCTAAGAAAATTAGGCGAAGAACCGTGATATCCTAAAACCTCATAAGTAAAAATATTGGAAAACCGCACCATCATAAAAACTCGTCAAAGAACTGATATTCTCAATAAGTGTTTCACGCGATTTTAGTGTTCCACGCGATTTAAAAAAATATACTCAACGTGTTTGAGATGTACTATTAGCGGAGAATAAGTACTGTGCATTCTGTGGACAGCCATGCCTGTAAATGTCTTAATATTGGAAGAGTTTGGCAACAAAAACACTCATGGGCTTCACTTCTTCTGATACAATATTCTAGGAGTGATCCAGTCTGGAGTCTGGAGAGGAAGATAATTACTGGTGGCATGAAAATAAGGAGATCGTACTGGTAAGACTGAACTAAAGAAACTGAGCTGAAACAACCAGAAATCATTTAAGATAGGTAGTAGTAATTTTATTTGTATTAGTTATTGATAATTAAATATTTTTTTGTATAATCCTTAAATGAATTATTCAATAATTAAGAAATTTTATATAAAATGTAAATTAGTATTCAGCATCATAAAATGCATGTCTGAATTACAAACTAATCAAATCAGGTAATAAATATAGAAAATGTTATGTATTTAATACAATTTAAATTTAATATTTGCTGGCATCTCAGAATTTATGGTGTGTTGCCAAAGCTTACGCTTTTATATAAAAGTATACAATTGCTTTACTACGCCACTGGACTATTTATCCATATTAAGGAATACTTATATGTCGTTAACTGATTATCGTAAAGATATTAATATAACAATCACTGCGTAATATTTATTGGAGCTGTTCAACTGTAAATAAATCATACTTCCTGCGATATACAGACAAGAACTTACTATAAAACTAATTGACTTAACTATCTTGATTTGTCATACCTACTCATGGATGTGTTTAGGCGAGCTTATCTATTTATTGTATATGGTCACCATTATGAACAGTGTTTACATCACGCCATGTCCACGCTCAGCATTCCTCCCAAAACTATTAATTGATCTTTGCTTATAATGTGGAATATTTCTAGTGTTTTGATTTTCAGAAATACTGAAAAATATTTAGTAATTGCTAAATTATTACGTTCACACATCCAAGCAGAAAAGGTACAGAATTGTATTCATTGTCGTTGACGATACGATCTGCCATGATCCGGAATATTATTTCTGCAACAAAAAACTAGGTCACGACCCACCAAATGGGAAACGCTGGTATACAAAATGAAGAGCGATTTGTACGGATTAATAATTTGTTAATATTGTAAAGAAATAGGTATTTTCGTAAAAATATTTTCTGCGATTCGAAGAACTTCATTGTCACTATTGCCAGTGTACAATATACATGCTTTGTGAATTTTTCGTGCATGGTAAATCGAGATTCAATTTTATCATAATATTATTCTCAATTTCGTATTAAATGGAATATAGTTATATTAGAGACATCTAGTGATGGAATTTGGAAACACGCAAATAAACTTATTTTTTAAAGGTGTGTAATTAATAATAATAAATTATCATCATCGGCACTACAACTCAACTGAGTTTACTTTTTGAGATAGTGTTGCCAACCGTACTATAATTATAGTATCTGTACTATAATTTTGGTCCGCGTACTATGTACGGTATAAAACAGGTATAGTACGCCCAAAATAATATAATTTTTTATATCGGGAAAAATATCTAAAAAGTACTAATTTCCGTTCTATAAATTTGTGCAAAGTACTATAATTTCAAAATATAAGATGATTTGGAGAACTTGGAAAAAAAATCTCTTGACTTTGGTTTAAAACGAAATTTCTTGAATTCGTCGGTAAGCATTTTTGGTCGGAAGAGGTATCTAAATAAAAAGGGGTATCGGAGTTTCTCAAATTATCCGTTATTTTTTTTCTGAGGAACAAAAAAACCTAAACATTTTCAACAGATGACAACGCGTACTATATTTTTTCCCCAAATACTATAATTTTTAAGGTTCTGTACTGTAATTCCAATTTGAAAAAATGGCAACACTGTTTTGAGATACATATCAGTTTTGTCTGTCAAATCGTCAAGTATAGAATCATGCTTTAGTAACCCTACCTAATTATTACAATTTACTTTGAAAATCTGAAATCGAACTGGTAAAGTTCGGCGGAAATACGTGGCAGCGAACGACACAGGACCGAGAGAGTTGGAGAAAGCTTGGGGAGGCCTTCATCCAGCAGTGGATTGACCCCGGCTGATGATGACTTTGAAAATCATTCATCGATCACACGTTAAAAAGTATTGATATTTTCCTTTCAATAGCGACGTAAGTATATCATATTATTATTTAATATTTTGTTACTATATTATTATGTTAGTATACCTACTAACTTTTTATTTTTCTCAAAATTACATTGTACAGTTATTCGCGACGATCATTGATGGTCATCCTAAAACAATTTATGATTAAGTGGTGTACGAATGTTAGTTCAAAATCAATGCCGACGTATCGATCAAATTGGCTAATAACGATTGTTATAAATAATTTTCTGTACGTGAGCCACAAACGTTTTGTGACGTGCTATGACGTCACATAATAATACGGCATGGCGCGCAGTCATGTTAACATCCCGCTAAGGCTAGCGGGCCTATCTTACCCACTGACCCAGATATACTACACGGACCGCCACTGGACAGAACATGTTTATTTATATGAATTTAGTACGCCTTTGGAAACAGTGTATCGAAACCGTTTATTATTTCGTTTTGGTCAGTGTCATACCTAAATTAGCTATTACACATGTAAAGGTATGTTTACAGTATTTTAATACTATTAAATTACCTGTGCGCATCCCATACATTTCACGGCTTAAATCTACTATGCCTAATCTATTCGATATAGTAAATATATTCTCAGAATACATGTTTGCTACTTAGTCAAGTTTAATGAAAAATAAAAATGTAAAAATAATTATAAGTAGATAAGTACTTGTCAAATCTTCTATTATCGATGCCTTATATAACCAAGGAATTTTTAGACGCTATATAAACATCTTCAACGACATTTATAGTAATGTAACAGCAAGTGTAAAGCTTCATAAACCATCCTGTAGATTTTCAATTAGCAAGAGTGTCCGTCAAGGTGACACAATCTCACCCAACTATTTACATCCACTCTAGAAGATATATTTAGACGCATCGACTGGGCAAAAAGAGGAATCCTTTTCAACTGAGAATACCTCAGTCACCTGCGTTTTGCAGATGATATTGTTGTTTTCGCGAAAACTCAAGAAGAACTCCAGGCCATGATGCAAGAGCTCGCAAATAAAAGCTTGAAAGTAGGTTTAAAGGTTAATGAGTCAAAGACAAAAGTAATGACTAACCACTTCGCCGATCCAAAAGCGATCTTCATCAACGGCAATCAAATCGAGAGGATCAACAGCTATGTCTACCTCGGACAGCAAATGTCTGTAGATGGAGGCATAGATGACGAGATTGCTCGAAGAGCTAAGCTAGCATGGAGTGTATTCAGACGTTTAAGTAATATCTTCAAGAGCGACCTTCCAATATGCCAGAAGCGTAAAGTATTTAACCAATGTGTGCTACCAGTGCTAACGTATGCTTGCGAAACATGGACTCTCAACACACGAGGGATACAAAAATTGAGAGTTGCGCAACGTGGCATGGAAAGGTGCATGTTGGGCATAACGCGTAAGGACCGCAAAATAAACCAGTGGATAAGAAACCAAACAAGAGTGAGAGATGTGATAGTGGTCACCAAATGGATGAAATGGCGGTGGGCCAGACATATTGCACGGCGAACGGACAACCACTGGACGAATATAGTCATCCAGTGGTACCCGAGGGGCACTAAGGGCCACAGGGGCGCCGCAAAACCTGCTGGATTGACGAACTTGTCAGATTTGGTGGAAGTACGTGGCAGGGAAAAGCAATGAACCGAGAAGAGTGGAGGGAACTGGGGGAGGCCTTCATCCTGCAGTGGATCGACCCCGGCTGAAAATATATACTTGTCAAATATCCTGTGCTGCATTTTAGTTGCTGTATACGTAACGGCCTTGATCTCGTGCATGCACTAATGTGGATCGAAACGTACGCCCACCAATATGCGTCAAATCTTTTTTTTATTAATAGATCACTCCAAAATGTGAGAATTTTATATTATGCTCATTTAAACCCTAAAAACTAAAAAACAATTAACATAATATCGACTTCAGAAAGGAAAAGGGGCGTAAACCTTTAAACAATTAAAAAAGAACGAAATGACGTGGGAAAAACGACTTAACCATCATTTTAGTTAGTTTTTTTTTAATTAACTCTTTCACCAAATTATAAATTATCATGCACTTCAAGGTTATTTTGTATTTTAACTTTGACCGAAAACCATTACAAACACGTTTTTGTGCCTCCCGTAAAATTTTATTTGTGTGGATTACTCCCTTTTTTCCTTTCCACAGTCGATATATTATTCAGATATCTACTTATCAGTCATGGTAACTGTTTAGGTTAAGTAATCAGTGTTTTTAAATCCAAATGACGAAAATTGAAAAATGCATACAAATTGCACATCAACTCATATACGAATACGGCAGTTCACTTCAAGTCACTTCGCGCAATAATTAACAAGTGCCAAAGTAATATTAAAATTATTTTATTTTTTTCCCACTCATATAGACCCTCAAAACCATTTTCACTAACACGAAATCGTGAAATAAATTAAATGTCAGAGGCACCACGTAATGTGTACTTTTTTTATATCGTCACAACCATTTATACCGTATTTAAAGAACAAATCAACCGTTTTGAAATGGTACAATTATTTATCATAACTTATAGTAGTTTTAGTCTTTCCATAACCAGGCACTGTTATTTTCATCCATCTAGTAAATATTTTCGACCCTTAATTTTATTATAATCCGTGGTATGTAGTATGTACAAACGTATCAAAATATTTATATTCGATCTGAATAACAATTGAATCAAAATCAATTAATTCTACCATGAGATAATATAAAATTGGGGTAATGGTTTATGAATGTGGAGTGGTAAATGATCATAGCTTTTTAGATGTGGCTTTATTGATCAACTTTTTAAATGTCCCCCGGCCCGATTATATTATCAATAACGGGATATTAAGATTAGCAGATAATTTAAGAAAGCTGATAGCTGTTATATTATATAAGTAAGGTTTAATATCCTAGTACCATGTATCGTGCAATGAAATATTTGAGACATCAAAAGCCATAATACAAAAAGGTTAACTAGGCTGTGCAGTCTGAGAAGTGTTATCAATATTTGAGACGTTAGAGCACACATTTCCAACCCTTTTCGAGTCGTGGACTCATGACCCCATTTTATAGAAGCCTAGAGACCCGCGACCCCGATACATTGAAAAAATGTATTTTAATAGGGTAAAAAAACGTATCTAAAGTAGATTTTTCATTATAATATAATTTTAACTTAAGACATATTATTTTAATGCGATGGTTGAAATTTTAACTCCAAAACAACCAGCTTCAAAATTCGCGCTCGAGTTTTCGTTAATATCAACCGCATGTCATTCTCAACATTTAATCCGTTTCTTTTTTTGGTTTTCAAATAAAGAAGCGTTGAAAATCCACTCTTGCAGAGATACGTAGAAGCAAATGGTAGTAAAATTCGAAAGGCAAGCATGATTTGAGCATGGGTAAACATTTGGATATGACTGATACATAGCACACCAGAATTAATTCAAATTTTTTTCTTAAGTAGTATCTTCGTCAATTATCAGCAAATAATCCTGAAAAAAATATGTCATAATTATTATGGATAAGAAAAATACTTTCCCAGCACATTTTCCCACACAATTTTGGTTAGAACATGTCATACTAGGGTGCGATTTGATTCAAAATATTTTATTTATGTTTAATGTTTCAGTCGGCGACCCCACTTTGGGTCGCGCCCATTGATTGAGAATCCGTGCGTTAGAGAATCCATGTCCATGATACGAGATAGAAAGAATTACTAGAATTTAAAGGCCAACCTTCAATATAAGATAAATATAATGTTAATAAATAAATACATATTGGCAAGTTGGTTATAAAATACGTAAAACGAAACTAAAATTCATCATTAATTCGATAACAAATTCTACCTAAAAATGATAAGGAAGTAATGTAGCCTAGCCTCTTCTGCATATTAGCTATATTTTTGCGAAAATTAATAATTAAATAACTTAATCTAGAAATGATATATTATTATCACCTCTTTTCTAGATGTCTTCAATGTATATATTGTTAAGATTTTTAAACTTAATAAGTACTAACTGCATACAATTGGATCGACTAAGTTCTTTTGTATTATAGTCATAATTATATAGTTATGTTGTGAATGTCAAACAAAATAGCACGATATCACAAAATTCAGTTAAAGATTAAGAAGTAATATTTTTAAAACCTTATATAATTATATGGTCCCCATTGAGTTATCTGCCAAATACGTTATATTATAATTATAGTAAGGAAAATAAAATTAAGTGAAGTTTACTACATTATGAATGTTCCTGTAAAAAGGCACAATTTTTGAGTATAGATAAATTTGAGATACACTTAAACAAATGTTAAATAATATGTAATTTTCAATATTTACGTCAGTATCATAATGTCTTAAAGATTGACAAGTAAGCGTAACGCGCATTTAACATTGTCAACATATTATTATGAGGACACTCAACAAGCTTTACATTTATTGCATTTCATTAAGTCAAATACAAAAACTGGTTTCAATATTTTGTTATATGGCGGCTTACTTTCGCAGTTCTCATCTTATTATTAATCTAATATGTGATATAGGCAGCAAAATAATGTATCAGATTTGGTAACATTCTCAAAAACATTATAAATCGAGTTACCTACTTGTAGTATCGACTTGTCAATGTATATTATATTTTATGACACCGTACTGCTAAAAATAAATGAGGTGATCTCATTGGAAATACGTGTTATAAATTCTTTAACATGCCAACAAATAAATAAACAGCGATTCGTTACATTTTTATTTTTATATGACCCAATTTAAGTTTATATACTCGTATCCGATTTATTACTGGTTGTGAACCTTCAAAAAATGACTCGTACAATGATGAGCAATAGTTGCCCGTCACTGATACTAAGTTCGGTTCCAACATATTTCAACAAAATTGTTTTTGAGTTACATATCGAATACTTAACATGGCCGGAATTCTTTTTTTGTATTTTTTATCACCAAAGAAGAGAAAGTTTTTTTTAGTATCATTACAGTTTGAACTTCTAGCGGTTTATACAAATTAACATAATATATTTATAATATTCACTAAATCTCATTTAAAAAACTCGGTTTGCCATCACCAATATGACATTAGTTACAGAGTTTGTTATGCCGTTTCTAACATACAGTAAGGAAAAAATATTATTTAAGTATTTCATCATGGTAATTCTTCAGTTAAAACAACTATTATTATGTATAGTATTTATAATATGTCTTTGGTAGGCATTGAATATTAATATGCGCAGAAGTTTTGTCTCCGTGTACGCAGGAATTATGCTGATGTTATAGTTTTTATTGTTGAGTGTATTTGAGACGCCTAGGGTCATAACTCAAATTTTGCAATTTTGAATTTTTTATTTAAATATACGAAATGATTCTTAAGACATTAATCTATAAAAAAAAGAAACTTAGCTGGCTATCAAAAGTCACTTTAAACCATGTGCAAATCGTTGACAAGCAAAGTTGACTGTTGGTGTCATAACTCACATTTTTCAATGAATAATAACTTAACCTAACCTAACCAAACAAGGAGCTCTATTTCTCATAGTATGCTGTGTGTCTGCAGCCTTATAAGTATTATATATATTTGAAAATATATTTTAAATGGATTTACTCATTTTGTATTCAAGGGAGTTGAATATTTTTCTTCTAACTATAAAAAAACAGTGCTATGGTGGTTTTTTGTGATTAACTCAAAACTCGATTTTTGGAATATATGAGTTGTAACTCTAGGCAACTCATTTATATACTAGCTTATTGTATCGCCCATTCTCAGTGGACGCCTCTCAGATAATGTCTTGTTTCGTGACAAAACTATCAAACCTTACGGTAATGTGTTATGTTTACACCCGTAATTCTACTGTGCGGCATATTCTCGGTAAATGTCGAATCTCGATTTACTCAAAACTTAATAATTTACAATAACTTAGAACTCCCGTGATGATTTATTACAGATTCAAAATTGTTGTAAGTATATATTATATTATGCATATAACTAATAATAAAAAGTATATCGTTAAGGTTCAAAAAAGTTAATTGTACCTATATAATTATGAACATTGTAGACCTATTATCATATTGTTAGGCTGTGTCGACCAGTGTTTTTTTTTAATAATTTATTTTTATTTCTTACAATTCCATAAACCGGTTTGAATATCAATCATACATTTTTAATTGTTTACCCATCACCGTAAACTATAAATATATTTAACACTGTAGAAACATCAACTAAGTTGATATAACTGTAGCACATTTCAAGGACACTAGCTCGGTTAACGAATACTTCCGATAAATAAAATAATACAAATTATATTAATTTTTTCGGATTTGTTGTATTCACGGAAACCTTTTAAAAGACCGATTAATAATAATACGAATTTCTGCGAATTCAACAATTCTTAAGTAATTATTTTGAAACAATTATAATGAAATTTAAAATAAGATCACTAACAGTACCTAAATTATATTTAATATAATAAGATTTTTTATAGACTTTGTATTGGCAGTTCTATATTTTTAACTTCATATTAAATATGTGCTCTGTCATCATCATATATATATTAAGGTAGAAGTGAAACAATCACTTAAACATCCAGATTTCGATAAAATCACATATGTGTATTGTGACCTCACCGAAAATCAAACCCAGAGCCTCCGGATAAGAAACCAGTACCTTACACACTGTAAAACGAGGGTCGCCTATATCTATCTACCTGGGTAAAAAAAGTCATGAGTGATTTTTTCAATATTTTTTTTTGTTTAATTGTATCTAAGACGTAAAACTTAAAGGTTGAATGTGTTTCCGATCACCAAATCTTATATAAAGCCTATTAAAATTCTTCCACATTATGGAGCTTTATTTGCTCTCTCTCTCTCTCTCTCTCAGTAGAAATGGTCAAAGGCTCCTATCAATTTTATTTCGACAAAGAAAAATCAATATTCGTAATTCTAATATGTACTCGTAAATTGGTAGGAAGCATTATTTCTTGTGTAAATGTATAATAAACTTAATTAAATACTAATTAATTATTATTCTGAGGTTAATAACCTACAAAATTTTGCGTAATTTTTTCATCGATTTGACAGCAATATATTTTTTTAATTCATTGTGAATATTGGTACTTACTTATACAGTAAGCACTACCAAAATAAGTGTAAGGTTACCAAAATAAATATGTAGGCGTTGTTTGGGGTTACCGAAAACTTTAAAAGATTTTTTTTTTAATTACTATTAGGCTGTTATTTCCATACAGTTCACCGAACTATGTTTGTAAAAAGTAAGCTTGAGTCATTTAAATTAATGTGGGATGATATTTTGACGTATTGTAAATAAATAGAACATAACAAAATAACTTTCATTGAACGCAAAACGTGTGGGTTTTTGGCAGAAGTAATCGTTTGAACTTTATTATTTCAAACTCGTGGCATTGAGTGCTAAAATTTGCTAACACGGTACGATTGTATTTGGGCAACTAGGAAACAATGGCGGAAGTATAATGCTTCAGTTTGACGCCGCAAGACTGCGCTATTTCTTTCCGATTCAGTTTGGACAATTTGCTTTCACTTCAATGTAAGTTAGCATGATACTTAACATAGAAATTGTGCTAAATGGTAAAATAGCGTTAATTTTCAACCTAGTGATCAATACTTTAAAGATCTTTACAATAAATTTGGCGGTTACTTTGTAGTTATCCGTAACTACAATTTTTGATAAATGAGTTGCCTCGAGTAATAACTCACTTATTCCAAAAATTCAGTTTTGTGATAATCGAAAAAAACCACCAGAGCACTGTCTTTTGTAATTAGAAGAAAATTATTGAACTCCCTTGAATATTAATGAGTGAGTAAGTCGATTGTCATTATGTATTAAAAATATATATAATACACCAACTGCAGACACACATCATACTAAGCGAAATAGAGCTCCCTGATTGGTCAGAAAGGCCTTGATGACAGAACTCACATTATTCATTGAAAAATGTAAGTTATGACATCAACAGTCAACTTTGTCAATTATATTCACATGATTTAAAGTAACTTTTATAGCCACTATTTTTCTTAATAGATTAATGCCCTTAAAATCACTTGGTATATTATTTAACTCAAAAATGACAAAAATTGCAAAATGTGAGTTATAACTCTAGTTGACTCAAATACGTTGTAACCAAAATTTGGACAAATTAGTAATCAGTTAGTAATTATTAATGTAATTTATACTTTGATTAGGGCATGAAACTCGATTACCAAAATTAACGGAATTTTTGGAATATTTCAATATCTAAAAATAACTAATTAATTTCGTCGTAACTAAGTAGGACGTCCATGGCTAAATTATTGGTAAATCACATTGGCGCGAATCCAGTAGATGCGGATTTTTTTCAAAACTTTTTTTAGAAGGTATATATCTGAAGTACTTTCAAATTATGTATGTTTAATAAAAGAATATTACATTCTCAAATATTGTGAATCATTGAATAAAAATAATTATTCTATCATAATATAATAATCTAATAATATTTTGTCGGTGATTAATATAAATAATAAATAAATATTTAACATGGTTGTTATATTTTAATGATTTCTACGTAAAATTTATATTATTATTAAAGTACATACGAGTTAAAGTGTGTTGTTGTACATAGTTATATATTATGTAAATATAACAAATAAATAACCAAAGCGGTATTGACTATACACGTGTGCACCTATATGCCATGCAATTACTATTATACGTGATTCAAATCACCACAATACTTAACATCAATAATAACACTAGTTTGATAATATTATTTCGGTCATACTTTGTTATTAGAATTAGACCAACAACCGAATCGAGGTAAGTACCTTGTATTTGTATTTGAAATACCGTGGGAGATGAAATAATTTTTCAGGTCAAGTGCAAAGAAATGCCAATTATTATTCAATTTCCTAGAAAGGCAATAATTGCGACAATGGCGTTATGTTTATTCTGTATGGCCCATTTGCTTTTCTTTGTCAAACGAATAAGCGTGAGTTTTCATACTACTTACTTCATTTTTTTTTTAATTCTTTTTAAAATTGTAATTATGTTAGTTTCTATTTTATACCTAAAGATTTAAAAAAAAAGATACAATAATTTCAGTCTGTTGACTATTTACTCCAATAATAATAATCAAGTTTAATTCACTCGAATAGAAGAGGTTCTATTTTTAGAGGTATGGTATCATGAAATTTTCTTTTCGTAAATAATTTTATACATAATTAGTAGGTAAAACTGCTTTATTCCATCTACCATTATCTTAATGTTTAATAAAATACTAGTAGCTTTCATCCATACACTATGAGTACATGTATGTACTTATACATGTAAAACCTAATTTAAATGTATTAATAACTTTATATATACTTTTATAACAACAGTAACAACTTCCTTGAAGAAATTATCATCTCTAGTATCTAATTAAATTAATTTCTTTATTTAAATGCAGACACTGACATAACTTTTTAATTAAATTATCATTTAGATTAACAAAATCGACAACTCTACATATATACAAGTCATATATATGCCATAAATAACACGAAATTATTTACTTAGAAATATTTACCATAGTGTGTCATGTTTGTTAAAATGATTTTTACTCAATATGTTTCTATATTTTTTACATTTTATGTAATATAAAATTTCAGATTCATAATCTAATCATTGTAATGCATTTGGCGGAGATTTTGAAACAATTATAATCATAAAATAGTTTACACCTTATAAATAAATATAAAATATTGTGACATTTATTTTAATTTTAACATTATAAAAAATATATCACTTCTGTTGAGAAGTATTAATATTAATACATTAATAAATTAGTAAAAAATAAATACTAAGCATAGAAATGAATATTTAACGATCAGCTTAGTATAGTTAAGAATATATCAACTGTTAAGCCGCATTTAGACCAAGCTAGCAAATGTTTATTCTTCCCCCACTCCAGCAAAATACCTTTACTCGCTCAACAAAAAACGAGAGAATTTCGCTGGAGTGGGGTAAGAATAAACATTCCCTCGCTTGGTCTAAATGCGGCTTTATGATACTATTTAGTATTATTAAGCATATTATAACATTACTAATATTTTAGTATAGGTACATAATATGTTTTTTTTTTATATTTAAAGTGACCTACATTTGGATATAAAATGGAAAATCTTATCCACACATTTCTAGGAATTATTATCCTCTAAACAAGGTATATTGGTATGAAAATATTCTTGTCTCTTCTCCTATTAGATTGTTATTGAGTATCAAGTTTGTATATGAAATATATTTTTATGTTGGTAACATTTTGTTGCCTTCCACAACTCAGTTTTATAGTCTCATTTTCGATACAAAATTGCTTTTTTGCTGTTTTTTATGGTTTATGGGCATACTACCTAAAAATACAGCGTAAACTAATTTATGCACATAAGTAGACATAAACAAATTAAAAAAAATATTAACATATGCAATAAATAAATAGAACAGTTACAAATGCAATGCAAGATAGTACCTATACATAACATCATGGTATTATCTAATTGATCTGTGTTCGGCACTGCTACGGAATGTAGACAAAAGGAGATGGTAGTGAAACCCTTTTTCCCATTTGCAAATATATGATATTAAGGAAATATGAAGTCATATTATGTATAAACACAGTTTTTTTACTGCTGCTTTCCCCAGAGCAAATAACGCATGGCATAATTTACATTGTTTGAACGAGATACGGATTAATCAGCATGGCATTACCTATATTAAGTATATCAAATATTATTAATTATAATTATTTTTTTTAAATAAGCAGAGCATATTGGTATGTATCTAATAGACATTAATTAAGAGAGACTTTTACGGGGAATGATTGTTAAATTGAATCCATACTTTGTATCAGATACATATTGAAAATACAACATATAGTTTTCCCAGATAAGTATCAAACTGGCATCCAGAGATAAGAATGCTTTGCTACTATAGGGCAATGATATTATTCTTTGATTAAAACGTAGTAAATAAATTACAATGAGTAAATCAATTGCAACTTGTTAATTAATTACTTGAGTTAATCCGTATAAAAAAATCATAAATTGGTTATGCAATATCCTATGCATTTTGATGCATTGTATCTGTAGTGCATTAACAATATTGAATATGTATAAAACACGTAAATTAAGCACAGACAAATAGGCGCTAACATCCTCACAATAACACGTGTATCATACTTTGTGAAGAAAACAAATATTTGCATAACCTCAATACATCATTAATAATAATAATGTTATAAACCCACTGAAGAAACGGTAATCATATTGAGATTCACTAACAGTGAACTATGACAATAATTTAAATTAATAATATAATCATATTGTGTTTGCTGCCAAAAAAATGTTAACTTAATTAACTAAAACCTCATAAAAACAATCTATTTTTATATTTTGACATTACTAATCTAGGCAGATATATCAAATATAAATTTGAACTAAAGTATATATCCCCATTGTCAATTATTTTAATTATAGTTACAAATTGTATTTTAAATTTTGTTTTTACAGTGTTTTTGTCGACGATCTGTTAAAATCTTTAATGCGGCATTGTTGTCAAATTATTTTTTCAACATGCCAAGAGAGCCATAGGCTTAGATGAATAATATATTTAAATAAAATGAAATAATCAACTACATAAGAAAATTTTCCCTGAAAATTCAAATCATTATCAAATGCACTTCAAAATCGTCATTTAAAGTTAAGTAAATAGTGAGTAGGTACATTTAATTCTCTATTCATTTCCGGGAAAGGGCTAATTTATATGTTATTACATTTCCCACATCGTGTCTTTTTATCTGTCAAAATTGTACATCTGCTCTCAAGAAAATCTTATAAATATTTTGAATAGAAGTGATTTTGTTTGTCGCTGGTTTGCACAAGTCACAAGGATTATCAAGAAACATCAATTTATGACTTTCAAAAAACGAATACATAACTTATTTAGCTTATAAAAACCTATTATAAATAATTATTTTTATTTAAAATTCATTATGTAATTAATTTTAAATTAAACAGTGCATTTTTTTTGGTAAAAATATTATATTTAAATGGAAGGCATGAGTAAAACGTTTCAAACATATTTTATATAAATAACTATTGGAAATATCTTCGATGAAACCAAACTGTATTTTAAAATATTGTGTTTAGCTTATGCGAACATTAATTTACTAATACATAATATATTATCTATTCATTTGGGACACCAAAAAGTTTTCAATCACAAATCTATAACGTTCATCATTGATAGTTTCCGTGACACCATTTTTATTCTCAAAAAATATAGACCATCGACCGTTTTTGGGCAAATGTGACATCACTCGGTGAACTTTGGTAAGATGTATCTATGTATAATGAATTCTTCTTTGATTGTTAATCCCCCAACATTGTCCGTTTCGTTTCATGCTATGTTCATGAGGATCAAAGTAAATCACTGATTTTGATGATTTTTTTTCGCTACGATAGGACAACAGTTAAATTTGTTTAAATAGAAATTGTGTCAATTTTCACACATTTTTATGTGTACGCATCGAAAATTAATTTCATAGTACTTTGCTATAATCATCTGCTATGTCCTAATAATAATTAAGAGTATGCCTAAAATAATTATGGTGTCTAACAATAAGGTGATGATATATGCGCCAACCGTTATTTGCAGATATATGATAATATGCAATGCTCAACTTTACTCACAATCAGACATATCAATGTGCGTTTTAGAGCTGTTTATATGCATAAAGTACAATGACACAGATTTTGTTGAAGTATGTCAAATTCGCAAAAAAGCCAAGATATTCAGACGAGCCAAGCCTTAATTAATTGCATCAGACTAATATATTAATGTCCGGTTTTTCATGCTAATTATTTTATTTTATTACATGATTAACCTTTTTATTTTTCGGTGATCCGAATAATTAAATATATGCATTATATGTCACCATAAAGTTACTTAACAATTAATGTAATATTAGTGGCGACATTCTAGTCATCATTGGGTTTCTTTTCAATCGTTGCATTACGTATCCTTGTCTGATTTATGATATTATTTTTTTTATTTTACGTTTCAATGACATAATTTATTTTTGATTAGTTTTGATAACTTAATTTAGCAATTTAACAAGACATTTCTTTTTTCCAAAGCCTGGGATTATTGAAATATATTTTTACAAAGTGGTGTACTTAAGTCATTTTTCATATACAATAAAGTGACATAATTTGTTTTTATATTCACAGTTGATTTCCAGATTCATACGTATAAATACTTTATTTATTATGTTACTTATCATTTTTGGACCACAACACTTGTGGACGTTATTCTACACCTAAAAGTTTTTCCATTGCAGACAATCTACTACCAATTTCTTTGGCCCAGCATTCTCAAATCCTTCGTGGCGTATATCAACCATCTCAATTTCAGTGTTTCATTTATTTTTAACCTCACCGATGTATCTATAGTCTAAGACCTCACCTGTTGCATATATACTTAGTTCAACATATTCAACACTATCTTATATACAACTCTCTAGCTATGCTCGATTTGTACATGTTCTAACTTTAGAGATGAGAAAGATGCTACTAATTTACACTATTTTTAAAATAACGACAAATTTATGTAATTCTAGTCATCACTAGATTAGAATACTCACTCATTGATCCATTTAATACGGGTTTGGATTCCACGACTGGGTCAATTAATGTAAACATGTTTTCAAATATTCAATATTGTTATGTTTCATAGCAAATTCTTTACAAAAGACACCTGCCAACAAGTTTCATAAAGTCATTTTCATGATATTGGTTGCAAAGTGTCATTACCAAACGATTATTTAATGCCTACCTTGACTTTTAATAAATAATTTAAATATGAGATTTTACTAGACGTACTATTTATATTGCAATCGTTATGAATAGTGGGAACAAATTTATTTTTCTATCATTTCTACAAGTAATGAAATGACATCAGAAGAAACTGATAATATCTTTAAATACTATGAGATTATCGGTTTATTATAGTAACTATTATTTTTCTATAAAATAAATAAGTTTAATCAGATTTTTTATTTGTATAATCCTTTACCTCTATCCAACAAGCATTTTTCCCCGCTACATGACGTTTTTTTTAAGTTTCTACGTATTACTATTACAGATAACAAATCAATAACCACTGTACGCATACTTTAAAAATATCGTTGAACATTAATTTAATACAAAAGTAAAAGTGAGAAAAAATTCCGTATGCGATATTGAAATATAATCATAGCACAATCAAACTATCAACACGCAATCAATGTTAAGTATATTAAAATATTGTTCATTCTGTAATAATATAACATAATTTTTGTGATCATTAATTAAACAGCATTTTCTTTAGCGCGACTGTAATTTGCATACAATTCTATATTCCATAATAACATAATGCTTTTAACTTGGCGCAAATGCCTACATGCCAATGCATTTAGACAAAGTGGTTCGCTTCTGTATGAGATTGCCCTTAATAGCATAGAAAATTTTATACCTGAGATAATCACACTTACATTGTAGCTGATTTATTCAGAGGGACTATCAATGCGTTCCTTGATTCAATATAAATTATTAATATTCTTCATTATTCCACTTACTCTTTGAGCTACTTTAACAAAATAGTAAGAAAGTTTGCTTTCGTAGTTCAATGTATAATGTACTTTCTTCTCATACAAGTGGCTTTGAGTACGATTTCTTGTTAGATCAAATACATATGATTTTCAGTATTATCAAATACTTTTACTACTAAATAACTTCCCACTGTAGTCATGTACATAAATGCTTCAGTTTATACATCATAAAATAGGCGTTACTACAGTACTTACCAGGCAATATTTATATTAACACCGAAATTATTAAGACTGAGGAAAAATAAAACCAGGATAAATACTGGTATATATGGCCCCCACATCCTGAAGCGGGCTCCTAGGCTAGAATCTTTGGCGCCCCCTCCCCTACTTATCGCTAAGGATAAAGGCACTGTGATGCTCTACAGTAGCGTTTTCTAAATGGTGTACGCGGTAAAATTAATGTGACCTGTCGCCCACCCCCCTTGTAGGGGCCATAATAAACTCATCATCATAAATTTTTGCTCTATTTATATCAGTTCTGACCAAATTTGATGCGTACTGTGACATTGATACTAATAATATGTAGATTTGGACCGCTCCATGAAGATATTTTTTATTTGACTATAAAATGTTAATTACTTGGTCAACCTATTAAATCCGTACTCTGGGTCTAAACACATATTGAAAAACATAATATGATATGTTCTCAAATTAACTTTACCTAACCGATTTTTTTTAAACGGTACATGTTCAGACACGCGCGTTAACATCATTTTATTCCCTAATTCAATAATTATAATTTGTCAATTTATGGCTACGGCCGTATGTTGTAGCTTAACTACTGGGGAATGACAAAAGAAATGGCGTATTTTAAAAAAAACACTACCTTATTCTTAGGTCAATAATTATTATAAAGCAATCATTATTCGTAGAATGTTTATCACACTTGAATGGTCAAAGACATAGCTTATAATTAGTATCTTTAAAATTATCTTCAAATGTGTTAATCTTGCCCATTTTTTGAATAATAAAATGCCTAATTCTTGTCAAATTTGGGATCACAGAGATTATCAATATAATTTTTTATCGTAAATATTTCACTTTAATAATGTCGACATAAATTATACTAATGATTTTATAAATGCGTTTAAAAATTAATAAACGTAAAAAATCTGAACACCACTGCACTTGCATGTACTGAAATATGACTATATTCTAAAACAAGTTTTAAAAGAATACTATTTTATGTAATAAAAATACTTTATGCAGTCATCAAATGCTTAAAATAAATATAAAGGATAATAAGGCTTCAAAATTATATAAATAGATTATCTACAACATTTAAGGAATGTCCAGGATCATGTTTTTAAAATGCAATAAAAGCTCCATTTTGACCTACGCTGAGTATGTCCCACCTTAATAATAACTTTTTATATTATAAATTATTCCGCTAACTAAATTTATATCTATTTAATAATCGACACTAACGTAGGTAATTCAATGTTCTTAAAAGGAAACCCTAATTATTATTATACTGGTACCTAACATCTTAACATTCTAATATTAAATTAATTAACCTTATAAGATTTACGTGTAATTATAATTAAACCATTAAGTACCTACTCAACAAATAGTATGGATTACATACATAAACAACGCATTAAAAACATAAATACAAGCGTAAACTGTTAACTTTATCTAGCAAGATAATTAAATAATATTATAACCGGAAATATCGGTATTCTTGTTTTTTTACAAAATTACTTTTTAAATTTTCTCACAAAAATATGTAATAATAATTATACTAATAATTAATTGACAAATAGTTTCTTTCGAAATTAAATGAAATTAAAAAAATAGTTTATACGTTGAGTAAAAATATCAGTGAAATGAAAAATAATGCAGGGGTTTGAAACACTTTTTCACATAAAAAACATCTAACGAATAAACAAACTATGTGGATATTACTTTGAATAGAATCTTAATATTTTTTCAATTTGATTTTTTTATTTTTTCATATCAATTAAATTTTTAGAAGTCAGCTCAAATGAAGTATCAAAATTTAGCGTCAAAATAGTGAAGAAGTAAAGGCCATCAGATGGTTTATATAGGCAGCGATTCTGTTTTATTTTTAATTCAAATCAATTTAACATTCATTTTTATATTAATAACATCTCATCATCATCATCATCAGCTGAGGTGAAGGATTCTTCTGGTTCTCTCCACTCCATGAACTCGTTTATTCAGATTTTAGCGCATCCATGTGGGCGTTTATAAAATTTAATTATTTCTTTTTTTTAAGAGCAAGCCCCTTGGATACCACTGAATGATGGCATTTGTCCAGCGGTTGCTTACTCGCCGAGCGATATTGTCTGCGTACTTAACCATTGATTTATTTTGTCATCTTTACGCGTTTTGCCTGACATGCACCTTTCCATGCCACGTTGCGCTATTCGTACTTTTTTTAATTTCTCTTACACTTATAAATATAACTGCAATATTGTCTTATTTGCAAAAAAATATTGTGTTACGCTACCAATATGACACTATCAATAGTTGGCCCAGTAGGAAAATGACGATAAATATAATATTCGATCCGGTATCTCTAGTCGTAACGAGTGACACATTACCCTGAGCAACATTTACTCTTAGGTCATCGGATTCCTTTTGCCATTCTTAGAGCGACGTTTGCATTCATACACCCACACTTCACTATCATAGCACATCAAATTCAACAAATCAAAACACTATCAAAGTCTCAAACATTATGTAGGTACATAAATTCTGCCATTTAGTTTGCTGTGTTTTATGGATGATTTAATGATTATCGGACAGTTTTAATAGTAAAAGATTTTCCTTGAGAATCCGCGGTAAATACATATTAATGTGTATTAAAAAATCTAGGTGTATGTAACTTAATATTCTTTTAAATATAAATTCAATGTTTAGAAAACGACTGTTTCGGACTACTAAACAACAAAATTGATCAGTACGGCTAGTTGAACCTTCAATCACTGATGCTTATTAGCATCTTTGATATGTATGTTAATTATTTCCGGTAAATGTTCTGAATATTTTATATTGAAATATAAAAATACAACAAACCATATATTACTGTACCTATCTTCATTTCAATTAAATAAAAAACGTAAATACACGAATTATAATTGGCACACTTTCTATGTGATTGAACTTGCTCTGATTCCATACGTAATGATGTTGAACAATATAATGATTTTATAATTTAGAAACGTGACTGTATATGTATATATTTGTATTTCAATCCAGCTACTTATTTTATTCGTATCCATATTCGCATGTAAGAAATTTCATTGATTATTATATTATAGCATATCGACTGTGAAAAGGAAAAAAGGCGTAATCCACACAAATCAAATTTTACAGGAGGCACAAAAAAGTTTTTGTTATGGTTTTCGGTCAAAGTTAAAATACAAAATAGTCATAACCTTGAAGTGCATGATAATTAATAATTTGGTTTTTATATCCCTCAACTGATATTAATTATTGAGTTAATTAAAAAAAAACATTCGTCTGTCACTTCCTTCTTTTTTTAAAGATTGTTAGCTATATTTAGATAATAAATTGGCATTTGCAACTTACATCCTTTGGAGACAACGTGCATTTAGTTGTGTACAACATTATTATGCAATAAAACCAATTTTGAAAAAACTAAGGGTTACGCCCTTTTCCCTTTCTATAGTTGATATATATATTATGAGAATCAATCCACTGCTATCGTTGGAAGAAGGGCCGGTTCTATCTTAGGGGTTCATACGGACCATCCCCATATCCTTATGTTAAACATGCATGTTTATTATTTGTATTATATGACGTAATATTATACATACTTCCTTATAATTAGGATTAAATTAAATACTCAATTTGTTTGTTACATCTCAACCAGTCACTATTTTATCAATATATGTATTTATATTACAGTATTATAAGTCGGTTTAAAGATAAATGTCTCAAAGACAAAAGTGATGAGGGACCCTGCGATTATCTGTATTAATGGCATCCAACTTGAGCAAGTCAGCAGCTAAGTCTATCTCGGACAGCAGGTGCTCATAGACGAAAGCATGCACAATGAAATTCCTCGCAGAACAAAGTTTGTATGAAGTGCTTTCGGACGTCTGAATAGTATCTTCAAGAATGACCTACCATTATGTCTTAAGCGTAGGGTGTTGAACCAATGTGTGTTGCCCGAGCTCACGTATGGCTGCGAGACGTGGACCCTCAACACGAGAGATTTCCAAAGGCCAAGAGTCGCACAGCGAGGCATGGAGAGGTGTATGTTGGGCATCACGCGAAAGGGCCGTAAGAGAAACGAATGGTTTAGGAAGCAGACAGGAGTACGCGATGTAATAGACGTTGCCAAACAGCTGAAATGGAGATGGGCGGGGCATATTGCTCGCCGAAAGGACGGCCGCTGGATAAATGCCGTCATTCAATGGTACCCAAGGGTTACGAAACGGCCACAGGATCGCCCTAAAAGCCGCTGGATTGACGAACTGATAAAGTTCGGCGGAAATACGTTGCAGCGAACGACACAAGACCAAGAGAGTTGGAAGAAGCTTGAAAAGACCTTTATCCAGCAGTGGATTTACCCCGGCTGATGATGATTATAAAATAAATCAATTGTTGTAAATTATGTTATATCGTAGTGTTGGTTATGCGGCAAGTGGCATTACACCAAGATATAAGGTATAAAATAAATGATCATGTTGATTTTAAAGCAAATCTGGTTGTTCAGTGTTTTATTATGAAAAGTTAAAATAAAAGATCATGTTGATTTTAAAGCAAATCTGGTTGTTCAGTGTTTTATTATGAAAAGTTATATGCTGTTTATGGTGCCGGAAAACGCTAGATTTAACACCACATGCCAGATGCGAAATTTGAAAGCTAGATATTTATTCAAAAATACTATTTCTAGTAAGAAAAATGCTCAATTAGCAACGCTGGCTGTGTCCCATCCTATCGCCACGATAAACAATTCTTTTTATAAAGTATGCGCAATGATACTGGGGAGTAAGTCAATAACTCCGAAGTGAGTAAAAAGGGCCTCCTAAATAAACTGTTTAAAACTGATGATAGTATTCAATCTTTATTATAGGCTATATTATACTAGTTTGTTTAATTATGGACAATAATTAATCTAATATTTTTCAAGCTCGCTTTTCAGATATGATTAAGTATTGACTCATATACCTAATATTACTATTTATTCTGAAAAACTATTTAATATATAAAATAACCCATATCCCTTTTAATGGTTAAGTAAAATAGTAAATTATTGCAGAACCAACTATTCGCTACAAAATGTAAATTCCAACTCAGTTAACATCCTTAGCAACTTGGTTTTTCTACAATTTATGAGAAACTAAACAATGTGTTACAATTCTCTTTAAACTTTGTATTTTATTTTTATTTTAAGAACAATTTATTATAAATATACCTATCCTAACCTTGATAAATAAGCTGCAACATAGCTTGGAAAAATTACGTTTTCAAAATAAAGTATTTTATATTCGATTTAAAAATATTTACTTACCAAATTATTTCGTTTACATAAGTGGTATTCAAGCTTTTATGTTTAATGCGTCAATTACATTGAGCTACTTTACGAGCTGTTTGTTAGCGAATTTAAAAGCGGGCAATTCAGCTACTGCGATTGTGATGATGACACACAACACTTTCCATTCGCTGAGAAGCCAACAAGCTAGCGACTATTTTGACAGAACGTAGTTCGTTTTTTACCGGGAGGTCGCTACTACACTCTACTGCGCAGATGCAGTAGGCCCACACGCCGGCGTGTAGCGTGTAAAGTTGACCGGCTTTCAACTTTTCTCGGTAGATTGTTTACAATCTGCTTGTTAGCTTGACACTGGGCGACTTTACAGGTAGATTGTAAATTCGCCAACAAATAGCTCGTAAAGTAGCTCAATGTAATTGACGCATAAGACGGATATAGATTTTTTGATGGTGTCCACAAAAATACCAATCAGTTTGATCGATAAACGTACTATCTACAACACAGTTTCTTAAATCTTAGAATCTAATTTTATAAGTTATTCTTGTATCCTGTTCTATGTCAAGTTACACAGTCGATTTATGCATAATGAAAAATTTAGCTTTTAATGAAAATGACGGTCAGACACGACAATACGATGCAACGGTTAGTGATGGGCTAACCACCAGACGTTTTCAACGCATAATAATCCCCAGTTAGTCTCGTCCGACCCATGCATAGCTCACCTAATCTTATTACCTCCGTAGCGATACCCCCCGCGTAACGTCGCTCCTTCTCTCCAGAAAATACACAATATACGCGGACTGGGTGGTTACGTTGTTTTTAGCGGCATTCCGTCGTAATGGGCAAAAGATCATACAAAAATAACCACGTACATTACACGTTTCATAACTTCATTCATCGGACGGTTAATATAATACTTATACGACTCAGAAATATGAATATTTTACGAAGAGATAAAAGTTAATATCTACTTTATTTTAGAGTGACGCGATGCATTCTTTTAAAATAACTGTTTTACATCATTGTATAAATCGTACTTGACTCCAATTATATCTTTTATTTGACTGTTGTACATTAAACAATAAATAAAACGTCTGAAATCCGATATTGTTCTGAATTATAGTCATTTTACAACGCAAGTGAACAATTTAAAAGATATACCAAAGAAATATTTGTTATTTATTGCCTTTTTCTTCGCAATATGCCTATAATAAAATTTATTATATGGCCAATTATCTACACGGCTATGATATTATGAAAAACTATTTCAAGCTTTGATATGCAGGTTTATCAACATTATTTTTTTTAAATAAAAAACAACGCACTATTTGCGTTACTTAAATATGACAGTAATTGGATATTCTACAAGTGTTTTTTTTCGATTTTTTTCTTCACACAAAACTGAAGTTTTGTATAATATGTAAATATATTTTTTAAAACTGTTCTTTATATAAGTACATTATTTTGAAATTAAAAAGAGGATCTTTATAAGCAGGGCCGTATGTTTCATAGGATTATAGGATATACATCTGAAAACATTTGGCAAACGAAGCAGTTGCCCTTGCTTTAATGATTTTGTTAAAGTAAGTAACTACTTTCATTACAATATTTTATTATTAACAATAAATTGCAAAAAATATCCAACTAAAATAAATGTTTACTATGCATACATTTGTATATCAGATAGTGTTTCAAAAATGATGTATGTTCAATAATTAGAATATTACATTCTTCAAATCTTGTGAATTATTTGTTGAATAAAAAAAATAGTTTATTAATCATCAATTTTGTACGCAGCAGCCAAAATATTTGCAGCTAGAAGTTGTCCATACAGCAAAAAAAAGCAACAAAACTGTTAAAAATATTACATATTCTCACATGTAGTTCTAGTAGTTTTTTTATTACCTAATATATAGACTGATTAATAAGATAATATTATTGTATGTATCTAAATCAAAATAAATTAGTAAGCAAGTACGCACAACGTCATGATTTATAAAACTCAACATTTTTTTTATAATGACCTTTTTACCATTAAATTTATGAAAGTTGTAATATAAAATTATCACGTAATTATCGTAGGTAAAGTGAAAATCTACGAAGAACTTTCTGTTAATTATGAGTAATTGTAGACCTTCAATTCTAAATATCACTTTTGATAAACGCATCCATTTTGTCAAGTCACGCAACACTCCCAGTTACTACGTTTCGTGTTATTCATTGGTTTGTGGTGGAATACAAAATCTTAAAAGTACTTTTAATAAAATAATATATTCGTAGTTATTAAATTATATAGAAGACTAATTACTTTAGAAGATACCCACACAAAAGAAGTTTACTAAAGTATATATTTAAAACATATGTTGCGCCTTTAATTCATAACTTTGGCTCACCTCACCCTTTTCGAAGATTTTTTATTGATTTTTTTCTTGATTTCTTTTCTTTATTTCTTTTTAAATAATAATTATAAATTGTCAGTAGATTTATACGCCCACCCGAGTAGTTTAAGCGTCAGCTTATAATGTCGATGGTCTCAGATTCGTTTCCTGGGTCTGGCAAACACACATAATGTTTTTCAATTTGTGTTTGGAATCAACGTGTGGACCGAATAGGTTGAGCAAGTGACTATCATCCATTTTTCGTAAAAAAAATCTGTTAATACAACCTTCGCTCTGTGGAGGCTTATATGTAAGTAAATATTTTTTATTTAATTTGAGCAAAATATTAATGTGTATATTTTTACAAAAACAAAAACAATTTCGAACTGGAATTATATAACTAAGTATTAAATTCAATTAAAAATTAAATATGGAATTGTTCATAATTTATACATAATATTTTATTAATCACGCCTGTTTATAATGTAATTTTTAACTAATGAAAATACTCGTAGTAAATAAACCTGGTGCTGTTCTACTAATTTTTCTATATTAGTCAACATCATTCTCAAATTCATTTTCAACAATAGCGTAACGTAAATGTCATTTTTTCATGAAAACATCTTAACAGACAATACTCACATTTGGATTTGATTTTATAACCAATACTTTTGGTACATTCGCAATATTAATAATTTGCTCAAACTGTTGACAAAGAAAAATTTTAAAAATTGTTTAACAATTTTTTTGACGATTTCTTTATCCCTAATTATTCCTCAGCGTTCCTTACCACTATTGGACCATCAACGTCTTTTATATCACTACAGTGAGAGTGTCCACAGGTGGTGGAAACTTATATTTTAGGAAACTATGATCAGTGCTGTGTATATTTCAATATTTCCAGATTTAAAAATAATACTCAGCTACATTAATTATTATATTTTAAATACATTGTAGGTATGTGTATATAGTGCGTAGTACCAGTTATATTGTAACTAAACATGCTTTATTTTAATTATTTAATTTTGATATTATAAATACATATCACTTTACAATAAAATCTATCGCACGTATAAAATAATTTTCATCACCTAAGCACAAACTGCTTTAAATCAAATTCTCTTTATATAATTTACCATAAATGTCTTTATAGCACATGATTATCTAATTTTATTATCTTCTAATAATAATGGAACTAAAGTATTGAAATGACTTCTATGAAATGCATGTCACTATATTGAGTTTATCACCTGAGGCAATCGATTGACTTTGTTCCCAGACTAGTTTCATTGTCAAAATAAATATATTATGGTTTCGCAATAAATAATTCATCTTCAATAGATTACCATCCATTCACGTTTCACCGGTAGTATATTATTTTTTGTACACTGTATATTTCACATTACAATTTTATTCTGATATTCTATTTTAATGACACACATTAGATATTATACTTATCGTAAATCATCTCAGTGCGATAATGATCTAGGAACACACTACAACATCGTATATAATTATATTAGAAGGAAGTATAAAAGCACATCTACACCCAGCCTAACCTTAAACTCAGTATACGGTAACATTTAAAAACGCTTTTATCATGGAGGAAGAAAAAATAAGACGGTATACAGCCTAACATTCAATAAAGATAACCTTTTAAAAGCCTGACATTCTTACCAATTATGCATTATTAATACCTATTGTTATTTACCTGGTAATTACGATTTTACGCCATTTGATTGTGTTATTAGTGAGTAGTTATCTTATGATCTAATTTTAGATTTGACGATTTATACGCCTATTTAATCTATTATTAGTAATTAGGTAGTTTTTTTACAAACACTTCAACTACTCATAATTTTTTCGTTATGTTGTTTAGTGTATGCTTTGATTTGATAGGTAGGTTATAAAGTTTTTACCTACTTAATTGTATTAATTATACCGAAACGCGAAACCCTGGTCGCAAAAAATGAATCAAATATAATAGTATAAAACTTAATTCCATTTAGATTCCACTAGAATTCAAATTCCATCAAGTACACTCGGTCGATAGTATTAATAGTATATACTATTAATACATTCAGTAGGTAAGCACATTAAAATAGCACTACTTGTAGAAAATGAAACTAGATAAGATATTGGAAATTTAAGATTAATTAGAAATAATGATAAGGTGGTTAATATTTCTTTAAATTCAAGCCAGATTACATAATACTATTTCACCGTTGCGATTAATTTCGGAATCACTATTTTTGAAACCGTGACAATATGTTCAAATTTGGCATCTGGCAAAAAAATACATATTGTTTTTTATCAATGTTTGTTTGATCTATATCAAGAACTTATGAAGTTGAATGAATGTTGATATAACCTCCACTTTCTGAAAGCTTATATATGCCGCATAGGAACGAGAATAATAATCAGAAGTACTTATCCATGATATAAGTTACCCCTTTTTCTTCTAGATTTGTTTGTATTGTATTTATAAAAATGAATTAATTTTTCTCAGTTTTGTTTTTGTCTAAACGAACCCTAATATTTTATTATCCGATAGAACCACATTTTTACTAAGACTCATAATATCTAGAAACCACTTTCTATAAAATAATACGATTAAAAAAAGCATTATACTTTATTACTTAATTCAAAATTGACTAATAATTGCATTTAAGTAAAAAATATATTTAAGTACTTACACATAAGTACTTTATATGTGGTGCTTAATATCATGTTCGTTCGTAACATTAGTATCGCTCGTAAAAAAGACAAATTACTCGATTTAATAAAATCACTTTTACTTAAGGTCTGTTTTCAATTATGTCAGTCTAGCAAGAGACTAATGATACTTCTAACATTATGATCACTATTTCATTCACAAAAAATATTTATTGCTACAAAGAGCTGATGTTCTTTTGACATAAGTTTTAACATATAAAAATTTAAATAATTGATATTCTAGACATGTGTGAAGGAAGAATTTTAATGTTATACACTGACCGACCAGCTTTAAAAAAAGTGTACCAACATTCCGTTAACGCCCTAGAAAAAAAATGTAGGTAAGACATTATTCACAGAAACAACCAAATATTCAAATATTTTTTTCATTCCAATTTCAAAATAACAATTATTTCATAAACCATTTCTTTTATTCACTGAATAATTCACAAGATTTGAGATTTTCATCTAAGAACAACTCATACTAGTTAAATTCGTCGTAGTTAAGTAGGGTGCCTGTAGTATAATTGGTTAAATCACATTGGCGAGAATCCAGTGGTTACAGTATCAAGTCCCGTCGGGCGTCGTATATATTTTTTTAAAAAAGATTTTTTCTACTAGATATACATTAAGGTGTGTATTCAATAATTATATTATATCATTGTATTTATAGAATATTTTCAATTAAATTAAAACATATTAAAGATTTTACATGATTAAGGAATATGACATTCTTCATTGATAATAAATAATTTTAAAAATCCCCAGAATCATTGAGAAATCTTTAAAAAGAAATTTGGACCAAGTAGGATTTAAACATATTATTATCTTATCTCACGCCATATAAGTGTTATTGATATTATATATTCGAATCCCACTTAATTTTAAAATAATGTACGTGTTTTTTTATTATATACTTACATTACTGGGGCTTTTCCAAATTATGAAAATTGTCAAATAAGAAATTATGATTATACTAGAATTCTATATTTGCAATGCAATGCAGTTGCATGGGCATTATCACAATTTTACTTGATAATAGTTAGTACTAAATTTATAATGTTTGGAGATTTTGTCTTCCTACAGAGCTAACGGCATGCAGTATAGCTTGACCGATTGCCCATTCAATCGATATTAATTATAATGAAATGTCGCTCGGCCGTCGTGGGCGGCAAGATGGAAATTAATGTCAGCCTAAAATTAAATAAGTATCTACATATATAAATCGAGAATATAATATTTGAATATATCATTATAATTAAGTTATCATTATAATCAATAGATTGATAAACATATTCTACATAAAAAGCATATCTGGACATAATCTTATCAGCATATTATTAAAAACATATTCTTAAGTACAGCAACATGATTTCAAAATATAAAAAACTAGTCGTCGTAATAAATATGCATATTATACAACATTATTTAAAACATTTTTTAAGTCATTTTTTATAATAAAATGACAAGTTTAAATATTGTAATATTCTATTGCGAGATAGTAGATTACTGCAAATAACTAGACTAAATTTCTTAAAGCCCATTTAAAACAGTGTTCTAAATCGGTTAGATACTTATTGAGACTGCCAATGTTATCATTTGTTCATCTTAAACATAGCGAACATTTTAAAAACAAATCTTTGTCTGCCATCGCTCATGTATAGTTATAATTACTACTAGCTTTTCTAGACAGTGGTGTGACTTGTTTCGTGATACTTTTTGAACAATACCAAAAGAAAACATGGCATAATTATACTTACGGAAAATATTGGCAGTAATTATTGTTGTTATTTATTTAACATTATCATTACTATTGTATAGAAAATATCTTATTTCTCTATTATTTATCAAAAGATGACAATACAGTAAAAAATAATTTTATTACTAAGATCAATAACGTTACTTTCTAAATAAACCTATTATTTTACTATAAAAATAAGGGAAAATCTTTAATAATTCAATACGTAATGATAACAGATAGAAATTTAATGAACAAACACCTGTTTTTTTGTAATGGTAAAATCAATATATATATATGTATATTATAATTACTTTGTTTTACTCTTATTTTTTTATGAAAATACATGATTTAGAAAACAATTAAGAAACACCAATTAATTAATGAACATAGATAACTTAAAAACTCCTCATATATAATATTATAGTTTCTAGAAAAAATCATATTTGAAAAAAATACGATGCTGAATGTATGTTCAATATATGGAATGTTACATTCTCAAAATCTTTTGAATTATTCCTTGAATAAAAGAAATAGTTTATTAAACACCAATTAGTTTATACTTTAAGCAATATTTCCGTAATTTATGGTATAATTCCAAATGGTAACTTGTAGAAATAGTACCTACTCTAGTAAAATAAATACTTGCAAAATAATGTTTGTTAAAATATAATCAATGGTAAGTAAGTATAAATGGTGCCCAACACTGTAGGAATAAACAACATACGCTGTGTATATGCCTATGTATATTATAATATGTATATATTATGTAGGGACCAGTGGGGGTCTTCTTCTTTGTGTGACTACAGAAAAAATTAAACTACTGAGAATATCGTGAAGCACTGCATTATATATGTCTTTCTTATAGTATTCTCTGCCTTTCAAAATTATAAAAACTCGCTAGAATGGATTGAAGTTCTACGACTATCCTTGATGAGAACACTACTTATTGGCAATGTAATTTTGTATATTTCTTCTACATTCTGCCACCATGCGATTGAACGAATAGTATGAAATATTATATCGCGTCTATTTATCATAAATATGTTTTGATGATTAGTTCTAATCTCTCGGTCAATTATTTGTTCGTCTTAAATGTTGGTATATAATGGGAAGGTCACATCAGCGCTCGCAATGTCAAGAATACTTGATTGTTTTAAATTTTTAGAAACTGCCAAAATAGCGGTCATGTCAAAATCAACTTCTTTCATTATTTCATCTTTCTCTTATTCAAGTAGCCAAAACATTGTAATACCGGTAAAAAGATCACCAATATTCAACATTTAAGGATGTTTTACGTACATTTTAGTCATTTTTTTTAAACCACTGCATTTTTTTATTCTAGGATAGAAAATCACAATGGAATTTTAAAATGTCACGAACACCACTTGAAATCTGATACTGTGAATCCAAATAGACAAACATGACAGCTTAAATAAACAGTGGATGATTTTGAATGAACCTCTAACTAGATTCAACTGACGGGCAAGTAAGCTGATAACTTATTCAGTAAATTGAAAGAGTTTAATTTTTTTTATGCTTAATTTCTTTATGAACTTATTGCATATGAATATTCCTATGATACGAATGTTTGTCACCATCCTGTCATATACGCTAAGTAAATTTTGAGAGTCTAAACCTGTCAAATCATTTTACACAATGAAACATATATTATTTTGTACTTATAATTAAGCAATGTTATTTAATAAACCTTTAAAAGGTTGACATTTTGAACCACTATCGATATCACTACGTGAAACAAATTCTAGCATCCACGGTCAAAATACAAGTAGGTCAATGGCGAAGAAAGAAAGTTGAAGGCCGGAGACATTAGCGTGACTATTCATTTTGGAATTTAACAAAAGTAATGCAGACAGTTAACTTGTTGGTTGATCGATAGCTTCGTAAACGACAAATATAATACCTACTCATAGACAGTATTAATGATAACTCAATTGTAAGACAAATGCTAGCTATTCATTTGTTTTAAACTAAGTACTAGAAAATATATTATTAAAGTGGTTAGTATGATTTTTTTTTTTTAAATTGGGTAAGTACAACATTTTAGAATGTTTTTAGTATGTTTAACAAATATACATAGCCTCTTTATTGATATCATTCATGGATGCTTTCTTTCTAAATAAAATTAAAACGGCGATCATGGCTTCTTTGTTTGATTATATTTATATTCGTACTATTTATTATATGCAACTCACGTGATTATTCATCTAAATTTAATTATGAACTTTTTGTGATACCTATCTATTTTTAACGCTAAATTTAAAAAAAAATACAAATATACTGACTAGGACCTATGATTATTGACAAGTATGTACCTAGTGTTATTATCTTGATTCCAAATCAGAAAAGATGGTCGACTCTCTTTTTTCTTCTTAGTCGTTCCCTCATGGGTGAGAATCGTGATCACATTGGACGCATAGTTGTTATTTCTGCTAGGTTATGTCTGGTACATGTTTTTTAATTAATAAAGTATATTGGCCGGAAACGGGTAACATATATTATTTAAAAATATACTGTAATAGATATGTTTCTGATGTATTCCAATGCATGTGTAACAGTCTTCGTAGTTTAATGATAACGTGAGGAGCTAGTCTTTCATCTGGGGCTCCGGGTTTGATCCCCAGTGAGGCCATAATATATTTTCGTGATTTTTTGAAAGCCTGTGTGTTTCTGATTGTTTCGTTTATATTACTATTTATACAACTATCATTGGGCCTCGTGACCTATTGTAGTGCTAAAAATAATATATATTATACATATTATATTTATTATATCTAAAAAAAATAGCGAATACCTCATTCTTACATCTTCGGCATCATGCATTGAATATTAAATGTTTAATTTAATATTTTAGTACCAGTTAACGTTGGTCACACTATAACTAATATCAATCACCATTCACTCCAAGGTATCATATTTTAACCCTCAGGGCTTAACAACTTGTTGAATAACGATTAGCATAAATTACAATTGGTAGTATTCATAACTTTCAGGAAGCATTAAAGTAATTATGTATGAACGGAACTAGTAAATTGAAGTTATTAGAATTTACTACTAAATTATTGTAACCTAATTTAAGATTATGTAACCTGGAAAATACACCAAAAACAATATCATAATTGAACATACATAACTTGAAAATACCTCAGATATATGAAACGTCACATTTTCAAATCTTCGTTCAAATCAACTATTCGTTGAATAAAAGAAATGGTTTATTAAATATCATAATTAGTATGTATTGAATCATAAGAGAAAAATAAAGACGTAAAATTGATAGAAGAAAACGGACATCTCTATATCGTTCTGAAAGAAATAAATGTGAATGACTTCTTCTCTAAAATAAGTCTCTAAGGAGTTCTTGAACCACATAATTCATAATTCCTCGTGAGGTTAAACATCTAAGGTCAACGCAGAAGAGAAGAGTCGCTTGTATGATGGTCCGACCAAAAGTGAAGACTGCTACGAGTCTTTCAATAGGTACCTCAGAGTAATAATATAAAGAGAGCGTGTATTTTTCGGCAAAATGAAGCCATATTTTTTTCGTATAATGCACATTAGAACCTCATTTTTATTAATATTAACTTAATTATGAAACGTTATACCATTATGTTGCTTCTCAGTATGGCTACTAAATTTAAACACAACAACTAAATTAATTAAAAATAATAACCACTTATTTTATATTTCATTTATTTATTGTGCTCGCAGTTTTTAAATGACTGTAGTGATTCAAATTAATATTTGCTGGCGACGTGTAAAAAAATATTTAATTCAGTCCTAGTAATTCTATCTTACTCTAACGCATATTTCGAAGATATAACTGTGGCGAATGCTTTCTCACTCGCACGTATGGTTATTTTTTGTTCAGGCCTTAATAGGTACTTTCAAGAATGCAGACGGAAGAATAAACGGATTGCTAAAGAGATATAAATATATATTATAAATAATATGATTCACGATGTTCAACAGAAAATTTTATGAAAGTAGAGATTAAATGAAATATTTGTTAATTTTTTTTATTAAATTTGAGGTCAAAGCTTATTTTTATATACTCTGATGCTGGAGCATGATAATATACTACTAGAGTGGAATAATTAGGTTAATATAATAATATCAGTCAGTTTTTTTGTAAGAGTAAGTACAAGTTAAACTATTCACTATACTTCTGATTATTCATTCAACTTCTAAATACATTGTGATCAATTTCAATAAACAGGTAGTCCTTGTTTTTGTACCTAAAAGTTTATTAAGAAAATAATTACAAAATAAAAAAAACATGTCTATAATGGTCGCCAAATCTTGATGTTAGAATAAGGTTAATGTATACGTGCCAGTAGTGTCTATAAAAATGCCTAAAGCTTTACAATTAATCAAGCATGCTTTTACTATAATACAAAATATGCATATATTATTAATGAATCAATCCAACGATACAGTAGGTACTTGATAGCGTAAGTGCCATAAATGGTAAGATAGATAATGATACTTAGGCGTATTCATGTCAAAGTTTGAGAGGTTAATTTTCACTTTAACGTAATAGTGACCTTATGTTTAACAATTTACATCACAAGTAAATGACCAGTTCAATATGTTTATGTAATAATCAAAAAAAACTAGCAATGTATTTGTAATGATGGGTGTGTACTGTGTACACAGCTTTTAAATCAAATTGTTTTTTTTATTATTACAATATTATTTATAAGCTACTCAATTATTCATGATATGGGTATATTATATATTATGTCTAGTAATGTCGTTTTGGTAGTCTTTCAAAATAGGAAAATATAAATAATGTCTAAAGTTTAATATTTTGATCGACGTACATATTTTTTGGTAAAACATGTGCATATTTATTTGAATAATAAATAGACTGGCGCAAGCTTTTTTGTTCCATAGGTCTCAATTCCTTCTATTAACATAATATACTACATATTGTATAAGAATATCGAATGCTGTATCAAATGGTCACGTTCTGCGAACGACAGAAGAGAACTTCCACCTGGCTTGCCTGTTCTTCAAGACAACCGGATCCCGGCATCCTGGAAATACTATCTATGCTAGGGGATTCTAGTATGACCTGATGACGTAAGAATACTAGCAAACGACAGGTATTCTTGAAGGCGCCATGTACTGTTCATATGATCCATCAAAGTGGCGGATATGGCCAAAGAAGAATAAGAATATTTTGCTAATGGTCATTCTACCTTTAGTAACTATTTTATGTTCTAAATAACAAAAAATTTTATACCGTGATGGCATATTATATTCCATCTTAAAGCTTAAATAATATTCAGTATAATAAGCATTTATTATAGTTTCTAAATTATAAATATGCGGATTTTTAAAGACATTTGTGAATTTATAATATTGGATAATAATATTATTTCACATATTTAATTATTCGTAACGTAAATCTTTCTTCATCTTTAAATGTCATGTCCGGTCTCTCTGACGTTATCATTTATATCTTAAAAAAAACATCATCTCGATCATTGACTCGCCGAAACAACTTCTTGGCATCTCGTTTTCCACTTCAATTTTGAATATTTTTTTAACCAAAGTGATCGCTTTCCTCCTTTACTGTGATGCCCGTTAACGTTGCTTTCAATTTTATTGCATATATGCCTGACTTTATGATAGGTACTTCATATCGGTTGGTTCTTTTGAATCAGTACACTCAAAGTATTCTTCTGCCAACCTACATTATTTCATTTATTTACTTTATTTATGATATTTACCTAAATAATATTTAATGAGACTTTACAAGTTAAATTAATATATTAGACAATTATAATAAATTCGGCAAACCTCGCGGTCTAATGCGTGAAACAATGCTTTATCATACCCGGAATTTTTTGTTTGATTCCTTTTAGGGTCACAGTACCTACATATTTGTAATTTTTAGTATTTCTGTGATTTTTTCACTTACTATAGAGTTATATACATAATATATACTGAACTTTTCTCTCAATAAGTTGATTGTGTCATGAGCTGTATGGAATGTTGCACCATCTTATTGGATATACCTCAGTTGAGGTATGGTCTAAAAAAAATCGTCGCTAGGCGATACGCGGATTGTGGGTCGCGGGTGCAAATGACGCATGCCGAACGAAATATAATTTGTCATATAAATCTAACATGCATCCATTTAATGTTCTGTTTATTGTTCTATTAGTAACAATAATAATATATTCATTGGCATGTTTTCTTTTTTAAGTAAATGGGTAACGTTTTTAGTCATCTTTACACGATTTAAGAATTAATAACCCCGTCGCCATCATGAAATAAATTGACGTATTCACACTTCGACGTTCGGTCTCCAAGTGTCAGCGAGTCCAAATTTTATTTAAAAAGAACACACTTGCATTTGCTTGAAACATTTTTTTAATGTTTCAAGCATTAACTTCGATTTTTAATCTCAAAATTGTGGATGCCTAAATAACCATCATTTTATAATTGTTTAAATATTTTACAGTGAGTAAATTTTTAAGCAAATTCGACTATTTTTAGAAATAATTGGATTGCTGCATGGTTTTTACGATCATGACGAAATGAGAAATTTCCCGTAAAGAATATGAGAATGAAGAAATTACGGTAGAAACCAAGTGACTCAATAAATCGCCCGGCCATTCATCGACGATAATTCTACTCCAACCGCAAAACGTACACAAAACACTCACCCACTGACACCTCATAAGTAATAACTTAGATAAAATAGTTAATCAAAACTATAAATTGTACTGCTTTTACTATGTGCTATTATAATACATAGGTATGCTTTCATTTTATAAATTCATATTACCTACTTACGGAGTTCAAAATTATGAGACGTATTTATCACTTCATATAGATATATATAATGTATACTCGTATATGTTGAGATTTTTTGCAGTACTAAACTAGTATAGAATGCAATTTGGATGCTTTCATAGTATTGTGGCCAAGGATTTGCCATATGAGGTGCGGCAAACGTCTGAAAATATATATTTTTAATAATTTTATTTAAAAAATATATGTAATTAAATTACATTTAAAAACTCTTACGATTCTCCTAGTGTCGAAGGGCGACAGCACGGCAAATCGAATATATAGAGAGAATTTTACAAATATTACTTTTGACAAATACAAATATTGTTTTTTTAATTTGTATTTGAGTCATAATATGGACCTAATAGGTTGAGCAAGTGGTTAACATCCATTTCTCATAAAAAGATATATCTGTTAATACAAACCTCCTCTCTGTGGAGTCCCATAATAATATGATCTTATTAGAATCGGACATGGTTTTAAAAAAATACAATCTAATTGAGAACTGAAATCATAGGTGCATAGAAAAATACCGAAAAGAATTCAAAAAGTTTCAAAAGAACCCGGCACTTTCATAGCATATCTACATAATAAACTAACATTTATACAAAAATATTGTTATGAATAAGACATAAATGACAGTCATCAAGATACAATATTTCAAGAAAAAATAATTTGTCTAATGAGTTTGTTTCATGGACAATAATAAATATTGGTTGCGGCACAATTTTCTTAGGTGTTATTTTTATATCGATCACCCACAGCCACATTATAATCTTTTCAGGAATATTATATATAAATAGATAATGAAATATTTGGGGGGTGGCAATTTTAGAGACCATACATAAACCGACACCATATGCGGTTTAAAACCGTGTGCTATACAACTTCATGGAAATATATTTTCACAAAGTATATTATAAGTATCTGATCGTATCCGTTTATACCATACACTTACACTTACAAACTTAGTGAAAATATATTTTCATCAACAGAAATCATAAATTTAGTATGGGCACACGGTTCTAAACTGCATACGGTTTCAGTCTAGGGATGGCCTCTAAGGCTAGCACCCGGGCAGCAGTCACCCTTAGCGCAATGTTAATGGCGAGTCGATGGAATTTCAAATTCCACACTGGCAAATCACTCAGATATGGCGTATCCGTAAATTAATACATATCGAAATGTCAAAGTAGGCTGGCGACTGGTCAACGACGTCCAAAATATTAAAATTTTACATGGCTACCAAATTCATTCACATTAAAAACGTTTTTATCTATTTTAATCAATTAATACAAAAAGGTCACTCTAGTAATTACCAAATTAATTTCGTCAGTTTAATGTATTTGTAATTATTTTGTAACATCAATTGCATACAAAATTATTTCACTCGTAATACATCTCCATATTATTCTCAATTTCAATGATATAATATAAAAATGGTTTTCTTTACAATAGAAAATAACTTTCTTTAAAGTGGTCAAGTCATGCAAATAAACACGCAAACATTGCATAGCCAGTAAATCATATCATTGTAGGTAAAATTGATCTACATTGCTTTGTGTGTGTGTGTGTGTTTTTTATGAAAGTGAGTTTTAAATAATGGGTATGTTGGTACACGAGCACCTCTAATCATATACGGTACATTATTGACACGCGACAATACTGTCCGCAATTTGCAATAAAGTAGATTTCTTTAGATGACCAATATTTAATTTCACCAAGATTTCTAGTTATTAAGAAATATCTACTTATTTAAATAATATTCTTCTATCCCATCCGTCGTTTCAAAATCTCAATAAAAAATGCATACTTGCATGGACGTCCTCAATGTATTATGTGAAGAGCAGATACCGGGTTTGACACGTCGCAAATAAATGTTAATCATGGTTCAACATCTCTACCGAATCTTATAAATACACTGATACGACCGTATTACAAATAATTGAGTGTTAGTAGAGGGTACTGCACGTGGCTCTAGACTTCAAGTGGCAAACCGCTTTACGCTTAGGTACAAACATTATATAATATATGTACCTCTATATATATATATTTGTATAATCACAATCGTTATAATTACAATGTTACAATCGTAATAATATATCGATAACGGTGTATTCAATAGTAATCATGATTAATTGACCAAGCAGAATTTTATTTTTGCTTAACAATTAATTATTAAAATAAATTAAACGTTCACATACGTATACCTCATAAAGGACCAGTTGTATTTCAACCGAGATATGCGAGCATCCGATTCAAAATGTAACTTCTCCGAGCTTGTTTAATTTTATGGTAAAGGATCGTGCTATAATCTCAAGCCCCTTTCAATATTTAAAAAATCAATTCCAATATCGTGTATTAATGTGCTTTTTAAATATATAAATTAGCATCGAAATAAATGTGTTTGGTCAAATCTGGCCATAAATAAAGTACCTATTATCAATTATCTACAACTACACCTCCTCGAATCGAAATATTGTCAAGTTTTCTGCCATTCACCGTAACATACCCCTAGTCCTAAGTCAAACATACGCGTTAACATCATTTTACTCCCTACTTCAATTATAGTTTGTCAATTTATGGCTACGGCCGTATGTTGTAGCTTAACCACTGAGGGATGACAAAAAAAATGGCGTATTTCAAAAAAACACTACCTTATTCTTATGTCAATAATTATTATAAAGCAATCATTATTCATAGAATGTTTATCACACTTGAATGGTCAAAGACATAGCTTATAATTAGTATCTTTAGAATTATCTTTAAATGTGTTAATCTTGCTCATTTTTTGAATAATAAAATGCCTAATTCTTGTCAAATTTGGGAGCACAGAGATTATCAATATATTTTTGTATCGTAAATATTTCACTATAATAATGTCGATATAAATTATACTGATGGTTTTATAAATGCGTTTAAAAATTAATAAATGTAAAAAATTTTAACACCACTGCACAGTTATGTACTGAAATATGACTATTCTAAAACACTAGAGCGAGAGGTTTAAAAGAATGCTATTTTATGTAATAAAAATACTTTATGCAATCATCAAATGTATAAAATAAATACAAAGGATAATAAGGCTTCAAAGTTATATAAATAGATTATCTACAACGTTTAAGGTATGTCCAGGATCATGCTTTGAAAATAGAAAAAAGCACCATTTTGACCAATGCTGAGCACGTCCGCCCTTAAGCTTTCCATCCCATTTCTTTCTGCTTTCTAATCTAATTACATTGCAAGTTTAATTCTAATCAAAGCGCATGGACTTAGTTTTTTAAGAACCCTATCGAAAAATTGCAAAAATATACGACAAGAACCCGTTTATGCACAAAATCTATGAAATACTCAATCTTCGTTTGAAACTTTCGTTTACAGAATGTCAACAGATATTGACTTAGCAAGCTAATTAAGTGAAATCTATTCAATATATTATGGTATTAAAAATACATTAAAAAATTTAAAACACAAATAAATTCGTTAGTTAATAATCAAATTATTCCCAATTTCAATGTATTTTAATATTATTTAGATTAAAAAACACATTTTCTAATTTTACGCTATGCATTACAAAATTTAACGATGCATTTATACATTCACATTTGTTATGTTATTAAATAAGGTTTTTTTATTTTCTAATATCAATTCAATATTTTTTTCAATCAAAACATAAAATAATTATAACTTAATCTCTTGTTCAACATATTATATGACATTTCATAATATTTGACGTTAAAACATGCAATTTGAGAGTCTTTAATAGTTTTCGGATTATTATTTTAATGACAAACAACCATGTTTTTCGCAAAAGAATTAAAGAAGTATCAGAAGTTTTGTAAACCCAGCCTTGAAGCTTTTTTTCTAAATTCACTATTTATGTTTATTATAATTTATTATAGTTTATTACAATTGCAAAACATTGCACATTAAAAAGTATTTTATTTCTCAATGAAATTAAAAATATTTTAGAACAGTAGATATAAAAATGAAATACACCAGTCGTATGAGTAATGAATAATCGTAATAAAAAATACTTGTTAGTTTAGAAAATAATACATTTTTTACTGTCATAGGTTAGTCTATCGAATTTCCAATTGTGAAATTTTTCATTTAAAAATACCTAATATTATATAATAAAATGAACGAATTCAATAAAAATTCAATGCTTACAATCAAGGCGTGTCAAACTTTAATGTGACTCATTTTAAATAGAAAGTTTATATTATAAAAGATCAGATGAACAAAATATGACTTGCTTTATTAGTAAAAAATCGTTAACAAAACCGACTGAACCTTTTTAGAAAATATTTCTCATTTTTATTTATTTTTTAATTGACTCTGCAATCAAATGTGGATCTTAGCCGCATCACGTAGAGGTTTCATAACAAATGCTGTTTGATGTTAGTTACTTGCTTAACCTATTTGGTATATGCTCTGAGTCTAAACATATATTGAAAAAACGACGAAATACCTGGGATTTACTATTTATTATACATTGGGACTCATCTTGCACAATTTCACGCGGTCGCAATTTTTTAAATATATAGCTATCTTCAATAATTTTATTTTTATTTAGGTGCATATTTATTTATATTTAAATATATGCTTTAGGTCTATCGAAAATTCTGTAAAGTATTGATTCTTAGTTCATCAAGCACACTTCTCAGAAGGCGTGGGCCATGGATTCTATCCCGTGGTCGACAATAAAATGTACGTTGAAAATGTGTTTGATCCAGAGCGTGGATCAAATGGTTTGAACCAATGGCCAACAACCGTACTCTGCATAAAATTCTCATTCAGTGCCGACACCGCGGCTGGCGCGTTTGCATTAGTTGGCCATTAGATATAATTAACATAATATTTAAATGTGGTAATTAAATATTAATTAACAGATCAGCAGTGATTGTGTTATTAATATGAACGTTCACAAACTGTTAACCAACAAATTATGGTTGTTTTTTTACTATATTATTTTTAGGCTAAATTACCCATTATAAAACCTTCATTATCTAGCTGAAAGTAATTTGGTTTCCTTAAATTTTTCATCATCTACCTTCGTAAGTAGTATAATAGTTATTTTAGCAGTAGTAATATTCAAATAATTTTAAAAATTATATAATATTTACTATCAAGTTATAAACTTTTTATTTTTCATTCGGTATTACGTGGCTGGGACATGTGTTCCGGATGCCGACATATAGTGCGACACTTTGTACCCTTATGGCACAGTGTCAAGGGTTTAGTCATCGTGGCCGGCCCTCCCTCACCCTGCAGCGGTGCTACAAAAGCGATTTATGCACTGCAGGTCTGGAATGGCGGGAGGCGCAAGAGTTGGCGAGTGGATCGAGGGAAGTGGCGCGAACTTGTACTTGCCCTATTCCCCAACGCTGGGTCGTGACAAGGTTAAAGAAGAAGAAGAATTAAAGTATTTATTAGTGTATCCAGTTGATTATTTTTTTAAACATATAATTATTTAAAAATGTTTCCCAAAAATTATATTTCAAATTCACACTATATTACTTTATCTGTTTAATCCCACGATGTTTAATAAAGACTGCGTTGTTAGGCACGGAAGATAAGGTCATATTTATAGAAAGCTTTTGTACTCATCGTGATTTATGATATTTGTCAAATAGAATGCCGTAAGGATGCAGCGTGCTTCAGATATATTATCGCGTGATTTCTTTTATTCAAATTTAAAAAATACATTCATGAGAACAGATGCGTTAGAATATGAATTGTGATATATCAATCAAACGATCTACTATTATTTTTACGTGTTGAGAACGACATTCATACCGGTAATAAAATTTCTGAATTTTACGACACAAAAAAATAGTATTAAAAAATTTATGACAATATGTACTTCAATATATTTATTTATACAGTGAATTAAAATAGTTATTTTTGATCTTACGTAATTGTTCATATACATAATATGGCGTACAGTATAAGAACTTTTTTATACCTATACAAACACTAGTCTAATGCTACATTTTTATCTCAGTGCGGTCTGGGAACTTAGTTAACTTAAGCAAATTTGCTATACGTAAATCTACAATACAAAATAACTGATAGGTTATTTATTATAAGTCCCAGTAAATTCTTTTGGCTCCATCTTAATTAAAAAGGTTTATATACCGCATCTTTGATATACACCCATTAACTATTTAGTTATAATTCTAGTCTGTCTGAATCAACCCATAAAATTTGTAAAGTGATAGAAAAATTAACTCTACCTGCATTGTAATAAAAATCAATTTCCAAAATGCATTTATTTATTTACGTCATTATGTTTTTTTTAAACTAACGTGTCTGTATTTTAGTGCCAGATTTTAATCTTATAAATAGATCTTATATGTACTTAAAACTAATCTATTATCGACATTGCAATAAGGGTGATTCTTATTTATTTTATCAAATGTCTATAACCTTTTCTGAAAAAGTACCCATTTTCGTTTTCAGATATTGTATGGAATGATGTATCTTGTAGAATGTAGATATACAATCAATGTTTATGCCTTTTTTAATATTTTAATTATACTTATTTTACATTACAATAAAGTAATAAAAAGGTTCAGTTATAAACCTCGCTGCATATATTTTAATAGTTCGACATAGTCAAATCAGAAATATACATAAATAATAATCAATTTTATTTGAAACTAAATGCGATGTAAAAAAATGCCGAAAAAAATATATCGTGTAGAAACAGTAAATAAATTGTTTGTGTATTATAAGGGTGAATTATATTATGGGAAACGGTTTTGGAAATTTTTAATGAATACAAGTTTAATAAGTCAGCACAGATTCAAATAGTAAATATTTCAGTAAGTTTTTTTCGAAATATAATTTATATATGAGAAGCTTCACAAAGAATTGATAACATGTTGCTTGTTTTATTGACCAACTTAACCGAAATTCCCATGATGCGCTAATAGAGTGGAGCGAAATCTAAATCATATGAATATAATTAGGAATTGCAAACTCAGGCATAGTTTTTAGATTGCGTAAAATTCTATTTTGTCAATATGAATGTTAAATAATAAAACAGCGATATCTTGATATATATATATTTAACGTATACTGTGCGGTGTGATTTCTTAATTAGCAAAACATACTGCCCGGATTGTAATGGATTGGACAGATGATCTGATATTGATATTGGTTCAAATTGTTTTTGTTCAATAAAAAATGCGAAATCGCTAAATCTTTTGTATTACTCAATGAATTAAAAAAATATTGGCGTGTTTTTTTTTTACAATTAAAATAATAAAACTTTCAATAATTAAATATATTGTATACCGAATTCACAATTCTAAATATATACAGGTATTAAATTCTAATGAATTCAAGCTCTGTACAACTCCATTTAAGTCGTTTTTTGCGACCCGGGTTTCGCCTTTCGGCATCTTCAGGCGCCGTGTACACTCACCAAAGGTAAACACCATTAGAATTTAAATTCAAATTCCATCAAGTACCTTCAGTCGATAGTATTAATATTATATACAGGTATATCATAAATTTAGTCGAAACAAATCGAAAAATCTTTATAATAATATCATCTTTAAGATATGGATTATTATATAATAGAATAGCGTGTATGATAACTTAACCTATAAATTAACAGTTATTTCACCATTTTCGTATATTTTAACACAATGCTTGCGGGCCCTTTTAATTAATTTTGTAATTAACGTGTTAATTTGCATTTGAAACGTAATTAGCAAAAACACAATTTTTTGCGGCCTGTAAGCTATGGGTATAGCATTATTAATTATAATAATAACATTTATTACAATGGTGTATTTTAAAAAAAAAAACATTTTTTTATTATGTTAGCAAACATAAGTTAGTCAAATCAAATAAAATCGAATACCGAAATATTCTGAAACGAGCATTTTTAATGCGACATGATTAAGACCAAGAAATTATACTTAATGTAGTCATAAACAGTAAAATAATTAATTGATAAAACAATTAATACCATCACCAGATGCTTTATTTTCAAGCCCTATGATATTATATTGTTTTGTATAAAATTAATGACAGAGTTAAACATTTGTTTAATTCTATTTTATCGGAAAAGTTATGACATTTAAATATTTATAACTCGTGAAGTAATAAATGTTTTACATATTGGAATATACATGGGATATTATCGTAAGATAGTGATAATTATTAAAAATTACATGATAAATCAATTTGATTACTATTACGATAAATTTTAATTAAGTATACAAAAATATTAAATGTGACATTATAAAGAATATTGACTCCATAGTGAAGATAGATCATTGCAAATTTAAAAAAAAATCAGTTTCTATCCATTTATTTAACCCAATTTTATCATTCACCTGTTTTATACAGACGTATTAACTAAAAAATCAAGTTCAGAATTTGATTCATCCACGTGATTTTGAGTCTACGACTTGAGGAATAATACGCCGGTATTCTTGCTTTCATTTCATTTTATACATAATCACAAAAGCAAATTTCAAAAGATGAAAGAAAATATTATGCGATATAAGAACACTCCGCCCTGCCTTACTTACGTACACACAATATAATTCGTACCATTTTTCGGTGATAAAACAGGTTTATAATCGAAACTGCGAATGGAGGTCGCCGGATGAATAAGAATTCTTTAAAATGTAAACCTTGATCAGAGCATTACAGATGCATGCAGACTTGTACGTAAGTATCTTATATAGCGCGCTTTACTGGCTATTCATTACACACGTAGCCACGAACGACATGAACTTAGCGAATCAATAATCATTTTATTCTGCAACCTTTCATTTATACACATAGGTACAGTAGTGGCCGATGATTTATACAATTCTCTACGTTAGGGGTGCATTTAATAACATACGATACAACATCAAACTGTTGTTTTAATGTTTTTTTTATTTTCTCACTAGAGTGAGTGATGTATCACCATTCTTCATAAAAATGGAAATGATTATATAACCAGAGTAAAATAACTGAAAAATCTACTATAATTCATGGGACGTAATGTTAAGTGAATTAGTGCGTGCTCAAAATTTTACTGACTCACGAATTTAGTATAATTAAGCCCTAAATAATTACAAGATAAAAAGAACTTTTTATATACCACGTTTTTAAATTTTCTGTTCAATTATTATTCTCAATATGCTCAAACTTGTACTTGACATGAAGTAAATAAAAAACAAACAAACAAACAAATATAGAATACTGAAATGTCATCTAGATTTTCATAGTAACGCACGTATATATTAATAATTTAGTTGCTAGGACCACCCACTTAGCAACCAATAATAGTGGATTGGATTACGGATTTCTTCCAAAATAACTTGTGTTACGGTTATGAAGAATACAGCGGCAAACACATTTTGAAAATAGCCGATATACTGGATTATTTGTTAGGTTAACCTAACCTAACCTAACCAAACCTAACCAAACCTAACCTAAACTAACCTTACCTAACCCAACCTAACCTAAACTAACCCAAACTAACAAATAATCCAGTATATCGAGTATTTTCAAAATGTGTTTTCCGCTGTATTCCTCATAACCGAACTGTACCTAACTTTTCATACAAAACAGAATTAACCGAAAATTAATTCAATTCTACTTAAAAATAGCTAAAAGTATTAAAAGAATGCATTGGCATCGTGTTCTGATATATTCTAAAAGTTTCAAATAAATGTCGAGCTAGTCGGGAAGTTAGTAAAAAATCGATTGCAAGATTTGTACTGGATAAAAAACCACTGGATAAATAAGAATACGAGCTAAGAAAAACGTTGTAAAATACCTGTGTTTATTATGTAGATAAACTATGTAGGTATATATGAGATATATTGTTCACAGTTTATTTAACTATAAATATGAACATAATCGAAATCAATGATATTTTCAAAAAATATGCTTCCAGGGCAGAATTTTTTAATACTCCAACGAATGTAATAGAATATCAATAATTTGCTTCTTGTAAAAATAATATCAATTGAAAGAATCTTCTTCTGTGGGACATTTAAAATCAAGACATAATAACTCTGGCATTCGTCTAAATATACATAATATGCCAATATTAATGATAATTAAAATATGTTATTTAATAGGATTTAAATTCATCACTCAAATGAATGATTTCTTTGATGAATGTTTCGAATTAAAAAATAAAATATATTTTGTGTATAAGCTCATTAAGATTGTTTCATTACAAATATAGAGTAATGCATAGGATTCAACTTGGATACATAATTATTTTATTGCTTGCATTTATAATTTATATTGCAATTAGTGAGATGTACCATAATTGAGCTATGTTTATTTTTTTTCAAATATAAGAAGTGCGGTGCACGTGGACATTATTAGAGCAGCCGCCACTGCTTATGTATAATTATGGTGTAATTTGTATGATAGATTAAAAAATATATCCGTTATTTTAATTTAATGTTTTATGCCATATTAGTAATTAATAATCAGTCCAATGCCATGATGTTGTTATGAAGCATATTATATCGATTCATTTTTATATTTATGCATGATGACGTATACGTTCTTAATTAAAAGATGATTTCTTTGTTGCATTTTTTGTCTTTAAAATTTCATGGTGCGATAACCTTAAACATAATAATGATGAATATTTTTAATATTTTTAATGCTCAACCACCTCCTTTCAATAATTATCTTTCTCAATATATTTTCCATTGCATTTATAAGGTTGTTTATTTTACAAAAAAGCTAAAAAATATAAAATAAAAACTCTTTTAGGAAACCTGATAATTTGGCATACTTATATATTATTTACTTTTAAATACGTAAACGTCAAAATTGCAGATTTCTATCTTGTAGAACGGTAATCCAGATATTCAAAAACTAATGAAATCAGTCGTTATAATATATGGTCAGAATGTAATATATATAAGAAATAAAATGAAAATGACCAGCTGTTATTCTAAATAAAGACGCCGATAATTTGAGCTAAAACTAAAGATGAAATGTGAAAGATATTATAGAAAAAAAAATCCACAGAAAATTTTATGAGTTCAACATAATCCAAAGTATGAAAATATCACGACTTATACTTGAGGTTGTCATGTTCAACGAATAGGCTAGAATCAGCTAGGTTTTTTTTATGAAACTGCCAGGTCGTAAAATTATTGGAAGGCTCATTTTGTGGTAATTAGATGTCGTAAATCATAATCAGTAATTAGTATGTATTACGGATTAGAAAACAATAGTGGAGGATATATCAGTGTGACGGCAGCAACTAAGGGTAGCCACACCGATATGTAGAAACTTAATATAGAGTAAGTTCAATGTTTGATATTTTCTTCTTAAATAAATCTGTGAGTTCAATGACATTTTAAACGTAAGATATATGCAATTGGATTGAATTTTGTAAAAATATAAGTTTTACTAGCAGATAAAGCTCATAAATCGTTCACGATATTATGTATAATAAAATACGAATATTATTTCACACTACTAACTAAGATAGTATATAAAATATCAAACTATTTTCCTTAATTTACTCAATTATGTAGTAATATCTAATAATACTTTTTTCTATAATACATTTATTATCACTAATACAATTAAAACGTTCAAACAGCTGTTCATTTTGTTTTTAAGTGCCAGTAACAAGGCAACGTGAATATTTAATATTTCTCTCATTCGAACGATTTTCAACAAACCAGCATGTAGATATCAAAATTGTGCAAGCCACACCCATTTTAAACGAACGGCAACATTGTAAAAATTATATCAAATTATTTACATTCAATCAAGGTTTTGCATTCTTAAAAATAAAGCCCACTTTGGTCAAGCTAAAGCGGGTAATTTGACCCCGTACTTTTCATATCATACACCATTTCCTTGATAGGCGGGTTTTTTCAACCCGAATTGCTATTATAATTACTGTAGACTTACAATAAATAGTAATCAACCGCATATAGACAGACGACAAACAAATTATTATTATCAGCATGCGGTCTAATCATTTCAATAGCTCTATCAAAAAATAATTCAAAAAACTACCGACTAACAATGTATATACAAGATGACATTATATTCACAATCACATGTTTGGTTAATTACTATTTTTAATAGGACATAGACCCCTTACAGATATAATAATAGATTTTAATAAGGATTAGTTTTTATCTACTTAAAACAGACGTATTGATTAAAAATATAGCATGTAGAATTAAGACAGTCGTAGAATTTAAACCTGCAACGTGTGGAACATAAGACGAACGTTCTAGCCTTTTCCAACTATAATTAATTGCAATTAAATATTATGAATATTAAAATAGTATGGTAAAAATATCCTTTTTGTATGAATTTAATTAAATATTTGAATGGAATTGGTGGTCAACCGAAATTGGAAATAATATTACTACCACTAACAGATTTTTTTTTCAAATATGATTTTTTATAGTGGGTATATCTATATATATATATAAGTGTTTTCAAGTTATGTATGTTCAAGATATGGAATGTAACGTTCTCAAAATATTGTGAATTATTCATTTGAATAAATGAAATAGTTTATACATAATTTTGAAAACACTTCTGAGAAAATATATTATAATATAACCAATAGAAAAAATCTTTTTGAAAAAAGTAAGACGCAGGAAGCAAACCTGCATATTTCACGCGCCCACGCACATGGACCACTATGCTAAAAGAGTCATATTTAATTGCGACAAATTTTAACTAATAGCTTTTAATACTCACTGAAGTGCTTTGCTATTTTTTTGTGATTTTACCGAGGCTGTGACTGCGACTCGCTGTCATATCGCCTCTTCTCTTCTAGAAGGGGATCCGTCGATCAGGTCCTCACTCCTATTCTGTTAAAAAAACTTTACAATTTTGGCTAGCTCTTCCGTCTTACCCACCGCCAAGACACCCTTCAATTCGTCGACATTCTCATAGATATCCGCAATTCGCAGCTCTACTCTGTGAAGTTCATATTTAGGGTATTGTAGTGCTATATGTACAATGTCCTCTAAAACATGACATTCGTCGCAGAGTTGCGCTTCGCTTCTTCCCATGAGGACATCAAATCTTTTTCCCATGGTGTGCCCTGTTATTAGCCTCAGTATTAACTTAAGCTCATTCTTTGTCAAATAAGATTCTACAAACCAGGGTACCTCTCGTGGTGATGGTAGAATATTGGCGTGGTGATGGCACATTTTCTTTATAGCCTCATTCCAGTCCAGATTTTCTGGTATCCACGCTTTCCTAATTGTTAATTATTTGTTGAATTAAATATAGTTAATTAAACATTATCTTTAATTTTTAATTGATTTTGCAAAAAAAATAAGAATACAAAAACGCTTAACAAAGTGGTCCCTATTTATTAATCTTATGTATTTTCACTGTCACGTATTTTGCTCGAACTTAATTAATTTGTTGATCTGGTTGATTGTAAGGCAGCCCAGTACACGTTAAGTGCCTCTTAATGACCACTGTATGTATGTATTTTTTAACTATGCAGCGTTTATTTATTCGCTGAGTGACATATTCAGCCCACTTAAGAATATATTACAAAATACCATTCAAAAAACATACTATAATTAATTTATAAATAATAATTGATACGCATAATTTTGATCTTTAAAATACATATACAATACCAGCCAAAAAAAATGACTAAATCATAATTATTAATGTAAACTAGAGCCAAATTATTTTCCGACCATGTCCAATCCTAATAAGATCATATCGGCCTCCACAGTGTGGAGGCTTCTATTAACAGATTTTGTTTTTACGAGAAATGGATGTCAGCCACTTGCTCGACCTATTAGGTCCATAATCGGACTCATACACAAATTGAAAAACAATGTGTGTACTTTCCAGATCCAGGATTCAAACTTGGGACCCACGACGCTATAGGCCGACGCTTAAACCGCGTGTTATATAAATCATAATAGTTATACTTAATCAATAGTGGTATAGATATATGTTGAAAATATAACATAATAAGCAATGTTATGTTTATAGACCATAAATTATGGCTCACGTAGTATATAGTACTAACATATCAGGGAATTATGGGCAGAGTGTTAATAATTTTATATTGCTATAAAATTATATTGGCGGTGGTTATTTTCAATGATATATCGTATAATATGGCCACAAAATTGAAGAATATGAGAAAAAATATTTTATCACTTAAAAGTCCAAAAAAGATGATCATAGACACGTCGTATAATCTTCATAAACATTTATACACTATCATAATTTTTATTGTCGCCAATAATACAACAATATTATACTTTATTAAAGTGTTCGGTTGATAGATTAAAAATAAAAATAATATTTATAACGGGTACGTTTCTATTGCTCTAGATTACGTGCAGAAAATTTTATACATAAAACATATTGTTTTGTATAATATTTTAAGTAAAAATGTTTTGACAGTGAAATTATTTTTAAAATACGTAGGCGCAAAAGAAGTTTCACTAATATCAAACAATAATACTTGTAAAACGATTTAAATTTTTGATTTTAATATGGAACGATTAAGAAAACTATGAAAGGCAAAACAAAACAATAGTTATATTTAATAATATTTGTGTTTCATTTGACTTATATTTATTTACTAAAATTACTGTATTTAGATTTCTGAAAGATTTCAGTTAAAAGCAGAAAACTCAGTAAATGTTATATATTTTTTTTGTAATTATAATATTTAAGTGTTTACCTAGACGTCAGTGAAAGTTTTTATGCACTGATCTAATGAATAAAATAAAATATAAATATATATATATATATATTTGTAAATATATGCTATAACAACCGCCATGGCCGAGCGAGTAATGTGTCGGCCTATAACATCGTTGCTACCGATTTGAATTTGTAGAAGAAAAAAAAAACTATATGATATTCCTAGTAGGATAAAACCTATGCCTAACAAAATATCAAAAGTTTGCAACAAAACATGATAATCGGATGTGTTTTTTAATACTTACTTTATTCGTTTTATCGTAATAATATTTAAAAACTACTTTATTTATAGCCAGAACTTATTCTCGATTTCTTAATTTTAAGCAATGTATATTGATGATAAATTTTAGATTTATAGTACTTACATAATTTCATAAATGAAGACAATAAAGTACTCAGATTCCTACTTTATTACTACTCAACACGTTTTCTACCGAGCCCACAGTAAAATGATGCCTTTTCACTTGTAAAATATGATCTATTAATCATCGATGCAAACATTCCCATCGTTCAAATAACGCGTGCATTTGACATTAATAATAATAAACTTGGATCATAATCTGCTAATATTAGTGAAAGTTGCTGTCAGTCGATAGTTTGTTTACGCAGAATTAAATTTCTTACTCGATTTCAGAATTTCACAACAAATTACTTAAATTATCACATTATTATATGGTGAACAGGAATAAATAGACAATATGTTGTGGTTTTAATACAGTTTTTAATTATAATTAATTTCTTTATTTATTTATTTTATGGCCTTTTTCATTATATATTATATTTTAATTATAATATTATAAGTTTTTATTAATATATATTGTAACTACAGAGTTTTGCATTTCTACGGTCATATAGCTAATCACCAGAAATGTCAATGGTCTGTAAGAAAGAAGCAGGTCACCTATTCTAGGTTTGGACGAAGTCAAAGATACTACAAGCCTTTCAATGCTTTCATGTATGATAATGACAAAATATAACTTCTTCTTTGGGGTGGACTTTGGTCGCCTCAACCAGACTCCTGCACTTTGCTCTTTCATTCGATCGTTACTAACGGTCGCAGTTCTCTTTGTAGGCTATCAAGCTACCGAAGTTGTGGTTTCCTTGCAATCGATATGCTCAGTATATAATCCAAAATTATAAATTAATTCATTTTCACTCTTGAATAAATTTAATAGTATTTCGCATCCTTACGTGTCTCATGATATTTAAATTAGTTTTAAAAGTATGAATAGTTAATTAGGTAATAATTTTATTTTTATTTAAAATCAACGAAATTGCAAATATTTCATTCTTATTTAGTATGTATGTTTAAAGTTTTTCGTTATTCATAAAAATATTATCTCAATATTTTGTAAGTAGTAAAAAAATGAAGCCATAGAAAATATTACAATAAATTTCACCACACGAAATTTAGAAATTTAAAAAATACAATTATTGGGTATCAGAAATTATTCCGGGTCCATAGTGTCTACTTTTTGTACCGTCTTCCTATTTTTTTTCTACTAATGCAGACTATATATTATTACACATCTAAAATTATTGTTACAGAGATATTATTCAGGTATTTTAAAGAGAAAATATTATTCATATCTTCATAAACCTGTTTATATTCAACGTAAAAAAAACAGTGAGTAAGTATAGTCAAAGTAGCGTATATCATTTTTTTGTGAAAATTTGATCTGTATTTAGCTCCTTGCATACTAAATGAAAGTTGCATCGTTATCCATCCTCAAGATCCGGAATGAATGAAGAAAGTTTAATCTTATGTTGAGCGGTTGCAGATAAATCCGTTATAGTGACCTATTTGACTCAGCTCGCGTTTATATTTATATATTGTATCTTGTTTATTAATCACTTTACAGAAATGTAACGTTCATGCAACTAATAATGACGATATTAAATTAAAAAGCTCTACAGCATTCTCGTATCATCATTCTCATCAGTATTAGTCACTATGGATAGACACCTCCGTTAGCTTTTTACACACCTCTTATGTCGTGGCTATTTTCTGCTACTAATATCTGCACAATTAAAATTATTTATAAAAAATTAAATTATTATTTTTTTAATACGAAATTAGTATACTTATTGATTACTATTTCACTTGTAGCACCATTGTTAAGACAGAAAATGGTCATGTCCGGAAACTTGTACGTATTCAGTTCGCTGTATCACACTTCACAGGAAGACAACAGCAAATATTTTTTTTAAATAGCCCATATACTGGATTATTTGTTAGGTTAGGTTTGTTTTTCATGCTTGAATTCATGAATTTTGCCAAAATCATGAATTAATGTTCATATTGAATCTAATTAAATTGGTCACCGTATAGTATACGGTCATCTCTTTCCGATAAGAAAGCTCACGGAGAACTATGCTACCGTGAAATATTTTACGTACAATTTAGGTAAACGAAAGATGACCAAAGTAGCTGTCAAATAATAAACCAGCCTATAGAATTTAATATAATTTATATTATCACTTTGTAAAATGAAATTCTAGCTTAATCAATATCTACACAGTATTTTAAAAAGCTGGTTGATGGATAACTGAACTAATTCTGATACGAGTACTTAAAATCTTAAAAGTAATTAAAATAAATATTATTTAACTCTAATTATAGAATCCTGCGACCAAGGCTTGAACATTCTATTTCAATAAATACATCTTTATCAGTCATATTTAAATGCTCATGGTCTATAATTATTTTATATAGTATTTAGTGATTCCACTCAACTTTGTATCCATAAATCAAACATACAAGATACAAATAATGTACCTATAATGTACTTTTAAAATCTTAAATAGTAACTAACAATTATTATAAACTTTAATGTTTTAGGAGGAGGTATTTTTTAAATTTATATTTAAGTGCTATTTTCACAGAGTATACATATTTTTTTATAAACCTATATAATATATTAGGACAACTTTTACAGATATACTAACCTTTATGGTAATGCTTCAATTTGTAGAACATTTATATAAAGAAAATCTGTATCAAAACGATTTTTTGTATCACGAGTATAAATTTAATGTATTTATTGGCTGCCGCAAAGCTCAATTATTATTCCACCTTTCAATGTAGATATTTATTATTTTTCTCTGTAAATGGAGCGGTCGTTAAATGCATTGAATAGTACTGCTGCTAAAAAATGTCAACGCGCGAGTACGACAAAAACCTTAGATCCATTCTAACCTATTAATACATTGTATCGAATGCATACATCTAACTACTTCTATTGCGATTTTATTATAGACATACATTGTCAGATAATACAGTTTAACCCTTTAAGTTCCATTTAAATTTACATTTTTATAACGTTAGATGTAGGTTTGGTATCGAATAATTAATTTATTGATTAACTTTAACCAGAAAAAGTAGCATTGTTTATAGATAATGCTAGAGGAGGCTTTTTAACAGTCGACTACCAAAGCAATGTGATATTAAGAAATAAAACATAACGTAATACTATGTGATACTCTTATACCAAATATTTTTAAAAAAAACCCTGAATTTCATCATTTTACTTCATAAAAAGTGGTGAAAAGTACTGAGTTTATTTTTAATGCTAAATCAATATTCAATTAAAACACATTACGGTTTTAATGAAGATTGTGTAAACAAAATATGTATAGCTCCCATACCGGTTGCAAAGATATATATAATAACTGTCATATGACACAATATGTGGTGTTCCATAATCCTGCATATTGTTGCGTTGACCTATTTGATACAACTATAAAGGTTTATATTGTATTTCTTCATAAATTATTTGTTTTTATTAATTCATTAAATTGGTTAAGTTTTCTTACAGTAAACAACAATTCTTTTATATTATTTTCTCCTATATCAAATTGTATTAAGCCACGTACTGTTTTTCTATTGCATTATATGATTACAGTGTGTAATAATATGTATGTCCACTATTGTGAGCCTCAAAATAATATATACTGAATGTTTATATTACACAGTTTAATATATGTAACATTAACCATAAACCGTCATACTATAGCATAATGAAATAAATTATCAATACAAGTTATTAAATTTTTTGAAAGAATTATACGATATCCAGTTTTCAATGGGAAAGGGTAAAAACAACGAAAATTTTCTAAATCTTTGATGACACAAATTGTTTAAAAACAACTTATTAACATTATAATGGTACTCAAATTTAAACCCAAACTCCCATCGATTTTATTCCAGCATTCATGGTGCCGGTAAAAACAATTTTTCTAAGAAGTATTTTTGATTAAAATCTTTACAAATGAAATACAAAAAAAATACCTAACAATTCTTCGGTTCATTACACGAGGAATGTATTGCGTTTTTTTTAGTGCACAGAGCCACTGTAGACCTGTGCAAAATATAACGCGGTAAAAAGTTGATCGGAATACTTTTAACCAATGTGACTAGAAAAGTATTATCTAACACCGCCCATTTTCAAGGTTGATAGTTGATACCGATATGTCCAACCATAACGAATTCCGTTCCTCGAGCAAGTTTAAGCGGACGGTCAATTTTTAAATGTATCACGCGTCTAGATCTACTTATCATTTGTATAACTTTTATACACCGGTTAAAATTTGTCTATTATTCTTGACCTTTGTTTAATTTTTATTCTTCATAAATTATTATATTTCAGGCCTTCCCTTGAAAATGAATCTTAGTGTCTGTCTTAATTAATATATTCCATTGGTAACGCTGTCATATCTAGTTTAATAGCTAAATTAAATATTGTTTATTAGAAATAAATTTATTTCACATTTTATTCATACGTATTTCCGTTTAAGAATTTTCAAATAATATTCCTTTTAATATACTTTTTTTAAATATTATATTATGACGTTTATTTTACGGATAAATTACATTAGACATAGATATAATAAAAAAAACTATGTACAATATATAATTTATAAACTTAAAAATGGGTTTAAAGAAAATAGTCATATAGAACTCACGTAGTATTTACAAGTTTTTTTTTCAAGTGAAGAAGATAATATACGAGAAAAAGAAATGTTGCAAATTCCAAAGATTTCAATTTCGTACGAAATGTGAAATTTTGTGTCAGTATAATCTAGAATAGGTGAGTATAATATGTGTAGGATGAATGTATGATTATTATATGAGATGATACAAATATAAAACATTTAAAAATAAAGAAGACATTAATATAATAATATAATCATCAAAACGATTTCAATAACAATTTATTTTAGGAGTCTCTTTACTTCAGTATACTTAGTGTATTTATTAGTTTTACATATATATTTATTTATGTTACTCTCTTATAACAAAATAAATCCACAATAATTGAATGTGAAATCGTTTAAATGAATTTGTGTTGTATAATTGTACAATATACATATTTCATTGGCGATGGGTGGGGAGGTATGCTGTTAAGATTCGACATAAATAATGCACAATAAACTTTGTTTTGATTGAGCTAATAATACACTTTTCAAATGGTGCTGATAAGTTTTTAAAATCCAATTAAACCCTGCCTAAACCAAACCATAATAGTTAAATATGCTGTGGGCGATCCGATAAAGACAGTGTAAAATTTTTCAGGCATACTAATTTATTTACGTTGAATTAAAAATACATATTACAGATCGGTGATGGTTAGTTTTTCAAATTTATTAAGTCCTGTCTAAACTAAACTATAATCGATAAAAATAACTAAAATTCTGCATGGTTTAATTGCAAAATTTTAGATATTTTATAAATAAATTAATATTTTTTGACTGTTCATAAATTGGATTAGGCAAGGTTTAATTGAATTTTAAAAACTATCAAACATTATCTATACAGTGTAGTCTTAGTTCAATGAAAACAAATACGTTTGACTGACAAAGTTTAGTGTGCACTATTTATGTCGGATCTTAACATCCTACCTCTACTATTCGCCACTGATATATTTATACCAAAAGTAATATACAAATTATCATTAAACTTAATATTAATGAGATAGCAAACAATAATTTACAATAGATAAATTCAGAAAATACTAATAGAATATTTAGTTTTAAAGAGTTGAATACAATAATTGTTATAAATATATCTTAAAAATTCAACTTACTTATCGATATCAGGAAGAGTATTGACAATCCAATTAAGTACTTGACCGTACCCATTTTGCAGAGATTGTTAAGACAGCCAAAATAAATAAAAGAAACTCTTTGACCAGTATGCAGTCGCTTCTAAACTTTCGTATATATTTTGTTTACACGACTTTCTCGTATAGCGAGTCCTTCATGACTTCAAAATATACTTAACTTCACATTATACACTTCAATAACTCGAAATAAATTCATTCAATATATATTATTAATAAACTAAATATTTATTTTAAGTAAGCTAGATTATTTTATGCTTGCATATAACAGGTTTGATATTTTAAATTGGTTCAAAGCTCCGATTAACAGTTTTCTCTCAATAGCCTCTGACGTATTTGATTGTACCTGTCATTTGCGATGTCCCGAACGCGATATATTATTAATAATCTCTACCGGTGAGAGTGTGTTTACAATATGATGCTCAACGGACACGTGCTGCCCAAGCAAAGTGAACTTTCGTACTGAAGTGTAAAGTGTTGCACACCGTGAGTTTAAGGCTGTGCGACGTACGGATGTTATTGCCCGCGAATCTAGTCTGTTCGATTAAATATTAACAGTATATTAAATAAAAATTATTCAGAAAATAAGTTAGGTATATTAACAGGTTATACTGATAAGAAAACTTTCAGACTAAACTGCTCATAACGACCATCTGACCTGATCAATAAATTTAATTTTGAATATTTTAGTTAAGTCGTAAGTTGAATATAACAATTGATATTTTAGCTCGACACAAATCAATAATTAAATGTCAAATTAGCTGTCAGTTTTTACAATGACATGTATTATGGAACCTATCTGATTATTCATTATTTTATCTTTAATTAAAATTTACATTGTCTAAATACGATCTCCAATAGTTTTCTGCTACATTTGAAGTATTAAAATATGAAGGAAGACTTTTTCTTGTATCCACTAAACTGATCAATATAATATATTTTTTGTGTACTTTCCAAGTTTTAATACTAGCAATATAATATTATATGTTATAAACCAATCCAAATAGGCGTAGAAATATTTGAACTGGTATCTGAATTGTTTTGTGTAATTGAGGGCGCTGGAAACAAAAATGGTAATATCCATCCTCGTAAAATGTTGGCAAGTCAATAAATTTGTGTTATTATTTATTCTTATATGCATCACTGTTAAAATTGTTGTACAAAAATAAAGGTAAACTTTTTCAGATTTTAAGTCCATAAGAAAGAAAATAAATATTATTGTTGACTTACCAACATATTTTACGAGAACGGAAATTATCTCTAAAAAATTATTTCTAAATATAATAAAATTATTGTTATTTAAGATTCATCAAATATGCTAGTCTGCTCGTATAGTTATAGTACCTACTATTAAATACGTAACGCCCACTTGTAATCTTTATATTATACACCAGACGCTACTTTAAAACATGTTTTATTCAAATACATAATTGTTCATTTCGCCTGCAATTTTAAATCTATCCGCATTTTTTTTGTTTAATTATCTCAAAATAAGACAAACCATGTGTACACTGTAATATAATATGCACTAACTTATCGATACCATTATTTAAAAAAAAAAAACCTACTGATATTAAAGGCGTTAAAGGAGTATGAATCGCAGTATGTTTGCTTCGAATCCCATGAATAATAAAATTATGTATCTAATTTACACACTAATTATTTTATTTTCAGTCATCCGTATTACGATATGTAAATCAGAATCAACGAAAAAAATATGCACGGCTGCAAGTTTGAAAGACTTGGATGTTAGTATAATAATGGTATGTCTTTCCATACGTACGACATTAAATACTTTAAAAAATATTGCACTTTATGTCATAGTTAATCTAGTAATAATTATGTTGTGTTCAAGTTCCCACACATATTTTTTTCTAAAGATTCTTTTAAGTATTTTAAATGTGAAACTCTCAATTTAATTTTTACCTTATTAGATTTTTGTCTTGTCACCGCGTATTCTTCCTCATTCTTTCTCTTTTATATTTTCCCTTTACATAAAAGCTTGTATCTTTCTTGTATAAGTGTTCTTATATACATACATTCCAATATAATTATTCTATTTTCTCCACAATCAAATATTAAATACAAAGATATAAATTAAAATAAAATTAACATATAAATCAGTCAGTGACCTGCCATCACCACTTGAACAGAGTATAATTTTCAAAAGTAGGTTTGATAGCCTGCTGCACTGATATCACCTGTAAGACCGCAATGGACACTGCACAGTGGACAAGTATGGCCAATTCACGTTAATTACAGTAATAATTGGCCAGACTTAATTAATTTCACCGCTCTGTATTCCTGCAATTATTTTAATTATATACATAACACCTTCCAATTTGAATAAAACATTTTCTTATTGGGTCAATAATATGTTTACGTACTTTTCAGCGGTTTATTATTATATGGCAAATTATTATTTTTGAAATATTTGAATTAGAAAATTTCTCTCCTTCATTTGGTGCCATAAATAAATTATATCGGTAGTCAGCTCCGTATATATTGTTATATGGTATTATTCAATATTAACATCGTAAATAAATACTTGACACCGAACTTCTAGAATCATGTGTAAAATATGAAAAAATATTAAATAAGTAATAAATAATTTTTGGGACTTTGAAAATGAAATGAAATGAAAATATAATTAAAATGGTAATTATTTCTTACATCACTACTCACAAAATATGAGTTTTATAGAAGGAAAATATCACCAAAAACCATACTTTTAATAAATTATTATATTATTGTTGATTCGTTTCATTGTTACACATTATATTGTCAAAATCTAATAATTTTAACATTTCACTTTGAATTAACATTAAAATAAGTAAATATAATCGGTATTGATCATTTTCAATCTATAAAAGACTCTGATTATGGCATTTAAGGCCTGGCAACGTATTGTGCATCGTATCCAGAAATTTGTACGTAAACGTTCACCGCAGGACACTTATTCGTGCGCCGCAGTACGTGAAACATGAGTTCGTGTAACATTTAATCAAATGACGAGTTCTTCGTTGAACATTTCACCGTGGAGTATATTTGTACGTATGCTAGAACATGTGGAGATGTCTTTACTGGGTTAGGTTAGGTTAGGTTAGGGTTAATCTAATTGAAACAGTACTATTTGCAAACTATCACCGCATTTTGTAAGATACGTACAAACGTATTCCACGATGAAATATTCAACGAAGAACTCGTCATTTGATAAAATGTTATATGAACTCATGTTTCACGTACTGCGGCGCAAGAATAAGTGTCCCACGATGAACTGCATACGTACAACTTACATGTAACCATTGTGGATAATGGCCTCTTATAGCACATTCTAACACCTATAATTATATACTGACAGCTCCCAGCAATCTCGTTACCATAATGATCTATAATACATAAGAAGGGTGAAATATGATATTTATTTTTAAATATCAAGCCGCCAGTTTCCGTAATATCTTAATATGTGTTGTCACTCACTGCAGATTTCAAGATCTCTTCGCATAGTTTCTGTTCGTCAGTATTATTTTAATTTTGTTTTTGTATAGGTAAAATATTATTTTTTATTATTTAAAATCATTTATTTTTATAACATTTTTATTAGGTCGTATTATTGTTTGTCCGGTGGTTGTTTATCCAGTACAAATCTTGCAATCGATTTTTAACTAACTTCCCGACTAGCTAGACATTTGAAACTTTTAGAATATATCAGAACATGATGCCAACGCATTCTTTTAATACTTTTAGCCATTTTTAAGTAGAATTGAATTCATTTTCAGTTAATTCTGTTTCGTATGAAAAGTTATTTCGGAAGAAATCCGTAAAAAGTAAAACACTATTATCGGTTGTTTAGGGGTCTAGGGTACTATGGAAATCAATATGAAATGTCAAAATGACTTTTCATTATTCTATATTTATTTTGTATTTCTATCAAGTACAAATTTTTTTGATCGTTTAAGCTAGTAAGTCAAGTTTATATGATTCAACAGAAAATTTAAAAACGTTGTAAATAAAAAGTTCTTTTTATCTTGTAATTATTTGTTAGTATATCATACTCTTCTCTCTCATGGGATTTTTATTAGTATAAGTCATATAAAGCACACTTAAGTATGTGACAACCTTTTTCTTAGGTTTTTGCTCCTTAGAAATTTCCAGGCATAAAAAGACCAAATATGGTGAGGGGCTAATTGGTTTAAGGGGTCTATGTTAGTGTTACCTCTTCTAAAATAGTGAAGAGAAACATCTTGACTAGATATATGTACGCTATCATGTCGAGTCACAGCCTACCTAATAGATTTATTTTACTTTTAACGCGTAAAAGTCATATACTTTTTTCAGTATCTTCCATCTTCCCTTATAGCTTTAAACGTCTCTGGATAAAAACATTCAAGTTAAATTTAAATAATTCAATAGAATATTATGTAATGAATATAAAGATGTTACACCTGATACTTTAATAATTCTCCACAATTACTCACAGTAACATGTGGACAATAAAATAATCATTCCATATCCGTGAAGAGTATCTTTTAAACTCACGAAATCACTTAAGATTCCAATGCACGCTTAATTAACCAACACGAGTAAATCAGGATTTACGGGATTTGTATCTCACTTCAATCTTATCTTCTTTTCCGATCTTAAAATGTCACTCTCCAGTATTTAACGGTTTCTCTATCTAAATAACACTATTATTGCAGCAAAGATCTTTTTTCCTATTTACATAAATATCTAAAAAACATTAATACTATCGTTTATGTGGGTAATATTGGACTTACTAATAATACAACATTTGAACCGGTATTAAAATCACCACGATATTTACTAATACTTACTTGATAATGATTATCTTTAAATATTAATTTAGAAAGGCGTGCATTTTTGAAGCAAGTATTAATAGACAATTTAGAAAAGTTTTTAAATAACAACTGTCAGAATTTTAAATGAATGGTAAGTATTTATTTCAAAGTATCGGTATAAGCCCGCCAGTTTTAATGTTGAATGTAAAATATTGGTACAGCAAGAAATAATATTCAAAAATCAGTAGTAAAAATAAATAATCATTATTTAAATGGCATGGGCCAATAGATAAACTCAATATCCATTATTATTTTGATCGTATGAAAAGTAAAAAACATTCAATGGGGCGCACGGCATTTTAGGGTTACCATTATCGCATATAAAGTATATTAGTCTATGCATTCGTGAATATCGGTAAGAACAAACTATTTATGATTATATTATTATTAAAAGAAGATCAAATAAGAAGTCGCAGAGGTGCAGAAAAAAGACCTAGATGGACATTTCACAAAATAAATGCGAATAACCTCAAAGATTAAATTAATAATTGATCAAAAATATAGGTTCTCTAGGTAGGTACTACAAATATTACAGAAATCATTTTTTTAAACTAAGTACATTTTTGTTACCTATTATTGTCTAATTTTATAAAAAAAATGAATCTCAGTTTGGGTACAACAATAATTAATAGTATGATATTAAATTTATCTCAATTAAAATTGTATGCTAAATTAATTAGTTAGGGTTCGTGGATTTTTTATATTTTACATGTTTTTTTACTCATCACTACAAAAAAAGTTTTTTTCAACGTCTTTTAAAATTACTAATTTAAGTAATTATCTTAATTATTTATATAATATGTATATTATTATTTTTACTATTAGTGTAAATGCCGAATCAGATAATAATTTAATATTGTTAATTTATTACAGTATGTAATGTAAACAAGACCGTGAAACGTATTGCCATTGGTGAGCCTAAAATTCGAGGACAATTAATAAGTCGTCCGATTTGTCTATGCTCTGATACTGATCAATGAACGAATAAAAAAATCGAGCTGTCAAAAGTCAAAAGTTGCGATTATCGGAATGTTTTCCGATAATCCTAAAATGTTATGATATTTATATGTAGACTTGCATAAAATAATATAACAGTAAAAACAACACAAATTTTATGTTTCCTTCTATGAATTTCATAAACGTTTTAGTAATAGGTTGTACGTAATTGAAGGAAAAGATTTTTATGTTATCGTTTGACTGGGTGTGTATTCTAGATTATCATTTTCAATCATTCACATTGATCGACATCGGTCGTTTTTAGTAATAGGTTGTATGTAATTGATATATCATTGAAGGAAACGTCTTATTCTGTCATATGTTTGTTACCATTGATTATTATTGTGAATTTTTGAACACAAGCAATACATTTATTGTAAACAACTGAAGTCTGTCTTATTATTTAATTCTGATACTGAAAATAATATGTAATAAGCACTATACAAGTCTGAAGTATGTCTTGTTATTATTGCAAAGTTGAAAATGTATATAATAGACACTACAATTTATTTAACTCCGCAATGAAGTAGAGATTAAGGGTTTGAATCTCATAAGGTAAGGTTACATATATATTTGAAGTGCGCTTAGATCAAGAGTGTATGCCTAACAGCTACCTACAACTGATGGTTTGGAAGGTGCTGTCAAGTTAAGTTACAGCTGATAGTTAAAACGAAATACTATCTTAAAGGCACTAGAAGCTTGCTCAGGAGACTCGCATTGCATCATTGAGCTATTTTATAGATACACAAATGCTGCTACACTAAATGAGCGTAAGGGATGAAATAATAGAGAAATACCATTCTAATAGTACAATCTGTTTTGGAGAGCCAGATAGAAAGAACAATACTATCCTACTAAATTTAACATAATAAGGAAGCTTCTAAATAAGTTATTTCTGTAAAAGAAAAAATCTGTCCAAAATAGATTTTATACTGACAAATTGATATTTACACTTACCATTAATTATTTAAATAATTCCCGAAAATTATTTAAATAATTCCCTATCATAATTTAAATACTTCCAGTGTTATATTATAATACTTACCAATAATCATTTTTTACTTGCTGTTCATATTAAATAGTTCCCACCTTTTTAATAAAATACTTGCTCGATTTTTTATTAAAATACTTGCTGTTAATGCATATATATACTTACCCAATAATTTGAAGCCATTTAGAAATACCAGCATACTCTAATATGGTAGGTACATAAAATAAAATAAATATTGTTATTTCATTACATTTGTATGGTTCCATTATAAGGTAGATGGATATTTTCAACTATAATAAATGAAATTGACCTTTATTCACATTCGTTGTTGGGTTTACAATATGGTGAGAAGGTCCTTTATATGACATCCTCCAAAAATTTGTCTTAACAGATTTTTTTATGAACTTGTTTGTTAGCCATTTCTTCAACCTATTACTGCCATATTCTACATCCAAACTGATATTGGAAAGCAGCACATAAGCCTACCAAATGCAGAATTCAAATTATATAGATAGATTAACATAATAATATTTAATATATTTGTTTATTTTTATTACCGATTACCTACTCAATTTATGAAATAATTAAGCCTTATCAATGACCTTTAAATTTAATAATACAAATATCTTATTTGGAGATATGTTTATTGTCCGACAACAAGAAATTGGCGATAACAGGAAGTCACTGTAGTCGCATGTAGAAGATTTACCTAACTGCCATGGCGACAAAACGTGCTAGAGGTGTATTTATTTTAAATAATGTATCGGCCTTTTAGATGCAATTTTTTTTCTTCTAAAAGGCTTCTAATTACGTAAATTGATAAGACAGAACAACGGGAGCGTAAAATGAAATATAAATTTGGGGTCGTTCCTCATTTGAAAACGAAATAGCAATTAGCTGAACTGGAGGGGATTGTTAGTTCACAGTTTTAACGCATAGACGAGAAGTTTTTGTTCACCAGTAGATTGTGGTGGTTATACTATGTGGAATGAGACATAGCGTTCCAAAAACTAAGCCAGTAGAGGACACAAATAAAAAAGAGAGGAAATATTTATTAGGTGCAGCTAAAATCTACACTGGATTATAATACAAATGAAAATGAATAAAAGGAGAAAGATTTTGTTGAATATATAAAACAATATAGCTTATAAAATTATAATTGGCTATTTTAGAAAGTTTTTTTAGATTTTGAAATAGAGATGATTTCTTTAAACTAACAGTCTTATGAAAACAAATTTTATTCAATTTCGTCATTCGTCACTTTTCTGGCAGAAGACACTTATTCGAAAAAATGACATATTAAGTTAGTTATACCAAAATGTTCCTTATTTCAAACTTTACCGTCTAGAAACCTTCTTAATAAATAAACAGTCTTTATTTTAAAGTCATCCTTTTTACGATTACTTAATAAACTCACATGATAGACCATTTCAAACATTTCAACAACTTCAAAGTCAAATTACTTAAAACTAGTATTCTCTAGTTAGTGTGTTCTGCCAGAACAGATACTGTTATTCAATGTTATGAACTGTGGAAACAATCAAAATATAATTTCATTAAAGTTAAAATTATGAAATAAAAATAAAAATATACAAATGTTACAATCTGTGAACGCATACAAAATACAACACTTTATAGGTTGCAAAATCAATTATGAAGAAAAGGGGCCTATATTAAATTGCAGTCAATTCCACATTACTTTAATAATTATTAAGTACATAATATTACGTGACACAGAAAACTGCTACAACAATTTCTTCAGCAGAATAATGTAAAATGTCTTCATTTTAATTGTTCTCAAATGATCTTTATATGTTCTGTTACGCTATCATGCACGACAAGTTAGTTGATATTCTTTGGCAAGAGTTTGTGGTGGAGTTTATGTAATAACTCATTTTATATCCCTTATACTTGTTATTATACCAATCATAAATTTAATCTGAAAACAATTGCCATATTATTCCGATCATCTTTATTATCATAATATCTATTGTATGATGTAATATCAAAACAATATGTGTTATTTAGTTTTACATTAATGACCACTGGATAAAAAATAAATTATTATTATCATAAGGGTCATATTTTTCTAAAAAATGAACATCAGATTTTAATATAAGTACTGTGCATTAGTGGTTTTAAAAACACCTTGCCCCAAAGCGCACTCAATGTGTAAATATTTAAATGTGTAAAGACTACCAAACGATAGGGTAGGTGAACTTGTTTTTCACTATAAAGTTTTTAAAATATTGCAATACAACTATACAGTTTCCCGCAATTTCCGTTGCATGTTGAATTTTGAACGATATTTAATGTTTATTGCAGCTACAGAAAAGATCCTATACTCATTCATATAAGTAATAGGCCATCCATGGACTGAAACCGTATGCGGTTTCGAGCCGTGTGCAATACTAATCTTATCTTTTCTGGTCATGGAAATATATTTCCACAATAAGCATCTGATCGTATTCATTTATACCATACACTTCCACTTACAAATTTAGTGAAAATATATTTTCATTAACAAAAATCATAAGTTTAGTATGGCGCACGGATCTAAACCACATACAGTTTCAGTCCATGGATGGCCTCTAAGTCGCCGTAAATGTAGTTTTAGAACTCAAAAAAGGATACCTACTCGTCTAGACTCGGTGAATTTCTATTCAGCAAGCAGACGAGGAGAAGTGATGTCATATACGATTGTAAGTTAAAAAAAAGACTGTATATTTCGTATTTTGTTATCATCTGAAGAAACCAGATACGAAAGCATGCGAATTTAATAATTTTACCATACACTAGCGAATTGATTTAAATTAATCTAGAATTATTAAAATATCCTGTGTAGTGTGTATCATATAAATAAATCAAACGAGTTAACAAAAAACCTCTGCAGTAGCATTATTATAATAGTATATATACCGATAAAACATCTAAAATTCAGAAAATAATTGTACTCTTATTATTATTATGTCACTCTATCAGTACCCATGTTGTTATAAAAATATTATTTTATATCATTAAATAGGTAACTATTTTTGCGTGAAAGTAGACAAATAATTTGGACTATAAATAGAAAGAATCCTGTGTATTATTTCCGTTATAATACTCTAAATTACTTAGCAAACGCATATAGCATGGTTAAGTTGGTAAACTGCATAAATGTTAACATCGCTCAATTGCCGTTTATGTTCATTGTGATTACTTACTTGAGTGCAAGGTATAAATAGTTTTTCACAATTTTTACAGAATTTTTCAACTTAATAATAATTTCGAAGTATAGAATTAGTTGCTGATATTTCTCATTGTGACAAATTATCTTTTTATTCATCATCCAAATTGATAATTAAATTTCATAGCAGTAATATGAAGGTCTCTGCAAATGAACCTGTAATGTGAAGCAAATTTTAGCTAATTTAATCAGTGGACCAGAGATTTTTTTTGTTTATATTTCACACATTTAGGCTCCATCTCTATAGAAGAAGATATTTTCAACATCTTTTGTTATATTAATATATTGTCTGCGAAATTCCACATAATGCAGAGTGGCGCATAATATCACCACCTTGTTTGAAGATATCGTAATTTCTATATTATTTTTTAGTACTGTGTGGACAAATTTATAGTAGTGTGAAATTCAGCATGAATACAAGAACTTACGAAAATTGACACAATTTCCATTCAAACAAATTCATCTATTGCGTTAACACAGTAAAGACAAATCATCATAAATGAGATATTAAGGGGGAGAGGCATATAAATTCATTATCAAATTAAAGCTTTAAACATATTTTAATCGATTGATACCTATCTAAATACATTGGGAAAAATAAAATATATTTTTTTATTTCAAAGAGAAAGCGACAAATTTGAGAAAATGGCTAAAAATAAGGGTTTTACTAAAATAAATATTTATTGTTCCAAGTAATTTCTTGAAACAAAATTATCGATTTAATGTTGTTTAATAAGTTTTCTTGGAACTAGTGAATCTCTCTTGTCAATTAATTATAGTTTTAATGTTTTTTTTTCAATCTAAAATCAATCGATTTTTACGAAAAATAAAAATGTTCAATTTTCAATAATTGCATCAAGCGAAAACGTGGGCCTGTTCAATATATTTTTCTTACTTTTTAGATATATTTAACGTAATATTTTAATTTATATTTATTATGTTATTTACTAATTACAAATTAAATACAGTCGTCAAGGACGTGCTGCCTCTAGCGGCAACAACGTGCGATACCGAAATAACTGTCATCTGTATTAGATTCTAGTTCGCATGAATAATAGGTACCTACCTCGTATGTAGATACGTGCGGTTAGTATGCATGCACATGGTAATATATTTTATTACGAATGGTCTGAAACAATTTGAGAAATTTATGTTAGCATTTACATTAAGCCGTCTTCTCATTTGTTTACTTGTATATTGATAAAATAAAGCAAACATTCATCAGTCAATTTTTCAATACACTGAAATACTTTCAATACTCTAATTTTTCTATTGTGTGTGTGCGGATCATCAATTCACGCATTTGAGCAGTGGCGTAAATAGGGTTGGTGTCACCCGTCAGCCGGTGTGGTAAATTTACACCCCCCCCCCCCCCCCCCCCCACAAACAAACACATACAATTTTTCATTAAATCTTATATTGTTAAGGTAGGTATCTATTTATTAATTTCAGTGATTTTATATAATAATAACACTAACAACGATAATATTTGAAGTACCTACTTAAATAAAAAAATAGGAAATAAAGAAAAAAAGTAAAACGCCCGATCTGGTCCCACAAAAGCCAATTTGTTGCATTTAAAAATTTGCGGCGTCATACTGTCAACGTGAAGATGTTTTTACTTCCTTAGATAAATCATAATTATCAGCTTTGTATGAGCTACCAAAATTTTAAATTTTGCTTATGTGTTCCTTTCTTTCATGGCCACTCTTGACTAGTCATATAAATTCGGTTAAAGCACACTTGAGTGCATGGCAACCTCAGTTTGGGTAACTGCTCCTGAGACATTCTCAGTTATAAAAAAGCAATTAGACGAAATAATGTTCGCGCTTACGTAGTAGGTAGGTACAAGCTAATTTTCCTGAATCATCTTATATGAAAAGACATACATATCCTGAAAAACTATCGCGTTTGATATATTATATGCATTGAATTCTATTACCATTACTTCAAGTGAATGTGAACGCGAATTTTCGCAAATGAATCTAATTATTACCCCAATAAGCAGTGGCGCACCCAGGATTTAATATTGGGGGGGGCCTAAGGAGGAGAATGTAAATTAGTCCCATAGGCTCTTTTTCTTCTTCACAGCCTAATTTATCGTTTATCGGTCTTTTGTCTATTGCACTCGGTGTACCTAGACCATGGTCCCCACATCCTGAAACGGGCCCTCAGGCTAGGATATTTGGCGGGCCCCCTATCTACCGCTAAGATTAAAGGCAGTGTGAAACACTACATTAACGTTTTTCAAATTGTGTTTTAGTTCAAATTAAGGATGCTTATACAGTGAATTATTGACGATTTTTAACACATCTACTTTAATAATGGAGCTGTCGAGTATCAACACGTAATAATCAAAAAATATAACGCCCGATCTGGTCCCACAAAAGCCAATTTGTTGCATTTAAAAATTTGCGGCGTCATACTGTCAACGTGAAGATGTTTTTACTTCCTTAGATAAATCATAATTATCAGCTTTGTATGAGCTACCAAAATTTTAAATTTTGCTTATGTGTTCCTTTCTTTCATGGCCACTCTTGACTAGTCATATAAATTCGGTTAAAGCACACTTGAGTGCATGGCAACCTCAGTTTGGGTAACTGCTCCTGAGACATTCTCAGTTATAAAAAAGCAATTAGACGAAATAATGTTCGCGCTTACGTAGTAGGTAGGTACAAGCTAATTTTCCTGAATCATCTTATATGAAAAGACATACATATCCTGAAAAACTATCGCGTTTGATATATTATATGCATTGAATTCTATTACCATTACTTCAAGTGAATATATAAGTAATTGAAAATGTTCATGGCCATGAAGTGTAAAAGCGCCGCAGGCGACTTTTTCTACTATTAAAGCTACTTTATGATGTGTGTTTAGCTCACTTATCTGGTCAACCCGACACGCCGGGCCCCCCACAACCCGGGCCCCCAGACTAGAGCCCTGTCAGCCCTCCCCAGCCATGACCAACACCACTCCTGAATTCAGTTGGACACCGAGAATTTTTTGACAGTTCATTAGGGATTGGGTTTCTAAAATTTTGTTTGTTTTTTTCGTTTTTTTCGAAATTTTTGTGTTAAATTTTTGTGTTAGATTATTAGATTTTTCTAAAAAGGGTGCTGGAGAAATATTACAAATCATTTTTTTGCCGTGTTTTTATTTGTCTAAGCCCAAAGGTATAGTTTATTGGCTTTCAATTTCAATGTTTAAAATCATTCTGATAATTTTCATGTTTGGGGGATGCTAGGGCCCCTCGGTCCAGGGCATATCGGCTTGGACACTAAAGACGTACCTAGTGCGTAACGATTAGGTGGCCAATCGACATAATTAGCATACTATTTAAAAGTGATAATTAAAAAGCAATTATCTAATCAGCAGTCAATGTGTTAAGTAATTAACATACCTACTTAATATATATTCATCGAAAATAAAATTGATACAATGTTTGTAAGTAGCTACTTACATAAAAAAAACATTACTTATAAAATATCTGCAAACTAAATAATGTCAAAATTAATTATAAAATTAATTTGGGATATACCTATTCAGATTTAAATAATTAGATCAGTCCTTATTTGGTTTCACTTAACCAGTTTCCAATATTTGTATAAGTAATCAGAAGTATTTACCTATCAAAAATAATCTCGACTGGCATATTTATACCTAGTCACAAATCAAAACTGGCGCAACATTGCTTTTTTGCGATGGTCAGAGACCACAGAAAAGAAAAAAAAATATTTCTGAGTTCCCTGTCCAGCCAATTCAGCCAGCATTGATGGCAGCTAGCATTGATATATTACTAGGTAGGTACCTGCACGACTGACAGATGCTTTCCAAATAAACCCTGCAGTGTGCCTGCCTACATTTATTATTATTACCTACGTTTTGTGAATGCCAAAAAAAAATAATTATCAACACATTCGACGTACTGTTTTGAGTCCCTATGGGTCTATTCTATTCAGATGTTAGGTATATTTTCTTATGATGAGAATAAATTATTATTGTCAATGTTTTGGGTATATTTAATTATTTTCAAATCACCAAACCGGCTGTCATCTTCGGATTGTTCTAATAATGTATTGATAATATTTATATTTTTACTTAGGTAACCTAATCATTATTTTCTAAAAATGTGTTGTAAAATAGTCTATGACGCCATTTTTATGGAGATCGTGTGTATGGTCTAATGATTCCATACCTAATTAATTATCTTCATTACTATGAGAATGTCAATAATTCACAGATTGTTATCACATATAAATATCATTACACAATATTATTATATGTATATATTTTTTTAATATTACTATAAAATCCAAATTCTAATACAATCCAATCCATTCCACATAAGTAATTATTACAAGGTACTACCAGGTCGATGGTCCACGTATATTTTTATAATAATCTGACAAAATATAAAAAAGTCCGATTGAAATAAAATGCAAAAAATATATATACCATTGTTTAAATAATAACTGTAATTATATCACCTGTTTTTAGATTTTTTATTAATATATAATTACAGTGACATCTAGATAAGATGCCTCGAAGATTCATTCAAATTGGATTGTAATTGGAATTAGATTCTGATATAATTTTGACCTATATGCTTTGTAATTCGGGGAATAGATGGCTCTATAAAAACGAAACTTTTGATGACATCCCCCTTAAGCACATATACCAATAGGGCAAACAGCTAGTATAGGGGAATGAAAATCCATGAGGAGTTCATGAGACATAATTACATTCTACCCAAGTCACTGTATTCCGTACTGTGTGACATTTCTTCGAATACGGTATTTGGTCCATATTGTTCTGGCATAACTCACACAGATACTTACAGACGACGGAGCACTGAGAATGTGAAATGAAAAAAAAATGATATTGAGTAATGACTGTTATCCATGTGACGGCTACACATCTAAAACTGTATGGCATGTCATTAACGACTGCCTAATACTATAAAAGGAGCGATGGACTCTCAGAACTTTATGTAGACAGCATACCCATGAAATGGACTTCCAAAAACCTCAATAAATACTGAACAACAAAAAAACACAAGAAAACTACACAAAATATCTAATACTGGCCTTAAAGAAAATTAAAGATACAAATGGAGGAACCGCTCATCAATGTACCGCCTCAACCACCCTGTACGAAAAAGCAAGAGCATGGTTATTAATACATATTATTAATAACCAACAATAGTATAATATATATATTATAATATTGTTGATTAACAGCCGCCGATTTATTTTCATAGTATTCAAAAAATAAGTATAAATTTAATGAACCAGCATAGACAATAGAATAGCATAAAAATGACATTTGACAATAAATCTAGATTTTTAAGGGCAGAAGTGACAGAAAGGGATGTCAGTGGTTAAAGATGCCATAAAATTATTTAAAATTGCACAGCTGCCAGAAGAGCTTTTAAAAATATGAAAACAGTGTTTTTTTATTATTTTCAAAAGTACAGAATTGCCAAATTAAATTACGAAATTTTCGCCACTAAATATTTGATAACTTTGTTAAAGTGTACGTTTTATAACTTTTTACGACACTGATACGCCTCTTTACCTGATTACCTCGCATACAATTAGATCAAAAATTATATTCACATGTATTAATATATCTAGTAATAAATAAATAAATAGATAATATATGTAAAAATATATTTTTAGAATATATTACATCATTTTTCACCAAAGTTATGAAGCATACTCTACTGTCGCACCATGTCATATAAGGTACAACCTTTGCCTTTATCGTTATTTATATGTAGGTAATTCCGGTACATATTTCAACTATGTCAGTCAGCTGGTTGTTGGTATCTCTGGGATTGAACCATTCTACGACGTCTTAATAGGTAGTAATAAAATTGTAATTATTATAATCTGGTAGGCTTAGTGCAAATGACATTCTAATTGCTCTTGCCATAAATGTAAATAAGTAGTAAAAAATAAAACGGAGTCAATTAGAAATGAATTTATATGATAAACAAGATATTTGTGTGCAAAATAATACAGGTTGTATGTTTCAAACAGCGGTACAGTTATCTTTTATTATAAATTATTTTGTTAGTATTTTTTTTATACATAACCACTTAACCTGACTTTAATGCAACAAAAAAAATACCGCAGCTATTTTTTAAATTTATTTTCTTGACCAACTTTAAAAATAACCATAATCAATAAGTGGTCTTCTATTAATACTTAAAACAAAACCATGTCAATTACAATATACGATCACTTAAAACTCAAAACAACGACGATTTGTATAGTGTATGGTTAGTTGATTTCTATATAGTTTCAGACGGATTATAAACAGAACATAAGATATTTTTTTATTATTTAAAAAATGTTTTTTTTTAAATTTATTTATCCAATACTTGTTCTGGATTAAACACACATTTAAGAAAAAGTGTATTTTTAGCATAAAAATAATAGAATTTCGTTTTAGGACAGCACAGATTTAACTCGATTAATATTTTAAAATTATTCACTATGTTATAATATAAACAAATACTATTTTTGAGCAAAAAAAACCTTTTGACCTACATTCGTAAATAGTTCAAATTTTGATTTTTTTATTTCCTAATAAAAATACACTCGTCCATAGGTCGCTCAAATTGAGGATGGTAGATTTTTTTAAATCCTTTATTATTACAAAAAAAAACATTTTATTTTCAATGTGATTTGATCTAACCAACAACCATTCCTTGTAAAAAAAAGTTTTTCAGGATAATCTAGTTCCAATAGCAAACTTGGTAATTTACTTGATATCTAATTGATACCTATTCAATTTAATTGTCCTCATAATATTTAAGGACTATGTTTTTAAACACAACAAGAGTGACATTGATAAGCCACACACATTGCAAGAAACTAAATTGAATTAAATATTTTATTGGTTTTGTCATATATTTTTCACCAACTAGCCCATCCAAAAATCGTATCCTTGTATATTCGTATATCGTATATTTGTACGTATGCTACAACATGTGGATATATCTTTACTAGGTTAGGTTAGGGTTAATCTAATTGGAACAGTACTATTTACAAACTATCGCCGCATTTTGTAAAATACGTACAAATGTATTCCACGGTGAAATGTTCAACGAAGAATTCGTCATTTGATAAAATGTTATACGAACTCATGTTTCACGTACTGCGGCGCACGAATAAGTGTCCCACGATGAACTGCATACGTACAACTTATATGTAACCTCCAAAAATATTAAACTGTTAACTTCGTCATGGAATAAATCTTGCTAACGCACTTTTGAGGCACTTAGATACCATTAACTCCATTAAATAAATAGATTTCTCCAAAATATTCTTAGCACCGTTTTGGTTCACCAACTTTGTCATAATTATGATTCACACTGTTAAGTCCAGAATGGCACCGAAAAATCTTTATATCATTTCTGAATAGATTGACGGAACACCAATGCATCCTTTTTAATCCACTTTAACATTATAATACACGTTTACGGAAGGCTCTTTTTTATCTTTACACGTTATTCTGGTTTACGGTTTAAGGTTTTTAGGTGAAACTAAAGAAACCTGAAATATCATTCAATCAACCTGATTTCAAAAATATTGATTCAAAGATCCCAAAGTGATCCAACACACTTTGTATTACTTTTATTGTATTAAAATGTATTGAGGAACGTACCTGCTTTTCTCTCGGCTCATTAATAGTTTGTAAATGAAAAGTCAGTAGGTATAGATACTTTTTTTTTTTAGAATAGCCGCTACACTGAGTACAAAACGTTAAACACACAGTGACAAACCAAAAACCTAATGCCGTGTCCACACCTCATTAAATTGTACGATAATTATCATAATTATCGTAAATCTAACGAGGTTGCCAGTGTGGACACAGCATAATACGATAACAGGCAACTTTGTGATAGTCTCAAATAATTTTGCAATTCATCACTTTATTAGGCACCTACATTTTTATTATTTTAACATATTTTTACTTACCTAACTAGTTTTACTAAACGATTTTTTTGTAATTCAACGAATAAGACACAAGATTTGAGAATGTACTCGTAACATTATGTTTATTGAATATACATAATTTTAAAACATCTCATGCATATACACACTAGAAAAAATCATTGTCTATAAAAAAAAATACGACACCCGACGGGACATACATACTTACCTTAATTTAATATACTAAAACCGATAGCCAACAAGTATTTCATGTAACAATTAGGTACTGGTTAAAATCGTCGTAATTAACGAAGATGTCCGTTGTTTAATTGGAAAAGCATACTGGCGCGAATCTAGTAGATACAGGTTCAAGTTTCGTCGGGTGTTTACAAAGTAATTTTTTTCTAGTGTGTATTATTATATGAGATTTTTTCAAATTATGTATATTAATAAGTAATTTTATTTATATTTATCCATTTTATTAACAGAATTTCCTAGACCTAAAACAAACATATTTTCAAAACGCTAACTTTATACTGGAATCAACAATTCCAAAAATAGGAAGATATTAAACGAAGAGTAGTTAATTATTTCTCATTGAATAAATAGATTATAATCATAGATTTTTTTAAATAAAATTGTTAAAAACTAAGGGGTAAACTTTTGAACTGATCTGGTAGGAGACAGATATTGGAGGTGGCCAAAACCCATATAGACTTGCAGCATCTGGAAGATACTTAAGAAGAATTAAATTTCAATAATAAAATCATAAATAAGCGTTGTGTCTCGTTTTAGAAAATAAAACCGTGTGTTTTACATTTATTGTGTGGGTACTGTACTGTGGGTACATGCTGTAACACAATTGTTACCTATGAATTAATACATGAAAATTTATTTATAATGAAACCACTTAATATTCGACACAAATAAATTTCTTGACTTTATATGACACGTGTTTTGTTTACAATATAGCTTACTATTTCGTACTTATTCTTCTTCTTAATGTAAATACCTTCCAGAGGCACCTAGCGGAAAACATACAAAATCTGCAATATGAGATAAATTGTTCATAATTTACGTTTTAACGTGTTTTAATTAATCAATACGTATATAAAAACATTAGTCAAAGATAAATTTAAAAATTATAAAAAATTTTATACAACATGAATTTGTCTTTCTGAAAAAAATCTTTTTTATACCAGTCATATTGATTAAATTAAATACTTTAAAATATATAATATCAACAAATCCTATGTGCTTCTGGTAGACAAAGCTTTTATCTTAATGTGAATTAAACGCTTATTAGATGGTTACATGTAGTATGTACGTATGCAGTTCATCGTGGGACACTTATTCGTGCGCCGCAGTACGTGAAACATGAGTTCGTATAACATTTTATCAAATGACGAGTTCTTCGTTGAACATTTCACCGTGGAATACATTTGTACGTATCTTACAAAATGCGGCGATAGTTTGCAAATAGTACTGTTTCAATTAGATTAACCCTAACCTAACCTAACCTAGTAAAGACATCTCATAAAATTCGCCACATGTTGTAGCATACGTACAAATATACTCCACGGTGAAATGTTCAACGAAGAACTCGTCATTTAATATAAAAGATATAAATCCTAATCTTTGATCTAAGTATTTCTTTGTGAAGTTTAGTTAGTGTCATATATTAGAATATTGTATACTTAACCCAACTTTCATTTTACAACGCTAATAAATCAATATAAACTTTTTACCCTGAGATAAATGTATTAATGAGAGTAGTGTGCAGTTATAGAATTTCGATTTTAGGCATGTAAAAACAATGCATCATAAAATAAATGACCACAATCAAAAAACTCATTATAATAAATGTTAATTTAGTCATAACTACTTTTTATTCGACTGACTACAGACGGAAACAACTTTTAATAGCCCACACAAGGGATTGTTATATAGCTACACAACTATTATACTGTTTCATATTACACTGGAATAGCTATTATCTTTTGTACATCATAAGCCATGTCTTCAAATTTTTAACATATCAATGTTTCTTAATAAGATGATCTGTTAAGTAACTTTTACACAAAACTAATCTTTTAAATACTTTCTATAATTCCATATTATGTTTCTCAATAAATGTCGCTATAATCGATCAAGATCCATGGTAGACCAGTTGTGCCATCTTTTGTAATGGTGATGGGTTTTGGTTAACATGGATGGTTAACAGCAGCAAGAGAGGTGCAGTTAAAATATAGCATTTATTGCAACAATTACAAACATCTTATTGTAATTGTTACAATAAGTGCTTATACTTTGATACAAACTCACTAAGTTTGATAATATTTATCATTTTATCACTTTAGCCGTCGATAAGTATAGAATAGACCCACAGGTTAGTTTTTTTTAAATAAATTATCACAATAATTATTGTAGATTTATTTTGTATTTGAATTGTACTTTAGTTTTCATTCTAATCGTATTAATAAAAATATGGGTTAAAAGACTCATACTACTATAATGACACATAATATATTTATCGAAATGACGTGACTTTAATGTGTACGAATGTAACAGTTTAAAGATCTGTCTTAAAAGTGGTCATTATAAAATAAGAGTATAACCTAAATTGCCCTTGATAGTGAAATTCGAAAGTTTCATACCCCCCAATGTAGATGTTTAAATTGACTTTAAAACTGGTCCACATCGTGAGAATATTTATTTTAGCTTTAATCGACTTTAACCTCATTTGCTATGGTCCAAATAATAACACTACCAGCTTTAAAAGTAAATTTAACTGGTTTTGCGGAAGAAATAAGGAGACCGGATGCTTCCGAATGATCAATGACTGCGTTTAAAAATGGTGGTAATATAATTTGTTTATAAATATATATATTTTATATAAAAAAAAAACAAACAAAAGATTAATAATATCTAGTATCCGATATAACGTTATATAATAACTATTATTAAGATGACGACGGAAAAATCTAAATAGTTTTATAAAACTAACTATAAACAAATTGTTTATATTAAGTATATTATATTTTTGTAGTAATTAATGAGGAAAATGCATTTATTTCTTGTTAAAACTGACACTTACATACACCAATGTGGCGATTTCAGATTTAAATAGTTTTGTAGAATACTAATTTTGATTTGTGATATATCGATTATACTACATAAAGTATTAAGCGACATTATAATTAATCCTTTCTATGCCGTAATTAGTTAATTGATAGTAATTAACATAAGAATTGGTGTAATTAGGGCGTCCAAAGACGCTTTGGGCACTTAACCGGTTAATTTATAGTAGATGGACGGCATGACATGAAAAAGTATGGTGATGAATATAAAACGAATTATAAAGTGATATTTTCTGTGAATATGTGCTAGTAATAATTAATAATGTTTAGTAATTCCTAACCATGAGAGACATTTCTTCATCGTTTTAATATAATGTGGGGTTGTATATATCATTTAATTTTAATATCTTTAGGCAATATACAAAAAGTACACTGACCCCTGATAATGTCAAGCAACAACCTTTTATGTATTGTGTTTAGCTGTCATATTTGGGTGTTACATAATAAGTGGTGATGAGGATAAAAAAACTGATTACACCGTTGTTTGTCTATTTTGAATAGCACGCAGATTCATTGATAGGACCTTTTATTAAATAATAAAGTTATATAATTGTATTGAACTCATTATAAATGCCAACTATATTATATTATATTAAGTTACATAATACTTGCACATACCTTAGGCATTGAATTCTGTATTTTATTTGATATATACAATAATGCATGTACGATAATCGAATATGAAAATTTGTATAGATGCGTTTATTTTATCTAAATCCATCTCATCTAAACTAGGGATTGCAATACCGAATGAAAATGTCAATACCGGTTTTTTGGTATTTCTTATTGAATACCGGCATTTCTTAAACATTGAAAAAACCAGAAGTAGGTGCTTATCAATAAATATAGCTATTAAAATCTTTGAAAAATATTATTTTATAGCAAAAACCTACATACACTATCGGTTACATTTATCGTGTTGATATTTAAAAATATGTATTGATCATAATTGTAGAACTAGTGATTTTTTACAAATAATTTGAATATATTGATAATTTTAACTAGAGCGATCAAAAGTTCATCAAGTGCAAATAAGTCCAGCTGCAAGAAAAGCTTCTTAAATTCAACGCTTCTACAGTCATCAATAATTATTATAGAATAACTATTGAACATTTTTTTCACGGATATTTTCTATTTCGAAATAATATTATGATAATTCATCGCGACAATTACGTATATAAATATATTTGATGAAATTTGTTTTATTATTTTTTCATCTCTGTTGGATTCACTCAAAATATTTGCATTTTAGCAGCATATAACTTATAATTAATTTTCAAAAACGTAAACGAGTGTGTTTTTTTAATACCGAAAATTCCGGTATTTTGGATTTTTAAAACCGGTATTTCGGTATTGATAAATACTGGAATACCGGTTTTGAAATACCGGTATTGCAATCCCTAATCTAAACTCTAGTCCAGACCAATATATACTTGTCCGTGAATAAATAAACATATGTATAATTACGTTGTAAAGGTTTTGATACATCATGTCTATGTGTTTTCGTATTCCGCCAACGTCAAAAAATATGTGCAAACAAGTTCGGCTATGTTTAGTGGATGTTTTTGTGTTTTATCGAAAGTAACGAAGGGTGATCCGTCTCGTGGTATCTTATTTTGATTAAAACGCGCAAATTTGTACAATGTACAAAAGATGTCCACCTACGTTTAATTAGATAGCATTTTTTTCAGTTTAAAACACATACTGCAGGAACATTTTTTTGGAACACATGTTTACAGAAATTTCATAATTTTTTAACGGATAAATATTCTAGACTAGGCAGCATTATTATTTGTATACTATTATTAAACAAATGCATTCATATTAAAAGTGAAAATAATGGATTATTGATAGAATTACATTGGAGTAAAATTTGTGCAAAATTACTTCTAACGGTAGTGTTGACAATGGTGTGGCAACCAAAATAGCTATGTAGCAATACACAAATATTATGTAGCATTAAATATAATTAATTTATACCTATTATAATTTTTTGTGTAACTTTAATTGTTAAAAATTAATATTGCCACGAACCTTCTTTGCAAAATAAATATTCTTAAGGCGAAGTGCAGTGCAAGTATTATGGACTACAAATACATAATTTTTACGTGAATTTTGACAGTTTTGACAAAAAAAACAGAGCACCGAACGAAATAAAATGATTCAATAGACTTTATGTAGCAACCGTAATAAAAATCACATTCGCCCTCCGTAATTCCTGCGCACTACAATACGCATGTTGAAGGTTAAACTGTTCTACTACAACTTTTGTATTGTGACACAGGGCAAATCGCAATTATATATAATATAGAATAAAACTGATTTTAAATAAAATACATTTTTGCTTTCTAGTTAAATATATTTTTAAATTATTAAAAAAATTGATTCAAACTATGAATTATTTTTTAAGTTCTACTAACTTTTTGAGAGAACTTGCTAAACCACATTTCAATGATAAAAGTAATCATAAAACAATATGTAATAATGATATGAATAATTTTAAGCTTTTTATATTCCAATTGATTAATTAAGTAAATAATGCTTATTACTGTAAATCGGTATTTTTTATTATTATGATATTGCTCGACCTACCTTAAAGGTAAGTATTTCATCTATACTTTTATATTCAATTCAATTTTTTATTTTACATATAATGAACACAACAAATTATAAATGCATAGCGTTCACGACATGACATAAAATAAGTGTTAACAATTTTTCAAATAAAAATACAGGGCAATGTGAGTTAATAATACAATAAGTAATAAAATAAGAAAAAAAAATAAAAGTACATGGAAGCACACAGAGTGAACTAGGTTGATAGACCCTGTCTTAAAAACTTTTAAAACAACGTCCACCTAAATTCACCGTAAGTGGAATATATTAATATCCGAAGTGATTTGATCACACATAGTTATTGCCTTCCCAATTGGCATTGGCACAGACATGACTGTGACTGCATCTCTATCAAATAATATTAATTATTCCGTGCAGTATTATTTACTAAAAATGATTCTGTGGGTACCTATTATTGACACGATTCTGTAATTGTCAGAAATTATTCATTTGTTGCGCAAAAATAATCATCTAAAAGAAGTATAATTGAAATGTCTAAAAAAATATTCTATTGTGAAAACCTCATACATAATAATACAAGATTAGTAGGTATGTTGTGTATATATAGATAATCGTGTAATATAATATCTAGATACACCGTGATTAAAAATTTTGATTCCAAGAAATTGTAAAATAATCATGTCCATTACAGGACTAATTTATTTTATGGGTGATAAATTTAATGATAATCTCCTTCCACCCTGTCACGTCCCAACATTGGGGCATAGGGCAAGCACAATTTGGCGCCACTTCTCTCGGTCCATCGCCAACTCCTGCGCCTCCCGCCATGTCAGACCTGCAGCACGTAGGTCGTTTTTTTAGCACCGCTGCAAGGTGAGGGAGGGCCGGCCACGGCGACGGAGCCCTTGAAGCTGTGCCCCAAGAGTACGAAGTGCCGTACTCTTTGGCGGCATCCGGAATACGTGTCCCAGCCACGTAAATCGTCTCTTCGTGATAACTTCAATCACCGAAGGCTGTTGTGTCTGCTCACGAACTCGGGTGTTTGTAACGCGGTCGTACCAATGTACCCCTAAGATTCGGCGGAGACATCGATTCTCAAAGCTCAAAAGCCGAGACTCTTGAAGCTTAGTAAGATGCCATGTCTCACAGCCATACAGAAGCACAGGTAGCACGCACGCGTTAAACAAACGACATTTGGTCCTCACAGAATACAGCCTTGACCTACATGCGACTCCAAGCTGGTTGAATGCAGAGCCCGCCACACCCATGCGGATTCCATGCTCACCAGAAATTCCACCATCATCGGCAACCGTGGCACCCAAGTATTTGAATCTGGACACCAGCTCGACGGACAGACCGGAAACCCGGAGAGGAGTGTCGGCGTCGATGCAGGCAGCACTGCACATGGATTTGGTCTTAGCCGCATGATAATAGTATATAGGTAATATTACCACCTATAAAATTCAACACACATCGGTATATTATTCTATCTACTATTTTTATGACATAACAAAGTTTAATCCAGTGATTCTCAACCAAATATTCGCGGAGCCCTCAGGCTCCGTATGTAGTGCCAGGGGTTTTGCGAGAATTTCAATAAACTTTTGAAGTAGTGGCAATAGTGGCTACAACGGATGTATGAATAAAAATTGACAAATGTCAGTAACGGACGACGCCACCTACTATGCACTGGTCTTTTGCTTTTTGTAAATGGGTTTTCAATATGGACATACACTAACGTTATACTTACAGAAAGTTATGTATATTCAATATATAGAATGTTACATTCTGAAATCTTGTGTCTTATTCGTTGAATAAAAAAATAGTTTATTAAATTATTAGTAAGTCTGAGTACGTTATAAAAACTAATTAATAGAGTAATCCGCGACGTCGGTTAGTAATCATTAAAGAATTAATTGATACCTACCTTCATTTAATATACTAAAACCGATAGCCAACATTATAACGCAATTCGATAAACATTTCATGTAACAACTACTAGTTAAAATTCTCGTAATTCACTAAGATCCCCGTAGCTTAATTGGAAAATCATACTGGCGTGAATCCAGCAGATACAGATTCAAGTCCCGTTGGGTGTATTTTTTTCTACTTAATGTTTTTTTCTAGTGTGTATATGCATGAGATGTTTTCAAAGTATGTATTTTCAAGTGTTAATTAAAGTTTTATTATTATTATAAATTAATACTTTATACACACTGAAGACGCACCCGGCGCGTAATGACCAGACGGCCGATCGATGTAATTAACGTGCATTTTAAAGGTGGTAATTAAAAAATCATTATCTAGTCGGCAGCGAATGAGTTAGTTGTATCCTATGTACTTTTTTGCAAACATATTATGTTATCATTTTTATTACCAAATTTGGGCCTTAATTGAATATTTTTGCTGATTCGTATAAATATCAGAATTTTATGTTTAGGAGTGCATTGTGGAAACAATAAGATGCAGATAGTAATGAAATTATATAAAAATTGTGGCTCCAAATAGTTAATGGCGGTACTTTAGATAATTATGGCATTGATTACTGATATATATGTGTCATTTGAGTAGGAGCCAATGACATACATTGGTAGGAGCTTCCTAAAATTTAACGAAAAACTCCAAAGGGTCCACGAATCAAAAAATGTATAAAATCACTGCCTAACATTATAACATATTTTTTGTGCAAAATAAGGAGATGGAATATATCTCGACTACTAAATTTTAATTGGAGGTTTTTAAAAGTATGGACTTATTAACACTACAACAGGTGAGGCCCACACAGTAGTGTAAAAAAAATAGTAGAAACAGAAGAAACCCACAAAAAATCACATATCTACTTGTATATTGCTAAAAAAAATATCAATAACTCAATGGCGGTTTGCGTTTTTTTTTCACAATGTGACGACAATATAAAGCAAAGCATAAAAGATTTATCCTGAAAGCAAAAAAACAGTCAAGGAATCTCTAAACCTATCAGCGCTTTGGTGTCTATAGAACCAAAACCGACACTGTAAACATTATAAATTAGTTATCAGTATATGTCATGGCTCCCACATCCTGAAGCCCGCCCCCAGGCTAGAATCTTTGGCAGCCCCCTTACCTATCACTAAAGTTAAAGGCTGTATGGAGATCTACAGTTGTGTATTCCAACGAGTGTTTGAGGTCAAATTTTGGATATTTTTAGCAATTATTTGTATTTTTTTAATACGCTCACTTGAATTATGGAGTTGTCGAATATCGACAAAAAATAATCAAAAATTGCATCGTACAACCACATAATTTTAATTGTTTTTTTATTATGAGTGCATATTTGTGATGTGTGTTTATCTCATTTGTCTCGTCGATCCACCAGGCCGGGCCCCCAGGCTAGAACCAAGTCAGCCCCCCCCCCCTTTGTGGGGGCCATTGTATATGTACACTAAAATTAAAAGAAAGTAAGAGAAGAAGAGAGAAATAAAGAAAGAGTTATCATCTCCGTATATCTATTTCCAGAACACTCTGTAAGCGAAATGCATCTAGCCTTCGGTAATAGTTGCTTTTTAGAAATGTGTTGAATGTACATCAAAAATTGTATGTTTACCTGTTATATTAGCAAGACTGAAATTGATTTCTCTTTTTAAATGCAATATGCCAACTACTTGTTTACCTACCCTAATTCTCACGTACCTCCAACATAATTTTAAGGCGTTATACCAAGTATTTCATTGACTCCTTTTTGCATATCTCATTGAGTCCCCCGTACCTTGCCAATTACTACGTTAAAGGCCATCCAATCCTGTACTACACGAACTACGCCTTTCACTCTTTGAACTATATTCCTGTCACGAATATTTTTTCTTTGACGACATAGCCATTTACTAATTTTTTAGTCCTGCTATTTAGTTTGGTGACCGTAAATGTGTACTTATGCAGTTCGCCGTACCACACTTTGTAATGAAAATGTTGTGGCGTAAATGTATAGTCGTCCAACCTCTTTGGGTCGTATGGTAGGTACTGAGATAAAATTCATGTCTAAATAAAACACGATTGTCAGTTTACACTTTACAGGAAGCCAGCGGCATACAAATTTTGAAAATATCCGATATACTGGATTATTATTGTTCGGTTAGGTTAGGTAAAATTGGAACATTATTGTCCGCAATGCTCCATGAACAACGCGTATTTTTTTCATCTCGGTGCTATAGAGATGTCCGTATAGTATACAGTCATCTCTTTCCGATAAGAAAACTCACGGCGAACTGTGCTACGGTGAAATGTAATACGTACAAATTACATGTAACCGTCCCCCGAACATGATCAATCACTCCGTTGAAGGTCTTCCTATCTAAACAGACCATTTCTTTCACCCTTTGAACTATTCTCCTGTCATAAATATTATTCTTTTGATGACGTTAGCCATTTATTAGTTTTTTAGTCCTGCCGTTTAGTTTACATTATCGATTTATATCGTTATGTTATTATTATCGGTATGTTATCATGGAGAACGTCTGAATAGTCTTATCCATTTCGTCACCTGCAGCAGTTTCTCTTTCGACGAGTTCTCATCAGAACGGCTACGTTGGTAAACATATGCGACCATGGACTCCGTAAACTAATGCTGTGCAGCTATCAGTATTTCAGAAGCTCAATCTTTAAATTTATATTTAGGTTGTCCCTCTTTGGACTTCTATTAATATGTCTACTCTCTACTAGTAGAGGGTACTAGTTAGATGAAAGTAAGCTATGGTAGGTAACTGAAAAAGGTCCTAGGACTTGAAATTGATTTTTTTTTGCATCTTCAGTATTTTACTGAACATAAAATTAATTTTAAATTGTACTTAAGTCTTTTTTGAACAGTTTTTCGCATAGAAAATGTTTAATAAATAACACATATAATATATTAAACATATATATATATATACTCTTGTTTTTTTGAATTTCGAATCATTTAGTTATCATCGTTGAGAGGAAAATTCTTCAAACATAATACAAAAAGTTTGTGAAATATTGAGAAAATGTAAGCGGTAATCATATTATATTTTATACTTACTGCATTCTAATAATTCTAATATTTTTTTTTCTTTATTTTATATATAATTCTAATATATTTATCTATTTATATACGGAAACATTTATTTATTCACTTAGACATTGTTGTTATATTATTGTACTCTGATCCGAATATTTACGTGTGTGGGGAGTATAGCTGGGCATGCTTACCCCAGAAGCAAGATGTCTGTTGTCTATATTTTTTGTTCGTGTAATTGAAAACTTTTAAGTAAGATTTCAAAAAAATATTTGAGACATCAAAATGATTTCCTGACTCCATATACTTGCGTCAGTGGCGTAATACTTCGGGACTAATAGGATGCCGTAACTCAATAACTTATTTTATTAAAGACGATAATGAAGATGATAATATTCATTAATAATCTATGCATAATATAGAGTTTTCTGACTACATATAATCTATTTTTAAACATCATTCAGAACGGAAGAGTCAGTTTTATAAATGAGTTCCTCAAAAAAGAACTTTACTGTGCTATTTGTAAATATTGCTAATAATAAATGCTTATCAAAAAATATATTAAGATGCGTCCCATATTAAAGGCATACATAATAAACTATTTAGAGCGGACGTGATGATTTATAATTTAATACATTATCATTAATATAAAAATAATTGCCAATTCAGTATAATCTCTATATATATAAAAATCTCGTGTCACGATGTTTGTGGTCGAACTCCTCCGAAACCGCTAGACCAATTTTTATGAATTTTTTTTATGTATAATTGTTAGGTATGAGAATAGGTCAACAAGTATATTTCATATCGCTAGGTGATTCGGGTATCTCTATCCAGAAAAAAAATTCTTTAAAACTCGACCGATTTTTATGATTTTTTTTATGTATATTTGTTAGGTATGAGAATAGGTCAACAAGTATAATTAATACCGCTAGGTGATTCAGGTATCTCTATCCAGAAAAAAAATTCTTTTTTTTTTTGTATTTTTTTTTTATTTGGCATCAAAAAATACCTATAACCCAAAATTTTCACCCTCCTACTTCTACCCTCTCATTTTTAAATCGCGATTTTAGTATTTTTGTATGAACAAATGAACCGTCGTTCGTATTTCAAACAGAACGAAATTATTCATGTTGTTGAATGACAGATGGCGCTACGTCCGAGAAGAATTCACGAGGAGCGTTGCGTTATTTTGACATTTCATTCGGCATATCACAAGGCAGTGTGTGCAAAATGTTGTACGATTTATTTTAATTTATCTATTTTTATGTGCGTGTATTACAGTGCACAATGCCAGCAAGACGCAAGGGGGGCCATTTGGGCCATCGAACGAATAAAGCAACAAATATGCAAAATAGAAAAACAAAAATGCGAAAGAACAGACGAACAAATCCAACAAGATAACAAAAACGTGCGTGTAAGCATGTCGCAATTGCATGCATCTCAATCACAAGAGGCACGAGCTGAACGAAATCAACAACGACAATTGGAACGGAGCCAAGCGCGCCGGTTCGGAGTTAACACACGCAGAGCAAATGACCGACAACGCCAACAAGTACATCGAACATTTACATCCGCTTCGTTCCTTCGTCTCGCATTCGAGTACGAGCCAGATATTGAATATTCCGCTCATCCGAAAGTGCTGATTAGTGCTATGGACAAAGAATGTCCCCATTGTCATGCGCTCAAATTCAAACATGAGTCAGCCGGGATGTGTTGCGCATCAGGAAAAGTGCAACTACCAGAAATTGAGATACCACCAGAACCATTGAACAGCTTGCTCATTGGCACGGTTCCTGATTCAAACCTGTTCCTGAAGTCAGAAATAGTTCACAATACTGCGGCAAATGGTCAACAATTCCATTCTACGTTCAAAATCAAAGGTCAAGTATACCACAAAGTAGGCTCATTGCTGCTAATGCCAAACGAACCACATACATTTTTACAAATCTACTTCATGGGCGCGGCGGTGAGGACATCAATCATGTGGATGCACGTTGCGGCTACAATAGCCTCAATTCGCCTAATGCCAGGCGCATCGTCGGCGAACTGGACGCCCTGTTGAATGAGAACAATGAATTATTGAAATTCTTCAAAGCACACATGCACGAATTGCAAAGTGACAATCACGCTATTGTCATCAATCCTGATAAAACACCAGCTGGAGAGCACGTACGTCGATTCAATGCGACTGTTGTTGACGACATTGCTGGAATCATGGTTGGCGACCGCACATCGACGCGAGAAATCGTGATTCGAAGAAGAAACAATAATCTGGAGTTCATCGCTGACACACACCGTTCATACGACGCTCTCCAATATCCGCTAATTTTCTGGAAGGGACAAGACGGATATTGCATAAACATTGAACAACGAGATCCTGTCACAGGTAATTCATTCATTATGAACATCACTACTCATTTTGAATTGAGAAAATGAATGGTTGATGTTTTTTTGTTTTTATCGGCGGTCATCGTCTACAGTGCTCTATTCCTCTTTCTGTCATAGATCCCATCCCCACACACTTACGATACATTCGTTACTTTTTATTTAACAACCAAAATATTCACTAGAAATAATTTATATGGCAGAACAACGTTTGCCTGGTCAGCTAGTATAATATATAATACTTATTTAGTGAAATACGTGGGTGTATTATACACCTATAATTATATACCCATACTTCATATCGACGTGCCCTAGAAAAACCATTATAAGTCTGAAAATAGCGTATTAAGTTTTATTAGCTTTTTATAATATCATATTTTTTGTGCATGTCCTGTAAAAATTTCAGCTCTCTAGCATAAAAATTGACAAAGTTAGGTTTTCGACGATTGTGCAATATATCAACATATTGCGTCGACTAAATTTGTGTTCACAGAAATTTCCGAAAAGTATAGTCATATCTAAATAAGCAACGTGTCGTGCGCTCTTTCTTTCGAATAAGAGGCTCATAATACTTGCTATTACGCTCTTTCACGGATATCTGAATAGACACCATGTTTTATATTGATGTATCACATAAGACTCGTAATTTGTTTTGGTATATCTTCGAAAAAGATTGATATTTTCAGAATTTATACGCATTAATAATTAAAAACTGGTCAGTAGTATTATATCTGAATGTGAAAATATTATATTACTTAATATAAAATAAATTCCTCGTAGAAAACAAATTAATTTGCATTAAAATTTGTGAAACTATTTCATCACCTGTTTCTATTCACTGTGGTAAAGGCCTCCTCACGCTTTCTCCATTCTTTTTGGTTAATTATTTTTCACGGGCACGTGATTTCATCGAACTTAAATATCTTGTCAATATAGCATTATTATTATAATTCTAATTATCTTACGTTCCTCTAAAACTACTGGATTATTGCATTCATTCAGCGGTCGTTTCATCTGCAATATATTATGTCCGGCCCATCTCAATTTAAGGGTTGGACATACCTAAATACGCCGCAGACTCTTGATTGCTCATTTATTCATTCGATCCTTTTTCTGTATTTGTGTGTGTTCGTCAACATATACGTCATTATTGCTACAGATTGTAAGAATCTTAATTTTTCGGATTTTCTATTAATTAACAAGACATAAAAATTTGAATGCTTACATTGGAGACTGAAACACACGTTGACTAAACACCCTGCTATTTAAACTCAACACAAGGTTCAGTTCAAACGTTTTATGCACTCTGCCGATAATTTCGATACGTATTATACCACCATGTATCCTAGTAGGAAAACATAATATACACTAATAAAACAAATTGCTCTTGAAATTATTACAAATTCCTACAAAAATAGTCGGTAATGTTATTTCTAATTTTGACAATTTTCATTATTTAATAGAAAACAAATACCTAGTGAAGATACTTAATTTTATTATTTGTGTAATGGAATACATAGTAATTTTGGACTGATATTTATGACACAAACAAGTTAAATAGGTAATCCTTTTTATGACACTATAGATCAAAATAAATTCAAACATTAAATTATTGAATGTGGGCCTAAGTACAGCACATGTACATAATATTTTTGCAAATATGACAATGTAGCCAGTATTGTTATTATATTATCACTTTAAATATGTCTCGTAGACAAAATCATTAAATTTACTCACTTCTAAGTATCCTGGGAAAATAATTTTATTTGGCGGGATGTCCTAAAAGGATTAGGCGGGCTTTCACAGAGACGCATTTATTGGCCGCAATAAAACATTAACAAAAATATACAAAATGCAGTCAAAGAAGCATTTATTCGTTTCTACATAAATATTGAAGAATTTCTTTTAATTTTAAATTTTTGGGCTTGGTGCCTTATATTATACCTATATATTATTATAATAGAAATTTAGGAAAAGATGAAACAAATAAAACGTCGTGTAGATGGTGAAATGTACACAGAATAATTTCTTCGTTTAACTTTCCCATTGATTAGCGACTGAGAATTTTTATCATTAATTACAAATAAGTATTAAGTACCTACCTATGCAATCTTTGTGTTTATGACTAGTGACCTAATTGGTATTATTTATATGATGTTATGATCAACGGTTTATAATTATCGTTATTTTCTTTAAAATTTAATTAGTACTTATACCATATCTGATCGCGCAAAACATATATTGCATTTAGCATCGGGTGGACTTCAAAATAAATTATCAATTAATTTTGAAAAATCTAGTAGTGGTGAGAGTGGTAAGTACATACATTTACATACTTTTTACTTATTGATTATGATTGTTTTATTATTATGAAAGTTATTAGCTATTTAATCCTAGTAAAATTGGACAGAGTTTACATTTTGTATAATTACCTAAATAAAAAAGAATTAGATATGAATGAAAATTGATATTAAACCCTGTTTCTTTGAAAGTTCATAATGAAACGCTTAGATAATGATATCCACTATTTAAAGAAAATACTATTTGATAACCAATTAGCTTATGTTAATATTAAGTTGATTAATTTATAAATTTAATGCATAACGCAATGATTGCTGGTTTGCGCCAACCCTCTAAAATAATTTTATTTTGTACATTTCTTCATTGTAATTCATACTTATCTGTATTTTTATATATTTAACTACTTTACTATTTAAATGAGATATTTTATGAATATCTACCAAATCATGGTATCTAATGTGCTTGTGTATTGATTTAAAGATTATACTTGTATATTGGATGAAGCAAGTGGCGTATTCTGCAATGTGAAAAACATGGTGAATGAAGAATCCCTTGACAACGATGAAGTCATAGGTAAGCATAATATGATATAACCACTATAACAACGTAAGACTATTAAAATATTATTCGATTCTTGGTGAAGAGACTGTGTGTATATTAACCACTTATTAAAATATAATACAATTTATGTAATATTATTTGACATAATTTCACAACAAACCGTTTTTTTATGCTTCAATAGAAGATTTTATTTTTTTAAAGATTTTGTGTTGGTTTATAAGTTTTATAACACTATCCAATCAAAGTAGAAGAAACAAACCCTCATAGGTAGTAAATTATGGGGAATAAGTATTTGAATTATATTGCGTTTTATATTGATAAAACCTATTTTTTTGTTATATATGTAGCAGACGATCTATGTATTTTCTGAATACCACGAAATATTGAGATGTTAGAAAACATTTAAGTTTTAATATTTCTGAAAAATAAGCAATTCTATAAGTTTAGGTACTGTAAACTCATCTTTAGGAATGTTTTTTACTGGTATCACTCTGTTATCTACTTTTTTAATCATAGGGTATATACATTGGAGTATTAAATTTTAATTTTATATTTTGTTTTTACAGATTCTAACGATACGACAGGTAAGGATTACAATTCTAGCTATTCAGAATACTGTCCCAGTATAATTTCGTTTACATCAAGTGCTCCAGATATTGACGAATATTTTAAATGCGCATCTCCTGAAGTTTTGGATTACTTAATGGATGAAATATCGAAACCGCAAACTGATTCAATACAAACATACCGCAATGATTATCAAGATATTGCGATTCCGTCCACTTCAGTGCATTGTAATGACATAATCGCCATTCCATAAATCATAATGGACAATGATACCTTGACAAATGAAAAATCAAATAATCCCAATTCGACTACACATGATGAAAATGATGTACGATCAACGTATTCTCCATCTAAAGGTGCAGAGAGAAGACGACAAGAAATTAATTGGAAAAAAAATATTTTGAAAACATCAATCAATACTGGCTCCACATATATTTCGAAGGCAGGAAAAATAGTCGATTGGTGTATAAACTATCCAATAAAAGTAATAAAATGTGAGATATTTGTATTAGCATAAAATAATTAATAACATTATGATTGTTCTTTCCATATTTTTAATTTAAATTGTGTTATCAATTATAATCCAATAAAATTAATTAAATGTGATTTATTTGTATTAACATAAAATAATTATGAACAATATGATTGTTCTTTCCATATTTTTAATATAAATTGTGTTATCAATAATCCAATAAAATGTATAAAATGTGATTTATTTGTATTAATATAAAATAATTATTAACATTACGATTGTTCTTTCCATATTTTTAATGTAAATTGTGTTATCAATAATCCAACAAAATGTGATTTATTTGTATTAGCATAAAATAATTATTGACATTATGATTGTTCTTTCCATATTTTTAATATAAATTGTGTTATCAATAATCCAATAAAATGAATAAAATGTGATTTATTTGTATTAACATAAAATATTTATTAAAATTATGATTGTTCTTTCCATATTTTTAATGTAAATTGTGTTATTATGTATAAAAATAAACATTTTTTCTCTCTCGTAGTTACTTGCGTTATATTTTAATTTCTTACATACCTTTTTTTATCCTTCCATAATTACCATTTTCCTGAATAATTTATATTACTTATTGTACATATTAACAATATTTATATAAATAACTAAAATAATTTACATTTTTTTTTTGATTTTTTAAAAATTATCATACTTAGATACTTTTCTGTAATAAAAACTTCGTACAAAAAAACTGTATGTCAATATGTCTCCTTACTCTTTGTCATTATTTTGTATTCACGCTGTCCTATTTCGAGCTAAATAATGCGCTATAATGGTTGTTCCGTACAAGAGCACGATAACTATGGTTGTGTTTAATAAAATCGTATAGAGTAAGAAAAACGCGACGTAAAAAACCGTTCTATGCCAGAATATAAGTCTGCTGTGCGGAGTCAGTGATCTATTTTGTCCGCGCAAAAGCATGTTGAACCGAGTCAAAACATCAAGCGCGTAATATTATTCCAAATAAAAACGATTTTTGGTCATTATCTTAGCTGTTAATCAATTAATCACCATTAAATTTTGATAGAAATATAGACCATAAAATGGTCTATCTGATTTACTTAAATAAGATTAGAAAAAACTCACTCATTTTATATGATGAATTTAATAGCGTAAATATTTTAGTTTTTTCGCTCTCCTGAACATTTGTGATTTTAGACTTACACCGGTTTTTCCTGGGGCCGTCGATATATTATGAAAGTAGAACTGATAGGTATATCGACACACGGGGTTTTATAACATTTTAATTTTAAAAAAAAATAAGTTTCTATTCATTAATTTATTACAGTATACGCCTTGACAACTTGCTATCTTTTCTAACTATTACAGGTAAGAATTATTTATTGTGGCATCATCATTGAAAAAAAGCATTGAATTTATTTCAAATTTATCAATATAACTTTTAAATCCTGTTTTAATTTATCATTATATTGTATAATATGTGCGACATACAATAATATATATGTTTAATGCATTTTCCTGTATTTCTTCTATGTTGAAATCAATATTATTTATTAACAAATAAATCAATGATTGTGCTTTTAACAATATTACCTATCATTGCAACAATTATATAAACACAACATAAACCGTCTCGAAGGAGTACAAAACCAATTTCGAAAGCACGCTAATTCTAAGGCTGTTATGATTTATATAATGACAGAAACGACAAAGCTAACCTTTGAAAAGTCGACGTTCTCTATCTGATCAGTATTTTCTTTTGAAATAAAATTATCAATGGTTTTATTGACTCTCCAAACCTACTCGAATGGGTGGGTTTCCATTGTCCATCGAGATCTACGCGAAACCAAACTTTATACCCGTATCCGGGAATTTGCACGTAAACAGTTCACTGCAGGACACTTATTCATGCGCCGCAGTACGTGAAACATGAGTTCGTGTATTATTTAATCAAATGACGAGTTCTTCGTTGAACATTTCACCGTACAGTATATTTGTACGTATGCTACAACATGTGGAGATGTCTTTACAAGGTTAGGTTAGGTAAGGGTTAATCAAATTGAAACAGTACTATTTGCAAACTATCGCCGCATTTTTTAAGATACGTACAAATGTATTCCACGGTGAAATGTTCAACGAAGAACTCGCCATTTGATAAAATGTTATACGAACTCATGTTTCACGTACTGCGGCGCACGAGTGTGTCCCACGATGAACTGCATACGTACAACTTACATGTAACCGCTTTGTACTATGTCAGTCGTAGTGATTATAATTGTGCACAAAACTCTTTTATTCGGCGCTCTTGTTTAAATTACAATTAATTGTATTTCTCCACCGTTGATACATTGTTAAAATTCTGTATATGTTTTTTCCCTTTCTTATTATTCTCTTTTCTGTTCTATCTTAGATCACTCATATTATGATGTATAAATTTCAATAATAATTCTTAACACACATAATATAATATGATATAAAAATATACAAGCATATTTGTGATAAATTTTGTTAAAAATGTTACTTTTTTGTCTATAATTATTCAATATTTTCCTCATTTTTCTTATGTAATTTCTTTATATTTATGTTCTTCTTATTTTCTTACTTTCTATTTTGTTAGGCTTAACTATATTATAATAATTTATATATGGAAACTTTGCAGGTTAAAATATCTTTTCACTAATTTTATTATACATATTTGTAATGAATGTAACTGTTTGTTTTCCTTAATTAATAAATAAAAATAATTACAAGATAAAAAAAACTTTTTATATACCACGTTTTTAAATTTTCTGTTGAATCATATAAACGTGACAATTCTATGTATTAATAATTTAGGACAAATAAGGCAATTGTCAACAAATCATTTTTTCGCTATTTTGCAACAAACAAAAATAGAATACTGAAATGTCATTTTGATTTCCATAGTAACGGACGTATATATTATTAATTTAGTTGCTAGGACCACCTCCTTAGCAACCAATAATAGTGGATTGGATTACGGATTTTTTTCCGAAATAACTTTCATACAAAACAGAATTAACTGAAAATGAATTCAATTCTACTTAAAAGTGGCGAAAAGTATTAAAAGAATGCTTTGGCATTGTTTTCTGATATATTCTAAAAGTTTCAAACGTTTAGCTAGTCGGGAAGTTAGTTAAAAATCGATTGCAAGATTTGTACTGGATAAACAACCACCGGACAAACAAGAATACGAGCTAAGAAAAACGTGGTAATAAAATAAAATATCATTACTCAAACTGAGATATATATTAAATAATAACATTATTTATTTCCGCTTCACTTTTGAGCAATAACATTTACGTAAAATTTAGCATGTAATGTCTTTCCATTATTAAGTAGAAACTTTTGCATTAAAATACTCTAATAGTTGCTATAATATTATTATGTGTCTACTAGAAATAAGCCCATTTTGTCAGTCCAACGATAATATAGCAATCGGGTATGGGTGACCTATTATATAATATAAAATTAATTATGGTGATTCAGACATTGATTTAAGATTTAACTAAGGGTCTCTCTAGTTTGATCTCAGCGCGAAAGTATTAATTCCAACTGTGCTATTTATTGCTTATACTTCGAACGGAATACGGAAAACTGTTTGCTATAAATGATTATTAGTTACTATCTACCTACATACTGAAAGACCGTACCTACATGTAGGCATAGATATTTAATAAAATAAATCAATGATTTATCATCTGCCTACAGCAATCAGTTAACCACATTGCATTCGAAGTATAAACAATAACTTTCACTACGATCCGCCTTTATAGGACCATAGACATAAACCAATATATCGGTTTCTCTGCTCAACGTATCCTACTTTTAATCTAAAAGGTTCACATTTTTCTTGATTTTTTTTGTCCTTTAATATAATATGTAAACTAGCTTTGTGAAAAACTTAACCTACCTACGTTGCAGAAAAACTGCAAAATTATATTTGAAATTGGTCGCGTTTTTAGCAGTGGACTGTAATCTGAAGATGCTGGTGGTGGATTTCGAATCTAGGGAGGGTGGTTTAATGAGGATGCCAGACACTGACCTTTTCGCGCTGGAGCCAGTTCGGTGTTAGAGCACTCACGTACTGGTAAACGGACGGAATGGAATGGTCACTCTCACGGTTTCACTTGGTTTTGAGATGAATGATGATAAAAAATTCAGGATGGATGATAAATGCTACGTTCTCTCAAGCGATGTAACGCAACGAATGTCAAACAGAAGCGTTTTGGGTCACCTGTGGTTAACGACGGCTAAGCTATAACAAGCCCTCACGCGACTGCTTTCTTGATGTCACTTGAACTAACTAAATGTTATTCGCAATCACGATCGTCTCATGATCCATAACTGCTGGTCTCCCTGGTTTTGCGACAATACTAAATAAGGATATGAGGTAGGTGGGTAAATAAGGAATGGCGGCCAATATAATTGATCCAACTAGAAATAAATAAATTTAATGTTAGACATATTATTTTATTCCAGTATAATTCAGTTATTATCTTCCTTCTTCCTTGTTGTACTTTTTAATGAGGGTTGACGTTGAATAATATCTGTGAATAATCATAATAACATTATAGGAAGAAAATATAAAGGCTTATTCAAATGATAAAACATGCATATATTAAGTTAAATGTCACTGGTTTATTTATGCCACGTTGCAAGTTTGTACATAAATACTACACATACTTCAAAAACTTACTGCAATTCTTGACACCAAACGTTGAATCGTTGCAAAGTCCAAATAACTCAAATTAGACGGAGAAATGACCCACTGAGAATGACATAAAAAATTCGTTTTGAAACAACTTCATAAATACATATACACGATTTCAGACGAACACACATCGATATCGATTGTCACGTTCGTAAAAGACATTATTTATAGTAAAAACTCTTTACCTTTGGGTTGTACAATGTGCCCATTTTAAACTTTTATCCGCTTTAAATATAATAGAGAAATTCGAACCCAAAATGCACCGTTATTGCACCCAGACTAATGAGATGCTCATTAACATCAAAACTTTGACGATTTTTGGACAGCAAAACATGCTTACTAAAAAAATCTGCAAAACTATGTGCTATTCTTAGTGGGAATTTATTTCCTATAATAAATGATTTTCGCTTGCTGATTTTTACAAGAATATATTTTTGTAAAACTCAAAAATGGTGGTGCGTCCAGGACTTTTCTTATTCATCGATTACGCTTTGTCCTTTGACCTCCTGCATCGCTTTCCTCTAACACGACCATATTTCTGCGCGTATTCTTTAATCTATAAATATTGAGAAAAACCCTTGGTGTTGCGGTATGGTCTTTAGTGTACCTACCTATTATTAAGACATTCCTGAATTTTAGATTATGATGTTTATGTATTTATTTCAACGTACATGAAAATCAGTATGTAATTTCTACTGAAAAACTGGACATATCATTACTATATTAAACAAAAGGATTGATCGTAAGCCAATTGAACCTATGCCACACGCTATTAATTTAAAAAAAAAAACAGTGATATTAGGCGCGACCGGTCGAACTATAAACTACATACCACATAAGCGTGAAGTTACATAGTTTTGACATGAAATGTGACGTAGCTGGAGCGACACTGAGCGAGAGAAAACGATACAATATGTTTCATGTGAGAACAGTCAGAAATAGTAAAGGTAAAAATCAGTGACGTCCCGTGGGGGTAGGCAAATTGAGCGGCGCTTGGGGGCGGCAGTTACCCGAAAGGCGGCAAATCGAGGAGAATCATTAGGTACCTATATAGAAATAGCCATCTAAACTAAGTAATAACGGAAATATCTTTCCATTAAAAAGTTCATCTGACTGGTTGGAAACAAAATGTATTAATTACTTTAAAGTTGTAATAGGATTATAATGTTTTGTTGGGTTCGCGATGTCTAGTTTACTTCCGTTTTCCTTGGACGTCACGTCCTTGGTGAACAGCAATACCACGTGCAGATTTGCGAATTATATTTGAATTAGGAATAGGTAGTTACATAATTACTCAATTTTGTGTAAAATGTTTGCCAGTCACTCGCGAGTATTGGAAGTTGTCAGGCGTATTTTTAAATGTATCTGAAACCGTGGACTCGCAATACCTATTAATTGTCTATTGAAGCAGGGTTGGCATTTAGTGGTTTAACATATTTAACATTTTGTTAGTTTCACATTTCTTAGATATTGGAGTCATGCAAAGATGATAAAAATATTGTATAAAAAAATGTGGCGACATTTTGGCGCTGCCTAGGGGCGGCATTTTGTCTAGGGACGTCTCTGGTAACAATACCGATAGTCAATGCCGCCGCGAGGAGTGCAGCCGCCAGGGTGCGATAAAAATGCTACCCAAGTTAGAAATTAATAGTCTACTTACTAATTTAAAAAAATCTATATCATCACCGAGGCGAGGAGTTATAATAGTAAATTACTAATCATGAACTACTTCAATAATTCAAATATTGATTATGTTCAGATTGGCATCATGTAGGTACCTATCATAATTCATAACAACGATCGTTTCAGAAACCTATGTATAATACTTTTAATGATACATTAAAATATAAATGAGCACCACATAGTTAAATGGTATTTTAATAAAGAGTTATTATAATGTTTAAAAACAAAATAATATTTAAATATTTTTCACAAAAATTTTCAATAAAAGCATAACGTTAAAAGTTTAAATAGCCTCAGAAACATACATATCAGAAGAAGCCTTGAAAAATCTTGAATCTAGAGAAATTCGAACTCATTTCCATCGGGTCTAGGACGATTTGGCGCCGAGACAACTGGACGCCACGCAATTCGAAATTAAATAGACGTTCGGAACTTATACGTACTTTTAAAAACAAAATTTAATGTTATTATTTATATCTACATTATTATAATTATGATTTAATAGTTGGTGAGAATTTAAATATACACACGTAAATAATGATTTAATCGTGCATATGATTAAGTTCCAACGAAAAAAAGAGTTTTTTATTGTATATAAAGCCTTATGCATGGTAATTCTCAATCCACAATAAAAAAACAAGTAAAATTAATTAAAACTACTAAGTAGTAGATAGAAACTGATTAAAATTCCTCGTCTACGACAGTGCGGCGTCCAATTGTCCTGGCGTCCAGTTGTCCCATTCCCTTTCCATCATATGCCAGTTGAGTACTTTACCAACTGTATAGTTGGTTTAACTAAGTTTTTTTTTAATTATTGCATAATTAGTTATAAATAAAATCAAATTACTCGCAAATTACAAATGACTACATTTAGAAATTGCACGCTTTTGGTGTCGGGTCAAACTGACAATACTCTCGACATCAGTTGAACCCGCGATTTGAATGAAATTTCTGTTAAAGTACCTATTCAAACATTCATTTATTTTTACACAGTGACATGTCAAATTACTAACGCAATGTTTTTTGTAAGTATTATTTACTTCAATAAAAAAGCATGGCCAAAGTACGTAGGCAAAAAATAAGCACATAAAATAGTTAGGTAAGTAGTGAAAACCAAAGATTATATAGACAGAATATTTTTAAAAGAAGGAATTATCTTGTATTTATCTGTTTGAGTTAAGTAGAAAGCTCTGTAAACCGATGTATTGAATTGGGAATAATCAAAATACATCAAAATTGCATCGGCTTATACCTACCATAGACATGTGGAAATACCCGATGTATGTATGTATTACGTATAGATTTTAATCACTCACTTTAGTGTGAATGCAGATAAATCCAAGCCACTGAGCATGTCGTTGCACTGCATTATGATTATGTCTTCTTCGGGAGATAGGTACTCTACCATCCACCAAACTCAAACTTAATTAAAGCTCACTGGCATGGATTGAGGTTCAACCGGTGCATAGTGAGAAATATTTCTAGCAATGTGATTTTGTGTTGGTGTCATGACCAGTGGGCGGCTCGTCCATATGCACTGCGGAACTGCAGCACCCCCAAGCAAATTGAGAAAATGTAGTATTATAATATACATAAATGTATGTATATATGAAAATATCAATATTATTTAAGCGTATAATAAGCTCGCCCGCGCACCGATACATCCAATGTCCAATAATATTATCATACACCGCGGAAGGTACTTGATTTTGCACAGTACCGATTTCAATAGAATATTCTCGAGTGGGCGAAGGAGGAGCGCGAGGAGCGGTGCTCGAAGCTGGAAGCCTAATCGGTACTGCCGGTCAGACAGTCCGATTTCAGTATTTCTCCGTTTCTGCGTCGCACGTGAGCACGCGCGCCACAGCGAGGAAAGAAATATAGCTATAATGATTTATTGACATTGTTAAAATTTATTTCTGCAAGCAATTTATGCAAAGTTCTTTATTTTAATTTTTAATATAATTAATTATTTATATTTAATTTTGATGTTAATAGTGAAACATAATCCAAATAAACATTTATTTTTATTTTTAATCAACCGCAGCACCCCCAAATATCTTATCCACGACCCGCCACTGGTCATGACCCTGGTAAACCGAGAGTAAAGTATTGTTAAATATCATTGATTAATAGTGAATAAGTCTCAAAAAGAAATAGGCTGGGCATGTTGCTCGAAGAAATGACAATCGTTGGACAAATCTAGTCATCCAGTGGTACCCGAGAGGTAAAAAACGTCCACAACCTAGAGACCGCTAGATCGATGAAATGATTAAGTTCTGTGGCAGTACGTGGTAAGGCAACGCACAGGACCGAGAGAAGTGGAGTCAGCTTGGAGAGGCCTTCATCCAGAAGTGGATCGATTTAGACTGATGATTCTGATATATTATTAGGTACTGTCCGGGTTCAAATCCAACGTCATTATTCGAATTTTGTAGATGGACCCAATCTTTTTAGGGAATGACAGTTATCATAAAAAGTCTGTTGAAAAACATCCACACTTTTATGATCGATAACCTCTGTATTAAAGCGAAAATGTAGTTTGTGTTTTACGTGTTTTTATATTGACAAAAAATGATTAAGTATGAATAATACTAATCTTTCTTATTCACTATGTAATAATATTGGCATTAATTATCTTAAAACAATAGTTTTCTAAAACCTTCATTACATTGTAAATCATTTTCCGGGTGATTAATTTTTGAATAATAATAATTGGTATTCATGGTTCAGATGTTAATTATTTAAATTACCTACATTTATAAGGCTATAATAATTTTACAAGGATTATTATTAAAATGTTAGTTTGATGAAAAAATATTTTAATATATAAGTAACCATTTTGAACAATTTAAAATTATTTATTTTAACACAATATGAACATCAGAGTATTGCATTTAACTAAAGCTAAGCAAGCTACTCATATAGTAAAAAAAATACTATGAAAATACAGTAAACAGTGAGGAGTCAATCAGGTTAGATTAACATAATGTTTAAGTTAATTATAACACACATTAATATAAATTAATTCTCACGTTAGTCGAATATATCAGTACCAAAAAAATTTGGTTGAATACATTAATTGCACTCCCAATTGGCATTATTCAACAAACAAACATATTTTATATTCACAATTTCTTATAATAGTATGTTATCAGAGGACAAAAATACTAAGTAGTTATAATTACCTAATACGAGTACTTAATGGTGTTAAGAAAAAGCACACACTTAAATTTGTTATTTATTTATAAATATAAATTTTTATTTTTATTATACCAGTGTTTTCCATAGTACAAAAAAAGAATGTAAAATAACTAACACTAAACTAAGTGTTTGTTTTTTCTTAATATTTTCCACCAAGACACCAAAAAAAAACACTAATAGCTTTGTGACTAGTAATCGCATTAATTTAATTTTATCTATATCTATATCACCTACCTAACTCATTAAGGGCACACATGCTTACCTAGAGTTTCTGTTTTTTCATTTAAAGTTGAACTATGACATTGAATACTAGGTATGATTTTTAAAGTGAAAGTGATATTATGTTACATCTCTTTTACGCATGCTAATATGATTAAAAAGTTATTCTTTCTCTTTCTGTCACATTCGAATTTGATTACCGAAGTTTCAACATTTACTATGCGTATTAGCTGACGTGCTTCGTCGTTTACAAATTATAACATAAATTTAAAAAATATATGTATTTATAATATTAAATATATTTTATAATGTACACAGATTTTTTTAACAACTATATTATATATACTTTTATTTATTTGTCGCATATTTAAAATGTTCTTGCTATATTAAAATCTTTTTTTTAGCCGGCCAAATAAATCCGTATTTTTGGCCATAGACTAATATAAAAATCTCTCTCCTGTCAAATATTATGTTTGCAAATTGCAAGGTACCTAAAACAATTGTGTTTTATATCAGGAATAAGAAACACTATCTGTAAGTACAATATTATGTTATTTATTACTATCGTAGTATTATGTGTGTTTTGCATATATTATTCAAGTGTTTATTTATTGTTTTCTTAGTCTATACATACTTTCAATGTTTCATAATTCCGACGTAATACAATCCTTTTTTTGAGGTTAGTTACATTCATTCCAGAATTATATAAAACCTGTGATTTCATATATATTTGTTTGATATAATCTAAGGCGTTCTAGTTGTTATTAAACATGTTACCTACCTGATTACTTTATTTTAGTTAATCAATCTTTTTTGATGCTTTGTATTATCACTAATCCGTTTTAATTACCACTCTTCAAACAGTCGCCAACTATAAAAGATTAAAAATCACACTATTAACAGTTCCTATGTTATGTTTTTTGCAGATGGAGAAAATGTCTACCGAGATCTTTGCTTGTCGACGGTTTCATATGAATAAGATGGAATGAAATAAATCTTTTAATTAATAATGAAATAAATCCAACTTTCGGCGTACGTTTCGAACATGGCGTGATTTATGACGTCGACCATCAAGCATATACACCCATTTTATAGATTTAATAGTACAATTACACAAGGTAAATATAAAGTGACTAATGTTTAAAAAATAAAACAATTTTATAAAAACATTTTTGCACTAAATTTATTATTATCGATAATGATATAAAAGTTGCTATTTTGATTCGTAATATAAAATATAATATAATTGTGCATATCAGTTACTTGTATCATATTAGGTATGTCATTTGGTAGAGCTTACTCTCCAAGTCTTGTCTTTTTCAGCCTCAATATCACTTTGATATTAGAAAAATTGTCTTTCCAACACCAATGAAAGGTGCATGTATCTATACACACACATTTCAAAAGCTTTAAGTTTTCTAGATGCTGTATATTAATTACTTCTTCTCTTCGGCTATATCCGCATCTTAGTTGCAGCATATGGATACAATGCGGCGCCTCCAAGAATCTCTGTCACTCTAGTTTTTTTGCATCGTTCCAGGTCATACTAGCAGCCCGTAACTCCGCCAGATATGCTATATAGATAGTATTTAGTGGCCATCCAGGACGCCGGAATCCGGTTGGCTTGAAGAACAGGCAAACCAGATTGGGATTCTCTTCAGGCACTCGCAGCACGTGGCCGGGCCAGGTACAAAGTTGCGTATTCACTCTCAGCGTGATGGGAGGCTATTTGGTGCGTTCTTTTATCTCCCGTTACTTCTAAAATTACCGCACATCCAGTATCCGTCGTAAACATCTGTTCTCGAAGCTCAGTATACGGTTGCTCGGAGCCTTTGTAAGGTGCCATGACATAAAAACTAGTAAGATATTTAAAATAGCTGCTAGAATGAATACATTGTTGAAAGGAAATGAAAACTGATATTATGATATATCAATTAATTTGTCCATCTGAAGTTGTAGATATCAGTTAATAATTATGTGTTATACCAGTAATTAAATGCTGACTTCAAATGAAAATTGACAATTAAATATTGAAATAATATATTACCAGTTTTGATTTTTTTAAGTACTATACTATATCCATGGTTCATATTACAATGTCATAGTAAAACTTAGAAGAATAAAATATGTCGTAAGACGAAATCAATCTTGGGGTTTTAATATAAGTTAAATAAATAGTACACAGCTAATTTGTTATTACTTTGAATACATGCCATGTCTTTACATCAATAAAAAACAGAAAAACAATTTAATAATGTATAAATATTTATATAAGACTTAACAACGGCTGACATCTAGTTAGACACGATGAACTCCATTTAATTTCCTCTTATTTTAAAATTCACCAAGATATATCCTAATAAGTAGGTAAGTATATTACATTTGTACATATAATAAGTAAATCAAGTACTTAACATAAATAATTATACTGTAAAATTAAATTACAATTGAAGCAGTATATATGGACCCCACAGAGTAATTAACAATATAATAATTTATATAATTATATCGGGTATATACTATATTGACACATTTTAATGAAGTCTATTTTTCTTGGTACCTACGTTCAATGATAAATGTTGTTTTATATTGTAACATAAACAATGGTAATATGCATTGATCTTTCTGATTTTTAAACTGTGATATCTATTTTATATATCTATTGATTTCTATGTGTATTATTGATACATTATTTATTTCAAATACAATAATTTCAAAACTAACAGTAAATAATATATAGAAAGCGTCATGTTGTTTAGTTGGAAAATCTACTAGGAAATTCCATCCAATCCAAATCCAATTTTTACCAGGTGGGTACTTGTAGGTCAGTTATTTTTGGAATAAAATGAATCCCTTAAAAAATATGAAATAAGAATAGAATGATAAATATTTGTGAAAATTTACCAAATCAACATGTTTAACGTGAATATTTTCACACTAAAATGATAAATATTGTTAAGAAAATATACACAAACAGTTCATTCAGAAGTTATGACGTTTAAAAGATCCCGCGAGTTAACTCGTGCGTGGCACTGATCAGTTATGAGGTGATATCAGTTATAATCATTTATGAGGAATGGTTATAAGCCATTGGCACAACCAATTTGGTTTTTGACCTTGAGAACAAAATGTACTTTTTACACGGAACCAAACCCCACGGCTGCAGAGACGAATGCTTATACAAAATATGGCACAGTGGAATCGCCAGCAAAATCTGTAGGTATCATTATTTAGATGTAAGTATACATATTATTTTGAATTTCATAAAATTACACTCGTTCTAGGTGTCTCGTAACAGTAAACTATATTAGTAAATTAGATATATCTTGATGAACTATAAAATAGTGATGTAATATAGACTTGTTGAAAATATATTAAGCATAATAAAATTTAAAATAAAAATTTAGAAATTCAGCCTTTCTGGTTCTCTAATATTCATAGATCTACTGGTTCTGGGATCTACTATTTCTGGCAGTAGACAATTCATATAAAAGTGATATATCTTTTTTTCAATCGTTTCAATCCAAAATGTCTCGTCTTTTTTGATTAATTCTATTTTAACAGGAAAATTATGTCCCGTCCAAACTCCAAATAAACAGACATCTTTCTTAGTAATATGAAGCTGCCCCTGAATCTGGAAGTACCAATCGTGATTTTTATCTATTACCATATTCCTGTCTTTATCTACTTTCCAAAATTTAATTTTTTTCTGTACAATAGCTTCATCTGCACTTATTCCAGCAGCTGAGAAAGGACATTTTATTTCAATAATTGTATCATCATCGCTGATGCCATCTGGCGTTGCACCGATAAAATCATACACATCATCGATAAACAATCCACATCTCTCAATCTTAATTCGTTCTTGTACACTAAGCTGTTGTAAAGCTATTGATTCATTTTCTTTACCATATTTTACCGCTTTCACGTTGGCTAATGATTGGCTATATAATAAACGTTTTACCAAAGGCCCAAATTTTGTATTTTCTCGCCGCTTACACACCTTTCCAAAAACAGAGGCAGTAAGAAGGTTTCGTCGCCTTTCTAGCCATTCTGCACATTCAGATTGTAATACAGTGCGTCTTTCTATATCCCTCCTCTCATAGTTTGTTAGTTTGAGTTTTTTCAAAAAAGTTTCTTTTAACAATTATTGATATTGATTTTTGTCCATATCAGGTTTTTGGCAACTCTATCCATAATCTGGATTAGATAAAGGAACAGAATGTATTGGTTTTCGCCAAGGTTTTCCTATTTTCTTTTTATTTATTTTCAACCTTCTTGATTCTAAGCGATTTATGAAGGCTTTTGGGCTATTTTTATAAACTTGTTTTTGAATTGTGCAATGTAACTTATTTGTATTAAATGCGATTACCGCCGCTGCACATCGTCCCATGTACGATTGTCTTTGAGAGTAGTTAATTCTCTTGCCGCCTACAAATTTTGCAATCATGTTATTAAAAGATTCTGAAATATTAGTAGAAAAATTATAAATTAAACTTTTTGAATTTAGCACCAAACGAGAATTATATATCATTAATTGAGAAAATAGACTGCATTCTTTTAATGCTGGTACATAATTTACATCAAGCATGTCCTCTGTATTTGGTTCATTTGTACAAAAATTTGGTAGACAAGAAGTATGGTCTCCAAAAACATGGTGCGGTCCATTAATTAAATCTTTTTTCAAAGCGATAACCTTTTCTTCGAAAGTACTATCTTGTAGTTTTCTATACTTGATTGCACCTATGACGGCTTTCCGCAGACGTCTTTTTCTTGACGCAATGATTTTTCTTACATTCAAGGGATATCTTGTGTCTTTGGTTAATGCCTCTATTTTGCCACAATAATTTCTAATTAAATGGTTTTTACATTCAACTTTCTCGACAGTTACATTCGGATATGGGTGACAATCAAGAATTTTTTTGTATGTGCTGGAATCTCCATCAGCAATCAATTTTGAATAAATCAATCCATGTGTATTATTAGATTCTTTAAAGCCTTCTAATATTGCTGTAGATTCCATTCCAGCTGACGGACCGGTGTAATTTAAAAAGCATTTATGTTGTTGAGCAGGGATATTTTTATTTTTAGCTTTGGCGCACAAATCGCAATATTTATTTTTCACTGACATGTACAAAATCTTTCCGGTTCTTTGACCAATGATCGTGGCAGCGCCAGATGCTGCGGAATAATTGCATCTGTATGAACGTTTCGACCAACAGCCGTCTGCAACAACTGATATCATGGGAATACCAGAAGAATCGACGTCACCATTTTCGATTGCAAGTTGTCGCTCTTCTTTCGCAGCGTTTTCCATACTCTTATTTTTGGTTTCTTCAAACCACTCGTACACCTTCTGTTGACTCTTTCTGTATGTTCTTGCTGTAATCGATGGTACGTCAATTGCTGAACACATTTCTTCCAGATTTGAAAATCCACTGCCGATACTGATTATACTGGATACAAATGCGTCACACAGATTCATTTTGTTTTTGTTCATTTCAGTGGTATATAATTTTAATTTTTTACCACAAAGTTTACATTGGATAAAAAATGTACTACTAAAGTTATCCCGATTTTCCCCAAAAATTTCTAAATGTGATAAATTACAATTAAATGGAGAATCATGGTGGCTAATTAATTGAAGTTGTTGGAAAAAATATGAAAAGTCTATAATTCTACGGCCTTCTACACGGAATTTAGGGCTTGAATCTTCAATTTCATTTTCTATAATAAATTCTTCGTGTTCGTGTTCAAATGTGGGATGAAATTCTGGTTCAGGTAGTATGCTTTGAGGATTTCCATGCTCAGGCATAGTCTTCGGCAATATATCAATACTATAATACATTCAAAAATATTAGTTTAGTAGATAGTTAACAGAAAACAAAATGTATAGCTGCTATTAATTATTGTACCAGATTATAATTTTTGTCACAGACACACTAATTTCGAATAAGACATGGCACAAACATAATATAAGTACAAATGATCATTATACTTAATTGTGTGTATTAATAAGTAATACGCAAAACTTCCTTTTGCAAGATAAATAAATATTGTGAACCAAAATTTTCTGTGAAATGTGGTTTTTTCAACTATGTATAATTATGTAAAATTATAAAATAATAATTTCAAACCTTTGTGTTTTTAATGTATTAATATTTCCATCTTTTCTCCTACGTCTTTTTTTGGAACTTCCAGCCATCGGATAGTGAGTTCGTGGCATTTTTTGTAAGTACAATCGATATAAATAATTGTGATAATATTGTTAGGTACCTATGTCAAAAACCGAGGATGAAAATTTCGCATTCCCGCTGAAATAAATGACGTTCATAGTATTGCCAGGCTAAACTTTCGAAATTAAAGTTAATTTAAAAGAAAAAAATATTTCATTGGAAAATATTATGTAAGTACAGGCATCCATTATTATGTTATTATTTGATGAAAGTATTCTTTAAAATCATCTGTATTATTATAATCTCGCAAATTCATAATTTAGTAAAAGTTAAATTTTCTGTAATATAAATATCAGTAGGTACCTAACCTAGGTAGATTCATAATTTGGCTAAGTAAAAAATATAGATATTTTTACTTCGCGATGTGTTTGGGGTGTTCTAAATTATGTAAGTATGTTTAATAACAAATGTGAAATTCGTAAAACCTCATGTGTATTATTTATTAAATAAAAATAGTAAAACTAATAGTAGATACAAATGGTGAAAAACTTCATTCACTTATTTACTAAAATATCAATCCAATAATATTTTAGTAGATATGGCAATACTGGACGACCCGATATATTTCACTGAAATAAAATAAAATCTATCACAATTTATAAAATACATACCTACTACAATCATAATTATTTTGAATGTAGAGGGAGATAGTTGTAGAAAGGGACAGAAAACTAACTGCTATGTTGCAATATTAGGCAAAATAGATTGCAACAGTGTTAAAAATTAGAATGTATGATTTAGTATGACATTACGTAGAATTTACGCAAACACAAATTTCTTCAGATTTTTTTTGCTTTCCGATCCTTCTGTCAAAATGATTTTACGTTTGCTATAATACGCTTGAATATCCGTTTATTTAACCTATTTTTGTGCTCAATTTGTAGCATTTAGTGTTACAAACAAATTTGTGTACAATACTAGTGTGTTGGCGTATTTTTTTGGACATATAAAGTGAAAATAATACGAGCTATAAATACTAGACATCATGCGCCAGTTCGTAGGCGATTCTAATGGAAGATTAGCTTGTCGAAAATTTCACGGAAATTGTCGTTTAAAATATTTCACTATTTAGTATTATAAATTTATAATTAACAAGATGTTTCATCATTTATTCAATGATTAATGATAACCCTTCTGATACGTAGCTTTAGATTATTTGGAATGTCTATAATTATAGCATATTTTAATAACAAAATGTCTAGTCGATTCCGTTAGATTTAGAGGGAACAGAAACTGCAAATATTATAATTATACTGAATATATTTTACTACATTATGTTTGATAACATTAAAGCTATCTATAATAAACGTTTTGACATAATATTTAGTGGAAAAAACGGTTATCAACACAGTCTATTAATGTCACAAAAATATGGCTTCGTTATCAATTATTACATTTCAAGGTTCCAAAGAATATTATTTTACGTCATAAAAATACTTTATGCAGTTATCAAATGTTTAACATAAATATTTGCCGATGAATAAGCTTCATAATTATATAAATAGTTTTTCTATAAATCTTACGTAAGATTCAGGCTTAACCTCCGAAAATACCAGAAAATAGCTGACATGGAACACCTTCCCCCTTAATATAAAAACATATTTGAAAAAATAGTCTTAAATATTGAAGCATTATTATTTAAAATCCATTAAGAAAAGAACGTTTTTTTATTAAATAAATATAAAATAGTCTGATTACAATACCAAAAAATTACTCACGGAAAATTATTACTTTTTCCTTTACAATGCCATTAACAATAAAATTTATTAATATTAGTAAAAGTATATTTTTCTATTGGAAAAATATTATTGAAAGTTATAATAAATTACATTACTTACCTACTTTCTCATGCAAACAAAAAGACAACCAACTAATTATTTGTCACTGAACATAATAATTAATAGTATCCTCATATCATAGCATTCAATATATATGCAGGTCATATTTTTTTTCTTTTAGTTAATTAGGCATGACATTTTTTCTTCAAGATTATATTTGAAAGGAAAGTAGTATTTATTATACATACCTATTCAGGATTATGATATAGTAGGAATATTTTATTACAATATTATATAGAAAACATTTTGACTAAACATTATGTTTTTAATTGAGTGAAATTTCTTTGAACATATAGGTAAACTTTACGCATGGTTAAACTGAATACAGTACCTAGCTAATACGTATTTTGCTTTCACATTAAGGAATATACATAATGACATATTCACTAGCCACTTTCATAAAAAAATTACATGCAATTACATGAAACTCTTTTAATAGTATAATTATAATACATTAGTTTACTTTGTGGTGCATGCCTTCATACTATTATTTAACGTTTTAATAGTCCAATGTCACAGTGAAATCTAATATTATTATCTTTACCAGGTGGACTTTATACATATGGCATCTATTGTGGTACAATGCCTAGGACCCACGAACATTTTGGGGCCTACAATATTCACCTTCCTATTATAATATAAGTATTCTTACAATTCAAATACAGATACAGTAGATAGTGCTGTGTGTATTTTCAGCTAAATATTAACTTTACGACATCATTTCAGGATCATTCGAGAATATCTGAGTGCTGCGTACATTATACATAATATTATCATGTGTGTTAACTGTTAAGTATTCTAGAATATGAAATCATTGTCTGGAGTCCATTGGATCGAGTCCATAATAGGTTTCTTCGATTCATTCTTCTTCAAAAGAATTTTCCGACTCGTTTTCTTATGGGTATGCTATCAAGTATCAATAGTATCAATGCAATCCTTGTCCACCCAAAAAGTGATTGCTCTTTTAAGGCATTTCTTTTAACTTCTTCTTGGGTTCATTTACAATCCGTCTGTCTATACTGGCAAGTATCAATTTTCATATTCCCACCAATATCACCTGTAACTCTGCCTTCTTATTGATAACCCGTCGCAGATGCTATGTATCGTGTGATTTAATGAATTAACTTTATAATCTTTGTGGACGATTTAAATAAGTTACATTTATAATTGTTTTGGTACTGTTCGGTTATGAGGAATACAGCGGAAAACACATTTTTAAAATAGCCGATATACTGGATTATTTGTTAGGTTAACCTAACCAAACCTAACCTAACCTAACCTAAACTAACCCAAACTAACAAATAATCCAGTATATCGGGTATTGTCAAAATGTGTTTTCCGCTGTATTCCTCATAACCGAACAGTACCATTGTTTTTATTATTTTTATATTTACATAAAAACTTACCGTCTCTTCTTCTTTCGTATTTTATATTGATGTTATTTCATTGGTACATTGGTACATTGTTTCAGTGGCGCATTGGTAAACCTGTAAAGCCATAATATTCTTTTTTCTAATAAATAAATATCTTAAATATCACCATCCTTAGTAATGCGTCAATTACATTGAGCTATTTTACGAGCTGTTTGTTAGCGAATTTACAATCTGCCTGTAAAGTCGCCCAGTGTAGTCATTGAACAAGCAGATTGTAAACAATCTACAGAGAACAGTTAAAAGCCGGTCAACTTTATACGCTACACGCCAGCGTGTGGGCCTACTGCGTCGGCGCAGTAGAGCGTAGTAGCAACCTCCCGGTAAAAAAACTAACTACGTTCTGTCAAAATAGTCGCTGACTTGTGGCTTCTCAGCGAATGGAAAGTTTTGTGTCATCATCACAATCGCAGTAGCTGAATCGCCCGCTTTTAAATTCGTCAACAAACAGCTCGTAAAGTAGCTCAATGTAATTGACGCTTAAGAAAGCAAAGGATATAAAAAGATAGTAAGACACGTAAAAAGACAACCATTAATAAGTTCTCTACCCTATTTGACATTGTAACTGAATGAATTTTATGTATTTAAAGATGGTATGTACCTATACCATCATAAATCGTCAAGTGTTCGAATTTAGAACTAAGCTCATCCCAGTATAAAAACTATTGAAAAATGTCAAATATTAGCATGTGGCGCCCTCACTCAGCAGACAACTTCTACTGGTCTGTAGTATGTAATGTTTTATTTTTCGGGAATTCCGCATTTCGGCTTTCAAGTTTTTGGCCATTCACAATTTTCCAACCCAAACCCTCGTGACAGATCCAGATGTTCATGGACAGTCATTTACGTGTATAGTCATTACTGTGTATAGCTCAATAAGACCGTTAAGTCGATTGGGTGAATGAAAATAAAAATCAATTTCAATTCAGATCTCAAAGAATTTTTATTGAAAATGAAAAAATATTCAATGAACAATATGTATTATACTTAGGAAACAATCACATGTGAAAACGAAAATCATTAATAATTACATGAAAAGTTGGTATTTTTAAATCCAAAAAATATTTCTTATTAATTTATATTATCATTTTATACGCTCTATTTAATTTAGCACTACATAGGTCTACTTATAGCACTAGAAAGTAGAAAAAATGTGAAAAACATTGTCTAAGTATACATTTTCAAAAATTAGAAAAGTTCAATGCAATACGTACTGCTTTAATGGTAATAATCAAAAGAGTCATTCATTGATTACAATAATTATTAATAAATATTATCGAATATAAATAGATATGTTTTACGTTCGAAAATAAATAAGATAAGTAAAATATTCTTACATTATACGTTATTAACTCACGAATGAAATATAATAATACTTTAAATAATAACAAAAATAAATTGACTGTTTTTATCCTCACATGGATACAGAAATGCAGCAAAGGAAAGACAAAAAAATACAAAATTTTATAAAAACGCTAGAATACATTTCAGACACGGGAAATGAAAAAAACATTAATGAGTCCACTTAATAAAATAGTAGTAAAAGTCCAAACTATCTTTTCCATGTTATATTTTTAGAAAAACCTTCATTACAATCTATCTATAATGACACGTATTATGTTTATACCCTTATTTATGTGGTGTTCAGGTAAAATTATGTGCGTTGACATGACAACACATTTTAATATTATTCAACTTCTTCGAATTGTTAATGTTACTTTTAGATACAATTGTGTACACAAATACAACCATATAAAACAAGCCGGCTCTCACATCTAAACTCGCCTCGTCTGCCGCACAGCCGTAAATCAAACCTTCTAGGAACGTCGCTTCGATGTTGCATATGAAGACCGCTTACATCTAACCACGCTAACTAGCATGAAACCTCTCGAAACGAATATTTGGATGCGGCGACCCGGTATACAAATTACCAATTAATAGGTGTGCTAATGCGTTCTGGTGTCTTCGACTCGCACCCCGAGATGCATGCGATTTGTTGATAGCAGCACTAGATATTGTTTTCAAATTAAAAAGTCGCAGTCGAAAAATCTGCGGAGCTGCATTTGGCCACGTATGTTCTATGAATAATGATGACGTCAGATCAACGTATTTGATACGTTGCAGACGAGACGAGTTTTGATGTGTGAGCCAGTTTAGAAACCCACATGAAAAAGACCTCAGAAATATAATACCTATCTATTACAAAAATATTGTACCGAATGGTCCATGAACTAACAGTCACCGAAAGCTGGCCGGTGTGCTCTAGCAAAGTAAAAGACTGTGTTCGAATCCCACTCAGTCCACATTCTTAAATATTGTGTATTCATTAAATAACAAATAGTTTCATGAAATTCTTCATTTATATATATCAGAATAAATGATATCAGTGACAAAAATATTATGGTCAATCATAACGGAAAGGTATGTTGGAAATTTAGTCTCAATCTTATAATAGAAACTCGTTTTGATACTAATTCTTGGAATGTATGTTTTCAAAACATACATTCCCAACAAACAACATGTTGGACTTGTGCCATTATTTTATCTCACATGTGTTACATATTTGGAATAGATAAATGCTATTCTGTTCTTTTTTTTCTAATACACTTTCAAGTACACTATATTTCAAACAAAAACACTAGTTCTGCGAAAATTTAAACATTTTCAAAACAAATATTCAAAACCTTTCATCTGCAGCAACCGGACGAAAGCACAACACGGTTAAATTAAATAAACATTACTGTCCTTAACGAAGAATCGCAGCAATAACACAAGAACTCGAGAATGACGAAACCTCAATAACGAACGTGTTTCACACTGTTGAGTCCGATCGCAATAAAAACAAGCAAAAAACCGATAAGAAATATTCCTCAGAGAGCTGGCAAAGCATTGTTCTTGGAGTTCACAGATGGAGTTGCAACTTTAGGAACTTCAGTGACGACGGGAGCCGTACAAGCGGTTGAATCTGGGGAAGTATCTCCATTGCTGACAGGGCTTACGGGACAATTCTTAGGGCTACCTTTGCCTTTATTTTTCTTTGGACTAGCATTTGCCACTGGATTCTTGGCAGATTTTGGCGATGAACTCATGGGCGTTTCTATCGGATCATCAGTTTTAAGTTCTTCAGCGACTACAGTGGGGGCAGAATTAGCCACCTCGGCTATAGTCGGGATGGAATTAACTACCTCAACAGTAGAAGCTGGAATAGATTGCGCTATTTCAACAGAAACAGGAGATGCTTTTTCTAATAATTCTGGTGCAGAAACTTCTTTATCTGTTTCTTTCTTTCCTTTTTTCTTTATAACAGGAGGCTTTTGTAGTTTCTCAGAAACTACAGGTGATTTAAGTAATTCTTCCGCACCAGCAGAAAGTTTCTTCATATCATCCTCGGAAGCAGTGAGATTTTTATCCAACTTTTCCGAAACTGCAGATGCAATATTTGCTAACATTTCTGGAACAGCATTCGATAATGCCTTTCCTGATAATTCTACACTAGCAGAAGAAGGTAATTTTTCTACAACGTTTGACACAACTGGAGGCAGCGATGTTTCCAATTCTTTCAGGACATTGGGAGATGATTTACCTAACATTTGCGAAAAAGTGGGCATGGTTTGTTTATCAGATATGACTGAACTAGCGGATGGCACAACTGTTGCTAATAACTCTGCAAGAGCTGCGTTGACCTCAGGTAAAGAAACGGTTCCTATGTCTTCAGGCGTTGACAAGCTTCCCACCGGAATCCTAGCACTTGAAACATCAATTTCTTCAAGACTCGGAATAATTGGACAAGAAATATTTTCCAGGTCTTCTGTAATAGCCGGTGAAGAGATATTCTTTAATACTTCCACTAGTGCTGGCGATGAAATACTTTCCAGCAACTTAGCACTAATAATATCCGACGACATATCGTCTGTTCCTAGTTCAGAAATATCATCGGGGACACGTGGAAGATCATTGCTTATCTCTGGGGGCATAAAATTTGGCACTTCATTCATGACATCCGCTGCGATTTCAGGTGTAGTGATATCGGAGACAGGTAAGTTTTCTTCCTGAGATTCTTTCACACTGTCCTTAGATTCGTTTTGCTTGTTTTTCTTTCCTTTTCCTTTTTTGGATTTATTCTTTGGGTGTGCTGGGGCAGCATTTTCAGCCGCAGCCGATTCTATAGCCAGTTTAGCAGATTCTTCAGATTTTGCAGCACTATTAGCGGTGATCACATTCAATTGCCCTTGTAGCTGCGCCAAACTTAATTTTAACTGAGCGCAATTAGCTGCCATTGCATCAACCTAGAATATAATAAAACAAAAATCAATGAATAAACAGTTCAATAATGGTTAAATCACATACTAATATACTGATGGAAAACTAATAACTACCAGTGCCGAATGTGAATAGTGTGTGTAGATAAATCGAATATTCTGAATCACATTGCAATAAATTCTCTGAGGATAGCATTTTTGTACTTATCTCAAATTATATCCAACTGAAACAGCCAATTCATAATCTCTTTTTTTTTTCATTGCCTCTACAATCTTATTTTCCAAGGTTACTTGACAGGTTTACGAGAAATAAATGTTAACCACTAGCTCAATGTTCTGGGTCACAATATATTGAAAATTAACATACAAATTTTCCAGACCCAGGATTCGAACCCGAGACATGACTTCACAAGTAGACACATTACCACTCGCCCATTGTGGGCGCAATCAATTTGAAAAAATATATCAGTTTTAACTGAATAATTGAACCAAACACATAATTCTCAGATATAAAAAATTTATCATAATATGACGTGAATATGTTTCAAAAATGTAAATCTTAATAGTTGTATTATTTTCATTTGCATAATCTATATCATTTCAAAAACTTTGTGACCTTAGCTTCTCAACCTTGTTGGGTCAGTTCATAAATAAGATTCAAAATATTGAAGAAACCCTTCTTTTGCTGATAAAAAATTGTACCATTAAAGTGCCATTTTTTTGTGTAACGTCAAATCCCTCGTCTACACAGTTTGAATGAAAATTAATAGACTGGGGGTCCTTTTTTGCTTTACTTTCAAATGTTTAGGCTCTATCTCTATACAAGAAGGTAGGTTTCTTCAACATCTTTGGATTCAACATTTTTATAAATACTACTTTTGGTTTATAATCAAAGCTGCAATTTCTAGTATTAAATAAAAAAAATAATCTAATAAATAACGTATTAAAATAAAGCAAATTCTCATCTGCATACAAGCAGTTTGTGTATCTGCAGGTGGCCTTCAACTTTCGCACCTAATTGGTTCCTGAAAATGTAATGTGTTCGGAAGTAGAGATGTAAAAAAAACATCAAAAAATGTAGGTACTTTAAAATATTTATTTATCTATGGGTATATTAAAGTTAACCAGGCATATTAGCAATCAGGTGTTTTCTTTATAAACTTGTCAAAAGATAGTTGAAACCACCCTTTTACGTATTTGAGAAGGTGACGGAGAGCGCTTTTCACATTTTTTGCATTATCAACAAAAATCTTAATTTTAAGAAATGTAGGAAATAGCGAATTGTGCGAAAGTAGGATGTTCGAAAACAACGGGCAACAGACAAGTCAACGGTCGCCTGTATATTGTGCAGTTTTCAATATTCAGACAATTTAGTCCAATTAGACAGCCATTGTGAATCTAAAAGGTGGCATGTGCATGTTTTGCATAGATGATCGGCCAGACGAGTAGCTGTGCATGCATCGGTCAATTGGTGATTGACCCAGCCACCGGTACAGCGAGTCACACGTATTTGATACACTAAACGCTGTGTGAATGTCCTATACAAGTATTGTGAAAAATGTAGTCCACAACATGTAGCAACCGCTTAGGACTTATCTTCAAGCTGGTTAAAATGAACTCGGATAATTGTCTAAGAGTATATTGTTACCAACATTAGTACTATGAGGATCATTAATTATTATTTAAAAGTCGTACTCTGTCTACAGTATCGGTTGGTACTGGAATTTCTGGTTCCTCGGGTAACTGGGGCAGAGGTGGTCTTTCAATGTTGTTGTCCTGAAGAGTTTTTAGTAATGTCGTACGATCAGCCTGAAATGACAAAATTAATTTTAATTCAAAATTAGGAATTAAACATTTAAAAAAGAAGGATCAAAGCACTAATTCTATAATAATGGTCTTTAATCAAGAAACATGAAAGTTCTCATACATAAAATATTGTTAACTCCATTATTCTGGTACGGTTCTGAGACGTGGACATTAAATGTCAGCGATTTCCAGTAGCTGCACATGTTTGAGTAGAATTTTGAGAAAAGTCTTGGGCACTATCTGCGAGGACGGCATCGGGTGAAGTCACTACAATCATGAGCTCAATGAGCTCTTCGATGAGTCTGATGTTGTCAACTTGTCGTGATATTATCTATTGCGGTGTTTCCCATTTGGTTGTACTGGTCACTCTTAACATTGAGCCGAGAAATATTTTTTTATGATTTGACTGCCCGAAAAGAGCCCGGTTGACCGGTTCTATGCCTTCAGCGAGTTTTCTCGACAAACCGCACATACAAATTTCGATAGTTATCTCATCCGACTTTAAACCCAAATTACTAGCCACTTTCGATTGATTTGAAAAAATTAAACACACAGTGACATCTGTTTGAATAATTATAAAATACCAAGCAAGGAAGAATTATAAAAATTATCAGTATTACAGCGATTTTAGTAAAAGCTTCGATCTACATTCAATGTGTGTCGTTATTGCAGGGTTATCACACTATTTAGAATAAACGGAGGATTCCCCTTTCAATAGTTGGAACATTTTTCGTCATGGTGTATCTAATATTACTTGAAATATTTCACAGGATATTGTGACTTATTATAGTCTATTTCTTTCCTGTGCGTTTTTAAATCATTACCTGTGAAAACAAAATTGCGTAGGTATTTAATAATTGACAACATTATTGCGGAAATTTTTCTGTGCATTTATTTGAGGACACATCATGTATTCATTCGGTAAATCTTTAAAATATGCGTTCAATATATTTCCAGAAGTACTATAAGGTTTTATTTTTGCTAAAAATCTGCGGCCTGTCAGATACTGCCATTGTTATATTGTCAGGTATAGAAAAGGTTAAATAACTAAACAAAATTAATATGATGTATCTATAAGGCTATAATACTTCAGCTGAGACATGGTCTAAAAAGATCGTGACTACGCGACGCACAGATTGTGCAAACGACGTGTGAGGAACAAAACATAATTTGTCATAAAAATTCAACATGCGTCCATTTAATGTTATGTTTATTGTTATATTAGTAATAATAATATATTCATTGACATGTTTTCTTTTTCGAGTACATGTGTGACGTTTTTTAGTCATCTTTACACGATTTAAGAATAAATATTCCTCCGACGCCATCACAAAACAAATTGACGTGCTCACATCTCGACTACCTCTCTCGAGTGCAAAATTTCATTCCACATATTGTTGAAAATTATTTGTATGATGTATGCTCTTAATCAAACTAACCTGCATAGTTCTGCACAATTTCTGTAACTGACGCAATTGCCTGCCTTGAACAGCCGTTCTAGCATCCCTCTGTTGTTTTTCAGCCGCCATGTCCAAAAGCGCAGCATGAGATTTCTCCCAACGCTGCTTCCAAACTGTTGTCTCCTTTTCTAGCTTCAAAATCTTCTTTTGCATCTGTAATTAAGTTAGTAATGCTAAAATAATGAATTAAATATTTTACTGTTTGTCACCGTGAGATCATTTCAAATTCATAATTAAATCAACTTGAAAATTTAGCACTGAATAACTCACAGAACATCCTAAGAGTCACGGAAAAAAGTGTTACAATAGTCAAACCGCTCAACCACAGATATGCACAGAAGTTCACTTCTTCCAGCATACATGAAGTAGACAGAGCTATTTAACGTGGAGATTGTTTACATATGCTTAAAGTTTGTTTTGAACAATGGAATATTTTTTTTTAACCCTTTAACAGCCACTGACGAGTGGTTCTCGTCATGGGCGTCTACTTTCGTGCGCCCGTGACGAGCGAAACTCGTCGCGCCGTTTTTGAGCCTAATATGAGTCATATATTTATTTTTTCAATTTTAATACGTGTATTGACATCTATGGGCAAGCTCTGCAGGCAGAAATGTTTGAAAAGTCAAATACATCGCGAGAATAAAGGGGATTCCCGAGAGGCCCGTTCAGGGTTACCGATTTCTTCCCATGTACTGAGAAATTTTTGACTCATTAGTTCGCACCGCTATCGCGTAATAATTGGTCGTCGGTATGATAGTCTGATTTGCGTTCTAATTGAAAGAATTTGCATTTTTTCTTATTGAAATTTAATTTGTGTTGAGTTACGAAGTGTTGTGAGTATTTATATTTATATTTCGCGTATGATTTGCGTATACAAGTGTTATATTTACGAGTTTACTTATTGAATTGAAACATTTTCGATGTTTTCAGATTGAAAATTTTATTAGTGTCGAGTGACTAAGTACTGTGACTATTTTTATTTATATTTTGCATTCAATTTGGACAAACAAAAGTGTTATATTTACGAGTTTAGTTTACCAATTTTTCCAATTCAAAATGGATGAATATTGTGAAGATGGTGAAATTGACAATCTTTTAGAAACGATTGAATCTGAAGACGATAGTGATGATTCCGAAGTTGATGAAGTTGACGATACTTTGGAAGTTGAAGAAAATGAACCAACTACATCCGAAGCTACTGAAAGGCCGACATTTGAGTGGAAATCGGATTTATTTGACCCGCGCGCATTTTCATTCGATGATACTGAATCGGGATGCAAAGCAGATAGTTTAGCTTCGGATGCAATTGAAATGGATTATTTCAAGTGTTTTATCCACATTTCCTTTATTGAAATGATAGTGCGAGAGACAAATAAACAATTTAAATTTGCTACAAAAAATATCACAGTTCTAAGTGATCGTTTACGACGATGGGTAGACTGCACAACCGATGATATATACACATTTTTGGGAGTGTGCATGCTCATGTCACGTAATTCTCGCAACAAAATTACTGAACACTGGTCTATCAAAAGACCGTTGTTTTCACCGTATTATTCCGAATCAATGTCCAGAAATCTATGCGACAAAAATTCCTATTTCAAAACCCGAGTCGATCGTGGACTACAACAAAAACATGGGCGCTGTAGACCAAAGTGACATGATGCTTTCATCCGTAAACTCATCACGAAAAACCCTGAAATGGTACAAAAAACTTTTTTTCCATCTATTAGATTTATCATTACTGAATGCGCATATATTGTACCAACAAAAAACTGGTAAAAAACAGCCCTTAGGTGACTTTCAGTTGAACGTTATTGATCAACTGATTCAAAAACACAAGACACAGCCAAAGACAAATTTGAAGCGGAAGGTGCCGCTACCCACTAGGCTTACGGAGAGGCATTTTCTGGGTAAAATACCACCCACGGACAAAAAAAATAGTGCTACCAAAAGGTGTTACGTATGTTATAATACAAAAAACAATAAGAAACGTAGGGAAACGCGGTTTGTGTGCAAGCAATGTGACATTGCACTATGCTTTGAACCGTGTTTCGAAATTTAGCATACGGAAGAAAATTTTTAAAGATGTTTATGTGGACAGTGAAAATAATACTGATATTGCAAAAAAAAATGTGTATTTGTAAAATTTATAAATTTTTTTTTGAATTTTTTAAAAATATTTTTGAACTATTTCTTGTAAATTCGCAGTGTTGTGATAACCCTAACCTTGGTGCAAATTTTCCGACATTTTCGTGAAATTATGAATGAAAAACCCTTTGGACGAACTTCAAATGATGTCTCATAATATGTAAGTGCTAGATATAAAATTTTCCACTGATAATTTTTTTTTTTATATATTATTTAATTCTTGGGCCCTGGAGATTATACCTAGTATTATCAGCTGGGCTGCTAAAAGGTTAAATAAAGGGTTTCTTTTGTCAATGACTACTAAATGTGGCCACAAGGACTCATTATAGATTGTTTACATATGCTAAAAGTTTGTTTTGAACAATGGAATATTTTTTTTTTAAATAAAGGGTTTCTTTTGTCAATGACTACTAAATGCCTTCTAATTTGTGATTATTTATTAAATTCGTCATAACTATTTTTTATTATAATATAAATATTCACATTATTTCCATAATACGTTCAATTATAATAAAATGGTTTCACAAAATATGCATCACATGCCTCAATGACTGGATAGATAAGTACCTTTTCCATTTTTCCCCTGAATCCTCCAAAGACTTCATTGCTCTTAGTCAAGGCATTCTGGAATTCATCATACTTGTTACTATACGCCGACACCTGGCATTTGAGCACCACTTCTGTGGCTCTCATTTCAGTAATGAGCGCCTGCATGCGAGTCACGTTCTCAAGTAGCTGACTCTTCTCTGCGATATGTCTCTCCCTCTCGGCTTGGGCTTCCAAATTGGCTTTGTTCAATTTGGCTTCATGCAATTGACTCTCCAACTCCATCTGTTGGGACATTTTGTCAACCTGCTGTTCCTGAAGTTCATACTGCTCCATGACACTCTTGAACTTCTTTGTAATATCGAGATTGTCATCCCGCAGTTTTGTGCTTTTGTCATTGTTCTGCTGCATGAGGGCGGTGATTTCTGTGAGCGTTGTTTGGAACTTTGCCTGAGTCTTATTGCGCCTTTCTTCTTCTTCACGGATTTTAAGAAGCGACTCATCCTGTAAGAAAGAATGATATTGGATATTATTTCATATGCATATTGTAATTAGTTTATATTTTTGATGAATAAATACACACTAAAATTTTAATCAAAAAATTCGAATTCATCAAAACAACAAATTTAGTATTAGCGACATGAGTTTAGACTGTTTTTGTTAGTACAGTAGAACGTCGATATAACGGACTAATGCGGGTGAGGGGTGTCCATTAAAGCCGAAAGTCTGTTATATAAAAACACAAACAAAATCCTGTTTATTCGTCTTCGGATGATATAGCTAGACACACCCGTTGTGTTAATGGATGTCGACACATTTGCTTTCGGTAATCCTGCTTTGAAAAAAGAATATAGTTTTGTTTTCTAATACCTTCTAATAAAGTATGGTCTTAATACTTATAATCAACTCTCTAAAATTACGTGTAATATAGTTGAATATCGTTATCTGACGAATAGTCAATAAATGTTATTATCATTCGTTGAGATGCGATTTTATCACTGATAACTTTGTTTTTGGGAGTGTTGTTTCATCTTCCTCGGTATCTTCACTTACATCCTCATTTTCTAAGATCATAACTTCGTCTGATATTTCACTTTCAGTCATGATGTGATACCTAGGGTCACCTTCATCTACTTCTAACCATTATAAACTTATGGAATGGAGTAATAAACGTATCCATTCACTTATGGAATTTAATATCAAATAAACAAATTAAACTGCTGTGCAGCTGTGTGAATTAGTGACCAGCGGTGCAAACATCAGTTCTACATTGAGTCTACGATCAGGACGGTATATGACTCAAATTCGAGTGCGAGAGGTATGACGTGTATCATCCACAAAACATTGTTTATAAGTGGTTACAGTTGGATTTAAAAATTAACAGGATGTATTTAACAATTTCCACATTTGACCAGATATTTTGTTTGTTATATCCGAAGTCCATTATAACGATGTCCATTATTTCGAGGTTCTGCTGTATATAAATATAAAATATCATATAAACACCATACATAGATATATACATAAATTTTGATGATACAAAAAGATGAAATCCAGGTCTCTAAAATTAATCTTTAAAGAAAGGATAAAGTTTTATTAATTCAAATTAAAGTTCAATTTTTATCCAGTACCATCAATCAAACCACTCTACTAATGGCTGCTGTAGCGAACTGTAAAATGGCCACTATTGTATAGGTACAGGTGGAACGTTATGGACGCTAAACCAGGAGGTTTTGGAGTTGAGGATTTTGAGAGAGGCTGTATAGACGTATCCTTAAAATTCCTTGGACTGACCGGGTGACAAAATTAATGTTGACATCCTCAAATGAACAGAAAAGGACCAATAAATTCTGCATAACATCAAATCCAAAAACTACAGTATTCCCCAACATGTTATCCAATGGGATGGTACGAGGAGAAAAAAATAAAAAATTACCTTAACTGCTTTGTTTTGTTTTTGTAGTTCCCGGCACAAATTTTCTAATTTAGCTTTCAGTAAGACAGTCTTATTGTACTCTAGTTGTAGTTGCTCTTTCTCTCTTTGGTTCATGACATACTTCTTCTCCCACTGCTTTCCGTTTACTTGTAATTTCCTATTTTCATCAACGATTTCGGTGTATTTCTTGCACATGGCGGCTAATTTTTCTTCAGGTGAATGAAGACTGTTCAGAGCTTTCATGACATACTCCACCGACTTATCGTCAACTTTCCTGAGCTCCTTGGAAGACTTCTTTGTCGGAAGTACATCATTGTGAGGTTTAACCTAAAAAAATATTTTTATTAAAGTAAAGTAGTTTGGCGGCTTTGAAAAAAAGCAATTTCATCGGGCAAAACATTTTAAATTGTGACGATTGACTGAGATAAGTACACTTATCTTTATTGAATAATAGAATGTAATAAAAAGTGTTCTGCAATTAAATATTCTGGCATGGAATCGTAATGGCGACCTTTATTGAAAGTCAAGATCAGATATAAAATAATTACTTTTCCATACATATAATATATTAAGTACATTTTTAATAATAATAAAAGTAACAGCTTCAGTTTAAAATACAAAATAAATAAATTCAGTTTTCACAGATAAAAAAAGTTAGATTTTTTTTGATCCGAGTAGGGCTTGGCACAACTTTCTCAGTTACCAGATGACGTAACTAAACTACCACCATAAGAAAGACTGTTCAAATCCCATTTCGTCCACATTTTTTTCTGGATTATCTCTATGTATGTTTGTAAAGCATTTCTAAATTACCTATGTAAGTATTTTCAATATAGAATGCTGGATTAAGCTGTTTTAATAATATTTCTTTGTTTCTAAATATCATGTTGTGAACGTCTTAAATTAATAATTTGTAATGTTCACTATATTATGTAAAAAAATAAATAAAATTTGCACATCAAATTTAAATATTGAAATTTGATACTGAAACTTCAATATCAGTACTTTCTAATGAAGCAACTGCATGGAAAACCAACATTGCTTCCAAATGTTGTAATGATCATATTCGTTCCTTCATTTGCTGCCGTTTAAATTTTGCCCGTCCTAAGCAACACATGATCTGCCTGCCCTCACGGGATGTCACTGGTTAAAACCCAACAATATAATGGGTTCCAGTTCCGATTCGAGGTTTTCAAAATTATGAAATAAGGATCCTGATAGCAAAATAATTGTATTGTTCTCGGAGTTCCAGCGTTCAGTTCTGGTTACGTTAACAGCTCTGATTTGAGCTGAGACCCATGGGACAAAAGGCTGGTCCAGTCATAAATCTATGAGAAGATTTATATTGAAGTAAACACGTCTAAAGCATTGGGATTACCCAAGAGTATGACGCTATTTATTTGAGAAAAGTATTGATTATTCACTTACATACATAATGTAATTCGAATTCCCATTAATTAAAAAAAGGACAATTATTGAAATAAATTATAAGTACTTACTTACTGGAATATTAAATGTTATACATATTTTTTACGATATGGAGTACTATATATTACAGAAATTAATTTTCATTTCAAATAAGCAATAAAGAACATAACAACACTATGTGGACTCTCATTACTTAGGTACCTGCATAAAATTACACAGTAAAATCATTCGAATAACTTATGAATAGGTACATACATATTGTTTATCATGATTTAACGTAAACATTAAATGATAATAAAAGACACAATTTTAGGTAAATAATGTGGTTCGTTGAACCAACGATAATAAACGCATAATCCTTACACAACATCACACAATAGGTTATGCCGGTATTATAACATTATTACATTATTGAATTACTTACATGGGTTTCCTTTGGAGGTTCTGAAGATTCCTCAGCATTGCCTTTATTGACTTTGCCGTCCATCTCTAACTTTAGCTGCTTCCCAAGTTCTATATTCACCAATTACTTGGACGACTCTGCCAAATAAAATAACAATAAATTTAACGTTCGTCAAACACAAAATCGTTCTGTCAAAAGTCAACTAAAATGCCGCTGTCAAAATTGACACTAGCGCCAACAACGAATTTTACCAACAACATATCGGTAAAGTAGATTCCTACATTACCAATTAATACTAAAATGGGTTGACTAAAATTTTCTTATTAGCCAAAAAGATTTTCCGAAATTTATCAGAACAAACGTTATACACGAGATCTTAATAATACTATAAAACACTGACTCTCGCTTTGGTCACCTGTTGAGATGAATCCACACGTGGTTTCTTCAGTAATTAATACGCAATAAACTGCAATCAAAATAAAGATTCAAGTGAAGAATATTCCCAGTAACTTACGAACAATGTTGGTGAACCGGATATCAAAGTCACAGATTTTTTCCTATAAACAGCTGTATTCCGCTTTCCGCACTATTTGATAATTTATATTTACAACTTTAAGCTATATTTTTATGTATTGGCAGAAAAAAATCAACTACAAGGCACTCGCATCCACGCGACATAGGTATAGTGTGAACTTATTTTTAGATGCAATATACAAATTTAGATTGCTCCATTTCTGAACAGCGCTCTCTGAGTTTTAAACTTGCAAACTTTAGGATTCAGATTCCAAATTTAAATTCCGTGATTTTTCAAGGTGCATCTAGGTATTTTCGACGCTTGTTTTTATTCAAGGAATGATCAATAATATTATATTTCGGGCCACTCTGTACCAGGTACGGCGATGATTTTCATGTTAAAAAGCTTTGCTTGCAGAGGGAGCTTTTTGAGAAAGCTTTAAAATATGCATACTGTAATAACATGACGGAACGCCGGGATTTGTAACAGCGTGGCGAACCGAAAACAAATTTGAATATTTTGAATTGATTTAAAAAAAAAAATGAGTGATGTCTTTTTGAATTTTAAACATTAATTAAGTACATGCATACATTGTGCAATCAAATATTAACTCGAACCCGAACAATGTAGCTAATGAAACAATAACAATTAATGTTGAATGTTCGAACAAACACACAGTGGTCAGTGACGTCTCTAGCCGAAGTACCGCACTTAAGCCGCGTTGACACGATCCGAGTACACTCGGACCGAGCGCACTCGTACGAGACATTTTCATAGGTACTAATATTATGTACTTCTATACGAGCTAGCTCGGAAGAGTAGAACACGGTCCGAGTGTACTCGGATTATACTCGGATCGTGTCACCGCGACTTTAGGCAGACTTAGAAAGCCGTCCCCTTTCATTGTTAATTTCAAAATCTACTAAGGATTATAGCATTTCTGCGAAATCTACTTTCAAATATCTGTGATTTTAGGTACAGGAAGAAATGCGAAACTGACAAGTTTGGAGGCTCCCTTGTGATTTTTTAAAACTAAGATATATGTACTCTCTAACGAAGCGACCGCATCGTCTACAACTGTTTTCAAAAGTTCTAATGATCGTATTTGCTTCTTTATTAGCGCCCTTTCTAATTTTCCGCCTTAAGCAACGCATGGCCTGCCTACCCCACGAGACGTCACTCACACAATACGTACCAAATAAAAATTCAACCATTGTACCTATCGATACCACAGTTCAATAGGGAAACAACTCAAAAAACCTTGTTCCAAGATATTGCCCATAATTAAGATTTTTTTTGCAGAAATTCTCATTTTTATTTTAAAGCCTTGATTTTGAGGAAATGTATGTTTTTTTTATTTTTAGTTTAGTGGAATTCAGCAATGCACAATGAAATTTTACAATTTAATAGGGAATTAACCTAGCAGTATATAACTGAATTAATGATTAATCTCAGAAATGGTTTTTCGATTTTATGACATACTGATGAAATTTTTGACTCTTTTTACTGAATTGTAAAGAGAAGGCCATTCTACATCGAATGTCATCATTAACTAAAAACTTTGAACTTTTGAGTTGTTTCCTTATTGAAATGGGGTATCTCACTTGTTGCTCATCAGTCATCACTATTGTGAAATACCAAAACTCAGTTCGATATAATCAAAAATTTCTTTTAATATAACTATGAAGTATTCAAAAATATCGCAGATACATCCAAGAGAACTTATTTAACCTATATTATAGTGATAAAAATTATCATATAATTATATACCTAATAATAAGTACCATGTAAGTGTCCTGCGAATGCCCATTTAATAACAGTTATTTTCTAATTGTCAGATTATCTTTGAATACTACTTACTTTTTAACATCTATGAAAATTTTGGTTATTTTCTGGAAATTCCGCCTGAAAAAGATTAAATACGCGTGTCTGCGTATTACATTATAAATATAATTACCAAAATAGTTGGGTCCCTACATACTCGTACTTACCGACCATAGAACAAAACGTACAAATCGGTCAGTATAATAAGAACCCATCGGCAGTACAAGGATATATGAATGGTCAGTATCGGTTTCAGGGTTTGTCAGTCAAGTAGCGTAAAATATTGTGAGTGCGGAGTACCTACATAAGTAACGAGTACTTTCAGTAGCGGCCGATGACATGAAGACTTTATAATTAAACGATAATATCAATATTTACTATTTTGTTTGATAACTTTACCAAGCATTTTAACTAATATTATAATAATAATTAAGAGTCCCCTTCATATTGAGACATTTCCCGTTTCATCTTAACATGGATTTCAAACAAACTTGCATCAATACTAGTAAGTACCTACCGATCTCTTTCTTATCATGTCATCCTCTAACGGAGGTCAGTTATCATCAGGGCCATATTTGCTTTATCTGCTACCCGGAACAGTTCAGTGGAGCTGCAGTCGTACGCATCACGGAATGAGGCATCCTCTGCTAATTTTACCATTGATCTTTCCTTGGATAACAAGTTGGAGAATGCTGTACTTTAATTCTCGTATGATGTGGTCAAGATACTATAGTTTTCCGCTTTTGATACTACGTAGGACTTTTCGGTCGTTTCCCATTCATTAGAGCAGTGCTCCGCAACCGGTGTGCCGTGAGACGATGCTAGGTGTGCCGCGGTACATTTTTCAAAAAAAAAACAAATAATTTTAAGACAAGGATCTCTACAAATGTACCAAAGGACCTACCAGACCACCATTGAAAACAAACAATTAATTTTGTATCCGTTTCAAAAACATTTAACTTTGCTGCAAAAGAAATTTCATCATTACTTTGATACAATCAATACGACTGGATTCGAAACCCTTTTACAAATAATATATTTTTCGAATATAGAAAATTCTATAGAAGTGCTTTCACTATAAATTCGAGAGGAATTGGTTGAATTGAGAAACGACGGGACGCTAAAACTGAACTTCGCCGATGTTCCATTGGCTATTTTCAGGATTTCGGTTAATAAAGAATATCCTCGTCTTTAACCTTAGCGATAGGTAGGGGGCCCACTAAAGATCCTGGCCTGGGGAGGGACCCTAGGCCAGGATCTTTGGCCTTCAGGATGTGGGGTCCATGTTTTGGTGTATAAATTGTTTTACGTGTGGTGTGCCGTGGAATTCTCGGAAGACCTTTGGTGTGCCGTAGATGAGAAAAGGTTGCGGAGAACTGCATTAGAGGACATCAACATTTGTCAAAGGTGTTTTGAGGATGTGTCTGTACAGCCACATTTCAAAAGTCTCGGCACTCCATGAAATTTCCTGGTTTAGCGTCCATACCTTCATGTCCATAAATAAATAAGGATTGAAAGAACATAACAGTGAACCATACCATAGTAACCGATTAAAATCCGATAATTATTAGGTATATTAGGTATGCAAATCTCCAAGCATGGTAACTAATAAAAGATTATCCTATACACTAGGGGTAGTCAGCCTGGTCCCTACCGCCCACTAGTGGGCGTTCCAGCTTTCATGGTGGGCGCCGTAAAGGTTTTAAAAACATTTTCATTATGTTTACATAAAATTCCCCGACACAATTTAAATTTCATAAAATATACTATTTGTGTTTATTATGTATATAAAACATTATCCAATGAGGTAATGAAGCCAAGTCGATTGCGAGAACATCTTTCTACAAAGTATCAAAATGATAAGGAATTGAATATTTTCAGGAAATTTATAAAAAATAAAAATTTATAAATCACCATTACTGTGGAACCGGTAGGCGGTTAGAACATTGTACTACTAACAGAGATACAAAAGTGGTCGGTAGGTATAAAAAGGTTTACTACCCCTACTATACACTGTGGCTAGACTTCGCCTGGCCTGGAATCATATACGTTTATACGAGCGTATATTTTTAATAAATACTTTATATGTAGTAAAATAAAACTTTTATAAATTACTAAATTCACAAATTTTCATTAACCTTCCTTCAAAATTCTTGGCTTCAGAAAAACAATATATTTAGGGATTTTAATGCCATATTATATTAATTATTGCACATTCGGAAAATAACATTCATATTATAAGTTTTGCTTGCTAGCTACAAAAAATGTAACATATTATAAAAATGTAAGTAAGTATATAATAATATTATTTTTGGTAAGGAAACAATCAGGTTTACTTACCGCCCTCTATGAACAAACACGATAGGTACAACCTGAGCAGTTACAAAATATACTTCGATAACATCTTTCAGCGAGAAAAGCTCAGTATTATACAAATAGATTATATATCAAGTATATTATATTATGTGTAAAATCTCTAGCCATTGTTATCGTGGCCATTGTATATGATGGATTGATATTTCATTTTCATGACAACTTTATCCTCTCAAGATTTGTTTCGTAAAAAAAAGTGTTATGATATCAAATATAAACAGATATTTTAGTGTATTTAGGATTTACACGTACACTGTACCTATATCACTTTTGGACAAATAGATAGAAACTATATTATATATATGTTGGTACATATCGTATCCTTGGTCGATGTTGTACATACTGTTGATTAAAAAAATATTTTCCGACATTTATAATTTTAAGAGTTAGCAGATATCCCTGAGTTCGCAGGCTTTTCTGATTTCCGTATACCGATTTACAAAACACTCATGCATATTCATAATATAAGTGAAATAAAATAAGTAAGTAATTGCTCATATATAACTAAATAGTAGTAATTACGTTGAAAAGCATATTTTAAAATAATTGTGTTCAAAAATTTATGCTAGGTAGCAATACTATCAAATATATCAATGCATTTCGACAACAAATACTATAAAATGTTATTTCAATTTCATTTTCGTTTTGACATCTGACAATAATTAGGCTACCTTACAAAATTAAATTGTTAATTTTGTTTCAAGAAACTACCTGGAATAATTTAAAAAACGAACAGTAGAACCCTTATTTTTCAGCTGTTTTTTTCTAATTTGTCGCTTTCTCTTCGAAATAAAAAAATATAATATTTTATTTCCCCATTGTATTATTTATATAGGGATTGATTGATTAAGATATGTTTAAAGCTTTTATTTGATAATAAATTTCTTTGCCTTAATTAAACAATGATCATTTCAAAATCATTAAAAAATACGTTTGTATCAAGTCTTTCGAAAACTATATGTGAATAAGTAGGTACGTACATAATAGCCATAAATAATTAAATTCGAAACCATAGGGCATAGGCCGACTATTGCGTAAACTCAAATTTAACACGCAATCTCAATTCAAAATATTTAAACATAAATTTGTGTAGTAAATTAACTTGACAGTCGGGTTGAATTCATATATTCAGAATCCATCATATATGTTGAAAAATTAAAATAAATGCAAAAAATGGGCGAGGTGCTTCCGGTTTAGTGAAAGATAGCATATAAAAATTATATTATATGCCCTAAAAATGGCAACACTAATTGCAGCATAAATTATTCACAATCCAAAATGCAAAACAAATCGTCTCTGTTCTGGCAGAACACACTAACTGGAGAATACTAGTTTTGAGTAATTAGACTTTGAAGTTGTTAAAATGTTTGAAATAATGGTCTATCATGTGAGTTTATTAAGTAATCGCAAAAAGGATGACTTTAAAATAAAGACTGTTTATTTATTAAGAAGGTTTCCAGACGGTAAAGTTTGAAAAAAGGAAGATTTTGGTACTAACTCAATATTTCATTTTTTCGAATCAGTGTCTTCTGCCAGAACAGTGACGAAATTATAATCGGATTGAGAATAGTTTGTCAAAGATATTTTTTGTGGATCCTGTGGTCACGTCCTGGCTTCATCTAAGTTATTATGAAATAATTCAAAAAATCACAACACTACAAATTAATAACTTAGAATATGTTTATCATTTAATCTGATTGAGAATAGTTTGTAATTTTTTTTAAATGACGTTGCCATGTTTTAAAATTTGAGGAAACGGACATTGTAAAAGAAGAAATGTTGGGTTATTTTGCAAAGAATTTGAGCCGTAAAAACACTATATTGAAATCTATCGCAATTTCCACACGAACATATTGTTTGTAGTGTAAAATGTAACCTGATTTTCATTTCGATGAAGGAGAATGTTATTTGTTTGTCTGGAAACATTACTCTCAAAGATGACGGCTGCTAACAAGATAGTCCTGAGCTATATCGTATTGTTATTTTTAGAATACAACGATTTTGATATAAAGTTCCTATTTGTTAAAAAAAACACACACACACACACACAGAATACATTAATAGTAGATTTTATACTGGCGTCAAAGAGAAATAATTAATATTTCTCCATATTTTATTAAAATATATTTTATTTTATTCATTTTTTACATAAGTACCTACTATTAGGTTTAATGGAACAAGCATGGATCAACCTACTAAATATATTTTGACAAACATTGAACTCAATTTTGTAATCTCCACTATTGACAGTTTTTTGCAAGATTTTTTCATGAAATCTTTCCACATTCGTGATCATGGTGTTCTTTTTCTTATTGTGCCATCCCCTAGCAGAGGTCGGCCACCATCAAGGCGATCTTAGATTTGTCATCTGCTACCCGGAACAGTTCATTGGAGCTGTACTCGTACCAATCACGGAGGTGCTTAAGCCACGAAATGCGGCGTCGTCCTCTACTACGCTTACCATTGATCTTTGATTGAATGGCAAGTTGGGGAATGCTGTACTTTTACTATTTCATAATGTGGCCGAGGTACTGTAGTTTCCTGGTTTTGATACTACGCAGAACTTCTCGGTCCTTTCCCATTTGATTTAAAACTTCAAAATTTGTCACCCTGTCAGTCCAAGGAATTTTGAGGATTCGTCTATACAGCCACATCTCGAAAGCTTCAACTCTCCGTGTCATCTCTTGGTTTAGCGTCCATACTTTCATACCATAGAAAAGAATTGAGAGAACATGTCAGCGTACCATACACAATCTTAGACCTAGGTTAAGGTCTCGATTGCTAAAGTGGCGTCTCATTTTGAGAAAAGCTTCTAGTTTTTATTTCCTGAGACTGGTCCCATTTCTCATTGACGCATGTACCTAAATATTTATAATGGGTCACACGTTGAATTGATTTGCTGTAATTGACAAAACTTGTGTTGGTATTTGATGTCGCTATCATGATGTACTTACGATTAATTGTATATAACACTTATAGATGTGAAAAATTTAATCTCGCAGGGCTTTTCTTTCTTTTAATATCCTTATACCCTTTTTGTAATATGTTGATTTTACGAATTATAAATTCAAGACCTTCACAACATGACATGGGTGAAAAAACAAATAAATACGCAACAGTATTAACAATATTACACTGTGTAGGTATAAGACGTCCCATATACCTATATTATTATTTTTTTTATATCCCAAACGTATAATCATCTCTGAATTAAAAGCATGTACCTACACAAGACTAATGAGACTTAGTATTTACCCCGATACAATTGAAGTTAAATAAAATATATCCATTTCAAGGTAAAGCTGCTCCAAAAAATATTTCACAGTTGTAATCATAAAAAAGTCGCTCATTATTCATGGAATGAAGATTTGACGATATCGTTTCCCGTCTAAAAGTTGATCATTATAAATAAGTGTTAGCCGGCTGAATTGTGAGCTAAAACCAACATTATGTAAAACCATATATTGAAAAAATATATATACAAGTAAGAGCTCATGGTTTCAGTATACATAATTTCCGACAATACGAGCCTTAGTAAAATTAAAATATGTTGTAAATATAAAAATTATAACATATTATTTCCACATTAATTTCTTAGGAGTTTAAGTTCATGTCAGGAGTGTTATTTCATTCTTCAAAATAACAGGTATGAATTTAATGAGCTTTGGTTGAACAATAATAATTGTTAATATATATTTTTTATTGTAGAGATGAGAAGTGAGTAATAGCGCCTGTACACGTGCATGGATTTACTTGCACCAATAGTGTGTATTTTAAACCATCGCGGTAATAACTGTTTACACGTAAACATACTGACTATCTCTCCAATCTCATTTTCAAGCGTAAGCGAGACGCTATGTTGTAATCGTAAGGTGCTATTTGACAGATTCAGACACGTTCGGACAAATTCGTAGATAATCGGTAGACGTCAAAATATTCTGTGCGGTGTAGTTCGTATTTCTTCCCGCAGTTTCGCCACTATCGTTATAGTACGCATATGCACCACCATGCAAATATCAAATATTGCGTGAAAATTCAGAAGGTTCTTAACTTTTTTGATACTTGCATGTAAACTTACAACTTGCACGATAATACGTGTTTACACGTGCATTTTGTTATAATGGCCGCGATAATACATATTGTCAGCAGTAAATACATGCACATGTAAACGGGGTATAATGATGAACAGAATATTCAAATAGACTTACCAAAGTAATAAAAGTATCTACCTACTTACGTGAAAATTGCCGAAAAACATTATTCGCTTCACAGCAATACCTTCACTCAACAGCAACTAGTAATGGCCGAATTATAGAATATATGCCCTGAATATAAATTTCAAATCACTCGGTAGTTCTTTAAATAATCTATTTGACACGTCTTGTTCCCTATGCGGGACCCTATTAACAATCATAAAATAGATAAATTCCACCTACTGATAAAAATTTTGTGTATGTGACAAAGTGTTTTTTATTTCTCGAAATATAATCAAAATCATATAGGTAGGTAATTAATACTGTAAGTAAACCGACTAATCTTCATAGTAATGATGTTACATGAATCGTTGCATGTAGCATAATCGTATACTAATGAGGTAGTTCATCTATCACATCACGTACAATTCAAGCTACAAGGCCATGTCTAATGAAAGTATTTCTTCAAATTATAATCTGCAAATAGAAAACCTTATAATATATATTTTTTTAGGATTAAGAATATCCATGTCCTTGCTTTTTCGTACAAGGTAGTTGTTAGTAATTTTAAATAATCACAAACACCCAGGCTTTGAGAAAAACACATAAATGTTTTTGTCATGACCGGGAATCGAACCCAGAACTCTCGGGTGGAAAGCCAGCGCCTTACCCACTGCACCACGAGAGCCGCCTAACCTTATATATAATATTAGCTTAAAATGATAATGAATCTAAGAGTAATAATATAAAGGGAGTCGGTATTGTTCGACAAAATGAAGCCGGGATTCTTGCGTATAATGCACAGTAGAATCTTAATTGTGTTATTATTAACTTAACTACTCTAATCTAAGGCTATCAAATTTAAACACAGCATAGTTAACCATATTTTCTACTAGATCAACTAAAAATAATTACTACTAACTTTATATTTAACACAGAAACAATAAATTTCAGCAACACGTGCTCGCAATTTTTAAATGACTGTAGTCATTCAAATCAATATTTACCAGCGACCTGTACAAAAAATATTTAATTAGGCAGTAGAAATTCTATCTTACTTTAACGCATATTGCGGAGATATAAGCGTGCGAAATGCTTTCTCACTCGCACTTATAGTTAGTTTTTGTTCAGGCCTTGTAAAGAACGGTGGATTGTCTTGGCGGGACACTGAGAGAAAACACGGCAATCCGACTAGATGTAAATTAATGTATTTAGCTAGACATTTTTATTTAAAATCGTAAAAACGTATGTACGCACAGCGAATATACAAATTTTATATCACAGAAATTTGAGACAGAAACGATATGTAGATTAGTAATTTATTCCCTGCCACATCCTATTATCGAGCCTTTCGACACTATAACTATTTATACAGGTCTATTCACATTTCACAATCGGTATTTTATAAATAAAATAAGTAGGTATTGTTATTTATTACTAAATTATCTGTTTAAACCAGTCGCGTAGCCAGGGGTGGTCGAGTGGAGCTTCTGCCTCGGGCGTAGAGCAGGTTGGGGTTCAGGAGTGGATTTTCGTTAAACGTGCAAAAATAAAATCAAAAAAAAATGACAATTTTCTTATATTATGAACGAGTGATAATTTTATATTTTATATCAGAATCATTGGTCAACGAAACGTTTTTCAGAAGAATATTAGTAAATAATTGTGCGCATTTTAACCTAACTTTTAGTATCAGTTATTTAATCCGTATTATTTCAATTTGTTGATGTGGTAACCAAACGCAGGTGATATTATTATATTTTATAGGTATAATAGATAAAAGTGTGCATATTATGATTAGGGTATAAGTTTTGCATTACGTAATAAGGCGGATTTTTTGATACTGCCCCGGACGAAAAAATGCCTTGCTACGCCCGTAAATTAAACTATGGTATGAAATTATTTATAAGTAGGTTCAAAGCATTGTCGTCCCGTGAGACTAGTAAGGTCATGTACTGCTTAGGTGACATATAAATAGAGGAAGAAACAAAATAGTACAACGATTTCGTAAAAATGAGACGTTGATTCATCTGCGGCGCTGACATTTATAGATTGCCTTATATGGTTGCATTTATATATTTTACATAATATAATTAACATGACGAATTACAAAATTTAAAACCTTCACAACATGGCTTAAAAATAAGTTTTAACAATATTTAAATACAAATTCAGGGCAATATGAGTAATATTTGTCTGTGAGCTGCAGCATCAGCATGGCCGAGACTTTTTATCTTGACTTTATCGAACACGCCATCGTTGAACTCGTTCATTAGTCAAACTGCGGCGCTTAAGGCTGGTTCGGACTGGTCGTGTGATTTAGTCGAGTGGAGAGTGATTTAGTGATGTAGTGCCTAACCCAACTCGCCACTTTTTACCACGCAAAAGTTTTGTTATTATCCATATCTTCTTCTTATTCTTATTCTTATTCTTCTTCCACGGCGCTACATCCCGGGGTGGGATTTGGCCTCCTCCACAACCACTCTCCACTCACTCCGGTCTCTCGCCACACTTCTCCAGTTACCGGGTCTTCCTATATGAAGCCGGTCCACTTCTACGGCGTCAGCCCATCTCCTTCTTGGACGGCCTCTGGGTCTCTTCCGTTGGGGTAGCCACTTCGTCATGATCCTTGGCGCTCTAACTTCAGGAATTCTCTCCACATGTCCCGCCCATCGTAGTCTTTGGGACTTACAGTATCTTATGATTGTTTGCTGTTCAATCAGCTCTTCCAACTCGTGGTTCATTTTTATTCTGTAGTTCCCATTTTACAACGTGGGTCCAAAGATTTTGCGGAGTATTTTGCGCTCGAATACAGCTAATTTGTTTTCCTTGTTTTGAGTTAAGCACCAAGTCTCACAGCCATAAGTGACCACTGGCTTTATAATTGTTTTATAAATTAGAAGTTTACTTCTTTGGCCTAGAATTTTCGACCCCACCAGTCGCTTGCAGGCATGCCAGCATTTATTCCCGGAGATAAGGCGGATTTTTATCTCCTCTGCTATCTTATTTTGGGTATTTAGGCTGGATCCGAGATACGTGAACTTGTCCACCCCTTCATATGCATGCTGTCCTATGTCTATATTCTGCAGCGGTACCTGATTGCGTGTGCTGACCATATATTTAGTTTTTGACTGGTTTATTTGCAGCCCAGCGTTTTCTGCTTTTATTTTCATAGTGCCACCATGGTCGATCATCCTCTGTTTGGATCTGCTTGTAATTACTATGTCGTCAGCATAAGCGCACATCTGCGTTGTACTGTTATCTACCCATCCTCTTATGTTGGTTTCACGAGCTATGTATTCCACCACAAGGTTAAATACCATAGTAGATAGCGTATCCATATCTATATCCATGTTTTATATTATTTCATGTGAAAAGCCAAATACACGTAATATTTAATTTCCAGAATCCGTGATTTTAGTTAAATTGTAACATTAAGCCATGCCAAATCAGTACTAAGCTAGTCATAGTACGTCATATTATAAAAATGGTTAAGTCATGATACGGTATCACTGTTCCCAACCGTACTATAATTATAGTACAATACTATAATTTTGATTTTGAAAAAAATGTAAAATACTATAATTTTACACCGAATATGCCAAAATACTATAATTTTAAAAGATTCGAGCCGAAAAATGTTCTTATACTATATTTTTTACAGAAATACTATAATGTTTACGGCTTTGTACTATAATCAGCATAGAAAAATATGCCAACACTGCACCGTTATACAAATATAAGAATAAGTATTGGATTTAAATGTATTTCACAAAGCACTACGTGTACAGTCCATCAAATTGGGCCGCATTAGATGGCTGGGCCATTTCGTAAGAGTGGACGAGTAACGCATAAGAAAGAAACTGACATTCGGGAAGCCAAAAGGCAAACGAAGACCTGGTCAACCTCGCAAATAATGGATGGATAGTGTCGAGTTGGGTTAAAATACATTGGTCATCATAAACTGAAGGGGAGCGGCATTGGATGGAGGAAGATGCTGGAGGAGGCCTAGACCCAAATAGAATTGTACCAGTGCAAAGAAGAAGATTATGTGCGCGTAATTTATTGTACTTATATGTTTTAAGTGAAAATCACAGAACAGAATAATAAATAGAATTCCGATGAGCTATACCCCAATACACTATATTTTGACGCAGGGTTTTGAATATATGAGTGTCCTAATAAAAATAACCACACATTATATACGTGTAATATTGTGTGTTGAACCTTCAAATACACCAATATTGAATGAGCGTCATTGCTTAAGCCGGAAGCAGTTTTAATAATGAAGGACAAGCGTATCCCACATTCTTCCACACTCGAGATCGGTTGCCTGTTACTCGTTACGTATTTCAGTTCCCATTATTTCTGAGTTCCCTGGTAATATATTTTTAAATCGTCCAACAGGCTGTAATACGTAATTCAAAAATTCACTTGGGATTGCTACATGTATATGTGCCTAATTCAAAACTACCAATAAATATAGTTCCCTGGTGGAAATATATTCCACTTAAATATTAATTTTATTAACAAAATATTTATGTGTTTAACTTTTGACTGTTTTTGGTACGGTGTTCATGAAATAAAAAATATACTATTAAAAGGGTGGTAGACCGAAAATAGAATGTCTGATTTAAACATTCTAAACCAAAGGTGTTGAATAAAATCTTCTTAACATAGACAGAGCAATAAAAATATGTAGGTACTAACTGAATGCCTGTTAATAAATATTTTTTTATGATACGACTACAAACTACTGTTTGAAGCGTACGATATTTTTATCGACTCAATAACTATTTCTTCAAAACAATTTCTTTTCACATTCACCATGACCTATAAAATGTGCATTATCTTATCAATTGAGACTATTTTAAGAATTCCGTTTTAAAAACACAAGTGGATAGCAGAAATCGTTGTAAAGTTTTTGTAAGAAACAAAATACAATTTCTATAATCCTACAAATATTATCCAAATCATTGATAATTGTAATTATTCTGGCTATCAAACTTTTTTATTATTGAAGACTGAATGTGTACAGGATTTGAGAATGTAGTAATCTCCATTGGAAATGCATAACTTTACATACCTTCTCAGAGACATCTATTAGTAAACTCTTGTACCGAGTGGGATATAATTCACTTGCAAGACACTTACTATGTAACTACCAAACTTGCAAGTATTATTTTAAAATTAATTAATATATTTTCAAATTCCGACCATATATTATAGTAAATAAACAAATTAGCGATCAAACCAGAATTCATCCGCTGCCAGTTGGAAATTTAACAGTTTAATACCTATTAAGTAAGTTAATGTTTAAGCGAACGAAACCGGTCGTGATTAATATTAAAATGTTTGCAGTAAGTAGGCATCTGATGTATATTGAATTTAGTTATTTTATTGTGGTTAAGTCCTGCAATTTTTGGGATACGCCAATGATATAGATATAACGGCAAGAATCAGAATCAGAATCTGGACCCCCCTCTCCCCTCCCCCCCCGGGAACGGGAAAATACAAATTATCTACGTGAATGGAATATTACTTCTTCTTCTTCCTCTTCCTCTTCCTCTCGCTATTCTACAACATGCTAGACCTGTGACCACTGGAGGACTTGTGGCACTCGTGAATTGATGCCATCTGGGGTATCCGATGTTTGTAGTCTGATGAAGCATTGGCGGGCGACACGAACATATTATTATACTAACGATCTTAATTCTTTTTATGACAGTAAGGTTATGTTAAGTTACGCGCATTTGATAACCACTTGTGGATGCAATAGCTCACAATAAATCGTTTTGTTAAATCTGCAGGTCAGGTCTCTATAGTTAGATTTGAAATGTGGAGTGTCTGGGTATAGAGAATGTATCTTGAAAGGTGCGGTATTCTACGGTTGAAACGATAAGGGTAGTGTGCGGGGTAAATGTAAAAGTTATTTGCACCTGCTAGATTTTGATAACCCCTGCCCCCCGCTCCGCCCTTAAAATTGATAAAAAAATATAATGGAAATTTTTAAAAATGAACCCTCTTCCACTAAAAGTTTTTTTCTGTGTGCGCGCCTAACCCAAAATAAAATACGTAGGTCCATGCGTGTGAGCCTCCTTCAAGCTTATCACTCTCGATCGATGGCTAGGACTTTCCTTATTGCCTTACTTCTTACTTTTCAAAACGACATAAGCCAAGAAGTTAGTAAAAGAATTTACTGTGTCAAACAAATCCTGCTACGGTGTATACAGAGAATTCAAATCAACAATCCTTTCACGCAAACTAAAATAAAGTTATACAAAACCCTCATCAGGCCCATATTGATCTGTGAAACGGAATGCTGGGATTTATTCATTAAAAATGGTGAGTGACAACTAGACATATGTATTTTAAAGGGGAGATACTGAAATGACTCTTATTCGACAGATCAGTAGAGAAACGGAGGTCGAAAAATCTAGACTACAGTGATTAGACTGTGTAGAAAAGAAGACAACATCCCTGACGCTGGTGCGGGCTTTCTGGAAGCAGTGAATACCTTCATCGGGCCTTAGTGACGATAATGAAAGAATTAAATTATTTTTCATTTTTAATTCCTTAGGTAAGTATCTCATTATATAGAAAATAAAACTTTCATTTAATTGATGGTAACCACAATAATTATATAATTTTCAATCATATTTTTGTCAATGAATAAAGAAAAATAATATTACAGTTGAACTGACATGTCACCTTTGGTAGGTAATAGTAAAATTCGAGAAGACGTGACAATGAATTTTCAGCCTACGTTTTTACTTTAAAATTAAGTTTTCTTGGCAATCGTGGCATAAAGCATAACAAACACCATTAGTATAGTAATTTGTGAAATACCTTTGTAAGAGTAATAAGCTAATAAGCTTTATTTGGGAGTTTAGTTCGCCCTTTTCTTTTGTAGGAAAGTACTTAATTCAATCTGTCATAAGCTTCCTAAAGCTCTTCATTCCGTCAATATCTATCATAGCTTTTTTCTTTATGTGTTGAACTTCGAAAATATTAAGTAAATCAAATAAAACTTAATTACTACTGACTTTATTTTCATTATTTACTTAAGTATTTCTGGATAAACTCAACATAGCATAGGTAGGTTTTCTTAATTAAATCTAATACCTATGAAAACTTAAGGCATTTCAAATTCTTTCCTATATACTGTCACATCAATTCTCAAAAATATAATCTACAACTATAGTAGTGGTTTTTTATTTTTAGTCTTACTTTTAAGTATGGCATTTAAGCTCAACATTTATTACTAAGGGCATCTAACGGCATTACACAAAGCATAGTATGTAATGCAATAATTTATAGATAATTTAGATTTTTGTGTTTTAATTAAGTAATCAATGCGAACGTATTTTTTTGTTAGTTACCTACATATTAATGAATTGCGACACGTTAAGATGTAAGTTATCAATAAATTGTGTTAAATTGCATTGTCGCTAGATGTCACAAGTAAGTTAAGCCTCCACCAGTCAGGCGCACATACAGAAAAATGGTGTGTGGAGCCCCATTTCGAAAAAAATATTCATAATAGCTTACTTATTATTGATTTTTAAGGCGGTTGAAGAGGGCGGGTTAACATCTAACAGGTGCCTCTGAGTTCCTCATTTACCCCACAGACCCTCGCACTTTTCCGGGTATATACCCTATATACAGACACTCCGAACTTTGAGTCTAGCGATCAACACCTGGACTGCAGCTATACCTACGGGTTCTCATTTACCAGTTGTTACGATATGTCGCATCCACAAGTGGTTATCGAATAAGCGTGAACTATCGGTTATGAATTATTAGGACTGCCGGTGTCTGTTTGTGTTGCCCGCGCAGTCGTGTCTTTAGACATACCTACCCCATCAGAATATTAAAGCAAACATCGAATACAAGTCGAATACCAATTCGTAAATGCCACGGGTTTTCCACTGACACTTTGAGAATGCTGTTCGACAGCCAAATCATTCCGGTCATGATGCACATTCATGACGTTCTGGCTGAGAATAAGACATTGTTCCATTCATCTAAATACGATTGTAAAACTCATTACAACTATTATTATTACAAATATTACAACAAACTTATTTTGCGCAAAATGTATGTAAGTATTATCTACATATTACTATTATGATACAATTTAGAAAAGTCTAAGAAATTAAAGTTAGAAAAATCCTTTCAAAAATTATTGTAGTGGGATACTTTCATGGCCCCCACAAAAGGGGGGCTGACAGGGCTCAAGCCTGGGGGCCCGGCGTTCAGGTCAAGCAGTTAAGTGAGATAAACACGCAATGCAAATTTGCTCTAATAGTAAAAAAGTCGCCTGCGGCGCTATCATATTTACAAACTATTCACATTTTAAAATATGTTACTATGTGATACTTGATATGTTGTGATGATTGATATTTTAACGTTTCCTGACTGATAAAAATGCCATTTTATCCAATATGGCGAAGGGTCACATTTATTTAAAAATACAAAAAAAAAGCACTAAAAATCTCTTTGCTAAAAATATACTTCATCGAACTGTGGCGTTCCGCGGAATACCATTTTGGGAACAGTATTGTAGAACATCACACTGCCCTTAATTTTAAAGATAGGACGTAGGGCACCCGCTAAATATCCTGGCCTAGGGGCCCGCTTTAGGATGTGGATACTTTACAAGGATTTTTCTAAACGATATTACGCTTCTGAGACTAATCCTGTTAATTATTTAATCAAAAATAAAAAAAAATAATTTAAGTAATTAATATAATAAGTAAACTATGTACCTACCTAGGTATTTACATTTTTTTATTAAATGTCTATATATTATTTTGTAGAAATGTTCTATATTTTTTTTCATTGACAATTGTTAATAATAATATCAATGCCTACCGTAATATTGTATCACCTACATTTATGTCCACTTATGCATACAAAAAAAGCCATGGTCCTACTTGCCTACCCCAACCGATTTTGACGATATACTGCCTTTTTAATAAAATGAAAGTGCTAACATACATTCCGCTATGTATGGCAGTAGTGAGACGATAATGATGCTATGTATCAATCCGATGAATACTTTTTTGAGATTAAATAATGCCTAGTACCTAGATCTAAAATATTCTCCTGTTTTTTTTTTTTTTTTAAATAAACCTTAATTCCTTTATTAACATTAATAACCACCTCTTGGAAACCACAAGAGGAAAGAAACTTTGAATGTTCATCAGAACCATCAACATCGCTGTTATTAACACCTCAGCATAAGGATGTGCTTTCTATCATGAATCTTCCTGTGTATGTGTATGAAGTTGGTATAGGTAAATCGTTTTACAGTGGCACCATGGGTACGGCAAATGCGGCTTGCAGTTGTAGTGGTATTGTTTGCTAGCATTGAAACAGGCATTGTCGCAAGCAATTCAATACACGCGCGAATCGCCTATGGTGCCACTGTAGAATGATTTACCTATACGTTGTTAATGATGGTGTGTAACTAGGACATATGAATATAAATAACGAATATTTAATCTTACCTAACATATTATGGTTAAATAACGATAATGAAGGATTTATTCAAATGTAGTATGTTTATTATGTTTCTCGTATTTCTGGCACCTGTATAAAAGATGTACCTGCCTACGTGTTATGACATTTTTAAACACATTCATTTCATAAACACACAAACACGGATCGATACAATTTATTAAATACAATACGACAAGCCGCCAGGAATTATTTTTCAAATCAAATTAAATGTATGTTATATGATATCAGGCGCGCATGTATAAAAATGGTTTGGGGGTCCATTTAAAAAAAAACTATCCATAAGATATTTTATTCTATACAATAACAACCAGGTTCCAGTGACTTCCACATTTAGCGATAAACACCCGACCTGCAGATATAACTATGGGTGTAAGTACCTTCATGTTATTGCGAACTGTCGGATCCACAAGTTAATATCAGATGCGCATGGCTTAACAGTCATAATAATTAGGATCGTAAATGTCCATTTGTATCATCCGCGCTGTCTTGTCTTTCAGACAAAGATGAATATTAAAGCAAACGGATGCTCCAGATTGCTGCATCAATTTATGAGTGCCACAGTCCTTGCGTGTCGTATAATGCCGAGATGACTGGAGCCAAACCGTTGAGAAGTCAAATCATCCGGGTCACGATCCTCAGTCATGCGGTCCTGGCAAAGAAAAAGAACAACTAATATGTCATCTTATGATATATTTTTATATATATTAGGTATCTACTATACGTGTATCGTTCTTGAATATTGTAACAAAAATGTTTAGCAAAACATTCTACATTTGGGACTCGTCAACCTGTTTCGTTTTCTTCCAGTGTCCTACCGTGAAATCCGGCTATGTGTTATAATGTATTTTATAAGAATACTTGTTGGTAGTATTTTATTGTTTAAAAAAAATATTTCGACTGTTAATTAAAATAAAAATTACGACTGCCACGATAGTACGAGCATATTACGAAACACCCTTCGTTATCCTGTTTTATTTCCCACGTCTTCTTAGTTACACCAAGTTCAGTTTCCAGTCGTGTCGCGACAGTCGGGGTAGTTAGTCGTATACTGTGGACTGCGACTCCGCACTGCATTTAACAGTTTTGTTGTGAGAAGTTTAATCAGTTGACATTACCGGTTTATATTTGTGACAAAGTGCTACTGCCTATAATACACCGTGAACATCAAAAATAAAACAAATGAATGCTACAGATATCAGTCGCTTTGTGTTGAAAAAAACTTTGATAAACAAACTACACACTATTATCGTGGACATTAACAACATCTTGGACTCGTGAAGATAGATGTATTCTAAATAAAAACAACAACATTATCTAGTTCAAGTATTACTAATTATAATTTATAACGATAAGGATATTATAGAGCATACGTTGAATAGCCTGAGTGAATTATATTATATTACTTTCAGTAATAAATTAAATCAAAAATGAAAGCAGTTTTGTCTTCTGCATTTTGTTTGTTGTTATTAGGTAAGGTCTGTGTATTCCGAATTTGTACAGCTGGGCTGGGTACTTCTGTGCCACTTTGGAGGCGAAACTTGATTTCGAAACACAACTCGTTAGTTCAGTGAAAATAATAAAATTCCTCGACAAGTGCATTCAATAATAAATAATATCAAATTGTATAATATTATCAACAATGCGTGAAGTTCTTCTGAGTAATATTTTTTTTATTAAAAACTTCAATAATTAATATAACCGCTAAGTAATAATTATCGCTTATTAAAGTTTAGTAGTCTGGCATTCTTTAAAAACATAAACAAACTAGTTTATCGTTAAAGTGTAATGTCAGCTGCTTTTTACCTGCAACTAACTTCAGATAGCCAAAGGAGATTATTGTTCCTTCATTTCTTTTAGACAGGTATGAAAGCGATACTCGTAAAGGTAAAAAAATAATATTATTATTCATTTTGTTTTTGACCATATCGACTGCTTTCGTTTTCTTTTTTAAACGATTGAGGTCCAAAGACCGCATTGTTGTTATTGTGTAAAACTGTAAAAGTTGTTATTTCGATTAACTCTTACTTACTATTAGGTATAAGAAATTCTTTATGTTCAAAGTGCTTGGTATGCCTTCCGTTTCTGTGGAAAAAACCAACATACTGATATAATATTATTATATCGAAAAACAGCCATAAGAATTATATTATTGGTTTACTATAAAAAAAATGTTTTAATAAAAAATCGGTTTGAATTGAAAGGAAGAAGAACACTTTCAATTAAATTCAGAACTAATATACCTACATAAATTTATTCAAAAGTGTTGTTTTAGTATTTATGTGTTTACACTATAAATTGATTATAAATTATTATCATTTATCATCGTATAAAGAAAACACATAAGCAATCTAATTATTTTTTTCTAAAAAAACAATAAGTAAGTACTATAATGAAGGTCGAAAATGAAAAATTTGGGGTATCTTTGCTGGCTTTACCTAGGTAATCAGTAGACTTTGTAGGAAAAACGTATTTTTCATTATGATACCTGGTCTTTTCTCATCGTATAAATCAACATTATTTTAATGGCCATATAGCATTTATATTAATACATACTATAAAAGAGTAATTATTGTTGTAAACGTTGTCATGCTAAAATTGAGAATTTGTAAAGTCGTATTTGGCGGCTATCGAGGGTATTTTATCATATTTATGTATTAAGAGGATAATTATTACAATAAGTTAACTGTCTGAACCGTCAAAATGTGCTATGTTTTAACAGCACCTCTCTTGGCTGTATTAACTTTTAGAGCGAAATAGACAGTTTAGACGGGTAACTTATTGTAACAAAATATAATACCTCAATACATACATATGATAAACTTCCCTTCCATAGCCGCCTTGTGCATGGCCCCCACATCCTGAAATAGGCCTCCAGGCTATAATCTTTGGCAGGCCCCCCTACCTATCGCTAAAAGGCAAAGTTACGCTATACAAACATTTTCCAAATGTTGTTCGGGGTAAAATTATGGGTATTAAGTGGAATTGGCGAAAATATCTAATTGAATCATGGAGTTGTCGAGGAGTATCGACATACAATAATCAAAAATTGTATCGTATAACCACATATTTTAGAATGTTAGTGTTCTTGGAGTGAAATAGTTCCGCAGGCGACTTTTTATGTAATTTTTTATGTGCGTTTAGCTCACTTATCTGATCGACCCGCCACACCGGGCCCCTCCTAAACCCGGGCTCCCAGGCCAGAGCCCTGTCAGCCCCCCCCCCCTTTATGGGGGCTATGGTCGTTTGTATAGAATTGATGTGCTGATGTCCGTAGTTATAGCATTTTTTCAAATTATTATTTTGTCAACACATCAAATTGAACCAATTATAGTCAAATAATATTGTATTCGGTAAATTATTGAAAGGAGTTTGTAATCGACACAACACTTTGCGTTTCGTATTTGCCTTCCTATTTATATATTATGACAATTTTATACAATATTATCTGAAGGTCCATTCTCTAAGCTCGCAAAGATACCTCAAATTCTTAATTTTGTACCTACACACAGCACTCCAACACTTAACATTTTTAATAAAATGTATAAATATCTAAATATATCATGACAAGCATGAAGGTACTCATTTAATTATTAATATTAAGTAGATAACGTCATGAAAAGTAATTTAAAAGGCTAAATATATTGGTTCATCTGAAAATATAATACTACATTATCTTACACAAGGGAAACGTCTTTTAAATTCAATCAATTCAGTATGCCGCATTTTTTGACCCAGTAAAACATTTAAATTTTAAAATTCGAACGAATTTAAGTAAGTAGTGATGTTTTATTTTATTCCGACTATGTAAAGTTTACATGTAAACGCTCCCAGGTCACTGTTATCATTACATAAACTTATACATATTTAATCAGTAGCAAAGCAACGACATATGAGAAACGAACGTAAACAATATTTAAATAATGTTGCATGCAGCAAACCGTCTGTGACTCAACCAATAAATTTATTCAATCATTGTATAGACTCCGTGTCGTAAAGATACCTTATTCTGTATATATACATAATAAATCAAAAATCAGTAAAATCTTACCTTATTCAGTACCTACATAATATTATATAAAATAAATTCTCTCACCGCCATCTTTATAACCCGTTTACACGTGCATGGATTTACTGTTGACAGTAAGTATTATCGCGTCCATAACAATAAAATGTATAGGTAAACATGTATTATCCTGCAGTTGCAAGATTGCATGCATGAATCAAAAAAGTTTGGAAGCTTCTGAATTTTCATGCAACAGTAGGGATTTTTTCGATCTGCGCCTGCGCAGTAGAATGATAGTGGCGAACCTGCCTAAATTTTCATCATACTCATTTTATGGTTAACCGATTTTCACTATATGCCAAATAGTACCATACAATGTCAACATCGCGTCTCGCTTACTCTTGAATAATGAGATAGGAGATACAGTCATCTTTTACGTGTAAACAGTTATTGTCATGATAGTCTAAAATACGCACTATTGCTGCCAGTAAATCCATGCACGTGTACATACGCTGTTAGTATACATGCAAAGTAAGCTGTCAAAATTTAAATCTACCTAATTAATAAATAAATTAATAATATAACCAAATTTGGTACAAGTCTGTTTACTGGACGCCAGGCGGGAACAGCGGCAATTTTCATAGCCGATTTCGGCAAAACTCATGAATTCAAAAATGTTAACATGACCTAACAAATAATCCAGTATATTGGCTATTTTGCCAAAATTTGTTTGCCGCTGGCTTCCACTATATATACAAGAACCCCAAATTTTCATATTGTTATTAAATCATGACATAAATAAATTTAAATATGGTATAATAGCCTGATTATTTCAATTCTGCCCAAACAATAAATAAACAAATGGATCGTCTGAAATAAATATGATTTAAAACGTCTGATTTTGAAATAAAGTCAATAATAATTTTGTAATTTTCAATCAATATTAGGTACCCACTTGTATATTTTATAACGATTACAAAATAGGACCACTTAGTTTCGGCGCCAAATTGTATGCTTGGCTTGTATACTAGAGTAGAAATTGGTTATATCCAAAGATGTTGAATCTTCTTCCAATTAGAGCCATCTGTGATTTCGCTATAAAGATCATTAAAGGCAAAATTAGTATAACCCAAGTACTATTTTTGTATATGAAAAAAAGTAAAAACCCGCAGGGTATGTAATCCCAAGAGTTTTTATAAACATTAGTACAGTGTTCCCAGTGGTCCCTTTTGCCAGCGCTTTCATAATAATACGAGTATGTATAGGCGTCATCTATATACAAGAAAGTTTTCTTCAACATATTATTAATTTGGTTATATCTATAGTTCACACAAAGAATCGTACACAATACAATTAAATACAAAGGTCGGTTCATTCTTATAATATCTCTTTAGTATTATTTGTTTTATATAACAGCTGTTTCAATAAAATACTCATGGCCGATTAATGATTACTGATTACAGTGATTACGTAAGTACTGATTACTTGTAATAAAACTGTTTAGAGAAAATTGTTTAATTGAATAGAATTTTATCTATTTAACAGTGCTGTAATAATATTAGTTTGTATTGCGGGGTCACTTCCCTTGATAACATTAATATTGTCTTAATTATTTTTATCTATCGTGATAAACACAGGTGACGATGTGTTGAAATAAAATAATTTCATTAAAGAATAAGAAGGAAAATTACCCATGATAAATTATTTATTTATGTCAGACATATAGGGTTCAAACACCATTCAAATAAATACTGTAATAAATTGGATTGGAAATTACCCATGATAAATTATTTATTTATGTCAGACATATAGGGTTCAAACACCATTCAAATAAATACTGTAATAAATTGGATAAATCTTCCATTAAGCTTATATGAGCAGTACGATATTGCTAAATTCAAACTATAATAAATAGTGACACCAGCCAATGTTTATAGAATTCAATTAATAAAGCATACTGATATCATAAAAATGTGGCGAATTTCAGTCTACCAACTATGATCATTTTCTGGAGGTGTGTGCTGGTTTTACTTTACGAGAAATGGATGTTAACCTTTTGCTCATGGTCCATACTTTGACTCCAAACACACATTGAAAATCAGTGGCGCACCCAGGGTGGGGGGGGGGCAAGAGGCCCTGGCACCCCCCAAACATGAAAATTATCAGAATGATTTTAAACATTGAAATTGAAAGCCAATAAACTATACCTTGGGCTTAGACAAATAAAAACACGGCAAAAAAATTGAAATGTATTTCTCCAGCACCCTTTTTAGAAAAATTTCTAAGATTTTAATTTCTAACACAAAAATTTCGAAACACTAATGTCGGATTTTTTTAGAAACCCAATCCTTAATACTTTGGACACTGAAGACGCACCTGGCGCGTAATGACCAGGCGGCCGATCGATGTAATTAACGTGCATTTAAAGGTGGTAATTAAAAAATCATTATCTAGTCAGCAGCGAAAAAAATCTCGGTGTCCACCCGAATTCCGGAGTGGTGTGGGTCATGGCTGGGGAGGGCTGACAGGGCTCCGGGGGGCCCGGCGTATCGGGTTGACCAGATAAGTGAGATAAACACACATCATACATTGGCTTTAATAGTAAAAAAAGTCGCCTGTGGCGCAATTATACTTCATGGCCTTAAACATTTTAGATTATATAATTGTGCAATATATTTTCTGATTATTATGTGTCAATTACTTGACAGCTCCATTATTAAAGTAGATGTATTAAAAATCGCCAACAATTCACTGTATAATTACCCTTAATTTGAACTAAAACACCATTTGAAAAACGTTAATGTAGTGTTTCAGACTGCCTTTAATCTTAGCGGTAGGTGGGACCCGCCAAATATCCTAGCCTAAGGGCCCGTTTCAGGATGTCGGGGCCATGGTGTAGATACACCGAGTGCAATAGACAAAAGACTGATAAACGAGAAATTAGGCTGTGTTGTGTTGAGTACGTTTGTGTATGTTAAATGCACATATACTTTTTTTGTCCATTTTCAATTAATATTTTGGAACCTCAATATTGAAAAACCAAAAATCGACGATAAACATTCGGCGAAAAGAACGACTACACCACACCCACTAGTCGGTGGTGGTGTAAATCAAAAGACCATTTTTTTCAGTGGAATTCAGTATATTGTAGCTCTCTAGACCAAGCGGGTAGCACAGCCGATAATATTTCAGTAATGTTTTAGCATACTAGGCGCACACGTCCGGCATAGTCGCTTTAGTCACTTCCAATCCGCCAGTCGCTGATGACACGCTCAACGGTTACCGCCGTTATGCCTCAATTTAATAAAAACTAGGGAAACTGTACAAATATACAGATGTGTATTGTGAAAATATCTAAAAATAATTATATGAAGAAGAAAAAAGCCTATGGGACTAATTTACATTCTCCTCCTTCCCCCCCCCCCCCAATATTAAATTCTGAGTGCGCCACTGTTGAAAATTAATATGTGTATTTGCCAGATCCAAGATTTGACCTGTTACATTGAAATCAGACGCGTAAGCCACTTTTTAAGCGTTTTTTTTTTTACTTTTATCTAACTTAATATTTCCTACATACCATTGGAAACGTTTTTCTTTCACTGCTATCCAAAATCCCATTTCGCTCTCTTTTTCAACGTTTTGTTTTTTCTACCTTCGATCGGTTCGTATCTAATTATATGTACATATTTTTTTTGTTCTTATGTATAATAGAATCATGATTTTCATATATTTCGTTGCTTAATAAAATAGTGCTTTCTTAATAAAGAAATATTGAATAATCTACAAATTTACTGATGATTTCTATGGTGTGGTAAAATTTACTTCTCATTTTCTACAGTATCTGGTTACATGGAAAAATATTTTTCCCACCTTTTCTACAGTATTTTTTAAGCAAGTTCAATAATTTTCTTATCACAGCATTATATTATTTATTATAATAATATATACCAGTACCTTCTACATATTTATTAGATTTAAGATAGGTATCGGGTACCACTAAACATTGGCTGGCACTACTGTTTAACATTTTAACCTAACCATTATACTATTTTGATCCCAGCTAACGTGAATTTATTAAGCATAAAAAATATCAAGTCATATGAAATGCTAATTTATTTCTTGTATCCGGATCTTGCATAAGAATTCGATTATTCCGATTAATATTTTAAAATACAATATACGTGAAGAATTTATGTCAGAAGAGGGGAAGTGTAGGTATTTTCACAAAGTGTTTCCAAATCAAGAAGGTCGATAACATTCACCGGTCGATGCTCGATAAAATAAAATAATGAACTTAAAAGTGCGAGACTCAAGTTATACAACCAGTGACCGGTCTTGAATAATGATTATAAAAATAATGTGAAATATTTACTGCAAGTACTGGAAACGCAATGTGTAAACAAAGTAATAATAAAAAAAATTAAGTACGCTAAGATTGCGTTTACTTCTGGTTAAAAGATACTGAATTATTCGCAGGCAATCACTTGAACGAATTACGTCGTATTTATTCAGAGATTTTTCCACTGTGACCCAAAATGTAAAACTTATACACAAGTTGCGGTATAGGCATATGTCTTTATACTGCGCGATTTGAGGGAGAAAAAATATCTTTGAAAATCTGATGTCACAAATCAGATATAATTTCTAATAGAAATACAAGAAAGATACCTACAGTTATTTTGAATAAACTACATCAATATCAGCATTTGATAATCACATTTCTTCGTAAACTTTGAATGAAAATATTCGTGAATCTATTTTAACATGTTCCATTTAATTGCTATCAATAACAACATAATTAATTGACGTGCTGATATGAATATATTAATAATGATTGATACAGTTTTGAGAAAGAAATGTATTGATGGGGAAATAGATGATTGTATGAAGTATCCACTGCATTAGGATGTTGAACCTTTTAATCCGTGGTACAATGGCGACGATAGCGTCTGAGGAAGGAGGAAATCTATCCAACATGGATTCATTGTGGCCACAACTAAATTCCACATTCGCAAGCCATTACCCTGACAACACCACGGTGGTCAGACAGGCCATGCCATTCACTTGCGCGATCATCATCAAAGTCAGCTACGTGGTGGGGATTATTGGAAATCTGGCTGCTATAATAACATTGTGCAGAGGAGACAGAAGGATTAAGAATAGAAAGCACGCTCTTATGCTGAGGTGTTTGGCTATTAATGACCTAGTGGCGTTGGTAGGGATGATGGTGCTGATGAACATTCAAAGTTTTCTGCCTCTGGTGGTCTCCAAGAGGTGGTTCTGCGCCTTGAGAGTCGTGCTGAGGATCTTTGGTCTCGGATCCGTCTGCATCGCGATTGTCATGGCGCTGGAGAGATGGCTGGCGCTGACACAGCCGTTTCTCTATCAAAAGGTAAGGGACTTGAATATATCATCTCGTCATAATTATTCATTATTTCAAATCTAATGTTGACCAATAATCATTTTATTATCAAACACTTATAAATATTTTATGAAAATAGTAGTATAAACTGCGTTCTGCTCTAAAAAAAGTAAGAAGGTCTACCTTATATACCAGGGGTGGCGAACCTATGGCACGCGAATAAAAACCAATAAAAAAAATACAAGTTTTACAAATAAATATTATAGGTACTTGCCTCCACAGAGTAGAGGTTTGTATTAGCAGATTATAACACGGTGGTCGCTTTTCCTTAGGGTATTAATATTATTTTTACCAATCGATTGCGAAAAACTATGCAACCTGCGGCCCGCGGCGAAAATATTTTCCTAAAAAAACGAGCCGACAGTTTGGCACGTCACGCGCATGTAAAAAGGTTCGCCAACCCTGCTATATACCAATATATTATGCTCATATACTGGGTTATAACTTATAATATTATAACACATTGGGTCTACAAATGTTCATAAATCAACATTTACATTTTCTTGACACTTGATTCTTATCTGCGATCCACGGATTCAGATTTGGACAGTCTTCTACTACTCCACTGTGGTTGATAATAACGTAAGTGATACCTAATAAATGTAAACAGGATTATAATATAAGTAATTAGTAAATACAAAACCTACACTTTGCTATTTTTGCTTAAGCCTAGTACGTTCTTGCTCGATGGTTTTCCTCGATCGAGCATGTTGACTTGGAAGCATGCTCGTCGTTGCGTACACACAGTCGAGCAACTCGACACAAGACGCTGTGAGGCCACCGTCGTCGCACCGCCACAACTTCGACCACGAGTGAGAGCGAGGCCACACGAGCCTTGGTGGTGCGTCCTCACTCCCTCACTCAAATAACATCGAGCAAGAATTACGGACCTTCAATCTTTTTCGGATAGCGCAATTTATTCGATGTCGAACAAAAAACCATCGAACCAGATGGTACACACGTTGAGACATGTTGGAATGAGCGTAAAACCATCGAGCAAGAACGTGCGTGTGTACTTACTATTAGATTTCAATGTATCTTCTATCAATGTATCTAAGTCAAATACTACACCTATCTACATGGTCCATTTTGGAGCGGAAATAGTGATTCATCTTTACTTAAAAGCGATCAAAATACGTATTTTTTGTTGACTTCTGTTCTTGATGTGAAATGGGTCATTTGTCATTTATCATCAGTGAGTAATATTTTTTTTTATGAATGTAATGGAAAGGTCGTGACTTATTTTACAAATAGGTACCTATATGACATTTTTTTCATAAATTTCCATAATTTTGTTGTAGGATCTTTGTCAGTGGTGTAGATCAATGTTTCTTAACCTTTTTACATCCGCGGACCATAAAAAAAAAAAAAAAATGTTTTGCGGACCATCAACATTGGAATAAAATAATACTTAAATATTTATATTTACACTATTTTTTAAACAATTGTCGAAATATAATACAACCCCACTTCAAATGTTGTGTTTCTAGGTAACTATTTTTGAAATGCAGAAGATTTTTGCGGCCCACCCAAAAATCTTCCCGGACCACCGGTTAAGAAACTATGGTGTAGATAGAATAATAACAATGTATTTTGTTGCCCAATTTGAATTCTTTATCGGCCGAGAACCTCTTTGTGTAAAGCTCGATTAAAATAATTGGCTCATCTCTTTGTCAAATTCCTTTCATTCATATAACTCTTTTCTCCTCTAGTTGTCTCGTCTACTAAATTGTTGTCAAGAAATAATGAAGTTGTTATCTAATATAACTGCGAATTTTTGTTTGACAGGCTTATCAAAGCTTTCAACAGTAAGCTGATAATATTATTATGACAATATTACTTTACGAATATTTTGGTATTTCCGTACAGTAACCAGATATTTTAATATAATTTAGCATTTTTCTTTATTAAAGCTACGAAATATCAAGTGATGATTATTAAATCTAGTTGCATACTGTTTTTACATTTCATATATTATGTAGGTATACAACATTAATGATTATAAAAATAAATTTCATTCATAATGGATACCTACATTACTACTTCAAACACAATTCATACTTTTAGGTGACATTCTTTTAGAAACATTTGAACGCACAAATATTTAATTTTTGGCTTTTGATAATAATTAGCACCGTAGGCATTTGAACGTATATTGACATTATTTGCTACAATCCACATTTCCTATTCTATCAAACAATTTATTACAAGTTACTTTTTCAGTACATATTGTACAACCGTAGAATGATTTTTCCGGGTCTAGGACGCTTCGACGCAGGGACACCTGGGCGCAACGCAATCGAATAACATTCGAAAATAAATAGACGTTCGTGAATTAAATATACTTTTAAAATATATAATATATTATTATATTATTTAATACTTGATGAGAATTCAAATATGCATACGTAAATAATGATTTAATAGTGCATATGTTTAAGTTCCAATCGAAGAGGGTTCTTTTATTTATATATGAAGCGTCAGGCATAATAATTCTCAATCCGTAATAAAAATCAGTGTGTTAAGAGCAAAATCAATTAAAACTACTAAGTAGTAGATAGAAACATTACATTTGTTTACTCTTTCATTTGCGTTTACGGTTAGCTTTATAATAAACTATAAAAAATAATACATCAAATATATTTTTTTTAAAAAACTCGGCGCTTTGCGCCTTGCGGGGGGCTCCGCCCCCTGAGCCCCTCAGATAATGATTACTTAAACCCTGACGGCTAAAATTATTAAACATGGAACATGCTTTGCCTACTGCTTCTCTGAATGCTGGTTGTCCAAATTCGAAAGAAAATTTATTTGTCAAAGTAACCGAATTCAAAGGATTCAAACAATTATACTTTTCTGAAAATTATGTAATTACAATAATAAAACTAAAAAAGTAATAATAATAGACGAACAATACGTCGCACAGAATGTAGGCTACTGAATGTTAAATGAAAATAATCGGCGCGCGTAAGGAATCGGGGCAGAGCGCGGGTTTCACGTCTATAGTAATTATTCTACGTATTTTTTTCGTAACGCTTTTGCATCGGAGATCATGAGTAAAACGTGTTACATGTAAAACAAGATTAGGTATGAAGTGAATTTGTTTTTCACAACTTCTGTATGTTATTAATTATTACTATATATTTATTTGAAAAGTTGGCAGTATAAATTTTAATACACTTAATTATATAGGTAGATATATTTAATATTATATGATAGGACCTACCCGAAAAATACAATATTACTTACTGCGCCACTGTCCTATACAACGGTCAAATCAAAGCGAAACCCGCCTGGAAGGTTCTTAGTCATGGAATTTTTTATCATCTCTTTTAGATTGCGAATTATGTGTTCCCTGTTTGCGATAAATTATTTTGTAGATGGGTTTATAGCCCATCTAAAGTAGAAATATTATATTTATATTTTTACAATAAATGCATTATTAAGAAGGTCCTGCTATTAACGGTATTGTAAATAATATACACTTTTTAAACCAAATCACCAAGTTCAAATTTTAAAAATAAATTAAAATAAACTTCTTAAATAAGAGTATATTTTATAAGTATTTTTTTTCCATAAAAACTGTCGGGAAATAATTGTAAACATTTTGCATAGACTTCCGTTTTCATTGCATACATTATTTGATTCGTCAGTACTTCCACCATGACCTCAATAAAATCGATTCACATAAATAGATGCACAGACGCTATTTATTTTGATTTATCGAACCAATTTCAATTTTTATGCGTAGATATTTTCAATCACTTTCCGTTTCATTCACTTATAGTTGTAGTACTTGTCTCAATTGCCTAGACTACGTTGATATTTTCAAGATTGTTTATATTTTGATCGCCAATATTTTTTTACTTTAAACCAATCACCTGCTGCATACTTCTAAGTTCAAAATTGTATACAATAGATCGGGTCTAGGACGATTTGGCACCGGACAACTGGACGCAACGGAATTCGAAAATAAATAGACGTTAGGTACTTATAGGTACTTTAAAAAAATATATTCAATATTATTATTTATACTTCAATGATTATATTATGCTTTAATAGTTGGTAAGAATGTAAATATGCAGACGTAAACAATGATTTAATCGTGCATATGATTAAGCTCCAACGAAAAAAGAGTTTTTTATTTTATATAAAGCCTTAGGCATGGTAATTCTCAATCCGCGATAAAGAATACATTATATTAAGAGTAAAATGAATTCAAACTACTAAGTAGTTGATAAAAACTGATTAAAATACCTCGTCTACACGTGTCTACGACAGTGCGGCGTCCAATTGTCCGGAAGCCAGTCGTCCCATTCCCAATAGATCAGTGGCAAAGGATGGAGGTAGACTGATCCGCTATAAATAGTGCACACTGAACTTTGTCAGTCATACGTATTTGTTTTCATTGAAATAAGACTACAATTTACAGATGGTGTTGATGAGATTTTAAAATTCAATTAAACCTTGCTAAAACCAAACAGAGTTTTGATACCCATACTTTGGGCGATTCGACAAATTTGTGCACACTTGTTCAGTCATACAAATGTGTTTTCGTTGGATTAAAAATACATAATACAAATATTGTTGGTTCCTTCCATAACCTCGTAACGTCGGTAACTTTCCGGTTAGATAATAGTAAAAAAATACTCGTCTATCTAAAATTATACAATTAAGTCATACTAACTTTGTAATAACTAACTAACTTTATAATAACTTTGGATATTTTATAGATTGAAGAATATTTTTTTTATCTATTACGGTTTGATTATGGCTTAATGAATTAAAAAAAAGGAACTATGAAAGAATATGTATTTTTAATCCAACGACAACAAATAAGTATGACTGAAAAAGTATGCACAATTTTATTGAATCGCCTAAAGTATAAGTATCAAAACTTTTACGGTTTGGTTTAGGCAGGGTTTAATTGATTTAAAAAAAAATTATCTAACACCATCTATAAATAATTATTGTACTCGTAATTCTATAAAAACAAATACATATGACTAACAAAGTTTAATGTGCACTATTTATGGCGGATCATAATAGCCTACATCCAACTTTCGCCACTGCAATAGATATATATTAAATCATATTTGAATCTTCTTTAACCATATCTGTCCTTTGGTTGGAACATATGGACACCACACGGCACCTCCAAGAATCCCTGTCGCTCGTTAGTCTTCTTACACTTACGTCTATATACTCTATAGATAGTATTTAGCGGCCTTCCAGGACGCCGGCATAAAGTTGCTTGAAGAATAGGCAAGTTAGGTTGGACTTCTCTTCAGGCGTCCGCAGAATGGGGCTAAGCCAAGTTGAACGTCGCCTCTTCACTCTCAGCGCGATGAGAGGCTGTTAAGTTCGCATTCTTATCTCGTCGTTACTTCTAAAGTCATATCCTACCACACACCTCAGTATCCGTCACATATATCTGTTCTCAAAGCTCAGTCAGTATACGGTTTTTCTGACCCTTCGTAAGGTGCCATGATTCGCTACCGTAAATCAGCACTGTCAGAATGGAAGCATCTAATAGGCGGTATATTTTAATAGTTTAATATAATCAAGTAGGTGTGTTCTAATAACTAATAAATAACATTCATATGATTAGTATATTAACAATACTGTATTGATTAATTGTGAATATTCATTCATCTTCTACAATTCTTCAACCATAATTATATTTATTATTTGCGACAATTATTCGTGCCCACAATACTTACTCTATATTTTTTTCTTCGCCGCTTATATTGATTTTTTTAAAGTATATAAATTTGTACTTGTTACCTCTTCATATATGGATAATGGATATATATAAATATTGTACAACAGTATGGTATATTAAATAAAAAATCTACTTATAAACAAAACAAAATTCAACTAAATAAAAACAACAATCTTTTAAAAAGCTAATAAGACAAACTATATTTATCGTAGGTTTAGTAGGCGCGAATAATTATTATTGTGAGCGACGAATATTTTGACGCCAATTTGAGCTAACATTTGTTTGAAACGATTTCATTTTACAATAATTTAACAGGATTAACGTAAAGCAAGATAGCAATCAGTTTAGATTTTGTATAATTGAATTAATCTTCATTAGTCAAATGAACTACTGGGAGAACAAACAAATGTTCATATGCTCACTGTATAATACTCGTACCTACGTTAACTCTCCTGAATCTCTACCAGATTTACTTAGGCAATAGGCAAAGGAGCCGTCAGTTAAAGTCGGCTGTGTTTTGATGTGCGTACTTAAGTACTTGCAATATTTAGAAATTAGTTTTAAGTATACCTATAGCTTGAAGAACATACAATACTTATCGAAAAGGTAGAAATCGGCCAAAAGTCGCTGGATTGACGAAATATTAAGTTATGCGGATTTACATGGCATGAGAAACGGTATAAGCAGAGAACTCAGGTATAAGCCTTCTCCAGAATTGAATTGATCCGAATTAATGACGGTTCAAAAAACAGTACAATATTGTGTTTACCATAACACTCGTCGATTATTTTGAAATTCTCTCTGTACTTCGAATAACCTTAGAAGTTATTTATAATCTATCAACGTACATACATCACTCATTTAAGTTGCAAAATGATCGAAAGTTTACTAATTCAACATTTATTTATTTCCATTAAATTTCGTGGGTTTGAATGAGAATCAATCTAAATGTAGTAAAATATATATTTCGTCATGATCTGTGCATTAATAAATACCTGGCAGTGTTCCATTTGTGTGTGAAATGCATTTTAAAAATAATTTTACATATATCAAAAACAATAAACATGGATGATTGACGATTGATTAGGTGAGTCAAACATTTCAGCATTGTACTATCAATATTTTTAAATTGTATGCATTAAAAGGTAAGCCATTATATTGGACTAAAATAATAATATTCAATGGCAAGATGTTCTACTCATTTTATATGAAAAAATGTATATTTATGTGTTCAACATAATAAATGTTCTTTTTAATACTACAATAAGCCACGAAGCCCAATAACAGTAGTGTACTGAAACAGTAATTCTATAATAAGTGAAACGACCAAATAGATAGCCAGACTTTGACAATACTACATACATATATTGTGACTTCACCGGTAATCAAACTCGGACCCCTGGGTGAGAGCTGAGTGCATTGCACACTAGATCACGAATGCCACCTTATATATACATATTATCTTCTTTTTATCATCATATTCTGTAATATGCGACTATATTCAATATTCAGGAATTCGATTCAAATATTCAATTCGTCTTCAATTCTAAATATTGAGACACATGGGTGGTTCACAATAATTATGGATCAAATCCAATTTTCATTCAATTCGATTTTTTTGTTTCAGTGTCTGGATAAAATAGATTTCTATATTGTGTGTTAATAACACAAAAGTAGCTCTACAATTTTCCGCATTAATGACAATATTAGTACTAATAAGACATCAAATTGAATGTGAATCATGTCCATTTTGACAGTTCCTTCAGCAGTATAAAGAGGTATTTGTTAACATTAATTTGCTAATATTAAAAAACCTGAATATACCTACATACTTTATGTTTCGACTATTTATTTAAATTGATCCATGTACTATCAAAATATGGTAAGTATATACATTGAAAACATTCCTGAATTTTACGAAGGGAGTTTTAACTTTATGTCCAAATATCTCAGGATCCATTTTGATGGACTTGATCCATAATTATTGTGAACCACCTATATTTTGTATGCACGTGGTGGGTGCGGAAGCAGATTTCTTTGGTTCTTATTATTTTTTACTTTACTTCAATTCTTAACTTATTATATTTAATATTACAAAATATTCTTTTTATCATAATATGTACATTTACTAAATGATTAATTAATTAATAATGATGGATTTCGTGGTATTTGTCCTATTTATTTAGGTAAAGGCCCAACGTAGACTTGATGATGTAAAACATGAATAACTTATGAATTAAAATATTATCATGGTTTCTGAATGACCTTTTTCATTTTATAAAAGATTTTGGCCAATCAACGATATACTTACAGGCGATAAAAATATAAATAATTCAAAATGGTGAAGTTTGAAGCGTTCCATATCTGTAACAATTACTAGATAAATTTGTCACAATTAGATATAACTCACACGGCTTAGTTGGTAGAGCACATTGTCGCAAATCTAGTGAACCCGATGGGCTCCGTATTTCTTAAAAAAAGATTTTGTCTAGTACGTATATATTTCTCTGAGGTGTTTTGATGGCCGAACGACTTACACATCGACGAATAATGTCGTGGATCCCGGGCTCGAACTCTGAGTCTGGCAAACACACATATTATTTTTAATTTTGTCCTAGTATGAACTTAATAGATTGAGCAAGTGGTTAACATCCATTTCTCGTGAAAACAAACCTTTCTGTGGAGGCTTATATGCTTCTATTACGATCGGACATGACCAATAGAAAAAAAGTATATTCAGAAAAGAATGTATCATTTTAAAATCTTGTGAATTATTTATTAAATAAAAAAATCATTAATATAATACTATTACCATTGTAATAAGATATTTAATACTTTCTTTAACAATATAATAACGGCGCATCAAATTATAATAGGTATTGAAGTGACGGCACAAATTAGAATAAATAGCGTGGTCTCGTAGCACCGTAGATGCTCGTAGAGAAGCAATTTATCAAACGCCACAATATTCCCGTACTAATTATTACCATCGTAGAACAATGAGCAAGTACTACGACGTAGTGAAAATGATGTAACAGATAATTTATTAAAACACCAACAAAGCTACGCGACGTCACTACTGCAGTAATACCTCACATGTGCATCACGTAATAAATAATTTAGCTCCCAACACAGTATGATTAATGAAGAAACACTTTTTTTCTAATACATAACTCGAAAAAGAAAAATTGCTCTAAAAATTCGCCTACCGATCAAAGTACATATTTGTTTATTATGTTTTAAACTCCATCAACATAACGTCCCTGTATATTTTGTCGAAAATGAGTTATTGATACCACGTGATGTGAATTCTGTATTATATCACTTGTAGAAAGACCAAATAAAATCGATATTAAATTAATACTATGTGAGAGCATCTAAAATCATGCACCGTAAATAATCTTATCTTAAAACACGTGATGTTCACAATGATTTAACGTATTCAACACGGTGCATATAGAATTAATCCTATGTGATAAAAACTTGAGAAAATCTACAATTTTTCTACTAAATAATAAATATATTATAAAAAAATATGATTATCCAATTTTAATTAATGATTGGGATCTACAAAAAATGTTACGGCTATTTTTTAAAACAGTTTTTTTTTCGATTATCAAACCACATAAGAGGTATTTAATATACAAAGGCGATAATATGGTAATAAATCGAGTAATTTTATTATTGTATATTAATTTGTTTATTCTCCTTCCTTCCTTTCGGGCTAGTTACAGATGCCATTTTCAAGGGATAAAGCACGTTTTCAATCATACTCCGCCATCCTTGTTAATATTCAGCGGCGATTTTCTTTGACCAAAATGACGCCACCGATTCGTCAGAAAAAATAAAAGGAGGGCTCTAAACCAGTCGTGGTATTTATTATTTATATTTTATATATATATATATACATAATTTTAGCGGGCTACGACCTCGGGTTTTCGACAACGTAAGAATTACCAAGTCATTTAACTATCACACAATCGCTCCATCCACAGTCAGCATATTCTACATGTGTGACATTCTTCGATGGATCCGACTACCTCGGACTTGGTCATCAAAACGCTCGAAGTTGCAATAATGCAGAGGCCAGAAGATTTCCCGAATACAAACTACTTCATCAATGACTCTCGTAATTTACCGAATATTCATGTAGGTATATAAATAGCGGGTCATAGTTGATGCGTTATTCTTGGTATCAATCTTAATCTCAGCCCTTTAACATAGTCAGTCTGCCTTCCAGTACACTATATAAGTAATAACTTTTCCCTGTAATTTAACCATTCTACTTATTTGTCAATAATAAACTCTCCTCGATTCATTCGAGCCACTCCAAACAAACTTTCATCTCTACACTTTCATCCCTAAATAATAATGTAATATCGATTTAGATTTCGCAGAACAACCAGGCAAATATCATTCAACAATGTTAAAATTGGTGACGTCCTACAGGAGAAGCCAGATCATAACTTGCTTAGTATACAGCAATTTAAGACATAAACTGGGAATATTATAAATCTACGTCTTTGATAATAGATTCTGGGACGTGAAATTTATTCTGGAAGAGAATTGCTTACCAACTCGAATAAATATAAGTTTATATATATTAAATGCGACTAAATTTTGTTTGTATAAAAATAAATCGTCGAACACGTGGATTTATTTGGATTATTAAAATTCGATTGTTATTTTTATATCAGGCGGTGGGCTCAAAATCAGCTAGCGCGTCGAGCATCTACGTCACTAAACACACCATTGTTTATATTGTCAGAATTTCAATGTATTTTGACAGCCTTCTTTGCTAAACGTAAAATGTACCACATGTTCGTACAGAGTATAATAACCATAAACTAGTACAGTAGAATTATTATCTCTTGAGAATGGGCTTTATAACAAACCAGAAACTTTTATGAAAGAGAAATTCGAAGAAGTGTAGAAATATACAATAAAACTACAAAATTTGATTCATATATGGAGTCAGGATTGCTCCAAATTTTGTAGTTATTTACTAAAATTTTGAAGAATTTAGCTATTTTATTGAAAATATACAGCATAAAAAAGCCTCAGAAACATTCATTCAAGTACTTATTTGAAAAATGATAGAAAATGTTTGAACCGAATATTAAAATAAAATAATATAATATATAACAATACCAAAAAAAACACATCATCATTATTTAAAAAAAAATGTAATACCTACTTCTCAAATCTTTAACGATAGCTGAAAGTAGATAGTAGCTATTTCAACGTCACGATTGTGTACCTAATAGGTAGGTAGTGGGTACATCTCAATTCTACGTAGTCTCTTCCTACAAAAGAGCTGATTGCATATTTCACGCGAACCCTGTTAATTTATTTTATATTGTTAACATTGTTAAGTAATTTTCTTCTTTTAAAATTACAGAGTGTCGAGACCGGGGACTGTAAATCTAATTTAAGATAATAATACATTTATACGAGAAGGAAATTCTTTACAAAAAGTGTTTAGTTTCGATATTCATCATTTGGTGTCATCTTTTACACCAATATATTTTTTGAATACCTATACAGGGGCAGATGTACATTTGGGGTTCGTAAGGACCGTCCCCACATACCTATCATGTCAAAAATACACGTATGATATTTTTGTTAATGCAGATAACATTCATAATACAATCAAATTAAATATTTAATTTATTTCATACATCTCATCCCGTCGGTCTTTTAGAGAGACATTTATTATTTTTATGAAAATAATGCAATTAAAAAAATAATTAAATACGCACCATTGCGAGGTGTACAAATTAAGAAAGCTAATAAGCGTCTATTTCTCGATTACCGTGATCACAAATTCAAATTCGTTCAACAAAGGATTCAAAAATGCAGTAGCGTTAGTATATGCATACTGGGGATGGATTAAAATAACCCACATGTAAGTTAATTACATTGTCAAATTATTTTTACATTTCAAAATAGTTATATTACTTCTGAAAAGGGTATTTAACATATAAAATTACCCCCAAACCCCATTAATAAAAATCATATTAATATAAGTAGCTTGATATATAAGGTATAATATGATATTTACTAATTAATGGCTAAACCCCGCCATATGAAAATTCATAGAGCCGCCACTGTACCTATAGATAGACAATTATAGGTTGTTGGATATTAAAAAATAAGATAGTAAAAATTAAGTTTATATAATATTAATCAACTAGTTAATAACACAATAATATTCTAGAGTATGAAGAAAGAATACAATATTTAAATATAAGTTGTTGATTTGGCGTCCAGAACAATAGTTATTTTGATTTGGTCAGATTTGCAAGTCTGCTTCAGATAAGATTTAATTAAAGAATACTAATCGTTTCCGTCTGGCGAGTCGATGGTGTGGGGTATGAGATTGGACTGATGGATTTGAAATATACATAACATGACATTAGAATTTAGATGGTCATTAATTAGCTCATTAAATCAAAATTTAATAATACGCTAAATGAAGTCAAGATTAAGGGTACATTTTACACTTCAATGACGTTAAGTTATTGATGGAAATATTCAATAATCAGGATCGGTACCCAATGGCGGATTTAGAAACGTAGAGGCTAGAAGCACTAACTGATTTTGAGGCACCCCACAATAATGACGAGGGATGCGTACCCGCCTTGCTGGTAATTCATCTAATATTCTATACATAATATAAGATTATTAACAGACAAGGGCTTGCGGTGTAAAAGAGTTTGCTTAAAACCTCAAATGGAAATGGGCTGGACAAATAGCTCGAATAAAGGACAATCGCTGGACAAATCTAGTCATCCAGTGGTACAAAACGTCAGCAAGGAAGACATAGAGGCCGCTGGATCGACGAAATAGTTAAGTTATGCAGAAGTATGTGGCAACGCATCACACATGACCGAGAGAATCGGAATTAGCTTGTCGAGGCCTTCATCCAGCAATGGATGAATTCAGGCTGATGATGATGAAGATTATTTTTCTTCTTCTTGGTCGTACACTCATGGCTGAGGATCGTGACCACATTTGAATTTCGCCATCCTTCTCGATCTTCCGATTCTCTCAGGGCAGAATGGATGGTGCTCCCAGTCAGCTCTTTCACTTGGTCGTTCCATCGCGCAGACGCTGTTCCTCTGATTCGCCTTCCCTGGAGGCTACCCAAAACTACCAGTCTCTCCAGGTTGTCCGGTCCGCGCCTGACAATACGTCCAAAAAACTGCAGAATTCTTCTCAGACATATCGTCGAGAGCCGTTCCTTTATCTCCAGTATCTGGATGATTGACTGGTTCGTTCTGTGCTCCGTCCAAGAAATGCAAAGCATTCGGCGTGAAGATTATTAAAAATCTATAAATAAAAAGGAATGCAGTATTTTATTTTTATTTTTAGTTATTAGCTATTTATATTATTATTATTGTATACTGGAAAATGTGTGAATTTAATTGTATTTTAAATTTTTCAGCGCCAAAATCACGTCGTCCGTGTCTTTTTATCGGTCTAGTTGAATATTCTACTAATGAATCAAAATATTTGTTTGATCGTGGCGATGCACTGTGCAATGTCTACGATTTTATTTACAAGTTGATTGACTTTATTGTATATTATTTGGAGAAATATTTAAAGCTTTAAACTAACTTTTGTTCCAATAAGCCGCTTTTATATTTATTATTCGGGTAAATGATCTCGTACCTAGCAATCAAATGAATAAAAACTTTGTCTAAAGTCAAACTATTATAGCTCAATGTACAACTTATACAGACGTCACGACTATTTATTATAATATTATCTGTCGATAGAGTATCACAATAAAAATAATATATCAGGTGAATGATCGCATGCTCAACTGTGGCGAACATACACTATTGAAGTCATTTTCTTAGTTTTCTTCTGTATTTTTATATTCTTCATATATATATATATATATATATATATTATTATCTTTACTGTTCATGGAGTTTGCTAACCACATCCTCTGGGAATATCCTAAAATGTATACGGAAAGGGATGAACTGCTCAAGTCAGTTCAACCAGCTATTGGGCCCAGCGGACCGCCAGACCTTGTCTTTACAAATGCAAATTTTGTTGCATTTAAAAAATTTGTGGCATCATATTGCCAACGTGAAGACCTCTTAATTAGCTTTACTTAATTAACTTATGTTACTTACTACAATTTTTAATTTCAGTCATAAGAACATGTAGGGTCCTGTGATCCTATAAGAACATGGTGTGGTGCGGGACGAGTGTGGTTTGGTGGACCCATTAACTTCAAAGTTCATGGAATTTTTGTCATTACTGTAAAATGTAAATCAACTCATTTTCACTTCCACTAAGGTTCTCCGCACACTCATAAAGTTATTCATCAGATACATAGTCTTCTGACATGTTTATATACATAAAAAGCTGAACATATATTAAGTATTGCTTCTGATACTTCGAATGCATGATATGCTAAATGTAAGTGTCATCTTGAGATTTTTGTTTTGTTATGAAACTTCTATGAAAGTTGAGCGATTTACGCAGCTGGAAGGCCGACTGGAAACCATGTAGGTACATAGTTATGAGCACTTTGTCTAGTACTTACGTAAATATTCGTTTTTTACATTTTCATGGTTTCAGTGGTGAATTTGGTAGTATGCTTGGCTGTCAACCGGAAGTTTGGTGGATCAAGGCAAACCGTGAGTTACTATTTTTCAATTGTAGAATCTGCTATTACAGTTTTTGGTCACACATCAATAGGATTCCCTAAACCCAGTGACGTCCCGTGGGGAGAGAATTATTTGGTATATAAAGAAATAGCTACTTAAACTTAGTAATAACGAAAATATCTTTTCATTCAACTTTCAGCTCACTGGTTGGAAACAAAATGTATTAATTAACATAAAAGGTTTAACAGGACTGTAATTTTTTTGTCGGGTTCGCGGTGTCTAGTTTACTACCGTTGCCCTTCGATGTCCTTGGTGACCAGAAACGACACGTGCACGGATGATGAAAAATAATGTATAAAAAATGTGGTGGCATTTTGGCGCTGTCCAGGGGCGGCATTTTGTCTCGGGACGTCACTGACTAAACTGGCGAAAACTCATAAAAAAGTTTTATTTTAAAAATCAAATCAAATTCAGGATTTCTATTTGATCCTCCCTCTATTTCCACTCTCTTTCGCTCTCACAATAAATTCTCATCGTCTTTTCTGGCTATGTAGTCACAAATCTGCAGGAATCTCTGGCTACATATTCTGGAGAGCTGGTCATTTACCTCTATTCCTCTTACTACAGAGATGTTCGTATTTTTTCCGTACATAGAATTCTTGACATAGCCAGCGTCACAATATTTATAGGCATCACTATCACGATTTAAACACAAACCACACAAGAGGCGGCGTGACGGCGCGCGCGACAATTTTTCTAGCGGTTCGATCATTCAACCAAAATACAATGTGATCAAATGCAGAGCCCATCAACTTCGACGAGATTCAAGGGACATATGAGTCGCTCAGTTTATATTACTAAGCCTTTATGGTAAAACGACGTCATCCACGCCACTCGCCTATCTGTTTTATTGCTCATATGGATCTAAAATTTGTGCTAATATATCTTTAGATAAATTTTTAAAAAATATGCCTGCGATCTATTTTCCGAGATGACAAAAGGCACACATTTCACTACTTCACATAGGTGTGTACCCCTCCTTCTCCAGGCTTCCAACTTTATATTATATACCTAGTTATTGAATTCGTGTGATAGCGCATTGGTTCTTTATTCAAATATAAAGAATTTCCTTAATAGAATTATCGTATTGTCACGTTTTCTGGTATTTTAATATATTTTTTTACACATCACACATTTTTTATTCAACTAAATTATTTAATATACGAGTACTATACGTATAATCTGTTTTGCTACATTATGCGATAATACCACTATCTTGCATTATGTCGTGCTATTCAAACATACTGAAATTTCAGCTTCAGTTGGCAACCAAAAGTTTAATAATACCTAATTGGTCGAAGTAAAGTGAATTCATCGCACAAGTAAATTGCTTTGAGGCGTCAGACCCTAAGTTATATCATAAATATCTTTACTTTTTACAGAGGTATTCAACATTCCTTTGAAATAATATACATACATCGTACATCTAAGGTTTTCCCTAGATTTGGTTATTAATTTTCATAATATATATTTGTGAAAATTAACGTATTTTGTAAACAAAAAAAATTAGTGGAGGGTGAACTTAATCCGACCTCATTTATTGCATCCTTTAAAGATATCAATGTTATTGTAGTCTCAAGGATCTGCAAATGACCTTCGACAGTATCCGAAGTTGAAAGGGCGATTAAGAGGCTGAATTACAAAAAAGACTGACTTAACGCCACATCAATGCCTTATGTCACCTTCAGAGTCCGGAAAGATGATACCATGTTTATCTTCCATAATACAGTATGTACAAATACAGATAGTTCTGTACAGGATCAGCGAAGCTATTCGATACACAATTCTGCTATCGACAGCAGTTTATCATATTTATGTATTAAGGCGTTTAATTATTACAATAATATAACTGTCAAGAGACTTCCCGTTGATGGGATCCGACCGAGCCGAGCTGTTGTTTGCCAGGGTCCGTCCACACACGGCCCCAATTGGCCACGTCGACTTGATATCAAACAAGGCCAACTTTGAGGCATTTGAAAAATTTGCTGCGTCATATGGAGGACGGAATAATTCCGATCCTTCCTTAGATTCATCACTTTCAACTCTTGATTCATCTGTTTCGACAGAGTTTCAGTGCATTGGTACAGAGGTCACTTCATGTCATTAAAGATAAATGACGTCAGAACAAGTAAAGATTCTTTTTATTTTCTAACACTCTTTAAGCACTAAGGTGCATAGTTGCTACACCAGTCCCGCGCAGCATCACTTTGGGACAAGGAAGTGTGGCACTAAAATCTTTTCATTCTGACACGTTTATAGCGTCATGGAAGGCGGCCGTGCACAAACCGCGGCTGCATATACATGGCGGGTGGAGATGGGGCAACTAAAAAAATGACCCCTCCCTCTCTCGGATATATACAGTTTTGACAGTTTAGAAGGCTAACTTATTATAACAATTATAATATCTCAATACATAAATATGATAAAGTGATAATATTTATCACTTTTGTCGTGAATAGCCGCCTCGTTTGTAGAATAGACCCACAACAGAAATCTTGTACGAGATATATTGCATATTTAATGGAATGGTTTTATCCCAGGGAAGTCATAATGAGAGCGCATATCAATATTCCCATAACTTTTGCAGTAGTCTTAAGAGGTGAATATACCTTATCCGCATTAATTTATTCGATATTTCGACGTGAGTTTTTGATATTTTGTTTGACGTAGCTTTTAAAAAATCTAAAAATTATTTAGTTTAATATTCCCAGAAAAATACGTATCTATCTTTCAAATGAGTCATATTTTGTTTTATCTATTAAATTATTATATCTATACAAAAACAGTTCTCAAAATGAAACTTTTTTGCGTTTACTAGATCTCTTAAATCGCATTTCACCGTGATGTTACATATTCATAATGTATCGACTGACAGCTTATTTTAGAGATAAAGTATTACTTACGTACTTTAAACTTAAAAAGTATCACACCGTCGTCATAAAAAAATTGCACTATAAAAAAGATTACCCCGTATGAATTCCAAACACGTAGACATAATATTGCTAGCTTATCAAATGCGGGCCTTTATTTGGAAGGCCCCAACTACAGACACTTACTAAAAGTGTAACATTGACTTTCTCAGAAATTAGTAATATTTTCCATTAATTTAATAATGTCTATCGTTTATTAAAAAACAGTTATATTTTAAAGTCATTCAGAAATTAGAACTGGACATTTTAAATTATTAATATAAACATTTGCACAGAGTCAATTTAATATTGCCAATATAGTAAAGTTGTAATTTAATGTTGTAAATTCCCGGCACTCTAAAATTTGTATCCAGAGGATTCTACAGTTCAATAAGATTCAGATAATTTGGAGATGCTCATCAATATTGGAAACATCTTGGGCTTACGTAAAAGAAGAAGTCTGATCGCCGACTCAATATTCCGTCCAATTAAAGAACGCTACGGACATATTCTTAATTTCTCTTTACGGATGGTGGAATGCATGAATCGCTAGAGGCATATAACGATATTTAATCGTCGTTCATAATCCTTTGTGATGATGAATATGAAAAGTATATTATTTTCTTACCATAATCTCCTGGAGAATACGATCATATATCGGTGCTTTCTTCAAGTTAACCACCTATGATTATCTGGTACTAAGCTATTTCGATATCATCCATTCAATTCTTTAACCCGATTATAATACAAACTGTTTCCTTCACCCGGATCCAATGCCACGGGTATAGCTGGTACAGTGACTCCACCCATGCGTGATCTACACGCAGTGCTCCCTAAAGGCCAAATTACACTGGCAAAATCTGATGCCAATCGTCTGCCATGATCATGAAATATCATTTCGAATTGTTCACTGCAGCCGTGTGTTCTCGCTAATTGTCGATTCAACTGTCGCCGATCGTTGATTAAGTTATGAGCTAAATTAAACAAAAATGAATTATTCTATTTTGGCCGCGACTCCAAGGAGTGATTCGAAAATAAATTTCATGAACTGGTGATGCAACCTTGCACCGAAGTGCAAATGCATGATGTTAATTTATATGGCAACTATCAGAGTGACTTTAATTTGAAGAGTCGCAAGGGGAGTCGAGAGTGTCCCGCCCCCCGTACGCTCTGGCGAATTTAGTAAAAGCCGCAAAATTGGCCTCGGTTGCCACCATGTCCGCGTGTCCTATTGGGCCCGAATGGGGTCTGGAAACACTGGAAAGTATAGAAAAGTCTGGTGGCCTTTAGAGGAGGCCACCCATCTCGCCTGCCATGCCGCATATGCGGTCTTGTAGACCAGCTCAGATACAGTCTTTCTGTAGCTCACGCCCTCCACTCTCGATGGCGGTGTCAGAGGGACACCTGCGAGAGTTGTATTGATCCTCCTCATAAGAAGAGTGATCGATCCTCTAATTTGAACGTGCAAGTCGAGGGGAAAGACCCCCGCATCATGATCAGGGCAATGATCGTAAGGGCGATCGTGGCAGACGATCCGCTTGAGATTCTGTCGGCATAATTTGAACTCATCATCCATAGTCGAAGGCGAGCCGATTTAATCAACCAACATTATATTAGCTATAATTTTACATAATACAAACTAATATTATATTGATAATGTGTAATCAGAAAGTTACATTATTATAGTTTCTTATCTAAGATAATAAATCGATAAGGATATAGGAATATGTAAGTTAAATAAAGATTTAAAATACTCATTTACATTCTAAATGTAAAACAAAATAATGATACATCATAAATACGGTATCATCACTAAAATATTTATATACTCATTGCATCCGTGTCGACTACGTCATATTATTATGATATTATAACACCTATAAGGTTGTGGCATTTATACTCAGTTCTGAATTAATCAAAAATGCAATGAATTATGTTAAAATCACATCAAATTGGTAATTATTTAAATGAATGATATTATATACTTAGGAGCGTACATAAGTGAAACGGCAAATAATTTTCAGCACTATGTGGAACGAAATTTGGGCCGCGTTGCCATTTGGAGAGGCATAGTCGACCTGTTCGCACGTCAATTTCTTTTGTGATGGAGTCGGATGAATATATTTTTAAATCGATGACTTAAAAACGTTCCGCATGTACTTGAAAAAGAAAACATGTCAATGAATATATTAATATTATTACGAATATGATAATAAACATAACATAAAAAGGACGCATGTTGAATTTTTATGACAAATTATATTTCGTTCGGTTCGCGTCATTTGCACCCGCAATCCACGCATCGCCTAGTCACGATCATTTTAGACCATTCCTCAGCTGATAGCCTTAATATAACATAGAGGATTTTAATACCTCAAATAAATACCTGCTAGAAAAAATATATTTGAAAAAACGTGCTTTACCAATTGAGTCATATGTTTCATATCTAATTACGACGAAATAACCTAATAGTTTTCATATTTTTGAAAAGACTTTTTCTAATAAGTATAATAAATTTGAAGTGTATTCAAATTATTTGTTGAATAAAAAAATAATTTATGTATTCAAGGGTCCTCATTTACTGAGTCTCCGCAGTTACGAATTTGCAGGAGAATGCAAAAAAACACATAAAAAACATAAGCGCAATAGCTCTCAGTCGTCAACTGTCACTTTCAATCCTACACTCCTACGCTATTTCTGTCTTGCTCACTTGCCTTTTTCTTTTCTAATCGTGTCCCAATATGGGTCAATAATAACAAATAAGAATCAATAATTGTCCATACTTATACTATTTACCTACTATTTAGTACCTATGCTAAGTTATTCATTAATAATTACAAGATAAAAAGAACTTTTTATATACAACGTTTTTAAATTCTATTGAACCATATAAACTTGACTTGACTAGCTTAAACGATCAAAAAAATTTGTACTTGACATATCATATTGATTTCCATAATAACGCACGTAATGTATATTATAAGTAATTTAGTTGCTAGGACCCCAGGCCCAATAGCAACCAATAATGGTGTCGAAATAACTTTTCATACAAAACAGAATTAACTGAAAATGAATTCAATTCTACTTAAAGATGTCTAAAAGTATTAAAAAAATGTATTGGCATCGTGTTCTGATATATTCCAAAAGTTTCAAAGGTCTAGCTAGTCGGGAAGTTAGTTAAAAATCGATTGCAAGATTTGCACCGGACAAAGAACCACCGGAAAAATAAGAATACGAGCTAAGAAAAACGTTGTAAAAAATCTACCCAACGATCATCTCTGAGACAACCTTGAATTAATGTAGTAACAAAACTTATTCATACAATTATTATTACGAGGGACTGTGTAAATGGAATATTAAATGAATTGAATAATTCGTTATAAAGCACTATATCACGGCTTTGTCACTGAACTTAACTATACTATTCAGACAACTGAGACAATACAATGGTTACAAAACCTTTCAAAATAATGACTGATGTAAGCTCTTGGATTAAAGTTTGACTTATCATATAAATTGACATCGATATTATTCGGTAGTAGATAACTGTTTACATAAATAATTTAAAATTAATTTAAATAAGTCTTTCGTTTGAAGCTAGAATACCCTTTGTAGCTTAGTTTCATTTCTAATAATTAGAAAACGAACCTAATCTTTCGTCGTGATAAATTTAAATATTTTCAAAGCTGTCTATAAGTACCATTTTACAATTCGACGCTCGTTATTTTAATCTATAATATAAAAATAAATATTTGTTTGTTTGTTCGTGTTTTATGCGCTGCCATACCGTTCATCCGATTGCGATAAAACTTTGTCAACTTGCACTTGCGCGAAGAGTATAGGCTATATTTTATATATAAAAAATGAATGTCTGTCTGTCTGTCCCGTATGCGTTCCTATACCATTCATCCGATTTCGATGAAATTTTGGTAAGTGGTTGTATACACACCCGCAAAGGTTTCTGAATTAGAAAAATCATCATCTTCTTCTTCTTCTTCATTATATTTTCTTTTATTCGTATGGTTCCTATACCATTCATCCGATTGCGACGAAACTTTCGCCAGTTATTGTACGCACACCCGCAAAGGTTTCTAAATTAAAAAACCATCTTCTTCTTCATTATATCTTCTTTTATTCTTATGGTTCCTATACCATTCATCCGATTGCGATGAAACCTTCGTCAGTTGTTGTGGTAACACCCGCAAAGGTTTCTGAATTAGTACAACCATCTACTTCTTCTTCTATTCGTATACGTTCCTATTCCATTAATCCGATTGCAATAAAATTTTAGTCAGTAATTGTGCCAACACCCGCAAAGGTTTCTGAATTAGTACAACCATCTTCTACTTCTTCTATTCGTATGCGTTCTTATACCATTCATCCGATTGCGATCAAATTTTGACCAGTTGTTGTGCGCACGCCCGCGAAGTTTCTGAATTAGTGCAACCATCTTTTTCTTTTATTCGTATGCGTTCCTATACCATTCATCCGATTGCAATGAAATTTTGATCAAGTGTTGTGCTCACGCCCGCAAAGGTTTCTGAATTGATACAACCATTTTCTTCTTCTTTTTCTTCTATTCTATCTTCTTCTATTCGTATGCGTTTTTATACCATTCATCCGATTGCGATGAAATTTTGACCAATTGTGCGCACGCCCGTGAAGGTTTCTGAATTAGTACAACCATCTCCTTCTTCTTCTATTCGTATGCGTTCCTATACCATTCATCCGATTGCGATGAAACTTTTGTCAATTGTTGTGCGCACACCTGCAAAGGTTTCTAAATTAATATTATATAACATACAAAGTTTGTTGTTTGTTTGTTCCATCCAATTGTGATTTTTTTTACTACATATTAATAACATTAACAACGTTTTCATATTTTGGATTCGATTTTAATTTAGTATTCTTTTGTTTGACCTTTACACCTATTACAATTATTTTCATGTTGCCATATTGTATTGCACAGATATTTTAATATTAAAAAAATAATTACCTCTTTTTTAAATATCTAAGATAAATATAACCACGAAGCGACCCTGTGCGAAGCCGGGTACTTCAGCTAGTTTTTAATAAAAACAGTATTCTTTATAAGAACACAGGTTCCTAAACATTTTTGAATCACAATCTCTTTTATGATATCTTGGTAACCAATGACACACCCCCTTTCCATATTTGCATGTCATACAAATCAATATTGAATTAAAATTTTATATATGGAATCATCACATTCAATATTACTTTGTTAGCGTTGCCCAATTAATTTTATCAATGTAACTCTTTACTATATACGTATTACAATATGACGAATCCAATTATACGTGCTAATAAACTGTTATACTCAGGAGCAGGGGCGGCTCTACCTTAGGGGTTCGTAGGGATCATCCCCACATATATATCATGTCAAAACTACACTATGATATTTTTATTATTGCAAATAATATTAATTTCATGATTAAATTAAATACTTTAAATAAACAAACAAATAAAATATATCGTCACTGTTCTGGCAGAAGACACTAATTCGAAAATATTACATATTGAGTTAGTTATACCAAAATGTTCCTTATTTCAAACTTTACCGTCTGGAAACCTTCTTAATAAATAAACAGTCTTTATTTTAAAGTCATCCTTTTTATGATTACTTAATAAACTCACATGATAGACCATTATTTCAAACATTTTAACAATTTCAAAGTCAAATTACTCAAAACTAGTATTCTCCAGTTAGTGTGTTCTGCCAGAAGAGACGATATTATTAAATACGCACCATTGCGCGGTGACATATTAAGAAAACTAGTAAGCGTCAATTTGTCGATTGCCGTTATCACTATGTCCTATTCCATTACCGCAGTACAAAACTCGTTCAACAAAGGATTCAAATGCATTGACGTTAGTATACGCATACTGGGGATGGATTAAAATAAATAACCCCGTGGTAAATTAATTACATTGTCGAATTAATGTTACATTTCAAAATAGTGATATTTATTCTGAAAAGGGTATTTAACATATAAAATTACCCACAATACCCATTAATAAAAATCATAAGTAGCTTAGTATATAAAGTTAAAGATAAAGTATCTAGGTATATTTAATAATTTTTGGCTAAACCCCACCACTTAAAAATTCGTAGAGCCACCACTGCTCAGGAGATCCAAATGCTGCATACGTATTTTCTTGATTCAGACATTTAGTTACACTTTCCTAGTCTATATTTTGATCATTGACGAATAATGATACATTGAACACAATATTATGTTTTGTTCATTGCATTTTTACTGATTTGATACTAAAATTATTTTTTCTCACCTTTTGTCGAATTCTCTGTATACACATTATTATTGTCAAGATAAAGCATAGATTTTTTTATTAATATATGGAATTAATATTATTTAGATGAACAGTCACGTAAACATTAACACAATATGTCAAAACAAGCCGTAAAATATGTAGGTTATAAAGAAATATAACCACAATCATTCATTCCAACGTACATAACATTATTTTTATTAATCATCTCCATCAAATGTTTTAATACAAAAGGTTAACATAATTTCATCTCAGAATGTACTCGTATCATTCTATATACTGAATATACATAATTTGGAAACATTTCATGCATATACACACTACATATAAATAAATAATGATGTAATCCGCGACGTCGGTTAGTAATTAAGGAATTAATTAATACCTGCCTTAATTTAATACACTGAAACCGATAGCCAACATTATAACGCAATTCGATAAGCATTTCATATAACAACTACTAGTTAAAATTGTTGTAATTAACTAAGATGCCCGTAGTTTAATTGGAAAAACACACTGGCGCGAATCTAGGAGATACAGGTTCAAGTTCTTTCTACAGAATGATTTTTTCTAGTGTGTATATGCATGAGATGTTTTCAAATTATGATTTCCATTACTTATAGTTGAAACTCTAGGCATTATAATGATAAATAAACGAATGTTACACAAGTATTATAGATTTTCTTACATATTATAAACAATATGTATATTCATAAATGGCGTCCCAGATAACTCATAATTGATATAAAATTGTAGATAAAACATTAATACGTTTTATTCGATTCATCAATAATAATTCATATATCTACTAACAAAATAATAAAATCTAGGACACTAGCTAGCCTATTGATTGAAGTAACATTTTGAGGTAGTAGTCTATTTTAGACATTATTAATATAACCTCCGTATTGGAAATATTAAACAAATCATAAGAAAACTAATAACTGAACAACAGGTAAGATATTATACGATTTCAAACTAGATTATTATGCTATACCTAGAGAGAAGCTTAATATGATTTGGTAAAAGTTTATGACAAGGGACTAAATCTAAAAAGAAAATGTCTACAATATATTATTTCATTATTGATCCATATATTTTTTTTCTTATTTCTAGACCTTTTATTATTTCCTTTATCAAGTGTACGTAACAGAGTGTCAGAAACAAAGACGTATTGACTAATACATACTTATTATGTGTATACAATGTGTACATGCACGAGTGTATGCATTGTTTTTATAATGTCTATCCTTGCTCTTCTTTGTGACACCTGATAAAAAAAAGTTAATGGATAATGTATTGTAAATATTTATGATAACCCGATTATTGAATAACCGGTTACTTGAGATGGTTTCCGGTTAATAAACTAACCAGATTTTTACCGGTTAAAATAAGAGAATGTGACAATATTTTTTTTTTTTTAAAAAAATATTTCACAAACCTATACTTACTTACCACATACAGAACAAAACTATTTAAAAAAAATACAACGCATTTTATTGTATACAATATACCAAAAAATGTTGCTTTGTCTTCCGTACTTCGAATGTTACAGTACCTACTAAAGTTTTTCTTCAATTCCTTAGTTCGCAGCAGGCTTGAGACTGGGTTACTTCGGCCTTATATAGAAACGTTGGTGGTGTGACCAGTTTTTAGTCAAATTGAGTTAAACAAAATGTCCGTCTGTATTTCTTATTAATCTGTTATATGGTATTGTACTATTATGCTCTAAAAATAATATATTATATTATGTAAATTTAAGTAGCGTGTTTGAGAAGATATTATTTCATTAAATATTTTTTTTATTCAATGAATAATTCACAAGATTTAAGAATGTAACATTCATTTTATTGAACTTACATAATTTTGAAAACAATTCTGAAAAAATATATAACCAATAGAAAATGTTACTAATGGCAATCGGTTTTTGTGTTTTAAATCACAGTATGTATTAATTACTTAAAAAGTTCAAGTAAATTACATCAATTGGAGTGATCCGTGACGTCGGTTAGTAATTTAAGTAATTAATACCTACTTCAATTTAAAATACAAAAGCCGATTGCCAATAGTAACTCAATTTGGAAAGCGCTTCAGAGAGTATTGTATAAACCATTAGTTAAAATTTGTCGCAATTAGATAGGATACTTATAGCACTGTCGTCGATGTGCGTGGGCGTGAATCCCGAGAGACGCAGATTCGATTCCTACTGGGTGTCGTATTTTTTTCAAAAATATTTTTATATATATTTTCTCAGAAGTGTTTTTGAAATTATGTATGTTAAATATTGTTTCATTCAAATACAGTGTAATCACTTCCCATACGATTTTAAATCGAGTCGAATTTTTCAATTTCGATTTTCTCAAAATATACTAGATTGGACATAAAAAATATTAACCCATCGGGATTTGAATAGGCGTTGACTTTTCCTTATTACAACGTTTTTCTTATCTCGTATTCTTCTTTGTCCGGTGGTTCTTTGTCCGGTACAAATCTTGCAATCGATTTTTAACTAACTTCCCGACTAGCTAGACATTTGAAACTTTTAGAATATATCAGAACACGAGGTCAATGCATTTTTTTAATACTTTTAGCCATCTTTGAGTAGAATTAAATTCATTTTCAGTTAATTCTGTTTTGTATGAAAAGTTGTTTCAACACCATTATCGGTTGCTAGGGGTCTGAGGTCCTAGCAACTAAATTATGAATATATACGTTCGTTACTATAGAAATCAATATGACATGTCAAGTACAAATTTTTTTGATCGTTTAAGCTAGTCAAGTGTATATGGTTCAAGAGAATTTAAAAACGTTGTATGTAAAAAGTTCTTTTTATCTTGTAATTATTTATATATTATTAAGAAGGTCGGAGAAAAAATTGTATTCTCAATTTAAATATTTGTTATTTTAGGTGAAATCGTCAAATTTCCTTCACCAGACAATAATCATAATGGTGTAAAAAAACCAGAGAGGCATATTTTTATTTTTTGTAGATTGGTACTTAGTGGTTATTTTTCGAGAACTTTTCAGTCATGATATTGACATAGAAGTAGGCGATAGCAATTATTTTCGCTCTTCAAAAACATGACAGTTGATTTGAAAATATAAATACGAAAAATAGCCGGATGAATAAATCAGACATGCGTAACTATTTCATATCTACTAGGTACGTTTTAATAGTACTATAAGTACCTATTATTAATTTATCCTAATATAACCTCTTCTCTAAGATACAATACAATACACTTTTTGGGGAGTGCGTCCGAATATTTTTTTTCTCTTAATTTTTCTATTGATTATCCAGACATCGATAATCTTGATTTTCGATTATTCGTTTTTTTTTTAACTGAAAATTAATATAATTTGTAAAAAGGGGTGAGTTTAAAAAAAAATTAAAAAGATTAATTCTGGGAGTACTCGTAAAATAGACGTTTTATTATAGTTTGTCGATTATTCGGATTTATCGTGCTCCAGATTATTCGCATCCCTAATTAGTCTGGATAATCGAGATTCTACTGTATCCTATGACACGTAATAATTACAGTACCCATCTTAGCTAGATAATATAACAAGCCGCAGGTATATAATATTATGAGTTATATCTGAGAACTAATGTATATTAAGTCCATAAATAACAGTTTTTCGAAAATACACTAAGATTTTCCAAGCCCTCGACGATAATGGACTAATGCTTTTTGGTTTTTGGAATTTTAAATTTGTGTTATGAATATGCTCAAAGCGTAATTCGGTTTTAAAATATATATTTATTTACTGTGTCCAAAAATCATGTCGCTTCTCTCAAAACATTGCAGCGAAGATAAGCTTGTCATTCGTTTTCAGCATGTCCTTTTTATTACATAATATGACCAATCCGAGGGCAGACCAGTAGTTTGACAGTCTGTACCTTGCCATACTCACATAAGACCTTACCAATATACGTTATATGAGGCGAGTATTTTCAAAGTGAACTTATTCCACTTCAACATTTTTTTGGCAAAAGCCAAAAAACTGTTTACGGTGTTGATGTTACATATTTTTTTTGTATTGGAATAAATTACGTTTGTAACTAATACTGATTTTGAAATTGATTTTTGTACTGTAGGTACAATTATTGGTAACAAAAATAAATTCAATGCATTATTAATTCAATTTAGTTGACACGTACACATTCACATATTTTATAAATTCCTAATGAATACGATCTAAATTATTATACGAAATATAACCATAAATATTGGTGGTTTATTTTAGCTGCTTATATGGAATACTCACAATCGGTTTCAGGTAAACTAGAAGCCTACAAATGTAATGTTTAGGAAATACTTAGAAACATCTATGTACGATGTTATTTTCGACCAAATATTAATACGATTGGTTATTTTTCTATCGATTTGGGTCAAATGTATTGACCACAATTTATATCGAATGTCTACTCGTATCTTCTCTTTAATGAGCTCCCAGAGGGTGAATGATTGACTCCTTACAGACGTTAAATATAAAAACATAACGGAAAATTGAATATCACAGGCACGCCCTATTTTAACAAGACACATAAACATTAAGGAAAATCTATTCTGTTCGCTGTTTTGTCTACAAAAACAATCATTTAGATTGAGTAGCAATAATGAGAAGTCGTAAGTATTGTTGCTTTTACGATCTGCTTATTAATTTGTTACCAGTATATATATATATAAATAATAGTTATTAAAACAACCATACTATAAGCGTTCTTAAATCGCTGTTCAGTGTTGTAATAATTACATTCTCACCGTATTCCATGTACTTAATATTAAATATGATACGTTTACACAATTTTCATTCCAAGTAAAGCATAATATGACAATTTTTAACTGCGTGAAAATGTAAAAGATTTTTTACGAGGGTTGTTTGCTGTCTATTCGACTTTCGATTCACTTGACGCCATTCCAATTAGGTAAACATACTTACTAATCGATAAAAATTATTATTTTGCAGGTACTCAAAGCTTTAACCTTTGCTCCACGGTGGGTGTCGTATTTATTATTATCTTAAATATTGCATTTCTTTTAATTTTAACGTATTGAACATTTACTGTATTTCAAATAAAAGCATTTTAAAATCTTAAATGTATGTATAGTCAATATTCTACGTAAATCCAGTGAATTACTATCAGGGGTGGTTTGTTACGTCATTGAAGGGGATGATTTAATAATAGGAAGACAGTATGTCTCCAACGAATAGTCTCGTCAAACCAGCAGGGCTACTTGTACAAATTGCCTTCTTGATCTTTAGACGTAATATACTGTATTATACATTTTACTTATGAACCACACTGTTGCAGTGAAAGTGATTTTTTTTATCTTACACTTCAATAGAGTAAACATTAGCATTAGTTTGCAGGAACAATATTTTTATATTTACTATCTATCTCAGGACCAAATTTTTAAACAAAATCTATTAATATAGTCATCTCATTAATCTTTAATTAACTATTTTTTTTTATTCAACGAATAAATTTCATATGATTTTTGAATTGATTATTGAACATACTAAGTTACAACAAAAAAAACTTGGAGTGATCCTTGACGTCGGTTAGTAATTAAACGAATACCTGCTTTGACTTAAAATACAAAAGCCGATCGCCAATAATAGCTCAATTTGGAAAGCACTTCAGTGAATATTAAAAGCCATTAGTTAAAATTTGTCGCAATTAAGTATGACTCCTTTAGCATAGTTGTCTATGTGCATGTGTTCGATACCCGAGAGATGCATGTTCAATTCCTGCGGAGTTACATTTTTCAAAAAGATTTTTTCTGTTGGTTATAATATATTTTCTCAGAAGTGTTTTCAAAATTATGTATATCGTTAATCATTTAGCACGTAAAATCTTAGCTTTTAAATCAAGAAAATTATACCTAATATTATATCAAGCCGTATAAGACTTCTAGGAATAATTTTTCCTTTAAAAATGAATACTGAATAATATCGCCGACAGTACAGCTGATAAAAGTTAAGGATTACATTAGCTACAAGTCATTTCGAAATTGCAGATTCATTGTAGATTTGAATTTTTGTGACTTGAGATTTATTTACATTACATTGAGATTAAAACTCTATAGTGCAGAAATTTACCTTGCTACATGAAGGTTTTTAAATAAAATATTTTCATCGACAGTTGTATTATTGACATCAGTTAACATCATATTAGCAATACATTTAGTGCTCTCTTAGGAAATATTTAATGGGTAATAACATACAAAGGCTTTGGCGCCAGATAAGTGAATATAAAATATGAAATAAAACATAAGTAATACTAAAACATATATTACAAGCGAGTGTTTAGGATTACAGGGGCATATTTACAATAACACGGTTTTAAGATAAACTCAAATAGAGATTTAGCTACAATAAAATTCATGAAATAAACCACACTTTACTCAACTATATCATTATAATATAGAGCTTTGTGTCACCAATAAATATGATTACGGCATTATCGAAACCGGGGCTAACTCAAAACATGCGTTTTTGTAGTGATCTGTGATCCTCAAACACCATCGATAAATACTAATTAATTCTATTGTTATGTAATACCATGCTTTTTTGGAAAAAATTTTGTTGATTAAAAATTATTAAGTATATTAATTAATGATGGCGTGTAGCTCTAGGTCATATGTGGGCATATCTGCAAACATAAAATATGCTCACCTGTTAAAACAATGTCCCGACAGTGAGGAAAATATTGATTTTAACGCTTGTTGAAAAATCTGATAATTAAGTATTTTAAAATAAAATAACAACATAAACATATTAATACCATCAACCGAGGGTACTTGATGGAATTTGTATATAACTTCTAATTCTAATGGATTTAAGTTTTGTACTATTGCATTTGAGTCGTTTTTTGTGACCCAGGATTCGCCTTTTTTAACAACATAAACCGTTCAAATTTCAGTTTAAAATAATAATTATTCCTGGAATTATTACGCTAGTTACCTTAAGGGCAGGCACACTGTTTTTTTTTTATTTTAGACTCACTGATTATTGATTAATTTGGAAGGATCTATGTTTGTGTTGTCTCTTTATCCACTTGAATCTATAATATCTCGAAAATACCTATCCGTTATCTTGTTATCCAGAGATTTGCTGCTAAATTATAAATATAACAATAATTAAATGACACAACAGTGACATAACATAACTTTTTCACATTAATTGAGTGTTACAATATTTTCAGCAGTTTTTTTTTACAAATTGTTGTTTATTTTCATGTCATTTTGATGAATTAATTGACTAAATAACTTCCCTCCCTAATGAAATTATAACGAACGCTTTAGTCTGCCCTGAATGAAACAAGCACCTACCTCACTTCGTGACGTATAGGTACTTACTACTAACCATAATAGCATATCATTTATTACTATCACCTTTAAGTTTTCCATTACATTTTCATCGTTAAAACATCAAAGCAGTATCATCCATCATTAGTAGGTAATTTAATACATCCCTCGTCTGTGTAAACTGGACTAGGCAGTTTTTTATTACCCCGGGTTATCCACGGTCAATTGAGTATAAAATAAAAATATAAATGGAACGATGACGTCTATAATATGTTCTATGAAATATTACTTAGCAACGATAAAATTGAAAGTTATTTTTAATACTTGTATGAACGTGTCTAATGGAAAACTTAACACAATCTACTAACAATCTCTGTTAATAGAATGTACGGTTTAACATTTATAATTCTATATTATTTCCTACTATAAAATGAACCATATAATGCATTTTTCTATATACAATAAAAGAGATAGATTTTCTACTCTTTCGTCACAATATGAATCTGTACGATTAACAATATTCATTAAAAATACATCAAACATTATAATATCTGCATTGGAAGAATCTTACATGCTTACCCTCTATAACTCTTCATCATCAGCTTCAAATATGGGGCAAACACAAGGTTAAAGCCATTGCTCCTCCAGCGCGACGTCCAACTTACCTTTCTATTATATCTTGTGATTTCTCGACTTCTTTCATTTCTCTTATCGAGATTGGTTTTTTGATTTCTCGAGAATTCTCAAAATTCTCAAAAAAAACTGTTTTTGAAGATTTTTTTCTTTTTCTATTCCAGAAATTCGATTCAGAATCAAGAGCTTTTTTGTTTTGTTTTTTTTTCCTTTTCTAAAAAAAATACCGACGACGTTTTAAAATTCTAGTTACAGTCGGCAGTTTAGCCTGGTAACAATTTCTCAGGTACCTCTAGAATCCAATTTTTCGAAATTTTCCAAAATTTCGAGATTTTCTATTATTTCTCGAGAGTTCTCGATCACAACCTCTACTTTCCATGTGTACCGTGTAACATCATCTTAGTTTTAGAGCAAGGAAGAACCGTTTATCAATATTTTTTTACATTATCACATTCCTCATTGCTGCCTTCATTATATTATCAACATTTTAAAATATATTTTTTGGGGGCTCAATAAATTCAAGTGTAAATCTGAGCATGCTGATAGCCCAACAGCTGATACACATTTCTGGACATTCCCAGAAGAGAATTCCCAGTAAGACTGATAAGCATCCTGGAATTTACAGCTACAGATACATATATACCGATCAACAGGTCCAAGCTTAAAGACCTCATGTGGTCGTACTATCTACTACAGGATATCTTTACTCCTCGTCAACCCACAATTTCTTCACTGAGTATTAGTTTCTTTAAATTATAATTATATATTTTGGATATGTAGCAAAAGAACTGAAAAACCTTCTGAATTTACATATACATTTTCGAAAGCCTATATTTCGCATTTTAATTACGGAGAATTAGCCTTTTTCGCTTTCCAAAAATAAAATATACGAATATACTTAGCAAACGATTGAATATATTATGTGAAGTTAACATAAAACAGACAAGAGATAGACTTTAGTCAAAAATATTTCTTTAATTGAAATTAAGCTCTAGAGTCCAGAGGAAAATAAAAGTTCTTTTATCGATTTCTGACATGCAAAAAGTTCATTCTCTGCGAAACGTATATTACTATAAATTCTTGAGTTATCGAAATAAAAGTCGACGTCAATTCACTTTTTGTCTGAGCGGTGTTTAATTATTACCTACACGAATAGCTTGATATCATACAATTCACACAAGTTGAGTTACGTAGTAGGTACACGGAAACTATTTAATTTTTAATTTAAGAACCTCATTGACTAATATTTTCTTGTAAATCCAACTGTTTGTTATCTCAACCCAAGATGCAGAACTAGCATAGAATAGCACTGGTGATTCCAATTAGACGGCCAATCATGGCCCCCACAAGGGGGGGGGGCTGACAGGGCTTTAACCTGGGGGCCCGGGCTCTGGGGGGGCCGGCGTGGCGCGTCTACCTTATAAGTGATAAACAGTAATCACAAATTTGCTCTAATGGTAAAAAAATCGCATGCGGCGCAATTTTACTTAAAGAATATTGTATAACATTTTAAAATATGTAATTATGTGATGCAAATTTTGATTATTGTGTCTCGATATTCGAAAACTTTATAAAATAAAAATACACTGAATACCCCATTTTAACTGGAACACCATTTGAAAAACGTTTCTGTCATGCGCCACACTGCTTTTAACCCTAGCAATAGGTAGGGGGACCTGACAAAGATCCCGGCCTGGGGGCCCGTTTCAGGATGTGGGGGCCATGCGGCCAATAACTGCGCTCAACAAAGTCGCTTCGCTTTGGGAATTGATATATTCCAGCTGCGTGAGAATGAGTTGAAATGGACGTTGTTTTATAAACTCACCTCGGTGTAATTATTTTATCTACACCTTATTCTGTTCCTTTTGTTTTTATTTTAAATACGTTTGTATTATCTTTAATACATTTACTTATTTTCCTAATATTTGTTACAAGTTTGTAGTATACTTACTCGTAATATAATAATAATATATTGTGTTGTGATATAGGTGAAAAATTATAATGTTTTACATATTTTTCGGGCTTCGTTTGTATTGTCTTATGCCGTATGGAAAATATTATGCTAGTTATTCTCAAAAACAACAACTATATAAATAAATAATACAACAGAGAGAGCTAACGTTATACAATAATAAATATGAAGGTATTATATTGAAAAAAGACTATGCCAAACAGTATTTTTTTTAAATTATTTAGTAGATATGTGACTAAAACACCAAGCTTGTGTGCCTTCAATATTGCAAGTTGTACTACACGCAAAATAGACTTTACACTACAGAGTAAATAAAGTAAGTCATAATTCATTGACTGAGCACTCAGTAAGAAGTGAGTGGAAGAATACTACTGTCAAACACACCCTCTTTCATTAATTTCACTTTCTGGATTGTAACTGGACTGAACAATAATTACAATCAAACATGTTTGTGTTGAGATATCATAATATACTGTGTCATAACTGTCGACTTTAAATTCAAAATTATATTTCAAAATTCATATTACACAATTTTACGTAAGTCTGTCAAAGTAAGTATATAAAAAATTGAATAATAATCAAAATCATGGATATTTTTCATTTCATAGTAATTATTAAAGGTATATTTAATATTCTAGTTTATTCGCTAAATTTATTTGTTACAATTCTGTGAAATAACATTTATTAATAACTAACCGACGCAATTCATGCGTAAACATCACTTTCACTTTAATATTTTATCCATACATGTGAAAGCAATACATATATATCACGTTGCCCTTATATACATATAATATGTAGTATATTATAATATAATATTAACGTATTTATTTCGCTAGATTATTCGTATTACTTCCGTATAAAATACATTCTTATTAGCAAGCAAAATTGTACAGTAAGTACCATAAATATTTGCATGTTAAATTCTTAGACTATCTTTTCTTGACTTTCATATTATGTACTTTTATTATCACTTAGGCTTGCTGACTTTCTTTAAAACATTACCAGGACATGATCCATGTTGCATGCCGAATTATTTAAAACTGGACTATTCGAGGGCACATCGTTATTAATTATAAAATTTAACTAAATTTCATATCTCTAGTAATTATTTTATTGTCTCAATTTTGTAAAGTGATAAAAATAACCGGTACAGTTTGAAACACATTTTGAAAATACCCGATATACTGGATTATTTGTTAGTTTGGGTTAGGTTATGTTAGGTTAGGTTTGGTTACGTTAACCTAACAAATAATCCAGTATATCGGCTATTTTTCAAAATGTGTTTGCCGCTGTATTCCTCATAACCGAACTGTACCAAATAACCTCATTCTCATTTCCTCACCTACTAAGTTAATTAAAATAAAGTGAGTACATTTTGATTTATTATATAGGCGCATTACCTACTAATAAATTACAACTTTCGCACATAGCTCAAGCCTCCACACAGTGTTAATTATTATATTAAACGATATTTTACAAGACATAGTTTTTAATAATTATTCAAATCCACTGGGTTCGATTGAAAAACTAAGTGTGTAATTTAGAATACATTATAATTAGAAACCATTCATTTAATTCTATCCCAATGGTAAATTACTCCAACAAAGAAATTCTTTAAACCTATTATTTCATTTTATTGAAATCAAAAACTTTCAACGATATAAACTCGTATAGACGCACAAAGCTTTTCAAAAGTTTATAAAAATTTCAACACCATACCAAACTTGTATCCATTAAAATGAATGCATTTGATACTTATTTATTTTTTGCCAGTACTGGTGCTTTGTTGCAAGTATACCGTAATTGCTTACCTTAAAGTTTCTCTGTGTAATGTACCAATAGCGAAGACTTCATACTGGGCGAAAAAGAATTTAATTTTCCAACGACTTCTGTCGTATATTATGTAGGAATGTATTATAAATATATACAGATTACAGAACAATCTGTCAAAGGTTTAAAAAATGTGACAGCGCGGCATCCGTCTTTAAAGTATTTATCGGATTATTCGTCGAGCAATGCTGATGATTTTTGTATGGACTTTACGTCCCGTGACCTCAGTATGTCTATCGCATTGTATGCAATATGGTAGGCTCCGATCGCCAAGCCTAAACTCTTTGCGCATAATATTATTGTCTATGACTGCAGTTTTGTTCAAAATAATGAATAATTAGATATTTAAAAAAAAATATTTCTATGGCATTTAATCTCATATAAATAAATATAGATTGTTTTATTATAGTAATAGTATTTCATCAAATGAAAGAATTAACACAAATCATAGAAACAAAAAAATTAACCTGGAGAATTTTTTTTCCAGTCTTTTATATACGAATATTATATTTTTAGTTAAAAAACCATGATTTTTAAATTTAATTTAGTAGGCAAATATAATTTATCTATACTTCTGATCTCGTTAATTAAGATTTGTCGTGTACCTACAAATACCTAATGATAAAAATAATATGTAAGGCTACTTGCACCTAACAACAACTTACAAGTGTGATGGGTAGTGTAGATAGTGGATGTGGTCATGAAAAATGAATGCTGTAAAATTCTCCGACAGCAACTGGGCGCGGTCTTGTGTAGGTGTGCTTCATGGTATCGCATATTCCTCGTATACATTCTTTTTAACGAAGTAACACGTGTATCTACCGTTCGTTTTCTCGCCGATTGCCTTACCGCTCCAATTAGTGTCCATGCAGTGAACACTTGGCCTACGACCTGTCATACCCTCAAGTGGTTGTTGTATACGAGCAGTCTGAAGGACAGTGACGTCCCTAGACAAAATGCCGCCCCATTTTTTTAAACAGTATTTTTTATCATTCTTTCATGACTCAAATATTTAAGAAATGTCTTATATTACCTACATTACATTACCAACAAAATATAATTACCACTAAATCTAATTTTATTTAAATGCCATCTCTATTTTAATGAATAGACAATATTGCGAGTCCACAGTTTCAGATACATTTAAACATACACATAACAACTTCCAAAACTCGTGAGTGACTGGCAAAAATATTGTTGGATAAATTTTAAATTAGGTTAAGTATGTACCTACCAATAATTAAAATATAATTCGCAAATCTGCACGTGTCATTGTTGGCCATCAAGGATGTCACGTCCAAGGATAACGGAAGTAAACTAGACATCGCGAACCCGACAAAAAATACAGTCCTGTTAAACCTTTATACATTATTAATACATTTTGTTTCCAACTAGTGAACTGAATTTTTCAATGGAAAGATATTTCCGTTATTACTAAGTTTGGGTGGCTATTTCTACATATTATAGATACCTAATGATTCTCCCCGATTTGCTGCCCTTCGAACAACTGCCGGCCCCAAGCGACGCTCAATCTGCCTACCCCCACGGGACGTCACTGCTGAAGGATTATAAATAATACAGTTCATATATTTGTATAAGTACTGATTTAATCAGAAACTAACAATTTTATTGAATATTTATAATGTATTTTCAATAATAGTATTTCAGATGTAAACATTCTAAATCCCGGGATTATCAAATCGAACGGGATTGTAAACCCTAATACCATATTATACATTGAAACTCAACGAATCACATTTTTATTACGACGTGACGTGTTATGATCAATTCGCCCGGTTATACATGTTTTTTTCTGGCAAATGTAAAACATTTATTCGACCTCAATGTATCTTTATCACACCTGTCTGAAAGACGTTTACGTGACGTGAGACAGGAAGTACTTAGCCATGAACAAAATTAAGTTCGTTTTATTTTCGCTTTTCGTGACTCCATTTACAATCGTACGTTAAGTACTCCCCCAAATGATGTGAGTCTTGAAATATACAGGCGAATATTTTTAAGAACGTAGGTTATTATATTACATGTGCGTACATTTTCAGAAGCTTATTCAAAAAATATTAACTACCTAGTCATTGCAAAGTTGAAAAAATTTAACTATCACTACGACATTATAAAACAATAACACTGTTTTCATAATTTTGTTTCACGCTAAAATAGTACAGTTTGGAGTATTCTGAAAGATTTTGTATTTTTTATTCGTTCGTAGCCCTCGTACTCCAGTGCGTAAGACGCTGGCTTTTCATCCGGGGCTACGGGTTTGATTATCGGTGAGGTCACAATATAGTTATGTGATTTTTTCAAAGCTTGGGTGATTGTGATTGTGATAAACGACTGTTTCACTACACTACTTTCATAAGGCCTCGTGGCCTGTTGTAGCGTTAAAAAGTAAATAATATAAAATTCATGAATATGCTTAAATGTAAGTATCATATTTAGATACATTATATTACGTTCTTTAATATTTTATACATATTGTTCAAATTTTAAATGCTTAAATATTATTTAATATGTTTTTATGGCTAATATAATTAATTTGGCATTTGCCGTGATCAAGTGGTAGAATATTCGCTTAAGTCGCTGGTTTGAATCCTGCGTTTAGATTTTTTTTTATGTGTGTTTGGATATAAAGCATGAGGCCAAAAAATATTTATATGCAACGAAATCGCCAAAAAACTGTACCTAAGTAACTAACCAAATCATCACGTCAATACAGGCCGCCATTTTATTTGCTTTGTAATTGTTACTAAATGTTGTAATAGAAAGCATCCATATTATAATTCCCTCAAGGTATACAGAAGTAGTTTAATTTAATTATTTCGATTTGTATTTCTTATTTTTTTAATATTACATTTAAAATACACAATGAGATCTAATGTATTTAATGTTACAAGAACTAAAATAATTATTACTTTAAAATATAAGCCTGACTACAGTTATTTAGCTTATTATTTTGTTGTTTATTGTTCTTCTAAATAATTACTTCTAAAAATGACTTTTGTGGGAGTTTCTAAAATTATTATATCCGTTATAATATGAGTTGTTCATTTTACAGAAGGTACTTCTCATTTATTTAGGCTTGGATAAATATTGTAATATTTCGTGGGTTTATTAAAATATCAGTGTATAAATCAGAGAACTGACTTTGATAGTATTCTTCCAGAGCTTTTTGATGCTAAAAATTTCTCCCATTTAGAACTTTTCAGAAATATAAAAAATAAACTCTTGTGTTTCTTTTTTACTTGATAAATGAGTTCAAAGGTCGTGAAAAGCGGTAAACTTTTACTTTTAGAGCTGAAATAAAATTGCGAATATAAACGTTCACAGGAAGTTATATAAGAGAATTGAACGGTATCTGTATTACTTTCACACCTTCGTTAGATAACGAGATATCTTTAAAAAATATTACAGAGTTATTCATCCACATACTTTAATGATGCTCGGGATAAGTTATGTTCGCTTAGAGCAGGGATTTCCAACCAGGGTTTCGCGAAAATTCTTTGAAGCTTGCAAAAATAGTAGTACTTCTAAGTAATAAAGTAAAAAAAATATTTAACATGCTTACATAATCCATAAAACAGCTGATTAGCTTGATTATATTATATCGCGTCATTTTTCAGTTTTGAATTAGCTAGACTTTTATTTGGAAAGGGAAATATTTTTATAGGAACAAGGAATACAAATTAAGGAATCGTGTACATAAAAAAATGTTAATCATCATTTATTAAATTATTTTTAAATATGATTAGTCGTACTGTATCAAAATTTAGTAACCAGCTTGAGAAAAACGTCTAGTAAAAACGGTTAAAAATTAGTAGTAAAAACAGTAGTAACATAACATTTGTTTTATTACATGCTGACATCGCAATGACGGCATGACTAATAAAATTGTAGGTTATTTGACGTTTCATTACATTTTCTTGGGTTCGGCTGTATCCGCGAGCACAAACATACCCGAATTTGACCAACATTTCTACCAATCTAAATTTTCACCATATTACGAATTTACAAATTATTGTAGATACCGATTAGTTTTTTTCTTCAATTTTTTACTATTTCCAAGTGTGTCCAACATGTCACCCAAAATAATAATAACGATAAACGACAGTAGGTACAGCAGTCAGTCACGTGGAATGATCGATAATTATCATAATTTACATGACCATAAATTATTTTAATCGATATTTAATGAGGTTACCAGCAACTTGTTGCCAATGTGGACACCGCTTAATACACCACCATGCAACAAAAATGCACGAACGTAAGAATTTAGGCAATCGTCAATACTTATAACATTTCAAATAATCCTTTTTTTATGTATAAACTAAACTCTAAACTAAGACTAAACAATACTAAATATATATATATATATTTAGTATTGTTTTTGCTATAAAGTTTTAATTCAAATAAAGAAAAAAATGCTCTGAAATACGTTTTGCCACGTTCACAAACTTGGCCGACTGCATAACTACACGATAACATTATAATTGTATATATTTCAATTAACAATATTTCAACGATTTAATTCATCAAAAAATCGAAAAAACCAAATAGCAAGGTACTCGTACCTACCAATCACAAAAATATACCTTAATATTTTTTAAAAGATTCATATTTTGTTTTATTCATTAGACATTGTATATGGGAAAGAGAGTTTGTTTTTTCACTTCAGAGATGTTTCTACTCATTTTTTATTACGCATAAGTATTGTGTGCTTTATTAAAATTTTACCATTCAAACACTAGCTTAAACCATTCCAAAGGTTGTGTGAATCATTATGCATATATAACTATTTTCAATTGCGAGAAAAACATTTTTATTTTGCCTCAAGTTGGAAAATTCATTTTGCCACGAAGACGTCGGACAAAGTTTTTCCTAACAAAACTTCTTTCATTTTCCACTACTTGCGAACAATGAATTTTTTGAGGAATTTTTATAGAGTTTATCATTTTATATTACATGTTTGATGGCTGCAGAAAATTTCTCGGTTTACTTAACTAGTAAGCACCTACTTAAATGCAGTGGCGTACTTTGAACATTATAATATGCATTTGATATTACCCACCAAATTAAAATGTTCTTGTACTTCATTAATGATATTGGTAGCCATAATAATATTTATTTAGATATTTTTCTAATTAATAAGCCTAGGAAGTAACAGACGTAAGTACTTACTATATTTTATCGAATACGAGCGTTTGTATCCTGCTTTGCTTTGGTATTTTCTTTGGTGTTTGTGTATATTCATATTACTTTTCGAAAATCAAAATAATGAATGTATTCTTAGTTCTCTTGCCCAGAGTATCAAGACTGTATAGGTTCTTATAATGCAATTGCTCGATTTGATTCCATTGATTAGACAATCTTTTTTGAAATTATTGTCATGAATATTATATTATTATCAATTTCTCAAATGCCGTACTAGAAAAACGTCTTTCATTCGTTAAGTATTTAACTTTTCTAGTTTCTTTGTTACTCAAATGATGTACATTAATATATTCTTATATCAATATTCTAAGCTTTTATTTTTGGTCAGTCTGCTTTAGATGAAATCACACCATCGAGATGAGTCAACCTTTTTGCAACAAGCAGTGTTATATATTATACATAGATACTTTTTATTAGGCTTACTTGCCTATTTTCTGATTCAAATCGTAACGTTTGCATATTTTATCGCACATTTCATTCATCTGCGTTTCACCCAGATGTCCGTCATCCTGTTGTCGACATTTAGTGGCATTGAATCGTCCCACTCTCGTATACAGAGTGGAAGAGAGTGAATGAAATAATTATGTTCATGATGATAATCGACCGTTCGTTGTAATTGAAATTAATATTAATAATGAATATTGTACTTATTGATTTACCATGATCAGTAAAGCCCGTATCTATACCACTCTTGTCAATACCTAGTTCTCGCCGAGCAACATACCCAGCTAATTTCCATTCTATCAACTTGGGGACCTGATTCACAACGCGTTTGCCTCCGAATTCATTAATTTCTTGTCCCTGATAACTATCTTCAAAATCAGGAGCGCATCCGTTTTTTATTCTCCCAAGATGCAGAAGTAACCTGCCAATCGTGATGCCAAACTGGAACGGCAATAACCCTGTCAAACGAAATCGAGGATGAGTAAAGTTTATATGGACCTTTTTATAATTTATGAAAATTAGTCTACTTGGCTCATTCAGCGTACTTCCGTGTAGGTACTTTAAAATTGAAGTCATGTTGTGAACGTCTTGAATTTTTAATTTGTAAAGTTTATGTTAAATAAATAAATTTAAATTTAAATCCACAAAAAAAATATTTTTGTGTGGTTAAAACGTTGATAATTAAAATAGGTATACAAATAAATACAGATATTTTAAGAAATAGCAATGATGAACAGATTAATTCTAATAATTTACAGATTTCGTAATCATAAGCAGTTACGTTATATGTAGTGATGATGTATTTTTATACACTGAAAAGATGGCGCCGTCACTGTTCACATTTTTTGTATAATAACTGAACCAAACAAATAACTATACAAAATAATGTAAAGTACTAAATCTACTGGGAAATTCATAAATTTGAAGGCAAAAGGCTTCTTACTTTTCTTTTGTCAGTCGTATGGTTACGTTATAAAGAGTTTTATGAAGTGTTACTATGCAAAAAATCATTATTTATCACCCTAGCAACTGAACTAGCAAATTCATGCAATTCACATGAGAATAAACCGTTTCAAGTTTTTAAAAATATGTTTTTCTAACCATTTTACTATGTACCTTTCAGTTAAAATATTAATAATCGGATTATTTGTTTTCTTCATTTCAATGTTTGTTATTAATATTAGTCATTTTTCTTGCTATAAAAATCATTGAGAATTCTCGTCTAGTAATTTTTGGCAGAAATTTAATTCAGCCGTATATATTTTTCATCGATAATCACTTTGACAAATACTAGCACCTGAACGATTTATGACATACATAATTATATTTTTGATAATAATTTTGGTGGGCTACCTATGAACATACTTTCATTATCTTCTAGCTAGGTATACTGAATGATACTGGTACTAAAATTTTAATCTGATGTTTCTTATTACTAGTTGTCGGAGTAAAGAAGGATCCGGCAAAAATAATACCAAATTTATAATATGTCAAAGTAATGTTCCATTGTCTAAGTTAATCTTATAAAAATTCATTGTTTTAAAACAAATGCGGTATCTCAAATACGTTTACTGCAGTAAATTCTAATAAAAAAGTCATTCAACTTAAACACTTGCCATTTGTAATTTGGCTTGACGATTTCGGTCATTTCTCTTCGTACAAGTTCTTTTGTACAAACTACACGTATCTGTAAATATCATGGTTATGACGTGAGTTGGTTTATTAAGATGGTTTTTCACGAAAAATGGTCTCTCAATATAGGACCATACATTCTGTCACAACACCACCGCAGATAATATAACCAATAAATATATTTCGAAAGCTCTTTGTATTGTGTACTTAATGCAACCATCGTTCAAATTAAGCTTACATGCTATATTATTAAGTATAAGTATGTAAATTTTACGTTATCTTCAAACCCAAGAATCCAATTAATGCTACATTTGATGCAAAAATCCTAGGGATTAGGCAATGAAAATAGAAATAGTAAAAGTTTAACAATTCAACAATTAATGGTAAGTGAATTTTGAGCTTTTTGTTTCAAAGTAACCATTGCCATTCTGGGCCGAAATTTTAGATAACAACTCAGTATAATAAAATGCTTATATTCAGTTGAAAGGTTTTTTTTGAATAAACGAGTCCAAAGCATTTAACGAGCATTGGTTGCTTATTATTCTCTTGCCTCATTATTTAGGGATGGAAATTGAGGGGAAGATAATTCAGCTATGTATGCAATAATATTTTTGTTGAAAAAACAACACACCGGGTGTCGAATAAGAACGCACCCAGCGCAATCCGCTTAATCATGTCATACAATATAACGGTTGAATAAGAACCGGCTTTTTCAACTACTCTAAGACGAATTTTCCGCTAATTAATCAAGTTTACTTAGCTGAGAAAAGCCTACAGTTGAATAATTATCGATTATAATTGCAATTATTAGTATCGTGGCACATAACTTTGTTGCCTAAAAATGAATAAATAAATTCCAAAAATTCCTCGACTTGGTTGAATCCTAAATAAAGTGTAGCACGTCCTATCCGAGCAAATAATTCTTATTTATTTGTACGACCATTACTAAGTTCTACTACGCTCCTTTGTTTCGGGATATAAAAGTACCATAGGCTTTCCTTTGTAATCCAGCCCATATATTTTCAAACGAAATGAAATCTGAAGAATTTTATGGAGACATCTTGGAGGAGATTTGCGTACTATTTTTGGCATTATTTCTTCCTTACAATAAAGCATAAAATATACAGATAGTACATAATATGTTTATTACACCTCGGATTTGTTGTTGAATAAATGCGTTATTACTATTTTTATTCCAGTATTCCTGGAACATAAATTATTAGAATCTTTCTACAGTTTCTTAAGAGCTCTTTTGATGAATAGTCATCTAGAACAGTACTTCTTAAACTGGGGGACTGGGGGGCGTGGTCCCTTAGGGGGCCCTGGAGCACCTGCCAGGGAGCCGCGACATATTTCAGTATTTGAAAAATAACATCATAAAAACGCCTCATAAAATCACCGGACGATAATATTTCCCAAACTTAGATGAAGACCAAAGGACAATTGGATAAGAACACCATTAAATTTGCTTAATCCTTAAAATATGATTATACAACGTGGGTAGCTACTGGTATTATTGGTAATAGAAAATAAACACAGGTTGTGTTTTTCAACGGAGACTTTGGAGCAAACCCTGCGAATTAACATTTCAAACATTGTACCGAATATTGATGTATAAGCCCCTCTCATTAAACTGTTTTTATTTTTTTAATAAAAATGTACCTATAATAATAATTAATGGTAGTAAAGTACTATTGGTCACTAAAGACTAGAATTTTTGGGGAGGGGAGCCTCGGGGGCCGTGGTATGAAAAAGTTTGAGAAGCACTGATCTAGAAGCAAAAGTTACATACTTATTAAGGGATTGAAAAAAAAACAGATATTTTTTTAAATAAAATACCTAAGTCTTTTAAATTGTAAATATAAAATGATCTGAGTATATATTATTATTAAGACGACAATAGATTGGCATTTATATTTTGAAAAAAAAATGTCTATAATAATCTAAATAAATATGTGCCAAAAGAAGATTTGAGTTTTACACAATATTGTATAATATCCTAGCTCTCGATGATAAACATATTCCAGATGGGGTAAGAATATAAGCTAAGTGACTGAAAAAAATCTATTCATACAACTATAATTTAATGTGAGTACAAAATTTGTTTTGAACGTCTTATATTTTATTTCATTGTTACCAAATAAGATTCAAAAGACAATCATATTAACCAGTGACGTCCCTAGACAAAATGCCGCCCCATTTTTTTATACAGTATTTTTTATCATCCTTTCATGTCTCCAATATCTAAGAAATGTGCTGTATGTTGTATGGATACATTACTGACAAAATATACACTTTCCACTGAAATATACATAATTAAATTTAGATATAAAAAGCGAATTTACCAGAGTCTGAGGTTCTACTTGGTTGATATATCTGACACATTTGGTTTGTACCATTTAGCCATAAACAGATTTATTATTTTCACACCATTTTACTAAACTATTAATTATTGTACAACATGCCTACCCCCACGGGACGTCACTGATATTAACTTTCCACCGCATCTGGTGTTATGTTCTAGTTGCTTAATGATAGCTGCTTGTGGTGCCTAAAAACGCCAGACTATTTTGAAAGTTAGATCGCTATTCAAAATCCTAGATCTGGCAATGGAAAACGTGAATTTGGCAACTCTGCTTCTAATGTATTTTGTGATATTTACTAATTCGGTGACGTTGATTAAACTCGCCTCTTTCCTCGTTCAACCATATTTTTAAATTTACTTAGCTTTTTTTTTTTTTTTAATATTTGCCTCTTTAGAGATTTTTAATTTCAATTACCCTTACGTCGTCGCCCATATCCTTCCTTGTGAGTGAAAAAAGTAATATATTATAATACATATATTTTCATGTGATGTTTTTTTGTAACACTATTTGTATCATATACCTGTAAAATATGAAATAATATTCAAAACAATAATTTTAATGGACTAATAAACATACAGTAGTTATTCAAGCAAGGATTGAAACATTTTAAATTCGTGATACTATAATAGTTAGGCACATACTTAATAGTTATTTAAAACATCAACTGTTGATTCTAGAGGCATTTTAATGATTATCGACTTAGATAACAGATACTTAATAATGTCCTTCAAAAGACATGACCTTTAAAGGACATCACGTGACATTTATACCGAAAACAATAATCAATAAACAATTATTCCATCCTAGCCTGCTTTTTCAACACACCCATCTTTATTTCTTCCTTTCAATTTCTCGCAATACTAAAATTGATTAACAAAAGATAATCGCTTCAGGAATTCTTAAACTGCTCAATATAATATATACACTTACCTTGTTATAACTAACAAGTCATAGTATAAATCAGTAGCAAATAATGCCTGTTGATCAGAGGTAAAAGATTATGTTATGTTATGAGGTTATGACAAACCAAAATAATAACAATACACACTTAGAAAGCAATCGATGTCTTATAATAATATATCTTCAGTACATTATTGTAATGCAAAGTAACGCGTAAAATGTTGATCCATCATATTTTGGAAAAGCGAAAAATGTATAGAATTATACTACGATAATCACACAGTTCGTACAAACGTTAGTTACAATTACAGGCTTAAAATGTATTAATAATAATTAGTAGTGTAATTATTACAATTAAATTTTATACCAATTCGTCATATTCATGATAATAATTGCGTATTTAGTATTATATTGAGAAAAATCTAGTAAGTATTTAAATTATTTTTATACATGTCCGGCAACTTGTACGTACGCAGTTCGCCGTATCACACTTCACCGTGAAATGTTGTGTCGAAAATATATGGCCGTACATTAAAGACCGTCCAACCTCTTCGGGTCGTATAGTACTGACATAAAATTTATGTCTAAATAAAACACGGTTCTTGTCACTTTACAAAGCCAGCAACAAACAAAATTTGAAAATGGATTATTTGTTAGGTTAGATTAGGTTAGGTTTTCATTCTTGAATTTTGCTAAAATCAGCTCTGAAAATTGAATTAATGTTCATATTGAATCTAATAAAATTGGAGACCATAACATGGCCTATTATTATAGTATACGGTCATCTCTTTCCGATAAGAAAGCTGACGGCGAACTGTGCCACGGTGAAATGTTTTTTTGAAAAAAAATTATAAGTCAAGTAACAAGTTGAATGTTAAATAATCGCTTATTGTGGAGACCAATGACTTTGGAATCCGTGGTGATATACAATAATTAATATTCCACGCACATACTTCTATTATCAAATAACAATGGCATATGATAATGTCTTCTTGAAATGGCGAAACCGAATTGTTAAGACTCGTCGGAAACGTTTACTGACTAGTCAATCCATTTATAGATCGTCTGATTGGCACCATTAAAAAAATATTGTTTCTCTCAATATTTATTATGGAATGTTAACTGTAATATATGGAAATGACAGATCACTTTGTATCGATTTCAATTATCATATTTTATAAACTAATAAACTTCTATAAATTTAATTATTATTACCATTGGTTTAACCTTAACCAGACACCAAAAATTATTAAGTATTATCTTCAATAGTTCGATAACTTTACTTATGGCTCAATAATGTCGTATAATATACTGTCCATTGTCTTATTAATAATTTATAAACTATATGTCTAGACTCTAGAGCAGGGTTTCCAAAATCTTTATTTTGAACACCTTGCTTATTTTGTAGGATATGTTAATCATACATAATCAATAAATAATTTTAAAAATATATATTTATTTAATAATTATTTTTAAAATATGACACAACACAGAACAGATTAATAAATAGAAATCCGATAGGCTATATTATTCAATACACTACATTTTGACGTAGGGTTTTGAACGTGTGAGTGTCCAATGAAAATGAACCACGCATTATGGACGTGCAATAGTGTATGTAATACACCAATATTAAATGAGCATCAATGCATAAACCGAGGGCAGTTGTCGGTATGACGTATTCCTGACACGTGTTTAAGTTTATATTGTATTCTTTCGCACTCGAGATCGATTGCCTAATACTCCTTACCCGTTAAATATTTCAGTTCCCGTTGTTTCTGAGTTCCCTGTGATACATACAAATATAAGTGAAAGAATTTCTCAATGACTTGTTTGCAAATTGCAAATGTTCTTGATATCAGGCACAATATTAGAAAGTTGAATTCAGATATTTGGTGTACCGTCGAGCCTCTTCCTGGACGTTGACTTCGTTACAGCATAATTAGAAAATTCTGATTCTAATAAATATGTCGTAGTAACCAGAAGTAAAACAATAACAGCTTATTTTGACACACTGGGGTACTCTTTTGATAAATTCGTGGAACACCTAGTCTCGTTCCACGGAACACCAGTGTTCTGCGGAACATAGTTTGAGAAACCTTGGTGTAGTAGATCATCATTTTGAAACCTTCGTATATTATATATCTTAGTGGGTAATTAGTTCAATATATAATATCAGATCAGTAATATATAACAGGGAGGATATCATTTTTGTAAAAAAAAATTGAATATTGGTGTAACTCTTGTTGTTTTTCGTTATACGTGTGCAGTTTTCCAAGAAATCTATAGTCGAATGCTTCTAGACTCTAGACGATATTACATTTCTGCTAAAGTGATATACTTAAATAGTTTTTTCCGCAATCGATTTACATTTTTTATGATTTTAATGAGAGTCTATTATTTTCAGTTTATAATGGAACGACAAAAAAAAAAATCTTGTGAAACTTGTATCATCTTAATTGTCTGCTAACAATTTACTATCTTTTCTCGTGAATGGGACAACTGGACGCCAGGATAATTGGACGCCGCACTGTCATAGACACGTATACAGAACGTAGAGGAGGAATTTTAATCAGTTTCTATCTACTACTTAGTAGTTTTAATTCACTTTACTCTTGACATAATGTTTTATTTATTGCGGATTGAGAATTACCATGCCTAAGGCTTTATATATAATAAAAAACTCTTTTTTCATTGGAACTTAAACATATGCACGATTAAATCATTATTTACGTGTGCATATTTAAAATCTCACCAACTATTAAATCATAATATAATCATTTAAATATAAATAATAATATTAAATATATTTTTAAAGTACCTATAAGTACCTAACGTCTATTTATTTTCGAATTGCGTGGCGTCCAGTTGTCCCGGCGCCAAATCGTTCTAGACCCCTTTTCTCTTATTTATCACATAGTTACTTATTCTAAAGCAATGACCAATACATTGAGACTTTCAAAGAGTGATTTTACCGGAGGTTTTTTTAATATACCTTGGAAAGAAATAATTCGTAGTGAACTAGTACTCGGGGATGGATTTAAAATGCCCTGGAGACGGAATCTTTCTAAGAAAACGTAAAAGTTAACTAAATAAATATGTACTCGTTAATTTAGTGAAACATACATATTATTAAGATATAAGGTGAAAGATAATCAAGGAGAAGTAAAGTTATAATAAATTTATAGATTTTTTACGTTTTAGCATAATTTAATGGAAACGAATGGATAGTGAAATAATAATATATTAAACTATTCAGGCGTCCACACGGAAAAATTGTTTGGGTGGGGTCCATTATCAAAAAATATCTATAATATTTTTTATTTATTTTTAAGGCGCCATGTGGGGATGGGTTAACAAAATCTAGCTATTGCCACTGACTTTTACTACACATTTACATCAACCACAGAATACTGCACTTTTTAAGGTACATTCCCCATATCCATACACTCCGCACTTTGAGCCTAGCAATTAACACCTGATTTGCAGGTATACGTAAGGACGTACACCTACGAGTTATTGCGACCTGTCGCATCGACAAATGGTTATCGAAAGCGCGTGCTTTAACTGTTATCATTATTATGAGTGAGTGTCCGTTTGTCAGAATTTTAATACAAACATTAGATATATTACCTAAAAAGCACTGCAGGGATTCACTAAGCTCCAGATGTGTTCCTCAGGCACAGGCCTTGCGTCGTAGAAATCTGAGAGGAGTGTGGCCATACCACAGAACAGATAATAAATAGAATATCAATAGGCTATATTCAATACGTCGCATGGTGAAGCAGGCTTTTGAATGTGTGAGTGTCCTACGAAAATCAAGCACGCATTATGCACGTGCAATAATGTGTGTAATACACCAACATTAAATGAGCGTAAATGCATAAACCGAGAGCAGTTTTCAGTATTCGACGTAAAACGTATTCTAGACACGAGTGTAAGTTTAACCCGGATTCTTCCTTACTCGAGTCGGTTACCTGCTATCGCCTTACCCGTTGTGTATTTCAGTTCCCATTATTTCTGAGTTCCCTGGGCCAAACCTTTAAGAATTCTGTTCGGCAGCCAAATCATCCGGCTCATGATCCTATGTCATGGGGTCCAGACAACATCATTGTGTGCGCGCTTGACCATTATAAAAAACATCCATCAAGCAACAAATACACAACACACAGTGTCAGTTGCAAACTCCAATGGATAGTTATGCCAATACGCTATTTATTACATCACGCTATCATAACTACGAAGACATTTTCCTAAAAAAAACTGTGAACAGTAAAATATTTTTATAAAACTGAACATTTGATTAAGTTTATAAGACTTAATCAATAAAACTGTGTCGGTAATCGCGATGTCTGCTTTATCTAAATTCTTTCCTAAGTATTTTATATTCTCTCGAAATTTGAAATGTAATTTGTTTACTGTGGTCTTATTTATTCTTCTTCTTTTTGAATATTAGAATTTCGGCAGACATTCCAAATCACCAATAACAATTAAGTTTTACGTTTCATCGGAACGTCAAACTCAATTATAATTTTCGAATCTCTTTCGAAGTCCCTCTTGACTCTCGACACCGCTTATTATAAAATATTCCAAATAATAAAGGACGATTCCACGAAATTTAAATTAGAAATGGCTCTCTAATTGAGAAATATTCTATTATCCATGTATTTTTTATAAAATATTATATTGCACTTACGCAAAATTCATATCGTAACGTTAGCTCGTATATTAAGAGCATACTTCAGTGAAACGGCAAATAATTTTCAACTATAGGTGCGACGAAATTTTGGACTCGCTGGCAATCGCAGATCGAAAGTCGAGCTGTGAACACGTCAAATTGTTTTGTGATAGCGTTGGGGGAATGAATTCTTAAATCGTCTAAAGATGACCAAAAAACGTTACCCATTTACTTGAAAAAGAAAACATGTCAATGAATATATTATTATTCTTACTAATAGAACAATAAACAGAATATTAAATGGACGCATGTTGAATTTTTATGACAAATTATGTTTTGTTCTGCAGGCGTCGTTTGTACAATCTTCGCGTCGCGTAGTCACGATCGTTTTAGACCGTGCCTCAGCTGAGGTATAGCCTTAATACTATCGACCGAGGGTAGATACTTGATGGAATTTGAATTTAAATTATAATAGATTTAAGTTTTGTACCATTCCAATTGAGTCGTTTATTATGACCCGGGCTTCGCCTTTTGGCATCTTCAGGCACTATCACAGGCACACTCACCACTGACAACGAATACAGTTAATTTTAACTAATATAAAATATTAATACAATAAAGTATGTAAAAACTTTATCAACTACCTATGAAGTCAAGGATCACAATAAAAAATATAACAAATAAATTATGAATAGTTGAAGTGTTTGAAAAAACCACCTATCACTAATAATACAATCAATAGGCGTATACATCATCAAAACCCTAATAATAGATCATTAGATAATAATCAATTACATTACAATATTCTATTACCTACTACATTCAAGAGATGTAAAATCATCAATACTGAGAAAACAATGGCAACGTATTAAGAATTTAAAGGAAGTTAACTAATGAGATATATCAATAATATCAGTCTTTAAAAAGTCACATTAGTTAAACAAATATAAATAGTTTAAAAAAAAAATCCCACCTCTTCTACTCAGCTACTTGAAAAATTTCCGTTATCGAATCTTATCGAATCCATCATAATACATTATATTTTTCTGACTGAGGTAACAAAAATAGATATAAGTTTTCACCGGCGTAGTTTTGGGCCACTGAAGATGGCATTATAAAATACTCTAACCACATAAATGAAATCTTTAGTATGATTCCATTATCTGGACTTCTTATGAGGATTTCTATAAGCTTGTTTTAGAGCGTGATCAGAAAAAATTTTGTCGTCATCTTTATTTTAAAGTTTATAATTATTTTCCTTTTGACACCTTCTCAAACGACTATTTTCCGACTAACTTTCTTCAAGGCATGCTCGCCTTTCATTCTCTTGAAGCTCGTAGGTCACTTCTGCTCTTAAAGCATTTTTCCCTGCTTTTACGTGGTATCGTTTTCAATCCCGATATTCTAGAAAATTTGAATTTTTACGCACCCGCAAACATGCGTGGTCGCGCCATGACCTATTTTGGGTGAAAGCTGTTTCCTCGTGTCAGGCTCACCAGGCACCAATAGCGAGGGCTATGCGGCTGGTCAATGCACTCCCTAGAGATGTAGATATTTTTGGCGATCCATTATATTATATTCTGTTTTTTAAATTCTATTTTATTGTTTAATTTGTATTTTTTTGAATTATTGTTGTTTTTTTATTTTATTTCATTTGTATAAAACTATTTTTGCTTTGTTTTTTCTCTACCTTGTTTTTTGACAAACTGACTGATTACTTGTAATTTTTATTCTAAATGTCATGTTGTGAACGTCCTGAATTAATAATTTGTTATGTACTCAACGTGTCTTTTTCAAATAAATAAAAAATAAAATAAATGACCGTCAATATGGATTAGAATAAATTATTTTAGGTACTTATATTAACTGTTCTTATTAATATAAGTAATATTTATTTTTATACGCAATATCTATGTTTATTCTAAATGCAGGAAATCTCAAAATAAAATACGTCTTAAGAGTACTGTTTCTAAATAAATCTATTTTCATTAAGTGCTCTATTGCTAACTAGGCCTACGTTGGTCGAAATAACTGTAAAAAGCTTCATTACTTTTTACTTCGACACCTAAGTAACCCGACCCGGCAAACGCTCGCTCAACTCACTTCAATTTGGCGTCTTATCACACACCCGACGTCCATTGCGACCGGTCCGACGGTTAGCTTTCGTTATTGAAAACTTTTACCCGGTACGTGAGAATTTTGCGCTATGATAGCTTTTCGAAAGCTCATCGGCCAATGGCATTGAACAAGGTAGTTATTTTTTTTGGCTCTGAGCTTGAAAAATTGTTCTGTCAAATTTAATAAAATCCGATATCAGGTGTATTTCCTGGTAGGTTCTTCTCTTATCTTTGGTACACATCAATATAATATTTCTTCGTTTCTGTTTACCTCATCGTTGAGAATCGTAACTACATTTAAATGGCCTAGTTATATCTCACCAGCGTTCACTGAATTCAACCGCTCGCATAATTGACAGTTTTGAGAGGCCCATAGCATCTTTCACTTGGTCGTGCAGGGCTTCCTGGGAGGCCCTTGATATTTCCACTAACGATGAATGAGCTATTCAAAATAATTATTTTTCCTTCTAGCTATGTGACCAAAGAACTAAAGAACTCTTTGGAGATAATATTTGAAACAGCTCGTTTCAATTGTATTTTATTCAGAACGGAAATATTCGTCCTTTTTCAAATTGCATCACCATATTCGAATCTAAAAGGATGATTTTTTTTACTAGAAATTAATGTTAACCACTTAGTCAACCTATTATGTGTCTACTTTGGGTTCAAACATGTGTGAATTTACCAGACCCTGAATTATTCTAACTCGAAATCTACGACTTTTATAAGCCGACATGTTATCATTCGATATCGTGGGTGTCTTTCATTTACCCTCTTACTAGTTCTAACCGTCCATATAATACCTCCGTAGAATGCCTACTAAATACCTCAAAGGTATCAATCAAACATTTCCATAACATTACGATTATAATTTGTTGTTACATAAATTCAATACAAATATTAATATGAACTTTGATTTATTTTTTAATGGTGCTAACTTTTAATTTTTGGTGGAAATACATTGTATTAAAATATAACAATGTACAATAATATGTAGTACATATTCTAAATAATTTAATAGTAATCAGGACCTGTTTCATCCGCATCAATGGAATATTGTCAATTGACAAGTTCCAACAACAATATCCTATTGAAGCGGACGAAACAGGTCCTGACTATAAAACTATTATTAATAATAAGTTAAACATAATATATTCTTTTTAACACTACAACAAGCCATGAGGCTCACTTACGGCAGTTTAGTAACAGAAGTGAAATAATCACAAACACCCGGACATTGAGGAAATCACATAATCGAATTCGGAGCCCTCGGATGACAATCCAATGACTTACTATGAAGTTCTACATATCGTGTTATATTTTATTTTTTAAATTTATTTATATTAATAATTATTAAATTACTGACGGTAAAACATGAAAAATTTTCATCACAATATGCTATACCTACTTCTAATATTGGTATGTCTGCCATATTAAGAGAATTTGTTTGCAAAAATTGTTTTAATTTTTAAAATTCTATTGAGATGTTGTCAAGGAAAATGTATCTGATGCAAGCAGCTGGGTAGCGACTGGCGACACGTTTTCATTAGCAAAACAAGGGAAAACAGGAACGACGTCCGTTCGTAGATAAGGAAATAACTCGCGGGCTATTTCTTAATTGATGGATACAGTCTGACTCTATTCGAGGACATTTTGAGGTCAAATTGAATTAAACGTAAGAGGCCTCAAAGAAAAAAATGACGCTCGTGTATTTTGATTAAACGAAATATAGAGTAAAACTTTTTTGAACGCTGGCCGCCGACTATGTTAAACTTTTTGGAAATTCCCTGAATTCCAACTACCTACAACTGTGCGAGTAAGTCACTTTTTGACAGGTTGTATGTAATAAAAATACTCGTCAATCGCAAAGTGTATTTCAGACATTTCATCTGGAAACTACGATATCGATTTGTAAGTGTCTTGCAAAAGAAAGAATTCGTCTCGAACTTAACGGTAAAATAGCATGTAGGTATTTCAAATTTTGGAATTCTTTTTCTTGTAAATTTATTACATCAATCTTGCAATAATTATCATTTCACTTATGACGTACCTATCCCCACTTAATAAATAATTAAAATAATTTATTTTAAAAGAAAAATACATTATAATATAAAATCACAGACAACAGTCTGCATACATGCTACGCAACTCCAAGATATGCTCTGTGGCCTAAATCTCATCACTCTCTCAAAATGGGGATTCTTTCAAACCCAACTTATGCATCATCACCGGATTCGGCTTAGACACATTTTAGATCCAAAATTAAATGGGAGTTCCTCGCGCCTGATGCTAATCACTCACGTCGCCAGGTATCCTTCAGCTCGCTCTCAGCCTGAAGCACCTCTATCCCCAATATTTGTATATTTTACAACGTTTTTATTAGGTCGTTTTCTTTTTTGTCCGGTGGTTGTTTATCCAGTACAAATCTTGCAATCGATTTTTAATTAGCTTCCAGACTAGCTAGACATTTTAAACTTTTAGAATATATCAGAACACGATGCCAATGCATTTTTTAATACTTTCAGCCGTATTTATGTAGAATTTAATTCATTTTCAGTTAATTCTGTTTTGTATGAAAAGTAATTTCGGAAGAAATCCGTAATCCAATCCACTATTATTGGATGCTAGGGGCCTGGTGTCCCAGCAACTAAAATTCTTAATATATACGTGCGTTACTAAGGAAATTAATACGAAATGTCAAAATGACATTTCAGTATTATTTCTATCAAGTACACATTTTTTTGATCGTTTAAGCTAGTCAAGTCAAGTTTATATGATTCAACAGAAAATTTAAAAACGTTGTATATAAAAAGTTCTTTTTATCTTGTAATTTAACTTAATCTTAACTTCTGGATCAAAAGATATACAATATCTAATAAGTACTTATTGGCAATTGATTATTTTTTGAATGTACCTATTACCCAACGCAATATGATGTTATTTATCATGCGGATGACCTTTTGGTTAGTACCCTTAATATGTATCCTAATATATTTTTGATCAATTATTTAATGCCTGTCCATTTTAAAAGGGTCAAGTTATCAAGTGTTTACACTATTTTTGTGATTGTGTTCCTTCGCATTTAATTTCAAATTAATTTATATATTAATACATATTAATAGAAGATCATATGGGCCTTCTCCATCCGCAGAGGTTTAATAGTATAAATTATAAACTGAATACATTCAAAATATGACATAAAATATAAATAAAATAGTATACTTACAGAAAAGCATAAACATACTTATAAATAAAACATTTTTTAAATAAAAACGTAGCAGCAAAAAATAAATATAATATTTAAAATCACAAATACTTCAAGGAAGTATATCGAGTTACTATCGCTTTACCATTATATCTTGGCTATTGATATCATAACGGTGATCTGAGGAACTATAAACCCCTCGCTCTTTCAGGTATAAATTTACGGCTCCAACCCCCGCTATAGTCTGCAACACTGCATACAGCGCTATAAAATTGTAACCATGATATTATTATGATCGTTCTAGTTTTGTTAAATATACCGTATTTTGAGGATTTATAAAACAGCGTCCATCTAAATAATTTCCCTTACAATTGGTATTATCAATGGTACGTTAGGTTAAGTTAAAAATACTAAACAACTGTATACAAATACTGCAATATATTGTTCCTAAAAAATAAAACAAATATTGTAATATCTTTTCTCGTAACAAGAAAAAGTTGATTGATTACAACAATCTTTTTGATGCTACCCTTTTTTGCTTTGCTTTTAAAATATATTATTGGTTAGTGTGCAATATATTGTTACCTTGTATCACAGCAAGCTTTATTTTCAGCGAGCTCTTTTCTTGTTTCAATGAAAGTTTCCTCTTGCGAGCTATCCTTCCGCATAAGCGAAAGTCCTTGAATACAAATGTGTGAAATTTTCATTATCACTATAGATCGGAAACAAAAGACAGAGTAGCGATTTAAACTTTTTCTTGGTCACACATGAAACTTATTATTAACATTTATGACATTCAGAAGCTTTTAATGTTAGCTTTTTTAAACTACATAATATTATTATGTACTTACGTTCATAAAAAATATTTTTTCAATATCGAAGTTATTTTTGTTTTTTATTATTATTTGTTCAATAACAAAAGCTACATTCCTAAATCGTGTATATTATTCATTGAATAAAATTAATATTATTTCAGTTATGTATATTATTATTAAAAAAATATTTAAGTTTTGCAAAACCACTTTTATTCAAATTAAATAAGTGTTTAATGTTTTAAAATCAATTTAATTAAATTATAATAGTAGTGGTACCCTTGGTGGGGGGTTATCTGAGTATTTTTAGCTACTAGCACATTGATTACAGTTACGAATCATGATTGTAATAGCATACTAATTATTATGTCAAATGGACAGTGATTTTTGGATTAGGAGAAATATACCTTCCAATTTTTTTTTCAAAAATTTTAAGAATAAATTTATTTCTCAGCGAATGCAAATAATTTACTATTTTTCTCGAGAGTTCAATGTTTCAAAAACGTTCTTTAAATACAATACAACATATTCTGATTATTAAGTAACTAGTACATATGCATTTAAATATTTAAATATGTTATTGTTTAATCCAAATGAGATTTTAAAACTACGAATACCACAACGCAGTATGGAGAGATGCATGTTAAGTATAACGCACAGGGATGATTGAAAAAATGGTGGTGATAGTTTCATGCGAATGTGTTGATCTGGAGATAGGCAGACCACATCAATCGAAGAACAAACTATTACTGAAAAAAAATCTGGTGGTTGCATAGAGGAAATAATTGACCTAGGTATATGAGATAATTACATTCAATAAAATTACATAGTTTTTAAATATCTTAATCACACAATTAAAAGAAACTTTCAAATAGAAAAAAAATCCCATTCTATTTGAACCTATAACAAAACATAATCACATAAAAAAATCTCAATATTATAAAGGACACGTTGGAAAAATAGGTCATAAACAACGTAGATTTTTAATTAATTTATAGTTAATTTTTAACGATAAATTTATCTATATAATAACATATCTATGACACAAAGATCTGTGCTGCACTGTTTTGGAGGGAAGTGATAATTTTTCTGGACACAATAAGAATAGAGAGCCCTTTTATATTTCACATGCTGTGTCCATTAATAAGGCAATGCTCTGGTATTCCCGACTTCATTTTTGATCGAGAGTGAGGCCGTAGAGGTGGAGAAAGGGGTCACTTAGTCCGCTATGTTGACACGTTGATTACAATCGTGATAGTAATAGTCTACACAGCCTTTATCAAGGCTACGTTTATTATATAACATTGATTTTTTATAAAGCCTGGTGAAAACTGCTCTGTTAAAGTTACTCCTAGACGGATAATAACATTTTAGACATGTAAGAGAAATTAGCTATAAATCAACGGTGAAAAATAAATACTTAGGTCAGGTCGTTACACAACTACTTGGAACTCATTTTTTCTCAATAATTATATATTAATTAATTCTCCATTATTTTTGTACCTGATGATTAAAAAAATGGTACAGAAATTAAATTCATAAAAATTTCGAGATATATTAATTGTACAGATAGGTGTATCTTCTATGATTGGTATAGCCTTAAGTTATAACCTGTCGATATCATCAATTAATATTATTTTAGATAATTGTAAAAATAGAGAACAAATCTATATTACAGATCTTAGCAATCCAGGTTTCGTTTGCATCTCCATCCTCTATAGTCTATGTATAATTAATATACATAGACGATAATATCATATTATGATATTATTGTTGTTTGATTTAATAAAACGCATTTTTTTGTAGTACTTATTCCACTTTTAATCATAATCATAATAAATAAATAATCAATGATTAAAAGTGGAATACAAAATAAATGCGTTTTATTAAATCAAACAACAATACAATGCAGTTCCACCATGAATTGACAGTTGACAAAATAAAAGAAATATATGATATTACTAACTTAATAATTATATATTGCGTCTGGTATTTTATTAGTGACGTTATTGTGGGTAGATACATAAAATAATTAAAATAGTATTGCTCAATACTAATGAAGTATTGAAAACATCTCAGGTATACACCCACTAGAAGAAATCATATTTGAAAAAAAAATACGAAACTCGACGGGATTTGAACCCGTATAACCATTGGTGTCGCGCACATTTGTGCATTAACCAATTATGCTACGAGCCTCCTATCTAATTACGACAATTTAAACTAGTAGTTCATACATGAAATGCTTATCAAATTGCGTTATTATTGACTATCGGTTTTTGTGTATTAAATCAAGGAATATTAATTACCTCAATTATTACTAACCGACGTCCGGTTTTTTTTCAAATATGATTTTTTCTAGTGGGTGTATATCTGAGGTGTTAACAAGTTATGTATTTTCAATATTTGGAGTTTTACATTCTCAAAATCTTGTGAATTATTCATTTAATAATGAGGTATTGTTAAGTTATTTCTATTGTGTATGTTTTTGGAGTTTTTCAAAATTATATAAGTATTTCATTTATAAGAATCTAACATTTTTAAATCTTGTGTGTATTCAGATTTTAATATAAAAACATACTTTTATCAATACCTAGTACCTACATACTTTCCTCGATTAACTACTTAATATTATCTGCGCAAATGTAATATACTTTATACACTTAGCACTTTTGTACCCTCACAAGATAATGTATAAAGCTACTCTAGCGATCATTCTTCCTGATTGTAGAACATGGCCATTGTGATAGATATATATATTATATACACAAGTGGCTGAAACTGAAAACCACTGTGCTCGCTGCGAGATCTGGCGTTCGGAATTATCTACGAGTGCTTTATTTTCCCAAAGAATAAGTCACATAACCCCTTGTAAAGTCACTGACTCCTGAAAGCTCGGAAAAATATCCTAAGGGATATAATAAGTAGTAGGAATCCATTGTAGTTCTAGAAGCGGTCAAATGCCCGGAAACGATAATAATACATATTGCATAATACCACTATATTATATTTTTAGATTTTAGAAGTATATTCATACGTTTACAAAAACACATAATATATACCTTCACATTTATGTGGGTAAGGCATAAGGCATAAAGCCCACTAAAGGCGTCGGATCGGTGCGATCACCGCGAAGTAGGCCCGTGAAGCGTAAATACAAGCGAAATGACACTCCTCCCACCCGCGCTTTACCCTTCACCATTGTAATAAGGGGCACGAGGAGCGCAAAATAATTATTATTTTCAGCGCCTCTCATAACAAAGCAATAAAAATATTATTAAATTTCTCGGCGGCTTGTAATTTATATTTACGATGACGTAATTTTACCAGCGAAATATCTGACACCCAGCACCTGAACAATGAGTTCACTGTTATTAAATAATGCCGAGGCGCCCGTCTATCGACGACGCGTCCAGAAGCGGATAAAATAAACAGCGCGCGCTCCTTTTGCTTGCCGTGTTCAATGAATGGGCTACGTTGTGTTTTCGTTAATTTGTCCCGCTGAGAAGCCAAACAACTGGTGACTCATAGGGCGGGCGGGCACAATGCTCCTCAAAACCAATGTGCGCTGCCATATTTGATTACGTTGTATTTTTGATGATTCACATTGAATAAGCCCGATTCTATGTGCACGACGCCTAAAGCTTACCAAAGCGGCGCTCGGTGCACTCTCTACGAAGTAGGCCCCCTACCACCCGCGCATTACCCTTCACCTATGTAATAAGGGGCACAAGAAGCACAAAATAATTATTATTATCAGCGTCTCTCATAACAAAGCAATAAAAATATTATTAAATTTCTCGGGGCTTGTAATTAATATTTACGATGACATCATTCTACCAGCGAAATATCGGACACGCAATAACTAAACAATGAGTTCACTGTTCTGTCTATCGACGACGCTTCCAGAAGCGTGATTTTGCTTGCCGTGTTCAATGAATGGACTACGTTGTATTTTCGTTAATTCGTTCTGCTGAGAAGCCACACAATGGTGAATCATGGGGCGGGCGGACACAATGCGTCGTCAAATCCAGTGTGCGCTGGCGTATTTGATTACGTTGTATTTTCGATGATTTACGCGCCACTTGTGAAATTTTGCGCGAGTGCCTCACTCGCTGCGTTAAGTGGGTTTTACGCCTTCACTAAAAATTTTGATATCAACGCTATGTGTTGGCATTATAAGGGCCCAGGCGCAGTATGATGATTTAACATAAAAAAATTAGGGTATATTAGAGTCCAATATATACGTCTGTTATCTATGGGTGAATCTGAACAATCTGTAAACTTTATGTATTTGTCATTATGATGCCTTGCCGTTTCTCATTTTTCATCTCATAAATCTATATTTCATAGTCACTAGGGATTCCAATCACGGTATCCCGAGCTATTTTCGATACCTATGAATGCCGGGGTTGATAAACATAACCCGAAACTTTCGGGATTGATTTTTTGATCAATTTTTATGAAAAATAAAATAAAAACGAAAATATTACAGAAAAAAATACTTTTAATAACAAATAACCTCATTAAAAATAAATTTGGTTTGAATGAAGTTTGATTTATACCCATGTGTAAGTTGCCGATTCATTTTATTTTCTTTACATAAATTAATAAAAATGAGAAAGATTGGAAAAAAAACAATGCTTAGCACTATTAACAAAGTAATTCCACCATGATCTCATACGTTTTACGGCAGTTTTGTCTGACTAAGTACACCATGATTTGCTTTACTATTTGAAATCTCGCTGACCCATTCATCAGAAACAGCAATCTCATATTAAATTCACATTATTATTTATATTACAATATTATTTACTCCATTTAACTTATGTATTTCCAAGATTTAACGTATACAATATTAACAATAAATGTCTTAAATAGTATAAATTATACTAGATTTATTTTTGACCGATTTTATCAATGTTATTTGTAAATATAAAAATTTTATATTAACAATGGAAAAAAATGCCAATCCCGGGATCAGAATTTTGGCTCGGGATTGGATTCCCCAATAGTCACCAAAAATATATTAATACCATAAAAGAAGAGTACATATTATTATTATTGTTAACGTCTTCGTTTGAAAATTGAAAATAAATCCACAGTATATTGGTACATGAAATGTTCTTCGTTATAGTTTTTTTTTTAATTGTTCTTTTGATATTTAAAGAATTTGATAAAAAATTACATTCTATTACATTTATTATACTAACTTTTGATATTATTTAGTGAAAAATTGCCTTTAAATGTCCTTTCAGTCATCAATCATTACATAATCTCTATATACAGACAGTAGAATGCAAATAATGCCATTATATTTGAGTTCGATTTGATATAATAAAACATAATTTAAAATTAATTACATTTTTATTTTCTAAAAAGGTCGATGATTTTAAAAATAAAAAAAAACGTTAAAACTATGATGCATTCAAAATTCTCTCCCACACCTGTTATAAAATTTATCAGTGTGTCAAAAATAAAAAATACGATATGATGTAGTACCTAAGCCTTCACCGAACACTTATTTTAAACATTTTTTTTTAATTTGTGGTTTATCTTTGAATATAAAAATAGTTACTCTTCGTTTAATAATACCGTCATTAATACATAGTAACACAACACTTTGTCTTAGCAAATATTTTAAATTGACAAAATATATATAAGTTGGACAAATAACTATTATTTCTCCACGGTAAACCAAGAGACTTTAGAGAAGGTAAACTTTATCCAAATTATTATAACAAACTCACCTTATTATTTCAATATAATATACTGCAAGTCTTTCAAAAGACCATTTATTTCCGTACCATCACTCCCGCATAATATAATTTTATCGAAGTTTTTATGGCGGCCATTTTGCAGGCTAATCGTGTTTGTTATGACGTCTTGTGGATTCGGCGAGAAATGAGATAGCTCTAAGTGAACTTAACCGTTATTCAAAGTTTTTTTGAAAACTACTTTCTACCATACTAAAGTCATTTTAAGAAAAAATGTCGCGACATCAAAATTTTATGTAAATATCTTTATTTTTAGATATTTTTAATTCATGCGTATCGTATTACTTTTAAATATAAAATTTACCAATTATTTCTAGCCAGATAGATATTTTCAGCAATATTTTTATCTTGGTTGTATTTAACAGCGGTCTTGAAAAAATATCGAGTACAAAGTTTCGTTACCATGATAATATTGGAGCCAGATTAGATATAAATAAAAAAGATTTCATGGTAAGCAAGTTTTTAAAAAAATCCATGTTTTATTTAAATTTAATAATACAATAAATAAGTTTTGTTGGTTAAGTAACTATTTTAACGTGACGTCGGTTAGTAAGATAAGAAGTAGATAGTCTTGGTTATACAACCTCCATAAATGGCTTGATGTCGCAGACATTGGTGATGTGTAATTTAAATATACTGCGATTTGCTCGCCAACTTTCGATAGAAAAAACAGCAAAAAATATGCTGAATTTCTCAAAAATCTCTTAACTTATCTCCTAACCTTTGGCAGATCTTAATTAACTACATTTTAATGAATAATTCAATAAGAACATTCATTCGATATTGATTGCCATCAAATGTTTGATAATAACGCAGTCATTATAATCATATATTTTATAGGTACGACTTGATACGAGAACCTACCAAAATATTTACTAAACTACCTATTTTTTGTTTTTCCCTTGTATTCCGGTATTTTTGACGTATTTATTTAGGTAAGGAATTGATTTAAATATTTTATACAGTTATCTATTTCCGATAGAACTTCTCATGATGAACTGTGTTACGGCAAACTGTATACGTATTTCCGAACACGTAATTTTAGAACTCATACGGTGGCAAGGTGTTCATAGATCTAAAAGACAGTCACAGTCACAGTCTCAAATACAAAATCACATTTATTTTATTTTGTTAACTGTCAATTCATGGTGGAACTGCATTGTATTGTTGTTTTTATTTAATAAAACGCAATTTTTTTATAGTACTATAAAAAAATTGCGTTTTATTAAATAAAAACAACAACACAAAATCACATTGTCAAAAATAACCTTTTTCTTTTGTTTATTATAGTATGTTGTAATGTAAGTAATGACATATTTCATAATTCCATCACTAGATGTCTGTAGAATTAATACACTCCCCTTTAACGTGTACTTATGTTTTCTCTCACTGTAAAAAATAATAAAATAATGTGATAATTCGAATAAAAATCTAAAATAACCTTTCTTTGTGTGACTTGTAATGCGCACCTCTGTGAGTACATTAATACGCAAAGCTTTATCAATGTCACAAGTTTGCCCTATTTACCTACATTAAACGGTCAAATCCACATAATACCTTTCGCTTATTTCCTACTTAATATCCACATCTCAATAGGGGTGGCGATCGTTTAAACTTTAAAATACTTAAACTTAAACTTAAAATACCGAGTAACATCGGTCGTATTACCAGTGAGTACATAATATTAAGTTTTTAAGTGTTTACTAAAAATAATTATTTGTCATCTTTAATACGTATGTTATAATTTAATTTAAGGGCAGAAGCCATACTATCTCTCATAGCAGGTATCTACAAATTTTGTTTTTATGCCAAATACAGTTTTAATTCCTGTGTTCCAGGAATCTACATTAATAATTAATATTTAAATTAAGTATTATGTATATCCAAATACGTACGAAAACAATAAAATGTATACTATTAATTAATGTTATGTCTGTTTTTTTGCTATCATTCAAAATTACTAGACCAATATTCATAAATATTGAACAAGCTTTAGAATACATTGTTGATGGAGCATACGTTTTATAACTTTGCACATTTTACTACACTGATACGCATCTTTACCTGATTACGTCGCATACAATCAGATCAAATGATATTCACTTTTATTAATATACTGTAGTTATAAATAAATAAATAGATAATCCATGTAAAAACATTTTTATAATATATTACATCATTTTCACCATAGAGCCAGAGTGCAACGTTATGAAGCATATACTCTACCAATTGAGATAACTTTTATCTCGTTTTTCGATAAATATTATCGAAATATATATGACACAATAAATAATATAACATAAATAATAAATATATGACAAAATAAAATTCTCGAAAATATCGCACTTGTTAGTTGAAGTTGCAAGTGAAGTGAGATACGGGTTTAACCATGTTTCTCTCCATAACGAAGTCGTGTATCAATAGTCACTAAATACTTGGTAAATTATGGGGTAGAAATATTTTTTTTTGATTGCGTTGTATGAATCTGAAATTTAGTATTACAAACCAATAATTGTGGTTTCATCGTAAAATATCAAGTTTAACGTAAAAATAGTATTCAGAACCGTAATTTACAAGACTAATTTGAAAATTAATCAAGACGATAATAATATTATTATTGTAGAAAATTTTAATTTTGGCGGCCATCTTGTTTCATCTGTCATCAAACTTTGATTTAAAAATTGGAACTCGGTGGAAAATTCGTGCGCGTTCGTTACTTCAATTCTTGGCTAATTTAAAATTAGATATATAGCAGGTATTAGGTAAAACTAAACACTTTTAATTAAAAGAATGGTCTATTTCTGAATGTCATACATGCTGCAAGAACTGCTGTGATGTATTATGGACATTATGGTATATTTTCTTGCTTAATACATACTCCTCTTTGTGCTCATTGTTTGTTTTTTTGATTAATCGGAAATGTATATTATGTATATACTTCCAGCGTAAAAAAAACATGTAAATATTATAAGCATTTCCGACATTTTTAAATTATTAAATTTTGGGTCAGATTCATAGCCAAACTTTTTAAAGTGACTCGATATATCTTAATCTTATGAGGTTCAACTCAACCCCGAAATCTCTCTATTGCAAACGAAATCCATTAACATTTACTGTAATTACGGCAGATTGTATTATAGGTAATAGAGTCCTGTTGTCCTGCACACTGTGCATGAGGACCTGTTGGACATGTCTAGTTACGGCACTGCCAGATAGTTTTACTATTAATATAGTTAAATACACGTCACAAGGACAGAATATGTACGCATTTTTTTTATTCTGGCACTATTTTATGTCTGTGTAATCATATCATTCATAACTCTCTAGAACTGAAGTGGTATGGCAAACAATAATATTTGTTCAACCAAAATGTGGGCGGTCGCCTTGAAAAAATTGTTTTGTGACTTCTAGGGGAGGTGGTTGGTACAAATGGCCAGCGTAAGTGACACCATTGACAGCTCGATCAGTGACCTAATTTTTTCAATTTGCCATTAATCCGCTTACATACTGCAAGCCATCAAAGGTGGGAAACCCGCGTGCATTCAACTGTCACGTCATAATACATTTTTATTTACACTAAGTATAATATAATATAACAGAATAATACTCATTATATTTCTGGTATATTACCATAAACACATAGTAACGCATATCAGGCTAGCAAAAACGAATAGCATTTAAAATTCAAATTTCGAACTGATTCAAAACCTATGGAGAGCTAGCTACAGACCTACAAACTTATCTGAGGAATGGGATGGGGGAGCCACTGTCGAAAAATACCCAATCAAGACTCGTAACTGGACAAAATCTGACATTCGAATGAAATTTTCAAAATGGCGTCCTATGGTAGTTCGTAGTTCCATTTTTGGGCATTCTACAGATAAGCTTATAGGAATGTACGTATAAATATCGAAATATCGGCAATTAATAAAATTATTCCTTAAGTCTATGACATGGCAACTTTGAATGCGGCAGAGCGTATGTGCTCCCTAGAATTTAATTTAGTTGACTAGGATTGATCTTAAACAATTAGGTAACAAAATTATCATTGTTTGACTTAGCAAATATTGTGCAATTAAAATATGTCCGATAAAGAGTTTTTCTACATATAAAAGCGACCCATTCCCTTTCTATAATTATTATTGTATTTTTCTCGCATACTATAAATATCTTATCTATTGTAAGTTGAAGATGAAACAGCACATAATATGAGCTTGTATTTATATAAGTAATATAAAAGCGAATCTGAAAAACTTATTAAGGCGAATGATTCAGTTAGCTGTGTGCCATTTTGCATTAAAAATCCATTTGTGGCAATACTGATGCTTGTACTCTGTGATATTATATTTGCTAGGGCAACACTGTGATACAAATTCTACACAACATTATTGCCCGCCAAAAATATTTTTTCGTTATTCATATGACAAATCGCTAAGTAATTACAAATCATTGATTTTCCATATAGGATCGGCGTTTGACGAAATTTGCTTAAGTTCCGATAGCTTGTGAGGCAATCGGGCACATCCATTGGTCGGCCTATTAAGTATAGAGCAGTTTTTAGCCAATGAAATTTTATATCGTTATGATGCAAATGAACTCAAGCTACGTGTTGACTCTGTACGATTTTCGTTTATAAGGGCGTCTCACATCAAAAAAATCAAACCTCATTGGTACAAATAGTACTTTAGTTAGACACCAAACAAATGCGTCAACAGCATTTCCATTTTTTTTTATAAACAATGTATCCAATTCTGCCAACACAGATAGAATTGATTTCTCTATACTATAGTTTCTCATTCAACTATCCTGAAAACGTTCAGCGCATCTATTCTATAAACAAGACTGCTATCGACAGTTATCGAGGGTAGTTTTTAATTTTTTGTATATGAGTATTGCCACTTATTGTAACCATTACAATAATTTAGCCGTCTGAACAGTCAAAACTGTCTATCTCGCTCTAAAATTTAATACAGCCAAGAGAGGTACTGTTAAAACATAGCACTTATAGTAAAAATTACAACTAACGTATTGTAATTGTTACAATAAATGCTAATACTTTGACACAAAAAAAATAAAAACTTCCCTCGATAGTTGTCGATAGGTGCCGATAGCAGTCTTGTATAAAGAATAAATGCTCTGGAATAGCTATTAATTCCACTGTACATTGAAATAATAAAATGATAAACATTTTCATTCATTACCATTAAGTTTGTAATTTTCTATAGATTACCAGTAAAATTATAGTATTTTATTGTAGTTTACTAAAATATATGTAAACTGTTTCGATTATTGAATATATTATTTTCCGTTTAGCTTTTCTATGGGGGGATAATCGATGTATCAAATTTCATATCACCTTGTTTCGTACATAGTATTATGTACTCAGTATCGTGAACTTTTCAATCAGAATCCTTCGCAATTCTTTCATTTTTACTTTGATATCGCAACAAACCACACAAAATAACATAAGGTCGATGGATCGGAACATTTTATCGTAATTTTATTATACTTTGCAGCCAAAGGAAAGGCTTTATCGTAAATTCATATTTTTTCAAGCTGTTCCCGTGTATATTTACCGAAATACGATAATGTTAGCGTTACGTAGATCTTACGAATCCATATTTATGCGTATCTATGCTAATAGCTTTTGTATTATATAATATGTGTACATACATAACATGAACACACCTCAGATATATATCTACCAGAAAAAATCTCTTCTACTCTCTATCTACTGTAAAAGAGCCGAAGGTTTTATAAACCATGTCTTTTATTCGACGAATAATTCACAAGATTTGATATAGTATATATATATCATTGAACATGTATAACTTTTTGAAAAAATGCGACACCCGATGGGATTTGAACCTGTATAACCACTGTTATCGCGCCACTGTTATCCAATTAAGCTACAGGCATCCTACTCAATTACTATAATTTTAAGTAGTAGTTCCTACGTGAAATGCTTATTTGCGCATCTATTCTATACACAAGGATGCTAATGGTATTGAGTTATTCTAATTGTTACAATAAGTTAGCCGTCTAAACTGTCTATCCTGCTCTAAAAGTTAACACAGCCAAGAGAGATACTGTTAAAATATAGCACTTTTTGACAGTTCAGACGGTTAACTTATTATGATACACTACCCTAGATAGCTGCCGATAGCAGTCTTGTGTATAGAATAGATGCGCTGATGTGTTTTCAGGTTATGAATGTCCCATAAATAGAATATTAGATACATTCTCTGATCTTGTGAATTATTCGTTGAATAAAATAAATGATTTATATACATCAATAAATGTATGTATATTATATGAAAATATCAATATTATTTAAGCGTGTATTAATCTTGCCTGTGCACTGATACATCCAATAATTATCATAGACCGCGGTGCTAATACCAGAAAGTGACCATCTTTATGATTTTATGCAGTAACGTTTTCAATGGAATATGCTCGAGTGGGCGAAGAAGGAGCGCGGGGAGCGGGGCTTGCAGTTGGAAGCTTGATCGGTACTTCCGGTCCAACAGTATTTCGCCGTTTCTGCGTTCGCATGTGAGCACGCGCGCGACAGCGAGGAAAGAAATTTACCTTTAATGATTTATTAACATTGTTAAAATTTATTTCTGCAAGCAATTTATGTAAGTTCTTTATTTTAATTATTAATATAATTTATATTTAACTTTGATGTTAATAGTAAAATATAATCCAAATATTATTTTTTTATTTTTATCAACCGCAGCACCCCCAGACATCTTATCCACGAGCCGCCACTGTATACATGTGTGTTTTATATCTAATAAGGGTTTCAATCTCGGGATTCTAATTGAAATCCGTGGGTTATAAACAATAGAATTCCTGAATTTCAGGATTAGTTTTATTCCTGATGAGTGCTCTCGCCTTTAAATTATCCTTTCTTCTAAGATGCATATGAACTATGTTTTAAATAAGATACATACCTTAAATTTTATATATACAATCAAACTAATAAAAGTTATAGTAACATAACGTAACCCACCACATACCCACGATGGCCGCGTGGCTTAAGCATCGGCCAATAGCGTCGTGGATCCCAGGTTCGAATCCGGGGTCTGGCAAGTATACATATTATTTTTTCAATTTGTGTATGAGTCAGAGTATGAACCTAATAGGATGAGTAAGTGGCTGGCATCCATTTCTCGTAAAACCAAAAATCTGTTAATACAAACATCCATTCTGAGGAGGCCCATAATTATGATCGTATTAGGATCGGACATGGTCGGGAAAAAAACGTAACACAGGTGAAATTGAACGTACATCATTAATGTATAACATAAACTCAATTTTGTATATTATATTTATTCAGAAAAAAATATTACGTAATAAAAAAAAATAACCTCGTTTGATGGCAAAAAAATCACGTTCTACCATTTTTTCGCCATTGTAAGTTTTATAAAAAAATATTATCCTATAATATGTATACTGTTCACTCTCTTTCTTAAAAGTTTTTTTTTTGTGTTACGTTAGATATTTTTATTTATTGTGCGTATTGTGGTACAAAAATATTTTTCGTACATATTGAAGCTTTCAATTTTAAACACTGAAAGGTTTTGCATGAATACTCCCAAAACTGGAATTTAAAATACAAAGAAAAAACCGACTTTTAAGGACTTAAATATTGTAAATTTATTTTGAGACAATTTATGCAAATCTCTCTTTATACAGTAGACACAAAATAGACTAGTCTTTAATCTCCAAACAATCTAATACAAATTCCTAAGTGAAATGTTTGTATAAATAAATACATTGTTATAGTGCCTGTACACGTACATGGATTTACTGGGAGAAACAGTGCGTATTTTAAACTATCGTGACAATAACTGTTTACATGTAAAAGTGCTGACTGTCGTCTCTCCAATGTCATTCTTCAAGAGTAAGCGAGACGCGATGTTTTCGTTTTATAGTACTATTTAACAGGTAGTGAAAATCGGCTAACCTTAAAATTAGTATAGTTCGTTCTACTGCGCAGGCGCAGATCGAAAAAATCCCTACTGTCTCATGAAAATTGAGAAGCTTCTATACTTTTTTGATTCATGCATGTAAGCTTTCAACTGCATGATAATTCATATTTACCCATACATTTTCTTGTTATGGCCACGATAATACGAGTACTTACCGTCAACAGTAAATCCATGTACGTGTGAACGGGGTATTACTTTAGTAGTTTATTATTCTATGACAGTGACAAATTGTTGTTTTTTTATGATAACATGCACGTTACTTAAACTCTATTATTTTCCTAATCTATTAACGACAGGTTAGGTTAACAGGATTAACTGATCATTGAAAATGTCGATCCATAAGATATTATATATTATATGAATATATTATTATATTACTATACGACATAATATTTTGTCATCAATGTCATCATATAATTATTAATAAAAAGTTTCTGAAAACACGTAAGTAATTAAATTAATATTTTGAATGTTTATGAAAAATTTACACGCAGATTTAATTCTGAACTATTTTTATTCCTTGATATTATTTATCGGAAACGGATTTACTTTGATCCTCTAGAAAAAGTAAATACACAATATCTATTTAGGTACGAGTACCATGATCCATAGAGAAGATTGCATAGATGTTGAATGTGGTCTGAAAAAGCTAATGATGACATGTAGGTACGGAATTATGAGACGTGCAATTTAACAGAATACTTTTTTCTTTTTCTTTCATCCATGTCCGATTAAAATAGGATCATATGGGCCTCCATAGAGTGGAGGTTTGTATTAACAGATTTTATTATTAAAGAATATACAGAATAATTATTATCTTCGATTCAATATAATTTGATAAAATTATATAAATTGCTTTATAAAACAGAGATTATTTTGTAATTTTGTTACCGTTGGTTCAGTATATGAGGAATTATTCGCATTTGAAAACCAATATTATTATATTTAGTAAATTATGCCAAAAAATATTTTCATAAAGGTGTAGGTACAGGCTCTATTGTGTATAAATATGTACAATTAAGTATTCGCTTTTCTATTTTATACAAAAAATGATATTTCTGAAAAAAAACATTAAATTGATATTCATTCATTAATAAAAACAATCATTAAATAATACATGAACTGCTTCACTGTGGATTTTAACAATTACCACGTGTTATGCTGAGTACCTTGCGTGTGTATACAGCTGACTGGCTGTTGGGTATACCCGGATCACGGTTAACTTCATCATGTCGCAATTTCGTAACAGTCTGCGCGCGCAGCTCTCAATTTTACCCTCTACTAAATGCGACAAAAGGAGTATAACTTCAAAAATAAATAGCTCTATTCAACCGTAACTCAACTAAAAGTATTTTTTGAAGAGGTTTTTTTCTGAGGTGTTTTCAAGTCATGTATGTTAAATATATAGAATGTTATATTCTCAGATTTTGTGAATTATTCGTTGAATAAAATAGACGATTTACAAAAAATTCTGTTATTCCATTCCCTCGTCCTATCTATAAATATATGACGCAAGGAAAAAAAAATTGTTTCAGTTTCATCTTATATCATTATGATCGCCAGTTTTAATCTCAATGTTCAATAAAGATCGGAAAGACTTTAGTAGGTACTAAAAGTAAATATTTTTCTCTTAGTACTGCTTAGCTACTAGCTATACAGTCTCGCATACACCATTTTAAATATGAACTAAAGACAAAGTAAAAGATTGATTACGTAGGTAAGACTAAAATATTGGACATTTCATATTATATAAAAGTTTTTCACTAGTCAATTAATCACTTTCTGAAAAGCTCCTACTAAATCATTATTAATGAAATAAAATGTTAAAAATATAAATATTCTTTTTATAGAATAAGATATTTACTAAAACCACTAAATTGACTAATTAATGTAACCATCCGATATACCCACTTATTCTCAATTAGGAATTCCACTGCGATTACGCTGAGCGGTATCAATGGAATTCGATTAATATTGGTTAATTTAATTTATTACTAATCAGAATGTTAATTATTGTCTTTACCCTAAATTCCAATAGTATACACAAATCGTCTAGGACAGCGATAGCGAACCTTTTTATGCTTACGTGCCAAAATATTCGTAATAATGAGCCAATGGCTAATATTGGGGTAAATTATAGATGAGAACCCGCATTATGTGCCTTATTAGTAAGTATTAATTGATTATTATAAATTTACGTTAATATGTATTATTTTATTTCTGCCCTGCCGTCTCCATAAAGTGATAGATAATGAATTAAGATATTTGTTATTATGCATTAATATGACACATATTGATGAAACATCACCAATATGTGGTTTGTTCGTATATAGAAGCAGAAGATTTGACAAGTTAAACACACACCGATGACCCAGTATTAAACTGTAACAACTCAAAAAACGTAGTTTTGAGATAATCATGTTTTAATATTTTGAATATTTTACAATACACATGATTTGACAAGTTTTAAAAGGATACATGTCAGAATATATCTATTCTAAATTGAAACGTATGGTCAATCGCCAGTTATAAATGGAAACAATTCGAAATGGATCTGTACAAAACTGGTTTTGTTTGAAAGTTTGTAAAACTTCATAGGGTTTTTTTGGCTCTCAAGGTATCTAAATTATTTTTTTCGAATTGTTTCTGTACAAATCCGACAAGAGCTAATTTTTACGAGTATTTTGATACCAATATCGCGAAATGTCGAATTTTTTACTTGTTCCGTTCAACACTGGGTCATCGACATATTCATTAGAAAAACCGCAACAAATACGATATTTCTAAATTGACAAGTAGAAGGTATAACCACACAAATACCATTCTGGTAAGAAAACTGATGACAAGCGATTTACATCATATACTAATTGTTTTATTAGAAAATTAACAACTTAAAAACGTTCCAATGAAAATCTATTTAAACTCGACTGTCATGCATTTACAATATTAGAGCCTATGACCAGCCAAAAACATTTAAACCAAATGTTTGTTCATATTATTATAAAGACGAACGCCCGGCCGACTCAAGCGCAATATTGTAAGTGTGATGAATAATAGTCAATATTCTCTTATAAAAAATGCAAATTTGTTTTATAAAATTAATTTCATCTAAGATTCTTTTGCGCCAGTAAAATAACGCATGCCATAGGTTCGCCACCGCTGGTCTAGGTATAATAATTATGATATCAAGAGTTTACTCTGATAAATTAAACACAGTTAGTTTCCATAGTAACCGACTTTCCTCTTCAACATTAGATTTAAATTATATATATAAACAATAAAGATATTTTTGGTGTTTATAATAAGTTGATGAAAGTGTTTATCTAGGTTTTAATGGAAATTAGATACATATAAAAACCAAATTAATAAATATATATTATATACATAATATAAACAAACTTAGTGGTCATTCAGCTGTTTCTTCAAAACTTGAATAGGTAACACAACAGTTCAATGAACTATCAACTGACAGGAGACCACATTTCATATGAATATTACCCGGTCCGTAGTTGCCGGATTAAGTTTTAAGCGGCTCTATTGAAAAAGCTCCCACCGAAGAGCCAACGTTAAGTCGCGATATATATTATAAAGAAAGCTTTGCGGAAAATTGACGCAGACGATATATTTTAATTCTAAAATTCTTTCCAGTATTTTTTCTTTACTTTATGGTGGATGTAGTGTATGAAAAGAGAATTGCAGTTTTTCTTTATTTGTTTGTCATTGAGTGGCATACATAATTTGGGTGGATGCTGATGTAAGATCTATGTTTTTTCAATTATTCATATTATCAAACATTGTATTATGTGTGGTGAAAAGGTGGTAAAACATATTTATTGTTTTGTAACACTATGACGGTGCTTATAAATTACCTTCAATGACACATTACTTCATAGGTTTTTGAAAAATAAATTTGTGTGTCTATGCGCACAGTCAGTTAATATTCAGATGCAATAAGGCAGTATTTCCCAAAGTATGGTACGCGTACCCCCTGGGGTACGAAAAGAGTTTGGTGGGGGTACATGCTGCACAGGGCTTTGGCTGCCCCCAGTGCAACAAGCATTAATACGACATCAATACAACATCCATGCTAGAAGGTTTATCGCACGCGGAAGAAGAGCAATTATTATTGTTGGAATTAGTTTCAGACGGATTCTTGAAGAATAAATATAAGGATTGTAGTTTAACATCATGTGTATCCAGTTTTAACAAAGAAAGTCCTGAAATACATCTTGCCTTTTCCAACGTCATATCTATGTGAAGTTGCTTTTTCAACATTAGACATTAAGTCAAAAAAAGGAACAGGCTTTTGGGTGTGGAACCGCATCTCAGATTAAAATTAACAACCAGGGAACCAAAGTATCATGATATTCTGTCTCAACATAAACAATTTCATCCTTCTTATTGATTATAATGAATGTTATTTATAATATAACTTTTATTTATTTTATTATGAATGAATTTTATTTTCCGTTTATTATTTTGTTTATGTACCAAAAAAGGGAAAAAATATATTTTAAGCGTTATTAAAGTATATGCAATTTTTTTCGACGAGGGTACTCAGTGTTACGAAAATTATAGAAGGGGTACACAGTTGTCGAAAGTTTGGGAATGCACAGAAATGTTGAAAAAATACAAAAATAGTAACACGTTTAGGTAGGTAGGTACGTACATTTCATCACCATCATGGGCTAAAATGCTGTATCTTCTTATTTTTAATTGTCCAAGGAAGCAGTATGTGTGACATGCGTGCAATGTACTCCGTTAAGAGTAAAATACAACCACATTGAAGATATTGCGCGGGTGGTGTAAATACATATTTTTTTAATCATTTATCGAGTGGTTACATTTCACGGGGCGTGAATAAATGACTCAAAGAATGTTGTTACCAGTAGTTTTTAGCTACCGCGCTACACCCGCACTATAATGTATCATAATACCTACTTAATTTATCAATGTTCAAGTCAATTCAATTTATTTTTTAACATATTGTGGACGTTACAAATTATAAATTTAAGACGTAACAACATGACATGAAACATTATTATAAAGAAAAAAGTAATAAAAACGATAAAAATGAAAATATAAAAAGAGAACATAATATAAACATACAAAAGCAATGAAAATACATACATATATATAGAAGTTCAAAGAATTACACCAAGTTTGCTCTCCCTTGCTAATTTAAAAAAATAATTAAAAGCCCTTGATAATTTAAAAAATAACGTTCGCCTAAACTCACTCTCGCGCAAGTGGAATATACCAACACTCGAAGCAATTTGATTGAACATTGTAATCGCCCTCCCAATTGGCATTACCAGTGGAAGGTTGGTTTTGCACCTTGGGAGAATAAACAAATGTACCTATATGATATTATGCAATATGGATTGGCACCTACATCGCAGGCGACGAATTTGATCATTAACGTAAACGACTTGTGGTGTAATTGGAAAAAATGGTAAATATATTATTTATAATAACGCTAAAAAAATTATCATTTTTTTTCAGATATATATTTTATATTAATATTGATCGATCAAAAGTAAAGAGAATATAAGTATAATCATTTTAGCATCAACTGAATTTAATTTAAAAAGTAATCTTTGTAATAAATACTAATCTCATTTACATTTACCCAGATTTCTCCAATATCATAAAAATTGAATTCATTATCTTTACCTATGTCTCAGCGTCTTATACACATGTCATCAAAGTATATGACATCAATCATATATTATCCCAGGCATGAAAATATCGTCACTGTTCTGGCAGAAGACACTAATTCGAAAAAATGACATATTGAGTTAGTTATACCAAAATGTTCCTTATTTCAAACTTTACCGTCTGGAAACCTTCTTAATAAATAAACAGTCTTTATTTTAAAGTCATCCTTTTTACGATTACTTAATAAACTCACATGATAGACCATTTCAAAAATTTTAACAACTTCAAAGTCAAATTACTCAAAACTAGTATTCTCCAGTTAGTGTGTTCTGCCAGAACAGAGACGATAATATTATATGCCTCGTGTGAAATTATTATTATTAAATCCCTTCGCATAGAGAATTTCACACCGACTTGTTTTCAAGATATTCTCCGCGGCAGAGAGATTTTCACGAGTGAAAAAACGAGAGATTTCACAAACAAGATTATTTTACTGAAAGTCATTTTCAGGAATCGTTTTTATACTGACTACTATCGCTTTGATTGTAGCGGTTTGAGTCAGGCGACAGTATTTCAAATTGATCTTCATAATAATAACTTGCTTTAAAAAAATCTTCCTCGTCCTCTCATGAACCATTGTACGAGGACGGCCGAATTTAGAGAGTAGTCTAGCTATTACCAAATATCAGTAGCGAATGGTGGAGGTAGGCTGTTAAGATCCGCTATAAATGGTGCACATTAAACTATTTTTAGTCATACGTATTCGTTTTTATTGAATCTAAGGCTACAATAATTTATTTACAGATGGTATTGGTTAGTTTTTTAAAAATCAATTAAACCCTGCCTAAACCAAACCATAATAGTTTTGGTATATTTTGGGCGATTCGACAAAATTGTGCACACCTTTTCATTCATAATTACTTTCATTGAATTAGGAATACATAATAATTACACATATTCTTGATTATTTTCTTTATATTCAATAAACTCTTTATAGATAATAGACAAACCAAAATAGATAAAAAAATATTATTCTATTTCTAAAATATTCAAAGTTATGTATGATTTAATTGCATACTTTTAGATATTTTATAGATAGACGCGTATTTTTTCACTATTATCTATTATGGCTTGGTTTTCGCAGAAAACTATCCAACACCATCTGTAAATTATTGTAGTCTTATTTCAATGAAAACACATACGTATGACTAACAAAGTTTAGTCTGCACCATTTATGGCGGATCTTAACAGCCTACCTCTACCCATCGCCACTACCAAATATTTTGGAAAGACTCCGGCTATTTTCTATTATGATGTTGTCGTTGTTATAATTAAGTTGACGATATTAACATCAGTAAGTTCGCATTTCTGATTTCATTACTCAAGTTATGACTGCCACTTTTAGATATTCATTGTCTTACATTATTTACTAACTCACATGCATAATTAATTTTTCAACTCAATAATAATGCCCACGTGTTTATTATTGAGTCCTTGTCTAATCACCACAACGAAATTTTTATCTAAACCCCCTGAAAATTGAAAAATAAATGTAATATTATAAGTGTGAAGTTCTCTTTAAATGACCTACAATCCAGTCACTTGTAGCTAACCTAATTATTAAACTATAATATGTCCTTTTTTTGATTCATATATATAGAAAATAAAATCGTTTAACATCTTTAGTTAGTATATCTTTTTTAGTATTACAGTAGGTACCTATTTCGACTTACGGTTTTATAATCGCCGCCGTTCATAATATATAATATCAATAATAATATTATGTTGATTTCACCGAAACAATTGTCTCCATAAAGTCTGCTATGATTGGGCCTTGGCTAGAATGCACGTTGTAGACTTCATGCGAATTACAATATTTCTCTAAAATCTGAAGCTTTCCCTAATTGACATCTAACAATATTGTTTGATTTTGACAGGTAGTCAAATTAAAAAAAAAGAATAAATTTTCATCACATAAAAAATATTAAAATCACTCTTTGGTATTATTTCTAAAACTTTGAAATTTATCAAAATATGTCATACAGTTGTCACGACGACACGTATTGTTCTTATTAATGTGAAACTTTCTCGACAGCTTGCAACTAACTTTGTTGAAGAGAAAAATCAATATTTTCTTTTTACGTGACTGGAATTTTCAGTTGAATAAATAGATTTAAAAAACCATGTAAGTAAGCAAATAACAAATAAATGCTAAAAATTTGAATAGGTGCAGAAAATATTCGAAGAAATATTATTTAGCAAGATAATAATATTATTAAAACTATATTTCCTTCATTCCAAGACTGAGCATAATAATTATGAGGTATTTAGAGTTAGCAACGGATTATGTATCTATATATTATAATAATATTATAATAACTAGAAACAAATTCAAGGCTATCCTATACATAGGTTGCCGTTTATATTTCGGGAATTGGCAACAATGGTGTTGCTAGGTGCAATTTGACTTCTGTATTTTGAAGTTTGACATTTTTTACGGCAAAAGTACTTAGAACGTTTTTACAAACAGACGCTTGAAAAATTTATCTCGGCCAAAAATGGAATTAACTCGTGAAAATTTTCGTGCGATTATTTTTCACAACTTTCGATGTGGATTATCGTGGGAACAGTGCATTACTGAACTTAGTACTTTATATGGTGATAGAGCACCATTAAAAACTACGGTATATCGCTGGTTCAGCGAATTTTATCGTGGTCGTCGTTTGCTCACAGACGAGCCGCGTGAAGGTCGTCCAAAATCGGTTGTTTCTCCAGAAAACATCGATACTGTGCGTGAACTGACAATGCAAGATCGTCATGTGACATACTGTAAGATTGAGGCATCTCTGGGCATTAGTAACACCAGCGTGTATACGATCTTGCATGAACATTTAGACGTGAAGAAGCTATGTTCGCGATTGATCCCGCATAATTTTACAATCGCACAAAAAAGGCTCGTGTCGATTAATGCAATGAAATACTCAAAAAAATACGATCGAGGTGCTTCAAAAAACGTTTATTAGATTATTACAGGTGACAAATCTTGGATCTAAACGTATAAACTCGAAAGTAAACAGTAGTCGACCGTATGGGTCTTCCAAAATGAGCTTAAACCAACAAAAGTTGCTCGCGCTCAAGCACTTCGAAGCAAATGGTCGCCTGTTTTTTTCGGAAAAACGGACCATGTCGCAACTGTGCCTTTAGAAAATCGTAGAACGGTCAATTTTGAATGGTACAGATCCATTTTTTTGCCAGAAGTTTTTGGTGAAATAAGGAAAAGCAACCATCGGCATCAAATCATCCTTCATCAAGACAATGCGAACTCTCACACATCGGCTCAAACAAGCGCCTATTTGAGCACTCAAAACATCAAATTGATGGGTTATCTGCCATACAGCTCCGACTTGGCACCAAATGATTTCTTTTTATTCCCGACAGCCAAAGATAAATTGCATGGTCAACGATTTTCTACACCAGAAGAGGCGGTTGATGCATTCAAAAACCATGTTTTGGAGTTACCTTCTGCAACGTGGCAAAAATGCTTTTCAGATTGGTTCAAACGTATGGAAAAGTGTATAAATTATCGTGGAGAATATTTTGAAAAACAATAAAACTGTTTTCATTGATAAAAAAATCGTTTTTGTTTGTTGTTCCCGAAATATATACGGCTACCCTCGTATATAGGACATGTACATAAAACATAACGAAATTAGCATTATATGTACCTGATTTTAGAGGACATGTGAAACATTCAAATTGCAATTATTCCATAACATGATTTCGAGACTTACCAACTTTTGGCAACCCCACAAATTACATACATCCACAGTATAGTTGTATTGTACCAGAGCTCCGGAATCATGAGATCTGCAATCTACATACTTAATTATTTGGAAACCGGAACCTTCATTTAATAATTTGAATAATCCCGAATCGTAACCTGCACCCCGTAAAGTTTTTAGGATTCAGCAGTTTCACGTGTTCTTAAAATGTTGGTTAAAATATAGCATCTTTCATCGTAAATCATTCGAATAAAATATTCAGTACTTATGTAAGTTTTCAGAAAACGTCAAATTTAACATAAAGTTTAATGCATTTTTCTGTGGGTTTAGTTACGTATTTATTGTAAAATTACATGCATATTAAACTATTGCGCTTGTTAATAATTTCTGTATATTTTTATGACGTCTAAATTTTATTATCCACACATGAAAAAATTGTGATTGATACAAATTTTCTGTTGATAAAATATAGCAAAGATTACATTTTTTAAATTCAAATCATTTCCGTAAATTTAAAAGACCATTCGAATGTTTTTGGCGCGAATCCAATGAAGTAGAATCAGATTTTATACCGGAACCATGGTCCGGCATTGTATTTCGTTAGAACAGAGACTAGAATCAAACATGTATAGATATGTAATCTGATTTGATCTGATATATGATACATACTAGTATTCCACTTGGGATAGTGATAAGCTCTCTGTCGGTACTATCGGTAGTGCTAATTTGTCTCATTTCAAAATAGTCAAGGATAGCACAGGTTCCAAGAGTATCGTGCGTAATATGTATTATTATAAATATATAGGCACAGTATAACAGATACTCCGACCACAATACCAAAGCTAGAATCGATATAAATAAAAAGGATTTCATGTTTGACACATTCATATTTTCTATAAAAATTGATCTTTTTTAATTTAAAAAAATAGATTAATTCTATGAAATACTATAAACTCGTCATATAGGTAGTATTTAAGGGCGGACGTGCTCAGCGTAGGTCAAAATGGAGCTTTTATTGTATTTTCAAAGCATGATCCTGTACATTCCTTAAACGTTGTAGATAATCTATTTATATAATTTTGAAGCCTTATTATCCTTTATACCGTTTAAAAAAAATCGGTTAGGTACATGTTCAAACACGCGCGTTAACATGATCTTAGTCCCCACTTCAGTCTTATTTTGTCAATTAATGGCTACGGCCGTATGTTGTAGCTTAACCACTGGGGAATGCCAAAAGAAATGGCGTATTTCAAAAAAACACTACCTTATTCTTAGGTCAATAATTATTATAAAGCAATTATTATCCATAGGATGTTTATCACACTTGAATGGTCAAAGACATAGCTTATAATTAGTATCTTTAGAATTATCTTCAAATGTGTTAATTTTGCCCATTTTTTGAATTATAAAATGCCTAATTCTTGTCAAATTTGGGATCACAGAGATTATCAATATAATTTTTTATCGTAAATATTTCACTATAATAATGTCGATATAAATTATACTAATCGTTTTATAAATGCGTTTAAAAATTAAAAAAATGTAAAAAATCTTAATACCACTGCACATGCATGTACTGAAATATGACTATATTCTAAAACATTAGAGCGAGAGGTTTAAAAGAATACTATTTTATGTAACAAAAATACCTTATGCAGTCATCAAATGTTTAAAATCACTGTAAAAGATAATAATGCTTCAAAATTATATAAATAGATTATCTACAACGTTTAAGGAGTGTCCAGGATCATGGTTTGAAAATACAATAAAAACTCAATTTTGACCTACGACGAGCATGCCCCCCCTTAATATAATTTATTAAACTAGGTTTAAATGATAAAATAAGCATAAATAAATAATATTATATGCCAAATAATACGATGAATTCATTCAACAGTTTTTTATTGTAAATCAGCTAATAAATTTAAAAAAAAAATAGATTATCTACAACGTTTAAGGAGTGTCCAGGATCATGGTTTGAAAATACAATAAAAACTCAATTTTGACCTACGACGAGCATGTCCCCCCTTAATATAATTTATTAAACTAGGTTTAAATGATAAAATAAGCATAAATAAATAATATTATATGCCAAATAATACGATGAATTCATTCAACAGTTTTTTATTGTAAATCAGCTAATAAATTTTAAAAAAAAACTTCTTAATGTTTATATTGATTATTTAAAATAAAAATTGTCCTTAAAATTTTTCGTGCATCTTTAACGCTATGTTATTTCAATTCTGACTTTTTTCTCGTGTATGTTGATATGTCCCTTTTACCGAACAAAAACTTTTTAACAGTGTACCTACATCTAGATTTTTTGCGGAGAGAGAGCATTGGCCCATGTTATAATTCTGATATACATAATTGTCATTCATACTGAGTTAAAAAAAACAGTCCTAGTCACAGAGTTTAAATCCACGACCCACCGTTCAACAACTGGCTATGCTAATCTCTACTCGGCGATAGTAAAGGTTTACCTTATTTTAATATTACATTTACCCATTTTTAAAAGTGATCAAAGTTCAAAGTTCAATACCTTTTTCGACATCTGACGTATTTTATAAATAATTTCCTGTGCGGAAACTCTTATCCCATAGATTATTAATGGCTTCATTGATCTTCTTCTTAAAAAAATAATTTATATTAAATATAGGTACATATTATTATATATATATATATAGAATCTGAAGACTTTAAAGAAAACCTTTTTCACATAAACAGAACGTAAATATATTATTTAAATGAAGCTGGAAAAGGGTAACTAAGGCTCATTATTAATTTATATACGAGTCATTTATCATTGAAGATTCATTTAAAGCAAACATTACACTTTTATTTTTTATATCTATATGCCAATGTTGCACTGTAATAAATATGCCTTACAATGTAAACTAACTTATTTCCCCAATAAACCATCAATATTTAGTATATTTAGATGAACACTCGCAGGTATATCATTTACTTTATAGCTGAAATTAAAATAAATCCGCCTTTTGTCCGAGTGTACACTACTAAAAACGCGATAGAATCACCAGCTTGTGTTGTAATTGAAAAATGTTATAATAAGCATGGCTCCCACAAGGGAGGGGCAGACAGGGCTGTAGCCTGGGGCCCCGGGTCCTAGGTGGGGTCCGGCGTTGCGAGTTGTTCAGTTAAGTGAGATAAACACACACCACAAATCTAATTTAATAGTTAAAAAATATATAATTTAAAAAATTAAAATTAAAATCGATTTCACTTAAATATTATTACAATTGTAAAGTATTTGGCTGTGCTATAGGATTTGATATGATGTGATTATTGATATAATTAAATGATAGTTCAGGTGTTAAATTTTGTGTGTGTTTCCTGATTAATAAATATGGTGAAGGGTCGCATATTACTACCATAAAAAGGGGTCACGATCAGAGCTTTATAATTTAATCCAGAGTACCGACAACGCAATAATTTAAGTGGATTTAGTATAAAATACGAATAGCTAAAATACACGGAATGTCCTTAATTTTTCCTTGCAGGACCCTGGAGTTCCACGGAATACAATTTAGGGAACATTACTGTAGAACATCACACTGCCCTTAACCTTAGCGATAGTTAGGTGGGGGGCGGCAAACATCATACTACTACGCATATGTCTACTATGCATATGGCTCTATATCTTTATACGTAGTTTGTATAATAATAATAATATTATTATGATTATTTGAAAATATACAATTTTATTATTTACAAAACAGTTACGTCAATAAAATGGAATCAATCATCTGCGAATAAATAAACAATGCAAATTGATTGTCCCTCGTTCAGATAACTTCAATGTCTATGATTTTTGAAAAATATGTCAGTGACATTTTCATCTCGCGTTCTCCCACCGTAACATGAAACGATTCGAGATAATAAAAAGCAACCCTAAAACTTTGATTGGCTATAAGCTATATCATATTATATTATCTTCCCTATCATCATCATCATCAGCCTGAATCTATCCACTGCTGGATGAAGGCCTCTCCAAGCTGATTCCGCTTCTATCGGTCCTGTGCGTTGCGTAGACACGTACTTACGCAGAACTTTATCATTTCATCGATCCAGCTGCCTCTAGGTCTACCTTGTGGACGTTTTATACCTCTTGGATACCACTGGATGACTAGATTTGTCCAACGATTGTCCCTTCTTCAAGATATGTGTCCAGCCCACGTCCATTTGAGGCTTATAACGGACATAGCAAACCCTTGTCTCATTCATTATCCACTCACTCATCTTTGTGTCCTTTCGCGTTATGCCCAGCATGCACCTATCCATACCAAGTTGTGCTACTCTAAGTTTCTGGATCTCTCTTTTACTTAGGTCCCATGTTTCACACGTATATGTGATTACGGGAAGCACACACGGGTTGAACACTTTTGAAGACATTATTCAGGCGGCCCTATATATAAAACCATTCATCATTTGATCGCCATCTATGTATTTTAAATACTTTGAAGTATCTATATGACTGACTCTCATTTATAAACGCATCTCGGTTCAGTTTTCGTCTGGGCCAACAAATCAATAATTAAACTTTACATAACAACCTCAACTTTTTATTCGATTTAAACAAAGCTCTATGAAATGGAATACGTATTTACACAGCATGTATCCGAGATAAGTACAAAATCTTCTATCTAAGTGAATCGCGCTTAAGAGAACGGGTAATCTCTGGATCGTCCCCAAGCTGTGATCGTTGGAGGACAACCACAGTGATCAATATAATCCCCATCTTCCAGGGATGGCTTTACGCAATCAATTCCGCCACAAATCTAATGTTAATCTAGCTGCGGGTGAACAGATTTCAACAAAGCCATTATTTAGGATTTATAAATTTGTCACATATGAGTACCTTCTGAATATTTATTATATGTTAGTTATATAATTTCGTGGACCTCGTAGGTAAATAATAGTAATAAGGTAAATAAATAAATAAAAAGAAATTTTATATACAACGTTTTTAAATTTTCTGTTGAATCATAAACTTGACTTGACTAGCTTAAACGATCAAAAAAATTTGTACTTGATAGGAATACTGAATAATGAAATGTCATTTCATATTGATTTCCATAGTAACGCATGTATATATTATTTAATAATTTAGTTGCTAGGACTCCCTAGCAACCAATAATGGTATCGAAATAACTTTTCATACAAAACAGAATTAACTAAAAATTAATTCAATTCTACTTAAAGATGACTAAAAGTATTAAAAAAATGCATTGACATCGTGTTCTGATATATTCTAAAAGTTTCGAATGTCTAGCTAGTCGGGAAGTTAGTTAAAAATCGATTGCAAGATTTGTACCGGACAAATAAGAATACGACCTAATAAAAACATTGTAATAAAATAATAAAATAGTCGCCTTCGTCATGCGACCGAATGACTATGCGATCTTGATAATTCTGTGGTTCTTATGCGTTTTTACGAAATTAAGATTTTAATGTCAATGTGTGTAAAGAATAATTGTATTCTTTTTTTGTGATCATAGATTTTGTCGTGTCCTGAAATATATACGTATGCAGTTCGCCGTATCACACTTCACTGTGAAATTTTGTATCGGAAATATGGTCGTATATTAACGCTTTCGCTGCTGAAGAGATAATGAGATTTAATTGCCCCCTTTAAAATGCACGTTAATTACATCGATCGGCCGCCTGGTCATTACGCGCCGTGCGCGTCTTCCGCGTCCAAAGTATTAAAGACCGTCCAACCTATTTGGGTCAGTACTGAGATAAAACCATGTTTAAATAAAACACGGTTCTTGTCGGTTTACAGGAAGCCAGCAGAAACAAAATTTTAAAAATAGCCGATATATTGGATATACCTACTGGAGGTTTTTATTCTTGAATTCGTGAATTTTGCCAAAATCGACTATGAAAATTGGCGCGGTTCCCGCCTGGCTTCCTGTAAACCGATTTTTACCTAAAACACTTACAATATACGTAATAAAAACTACCTAAATACAAGGGAAATACAGTAGAAAATAGGTATGTAATTAAATTATAAATACAGAACAGCGCGTAATTTTTTCTTACATGTAAATTGTACGTACAATATTTCACCGTAGTACAGTTCGCCTTTAGCTTTCTTATCGGAAAGAGGTGACCATATACTATAACTTTGTCACATGTAAGCAAAATAAATGAATATTTTAATTTATAGAAATAGCTTGTATTGAGAAAATCATTTAAGTAATTATTCAAAAAATTGACTATACTTAACAGAATATTATCAAAAACTTAATTATAAGTACAAAAATAATATAAAAGAAATAAAAAAAGATACACCAATAATTATTATTAACTTCTAAGCAAGAGTATTTTAAAAACTGTGATTTATTTCAAAATCTTATTTGAGATTTATCTCAACTACTGCAACCTGCAACTAAACTGACTTACCCCTAAACCACAGAAATGTGCTGGTGTGTATTATTAATTATCGGCATGCAGCATTAACAGAATATAGGCCCCAGGATCAGGATTTTCATTATACATACAGTCATGTCTACACAATTTTCCCCAACCCAACAGAAACGTATGTCATACATACCTACAAATAAATATAGATTTTTTGCACAGAATGGGACCCACAACTATTGCATTCCGAGCGATATGGTGTAGCAATACATTTACAAGCAAGGTTGAAATTTCCATCCGTATGCAATTATTTATATAATAAATGATTTTAATTCATGAAAAATTTTATCATTTATGATTTTCATATGACTTTGAGGCAATTGATATATACAAAAGTAAATTATTTAAAATAGAATATACATAATTTTGAATTATTTGTTGAATAGGAAAAATTGTTTATTAAAATAGAATACTCTGACAGCTTTACGTGGATACGAATTTTGTTTTCTGCGAAATGCTAAATATTTTTCTTTTTCTCATTTTGGTGCCATCTGCTATGGTTGACGACTAAATCCTCCTGAGCCAATCACCATCACCTTGGACATTACGCCACTTGTGGAGGTGGCGTGGCCTAGAGAATCTCCTTCTGCCTACGCCTCTGCTGCCCACTACATTTCCCTGAACCGTGAGCTCTGGCGTTAATCATATCCACTACTTATTCGATGATAGCTAAAATTTCTAGCTCATCTAAAAACCTCCTGTGATCAGCCAAGGAAATCTTCATCGTACGCCGATACGGGAATATCTTAAAAACATCCAGTCTTTTGATTGTCCATTTCTTCAACATCCAGGATTCCATTCCGTAGACTGTAGAAAAGATGTTTCATTTAGTGAAAAGTGCTTCTTGTCATCTCAATTCTTATCTTGATCTCATCTCATAGTCTGGGCTTCAATCTCCTCATAGATAGACATGCAATACATGAAACCTAAAGGTACCGAACAACGAAACAAAGGTCGCTCAAAACGATTCCTATGAAATGTTACAAAACTGTCATTAATTACAATTTAAATTCAATTTCCATAAAGCATCCGGTTCGGTGGTATCTTTTAAAAATACATCATTCTCAGCATTCTGAAATAAGTTTATATTGAACAGATATTTTACACTCAAAATTTTCTTAAAAATTTTCCAATTTCCCGTGATAAGTCTGATTGAAAATATTACGCAGTACACACCATTCAACACGAAATATCATTTTCCTGACGTGATATCTTCGTACTATATTTACACATTCATGGGTAGGTATATTAGATTAGTATCACTTAATATTATTATCGCTTGCTATATATACAATATACATAGTGCCTATATGGCAGGCAAAAAAACATATTTTCTAAACCATACCTACAGAATTTCATATCACGTTCGCAATTTATTACATTTTTATTTTTAAACATCGATGTAAAAAAATGAGCATCTATAAAATACTAAGTAGATATGCTATTGTTAGCTTACAGTCAATTCTGATAGTGTTGATCCTTTTGTGTGATTTTCCTTCAAATCTAGCTTATTTGCATATTATTGTTTGATTTCTATGAAATAGCAAAGATTGACATTTGGATCAAAGTTACCCTTATACTTATAAACAAAATTGCCTGGATGCCTACTAACTTTATTCAACATACTTATTTGAATCTAAAACATAATGGACGATTAAGAACTTTATTTGAAAAGTGAAGCACAAAAGCAATAGAGAGATACGTACATATTATTTACGTTGATTAATTCACATTTTTTATCTGCATCAAGTGATCTGAGTTACCTCATCTCCACCCATCATGTATTTGTGCACGGCCGCCTTCCATGACATTATAATCATGTCAGAATGAAAAGATTATAGTGCCACACTTCCTTGTCCCGAAACGAAGCTGCATGGGAATGCTGTAACAACCATGCACCTTTGTCTTTAGTAACAAAAAGTGTCCTCTGTACCCGTGTACTGAAACTCTGCCGATTATTGGTGAAAAGACGTTGTATTAAAATAAAACACAATATAATAATAATATACTTATTCCACATAATTTAATAAAGATCAGGGCCGGTTTCGTCTGTATAGAAAGACATTCTCAACTTTATTGATACCTGACAAATAACATTCTTACGGCAATTTATATTAACAATAGAAAAGCACACTGGTGCGAATCCAGCGGTTACAAACTCAAGTCCCGTCGATGTCGTATTTTTTTTTTTAATATTTTTTCTAGTAGGCGTATACATGAGATGTTTTCAAAGTATGTATGTTAAAGATAAATATTATATTTTATTGAAGTTTAATAAACCATTTTTTATTCAACTAATAAGACACAAGATTTGAGAATGTGACATTCTATACGTCACTGTACAGGCCAATTGCCGTAACCCTCACTATTCACCAGAGTGATATTTTGATGGTAATGGACTTTTGCATACTCTTAGACGAACTGGCCAAGTATCATAAATCCCAAAAAACTATTTCATATCAAAATAATTCAAAACTATTTTTAAGCCATTTGTAACTTGACAAAAAATTTCTAGCCAAATGCTGTAACCCTCTCTAAACGTAAGCCACAGGGTACGTACAGAATAAGCCACTCAATCTGTAATAAAATAATATATATAAAATAATAAATGTTACATACATATATTAAATAAAAGTAAATCCAATGCCCACAGTTGTTTTCACTTCCTGAACAATTTGACATTTGAGGGTTACGACAATTGGCATGTACAGTGACGAATGTATTGAATATACATCATTTGAAAACATCTCCTGCATATACACTCTAGAAAAAAATCATTAAAAAAATACGACACCCGACGGGACTTGCACCTGTATCTGCTGGATTCGCGCCAGTATGCTTATCGAATTTCGCTTATTTTTTCTAGTGTGTAGGTATATGCATGAGATGTTTTCAAATTATGTACATTTTATTGAAAGTACGGGACACTGTTCAGCTCACATTAATTTGTTGTTGCCACAATGATGTATTCTTTTGTTTGTTTTTTCAGCACGTGACGTACTACGTGGTCCGCAAAGCCCTACTCATCCTGTGGATCGGTGCGGCAATCCTCACGTGCCTTCCTTTCGTGGGTTTTGGCATCTACTATGATGAGGAAGCGTCCTACTACCGCTGTTCTCGCTACAGAGATGCTACGGAACCTGTGGACGTCGCATATGCCTACGTCGTGCTAACATTTGGCAAGTAACATATTAATTAATCTAACAGACGTACAGTGAATCCTTCGAAGTCGAAAATAATGCATTTGGGATATGTTAGGTATCTAAACCTGAACAATCGGTAGTTGTAGGGAAAAACAATATAAATAAATAACTATAATATATATATATACTAGCTGACCCGGCAAACTTCGTACCGCCTCAGAATCAATAATCTTGTGTTAACTTATTAGCTGAATTAAATTCAGTTTTTTATTAAGTTAAAATGAATACTCATATTGAATAAGTTCAATAAATGTGCAAAAATCAAATCAAAATGAAAAGTATTTTAATTATATTGAACTGTACACACTGTACACACACTATGACTGCGTGGATTAAGCGCCGGTCTATAGTATCGAGGGTCCCATGTTCGAATCCTGGGTCTGGCAAGTTCACATATTTTAATTCAATTTCAATTCAATGATGACTACCGAGCCAAGCTTCAGTCGTAAATTGTGCGGTGGCAAGCCAGGCAGATCCAATGAGTTTAAGAATTCAGTTGGATAGTTGGTTGCTTCGTCTTCGTTTGTTACACAGACGATAGATTTGAAGGAATGCAGTGAACCAACGATTTGATTTTGAATTGTGAAGTTTAAGTGATCCACATCTTTGTTCTTTACCGCAAGAATGCTCGTTCACTCAACTAATTGTCATGTTTGTGATTAGCAATGATGTTTGGTAACACTTTGTTGATGAGTTCGTCCTTAGTTGAGACGAAATCGGAAAAATTCAGCGGAAACGAAATGAATCCGCTCGATTCATCGACAGGAACACGGCCGTTACCGATAGTCAGCAATTGTTTGGAGAAATCTTCGGCAGATGGATCGTTTAGCAATGCAACTCGCATGTTTGTCGTCAGCTGAAGTGTTTTCACATAGCACCACAGAGTCGATGATTTGAGGCAAGCGTTTATTTCATCAGCAGCGGTCGATCTTGCAATGACTGGTAGTGTTTGGCGAAAATCGCCAGATAGTAGAATCATTGCGCCTCCAAAACTTCTTGAGTCATTGCGCAGATCTTTCATAGTTCGATTGAGTGCTTTCAATGCGCGTTTGTGCGCCATTGTGCATTCATCCCAGGTGATGATTTTACTTGCTAACAAAACTTTGGCCATTACTGAGTATTTCGCAATGTTGCGTATCGGTTTTTCAGTCGGCAATTTCAACGTTGAATGAGGCGTTCGGCATCCTTCTAACAACGTGGCCGCTATCCCAGAAGAAGCAACTGCTACAGCATTTTCGGATCTCGCACGAAAAGTAGCCAAAATCAATGACATGAGGAATGTCTTCCCAGTTCCATCGGGCGCGTCGAGGAAAAATAAGCCACCATTTCCATCATCAATTGCCTTCATTAACGTATCGTACACTTCCTTCTGTTGAGGGTTCAACAGTGGTACATTCGTTCGAACTGATTGGTTCAATGCATCTCGATCATATTCACGATCACGTTCCAATTCTCAATTGAAAGCGTCGTTCATTCCACGATGTGGCGTTGGCATTCCTAACTTGACTAAAAAACTGCCGCACATGAGGTAACACATGTATTCGATCAAAAGCAAAGCCTGGTTATGTATCTCCTCATTCACCTCGAGATCGGTATTCTTGAACTGACACAAATTCGATGTAAAATGTCTTCTGACATGTCATCCTTTTACTTGTTCCACAGTTCAGGTGGATTCGATGTAAGCATGTCCAAATAATGATATCAAATAATGTGCGTATCTGACTTGGAGATGCAGAAACAATTGCTTCAGCGATTGTCATATCCTAATGAGTACCGTTTTCAAGCAAATTGAGCTGTTGACATGAAGCACGAAATGTTGGGCACACTACACCATTGACAGTTAGACATTTCGACTATCATTCTTTCTTTTGTTTGTTTGTTTCTTCTTTATTGTTTCTGTCATGTATCAGAGATGGCGTTGTATACGGATTTAAATTTTTTGTGATTTTCTTTTATTTTCGAATGCGCGAGGTTTTCATCGTTCAAATTCATCGATGTCAGTCAAAAGCCTTTCCATACAAAATGTATGAGAAAATGAATTTTCTTCATAATTTATTTTTTCCGTGATTTATCCGATATTTTAATAGTTATTCTGCTATTCGGAGTGGAGACAAATCCAACAAATCAAAGATTATAAAAATTGGTGCAGCCGTTCTTGAGTTATAAATGGTGTAACTAACCCGACTTTGTTTTATATATATAGATAATCAGCGCTCGAAATAGAAAACAAGAATAAGTGTTAGATTTTCTTATTATAATATGACCTATCTACCAGACGGCCAAATTAATTTTTCCATGAGACATAATTTTGTCGATTTCACGAACCGGCGCTCCGGTGCGCTCCGGTCCATTTCGAACCCTATAATATAATGTAAGAAGTACCATGGTAATGCCCTATCATTTCTCACCATGGGATTGATTCCCACCATGGTAATCAAATTTTAATGACCGCATAAAATAAAAAGTAACCAGAGAATAAAACCAAATTTAATTTCACTATCATCTATAAGTAGTTTTCAAAATATACCTAATTTATCAACACGCGTGTTCACATCACGTTATATAGTAAAATAAGTTCGGTAAAACTTTCTATTGGAACTTTCAGTTGACTCGAATTGTTTAGTAATTCCAACGTTTTGCTGTCTATATTTACCATACCTAGATGAACAATCACAAAAATTGTATAGGAATGTCATACACACATAATTATGAAATTTCAAAACAGCTGCCAAAGATGGCAGTTAAAAAATAATGTATGTAGACATCATGTTTCAATGCACCAACATGTAGAATATTATTTTTTCATTCATTACCAACTCAACCACACTAAAAACATTATGGAATCATCAATCAATGTAAATTGTCACTGTGTCTATAATTAAACCCCTTAAGTCAGATCTATATTTGTTACTGCACCTCGCCCGGTTACCAGATCCTGTTTCCTAGACCTGTTACTTGATATCAATTGTAAACAGTATCCTATTTCCTTACAATGTTGTCTCATTACCAGGTTTGGCTGCCCTGTGAGATGTCTTTGAAGTAATCTATCTGTGCCAATGAAAGTAACGCGTTACCACTTAAACAAGTATTGGACATGTCAGAGGATGAATTTAGGTGGACGTTGTTTTATAAATTTTTAATATAGGATCTATCAATAGTTCACTCTGCTACTTTTGTTTATGTTATTTTATTTCTTATTTTATTACTTATTGTATTATTAACTCACATTGCTCTGTATTTTTATTTGAAAAATTGTTAAGACTATACTTCAGCTGAGGCACGGTCTAAAACGATCGTGACTACGCGACGCGCAGATTGTGCAAACAACGCTTGACGAACAAAACATAATTTGTCATAAAAATTCAACATGCGTCCATTTAATGTTATGTTTATTGTTATTTAAGTAATAATAATAATATATTCATTGCCATGTTTTGTTTTTCGAGTAAATACATAACATTCCTCCGACGCCATCATAAAACAAATTGACGTACTGACAGGTCAATTATCGCTCTCCGACTGGCAACGCATGCAAAATTACGTCCCACCTATTGCTGAAAATTATTTGCCGTTTCACTGAAGTATGCTCTTAACACTTCTTTTATGTCATGTCGTGAACGCTTTAAATTTATAATCTGTTATGTTCATTAAAATAAATAAATTTGAATTTGAATTTGAGTTACGAGAAAACTAGAACACAGTGACGTCAGTCGCGTCGGGTGTTTTACTACAAAACATAATTACAAGTAGAAGTAACGTGGTTAAGTAACAAATGTAGATCCAACTTTACAGTAAATAAACTCCATAAAAATTAAATTATTCATTTAAACTTCAGGAACCTTACTTTGCGTTTGTCTGGTCTGGTGCAACCTGGCAGTGATCCGAGTGTTATGCCGTAGCAGTTGTCGAGGAGGAGACCAGAGCTTACTTGTCAGACGGATATCAAGGACGTCGAGTAAAGGCAAACCTTTGACGATAACCAACCTCAACGATCCTCTTGTTTATAATACAGCTACACCGGATGAGATAGCGTTCAGCAGACTTATGGCAACACTGTCTGTCTGCTTTATCATCTGCTGGATGCCTCAAATGGTATGTAACGTCTAATTTTGTGGTTAGTTTTTAAAAATTGTTTGGTCAATATTCTAATTTATTTGTATCATTTTGGCAGTATTTTATATAAATGAGATTTGTATTTTTATTCAATTGATCAGTATTTTTACTCAATGGTTAATATTATATTTTTATTAAAGTTAGACATCAAACAGTTAACAATAGCAGGGGATATCTACCTACCTAAATACCGTTTCAATCAAAGATGCTGCAAATAAAGAAGGTTTTCTTCAACATCAGTTTTAATTAATTAACTGCAGTTGTAGCAGTTCTTAATAATATTAAAAACTGACCATTTGATTATGCATTAATTAAAAGTATTTACTTACCATAATAAATAATATTACTCTAATCTATCAGAAACCTAATAGATAAAAAAAATCTATCATTTTTCAGATATCAATACTGTTGGCACAGATGCATCCCGCAAATGAAAGGCCTCGCCTGCACAAAATTGTATTCCAGATTGCCGATATTCTGATGCTTTTGAACTACACCCTAGATCCGTACATATATGTACTTCTTCGAAGCAACAGTAAGCCGTTTCCGAAGTGTATTAAATCAATTTTCCAAACTAGGATATTCGGGAAGGTAAACATTACTGAAAAACGCCAAACAGTTACGCTCTTCAGTAGTTAGATGTCACCCTGTGTTTAAAAATCCTCTCCTGTAAATCTAAAATGAAGTGCTAACTCTTTATTTACTTATTTGGCGTAGTTACATTGTTAAAGGCATCAAACTTCTTGCATTGTTTGTTTACAGTTAACTGTATTAGTGCACTAGACAACATTAATATATCATAACCCTAATGTACTAATACAATGTTTTCTACACAGATGGTGCAATAGTTTCTGGGTAGCCTTCTGTATTTAGCATTGCAATTTTTTTAGTCTCCAATGTGTTTACTACGGCACTAACTTATGAGTTACTAAAATATTTTGTAAAAATTTCATTCCCCAAACAAAAATAACAATATGATGACAACTCAAACTAATACCCGTGTATTTTTTAAATGTCTGCTTGTGATCTAAAACAGAAATGATTAATCATGCTAATGCTATATATTAAATTTGGCACTAGGATAACTGGACGCCAGGGCACGTGGGCACCGCACGGTCGAATGAAATAATGTTCATTAATGAAATTAATAAACGTTCGCTACTGATAAAGAAAGTAAACAAGGAAGTTTAATAAACTTCTCTCTACTCCTTAGTAGTTTTATTTAATTTTGCTCTTAACATAGGTAATATATTTTATTGCGGATTGAGAATTATTATGCCTGACACTTCATATAAAAATAAAAGAACTTCTCATTAGAACTTAAACATAATATGCACAATTAAATCATTATTTACGTGTGCATATTTAAATTCTTACTAAGTATTAAATAGTATAATAATAATATAAGCTTTAAATATATATTTTTAAAGTACCTATAATTCACGAACGTCTATTAATTTTCGAATTTCATTTGATTGTGTAGCACCCAGTTGTCCCGATGCCGAATCGTCCTAAACCTTTAAATTTCTATTAAAAATAATAACTTCAGATAGGGTAGACAATTCGCATAGATCGACAAATAAATATGTTTCATTATTTGTAAGTAATCATTTTTTATAGTATTTATTTAAACACTGTCCTTTAAAACTAAAATTTTAAACCTTATGTACCCTAATATAATTTTTATATTGTCATATAATTTTTAAACTTTTGTTAAATTATGAATATTATATTTATATGTCATTTTATATTTTTGTACTAATTAGTAGTTGGAGACTATGTTCAACCAATAATTGTTATATAATACCTATAAATCTGATAAGCACAAACTATATTATTTTATAATCGTACCTATAGGTACTAATTTATTTCTTTATAAATTTAGAAATTAATTCTAATTTAGGGAATACACATATTTTTTGCATGAGTAACTGAAAATGCATGGAATTATTTTTAAATCGTGTTAATATAATCACAATATCATTCAGCGTATACTTGGCAATAATACATGACCAATTAATTATATCTGTTTGCGAGAAGTAAACTATGGTAAGAACAAATTTTGTGAAATTTCTGTTTCATGTTAAATTTTCATTTTTGTTGTTCTATATTATCATTATCTACATTAGCTGTAACCCATAATCATAATGTATTTAATAACAAAGAAAAATATGAAAATGTCTCTGGAGGTACTTGAACATTAAAAAACCATTTTGGCATTGAAAAAAACTAAAAAAATCGGTGTGTGTGTACTTATGTACACGCGTTAGAAGTTATATTTCTTTGGCGTAACAAAATAAAAACAAAACTTGTGATAACTAGATTCTTTGACTAGCTCTTAATTATCTTGTTAAATTACACACTCAAGAAAAAGGACCGTTTATTGGAACGCCGTTGGTTTATTTCTATACACTTTTACTTATATTACTAAATTACATAATGATTTCTCGTTGTTTTTATCTTTTAAGTACCAACTGTCACTTCGACGTTTTTGCGGAATTGCAAATGGCCGACAATAATAAATTCGCTGCCAAGGCAACGGAACAATTCTATACTATAATATTATACTGTATAATCGTCATGATTGCAGTATCATATTGTGGCGTAAAGGTAGTGCCTTCGGCTGATAACCGAACAAGCGGTGGTTCGAATCCAATCGAGTGCGTTTTTTTTCGTGTGAAAAAAATTAATTATGTGTTACATGTCACACGTCAAAAATACACTCTGATCTGATTTCCCAAATGCCCCAAAAGAAGATAACTTCAAAAAATATACCTATCAGATATTTAAAGCGCAAACAAAAACTCCTGTAAAATTGTCAAATGGACATTACATAGTTTACCTATCACATACAGATATATGTATCACTTTGTACTTCCTCCATAAGAAATTATAATAATTTCACACGTCAAACTTCATTTGTGTAGAATTTACACAATTTCTTTTAAAAGTACAGAAATTCCTTACCAACTGCAGGAGTACGTTACACACAAAATATGAATTGCAATAAACGAAAAAATGGCAACAAATTCAATTAACTTATTTTATGTAATTGGCTAGACCTTTTGTTCTATAAGTGGTTATAGAAGCATACAAAATTATGTCTTATTTCAAATATACAGTTGAAACCCTACGGTTGACAAAGGATTAGATACGGTATTTTCAAAACAAAAATTTTCTATCATATAATATAAAGAGTACAGTTCGGTTATGAGGAATACAGCGGAAAACACATTTTGAAAATACCCGATATACTGGATTATTTGTTAGTTTGGGTTAGTTTAGGTTAGGTTTGGTTAAGTTAATCTAACAAATAATCCAGTATATCGGGTATTTCCAAAATGTGTTTTCCGCTGTATTCCTCATAACCGAACTGTACCATATAAAGATAAAATACAATCGTCCATAAATGACATGGCAAAATTTTGTTTTTTTGATCCTCTCCCCCTTCATCACAAATCTTTTATCCTCATCTATTTATTTCATATTATTGCTCCCTCCCCCCATATTATGTTCTCACAGAATATTTTATTCTCAGAATAAAATGAGTTGGTTTTACATACATTTTTAGTACATTTTCTACAAGTTCCCTAACCCCCTCATCACAAATCATTGTATTATATCAGAACTCACCTTCCCTGTTATGGTATGATATCATATATTATAGACAACCACCGAGTACAACACCATTTTTATGATATTTGGAAATAAACCCAGATTGTGAAAAACATGTAAATGTCACAGTAACACATTTTTTCACTGCAACAATTACTTAGTTATTTAATATCATATTTAAATCAAATAATATACCTTATAGGGAGGACATACTAGCATTATAAAATTAAATCATCCTTTCATATAAATTAAACTTCCTAGATTGCAATAATAATATTATCATTATAAAAGACGATTGCTTCGTTTTTTGTTTCGTTTATCATTAGATTGATATTAATTTATATAACATGCTTGAATGTAAGATTTGCTTCCCCAAATCCAACACTATTTTTAAAAAAATCTCTTGTACATAGGTATTGATTAATAATCTAATATTTATCTTTTCTATAGCGGGGGAGTCATCCCGACGCTCTAATGCTGGCAAGCCAGCAAGACGGACTCACTGCTCTCACAAATGTGGAGATAACTCCACCAATTTCAAGCAACAACTCTCCACCGTGGCCGAAGAACCTGTCATTGATAAGCAACAGTCTGGAGAAGACGGCGTGCGCATTCCCGCCACACTCGCCGTCCAGACGGTCATCCTTGCCGAGCGCTCACACCGAGACGGAAAAGTGTTCCTGTCTTATAAAAAATGTAGATACATCAAAAAGTGACACTATTAAATTCGCTTTGGACTGTCTTGTAAAAAGGTCAACTGAATTTCCGGCTCTGGTGTAAATATATTTGTATGCTTACTAGCTATTATAAAAACATTTCCAGATGCAGCAAAATGCAACCAGATTCATTTTGTAAGCAGTCTGTGTATTTCTCGTAATAGGTCATCCAGACAGTTCAATTTGATTGGTCCAACATAATATTAAATATTTTACTTTATTGTCGACGTGACCAAATAGAGTGTTGCCTACAAACAACCCGATTTTGTCAGTCAATTCTTGCTTCCTAAATCGAATACATCCATCCATGACTCATATTTTATATAAAAACTAAAAATTTGGGATCGCACTAATAATAGTATTAGAGATTAATGCAAGGAAAACAAAAATTATTAATTGAACACCTGTATTTACATGAACTGACACTTAAGCCCGTCTGACGGTTGGATGACTCACGCCTCCAAACATTCCACTACATCACCCGACACGTCTACAAATGACCTGATCAGACCAACCAAATTGCGACTGTCTGAAGTGCATATAACAATTTAAAATAAACACAATATTACCTATAGCTGTCATAACAATTTAGAATGGCAATGTGATTGAATGTGAAAAATGTACTGCGCTTGATCAAAATTTGCGTGGAAGTAAACATACAAAACTGGTATTTCAAAATGTTATCACTGCTTGTAAAAATGTGAGGGATAAAATTTTATTCTTTGATGTTTGTTGACATGTCAATGATTGTACGATTATCATTAATTATTCATGTGTCATCTTGGAAAGAATAAATCAAACCGAAATATTTTTTTCTCATATTCTATTTTGATAAAGTTTTTTATGAACAATATAAGATACCATCTATTTTTAGATTACGAGAATAGCATTTTACAAATTTAATATGTTAACCAAGTGAATGTATTAATAATTATTTATATGAATCAAATATTCATTTGTACAAAGAACTAGTCTTAAACATCTTAACCTAGAAAACTAAAGCAAATTATTTTTGGCCATTGCATAATACATTTTAAATAGTTTCCAAATATAATAGTGAATATTTTTTTGATAAACGCCTTGAATAATAATATATTATTGTAAAGACTGATAAGTTTTACTAGTTTCTGCAACATATATATTTTTTAATTGTGGTGTACAACAGTATAAATTCAATTTCCAATATTTACAACAAAATATACCTCAAATGATAATTACTCGGGCAACAGCACTAGTTAAACAAATATTAGATTAGGTAAGTTTGTATATAAGTTTCCATGTTGACCCACAATGATCCGGAGGCTAGAATGGTCGACTCATGTCCCAAGGATCTAGGGGTTCAATTACTGTGGCTGGGTCAAATTCATATGTTGTTCTATCATACAATATCTGTGTTTATATCAAGTGCTTCGACGCTAAGATTTCGGTAAATGTCTAAAAGCCAGTCGATTTAAAAAAAAAGTGTTAACATACTTCCCCACTGTGGAGGTCAGAAATAATGAAAAACCCTTATTACAACGTTTTTATTAGGTCGTATTCTTATTTGTCCGGTGGTTGTTTATCCGGTACAAATTTTGCAATTGATTTTTAACTAACTTCCCGACTAGCTAGACATTTGAAACTTTTAGAATATATCAGAACACGATGCCAATGCATTTTTTTAATACTTTTAGCCATTTTTAAGTGAAATTAAATTCATTCATTCTGTTTTGTATAAAAAGTTATTTCGGAAGAAATCCGTAAACCAAACCACTATTATTGGTTGCTAGGAAATTATTAACATATACGTGCGTTACTATGGAAATCAATATGAGTGTCAAAATGACATTTCAGTATTATTTCTATCAAATACAAATTTTTTTGATCGTTTAAGCTAGTCAAGTCAAGTTTATATGATTCAACAGAAAATTTAAAAACGTTGTATATAAAAAGTTATTTTTATTTTGTAATTATTTTTATTAATCATTTAGATTTATTTAAAATCTTGTGTCACATCAAAATCACATGCTTTTCTATGCATATTATTGATTCAGAGCTCATCAATGTGTTGGGCGAATCGCTAAAAGACATTCCTCATAAACCTTGACTCTCTGGACGTATTATATTCCGCTTAGAAGCGAAAATTGTGATTTACTTTTGTTCTAAATTTACTAAACTTGTTCTAATCGACAACAGTTAAGAGCTTAACTGGTCTGCGACATCTTCCGACTTGTGTTTAATGTCAAGTGCTTACTCTGGAATTGAAAGTGGATTGATTCTTAGATGTACAAGTAATAGTCCAATTTCAGCTGCAAACAAAGCCATGTCGTAACATTTAAAGCGACGATTTTGTTGTCATCCTAACGACTACTTAATGCTGCAATGTAGGCATCAAAATAACATGATTTTATATTAAATGAGATATGTAAAAGGCCGAAGCTACTCAGTCGCAGTCTTAGTTGTGGTCGCCTAGTGTGCATTTAGTCATAATCCATTTTGACAAATTTTATGTTATACCATTTAGCTCATTTTCCAAAACATTTTTTAATAAACTATTTTTTATTTTTTTATTCAACGAATAAGACACAAGATTTAAGAATGTAACATTCTGTATATTGAACATATATAATTTGAAAACATCTCATGCATATACACACTAGAAAAAATCTTTTTGTAGAAAAAATACGACACCCGACGGGATTTGAACCTGTACCCGCTGGATTCACCAGTGTGTGTAATCCAGCGGATACAGGTTCAAGTCCCGTCGGGTGTCGTATTTTTTTCTACAAAAGATTTTTTCTAGTGTGTATATGCATGAGATGTTTTCAAATTATGTATGCTCAACATATTTTTATGCAGTGAGAGTATTTTGTAATTTAATAGGGGGATTTGAAAACATGCAATAATAAACCAAAATATTAAAACTCCAAATGTTATCGATGTTACCCAAAGCAGATTCTTATTAAATACAGCTTTTTAGTTTTGTTTTAGAAGAGGTTGATTAAACATATTTTTGTCTGAAACAATATAATATTTACTACCTATTCAACTAAACACAATCTAAGTTTTCATTGAAACATTAAAATTTCATTATGCCATTGATTGTAATAAATCAGATAGATCTATGTACATAATTATTCAATACTCACACAAACATATTATTTTCTTATCTTTAAAACCATTACTTTTTTGTAATATAATTATGGTTTTTCAATAGCTGTGCGAAAGTAATAAGTGTTACAAATCGATTTAAATACCTATGTCAAACTAAATACATAGGTAGTGTATATAATATTACAGTGGCGAAGGGTGGAGGTAGGCTGTTAAGATCCGCCATAAATAGTGCTCACTAAACTTTGTCATTCATACGTATTTGTTTTCATTGAAATAAGACTACAATTTACAGATAGTGATGGTCAGTTTTTAAAATTTAATTAAACCCTGCGAAAACCAAGCCATAATAAATAATAGTTAAAATATACTCGTCTCACTATAAAATATCTAAAAGTATGCAATTAAATCATACATAACTTTAGATATTTTATGGATAGAATAATATTTTTTATCTATTATAGGTTTGGCTTAGGCAGGGCTTAATGAATTTAAAAAAGTTAACCAAAAATATAATATATTCTTAATCCAATGAAAACAAATACGTGTGAATAAAAAATTGCCCACAATTTTGTCGTATCGCCCTAAATATACCAAAACTATTATGGTTTGGTTTAGGCAGGGTTTAATTGATTTTTAAAAACTAACCAACACCATTTGTAAATTGCGGCGTAGTTCAATAAAAACAAATACATATGACTTCGCTACTGGTATATTATATTACATAATATGCCTAAATAAGTCTAACGAATGCCGCTGAATTAGTAAATTTCACACAAAAATATAGAAATTCACATACATATACAAAGTTCTCCAAAACTCAATCTTCTATGGAATACCTATAATGAAAAGTAGCGATTTTTTAGACTTATCTTCCTTTTACTTTCGCACACAGATATATACAAAATCTCCATCAATTAGCTGTGTTCAAATTCTCTGTATTGTTTTATAAGTTTTTGTGGATATGCAAATGAATTTCCTCAGTTCAATGAATGCATCATCGTTGTCTTTATAAATATTATGTAACAAGAAATCTAGTCTCTTTATTTGATATTATTGATCTAATAAAATATTATATTGTAAGTAGACATAGGTACCAATAAAATTTTAACATAGGACAACCATAATAATATTATTTATACTAATTATTACGAAAATGTACTGTTAACATGTAATCTGTAAATATCTTTTGTCGACTTAACAATATTATTAGGATGTGGTATTTAAAAATGACAGCCTTTTCGCGAGCCTATTACTACAAGGTTCTAAGTGTTCGTCCTTGAAAAAACAAACCCAACAATGAAGTAGTATTCTAAGCTGCCTCATTGTTACTTTTGTTTCTCCAAGGACAAACACTTTGAACCTTGTAGTTCTGCACTCGCGTTTTATTATGTTATATCGAATACTGATACAATTACCTAAGAAACAACACTCATCTACGGCAATGGTGGGTGAACCGTTAATTTTTGTTTAAACTGTATATTAAACATTATACTAATTAATCTGAGATCATTATTATACATATTGATTCAATGAGCTACTGTTACTTAAAATCTTTATATTTTCTGACATTGCAGCTTAGTATAAGGTTAGTGTTTTAAAAAGGTGTTTTTATTATAACGTCCACTGTCTTGAAGTGACTGCATGTAACTGCAATCACGGTCGACTGATGACCTGTAACTGCTGGTCGCGGTGGTTGCGACAATATCTAAGGATTTGAAATACGTGGGGAAAAGGAATGAGGGCAACCATAATTGGCCCAACCAATAGGAGTTTAACATGGAGCCACCGTGACTAAATGAGTTAAAACATTAAAACAAACTAAAACCTAACAGTTTAAGTAATGAAGGAATAAGTATTTACTAAAGTTACTTCAGTTTTGATTTATATTTAAGTATCAATTGACCACCTAAAAACGTCAGATGTCAACGTCAGTACCCACTATTTTTTACTATAATTTTTTTTTAGAAAGGACAATTATTAATATCCCGAATACTTGGCAACCCCAATATGTAACTCATTGATATGCAACTGTATGACAAAATATTCGATCACATAACGCTTATATTATAAGTCTATGCTGTATACAAATGAAGTTTCAATAAACTTACACGATTTTTTTTTATGAATCTATTTTTTATTACCTAGTTTGTTTCCTAAGACACATTAAAGATCAGAAAACTGTTTCCGTCAAACAGGATTATTCCGCCTGATTTTTCTACGGCGTGCTGTTAATTTGTATTTTCTGATTTTTTTTGTACTACGTATCCATTGTTATGTGGTTTTTATGGTTATATATACTTAACTGCAATTATTAAAAATAGTTAATATTATTTATCTACATTCTAAGATATTGATTTTACTGACACAAATATGTAGGCGTAATTACACTGTCTCGGGGTTATTCCACCTACTTTAAAAAAAATCGTCTAATTCATTATCACTGTTACGAGGGAACAGCAATGTCGTAGAATAATACTCATAACACATGCTGCAAACATGTTAAATACCATAACCCATCTATATTTATCTTTCTTGTGTGTTTTTGCATCATCAAAATTTTCTAGGCGGAATTACCCTTGTTTCACTGACACGTGCATACATTTTGTAGATTGAACTTAGGGGTGGGCAAAAAATATAATTAGTTATATTTTGTAGATAAACTATGTTCATAATATTATTATGATATTACGTTCTAACAAATTAACATGCATGTTAATTAGGTAGGAATATAATGTATGTGAACATTTTTTTTTTGGTTATTTTTGTTTTTTTGAAAGAAATTTAACAATAAGTATCTTTGTAACTGAATAAAAAAACTGATTTAATGAATCCTCTTACATCTAATGACAAAATAGATACCAATATAATTATTATGCTTATGTGTATTTTTATATTTTAGTAGGTACTTTTTACCCAATTTTATAAGATGCCAATATCAATTTCATCATGCTTCTTTCAAATTGGTTTATTAACGAACAAAGTATAATAATCGTGTTGTTATACCTATTTTTGCGTTCCACTAATAAATAATAGACAATTTATTGTATTTATTGATATTAAAAATAATACTATTAAAAAGTGTTTTGCGACCCTACCTCAGGCGGAATAACCATAAAACTTCATGTCACTCTTCGGTACAAGTACGCCTGGCGTATTTTAAGTCTTTAAAATTCAATTTATTTAAATATCGCTATGCATTCTAATCGCTAACATATAATGGAATGGAGAGTAAAAATATCAATATCGTACCTTTTGTATTTCTGGTAGATAAATGATGATTTTTCGACTGTAGTTGACGTAACTGCGTATGCACACACCATTTACAAAGGTCAAGTTTTATATTAACTAACGTACAGTTATAGATGTTTAAAATGTACAATATGACTAACTGACAATTTTATTGAGAATAAGGTTATAAAGAAACATTTTGTCTACCCGAGTGTAAAAATAAGTAGTGGCCATACAAACAAAATATTTTTTACTAGGCGGAATAATCCCATTTGACGGTACCGTAGCAAATTATATTTTAAAGAAATGGCTTGTCTTAGACCAGCTATTTGAATAGCAAACTATTGTTAGATTCTGTAAGTCTGTGATGAGCGGACTATATTGAATGAATGCCAGACAAGAACACCAAAGATCTTGACCAGATAGGTACAACGATGGCAGACTGCGAAAGAGATGGATCAACTGTGGCGAGATCGGAGCAAAATGGAATGGTCAAAAAATTGGGAAAGATTGGTGAGAGACAGCTGCTAGAGGACATCAAATACCGCCTGGCACGGCTTCTGCTTTCCTATTATACTATAATAACTGGTCAATTAGATATTTATTAGTGCTCATAATCTTATTTCTTCAAAGTAGTTTCAAAAGTTGTTGATAGAACAAACGCACAAATCGAAACTAGGTTTTCTTTACTCTCTGAATTAAAATGTGTTCACCTTCTTTTAGACGAAATTACAGTTTTTTTTTCAAATTTATAGGTACTCTAAAGCCGCGTTGACACGATCCAAGTTGACTTGGACCGAGCGCACTCGTATGAGACATCTTCATACTAATTATTCCTATCCAAGCTAGCTTGGATGAGTAGGACGTGGTCCAAGTAGCTTGGATAGGAGTAATTTGTATGACGATGTCCCGTACGAGTGCGCTTGGATGGCGCTCGGTCCCAGTATACTTGGATTGTACTTGGATCGTGGCAATGCGGCTTAAGTGAAACTCCAATGAATAATCATATGGTTACTTTTGTTTATTCACTGATGAATTAATATTATTCATAACAAAAAATAATATTGAGTCTGGTTAGTTTTTAACTGGGAAAACTCCAGTGGTGTGCTGTGATTTTTGCTTATAGGGATGCTGTTGAAATAATACATTATATACCTACCTACTATTTGCTACATAAAGGTGCATTTAGACCAAACAAACAAGAAGGTTTATTTTGGCAATATCTGCAGATAGAACTTTACTATTTCTGTAATTTACGAATTGGGTGAATCTAAAATTATAGTAACCTGCAATGTGAAGTCACCTGTAGCTTAACTTAATCAGTCGACCAGTGGGTCTATTCTATGCTTATCGACCGCTAAAGTGATAAAGTGAAAAATATTATCAAACTTAGGGTAGGTTTGTATCAAAATATTAGCACTTATTGTAACAATTACACGAAGCCGGTTTTTATTGTTGCAATAAGTGCTATATTTTAACAGCACCTATCTTGCTGCTGTTAAAATATCGCACTTATTGCAACAATAAAAACCGGCTTCGTGTAATTGTTACAATAAGTGCTAATATTTTGATACAAACCTACCCTAAGTTTGATACTATTTATCAATTTAGTGTTCGATAAGTATAGAATAGACCCACAGGTCCTTTTTTGTTTCGATTTCATAAGTCAGTGTAGACTCCATCTTTATAGAAGAAGGTTTTCTCCAACATCTTTGGATTAGATAGTTTTGAGAAAACTAGACATAGTCGGAGGAGCGTCAAGCAAGAGAAAGCGATGCAATATTGTTGATGTGAGTACTTCTGGCCTAATTGCTGTGCACTAGAAGGAATTGCATCCACATGTCATGTGCATGGTTAGATTGTTCACTGTATTAGTTATGTATGAGTGCAGCCTTAGGATTTTTACCAGTTAATTCTTTTTTATCTACACAAAAATAAATTGGTTTGTTCCGTCTTTATTTTCATATTCTTTGACCATAGATTACAATTACCTGGGATAGGTAGCTCGGATATTTGGAAAAATTGAAGGTCGTAGAGGACGAAGAAACACTTGCTCTAGATCAGTGGTCTTCAAACTGTATTCCGCGGAAACCCGGGGTTCCGCGAAAAAAAAAATTTACTTATGTAAATTCATTAGTATAGTAGCGCATTAAGTAGGTAGTGTAAAAAAAATACAAGCACACCCCAGTCACTAAATACAATGCAAGAGTAGGAGACAGCTGGGGAACGAGTTGATGCTACTAGTGAGTGAATTACATTAATTTTATGTTAAAAAATTTTAATAAAAAATACAATAATTTTCTTTAATTGTCTTTAAGTACATAAAGTAGCTAGAACACATTGATCAACTTTGAATAAGTATTATTGTAAGATATATTTTTCTAAGGATGGGATGGGGTTCCCCGAAAAAAACTTATCGAATCGACAAAGTTTGAAGACCACTGCTCTAGATGGATTGACCAAACCAAAAATACCATGGGATTTTCACTGATAATATGTCAGGCTATGCATACTACTAAAATGTCGCCAAGGAGTCTGGAGTAAAGCCGTGAAGAAGGCTGCCCGACTGCCAAATCATTTGGGCAACGATTTTCAGGCATAACATCCCGAAAAATAAGAAGCACAATTATTGTAACAAGTAGGAAGGTACCTACTTATTTTAATTAGTAGCAGTGAAGATATTTAAAAATAGATCTGGCAATAAAGTGAAGTTAATTAATTAGTAAGCACCAAAATTCAATATAAATGGCCAATCAAGTTACTTACCGTACAGTACTGTTGTGCTATCGATATTGCTTTTCCCAAAGACATTACAGTCTAATCTCTTTGACTTTTCCGGTATTTTTTGTAATGTTTCGAAAATGGGCAAATCTATTGGTTTGATACAAAGCTAGGTACCTAGGTCACTTATTTTGTATTTTTAAAAAAAATCCAAATTCGGCTGGCTGACAACTTTTTTTTTGGTGCGTATTATATGACCTACAAATTATTTATTTTGTTTCATTATAAATTATGAATCCTTCCATCAATAATAATAAAAATGTGATAGGTAGATAATAATATCTTTATAATATTGATTTATATTATCTATGGTCTGTACCTGCATTATCTATAGCCCTTAAAAGTATATTAATCTATGGCCCTGTCTATTAAATTGAATAATAACAACAATGGCGTATCGGTATGGGTCTGCAAAAGAAAGATTTAATTTTTTCAATGGACTTGCATGTCTTATTAAAACCTTAGAAGGAAAATTCACAACCGTAGATTTACGGAATGATTCCTTTGTCACGGGAAAGGTGGACGACGTTGACGGGTAAGTACAGTTATTCTTTCTTTGAATATCATTATTCAATGGGTGATTTTATTATATTGATGTGTAATGTTGTTTCAGTTTCATGAATATTGTTATGACAGATGCAATTTTTACGGATACCCGTGGACAAGAGTACTCTTTCGAATTATTTTTCGTACATTTTCGCAACATAAGATACGTCCAAATACCCGAATCGGTAAGTGAAACTTAATAAAATTGATAAGATAACAAAATTCAAAATCCCGCCGTTTTTCCTCAATTTTTACTGTCAACGTCGACATCTACGCCTGCCAATGAAAATGCGTAAATTTTACTATTATGTATTAATAACATTGAAATTTAGGTGTGTAATGAATAATGTAGTTAGATTTAAATAATGTATAAATCGTTGGGATTAGCAGTAACCAAATGGAATCCTGGTCACTGTAATAGTGTAAGGTTGTTTCGGAAAAGATATTGTAAATATTCAACTAAATTCAGTGGTGCTTCGTTATGTCAATATGACAAGAAAATGTTTTCAAGATTTTCAGCGAGTACTATTTTATCAGGAAGCGATGTCTTCACTTTCAACGACTACGATTGCATCGGTTTTGATTTAGATAACACAATTTGCAATTATAACCTCAAAAATAAAATTCATCTTATATACGAAGTTTTGAGTAAGTACCTCGTTGAAGAAAAGGGATACAATGCTAAATATGTGCTGCGTCCGCTCGACGAAGCCCACGATTTTCTTCTTAAAGGTTTGCTTATGGATTTTGCCAAAGGAAATATACTGCGAGTGGGTGTGGATGGTTATATTTTAAAAGCGTCACACGGCACAAAATTACTTACTAACCAAGAAATAGATAACATATATGGTCCTGAGAGAAAATGGGATTTTATCGATCAATATGTAGACAATCTATTGGTCGCATGGAACAGCCCTTTGACAAAAATTTTCAAGTCTTCTTTGGATTATTTTGACATGTCAGCCGTATTGTGCTTCGCTCACTGCGTTGATTCTTTGGACCATGGTGGAAAACATCTCAGTACATACAATGTATGGCCTGATATTATGGACGGAGTGGAATACATGTATTCCCAGGAAAACTTTGCAAATGGTACGGGAGGATTTTTCCCTGCTGTCAAATCCAACCCTTCTAAATACATCAGAAAATGTGACGAATCTGTCATATCTTGGATCAAAACGTTGAAACGGGAGAAGAAAACATTTTTAATAACTGCATCTGGATGTGATTTCGCTTCGTTTACTGCGAAAACCTGCATCGGAGATGATTGGATGGAACTCTTCGATGTTATTGTATTTGGTTCTAGAAAGCCCGCCTTTTTCTTAGACAATCAATCGTTTGTAGGATTAAGCGATGGTAAAGAAACTGGTCCACTAAAATTACAACACAATACCGGACCGCACGTGTACTGCCAAGGAAATGCGAAAGAACTTGTCGGTCTGCTTTCATATTTGAGTGCGCAAAGTTCACCTAAAATTGTATACATCGGAGATAACTTATTACAGGATGTGTACACTCCTTCGACGATCGGCTGGGATACAATTGCATTGGTTGAAGAGATAACTGCGGAAGGAGTCAAGGGTGCAGACCAGGATCATCCAGATAGTCATTTGCTTTGTTCGAAATTATGGGGTTCCTACTTCAGTCTCCTCGACTGCTGTGATAGAAAAGTGCCCTCTCTATGGAACGAGGTCATACGGCGTCATGCCAAAATATGTGTTCCGTCATTAAGAGCAATGTCGTGTTTCCCTATTGACCATGAATACTTAACGTTTTCCGATAATGAATATTCAACGGGTGGATATCATCCAGGTGAACCTGTGAATTCAGCAAAGTAAACAAGGTCATTATTGATCATTTCGTTATCACCTATATTTTGATTAAAAATCTGTTTTCATTCATTTTTCCACATTAGCTAGGGGGTCGTCCATAAATGACAACATACAATTTTCAGATTCATTCTCAGCAAAAAATGAATTTATATTCTGTTCATTTTATGTTGGCACATTTTCTACACCCCTCCTATCGTTTTCGTCACAAATCATCGCATTATATCAGACCGCTGCTCCTTTTAGGGCGCGATGTCATATATGGACGACCCCTAAGACTGGACATTTTTTTTATATATCTCTATACTTAATGCAGTGTTTCCTCTTCCTGAAGAGGTTTCTTAACAGATTTTCTAGACTGGTTTCTTACATGTCATGTCTCATAACAAACACTCTACTCTTTGACCAGAGCATAAACAACTGAACGTTATTGGCGAGCGTAAGTGATGCTCAAAAATCATACATTTGAAACAATAAATTAAAATAAAAACCATGTGCACTTTGGTAACAATCAACATTGTATAAAAACTCTTGACAAATATTGGAAAAATTTTTAATGTTATATTATAAGTTGTTTTGTATAAGCGTGCTAATTTATAAATGTAGGCGGTCCAAACTGCATTTAACTTGATATTAATGTTTGCGGTTGTCTATAATTGTGTGATTACATGTAAGTTGTACGTATGCAGTTGGCCATAGGACACTTCTTCGTGAGCCATTGTCCGTGAAACATGTTTTCGTATATCATTTAATCAAAAGATGAGTTGTTCGTCGAACATTTTACCGTGGAGTATATTGTATGTATGTTACATAATGCGGCGCTAGTTTCTAGATTCTATACAGATTTTATGAAATGTTTTATTGGTTTTAAATTAATTTTATGATGAAACTACACAAATATACACAATATGATTGTAATAATTCTAATTTAGTTTCCTATCTATTTTCTTGTCTTTCCGATGGTTTTATTACGTATTTTATTTTAACATGAATATTATAGGTTAACTGATTTAACAATATTTACTTCAATATAATAATTTACAGTTTACCAATAGGTACTTAACTGTATCCATTTCTTGAGAATACTTCATGTAGCTATCTAATTGGAACATTACTTTTTGCAAACTACCGTCGCATTTTGTAGCATACGTACAATATACTCCACGGTGAAATCGTCAACGATCACCTCATCATTTGATTAAATGCTATACGAAGACATGCTTCAAGGACAATGGCTTACGAAGAAGTGTCCTACGGTCAATTGTATGCATACAAATTTCCAGATACATAATTGTGCACGGACAGATGTATCTTGGTCTGGATTTGGTCATTGATTCTTAATTTAATTCTTTCAAATAGATAATATAACTTTTGCTAATTGTATACGCTCATGTAAAAAGTTCAATCATGCAAATGTCTAAAGGTAGTGGTTGAACAACTCTTGTTCAATTCGGGCAATCTGCAATGAGGTATGGCCATAATTAAATAACTGATAAGATTGCGTTATCATTAATTGCCTATTTGGATTATTACAGATGCCGATCGTTGATTCCATGAAAGATTTACTAAGAAAGATGGGTCCGAAGCAACACACATTTGATAAGCAATACATTAAAAAATCGTACAAAACCAAGCGAGCCGTGACCCGACACCTGGAAACCGTGGCCTCGTTAGATACAGAAAGTGACGAAGAAAGTGGTACATGAATAAGTATTACCTCATTTATAGTTTTATTATTATTCGATTACTTAATAATTAGTGCAAGTCGAATATTTTCATTGCCATTGTAAAAAAGAAACATTTTAGTCTAAGTATGTACAAACTAAGAACTCGATTACAATAATAATTGTCATATAAATTTCCCTTTGTATTCATACAGTAATAATTTATTTTCACACTATTTATTAAAAGAAAATAAATACATATCAACGGGTTACAATTATATTTTTATATCATTAACAAAGATGTGCCTTAATTAAATTAACTACTGTAGAAATCTTAAGAAACGCTTATATTTTAATTTGAATATTTCTTTGCACTAACTGCAAACACACCCTTTTTCGTCTATTTTTAATGCAATATATTTTTATATTAGTAAAATGCTCAATATCGATACTTGTTATTATGTTTTAACTTTTATTTTTTGTTTTTATTAAACAGTAAAAGTTAAATGATTTCTTTATGATTTATACCCATGGCCCCCACATCCTGAAGCGGGCCCCCAGACCAAGATGTTTGGCGGCCCCAGTACTTATCTCTAAGGTGAAAGGCAGCATGATGTTCTACACTGGTATTCCGTGGAACCCTAATGTTCCGCGAGGTAAAATTAGAGGTATTTCGTGGATTTTTAGCAAATTTTTGTATTTAGAAATAAATCTTGAATTATTGAGTTGTCGGCACTTGTTCATACTATGATGCACTGAGCACAACCCCCTTTTGTAGTAGTCAAGTGACTTGCGACCCTTCGTCATATTGGATAAATAGCCATTTTTATTAGTCATGAACTAAAAATAATTATAAAATTAAATTTTACAATTGAATTATCATGTACAGTACTCTCAGTAATCCGCGTCCAATTAGTGAAAGCGGTGAATTATAGTGCATACCTAGGTACTTATATACAAAATATGGTAAGTAAAACAGGTATTTCACAAAAATAGTTTTTATTAAGAAATTTGTACTAGCAAGTCACGGTTTCATAATATAATCAAAATCAAGTATGTATTAAATTATACACGTCAATCCCAGCTAGTGCATCTTCTGATGACTGTATGAGCTGCAGTCAGTTGACAATTTATTGTCTTCATCCTCAGAAACCAAGCCTCTCGATATATTTATGAGCTCGTCTTCAAGTGGCGTATCCATTCTTCTAAAACATTTGGTGTTAGCTCTGAGTTTTCAGTTGCCCTGTGAATCAATGCTTCTCATGGAACTAAATCTTCCGGTTCCCTGTTTTCATCATCTTGATTCATGGAGGGCCTCAGCTTTTTCCACGATGAAACTATTGCTTGTCCCGGTAGGTTGTTCCATGCTTCAGCCACGTTAAATATGACGGTGGACAGCTGACATAGGCACGCGGTGAACTATGACATACAAATACCGGCGAATTATAGAGCTTGTTTTTGTGCTTTCAACTAGTAAAAATAACGGCGGATTTTAGTAGTTGTCGGATAATCGAGCGGCGGACTACTGAGAGAATACTGTATAATATATCAATCATCATATCACACAGCCACATAATTTTGAATTCTAATAATTCTTTAAGTAAAATAGTGCAGCAGGCAACTTTTTTAAACTGTTATAGCAAATTTGTGGTGTGTGTTTATCTCACTTAACTGGTTGAATCGCCACGCTGGGCCCCCAGGCTAGAGCCCTGTCGGCCCCCACCTTCTCGGAGGCATGTTTATACATATACCTTTTATACAAATATTTTAGTCATTCCAAGGTACAATAATAAAATTAATATGCTGTAGTTTGAACGAATACAAGTAAACTGGTGAACAAGAAGAATAAATTGACTGTCAAAGTCAAATACATAATAAATGCATATTCTGTACGTTGTAAATTCTACATAACTGCTTTTAACGTTCTGTGAATTAGGTCTTGTTCTCAAATTTATTATGATTCCACGATAAAATATTGACATTTATTTATCTTTATTAATGTTTTTAATATCTGAAGGACAAGTCACGCCAAAACATTCAAATTATATACGTCGCTATGAAAATAATAACGATTTATACACTATATTCATGGGATATCCAATATTAGAAATAAAATGGTTATAAATTTTCATACAAGGCTGTTGTATTGTTTGAATCTTTTTTCATGCATAAATTGAATAGTTATGTGATATGTGAAAACTGCGCTCATTTTTTAATTACATGTCACCTGTACACCTTCAATCCTCGGCACCTCCATTGCAGGTGTTTGTGTTTTCATTCAAGCTAACTGAAAAGTAATCTGAATGGGACAGTGAAAATCAGTAATTTCCTTTAAATAGTTTATTTTAAATAAATTTTCATATAAAATTTGTTAAAAAAAAAACACAACATTGATATAACTGCTATAACATGCCATACTATCGTGTATTTATAATATAGCATGGTATCATCTCTTCATTAATAGTTATTTTGTATTTGCTTATTTAGCAAAAATATTTCTTAATCGTGTAAAAATTTCGTCAAATCATGCAAGGCAATCTCATCATACATATATTATGAATACCTAAATTTAATTGGAAGCACAGCAATACATAAAAAATATTGGTCAATTATTTTATTAAAATAATTTTTGAATTATCATATCGAAGCTTGTTTTTAAAGATTTATCCCTTATAGGTAAAATATAACAATTTATAAGGACATTTTGTATTATCTAATACTGTTATAAAATATTCTTACATTATAAAATGCATTCTCAGCGTATACAGTTTTCTTCTGTAATTTAACCACACAAAATATGATTTATATTCAATATTATTATAATAATACATTTATTTAATCTTAAAATTAATATAAAATAATAATGCCATAAAATTTCAACATTAACAATAAATTAACTTGCAGAATACTTGAGTGGTATAGTAACTCGTATTGTCAAAATTAAAGTCGCTCTACGGCAATAGCTACCCCCATCCCGCCGCCAACGCACAGAGAAGCGATTCCTTTGTGTCCGCCGGTCCTTTCAAGCGCATGTACAAGTGTCACCAACACACGACATCCTATAAATAATGTATAACGTATTACTGTAAATTGTACAAGTATTTTAGTCAGAGGACACTCATGTGATAAAAAATGTCAATAAAATATCAAAGTGTCAAAGTTGAATACATTGTGGTCGCTGTTTTGTGGAATATTGTTACAAAGTGCAACTTGTAAACTTTGTGACAATTATCAGTTGGTAGGGGATTCTCAGTTTTGAAATGGTTATACCAGTGATTCCCAATAAGGCTGCAGAGAACCCGGGGGGTTCCGTGAGAAATCGTCAAACTTACAAAAAACTAAAACTTGCAATATTTTGGTGATAGAATTCAATACTATGAATTGTTAAGTGTTTTTTTATTGGATGGACCATTAGATTTAAATATATTTTGTCAAGATAAGCCATGCAGGTTGGTATGTTGTGTTTCGGTTAGGTACGGCACATTCAATTAAGGCAGCAGGAATTAATGAATGAATGTGAACTTCTAAAAGTAAATATTCAATTTTTCATCTGCGTTGTCAACACACCGGTTGTTAGTGAATGTGTATGTCAGAGTGTGAAATATGTGAGATAGAAATAGTAATAGGTACGTCACGAATTTACATTAAATTTTAGATAAAAATAATAAGGGCGGCGTTTTCATCCAGAAAAGGGTTGCACTTTTCGAGGTTACTCGCTGCCTACTACTATATACCTAATTTATTATTTACCGCTCTGACCATAATGCCATGGACAGCCAGACAGAAGTTCCCAAAGATTTCATAAAGTGCGTCAAGGGTTCCACCAAATAAAAAATGGTTGAGAATCACTGGATTAGACCATATAATCTCATCAACAAAAACAGATCAAAGCAATAGAAAATAATAGACCACGGTTGTTGACAAAAATTGATAATGTCATCGTTAGTGGTTATAATACAGAGCTGTCAAAATTGAAATCATTTGAGGTTTGTGGCTTTTGATTAAAAGTTTAGACTGCGGTTACATTCTTATATTTTATACAATAAATATTGGTAATTAAATACTTTCGATATGCGCTGATTATTTTACAATTTATTAATGAAGTTTCTATCCTCGCAGAAAAATTTAATTTTAATTAATTTCAAGCATGTTAAATTGCTCATTGCAACATGGACTTGATTCATTTAAGCATTTTTACAGGCTCGGCGCAGTACAGCTCAACTCAAGATTGCACATTCCGTTTAAATGCAAGTTTTATTCATGCGTGTTTGGTTTGTAAATTGGTTTTTTTTAAACGTCTTTTAGGTACACAGACATTTCGATTGACACCTATGTAATCCAAACTCAGAAACGCAAATGAAATTGCCATTCCCGCTTGCACATACAGATCTCATTCAATCCATAAGAGTCAAAATATTCAAACCAGATAAACATTATTGTCTGTAAGATTTTAAATAATAAAAATAAGAAATAGGTGGAAATGTTGGTTATGTTTGTGTTACCAATGCAGTGTTTCTTTTGGTGGATGGGTATTACTCAACCTAAAATCATAAGGATCGCTGTCCATTGTCATTTTCGACAGGCTGGCACGACAGCCGCCTTTCCAATGAACAATGTTGTGTCGACACTGTGCGGTAGTTATACATAAAAATCTCAACTAAATCCCATGCACCAAGTTGACGAGTTGCATTCATGCTTAATTTGTATGTGCAACCCACCTAAATCACAATTAGTGACACATTCGTTTCTTTTACGTCAAATTTATGACAAACCAAACCTAATACCAAAAATAGACTACCTTTGCTGATATCTAGTGTGGCACTATAGTTTATATTTTACAAGGTGTAGTAGAATATAATATATGGTGAATATCAGAAATAAATAGACCACAACCATTCCACATTGTATCAAAATATTCATTAGGTATGTGGATTGAAATCCCACCTGATGCACCAACCGGATGCCCCAAAGCAATAGCGCCTCCAGATATATTCACTTTGTCAGTGTTCACACCCAATTCTCTCACCACCGCTAATGATTGAACAGCGAATGCCTCATTTAATTCAAATAAGTCTACGTCATCCAGTTTCCAACCGGTTTTTTTCAACTGCAAATGTTTAAAAATTCATATTATTTTTCACACATAGTTCTCTTTCATTCCTCGACTTCTTCACTAAACATTTCAGGTTCACTGATTATATCTGTACCCAAGGGGTAAGTTGATTTTAATAAAAACAAGCCGCTTTTTGTTAAGAGGCGAGAAACAACCATTTTATAGGAATCGATTTTAACGACCCAAGTTTTGCCTTTCGGCATCTTCAAGCTCTTTTTAAAATATACAACTGGCACAGATCAAAGTATGTTACTGTTTGTATCATCATCAGCCAGGGTCAATCCACTGCTGGATGAAAGCCACCCCTATCTCCTTCTCGGTCCCTACTTCTTCAGTCATGTACATTTGGCCGGTTTTAAGGCAGCCTTTTGGTCATTGACAAAATTTAGTTCTGATGAAGTTCCTTAGGTACTCTCTGTCAATGTATGTACATATTTGCAAACAATGATTTTAGTTTATTGAAACAACATTGTATTGGACATTAATAATCCTGGAGTTATCAATATCCAATACAAGTTGGTTGTTAATAACACCAATATTTATTGAATTCAATTAATGAATTAAATTGTAAATCATCTAATTTTAATGGAGTACAGGCGGTCTTTGACTTTCGTACAATTCGCTATTTCGTACATATCTTAAAATTTTGATTTTTTTGATAATGCAAAAACCGTACGCTTTCATGCAGTCGCTCCCCGAAATATTTCACCCATATAAATTTATAAACATGAGTGAAGGGAAGACTCAATTAAAAAAGATTCTAACATGGAATTTCAGCAAGTAAAGGCCGGTTTGACAAATTCAAACTGAGGTATTCTGCTCTGCTAAGTAAAAAGACGATATTTTTACTTAGACACTGTCTATTTAGAGATTATGTCAAAACAATCCAATAATTTTACATAATATAAGAGAAAAGGTAGTTTAAAACTTGGGTTCTCATTTCATTAAATCTGAAAACACTCTTTATACTTAACCGGACAGTATTTTTGACATACTATTAAATTCACTGGAGAAGCTGCAGATAAAGATGCTGCAAATGAATTTATTTCCTCATTCTCCAAAATATTTTAAAATACACTTTTTGATATTTTTTTACATCGCTCTACAGACCTACAAACTTATCTGAAGAATGGAATGGGGGAAACACTGTCGAAAACTACCCAATCAAGACTCGTAACTGGACAAAATCTGACATTCGAATGAAATGTTCAAAATGGCGTCCTATGGTAGTTTGTAGTTCCATTTTTGGCGATTCTACAGATTAGTTTGTAGGTCTGTACTTTCGTACATTCAACATTCGTACACATTTTAAGGAACCAATTATGTATGAAAGTCGAGTACCGCCTGTATTGAGATTTTTAAAATAGTTGTATATATCCATATGGGTAGCAATCACCCAGGTTAAACAGAAACTAAATCCTAAATTAATCTATCCTCAATATTATTATTGATAACATACGACAGATTTGACTGCATTGATAGGCCCAACGCCCATTATTAATGGATCCACACCAACTTGAGCAATTGCTTTGATTGTAGCCAGGGATTTTAGTCCTTTCGACTTGGCAACAAGAGAATCCATTAAAACAACTACTGCTGCACCATCATTTACTCCTGAAGCATTCCCCGCTGTCACCGTGCCTTCCTGAAATCGAAATAAAAAAAACGTTGGATGTACCAGAAATCTTTCGAGAATGGTTGTAAACCATTCACTCAACCAATTTGAACTTCCTTTAGATCAGAGATGGGCAGAATCTTCACTTTGCCAGTACAATACTACGAAACAAGCATATTTCAATGAAAATATTCTTCAAAGATAATAGAAATAGTAGTATTGTCAATCATTTGCCTGCTTTCTTATTCCAATGCATAAGCATTAAATTAAGTATAGCAAATTTAATTAAACTCACTTAAGGCCCATGTGCCACGTAGGTCAAAATAGAGAGGTTTTATGGTATTTTCAGAGTATAAGCCTGAACAACCCCTAAACGTTGTAGAAAATCTGTTTATATAATTTTGAAGCGTTATTATTTCTTATTTAGTTGATGACTGCATAAAGTACTTTTATTACATATGTATTCTTTTAAACCTCTCGATCTAATGGTTTATAATATAGTCTCATTTCAGTACATCCGTGTGTCATGGTTTTTTCACTTTTTTAAATTATTAATTTTTCAACGCATTCATAAAACCATTAGTAAAATTGTTGAAACATTATTTATGTATAGTAAAATATTTATGGTAGACAATTATATTTACACAGATCTGGACAAGAATTATGCATTTTTCTATTCGGAAAATAGACACGATTAACATGTTTTAAGATAATTCTAAAGATACTGATTATAAGCTACGTCCTTAACCATTCAAATGTGATAAAATATCAGACGAATTATGATTGATTTTTAATGATTATCAAACATAGAAAAGGTAGTATTTTTTTTTAATACGCCATATCTTTTGATAGATTTCTTCATCATATCCAGCGGTCGATCCGCTTCAAACAGACGTGTGACTTGTTAGTCAAAAAGTAACTTAAAAACATTGGAATTGTATTAATTTATATTATGTTTATAAAGGCATGTATTATGAATTCAACTAGAAAAATATAGACAAAACAATGGCACATCTATAATTAAAAAAAAAATAACCACACATTTCGATATCTAAATTAATTGTCAATAAAATTAAACCTTCGTAATCTTTACGTACTTTGAATATGAAGACGATTGTAATCAAAAAAATCATTTAGGTATGTAATTATTACGATACGTTTTTTAATTCGTGTAAACGATTATGCTTTATTTTTGTTTGCAATCGTTCAATAACAATTTTTTAAAACCATTTTTCATCGTCTTATTTTTTCAATATAAAAACAATACACTAATCGGCCATATTATATTTCATGGAATCTACAGCCTTTTATATTTTTATGACATAACATTCAGAAAAAAAAATGGCAGACTATTCACAGCTGATCATGAACCGCCGTAACAATAGAAAATCGCAAGAACCCCGTAAGAATTTCTTACTTTTTGTGTAATGTAAAATTATATAATAATAACATTTTTAGATATTTGACCATAATATTTAGTCAATTTAGTGCAACATCAATCAAATGGAATAATTTCTTGCTTATTATGCTCTCCGGATACTTTTTGATTTAGCGTCAGTGTATCAGGCGGTCAGAACATCAAAGAGATATACTATTATTATCATTATTTGTAAATGCATTTAACATTAGACTGTTAGAACTACGTCAATCGAACCTAACATCTCTTCACATACTATCGTCTGATACTTTTTGATTTGGTTTCAATATACCAGGCGCTTAGAAATACCAAGGAGATATGTATCTATCAACAAATAGAAAAGATGTCATTTCCTATATTATTTTTTATATGGAACATTATAAATAAATGCATTAGAAGGCCACAGAATCGTACACCTCTTTGAATAGTATGTTCACCTGGTACCTATATTTTGATTCAGAGCATACATATCCAGCCAGCACACAAAATATCAAGAAGGTAATTAATTATATCCAAAAATAATACAGATACTATTATTTTAAATAATTATATAGATTGTAAAATCGATTTTTCCATCTTCGCAATTAAACCGATTATATTTAGAAAATTATGATGTTGCCATACACGATATGCATAATGTTGCACTGGTACTGGCAACAGTGGAATATTATTATAATAATATGGCCGATTAGTGTATTGTTTATATTTAGAAAAATTAAGACAATGAAAAAATTGTTTTAAAAAAAGTTATTGAACAATTGCAAACAAAAAATAAAACATAATCCTTTACGCGAATTAAAAAACATATTGTAATAATTAGGTACTTAAGAGCCCGATGAACAGGAACAAGGTCATTCATAGTTCATTCAGAGAATGATCTCAGAGTTGAAAGGACGTCATTTTAATTCAGTCTAACCTCAAAAACCTCTAACCATCGGGGATTTATTTTAAGAAACGCAATAATTATTAATTACAATTCTCGGGTGAATGAATATCATTATTATTATTATTATTCCCTTCAAACATAACATGTATGCGACGTAATCTGAAGCCGGCCGAACGAATACAGGGCTGTCAAAATAATATCAATCTAATTTTACGTTTTAAAAAGTTACAAATTTAAAGTTAAAAATAGCTTACTGAACAGATGGAATAATTACATAATTCCAAGCGTCAAACGGCATACAACATTTATCTAAAATAATTATGAAAAGACTGGCTGATTATGTTATGTTATTTTTGTATTGTTCTTATTTTTTTGCTTATCAAAATATTTCACATATTATCTGATGATGTGTATTTTGGATATATCGTAATATGTATCTTGTCTCATTAAAATTGATATTAAGTTGATATAGCATAGAAAACTCTGTAAATCATTAAAATGTTAATTTTGTTATAGTTTTTAATTAAACCTGTACAATTACATATTAGATTTAAACACTGTTGTACTATGTAACTTTTATAATATCAGATATCCTTACGTGAGATGGGCAAGATAAAAAATAAAACTGTAGGATGTCTGCAAAAGATTAAACAAAACCCAGCTCATTGGATAACCGAATGGTAAGCAACTGTATCTATATATTATATTTTCCGCCAAATTGCACACAATTAAAAACACATCATAAAAATAAGTAATTAGTCTTCGACAGCCCTGGTTGGTAACTTTGCTATCTTCTCAGCGACGCTAGCTTTGAATAAAAAAATGTGAGGGTGTCTCTACGTTAATAATCATTTTTTATATAAATTATTTCTTGCAGTGGCTTTCAACAAAATACAATAATTATTGTACCTACCTATTTTTATAAAAGTAAAATTGCGTTACTTGTTTGTAAAAGTGTCAGACTAAATTAATTAAACTAATCGGGTAAGTAATAAAAAGTCATTAATTGAGTTAGCAGTAGTAACCAAGTAAATGGTAGAATTCCATTTTAAAAGAAATGAAAATATAATTAATTATATTTTCATTTCTTATAAAAAGTCACTTTCTTTTTATAATAAACAGACATCACTATAATACACTTTTTTTTTAAATATGCATTAGAATTAAACAATGTGTACCTATTTTTTTAATAATTATGTAATAGGTCTTACACATTCAAAATAAATACTCGTACTATTCAATAATAATGTTTTTTGGATAGCACATGAAATAAAAATGTAGGTAGATATGTATTTCAACATCCTTCGTATGTTTAGCTCTCGGACAATTTCTGGTTAAAACGTTATTAATATATTATTAAGTTTATATCGTGGCTATCCATCATATTGGTTACAATATTTCCCACCAAACAGATGATTAACAAATTGAATTTAGTAACATTTACGTATATTAGAAGATATCATTTTTTGGTCACCCCATATTTTATTCACGTTGACAGTGTTATGATTTAAATTTAATTAAGAGATCATTATTTACTTTAGACCAAAGCATTGTCGGCGACCTTTGAATATTACCAGTAGAGCAACAATTCCGGACCACATGTAAAAAAACCATATTTTCAATTCTCAAGGTCAATTCTGTAGAGCGTCCCCTTAACAAAAGTTCTTGAAACAAAACAAAAAATTCTTGAAACCGCTTAATTATTGTAAACATATTGCCTAAAAGTTGGCTACACCAAAAGAATGCTAAGAATAATGCCACTTTTCAGTTCGGTCTGTGGTTCCTTCCTGTCACTTTTTATTTCTCTATTTAAATAAAAAATATGGAAATACCCCATTTTTAGATTCCATTTTAGAGTCCATATTTCGTTCATTAAAAAAAAATCATATTATAAAAAAAACATGCCACTTTCTGTGGAAGAATGACTGAATATTAATTAAAACTAAGTTTGGTAGATTACGCTGCTGTCTCCTAAACCTTCATATCAATAGCTTATTAAAATTGGTAAAGTGATGTAATAATCAATCAAGCAGATTATCAGTATTACCTTATCAAATGCGGGTCGAAGTTTGGATAAAGTCTCCGATGTTGTGCCAGGTTTGGGGAATTCGTCAGTAGTAATAATTGTAACACCTTTTCTAGATTGCACCTCGACAGGGACGATTTCCTTGGTGAAATGGCCTGCCTTTTGAGCGGCTTCTACTTTCTTCTGAGATCCGGCAGCAAATTCATCCTGTTCCTCTCGAGATATGTTGTACTTTTTTTGAATATTTTCCGCTGAAAATTTACAATGTACAACATGTATTTTACGAATATAATTATAAGGATAAGAATATTAACATTACTACAGAAATCATTTTTATTCTAATGTATGGTACAGAACAAAAAAATGTCTTTTCTTCTTCGGCCATATCCGCCCCTTAATTGGAGCATATGGACACCACATGCTGTCCCAATCCCTGTCGCTCGCCAGTCTTCTTGCTTCGTTCCAGGTCAAACCAGCATCCTGTCGCTCCGCCGTATACACTCTATAGATAGTATTTAGCAGCCTTCCAGGACGCGCGGAAATGTAAATCACCAATTTAAGTACTGAGCGGTGCATACTATGTGTCATCCACAGGGTGGAGGTTATATTAACATTCTTCAAAAGTATTGGGTTATTGCTATCCGTCAAACATGCATTGAATGACGTGAATTTTGCCAGATGTGGGATACGAACTACTTACAACTTCAGAAAACGGATAATCGCGGGAAATCACAAGTTTAAGGAAATATTAGCAAGAAAAATACCCGCATCGTTAACTTAGTGGTCATAGTCCTCGCCCAATAGTTGAAAGATATCGCACCATGAGTGTAAAATCATAGTAAGTGAAAAAATTTCGATTTCGAGATGTAAATGTGAAACAATTTAGAATTTTGATAAGTTACATGCAAAAATATGTGAAATCAATAAACAAATATTGTCATTTTATTTTATAAACTTTACTAATGAACTCAATTTTATGAAATCTTGAAACCCTAATATCGATGTCATTTACAGGTAATATGGTTTTATACAATCGGTGCGGTATGTGTTTGAATCTAATTCAGTATAAGGTTTTTATTAAGATTTTCCGTTATTTTCAGTTTCTACAATTTTTCACAAATATTATATTTATATCGATTTTCTTTGACATACCCGTAATTCCCATATGAATATTATGGGTAGCATCTATAAGTCCGTCTTGTAGTATCGTATCGGAGAGTTGTGTGTTTCCCATTTTGATTCCGGGTCGCAAGTAAACAACATGAGGGGCTTGGGTCATACTCTCCTGTCCGCCACATACAACCACTTCTGAATCTCCACTCAATATGGACTGGTACCCGAGAAATACAGTTCTGAAAAATATTAACTTATGAAAAAGTCAGGTTTTTTTATATAGAACAATTTATGAGAGCACAGCTTTACAGGAGCCGCCGATTTAAAATCACAAAAGAAGGGCGCTAATATTAAGGAAATTTGATAGCATCAAAAATGTATTAATGGTTAATTTCAGCGTGATTAGGTATGGTGCAGGTAGCTTAATCGGTAAAGCACATTGGCCGGAATCCTATGAATGCGGGTTCGAGTCCCACTCAACACCAATATTTTTTCAAATATATAAGCTTTTCAGGGCTCCGAAATATGTATCTAGGTATTATACCGAAATCATAATACAGTACGATATTTAAAAGTTTACTGGCAATGGGTACATAATGTACAACCCTCCTTACATACACCCTTTTCATAATTAGTGTATTACAAAAGATATTTGCAATTTAAGCCACAAAGTCTCCATTGACCAGTTTTGGCCATTCTACACGTTTTGAAAATGTAAATATTCCAATTAAAAGAAGTTGTAATTGTTTCATAGTGTTGAGTGAAAGCCTCTTTGCTGGCTCTATAGAGATCTTGCAGTTTGAACGAGGACTTTGAAATATCAACAATTATTATCAAGACACATTACCAACTTCAGATTGATTGCAAGTTGACAGTAGTACAAAAAAGATAATTCATTTAATAGAAATCTTACTTGAGACCGGACCCACACAGCATGTTTATCGTATACGCCGGGACCGTTTCCGGAATACATGCTTTTATAGAAGCCTGTCTGGCTGGATTCTGACCCTGACCTGCCGTTAGCGCCTAAAATAAATAAAAACTCATTGAATTTATCCCACCAATAAGTGACATATTTTTGACAAAATTGTATGGAGCATGATTGAAACAGTTTATGCACGTACATTCGTCAGCATGGTCCAGCCGACTTTAATGTACCAGGATAATACTTTTAAACTAAAAACATTGGATACTATTTCAATATTGTTGGACGTTTTAAATTACAGATGTACCCTACCAATATAAGTCGAACACTAGCTGAACTCAGAACTAAAATCACCACATCTAAAATTGTATAAGCACTTGCCAATTGGTATCTTGCACTTAGTCAAAAACTTATGCTGGTAGATCTATAATACTTTTTTACAAGGATTGGTTGTAGCCACTGTGATCTTGCTTTGAATCAAGCACACGCTTAAAAAAAATCATGTGAATTTGACCAGACGTGGAATTCTATCCCTCACCCAAGGCTTCAAAGAGGCATTCACTACTCCAGCGTCAGACAATACTGATGATTTATCATTTATATGTAATACAAAATAATAATTGTTTCCTTAGCAAACATTTAAGTACTTACCTAGAATAGATAATTACAGATAAAATTTATAGTTGATTAATAGATATTTTAAATGCTTTGGTAAAATTTGTTTATTTTTGTAATCTGGGTTAGAGTTCTACTTTTAACCAATTGATTTAAAACTGGTTTGAATAGTGTTAACAAATTTAGTCGTTTAGTAGAGGCAGCAAAGCGTCTGTCTCCGAAGCCGTGAATGAGATAACCACTCCTTGTAAAAAAGATCTGTTAAGATAGTCAAGATACATCCCCAAAACCTCTATATTAAAATGGACACGTTTTTCAAAATAGGACAAAAATCTGCAATAAGCATTATTATTGCAATCTAGGTAGAGTTAATCTTTAACTAATTTTGACGAAATTTAGCAGACAGTGTGTGATGGCAGAATAGGATAACAATTTTGTAAAGACATAAATACTGATTTGCAATAATGACTGTCATTGTAATGTAGATAATTTATATAGTTATTAATTATTCAATGATATACATCTGTACTTATGTGTATGAAACGATGAAATTAGTATAAGCGAACCCTGACAGGCCCAAATTTCTATGAGCAGGGTCATTTACAGAGGCTACTTGAAACACTATGTCTACCTAATATTATGTTGATGGTAGACGCCCATGCTTCATTTAGGATAAAACATGGCAAAAAACTAGCATAATACATTACAATATATTATTGTCATTATTAATTAGGTACTTATGTTCTTCAATTGCAAAAAAAATACAATTTTATTGATAATAGTTATTCAAAATAAAAATATTAATTCTCATCGAAGTATTATACTTCAGTATCTACTCGGTATTTATAAAAAAATAAAATGGTATTTTTAGAATATTCAAGTGCATTCTATTGTTACTTACTTGACCTAAAATCACCTCGGAGACGTCTTCCCCTTTCAAGTTGATCCTAGATAATGCTTCTTTTATTACTATCGCTCCGAGATCAGTCGCTTTGAAAGATGAAAGGCATCCACTAAAAGATCCTGAAATGAAAATGATTATTCATTGTCACGACTCAAATATTCATTCTAATTGATAAGCGCTTTATACTGTTCCACAGAGACCGGTTTTAGTGACACAGATTTCGCCTTTCGGCATTTTCATGCTCTATGTAAAGGAGTTCTTTGATACGACCTACTTAAAATATTTATTATTTGTATAGATAAATGTAGGTATACATCATATTTTAGTTTAGTAGGACAATTGATGAAAATAATGATACATAAATCTGGCTACATAAATAATAAATAAAAGAACATTTCTGTAAAATATTTCAAATGTGAGTTAGAATAGTTCTGCATTCAGCTGACACTTCGTCGCTATAGGATTGGTTTTGCGAATAGACCAAATGTCAAATGTTCAGGAGACGAAAATCAAATTTCATTATCCTATATTTAAATACATGAAGGTATTTAAATTTTTGTTTTTACAGCATATGAATGCTGTATTCATTACAAAGCAAATTAAAGAAAAGGATGTTTCTGGTCCATTTAGATAAAACAAATCATTTTGCATTAAAAGGTCGATTTCGACAAAAATGGATTCTCGACAAACCAATCCTATAGCGACAGCTTGGTATGTATACAATTGACAAAGAATGACACACTTGTGAACAGTACAGAATTTGAGGTGCCACTGGTGTTGACACACAATGTAACTTTGCTATTTTTTGAGATGTATAACTTTTGATCGAAGCCCTAGATTAGGAATCATAGCATAGACTGATTGGCTAGCAGAGTAGAAGACGTTACGCACATAGAGTTTTCTGCATTTTCCGGCTTTGGCTATAGTGCAATGTGTTATTTTGTATTCAAAAGACGAAAAAAAGATCTTTTAAATATATTACAAAAAATTGGTAAACGCTTTGGTTAACAAGCATTATTTATGTCACACACTATTTTTTATGAGGAACATCTTATAAAAAACAAAGTTTATTCGCTGAACGCCAAAATTTGATAGAAGCTGAAATTGCTTAAAAAAACTTTGTAACAAAACAACACAAAATCTTATTATTGCTAAATCGTTCAGTATTGTCAGCCCAAGAAGGCATTCAGATCAACAATCTTTATGCTAAAGTCAAAACCAAGAAGCAATACATCATGAACCAGCGGGACATAATATTAACTTGAACCTGCGTTTTGTTGATAATATTTTAATGGAAATGCGTCGATTAACAAACCTATTGCTGAAGAAACAGCTGGTGTGTTTGATTCTATAGAATGGTACTACCGAAGAAACGGTCCAAACTTGCTCTCCTTTTAGACCCCTCATTGTGATCCTATATTATATCCATTATTTTATCCCTGTGGAGAGTCAGAACCCCCAAATGACACACAATGGTCCACGTAAGCTAAAACTTCGTCAGCGTCTGACTATGTGACAGTTCACACACTACCGACATGTGATTCGTTGAGATTTTTCTCACATTTCGCCATTAAGGCGCGTAAAGGCTCCATCCGGTGTTATGGTGGTGATGCATACAATAAGAATATAGTATATGTACAGAGATATTATTATAACCTTAGGTATAACAACTAGATGAGAGAGATACCCAGCAGAAATTTCGGCTGACAATGCTGATCAAATCGTATAGGCCAAAATGTAGGCAAAAGTGATTGGAAAGTAAACCAATGAAAATATACATTTTTTTTTTAAATATACATAATATAATTTCAATAAAAAGAGAAAGATTTCATTAATAAATTTGAAAATGTGTCAGAAATTAAAATTTCTAAATGGAGACATAAGAGTATAGAAGAATTTTTTCATGATCTTTGAGATCAAAGGTGAAAATTTAAATAGAAACATTAGTGAAATTGCTTATAATTTTTCTAGTGTCACTTTAAATAAAATTGATAAAATTATTGTTCATCACATTTTTTTTTAAATATGTAGATACCTTATTAAAATGAATGAGAACGAATTAACGACCCATTTGCTTAATCGTGATTCATGATTCATACAGTAGTTTTAAATATTTTAAAATCACAACGCAACTGTTTCATTGACATTCTTGGCATAAAAAATTATTAAGTATTTTTTTTTATATATCAGTACGGACACTTCATATATGTAGATATTATATTCAGTTATGTACATATTCGCATTTGTGGTTAAGATATTAAAAAAATTTGCTCGATTACAGTTTTAGATAAAGTTATGTTCCTCAATAATTAATGGCCAGAAATAGATATGTTGTGTATTGCTCTTCTATTATTTTGTTGTTTAGTAGGTATTTCGTGAGGTGTTTGGAAGTAAATTTCCTGATTATGTTGTCTGCACAGAGCTCCAAGACCCCATCGCTCCTTTTCTAATTTTATGCAAAACATGATATTATTATTTTATTATGTCGGGTAGATAGATACCAAGGCCAACTATTATATAACCGGGCAAGGGCACTGAATTGCAAATTACGATATTAGTGCTAGTTATTGATTAATTTCGAATACAATGCGGTAACCTGTCTGCAGTAACGAAGACTTTTGATTATATCATCATCATCAGCCTGAATCTATCCACTGCTGGATGAAGGCCTCTCCAAGCTGATTCCACTCTCTCGGTTCTGTGCGTTGCATTGCCACGTACTTCCACAGAAATTTATCATTTCATCGATCCAGCGGTCTTTAGATCTACCTTGCGGACGTTTTGTACCTCTTGGAAACCACTGGATGACTAAACGATTGTCCCTTCTTCAAGCTATGTGTCCAGCCCATTTCCATTTGAGGTTTTTAGCAAACTCTATTACATCGCAAACCCTTGTCTGTTTCCTATATATTTCGTTCAAATCAATGGTATTACCATTTATTTCAATATGTAACCATCATCATTTTCTACAAACGGTTTACCATATTTCACTCAAAGTATGAACAATAACTAGCACTACGATCAAAATTTACAGTTTCGTGTCATCCTGACTAATAGTGGGCCTTGAGGTGTCAAATTAATTAATTTCATATGCGGTTGTTTTAATATATTTTAAAGCTCTATGCAGTACCAACTACTCTCTACAAATAATTGAAGAAGGTCAATGTCTGATAAAATAAAATATTGTAAGGCCAAATCAATAAATTCGTACCTATCCAATTGGAGTCCAGATAGAATATAAGTACCTACTACTGAAAAGAATTTCAATAAATTTGAATTTATTTTTGGCATTTTTTGAAGATAACATGTTAGTATTTTAATGACGTAGTTATTACGTGAAAACTTTCCAATTTTCCCTTTTTGTGTTCTGATTAAAATGTGGGTCATACGCTGTCAGCTTAGTTTATTATAAGTGTTGCAGTATGTAAACATGTAAATAATACATGTCATGTCATGACAGTGTCCATATAAAAATGTTAAATTGTATCATACCAATAGGAGTCCGTACAGCAGATACAATAACTACAGTTTTTTCAGCCATGATTTTGTTTTGAATTTTTTAAATATTGAAGCGCGTGAATGCCGAAAAGTAGTATCGTACGATCGACAATAAAATTATATAAATCACTGAATTTGTAATAATATAACAAATATGAAAACTCGACAATCTCAAACTGCAGTCGAGCAGTAGTGTTTCTATTATAAATAAGAGTATGTCTCTGTTATAAATTGCTCAAAATGAATAATTTTAAATCGCGCACACCGAAAAAGATGACACAACTAACAGCTGTCAACTTGTTGTCATTTCTAATTTCGATTCAGTGTTGCCAAGTCAAAATTTTTAATTTCAGTAGAATGTGTAAAAAAAATTCAGTAGATTCGACAAAATATCAGTAGATTTCTGTTTTAGAAAAAAATTTCACCGCGGGCCGCAGGTTCCCAAATTTTCATAGTCGGCTTGTTTTTTTTTTAGGAAAAATATTTCGCCGCGGGCCGCAGATTCCCAAATTGAAATTTCAGTAGACATGGCAACGCTGTTTCGATTGTATTCAATGTTTCTGATTGGCTATCAAAACTATCGCCATATCAATACCAACCCAATAGCACATAATACTCATAGATAATAAAATACGTAAATTTATATTTCAAATAGTACCAACTAGACGCATTCACAAAAATATGCTATTCAGGCCATAGACTACTAATATTCAGGCGATTGACATTTTACTGGTATAAATTTAAAATAAATGATTTTTATTCCATCTATAACAATAAAAGGTAAACAACGATTTCAATACAAAATCTCTTTCCGTATTACGTATAATATAAGTGACTAGGTACTTACTATTATATATATAAAATACATTATAACGATCTTGTATCGTCTACATTTCAAATTTATAAAAATAATGTCCACTATCATTGAATCTAGCAAGCAAGTTTACGGATTATTAATTTGTGAAATTTAACTGACTGAAACACAGAAGTACCTATACAAATATGACATATATAAGTACACTACAATCGAGATGAATTTTATTATTAGTAATGAATAATACGAAAACACACCTGCTTGATCGACGAACTTGTCAAGTTCGGGTGGATGTACGTGGCAACAAAATATAACTAGGAACCGAGAAAGTTGAAGCATCTAAACCGATGCCCTCTCCCCCATGTGCGCACCTGATACCTGATAATATTATAGACGTCATATTAACAAGGCATTCGTTTTAGACAAAAAATAAGTCGATTCCGCGAAAAGCAAGCAACGCATGACATACTAGCCACACGCGACGTTTCCCATCTAGCGTTTTTTGAAATATATATTTTGACTCCATGTTACAATAATTTCACTATTTCCGTAGTAAGTATAATTATTTCGTGTAAAAAACTATAATCTTTAAACATTCCAAATCCTAAAAGAATTTCTGGCGAATAGAAGTAAAAAAGGCCTGAAGATCGATCCAAAATGCTAATGTTGTTCAGAAAAGGTTTCCAAAAAGTTCTCGGTTTGATCCGGAAGGAATTTTTTAATATTTGTTGATGAAATTTTTCGGATGTGAATTGAAAAAAAAGTCAGTACAGACCTATAAACTTGTCTGTAGAAAAGCCAAAAATGGAACTACGAACTACCATAGGACGCCATTTAAAAAAAATTCATTCGAATGTCAGATTTTGTTCAGTTACGAGTCTTGATTGGGTAGGTAGTTTTGGATAGTGGCTCATCCATCCAGCGCTCGAAATGGAAAAGCTTACGAACCGGAGCGCTCGACAAATTTTCTGAAGATATTTACACAGTCATCAAATCGTGTGTATTTTATAAAAATGAGTGTGTCAGATTTTCTATTCTATGGCCTATCTAGCTCAGATGGTCAACATATTTTTTCCACGAGACGGAGCGATAATTTTATAAATTTCACGAGCCGGAACGGCGCTCCGGTGCGTTCCATTCCATTTCGAGCCCTGCATCCATCCCATTCTTCAGGTAGGTAAGTTTGCAGGTCCGTAATAACCAAAGAGATTGATGGAGTCCAATCTCTTTAGTAATAACCATAGATGTGTAATAACTAATAACTTTTTGAAAACGTAATAATATTTTAGTGATCAGATGGCAACATTAGTACGGTAATATTTTCTTCTTTTAATGTTGGATACAAGTGATAAAACTCGCATTTAAAAATCGCGAACTTCATGGTTGTTTTAAAAGTTCGAGTTGTCGGTTGGTCAGTCAGTGTCATTTTAAAGAATCGTTTTATGCAGAGTTTCATTTATTTTCAATTTAATATTGTTGACTATTTGACCAGAGGTTAGTCTCTTACATATACTTTCATTTGTTCGACCATGGAGAATCAGGTATACCCTGGATCTCAACCAACAACCAAGATGTTTTTGTCACCGATTAAACGGAGCATTCTACGAGAAATAACTGATAATGTGGTAAGTACAGCACAGTTACATTATATTGCTGCTAGATTTCAGTCTTTCATTGTCTGCTTCACTATAAATCATAATAATATAATAAAAAAACTAATTATACTCTAACGATAATAACTGCCATTCGCTTGTTGACGGATTTTTGAATTTTCTTGTTCATTCGTCGTTCTGTTGCCAACTTCAGATAGTTCTGTCACTCTTTAAATTCTCTACAGATGGCAGTATCTGAAAATATTACATATGGCGGAAGACGAAATTTTATACTTCTGTCGAAATCAAATAGATTTAGAAAAATTGTGAATGTCGGGGATTTTGAAATACACATGTTAATCAAGCATTGTAATTCTATTTTGTAATGATTGTGCTAGGTAGCTTTATGTAAGGATTATTGTATATTTAGTTCCCGAAAAGAAGTCTACGTGCATTTCGTTAACCAGGTAGGTGTATTTTGATGTTTTCATTTTGATTTATTCATTATTTTATTGAAAATAATTTAATGTGACAGTAAAAGATCTCGAAATACAATCTATTACTTGCTTCTGATTGTTTTATACACTGTATTTTAATATGACCGTATAATTTCGCGACGGGGCTAATGTTATTATGGTGCATTGCCGGTGAATTTGTATCAAATCGTAATGTCAAATAGTATCAAAAACATATTTTCTCTCTCTAAATAAACTTCCTATATGTTATAATACGTTAACAACCAGTCTGAAAACTGAAATACTTTTTTCTGGTAATCAATATTTTCAATAACTTAAAATAAATGTTCTCAGTTCAGTCTTGCAAAATTCGTGTTTATTTTGTACTATACTATGGTAACAATAAGTATTGTATTAGTAATTAATTATAATATCTATATCAATATAATATAACTTATTATATTCATATATAATATATATATATATGTACCATTGATCTTCCTATTGTTTCCTATTTATTTATTTCATAATATATAATTTATAACATGCACAGAGAACAGACCTCGAATATTGGTCTGTGAGGTAGGTACGTCATGTTTATCTGAGTTTTGTCCCATGATGACAAAAAATAATACGTCAATGTTCGTTTTTATCGTGTATTTTATAATAATCTTTACCAAATAAATACTTAAGGTAATTAAAGCATACCCATCCAACAACAATACCTCTGAGTTCTGGCAGTGACGTGGGGGTAGGCAGATTGAGCGTCGCTTGGGGGCGGCAGTTACTCAAAGGGCGGCAAATCGAGGAGAATGATTAGGTATATAATAGAAAGCTACCTAAACTTAGTAATAACGGAAATATCTTTCCATTAAAAAAATCAGCTCACATGTTGGAAACAAAATATATCTATTAATTAGTACTATGTATACAATTTTCAACAGGACTTTATTTTTTTGTCGGGTTCGCGATGTCTAGTTTACTTCCGTTGTCCTTGTACGTCACGTTCTTCATAGTCACTCGCGAGTTATGCAAGTTGTCAGGTGTATTTTTAAATGTACCTATCTGAAACCGTAGACTCGCAATATTGTCTATTGAAGCAGAAATGGCATTAAAGTTAGATTTAGTAGTATAGGTACCTTGATACCCATATCTTGTTAGTAATGTATCCATACAACACAATTCTTAGATATTGGAGTCGTGAAAGGATGATACAAAGTACAGTATAAAAAAATGTGGCAGCATTTTGGCACTGCCTATGGGCGGCATTTTGTCTAGGGACGTCACTGAGTGCTGGTTGTGTGATATAGAAGTTTTGCAACCAAAATTTCAAATCAAAGTTGATCGTAATAATGCCTGGTCAAGGGTGTCGGAAGATGCATAGGTTCATGGGTATGGGTTCGGTGAATATTTTAAAGCCGAACCGTACTGTGTGTCTTTCACTATATTATTATCTAACATCGACCAGTCAATTTAATATTGACTGACCAAAAAAAAACATAGTTTACCGACTAAAGAGATTGGACTCCCACCGACCGAATTCAGAATTTAAATCGACGCTATCCGAATCCACAAAAGAAGCTTAAGCTGAAAACACATTACCATCACGTCACGTGAGCTCATATGCTATATAATAATACAATCATCGGCATATTCAATAATAAAAAAATATGACAACCTGCAAAAACATTGTGTCAATCACCTATAGCTGTATCTCCCTTAAATCAAATCATCAAAAGCAAACATCATGTGCCGTCACGTCACTCAAAAATGTGTAAATTTGCAGAAAATAAAAAACGTCATCACGCACGCGTGAGGTTGGTGGTGTGGCGGGATACGCATGGGGCTATTTCAGTTTAGTTCTGATACATGTGTGATTCACTATGTCTATCTCAACGTTTCTAAGTGTGACAGCACGTGACATGATGGCAATATGTTCGGCACATTAAATACCAAATAAAACGATACCAAGTGCATATTTTTTGCCCGTGGCGTGAGCTTACTGTGTGCTCACGTGACGTGATGATGATGTGTTTCTACCATTACTAACGTTTGTTTGATTCTATAATGTCAAAAATACTGAAGATTTTGATTTAAACTCGGGTAAGTATCAAACAAATATCTTCCGAACTGTGTCAGTACAGCGATTTCACTAAATAATGGCAACTTGTTAATTTGAATCTATTTTTAGTCGTAGGCGACATTAATTGACAACAAATAAACGTGAATTACAAGAACCATTCAATAAAAGTACGGAGAGTCAGTTTTGTTAAAAATTTGACTAGTTTATTTCTTGTATTGATAGCAATGGTCGTTCGGCAACTTGAACACAGAAAAGGATTTGACGATAAATTAACGTCCAACTAAAGTCACCACATGCAGGTGGAATACCTATACCGATATCCGAAACGATCTGGTTCAACCAAAGATGTTGGGTTGTTTAGGTTAAACACAGTTATTGCCCGCCCAATTGGAGTTACCAAATTATTATCAGTATAATATTTATGTTATATTAAATCGCATGCTTCCTACTGTATTTGGATTGCCTACAGTAGATTAATTAAAATTAAACATAACTAACATAACAAACAAACTAAATATGTAGTGCTACCAGTTCACAATTGAATATGTCTCTTTGAAGCAGACGAAACCAGTCCTGACTTAATATTGAAATAAGTGGAACTTGTAGGTAATATTGTGTTTATTGCGGTAATTTTAATTAATACAATTTATGCAATGCATTTCCACCAAGAATTGTTATTAAGTTAACATCATGAAATACTATATTAGAACTACGATAGAACTGGACTCTGTCTTTGGGGCTATCCAGAGATTGGAACCGCATGTGGTTTTGAACCGTGTGCCATATTAAACTTATGATCTCTATTCATGGACATATATTTTCACTAAGTAAGTATATGAACCTACCTAAATGTATGTACACTCTCGATGGCCGCGTGGCTTAAGCGTCAGCCTATAGCGTCGTGGGTCCCAGGTTCGAAACCTGAGACTGGCAAGTACACACATTGTTTTTTAATTTGTGTATGAGTGAGAGTATGGACCTAATAGGTTGAGCAAGTGGCCGACATCCATTTCTCGTAAAAACAAAATCTGTTAATACAAATCTCCACTCTGTGGAGGCCCATATGATCTTATTAGGATCGGACATGGTCGGGGGGGGGGGGGGGATATGCATACGGCATACGGTCAAACACTTGTAAACTTAGTGAAAATATATTTTCACATAACCATAAGTTAAGTACGGCATACTGCACAGTGTACAAGAAAGGTCACATACGGTTTCCGTCAATAGTATAATGCTACTGGCTTTGGAGTTGAATACAATTTAGGTAGGTAGGTACTTAAAAATGCGATTAAAAGTATTTTAAAATTAAATAAACTAAAAATTAGGAAGAGCGTTTGTTGAAAGGCCTCTGTTTACAATTTCTTATTTTTATCACCCACTTAAATGTTTGGTAGGTTCTATAATTTTGAGTAAATGATAATCCTCATTTTGTATCAGTTTTTTTTATTGTAAGTTATTTTTTGTGTTAAAAATAATATCTATATTTTTATTCTTTCTATTTTACGTATTGATTAATTTGAAATACTTTTAAAGGAAAATATAAGTTTACAATAATAATTATGTCTTTGGCTTCACTTTTTAGAAGATACTATTGAGAATGTTTGATTATAATATAGGTAGGTACCTAAGGTACCTAATTTAATATCAAGCACGCTCCAAGTAAAGGGTGATTCTATGGAGCGATTGCATCAATCGTTTCCTAATGCGACGTTTTTATGTAGATACATTTTCGCTTTGTTGTCTCATTGACTTCTTGAGAAAGAAAATTCCTCGTCCCCTTTTTTGGATATAGCAGGTCGACACACGATAAATAATTCTGATTATAATAATAGTTATGATGCATATTCAATCCACCGGATATACTCTTTTTCTCGAATTCCAAGGGCAGCCGACGATATACCCATCCATTACCTTTACGTTTCGGATTGACAGTTGATACCAGTGTTGCCATCTGTCGTTGACAAAAACACGCCAGGCGCGGTATAAAACGAGCTATTTTGCAGGAAAAAATGCTAGATTTTATAACTTTTTTGTCTATCGAAAAAAAGTGCCCATTATACGGATGAAAATCACACCACGTTTTCCAAGAAACTCATTTTAAAATTGACAAAAAATAATTAACTTATCAAACAACCTACAATAAGTAATAATTAGGTAATACCAGAGAGTGGAATCTCCGATAGTCGTCAATCCGATTCCACAATATGCTTAAGGGGGGACATGCTCGTCGAAGGTCAAAATTGAGTTTTTATTGTATTTTCAAACCATGATCCTGGACACTCCTTAAACGTTGTAGATAATCTATTTATATAATTTTGAAGCCTTATTATCCTTTATAGTTATTTTAAACATTTGATGACTGCATGAAGTATTTTTGTTACATAAAATAGTATTCTTTTAAACCTCTCGCTCTAATGTTTTAGAATATAGTCATATTTCGGTACAGAACTGTGCAGTGGTGTTAAGATTTTTTACATTTATTAATTTTTAAACGCATTTATAAAACCATTAGTATAATTTATTACGAGATAATTTTTGTAAAGTATTCACGATAAAAAATTATTTTGATAATCTCTGTGATCCCAAATTTGACAAGAATTAGGCATTTTATTATTCAAAAAATCGGCAAAATTAACACATTTGAAGATGATTCTAAAGATATTTATTATAAAATATGTCTTTGACCATTCAAGTGTGATAAAAATCTTATGAATAATGATTGCTTTATAATAATTATTGACCTAAGAATAAGGTAGTGTTTTTTTGAAATACGCCATTTCTTTTGTCATTCCCTAGTGGTTAAGCTACAACATACGGCCGTAGCCATAAAATGACAAACTATAATTAAAATAGGGAGCAAAATTATGTTAACGCGCGTGTTTGAACATGTACCTAACTGAATTTTTTTTTATTTTTTTTTAAACGGTACATGTTCAAACACGCGCGTTAATATCATTTTACTCTTTACTTCAATTATAGTTTGTCAATTTATGGCTACGGCCGTATGTTGTAGCTTAACCACTGGGGAATGACAAAAGAAATGGCGTATTTCAAAAAAACACTACCTTATTCTTAGGTCAATAATTATTATAAAGCAATCATTATTCATAAAATGTTTATCACACTTGAATGGTCAAAGACATAGTTTATAATAAATATCTTTAGAATCATCTTGAAATGTGTTAATCTTGCCGATTTTTTGAATAATAAAATGCCTAATTCTTGTCAAATTTGGGATCACAGAGATTATCAATATAATTTTTTATCGTGAATATTTTACAAAAATTATCTCGTAATAAATTATGCTAATGGTTTTATAAATGCGTTTAAAAATTAATAAATGTAAAAAATCTTAACACCACTGCACAGTTATGTACCGAAATATGACTATATTCTAAAACATTAGAGCGAGAGGTTTAAAAGAATACTATTTTATGTAACAAAAATACTTCATGCAGTCATCAAATGTTTAAAATAACTATAAAGGATAATAAGGCTTTAAAAGTATATAAATAGATCATCTACAACGTTTAAGGAGTGTCCAGGATCATGGTTTGAATATACAATAAAAACTCAATTTTGACCTTCGACGAGCATGTCCCCCCTTAAGCACACATTAAATTATAATATCATTATATCACTATAACGCCATCAATGCTCGTATTATTTCTCAAGTACCGACCTACCTTCATTAAAGATTTGATGATCAGAAATTTGATGTGCACGAAAATAAATAAATTAAATATATAGGTTATTTTCAGCACACAAAGCTGTTGAAGGCATCACACAATACTAATAAAAACGCCATAAGCTGGATGCGATTTTTGCAAGTAGACACCTATCTAAAAATGCTAGATCTGGCAAGAAAAACGCTAAGTTGACGACGGTGATTGACACCCTCCTTACACGGTGCATCCTAGCAACGTTATGCGTGCGTCTTCAACGTTTTACCTGCTACCATATAACACGTGTATTTGGATTCAGGGCATGAGTATTTTGATACCCTTCAATTATTTCTTCTTATTTAGTCACTCTTAGTAAGTGTGGAACGAACTGGTGACAACAAATCGGACGTGAGCGCCTGCAATCAATCCCAAGTGGAGCATATGGGCTTCCCCAGAGTGGAGGTTAACAGTTATTTACGAGAAGTGGATGTTGGCTACTTGTTCAACTTATATGTCAACACGTGATTCGAACCCGAGAGCCACGGCTTAATAAACCGACATGTTACCGTTTGGCGTTTACTTTAAATGTGTGATAAATTGTTATCAGTATTTTAAAATACTCTACTTTATCCTCGACGGAGTTCAATGACTCTAGCCTTTCAGACTTTACGATCGTCTTTAGATTAGACACCCAGAAGCTTTTTGCTTCGACCTGAGCGCTTTGGTCAGTTCGCACGTACAATATTGTCCGCAACTCTTTGCCCGTTGCTACAATGTTTTTTGTACTTCCAGTGGCTCTCACAACATGATGGAAGGCAGTCAAATACTAATTTACATAATTAATTGAGATATCGTTTACCTAGTAGAATTTCATTCTCGATATTTTTATGACCGACATAGCTATTGGCTAAAATTATAAATTTCTGTTATTTAATGTTATTCTATTGTATTATTCACATAATGTTGTTTCTGATTGACTGTGAAATATGGATCTCACAATGTACAAAAAATAATCATTCCATTTGATCTGTTGATTAACAGTAAAGTTAATATCCATTCACTCACTCCTTGTTCAAAAACCGCCGGGAAGAGGAATTGAACGACACCCTTTTTAATATTATTCTTTAATGTAGTTCTTTCGGTTTGCTTCCTGTCTGTACGAAAACATGTATTTCCAATCATGACTAAAACCTAACTAACGTAGGTAATAATCACTTCAATTTAGATAAACTTTATAAAGGCTTCTCTTTTAAGTGTATACAAACAGTTCATTAGTCACACCATCTTTCGGATTTCACCAAATTATAGGCTCTCATGACGAACATGTTTTAAAGCTTAATGGTTAGTAGTTTTGAGGGTATAATACGGTATACTATCAGTAGAAGGCGGAAATTCTACTTGCGCGCGATCGGTATACTATATTGTAGATTTGTAGAACCTCAACAGGGATGCCGCAAAATGCCCGGAATTTTAAAGGGCACTGAAACGTAGCATTTAGAAAAGGTGGGGCATCGACTCAAATTCTGAATACCTATGAAAAACCGTATAAAAGTATGGAAAGAAAGCTCAAAAAACCTTCATACAGATTTAAAATAAATCCTGCGTATGTAATTTTAGGTATATATATATATATATTTTCCTTCGATGCATTCACTGCCCCGTGTGTGGACGTCGCAAAATACCCTATCTGCTAACACAATTGTATAAGAAAATTGCATGTAGGTACACGGGAAACAGAGCATTGTTTTCATAATGTGTTTTTCGCGTCCATTTCACAAAGTTTTCCCACAGGAAATTTTGTACGAGTTCGTTCACAGTGAAACTCGCTTGCACGAAGAAAATGCACTGCTAAAGACGAGAGACTTTTTAGTCATGTTTTCATGATGCCCCTTTTAAGTTGTGTACTTATTTCATTGACAGTTTAAACTTGTTCAATTATTGTAGTAGTTGTTGATTAATTATTAGAGCTATCGATTATATTCTTTGATTAATAATGTAAGTTGGTTTATTAATTATTTGAATCTGTTAGCAATGCATTAATATTGTTTGATATTAACTGACAGTAAGTAATCGGTCTTATTTCCATCGGGTTTTCCTCGAGAGATCGTGCTTGCTTATACATTTTTTTTTTACAAAATGTTGGCATATTTCGTTCGACCACTGCCAGTAATATTTTGAAAGCAGGCACTTATTACTGTAGTTACAATCGATCTTTCAGCCAAGTCCGACGGCCTGGCGTTCAATTAATATCTGAATTGCACTTTGTTTTCAGAAACGCTTTGTCCATTTAGTTTCACTGCCGTGGACAATGGAATGGTTAGTGGCTTTCAGTAGTTCGCAGATCTTGAAACGACTGACATGTTGAAAGATTCGACAGAATGCTTTGGTCTGGGTATAATAAATTTAATAAAAACTATTACTAACGCGCGCATTGGTTTTATCGGATGAAAATAACTCCCTTTATTGAAAATTCTAAGTAAACATTATACCTATTAGTTAAATATACCTAGTTACATTTTCTGCACGACTAGCCTATTTATGTAACCATTTCAATACAGTTATAATAACATTACTATGTATTCATTGCGTCCTATCATGTGTCTACCATATCCAACTCAGCCATACCTAGTTAATTTGTGCGTTGGGTCGGCCTGTCAAGAGTCCATAAAACTTCTTATCTATATATCGTCAGAGGAACATAGATTGACCGTAGGTAGACCCTAGTTTTGAGGCTGAGGAGGTTGAGAGTCATCTTTTTTCCATGTTCATTTAATGCCTATGCAATTGGAACACCTGCAATGATCAATCTATATATTTTTTTAAAATATTTTCTGTATGCTGCGTGGAATGTAATAGACGTTTCGATACATTAATCGAAAATGTACTGAATGTTTTGGGGGGTGGTTTTCAGCTTGCCATCAAATTAAATAATATTCCTTATTGGGTATTGAACCCCTGAAATATTTTTAAATTAACAGTTGCAATGCCAAATGGCGATATAAGTACCATATTATTATGGCACACGGTCAAGATACTCGTACTAAAGATTCGTGAAAACGGTTTGTTGATAATGACTTCAACCTTTCGGTGAAAATTGGGAATATGTTTATTTTGTCCGAATGGTGCACAGATAAGTAATTATGTGTGATGCGCGGTTTCATGAGCTTACAGGAAACTATAGACACATCACCTTAGTTGACTTTCATATAGGTACTGATTACATACAGATTAATAGAAAGATCCTTCAAAATTATGGACCTAATGGGGTTCCCACCCACATCTGTCGCATTCGGGGCGTGAACATTGGCAATTAAGTTACTGACAGATGCTTTTGAGGTGTTTGTTTTTCATAATTGTATATTAAATGCCTTTTGATTTAATTAACGATGTTTCACTGGTGATAACTCTTTCTGCGCAGTAATATTCATTTCATTTACCACATTGTTCACCAAAAGGGCCTTGGGTTATGCTTTGTTGGAACATTGCAAAGGAAAACAGGAATGTAGCTTAACGTTTTATAAATATTTTTATCCCGGAAAACAAAAGCAGTTTCCCTTTTCCGCGTACGTTAGTAATACGATCCTCACAAGAACCTGCCGCTCGATAAACAGTACATTGAAAGTCTGAAATTGAATACCCCACAAAGCCGCGAAAGCAGCTCAGTATGAGATTAGCTAAAAGCAGTTGTTGAGACTGACAGAACCATTAAATTAAACTATATATATTTAGAAATAGTTTGTAAACAACAGAACATTAATCTGTAGATACGAAAAATCAACATTTTCTGATTGATATGCGGCTTATAATAAGACCCTATAAGACGGTTCAGCAGTTGCTATTGAAAAAAGTGCAACGTAGAACGTCATTTTACAACGGTTCATAAAAATATATGGTACTGAATATCCTATTAACAACAGTTTAAGAAAATCTAAAGTGAAAGAATTGAAAGCCACATTAGTTGCCCAACAATGTCTGTAAACTAAATCAAGAGCTGCTACAATTGCTTCGTTTAAGATTACACATATACTTGCAATGCACTTGTGCAATTGTGCTGATTTTTTCAAAAAAAGGTCATCGCCTATGTGTGGCTCACCTAAAATTTTTAAATTCTTAATTTGCTAGAGATAGACTAAAGGTTGGGCACCACTAGGGCTTATGTTATAAGGATAAGGTTTTTATTGAAATCTAACAGCCCAATGCATGGAATGCCATTAATCGTTAGTAGTTATTTATGCATGTATCGGCTGTTTAATGGCGAAAAAATAATGACAAATCGATTGCGCATAAAATTACTGACGTTTTTGCATTTGCCTGGTAACCTGAAAATCTTACGTCTATCTGTCGTTTCCTACTTGTTTCCGACTAAAGAAAATTCTATTTATTATTGAATCAATACGCAATGGTTTGAGAATCTGTTTTACGACTTCTCGTATTATTTTATATGGGTGACACTCAGTGACAGTAGATTCGGGGTATGCACCGACATGACCTACGGGTCCTATAGTAATCTTCTTATGTCATGTACTCATGTCCTTGCGAGAGATGCGGCTAAACTCTTCCTAACCACGCCTTGGCCATCGTATGCCAAACAGATCGGTGGTGCACGGATGCCCTCGATTCCTAAGATAATTATTAGAGACACATAAGCCAACACCACCAAGAATGGCAGAGTTTCCATTTACGCCGCATATAAGTCGGAAAAAATATGTAGCTAAAGAAAGATCCCTTCTAAATTTTAAGTTACAGTATGCAAGCATACCTAAGAGATAGTCAGTCGGATAGAGCCACGGATAATATCCTACAGCCGAAAGTAAAGCAGTCTCAAAAATTTCTTCTGGACCGTCCCCACCAAAAGGCTGTACGTCAACTGATGCGGCGCCCAAACGGTACACCCAATTGTATCTTTGTGACCCATATTATAGAAGTTTAGTAACTTTTGAAGCAGCAATAAAACAGATTGATCTTAATTATTAAGTGCTCATTCATGCATTTGTCATAATGCTATCCTAAGGACACTGCCACAAATTATGAGTGTGCTAATAATACACTTATGCGATTCACTTGACCTGAATGAAATCCGCGAATCCCGCTGGTCTCCATTGGTCTGGCGAGGAATCGCGCGGGCGTGGGCGTCGCCGGCGTCGGCCACCAAACAAATCAAAACGACGCGGAACCCCGCCGCGTTTCTTTATATTTATGTTTCCCTTCGGACTTCTGTTTGTTTTTCTTTCATAGTCAGATCGTCTCTCGTTTGCTGTATCTATATAACCCCTCGCCGCAGGTAGCCGTGTGGTACAATGCTATGTAAACACAGGCCAATTTAATATTTGAAGATATTGATATAAATCTGTTTATTTTGCACGCGGAAAGCTTACATATTATTATAATTTTGCATTTGTATTAGTCACCGGTTATTTATAATACACAAATTAACTAGGTACCTATCTAGTAATAACACACGTCATGGAAATAAATACTATCAGGCAAATTTATTACTAAATATAAAAATAATGTAATAGGCAACGAGAAACGTGGAGTAGGTATTTACAATTTTAGACGGTTAGCTTATTGTACCAATTTAATACCTCAATACATAAATACGATAAAGTGATAATATTTATCAGTTTACCACTTTAGCTGTCGATAGCCGCCTTGTGTATAGAATACCCCTGCACAAGGTAATTATTTTTTGAGATGTTTTATTAATATCAATCATGAATGTATTATTATTTTTACCATCAAGTCAGCGGTAAATGCCAATACCTTTGCAACGATGATACCAATAATAACTGACGTTAGAAATCAACGAGTAGGTACGTGTGTACATAATGAGCTAGTTTTTGTTACTTATTAGTTTAATGTAAATGTTACACGGACCGCGTATCTAGTGCTGACAACGCGACTGGCGCGTTTGCATTAGTTGGCAATTAGATATAATTACCATGATATTTAAATGTGGTAATTAATTAATAATTATCTGGTCAGCAGTAAATGTGTTAATCGCGAAAATTACCAAAAAATGCTTTTTGTTAAACTCACAAACCTTCTACAATTCTTCTGAATTATTTGGAAAACTAAGATTAGAAATTATGTTTAGTTTATAATTCTACATTGATTAATATTATACATATTTATACGGAAATGAATTTACGCGGAATTAAAAAAAAAACTAGTAAGTATATGTTAAAGATTAAAATAATAAAACAAATCAGCTGTGCAGAATGACTTTAGCATCACCATGAGCAAAATAGTTTGTTATTTGATTAAATAATATAGTTTTAATTTTTCTGATGATCATTAATAAAACCGCACTAAAAATCTGGAATTGCTGCCAGTTGTTGCAAATACCAAACAAAACATATTCATTCATATGGGTAGATAATATAATCCAAACTATTTACGCCACATACAATCATTTCTCAGTTTATGCCGCATTTTAATATCAAAATGGCAATTAGACGAGTTGGCCTCATAAACCTTTGAACGTCCCGCACGGCACTGTTATGTTGCGTGTTTAAAGGGTTAACATCGACTATAGAGGAATATAGTATATGTCAAATGTGACAACGCGATCAGCTGATCCCGCTTATTAGTCAGCAGATGTCTGTCTAAATTGGGGGCGTCGATGTTCGCATCCACCAGACTAGTAAGCCGGTGCATGCGAAATTATTTCGCGTTCATCAAAAATGCGACATTGTTGTGTTATATGTTTTTTAAACACTCCTTTAACAGATCATGTACTAATTAAATTGAACTAATTTTTATCGATGAAAGATTTACAATATTTAAGCATCAAGCCTACTTTACTTGTCATCGTGTTTCTGAGGTTGTCATATTCTTAAATACTATGTGTTAATCATCGAATAAAAAATAGTTTAATTCAATTATTAGCGAGTGCAAATTGGTACGTCAAAACTAAAATTTTGAGAGATTAGATAATATATGAGTCAAAGTTGATTAAAAATTACAAAAGATGGTCACCAATATTAAATGGAATGTGATAACACTTTTGTCGCACATTGTTAGTAAATTTCTGCTTAATTAATTATTGCATTGATGTTTATTTGGTTACGGACAGTAGTGTTGTTAGTTTGAACTAGGTATTATAGTGTGAATAAAGCCACTTTTATTTGCTGGATTTATCCGTATTGATATTATAAATTGATATTATTTATTGTTACTAGTAGTTTCAGGTTGAAAACATTTTACACAAACATTCACCCGTGTTACCAAATTGATAATTTGGATTTTCGATTCGATATGCTAATGCTGCAATTACATTATGATCACGTCACGTACTGTCACATGCTGGTACGGCGACAAATTAAGTCATTCCGCAGAATATTTTGATTGATCAATACTTATCTCTATAAATTCAAAAATGGTGAGTGCCAACCGTATTAGTATTTTGAATTATTATTCATGCTAATTTCGATTAATTTGAACAGTTTCTTCTTGTGTGTACGTTAAAATTACTCGCCATATTGCACCCATAGATAATATTTGAACAGAACCCAACCTGCAGACCATATATAATAGACAATAATTTAATAGGAAATCCACAGAGAAAACTACTAAAAACAAAGAACTCGCGATTTCGACATGATTCGAAAATGTGTAAGCATGTAGAAAATAATAAAAAACGTCCATTGAGATGCGGTTATTGATGTAGCGCGGTACGCGTAAAGCGACCTCATTGGCGATTTCGGTAGATTTGACATTGTTCGTTTCAAAATGTGCTACGGGATGGGAGCATGAGTCTGAACGTTTTAAATAGCAAGAAAAATAAGATTACACACTTTCCCCCCGTAGAGGCAGCTTACTGTGACAGCACGTGTCAGCACGTAACGTGATGATAATGTATTCGAACCATAAGAAACATTATTGTCGGCAGCTGCCTATGGCCAGTATCATTAAAATATATTGCATACAATCTAAATCAGTTTTGTAACCTTGATTAAATATTTTTACTGCTAAAATATGAGTTAAAAGCTACTAGCATATTTTCATGGTAAGATACATAAATGAATTCTTACATATTTTTTGCGCTGATGGTAACCTCATTGTCAGGTTAACATCGCTCGTAAAATCAATTATATTCCCTGACGCGTTGTGTAATTAATCACCTGCCTAGTGCATCGTATTATTTCGAGAAAAATAGTCAAGCATTCCGAGCCCCGCGTGAAATCATCATTGTTTACGAACTACCAAATGACAAAATAATAAATTACCCGTGATCATTGCGGGAGGAGGTACTTACAGACAAATAATTTGTTATGATTGTAAAGTGTACGTTTTTTTTAGTAATTTAATGTAGTTTATATTTGTGTTAACATAATCACGTGGTCTTCAGTCAGAGATCTTTTCCAAGTTTATGAAGAGTATCTAGAAAATTTTAATAATTTATATTTAGGCTGAGCAAAAATATTGATATTTCTTGATCTTTACTATTGGTTTTGGTTGTCTGAATCATATCCACATTAGTTTCTTTGCTATGAAAATAATAACATTTGTAATGTAATGTAATCCAATATATTTTTTTACTATGTTCGTTCATAAGAATATCATACATTTCCACAAGGATAAGTTGTGTTTGAACACATGTTTGTTTTTACGAGAAATTGATGTTAGCCACTTGGTCAACCTATTGGGTCCAAACACACATTGAAAAACTCGCTTTCGTGGGCGTTAATCCAATATTAGAGATAACTAATCTATCCACGTTAAGCAACAAATCTAGTTCCTGACCTCTTGGTTATGTTTAAAATTGTAAATTCAGTCTTCAACTGACCCGAACTATTGAGTATGTTTCAGTTTCGTGTCCTGACTAGACAGATTGGTGCAAAAATTGTGACCCGTTAATGTTAATTTTTTAAAGCCATCTTCTCTATTCTTCAATACCAATGATTTAAGAAATAATTTTTCTATTGCCATGTTCAATACCTTCGTTCAGGTTCTCAAGCACTTCATTAAAGGATCTTTTTATATGTACTTACTCAGCTTGTTTTCATAATATGGCATGCCGATTTAATTTTATTGTCCTTTTCCTTTTTTTAAATTTGATACATTGTCTTTTGTTATATTATATTTAACCTGACTGTAATATTTTATTATTATTGTTCTATTGTTATTTTATTATTAAGTTTATATGTGGTTTGTTTTACTGTTGTGTTTTATATATACAATTTTCTTTCATATGTCCCCATTTATAAATAAATAAGTATATAAAATACATTGGTATCGAAAACTTTTTTATATACAATTTTCTTTCATATGTCCCCATTTATAAATAAGTAAGTATATAAAATACATTGGTATTGAAAACTTTTTCTATATAGTTTTTTAGGCACGTAACCTTCAGCTTGTCAATTATTATTGATGGTCACATTTTCGCGAAGTGTAGATTTTGCTGTGTCTGTTTTGGTATACCTTATTATTTATGTTGAACATTGTTGCTTGCATTCGTTTTAATGATGTAAAAATTTTCGAAAGGGAAAACGAGTAACAAATCCATTTTACGATTCGTTTCATATTTTGCATTTGCGCATGCCGCACTGCACGTTCCTGTTTGCATTATTTACTTATTTGTTGCAAAAATATCTGTTTTATCAATTTTTTTGTACTGTTGTTACGATAACGTCGAAGCATATTGGATTGTTGATTTCTAAAATAAGAAAAAAGGCGTTTTAATCATATCAGCAAATGCTTTGAATGCCTTGATGACATATTATATTGATTATATTGTAAGTTTTATCTATAATGCAGAACAGATTAATAAATAGAATTCCGAGTGGCGGCTATTCCCCAATACACTACATTTTGACGCAGGGTTTTGAATGTGTGATTGTCATATGAAAATGAACCACACATTGTAGACGTGCAATAGTGTGTGTTGCAAGTTTCAAATACACCAATATTGAATGAGTGTCGGCGCATAAACCGAGAGCAGTTGTCAGAACGAAAGACTACGATTAGCGTGTTCTTAAAACGTGTTTAAGTTTATCGCATATTCTTCCACACTCGAGATCGGTTGCCTGTTACTCCACACCCGTTAGGTATTTCAGTTCCCATTATTTCTGAGTTCCCTGCTATGTTCTATATATGTACCTAATATTTTCCTGTCGTTTTCTATAAGTACGCAACGCTTGTCAATTCATTATTGTGCAAGGGTAAATTTATTGTAATGGGGTGAATGGGACTTAAAAGAATACAACATAATCGTAAGACGTTTGTCATTTCGTGTGGATGGGACAAAAATACTGTAGCCTTTTGCAACAATCTACGTCTGTAAAGAAGGATTTTATGTTTCTATGAACTTGGAAATAAAGTATATACATTGCTCGGATCCCGAAAGATAATATCATATGTTACCATGAAATATAAACCCTAAATCAATAGTGTTTAATTAAAAATAAAATCACCATTTTTCCGAAACCGTGTAGTAAAAAAGTGTAGATGTTTTGATTAAAAATTTTCAGATCTTAAATCAGCTATTTTATTAATTTAGTATTTATGTTATTGTTATTACAATTTGCCTTTTTTGTTTGAGGTTTGGGATGAGGGAAGATTTTAATTTACATAATTGGATACAAAAATAATTTTTGGTTTTACCGAACAAAATTCCCCCACCCTGCGTTAAAATTGACTTCGTTATGCATTTATTTGTCAATCATTTGCGAAATCTCAAAGAATGCATTATGTATGACAGATTGACAGCCCGTCACCGTACTTCCTCACCTCATGAATGACTGAGTTATCAGAACATTTAGTTGCCTGCTTATTATGTGATTGTATTTTAACTTATAACAGTTATCTGACATAATAACTAGCGCATCATGGAAGTCAAGTCTTGAACTTTCCTAAAGTGCCTGCGAGTCATTCACGCCGGCCATATTGTCCGATGTCCATTTACGTACCTTGCCGTTTTTGCAATGCACGCCCTCCTCTCCCCCCTCACTCTCTGATAATACCCAACAATACAAATTATAATCGCCGTCGTACTGTTTGTGTGTTTTTCGTCGTTTCCAGCTGTCATTGCGCTCCTCCGTAGTTGGGGCTCGTTCGCTTACCGCCCGCCGGCTTTTACGTGCGATTTCGGTTAGTTACCGCCGCGCCACAACGACAGGACGTCGCATTATCGAACACCCACGCGGCGGACGTCGCATTTTCCCGCTTTTCGCACCGTATTGCGTCGCGCCGTTCGATATTCGAAAGTTTTTCGAACTTTCCCGCGCGCGCCGAATATAACTTAAAACGCGCACTAACGAACACTAATTAAGCGAGTGCGCGCCAATTAAATCACCCCCCGAAATAAACGAAGCGATGTCCAATTATCATTGCTGAAAAATAACTATTTTTGTAACATTTCATGTGATATAATATTAATATTAACTGATAGTAAGAACTCAGTGAAGTATTGAGTGTTTACAATATTTACATCATTGATTTGTATACATGTTATTATGTAAACGGTATAGAGACGCGAATTTTACTTTGTTTTGGTTAGCTCGATTCGCAATGTTTTTGTATACACTTTGAATGTTCACATTTGCGTGGAACTCGTCCAAAATTTCGCCTCGTCAAGGGTATACTCGTACATACTATTATTAATATATCTCAAAATATAATTCAAATTACGCAGATACGTTTTAAAATTTCATACGCGATTGTGTGATCCGCGTAAGTGATAATAATTTTCATGAGACGTTTTATCACTTTCGCAATTTTTGCACTGGTTTAGATAACTGTTTTCAATGCAGTGTCTGCGCCTAAAAATACAAATATTCCTGATAAGGCAGAGTTTTTATCCGTTGTCCACGTAAAACAAAATACCTATTATAACGATTACTAATCGAATGATGTTGTCGGAATTTAATTTTAGTGATCTGATGTGATACGGTGTATTATCGCGTGAAAAGTGGTCGCACACTATCTCGTGGCTAAAGATGTTTATGTGGTTGTGTTTGTTGTGACATCAGTATGGGATCTACTTTTGCAAAGGTACATAATTATTATGATTATTGTTGGTTATCAAATAATCACATTAATGCAAGTACTATTATGATGTTATGTTAATACACTTAATACCTAATAACGAATCTTCAACGTGGTCAATTTGTATGCCTGTTACATAGAAAGATTGTGTAGGTATATTTTGACCTCGGATCATTATACGAATTTTTGAAGTAGGCAATCCTACCTGACAATCTGTGATACATATGTTATTTTCAGTAATTACTAAGTAAAGTACGAGCATTCTTTCCTGCCAATTAATTTCATTTTTTTTACCCGGTGTGGTATATTTTTGACGACGAAATTTGGCAACACTGGTCATAGCAGTGTGTTGAATTGAAACTTACTTAACCACTGTTTAATAAATATATAGGTATTCATATTCTAACATGGACCGCGTTATGCATTTGTAGATCAACCGTATTGAATCGAATTTTAGATAATTAGTATTTTAAAATATGTACCAATGCAATTAATCCATTAGCACTCCATTAAAACTCACAATGGATATGACATAATATATTTTTTAAATTTAATGTTTCACTAGCATTTTTGCGTATTTAAATACATAAGGCAGTCCAGTCCATGTACCTATGTATAATCAATCGTGCATTATACTGATTAATAGTCCTATTCATTTACCAAACCCTGAATATTAATGTGCACCCTAACAAAATGTCACAAAAAGAATGACAAGCTTTATTACTACTTCTGTGCAAGATCTCTATGGTGATATGTTTTGAAGAATCTGTACAATCAAGTCATATCACTTCTTGTCAGCCTTGCAAGTGGAGTTGCACCTAGCGAATACGGAGCCCTATTGGAGCCTTTAGGAGTTGCCATTCGTTAGATATTTTTTATTTTTTACAACATTTAGATTCTTCACTGTTTCTTCACTTTCAATGAATAACATTCAAGGCTGTTGAGTCTTTTGTAATGCTAGATTTGTTGAAAAAATCGTTAGATGATACTGGAAAAAATCCTACCAACCACAACCTCTTTGCCCTGAGTCAACTAAGAAAAAAAACGGCATTATCGGAGTTTATACATGACCCGTAATCATCGCTGGATAAAAAATGAAAAATCTTCCCAGGAAAAGTCGACGACTTATTTTAGGTTGACTGATCGATTAGGTGGATTGGAGGTCGACGTCATCCAAGAAGACGGAAGCTTGTATTCGGTCTTTATATTCGTACCATCTGATCCACACAGTTGGCTAATGATATAGATTCTCTTATAGTAGTGTCATATTATACTGTACCGACTATCAGATTAAAAACCATCGTTTTTCGTCAGCCGCAGGACCTTCTGAATTGCACGGCCCGTTTGTTTCTAATTAGCCTGAGGTCGGGCCTGGATTGAACATATTATGATTATGTGTAATTTGCTCGGCTAGACTGCGACAATTACAACAAAGAGGACCGCTGGTGCAGTGGCGCTAGTATCACAATGGCAGTATTGCAAGAGTTTACGAGCATCCTCAAAACGTCACTTTTGACATTACGGTTCATCACATAGGGCGGTTTCGTGGCGTGAGATGGCAGTTTGTTAGTACCTACTGATCTTTTGTCGATGATTCTGCACCTACGATGTCACGATGTGCATTTTATTGTTATTGTATAACTACTGACGTAGGTATATCTGTTATTATTATAGTCGATATCCCAAAATGTAATAAGATTTTTAAGAAACGTGCTGTGTCTGCACATTTTTTGTCATATCTGCTTGAGGCGATTTTGGCTCGTCATCTCCGTCTTTGGATTTGGCACGCCGAAATTGTATTTCTCAATTTTTTCACAGTATCACAATGCGGGCACGTCGCTGTGTTTTTCACTTGTAGAGCTTGCATCACCCCGCGATAATAAATTAGAGATTATTATACAAAAATCACCGTTCGCAATGACCTTACAGATTCGTTTCACCTATATAGGTGATACAGTACATCATTAACGATATATTAAATAGCAATATGTTATTGGTTTATTAGTATTCAGTGAGATTATCATCAATGAGCCTCTCTAACGAACCACTCTAATGAGGCTTGCTTTGATTGCAAAGAGATGTGCAAATATTATTAATATGATGTAGGATTTATTACTTGTGGAAAAAAACATCACCTGCTTATTGGTTAGTTATTATAGTGGACCAATACTATTCTTAATAAATAGAAGGGTTTGTAATCCTAGGATCCTATTGATCACGAAGTCCGGGGTTGAAAACGCGAAGAAAAATGGCGTATTTCGTATTAGTTTTCATTATTGATATCATAAAAAATAAGTTGACACACAATTTCACCAAATATTTGTGTCGCTTGGTGTATGTTTGCGACACGCTATCTTTCTACCTACTTCATTATTTCTTTAAATGCACTTAGACAGTAGGAAATATTTTTTTCTTTCGTCACTGATTAAAATTATTTTCGTAGCTATTATCAATATAATTGGCTGTAAATTATTGGTTACCATATAAGGTTAATATTCTCTTAGTGACAGTTTATTACACAAATTAATCAGAAAGTAACATTTATTTTTATAATAAGTAATAACATAATTAAGTTACGCGGCTCCAAGGTAATATATATCGTTAGGAAAAGCAAAACTATTTCGTTAGAATTTTATGATTTCCGTAATATTATGTTAGTTGGAACATAATAATTTATATAACATAATTATTTTATTATTTTTTTCGGTACAAGTCTGTTTACTGGAAGTCAGGCGGACAGCGGCAATTTTCATGGCCGATTTCGGCAAAATTAGGGAATTCGAGAATGATAACCTAACAAATAATCCAGTATATCGGTTATTTTGCCGCTAGTTTCCACTATATAGACAAGCACCCTTTTTCTTCTAAGATTATTCTATGCTTTGTATTTTTATTGTAATTTGAGTTACCTGTTCTTTTTTAAATCATAAAAGTGTAATTTTGTGAATGTCTCGAATTAATAATTTGTTATGTACACAATGTATTTTTTTTTTTTTAAATAAATAAATATTGTTATACTTAATAGTTTTGTTCGATAGATGTTGGAGAAAACCTTTGTCTATAAAACTGGAAATGAAAATGAAAAAATGCCTAATGAAGTCATTTCGCGTGCATATTCATATTTGTAACACACTTTTGTCTTCTTATTTCCCAGGCCTACACTGATATAAAAACGCCGTACCTATAGCATTACTTTACAAGCTAAACCACTATCAGTATTATAATGTTTGAGGCTTTCACGGTTGTTTTTTTATCGTAATAGATTTTTGGGTTTCCACCGTGTGTACTTCTCCTTCTCTGTACTTGTCTTGTACCACTATCAGTATTTATAATATTTAGATGAACAATCACGAAAATATTAATATAACAACACTGCATACGCACAGTATAGCAAAACGCCAAAAAGGGGAACCACTTCGTTAATTCCGTTATCTTTGAATGTGCTGCTAATGCATAAAGTAGCCATTTAACCACACAAAATCTGGAATCGAGAAGTTATTGTAAATCCTTCACGTGTCTAAGATTTTTTTCTTCTTTGAAATATTTATCTTGTTCTTAATTTTGAATACCGTACTTAGTTACGCTCTCACGAGAAGGAGTTCCGCCGGGTTCGGTTCCCTTTCGATTTGTAAGAAATTATACAAAAAATCACTATTTTCAAGAAAGTATGGTCACTGTTGGTAGACTAACAGATTTTAACTCTATGATTGACGTTTGAATTCGATATACCTAGTTAATTTGATATGCCTAATTAAGTCAGTTTGTGAAAACTGTAATCATTTTCAGGCAGAGTTGTTATAAACGTCTTTGAAATAATGGATAAATTTGTTGTGAAAATAAAATACAATATGTACGATTTTGTAGTTACCAACTTATTCGTCAACTCGCTTTGAATTGAAGTGCGTGCTTTATATGTGATTTATTTAAATCGAAATAGTTAACTTTTGATGAATTTCGCGATATAATAGTATAAATTTAGCGCCAACCTTGACAACGTGGGGGTTGCTGTTTGGAACTTAGCTATCAATCTCAAATATGTATGTATACGTATATGAGCGCTTATATATTATTTGATCGAAAAGTAACACTCATAGTTTTTCCATTACGTGAAAGTGAATTCTTTAATATAATTTACTTCACCCGATGATTTCGAAGGAAACCTTTTTTTAGATGATGGAGCCTATATATCAGTGGCGTGCGGTCGATATACGCCGTAAATTCGGAGCATGCCCAGAAATAATCGATAAATTCTATAGCATAATTGACCTAACTATATTTCCTTCAATTGTTGTGGGTACCGTGGTAAAATAGTGGGTATATAATATGTGTTTTTTCAATAGCATTCCTATAACCAAAAGTCACCTCACGCCTCTGCTATAATATGTATATGAATCGCATTGATGAAGTCATATCACATTGCGGATTAATTTGTGGCAAACTTCACACCATTATCGGCTGCATATTTCACGTAGGTACATAGATATAAATTGCCAAGATAAACCTTCGTTGGGAATATATGTTTTTTTTTTACTTATGGTTACTTCATGCATCGACTTTTTATAACATGTTCGGTTTTACCGAAATTAAAGCGTTGAACATTATAATATAAATAAATTTAGCTATAATTGTCTGTCAATGGATTTCTTTCTTTCGACCAGATTAACAGATTTTGTTTTTTTACGAGAAATGGATGTCAGCCATTTGCTCAACCTATTAGGTCCATACCCTGACAAGACACAAATTGAAAAACAATATGTGTACTTGCCAGACCCAGGATTCGAACCTGAGACCCACGGCGTGATAGTCCAACGCTTAAGCCGCGCGGCCACCGTGGGTGTCAATGGATAGACAGCATCAATTATAGAAAGTCTGTATGCACCTAAATACACATTATTTAGATGACCACTGACAAAAATCGCGAATCATGTATGAAATGTAAAATATGTTTAAATTATATATCATGTAAACACCGACGTAACAGCTGATAACACCAGATAGTGTACGCCTGAAACGATTATCGTTATTTCTTATTCGTAAACTGGTATTTTACTAACATAAGTATTTTTTTAAACACAATAATATGTACAATAATTTATAATTAACTATTTCTTTTATTCAATGAATAATTCACAAGATTTAAGAATATATCGACCCTTAATCGGCAGAACAACGTAAGCGACAATTCATAAATTTTACAGGAGAAGGTTTTTTTAAAATTATTTCCGTAATTAGTTCCAAAAATGAATTCTGTTAATGTGGTTAATAATAATTGGTTACTGCCTATACGGAAATTATAAAACAATTGCATTAGTGCTTTTAGTTTTCGAGATAGTGGCGGTAACGCTGTTTTGCTTATGTCTATGACACGATATTTTTTCCAGGCATGTCGCTTACGCTATTTGGCGTAGTCGTTTTTATTTATAAATTTCATGCTAATTATCATCACAGGGCATTACTAATTAAGTATTAAAATAAATAACATAAGCACCCATTTATTTTACGAAAGGGGACGTTGTTAAATAAATTAAAAATACTTTGACTTTTTAAATTAATATTTTTGCTTGTAGATACTTAATCACATATAGGTAAAATAAAAATAAATGATTGGTATTTTTAAGGTTTCGCTTATATTATTAATATTATCAGGTATTGTTATTTTTCATAATGAAATAGGTACGTATCTACTCGTACATAATTAAATATGGGGACCTACTAATTATGATAAAATAAAATTGTAATCAACTATTCAGTTTTACAAAAAAATTATTGTCCCACATTTTTTAAGCAGTAATCGCATCCTCATTCACGTCTTCCTGATCGGATTCCGGTAAAGTATCTTCCACTGATAATCCATGTGGCAGTTTCATAAACTCATCCGTCATCTCTGAGGGATATTACATTTAACACAGAGACTTTTATACTGTTACTCGTTATACTGGATTTCCGATATTGGTGATTTAGCACTATACAGCAAGGGTGGCTGCGCTTAAAGCATCACAGCACTTGATCGGGATCTGATGACATTTTCTAGGTCTAACAGTTTAGTCCTACTGTCACCAGAGTAGGTACAATATTTGGTAAGTTTTTTAAATTATGCCTTTCATAATTCACCAAATTTAATTTTGAGCTTTGAAGGAATGCAAGTAGCAGCGAAAGATTTCCAGTCACGGAATTCTGCATATGACATGATGACCTAGCGTTGGAAATGATGGTGGGTAATTTTGATAGTGCCCAAACTACTATATAAATGACTCAATTTTCGCATGAATGGAATCGACCGGCATCGTAGTACGACCAGTGGGTCTATTCTATACTTATCGACCGCTAAAGTGATAGATATTATCAAACTTAGGGTAGGTTTATATAAAAGTGTTAGTACTTATTGCAACAATTATAATCAACGTACTGTAATTGTTACAATAAGTGCTAATTCTATAATACAAACCTACCCTAAGTTTGATAATATTTATCACTTTATCACTTTAGCGGTCGATAAATACACAATAGACCCACTGGTAATAGAAAATGTATTTCTATCAATTCAATGAAAGTTGAATTTTTCATAAAATAAGATAGCATACCCAGTGTTGCCCGGTTCTTATTCTGACCAATCACAGTATAATAATTCCTTGATTTTTTCCCGCTTTGTCAGTCCTGTCCAAAGATTTGTGCATGATTGCTGAGATCTCATTACTGCCACGTTTACCATCAGTTTCACCCCATAAAAAGCAGTATCCATTATTTGTTCCACTTTCCGACAGTAGTGAGATGTAACGGCGGGTAATTATTGTTTAATAAACTCTATTACCAGGTTTATTTTATCTCAGCCAGTTTTACTGGACGGCGCGAGCTTTGCTCCCAAATCGGTTTTCGCACAACTCACTACCAGACGGACCACCGAATAAACCGTACCGTAGCTTACACTATCAAATAACGTCGGTTACGTTGTTTTGCTCTACTTTATAATGCGATACAAGTTAAAACGCTAAAAGGCACAGACCCTAAAAAAATGTCACGCGATTGAGATCGGGCTCTAATATTTTTGTCACTTATGCGCTAGGTGATATTGAACAGTTCTCCATTTAAAACGCAATTTACCAAAAAGTGTCGCTTACGTTGTTCTGCCGATTAAGGGTCGATATCATTGTGATTATTGAACATATATAATTTAGAAAAACACTTTCTGAGAGAGTATATTATAACCAATAGAAAAAATCTTTTTGAAAAAAGTAAGCCACCCCGGCCGGGAATCGAACCCTGCATCTCCATGGGTTTACGCCCCATTCCGTCGCATTTAACCTATATGCTACGGCGTGACATACTAATTGCTGCAAATTTTAACTATTGGTCACTTTTAATACCTACTAATCAGCGCTCTTCCAAATCAAGCTACTTTGGCAATCGATTTTTGTTTCTTAAATCAAAATAGGTAACTATTTACTATTACTTTGATTACTAACCGACGTTGTGGAATTTCTCCAATATTTTTTAGATGTAACTACTTGCACTTGCTAATAATTTATAATTAACTATTTCTTTTATTCAATGAATAAATGAGTAAAATAATAATAAATGCATAAAAGATAATGGCCTCTTCAACGAGCCCTTAACGTCGAGGAAAGAAGGAAGGAGTACACGCGGTGGAAACCCAAAAATCTATTACGATACGTATAGTTGTTTATCTTATATGGATTCCTAACCTAACCTATGGGTCACTCTTATTGAAAATGCCTTTTTATACGAATGTGGAGGTTGGGAAGGGGAGTGCAGGTTATCCGGCTGTTATCAAAGGGAGGGGGGTCGGACTTGAAAAAGGTTAGGATCCCGTGCTCTATCTACTACTTTCAGAAGAGAAATACTCGCGCAAAAAAGGATAAACGGTTGATGTTTTGTCAATGTCATTCCGATTCGCTGGAAAAAAGCTATTAAGATAAATAGTTGCAAAAAGAGTCGGCCGTCTCGCCAAAACATCACGATTAATACTTATTTGCGATCTACCGAAATCAACTGACTGAGAACAGACTGTAGATTTAATGAAGGATATCGCGAATTAGTATGGTTTATTATTAATTATAGATATCTGTTTCGTTTTAAATATACGATTGATAATAGAAAAAATAAATTGCTATCGTGATGTGACATGGCTCATTAGCAAACTTGCAATGCTCATAACGGAACTAATTACGACAAAATACATCGGCATGCTTGTTCACTTATAAGGGGAGTAGTTATTTGTTTAATCAACTACCCCCGTTATTATTTTATATTCAGGCGGTTGTTTTTGCATGTGACATGTGATGTTATATGGGCAGTGTTGAAGGAAAACACTCGTTGGTATTTTATATTGTTTATATGGCACAAATACATGAGTAGTATTACACGGCAGATAGCATGAAGTTATGTTAAGTTAAACTATATTTTTGAGTGTAAAGGTTTATCCTGATTCTTTTAACTTGATAATTTGGAAAAGGACTAAGTGCCCTTGTAACCTCTACATGTTCTATTGAAGGTCCCTAGACAACTGTCATTTCCGACCCGATATTGTCTGTGCTCTAAACGTGAGCATAGACAATAACGTGTCAGTTGTAGAGTTGGGTAAAACCTCTACACACTAAGTGTTGGTTACGAGGACAATTTTATTTTGTTTAATTAACAATTGAGAAGCTGAATATAGGAGAGGACTAAGTTAAGTTAAGGCGTTCTGCTTTGATTTTTGATTTTATTCTACCTACCTTGTAATCAAATTTAATTAATGTAATTTTGATCTGGCGACTACGTGTACCGCTAAATAATATACAAGGCATATCAATTTACTGATATGCCTTGTATATTCTATATACTTATATAAAAAACATCAAAATATTTAATTAAGTTTTTCTTGAGATTAGTTTAGCTTTAGCATTTGCCCCCCCCCCCATATTCCACGAAATTACAATAATTGTTGTTATTAACCGTTGATTGGCACTAATATAACAACTACCTTACCTTAATTTTATAAAGTTCTTCGCCACTTATAAATTACTGCTGTATGTATGTATCTCCTTGCTATTACCACTATTAATTAGCTCATTATATCCAGTGGGCTCTTGGTTTTACTTTAGGGTCTTAGAATAGAAAGAAGTTGAAATAAGTAAATATAATTAACATAGTTATATACGTTCTCACTTATTTCAACTGCTTTCTATTTATTCCCTATTATCTTCAAACCTTGCATATAATAATTATGTAATATCTACTGTATTTTTTGTTTAATACATAGGTGTGTGGAGTTTCGGCCAAAACGGCAAAACTTCTAATAACTACCGAATAAATATACAAAATAATTATAAAAAATGACAGTTAAGCCATCAATAATCGTACCTATAATAAAATCGTACCTACTGTGAAGCAAATTTTCTACACTTTTTGCGAGAAATTGTCTCCACGTTATATTTGTCTCGTTTGTGAAATGGGATTAATTTTTCGAACGTTTTAAATATTTTCATTTGATGATTAATAGTAAAATTATATATTTGCGTCAACGTCAATGATTTTTCAATATTGTTAAAATAATATGATTTGGCATCTGGTAGTCTTCCTGTATTATACTCGTATTTAATATAGAATTCCGAGTTTGTAATACACTTACACCGTCATGCTATCAATAGTATACATTTTATAATTGAATTCAAAAGTTTTCCAAATGTCAAGAAAATTGGCCGTAGAACTTACTAACTTCAGACTACAGTACATACATATTGCGCTGCGAAATGTAAATAATTGTTGTGTGATTCATAACAATATTACGCTTTTGGTTTTCCAATGATTTCGCTCTTGTTCATTATAACATGTAAACGCAATCGTCTCGGGAATGCGCGCGCAAATGCACTCTGACACTGAAATATAAGCTACACTCCTTGAAGACAATCATTTCCTGCTGCAGTCTGAGACTTCTCTTTGATTTATATCGCAGTGAGGATAAAAATAGGCGCGAGGGATGGGAGAGGATGCAACCGATGTCGCCTTCCATGCACTATTCGGCTATTAAATGACAGTAAAATATGCATGGAGGGATCCCAAATAAAACTAGTGCTTGCGTTTTTAAAGGACATTCTTGTCAAATGTTAACGGATAACTGAAAATACTACGTATTTAATGACGGATTGTTAGGGAACGATTTTTAATGCAGATATTGTTTTGTATATTTATTCTCTTTCTTTTCGTGGTTATCATAATTCGTGGTGCAACCCGTGGAAAAATTCGTGGAACCCACGCAAGGTAAATCCGCCGAAAGTTACATGATCCATGGCATTAGCTAATGTTGATGAAAATCTCTGGTAGGACTATAAACGAAGTGAAATAATTGCCTATGTGCCGTGGAACTGGCTTACCCTACTTGGTGCGGTATAACAGGCTACGGATCTCAATTGTGGACAAATAATATGGGATAAACTTAGCACGTGTTAAATAATATGTTATTTTTAATACTTCGTTGCGTCTGCCTCATAATAATAATTATGCATTATTCAATATGAGAGGATAGTAGGCGCGCTTTTTGTCCTTTAGTTTTAGTAAAGCAATAAAGTGAACCCGGCTTCAAAACTGCTACTTCACCTGGAGGGTTAGTCAGTTTCTATTAATTTTGTGTTCCCTGTTATGTACACACTCATACCTCCTAGAAACAGATCGTCCGCAAGTTGAAGTGCGATTTACCTAGTAGGAAAGTTAGCAGCGTGAACTTTATCACCTATTTAAATGTATGAGAGCTTAATTACTATTGAGTACTTCACTCGCTAAGGGACTTTTGTCACTGATCTCAGAGTTTTATTTCGAGGGTTGGTCCAGTCTGGTAAAAGGGTTGATTTTTAAAAGTGATGGACGCCGGAATAATTTTAGTTCCTTCTTACCAACCCTGCGCCCCATGCGATGTCACGTTTCGCGAAAGATTCCTCGCAATCGAATCCGAGACTCTTCGTTATGTTCGGACATTCCGACTCGAGACGTCAGGCTTCCGCACGAACGAAGACACCAATGTGAACCCTCTCTCGTCTGGAGTTGGCCGTTTTTGATAATGTCCCCAGCGTCCCGCCATATCGCCAGCGGCAAGGTTAACCACCCTTCGCGTACTACTCCGCATCGATGTCCCGATTTCCAGAAAAGATACGCAAATAGAAATAATCCTTCCTAGATGCTTCTCAAACTTTCCGTTGTACAGCTACGACAAAACGAGTCAATTCCGACAATTTAATAGTTTTTCCAATTTTACAAATTGTGTGGCCTCTAACTGATTCTACATACATATTTATTTTTTTAATTAATTTTGAATACGTATGTATCTATTTTTGTAGGTTGTTTTTGCTTGGTCTGGTAATTCTATTTGCTTGCTATTATGTAATTGTAATAGATAGGTACCCACATCGATAATTCTTACATGCATATAGGTTATTATTAAGTAAGAGAAATCGCGCTATTGCATAATGAAACAACTATACTTTACTTACAAACATGATTCACATTGTGATGTATGATGATTACTTAAATTTAATAATTAATAATAATACCTTTGTGTTTATATGCAAATGACACAACGTATAATTCGACTCATCCAATCGATTATTCTATGATCGATAGATTATTTTAAAACAATGGTCCGGAAGGAAACTTCTTGATCCTCTGTCAGGACATGCATGTCTGGACTTTTAATTAGGCTTGACGTATTTCTGTGTGTCGTTTATTTGATGTGCAAGACGGAAGTATCTGCATAATGATTATTGATATATCACACAAGTACGTATTGTAATAATGAGTTATACATTTGTGGCATTTGTGCCCACCGCTTTGTGTTTGACAGTTTATCAGTCCGCACCTTATGATTTGCATACTATGACAAGACTTTCGAAAAATAAATGATGTTAACGATCCATTTAGTGTGTTGAGGGTATCCTTTTTTGATGGTTGGATACGACTGACGAGACGCGATAGTATAAAAATAAAGCCACATATTATCAATGTATGGAATTATATCTCTAAGCAATGATAAAAACTGGATAGCGAAAAGTACACGGTGTTCTGCCGAGATATATTAGGAATTTCTTCTTTAGCAGATGTCAAACGTTCGGAAATCTTTTGAAAAGCGAGATAGCTTCGGTAGCACAGATTAAGTTAGTCGCTAGACTAGAGAGAGAGAAATAGTGCGTGATAATTCAATACTGTATGCGATATAGATATAAGTACCTAGCTGGATTTATGTCACGCGTGTTTTTTTTTAAATTGAAAGATTACACAATTTTATATTGTCCTCAGCTTTTAAATTGTATTCATTAAAATAAATGAATTAATACAATTTATTTCCACTATGAATTGACGGTTAGTTAATACAATAAAATATAAAAAAAAACATGTCATATTAGATACTGACGACTATAACTTGACGTGTGGTGGTTTGCAGAACTAATTACTCGCTACACCAGCAATACCCCCATTGCCGCGCCATGCTATGATTGTCGGTGTGTATGCTGCGTGTTTTAAGGTGACGCATCAGTGAAACGCCAAATAATTTCCAACTGTAGGCGCGACGAAATTTTGGACTCGCTGCCATTCACTGAGAGAATCTCGAGCCAGAAGCACGTCACTTTGCTGCGTGATGGCGACGGGTCAATTAATTCTAAAATCGTGTAAAGATGACTAAAAACGTTACCCATTTACTTTAAAAAGAAAACATGTCAATGAATATATTATTATTGTTACTAATAGAACATACGTTAAAGTGCCCACCACCACCCGTCATATATGCACAACCGTGGATATGCACGGCCGCTTTCTATGACGCTTTAAACGTGTCTGAAAGAAGTGATTTTAAGTGCTCATTCCGTCCCGAGACGGAGCCGCACGGGACTGATGCTGCAACCATGCACCGTAGTGCTTAAAGAAGAAAGTTAAGAAAGAAAATGTTTGTTTTTGGACTGGCTCTGCTGTCCGCTGACGTTAAGCGCTTTGTGTACCCGCATACTGAGTGTCACGAATTGAAATGGATGAGTCTACAGAAGAGTCGGGACTATCCCGCTCCCCATACGACGCTGCAAAATAGAACAATAAACAGAACATAAAATGAACGTATGTTGGATTTATATGAAAAATAATATTTCGTTTGACAGGTGTCATTTGCACCCGCGACCCGCAGTCCGCGCATCGCCTAGCAACGATCTTTTTAGACCGTGCCTCAACTAATGCATGGCCTTAACACCAATAACGATAAGTAGCATTATATATAAAATTATTATTTCTTATAAGAAGTGAAATTCCGTAAATCCTCTACTCACGTATTATAATTTTGCGTACAATTCTTTTCGGTTTCTAATTTTATTGTTTACCTGCCTCCAGAAGGCAGTCTTTGCACTGATGTTTATTGTTAACGTTAAAGCTGTTCCAAATAGTAATATTTTGAGGAATATAGTGATAATTAATCATAGTGCTAATATGGCCAGTCAAAAGTTCAACACTCATTAAAATTATCCGAGCTCACATCTCGTGATGGAGGTACATCAGTACCTATCTGCATCACGGTCTGTTAATAATTTACTCGTGTGATTACCTGCTTTTGGTATTTGTAGTCCAGTATATACATTTTTTGTTTGGGATATGATTGCGCAATTTGTTTAATCGCTCCGTTTTTTATGTTGTCCGTCTATTATACCTCGTAGATTACTGGAATCATCATTCGAGTAGGTACTTAGAGGAATCATTAATAGTGGTAATAGATTGATGTAATTAACGTGTGCTTCTTAGAGTTGATTCTTGGTATGTAGTGTATTAGACTAACTACGTCTCCTTTCTCTTGTCATCGCCGGATGCCTTCGCCTTATTATCGAGGATGGCGATCACTGAAATTAAAGGTCTTTTAACAGTGTCTTTCCATCTTGAGCGAGCCTGCGATGATCTGGTTGCTTCGGCTTTTTTTTTGGATCAGTTGCTTTCGATGCCGTACACCCTCGGGATCTTAGTGATCACCCTCCTCTCCTGACTAATGTTAACACAATGTGGCCGAAGAATTGAAAAACGCGTCTCGTGCATGTAGATGAGAGTCGTTATTTTGATGCTAAGTTCTTTTAAAATGGATACATTTGTGAGGCATGGCTGTCAATGAAATGCTGAGCATCTTCGCCAACACCATATTTCAAATGTGGCATTTATATTCCTATCGGAGTCCGGGTTTCAACGCCGTATAATTCTGTATTACAGTGTAAATTGTATAGGAATACCTTCCTAACCACCTCCACACTTTGATAAGTTAGTATTTTCAGCCCATATTTAGTGGCAATCTTCATCTAAAGTAAACAATAAGGGATGTCAGTATATTTTATTTTCTTATTTTTTAGACAATGCTGTCGTGACATTGTGTTTCGTTTGTTAAGCAGATGTAACTACGATAGAGTAGGTATACCTACTTGTATTGTATTGAATTTGGGTTGTTACGAAACTTTGATGTTTCGTAGGTAATATTATCCCCAAAAATGTCGAAGAAAATCTTTATTAGAAGCCCGGAAATTGAACAATGTTTTTAAAAAAAATCTACAAATAAATGCTGCAGAGGAATATGCAAATATGCAAGCTTCTAGAATCTAGAGTGCAATTCTGTGTACATTCCTAAACGATATTTTTTCTCAGTATACTAAACCCAAAATGAATTATTACGTCTTGTACTGATGGGGGGGGGTTTGAGTGTTTCCAACATTTGTATATGCTAGCCCAGGGCCCGGTCAATTGTAAATCTGGCCTTGCCTTTAATATAGATTATGCCTAAATGTATGAAGGAAAAGGCCTAATAATAATTCATACGATACTTCCTTCATGTGATGATTATGCTCTTTCATCTGGCAGTAGATACCTGTTGTCCGTTGCTCAGCTGGTCCGACCCATGCTTTGACAATCTCTGCCCTCCCTTTTCAGTGGCGTACACTGCAACTCTTTCGCATCAAATAAGAACCAATTCGTTCTGGAAGGAAAGAAAGGCGGTCCCCATTGAAGCGCGTGGGGCGGGCGTGCGCGAACACGCGTGCCTCGTCGTGCCTCATTCTTTGTCACTCGCGTGCGTCGCGCCGATCCGACCGCCCTTTGTTTCACCGAGTCACGATCACTTCCGGATCCCGTGCGATAAAATCTCATACTATACAAGTCCTGTGATCTGACCAATACATAAAGCTTCGAGTGTTTACAGTGGTGGAAGCGTCTGAACAGTGCATTGTATCTAGCCATCCGTCGCTTCATTTAATCTGTAAACATCAAAGTCGTCTGATGCAAGAGTTAATTGGTTTGCGATATTTTATCCGAAAAGCTCACTGAACTGTCCATGACTACAGGTGCAAAAGCTTTTGGTGGTCTATTACTGTTAGACATACAGCAGTTTTAAGTAGTTAATAAGCTTGAAAACTGTTTGTTCTATCTAAACTAAACCGATAATACCATTCAAATGATCGATAAAACCTTACATCAAATTTCAGTAAAGCTATCAAAATAGAAGAATTTAGTAAGTGAATAAATATGTGATCTGGAATACTTCTGTGTGTTTTTGATAATGCTCTTTGGAACCGCGTTCTAATTACAATATCGACATGGACCCGGAGAAATCATTGAAAAATATAGTCTTCTCAGGAAATCTGGTATGGAGCATGCAAGTCGCCAATGGTGATATTAAGAAAAATGGTTTGAAGGTGAGATAATGGCTCTTTCTTACTAAGTCCGTACCTGTATTATCATGTAACTTTAGATAATTTCCATAAGTAATTATTTTTTTGGACGAAGAGTTTAGACAAAATCAAGGTAGTATTGTCGAAAATAAATAATATTTTATTTTGAGTCAAAACCGATATTATTGCACCTATGAATTACGTGGGGTTATTAGCACAGTTTTGGGGTAAAATACTATTACAATTACATATTGCAGTTTTGTTAAAAAGTCTAGTAATTAAATAGTTATGAGTATTCAGTTTTGTCACACAGCATCTTTGCTCTTTATTTTTTGTCCAATTTGTGGCGTCAATATAAATCATTATTCTTACCTAACACTACAATTTAAGATGGCATCTTAGACCATAGATGCAGATGACATTCATATTCTTCTTTGAGCCCTTCGTGTGTACTTATGTCCGTAATACTGTCATGATCGTTGACCGACATTGTACAACTTTGAAACTAAATATATGCAAATATATCGATAAGGATATTAATTTAATGTTTTTATTTTCGCTATCAGATTAGTGCAATGTGCAGTCAAACACTTCAAGGTTCTTGTGACAAAAACTATTGTACCTATTAATTCTATTTCCGGATCATAACGGCACTTCGTCACGTTCATTATACCGTAAGCTTTTTAGTTTTGACAGTAGGTACGTGGTTTATTGTCTCGTTTTTATCCATTACAATACAATTACGTGATTACTGCCGAGGTACTTTATAATTCAGCTGTAAAGATTTTTTTTTAATAAAAACCAATTTGAATATAACAAATGAGGCTACTATTTGCAAACACGGCTCATTCCCAAAAACATAATTTGCGGCTAAATGCAATAAACCGTTTTACAGACTAATAAAAGACTAATTTGTTTGATTTATTAGTTATAGTGTAGTTTTTAATACATTTAAAATAGAAACTCATTCCATTTAATGTTAAAGAATCTATTCACATAATTATAATGTTTCTATCAAGCGGGGTTTGAAAGCAAAAGTTGGGTTGAGCCTTTTTTGCAACTTAAAAATTTGAACAATGATATACCTAGCCCTAAAATGTTAGTCACATGACCCAAAAGCTGAACTCCTATTGGCTAACGTGAAACTAAATGATTGTGGAATAAACCACCATAAATAATTAAGCCACATTTAAAGGTTTAGCGTTTTTTTTCTGTTTGATATTTTGTATGTTTAGAAAGCCGGGTTTGAGGCTACTGTCTAAAAATTCATTTAAAGTTTTACAAAATGTCATTAAAGGTTAACTTATCCACAATATTAAAGTGCGCCGTGTTTGCAAATAGTAGCCTCAAATAATGTATAATCTATTTTATTGACAGTCATTGATTTAAAACTTTAACAATTACTAGTACCTACCTACTTGTATTTTATTTCGATTTGATGAAGTTTTTATTTAGAATGTGGCGCAATTTTGAGGGAAAGTTTTTGGACTGAATTTTCATTGTCCCGTCATCACACATATTTTACCACGTTTTTATTAGCTCGTATTCTTGTTTGTCCGGTACAGATTTTTTTCTTGTGTATCCAGTACAAATTTTTTCTTGTTTGTCCAAGATTTGTATGGACGATTGAAGATTTTTAACTAACTTCCCGATTAGCTAGACATTTGAAACATTTAGAATATATCAGAACACGACGACAATGCATTCTTTTAATACTTTTGACCATCTTTAAGCAGAATTGAATTCATTTTCAGTTAATTCTGTTTTGTATGTTTCGGAAAAAAAAATCGTTAAAAGTAATATTTACTACACACTATTATTATTTGCTAAGGGGTCCTTGCAAAAAAAAATATTAATATATACGTGCGTTACTATGGAAATCAATATGAAATGTCAAAATGACATTTCAGTATTCTATAATATTATTTATTCAGTATTTCTATCTCAAGTACAAAAAAGTATTTATTAATACATAGAATTGTCAAGTTTATATGATTCAACATAACATTTAAAAACGTGGTATATAAAAAGTTCTTTTTATCTTGTAATTATTTTTAATTTTTTTGGCACCTAAACATTAAAAGATTCACCATCCTTGTTTTAGTTAGGTTTTAGCCGCTTCTAGATAACGTCTCCAATCACATCTGTCTACCGCAAACCTCCTTCCGATGCATTAGTCTTGATTATGCTGTATTTATTTTCACATAGTCCTCCTTTCTCTTTCAAGTCTATTAAAAGGGAGCCTTTTGGGTGCTCGGGGAGTCTTCTATCCTTCAGACATTGCCTACATAGAGGAGTCGCCCCACTTACAGGTGTGAGACAACAGGGGATCACTGGACAATGTGTGTAGTTCATAGCTGTTTTATGGAATCTTTGGAATATCTTCCTTTCACTAATATCTAGTTATTAGTCTTGATTATGCTGTATTTATTTTCACATAGTCCTCCTTTCTCTTTCAAGTCTATTAAAAAGGAGCCTTTTGGGTGCTCGGGGAGTCTTCTATCCTTCAGACATTGCCTACATAGAGGAGTCGCCCCACTTACAGGTGTGAGACAACAGGGGATCACTGGACAATGTGTGTAGTTCATAGCTGTTTTATGGAATCTTTGGAATATCTTCCTTTCACTAATATCTAGTTATTTTTTTGCAAGGTCCAACACTCCGTTCCATATTACGTCAATGTTTGATTGAGTTTTTTTGTATTATGTATATTATTATAAACAATTTTATTTACGCCTAATTTTAACACTTGAATTCATTTTATTTTAATGACTACCACAAACACAATATTTTATTTCCTCTATGTTGACTAATATGTACTTATATAAATATTTTTTTTACAATAAAAGCTTTTTCCACAAATGATAGCGATTTACAAATGATTGTATTACAATTTATACGCGCGTAGGTGCTTTCTATACATTTCACCGAACATGTGGCCGTTATAATAATATCTCTACGCACGAATATAAAAGTTCCCATTCCTCGCTAATTGAATTAAAAAGAAATTTCATGCTGCAGCGGTATCCATTTTTAGTTCGCCTCGTTGCTCTGTGGCCCTTCGTATCGCTAGAAAGTCAAAACCGACTATAGATATTTGAGATAACGTCGCATATGAACCACACAGAAATAAATACAAACATGTGCATCCGTCTATTTTTACTTTTGGATGGAGAATGTAAACGACTCGTTGCCAAGTTTGTGTTTTTAATGTCGAAGCGATTCTAAGTTTATTAGATTTAGACAGTTTCTTGTTAGTTGTTCATTAGCAATTTATATTCAGTTCGCGGTGTTCTTCCACTTGTCAGACTCGATTGAGTAGATTGCCAAAATCCATGGAAACCCTGTCGGTTTCTTCCTATTCGTGTACGCTGCTAATCATGACCAGTCTCCAATCTGACACCCTCTCAAAGGACTGAACTCGACCAGGATGGATTTGTTGGTACGCCTGTTGATATAGATTATAGTATAAGGGGTCTTGAGTATACGTCTTCTTCCGATTCCTCTCTTAGCGATGATTACAAATTGTTTTGACTATCAGCTTTATAGAATTAGCTGTTCGGAAGAAGTTTATTGTATTTCGACTGTACTTTATTAATTGAGCCTCGTCGTTCGCCTTTTGCCTGCACTGCGTGTATCTATCACATCTTGCCTTAAAAGGCAGGGTGATGCACTTTTGGATGCCTCACATTCGAAATCTCTATACTCGTTGGTAGAATACGTCATTGGGTCCCTGAGTTAGATATAAAAAATTGTAAAAACAATATGCATTTGGTAACAGAGGTTACTGACCCGCGACTGGATAAACATGTAGGTACAATTAATTTCCCAGCTACACATAGTGTCTGGATATCTGGATGTGTTGACAGAATACAACAACATGTAGTATGGTCATCGATGCAAATGTGCGATATGTAGTGATATTTATTGTAATGTAGCTATAATTCATGTTTCAATCACATTCAATGGTTTACGAAAGAATGTGTTTGATTTTAATAATTTGTATTAGCAAATCCAGATGTCCATGAGCACGGTCGTAGGTCAATGGATGTGTCAGACAGATTTTGTGAAGAATCTTAGAGTTTCATATTATAATATCGGTTAAGTGAGTACCGCCTGTACATTTTATAATATCGTTGTTCTAACATTGACACCTCGTATCTGACATTCAATATTTTCGATAGGGGGAATTGAAATTCTCATAAAAAATCACGTAATAAAGTTAAAACATGAACTAAATTACTTTTGCACTAAGCGTACTTTTGTTTTTATTTAATTTCATTTAATAGTTTTCGTTTAACATGTTTACTCTCCCCTGTCAAAAATATTGAATATCAGATGCGAGATGTCAATGTTAGATTATATCTATCTATCTATAAATGTTAACATTGAAAAGTTGCAACCTACTTATTTAGGAATGTACCTAAAGGTGTTGCTATCCAAAATTTCTAACGTTCGTCGTCCCGGGAATCCTACGATATTGCATTATTAATTAAATATTATAAGAAAAGCTGTCTTGCCCAGATTTCGAATGAGGCATTAGCTGTCAGAAGCCACTTCATAAAATAGCGCGCGAAAAGTAATTCTTCAGCCTTGGCGGCCTGTCTGTTGTACGCCCCCTCTACGCTAGGTACATCATAATATTATCGATTTGCCCCGGTGCCCTCGTCTTCCGCCCGTGTCAGCCTCTCTACGTTGTCGTAGGCCCCCTCGCTACGGCGCAGTCGCAGAACCTCCGCCTGATAAAAGTTCGTACAGTGTCAAATCCGCCACGAATTGCTGCCCAGTGCCAAATGTCACTTTGAAAACACCAAAACAAACAAAGAACGTAAATGCACGAATATCTTATTTTAACAGTAGTGTAATTCTTTCTTCGTTTTTTTTTTTAACAAGACAGTGTTAAGTGGAATCGAATATCAGTATTACTATTAAACCTCTTTATTCCTATGTACAGTATTAACAATTACGTTATTTTATTGTAGTGTGCGTTTTATTCTGATGTTACTGTTACAATATAAATTTGATTGTGATGTGTGTGGACAGTGTTGTGATCCGTGCTATATTATTATATAATACAGTTATCTGTACGTATTCTAATAGTGACAGTTAAATGCAAATGTATATAACATTGTAACAAAGTCCACGATATTATCCGATTAATAAGTTCGGTACCCCGTGCTATTGCCCGCTTTATTGCTCCGATAACATTGTCTCGTCGATTGTTTTGCCACTGCAAGAGAATTGTTATTGCTTGTGTGGGAACCCTAACGACAGTATTGTCGGATATTAGTTTCGGATCATCGATTGGATTTGTGTTGCGCTGACGACCAGTTTTCCGACGGAGTCGCTCGTCCTTTGATTTGTTTATTTTCCTAGCAAGGAACATGCATCCAGGAGGAACTTGGGAAAGTACCCTGCAGAAGCGATGGTATCCTTCATTGATATATTGTATTACTACATCATTTCATATCTTTTTTTTCTCATTTTAATTGGAATTTAGAGAACGTTATCATGTTATTTTGTATTAAAATAAGTATTATTAATATCCAATTAATTTATACATGACGTCTTGTTTTATTTTTATTAGATAAAAGTTTTTGAAAATCTTTGTTCGCGTGTATATAATATTCATATGAGTGTCTTCATACACTGTATACTAGCAAAGTGATTGATATTAATGGTTTGTTATTTAAGATTCTCGTACCTACTACTTGCTTAAACGTAATTGAATTATACGTTTACTGCACGTTATAAAGTACATCACATCATCTATCTATCTCATCAGAAATCTCTACAATGATGAATAATTATGGAGCTGGATAGAAGAGGAGCATAAATACAATTAGGGTGTTCTGGAGCAACAGTGGTATTAATGTAAACATGATAATTAATACACATTCCATTTTATAGAAAAACAATATTTATACCCCTCGTCTATCCAGCAGCCAGCTCCTCAATTATCATAAGTGAAATGTCACAGGCCAAGATGTTTAGCCCCCCCCCCTACCTATCGCTGGGGTTAAGGGCAGTGGGATCTGTAGAATAGTTGGTAGTGTTTCTCAAATGGTATTCCGCGGAACCCCACGGTTCCACGGGGTATAATGAAGAGTGTTTTTTGTATTTTTAAATAAATTCACTTGAAATATTGAGTGGTCGGCACTCACATTACGAAGCACTGATTGCGACCCCCTTCTGTTGTAATCAAGTAACATGGGACCTTTACCATATTGGATAAATAACCATTTGTATTAGTCAGGAAACATACTAAAAATAATTTCAACACTATATATTTAATTCTATACGTGAATATCGATCATCATAATATATGATATCAAATTGCATCATATAGCAACATAATATGTTAAAATATTAATATTATGCAAGTAAAATAGCGCCGCAGGCGACTTACCATTAGAGCAAATTTGTGGTGTGTGTTTATCTCACTTAACTGCTCGACCAGCAACACCGCCCCCCCCTTTGTTTGTTTGAAATTGATTTTTCTTGACTCTTCTAAAGTTCCTCAACCGCTTTCTTCATTGGTTCACCGACAGGATATTTACTGCTAAATGACGTGACAGGGCGTATTTAGTTGCAAAGTGTCTCTCCAAATTTGACTTATTGTTATGCGCCAATTTTTCCCACAAATAATACAGGTCGGTAGGCCATGTAAGTTTTGAATAAACGCGAAAGTCTCGGCTTTCAACTTTAAATTCATGGTTTTCGTCTTTCGTTTTTCTTGGCTTCTTCTTTGTAGCCATGTCAAATAGGGCAGAAGGCATTTGTGGCAGAGCCGCACTCAAGGGGCCAAAGAGCCACACGTGGCTCACGAGTCGCGGTTTGCCGACCACTGCCCTAGGGGCTTGTTTACTCTGGCTTAGCACTAATGATTAACATTAAGCCCGTGTAATCAAGCCTTAATTGGTAAATTGAATTAAGTAGGTACGTTGGTCAGATTTTCCGTAATGCAGATCGAGTGCACCTGTTGGGTTCAATTTATTTTTCACGTAGCTTCTCCACTGCGCCGTAAATCACAATCACATTTCATAGCAGAGGCGGATAAACTTCTACTCCATGTCGTGTATATAATTTACCTGTCAGTCTATTAACGGTTGGTTCACATCACTTGTGTTTCAAACGTTTCGACTAATTGACAAATTGCGTTTGAAATAATGATATTTACCACTATCTCATTGTCGTTTGCGACTGTCCTAGACTCATGTAAATGTTATTAGTTGAATTTAAAACCCAGTTAATCAATCCTATTTAAATGGCAAATTCCTCCGTAAATACATTGTATGTCTAAATCGCACGCTGCAGGTATACCCGATTTGCGTATCCATGCACTGAGCATATCGTTTAGACCTGTATCTCGGATAACTATCTGCGATTTGTGAAGCCTACGAAAGTTTGGTGATTTGGATTGAAACTACCGGTGCCCCTCTAGTGACTATATTTCTTGACAGTGTGCATTTGTTTCTGTAGATTGGGGTATTATTTTCTTTGCTGTTGTTTACACCCTGCCGCCATACAAGCGGATATATGTGATACAGTGTCAGAAAATATTGATACTTTCACTTGATACGGTACCACGATCGACATTGTTCCTATTTATTTCAATACGAAACTGATACAGAGTTCATTACTTTTTTCGATACAATACCGAGTGTCAATACTTTTTTTGTTTATGTTATATATTATGCCGTCCTTATAATATATACATATACACGTAGCCTTTTGCAACAAATAAAATTATGTGGAGTTTTCTCGATGTTTCGTAAAAGTTATTTCATATAAAAACAATATTATTGAATTCATTCTCTTATAGGCTTGGTATCTCTGCTAACTTCATGTCCTTGGTTTGTAGTTTTATTTCAGCTATACTTGTTTCCAGCTATGTTCTGTGTTCTTATTATTATTGTATTTTTCTGCCTTTTGTAAGGCTTTTTAACCTTCTTTTATTGAAACAGGTCATGCGTAATACATACATTCATTTTGACATTTCACAAGTAAGCCCGCCCAACACACTTGAAATGTGATATCAAACTCATTTCGTGTTGAAATCCCTCGAATTCATTACGACGGAACGAATTTATTGCGATTCTGTGGAAATTAAATCATTTATTGACTTTATTCTAAGACCTCGTTGAAGCCATACGTTATGACGTTCGATTTAGCAAAGTTTACTAGAACCTATACTGCACAAAATAAATGTTATCAGTGTTATCACTATTTAAAAGCTACAACATTTAAATCACCCATCATCTCAGCCACGCTTGATCCACTGCTGAATAAATGCCTTACCTCGCTATCTGTATTTTACAACGTTTTTCTTAGGTCGTATTCTTATTTGTCCGGTGGTTGTTTGTCCGGTAAAAATCTTGCAATCGATTTTTAACTAGCTTCCCGACTAGCTAGACATTTGAAACTTTTAGAATATATCGGAACACGATGCCAATGCATTTTTTTATTACTTTTAGCCATCTTTAAGTAGAATTGGATTCATTTTTAGTTAATTCTGTTTTGTATGAAAAGTTATTTTGATACCATTATTGGTTGCTAGGGGGTCCTAGCAACTAAATTATCAAATAATATATACGTGCGTTACTATGGAAATCAATATGAAATGACATTTCATTATTCCGTATTTCTATCAAGTACAAATTTTTTTGATCGTTTAAGCTAGTCAAGTCAAGTTTATATGATTCAACAGAAAATTTAAAAACGTTGTATATAAAAAGTTCTTTTAATCTTGTAATTATTAGTCCTTAATTTCACCATTATTGCGTACTTCCGCTAAAGATGATTATCAATAACTTAATGTGTTGTATTAGGCTGTGATGCATATTATCATATCCATCGCGTTTTTATGCTCCTTGACCCATTTATTTATTTTTCGATGCTTGCACGTTATACGCATCACGCATCTCTTAATATTTAACTGTTACTCTTGGTTTTTGAACCTCTTGAACGCAAGTTCCATACACAGAACAGGGTCCATGTTTTGAGCACATACGATAGTACTGGAAAGAACACACTGGTTAAAAAATCCGATGGATAGTGGTAGGTATGTGGACTATTTTAGTCAAAATGCACTCTATCCTAGCTCAGATCTTCGGACGATCTTGTGATAGATTTCTCCGTTTTATATTATGTATGTAGTATCTACACATAAATTATGTTGTCCAAGTATGCGTAATTTAGGATTTGTTTAGCGGAGTTCGATTTGCGAGGATAGTTCTCAAGTCCACATAGCACCAATATCAATGTAATATAATATGGTAGTAAGTAGTTGAACGATAGCCTTCGCCCTACTGCGTTATATAGGTAATGTATGTGCCTAGTTATCTCCTTTTATTAATATAATAAATTAAATAGGTACTATTAGCGACTTGTACATAAACACAATCCAGAGACAATATAGGGTAACTGCATTAGTCCCCGGACAGCTTCAGTATACGGACAGTTTTGTACAAATATAACGAAAATAAGCAAAGTATGAGAGTTTCATATGAAGGATGACTCACATATTGTGCCTGTATTGTTCCTTGACCAATAAAATTATATTTGTCACGCACAAATGAATTCATTCTATAGTATTACATTAGTAGTGGTGCACATGTTGACTCAACAAAAAAATATTCGATTTCTTAAAAAATAATTAGTGAACGAAGGATACAAAAAGTACGTTAAAACTATGATTATTTCATTTATTCGCTTCAAAGATGTTTCATATTATTCAGTAATATGTTTTTGTATATTATTCAATGATAAAAATAATGTATTTTGTTAAAGTTAGTTAAATATTTGGTGTCCGGCAACTAAAGTGCAAAATTTTATCTTTTTTTAGTTGTCGGACGCAGTGTCCGGGCACTGAATTTACAAGAGACATTGAGTATTTGTGTGTGTACAGTATCACATCGAGGCTTGCTTGGTTTCATACAAGTTAGAAAAGGACAAACATAGAATTGTAAATATTTTTAGTTTTCGGACACGATTTTATAATTTTGATCCTGCTGTCCGGCGACTAAAATTCAATATTGAATGACCGGACAAAGCTATTTTCTAATTAATTATTATGTATTTACACAATTATCTCCAATAGCTGGTACGAGTACGTCAAATGCAAGCACCAGTTCATCAAGTGTGAGCAATTTAACATTAAAATCTCATCTTTTTTACCCCAAACCTACTCAATTTGGGAGTAAAAATAGAATAATAAGACACTGTCAAAGCAACAAGCGCCATTTCTTCGGAAGCGTGGAGGAAGATCATAGAAGAAAAAGTGAAGGATGACAAAAGTACAGCAATTCATAAAAGATGAAAGGTCTTCCTTAGAAAAGAGAAGACAAATAAAAAAAAGGAAAGCGAAAAAGGCGATTTGCCAAAATTGTTCTGATGAATTAGAAAGTGATGTTGAGGATGGTTTATTAAAGTACATTGGCTGTGATGGATGTGTTCGTTGGTTTCACCGTAAATGCACGACAATGTCTATGTTATCTTATAGTGAAGCATCACTAAAAGATTTTGTATGTAATTTTTGTTTAAACTTAGACCTAAATTAATATGTTTATCACCCATATAATAGGTGTTTAGACATTAAGTCACATATCCAGGCTATTGGGTTGGGGGTATAGCACTGAAGCATTTTCTGTAAAACTACTGAAGAGTGCTTGATTCAAGCATGGATTTTTTACACTTAGTTCTCTTTTATATTTATGATTGAAAATAGCACTTGAAAACATTTATTTTTCGTCAGAGAAGGGATTAGGATTAGTATTGAAATTTATTTTAGTGTGTTTGGAAATATAATTATGGTGACTGAAGTGTTGAACCTTTTTAAAATTATCAATGGCAATAATTAAGTTGCCAGCAGTTCTCAAGTATGTTTTTTTTTTGTAAGCCTGATTTGCATATCGTCGATGCACATCAAATATGGTCTATGTGACGATTTTACGAAAATGAGCTAAATATACAGTTTTTTTTCTTTTTTTTTCTTTACCTTGTAAAATTTGAACCATGTGATAATAACAAAAATTAAGGGAGATAGAAAACAAACTATGTGCCAACATTCAAAACTTTGCATTTAAATATGAACCATGTGATCTTACTGCACATGCGTCATATTGATTACGTGGCTAGTACCGGGTTTATGGTCACATGGTCCGTATTTTACATCATGATTTCACTTGTACGTGTCCTAGTTGTTTTTGGAGTGTAAAACTATATAAACCACACCTAATATCACTGTTTTAGTACCTGTGATCATTTGGTTTATAAATTAGCGGTAAGTTATTACATTTTATTAAATAAATTTGATGTATTTTCATGTAAATATGCTGTGCGAATCAACTGGAGAGTGGATCCCACAAAGTGATATGGATATTTCTTTACCAATGGATTCTGATATTTCACTAGTTCAGAAAATTAAAAAAAGGAGAGTCTTGGGGAAAGGGTATGTCGGCTATAAAAAACATTGCGGAAAATATCAACAAAGCCAATCAAAGCAAGCAAAGTCTATGGGAATAAGATGTTCACACAAATTACCCAAGGTGGCATATAAAAATTCTTTAAGTTGTCAGAAAATAACAGAAGAGGATCGCCTGCACATATTTCACAATTTTTGGATGTTGAAAACTTGGTCAGAGAAAAAAGCATATTTCCTGGGCTTTGTAGCAACACGTGCTGTAAGAAAGCGTTGCAGTGAAAGTACAGCTATCACGAAGAAGAATCAAGAGCACGGTATATATCTTTTTACCAAGGACGGGGATAAACATAAAGTGTGCCGCAAAATGTTCATAAATACTTTGAGCATCACACAAAGCACCAACATAAGATGGAGTTATCAGCAACACATTATTATTAATGACGGCGAAAATGTTCCCCTCAACAATACAAATAAATGAGTGGCCAAGCAAACTGAAACTGTGGAGAATGTAAAAAAGTGGCTAAATCTTCTGCCAGTTGTTCCAAGTCATTATTCTCGGTCTCAAACAAAACGACTATATGTCGAATCGTCTTTTTTATCAACCCAAAACATGCTATCAGTCTTCAATATGTGGTGCACAGAGAACAATGTGCTAACTGTGAACAAAAACTTTTCCAGCAACGTTTTAAAGGCTAAAAAAGTTTCTATTCACCATCCACGCAAAGGTCAATGTGATATTTGTGTAGGATTTAAATGTGAAACTCTTGGGAAAGAAATTTACGACCAACACATAACATGAAAGGAGCAAGCTAAAAATGCCAAGGACACTGCTAAAGAATCTACCAGCGAGACTACATTAGTTTTACCAATGGACTGGCGGAGTGTGATGTTCATAACACGAAAGGAGCAAGCTAAAAAGGCCAAGAATACTGCCAAAAAATCTACCAGCGAGACTACATTAGTTTTAATAATGGACTTGCGGAGTGTGATGTTCATAACACGAAAGGAGCAAGCTTAAAAGGCCAAGAACACTGCCAAAGAATCTACCAGCGAGACTACATTAGTTTTAATAATGGACTTGCGGAGTGTGATGTTCATAACACGAAAAGAGCAAGCTTAAAAGGCCAAGAACACTGCCAAAGAATCTACCAGCGAGACTACATTAGTTTTAACAATGGACTTGCGGAGTGTGATGTTATGCACTAAATTGCTGGCATCTGCTGTTTACTACAAACAGAAACTACAACTACATAATTTCATCTTATATGTCCTAAATAATGCGGACGTGACTCCCTACGTGTGGCACGAAACAGGTGGAGGTGTGACCTCTAACGAGTTCACAAGTTATATTATCAACTATTTAGGGACCAAGCCACGTAACTATAATAAGATCATCCTAATTTCTAATGGTTGTAATTACCAAAATCGGAATCGAATACTGGCAAGAGCTTTAAGTGACTACTCAAAAATGACATAAGTCACTGTAGAACAGATATTTTTGACCATACTATGATGGAAGCCGATAATGTCCATTCTGTGCTGGAGCATTACTTCAAGCCCCCAATATATTATCCAAGTGATTATTTATCACGCATGCAAATGGCTCGACCCAAACAGCTGTATAATATTAAAAATGTTCATTTTAATTACTTTTTAATTTACGAAACTTTAAATACGAATTTAACTTCTTTAAGACCAGGAAAGAAAGTAGGGGATCCTGTTGTCACAGATTTGAGGGCTCTGGAATATGGCAAGAGTTGCTTCAACGCCGCAAGACTGGCTATGTTCTCCCATTGCCACTGTATAACAGACCCCTTGCCTTGCCTGACTCCAAATTTAGGCATTTGCAAGAATTAAAACTTGTGATAGACAAAGTTCATCACCCTTTTTATGATTCCCTAATGTCCATGTAGGAATTGGAGCAAAAACGTTAATTTAGTTTTTGTGTGTTGTGAATTATGTTCAAATTAATAATGTCAATGTTGTATAAAAACACTTCGTTTTGTTGGTCTTATTTATAGTTATTATTTTGTTTGATGTAGTATGTACGATTTGAAATAAAAATAACATTAAAATGAAGTTGTGTTTATTTTTTCAATAAAGAATGATTAATATTCATGCTTTCAATATTGTTAAAGAATAACAATTTATTCTTAAAGAAAGAGGGAAAATTTAAATGAAGGCCTCGACTTTGAGTTGAAGGTTACGGGTTTGATTCCCGCTACACCGCCAACATGTTTTACATGGATGTTTTTACTGTGTAAATATGGGTGCTGGTGCTGTAAGCCTGGGTGTTGTGATGACCCAATAATAAGTGTTAAACTTCATGGGAAGATGGAAAAAACATTATCAGTCGAAGTCAAATAAATGTTTGCCAAAACAGAAAATTAATTAATTATTTTGTAATAAAAAATTCATATCCTCTGCATATCACTACACAATTCCATTGCATAGTATATCCATAACATTCACATAAATTTTGTGATAATAGAATCTCATATTTTAATTCTGTTAACTAGACACTAGACTAGTGCCTAGTTATCAAATTTGAATAATTTTGAATGATATATTTTGATAGCTAGTATTAAAAATGGTTCATGTGACGAAAACTGTGCATAGAATATGAACCATGTGCAAAAAACGCAGTAAAATGCCATTTTCTTGTTCAAAATAGTAAATATTTGCAATAAAATGTATTCTCACATTGAATAAATATTTTTTCCCTAATTTGTCCATTAATAGAAGTGTTATTTTCCATTCCGTTTTTTTTTTAAACAGTTTTTATCGATTTTCTTAGAATGTACTCAGAGTCACATAGACCATATTTGATGTGCATCGACGATATTATAGAACACAAACAAAAGTTACACAGTTTGAGATTTTTTGGATGTAATAAAAATTAATTTCAAAATTTGGTCAACTTACTTGAGATGTTTATTAGTTTTACCATTTGATTTATGAAGTTCAGTTTTTTATTTCATTTTGCTTTGCTCAATTTGCACTCAAAATTACTTCGACAGAACTATATGAAAGAAACACATTGAATAAATAAAAATATGTTTTTTTTTCAAGTTAGCAGTTGCTTGAGTGCTCATTGTGAACTATTTCTGCTTTTATTGCATCACTGTATTAACTAAAATTGTTTAAACGTGAAAAAATATTTTTTTAACACCAAAACTTGTCTTATTTTCTATACGAAATAATCTGTCCGACCACTAAAAATAGTACGTCCGGAAACTAAGATTGTGTGTCCGGAGACTAAAAAAACAAACCATTTTTCTTAACATGAGAAATATGATAGTAATTTACCTAAATATAGATTTTTAAAATATTTATAAACCAAAAGAATATATATGTAAACATTTATAAATCATAACATATTTTGTTTTCTTCTAAAAATGGAAAAGATAATCGAAAATAAGGTGAGAAAATAGTTAACTGTCCGGATACCAGTGCATTTACCCTATCTACATACATTTTACACTATGACATTCAAAATTGCATGTTTTTCTTTATTAGAAAAAACAAATATTGACTAAAACGTTTTATTGACTTTTCTTTGTCTGTTCATGTCATGCGTGCCATGGGTAGTTTCATTAAAGTCATATCTTTTTATTCGTAGATGCTTTGAATAGCGCGTTGTCATCATGCCATGTCACAGATTCAAAACGCCGTCTCGTGAGCTTTTTACTAAGCTTGAGCTTTTCGACACACACGACACGCACCCTTCTTATTTTGATAATTTATTCACGATTACAATAATATACCACTATTGTTAGTATATATGCGGGTAACAAACTGATGTTTATACTTATATTATAAATAAGTTGTACCTAATTTATTTTTATACAATTGCGATGGATGCTAGAACCCTGATGTAAAAGAACCAATTAAATATAGGTACTATTACCAATCGAAGGTTAGTAAGCAGTACCCAGCAATTTATGTTTACTAAATAAATCATACATACCAGGACATGTTACACTATTTTGTATTTTTTACACACGTTGACGATAATACGTCTTATTGCGATCATTGACATCATTGTGGTAAAAGGTTGATACAATAATACCAATATATTATATTTATTGTAGTTATTAAGTTATATTAGTTGCGGGGTGTTCCTAATCCTTTTAAGAGTTATAAGAAAACTGTTAATGGATGTTTCGTTGTCTGTATGCCATATTAGGTCAACCCGACACCAGGGAACACCCTGGCGAAGAATTCCCTGTCTTTGTAACAAATGACACTGAGAAGTCACGGATGTATTTTATCGCCAATGTTTACCCTCTGCCGGTTCATTTTAGTAACTTTCCTATTATTTATTTAATTAATTGTAATCGTGGATCATGAATTTCCCATTACTCAATGTATATAATTTATCACTGTTTCGTTCTTTTTCAATACGTATTTTTACAGACTATGTAGACACATTTCTGAGACTATTTTACATATTTTATGCGCATGTGAATGGTTGATGACTGACATAGTCTGGATTGCACTGGTTTATTATAGGATGGCCCAGCTATCAAATGCGGGGGCTGTAGATTTGTTGGCATGGCGATTGCGTTAATTCGCAACATTCAGATGGTATAACATAATTATATCTTTCGTTTACAAACGAGCCATTTAAACTTTCAGTTAGAATATCTTGAATGGCCTAAAATTCACATATTTCAACAAAATGACTATAAATAAACCAGTAGCGAAGGGTGGAGGTAGGCTGTTAAGATCCGCCATAAATAGTGCATATTATTAAACTTTGTTAGTTATATGTATTTGTTTTTATTGAACTAAGACTACAATTGACAAATGGTATTGGTTAGTTTTTAAAAATCAATTAAACCCTGCCTAAACCAAACCATAATATTTTTGGTATACTTTGGGCGATAAGACAAAATTGTGCACACTTTCATTCAATCAAGTTATGAATGATTTAATTACATAATTTTAGATATTTTATAGATGGACGAGTATTTTTTGACTATTATTTATTATGGCTTGGTTTCGCAATGTTTAATTGAATTTTAGAAACTACCCAACACCGTCTGTAAATGGTAGTATTATTTCAATGGAAACAAATACGTGTGACAAAGTTAAGTTTGCACTATTTATGGTTCATCTTAACAGCCTACCTCCACCCTTCGCCACTGCTATAAACGCATGTCTATTGATTCAGCGTAGTGTGTCCAGAAAGCTGTGGTGTTCGGCTCTATACAAACAATACACTGAAAATTAAGTTTAGAAAACCGCCACCATGGTTGATACGAATTTATTATTGTCATACAGCGATTTGAAATTAGGTACAAGAATTCGAACCAATATTGCAGAAAATACATTAATTATTTTGACTGACCATTTCTTACCGGTCATAATATTTTGTGAATGGGGAACATGTGCTCGAATCTGAATCGCTTTCTTTTGTAGCTGACATCCGTACGGCAATATTGCCGTGTATTATTCGTCGATCACGAACCTGTAGTCTTGTGTTGGCAGGCCTTTCAAAACGGCACTACTTATTATAAATGTTATAGTATTCACTTGATTGTGAGATATATTTTTCTTTGTTATAACTGTTACGGTTTTGATTAGACTACAGAATGATAAATTTCGACTTTGGTGAATTCATTTATTAGTTCAATGTGTAGGTATATTTCCTACTGTACGAAAATATCTGCGATGTTTTCTATTTTTGTTTATTTAAACACTTGAGTTTTTATACGTCATTAGTCTATTAGCTTGTCGTAAAATACGATGACCTCACTAGGGGTTTTCATTGTGAATTTTTTTACAGTTTTACTTTTAAATGCAGATTGTTAAACAATGCGTATATATATAGTAAAGTTGTGTATAAAGAGACAAATTTAATATCTATAGAGTTGTATTTATTTTATTATCGGGGTCGATCCACTGCCCGATGAAGGTCCTCCCTTAGCTCCTTTCACTCTTCCTCCCGTCACTCGTTTTTGACTGTTGCGGACTTCCGCTGAAACTGACGAGTTCGTCAATCCAGCGAGTTATAGAGCGGTCCGTGGCTATTTAGTACCTACCCCTTAGCTATAGTGCCCATAGAACGCGTCGAGCGGGCGAAGTCCGCGTATGAAGCGTTTATTCATAACCATAATCACACGTCTCGTGCCGCGCATTACCCTTCACCTATGTAATAAGCGGTCCAAGCAGCACAAAATAATTATTATTACAGCGCCTCTCATAACAAAGCAATAAAAATATTATATTATTTCGGGGCTTGTAATTAATATTTACGACGACATTATTCAACCAGCGATAAACTGGACACGCAATAAAATTAAACAATGATTCTCTGTTATTAAATAATTGCTTTTCGCCCGTCGATCGACGACGCCTCGAGCAGCGTGATTTTGGTAGCCGTGTTCAATGAATGGACTTCTTTGTATTTTCATTAAATCGTATCGCCGAGAAGCGAAAAACGGTGACTCATGCGGCAGGCGGGACACAGGGCATCGTCAAGTCCAGTGTGCGCTGGCGTATTTGATTACGTTGTATTTTCGATGATTTACGCGCCACTTGTAGAAATTTTGCGCGAGCGCCGCACTCGCTGCGTCAATGGGTTTTATGCCTTAGGTACCACTCACTGCGTGACTGCATTAAATTTGTTCAACGGTTATCAGTTTGACGACATCTTATCACATCGCGTAATATTGTCTGCTTTCTTATACATTGGTTGGTTTCTTGCAGTTTATTAACTTTATTCGAAATATATGTAGGTATATCTATATACCCAAGTAGGTATAATATATCGCTGAGTCGAGGTCTTGGAGATGTTTCCTCAAAATTCTTTCGACCGATCGGGTGATTATGATTCCTTCAAACGAATTTGAAAAAACTTTTATCTTTTGCATAGCATCAAACTATAAACTTACCGTAAGGTCACCCACATTATAATAGGACAAAAATACATCATTATTCAAGGAATAGCTTTTAATGAGACTCCCGAAGGCCGACGATTTTAAAATAATAACACATTATATTTTTTTAAATAAAGGCGTTTTAAAATGTCAATAATCATCGTTTATATAATTAAAATAACAATATAAAAAACACGTTTTTATTCAGCCCCTGAAAGTTGAAGAGCCGCCCGCGCGGTCAGCTGATCCCACCATCACAATATCGCCGGCGAACGCTTCTCTGTCTCTCGGGCTAGTGTGGCCGACGTTTCGCACTAGTTTTTCACCCACACGTGAGTGAGGCTGCCAACTACATCTCCATACCAAACTCTCGATACTTACGATACAAAGTGATAGAAGATAACGAAGTTTACTTGCTGCATGGCAATTAAACCGAACGGATTACGGCGCTTTGCCTTCTGTTTACTCGAATGCTGATTGTTAATCATTGACAATGGATTTCTTATCAAGACTCCTGAGGAAAAGCCCCGCCAAAGATATGTTCGCTAGTATCGTGGGTCAAGAAACTGATCACGGGGTACGGATTCTGTATTATTGTTTACTCATATCTAAACGTTTGTTTTATTCAGTGATTAGTGATTGTTTTTTTTTGTATGTGTTTAAATTCATTACTGTATTCAATATCATTTATTTCAATGATAAATTATCGCAGTACCTATCGGTGTGTGTAAAAATATTGCGGTTTAGGATATAACTTGACCGCATTAGTTAAGGATTGCAGTTAAAATAACGAACTAGTTATTGTCGCAGTATTCATTATTTCAACTGGGTGAAGTGTGTGCAATCAATCGTTGATTTAGGTATTCGAATTATGAATATTGTGAAACTAGTGTGTTTATTTTAGGGGTACAATCCTGGGTGGTGTCGTCTTATTGATTTAATAATATACCTTTCTATTATACATACTTGACCATTTTGTAGTAAACGGTGCGTATTTTTTTTCGGTGCAATGTTTATTTTCTGTTGATCTCTGATCGGCTCGGTCTCAGCTGGGCTTGACAAACGTCCCAAATATTTGGCGGACAGTCATCACGGCTTTTGCCAATTGTCAAAAGGTATGTCGCATTTCACGACAAACGAAATGGGTCTTGGCTTCCGATTAAGCATCGAGAAAATTACACGTTTTCTCCATACAAAAATTTACATTAATTTAAATTTATATTGCCTTTTTAACTGCAAATAGAAAGACCTTCGACATACGTAACATAAAACTGCCTCAGATATATAGTACGTTATATTATAACCCACTAGAAAAAATCTCTTTTCGAACCGGTTAGTAATTAGGGCAATTAACGATACCTTAATTTAAAACATAAAAACCAATAGTCAAAAATAACGCAATTTGATAAGCATTTCATGTATGAACTACTACGAATGTCGTAATTAAGTAGGATGCCCGTAGCTTAATTGGATAAAGCACATTGGTGCGATTCCAGTGGTTATACAGGTTCAAAACCCATTGGGTTTCGTATTTTTTTTTTCAATAAAAGATTTATTCTAGTGGATATAATATATCAAAAGTGTTTTCAAGTTATGTATGTTGAATATATAGAATGTTACATTCTCAAATCTTGTGAATTATAGAATTATTCGTTGAATAAAAGAAATGGTATATAAAACCTTCGGCTCTCTTACAGTAAAAATAACTGCATTGAAGCATTGAATCTTATAATATAACAAAGCCAAGTATTGGCAGTTTTTGTATTACCTATTACCTGTTCGGTGGTTGCATTCTTAGAAATAATAAAAAAAATCTGCAGAATTAATGACATTCCAATGAATTCTTTGAAATTTATAAATATACACTGATTCCGACAAGTTATCTAAATACCTGCGTTTAGGTTCTGTATACAGGTTTTTTGAATGCTTAATTTAAGTATTTTAAAGGATTGAATAACAACGAATTTCTTGTACATGTCGTGTGAAAAAGTGGTTTGAAGGTTTTTCGTATTTTTGTTTATTAGTTGTCTCTTCTTGGTTGGTTAGTAAGTTACCCACGCGTTGCATTGTGAATTATTAGTTATGTAGAAAACTTCAATGTGCATTAGCATACTAAATCAGTTAACTACTATGTTAATATTTGTAAGTGATCTTTGGTAGGCAGATAGGTATGGAAATTAGTTTTCACATTTTCTGCTCCGATATTCACCGATACCTCGGGTATTGCATTTATTAAATTTCGCAGACACTTCCTCACGTCAATAAAATATCGACAGCGAAGTTATTAACTCGAGCGTATGGATACAATTTTATTACAGTTCATTATACCTATGGGAGAATATTAAATTTTATCCACTGATGGGTATCATCTTCCGAGTTCGTCGTAATGATTGGCCACTGTAATGGATTCTCGTTCTGTTAACATGCTTCGCCAGGTTTGCGGTATTGAGTATTTGTGCTGGAATCGATTTACATTCTCTCAATGTTTATTGCCACTAACTTGTTTTGGAATAATCCGCGTTAAAAACATTTTTTTTTAATTTGCCTTAATCATAGCCAAATATCATGTAACAGTTTTAATTTTATTCATAATAGATATATACCTATTTAATTTTTTTTTACAATGTTCGATCCTAAGAAGATCATATGGGTCTCTACAGAGTGGAGGTTTGTATTAACAGATTTTTGTGTTACCCACATGCTCAACGTATTAGGTTCATCATCTGACTCCAAAAACATTGGAAACAATAATTCGTCACTGTAAAGTCCAAGTAGCGTAACCCTCACTTTTCACCAAAGTGACATTTTGATGATAATTGAATTATTGCATACTCTTACACGAACTGGTCAAGTATCATAAATTCTTATAATTCTAAATAATTCAAAACTATTTTTTAAGCCATTTGTAACTTGACAGAAAATATTCCAGCCAAATGCTCTCTAAACGTAAACCACAGTGTACGTACAGAGTAAGTCACTCAATATGTAATAAAATAATAAATAAATATTATATAAAAATAATAAGTAAATCCAATGACCACAGTTTTTTTCACTTCCTGAACAATTTGATATTTTTTGAGGGTTACGCTACTTGGCCTGTAGGTACAGTGACGATATGTATATTTGCCAAACCCATGATTCGAACCTGGGACCCACGAAATTATAATCTGCTCGGTCATCGTGGATTACATTGCTTGATTATTTTTATGGCAACGTATCTAGTTCTCTAACACTTAAAACATGATATATGAATATTATTTCATGGCATCGACAACTTTCTTCATTTACAAAATGTAGATAACCGATATAGACTTTATAATAATTTTTATCTATGCATTTGGATACGCAGCGAACTGAAGAACCTTTTTTTAATCGTATCAGTATTAATAGGTAAGTAGATGGATTACAAATTTAAACAAATATTTTAGTAAAATGTTCTGTTATCGGTACACAAAATTTAAAAAGAAAGTTGTTAACATAAAATATTATTATTTTATTTATGATTATTATAGGATTCTAACAATAAGTGCACAAATCATCTATGTATGTATATAGGCTTAGCATATTTCGTTGTATTGAATTAAATTATGGTCCGTCAGATTTAAAATCTTCTTTCGTTAGGCCACATTAATTATTATAGTGCCCCGCCCAAAAAGTCATCGATTGTCGACATTAATTGAGTTGGCAATGATTATTATACTTCCATGACAATTGTCTAAATACCCACCTACTAATTCGATTATTTCCTATATATAGATACGTCTCGTTTTTAGTGTAACCAATCAAAGTGAGTTCATCATTGATCTAATTGGAATCTATCAGCGGCACTCAACTATTTATTTTGAACTAATTCAATAAAGCGGTGAAAATGTTACAGCAACGCCGTTGATTAATTGTATGCAAACAAAAATAATTATATATTATACAGTTTCGGAGTAGATGCGAAAATTTGTATCCCGTTAAACCCAAAACACAAATGAAAATATACAAAGCTATGCTATTCTCATAATACTCTTACACAATTTCACTGCACGTGTTGAACGTTTACAGATTACAATCGAGGCAAAAGAATATGAATCGCCCGTAAAAATATTATAATACTAGTGGATCATTTAGCACAACCCCTCCCGCCTTTCAACAGTTCCGGGTTATCGAGAATCAACCATACTTTGGTCACATACCTTGCATTATCGGTCATTCATTATTATGCATTAGCTAAGTATGGAAGCATTTTTAAACTATTCATAGTTTTAATATAATATATTAAAAAAACGTATAAACGTCTGAATATCCTTGATTAAGTATGTAGTGAAAGATAAATTTTAGAATAATTAGTGTACGGTCTAAACCGAAATGAAATGAAGCTGATTTTGGAAAAAAATGCGTTTGAAAAATGATTGTTTACAATAAATTGTATTATCTATGCATATATTGTTAGGAGCAGTTTTTTCCGCATATACGTAATTTGAATAAAATGTCACATAAACGATACTGCGGGGCCGTTCTGACGAAGTTAGTTTTGCTATACTTCAGAAAATTACCACACGTATAGGTAAATCATTCTACAGTGACACCATAGACGATTCGCGCGTGTTTTGAATTGCTTGCGACAATGCCTGTTTCAATGCTAGCAAACAATACCACTACAACTGCAAGCCGCATTTTCCGTACCCATGGTGCCACTGTAAAACGATTTACCTATACATGAAAATGTCCCCATGATTCATTTTTGTATCATTAATAGATAAGTACTTGTTATCAGTAAGTAGATCTACTTTAAAAAGTAAACTATGTTAAGCTTTTTCTTTGAACACACGTTCTTTGGTAAGTTCGCAACGTAGGCACGTTTCACTTTGTTTTTGTTTGGATATTAATAATATTGTGAACGGCGACTTGCGTGTGAGCTTTTACGAGCGTGACTTTGCGTCGCTAAATTCGCGGGCGTATCGCGTCGAGAGCTTTCTGGCAATAGTTCAAACTTATGAGGGGAAAGCTTCTTCAGTTTGTTTCTGTTGTATTAGACACCGACCTTGGACGACTGCGCATATTAATTTATCCCGAAAAGTTTTCCGTAGACATTGCGCGCGTGCCTAGGACGAAAATTACACTCTTCGACACTTTTCTCTCACATTTACACCAACCGAACGCATTGTGACTAGAAGCTAATTAATTATTTCTACATATTTTTGTGTTTATATTGTAAACTTGATATGTTATTTACAAATAAACTAAAATACATTACATACGATAATTAATTATAATATATTGAAATCGATATGTTGGCCTCGCTGTCAGTTATATTATAATCATTATGACTGAAACAGTTCGAGGTGTGTCACTTATTCCTATTTTAAAAAGTCCGTCAACCTATTTTTTGGCACTTCTCATGATTTCGTCTTAAAAACGACAACCAGGAAAACTTAATGAGATTATTGAACCCGTTTATACTTAACCTACTACCGATATGTATTTTCGCGTCACTGAAAAATTGCTAGATTTTTTCGTTTAATATACTCCGTCGTACTTGCCTTATTACTTAGGATCTTAGTATTCACGATTCTTGTTTAATTATCTCCGGGTATAGCTGAGCAGGATTGCTGACATCAGCTTTCAGCGTTCTCTTCTTTTACTTTTTTCGTTGCCTGTTGAGTACGTCTATAATTTCTGGGGGTCTTGAGCATACGTTTCCATCACCACATATCAAAAGTATATAATTTTTTCAGTTCGTTGCTTTTATGGTCCATGTCCTTTTTTAGGTGTTGGAAAGTTAAATGGATTTTAGTCAACGTTGAGATGTTTCTATATTGTCATATCTTTTCCAGCCGCGTCGTCGCATTATTAGCCATTATGACGAGTCTTGTTATTTGTCCCTAGCATGTCCCATAATTCTGTATGCAAGATCCCTGGTAGACAAACTCATCCAACGGACAACACCTCTAGGTACATTGTTCTTTTATAGTATATCATTTCGATCGTTTTATCTAATTAACATTTGCTCAGAAAGTAATATAAAATACGTGTCTAAGCTTTTTTCGGCTTCTAATAATTACTTTCACGCATTGTTGTTTTATCAATGGATCCCTCCATTGAGTAAAACCTATCCGAAATCATCCGATTGTTTGTCTGCTCGGCGCGATAATTAATAGTCTCCCACGTTATTTTCGTGGAGAAGTTTTAGTTTTTCCATTCTGTCAATACTTTCCCACACGCGTTAGCATAATATATTATATTTGTTAGTAGTTCGTCTGTGAAGATCCACAGTGTATGCCTTGCAAAGTAACTGCGTAATTAAATAATACGCGTATCGAATATTCTTATTAGTTTTTTTACTATCTACTTAATTACCTGTTTATATTTTATTTGCGATCAAAAATAATTAAAATGCATTATTTTTTACTGTCTGCAATTATGTTGTTATCAGATTGATTAGGATTACAGTATTTTTTTAATAATATCTCTTAAGAGGCAATTAATACGTCGTTATAATGTTAAATTTGTATTTCGATTTAACAGTTATTATAACCCACTATATCTTCGATATTTTTTAGTTTAGGCTTTTGACAGAACGTGCTCTTGAAACTACCATTTAACATTGACCCTTTTCCACTACACATTTATATTGACTTATTTGACTAAATCTCGCATTTAATTGTAGATATTTAACATTTATAATATTTCATTTAGGTATAATTATTTATAATATTGTGACTTTCAATAATAATCAATTCGACACGCAAAGCGTGACCATATAATTATATTGGTAAAGAATAGCCATACACTTCATCAGGGTGCACGTAGTTACAGATGTCGACTTATACAGGAACGCGATTACTAGAAAAGATTTTATGTTTGATCGGTTCTTAATATTTTTTACAGCCTTTTAAAGAAACCAGTGCTAACATAATCGCTGTTGTGCATATTTCTGTTAATTTTCCGATGCTAAATTACTTGAAATATTGTTATTTTACAACCAAACTTTCTGCCCACTCGTTGTATAAGTGGACCAAACCAGTTTCCCATGTTGTTAATTTTACGAGAAATAATATAGTCTTTTTATTATAATCTGTTCATTTATTAAATTTTTAATTAATTTTAAAGCAATGCTCCCGACGACTGCCTCATGTGACCTTCCGAAATAAGATCTAACTATGACAAATCTATTCGGCAAAGCTGATCTATAACTGCAATTTGTAAAATTAAACAATTCCGTTGAATGTGTACGATCGGTTGATAGAACAACAAATAGTTGGTACTTTTGCTTTCAATAAAATGGTATTGTATCAAACTATCAATACCATCGAACAGCGACAGACTTATTAATTTTACTATAATATATTTTAAAAAAAAAAAAAAAACGGGTGTAGTAATCGTATAAAATTCAAATTGAAGTCTAAAAAACGTATTTTAAAACGTAGACTGCATACCTATGACACCCTCAAATAGTAAAGACAGTAGAAAGAGAGACATTTTCATATTGTTGGTACCTATAGTATTGTATTATAATTTATTGTTTTTTAGTTGTTGAGTACTATTAAACTTTCACGGGTCACTCTTGTGTAATAATGTATTAATGACTTTTCCCCTATCGTATTTTAGGAAAGAATGTACTTATCTAACTTGGTATAATATTCTTTGTTTCTATTCGTCTATGGCTTTTTTCATATTATATAAATCGGTGGCGACGAGTGTCCGTTGAGAGAGAGCTAAACAATAAATAGATAATCGAAATATAATACTGCACACAATTAATGACAATGACACTCGAAATCGACGAACTATTATTATCTTCCTCAAAGTCATATCTCATCTATCACGAATGTGGCTACACTTACCGCTAATTCGTTTTGTATACATTTCATCTTCAGCCGAGGAGTCAGTTCAGTTCAGTTGTTGTCCAACATCCGAAGCGTGGCCAAGTCCTGCCTCTTAGCATGAGGGTGCTAAATCCATCGGCCTAGTACTCTTTAGAAAAGCGTCGAGATAATTATTGTACATAGCGTCCCAGTTACGACGCGTGCCAAGTGTGCCCTGGTTGCTTCAGTATCAGTCATGCTGTCTAATAGAGATGTGGTAATTGTAGTAAATTACTCTGGCGTTTGATTTGATAACATTTTGTTGTCTAATTAAAAACCATGTGTGCACGCGGCTGCTTCTGCAACCCTAATGATTTGATGTTTATCCTATAACAGTGATTTCCCCCATATCCGATCGAGGGGGAGTGTATAGACGCAAATAATAATTATTATATTTATATTATTATAATATTAGTTTAATCATTCGCTCAGTCCATTTATAACTACACTAAAAAACGAAAGTTTTTTATAAGGGATGAAAATATTTTTTTTGCAGTGTTGTCATTATCAAAATACTACTGATATCATTATTAAATTATTCGATTTTTAATTTATTATCGTGTTTTTCTCTACAAAAGTTTCACCGAATCGACTGGAGGAAATTTAAAATTGATTCGAAATCCGAATTTCTCAAAGCAATGCTTTTTTGTTTATGTACTTATTTTTTGTTGGTTTTGTATTTATTTTACCATTTCTGTCATGGGCCTCGGAGATATAGCCATACATCGTGTCACAGAATATGCTTTCAATATTTTTATTTTCATTTACGTAATTATGAGACGATTGGTTCGTATTTTCATGTTTTTCAATAATTATTGTCAAATTTACGAGTTTCCTCAACCCCGTCTTACTGACTTATTCCGATGATTCTTTGAAAGATCAATTTTATTTTGCAAAAGAATTTAGTATCTACCCAGATTATTATAAAATTATTTTGTTTTAATTACATTTAGGTACACAACTGACTGGCTTTTATTCTAAATCGTGTTTTTGTCATTTTCAGAACTCTTCTGGAGCTCAAACTCCAGATCCAACACTAAACAAGGATCCGCTGGGTGTAGAGCATCTGTCTGTACCATCTCAGCATTTGAAAAACAATAAAATTTCTGATGGTAAGCCAAGTTAAACAATTCAGAAATCTGCTATACGTGTTTTAAAGTTTGCCACTCCAGGAAGTGCAGACATACCAAATCGATGACATACTAAAACTACTCATATTTTTAGTTTTTTTGTATGTTTTTTTTATTTTGAAAAATCAAGCTTGATTTAATCTACATAATTAATTGTACATCAGGCACCTAACCTCGAAGTCAATCGCATAACGTAATTGCTGTAATGCTCATTATCATTGTTTGTCGTTTTGAAAGCATCAACTTTAATTGAATTCTATCCCGTGTATGTACTATAAAAGCTTTGCCACAATAAATGACATTGATGTATCATTATTCCATAGTATGAGATTATCTTTGTCACGAATTTATAGGAGTTTTTTTGGAAAAAAACTTAATAGACAATAATTTTTGTAAACATTACTACAGGAAACAGTCTTAATATCTGTCTATTATAGCAATCTTAGTGTCTATCAATGATTCCCAACCTTTTTTGTATTGCGGAACCCTTGGGACATTTTTTTTTAATCTCACGGAACCCCTACTTGGCTGATACGCATTATGGTCCAGGGTGATAAATTACAAAATGGCCGTGCTAAGCATCAGCCAGTGACATGGGTATCTAAGCAGGGAGTAGGCCATGGATATACTCAAAATGCCGCTCCTTACTATTTAAGTTTCAAATTAAAATTCATTATGTACCTACATACCACCTAATACAATTTTTGTGTCGCTATCAAAGATACATATACATAGAAAATATTTTAAATTATGATTTACACAAACATTCACAGTTTATTAGTATCGCAGGCGAAAATTGTGTAATCTTCACATTATAATATACTATCAAAAGTTGTATTATTCGTATTCATTAGTCTTGCCTAAGAAACATATGATCTGCCTACCGGCACGGTTAAAAGATATTTTATAACAGTTTTAAGTTCATATGGTTATTATAAAATTCTTTTCCCAAATAGAATTCGTTCTAATTCAATAGTAACTATGATGCAATATCTAAACCTAAATAAGTTTAACTTTCTAAATAGGCACTCAATTGCTTAAATACACATTAAACCTTTCTTTTAGTCTATTACCAAAAAGGTAATAGGTTTCAAGATGTCGGTACATACCTACCTTTTGGGTGAGCTTTTCCGAATTCTTGTGGAGGTCCAGGGTTCTGTGGAAATCCGGTTGGGAATCACTGATATATTGAGTTGACTGTACTTATATTGTATTTTTATATTTAGCATTTAAAATAATATTCCTGTAGGTCAAAAATACTTTTTCACACAGTATTTCATAGTTCTTTTATGATATAAAATTATTTACTGTAGCATAAATACCAGTTATCTTGTCATAGTACTTAATATTTATTTTCCGGGGAGATCAAAGTACATAGTATTTTTCTATAATGGTGTAGTAGTCATGAAAATGATTTAATACAGGCACATTGTAGAATTGAAATATGGTTATTATGTAAAATCTATTTCTCATCTCTCATCTCTCATTGCGAACTATGGGTCACTATTATAACATATTATTTATTATACTTTATTACACACATATTTTATGGGCTAGCAAGTTTTTTATATAAGTATTCTATAAATGTATTGCATAATATTATTATTATTATTATAAATCTTGTATAGTCATTTTATCTTAAATATTGACAGATTTCATTATTATTTTGATGGTTTCCAACTAAACTAAGCTATAGTGTAGTTGTATAATAAGGTCAGTGAAATGTATAATATACATTTAGAAATCTTAAGTTATTCGTTTTGTCATGTGAATTTGTATCCCTTATTTTTAAAAGCGAACTGTCACTTTTTGGTTTTGCCTTTTGGCTAAATCTACCTTTATATCAAACTGAATTAATTAAGCTATTTCAACTATCATTTGTGTTTATTTCATGATCAGTTCAATAAACCGCCGTTGAAGAACAAAAGTTTATAAAATTTGTTAGTATTGCGTACTGCTAGTACATAGTGTGTAATAAATTATAAATATCTTCCAGCTTCTCGTCTTATCCGTATTTTCATACCATACATTTTAGTGTAACCATCCTGGCAGTTTGTTAAGCTCACTAACATGTTCATCTGTTTGTCTTTCGCCCTGTACCAATTCCCCTTGTGTAAAATTAACATTGCAGACTCATCCGATAGTTCTTTAGACTACGGAAGTGCCAATGAAGACTCTCCGCCACAGGATGATAGTCTGGTACTTGCCTTCGCCAATGTCGGCTTAAATACGCCTAAGACCGGTGAGACGCCATTGATTACATTTATTCATCCGAATGCCATAACATTATTTATTGTTGTTTTATTACATGTGTGTGCAATAAAAGACTTGACAGATTCACTTTGTATCAAAGAGACTAATAGACTGACATTAAATAATTAAATAATAATTAAGTATATTAATATTTCATTAAAATTTGGTGGAATTCTATGGAATTATTTCTCCACACTAAGACATTTTATATAGATATTGATTAATATAAAATAATATGTTTTAACTTCTTCCTATGTTCAAATATTGTGAAGTTTTCAAAAAACATTGATTTTCACCATTCAAATTTAATGGTTGTTTTTGGTTAGCGACGGAGGTGGGGCAGAGGTTAGCATGCTCTGTTTCTGATCCTTGGGTCGCAGATTCATATCCGATGGATGTGTCGAATTCACATGTTTTTATCAATATGTGTGTTGATCCAGGGCATGGACTCAATACTGATAAAGATTCGTATGCACCATGGAGTAAAGCGAGTTACTTACTTATTACACAATGAAATTGTTCAAGTTCCTCGGTAGCACTTATTGTAATACTCCTCTATTTTAAATCTAGAAAGTTTAAGTATTACGCAGTAAGCTTCAGATAATATATGCGTATGCATCGACTTTTTGTGAGCAATTATTGTTTTGTTGTTGCTTTTGCCAAGACATTTTTTTGCATCATAATATCACTGCTGATGGCCTGATTGAATGTAGCACCGGAGTTGTATTGTTTTTAACATTTTGTCTTTCAATCACATTTTGGTACCAAGTTGCACACATCCAGTCCAGACATCTAAAAGACAATTGACTAATATTTTTAATCCCTAAAATTAAATTATACATATTTTTTAATAAGTTCATGTTATATAATAATATAATTTTTAATTTCATACATTTGCATGATTAAAACAGTGAAAAAAAATATCATATATGACCATTTTTAGAGACATAAGTTGTCTCTGTAGTCATGGACAACATTAAAAATGTTTTTTAGATTGCAATGTTTTATTTATTTTATTTAAAGCAAACAATAGTTTATTTTATATTGTTTTTAATATAAAAAGTTAAATATTTTTTTAATATTATTGATACATTTTTAGCCATTAAGTACAGTATTATTTATCTATTTTTTATTTCTATGATTTTATAATTTTGTAAGTATTAATATTTTTTATTTTATTATTTCTCTTTTTCTTTAATCAAAACACCGGACACGACAACCAGACAGGAGCAACGACAATAGCCAAACGTACCTTACGCCGAACCAATCAGCGAGAAATGGGCCTTCGGGGGACTTGAAATTACCTACTGAAGAGTTCTCCAGCTCAGAAAATGTTTACTACTCGCAGGAATCGAGCCAGGTTGATGTGCTGCCTCTTCGAAAACAGAAGATATTCAATGTGCTGACGAAATCGTTTGATACCCCAGATTTAAGCTTTCAGGATGATCTTTCAAATAATGAGAATTGTGAAGTGGGGGAAGACCCTTTGAATGCGACAATTACATATGACCCGTTGCATGTATCACATACTGCTATACAAGAATATAGTATTACAGGTGAAAAGTCATCTGTCGAACCACTGGAAACGTCTACCTCTCAAAAGGATTCTATCTTTCATTTATCGTTGGTTGAAAATAATTCTAATAGTGGCGATATTAATGATAAATTGGTACCTGAAAATTTTACCGATAGCTTTTCTGCTGATAACGATTTTGAAAGCCAAGCTGACGGAATCGCTGTCATTTCATCAGATGAACAGCAAGAAATACTTGAAGTTTTGGATAACTTGGTGAATAATTCAGTGTCTAAATCACCCGCAGGTGGAAAAGTGGTAAAGGATACTACCTTTAATAGAAGCGCCGATTGGGAGAGCGAATCAAATAGTGAGTCCCTCAATGTTTATATTCAAGAAGAGAAATTAGCAAATAATACCTTGAGTGGTGAAAAGTTTACTTGTCCGCCTGATATAGTTGCGGATATTTTTGATGAAGACAATCCGCACAAAGAAAGGAGAGATTCGGGAGCATCCATATTCGTTATCGATAGCGAATTTGGCCCTAGTGCCATGAACCAATTTGTGAAAAATCAGAATGATCGAAGCATTGTGATTAATTCTGACAACATTATTACTGTTGCCCATGAAGATATACGTGTTTCCAATGCCAACACATCTATCTCAGATGTAACATGTGACAATAAAATCGAGGTTGTGAATACAGTAGCTGCGGATACTGTAGTTTTAGAGAATTCAAATGAAAATATTGACAATACACCAAATGTCTTGAATGTTTCAAGTGAGTTAGTTTTAACTACCAATGAACAAGTTAAAGAACTCGTTCTTACATTAGAGGATAATAATATTCCAACAAATGGTGATAATCTCAATGACAGCAATCCATCTAATGTTGAAGGGTGTGAATTAGTCTCTGAGGAAATAAATTTAAATAATACAATTCCACGAGAAATTACTCAAAACAATACTGCCAATGATTCAAATGAAATATGTTTCACTAATTCAGACGCCAGTAGTGTTATTGAAAATCTGGAAAGTGGTGAATATTCATCTCATAATGTGAGTGACATTCAACCTGATGAAAATATTAATGAAACATTTATTTCGGATTTAAAGGTTTCCAATACGACCTTTGAAATAATAGATGATGCTAAGTTAGATGGAAATAATCAAGACCCTGTAGCAAATACTGAAGATATTACTTCACTCAAAGAAGCAGAAGTCAATCTCTGTCAATCTAGCGTTGAAAATGCACCTCTGATGACATCGGCCAGTGATGTATCAGTTGAAATTTCACAGCCAATCAACTTACCAAGTGAATCGGTAATCAACGCCACTAGTGAAATCATTATCAGTGGTGTAGAGCTTGATATACCAATTTTTGAACCTAAAGCCGAAGGCTTGCCAATTTTACAGTCAACAACTGAAAACAATACGGATATTAATAATAGTTTTATTGAGGAACCTTTAAATAAGTGTGTTTTGAGTGAGGTTAACGCTTCAAATGTGTCCAGCCAGTCTAACGATAATCATGTTGACCAAAATTTTAAAGTAACTGAAGATTCTCCTGTAAATAAATTTCAAGATATTTTGCCGAATGATAATTTTATCAAGTCTCAAATTGATATTGTAGCAGTGGTCCCAGAGTGTCTTGAAACTGTTATAAATACAATCGATACCATTGAAAAAGATGATGGAGCTCCCTCAGAATCTATTTCAACGATTGCCGAAATCACCACAAGTAATACTGATGATTTAAAAAATCATATTGAACCCACGGTTGTATCGGAGCCAAGTAATACTTTTATCCAGGATAATAATTTACCTGTCGAAGCAACTGTTGATCAACCAGATCTGAATTTAACTTATGAATCACGAGTAAGTGAAAATTTACAAAAGTCTCTCGAAGAGGAAACAGTAATATCAACACCGTCTCTTGATAATTTACAATCAGAAAATATTTTGAGTATCACTGTCACCAATGACGTTGAATTGGGTCACATACCAATAGAATTGATGCCCAAGGACAATAATTTACCTGTCGAAGCAACAGTTAAACAACCTAATCTGAATAAAACTTATGAATCACCAGAAAGTGAAAATTTACAAAAGCCTCACGAAGAGGAAACAATTCTATCAACACCGTCTCTTGATGATGTACCATCGGAAAGTATTTCGAATATCACTGTCACCAAAGACATTGAATCTGATCATATACCAGCAGAATTAATGCCCAAAGAAGTAGATAGAAATTTCAATGTTACCATTACAAAGGATGAGGAATCATTTGTTGTCGCTCAAACAGTAAACAGTGCTAATAATGATAGTGCTTTGGTAAGCAATGATGCAAAACCTGTTGAGGTTCATCATAACATACCCGAGGATGTTATAGTTGCAGAAGTAAATTTAACTATTGAAAATCAAGTGCCATCATCAGTGACCTTGCCAAAGGAGGTATGTGACATTGAGAATAATGCCAAAGATATTGTTGCACCGCTTTGCCAAGTAATTGAAGATCAAATAATTCAACAAAATCTTAACCTAATACATGCTTCTGATGCCATTGTTAATATTGATCTATCAGAACCCATGGAGTGTGATGACATAGAACTAAATCTGAGCAATGACGAATGTATGATGAAAAGTGTTCATGAGATACACCTGACAGATTCAAATATTGTTGCACCAAGCATTGTGACTCCCTATACATTACCCAGTTCTCTTGAAAATCCTACACTTCTAGAACAACCAAAATTATTATCAAGTTCTCAAGGTGATATAAAACAAAATGACATTCCCGAACCTATGGAATGCGAAGAGTATGAACACACTTACGATGATATTGTCAAAGAGGCCCAGCATGAATTGGAAATCTTGTTAGGAACCGAAGAATCCTCTGTCGTATCTGTCGCCCAGCCATTGTCTGCAATCAACCCGTTTGCAACTAATTCAAGGATTGTAAATACACCCGAAAGAGATCTGATTGTATCTACCACAAAGATTTTGAGTACTACTAAACATCCTGCGGATGCTGAAATTGAACAACCAAAATTATTGGAAAATACCTTTTCTCAAACACCAATTCTCCAGAACACTGAAAATGTCAGCAATTTAGAGAAGTCTGAAAATATTATTACTGTAGATGTATTGAAAGAGATGTTGCACGATAATATTTCAGACCTGTCTGACTCGTTGGAGACTGATAGTATCAGTTCGCTGAATAACCCGTCTGTTTCTGATATCGATCAATTTGAAAGTAAATCTAATATGGAATTAGCTAAGGAACAAGAATTAGATTCAACTCTGACTAACAGCCAGGTTCCTGAAATAAATTCTAATTACACCCTTGATTATCAAATTGATGATTTAAATATTAATCCATTCGCAACAAAGTCAAAGATGGCCAACTCTTTAGACAGAGAATTAGGCAATACTGCCAATCCCGTCCATTCTGGAGCCAAAGAGGAAGTCACTGGATATTCTACCTCTACTGAAATCAATGCGAACACTCAAGACCATATGAAAGAAATGAATCAAACAAGAATTTTGCAGACACCGGAACGGGAAGAAAATTTAAAAAATGATTTGAATCTAAAGAATATTCAAAGTGTGAAAGAAAGTGCAAAGAGGAACAAAATTGATCTGAATACAACTTGCGTCATTGATGAAAAGGATTCCAACGATATGAATCAGCCTAAAGAAGTTCAGCCCGAATTGCCTAAAAACACTCTTAATGATAAAGCTCCTTTTGCTTCTCCTCGTCCTCAAGAACGAAGAGTCAACCAGCTGACAGCTAAGCGTAGGATAAGTGATAAAATGTCAAAGAGTCAAAATCTGTCGCCCATGTCTAAATGTGGCGACCTCATGGGACTGTCCCCCGTGGCCAATTCTGGAAACAGCACTCACATTCAAGATATCCCGGATCCTGCGGACTTGCTCACCGGACGCAGGCTGTCTGACGGCTTTTATCCTCTGCATGATTTTGGTGACGATGATTTTAAAACTCCCGGTGAAAGTGAGTCTTTATTTATTCTTTTTTTACTTTGTGGCTAATTCTGTTTGTCATTTATTATTATTTGTTTCACTCTGAGGGTATGTTTCTGTTTCTCTATGGTGAAAGGAGCTGAGCTGATTAGTAGTGCTTTTATGTGCTTTTATACTAACAATGAGCGTTAGTTTTATTTCTTTTCTAAAAATCACTTATTATATAGTGCCCTCGTATTATTTATGAATTAAAAATATATTTTATGGAAATAGGGAAGTACCTATTCACCTACTTTTAAGTAGTCTTTCAAAATAAATAGTGTAAGTTGTTCAAATATAACTGAATGTTTCCAATCCTCTTGTTAAATAAACTGTTAAATAAAATATTACTTTTAGGGTTTATAATGGTAAAATTATTAGGTCTCGACAAAATTGACATGCTTAATTACATATTAACTGGCTGGCATCATAGTATAATTTTAGATACAAAATGAAAAATAAGGCATGAGGATTTGTATCCTTCCTTGTGTTGATGTTAGTTTTATGACAGAGGTACTTTTAAATGTTATTTCTGTTTGCTGCATTTACTATTACACATTTTCCCCTTTATGTATGTTTATTTTTATAATATTTATAATATCAAACTATCTATTAAGTATTTAGGTACTATTTCAATATGATATATTTATTATCTACATACAAGTACATTATAATATTATGTATTAAACTTACTGGTATTATACTACTTATAACATTATTATTTTACAATGCTGCCTGTAATTATCCTAGAGAATAGAATAATAGATCTATCAGTATAACTTGTACACTGTTTGAGGGCGCTACATGGAAATGTTTGGCATATTATTTAGTATTTTTATACTGTGGTGAACTTAGTACTAAATTTGAACAAGGGATGATTTATGTCGGTTTATTATTTACTTTATTATACCTTTAATAGTTGAACAGATAAAATATAATATGCTTGCTCAGCAACATTTATTTATACTAGCATAGATGATTATATAGCCAAATTGTGCTACATTTCTCACCGTTGTTTGACTTCTAGATTCCCAAATTTCCTTTACGAACGTTGAATCACCCAATATCGTTGAATTTTCCTCCTATCCTGGTTCGGGTGACCACTTATTGACAATCAGCTTGTCCCAGATGTATCTTGGTACGGCACGCTCCACCAGGCTGTATTTTCCCATGCGGCTGATGCATCACTTAGGTACCTACCTCATCCATTCATTTAATTATTATTCCTCCACCTTTTTTCTTCCCCAAATTACTACCAGAGTATATGAACCTGCATAATGTGGAAGTTGTTGTTAATCATTTGACCCTAAAATCAATGTGAAGGTAGAGGGGCTACATTTAGTCCTGTGTTCGGAAAGATCTGATAATATATACGTTTTAGTGCGGATGTAGTTTGCAAATGCAATAGGTAGGTGACTATAATTCAGACAAACTGATTTGATTAATACTTTCACACCCCGCTGACCCAACAAAGCCAACGTTTGGTGTTTCCGAAAATACTCAGATGCCAGTACTAAAACTTTAGCGCAAAAAGAAGTAAGAGGAGAAAAATATTCCCATCCGGTCTTTCTAAATAAATCCATACTATTAAAGCCGACATGCAATACTGAATGTTCATGATGTCCTGATAACAATCTTATGGTTTAAATTTGAATTCCTGTTCGATCAAGAAATCGTAAAGCAGAGGCTAGAACGCTTGCTTTTTGTTATAGACAGCATTTGAAAAAAGAAAAGAAAAGAAAAGCGCCATAGTCCCTGTTTAAAAGACATCTGGCTTGAAACCATTCTCATGCAAATTTAACAGATTAATACTGTGTATTTAATGTAATTGAAATATGAAACAAGAGTGCATATTGCATAATATATTTTGCATTCATACATTTAAAGCATTATTGTTATATTCTGGTAACACATGTCAGTCTACTTAAATACCGTCGATTCCGCTTAATTGGGACACATCCATACTAAGGCATTTTGGCCCAATTAAGGGAATTCCACATTAAACAATGAATATTTTTCTTTAAAAAAATTGATTTATTTCTAAACAATTTTTATTTTTACTACTTATACAATAGCCAGGAGAATAATAAAATTCTAAATACAACAATAAGCAGGTACATACAATTTAATTCTGCAAAAATGCATTAAGTTCACACAGTCATGCCGCAGTAAATTGTTATCTATTGTCAAATTTTTTGACAATTAACAATAGGAACTTGTTACATGTCCTCATCTTCCTCATTGCATGATAATACAGATCAGTTTCATCAGGATTGTAAATGTCATCTGCACAAAAATTCTCTAAAAAAGTAGGAATTTTTCTATTTTTCCACTGTTCAGCGCATTTACTATCCCAATTAAACGAAATATTGTCCCAATTAAGCGATTTAAATTACTGTTAGTTCCTGGCTTTGGTTTCCGTTCCTTGAGATTTAGCCCAAATAAGCGGTGGACCAATTACAGCGTAGATGATTATATAGCCAAATTGTGCTACATTTCTCACCGTTGTTTGACTTCCAGATTCCCAAATTTCCTTTACGAACGTTGAATCACCCAATATCGTTGAATTTTCCTCCTATCCTGGTTCGGGTGACCACTTATTGACAATCAGCTTGTCCCAGATGTATCTTGGTACGGCACGCTCCACCAGGCTGTATTTTCCCATGCGGCTGATGCATCACTTAGGTACCTACCTCATCCATTCATTTAATTATTATTCCTCCACCTTTTTTCTTCCCCAAATTCCTACCAGAGTATATGAACCTGCATAATGTGGAAGTTGTTGTTAATCATTTGACCCTAAAATCAATGTGAAGGTAGAGGGGCTACATTTAGTCCTGTGTTCGGAAAGATCTGATAATATATACGTTTTAGTGCGGATGTAGTTTGCAAATGCAATAGGTAGGTGACTATAATTCAGACAAACTGATTTGATTAATACTTTCACACCCCGCTGACCCAACAAAGCCAACGTTTGGTGTTTCCGAAAATACTCAGATGCCAGTACTAAAACTTTAGCGCAAAAAGAAGTAAGAGGAAAAAAATATTTATTAAATATTAAAACAGACAAAGATTTTTCAACAGATAACAGTGAATACCTACAAGCCTTCAAGTGATTCATCTGATAAAGATAGATTTTCATGTATTTTGCTGAAACAATGTTGAGTTTTTTTCAATGAATCTATAATTTTAACTATCTCAGAACTGAATAATTCTGGGTTGGACAAGTCTGGTCTGGTCCACACAATTATAAATTATATTCTGAACTAGATTCAACAGGTGTTTTTGCAGTTTTTCAGAGATGACAAACTCATTAATAATTTCCTGAGATATGAGAATCTAAAAATTTCAAATATGTTTGGAGAAATTCCACTTTTTTCTAGGTTTCTCAATCACAACCTCTAGCTGTGTCAAAGTATAACTCAATAGATTGGATCTTATGATTTGAGTGAATGCTAACAAATCTCTATCAAACTCGGTAAAAAGAGCCAATTGAGAGTTTTTTTTTGTTCGACAATCACTGGTATTATAACTACATAATATACCTACTGTGCTTAATATAGGTCGCATAGAAACCGTTGGTTGACTAGACGCTCGATGTCAGCATTCCATAATCCCAAACCAATAAATTTAATTTATCCAATTATGAGAAGCTCTTCTCAAACCCCATCTATCAACTTAATGACTATTTAAATATATAGATATATCATTGGAACAATATTAATTCTAGTTAGTTCACATTACTAACATATTGAAAGCCAATTTATATCATCAGCTGTTATTTTTTGTTTTATTTAGTTCTGTATCCCAAGTCCAATTTTGCTGAAAATGAGTTAAGGTGAATACTCCATTCCACCTACCAGAGGCACCTAGCGGAAAAATACGAAGCTTGCTATTTGAGACAATATGTTTTGATAATTTATATTTTAGTGTTTTAATTAATAAATACGTACCTCGTACCTATCTAAAAACATTTAAAAGAAAAATATTTTTTATATCGAGTGAAAAGAATTTTATGAAATGTGAATTCGTTAGGGGATCCCATATTAAATTTTAATAAACAAGACCATAAATAGATCCTCTAACGAATTCTTAGTTTAATTGTTTTGACTTGTACATATAAATATTTTTCTTTTAAACGTTTTTAGATACGTTTACGTATTTAAAGCACTTTAATTAAAATATAAATAATTATCAAAAACGTATTGTCTCAAATTGCAAGCTTCGCATTTTTCCGCTTGGTGTCTGGTAGGTGGAGTATTCACCGTAAGTACTTATCTAAATTACCATATCTGTTACGCCAAATTTACACGCCAAGTACCTATATTTATAACAGAACCCCGAAATTCTTAAAGCAATAAAGCCGTAATTATGGCGATATTGAAGGCATGGTAATTTAATAATTGCGTTTTCCCAAAAGCGTTATTTTGTGAGATAAGGTAGTATGGCTTATACAGGTATGGAGTTTATTGCGAGGTAACAAATAATAACAATGATATATTATTTATTATGTCGACAGTAAACTAATAAGTTTTGAGTCATACCTGAAGGTCACGTTAGTAATAAATGTTTTTTTTATATATGAATTAGCTAGGATTGTTTTATTCTCCATAAAGTTATTATCAATAAATTATTATTGCGGACAGTTTGAGAACCTTTGAGAGGCTATGTTTTTCCACCCGCTGTGGAAACATTGACTTACCTGCATTTGATAGTTTTCTTGGCTCGCGTTCTACAAAGTTCCACAACTTTTCCTCTGGGATCGCGTGTCTGCCGTCAATTCTACAAAACTAATATTTTGTATTGTGAATTTTTAGCTCGGCGACTTCCAGTAGTTCCAATGAATAGCGGGTCTTATGTTTGTCTTCTTTTTCTTAAATGCTTGTAATATTTTTTAATAACTTGCTGGAAAACTAAATCTTAATGTTGGTGCTTGCTCAAATGATGTTTAAAAATAGAATTTTATTATTACCGATATGAACGTTCTTTGAATTTCAAGAAAATTAATAGTCAGGATACGTCATATCAACAAACAATTCTTCTTTTTCTTTCACCCTGTCACGACCCAGCATTGGGGCATAGGGCAAGCACAAGTTCGCAACACTTCCCTCGGTCCATCGGCACCTCTTGCGCCTCCCGCCATGTCAGACCTGCATGATCGAACAATAATACGTATAAAATATATGTTTCGTACCAACTGTAGCCGAGTTGGTAGAGCGGTCGTTTATGAACCTGTTGGTCGCGGGTTCGATATCGCGGTTAGTCAAAAAAATGCATGTTGTTTTTTTTTAATACGTGTTTGATCATGTGCAACGACCCAATGGGATGGGCGAATAGCTAACAATCATTCCCCGTAAAAAGTATGTCAATATAACCTCCACTCTGGAGGCCCAAGATTTCGGCTTAGGAGCGAAAATTAATTCAATTTTACTTTGGTAAAAATACATTCTGCCCATGAATAATTTTTAATTAAATTATTGGCCATTGTGCCATTGATTATTAGTTATTGTTATTACATTTTCCAGCTGTGCTCTATCTTTTACGTATTCACGGAATTCAGAGGAAATTCACTTTACCACTTGATATAGTGATAGTGACTAATTTATTATTATTGTCCATAATGTCAGTTTAACACTTTGAGCACCGACTGTACCGCGGATTGATTGGATTATTTCAATTTTTACTAGTGTAAAGATTTTGAGATCGTCGCTATCTTTCGACGGTGGATCGCCTAAAGACAGGGGGTTATCAGATTAAAAATATATTTTTGATGTTTTCGCTCTTCTGTTTATATTTATCGAAATAACTAGAGTCTATTGGGATTATAGCACAACATTAAATTTGTGTTTAATTGTTAAAAACTTGACTTAAATTTATTCGTAATGATTCGTAGATCATGGATAAAACCGGCTGACTTTGGAGTGTGGTATTATTATATAGCTTGTCACTGTATTAAGATTAACTAATTAAGCGCATAAGAGCCAAAGCTGGGTAATTACTACAACAGATGACGTAATGAGGGGGACGTCATTAATAGGGAGCGGATTTATATGAAACAAAAACATGATTATATTATGCATGCACATAAATGCATATATGCACTAATGTTTCAAATATTCTCTAACCTCTCAAATATGCATTTATATCATAATCAAATTTTATTCTTTGATTCTGCGTATTTCGAAACGGATTTCTTTGCAACTCTCATAACTGTGCATACACCCTAACAAAACATGCACTAACATATAAATCCGGTTCCTAGTCATTAAACGCAAGATATTATACACTATACAAAGTTGCCTGAATGTCCTCAAATATGACAATACTGAATTTCATTTCTTCAAACATATCGGTGAAAGAATAGTTGAAGAACATAATATTAATATGTTCTTCATAATATATTTCAGTCCTCAGCCTTTCTGTTATCTGCAATGCAATCAATTAATGTATTCGTAGGTATTTAAAAAAAAGGCTAACCTCGCCGATGTTTTATATAATTATTTAAAAAAAATATTGCAATCGTTGGTGTGTTTGAAAGTGTTATCATTGGAACGAAAGAGATGCGACTAGCGTAAAAGAAAACCAAGCGCCACTTCACACGATACAATGTTTGAACAAACAGTTTTGACGTAAGCACTACGCCACGGCATGGTTTCTTCGCGAATGAGTCAGAAAATTCAGTCGTGTGCGAACAGTGTACGGACGACCAGCGCGTTTGTTGTGTTTTTGTGAATTATTTTTATTGTGTTCCCCCCTTCACGACAAACGAACGTTTATACATTATCGTGGCAATAGCCCCTTGCTTATCTTTGTGATTTATTTCTCTTTTTTATTCTAATAATCATTCAGTGAGTGGTTTTTATAATAATTTTTGACGTGGCTGATTTTTTCCGAAGAAAACACGACTGGGTCTATCTTCGTCCAGTGGATAGAGGCGCTCGTATTCATACATTTGCATTGGTATGTGTGTGTACAGTAATTATTGTTATTTTTTATTCCGTTTTATTGTGTAAACACTGTAAACTATGGATCCGCCCAAAAATGGAAATATCACAACTGTCAGTCATTTGCAATTTGTGTCAAAATCCAACATACTATGATTGCTAATTAGACGGTTATTTTTGCCGTGAAAGTTTTAGGGTAACACAATGAATGAGCAGCTGATGTTTAAGAAGTTCTGATAAATTTCCTTCTTTGTTATTCTATTTGTTTATTAGGTATCTGTCATTGACATAATAATACATATTCGAATAGCTAATACATGTGATTTACTGTGTTTTGAATTTTAGCTTTGATTACTCGGCTTTGTATATTATATGAATTGTATCTAAGTATGGACATAATTTATTATAGTTTAATAAATATATTATTTTTGATTAGTTAGCTGTATGTACTGTGATACCTGTTGATAACTCACTGAAAAACACGCCTGTTATTTTTAAACCTGACTTGGCAAAGATGTTTAAAATTCTTATGCATATTTTTCTTTAATGTTTTCGTTATTGTAGGTATACCTACCAACTTCTAATATTATGAGATTTATACACGGGCGTCATAATAATGGATCTACATTCTACTTAATACTTACAATTATTTTGCTTTCATATAAACGTCTTATAGCAATGCTTCGGTACGTCATTTTCATAAATAATCGAGAGGCTGTGAACTGTGGGTACAAGTATTTTTTGAGTAAGTACACAACGTTGGAGCAAACCCTTTATAGAGATAGAGTCTATCTTTATGAATGTTCTGGCAAAAAAGACCACTAATTTTCATACAAACTCTAACGACAGAGAGGCATTTTTATATTTTTTTTTTGTATATAATATAATGTTACTACATATTTTCATAGAGGCGTATTTAATTTGTTGGTTTTTAATGATTCTTATCTACCTTATTTTATTACCTCTTCAAACATTATTAACGCGTAGAAATATACTTTTTTGCATTAGAATTATCATTTTTGTATCATATAAGAATCCGGTCTTACAAAATGTGGAATTTATAATCGAATAGGTATTTTTCTTTTAAATCGCTTTACTCTACTTTTTATCTATGCACGCGGGATGTCTTTAATATATTATTTTCCTTCGAGTCGTAAGAAAACCATGCATATCTTTTGGATTCTCCATTTGTGGCTTGTTATCTGAGTATTTTAAGGGACATTGCATATTAAATTTAATAATGTGTTTGGTCGAATTAATAATATCTTTTATGGAAACGTGGACTGTATATTTATTTACCTACGTTTTGACAGACGTACAGTCAGCCGGTACGGAAAATGAAGTCATCCTGCGGAAAACACGTGACCGTTTGACGTTTCTTGCGTTGAATTTATGTTACACCTACTTGCTCATGACCGGACACTAGGCCTCGCACACAATGAGAATGTGCGATACGTAAATTCGCATTAATTTTGCTCTGGACAAGCTATGTTTACGATAATTATCTATAATTTATAATTCTGTACATACATGCCTAAGTGCTTACAAGTTTATGGCCATGCTTCTGAAGGTACACGTTTTTGATTAATTTGTCTACTCGAATGTTTTAATTATTCAATCTTTATTCTGTAAACATTTAAAATAAGACTTTTAAAATAACTTATTTCTGTCACACGAATTCTTATTTTTTTTTCTTCAGTTACTGGCTATCGTAAATATCAATGATAAAACAGACTAGAGTAATAGGTATAACAAATTAATGCAAACATAGAATACTATTACTTAAATGCAAACTAATATAACATGTCTGAACCAATAATTGACCTTTGACGTAACTTGAAAAATGCTTACAAATTATCAGTTTTGACATTGAAAATAAAAATATTGTTTCCATTGGGTTATATTTGTTTAGTTAGATTTGATTTAATTACATTTCATGATTTAGAAAAATATACCCCCGAAGTTAGGAGTGCCTGAATTATAATTACGTGGGTGCTTGGTATTGCATACTATAATATGCTATGTGGACGTAATAAACGTTAAACAAATAAATCTATATGCGGGTATATTAATTTCTATCATGTTTTATTAGGTAAGTTATACGTATTGATGATATGTATGATTCGAATCCATTGAAATGATTTACTTCAATGCTTATAATTTATAATAGTATGCAAGTTACCCAATCAAGCTATTTCAGATTCCCTCGTTTTCTTTTCATTATAACCTACATAACATTACTTATCGAAGTATTTTTTTAATTACGCAATATGAAACATAGTGATATCATGTCTATCCGGCCGGATGTTGCTATTTTTCTGATATAAAACAGAATACGAACTATTTGAAAATACATAACTAGAGTGTGATTTGTAAATTAAATTCATGCACTTACATATTTCTTGATTATTGTGAGTACTTATGTAAAATCTATTTCAACATTTGTATGAAAAATTTAAATGTTTGTTTATGTACAGAATATAAATGTATTAATACTATCGACCGAAGGCACTTGATGGAATTTAAATTTAAATTCTAATGGATTTAAATTTTGTGCTATTCTATTTGAGTTGTGTTTTGCGACCCGGGTTTCCCCTTTCGGCATCTTCAGGTACATGCGCACTCACCAATGGTAAATACACACTGATTAAAGACGTATTGGTGAATGTGCACGTGTATTTATTTGTGTGTGGGAATGGAATGTGTACCTATATTTGTCTGGACTAGGCTTTATAATACATAATCCAATAATACAAATACGAAGTTGAATGAAATCCAAAAATATCTCATTCTGATACGTAAGATTGTATCTAGTTGCGTGTGTGCACCAGCAAGCATTTTTTTTCAAAATGCCTCGCCTTGTTGCCAAACTCTTGGAAAACGTTCAAAACATTAATTTATCTCCGAGATGGTGATTCGTGCGATGCAGTTTTTTTAACGTTTTCTGTGTCACACGAAATTTTCTTGACGCATAATAATATTATGAATATTAGTAGGATCGTCGAGTCTTCCTCACCAAAACGAAAGACATTTTTATTCTCTTTCACGGTCTGATTTCACATAAGAAATTTTGAACAAAGCATACATTTTGGTATCTATATTTATGCGTTTATGACGTCTTATGTTTTTTTTTATTATTAAATCTGACTTGCTTATCATTTTTTTTGATATGACAGTGCACTTGTTTACTTACTAATAATTTTACTTGATAACAGTGATAGTAAAGTTGTGAATATGATGTGTTACTAATAATAATACTTTTTGACTAGGTAGTCTGAAAAATTATAATGTAACCATCACTACTGATTACTGACACAGCTGCGTAAACGACGTATACCCACGTACGTAATTCACCGTAGTCCAGTGGATTCCAAACTTTATGTTACTACGCCTACCTCTAAAACTAAAAGAATCTTTACTTGGCGCCTCCCCTCTTATTTCATAAAATAATACACACATTTTTAAATGATACAAATGTATTCATACAAAAAAAATCATAATTGACAGACTAATAACAAGATTTCAATATACGTGGATATATATGGAAGGATCGGGAAAATTCGATTGCCACAAAAATGATGCTTGTGCAAACATTAGTGTTCTCGATATTTCTATACGGAGTCGAGTCGTGGACCCTGAAGGCAATTGATGCCTTTGAGATGTGGTGCTGGCGCCGAATGCTTCGCATTTCTTGGACGGAGCACAGGACGATCCAGTCAATCATCCAGAGACTGAAGATAAAGGAACGGCTCTCGACGATATGTCTGAGAAGAATTCTGCAGTTTTTTGGACATATTGTCAGGCGCGGACCGGACAACCTGGAGATACTGGTAGTTTTGGGTAGCCTCCAGGGAAGGCGAAGCAGAGGAAGAGCGTCTGCGCGATGGAGCGACGAAGTGAAAGGGCTGACTGGGGGCACCATCCATTCTGCCCTGAGAGAAGCGGAAGATCGAGAAGAATGGAAAGTCTTGGTCGCTCAAAGGATGGCGAAATTTAAATGTGGTCACGATCCTCAGCCATGAGTGCACGACCAAGAAGATATATAATTATATATTAATTTTTTATCCGATGGATGTGCTTGTTTATTATATATACCACAAAGTTTATCAAATTGCAGATTATTCAGCAAATCCCGTTTCGCAAAGATATGATGTTACGAATGGCAACATTACTTGCATTGCTTTGCTTGACAAGAGTATTATATTCTTCACTCCAGTTCAGCTAAAATTGAACAAGGGTTTCACTCTGAATTTTTTGTTTCAATGAAGTATCGCATGATAATTCTATCATTTTTTTTACTTTTCAATAGTAGTCGATCCAAATTCATCATCTTGATCGCGCCTCCTTTTGCGTAGTCTGCGGCTCCCCGGGAGGCGCGCCTCCAGTTCGGAAATCGTTGCCGTAGTCTGTGCCGTGATTAATAAAAACTCAAATTCTATATAAGTATGTAAGAGTTTCTATAGATCTTAAATTATTTACATAATATGAGAATTTTCCATGTAACTGTGTATTTAGATATTGCGTCCTTTTCGGATTCATCTACCAAGCAAATTTACTGCGTGACGTACAGTTTTAGTAAGTAACCAAAAGCGAAGTCTCGTTTTACGTGAAATGCAGCCTAGATACAATGTACGTGACACGTGTCGTGATTGAAAAATAAGTGCAGCAGGTTGAATTTATTACGTCTGCGATGAAATTCTTTTATGGCTGTGTGTTGTCCATGTACTAACCACACCTGTGGCCCTTTGAGACTAATACCTTCTTTATTTTTGTTTAGCAGTAATCTTGGATGCATCGCTTTTTGTGCGTTCATTTTATGTACTTACCAAATTTTGTTTAACTAAATGCTTTATATAACTATTAGTCGACATTAATAATACTATAGATTCTACCGTTACCCATGTAGAACCTTCTTGTATCTATGTTTTAGTTTAAGCATTATTAATATAACGCCCTTTACGTCAGAAAACTGCATAACCGTTAACATCTACATGAATCCCAGTGTGGATGTAGCCAATGTGAGTAAATCGATTATTTTCAACATTTTGTAAATGCGATGTTTCTCAAACGCTACATTATTCCTATGCCAAGAAAAGTATTTATGTTCCTTTGTGTTTTTAGTGTCTAAAGCTAATGGTAAAAGTCAGACCAAAACATTCAAATCAGATACGTCGTTATGAAAATAATACCAACATGTTATACCTATACGGGAGTTCATGTCAGTAATTAAATGTTAGGTGTACCTACATTATTGAAAAAAAAACACAAAGCAGTTGGACGGTTCTACATGTATGAAATAGGCATGTCCTAGCCATAGACTATAGATACATCCTAGCTATTTTTTTTACTAACAGTCATTTGTACTAACACCTAATTGATATTAACACGAAATTTCGAATACGTTTTAAAATAACCCATTGCTGGGTAGGACACCACTGTCGTGATTCTTATTTATCAGTAATTTCGTATAAAGCACCTACCATAGATAGAAACATTGCTTCGTGAATGAATGAATTATTTTCATTATACTGGAATGTCTGAAACTATGTGGGGATACCAGACACGGTGATGAATAAATAATAATCTATTTTAACCCAGCCGTCGTAAAATTAAAATAAATAGTATCCGGCGTGCCAGAAATCTCGGCTTGAATAATATTTCTTCCCATTTACAACGACTGACTTGCTTGGCATGCTTGCCCAAAACGAGAAATGGCCATTCTGCGTGGCAGTTGGAAAAAAATAACCGAATTAACTAACGGTCCATCGATGGGTTCATCGTATTCCCGCGCCGGCAGGCAGATAGATATACGTTCATAGTGCACTTATCGCGTTTGCCGCCTCGTCTATCCGCTGCATTGTGAAACATCTGATGCGGATTGCGGAGGTCTTCGGAGTACCTAATGACCACATCGTCGTCCACTTAGCTCAGCCGACTGGACTGATGACGACTAGTAAAAAACGAAAGTTAGGTACGCGTAGTCCTATCCACAAGAGATAGGATGGGACACGATTTATTATAATACACGTCATATTGCAATACGATGTTGATAATACCATTGATATACTACGATAATACACAAAAATACAAAAATATATTTATTTTAAACTTTTTAGTTTTTGGCATATTATTGTGAAATTCATTTCCAATATCAAGGGGGGTGATTCAACCCTAATCAAAATATATCAATAGTTTAGATACACATATAGTCTATATTGGAACCTCTTTGGTAGTTATTGATCTATATAACATAAATTACCTTTTAGGTATACACATCTTGATTGTAGGACAAGGACTGAATTTTCTCTTAGTTCACCGGTGCCCAGTATAATAGGTACCTACCTATCCCATTTCCAATGATTAATAGTGAAGTATGTCGATAGGTATACTTTTTTTCTCTCCATTATTTATTGTTTTATGGTTAACTACGCAAGCCGGAAGTGGTGTAGTGTCCCATCACGCGATATCTATTTTTAAACAGTGCATACCTATATTCCATTTTTCTATGATAATAATTACAAGTTGTTATCACTGCTATTGGTAGCTACTTGAAAAATAAATAAAGAAATTTCACGAAATGTGATAGAAATCGTTTGATCGTCTACTTATGTACCTACATACTACATTGTGAGGAATTGTGCGTCTAGAAACATTTGCAATGGGGTTGCATCGGAGAATGTTGCGTCTCACATGGACAGATATGATCACAGAACCAGCAGTTTTGTAAAGACTTGTGTGAAAACAGAATTGGTCTAGAGAAATCTAGCGAAACAGCACAAGGTGACTTATCAATGCATGTTTTGTAAGCAAAAATAACCATCTACAATCTACAGGACGGACATACGATGGAGGAGGCCTTAAAGAAAGCTAAAATCCTAGACTGGGATTAGATAGTCGAGAAACCATTACAATTATTAATCTTCTCGCCTTATCAAGTTTATTTGGTGGAAATTCCTCCATCCTGAGCTATTCTGTCGAGTTCATGTAATTATCTGATTCAATCGCGGATATTTTTCAGCCAGAAAGTTCACCTGGCAGTGTCTTTCATTTTTGATTTTTAAGAATGATGTTATGTAAAACAGACGTTGTTTACACCTCTCATTACATGCCCAAGATATTATGCCGTCGTGCGCTGTGAACGCAGCGCACGACGGAATATGGAATATGGATATTGTCTATTTCGTATGTATCACCTATCAGTGTTTGCATTTTAAAGGGTTGTTCGATGGTTTTTTTTGTGAAACTACTTGTTGGTAATTTTTACTAAATAATATATATGACTATGTGAATATTATATTCTATCACACGGATTTTCTTATTAAAGTAGTTTATCATACCATAGCTCATTCTTCGTGATTTATATTCAGATGTTGTTTTGTAAAACGTATCTAGGTACTGTTTTTAATAGGCGCTTACCTCCATCCACAAAGCGTAGGATTTGGTACCTACACTTTGATACGAATCAAGAAGGCGACATTTTGCATGGGCGTTTTTTATTTGGTGTAATTTAAGTTTTACGTTTCTTGGAGGTGATTCAATTAAAAGCGATGGGAAATTGTGTTGTGCGACACATTCTATTGTTATTTATGTTATTTTGACATTATTCGAAACGTCGTGATTACCAAATATTTTTCTGTTTTACCGTTTGGTTTATTCACAAATATATTTATTTTTCTAATATCTTTATCACTGTCCCATATTAATTATGAATGCACCGATATATATACTCATGTATAGGTAAATCATTCTACAGTGTCACCATAGGCGATTCGCGCGTGTATTGAATTGCTTGCGACAATGCCTGTTTCAATGGTAGCAAACAATACCACTACAACTGCAAGGCGCATTTGCCGTACCCATGGTGCCACTGTAAAACGATTTACCTATACCTATACGTGACTCACGTGGTCAGCGTTCACTTGGGCATATTTATTTTATAATGTTTTAAACACTAATTTACCATGAGTTTTCGTGTTAGAACTATCCCCCTAGTCATTTTTGATAATACAAAATACAATGGGGTAGCTGTATACTACTAAGTAATTACTTTATAATATGCCTGTATTTACTTTTTTTAATTTCGTAATGTTTTCAAATCATAAATCTATTGTAGGTAGTTTTATAGCGACCTTGATGTTGTGTTAGCAAATTGTATACCAGGCCTTGTAATTAAATTGAATGCCAATTATATTGAATTTTGTGAAGTTTTTTTATTTACATACTAATGTGTGATAGTTTAAAAAATATTTAATTTGTTTATTGCGTAATTTTAAATATAATGCAACTGTTTACTTGAAACTCCTTTGATTCATTTGCTTCATTCTTCGGTAGATGGATCGGTATCATTTAGCAGGCACTCTTCTAAATTGGGCCACGCCGACGAAAAGTCGCTACAGAAATCTGTTTTTGGTAATACTGCTGGCAATAAACTACGCTAGGAATTCATTGCCAATCGCTATAAACAACATTCGATCAATACTTTTAATTTCTTTATTAAAATCCTTCTAGTCATATACAATACTTTTGGTGCTATAACCTAGTTATGGTGTAGCATAACTATTGATTTTACATTATTCATGCAACTTCCATATATCATACGGGCAGCATTAATATTATAACTATAGTATTCTATATTCTATAATGATGAATATTCCAATACGAAAATGAAACATATAGACTGTACTAAGGATTTTCAGAAATTCTATGATTTTTAGTAATTTTTAAGATATTCTGTGATTTTTGGCACACTTGAAGTGTGAGTTCACATTCATATAACAAATAAGTACACTTTTGTAGCGGAAATAAGGAGGGAGAACTCACGATGACAGTCTAAAAACCCAAAACAAGATTCTACGACATTTGAAGTAACACAATACGAGGGAAGACTGTTTAGCTGAACGAAGAATATTTTTTGATCGTATAAAATAAAGCGTCGAGACGATTCAATTGGTACCTGAATCGTTGTGTGTAATTACTATTTAAGGTTTAATAATTGCCCTTGACGATTAGCGTGAGCCGGTGAGTGTGCTCGTGCGATTAGGGCATTAGGAAAATCGGATAGATTTTCTATTAGGTACATATTTTTATTTCTCTACCTACCTTATGGCGAATTCATGTTATTTATTGAATATCTTTTAATACTCTATTTGCTCGCGATTCGCCAAATAGCAGCCGAAGTGTGAAATATCGGCCATGCAAACCGCAATGTTCTGCCGACGAATTGTTTTTTTTTTTTTTTATTGTATTCTATCAATCAAGCGCAAATCCAATTGTGATCGTCAGTGCCGTTTTGTCGTATTTTATATGCCAAATACTTCGCATTGTGTTTACCGATTGACGTTTCAATCGCTTACAAATTTGTACATAATTTGTTAATATAGTTTTTGATTATTTCAGATATTTATCATATTATTATGTACGTTTTCATATAAATTTCTTTAACCGTTATGAAAGAAAATAACGTAATATTATACAATGGGTACGAAATTATGCTTCATGATGTTCTTCAAGCGAAAGCTGAAAGCTGGGGAAGAAGAACATAACAATATGTTGAAAATATTTAGATTCACTTCACAGTGTTGTATTAATTTTGGAAATGAGTCGGGATTTTTAAGCTAGATATAATTTTATGTAGTTGTAATATGGCTAGTTCGTAACGGACTATTCCGAGACAAACCGTCACAATCTTTTCAAGTCAGCCACTAAACGGTTTCAATTAATAGAATTAATCATTGCGAAATGCCTTCGAGATGAATCAACAACTTTGTCACCATATAAGCTTACGAGTTCATCGGCTTGATTCAGCGAACAGATGTTTATTTTTGACGCCATCTTTTTTATAGGTATATTTTTTAAAGTATTTTTTTAAACTGCGTGAATAATGATTTTAGAGTTTAACTACCAGGCGGCCGAAAGTTTGATAATAATTCGATCTGGTTTTATTAAGATATGCCAAACGGCCACGCCTTGATATCCACCATACATGCACGAATAAAATTTCTTACAAAAAATATAATACCAGTTTGATGATTATCAAACACTCCTACGTCCCTTGCTTGACTTTTTCTCAGCATTTTAATAACTGGTATACCATCATTAAAGATTTTATGATTGCAAACATAATCGTCATCTACGCGAAAGCTTACGAAACATTTTCTGATCACCCTTTTAGACATATATGTATAAATATACTTTTAGATCACCCTTCGCAAAGTTTGTTAACGTCAATACATCAATTTAAAATTTGATTGATAGTTATTATTATGAACAACACGTTTGATAAAAAAAATAAACATTAATGCATGAGAAACCTTTATTTTCTTAAATAAATATGACATGACCGTGATGGCTGCAAAACACATAATATGATTGTATACATGTATAGGTGAGAGCTCTGACTATTAATTTGTAAACTTTGCCCTTTTTGAGCATCTCAAACAATCCTCCAATTTCTCCTTATCAGCCTGTTGGCTTCCACCGTCCCTCGAGTCTTTTAGCGCACTCCGTTGGAAACCACTGATCTAATAATATAGGTAATATAGTATTTTTATAAACCGCTTAGTATTGCGTGTTATTCTGTGTTTGTAATGAGATTTGTAATACCTTTTATAATATTATAAAGGTGTTTGACATCTAGTAAATAGTAGATAGACCGCCTCGAGTGTAGAAAGCTGTTTTACCTGACGGATTCATCTCGCGCCAAGAAACCCGAAGCCCCAATCAATATTGGCATTGGAAAGTCATTGCCAGCCATACGTCTTCTTTCTCTCCGGCGACCGGTTTCGATTCTCATTTCAATACCAATAATATTTATTGACATGCCCATATTTGGTCAACTCCGCCGACTGTTTAGTTTAGTGTTTATTTGTCAGTTCTTAAATTTTCGTTTTGTTTCGATCGGTTCGATGCGTGTGATATTTGCTGTGACGTTTTGTTTGATCAATGATATGATATAGGCACCCTTCGCAATGCAGGTGGAACTTACACATTGTCGGAGGATAACAATGTCTTCGATATTATGGGCTCGGTCATAAATGTAGGTAGATATAGAGACAGTCAGCTATAACTTGAGGCGCGGTCCTGTGTCACAATTAAATAATTTGAAAGTATATACATACTTATTTTCTTTTTAATACTACAGTAGGCCATTAGGTCCTTTGATAGAAGATTCATAATAGAAATGCAACAATCACTTACACTGGTTTGAGAAAACCACATATATGTATTGTGACCTCGCCGGGATCGATCCCGGAGCCCCCGGATGAAATGCCAGCGCGTTACGCACTGGGCTACGAGGGCAATTTGTCGATGTATTTGTTCTCCAAACCGCGTCACTTCAAGTTTATTCTCAATCTTTCAATTTAAAGATTTTAGGTTGAAGGGATTGCAGCCAATCGAGTTGGCGTTTATTTGGTAGCTATTTATGTACTTCCTTCTTACAATAATCCAACAGTTTCTTACATTGAATTAAATGCTGCGTGATTTTTTCAAAATTTCTATACAAAGCTATTACGGTTCATTCGCCGTTTTCAAGTAATTTGAATGTGTTTTCACTAGAAATCACTGCATCTACAAAAAATAACACCCAGGTTCAGTGAATCCCAAACTTTTTTGTTTGGCGCAGCCCTTTAGACTCTTAGATGCTTTAAATCTAGAGCCCTTACTTGGCTGATGCATAATATTACGTATATTTTATTATTTCCCTATGACTGTTTTAAACTGATTCATGCAAGGAAAATTTAAATAAAATCTGATGCACATACCGCACCATGTTGGCGCGGCAGGCGAAATATTTGCTATCTCGACGGTATCTACTTTCATTCTCGTGGAACCGACATGGGTTCTGTGACGATAAACTAGTGCGTATGCAACTATCATAATTTAAACATAAATGCGTAAGTAATAGGTCATCGAAATATATTATAATATAAGTACCGATACACAATTGTAAAAAAATATTGATATTAGTAGCTAAATATCTCAGTTTGAATAGATATTAGACTACTATTTCTAACGCCCACGGTGGCCGCGCGGCATAAGCGTTGGACTACAAAGCCGTGGGTCCCAGGTTCGAATCCTGGGTCTGGCAAGTACAAAAATTGTTTTTCAATTTGTGTGTGTCAGGGTATGGACCTAATAGGTTGAGCAAGTGGCTGACATCCATTTCTCGTAAAAAACAAAATCTGTCAACACAAACCTCCACTCTGTGGAGGCCCATATGATCCTATCAGGATCGGACATGGTCGGGGAAAAAAAAAAAAAAAAAAAAAAAAATTCTAACGTGGTTACCGTTTAGTCGGTGGATAACAAAATATGTTATAATATTATGATGTATTTTTATTTACATATTTAGTATTTTGAAAATAAGTTTTGATATTATGATACCGGTTACAAAATAATAATTATTTGAGAATGTTATGGTATGGATACTGCGGTTGGTGATCGTGATCGCCACAATTGACTCATGTTGGGATAGATGTGGTTTTCGTTTTAAAACTAACAAATTTGATTACACACTGTACCTATACGACATACGTTGTTGACCCGAGCATTCGTATGGTTTCGGATTACTATAATATATTATAATTTGATAAATAGGTATTGGTTGAAGCTTGTCGACATACAAAAATGTTTGTGGTTTTCATATCGGATGACGTTGTTGCGATATATAACTAAAAAAATGTATAATTTAAATGTAAGCTGGGTAAAACACCAATATGTTTCGATCGAATCAGAAGTGCGAAACCTGGCTTTGAAGCCAGATTTGATTCATGGCTTTATAATGTTCAGCCCATAAAACACAACGACGTAAATATTGTAAATAATATATTTTTTAACACATCACTCAGGTGTTATTATAACTTATAGCCACACCCAGAAGGCCACCCATTACTTATTTTTGTGCACTCTGGCGGTAGGGACTAACGAAGTTATTAAAAATGTATTTTAAAATATGCATTAAGTATACATATTACAACTGTAGTTTAAAAGGTCATTTATAAGACTAATAGCTCGCGACACAAAACATATAATATGTAATATAGTGAGTTTGAATCATGGGCTCAAGTTTACCCAGTGTTTTTATCATACACCTGAGAATCATACATACATTTTGCAAAGAATTTTCGAAATTTAACCTCAAAAACAATGCAAAAATGTTACTAAAGATGAACAAAAACAAATCCATCATATTTCTTAAACTATTCAGAAAATATTAAGCAAATCAGACATTTATATAAAATCAACAGCAGTCTTCATAGTATTTTAGTTATGAACAATTCAAAGTTTAGGGTATATTATATTATATAGGATCACTTTGTAAACATAAGTTGTTAACGAAAGGCGAAAGAAATAGCTGTCTTGTGAGAAAGAAATACATCTTATTAGCATTATGATGGGCCAGCAATAATTTTCATATTTGAGCAATGCAGTGCCGGCAACGAAATACTGCTGCATTTTTGAGGGCAATAAACACAAAACAGTGCAACGACCGCCTTATTCCAAATAAGCTAATCTTCTTCGCTTCTGAGCCGCATTCCGGGCGCCTGCCTATCTGTTCCCGCCGTTCGGTGTAATAAAATGTATGCGACGGCAACCTCCAGACGCAGACGGTCGCCCATGTATGGAAGGATATCTCCGCCCCCGCCCACGCGCCGGCACTGGTGGGCGGAAAATCATTCAATACCCTCCCGTGAATTATTATTATGCCGCCAGTGCAAAGAAAATTACTCTTTGTAGCGGTGCGATCGGCCGATCAAACAAGGGTTGAATATTATATTATTATTGTTTCTAGTCAATATAACTATTACGTCGACCCCCCCCCGTTTTCTAGTTGATAAAGGCGTATATCAGAGTTTCTCAAACTTTTTCAGACTACCGGCTTTTCGTTACCTATTTAATGAGTTTAATGTCTTAACTTCCACGGTTGTTTGTTATCGTAATGGATTTTTGGGTTGTCACCGCTTGCTCTCCCTCTTTCTTTCCTCGACGTTTCGTGCTCGTTGTAGAGGTTTTTTTCAAGAGAATTCTCTATAGATAATGGCCCGTGCAATGAGTCCAAAACGTGGAGGAAAGAAGGTCGGTTAAAATGTGGTGATAACCCAAAAGTCAACTATTGTATTAGCACCCGCTATAAAGTGGCTAAAAAATGATGCATTGAAAATTAAATTTAAAAATTAAAAGTACCTACCTATTTAAAATGCGACGTTTTTCTTGTGCGAGCGGACGTATTACCACTTAAAACGTTACATATTGGTGAAAAACCATTTTAAATGCGACTTTTGTTCATATACAGCTGAGTGGTAAACCCTTTTTTCCATTGGCTTCCAATGATTTACCCAATTAAAGCCCATATAGTGACATATTGACATTATATGTGTGTTTTTTTACGTGCATGACTTAAAACAACGATTTATATAGATGAAAACTATTAGGTAGGTACATATTTGTATTTTTTCCCATATGATAAGCCTGGCGCCCCTCCGCTTTGGGAATCATTGGTAGATTGATGTCCTGCAGTTTTCTACGTTCAAATTACAGCCAAATTAATGTAGATTTTTAATCATGACTCGTGGAATTGTCATCTCTTGAAACATGCGTGTTGTACCAATTACCAATCCTTATGCGGTTACTGTTGCAGTTAGTAGGTAGGTACCTAGTTATAATGCTCCGTCTGATAGATAGATACAATAGGTATAAATCGAAGACATTTTTTATCGGCACAACTAAATTTCAATACATTTATGTGACTATAACCAATGTGTATGTTATTATATTATTATTTTTCACACAACAATGCAATATTATTTTATTGTATTCATTATATGTATCCAATTTTAGTTTTGGTGTGTTAATAAACATGGTTGGGTAACCTACTGCTATAATAGTACGTAATATGGATGATTAGTATGATAACCTAGAAGGTTATGGTTTTTTGCAGCAATTGTCTTAATTCAGTTGAGAATAGTCATAGTACGTATTGCAAAATGGGATTATTCTTTTCCACGCTCTTCTGATCACATCGGAAAGTGTGCTATGCTACGGCATTATGTCGTATGTACATTATAAACTAGTTATTTTTCGACTTATCGGTTTTTTGTCGGTTCACTTCACATACTTCAAAAGTGGTAGTGTCTCATACATTACAGTTACACAATAATATTATTAGGCTAAGAATTAACTTTGTACGATACGTGAGTCGAAACTTGGAGGAAATCGTCTAGTTAAGTGTCAAAATTGTTGCCGGATTAAACCCCGTTATTTAACCGACAATTCTGCGTTTTAACGAATTAAGAAAAATACTATGTAGGTAGGTACCACAGAACCTAATATTTTTTCCGACCATGTCCGATCCTAATAGGATCATATGGGGGCCTCCACAATATGGAGGTTTGTTTTAACGGATTTTGTTTATACGAGAAATGGATGTCAGCCACTTGCTCAACCTATTAGGTCCATACTCTGACTCTTACACAATTTGAAAAACAATATGTGTACTTGCCAGACCCAGGATTAGAACCTGGGACCCACGACGCTATTGGCCAACGCTTAAGCTGCGCGGCCGTCGTGGGTTAGGCTATAATATACCAATACAGTAAATTTTGACGCAGGGTTTTGAATGTGTGAGTGTCATACGAAAATGAAGCACGCATTGTAGACGTGCAAATAGTGTTTGTAATACATCAATATTAAATAAGCGTCAATACATACCCGAGATCAGTGGTCAGTATTCGACGTATGACGTATTCTTGACACGTGTTTAAATTTATCCCGTTTCTTCCTTACTCAAGATCAGTTGCCTGTTTCTCCTTACCCGTTAGGTATTTCAGTTCCCATTATTTCTGAGTTCCCTGGTAGGTACGCAATGGAATATAATTACGACCCTAAAACATGTTTTATATTGTGAACTGTCAATTGTTTTGAAATGTTAGTTGATCTGTTACTGTGAAAGTAGTAGTAGTTTAAATTCAGCGAACCTTCAGAAAATTCATATTGCGGTAAGTGGTGGACAAGCCGCGAAGTGGGCGCGGGTAGTTGAAAATCGATGCTGGAAGCGTTAACGTAATTTGTATTTTAACTCTATTCCGAGTATTTTTAGATAGCGCGGCATAGCCTTATCAATAAAAACGAGCGTTTGATTTCTTTTACGAATACTAGGCGCATGCACTGGCAAGGCATGTAAATTTATAGATACAGATTTTCATCGAAACATATATACAATTTAACGTTAGTCATGAAATACATTTTAGTGTGTAATCTGAATCTGGGAATTTAACTTCTCATTGTTTCAGTTCAACATAAATTTCACAAATTTGTCTTGTCTGTTCTCTATATTAGAATATTGTTAACTTATGTCGGGCTTATTCTCTTTCATTATTGGAAATAGTGGAAGTAGGAATCTTATTATCTCGATTTTTTTACGTATTTCACTCAACATCGCACCTTCAGTCCAACGCATATCGCCATGTCAGATCTGCAGCGAGTAGGTCGTTATTGTAGCAACGCTGCAGAGTGAGGCAGAGGGATGTCGGCATCCGTGCTGTTGTGTCATAAGGAGGCGAACTGTCGTACAATGACTGAATTCATCAACTATTAAGACGTTATCAACCTATCTTTCTCACATTCTATATTGTTGTGCAAAAAATAATGTGTGTGGAACTATTTAAGTAGAATTTATATACCGGCTTATATTATATATGGAAACATATATAATTCATACCCCCCAAATGTGCTATGTATTGCTTTTAGTTGTAAATGTAAATTATATTCAACCCCATATCACATTCATACGTATTATTTTTTCAGTCACGTCTCACGTCCAACGTTCTAAAGGTTTATGGACTAAATTTTCCTTTTCAAACATTCTGATATATCTTGAAGTAAACCAACCTCGGAAAATGAATCGCTTTTTGGGCATTGTAACTTACAGATTTTATGTCTGTGTAATCTGGATGTGTATGGTAGCGCTTTCAGTGTTGCCAACTCTCATTCACAAAAATATGCCAGATTGGGTAAGAAAATAAGCTCGGATGGTTGAATAAAATGCTAGATTTTTCAAGAGTCTACCTACCTACAAACTGTCATTTCAAAAAAATATGTCAATATTATAAACATCGGTTTTAGAAGAATAATGATCAAAAAGAATTTAGTATTTTACAACTAATAGAACGTCATAATTTTTTTATATGTACCTACATATGTGTATTATATATGTCGTGATACTGGTGATCAGATTTTATCTGTCTGCAACTCAGCGCAAGATACATACATACTCTATATATGCGTGCGTATTGAACACACTGAACGCATTGAGCGCAGCGACAAAAATATTGACAGGTGACGCTGCCATATTGCATATTGATTTTCGAGCAAATCTGGTGTAATTTATTATGTGATGTTTTAAGCTGTTTGCGGTGACGCAAAACGCTAGATTTAACGCCATACGCCAGATGGAAATGTTGCTAGCTACTACCTATTCAAAAATGCTAGATCTGGCAAGAAAAAGTTGGCGACGTTGGACTCGCTCAAGTTTATGTCTAATCTGTTTCAATTAATCAAATATTTCTGATAACAGGTGTCATTTTTAAATGTAAATCGCCTCTGACGAAAAAATCAGTGACTCATGATTTTTGCGTTGACGATTTTTATCGTGGGATACGCTCATTTACAGCTTCCGTTTGTCTAATTCCGATTCAAATTGATGATTGACTATGAACTCCTTGTACGTATAAAATTTATTTGATGACCTCAAGAAATGATTACCAATTTAGTACGCGACTGATTGTTTTTGTCTTTGATGGACTACCGAGGTGGTCAGTCATATTATTCAGTTAAATTAATTCTTCGGTGGGTCCATTAAAATGTTTGCCGCGCCTGGATTTTGTATAATGTTACGTTCTATGCAAAAATTTATTTTATTTGCTGCTTTCAAATATTTTTTTTTTAGTTTCTCGAATTTGGGAGATTTGACTTCATGATTTCTCGAGACGAAAAATCTCGATCACGACGTCTACCCACTCACCACGCAACACCAGTATACAATAATATAATATTTTTTATGGTAGTATAATTTGACATTATGTATTGATTTTATGACTTTGTGACAAGTCTTATTTTAGGGGTGTCTCGTTCCCTAAATGGTGTTATTAGTTTAATGCCATTTTTTTAAAAAAAATTTCCATCTTACGTAGTTATCAAAATTAATATTGTGTTATGGTTATGATACATCTCATTTTAGTTTTGGAATAAATTAAACCGTTGTCGAACAAACTTGAAGCAACTCGATGCAAAATGATAAACTAGTAATAACTCTTTTAGAGAGTGCCTCCACCCAGAATCTCAAAAACGTCACGCTGGCGAATTTAATTGACACCTTTTGGTGACTCTCAAACGCATTGGCGTGCAAATTTTCGTGATCGCTGAAGGTACTTTACTAGGGAGTAAATTAATAATTATATTATGTAATGCGTCTGTAACTGAAAATTATATCTTATAGACAGAATGATTTTAGTTCACTTTTAAGTTCGCAAAATAACTATGGTTTTTCGCGAATGCGCCCGATTCAAAACGCTCTCCAATCTGTATCATATTTATCTGTTTTTTTGTGGACTTCCTTAGTGTTTTTTTTTATAGATTGGTAGCGTGGTAAAATTCGATGCGGGTCCACAGATATGCACGTTGAACCGCTCACACGTCGGTATTTCGAGAACGCAAGTATAATGTTTGTTATTGCCGCAGTGTACAGGTATATACGCGGCATATCTGACATTATGGTGTACCTATATGCAATGAAGTTTGAAACACATATGAACTCTCCCGTACAAAATCTTAACACTAAGGTGGACACGTTATATAAAACAATTCAAAGACATTAAATTTGACAATAATCTGTAAACACAATCATCATTATTGCAATGTAGGTAGAGTTATTTGTTAACGACATGCTACATCTATGTTTACAATAAACATCTGGCAGTGCAGCAGTAGATAGGTTAGCAGCACATGGTAATAATGATGTATCACAGTGAACGCAGATTTAGAAATTAACCCTTATTGCAATGTATATAGAGTTCACTTTTCCAAACACAGTCATCTGCATTCATCTGTCTACGGAAGAATTGAATTTGTATGACCGGGCTCGCGGAGACACCGACTTTGTTATGGTGTGGTGTTTACAAGAGGCTTTTTATTTTTTCGCTTATTCATGCGTTATATTGTATTCATTCAATACGTCAATGCGTACCTATATGTATTTTGGAAAATGTCACAATCGTACTATTTTTACCCTTCTGCCGGTACGTCTTTGCCCCTGTGATCATCTCGTCTGTGACTTTTTAATGACTGCTCGAAAGAATCCCTCACAAGATTAATGCAAAATCTCGATTAAGAAAATGCACAATGTATGCAACAATTCCATATGTCTATGCTGTGCACTGACTGTGTAAGTAAATATTGCTAATTGGAATTCGTACACGCGTCCTGTCGCAAACGCAAGCGTGCCGTCAAGTAATTGTATTGTTGTTTATTTGTTTGCCTTTTTCGTCTTCAACTTCGCCTGATAATCGAAATCCAATGACGGTGAAAAAAATCTTATCTATTATGTTGAGACAGTGTTAAGCAACATTTATTCTCACGAGAGCCAAATTAAATACCATAAACCAACAATACTGTATCGTAGATTCGATTTCGCATAATTATTATCCAAACAGGATATTTTTATTATGATATATTTAATTATAAAAAAAATCATTGCTCAGTGAATTATTCGTGGGCCACATGCATTGCTTGTCACTGCTGGACCCTAAACTTAATATTATGAAAGTGAAGCTAAAAAAGTTATCTGGGATAGATGATTAAATTAGCTATTCTCTCGCGTCTGTTAAAAGTCGCAAGCATTTTAATCTTTCATCTTATATTCACTGTCAATTCCATACATTGTTATACATTGCCAAGTTAAACTGTGATTCTTTAATTTTTAATGATTGAAGTAGGTATATGCTGTATTGATTACGACATATATCATAACCAAATGTGGTCGACTATATAATATGTAATAAGAACAATATAATACATAATTATTGCTTGGGTTAGGTGACATACCGTCGTCAGAATACACCACGTCATAATACGATATTATTTAGATTAGCAATCACAGAAAATCGGGTATGTTGTACGTACATAATAACGAAACAGGCGCGCACGCAGAAAAAATAGCTTACGGGGGGGGGGGTCCAATTCGAAAATATATAATAATTTGTTTTTGATTTTTGAAGGCGGCGGGAAGGGTGGGGGGGGGGGGGTTGTTAACAAATCCTAACTGGACCACTGACTTCCGCAATTACCCCGCCTACTACTTATATCTTCTCGTCGTTTCTACCGCGGCCTCCCGCACTTTTATTAGCTTTGAACACCTGGACTGCAGCTATAACTACAGGTGCTCTCCTATGACTTATTGTGACCTGTCGCATCCACAAGTGGCTATCGAGTGAGAATTATTAGTATCAGTAGTCTGCAATGTTTTGTCTTTTAGTTAGACATTCCGCTTCAGAATATAAAAGAAAACAATATAAGGTTTCACTTATTCATGAGTTCCACTGCGTCTTGTAGAATGCCAAGAGGGGAAGGGCAAACCTGTTGAGAAGGCTATTTGACAGCCAAATTATTTGGGTCCAAGAAGAATATAATAAGTCATATTCCATTCCGCTAAAAATTATATTATGTATTTTTTTCGTTCCTGAAGGGTGCCTGTAACGAAACATTAATATTTGTTTTTTCTGATAATATGTAGTTCGAAGTCTGATCAAAGTTTTTTTATACCTAGTGATATTACTCATAGATATATTTTTATCGACGTTTTCAACATTATATCTTTGATGTAGGTAGATGATAATATTTATAATTTTGCAACTGATGCATCATTGATTCATTTTCTTTGGATAAAGATTTGTATGCTTGACATTTTATCGCAATGTAGGAAGGAGTCGTATCTCGGTTAATATAATTACTTATTAATAACACGTCTTCTCACGATGTACCTACCTATTCATGCTTGTCACGTTTGATAATGATATCAATGTTATCAACGGCGTAATATTTTGATACATAATTCTAATAATAGTGACTGAATCTGTGAAATAACGTCCATTATTTTCAGAGAATTTATTATACAATGTTTAAAAAGAATTCGAATCTTGTAGTGGTTGGTATAGGACTATAGGTAACAGTTGAGAATCACACTGCAACTCGATCAATAAGAACGACATAGTGATTGTATTTCACCATCGTAGTTAAGTTAAGATTATACGTGAACAATTATAATAGGATCTCAGAATATGACCTATACAATAATTCACCAATTTCGCGATGTACATTACCTTTGATACGAGAGGATGCGTATCATCCTACATTGGTTTTTTTTACACGTAGGTACATATTTCATGCGATTCGCCCGCTGTGAACATAAGCTTGTTGTTGCGGGTGGGGGGGGGGGGGGGGGGGCGTTTGATGGTGGAAATTTCAAGCTGCTTTACTCTTTAATGAGTGAAGTGGATCGGAATGAGTTGCTAATAACATGCTTATTCTTTAACACGTGTTTAAGTTCCATATCACTCAAGAGTAAAGTTGTGGGTACCTACCTTACAACTACCCCCCAAAGATAACCAATTTCCCTCATTGTTGTATTCCCTGGGTTATTCTCTTCGGAAATCGGGAAATTCATCGATAAAGAAATATATATTTTATAATGCACTAAGCGTATTTAGTATTACAAAAGGATACTATAAATTATATTGAATTCTACGTTCTGCAGGGCGTTTTTTTAAGTCAATTGTAACACCATTATCAAGACTTGATAACTTCAATGGTTACAACTGAAATAGCCATCGACTTTAAAACACCTGTAGAATTTAATATAATTTATTTTATATTATAATTCTGGACAATGGAATTCTACCAAGTAAATGTTGACCCAATTGATAATTATTTATACTTAGTATTTTAAATTATGCTCTATAACTACTTACTTCTTTTGTTTATGTGTTGCGTAAAAATCAAACATAATTAAAATTTCTTCTGCTTACATAGTTTAACAATGATTAGTAGCAGAATTTTGTTTCGCACAGCCTCACTGGCCGCCATTATTATACGTCTATGTCTGTTATTTTAATTGCAATAGTAACGTAGCGCGTACTTATTTATCTAAGTATGTATCTAATAGTAGAAAAAAACGTCGCAGTCCTTGATTGCATTTACGGCTCAACCATGGCCTCGTTTGGACGGGCCAACAGTACGATTGCCGCAGTTCAACTAAGAATAATTTATTCTTATCTGCATAAAACTGTTTCCCGTTTTAATATAATAATACAAGTTATTTGCAGTCAATTAATTTCAAAAGCTGTTAACATAATTATTGTAGATCCACGATAAGCGACCGACACGTGTTTGAGTTCCGCAAAAAAATGTTTGCAAAGCCATCAACAGTAACGAATATGCAAATGAAAAAGTGGATATTTTATTCAAGTTATTTGTTTAACTCTTTCTTATTTAGGTGCCTATATTTATTACACCGTAATTTATAGTAGGTAATGAAGTCAAACATTTTTCCAATAACTTTTCCATGTTCGATTTCAAGTAGCATTGATTAATTTATTTATATTTATTTAACTTGTATGAATAGATTTAAACCGTGAGTCGTGACGTGTTGTGACATTGATAATGTACAATCGAAATGATTTTTTGCGCCTGAATCATTTTCGTTTCGTATGCGTAGGGTTGGTTTGAAATATGAAATTGGTACATTGTAAAGTACGTTGCTCATATTCTAAAAATAAATAAATACGAATAATAAAGACAGCATCATTGTTAACTTCTTGGTTTCACTCCAGCTTAGATACTATAATGCTACAATCCATAAAAGTGCGATATATTATCATCCGATGAGCAAATATTGTAGAGAATTATACCCCGTTTACAGGTGCATGGATTTACTGTTCACAGTAAGAAAATGTATGGGTAAACAAACATGTATTTTCCTGCAGTTGGCAAGATTGCGTGCATGAATCAAACGAGTTTGGAAGCTTCTGTATTTTAACGCGCAAGTAAAATCTGCGCCTGTGCAGTAGAATGATAATGGCGAACCTGCCGGTAAAAAAACGAACCACTCATTTTGAGATTAATCGATTTTCAATATGTCCTGTCAAATAGTACTATAATATCACAACATCGCGCCTCGCTTACTCTTGAAAAATGAGATTAGAGAGACAGTCGGCACTTTTACGTGTAAACAGTTATTGTCATGATAGTTTAAAATAAAATAAGCACGATTGCCGACAGTAGTTCCATGCACGTGTACAGGCGCTATTAGGTTAAATCGGGTCGGGACAGAAACGCCCAGAAAATTCGGATCAGGAAACACTATAAGTCTGTTATGTGATTCGGATCCATGGAAAGCGTTACTTGCGAACATTGAACCTTTCCTACGTCAGAAAATAACAGATAAGTCAATCTTGGCAAATTCATGGTTTCGTAGTGATTTGCGGAACCAACATAAAATTTTATTTGTATTCTTAAAACTGACACAGGTAGAGTAGACGTGTTATAACATTGCACTTTTTTCACTTTTACTGACGCCTTCCATAAAAACTAAAATAACTTCCATAAAATTAGATCAAATAATATTCGCTTGTATTAATATATTATGTAGTAATAAGAAAATGAATAGCTAATAGGTATACCTATGTAAAAAAATATTATTTAGAATATACATTTTCATTTTCATTCTAGAGCCGGGAGTTCAAAGTTATGAAGTAGCAACTCTAGATCCTTGGTAAAAGCAGTCAGAAATCTCAGATTCGCATTTCAAAAATGATAATCAATTTGTTTATTGGCATTTTTTTGTATAATTGAATAGCCGAATTTTCTTATTGTTTATTTCAGATTTTTTAGACACTCGAGTGGGTGGATTTATAAAATCTACTTCGGTAGATGTAAATGCCTGGTAAACGAATCGATTATGTACATACTTATTATCCATATACGACAGTATAAGAATCTTGTATTGCTTGCATGATTAATGTTTCTTATGGAATTCTTTTATCCACGTCCGCTGTACATACACGTATGACTTGCGATAGTGAAGCACTCGCTCGTCGAAGTGGCCAGGCCAGTAGCGTGGGTCGGCCATCTGGAGGGCGACCTTCGAGCGCCTAATAAGCCGCTGAATAACTTCTTTTGTGGCCAGCCTAGTTCTGTTTTTCTATCTAATCGTATTTTTTTCTCCATACCATCTCTCTGCGCTCCGGTCATGCCGTGTACATTTCCAGCGTACCTCCTCACATCGTAATGTTTTTGTAACACTTGGTACATACCTAGTCTCCCGCGGTGTTATTATGTTCATGCTTAGATTGTTGATGTATGCCTTCACTTAATCGGATTAACCATTACAGTAATCGTGATCTACGATTGGTAACATTTTCAGATGTGTAATAATTAATAAGTAAGTAGATAGTGGAGAATATTATATTTTTCCCCGTGTTGGAGGTCGCCCATACAAAAATATTATCAATAAACATAATAAGTACCTAAATCAAATACTTTATCTAAGTATGTTGGCATTGCATTGTATATAATTGCAACCGTTAATTATATCGTCGTTGTTTTGTAAAAATGGCGAATTAACCAAAATGCTATTTTACAGGAGGGTTTTTAACTTTTGGACATTTATTTATTAATTACCTGTGGATGATAATAAATGTTTATAATAAAGCTTAGAAAGAATACTGTCCTTATAATCATTATAATACTATGTTTTAAAAGGCGTACTATGTCACATTCGTTTTGTATTAGTAACACTAATTGGTTATTCGCCCTTACGATTATCGTTTTTAAGTACTTCCTGTGGAGATACAAATTCGCCGTTTTTACACAACAAAGACAGTGAGGTACGAGGGTGGGTCAATAATTCCTTAGAAAAAAGCATTAAAACAGTTTTTTTTTGTATTTTTTTTTTATTTCTCAACATAATCTCCTTGGAGCTCAATACACTTGGTTAGACGTTTCTCAATTTTTTTTAAACCGTCAGAAAAATAAGTTTTTGGAAGGTCCTCAAAATAAGCATTTGTCCGATCGATGACTTCTTCATTTGAAAAAAAACGTTGTCCACTTAGCCATTTTTTTAAGTTTGGGAAAAGGAAAAAGTCACTGGGGGCTAAATCTGGCGAATACGGTGGGTGGTCGACCAATTCGAACTTCAATTCTTCAATTTTAGCCATTGATCGTAAACATGTGTGAACACGGGCATTGTCCTGATAAAAGAGGATTTTTTTCCTGTTTAAATGAGGCCGTTTTTCTTCAATTTTGTTTTTTAGCTGGTCCAATAAAGATGCATAATAATCCCCTGTTATTGTTTTTCCTTTTTCCAAATAGTCAACGAAAATAATTTCACGTGCATCCCAAAATACAGTAGCCATAACCTTACCAGCTGATTTCACGGTTTTCGCCTTCTTTGGACATGGTTTGCCTTCGCAATCCACTGCTTTGACTGTTCTTTCGTCTCGGGAGTATAGTGGTGTATCCATGTTTCATCTACAGTCACAAAGCGACGAAAAAATTCATCCGGATTGCGTTGCATGAGCGACAACAGGGCTTTAGAGGCCACCACCCTATTGCGTTTATTGTCGACTGTGAGCAAACGCGGCACCCATCTTGCAGAAATATTTTTCATGCCCAATTTGTCATGTAAAATAGAAATGACGCTACCTTTTGAGATCCCTGTAACCTCAATTATCTCACTCAACTTTAATCTTCGGTCACTTAACACCGTATCGTGGATTTTATTGATCATTTCTGGTGTAGTCACCTCTACAGGACGTCCTGAGCGTGGTTCATCCTTTGTTGATGTACGACCACGTTTAAATTCATTTAACCAGTTATAAATAGTTGCAAGTGAAGGAGCAGATATGCCGTGAACTAAATCCAACTCATTTTTTATTTCCTTTGCTGTTAACCCTTTTATATTAAAATGTTTAATAACAGCCCTAAACTCAATTTTCTCCATTTTTGTAAACAAGCAATTTTTTTTTTTAAATGTACGAGAAACACACAACATCCCGACCAATCTGATTGAAACTTCGCAGCATACTGAATCGGTAGTGCCGCTGCATGAAAACAAACCGCTTACAGTACTAGTCGCGCCACCTGTCGGCTTTTCTAAGGACTTATTGACCCACCCTCGTACCTACATAATGTAAATTTCGCCAAAATGTTTGATTCGCCCACCTTAAAAATAAAAAAAAACCGACCGTATTATCGTAATGAACCAGTGGTAGGTAAACAATTTTGTTATTCATATAATATTATGACCAATTATTATATTTTCTAATTTATTGTTCGCGGGCCGCACAATGTACAAGTGTCACGAAAAATATTGTGTGTTAATTAATTCTCTTCTGAGTCTAGAGTCTAGACATAATATTAATATCAATTGAATGTGTACAACAGCTCATACTCAGGTCACTCTCCATCTGCAGTACGTACCTAATTATATTTGCAAGATGGAAATTAGAATCAGCGCTGGTGAGATCGCCGGCACTACATGTTGGCAGTATGCACCTTGAGGTTGAGTTCAGTGTCTGTGGTTGCCACCCTCAGTATATGTCACTAAGGTTTTCATTGTTCCATCTCAAATTTAAAACCTTCACCGTTTATAAGCGCTGCGAAACGAGCTTTAGCTAGATACATATTACAGCGTATACCGTATATTAGTGGCGAAGGGTGGAGGTAGGCTGTTACGATCAGTTATAAATAGTGCTCACTAAACTTTGTCAGTCATGCGTATTTGTTTTCATTGAAATAAGACTACAATTTTACAAATGCTGTTGGTTAGTTTTTAAAATTCAATTAAACCCTGCGAAAATCAAGCCATAATAGATAATAGTCTCAAAAATACTTGTCTAGGTATCTATAAAATGTCTAAAATTATGCAATTAAATCATACATAACATTGGATATATTATAGATAGAATAATATTTTTTTATCTATTATAGTTTGGTTTAGGCAGGGCTTAATGAATTTTAAAAAATACCAACAATATACCTATTGTGTGTGTATTATGGTTTTTTAGCCAGGGTTTAATTTAAATTTTAATTAAAAGTAATAAACCACTATCTGTAAATTATAGACTTAGTTTAATGAAAACAAATACGCATGACTGACAAAGTTTATTGTTCGACCTCCACACTTCGCCACTGCCGTATATCAATCATCACAATACACTTAAATATATAAGTAACGGATGAAGCATTAGTTTGTTTCATTAAAAACCTAGTCGTATGTAATTATTATATTATGATATACTAAAAGGTCACAAATTTTTGATGGATCGGAGGATTTGTGCACTCCATTGTAAACTAACGATGTCTGAAAAATGAATAGTGAAATACCGGGTAAATAACCTCGGCGTGTGTCGAATCGAATCTCAGGTAACTATATTTAGCTTTAGCGTATCCAATGAAATATTGAAAATGTTATTTTATTAAACAGCCGAATTGGCTCTCAAATAAAAACAGTGTAATAGTTTTTTAATTGGTTACAATTAATTTAATTACCGTGAAAGCGGAAGTGGATTCCGTTACTGCGACATTTCATTATTGTTTTCCGTTATGCAAAATGGACAGGCATGTCCGCAAATCGTTGTTTCAATCATCGAAAGTTCCTCGATGATTAGTTCCTCTACGTTAGTTTCACCTGTTATGGATGCTCTGTTGTGATGTGATGATGGTCCGCCTTCACATGTCACGTCATTCACCGCACCTGTCGGAAGATATTCGTAACATTCATCAACCTCGATCGTGTGCGATTCTATAACATTGCCATAGTGCCTCGATGAGTTATGAACACGCTCAAGAAACCGGGGGATCTGTATCTATCTGATAAGGAACACATTTTTACATAGGTATAGTAGGGCTTTGAATTGCCAATAAGGACTGGTAGATTTATCACTCCTAATACTGATACTGCCTTGAATGTCTTAATTAGGAGACTAATTTATGTTGCATTATAATATTTCCGTTTTCCGCCTTTTATTGATGACGCTGCAATAAGTAGTTCCCGCTATCTATTTTCAGTGACACGCAAAAAAATGCTGGGCTTCGACCAAGGAAATAAAAACCTTCCAACTTCTTTGGTTTTAAATATTAAAAAATTAAAGCTGCAATCGTACCTACGTTTTTAAAAATCAAATAATAATAATGCAGTTTATTTAACGCATTTTATTTAACGAATAATTCACAAGGTTTAAGAATGTAATATTCTTTTTATCGTAATAGGTTCTTGGGTTTTCACCGCGTGTACTTCTTCCTTCTTACCTCGACGTTTCGGGCTCGTTGTTATCCATTATCAAGACATGACATTGTCTTGATAATGGCCTCTGCAACGAGCCCGAAACGTCGAGGTAAGAAGGAAGAAGTACACGCGGTGGAAACCCAAGAACCTATTGCGATAAAAAAACAACCGCAAAAGTCTCAAACATTATATTATAAGATTCTTTTATTGAACATACATAATTTAAAAACACCTCAGCGAAATATAATATAACCACTAGAAAAAATCTTTTTGAAAAATTACGACGCTCAGCTGGATTCAAACCTGCGCCTATAGTAATAATACTATTATAAAACAATTTTATAACTATTTTGACTTCTGATTTACTTAGAAAGTAGATCGGTGTTAGGTACATAATTTAATGAAGTTTGTCGGTACTATTTACACTAAAATTATAACTAGTCCGTCAGATTTGTACGACGTCTAGTACAGCGGTCGGACGTTTACTTCGTATCAAATATTTTAACCCGTTTTTTTTATTGTAATTTATTATACTAATGTAATACTTACAATAACACAACTTGAAAAAGAAAGCACTCCAATGAATATTTTTTCGACATAAATAACGATAAGCACCCACAATCAATTTAGTTTAGGTAGGTAGTGAAGAATCGTAATAATATCATGCAATTTTACAGTCGTATATTTTTCGCCGCCTGGGTTTTACGGATCATCTAGTGCTAGTCCTACTGACATGATGTTCTAGTATTTAAACCTTTTCAAAATTTGGAAAATCTATACATATATTATTGATTATTATTTTGTTTGTACAAAAAAAAACGTTTGTTTGACATTTTTACTGCAACAAGTGGACAATGGTGAGTAACTATTGTATTTTTATTGCCAATTCTCATTGTTTAAAACAAACTTAAATCGAGGTTTACCACGATAAAGTTAACTTCTAGTTCAATCAATAAATGCTTACAATGATTATTGTTGAGCCGTTGACTGAAATCTTATTGAATATTCAAGCTTTCGTGCCAATTTATTATTTTTGCCATGCAAGAGGATTTATTTGTAGGACTTGGTTATTAGTTCCATCAATCAAAGACTTCGATAGTAAATTCACGCCTGCTTATTCATAACGCCACACTCCCAGCCCATCACTTTGATACAGCGAGTATGTCAATCATTTAAGATAACATTTTCTTAGTTTCCACCGTAATTTCCTTGGAAATTTTCTTTACGTATTAACTTTATAGTGGAACGATTTCCTCGTCTGTGTCGAGTACGCTATTCGTTCTCTCAATGTCTCGCTTTGATTTATTGTTTATTTGAATCGTTTTGGCGCAAGTAATTCGGATATTTTCGAAAATAAGTTATTCTTTAAGGCTGTTATGTTTGTATCGATTCTCTTCTTTATTTTATTCGAAATTCAAATGTTTTCATTATTGCTTATGCATGTGATTATTTAAAAAAAAAGTACCCTTAATTATTAATACTAATATTAATATAATAATATATCGAAGAATTTCTTATTTCTCTTTCTTTTGGACAATGATTGAAACATTCCTAACTATTGGTTCACTGAAGTCGTGGACGTCATTCTCTGGTGCAAGTCTGCTAAATAAATAAATGACTGGTGCAATATAAATACACAAGGCTTCGTCACACTATTGAAGGGAATGTAACACTTTCAAATCGTGCTAAACTTAAATTATCGATGTAATTTACGTCACCCTAGGTAAACATAGTATCTACGTACCTTTGTATTCGTCTGTAAACGAATCCTACCATGTTAAGATAGTTAAAATATATATTTTTGATGTATTTTTAAATTACACAAATAATAGATGTGTTCTTTTTTATTCACTGTTGGCGGTTATTTAAAAAAGTAAAAGCCGCTAGTATTCCGTTGACCTTGTGAACGTAACTAATTTTAAAATTTTATTTTTTTATTTAATGACAGAATTCGTGGTTTTCCGTGTTACCGTGTATTCTGTGTCATTAGTAAATTAAAATAGATAATGGAATCTTTAAATGGCATTGATCTTATCAATTCTAATTTTATTCTTTATTTGGGTTTTGTAAGCTATTATTAATAATTTAAGAGTATATTTAATATTTTTCTAATACAGCTGCTAATTAGATTGAATTTATCATCAACGTCTATTAATTTGATCATGGTTTTCAAATTTAAATTACCTTTTCATACATCATGTTTTGAAAGTTTTCATTTAAAGGCTGAATTTTGAAATCTTTAGAAAATTTAAATAATTCGAGTTTGTGAAAAGATTTTCCTTGTGAGTAAATACGAATTAGTTCAGGCATTGTTCTTTCAATTCGTATTGTTTGGATTTTTAAAACATACCTTGAATGTTTTATGATCTTTGCTTTGATTTGTGATCAAACTGATCATGATCATTTATGGTCGTGTTTAATTAGAGTTGATCGGTGTTTGTAATTATTTATGGCAAATTGTATTTGCTAGCATTGAGTAAATTGATTTAATATAATTGCTGACTTTTTCTAGATATTGATGATAAAACTTTTTAGTTTAGTTTGCAATATAAACTTTCAATTATTCACTATCTATTGGCTCAATCAAAATTGACTGTTTTTTTTTACTATACATTTTAACAAATTAATTATCCGCTATTTAAGTGGATATAATATTATTTATTGAATGCATAATTACGATTTTTGTGGGGAAAGCGTTTAAATGTTAGGTGCCATAGTATCAAGCTGGACTTTTCGAATTAAAACGAGTGCTTATGAAATGACATTTCGATTAATAATCTTTGAATACGGCAGTCATTAATAATAAGAAATTTATAAATTTTATTCTGAAAATTAATAGAAAACTGGAGCTTAATGCTTTTTCCGTTTACAATTTTTACTGATTTGCTGCGGAAATTATTTTTATGGGATATAAAAAAACAATAATAGATTAATATCAAATGCATAAATACTTTTTTTTATGAACTTTTCAGTCATAATTAGAATTTTATGTTTTGAAATACTATGGTATGAATTATGAATTGTAAAGTTTCCACACAGATTCTTATCTGTGAAGGTTTTCAGTTTGCATATTTTTTGTTTTTTTTTTTTTGTTTTGCCGCAACTGTAGGTATTTACTTAAAAAAGAATACATTTTTATTTATTTGGAAAATCTATAAAAATAACTGAGTACCTAGTCAAAAACTCTAAAAATGTAATGCTTTCTCTGAATAGCTAAAGTATATCAACAGTCTTACAGGCGATTCGATTGGGTTTGTACTTATTACGTGTAACGGTTGACAACATTTCTAATTGGAATCGTCTGCAGTAGTCTTATGATAATCTTTTTCTTCGGGTTAGGTCTTACTGGTTATCATTCTAGAAGTTGCCATAGCCAACATTATTTTCTTCAGCTGATAGGATCTCTTTGAAGTTACTTTTTGGTGGGCCTGCATATGCCTTGTTTGAAAACAGGTGTATCATGCTTTGCATTTTGCCACACTTCGAGGCTTGTTCATCAGATATCCTCCATTTTACCATATTTTTTTGAATGCTCCTCAACATAGTTCGCAATCATAATATGCTTTTTATGTTTCGTACTCGAGGTATGCTAAGGAGAGTGGGAGAAAGGAGAGGTTGCTCTGATGACCGATTGACATCTGACATTTTTATCATGGTGGTCCATCATGCTAGATGTCAGTTGATTCATGCAATTTGATAATGATGGTTTGCCACCGCAAGACTCCAATAGCAATAATGTATAATCCTGTATATTTCCACCTATACTAATTATTATGAATTGAAAACTTTGTTATAATATGAATGCAAAACTAATGATGTTGTTTCTCTTCCAGTGTTCAAAGACCCGGCCGCTTTTGATTTTCTTCTCCATTGTGGTGAGGGAGGTGCGAGTTCCGGACGTGACTTCTGCAAAGAAAGTTTGCTGGTGAAATTTGACCCGCTGGTGGGGGGACCGAAGGGTGCGTTGCCTTCTGGGGTGCGGCCAGACCGGACCACACGCCCCGCCACACCGCCCCCAGCTTGTGTCTCGCCCAAGCTGGATGGTGAGTTCTCATCAATGATATAGCTTTATATTTTATTATTCATGAAGGAAACGACACATTCCGCTTAAAATAAAGATTACCTGTCGGTTAACTCTACAGACGCTATTTGATGGGTGAGAAAAGCAGATACAACAGTCATTTAAGCTCTGCAGCCAAAGTCTGTGTTGATGGAGAAAACAATAATTTAACCTAGCCGTGTTTGTGGAATGGAGATATCAGTTTGAACTAGTGGACTGTTATGATGACTTCATCAAATCTGTCTTGATCGTCACACCCTAATGAACCTAGCAGTCAGCTTATTAAAAAATAATTGTGTTTATACAATAAAAATTGTCATTTCGAAAAATTCTACAGCAGAAATCAAACTTATTGAGTTTGTTTCGAATTGAAAATTAACATTGTTTTTCATACACATGTTTATTGTTTATTGCCATGAAAAATTGTTTCATAACCAAGTAAAACAAACTCATCGTCAGCAACTAGTGATTTGATTACTTACTTTTTTGTTTCTGTCTGTGACAAGGAAGCAATATGTATGTCAGTAACCTTCGATATCATATCCTATGAATATGATATCTTTGATTTTCTTGTTAATCTAATATTTATTTCAATTAATAGTAGAAACTAATATTTGCATAGTCATGGGTGGTATAATAATAATATCTAGTATTGATTTTCAACCAACATCTATTCATAATAATAATTATTAGCCAGCAATGTTTACATGATATTTCCATGTAACTGAATACACTTTACTGTGAAGTAGAGCTTAGTATGCTCGGGATTCGATCAGTGGGTTATGTATTTGAATCCTGTTGCCAGCACAAATGTATTTTTGGACTCGGACATACCTTATAAGCTGGTCTCGGAGCTGAAATTGAGAATACCTTTTTTACAATGAGCATAAAGGGAATATACTAGATAGTCATCGATATCAGGCGAGCAGAGACGTCCCGCTCTTCATCAGCTTTGCTGTTTAAATTCTTCCTTAGTCGGTGTAATGAAATATTTTTCTTTTTGCTTATTTCAGAGGATGCAAGTTCTGCTAGCGGTCTAGCGGAGAGTTGCAGCTCAGATTCCAGCCTTTGTACATATAACTCAGAACCAGGAAAGACATTGAGGTAATATAAGCACACTCGGTTTGCTTTAAGCTAGCTTTATTTATTTCCTAATTAGCTAACAATGGCTAATATAAATTAACAATAATACTCTGACTATAACATTAAAATATCATAACTTGGGGTTTTGGAATTCTTGCTAAACATGATTAGATAATATGCAGAAGGTGAATAATGACCCAATAATTACATAATGTTATCTTATCAATCATGTTCTTCTGTACAAATCAAATTTAACTTTCTATTGAATTTAGCGATCAAATAGAAGTTTATCGACTATTATGATAAGGCAATGGAGTCATTTCTATTTTTGTTTATTTTTATTAGGCAATGCTTTTGGATCTATTTTTTTTTTTTTTGAATTAATATGTGAAAAGTAATTTGTCATCTGTTAAGTATTTCTTTAGTCATTAGGAATTTATACTCATGCAAGGCCACATGCATAGAATGTCGATGTTATTTTGATGTAACTTAAAACTATGCATATTACATATGTCAGAATAGAATGATGGATGCTTAAATCTTAATTAGCAGTAGAAAAGTTGGTACTATTTTTTAAAATTCTGATTGCCTGATAAATATTATAATTATATTAAAATAGGTAGCAATAAATTAACTTTATGAATTAACACAGTTTTGAAATTCATCCTTATTTTAATGCAATGCAGTAAATGAGTTCATTTTTCCATCACTTCCATCTGTATTTATTTGTTAATTATAAAAGAATAATAATGATTCTGGCATACAAAACTTTAGGCCAAACTAAAATTTTCGAGTCGTTTTATTTTTCACATACATTTTTTCCATATAATAATAAATATCAATGGTAAGTACACATTGTTTACATTGGTGAAACTGTTCTAACGAAAATAAAAATATGTTAATTTATTAATTGGACTTGTTTTCAGTACAATGTCATCCGTTGAACAGAGCCTGGGCGCTCTATCTTTGCAAACGCAGGGTAACCAACCGCAGCACATTGCCAGTAATAACAGCATACCTGCGCACAGTGTTGGCGCAAATATTAATGTCATTAATCAACCCACTGAAAAACCTACTCAGGTAACATAATATAAAATTTAATATAACCAAACTATAATATTCCCTATCATAATATAACATCACAATAATAAAATATTGGTTGTAGTAATAATAATTAATAGATTATACAAGAATTTTTTTGGAAAAAATAAATTTATGAGTTCTCATAGGTATTTAAAAATCCGGAAAGTATTAAGTCATTCTTTACTTTATTCATAACTAAGGAAAATAATATCAAATACCTTTTGTCCATTTCATGAGCTCAAAATACTGTTTTGTAATAGAAATTTTATATCAATTATTTAGCCTGAATGAAACTCATTTAAAAAGTATTTTTTGATATTAAAATATATTGGCTGTAGAAAGGAAAACAGATGTAATCCACACAATAATTTATAATATTTTACAGGAGGCACAAAAATGTTTTTGTTATGGTTTTTGGTCAAAGTTACAATACAAAATAGACAACCGGAAGTGCATGATAATTAATAATTTGGTTTTTATATGCCTAATCTGATATTAATTATTGAGTTATAGAAAAACCAACAAAAATGATGGTTAAGTCGTTTTCCCACTTTACTTCCTTTTATTAAAAAAATGCCAGCTAAATTTAGATAATAAATTGGCATTTGCAGCTTACATCCTTTGGACACAACATGTATTTAGTAGTGTACAATGTTATTATCCAATAAAATCTAATTTGAAGAACTGAGTGTTACATCCTTTTTCCTTTCTACAGTCGAATTATTTATTATGGTTCAATGGAAGTATTTGTTTCGAAACTACTAGAATCTGATAGGTGATGTTTTATCATGGAATGAAACTAAACAAAATCCTATGAAATTGATGTTGAATGCAAACATAAAATGTGAATTTCAGGTAGTGACCCCTGCTATCAGTACCAGGCAACAATATCTGCCGTCGACACCCCTCTCCTCCAAAAGTGTTTCTGTCACTCCAAAGGTAACTAAACATAACCCAACTCGCTAGCCCCAACAATAATAGCAATGCATGAATTTCACAACTGGTTATCAAGGTTTTATTTAATTACATACATTTTTTCACTCTCACACCTCTTGACAGTTCATAATACAATAAGAGAAGGTACTACATAAGAAATAAACTAGTATAGATTTTTTTTCATCAGAATTCTGTGACTTCATCTACTCTGTCTATTTGAGAATGATATTTTTGTGTAGCACTCTTCTCTTGGAACAAAAGTACGAATTATTATAATCTATCATATTGATTTGAATATAGTAACTTATTCTTTATAAAAAAATATGAATTATTTGCCCATGCAATAATGTTTCAGTGACATTACTTACATTTATTTCGATTTACTATATATTTGTGTAATTAATTATATTATTGTCTAATACCAAAGAATTCAAATGTAGTGTTTTGTAATTCTTTATTCTCCTTCAGTCAGTAAGAATTTTTTCAGTACCAATTAAAAGCATTCGTCATAATATTATGTATTGATGGTTGCCCTGTGATAGATATATCAATCAATATGATATCATAATAAAAGTAATTTCATTTTAAGTTCCTTATTAATTTTTTTAATTCAATATAATATCTCATTTTATATCATATATTATAACATATTAAGTAATTTAATATTATGTAGGTGTATTTACAAACATAATAATATGGTATTTATTTATATTGTATTTTTTATGAAACTGGATTTATAGAATTTAAAAATTAATACTGAAAGAATGGAATGTTAGATTTTTTTATAATAACTGTGTGATGATCTTTTATTGTATATATTAATATTAAACTTGTATTAGTAGAATCTCAAATTATTTTCAGTAAATATTAACCCATTTGAATTATTATTTGCATTGTAATAATATTGTATCCATTCCATCCAGTACAAAGTAATTGATGATATATTATTTAATGTATTTATATATTTACCCCATAATTTTATTATTTTTCGAATAAGATAAAATTTATATTATTATACACGCAAAAAACTATCCGCATCGGCTATAAGGGCTCGAAGGACTATTGCGCTGCTCCCACAAAATGCACAAGTCGTGTGACGGCGGTTCTGTCTGGTTTCCTTTCAGTCCGCGTCCGTCTCCTCGGCTATCGCGGCCATCGATCGGCTGATAAGCTTCGGAGCTAACACTCCCCCGCCGCCGCCTGTTGTCGTTCAGCCAAAGGTAAAACCAAACACCTCAACAACAGACCGCACTTTTTCAGAGCATGGCTTAAAATTTTTGTCCATTGGTTTATATATTGCAGAAGTATTCATTCCATTGTATACACGGAAAACTACATTTATTCTATTCCATGTTGTATGTTTATATATTATTAAGTCACTGGTAGCATGGCGGAAACTCGATTATCTAGGCTAAACGGTGATGTAATTAGTTTGAATGAAAAATAATCTGGATAATTAAATTGAATATGGGCATTTTCGCCAAAGTTTGTACATTGCGTTTTTGGCATGTCCCATGACTTTGATTGATTTTTTCATAGTTATTATATTATAAAATGTTGGAAAGTTATGTACTTTTAACATGCAAATTTATTAATTTACTCTATTCAATCAGTTAAATACAACTATCTGACCTGTATATATTTTTAATTGATTATTTAGATCGAAAGGTAGTGCGTTTTTACCATGTCCCACCCATAAATTCAAATAAACAAAGTCTGATTTCGTCATTAATTTTGAGTGTGTAAAATTAAATTCGTAGTGTTTTCAACAGCTTACATTATATATTTTTGGAAAATATATAGTTTTTTCGTAAATTTGTACCAATATTGAAAAAAAATCACGTTTAAAGTGTGTCCCAGGATATTTGAAAAAGTGGAACTCCACATTCCGTTACCACGATTTTAGCATGAAGGCGAAAAATTTTCACTATAAATATGTTTTTTTTTAATGTAGCAACATTTTTGTATAACACTGATCGCCATGTACACTTTAAATTGTTGGTGTGTGTCGGTATCGCTATCGGAACAGGTTGCTTTCTGGGTTGGTCATTTAAGAAGTTCCACTACTGTTACCACGATTTATAAGGTAAGAAAACACATATTTCTATTTCACATACTACACATATGGAGCTTATCTTTCATACTACAGATATAATAAAACATATCGCAGGTTTAACAATAAAACTAAGCTAAATTTTGGCTTCAAACACTTCTGAAACAGAATCCGTTACTTCCACTCCGAAACTATATTGGTGGTAACGTATATGTGGAATGTAAAAGTAACGAAATGGCATGCATAAAGTTGGGTTTACAGTGTGTGTTTAGTTCTTCATAGATTATAAAAAAAATTATTTTGTCTGTTCGTATGAAAAACAAAAATATTTTCATTAAAAAATATAAAAAATAACCTGACTATAATATAATAATATAATAAAGATTAAAAAAGTATGTGATATGTCTGAATACGCAAAAATAGCGCACATAAAAGTATGGAGATAAAAAAAAACAACAGAAGGAAAAGAAAAAACACCAGACTGAAATAATTGCGAGACAGGCACTGGCTCTGTCATACTCTTTCTGTTATACGCCACCAAAATTTTAAAACTTCTCCATACATTTTAGGCATAGAAATTTATAAAAATGTATGAAAAAGTATTTTTTTGTCACGTTTAACAGAAATGTGTACTCGATTAGATTTAATACCTAGAACTGTAGGTATTCACGAAATGTCAGAAAAGTACGTCTTGATTACAATCAACCTGTATAGCTACATTTTATGTTGATGAATACAATTAAATTTCAAGACAACATAAAGTCGAACTTGGTTATTACGAGGAAGATGGGACCGACTGAATTTGCTTGTTATAAGCGTTACTCGTTATATCAGAGAATAGGTATTTTTAAATGAGCATGTCACATTACACAAAAAGCCGAAAATAAAAAATTTGGAAACCATCGTAAAAATCCCCGAAACGAGCATGGCATTCATAAACTACAAAAGAAGTTGTTTATTGTAATTAACGCTGGTAGGTACCTACGGACTTCACAAACCTTGGATTTTTCAACCATATGCGTGGATACTTTTTTATTATTGTCGGTGAAACACCAATAAGGTAGGTACTTAGACACTTTACTAGTGTCATAAACGTAATCCGACCCCGGCGGCATCCTGTCCAATCGGATTTTATTGCTTAGGGTCGAAATGTTTTAAAACGGTCGACACATTAACAGTATTTTAGCTCGGTATATCCGATAAGTTGCTCGTTATAACAGTGAAAGAATTAAATGTATGGCGAAAATCATAAACCAATTGTCAACAAATGTTTCGTTATTACATCCGAGATCTCGCTATGTCAGAGATCGTAATAACCGAGTTTGACTATAATTATTTTCGTAAAAGTTATATACTCCGTGCCGCGCTAGGAACTCGCGTCTGAATCCCTTGCTGATTTTTTTTTTCATATATTGTTAATTTGCTTAAAAATATTTTTTATCTGAGTTACAAATAATATAAATGCCAAATAAAGTTATGGTAATGTATAGTGTGTCAAAATTATTACCTACCTTATTTTACAAGTATTGTGAAATTTATTATAAAATATGTCTATTTTAGTGATTAAGTTTGATTTGTTTTGTTATTTTGACGCACGTTGAATATTTATCTGTCTATCAAAAAATTCAAATAAATTTCATAAAACAAAAATTTGTTTTTATGGTAACATGTAACTTAAGCTTTACAAATTACACTCCGTTACCATTTCGTTCCATTCCGAAAATGTCCCCAAAAAAGTTGAACGTTAACTATTTTTCATTTGATTATTAAATAACGAAACTTATTTATTTTTCCAATAAAATTTAGTAAAAGTGATTATTGTCTTTAAAAAAATAGCAGAACGAACATTGATTGGTTTTTTCAAATACTAAAGGAAAAATGCTCTGCCATTATAGACATAGGGTAACGGAGGGGAACGAAATGTGCCCAAGAATTAAAATTCAATAATATTTTTTGACTATTTGTAGTTTTATTTTGAAGTGTATGGTTTTTTTAATCTAATAGAGCTCTTTTAAGTGATAAAAAGTGTTTCATTCATGTTTTAAAAGCTAAGTTTCGTAGTCACGGAACGGAAACTTATTATGCCCAATTTCATAATAAAAATGATATAAATATTGTATTAATCAATATTTTGCTGAAAAATTGCTATCACCAATTCAGCAATAGAACAAGGAATCTGCTAGCTATATAAAAATGGTTAATTTGAGTGAAAAAATAATATTACCCAAATTTCAAACATGTACAAACTTTGGCGAAAATGCCCATATACTTAAATGTACAAGAATTTTACATAATTTACTTGTATCAGAAACTTGCATGCAATTTATTGCGGCTCACCAACTAATTATAAAATGTTTTTCTTAGTGTCTTAACGATTAGCTAGATTAGGTTTTCAGTGAAACATGATAAAATATTTTATTTCGTCAATTGTTTATTGTGCTGCAACTTGCAGATATCATTCATATGAGGCATAGATATTTTCAAAATCTGATAAGTCACATGTGGTCAAAATGTCAAAAAAAATACTTACGTAATATTCTATAATATGTATTTTCTTTTATTATTTAATGATCAACTTTTGAAACTCACCAAAGTCATACAAAAAATGTTTAAGACCTACGAAACCTGAATATTTAAAATTATACAAAGGATGTCAATTTTTATTTTGCTTGTATTTATTGCAAAAAATGATCAGTTTATTAAAAAATAGTAGTAAAAAGAATAGTATTAAAATCAATCAGTTGTGCTTTCCACACAAAACTGTCATTTATCACAAATATTAACTGTTGACTATCGATTTTTGAAAATAAACTAAATAAATTTTGTAATGTATGGTGTAGTTACATTGCATTTTCTGAGTGCATCACTGATTTAAATTAATAAACACCAGTTCAATCTCCAACTTCTTTAATGTTGGGAACATTGAAGAAGTAGACGGTTTTATTGTTATTTTGTGAAATCCAGATAATCGAGATTCTACTATATTGAAGGTAAGTGGAAGTTAGGTGTATATTTTATGTATATGACAATTTGTATATTTTGTATCATAATGGTGGAAGTTTCTACATAATAACAGAGACTCGTTAAAATTAATTCTTAATGCTTCTGTCCATGTAATTGCTTCTTTTTAATAATCCATTGTAAATAATAAGTATAAATCTATGAAACATCTTATTCGTGTTTGATTTGTATCAAAGTACATGCTTTATTGTTTGAACTGTCAATAAATATGATAATAGGTATATAAATAATGTTTGGTTCATTCTGCTATCAGTCAATACTCCCCATATTTGTATTTATAAAATTTATTATATAGTACTGTGTTAGATTGCATGTGGTAGATATTTTAAATTTAATTTGTGTTCACGTAGATTGTCATAATATTGTGTTCACATTGTGCCTGCAACTAAATATCTATTCTGTGTGTCACTTGTTCAATGTTTGTGATTAATAATCTTTAGGACTGTGCAAGAAAAGCAATTCAATCTAATATCATTTTATGTATCTACAGATGACACATAATAATAGTGTAGCCTGTAGACCAGTGGTTCTTAACCTTGTTGGAGGTACTGACCCCACAAGTTTCATATGCGCATTCACCGAACCCTTCTTAATTGGAAAAATAAAATATGATTTTTTCAAATTCAAAACATAGGTATATATTTTACTGGTGCACAAAATGAACCGTGCATCAACATCACTGTGTTCAAAGAACAAAACCATTAAAACATGATTTTCACACAAAAACAAAAACATAATAATGAATATTTACTGCAAATCAGTGTGACTTCTGCTGTTGCCTTTCAGAGACCAGTTCAGAAATGCGCGGCGTCACCATGGCAAGAGCCACTCTCATGTCATTTTGGCAACAAAGTCTGTTCCTTTTCTTCGTTTTTATGTCCAGCATCCTCGAAAAGGATTCCTCGCAAAGAAATGTTGTAACAAACGGTATGAAAATCTCCAGAGCTTTCTTAGCAATAACAGGGTACATTACCATTTGTTGACACCAAAACGTTGAGAGCGTTGTTGTTCTGAAGGGTTGCATTTGAACCTGGCTCTGCTGATTTTCAATGATTTCATCGAGGTATTCATCGTTGACATCTGTTGTCTCAACACTAAACGTGAACGGCTGTCTCACCCATGCTGGATATGAATCTCTTGTAGGGAAGTATCTGTCGAGAGACTTTGCAAGCTCATCTAAGTGCGTGGCAATTGTCTTGACCTCTGCCGAACCCCTGAGACTGACTCACCGAACCCCTGGGGTTCGATCGAACCCAGGTTAAGAACCACTGCTGTAGACTGTAGACCATTATGCATTTTATAGATTCAATTTTGTAAAGTGAGGTACCTACCGCTTCAAATTCATATTTCATCCACACTTAGAGAGTTGCTTTTAACATATACTGGTTTTAATTAGTTTATTTTTGTGATCATACACATAATCACTGTGTTAAAAAAATATTCTTATTTTTTTGCTTAAGGAGTACTCGACTCAGTCGTCTTGTGTCTTTTGCGCACTACCGTACAGTGAAATTTCTATTAGCAAAAGGAAAACAAAACAACAAACCGTGGGATTTATTTATTCGTCTAAGAAAGGACTTGAAATTGAGGCATCTATTTCCAAAAACATTTGCCTACTGTTACTAACTGTTTGGTCTACATAATGTGGTCAAAATTTTACAGAAATTCTGTACATGCATAATATCTTATGTGTAATTTCACATAATATATAATTATCTGTAACTTACAAAAACCTACCAAAAGCATACAAAATAATGTTTTACAAATGAATGAAAATGATTCAATCAAATCCTAATTTGTCCAATTTCATTTTGTGTTGATAGACTAATGGGCATATTTTTTAAATTTGAAAACACAATACGATAGAAAATAGAAACTAACATTAAAACCAATCATCACACTTGGAACACGAAAACATTCTTTCCCCAAAATATTGAATGGCAATCATATTGGTATTTGGAAATAGAATTGTCTCAATAATTGTGTTTTTGAAAATATTATTAAAAGATATATAATAAATAAATATAACCAGAAATATAAAAACATATTACATATGAGGCTCCACACTATGGAAAATATATAGACTGAAAATTTATAGATGCTCAATATTGCGGTATGTATGTGGGAAGGCATGGACAAATGCAATCTTATTATAAAATTATAAACGCATTGGTAAAAATAGCTATCCATTTTTTTGGGGAAATATTGAAAGTGTGACGATATCAAATGCTAATGAATATGTTTGAATTTGTAGGAGGCAGAAATGGATCCCCGCCTCCTGAATGAGTTGCAATCCGTACGAGAAATGCTAGGAAGGCAAGAGGAGGAGCTGCGGCAAGCCCACGAGGCGGCAGCCGCTTTGCAGAAACAGCTTTCAGAGAGCGCCACCAGAGAACAGACCCTTATCGATAGAGTCAATGAAAAGAATAGGGATCATAGAAAAATGGAGTATGTCTATATTAAATATCATATTTAAGCGACAATAAATAATATGAATTAAATCAGTAAGACTTTTGAGATAAACAGAAATATTTCATTTCAGATTAATTAGCTATCTCATATTAATATGTAAACAAAACTTTGTCAATGGCATTGATGTATGGATAATTGAAGGTTGGAATTTTAGTACTATTTTCCATCAACGTCATTAGTTTCAAATACATTGTTTACCTTCTTGTCGCTTTGTTATAAATTATCTTCTAGGTAAGATTAGTAAACATTTAACTGTATGACAATTTTAAATGAATACCTTCCTTAATTTTCAGTACGGTGATGGAAGAGTATGAGAGAACTATCTCTCAATTCTTTGGAGAAAGAGAACAAGAAAAGAGACAGTGGGCGGAAGAAAAATCCTCACTTGTCAGAGAGAGAGACGAAGCAAACTCTCATTTGGGAAATATGGAACACTCGTTTAATGATATTCATGCGTGAGTATATATTTTGATAAAAAGTTACGCACCAGGTTATCGAGCCACACATGACATGTCTTATTAGCAGGTTTTGGATTTTTTTTTTAAAAATGAATAATAGGTACCTAAAATATGTAGATATAATTGGAAAATATGTTATTAAAATTTCATAAATGTGTGCTAAAAAACAAAAATAGGTGGTAAAAATTTAAGTAAGTATCTATTACAATAAATCATATAATATATTTCAATAGTTTAATTTATTATTTATTCACAAACAGAAAACGCTTTATTACAATAAATAATAAAATAATGCTTCAAATTTTCGAAAGTGAATCTTTGACGATTTGATCTTAGCAAATTTTTATAAATGGAAAAACTTCTTTCCACTTCTACAGATGTTATTATTGCATTATAAGTAGAAAAAATTCAAACATCTGAGGCATCTGATGGATTTTCCAAAAGAGCTTAAATATTCTGCAGCTTTGAAGTCCAGTATTTTTATTTAAAACACTATTTAATTTTGTACTTATTTTTATTCTAATTGGTCCAGCGCATCTATTCTATACACAAGACTGCTTTCGGCCGCTACAACAGCTAGGTAACAGTAGGAAAGTATCAAAGTATTAGCATTTATTGTAACAACTACAATAAGTTAGTTGTAATTGTTACAATAAGTGCTATGTTTTAACAGCACCTCTCTTAGCTATGCTAAATTTCAGAGCGAAATAGTCAGTTCTGACTGTTTAGACGGCTAATAACTGCTAATACTTTCCTACCCTAGATAGCTGACGTAGCGGGCCGACAGCAGTCTTTGTATAGAATAGATGCCTAGGAACGTTTCTTATTTTAGGAACAGTAACAGTATTGTTTAAAATATTAATTTGCTCCACTAGTGACTTTGTAGATGATTCTAACATTTCAATTGTGTTTACCAGATGATCATAATTTGAAGTGATGAATACCAATTCATTTTTTATGGAACATTTTCCCATTATTTTTGTGTTTATGTGAAAATATGTGCTTAACCCGGCCGGCGCCGATGTCACACACCTTGTACAAATCGGCCAAATTCGCAATGCGCATGTGTATAAATCGATGCCACCGCGTCCATATTTATCATACGGGACTGATTTTTTCACGTAAATTTGGCCTGATTTGTCCTTCTCCTGCCACCTATGACATATTTTAAAAGCATTGGTTCTAAATATAAAATAATCACCAAAGTTTCGAACCAATTCGTACGGCCAAGTTTTGCCGGTCGACAGAAATCAGTTTGAACTGCGCGCCGCGACTGCGCAGTATACGACAGACTTTCAACCGAGCGGGCCATTGCGCGGGATTGTATTTATCGCATACAAGTAGAATATTTACCGCAATCGTTGATAAATACTTTTTTTGCTGTCTGGTGTACTTATCACATTAAAACTGGCATGATTAACTATTGAACGTATGATTTTATTTTACCGCGATTTTTAAAATACTTTTTGTACTGTCTACCGTGTCCCATTTTAGTGAATGTGAAAATTAATACTGATATCAATAACTATTGTGTGTGAGTTTAATGGTTTCTGTGATTTGGCGTTCCCTAATACTGTAGTTAAACATTTTAAAAACATTTCATAGTTTTATAGTGCGTAAATATGGAGGAAGAAAATGTGCGTACTAATGAGGAATTGGACTCAGATTATGATATGTCGGAAGAGGAATTGGAACAGCATGAGACTGATCATGACGTCGACGATACGGACTCTGACGAGCCAATTGAATTTTTGCGGTCGTGGAGAACTGGCCCGTATATTCCAATAGTTCACGAATTCAATGATTGTCGATCTGGCGTGACATCGAACGACTTGAACGAATCCTCTCCCGAATGTCTTTTCTTTGAACATTTTTTGAATAAAAATATAATGTCGGAAATAGTGAACCAAACGAATACATTTTTTAACCATTCGTACAGTGCGGGAGACCTTGGACCGAAATCGCGATCACACAATTGGACAGACACGTCAGTGCCGGAGTTGTATACATTTTTTGCCGTATCAATGCTGATGACTCAAAATAAGCACACGTCGATAGAGGAACATTGGAGTACCGATCCTTACCTGCATGCAGACATTTTTGGGAAAATAATGGCTAGAAATCGATACCAACTTATTTTACAAATGCTTCATTTTTCTGATCCTAGTGTGACCGCCTCAAATGATAGACTAGCTAAAATTAGATTACTGTTAGAACACACAAGAACAATTTTTAGGGAAACGATGATACCGTATCAGAATCTTTGCATAGATGAGAGCATAATCGTGTTTAAGGGTAGATTAATTTTTAAACAATTCATTCCTTCCAAAAGACATCGATTTGGAATAAAAATGTTTGTGATGTGTGACGTAATGACAGGATATATTATTGACTTTATAATTTATTGTGGGGAAGGGACTGACATACAAGACAATGAAAATCTCGGTATTTCCGGTGCGGTAGTGACAACGCTAATGAAAGACTACATCGGGAAAGGTCACACCTTATGGTGTGATAACTGGTATTCGAGTCCGGCGCTTTTTAAATACCTTCACTCTCACAAAACGAATGCTTGCGGTACAGTGAGAAAAAATCGTAAAGATATGCCAGAGTTCAGCAAACTGAAAAAGGGAGATACCGAGTCTAAGTACAATAGTCCACTTTTGGCTCTGAAATGGCACGATAGGAGGGATGTTCACATGCTATCCACCCTCCACGATGCATCATTTGGACCAACGGGAAAAGTGAACTATAGAACTGGCGAAAACATCGAAAAACCAAAATGTGTTATAGATTATAACAAAAATATGGGTACGGTAGATAAGTCCGACATGATGCTTAGCAACTTGTCGTGTATGAGAAAGTCGATCAAGTGGTATAAAAAGGTCGCATTCCACATGATCGACTTATATTTATTAAATGCTTTTTATTTATATAAATTTATTAAATGTGACAAAAAAACATTGGGCGATTTTCAACTCTGTGTAATAAAACAATTAGTGAACAAATATTGTGTGAGAATTTCAAATGCACCCCTGCCCAAGCCGACAGCGTCAACTAGCGATAATCCCGTACGATTATTGCCCAAAAGTGCAACGGGACATTTGCCAGAATACATTTTACCGACACAAAATACCGATAAGCCTAGAAGGAGATGTTTCGTATGCGGGAATTCTAAAAAAAATCCGAAAAAAACAAAACTCTCTCGCTATATGTGCCCAACGTGTGATGTTGCGTTATGTCTGTCACCTTGCTTTAAAATATATCACATGTCAAAAGAATTTTAAAATAGGTTTATTATTGTATTTGTTTTTTTTTTAATATGTGAGTTCGTGTTAATTTATCAATAATATTCAATAAGTTAAGTGTTTGTGTAGTTTAAATATATTAAAAGGGTCCCCTTTATATTTGTTTACGACTCAACCCGAAGACATTAATATGTGATTTATCGATATGCACTTGAAAATTAGTAACACTTCAATTCGTGGGAACGTAATGCACAAGTGTCGAAATAGTACACACCGCGCAGAGCTCTAACTATTGGCTACAAAATGGCGTCTTACGGTGAGTTCTTTCAAATTTGGATAGCATTCGTTTGTTCGAGTGTTTCTGATATTATAACTGATTTATTACGGTTTTTTAGTGTGTCGAAATTATTTTAATGGTTTTGGGTTCTCGACTGGAGCTGTGACATATTTTTTATTGCTTTTTTTAGTATAGAACAAAGACGATAATGAAATTCATGCGTAGTTATGGTGCGTCATACGATTTTTGAGGCAGGTGCCGGGTTAAACCTAGAATATGTAAAAATATGTAATTATCCAAAAATATTTAAAAATAGGTGCTAACAAATAGGGGGGCTTAAATGTTTCAAAATTGTCTGAAACAGATAGATATTTTGTTGTGGGGCCTCTCAAAAAAAATATTTAAATATCTAAGAATCCTAAGTCTACTATTATTACTACAGAAAAATTACCATGACAAAATTTATCTAATAATCACGTATCGAAAATCAGCTTTTTTATTATACCCATTAGAGTTAAAAATAATAAAACTGCAGACTTCAAATGTTGATGATTTTTTCAAAGCAGGATTCCTAAAAGCACATGCCTCGACATCAAAAATTATCATCTTACCACAATGGGTGTGTCTGGACATATCATTCGAGATAACCTACTTTATTATATAACAGACTTTCGGCATTAAAGTTTACATTTATCCGTTATATTTAGGTTTTACTGTATTATGTTTAATCATGATTTCAATTGTTTTTGTTTTTTAGTAAATATGAACGTTGTAAAACGATGATACAAGGATACAAAACAAACGAAGAAATCCTGAAACAGACAGTTATCACAAATGAGGAAGCATCCAAAAAACAATTGGAAAGATATGAACAGCTACGTCAACATGCGATGACCCAATTAGAAATGTGTGTAATTATTATAATCATATTTTTACATTTCACCTTATTACAATTTTTTTTAATTGGCTCTACAATCCAGTATGGGTAATGGTTGCCTCACAAAGTAGTCTCTAGATGCGATATGGATCTTATTGGATGTATCGTTTTATGAAGTTTGGCTGTTCCCATTTGTTTATCTAAAGTCTAAACCAGCTTCTAATCAGTGGTGGTAGAGGTGTGATGAAAATGAGAATGATAAACAAGCTATTCCTACGATTCAGTACATATAATGAAAAAAAATCTTTCACCTACCTAACAGGATTTAAACCTGTAAATAGTATGTAGTAGGGTGGTAGTTGTATGTTCATGTACAAATAGTGTTTATAGTTGTGTTCTATAGCTTGTGATTTATCAATATTTTGATAATTCTCAAGAAATTTTCTTTAAAGGCACAAATGTACAACTTTTTCTTTAGACATAGATTTTCATCCAAACTTATATAGTGAAGGAACTTAATCCGAACTTCAGGATGGTGAAAAAAATATGCAACCATGTAATTGTTATATTCCAAATAAACATTCCTCGAATTCTCAACATTCTCAACATTCTGATGATTACTTGAAAAATGCGAATCTCGAAATTTCTGAAAAAAAACTCTTAAACTAATATTTGTTTCAACATTTGTTTTTTAATCATCATTTCAAGGGATACTACTCTCCAAAGTCTAAACAGTGAGCTAAATTCGTACAAATTACGGAAGTCAAATATGAAAACTTCTTTTACAAAACATGAATCTCTGGCTTAGTGTGTATTGTTATTTTTTTTTTTGTATTACAATTGTTTTCCTCCATTCCACATGTAGTCTTGTCTATTGATACTATGTATGTGTATTGGTGGAATGGTCAATATACTTTTCAATGTTTTGAAATATCATCTTTTGTTCTCCAGAGCTAACCAAGAGATAGACACTGTAAAGAGAGCTAGCCAATCAGAAATCCTGAAACTGCAAGCCATGTTGAAGAAATCTGAGATCCAAATGTCTTCATTGCAAGAGTCGTTGAATCAAAAAACGAAAGACGTGGAAGACTTGACGGCGATATGTGACGAGCTCATCAATAAAGTGGGTTAAGCTGTGTCAGTTCTGTGGGCCTGTTATTAGATAATAATATTTCGGCCATTGTGAAATTATAAAATCGTATTTGTGGAAAAAAGACTATTATATCAACAATACGTTTTAATTGATACTAAATTATAAGTATACCTACATATTATTATAAACAGGTCAGCTCCGGCGACCGGCTTTTATTATTAATTTATTTATTAGTTCTTTGTCAGCCGTTATTATTGTTTTGTGTCGTGATCATTGATTGCATTTTGGTTAATGAAGAAAAATGTTTCATAAAATACCGGTAAAACGCTTCTTTTTGGCAAATGTCAAAAATTATATTGACATTAAAATATTATATCGTTCGATGGTTACTGTTAAGTTATGTTTGGTGCTCAATGGAACATTTGATTTGTACAAAAATATATTTTTGTCATTGTTATTATCTAATAGCAAATGAATTAAGTACATATAAATCCGAGTCTTAAACCATATTGAAACATTAGTACTTACGACAATGTTCTTAATTTTTTTTTTCGGTTGGATACCACACAATACTAGTTTTATACACTTAAACCTTTTTATAAAAACTTTTTTATTCATTCGATTACTATAACTCTTATTTCAGTTGAATTACGTACTAACCTTTAGTGTTATATACATACATATCAGTATACCATTGATACTAAATTTTGCCATTACTTTAATTATGTTCTAAGCTAATCCAAATTGCTTTATTAATATGAGTTTTTTTATATATTTTGTTTTAAAGTTTACCGAAAGTTAAAACAGAGTGAATTGTGACATTGTTTTATGTAATGCTTTTTGTCACACAGCTTTTAGACTGATGTAATGTTTATAAACCGAGAAGAGCACGGTCTGTTTGATATTGTACCGATGGTAGATTGATATGAATGTAGATGTATTTAAAAAAATATTGTTTTGTCAGATCTCGCAAGTCCCAGCGGCTTCTAGGATGTAATAATATAACTTGTCCAATTCGTATGTTAGGGTATTTTTTTAGTTGGAGACGTGGAGAGATTTGTAAAAAGAAGCAATGCATGCATCAATAAATAATAACCTTTCATATAAGAAATTATATATAATATATATTTACGATGCGTATTGACTTATATTTTTTCATACCATATAACGTTTAATGTTTTGAATATTTTAAAAGTGTAAATTGCTTACTTAGTGCCTCTACATTCCACAGTGCTTTCCGAGTACAAAAATAGTGCAGAGATTAATGATTGTTTAATCTTGTTGCAACACCGACAAGCAATTTCAAATTAATCATTCGATATCCAAATTGAAAATCCGTTGGCCTATCTATCTATCCTATCTGTTTGTTTTTTGGCGTTATAGTAGGCACATACATAATACGGATTATTAATTCTAAAAAATGTGTTTTTTAAATAAACAATATTATTGCACAAACAGTGCAATACATCCTATCAATTTGATGCGTGCAAAGTTGTTTATTGATTAACACATTCTGTAAAATATAAATTGCCTAAAGTCTTATATTTTGTGTTGCCATATAATTGTGGTAAGGAAATTTTATGTAGCATAGCGCACATGTCAAACAATAAATGAAACATTTTATACAAATTGGTTTTATTTCCAAATAGTTTAACATGAACATACTTCATACTTGTGACCATCCATAAGTTTTCACATGTATATTATGTTGTCGAGAGTAGGGTAGGGAGTATATACCATGTGGGCCTGTTGGTCAATAAATAATATGATGAAATTAAAATATCTTGCTAGTTGAAATATTTTAAATGGTAATAATAATCCCCCGCCGTACATGGGTGTCAGGGTATCTACTTCTGAACCCCATTGGTCGCGGGGTTGAATCCCACGTCTGGATCCTAACAAATTCGGAAACTATTTTTTAATGTACCTATTGATTAAACAAATCATGTTATCATTTTTGAATACGAGTCAATGGACTTTCAGATTATATTAAATAATTATAAGATTATAATATTTATCATGGAAAATCTCAAAATGTTACCATTTATTCAAAATTACCGGTCAATTGCAAACTCCAATGAACAGTTAACCCAATATATTTTACATTCAATTAGGATTAAAATGCACTGAGGGGCTTAAACGTTGGCCTATAACGTTGTGGGTTGAATGGGGTTCGAATTCTGGGTCTGGCAAATATACATATTTTTCAATTTGTATTTGGGACAGAGTATGGACATATTAGGTTGGGCAAGTGGCTAACATCCATTCCTCGTAAAAGCAAATCTGTTAATACATACCTCCACTCTGTGGAGGTCCATGATCTTATTAGAATCGAACATGGTCAAATGAAAAAAGTTGACCAAAAGAATAATTTGGTAAAGTGCTTATAATCAAGGACATCTCATGTTACAATATATAGCATTATTATCAATTTTAAAATGACGTTTAGCATAATACTTTTAACATACTCGAATTTGACCGACATGTCTACCAACCTAAATTACAAAATACAGAATCCATAGTATTCATAGCACTCAAGTCACATTTCAAGTTAGTTCGAGCGACAGCTGCGTCGAATGCTGCTTGCTGCGTATGATAATAGAGTTAACCAACATTGAAACCAGTGGCCTCATTCATACAAGGTAATGTTCCTAAGTACATATAGGGAGATACAGAAAAATCTTGATTATACGGATTTTCAATTATCCAGATTATACGAGGGTGGGTCAATAATTCCTTAGAAAAAAGCATTAAAACAGTTTTTTTTTTTTATTTCTCAACATAATCTCCTTGGAGCTCAATACACTTGGTTAGACGTTTCTCAATTTTTTTTAAACCGTCAGAAAAATAAGTTTTCGGAAGGTCCTCAAAATAAGCATTTGTCCGATCGATGACTTCTTCATTTGAAAAAAAACGTTGTCCACATAGCCATTTTTTTAAGTTTGGGAAAAGGAAAAAGTCACTGGGGGCTAAATCTGGCGAATACGGTGGGTGGTCGACCAATTCGAACTTCAATTCTTCAATTTTAGCCATTGATCGTAAACATGTGTGAACACGGGCATTGTCCTGATGAAAGAGGATTTTTTTCCTGTTTAAATGAGGCCGTTTTTCTTCAATTTTGTTTTTTAGCTGGTCCAATAAAGATGCATAATAATCCCCTGTTATTGTTTTTCCTTTTTCCAATTAGTCAACGAAAATAATTTCACGTGCATCCCAAAATACAGTAGCCATAACCTTACCAGCTGATTTTACGGTTTTCGCCTTCTTTAGACATGGTTTGCCTTCGCAATCCACTGCTTTGACTGTTCTTTCGTCTCGGGAGTATAGTGGTGTATCCATGTTTCATCTACAGTCAGAAAGCGACGAAAAAATTCATCCGGATTGCGTTGCATGAGTGACAACAGGGCTTTAGAGGCCACCACCCTATTGCGTTTATTGTCGACTGTGAGCAAACGCGGCACCCATCTTGCAGAAATATTTTTCATGCCCAATTTGTCATGTAAAATAGAAATGACGCTACCTTTTGAGATCCCTGTAGCCTCAATTATCTCACTCAACTTTAATCTTCGGTCACTTAACACCATATCGTGGATTTTATTGATCATTTCTGGTGTAGTCACCTCTACAGGACGTCCTGAGCGTGGTTCATCCTTTGTTGATGTACGACCACGTTTAAATTCATTTAACCAGTTATAAATAGTTGCAAGTGAAGGAGCAGATATGCCGTGAACTAAATCCAACTCATTTTTTATTTCCTTTGCTGTTAACCCTTTTATATTAAAATGTTTAATAACAGCTCTAAACTCAATTTTCTCCATTTTCCATTTTTCCATTTTTCCATTTTCCACAAGCAAATTTTTTTTTTAAATGTACGAGAAACACACAACAACCCGACCAATCTGATTGAAACTTCGCAGCATACTGAATCGGTAGTGCCGCTGCATGAAAACAAACCGCTTACAGTACTAGTCGCGCCAGCTGTCGGCTTTTCTAAGGACTTATTGACCCACCCTCGTACAAAACAAATTATTTCAACAGATAAAAATTGGAATACGAATAGACAGAGCAATATCTACATATCGATATGTATGTGATAGTAGCGAAGGGTAGAGGTAGGCTGTGGAGATCTGAAATAAATAGTGCACACAAAATTTTGTCCTTTAGATCAGTGCTCCGCAACCGGTGTGCCGCCGATGCTAGGTGTGCCGCGGTGCAATAGCCAAATTTGCGTACATGGCTGGTAATATATTTGAGCACCTGCGTGAACTTAATAAAACAATGCAAGGTCAGAATGAAAATATATTGACGTGCTCTGATAAATTAGAAGAATTCAAAAATATACTCGAACTTTGGCAGAAGGAGTTTAGACAAGGATCTCTACAAATGTTCCAAAGGAACTACCAGACCACCATTGAAAACAAGCAATCAATCTTGGATCTGTCTCAAAAACATTTAACTTTGTTGCAAAAGAAATTTCATCAGTACTTTCATACAATCAATGCGACTGGATACGAAACCCTTTTGCAACCAATGCCGAAAATTCTATAGAAACACTTTTCCTATAAATTCGAGAGGAATTTGTTGAATTGATGAACGACGGGACGCTAAAACTGAACTTCGCCGATGTTCCATTGGCTATTTTCTGGATTTCGGTTAGTAAAAAATGTCCTCGGATATCCGACAAGGCTATCGCAGATCAGCTCCCATTTTCGAGTCAAAAAAAGTCGCCTGCGGCACTATTTTACTATGTTAGTATTAATATTTTAAAACATCTCATTGTAGGATACAATTTATTATTATTGTGTCAATACTCGACTAATAATTATTCCTAACCCGACAACTAACAATAATTATATTAATATAATATAACCATACGAAAAATCGCTAAACATAAAATCAATACCAATAATTTTACCTCGAAGACTATTTGAAAAACGCTATTTTAGAGTATCACGCTGTCTTTAACCTTAGCGACAGGTAGGGGGGCCCGCCAAAGATCTTGGTCTGGGGTCCCCCTTCAGGATGTGGGGTCCATGTTTTGGTGTATAAATTGTTTTACGTGTGGTGTGCCGCGGAATTCTGGGAAGACCTTTCTTTGGTGTGCCGTGGGTGTGAAAAGGTTGCGGAGCACTGCTCTAGATAGTTTGGAAAAGTTTAGTGTGCACTATTTATGTTGGATCTCCACAGCCTACTTCCACTCTTCGCGAGTTGTATCTGTATGCGAGAGGTAAACTACGGAAAGTTCATCTCTATCCATCTTCCGACTCCTATGTCAAACTGGACTTAACATCTTATTACACCAGTGATTTTCAACCATTTTTGGTTGGTGAAACTTTTGGAGCATTTTATAAAATCTCAGGGAACCCTTACCTGAATGACACATGATCCAGAGGATTAAATTACAAAAGAGACGTGTACATCAGTAAGCAGTGATATACCTAAGCAATTTGGCACTAATAATCAGAAGGAATCTACTCCCAAAATTTGTTTTATTTGCTTAAAATTATTATCCCTTAATTTGCTGCTAAATACTTCAATATTATGTTTGACTCGATATCTGTAGTCAAGCAAACTGGTCAAATACTTATTTTATTGTTCATACATTATGTGTATCGTGGCCCAGTGCTTCTCATTTGGGGGCTCCGGGTTCTATTTCCAGTGAGATCATAATATAATTATGTGATTTTCTCAAAGCCTGGGTGTTTGTGTGATTGTTTACTTCGACTGCTGCAAGATGTAGGTACTTGGCCTGTTGTAGTATTAAAAAGAATTTTTTTAAGACATTGTGTTAACTGTATTTTTTACTATATTTACTACTAAAAGTTCATGCGAATTCTTGCATAATCCGGTAGGGAATTACTGACGCCTATGCTGAGCAGGCTGTGCTTACGCCTCCTACCTAACTACGATGAAATTAGGAATGACTATCAGGTAGTTGGTAGGGTGCTGGAGGCTTGGTATAGCACAATGACTAGAATCCAACAGATGCACGTTCGAGTCGAATCCGGCACATATATAATTTTTTTAAAGATTCTTTCTAATCAGTGTGTTTCTGAGGTGTTTCCGAATTATGTATAAGAAAAAGTATTCTTATTATTCAACAGTGCACCGTTGCACTCGTAAATAGGATGATTAACCAGTTTATGCCTTCAGCGAATTTTCTTGCTCTATTCTATGAGGCCGTGATCGACAGGCTACACATACAAATTTCGCGAGTTATCTCGTCCGACTTTACACTCATATCACTAGCCACTGTCGATTGATTTGCATAATCTAAAAAATAAACATACTGACATCTGTTAGAATAATTATGAAATATTAAGCAACAAATTATCGGTATTATGGTGATTTTAGTAAGATCTTCGCTCTACATTCAACGTGTGTCGTTAAAAATCTGCAGCCTATCAGATACTGCCATAGTAATATCGTGAGGCATAGAAAATATAGTATAGTGGTATCGTGAGGCATAGATTGATGGAAATTTATGATAAAATTTCTTCCACCATATCACATCTAATACAATCAATGGTTCTGGGTGTAATAGATACATTAAATAGCATAGGTGTATTGAAAACATTCATGACTAGTATTGGCAGACGAAAATTGATTTTAAAGACTGTTGGTGATTCTGGAATTTGGAATTCTGGAACAATGAAAAAAATCGCAAAAGGTCGATTAGTAAGTTATCTTTCGATTATCAAGGATAATCAAGGTTCTATTGTAGTTAAATTCCTTATAGTATACACTTCTTAATAGCTGCTTATGCACACAGTAAAAATAGTTTATTAGAAGCATGTGGCGCCCTCACTCAGCGGACAACTTATACTAGTGGATTTCAATTTCAATTTATTTTTAACATATTGTGGACATTACAAATTATAAGTTTAAGACGTTCACAACATGACATAGAAACAAAGAAGTACACTTAAAACAGTAAGTGTTACATAAAAAAAGAGATACATAGTATGTTATTAAACAGTAGAAATATGTACATGCAAAAATATTAATTAGGTAGGTACAAGGAAGTACACCGGATGAGTTAAGCAGACCCTATTTTAAGAATTTATAAAACAACGTCCACCTATACTCATCCTCACGTAGGTGGAATATATCAACACCCGAAGCAATTTCGTTGAACATAGTTATCGCCCTCCCAATTGGCATTACCAGTGGCAGGTTGGTTCTGCACCTTGGGAGAATAAACAACTGATGTTCTCTATTTCTAAGATAGTTATCAGGGACCAGTGGCGCACCCAGGATTTAATATTGGAGGGGGCCCAAGGAGGAGAATGTAAATTAGTCCCATAGGATCTTTTTCTTCTTCACAGCCTAATTTCTCGTTTATCGGTCTTTTGTCTATTGCACTCGGTGTACCTACACCATGGTTCCCACATCCTGAAACGGGCCCTCAGGCTACGATATTTGGCGGGCCCCCTACCTACCGCTAAGATTAAAGGCAGTGTGAAACACTACATTAACATTCTTCAAATTGTGTTTCAGTTCAAATTAAGGGTAATTATACAGTGAATATTGGCGATTTTTCATACATCTACTTTAATAATGGAGCTGTTGAGTATCGACACATAATAATCAAAAAATATATTGCACAATCATATAAATAATTGAAAATGTTCATGGCCATGAAGTATAATAGACTTTTTTTACTATTAAAGCTAATTTACGATGTGTGTTTATCTCACTTATCTGGTCAACCCGACACACCGGGCCCCCCACAGCCTGGGCCCCCAGGCTAGAGCTCTGTCAGCCCTCCCCAGCCATGACCTACACCACTCCGGAATTTGGGTGGACACCGAGAATTTTTTGACAGTTCCATTAGGGATTGTGTTTCTAAAAAAACCTGACATTAGTGTTTCAAAAATTTTGGGTTAGAAATTAAAATCTAAGAAATTTTTCTAAAAAGGGTGCTGGAGCATTATTAAAAATCATTTTTTTGCCATGTCTTTATTTGTCTAAGCCCAAAGGTATAGTTTATTGGCTTTCAATTTCAATGTTTAAAATCATTCTGATAATTTTCATTTTTGGGGGGTGCCAGGGCCCCTTGGCCCCCCCCCCTGGGTGCGCCACTGTCAGGGACACACAGGTCAACACTGCCCAGAATGGCAGAGTTCTCATTTATACCTCGTATAAGTCGAAAAAAATACATAGCCAAATGAAGATTTCTTCTAGATTGCAAACTGCAGTATGTAAGCATGCCTAAGAGAAAGTCAGTAGGATAAAGCCACGGATAGTATCCGTACAACCTCGAATAAAGGTGTCTTAAGAATTTCTTCTGAACCCTCTCCATCATAAGGCTATACTTCAACTGATGCGGTGCCCAAATAATAGACCCACTCTCAAGTCTGCTTCGAACTAAAGAATTAAATAAAAGTTTTAATACCGTAACATCCGAAAAGACGCGGGAAGTGCGCATGACGAAGCCCAACATTTTAAGCGCTATGTTACAAATGGTAACTATATGGTTAATAAATGTCAGTCTACTCTCAAACGTAATGCCAAGATCCCTTACAGATGATATTCGTGACAGAACTCTGCCATGCATCGAGTATTGGAAAAACAACACTTTTGAGGCTCTGGTAAACGACAAAAGATTGCATTTATCAATATTGAATTTTAGTTTGTTACGCCTGCCCCAATCTAATATATTATCTATATCAAGTTGGAGCTGACGACAATCGTCCAAGGTGACAACTTCCAAAAAGTTTCAAGTCATCAACGAACAACAAAAACATAGCATTTTTTATTACCAATGCTATGTCATTTATAAAAATCGTCAACAGCAACGGCCCAAAGTTTGAGCCCTGAGGGACACCAGAAAATGTGTAAAAGGTCTGTAACTGATAAAGGCCGTACGACACGTATTGTTGACGGCTCCTAAAATAACTCCCGAATAGCTTCAAATATCGATCAGACAATCCAATAAGTTGGAGTTTTTTCATCAGGACATCATGATCGACTTTGTCAAATGCTTTCGAGAAGTCATTGTAAGAACAGTCAACCTGGTGGCCTCTATCCAGTGCCGATGACACATAATTGGTAAATACCATCAGGTTAGTTTCCGTTGATCGGCCTGCTCTAAATCCATGCTGTTCATTTATTATAAATGACTCAATTTTTTGAGAAATCATGTTATGCATGATCATCTCAAGAACTTTTGCTGGTGCAGAGAGAATAGCTACCGGCCTGTAATTCTCTACTGATGACTCTGTACCACTCTTATGGATTGGAGTAACCTTCGACATCTTCCACGTTTCCGGAAAGATACCTGTCTCCATTGTAAGATTATAAATGTATGCAAGTGGGCCTTTGACAAAATCAACACACCCCTTTAAAAAAAATGTAGGAACGTTATTAGGTCTCAAAGAGTGAGTATTTTTTAGTTTTTTAATAAATTTTAACACATCACTCTCATCAACTGGAAAAATATCAACGGACTGGGCACCGCATGATGGCTGTCTCGACGTGGAGGCAACATCCAAATAAGGAATACTACTTGCGTAGACAGACCTGAAGTGGCCAGCAAATGCTTCTGCCACTCCATGTCCGGTCACCTCTTCGCCTTTCCAACTCATCGAATCGGCATATCCGCCATCCCTTCTTAATGATTTAATATAATCCCAAAACGATTTGGGATTTTCATGAATGCAATCTTCTACCGATTCCATATATGTTCGATAGGCCATTCGAACAGCTTGCCTCACTCTCAAGCGATAAACGCTAAACATTTCATAGTCGCGTTGACCATGCTCAGCCTTCCAAGCTTTGTGATAGCAATGCTTGATCTGAATGTCCCCAATAATCTCTCGAGAAAACCACCTCGGGTATCGCCTTCCACCACGACATGGCGACCTCCTTGAAAAACATTCATCAAACACATTATAAATACAGTATTATAAAAGAATTGTACCGCCTCATTTACATCACAAATCCCGAGCAACTCACTCCAATCCACTTCACTCATTAATGAGTAAAGTAGCTTGAAGTTTCCACCTTCAAACTTCCATCCCCTGCACCGATCGGTTTCATGTGAGGGTATTTCAGTTCGTAGCTAGCGAGTCGACCGAAACCTGATCACAAAAACCAAAGTAGGATGATAGTCATCTTCCCGTACAAGAGGGGACATGCATCGGGAAACTGACAAATTGATGTTGCTAAATACCCTATCCAGAAGCTCATTACTAGAGTTAGAAATATCATTGTACTGAGAAAATCCAAAAACAGCGCACATAAATTCCAGGTCACTGTTGACCCTTTCACCGTTGCGCGCTGAAGTTATAGCATATTCTCAAAAAAACATTTATACACCTCCACGTCACTGGCTGGAGGAAAATATACAATACAAACGTAAATAGTGACTCCAACACAGGTTAGTTTCACCCAAAGGTCCTCATTTGGAGTTTCTTAAGCATGGACACGTTCGGCCTTCAACCCCTCCATGCTTCTAACCCCCAAAAGACAGCCTCCACCCTGCCTGTGGCCTGCGCCGGAATCTCGATCCCTCCTAAAGACTAAGTACTCACTTCCAAAATATTTGCGATTAAAAACACTGTCATTGAGCCATGTTTCAGTTAGCCCTATGACATCATAGTCGTCAGCCAAAACATTTCTCAAAAAATCGACAGCTTTTGTCTTTAAGCCACGTACATTTTGGTAGTAGAACAATAATTGCCTTGGGCAATTATTATTTTCATTGTTAAGTCAGCTGGTTGGCAGCCGTGGTGTTTCAATTTTTGACACCCATTATTTAATGAATGAGTAACGTGGCCAATTATCAGGCTTTAGAATCAACGTACTCAGTTTAACAGGGACCCCTATCTTAAAAGATGCGTAGTCCCCTTTTGACTTTAGCCTTGCAATTGTAAATTCGGCTTTACAATTTGCAAGTTTTTTTAAATAATCAGACATATCCGCAGCAGACGTCTCTGGGTGAAAGGGGTCTATAGTAGAATAGATTCACGGTATTGTGGTGTATAATAGTTAATAATTCAATTGGAATAACTACAGCCAGCAATTTTTTTAAAATGATTGCTGTACCGGAAATAATAGAAAAAATGTATTTAGAATATTATTATATATATATATATATATATATATACATCCCGCTATCATTACTGCGTCATCTAATAGGACACTTTCATTCAATCTTGCGTCCAACTGTAATACGGCGTCCGGTATATGGACGCAGAATTGAATTCATGTAATTTTACGTTTTCTCATCTCCCAACCGCTCATAGAGTCTAAAACCGAAAATAGCCCAGACGCAGTTTTGTTACCTCATAGGAACAAAATATGTATTTGTAGTTTAGAGTTTTGTCGCTGACGGCGCTACTAGCGATGAGTGTATATTTGTGCCTGAATATTTTGTTTACAATGTGTCGCGTATCGTACGTCCCACGGTTGGCAACGCTGTATTCCAGCTTTTTATGTCAGCACGGGTGATTCAATAATAATAATTATTATTTATTCATTACTCATTCCTATGGTGTGACCTTCGGGACAGACGACAGGCGATGTATGGTAAATTAGGTAGGTAAGTATTATTATTTTATCGCATTCCCGTTATTGTTTCGGATACTTACTGTTTTGAAATATTGGTAACCTACCTACTTAGTATTAGGTTTTTGTACAGTATTCTTTAATATCTTTATTTTTATTGTTGGTAGGGAAAGATGCTTTATTGAGTTTAGCAAATTTTTGCAAAAGTTAATCACCAGCTATTTTATTGATACTCCTATGTTTTTTATCAACCATCTTAACTTTATTTTGTTACTTATAGGTAATTCTTGTTTTTTTCTTTTTGTTAACCTATTTTCCATTATATATAGGGTTTTTTTTCTTATAAAATGTCATAATTGTGTTTGTACCAAAAACCTAACTTTATTTAGACATTGTTCTTGTTTTTTTTAATTATTAAATTGTGTAACTATTTTGAAGTACATATTGGGTGCCTATTATTTTTATCAGCTAATGTTTCTACTAACTACCAACCTAACTTCATTTAGATATAGTTATTATTTAAAGTAGTAACTATAATACTATAACAGTTATTATAATATGAATTTATTAAAAATAATTTTGTTGCTTATGACTATTTTTCTTTCACCCAGCATCGGATAGATCCTGGACAATGACATTATATAAAATAAATAAATATTTAGTTTTTTTGTGTTTATTCAGATGTACTTATAAGAATGTTATGCTATCAATTTTATATTAAATACGCCCCTTTCTCTTTGCTTATAAAATTTTATGGATCCGCAAAGTATAGTTTTACTTATCACAGTAAAGGGAATCAGAGAATTATGAAACTTAATTACCACCTTCCAGCAGCGAAGTGTGGAGGTAGGCTGTTAAGACCTGCCATAATAATCCACATTAAACTTTGTTAGTCACACGTATTTGTTTTTATTGAACTAAGACTACAATTTACAGATGGTGTTGGTTAGTTTAAAAAATTAATTAAACCCTGCCTAAACGAAACCAAAATAGTTTTGGTATATTTTGGACGATACGAGAAAATTGCGTACACTTTTTCATTCATACTTATTTGTTTTCGTTGGATTAAGAATATATATTACACATATTGTTGGTTAATTTTTAAAATTATGTTAGTTAAAATTAATGAAGCCCTTTCTAATCCAAACTATAATAGATAAAAAAATATTATTACATCTATAAAATGTCCAAAGTTATATATTACTTACTTGCATAATTTTAGATATTTTATAGATATACTTACTAGTATTAAATTGACTATTATCTTTTATGGCTTGGTTTTTTCGCAGGGTTTAATTGAATTTTAAAAACGAACCAACCGACCTCTTATTTCAATTAAAACAAATACATATGACTGACAAAGTTTAGTGTACACAATTTATGTCGAATCTTAATAGCCTACCTCCACCTTTCGATACTGCCACATACTGTATAGAAAATATCAAGATCTACGATACCTAAAAATAAGTAATCCAGCAAAGACGGAAGAAAATTGAGGCGGGAGAATGAACTGAAAAAGGTTGGAAAGTACCTACCCAACAATACATAATATATCTCATATCACTAACCATAATAAAGAGTACCATTCCAATTTTTCTATTCTAAATAATAGTCTCCGAAAACTCATAATAACGCGCCATGATCATAGCGCTCTTCCCAGAACGCTTTAACATTCAATAACAACCTATCTACATACCTATTGAATCTATTAAACAAAAACGTAGAGAAATAGTGGCAACATCGCAAGACGTCCGATTGTTGGGACAATCAAACAAAATATACAAGAGGGACGCACGACATGCTACCCACTATGAAAAAATATATGAAGGACCCCCCAATGTATTAATATGAAAGGAGTTCCGATAAGCGGGTCATTGAAAGGTAGTTTTTTATACCATATAACCATATAAAAATAAATAACAGAATTTCAGAATTTATTTTGTTTTGTTTTCGAGTTAAAAAGGGTATGTTGTAAAAAAAATGTAGTGACTGCCATCAATTGATAAATTAATGAAACAATTACTGATTTTGTGCTAATGAAATTTATAAATAGAACAAAAGAGCTTTTAGTAAATGACAATAGAGTTTCGGATAAATGAATAAATTAGATTTAAATTTTCCAGTTTCCACATTATTCATGTAACTATTAGCAATATATTTTTATCCAGCCTACCAAATGCACCAAGCGGATGAATACGAAATTGCAATTGGAGACTTTTTATTGATAATATCATAACGTAGGTATCTAAAAATATTAAATTTGAAAGTAAAAGATAAACTTTAGTTATTAAAATAATATATTAAAACATTTGTACTAGTCGGTTATCCTGGATACAGCGGCAAACACATTTTGAAAATAGCCGATATACTGGATTATTTGTTAGGATAACCTAACCTAACCTAAACTCACCCAAACTAACAAATAATCCAGTATATCGTAATTAATTTAGTAATTAGTAATGTAGTTTTAAAGTAATTACTTATTTTATATTTGTTTTAAAAACATCAATATGGTCACCATATTGAATCTCCTTGTGCCGTTGAAGATTTTTAATTTTTGTATTGCGCTCTCCGTGGTAGAAAGTAGTTATAAAAAGCATCACAGGTAACTTGCCTACTACCTACATAACATTTTTTTTTAATGTTATTTTTCGGCAGCCATCTTGGTATTTCATGGGTTGCAGGTGCAAAATGTCATGCTTAACTTAGAATTAAATTTCAGCACCATAAAATACATGTCTGAACTGAACATCAATTAAATCAGACAGTTTAATAATTATTATGAAAACATCCGATTTTGATTCAGTATTCAGCACCATAAAATATATTAGCAAACTGGAAAGCTATAGAATATTTTAACTTACTTACTTTAAGTATATACCTAGGTACCTATATAGTGATACTCTTGTTACCGATTACGACTGTAGTTCGGTAGTGGAATTTAAAATCCCCCCCCCCAACCCTTAAAAAACGGAATCACAAAAATTTCCCGAATAGTAGTAATAATACAATGATAATTTAATCGAAGTTTATGTGGTAAGTATGTAGGTATCTATCAAGGCATACGATGCGGTTAAGATCTGTGATTTCTCTAATTTTATCATTTTTTGAAATCATTATTTGATTTTTCGAGATTCTCGAAATTTAACAAATTTCGAAATAACGATTTAACAAAAGCCGATCTTACATTTTTTGGCTCTTCCGGCCAAGAAACTTTGTTACCAGGAAAAATGACAAATTCCTTTCAGAATTAATGTCGAGAGTTTTTTTAAGCTCTTGCGGTCAACTTTTTCCAGGGCAGGAATTTCGAAGGTTCTATTCACAAAGTTGAGAGCCTTTTTCGACCAATATAACCGGGACATCAAATTTTATTGGGTAGCTTAGTTTAGTGACGATTTCTCGAAAATCTCATTAATGATTTCTCGAAATTTCAGTTTATTATTAATATCGCGAGATTCCTTTTGTGATTGTGCTTTTTTCATTCTTCAAATTTGCTTCGCGAAAATCGCTGCGCGAGGCAGCTCGCAATAAAATTAACGTCACGCGAGGCAGCCGCGTGCAGCACCTTTGAGCATCGATAAACCGATAACGATTGGATAGATCGTGGCTACGCTCGGGTGATGCAGCGCGTGCGTTTGCCTCGGGAAAATCGCGTATTGACTGAGCATTTTGCCTCGCGAGGTTTTTACGTATAATTATTATCTATATCTATGGCGAAGCTGCCTCGCAGGCAGCTCGCTCAGTCAGTACGCGCGCCTATTGAGATATTTGTGTCATTCATTGGCTATTTGTAAATATTTCCGTTTATTGTAGTAAAATGCAAGCAATTCAAGATGGTCATACATCAAAAGTGTTTGATATTTGAGAAAACGAAGATTCACCTACAAATACCTACTTTAAAATCATGTTAAAATTCGATAATACATTTTTTCACATATGGGTATTTTTCTGGAATTCGTTCTTTCCATAGGTATATCCGATGTTTTCAGTTGTAACGTTGTTTTGCGATTCAAACAATTACTGTAATCTTATAATTCCCCATATCAACTGAAAGAATATGTATTGCGTTCGCTTAATCTAGTCTAGACTTTGGACAATTTTTTTCCGACCATGTCCGATCCTAATAGGATCATAATATGGGCCTCCACACAGTTAGAGGTTTGTATTAACAGATTTAGTTTTTACGAGAAATGGATGTCAGCCACTTGCTCAACCTATAAGGTCCATACACTGAGTCACACACAAATTGAAAACAATACGTGTACTTGCCAGACCCAAATAAATAAATAAAAAAGATTTCAAGTTATACACATTTATATTTTTATAAAAATCGATGTTTTTTAAAATAGATATAAAAATATTAAAACTATGAATTAGTCAAAAATCTCTTAGGCGATGCTTAGAAAACTTAATAAACTAAATTTTAATAATAAATATGACCATAAAATATAATATGTAATAATAAGATGCGGTCCGATTCAACAAATTCACAGTTTATTGCATTTTTTCCAATTGGATATTTATAAAAATATTTTTCTTTTTAATGTTTTCAGATAAATATGTATTAATTAATACAGTTTAAATTGTAAATTATCAAAAAAAAATCTCATATTACAAGCTTCGTATTTTTCCGCTAGGTGCCTCTTTAAAAAAGGCTCAGTAAAGGATTCACCTTAAAATATAAAATCTTCATAACCATATAAAATTTTAGTTTCACCAATCTCATCTTTTAATTTTTTTTTCGACCATGTCCGATCCTAATAGGATCATAATATGGGCCTCCATAGAGCAGAGGTTAAAATTTACAAATTGAATAAAGTCCTCTTATAATAGCTTCGATATCCATAGTGATAATTTTCACTTTGAATGAATTGACTAACGATAGCATACCGGCTATAGTTTTTGATTTCTTTTATAATTTATATCAAAATTTAGTTCTTTCAATTTTGACGTTATGCCGGTTAATAATGCTAGTTTAAAAAGCCATTTATTGGAAGTGAGATGGAATAAGGAACCAGAGGGTAGGTTGACTCCAAAATGAATAACTCAGAATGTGGTGCGTGAATGAAATGAACCCTGGTTTTATTATCTCCTTCCAAATTAATATCAATTTAATTATTACAGGTAAGTTTACAGATTATAATTTAGCAGAATTAAAGCACGTGTGTGCGTTATGAGAAATTGCGAAGTCGATCGGGCGGAGTGGAACGATAACCCTACGGTTAAGTCTTTGATAACTGACTGACATATTGATGTCATGTAATTGAGTGTTTTATACAGATTCGATACAATAGAAAATGCTGTTGTCACTATTTGCATATTGTGATATCTTGCTTATTAGGTTTATTTTGCAATGCATGGCTTGTTTGTAAATTGTCAATTAAGCAGTTTTAATGATTAGCAAGATTGATTTTCATATAAAAAATTTTGTGCGTATCATGTGTTTTGTAAATTATAAATAATTATTTAAAATAATTATTTTGCTAAATTAGCTTTTTGATTTATTCACACAAATCGCTTGTTTTGCTGTCTCACGATATTATGTTACAAGTTACTTGTAATTATAAATTGAGTCGTGCGAATGGTAGGATAATAACCCCTACAGGACCCCCTTTCCAGTAATCCGAGTGGAGGATTGCGATACAGGAAGATGTTGAAGTGGGTGTTGACTGGCTGATGGTGATGGCTTGATGTAAAGATCTGGTCGTGTGTTGTCTTTACTCAGTACAGCGCTCGCGTTTCGTGGATCAGATGCGTCTCTTCGTTCATTGCTTGGCACATTAACATTGCCTGTATGTTGAATTGTGCTTAACAACCATAATGTCGAAAATAGTATTTGTCATTTGAGATGCTTGATGTAGGACAGGTTTGAATGTTGTGAAATATGATGCTTGCAGTGTTTTAATTCGGTTGTTTCGTAACTGTATTTCTTTGCAGGTGTCGAATTGCTTCGTTTTCATGTTTTGAAATTGTAACTCATCTGGCTCGCTTAGATTTTCCTTGATATTTGTGATACCGATGTATGTACTTTTATTGAGATTTGTAAAAGTGATTGACATAACGTAGGTAGTATGAAAATAGCATTAAGTTATAATGCAGAAGCTGGGGTTGTGACTTGAATTATTTGATAGAGTGTCCAATGTAGTTAGACCAAGGTTTTTTGTTTGCTGGCCGTCAGAAAACATTAAGTACGAGGGAATATGTCATTCGGCTGCTCGTAAGATGAATTCTTCTGGCGTTTCCGACTTGCAATGTGTGCAGAAGTGTGGAAATGGTAACTTAGCTTGTGAGTGGATCCACAGGGCTAAGAGAGATATAAGCTGTCGATGGCATTTCGCGTGTGCCTTCGGACGAGCTTAGAAGCTGCCCTGTTAGTACATATAGTCTGTATGTACGTAACAGGCACAGTGGGTAGTTCAAAAGTGCGTTATTGAAACTACGAAGGGATGTGAAAAATGGTTGGTTGAGTTTTGAAAAGTCTAAAGTTGGAGTATCAAAGGTTGCCTAAGACAATTACCCATAGTCAGGAATCTATCTAGTGTTAAGAATAGATCCTTCAAGTAAGAATGTCTTAGTGACAGAAGTCAAGGGTTGCTGCTTCTAAGTGTAAATAGAAATGCTAATTTCGTGGTGTGTACCTATGTTAAATATGTATGTGTGTAGGGAAACCTTGAGCTTGCCTGAGCGGAGTTAACATGTCATGTGCGTGCAGCTGGCGGATGATGATGGAAAAAGCGGGTTGCTCTGCGCCGTCCGTCGTGCCGCTGGTGGTCTGCGTGGTCCGGTGTCTCGTTCGACGTGTTAGGACTCTGAAGTGGGCAGAATCTGATTGGATTGTTGTGGCTGGCCTCTGATGGTGGAGACGGACTGTCGGAATCGTGGAAGCTTTCATCGAACCAAGGAACTGGTAGTGCCATTAGCGTGCACTGTAGTAGATCCTGGTGTATTGTAGTTGTCGATCTCTGTATGTGTCCAGATGATGCGTCTTCTTCCATGGTGAGTTTGGCTGAGGCTGATCTGATGATAATTGTCGTGTCAAAGGTTCGCGGAACTGCGTTATAGTTGAACGCGTTGGCTGAGCTTAATTTTTAATCACCACTTATGGGTGTGTCGAGGGTCACCACTATTGGAAGTGAGATGGTATAAGGAACCGGAGGGTAGGTTTGTTTGACTCCAATAATAAGAAGATTGATGCGTGAATGAAATGAACCCTGGTTTTATTATCTCCTTCCAAATTAATATCAATTTAATTATTACAGATACGTTTACAGATTATAATTTAGCAGAATGAAAGCAGTTTATGCGTTATGAGAAATTGCTAAGTCGATCGGGCGAAGTGGAACGATAACCTTACGGTTAAATCTTTGATAACTGACTGACATATTGATGTCATATAATTGAGTGTTTTATACAGATTCGATACAATAGAAAATGCTGTTGTCACTATTTGCATATTGTGATATCTTGCTTATTAGGTTTATTTTGCAATGCATGGCTTGTTTGTAAATTGTCAATTAAGCAGTTTTAATAATTAGCAAGATTGATTTTCATATAAACAATTTTGTGCGTATCATGTGTTTTGTAAATTATAAATAATTATTTAAAATAATTATTTTGCTAAATTAGCTTTTTGATTTATTCACACAAATCGCTTGTTTTGCTGTCTCACGATATTATGTTACAAGTTACTTGTAATTATAAATTGAGTCGTGCGAATGGTAGGATAATAACCCCTACACATTCATTGTCAATCCATGAATTAATTGTCACATTATTATCCTTTCAATGTTTTTAATAATGTAACAATGTAAGTTTTATAAACAGGCAAAATAACACAAAAAGAAGGCATAATATTATTCAATTCAATTAAATTTATTTATTTTTAACATATTGTGGACATTTCAAATTATAAGTTTAAGACGTTTACAACATGACATGAAAGAAGAAAAAAAAGTAATAAAAGCGATAAAAATGAAAATATAAAAAGAGAATATAATAATATAAACATACAAAAGCAGTGAAAACAATTATACATCTATAGAATTTCAAAGAAGTACACTGAGTTTGCTAAGGAGGCCCTATTTTAAGAATTTATAAAATAGCGTCCACCTAAACTCACCTCACGCAAGTGGAATATATCAAAATCCGAAGTAATTTGGTTGAAGATAGATATCGCCCTCCCAATTGGCTCGTATAAGTCGAAAAAATACGTAGCTAAATAAAGATTATTATCGATCGTTTTATCTGGCGTTTTCTTTGTAGAACGTAAGAGCATACTTCAGTGAAACGGCAAATAATTTTCAACTATAGGTGCGACGACATTTCGGACTCGCTGCCAATCGGAGAGCGATAGTCGAGCTGTGAATACGTCAATTTGTTTTATTCACAATTAATTCTTAAATAGTGTAAAGATGACTAAAAACGTTACCCATTTACTTGAAAAAGAAAACATGTCAATGAATATATTATTATTATTACTAATAGAACTAGAATAAATGGACGCATGTTGAATTTTTATGACACATTATGTTTTGTTCTGCACGCGCGCTTGCACAATCTTCGCGTCGCGTAGTCACGATCGTTTTAGACCGTGCCCCAGATGAAGAATAGCCTTAATATTTTGGCGGGAAACAAACTTGAATTTGAATTTGTAAAATTAGCAATTAGAGCTTGTTACTTTCCGTGTACATTAAAAACAACTGAAACGTATCGCCGTATTTCAGCGAGAGTCAGTCCTAAAATGGCGGCAAACCGACGTCCGAATGGCTGACCGTCAAATTGGTTTTACCAGCCGTCCATTCCGTATTGTTGACCCATTAATGATTATTTATAGGCGAATGATAAATTATTTATTCACCGCAGAGTGACGGTCGCTGGCGTGCATATTGTGGGCGACCCAATGCAAAATGCCGCTATCTATTCAGTGGCATTTACCATAAGTACTTATTTTGCATTCAAAATAAGGCATAATATTATTGTATCAAAATTCTGCACGGAAAATAAATAATTTGTCTCTGTTCTTATGAGCTCTTATCTAGCCAATACTGGATGACGTTCTCTCAACTGTCTTCTTCAATTAAAAGTTTAAAAAAAAAATATCTCCTCACTGTACTGGCCTTCCAAGGAAGAAGACAGTAACTCGCAAAATGTGTGAAATTGAGTTATGAATGCCATCCGTTAGGTAATTTTGAAAGCTATAGGTACCTACAATAAAATGAATTTCCCGACTCGTTTTCTTCTGGGTATGCTATCAATGCAATCCCTGTCTACACGAAGAGTGATTGTTCTTTTAAAGCATTTCTTTTTACTTCTTCGTGGGTTCATTTACAATCCGCATATACTGGCAAATATTAATTTTCATGTTCCCACCAATATCACTCGCAGCTCCACGGTCTTCAAGATACCTCGTCGCAGGACAGATGTTATGTTTCATGATGCTGTGTATCGTGCAATTAGCTTATTTGATGGCACCATAAAGGTTGATTTGTTTTTTATTAATTATATAATGTTTGTAGACGTTTTAAATAGGATAAATTTATAATTGTATATATTATCATATTTCTTTAATATTTACACATGCTGTCTTTTCCACTTTCTTGTCATATTAGTTGTTATTTGTAATTAAGATATTTTTATATATTTGTATGTATTATGTATTATGGCGCATTGGCCAAAAGCTGTAATGCCGTAATACTCTTTTTTATAAATAAATAAATACAATGTTTTCACTTTAAAATCAGTATTATCACTAAAATACCCTTAAAATCCGTAGTGAAAAACGGACATCTGCTGAAATGATACACATTTCTGAGCAAAAAGGCAGTCATTGCACCTGTTATGGATCTGTAACTCCCCTCTGTATAATATCTCCCCAATGACAATACATTATCTTTTGTTGATTCATCGATACCCTAAGTTACTAATAATGTACTATTGTTAAGAATATTCGATCGATGTGATTTCGACTATTACGATGTACCTACTCAATATTATACGAGGGTGGGTCAATAAGTCCTTAGAAAAGCCGACAGGTGGCGCGACTAGTACTGTAAGCGGTTTGTTTTCATGCAGCGGCACTACCGATTCAGTATGCTGCGAAGTTTCAATCAGATTGGTCGGGTTGTTGTGTGTTTCTCGTACATTTAAAAAAAAAATTTGCTTGTGGAAAATGGAAAAATGAAAAATGGAGAAAATTGAGTTTAGAGCTGTTATTAAACATTTTAATATAAAAGGGTTAACAGCAAAGGAAATAAAAAATGAGTTGGATTTAGTTCACGGCATATCTGCTCCTTCACTTGCAACTATTTATAACTGGTTAAATGAATTTAAACGTGGTCGTACATCAACAAAGGATGAACCACGCTCAGGACGTCCTGTAGAGGTGACTACACCAGAAATGATCAATAAAATCCACGATATGGTGTTAAGTGACCGAAGATTAAAGTTGAGTGAGATAATTGAGGTTACAGGGATCTCAAAAGGTAGCGTCATTTCTATTTTACATGACAAATTGGGCATGAAAAATATTTCTGCAAGATGGGTGCCGCGTTTGCTCACAGTCGACAATAAACGCAATAGGGTGGTGGCCTCTAAAGCCCTGTTGTCGCTCATGCAACGCAATCCGGATGAATTTTTTCGTCGCTTTGTGACTGTAGATAAAACATGGATACACCACTATACTCCCGAGACGAAAGAACAGTCAAAGCAGTGGATTGCGAAGACAAACCATGTCCAAAGAAGGCGAAAACCGTAAAATCAGCTGGTAACGTTATGGCTACTGTATTTTGGGATGCACGTGAAATTATTTTCGTTGACTATTTGGAAAAAGGAAAAAAAATAACAGGGGATTATTATGCATCTTTATTGGACCAGCTAAAAAACGAAATTGAAGAAAAATGGCCTCATTTAAACAGGAAAAAAATCCTCTTTCATCAGGACAATGCCCGTGTTCACACATGTTTACGATCAATGGCTAAAATTGAAGAATTGAAGTTCGAATTGGTCGACCACCCACCGTATTCGCCAGATTTAGCCCCCAGTGACTTTTTCCTTTTCCCAAACTTAAAAAAATGGCTAAGTGGACAACGTTTTTTTTCAAATGAAGAAGTCATCGATCGGACAAATGCTTATTTTGAGGACCTTCCGAAAACTTATTTTTCTGACGGTTTAAAAAAAATTGAGAAACGTCTAACCAAGTGTATTGAGCTCCAAGGAGATTATGTTGAGAAATAAAAAAAAAATTACAAAAATCAAAACTGTTTTAATGCTTTTTTCTAAGGAATTATTGACCCACCCTCGTATTATTGATCAACCCCAATTTATCCACCCTATCTAGCTGTGTTACTACACACATATAAACCCTTGTACATGAACTAAGCATCACTAATATTACTTACTTACTATTTCATATTAATACTATTGTAAAATGATCCTTGGATTCATTCAACTCGGACAATTCAACTTGTTCAAACATAATTCAGCTTTGCTCACCGAGTTGTTTCACTGCGGATCGAACCCTATTGAGTTCTTTCCCTTTTATTTATACACCATGTAATTGTAAATTGAGTATTGACGAATAAACATCTCTGAAGATTAACATCCATCGAGTCTTATTACTGACAAGAACCTTCCACTGGATCACGAGAAGATCGGAGCCCGTTGGTAAGGATTTCCGTTGCCGAAAACATAACACACCTATTTATTGCAGTTACTGTTTGTTTATTATTACTTGTATTTTAATATTTTACTAATTAAAAATAACGCTGTTTTTTATTAATTCACAGTACCAAAATTTGAAAAAAAAATATGTCATTTATCTCGAAAGTGTGTGAGTCAGTTACTGCCTTCTTCATTGGAATGGCAGTGTAGCATTGCACCTTACGAAATCGTAATAGGGAAAAACGAAAGGTTTCACACGGCAGTCTTTTGGTGGATAGTAACGATAATCGACATTTTTATAAGATTAGATTAATAATATGCATTCGAGACTTACATAATTTAAGTTGTCCGTAGATACTAATCGTAAACATTAGACATTTGACTATTATATTATGTAGACATAGAAGCACGAGGAAAGATTAATGAACAAATTAACTATGAATGAACTCTAGCTGAAATATTTGCATAAAGAAATCGTCGCAATATAGGACCAACTGCGTCATATTATTATTTAAAATATTACCGTTAGGAAATCCGTTGTCTCTCAGAAGTATGACTATTTGTTTGTAATATTTGTTCAGGATCCGCTCTATTTTGTTATTTGTTATGATTTAACCAAGGCTTTCCAAAACTTATTCTAAATGCCTTTTTATTTTTCTTGTAAAGTGTATATTCTCTCAATGCGTCCGATAATGTACCTACGCCCTACCCCCATGTTCCCTGTAAGGTGTGCGCATGTGCGCGCGCACACCTATCAAAATGTGTCCGCACACATGTTTGCATCCCCCGCACAGTCCTGACAAAAATATTTTAAAAGAAAGTTTCCTTTGCCAGATTTTACTTTTGCTCGAATGCACGAAACCATCACATGCACAATTCTTCGACTCATTTCTCGGAAGAAATTTTCTTGAAAAGAGGTGAACTTTTGAAAATAATGACGGAAACACCCTAAAAACGAAAGAATAGGATTGACATCGCTGAGCGCAAAAAATCTGGTTGTGATCTAGTCAAAGTGCTAATTGATAATGGCTATAAAAATAAATGACCCATATATTCCCGAAAGCTGGCGAAGTAAAAATTATGCGGTCGAATTTGTAAAAAAGAATATTTGTAAATACGCCACTGTATAATAATAATTTATTATTAAAATTATTTTTTAGGTTTCAATAATAATTTAGTTATGACTCAGTAAATTAAAATATGGTTGCGTTGCTGTGTTATAATATATGCACAATATTTATCTCATAATTATTTTTAATCACAAATAATGATTTAAGGCAGTGGTTTTCAAACTTTTTCGTTTTGCACGGCGGCCAAGATGTCTTAAAATTTTTCGGCTCCCTAAAATACTAGCTAGTGAGACGGGTGAAACCAGTTACGCCATTAGTCACAGTGCCACACTTGAGAAACAAAAAAATGCCTATTTCCTGTCTAGCGCCGCAGGAGAAAAAAAATCTCCATTCCACGAAACTTAATTTCACTAGTTGTATTATTATCATTCCTCATTTTATTTACCTCCACTTTGAATGTGCGTTCTAATTAGTGCGTGGCGATCATTGATTGATCACCATACATTTTCCCAAATCCATGAAAACTTGTCTACGTTATCTTCTTGAAAGTACCTTGAACCCAGCCAAACTAAGATATAATAAAATATATATGCTTTAATATATACAATATGGTCATCATTATGATCATGTCAATGCGTATTACATTAAGGTTATACCTCAGTTGAGGCACGGTCTAAAAAAATCGTGGCTAGGCAATGCGCGGATTGCGGGTCGCGGATGCAAATGATGCATGTCAAACGAAATATAATTTGTCATATAAATCCAACATGTGTCCATTTAATGTTCTGTTTATTGTTCTATCAGTAACAATAATAATGTATTTATTGACATGTTTTCTTTTTAAAGTAAATGGGTAACGTTTTTAGTCATCTTTATACGATTTAAAAATGAATACTCCCGTCGCCATCACGAAACAAATTGACGTGTTTCCAGCTGGACGTTCTCTCTCCGTATGGCAGCGAGTCCAAAATTTCGTTGCGACTATAGTTGAAAATTATTTGCAGTTTCACTGATGTATCACCTTAATATTGACTGGAATTATTAAACAGTTTGCGGTGTCTCTGGGAATTGGCTGCGGCACACCGTTTGAATACTACTGATTTAAGGAATAATCAGGTTATATCATTTTGTATAGTTATATAGTCCTCAATAATATGTTCGTATTATTAAAAATTCAAATATTAAATTTTGTTAATTTTATGAATAAGTACCTACCTATGTATGGATAGAATTTTATTTGTTTGATATAATACCCACCAACCAAAACGTAATATAGTAAATAAGTAAATAAGTACGTACTCTATGTATTAACTCTATTGTGTATTGATTATATTATTATAACTAACTATGGGATGAGAAAAGCTATACATTAAATATTTATCAATAAGCTTTGATTTTCACCATTGGCGTACAGCGAATTTTTTTGGCGGAGTTAAAACGACACCCTATAATCTTTGTAACTGTACAATTTGTATATTATGCCTTTGAAACTTGGATGGTGAGGGAAAGCGATAACACTAGACGAATTTAAAATGTGGTTATGGAGGTTGATGCTAAAAAATGTATGGACAAACAAGTCCAATATCAGTGAGCTTGACATTTCGAGACACTCTCTCCACTTTTTCTGTCCTTAATTTTACAGTTTCTTGTGGGCAACTGGAAAGAAGCGGGGTTGTCAGACAGGTCGAAATGAGTTCGAGGTGCGAATATGCATCGAAAAAAAAAATGATTGCAAAATAAAACGCATTCGACTGCGTTTTTTTTCGATGAAAAGTGAATAGAACTGATAACTGCATGTTAAATATGACACGATGTGTGCAATTTTTGGCCAAATATCATTCGAAGCGAACTTTTGTCACTATTTTTGATTTTGTCAGTTCCCAACAATACGATTTAGGTAATCCAAATTCAACGATATTTATTGAAATAATTTATCTGTTATCATCTATAATAATATACTGTATAATGCAATGACGAGGGGTAGAGGTAGGCTGATAAGATTCGACATACATAGTGCACACTAAAATTTGTCAGTCATACGTATTTATTTTCATTGAACTAAGAATACAATTTGCACATAATGGCGGCGTTGGTTAGTTTTTAAAATTCAATTAAACCCTGCCTAAATCAAACCAAAATAGGTCAGGTATGCTATGAGCCATCCGACAAAAATAACACTTTTAGATTCATACTTATTTTTTTTCGTAGAATTAATAATACATAATATTACAGATGGTGTTTTTTTTTTAATTCATTAAGCTCTGCTTAATCAAAACAAAATCGATAAAAAAATATTCTGCTATCAATAAAATATCTAAATGGCATAATTTTAGATATTTTATAGATAATAAATATTTTTTACCATTATATCTATGGCTTGGTTTAGGCAGGGTTTAATTGAATTTTTAAAAATCACTTTCTATACATTGTAGTATTGATTCAATGAAAACAAATACGTTTGACTGACAAAGTTCAATGTGCACTATTTATGTCTGATCTTAACAGCCTACCTCCACCCTTTGCCACTGGTCACTGTAATTTAAGAATAAAAATTAATTGTCGTTTTATAACCTACAAATTCGTCAACATTACATGCGAAATTCGGTGTAAGTACATTATCAACGAAAACTATGTAAGTACATAGTTTTCGTTGATAATGTTTCGGATGGGGTATGATTGTTATGAAGAACTTAAATTTTATAATCTGGGTCACTATCCTCAATCACGGAGTCTCGAGGAAAACATCTTCGTATACCATATCTACACCCATAGTGAATGAATGAATTATTTGATAGTGAGGAAAATGGGGTTTTGTACACCATTGGCGTTTGACTATCATAAAATATTCAGCTGGAAATCGAGCACGTAAATAAATAATTCGCTTATTGCGGTGACCGACGAGTGTGACAGTGTCACTGTAACAACAATGTGGATTAGGAAATGCCAAAAGTAGACAAGTAAAATGTTAATGCCTGACAAAGCTTTGTGTCATTATGAAAATCGTATGAGCGCTTGCCGTTGAAATAAATGGCGGTGTTTTGCTGTTCGCATAACGCTAATTTGTAAAGATTAATTGTGTCATAAGTCAACATTATTATTTATAATAATATGTTATATTATTTACTTAGATATATTATTCTCAAAGCTTTTTGATTGCTAGTAAACTTTTGACAGACGAGGCAGGTGCATTGGAAAACGGCCAGTTAAACCTTTAATTCTTCCCTATGTATTGACTGTATTTTATCTACATATATTATTAATAATTAGTATTTGTGATTTAAAAATATTTGTCGTTTCATCAGCGTTTTGACAGATGGTCAGGTGGAGGTAGGCAGATTGAGCGTCACTTGGGGGCGGCAGTTACTCGAAGGGCGGCAAATCGAGAAGAATCATTAGGTATATATAGGCATAAGTACCTAAACTTAGTAAACGCGGAAATATCTCTCCAATAAAACATCAGCTCACTGGTTGGAAAACAAAATGTAATAACATAATATGTTTAACCGGAGTGTTTCTTTGTCGCGTTTGCGATGTTTAGTTTACTTCCGTTGTTCTTGGACGTCACATCCTTGATGCCCAGCGATGATACATGCAGATTTGAGAATTATATTTAAATTATCGGTAGGTACATACTTAGCTAATTAATTTATCCAAATATTTTTGCCAGTCACTCGCGAGTTTTGAAAGTTGTCAGGTGTATTATTTAAATGTATCTTTAAACCGTGGACTATTGCAGTAGAGATGGCATTTAAATTAGATTTAGTGGTATATATTTTGTTAGTAATGTATCCATTGAACACTTTTCTTAGATATTGGAGTCATGGAAGGATGATAAAAAATACTGTATTAAAAAAATGGGGTGGCATTTTGGCGCTGCCTAGGGGCGGCATTTTGGCTAGGAACGTCACTGTTACCAACGTACAAGAGAATATAGTATTCTTTTAATTCTTGTCTGTTTGTTTCAATATAACCGAAAACTACTGGACTGGAAATATTGATGAAATTTGCACAACTTGTATAGGTACTAGGTACATTGTTGATAACTTTTCACTATTGTTTAATTTTGATATCTCAAATGCTTTTAAAGTTAAGATAAAACTTTACGAAAATAATGCGCTTGCAACAATTCATCACGAGTAGGTAAAGTGGTCAGATAGCATCGGTGGAATGGTGAAAGGAAGTGTAAGTAGACGGGCGTTCTCCTACATACAACCGTTGTCGATCGCGCGGGCCTAGTCGGAGATAATAATAAAATGTAATCACGTGTAAGTAGAGTGGTCAGATAGCAGCGGTAGAGTTGTGGGTATGGGGACGCGCGCCTACATACAACCGTTGTCTATATAATTGATTGAAAAAACATATTAGTGTGTTTGTCTGTCTATCTCCATGTTTCACGCGGATGAAGTCGTGGGCTAGTGCTAGTTAACGAAACCATACGCTAATCACGAAGTACAGGAATTCTAGCATATTAATAAAAACGTTCATGGATTTCAAAGAATATTAAGTACTATCCACGATGGTTTCATAGTAAAATAGGTCCTAACTGATTTATAAATTTCAATATATTTTACAAGATACTACATAATCACACCGTCTAGAAATGTTTTCTATCAAAGGATTGGATAATTACTTAAGTTAGTTCAACTGTTTATCAGACCGATCGGCCATGGTGAGGGAAAAATCAAATAAGGGGCCATCCATGGACTGAACTCGTATACGGTTTAGAACCGTGTGCCATACTAAACTTATGATTTCTGTTCATGAAAAAATGTTTTTATTAAGCTTTTAAGTGTAAGTGTATGGTATAAACGGATACGATCAGATTCTTATAATATTATACTTTATGAAAATATATTTCCATGAACATAAATCATATGTTTAGTATGGCATACGGTTATAAACCGCATACGGTTTCAGTCCATGGATGGCCTCTTAATGTATTGATTTAATTTAAATTTTCTTTTACAGATACACTTACTCATATTGTTGTATTTTATGGATATTTTGTATAGTATTATATTCTCTTTAAAAGATTTTCAAATGATTTCTCAAGGGACGGAAAGTTTCAACAAGAAAAACGATATTAGGCGTAGATAGTATTAGTGTTCTACAATTCCATTCGTCATAATTTAAATTGATACTAACTTCATGGCGAGCCATTTTATATAAAATGTTTTCCCCCGTAACCGACAATAGGATGTATATTTTTAAAATCCAGAAAGCTTTATATTAAAGTTTTAGCCTTGCCTTGTCTTCAGAATCTCAGGTTATTTGAATACCAAAATTGTATTACATACCTAATGAAATGATTTAATTATTTTATATGATATATGAAATTCGACAAAGCAAATTTATATGATAATTATACATGATAATATAATTGATATTTAACTTAATAAAATGGGCTCGAGATTACAACTTATTCCCTTGCTCCGGAAAAAAAACAAACCGGCAGCAAAATAAATCGGTTGATACTGTTAAGACGTTTTATCTTTGTATTATTACGATAGTATGAATACTTAAAACACACATGCACCAGGAAAAGAAATAAAATATGCTTTCAACGCAGATGTATAATATTGTATTCGGATCAATGTAGTTACCTAAGTAATAATGTCACATTTTATTTATGTATATTCTAAAACAAAGCTCGATCGTATATACAAAAGCTTTCTTAGGAATTTATTATGAAAAGCTCGCTCCGAATCAGTTGAAAAGGGATTGAATGGACTCTGATTCGTTTTGTCACATTATTAAAAACACGTTTAAACTCACTCAAGGATTAATAAAGATATTAACATTTATAACCCAGCCAGCGGAATACCTACTGACGATACAGTGAGGCTTTCGGAAAGTTTTAATTACTATTTCTGTGGATAGGTATTAAACAGACTCTGTTAAAGAACAGTGACGTCGACACAATTTACAATCTAAATTCAAGATTTTTGGTGTTAGTGGTAGTGAAATAGGTTAAACTGTTTTGTACGGATTGTCAAAAACTAATTGTGTTTGAGGAATTCAGGATGAATCCCGTCTCCCCCCGGTGCCTTTCCGTTCTTTAGCCTTTTCACAGCTGATTTTATCTTGGTGTGCATGGGCGGGCAATCGGAAATGTCGGTCGCTCGGGAATGTCCAAAAGTAAAGCTTCAATACTATCTATATAGTGTATATGGCGGAGCTACGGGATGCTGGTTTGACCTGGAACGAAGCAAGAAGACTGGCGAGCGACAGGGATTCTTAGAGGCGCCGCGTGGTGTTCATATACTCCAACTAAGGGACGGATATGGCCGAAGAAAAAGAAGAATTGTGTTTGAGGACAGAGTATTCAAAAATATACCAGTTATTAACTGGAGTATTTCGCCGTCTGATTAATCATGAACTGTTTGTGATGATCCGAATATTGTGAAGCTATCAACCCAGCATATTTTAAGGTGCGGTTGTAACCATTCAGTGCCTCTTTAAAATGGCATTATTTTGTTTAACGATTATCCAGTTTAGCCATCTTAGCGATTATCTTGTCTGATATAACATTTTTGGATATACACCTAGCTTGAAAAATACGCACCGTATGGCGTTAAATCTAGCGTTTTTTGACAATACAAACAGCTTAAAATATCTCATATAAAAAGCACATTCAACATAAAATGCTAGCCTCTTTGAATATTATTATATTTTACCAATAAATAAAATGTACCATTTCTCAATTGTCTATCATTAATTGTGAAACCATACATTTCCGACGAGAATTTCATATTTTTAAATATTGTCGGAACCTTGCGAAAACAGCATATTTAATTTTGCGAATATATTATAATATTCCCCATATTATTAAAGCTATTTTATAATATTACATATATATTATATTTTATTATGACATGTATCATATTTATTTGCCCACGTATTTACTTACACACAAATGCTTTCAGTTAAAAATTTGTAATGTCCATGATATGTTAAAATAAACGAATTGAATCTAATACGGATTGTATTGCATTAGCAGAGAGGTTGTTGAATTAAATAATTAGATAAATTCAGTCAAATGTGTAGGTACCTACTTTGCACACCACTGAATATGAAAATGTGTTTATGAATGTTAGTGGAATATGAAAGTTTTGTGGTAGCCGTTTGCCGTTTAATTTGTATCAAATAAACGTCGTTCTAAAAGCTATTTTTCCTTTGAATAAACAACATAAAAACCAAAAATTCTCTATAAAGCATAAATATTTAAATTTTACAGAACAAAATTTGACAGCTTTGTAAATACTATACAGAGATTTCTTATCCGTCATCGGGAAATAAAAATGTGGTAAATATTAACAACAATTCAATTGGTTTTTCGATTCTCTTGGATTTAAATAGCTAATTTTATGTATTAAGACTATCCAATAGTCGGGAAACGATTTTTGATACATCGATGACACATAATAATATGTAAGAATTGAGATAATCATTTGATGTTTAAATATATTTGGGTTTTGAATGTGTGAGTGTCCTACGAAAATGAAACATGCATTATGCACGTGCAATAGTGTGTGTAATAAATACACCAATATTAAATGAGTGTCAATGCATAAACCGAGAGCAGTTGTCAGTATTTGACGTATGATGTATTCTTGACACGTGTTTAAGTATATCCCGGATTCTTCCTTACTCGAGATCGGTTACCTGCTACTCCTTACCCGTTAGGTATTTCAGTTTCCATTATTTCTGAGTTCCCTGATTAAAGTCTTTTTTATTATATCAGAGAATGAATAAAAATTACAAGATAAAAAGAACTTTTTATATACAACGTTTTAAATTTTCTGTTGAATCATATAAACTTGACTTGACTAGCTTAAAGGAGAGAGGCATGCCAGCAGAGAACCTAGCGGAAAAATACGAAGCTTGCAATTTGAGATTTTTTTTTGATAATTTACAATTTCAAATACGTGTATCTGAAAACAATAAAAAGATGTTTTATTTTTTTTTAATTCAAAGATAAACTTCTTTGTTCTGATAAATTCTAAAAGTTTCAAATGTCTAGCTAGTCGGGAAGTTAGTTAAAAATCGATTGCAAGATTTGTACTGGATAAACAACCGCCGGACAAACAAGAATACGACCTAATGAAAACGTTGGAAAATGATTGGAAATGAGAAAATATTGCAATTGACAAAGTCTCAGCAATTTCAAATTTAAATCAAAATTCATAATAGCTAAACAGATATCTAAGTATGTAGTCAAATATTTAACGATAAAGTGAGTATAAAAGAAACACATACTTACCGTTTTTATTTCTTTATTATTTTCATGCAAACTATTGATAGTGTTTAACATAGATTTTTAAAAACCTCTGAATATTTGCTTTTCTGGGGTCTAACTAAATTCATTGTTTTAAAAATATCAGTTATGTAATGCATAGTAGATATTAATTATTGCGCTTAGATTTTTTAAACAATGTCTGTGTGTAGAGGAGAAAGATTGCTTAGTGTAGATACCAACTGAAGAAAATTAAAAACTCTCTACGACCAACATTGATTCCAGACTGGCGAGATTGTGCGTCCTTCCAATTTTTTCGAAATATTTGTTAAATTTCCTAGTGCGACACCGTCAAAAGATTATGTTAAATAAAGTGTGTATCTTCATTAATAATAATACGTACTATATATTATTTTCTAGGTCGTAGTTTTATATTTTGAAGGGGGATCCCAAAAAACCAGTCGTGCCATATCTAGCGTTTTTTTTTTCTGTAAAGCACTGTACGTATCTGCAAAAGACCGAATATGTTTTTAAAACAATAAAGTAGTTTAATTTTTTTACAAATCGGAATGAAGTAAATTGTTAAAAAATAGTTGAAAATTTTGGTAAAAATCTACAAAATAAAATTGAAAATCATAACTGAAGGCAGGACAGGGAAATATATTATATTAACATTGTGGATCATATTTCGTATTAATTTTTGTTTTCCAATTATGTTTTGGGTATTTCTGAGTTTCTAGAGCTTCATTGCGTTAATTAAAAGTTTGAAGGTTTACGAAAATTAATAAAAATATTGCTCTCAAAGAAAATCAAATTTTTAATTAAATGTATTTTTATTTTGAATCTGTGATTGTTAAATAAACTAAATGTAGGTACATTTTTTAATTGGCATATAATTGAGATATCCAATATAGCTAATAAAGATAATTTTAAAATTCCATAAATGTACCTAACCCACATGAATTGAATATAATATATGGAAAATAATTAAATAATTAATGGCATAATGATAATATAAAAACGGTTACAAAACACCCATTTTAGTATTGGATAAGAAAGGCAAGGTGATCAATTGTTGGTTAATTCAATAGGCTTCAAAAAATGCTGTCTACCGTGCGGTTCAAAAATATATGAATTACTTATTTATTATCATCAGCGGTTTATATATACTGCCGGATGAATGCCTTCCCTAGCCTATTTAACACTTATCGCGCCCTAGTTCTTAATTGACACGCATATCCTCCAAACTTGACGAGTGCATTGATCAAGCTATATGAAATAATAATAAGTGAAAAAAGTGTTTTTCTTTTGTTGTTGCATTAGTTTGTATTTCTTTTACTATCAATTATGTGGCGTATTGGCCAAAAACTGTAGCGTCGCAATATTTTTATCAATTTATTGAGGCTATACTTCAGCTGAGGCATGGTCTAAATAGATCGTGACTACGCGACGCACAGATTGTACAAACGAAGCCTGCAGGACAAAACATAACTTGTCATAAAAATTCAAAATGCGTCCATTTAATATTATGTTTATTGTTATATTAGTAATAATAATAATATATTCATTGACATCTTTTTCAAGTAAATGGGTAACGTTTTTTAGTCATCTTTACACGATTTTAGAATAAATTCCCCCGACACCATCACAAAACAAATTGACGCGTTCACAGCTCGACTTTCGCTCTCCGATTGGCAGCCAGCCCGAAATTTCGTCACACTATCATATTCTATTATATTCTACTCTACTCCACTCTACTCTACTCTATTATATTCTATTACATTCTACTCTACTCTACTCTATTCTATTCTATTCTATTCTATTCTATTCTATTCTATTCTATTCTATTCTATTCTATTCTATTCTATTCTATTCTATTCTATTCTATTCTATTCTATTCTATTCTATTCTATTCTATTCTATTCTATTCTATTCTATTCTATTCTATTCTATTCTATTCTATTCTGTTCTATTCTGTTCTATTCTATTCTATACTATACGTGTTTCAGTTGTTACACCATTATCGGGTAATTTAAATTGAATCTTATTCTGTATTTGTAGATCAAAAAGATCAGATGAGTAAGTATTCAAAATATTTTCGTTAACAATGTGAAAATTTAATTTTCTCGAATTATTTATACGGCTAGTGAAACATATTATGAATTAAGTTAATTCACTGTGCCGGTTGTTAGTATCTGCAAACATAAAAAAATAATCTGCCCCTCTCTATTCTTGTTAACGCGTCTCAAAGAGCACGCGCCACTGTTTGAGGACACTGGGTTCGTTAGCAATACCATACCGGAAGTAGGGTAACTTTCGCGAATTAATTTTTTAGTGGTACTAGTGTGAAATTTTGTTTTGCCTAAATTTATTAATATTTACGTTTAGGCCTACAATTTATTAAAACCGTATTATTGTCTGTTGCGATCACTGTTGTTTTACTATTTATCCCTTGCAACGATTTCAGCAAAGAACTAGTGTTTATATCTGTGTCAGAAGACAAAAAAGACTTGGTTTCATAAGAGCGCCATTGTTCCAGTCATCAGCCTAAAAAAAGTAAAATAAGTACATAAATGAGGAAACGGAACTCTGAAGAAGAGTTTTCGAAAACTGATACTCAGCGGTTATCAGGCGACCTTTATCCCTTTCCGCGTTCTGCCTAGCATGCATCTTTCCATACACCTTGCAATAATTGTGCATTTGGTAGGACTGGCAGCATCATGAAGATGGTATGGGGAGGATACTTATATACGATTTATTGCATTGGCTATAGTGTGGGCGTAGACAAACGATCGTAATTATTAGGGGTTTTAGTGGCCGTTTGTATCATCCGCACCGTGTTATAAAGATTTTTTTTACATGCAGTAAATAATGTTCCATTCGCCGAGATATGTACACCTGCCTGGGTAGCATAGAATATTATATTACATACTCACGTATTTATAGCAGGCATGTCCAAATTCAGTTATACTGTGTTGTAACCTACTATCCAGTATCAAGACTGACAATGATCTATAACACACTCCTAATGTCATTCTTTAACTTGAAGAAATTTATATTATTTGGTTGGAACACTGCGATGTTGCAAATTAAACAGCCCTTGTCGTTCATCATCATAAAGAAATAGGTAGGTAAGTATTCAATTTCCCATTCGCCCTGAAAATGATAGATTTTGGTCTTCTTTTGAGCACGCATTGTAATTATCGTCAAACTATTTTCTTGGTGTGTAAAGAGCTTACTGCGCGACGGTAAGAGGAAACTACGTCTCAATTTAAAGTACTGGTATTCACAATATCTTCTCTTTCTCACACTCAAAACATATAAATGGTTGATGCTTACTCTTAAAAATGTTAATTTAATTATAATATGATATTATCACAACTGAATACACACGTTTTTTTTATATTTTTACGACCTGATTCGATCGATGATCCGATGGATCAAAATTTATCTCGCGATCGACGCGTTGGATATACCTTCATAATATTATATTCCAGGGCTGGCGAACCGTTTTACGCAAGCGTGCCAAATATTCCCAAATATTATTTTTCAACTGTCTGACGTGCCGAGCAGTTATAGGGGAAAAAAAGTTTTCAAAAAATTCTATTAATTTATTAATTAATAAAAAATGATGATGTTATAGATACCACTCACACAAAATAGTACACATTTTATAATAGCTTTATCACTTTTTCAATTACGCCATATATTTCGGTTCACCAATTTTGAAACTGTCTGTCAAAAATACTACTACTGGCTTCACCAAGGAATGAATACTTATGGATACAAACGAAATTGTTTGTTAATGTATTAAATAGTATACCTATCGCTAAAGATAACGGTAGTGTGACGCTCTACAGTAGCGTTTTCCAAATGGTGTACTTGGTAATATTTTATTGTATATTTCATTACATCCATTTGAATTACTTATGGAGTTCTCGAGTATTGATACACAATTAAAAATTGTATTGTACAACCCCATAAATTAATATATTAACATTATTCAATGAAAATAGCGCCACAGGCGACTTTTTTTACTAGTAAAGCAAATTTGTGGTGTGTGTTTATCTCACTTATCTGGTCGACTCGCCTCGCCAGGCCCCTCCTGAGACCGGGCCTCCAGGCTAAAACCCTGTCAGCCCCCCCCTTGTGGGAGCCATGATTCATCACGCATAAAGTCTAATTACTGGCCTATGCAATTATATATTTAAATTAAACGTAATGCTTATTCTTGAACTCTCTTAGTATTTGCCTGCTATTTTTTATATAATGCGATCTGTCATTTATTATTATAGAATTTTTTTCTCTCTTCAACGGCATATCATAGGTTCGCCACCTCTGTTATATACCTACCATACTTATTTCGAAGTAATTTTAATTTAATTTTATTAACTATTCCTTTTTCATTTATTGTCACCCTAGTGAGACAGTTGATATCTGTTTTTTTCTTTTCAGATATAATCGCACGTCCAATTTGAAAAAATAAAAGTAATAAATGTATGCGTATTCTTCTTTCTAGACGTTCGTTTGCCGGCGATGAATATTAACAAGGCACGAGCCGACAGTGTGTGGATGGCTTGCCAATTATTTCGTGTATGAGGAAAGTGTCTCTGCACCTGCGGAAAAGCAAAGTAGGTACTAGCGGAAAAGCAAATGGGATTTTCTTCTCAACTCAGCGGCGAATTAGGCGCGATCACAGACAATGACAATTGATTTAAAAATACAAATGTTCGCAATCGATTCGGTGCATCCGTCCTTTTTTATTCATTAAAACAGAATCATCTCTTCTAAAAAAGTTAGTCGTCATGAAAGTGATATTCACCTTTGAGGCTTCTGACCGAAATAACTAAACCTCAAATTGCAGATCGTTTTCCTATTTTATATTATCTTAGTTGAAAATTTTTCTCTAAGGCGGACGAAGCCGATTCAATTATTTAATAAACGGTGGAATAAGTACAATACAAATTACGATTTTATTAAAATTACTAATACAATGCATTTACACCGTGAATTGAAAGTTAACACAATTAAAGAAATATATATATATCAGTATATATATGGCAATTTATGATGTGCAATATGATGATATATAATTATCTAATTAACTGTATTTCTCAAAACGTCATCGAGTTTCTTTGTCATAATGAATAAATTTATATCGCAAATTATAACATTACAATAAATCGAATTATTATCAGAGATTTCAAATAATTTTGATGCGTCTGATCCGCAAGCGTGTTACCTGCGTCACGTCGTTTGCGTCAAACGGTGCGACTTGCGACCGTTACTTGTTTTTGAAATTTAACACAATAACTGAGGATAGTTCGTTAGATGCATATTGCTGTGCAATATACAGCAGCATTTATGTTTGCTTCTGAGACGTTCCCATAATTTAAACTGCTGGTTCCTCTTGACATATTTACACCTTGAGATATTGTCAATTCAGTGAGTGTTCGTAAAAGGTAGATAGAGGGTTTATTATAATGTATATTTTGTAATACTCTCTTATTATATGGTTTTATTTTATTTAAGTGTACTTACTCCACTCATAAATTATATTATACTTTACTAAGCTAATAACGGGGGAAAGGAATTAAAATTGTAAGAGGCAAGAAATACAAAAGCGGTTGAGCCTGTCAAGAGTAGCGGAGTTTCTCACTTATTGTGTGATGCCGCATGTTTTATCATTATTAATCTACTATATAATTCTATCAAACTTTCCACATACAGTTCTATGCCCCACTTCCATCATTTGACATGGAGGGCGGAATAATTCCGATCCCTCATTAGATTCATCACTTTCAACTCCTGGCTACTCTGTTTCAGCAGAGTTTCAGTACACGAATACAGAGGATACTTCATGTCATTAAAGATAACTGATGGCATATCAAGTCAAGATTCTTTTTGTTTTCTAAAACTCTTTCTTTAATCACTAAGGTGCATGGTTGCTATATCAGTCCCGTGCGGCATCGCTTAGGGACAAGGAAGTGTGGCACTAAAATCTTATCATTATGATACGTTTATAGCGTCGTGGAAGGTGGCCGTGCACAAACCGCGGCTGCATATACATTGCGGGTGGAGATGGGCTACTCAAATCAATATATACAATAATGTGATATACCTAATATCAGCTATGATTTGCCAGCTAAATGCCTGTACTAGTACGAGAATGATAATAAAAGTACACAAATAAGCAATACCATCAGATTGATATTCATGGAGACATTTTATTTGTTTCTTTTTGTGGAAAATCCGTTTAAATGATTTTCTGTCTATCACTATTAGACCTAATTGCTGTATCATCGCACGTTCACACAAACATAAGAAAAAGCTCTACAACATAATATATTAGCCTGTGGTTTTTAAAAATTAAATTTATTTTTGTACCGTGTAATACCTATAAAACCGTGCGTAGATAAAAACTAAATAAGCCAAGACCACTCAATCACCATAACAACAGACTTAAACAGATTTATCATTATGTTTCGCACTGAAGTATAGAAATAAAATTATTTATTAATGCACGCTTGTAATAATACTACGAGCTTACGTATTATTACGATATTATGTAGACCAAGTTTGGTTAGAAAGCGGAATCTGCACCGCTTTGCTACTCGCGAGACGCAGATCGTAGGTACGAAGGCCACGGCCTAAGGCGAAGGATTCTGCGACTATAGGATAATCCGCCTCTGTTTCTACTCCAGATGATACGTTGTGACTAATACCTACGCGTTGAATTGAGGTAATATTATATCTATACATATACATACTACCCAGAGAAAGAGTGGATTACATTTTTATGCATAAGTAAAATTGATATAACAACTCTTTATTCGTTTTATTTCTACACACACACGTCTTATATGACAAGATGAATGAATATATTGTTTATATAAATGGAAAATTTAATTTTTGAAGTTTACTTGCTACCTACATCCTAATGTCTATGTTAATTTAAATTTAAATTTATGCATACAAATTTAATGTAGTCTTTCGTTTAGATAAGTATTATTTATTTTATATGGATATAATATTATTACCTCAATCCAGTGCGTGGGTCTCAATATGTACCTGTTAAAGATATCATGAATGACGAATTTACGAGACATGCAATTAACTACAATAATTGACTGCAAAATCACCTCGGATACGACATAGAGCTAGAGAAAATAATATAAATTGCTTTATAAAACAATGATAATAATCTAATTTTGTTAGAATAGTGCCAGTGTGCGGGGTGTATTTATGATTTTAATACGAATTAAATTTTTATTTGAAATACTTATATTATATTTGGTGATGCAAAACAATATAGGTCTGTACTACAAAAGATTATAATATATTAGTTTAGTTTAGAGTTATTAATATGATTTCATGCAAAATAAAATATAATGTTATTATGTCACTCTGACATCGGAATGAAATAAAAATCTGCCTACATAAATGAGTCGCTTAGAGTCATAACTCACATTTTGAAATTTTATCTTTTTTTATTTGAATATACCAAGTGATTCTATAGGCATTAATCTATATAAAGAAAAATAGTTGGCTATCAAAAGTCACTTTAGGCCATGTGAAAATCGTTAACAAAGTTGACTGTTGGTGTCATAATTCACATTTTTCAATGACCTAACCCAGGGGTCGGCAGAAGCGGCTCTTTGCATATACGTTTGCGGCTCTTCAGACATGAATTCCAGTTTCACGTCTTCATCTCAAGCAGCTATATAACGTTATGAGATAGAGCCGCCGGACAAACTTAGACTCGTACGGTATACTCTCTACCACTCTTTACTCTACTAATATTCTTTACCTGCTTGCTCACACGTGTTGCTGAAATGGATAGCAAGGTTTGCTAAATTGTTCCTACGCGAAAAAACATCAAACATCAGGAATTGGAAGAAGACATATGACTACAAAAATTACATTTTATGGTCGACATTACTTTACATCTTAATGCATGAAGCAAAGCACTTGTTTTGATGCAATTTATTTCAACAGCGTATTAAGAAAAATGAAGAACAGTTTTGGTGAACGTTTTCACCAGTTCATATCAAATAAGACTACACTAGATTTTATCGTACGTCCTCTCAAAATAATTGTCAATGAACTTAACTTGACACAGATACAGTTAATAGATTTAAAAAAGCCAGGAATTGTGGAGCATCAAATTCACAGATCTGACCAGCCGCTTGGAAGAACTCGAAATCCAATTTGATTTCTCAGCACAAGTGGACAGCTATAAAACAGCTGCCTAAAATAGAAACAATAATATTTGATACATGGAATAGTTTGCCTGAAACATATGACACGTTAAAAAAAACTAGTTTTTGGTATTCTCACAATCTTTGGCTCTACATATATATATATGCGAACAAACATTTTCAACTATGAACCAAATAAAAAATAAACTTAGAAGCAGAGTAATGGATGAAAATTTACAATCAAGTATTCAGTTAAAAATGAGTAGCGATTTGCGTATCAAAAGGGATGCATGGACGCCGCTCTAATTATTTTTTTAAATATAAATCTAGAACTTTTTCCTCCCTAAAATCCATATACATACGTATATTACATATAAGCGGCTCTCTGGTACTTTTGTTATCCTGTTTCCTTGACAATTTGGCTCTTCTCACTTGACAAACTGCCGACCCCTGACCTAACATAACCTAACCAAACAGAGAGTTCTATTATCCATAGTGTGCTGTGTGTCTGCATCTAGGTATATGTGTATTATATATGTTTAAAAAAATGTAAATCAACTCACTCATTCATTAATATTCAAGGGAGTTCAATACTTTTCTTATAATTACAAAACAGCTGGTGTTTTTTTGCGATTATCTCGATTTCTGGAATATGTGAGTTATGACTTTAGGCGACTCAAATACTGTTATACCCAATGAGATTTTATTTTGCTGCCGCTACTGGAGATGCTCTTATGCATCAAAATTGGACATTGTCCACTGTCAATTTGGACTTATTTGAAGATAGTTGCACAATAGCGAAATAAAATCGCGTTGCCTGCACACCACCTCATATGACCACCGCGACAAATAATGTACCTACAGCCTCGAGTGCTTTAGGCTAGTGGCGGTGAACATTTATATGATTAAGTGCCAAATAAGTTTAAAAAAAAATGTAATAATAGGTACTGTACTGTGTCAAGGGATTTTTAAAGATTAGAAATTTTAACTTCTTTCCCATTTTTCCTGCACGAGTTATTTTACTCTAAAAATAATAAAAAAACTCCCCAATATGTCGATAGTTTTCCATCCCATAAACATTTTTACGTCATATTTCTTTTTCTTTTAGAACAGATCAGTTTTTAAATCGAACACTTCTAGAGTTTTAGTTTATATATCACTTTGCCAGGAGCTACGTGTCGTTGGTGTCATTTAAAATTCTGGGACATCCCGGTTAAGGTTCTACAAATCTCTTGCATGGCAGTAGAATTTCAATCAGTAGACACTAAATATGGCACGCGTTCCATAGGTTCGTTGGTTACATGTAAATTGCACGTAAAACATTTTACCGTGGCACAGTGCGCCGTGAGCTTTCTATCGGAAAGAGATGACCGTATACTATACGTCTCCAATTTTATTAGATTCAAATGAACATTAATTTTCATAGATGATTTTGGAAAAATTCATGAAATCAAGAATGAAAACCTAACCTAACTTATTATTTGCTGCTGGCTTCCTGTAAAGTGTAAACCGACAAAAATCGTGTTTTATTTAGATATGTCTGTACTATACGACCCAAAGAGGTTGGACGGTCTTTAATATACGGTCATATATTTCCGATACAAAATTTCACAATGAAGTGTAATACAGCGAACTGCATACGTACACGTTTCCAGACACGAGGTTCATTACCACAACCTGAGGCAAAACATTAAAGTAATTCATAAAAAAAAAACTATGAACGAATAAGACCTATGCGAATTTAGTAGAACAGCCTCTGCTATATAATATTTCAGTATATAGTTATAAATTATACATACAGAATACTACCTTCTAAATAAATGTTCTCTAAATGATCCCTGAATTAATTCAATCAATAGGTTCTAATAATATGCTGTAGAATCCCAATATCCTGTCTCAGCGATGCCGAGATTAATAAAAGGCTTTAAAGGATTCCCCATTGGCACCTAACGAAGGCTGTTGCGCGGGTCGGTCGTGCCTTCTGACCGATCGGGTGGGGGCGGAAGCCAACAGGCTCTACTCAACTTAACTCTGCACCGGAAGTGATTACATTAACAGGATGTTGTTAATTAGTCGACACGCACTCTCGTACGGAAAGTGCGTATTATAGATCCTTTTCGAGGAAATTTTCCGATAATCCGAAAGGACTAATACTGCTGGTTGACAAACTTTATTTATCTACATTTTGATTATTAAATGTAACATGAGAAACAAAATCATTAATTAAATCTTCCTTTTCGAATACGTTCATTGTTGTCATATTGTCTTATTTCTTACTTATATCATGTCGGACGGCGAGTGGACAACCGCTGGACAAAATAAATGCCGTCATATAGTGGTGCCATAGGCACACTAAACGCCCACAGGCACGCCCTAAAACCTGCTAGATAAATGAGCTCATACGTTCGATGGATGTATGTGGCAGCAAAGAACTAGGGACGAGAGTGGATGACGCTAGGGGAAGCTTTCATCCGGCAGTGGATCGACCCCGGCTGATGATGATGACTTATATTATAATATGCGAACATAACAGATTTAACAGACATATACTTTAAGCCCTAAATGACTGTCATATTTTTTTAAATCCAAGTTTTCAATATGGTATACACTACACAGACAACAGTTTTATTTTATAAGTCGATTAAAGATGTAAAAAACAAATGAAAATAGCGTTGCCGTCATTTACATTACGCACTTTAAAAAAGTATATAATGCGATGGTTCCTTAAAATACTGGGGAACATTTTGCAAATCATGAGTATTGAAAGGTTTTGAAGACGTTCTAGTCATTTGGATGATTTAATTAATTATTAATTGCAAGAATAATACTTTTATACAGGGTTTCGAACCGGAAGTGAACCGAAAACTGAAAAAAACAGTTATTTATTTCGGAACGAAAACCGGAACAGTACCATATGTATATTTATTTGAACCGTAACGAAAAAAATAATGGTTCAAAGCCCTGATTTTATATACCAGTATTAAACAATGGTAGCATGATTGGAAACCAATTTTATAGGTGGGCTATATGAAATTTTTGTTAGATATTTTACACGATCCTAAATTATAGATAGCAGCATAAAGTTGCCAACAATCAACAAGAACATAGACATTTTTTCGAACATCGTTGGTTGGGCTTTCCACTTACTGTCTGGTGTTCATATAAGTTGACGTCAACTAAAGACTGACTGTCTAAAATGTATCCAGAAAGTTCTGCAGTTCTTTGAACACATAGCCAGAAGGGTAAACTATAATTTGGAAAAACTCATCGTCATCAGAAACATCTAGGGTTGACGCAGATGAGGAAGGTTGCCGACAATATGTTTCGATATAGTCAATGCAGTGGTACCTGCAGCAATGCGGCAGTAGAATGTAGGGATGGCAGGAGAGTATAACTAGGGCATACAATTTTAAAGGAGCCACACAATAGCAAGGGGCACAAAAACGAAAACATATTTGGAAGCGTCGTTGAAATTAATGACGTAGACTAACTACTAAAACTTGCAATGTACCTACCCCTAATTTCTTTAATAACAATTATCCCACAGTTTGAAGAGGTCCAAGCGAAACGAAAGTACCACCAAGTGGATCGTCACGGGAATGCCCCCAAAACTTTCATACCTTTAAGCCCCACAGGACTCGATGGGCTGTTAAGTGAATACCGATACAACATAATTTTATACAGCCCAGCCGACCCGTGAAGCTAATGGTGTCCGTTAGATGTAGAGGGGGCATTTAGATTTCACTTTCGTGATTTAATTACAAAGTAATTATTCAGTATACTTAGTTTTATTAATTTTCAACTCTTAGCGATAGTTTTCCAGAAATCCCTGGATTTCGTCCTTGATTTTACAATTCTTAGCATGCACCACTTCTTAAGGCGAATACTCTACCTACCAGAGGCACCTTGCGGAAAATACAAAGCTTGCAAATTGAGACATTTTTTGATAATTTACAATTTAAACTGTATTGATTAATACATATAATATATCAGTTTATAACTATACAAGTTTTCTTAATGTCATGAAGAGATTAAGGTATGGTACCAATATTGAAGCCCGATTTGATGGAGATAAAAAGGATGTCAAGGTATACACATTTATATTTTTATAAAAATCGATGATTTCGACTCCAAAACATTTAACTTTGCTTTAAAAGAAATTTCATCATTACTTTCATCCAATCAATACGACTGGATTCGAAACCCTTTTGCAACTAATGCCAAAAAATCTATAGAGGCGCTTATGCTATTTTCTGGATTTCGGTTAATAAAGAATATCCTCATATTTTTGACAAGGCTACCAAACTAAGTAAGTAAGGCTAAAAACTTTTACGTTCATTGAAACAAACTCAGGTAGCATATTAATTAGTTAGTCTATTGCTAATACAAATACATGGGAATATGTAGGTATTGTGGGGCCCAAGCTCAGCGGGGGCGGCGTCGCAGGTCAAGCAGATAAGTGAGATAAACACAAATTACATGTTTGCTCTAATAGCAAGTTACAAGTTACACAGTTTTAATTCACTAACGTTTCTATTTTAGCACATACGGTTGTGGGATACAATTTATTATTATTGTGTCAATACTCGACATATAATTATTGTTAAAACGACTACTAACCGTAATTCAAGTGGATGTATTAATAAATACAAAAATTCGCTAAACATAGAATCAATATCTAAATTTTACATCGAACATCATTTGAAAAAACGCTATTTTAAAGTATCACACTGTCTTTAACCATAGCGATAGGTAGGGGGGCGCCAAATATTCTGGCCTGGGGTCAATGTTTTGGTGTATAAATTGTTTTACGTGTGGTGTGCCGCGGAATTCTGGGAAGGCCTGTAGTGTGCCGTGGCTGAGAAAAGGTTGCGATGCACTGCTGTAGACTATGAATTATAGGCCATCCGTGGACTGAAACCGTATGCGGTTTCGAACCGTGTGCTATACTAAGCCTATCTTTTCTAGTCATGGAAATATATTTCCACAAAGTATATAAGCATCTGACCGGATCCGTTTATACTATACACTTACACTTACAATTATTTTAGTGAAAATATATTTTCATGAACAAAGATCATAAGTTTAGTATGGCACACGGATCTAAATCGCATACGGTTTCAGTCCATGGATGGGCTCTTAGTCAAAAATCTCTTCATGACATTATAGAAAACTTAATAAACTAAATTTTAATAATAAATATGACCATAAAATAATATATAATAATAAGATGGGAGGGATCCTTTAGCAAATTCACATTTTAAAACATTTTTTTTTAATTATAAGTTTATTTTGACCTAAAATAAAAAATATTTTTCTTTTTAATGTTTTCAGATACATATTTATTAATTAATACAGTTTAAATTATAAATTATCAAAAAAATGGTAGGTAGAGGATTCACCTCAAAGGTATCAATATTTAGTCACTATTTTTCTTTTATTAATCGGTATGCTTAAAAGCTGCTGGTTTATATATAAAGAGCTTTTATCCAACAATGAATAATTATTCATTGTTGGATAAAAGCTCTCCGATCTACGTAGTTCCGTAGAAATGAGCCATTTCGTCGATGCAACAGTGTCTAAGTCTACCTCTAGACATGTTGTACGTATTGGATATCACTTGACTATAATATCTACATAAGATATATATATATATATATATATAAGTACATAATACATACTATGTACAAACTTTTGTTTTTTCATCTAGTTATATTTTCTGTCCGTTTCTATTTAAGGCTTTTAGTAAACTATATTAGTAAACTCTATTACATGGCGAATCCTTATGTGTTTTCCGAAATCCGAAAATTTTCCACAGTACGCTGTGTTGCTATGAGCTTCTATATACTATTTATTATGTATAATTACTTTTCCTGATTATTTGGCATGCATGTGTGATTATGGGTATTAAGTCACTTTTGAAGACAACATTCAATCGTCAAAAATCACACAAGTAGCTATTGGTGGGCTTATGAACGTAGATATCCGAGGCAGTGACTAATTTTGGATCCCCTCTGCGATAAACAATAAAATAAAAATCATAAATCCCAATTTCCCTCTTATCTGATATACATGACGGGTGGAGATGGGGTATCTCAAATCTTCCCTATCCAATTTTTATTGAAGATGGCAGTGATACATATAATAATATTAATGGTTTGTTTTTTTTGTATACACAATTTGTGAGAAATCCGCATCTTTTTTAGATTATAGTCTATTTTAATAATTATATGACTCGTTTGAACTGTTGCGAGGCCCCCCTTTTAATTATTTTGACAAGTAGATTGTGTCGTCTGTGTCAATGAAAATCGCCGCTGCAATCTAGCCACTAATTAAAAACAAACAATTCTTTGCTCATAGCATTAGAAACGACTATTATATAATAATATCATAATTATATTTAGTCAACACTAGTGTAATTATCAAAGAAAACTCCATGGTGACATATACTATATGACATGGGTTTATCTTCATTTTACGTTTCAAAAATAATATATATTCGTCTTTTTTTTGGCTAAGAAACTTTTAACGTTCGTTATATTTGTGAAGTATTTTTATTTAATATTTGCGGGGGATGATGTGGGTGTGAGGGTGTGTAGAGAGAATGTCGTGGTCGCTTGGAAGTTTCAAGGAGAGAGTTTATTTATCGTTACAAGAATAAATAAATACAATGATAAAGACGACAAAGTAATGTTATAGTCACGGGTACGGATGTACTGATCAGATTGACTTATTATTGAATTGACTGGCGATGTACCGAGATGTTAATATAATCGAGAGACTGGACTCGAGTGAATGACCGGACTCGAGATGAATAATGAGGAGAGTGATGGACTCAAGGTGAGTGATGAATTATGGATTGTCTTTGGTATTTATACAAATACATACATTCTATACATTCTAAGAGACATTGTCGCAACTATACAAATCATAATATACACTATTGATCTAAGTTATGATTGAGAAAATTCTGACAATCGCTTCCGTCACTTTGGTTTGTTTTGACAAAGTGTGTCATTCTTGCAATGCTGAGTGGCATGGCCCCCACATCCTGAAGTGGGCCCTCATGCTAGGTTCTTTGGCGGGCCCCCTTACCTATCGCTATGGTTAAAAGCAGTGTGACGCTCTACAACAGTGGTGATATCTAAATCGTGTTTAAGCTAAAATTGAAGGTATTTAGTGTATTATTACCGATTTTGTATTTCACAGGCACTGTCTTAAATTGTGGAATTGTCGACTATCGACACACAATGATCAATAATTATATCACACTGCCACGTAATTATTTTAAGAATTTAATGGCGAAGAAGTAAAGTAGCGCCGCAGGCGACTTTTCTTTACTATTGAAGCAATTTTGTGATGTACGAGTATGTTTATCTCAGTTATCTGGTCTACCCGTTACGCCGGGCCCCCCTTGATCCCGGGCCCCAGGCTGGAGCGCTGTCAGCACCCCCCTTGTGGGGGCCATGCTGAGTGGTATGATTGCTACATATTTGTTGTTATTTAATTCAAACCAAAACATATAAATATATGTGGAAATTAATAATAACAATTGGAATTATAAAAACATTACGTGTTTGAAAAAGTAATTCTAGAGAAAAACATTTGCGGCCATATATAATTAAAAACATATTGTGTTTTATATACAAAGTAATAGCATAGTTTTCCACAAGAGATAATTAACGGAATTCATTCCTATTATCTTCAAACGAGCTTTTATACTTTCGATTAAAATAACTAAATTGCTCCCAGACGATTAAAAGTCATTTGAAATTAAAATATTTGCGAAAACATTATAGCCGCATAGGAAAGATAAATGTATCAATATAATTGAAGTGAGTCTAAATATTGTTCAATTATATGTAAAGTTTACTACGTAAAATTGCTAAACTGAGGTGGATTATCCAATTTTATTAAAATAAAAATATGTATACGGTATGCTCATGGGTATTCATGGGATTATATATAATACAAACTATGGAATTGTCATTGACGAATATCATAAAATTATTATTACAGTTTTGCAAATGATATCACAGCTAAGAACTCTAAAACATCTAATGATTAATATAAAATATGAATCAATAAACTATTTGTTTATTCAACTAATAATTCAAAGATTTCAGAATGTTACATTATTTTATTAGGGTAAAGCGTCGGCCTATAGCGTCGTGGGGCCCAGGTTTGAATCCTGAGTCTTGGCAAGCACACATTATTGTTTTTAAATTTGTGTATGAGTCAGAGTATGGACCTAATAGGTTGAGCAACTGCAGCCATCCATTTTTCCTTCTTTCCATTCATCCATCCAAAGGCGAAACCCGGGTCGCAAAAAACGACAAATGGAATAGTACAGAGCTTGAATCCATTAGAATTTAAATCAAAATCTGTTAATTAAAACCTCCACGTTGTGGAGGCCTATATAATCTCATTAGGATCGGACATATTCGGAAAAAAAATTTACATAATTTGAAAACACTTCTGAGAAATCTATAACCTTCAGAAAAAAATTCAGCAGGATTCGTTCCCATGTATTCGGACCACTAAACTATAAGTGTCATATCTATTAACTAGTATTTTTTACGATAGTCTCCGAACTGCTTTCTAAATTGCGTTACTTTTTGAAAATCGGCTTTTGAATTCTAAATCAAAGTATTACAGGTTTGCAACAGGTTCGAACCTGCTGGGTGTCGTATTTTTTTTTTTTTTTTTTTAAAGATTTTTTGTTTTGTGAGAATTATGAAATTGTTTATGTAAGAATTCAATCTTTCGGCAGATATAGTTACATGACGTGTATATTTTGTGAATATTTTTCAATTTGTACACACGTTTTCTACAAGATACCTAAAAAACGAATTCAATTGTAATATAGCAGTGGTGAGGGGTGCAGGTAGGCTGTTAAGATTTGACATAAATAGTGCATACTAAACTTTATCAGTCATACTTATTTGTTTACATTTAAACAAGAATGCAATTTCCAGATGATGCTTGTTAATTTTTAAAATTCAATTAAACTATGTCTAACCAAACCATAATAATTTAGGTATGCTATGGGCGATTTATAGATAAACGAATATTTTTTTACTATTATCTACTATGGCTTGGATTAAGTAGGGTTTAATTGAATTTTAAAAACTAACAAACACTTTCTACACACCGAAGTCATAGCTCAATGAAATCAATTACGTTTGAGTGGCAAAGTTTAGTGTGCACTATTTATGTCGGATCTTAACAGCCTATCTCCACCCTTCGACACTGTAATAATATATAGTAAATATTTGCTGATATAACGAGAAATGTTTTGTATAAAGTCAATACCACATATTTATTAAAAATCCTTGGATTATGAAATTTTCCAGAGCTTTTCTCTCTCTATTTTCCATATTATGTCTGTCCTACCATGCTTTTCAAATATTTGCACACCCAACACGTTCTGAAAGGGGGATGATGTTAAGAGTCAAAGTTTCTTTCAGCTGGGGAATTGCTTATATGCTCTCTTGTTTACTGGCGTCATTTGAGACAATTTTACTACCGAAAAGGTGGTGAAATGGCTCCCTGCATTTGCAAATGATGCTGAGACTTTCTTGGCATGTAAACATTCGCAAAAACATGTGTCAGTCATACGAATGACAAGACTTATTCTGAATATAAATATATTATTACGGAATGGTTTTAGTATCATAGACATATTCGGCTATTCACTTTAAAAATCCGACTCATGGGAACTGTACCGAAAATGGAATACGTTTCTAATACTGAATACTCGACTTTGATGTAGTCAATGATATTATATACCAAAGAATTTTATAAAACATTATAATATTGTACAGAAGTGTTCTTTGAAATATCGTACTTACGTTATTTATTATTTATATAGCCACATTTATGGATCATTATTTTTATCAATAGTCCTACTAAATATGATGTACTTATACATTTATCTATATAATAAATAATTTAAGTGGGTTGTTTCGAAGAACTCCCTTTTGAAATATTTCAAATATGAGTTAGAATAGCTACTGAGTAACTATATCTAGCGAAAGTATGTGTTGTGAGAAATGGTGATAGGAGGTAGCTTAAAGCAACAATTAATATTTTTTTTTCAATAGATAAAATATGTTAATAATTATTGAAACATAATAATCGATTTTTGTGAAAAGATATTTGGTTTCTAATAAAATTGTATTATAAGTTACTGTTGCCGAATACTGGGTGGGTATCTAAAATTAGGAACTTTTTTTCTTCTGAGGCCTGTTTAATGATAATATTTACTCTATTTCCATACGTTTATGAAGCTTGATAATACGTAGGTATATGTAAATTAGAAATGAGAAATGGGACCAGTCTCAGAAAATAAAAACTCGAATTTAGATCGCAAGGAGCGCCTTTCTCAAAATGAGACGCCTCCTTAGCAATCGAGATCTTAATCTAGGTCTGAGACTGCGTTTGGTACGTTGTTGTGTTCTCTCAATTCTTTTCTATTGTATGTAAGTATGGACGCTAAACCAAGAGATGTCACGGAGACTTGAAGCTTTCGAGATGTGGCTGTATAAACGCATCCTCAAAATTCCTTGGACTGACCGGGTGACAAATGTTGAAGTTCTCAATCGAATAGGAAAGAAGCGAGAAGTTCTACGTAGTATCAAAACCAGGAAACTACAGTACCTCGGCCACATTATGAGAGGACAAAAATACAGCATTCCCCAACTTGTCATTCAAGGAAAGATGAATGGGAAGCGTAACGGAGGACGGCGCCGCATTTCGTGGCTTAAGAACCTCCGTGATTGGTACGAGTGCAGCTCCACTGAATTGTTCCGGGTAGCAGACGACAAAGATAAGATTGCCTTGATGGTGGCCGACCTCCGCTAGGGGATGGCACAATAAGAAGATGTAAATTATGAATGACGGTCGAAACGAGTGGTGACAAATTTAGCAACTGCAACAAATATGCTGCGACTTGGTCAAATTTCTTAGCTTTAAATGACACTTTTTTCTATTTTAATAATTAATATTGCAACGATAAATATTTGTGTTTTGTGGCCCACCACTAAAATTGACGAGTCGTAGCCAGTGTTTTTACTGTCAGATGTAGCATTTTAGCTTATTGAATTCGCACCTGGCATATGGCGTTAAATTTAGCATTTTTCAACAATGCAAACAGCTTAAAATGTCTCATAAAAAACTAGAATATACACACTCTTGAATCTTGTAATATTTTACCAATAAATTAAAATATGTATCACTAAAATACGTGTTTTAAGTGATGACCAAATTACGTATCTGATTAATTTTTAATTGTAAGACTTAGGTATGTAGTAATATTAGTTGCAAAACTCTAACTTCAATATACCTATTTTTTTCTAAAAACCACGAATAAAATTATCTTTGAATAGTGCTCGTTTGTAGACAATAGAAAAACTAGCGTTTTTCTGCTAAATAGCTTATTTTCTTACACTCTATCTGGCATATTTTTGTAAATGAGACGCCTAGAGTCATAACTCACATTTTGCAATTTTGTCATTTTTTTTATTTAAATATAGTAAATATAGCAAGTGATTCTAAAAGCTCATTCGCTGCGGACTAGATAATGACTTTTGATACTGTTCGGTTATCATGATTACGGCGGAAAACACATTTTGAAAATACTGGATTATTTGTTAGGTTAACCTAACCTAACCTAACCTAACACGAGCTAACCTCAACTAACCCAAACTAACAAATAATCCAGTATATCGGGTATTTTCAAAATGTGTTTTCCGCTGTATTCCTGATAACCGAACAGTACCTGACTTTTTAATTACTACCTTTAAAATGCACGTTAATTACATCGATCGGCCGCCTGGTCATTACGCACCAGGTGCGTCTTCAGCGTCCAAAGTATTAATATATAAAGAAAAATAGTTGGCTATCAAAATTAAAACTTTAAACCACGTGAAAATCGTTGACAAAGTTGACTGTCGGTATCCTAACTTACATTTTTCATTGAATAATGTAAATTCTGTCATCAAGGCCTTACTAACCGTTCAGAGAACTCTATTTCTCATAATGTGCTGTATGCCTGCAGCATGACCCCCACATTCTGAAGCGGCCCCTAGGTCAGGATGTTTGGCGGGCCCTCCTACCTATCGCTAAGGTTAAAGGCGGTCTGACGTTCTACAGTGAAGTTTTCCAAATAAAATTCAGTGTATTTTATCACATTGAATTATGAATTTGTCGACTAACAACACATAACAACCAAAAATTGCATCGCACTACCATATGTTTTAAAATGGTAATAACCCCGAAGTCAAATACACTTTTTTTTACTATTAGAGCAAATTTAAGATGTGTGTTTATCTCATTTATCTGGTAGACCCGCCACGCCGGGCCCCCCTCTGAGCACGGGCCTCTAGGCTAGAGCACTGTCAGCAGTGACGTCACTAGACGAAATGCCTCCCCATGGCAAGGCCATAATGCCGCCCCATTTTTTTATAAAATATTTTTAATCATCAGTGCTCGTGTTGTTTCTGATCGAAGGGCAACGGGACTAAACTAGACATGGCGAACCCGACAAAAAATACAGTCCTGTAAAACCATTTATGTTAATTAATACATTTTGTTTCCAACCATTGAGCTGATTTTTTAAAATGAAAGATATCTTCGTTATTAAGTACTCAGTTTAGGTAGCTATTTCTATATTAACCAAATGATTCTCTTCGATTTGCCGCCCTTCGAGTAACTGCCGCCCCCAAGCGACGCTCAATCTGCCTACCCCCACGGAACGTCACTGCCTGTCAGCCCTCCTTTTGTAGGGAATACGATGTAAATCGACTCACTCGCTCATTAATATTCAAGGGAGTTCAATAATTTTCTTCTAATTAAAAAAAACAGTGCTCTTTTAGTTTTTTGCGATTATCTCGAAACTCTATTTTTTTAATATGTGAGTTATGACTCTAGGCAACTCAAATGACAGTTGGCAACACTTTGGTCGTGGCTGCATAGAGTTTGAATGTGCCGGGCCGCTTACACAAATGGAAAGATGTTTTCAGCCTTTAAATTTAAAATTTGCTACGAATTGTTGTTGCTAATAATCCCCATAATTAAGTTTGTGTTTGTTTTATTCCGAGCAGTAAAGGTGAGAGCCGAAAATTAATATCTAATTTCTCGATAAAACGGCGCGGCGCCGAGTAATTCCCAACAAGGGAATTCGTCAGACACTGTCTATCCATTGAAAATTACCGCACTTTGTATGAAATGATAATTACGTCTGCTTTCATAACCTCACATTCCCTTTTACGGTTATTAAATAATATATGTACTACGACCTTAATCCTATTTTACCGTACCGGTATTACCCAGTGTCTAGTAGTTGGAGAAACTTATATGAAAACTTTTGACTTGCCATATTAATTTTCTACGTTGAAATTAATACAAAATTTATTTATTCAAAAAAGCACTATTACGACATAACAATGATTTTTCAATGCACCGTAATACAAAATATAGATAACTATATTATTAAAAAAAACTCAGTTGCCTAAAGTTTCTCAGCTTTTAAAAAGTTTGCGGCATTATACGGCGAGTGAGAAGGTCTTTTCTCATCGAGAATTGACCGTAATACATTATATGGAAGTAGGGATCACGCAACCAAGGTCTTAGGAAGTTGCTCCTGGGACACTTTCGGCACAAATTTGAACAGCGCCTATCGTTCGTTACGCCACGGTATACGCCTGCATAACGGGTGTGGAGACGTGGCGGGTGGTGGAGGGAAAAGCAAGTTGCCTAAAGTCATAACTCACATATTCCAAAAAGCGAGATTTGAGAAAATCGTAAAAAACCACCAGAGCACTGTTTTTTGTAATTAGAAGTAAAGTATTAAACTCCCTTGAATATTAATGAGTGAGTTGGTCAATTTACATTTTTTTAATAAATACAATACTCCTAAGGGTGCAGACACACAGCACACTATGATAAATAGAGCTCTCTGATTGGTTAGAAAAGCCTTGGTGACAGAACTTGCATTATTCATTGAAAAATTTGAGTTATGAAACCAACAGTCAACTTTGTCAACGTTTTTCACATGGCTTAAAGTGACTTTTGATATCCGACTATATTTCTTTATATAGATTAATGCCTTTAGAATCACTTGGTACATTTAACTAAAAAAAATACTAAATTGCAAAATGTAAGTTATGATTTATGACTCTAGGCCAGGGGTCGGCAAACCGCGGCTCGCGAGCCACATGCGACTCTTTGACTATTGGCGTGCGGCTCTTTGCCAAATTCCCAATTCACAATTTTTACAAAACTTTTGCAAAATTCACAATTTTTATTTTTTGTCATTGATTGTACACTTAATGACATTATCAGGAGATTAATTTTTCCTCCGTGATGGTTGATACAAAAAGGTATGATTGTTGTTGTTTTAAAGCCACCCATTGCAAAAGTCGACAAATTAATTTTTTTCCATTTGATATTGACACGAGCACTTTTGAAATACAATTTTATTGGTGTATTTAACGAGCAAAGAGTTATGGAGCTCCAAATTTTTAGGTCTTGTCACCAAAATTGAGGATTAGGAGACAGAAAAATGAAATTTAATTTCACAACACAAGTGGAGCGCTCCAAACTACATAAGGTATAATGGTAGATACTACGATTTTTATTACACGGTATAACTTTCCTAACTCATAATCGAGTCTACACAATATGTATGTGAACAATCATTTTCAAACATGAACAATATAAATAGCATTTAGAGAAGTCAAATAACCGATGAGAATTTGGTGTCGGGCCTGAAATTAAAAACTACAAGTTACATACCAAACACAAAGAAAATCTCCAATGAAATGCAAGGAAGGTCATTGTTCACATTAGTTTTAAGAAATGCGTGAAAATTGTATGTAACTCATACTCTGTAAAAATATATTTATAATTTCAACAATACAAACATATATTTACGTTAGTTTTATTCGGGAAATCTTCTTCACTTAATAAGTAAACAATTATAGAATGTAATTAATTCATTTAAATATACATATGGCTCTCGACATTTTTCTTAACCGTTGTGCCACTCATATTTGGCTCCATTGGTCCAAGAGTTTGCCTACCCCTGCTCTAGGCGATTCAAATATAAAATAATATAGTAAAATAGTAAACCACATAAATACAGCTTCGTGAAACATTACACCTGTCTTGTGATGGGGTAGCATAACGACCGGAGAGTTATGACTGTTATGAGTGTTATTGGTGAAAAACTGCGTAAAGCATGTTTATTACATTATTTATAGTATGCCTGGAACGCAGCGCAAAATATCACAGCACGCATACACATCCACTCTCTGTCTGTGCATTGAACACATTGCGTGCATCGACAATTAATAGTGGTGATAGGTTGCAATCCCGCCCAGTGTTTTTCTACTGTTAAAATAATACAATACAATTTCCGTAGAATAGTAACAAACGCAATTAAAATTTTAGTTTTTTTGTTAAAATTTATATCTATTAAAATAATAATTTATTTCACAATTTTTTTTTTTTTTAATAACCATGCCCCTTTTTTTCGTACAAGGTGGTTGGGTGGGTTAGTTGCATTGATGTGGGGCTAATTAGGTTCCTCCATTTATATCTTTAATTTTCTTTATGGCCAGGATTAAATATTTTGTGTAGTGTTCTTGTGTTGTTCTATTGCTTAGTACTTCGTGAGGTTTTTGGAGGTCAATTTCATGATTATGCTGTCTACACCGAGTCCTGAGAGTCCATCGCTCCCTTTCTAGTATAAGGCAGTCGTTGATGACATGCCACACAGTTTGAGATGTGTTGCCGTCACATGGACAACAGTCATCATCCCTCATTTTAGATAAGCTCACACCGCTCCGTGGCCTGTTAGTATCTGTGTGAGTTCGTTTGATATTGTTATGTTCCTGGCAAGAGTGATGGCAGAGTTTATGTTTGGAATAAATTTTTGTGTTATTGATCCTGTGGCGGATGTTATTACCAACAGGTAATTACCAACGATTGATTGGTAATGATAGGTATAGGTAGTCGTTTCTAACTGTAAACTTATCGTCAAAACTGTATATTGGGACAAAATGGTCAATAGCTGAGTGAAGATGTTTTCGAATTATGCATTTTTTAAATGAATTTAAAAGACTGTTACAGTTTTTAATAGTGAGATGGAAACACTGTCGCCTCCAAAGAGTTGCGGTTTCTTCCATGTGACTTCTAGAATAATAGCGTTTTTCCTATAGATGCTGACGTATATAATGGAGACAGTAGGTACTTATTTGATTACAAGGGGTTACTGAGGCTAATGAATAAATTAGTTTAAAGTCATTTCGTATTGCAGATTTATGTGCAACAAGATCATATTATTATTTTGGTGTTCTGAGATTAATTTGCCAGTGGTACACTGAGATAAAAACGTCATGCAGTGGTGCTTGTTACAATCGTACCTGAAATACGGAAATATCTGTCTAAGAAAATATTAAGATGAATTTTCATAAATTCGCAAAAATATTAGTAGATACGTAAAATAAGCGGCCGTATTGATTATGTATCCATTTTTTAGTTTGACAACTCGTAAAAGATTTTTTATTTAAATTTTACTTATCTCATTTATTAATTTCTGTGCCCATCTGTTATCTCATTCGCTGCTGACTAGATAATGATATTTTAATTACCACCTTTAAAATGCACGTTAATTACATCGATCGGCCACCTGATCATTACGCGCCAGATGCGTCTTCAGCGTCCAAAGTATTAATCAGTACCAAATTATTTGTTGGCTGTATTTTCAATGAAGGCTATATGTGTGTGTCGGTGAGTCTTTATAATAAAATCCAAAGTAAAAACGTTTTGGAATCGCCACTAAGTGGTCTAATACAAAAAAAAATCATGAATCCATCTAGGTATGATCGAACTTCTAATTATTGTCCTTATAATTAAAAGTGATTTAAATAAAACAAAAATAGATGGAGCATTATGGAATGAAGCAAATAAAATTGTGAAATTTTATACTGTATTAATTTCGCACTTAGCATTCCAGTGACGGGGGAATAAGCCTTTAACCTTAGCCCGGCTAAATTAATTAAATTCGATGTGGGAAGATTATTGATCCCGATTCTGTCTTTTCAGCGGTCTCACAAGTCCATTTATATCTGCTAATAAGGCGAAAAAGCTCCTGAGAGAATGGAGTTACGTTACGTGCGAAAACGTGATTGTTTGATTCTTGCGTTGGCAATAAAAGCGTCTCACATCGCGAAATCAAATATTATTGCATTACGTAGATTTATTTATTGTATTTAATATTATTATAGCTTAACTGTCAATGGTGACCATATTTTCTTAGTTCAGAAACTTGGTACCTACTGTTGTTGAAAGGGTGCCTTTGAAATATAACCTTTTTACGGGTGGTACATCAATTTTGCCGGTAGAGTAAATCCGGACGGTGTATAACGAAGACTTGTCACAGCACGGCACTATTGTTTGCACTATTGAAGCCATAGAAAGTGGAAAATTTTCAGAAAAAACTAATTACACATACATATTACAAAGAAGATACCCACCTTGTTTTAGTTTGAGTCAGCCGGCCAATCGCGTAAATCGCTCAATGCTCACGCAGAAATAAAAATTTCAGTAATTATCAGAGATTGCTGGTGGGCACTTACGTTTAGTACACAATGCATTAGAAGTACCAAAGACAAGCCATGATTCATTATACATAATATAACTTATACAGATATGTCACTAAGACTATGTAAGTAATGACTACGTTTGTGAGTGCGTAAAATCTAAGTGGAAATGAAATAAATAATAAAATAATATTTATTAAATCATAAAATCAAAGATTTTAGAATGTAGCATTCATTATTGAATATACATGTAAATATAACTCAATCCTAATGGGTTTAAGTTTTGTACTAAGTATTCCATTTGAGTCGTTTAAACACCGGGTCGCAAAAAACGACTCAAATGGAATTAATTCAAATTCCATCAAGTACCTTCGGTCGATAGTATTATTATTATAACTCAATCCGTTTGATTCAAAGAAAAAAATATTAGCAAGTGCAAGTGCGTTAAAAATTAAATTTAAAGAGATCCTGAGGAACTAAGTAACTTGATTCAAAATGACAATATTCGTCGCCAATATTAATAGGACACCTGTGAAGTAAGTGAATTTCTGCGAATGCTATGGTCACCAGTTCTACTATACCAGGGGTCGGCATAAGCGGCTCGCGAGCCGCATACGGCTCTTTGCATAGACGTTTGCGGCTCTTCAGAGTTAAACTCCAATTTTACCTCATCTCAAGCATCCTCATAACTTATGAGTTTTGATTTCTCAGCACAAGTGGACAGCTATAAAACATCTGCCTAAAATAGAATCAATAATTTTTTATACATGGAATAGTTTGCCTGAAACATATGACGCGTGGAAAACTAGCTTTGGTATTCTCACAATCTTTGGCTCTACATATATATGCGAACAAACATTTTCATCTATGAACCAAATAAAAAATAAATTTAGAAGCAGAATAATGGATGAAAATTTACAATCATGTATTTAATTAAAAATAAGTAGCTATTTGCTAGATTATAGTGAAGCTATCAAAAGCGATGCATGGATGCCGTTCTAATTTTTTTTTAATAAAAAATTTTGAACTTTCCCCCCTAAAAATCCGTATACATATGTAGGTATATTATATATATGCGGCTCTCTGGTACCTTTGTTATCTTGTTTCCTTGACAATTTGGCTCTTCTCACTTGACAAACTACCAACCCCCCCTAATATTCGAAAAACCTTCTAAAAATCTGGAATGTGATATAATATCACTACATTTTCTCTAAGCTCTCTCTAGTATAGCCCAATAAAAATCTTATAATTCAAAATGGCTAAAAATATTCATGTTACCCGGCCGTTTTCTCAATAAAAAATAACATCTCTTTATTCAAACAAGCTGGCACATTTCACATCTCATAATAATAAGGAACGAACGAGTTCACACCCGATCCGATAATAATATGACACCCGATCGTTCGCTTTTGATATGATCTCTCGAACCGCAATCTCTCAGATGTGAAATTAAGGCGCCGTCTCTCCACAGATGTTCCGCTGGATGGAAAAAACCAATTGAATTTAGTCCGTGGGTGGAATAATTTTTAGAAAAGAGTTCTCTCAGCCAGCTCAATGAATGTTTTCTGCACATAATAAGATCGCTTCGTTTGCTCGGCTGAATGAGGTGAATTTATCTCAACTTATCTCTGCGCTCCTGATACCTTTAGAAATTATCGAAAGATTTTCTTAAGATATCTTACATAATACTTATCTTAATATACTTAAATAAAATACATACAACAACCTAAATAATTAAGATGTATTGTGTATCAATAAAATTATAATAACCTCACTTCACTAAATATGAATAAATTATGCTTGTCAAAGGTTATGAATTAAATACCGTACGTTACGTTATCTATTTTATATCCAATATAACACACGACCGACGCTATTGAAGACATTTTTTCTTTTATGTTTATCTACAGTAAGTATACGACTATATAGTATATTCTTCTTCTTCTTCTTCTTCTTACACCCTATCACGTTCCAACATTGGGGCATAGGGCAAGCACAAGTTGGCGCCACTTCCCTCGGTCCATCGCCAACTCCTGCGCCTCCCGCCATGTCAGACCTACAGCACGTAGGTCGCTTTTGTGGCACCGTTGCAGGGTGAGGGAGGGCTGGCCACGGTGACGGAACCCTTGAGGCTGTGCCACAAGGGTACGAAGTGCCGCACTCTTTGGCGGCATCCGGAATACGTGTCCCAGCCACGTAAAACGTCTCTTCGTGATAACTTCAATCACCGACATGGTATATGTATCAACAGCTTTCGGTGATTGAAGTTATAGTATATAGATACTTACAAATAATAATAATCTTTTTGAGAGATTTAACGTCTACCGTTTATTATTCTCATTAAAACTATAGAAACATCTATCGACAAAAACTGTAATTAACGCTCGCAGTTGGTAATGCAGCACTCCTCAGAAAAGACTTACTTAGATCACATTGTAATTTTGGTCACGTCACAGATAGAAGTCAATCAATAATTAAAATCTATTGAAAACATTTCTGACTATTAATTAATTATTTATTCACATCTCGAAAACGTAAACTTAGTAGCTAAACAGCTAAAAAAACTTCCCACCTCCTCTACATAATCGAAACTTGGAAATTTTATCAGTTCTCTCTTTTTTTCACAATATATGTCTTTTTATAATCCAATTACAGTCTATTGATAACGGTTGTAATATATAAATTACTTATAATATAATATGTCCTTGCTTTAGTTTGAGAATGTGGACACCACACGGCGTCATTTTGCGACTTCCCAAGTTATGTCAGGACGCCGGGCCCTGCCGAATACACCCTGTGTATGGTATTTAGCTGCCTCCTGGGATGCTGGAACCCAGTTGGATTGAAAAACTGGGAGGCTAGGATTAAACTTTCTTCCGGCATCCGTAGCACATGACTGAGCCAGATCGCCTTTTCAACTGTCAATGAATAAATCACAGTAGGTATTACAGTAGTAGCTAGCTCAATTTGGAAAGCGCTTCAGAGAGTATTAAATACCATTTATTAGTTAAAAAATTTCGCAATTAAGTATGACTCCTTTAGCATAGTGGTCTATGTGCGTGGGCGCGATACCCGAGAGATGCAGGTTCGATTCCTGCGTCTTACTTTTTTCAAAAAAAAGAATTTTTTTTTTATTGGTTATAATAGATTTTCTCAAAAGTGTTTTCAAAATGTTAAATAAATAATATACCTAGAGTCTGTCTTCTATAATCTGGCGTGCGCTTCAGCATTCAGCACTGCATTCCCTCTCGTTCCCTCCCATTAAAAAATTGCAACAGTCGAACGCGATGGCGCAATGCTTTCCGTCATGACGTGAACGCCAGCTTATAGAATACAGACTCTAGGTAAGTATTCTTAATAAAGACGATTGTGTGAATGAAAAATATTCTTTATAATTATGTTGTGAATAGTGACATAATATTATAAATTTACAAATAATATATTATGTCAATTTTAGGCAACTTGTTTCTTTTAAACACTTGACGGAAAATGTCGGAATACATGCTCCGCAATTCAATCAGTCTCGTTTAGCTATTTCCGTTCTGTAAACTAAACCAAACCAAACCATTGCAAGTTGTGAAGGAGACGACTATACCGACAAGCACGCTTCCAACTAAACTGGCAAAACATTTCCGAATGCAACTTTGCAATTTCTTTTCGGCTATCATCATACTTGTTAGAGAAGTTTCTGAAAGCGTTGCCCCTCTCTCTTGATACTTGCTTGTCTCGACCACTTGCTCAACTTTTGGCTTCGCTTCCGATGCGGAAAAATGCAATCACAGAATATGTAGGGCATGCCTTTTTTACAGACAAATTTTCGTCAGCCGAATGCAGAACTATATTCTAACTCACATGTTAAATATTTTACAGATGTATTTTTTGAAACAGTCTACTTAATAAGTTATTTATTACTAATATAATTTTTTCAAAGAACTCTCTTTAAAAAAAATCAACTTATGGTGGTATAAGAAATGAAAATATAATTAATATTAAATTCTACAGGTTTTTAAAAAAGGTTTGTCGATAGCTATTTCGGTTGTAACACCATTATCAAGACTATTCAGATAGGCCGCTTGCTCATGCTTAAATACTACACGTGTATAGATAGAGACAGAATACATTCTCTTACTCGTTCCAGCAATATTATGAATTTGTACACTTATTATTAATTGTAATATTATTAATACTTTGAAAACCCTAAGTGGGTTTTTTAATGGATATCAAAATTTATCAAAATTACAGTGTTCGAGATTGACATTATTAATCAATTAAAATAATATTAGTATAATTTTATTATTCGTGTGTTTAAATTATATTTAATAGTGGCGACGAATGCATTACCAAATTTTCATTAATTATATACTTTTGGATATTCGCGATTAATTTCCAACTGTTCGAGTAAATTTAATTTTAGACCTTTATTACATATATGCAAACATTCCGGCGCCATATTATTATTGATGCTATGCGAATTTGATTTTTAAAGTTAAAGATTTTTAATGACCACTCAATATAAACCATTTTTTGTTTATTTTTAAAATAAACTGATTATAACGGTTAGTATTCACACTATTATTATTATTAATATTATTCGATGCCTAATATACGCGAGATTTAAGAATATTACATTCTTATTGTTGAAAACACTTAATTTTATTTTAAAATAAAATTAAGTTTTAGAGCCTGCACCCATTACGACGGCCAGCCTCTGAAACTTGACGCAACGTTTGGTAGATGGGCTAATTGAAGACGTTTTTGACGCACCCCGTGTGACCTCATGCGTACTTAACTTTCCTCGCTTTACCCGCTTTTTCATTCTTCATACCCAGGCAGTATATACCTCAGAGTAATAATATAAAGAGAGTGGGTATTGCTCGTAAAAATGAAGCCGTGTTTCTTGCATATAACGCACAGTAGAACCTCAATTTTATTATTATTAACTTAACTATGAAACGTTATACCATCATGTTACTTCTCAGTACGGCTATCAAATTTAAACACAACATAGTTAACCATATTTTCTACTAAATTAACTAAAAATAATTACCACTTTATATTTTACACAAAACAATAGATTCTACTAACACGTGCACTCAGTTTTTAAATGACTGTAGTCATCCAAATCAATATTTACTGGCGATATGTATAAAAAATATTTTATTCTGCCGTAGAAATTCTATCTTACCCTATCGCATATTGCGGAGATATAAGCGTGTCGAATACTTTCTCACATGCACTTTATGGTTTGTTTTTGTTCAGGCCTTGATACCTGCTGTGTACAAAGGGAAAATGGAAATACAAATGAAAATTTCCAAAATGGTTGCCAAATTAATCATGATGCATTTATATGCATGAAGCAGAAAATATATGAGACAAATCAACGCCGTTGAATCAGTAAATTTCACGTGTAAACATAAAACTTCCCATAAAATGTTATCTAAAACTCTTTCTTCTTTTGGCTCTCCAGAAAAGTTGTGATTTTTGACTAATTTCCTTTTCAGTTTCGTACACAGTTATTACATATTTAAACATCTCATACAAGATATTATGCAGTACCTACATACCTAGCCGTGACATTGCAGTGGAAATGTCGCTCTAGCTTTTTTCTATTAATAATCTGGACAAAGTTTGTCAGATGACAAATTCTGCGGCGCAAAAAAATAAAAATATCTTTTAGCCGGATGACATGACATGCTGGATTAAATAATTATTACATTCGCGGTACGATAATAGTAATATAGAAATTGAAGTGGGTATAATATTATAATTTACATATACCTAAGAATAATATTTTAATTTTCATTTACTCATGCTTTTATTAAACATGCAATTAGATGAGTCAAAATATGTGTGTTTGATTTGCATTTCTTACTTAGCCTCAACTGCCATATTATACATGAAAAAATACAAAGTTTGTTTGTTAAAATTACCTTTTCTGTCTGTCTCGCTATCGTATACGTATATATATATATATGCTAAATGTATTTTAATTAAATTTATTCATTCCGTAATATGTACGTAAAAGTTACATGGTTTGATCGTCATAATAAAATCTAAGAATCTGTATTCAAATTCAAATTTAAACATTTATTTCACATTTAGTGAACTCTACAAATTATTAATTCAAGATGTTGACAACATGTTATGGGGGAGGAGGGGGGGGGGTAAAGAAATAATAATTATGTAACAGTATCTATATAATATATAAAAGTCAAAATATGTTTGATTTTTCTTATATATTATATGTTAAGTATATTCATTCGATTTTGAATAAAAAATATATTATACTTGTTTTACATATAAATTTTCTTCCCTACTTCTTTAATAAATACATACTTTTTTAGAATAACTTACCGACTTAAATTATTTACAATCAGAACGGCTGATTTCAAAAAATCTCTAAGATAAATTTTTCACATAAGTATAAAAAATATACAATAATATAAAAAAAAAACATGCCTCGATCTAAATTCTTGGAAAAGAAACACTGAAACGAAAATCTTTAATCGAACAATAAACCAAGATACACCGAAGAAATGTGGCATATTATAGTCTAGTTGTCTGGTATCAAAGGTCAAATTATCCTAAGTTGTAATATGGGATAGTTTTACCTTTCATACCAGACAACTTAATTATTATAAACAGTGAGTTTCGTATTTTACTTTTAGAAATATCACTGCCTATTTCATTTATTTTAATATTAAAAGAAACTTTTGCGTTTAAAGTAAGATATTTATGTTTATGTGGCACATCAAATAGTTTTAACTATAACTAATTAGATCCAAATTAAGGCCTGAACAAAAACGAACCATCAGTGCGAGTGAGTAAGCATTCGGTTCGGTTAAATCTCCGCTCTATGCGTAGAGTAAGATGTAATTGTTACAATACGTGCTAATACTTCGATGCAAAAAATGAAAAACTACCCTCGATGGCTGCCGATAGCGGCCGATATCAGTCTTATGTATAGAATATATGCGGTGGTAGCTATTTGGAATCTGAATCATATATAAAATTAATAGTTAACAAACACTGTGTACAATGAAATACAAAAATAGTTACATACACAATACGAAAATATTTCGTACAGCGGTCAAACAAAAAATGTAAACTGTGCTGCCAAAAGTAAAATTTTTTTATTAACCTATATGTATGTACATATAATATAATATTATTAATCATTTATTCATCATCAGCCGGTTTCAATCCACTGCTGGATTAAGACCTCCCCTAACTCCCCATAGACTTATCGGTGTCAAGTTCTTCGCTGCCACGTACATCCACCAAACTACATTAGTTCGTGTATCCAGCGGGTTTTACAGTGTCCCTTTATATGATAGTATTTTACCAGCGGTTGTCCACTCACAGAGAGACATGTCCAACGCATTGCTATTTCATTTGGAGAATTACATGTAACTATTGATGAATCCACAAGACGAATAAGATTAATTTTATCACGTTGTTATTCAATATAAAACGGGCTATCTCTCTTAACACCTTGTTGCTAGCAATTGCTCATAATATGTGTAGGCAGTTGGGACGATGCCAATAAATATCTAGTTATTTATATATTTTTACATAAAATACCTGCTGGATACTTTTAATCAAATGTTAAATGATTGCTAACTGAATTAAATTCCATAATTCGATGACTTAGTGTCAAACAACACTATCTACAAAAGTGCAACTTTACAGGAGAGCCAAAAATCGTTATTTTAGATTCTTGTAACTCAACAAGGGAAATGTTTATTTAAAACCTAATGTTAATATTTAATAATTTATTGTGTATTGTACATTTATCTTGCTTATGATGATGTTAAAATTTATAGGGATAGTTTAAAAAAAATATGAAAACAAGGGTAACTTATGTAGTTAGCGTTAAACTTTACTGACGATTTAATAAGAAATTAGAAAAGATTGACATAACGTTGTTTGACTAGAATGTAGCCGTAAATGTAAAATAACGTTATCTCAACAAAAAAAAAACGTAGATAACGTTGTCTGACTTTAAGCACTCGAATTTTAGTATTTCTATAGCTACTTTCATACAATTTTCAAACATTATTGTGATATAATAAACTATAGCTTTATTATTAAGAAATACTACATGTTGTAGAGAACTATTGTATAACCCATTGACGAAGAGTGGAGGTAGGCTGTGGAGATATGATATAAATAGTACACACTAAACTTTGTTATAGTTATACTTATTTGTTTTCATTGAACTAAGAATAAAAATAATTTGCAGATTGTGTTGGTTAGTTTATAAAATTCAATTAAATCCTGACTAAGCAAACTCATAATAGTGGAAGTAGGCTATGGAGATCTGACAAAAATAATACATATTTTTGAAATCATACTTATTTGTTTTATTAAACTAAGAATACAAATTGCATTATAGTGTTCGATAGTTATTAAAATTCAATTAAAACCTACCTTATCCAAACCGAAATAGATTAAAAATAGTCTTCTTTCTATAAAATGCCTATATAGATTTTTTTATCCATTACGGTTTGGTTAGGCAGGGCTTAAATTGAATTTTAAAAACTAACCAACACCATATGCAATTTATTTTCTTAGTTCAATGAAACCAAATAAGTATGTCTGATATTATGCACTATTTATGTCGGATCTCTACAGCCTACCGTCACCCTTCGCCACTGGTATCACCATACATACTTCTTTGGTATCTACATAATATGAAAGCATACCATAATAATAATTGTTTATTATAGTAAAACAATGTTGATATTAGGTGAACAAAAGTAACTTATTATTTTCACTCATAATCTGAATATAATAATATATGTATGCTTCAAACACTGGAGCTTACCTTGATAAAAGCTCTTTTAAGATATTGGGTTTATATTCTATATTAAACACGTATTGAAAGACATGAATATGTGAATTTATCAGATATCGTAGGACCGCGATATAAAGCATCATAGGTGGCCATTTTACCAATATTCTTCTGTGGAATGTTTTAAAAATAAATGGTATGTAATTAAATTAGGTTTAAAAATTAAGGCAATAAAAATGTATTATTATACACAAATTATTTTATACTTATAGTATAATATGTATGAATGTCAGTATAAGTAAATAATATGTTTTAGTACCTAACTAAGTAAATGTATATAACGAACAATTAGCATCATTATATTTTTTAAATGTTGCCAAAAACATTTTCAGAACATAATATTTTCGTTGGCATGAAACAGAAAAAAAGTGTCGAAATTTTCCTTCATAAAAAATGTTGTCATTCGAAACGAAGTTTAGTGAAGATCATAGAGATACAATTTGCCTGATTTAAGCACGCCGAAAGCTACTTTATTTAAAATTACTGACAGAAATTATAAAACATCGAATAATGCACTTAAAATTTGCTTTAAAACTATAAAGAATAACCCATTCTAATTCGCGAGATAGTTTACGAAAAAAAAACATCGGAAAATCTCGCTCGAGTCCGAATGATTCAGAAATAGAATGTTGGCAAACTGATTAAATTTAGGCGGCAAACGTCAGCTGTCGAAAAACGACCGTGAACATCGTACGATTGAAATTATGTTGGTAACCCTGAGACTCTTCGAATTTTATTCTATTTCCATCATAATAATATTACAACGTAACATCTATAACGCGTTTTATAATAGAGCAGTCTATCTAGGAATTTATTTAAAACGTCTATATTAAAATACACATTAAAATACTTTAAAAAAAGTTTTATAATAAATATTTTCTATAAAATATTGAAATTGTTTTATTATATTACATAAAATAGCAGTGGGGCATATATGTAGTGGTTTTAATAAATACTAGAATAAATACGTGTTTTTTAATAATAATAATTTATATACATACTTTGAAAACGCCACACTACGATTTTTTTATAGCAGAATAACATGCTATCGAAATGCTAAAGACTGAGAAGAGTGTTTGGAGTTAAGGTAGGTCTTCTAGGTAGATCCCAGTAGTGGATTAGTCTTGGCTGATGGCGATGCATATTTATTTGATATATCAAATTATAAACACTTAGTTTTTAGGTGGGTATTTAAAAAACAAAGTGTTAATAATTAATATCTTTAGTTTCTTAAGTAGACCTCTAATAAACGATACCAAATCGTATTGCATATTTATTTAGTTATAAACGGCATAAGAATCACGCATATAGGTATGTAATAAATATACAACGTTTTCAGATGTAAATTAATAATGAAATATTATGTGAAAACACCACAATAATTTTAATAATAAAAAACATTGTTATAAGAGGAATACAAAAATATACCTTAAAATTAAATAAAAAATAGGTAAGTAGGTATATCATAATTGCTTTTCTGTCCTATTAGGTTTCTCGCACTGAAAAGAGTGGTTGGATTTATAGGTATCAGCGGAAAAATCGTGTGATTGTTGTTCTAGTGACATTTATTGTAATTGACATTTTCCCCTAATGTCATAATATCAAAAATAATCACAAAAATTATTTAGTCGTGTGATGTGGGTCAACACATCCCGTGTTGCTCGGAACAGGTTTTTCATTCGCCAAATAACACTTCAGTTACTTATTTTATAATATTGATTTAGAGTTTTTGCCAGCCCCGATGTGTCTTTTAGTTCTTCTATGGAAAAAAATATGGTTTCTAACTCTCACATATACACAATATATTATACTAGACATGGGAAATAATTCACTAGAATATGACCATAGATAGGGCCGTTATATCATAAGAAAATAATTACAAGATAAAAAGAACTCTTTATACACAACGTTTTTAAATTTTCTGTTGAATTATTATGCTCAATATGCTCAAACTTGTACTTGATATGAAGTAAATAAAAAACAAACAAACAAACAAATATAGAATATTGAAATGTCATTTTGATTTCCATAGTAACGCACGTATATAGGTATTAATAATTTAGTTGCTAGGATCACCCCCTTAGCACCCAATAATAGTCTTTTACTTTTTACGGATTTTTCTGAAATAACTTTCCATACAAAACAGAATTAACTAATGAAATGAATTCAATTCTGCTTAAAGATGGCTAAAAGTATTAAAAGAATGCATTGGCATCGTGTTCTGATATATTCTAAAAGTTTCAAATGTCTAGCTAGTCGGAAGGTTAGTTAAAAATCGATTGCAAAATTTGTATTGGACAAACAACCACCGGACAAACAAGAATACGAGCTAATAAAAACTTTGTAAAATGTCGATACCTGATATCGGTATCGTATTGGAAAAAAAGTATTGGTACAAAATATGGTTGTCCGAGAGAGATTACTTTAAAAAAAATCCCAAAATATCGGTCAAAAAGAATCGATAATTTTTTGACAGCCGTAAACGTAAGTTTTTGCGTCAATTAAATTTCATGTCTGATTGATTAGGTTATTCAACGCTAAAAACAAAATTTCTCATTGAATGCGTTCACGAAGTATCTTCTGACTCGTATGTAGTTTTTACAAAAACCCTCTGCCTCGCTCTTGTCTAAGCCTAGCCATTGATTGGTAATGATCATGTTCCCCACATCCTGAAATCCCCCCCCCCCCCAGGCCAGGATCTTTGGCAGGCCCCCTATCGCTATGGTGAAGGGAAGTGTGATGTTTTACATCAGCGTTTCCCAAATGGGATTCTGCGGAGTCTCAGGGTTCCTGGAGGTAAAATTAAAGGTATGCTGTGTATTTATAGCGATTTTTTGCATCAAAAATAAATCCACTCGAATTACAGAGTTATCGGGACTGATCGCGACCTTCTTTTGTGGTAGCCAAATAACATGCAATCCCTAGCCATATTGGATAAATAACTATTTTTGAGTCAGAAACCACACTAAAAATAATAATATAGTAGAATTATTATACACGTGAATTATCATCCAATTTTATAATTCATCATTAACACGTAATTTCTTTCACACAACTACATAATTAACTACAATATTATCAGAGAAAATTTGTGATGTATATTTATACCACTTAGCTGGTCGACCCACTGCGCTGGGTCCCTTTTAAGATCGGGCCCCCAGGTTAAAACCTTGTCAGTCCCCCCTCATTGGGGTCATGGTCATAATACATGCATATACAATTTGTTGTACGACTATCTAAGAGCTTGTTCAAATGAAGCGTGTCTCGCCCCGATATGCCGTGAGTGCATGTGGATGACTCTATGAGGTCACCTGTGCCTCGAACGCGCACGAAAAGTGACACGCGGCCATTACATGTGGACAGCTCAATAAGGTCACATCACATGTACCTGGAGCAGTCAGTATCAAGTCAGTCGTACATAGAGTTGGGTATTTCCCGAGAAAATCTCAATCTCGAGATTCAGGATTTCCAGAAAAGAATTCTCGAGATATCGGGAGATTTAAAAAAAACTTGTAAAAATCGTAAAATCAGTGTAAAAACAGACAAATTCCAAAAAAATATATTTTTTTTATTTATGTAAGACAAACAAAATAGAAGTAGGAAAACAAAAATAATTCAAAATATTACTTATTAAAATAGGATTTCAAAAAACACAGACTATCAATCACTGCTTCTGACAATCGCGTACGCTTTTGAGACACGAAATTCCCTGATGTTGCAAAAATTGCACACATTTTGAGTCGCGTTGGCTTAATTGTGTTAAATGCCCCGATCAGTCTTTGAACGTTTTGTGTTTTCTGTCCACTTTTTTCGTATCGAAAATCGTTTTTTAATTAATATTTGATAATAAAAAAATGTTAAAAATTTCAATTCTCGAGATTCGAGATGGAAAATCTTGAAAATTTCTCGAGAATTCCCAACCCTAGTCGTAGATGAACAATGCAAGTATAATTATATAATATACCGTATTTTCGTCATTAGATATCTGAGTTTAATATATTTTAATTCGGCTTCAAGACTTTTGTCGAAATGAGCATCTGTTATAATTTTTTAGGAAAGTTTAGAATTGAAAGGTTTGTAAGTTTCCCTAAGGATATGGGACGTTTATAAAAAAAGGTCCATGTCTGTCGTATGACAGAAAAAGGTCGGAAATTGATAAAGTATGACAGTGGTAGTAGTTACTAATAAAATTATAAAATATGGCCCAAGTCAAATAAAATTTCGGAAATAATATGAATGGATTAGATAACTTCCAAACAATGTTTTATATCCAATGTATTTTTTTTTATCGCAAGGGCATTTTTGACAGTCAGAATATTTTGAAACTTTCATAAATCTTCAAATAATTCAAATTTTTTATAATGCTTTTATTCCTATGTCGATTTAAAGGTAGGTAGATTCCATAGAAGTTTATTATAACGAGGCATATGAAATTTCATTAAGTATTAAAATGCTTGATAGTATTTCTGTAACGTTTTTTAGTGTGGTAGGCAGATTTCGTAGTAAAAACTAAAATAGTGCCTTGTAAGTTGGCCAATTAGACTTGAGACATGGACGCTTATTTATGGCATTATAATTTTATTTTCACATTTCGATACGAAATAGATAATATGTATATACTTACGCGATTGACATTATATATAAATATTCTCGAAAAAAATATCAATATCTGCACACATTCTACTGAATCTTTTTATTTATCTAATACGCGGATAGTTATTATTGAATTCCATATTGAGAAATCATTTGACGAGATACTTATGTATAATCAATTCAGAATAGCCTGTTTCTCATTTGACATAATATAATTCAATATAACCTAATATATCCAATAACTGTTTCAACGAATGTACTAAAATTGTATAGAAATTTGATTGCCATGATTAGGGTTCTTGACAGATTAGGGTGAAGTTTGCTACACATTAATCTGCAATACAAATAATGAATTGCAGCTAATTAAAATGTGTCTTTTTTCAACTTTACTTATATATCGGCTTCGTCTAACTAGTCTTCGTAGTACGTCATTGGTATAGGCGCTCACACAATGGAGGGGGGAGGAAAGTTGGTTCGGGTTCGTAAAATATTATAGATATTTTTTACAAGGAAGTACAGCAAATGAGTTAAGCAGACCCTATTTTAAGAATTTATAAAACAACGTCCACCTATACTTATACTCACGTAGGTGGAATATATCAACACCCGAAGCAATTTCGTTGAACATAGTTATCGCCCTCCCAATTGGCATTACCAGTGGCAGGTTGGTTCTGCACCTTGGGGGAATAAACAACTGATGTCCTCTATTTCTAAGACCTCTAATTCCTCAGGGACACACAGGTCAACACTGCCCAGAATGGCAGAATTCTCATATATACCTCGTATAAGTCGAAAAAATACGTAGCTAAATAAAGATTTCTTCTAAATTGCAGACTGCAGTATGTAGGCATGCCTAAGAGAAAGTCAGTTGGATAAAGCCACGGATAGTATCCATACAATCTCAAGTAAAGGAGTCTCAAGAATTTCTTCTGAACCCTCTCCACTATAAGGCCATAATTCAACTGATGCGGTGCCCAAACAATAGACCCACTCTCAAGCCTGGTTCGAACTAAAGAATTAAATAAAAGTTTTAATACCGTAACATCCGAAAAGACCCGGGAAGTACGCATGACAAAGCCTAACATTTTAAGCGCCTTGTTACAAATGGTAACTATATGGTTAATAAATGTCAGTTTACTCTCAAACGTAATGCCAAGATCCCTTACAGATGATATTCGCGACAGAACTCTGCCATGCATCGATCATTGGAAAAACTACACTCTTGAGGCTCTGGTAAACGACAAAAGATTGCATTTATCAATATTGAATTCTAGTTTGTTACGCCTGCCCCAATCTAATATATTATCTATGTCAAGTTGGAGCCGACGACAATTGTCCAAGATGACAACTTCCAAAAAGAGTTTCAAGTCATCAGCGAACAACAAAAACATAGCATTTTTTATTACCAATGCTATGTCATTTATAAAAATCGTGAACAGCAACGGCCCTATATAATCGATATACTTTAGAAATGAATCAAAAAATGATATCATACGTATAAACCAAACAATTATTATCGCTTTTATTTCTTCGATATATCAAAAAACTTTGAGAAACCTTAATATTCACATAAAACCTGTACCTTTCGAAAAAAGAGATATTTTTTTATTCACAAGATGTTTGTTACGAAAATATGAAGTGTCTCAAAACTACTTTGTGTTTTACTCTCAAAACGTGGGGATAGAATATAATAGAACCAACAATTTGCTGCGCAACAATATTCAGAAAACTTCAAGCTTTCAAAATGTGGTTGTACAGTTGCATGGTTGGTATCAGCTGGAAAGACAACGTCAAGAATGTTGAGTATGAAAAACAGCAAATATATAACCTTATAAGTGAAAACTTAAAATTTGGCATACTTTGTATACATCATGCGTCGTCCAAAGAGATATTAACTTTATTCAATGGAAGATTTCCAGTAAACACGATCCTGGCAGAATAAAAACGTCCTGCTGCAGGAATCTTAGAGACTGGTTAATGCTCAGCAGTTCATCCCTGCTTAGAGTAGTGACAAATGGAGGAAAAAATAGCCAAACTAATTGCCGATATTCAATTATTGATGTTGCAAAAACGAAGAAATAATATTTACAACGAAATCGTAGTATAAACGTAAAATAAAATGTGAAATTTTCTTACAAAAGTAAAAATGTATAAAATGTAAAAATAGAAAACGTGTTTTGTATTATTAGGTATGTATGACACTTGTATGACTGTTACAGTGATACTTTGTTTTGAACGTGTGTCAAAATAGAATATGTGACTAAAAAAGTAAGAGAGCTGCCAAGAATATTTGGATGGATTCTTAAAGATAGACAATAAATTTAGAGGTAAGGCAATTCGTGACTCAGATACAACATAATATAAAACAAACTGAGTCACGGTGTGAGCCATTAATTTTATCTTAAGTTATAATTAAAATACATAAATAGATACAAATAACTTAGGATATACTAATAATAATAAATTTGTAAAAATAAGAACTCGTTTTAAACTTTTGCATATCTTTATTATTATAATAATTTTGCAAAACGACAACCGGTTGAAAGAATACTAAAAAGAGAATTCGTCTAATCTATAATCTAATACTGAAGTGAATATTTGAGACATTTCAATGGAAATGGCTAGAACACGTCATGCAATAATGCTACTTATCAAATGGACCCAACATGATGTTGGCTAGGTACTCGAGCCCACCTGCCATTTGGTCGGGGGCCCTTTTGTGTACGTACATGAACGATAGCAGTACAGAACCACTAGGAGTGAAGAGAATATGGATAAGCATATGTTTTTTAATGGATATACACCAACATTACCGTGACGTGAAGCCTCCATGTTCACTATCATTCACTATGATCTTTTACCATCCTAAGAATCGGTGTTTCATGGATTGCATAATAATATATATCAATACCGTAAAGGAGTATTATTGTATACATCCTTGTATTGTAATTTTTGAATTGTGAATAAAACCATATGTTGGTCCATGAGATGACCGTTTTTCATATTATTTTTTTTAACACGTTCATTACCTACATTTAATTTGATTTGTATTTATCATTGTAATAGTTAACCTAAAAATCTGTTAATATAAACTTCTACTCTATGGAGGTGGTATATGATCTTATCGGGATCGGATATAGTAAAAAAATAGTAAAATATATTCAGTAAACTTTCATAATTTGTGTTTTCTATTAGGGCGGAATATTTTTTTTTATGTCAAGGTCTATTCTTCCACATTTAATAAATTTTATACATGCCATACAACTTTTCATCCAAGGAATGATTAAAAGTAGACGTAGCAGAGGGCCACGCTGCATTTCGTGGATTAAGAACCTCCGTGAACTCCTCCGCTGAACTGTCCCAGTAGCAGACATAAAACTAAGAATCCCTTGAGGAGATGGCACGATAAGAAAAAGAATATATCCCATAATTATATAGGTATAAATATATAATTAGAATGAGAAAAACAGTTTTATATTTTGTATTAAAATATGTTTTCAACACGACTTGTACCTATTAAAATACATTCAATTTGATTTTCATTTATCATTATAATATAATAAAATAAAATGTATTCGGTAAACACTTACAACAATTGTCATTTTTATGGTTTAATATTTTTTTAGGTCAAGGTCGATTCTTTCTCATTTAATAAATTGTATTCATGTCATAATTTATAATATATAATTGGATGAGAAAAACAGGTATCTATTATTAACACTAAAACAGACCATGAGGTCCAGTGAATGTAGTGAAATAGTGGTGCAGTGGGTGGTAGAAGCGAAACGATCACATTAACACCCAGGTTTTGAGAAAGCCACTTATGACCTTACCGTGGATCGAATTTTGAGCCACCGTGTGAGCGCCTAGTGCTTTGTGCATTGGACCACGAGGGTATCATACGCATATTATGTCCTACAAAGTCTATAGATTTTTAAGGCTTGCTTCTTAAAAATACTCAAAATTTTTAAGTTAGTAACACCAACATAAAATACCGTTTAAATATCTATGATAATATAATATATATTTGATGGCCCAAACATCGTCACCTAATCTTTACCCCGGCGGTTTTATAAAACTCGTAACTAAAATCCCTTGGAAAATCGTCAAACTATCTTTCTATTTCAGTTTAAGTCCTCGCTCTGTGTATGCACTGGTGTACACTAGGCGGGAAGAAATTGAAACAAGTATGCGAGGTGACGAATGGAGTCAATAGATTAAGTAAATATTTAAATTGTTTAATTATGATTTCAAATAATATGGTATGTACCTAGCACGTAAGTTTTAAATAAAGAAATATCTTAATAATAAATATGTATACTGGTATGTGAGGAAGATGTAAAATTGTTATACTATAAAGGAGATGAATGCCGGAGTAAATGAGAATTGAGATAAATAAATGTAAGCGAGGATTAAAATATAATAATATGTATAGCAAAATTACCGAAGAGGGTTACTATTAAGCTCAGTAGTTTTGTTTTGTATAATTAAATTCAGTAGCTGCATTTTATAATTTAAAATAAATAACGTGTTTAAATAAAATCTGTAAATTTAAAATAATACACGCACTGCACTGCGTATTCTGTCAATCACTCGATATGCGTGAATTGGGCGACTATTTTGATAGTGTGTGTGCACTGTTCATATCGATTCGAAACGAACGAAGAAATCTTTCGGCGGGAGATCCCTATATATATTTTTTCTTCGCAATGTTTTTATAATTTGTAAATTGAAATAACTTCTTAAATACTTAACTTTCTCCGTAGCTTTCTTCCGTAATTATGTTTTAAATAATTTTACCTAGTTGTTTATAGATTAGAATAAGAGTTTATAACAAATTAAATGTTAAGGAATAATACGCGCGATCGCACTGCTAATTAGGTGGTGCCTCTGAAGGGGGACAGGCTTTAAAAAATAGGTCATCTCCCGAAATAGAAGTAGTGTGATCAGTTCGATTCTGTCCTTCTAATAAGATAGTAATGTAGTTCGATTCGGCTCCTCTAGGAATATAGTATAAAACCCACGCTCCTTTATGGCGTGCCAGTTAATAACTAAATAAATAAAAATTATCAATTGAATATCAAAAAAATAAGTTCCTAAATAAATAATCCGTTTTATATAGAGTTAATAAAAATTAAATGTAGTAACCCTGTAATGTTTGAAATGATAAAAAACCGTGTTTATAACAAAATAAATAAATAAATAAATTTTTTAATACTTTCTTCAAGACTTTGATTTACGTTATATCAATTTACTATAAACTATAAACATTTATAACCACCCTATGGTACGTGCACTAAGAAGTGAGTTAGCCGGATTTGTGTCGTGCTATTGAGGGTGTGTTATTAGGTCATATAATATCGTATTAATTATTTTGTATCGGTCTAGAATAAATTAAATGCGTTAAAATGTATTAACATTTTTATTATTGGATACGTACTAGATAAATCGGACTATTAGATGCACACACGTTGACCTAGCTAGTGCGTAGTGTGGCGGGCATCGTTGTATACATACAAAACTCTGCGTAGCGGGTTTTAATCCGCGGCTGATCAAGAATACATGCTGTTTTTTTTTAAAATCTGTATTTGATCCAGCGTAAGGACCCAATTGGTTGGACGAATATAGCTGACAACTTGCTATTCTTCGTAAAAAAACGTCTGTTAAAACAACCTCCACTCCGTGAAGGCATATGAGCATATTCATAGAAGTTGGTAATTTACTCCAATAATGTCTAAGAATAGTATTATTACATATTTATTCTATATTTATTCTCGCCAATGGTTCTCGCCATGCTATTTTTTACATATGTATGAAAAAACAAAAAGTTTGACTCATCCTACGTATGGATTTCTGTCACGTCAATATAGCGTCATAGCGCTGCTTTTGCCAACAAATCGTAATCATAATGGCTAGACAAGGAAAGTTTTTGTGTTCTTTAAATAGAAAATAGATTATTACATTTTCAAACGATGCACGTAGAGATTGATTGACTCGAAAACAAGGATATTTGAGGCCCTAAGGATGGAAGGAAGGGCATATTTGACGAAATTCAGTAATTCGACTTCAAAAAGCAGTTAGTACATACATAATATAACTGCGGTACGTTTATAAAAAATATAACTTTTTATACAAATTAATAAAAAGCATGAGAATCTTTTTTCACACATGTATACTGCTCTGCTAAGTAAAAAGACAAAATTTAAGTTTTAGTGAAATGAGAACAAAAGTTTTAAACTACCTTTTCTCTTATATTATGTAAAATTATTGGATCGGAATTTTTAAATAGACACTTGTAAATGAGTCGCCCAGAGTCATAACTCACGTTTAGTAATTTTTTTAATTAAATAAACCAAGTATTTCTAAAGGCTTAATCTATAATATATATAAAGAAAAATAGTTGGCTATCAAAAGTCACTTAAAAAACTATATTATGACAATCGAAAACTTACATTAATTGTCAATGAATAATGGGAGTTCTTTCGTCAAAGCCTTTCTAACCAACCAGTGGGTCTATTCTATGCTTATCGACCGCTAAAGTGATAAAGTGATAAATATTATCAAACTTAGGGTAGGTTTGTATCAAAATATTAGCACTTATTGTAACAATTACACGAAGTTGGCTTTTATTGTTGCAATAAGTGCTATATTTTAACAGCACCTATCTTGCTGCTGTTAAAATATCGCACTTATTGCAACAATAAAAACCAGCTTCGTGTAATTGTTACAATAAGTGCTAATATTTTGATATAAACCTACCCTAAGTTTGATACTATTTATCAATTTAGTGTTCGATAAGTATAGAATAGACCCACAGGAAACTCTATTTCTTATAGTGTGCTGTGTGTCTGTAGCCTTAGAAGTTTCATATATATTTAAAAAAAAATAATGTAAATCGACTCACTCACCCATTAATACTCAAGGAAGTTCAATAATTTTCTCCTAATTACAAAAACGATGTTCTGGTGTTTTTTTACGATTATTTCAAAACTCGATTATTCAAAACAAGCTAATAAAATTTTACATAATATATGAAAAAAAAGGTAGTTTAAAGGTTGGGTTCTCATTTCAATAAAACCAAAAATACTGTCCTTTTACTTAGCCGGGCAGTATAGGAATGTAGAGATGTAAAAACCGAATATTTTTTATTGATATCACATTTTTATCTCTTAAAATCATCAATCCTGCATTCGTGAAAATCATGTAATATCCTGTTCAAAAAATATTCTTATCAGAATTAATATCTACAATGAAATACATAAGTTAGATTTCAAATGATAATAAAATTTCTTTGGTAGATAATATTATATTAAAAACAAAATTCTCCACGTTTTGCATATAAAATAATTATATTAATATACTCTAAAAATATTGTTGTATTTTTGTAGAATGTGAAAAACTGGAAGACTTGTATCTTGGTAAAATTTAAATAAGATTTTATTGAACACGAAAACATTGGATCATGTTTTTATTATTTATATTATTTATCTAATTATATTTGACTACATTTATGATGAGTGAACCATAATTTATTTAAATCGTAAATTTTCTATGTAAGTATAAAAAAAAATATTAAAATAGGATTCGAAAGATATAATATTACAAGGAAACCAACATAATAATAAATTGTCGTATACACGGGAAGAGGGGATTTTAAGAGACATATTATTTGTAAATTTAACATGCTACTTGATGAAGTATGCAAATGAAATAAAATAAATTATAGTTACCTATTTTATATTGGTAATAAAATACAGGTTTCGTTTAGCATTGACTTTGTGGTAATTCATGACCAATATTTTAATTAACTTAACTGTGTTTTAGTTATACGATTGAACATTTTAAATTAATCCTTTAATTAGGCTGATAATTTGGAATACTTCTTTAAATTGCCTTTTTAATGTGTTCGTCCATAGTGCATGAAAACTGAATTAAGTATAAGTATATAAATATTATGACAATACATTACTACCCTTTAAAGGGGTCGGCAATATGCGGCCCAAACGTACATATTTTGCTGCCCATAAATTAAGGCTTCAAATTATTGGGTAAGTATATATATGCATTAACAGCAAGTATTTTAATAAAAAATCGAGCAAGTATTTTATTAAAAAGGTGGGAACTATTTAATATGAACAGCAAGTAAAAAATGATCATTGGTAAGTATTATAATATAACAATGGAAGTATTTAAATTATGATAGGGAATTATTTAAATAATTTCCGGGAATTATTTAAATAATTAATGGTAAGTATAAATATCAATTTGTCAGTATAAAATCTATTTTGGACAGATTTTTTTCTTTTACAGAAATAACTTATTTAGTAGCTTCCTTATTATGTTAAATTTAGTAGGATAGTATTGTTTTTTCTATCTGGCTCTCCAGAACAGATTGTACTATTAGAATGGTATTTCTCTATTATTTCATCCCTTACGCCCATTTAGTGTAGCAGCATATTATGTGTATCTATAAAATGGCTCAATGATGCAGTGCGAGTCTCTTGAGGAAGCTTCTAGTGCCTTTAAGATACTATTTCATTTTAACTATCAGCTGTAACTTAACTTAACTGCATCTTCCGAACCATCAGTTGTAGGTAGCTGTTAGCCATACACTCTTGATGTAAGCGCACTTCAAAGATATATGTAACCTTACCTTATGAGATTCAAACCCTTAATCTCTACTTCATTGCGGAGTTAAATAAATTATAGTGTCTATTATATACATTTTCAACTTTGCAATAATAACAAGACATACTTCAGATTTCCTTTATTTTGTTAACTGTCAATTCATGATGGAACTGCATTGTATTGTTGATTTTATTTAATAAAACGCAATTTTTTATAGTACTTATTCCACTTTTAATTAATATATTAGGACCGGTTTCGTCCGCTTCAGTGGGACATTTTCGATCAGTCGAAAATGTCCCACTGAAGCGGACGAAACCGGTCCTAATATATTAATTAAAAGTGGAATAAGTACTGTAAAAAATTGCGGTTTATTAAATAAAAACAACAATACATACTTCAGACTTGTATAATGCTTTTTACATATTACTTTCAGTATCAGAATTAAATAATAAGACAGACTTCAGTTGTTTACAATAAATGTAGGTATTTCTTGTGTTCAAAAATTCACAATAATAATCAATGGTAACAAACATATGACAGAATAAGACGTTTCCTTCAATGATATATCAATTACATACAACCTATTACTAAAGACGACCGATGTCGATCAATGTGATGATTGAAAATGATAATCTAGAATACAAACCCAGTCAAACGATAACATAAAAATCTTTTCCTTCAATTACGTACCTACAACCTATTACTAAAAACGTTTATGAAATTCATAAAGAAAACATAAAATTTGTGTTATTTTTACTGTTATATTATTTTATGCAAGTCTACATATAAATAACACAACATTTTAGGATTATACATTCCGATAATCGCAACTTTTGACAGCTCGATTTTTTTATTCGTTCGTTGATCAGTATCAGAGCATAGACAAATTGGACGACTTATTAATAATTGTCCTCGGACTTTTGGCTCGCCAATGGCAATACGTTTCACGAAATTAACAGTATTAAATTATTATCTGATTCGGCATTTACACTAATAGTAAAAATAATAATATACATATTATATAAATAATTAAGATACAAGCTTAAATTAGTAATTTTAAAAGACGTTGAAAAAAACCTTTTTTGTAGTGATGAGTAAAAAACATGTTAAATATAAAAAATCCACGAACCCTTACTAATTAATTTAGCATACAATTTTAATTGAGATAAATTTAATATCATACTATTAATTATTATTGTACCCAAACTGAGATTCATTTTTTTTATAAAATTAGACAATAATAGGTACTTAGTTTAAAAAAATAATCTCTGTAATATTTGTAGTAGGTACCTACCTAGAGAACCTATATTTTTGATCAATTATTAATTTAATATTTGAGGTTATTCGCATTTATTTTGTGAAATGTCCATCTAGCTCTTTTTTCTGCACCTCTGCGACTTCTTATTTGATCTTCTTTTAATAATAATATAATCATAAATAGTTTGTTACTACCGATATTCATGAATGCATAGACTAATATACTTTATATGCGATAATGGTAACCCTAAAATGCCGTGCGCCCCATTGAATGTTTTTTACTTTTCATACTATCAAAATAATAATGGATATTGATTTTATCTATTGGCCAATTTCATTTAAATAATGATTATTTATTTTTACTACTGATTTTTGAATATTATTTCTTGCTGTACCAATATTTTACATTCAACATTAAAACTGGCGGGCGTATACTGATACTTTGAAATAAATACTTACCATTCATTTAAAATTCTGACAGTTGTTATTTAAAAACTTTTCAAATTTGTCTATTAATACTTGCTTCAAAAATGCACGCCATAAATTAATAGTTCACATACGGACCAGATGGTAAATTATTTGAATACTACGTATACTTATAAATTAATTGATAATAAATCTATGCACATGATTTTATGTGTTGCAAATCTGTACCTATCTCCAGTTGGATGGTAGGTTGGAAAATTTCTAAATTGGATATTGGATTGTCGAATGTTTTTGAATCCTTTTAATATAGTCATCAATGGTTCCATAATTTATTTTTGTATTTTTGTTTCATTATTGATTTGGTTTTGTTATTACAAATCATATTTGTTTCAAATTTAGTAGGTCCAGTAAAAACAAAACAATGATTCGGTTCGTGGATTATATGCGTACGAATACGCACTCATCGGCTGCCATGTATTTAGTACGGCTCCCCATCCGCACGTACACCATCGACCAACCGTGTTATTAAAGATCGAAATAATAGCAATAATAAAAATGTTTTATTTTTATCATTCTGTTAATAATAATAAGTATACTATTTTCTCTTAAATCTTTGAAACATTAAATTGAATGCGGCCCACAAGTTAAACAAAAGATTGCCAATCCCAGCTTTAGACCAATGCATTAGTTGCATTTTGATTTTATTTACTAATTAAATTATCGCATACGTGGTAGAACCAATCAAAACGGTCGATCTTATTTAAATATTCTGAAATTGTAACGGCATTTTAAAATCGGGGCTTGATGTATCGGCTGAGAAAATGCCAATATAGAATGAAGTGGCAATGAAAATTGCTAATAATTTTTGCCGACAGTAAGTTTGATGTTTTTGATCTATGGATTAGAGATGAGTGGCGAAAAGATTTCTTCAAGTGGTAACCCTATCCCAGCTGTCCAAGCGGGTGCTATACTTAAACATTAGAACATTCACACGCCAGTAAAAAGCGGCTGACCCATCTCTTTGGGGCGTAGGAAGTATTATTAGCAGTCGACACATTGGCATTCCGATTCGTTGCCCACTTCCACACAAACTCGGCGTTCAGATCTCAGCCGTGATACAGCGCCAAGCGACGGAGTGCGACTGATCTGCCCACGATCCGCCGGTAAAAATAATCGATAATATTATTTATCAATTTCAAAAATCAAACCCTCACTTTCGCCGTAATAAAACAATAATAAATCAAAAAAACTGTGTGTTCCAAGTTTGAATTTTCAGTGACATTTTCAGATGTGCGCGAATGTCACTTTACGCGGGTTCTTTGTCATTGGATTGGAACGCGCGCGATTAATTTGAATTTCTAAACAAATATTCATAGTACATAATTTTTAGTGGTTATTCAAAGCAAATTTAACTTAGATAAAATAGTTGAAAACTAATATAAATTTAATATCATAAATACAAAATTACACACAATTAAAAATAAAAGTGATTCATGCAGATAAAAAAAAACTAGTTTATATTATTTATTAGCATTATGATTTTGTGGTTGTCTTCAAATATGTTTTTGTGGATAGAGTATAAAGTTATTTTATTCATGAATAAACAAAGCCCAAAAGCTTAAAAAAATTACTAGTATTATGAACATCTTAGAATATTTTATTCGGATATGTTTTAATTAAAAAATGTGTTAAAACGTATGTAAAATGAAGTGAAATGAGAATTCATTAACAATTATAATTATTCATATTTTGAATCAATATTCTTAATAAAAATCTTTGTGAAAATATATTTATCTTTTTAGCTAGTTTCCAAAAAAATAATAAATTACGGTGACCATTTTCCCCATTGTCAATTTAAAAATAAAAATCCTTATTGGTTATATTCTAAGTGCGGCCCTGTGTAGTATGCCAGAGCCAATCGAGGATGTATTTGCCAATTTGCGTGACGCGCCACTTCATAATTACATTTTATATCTCTTGAAAAGCTTCGCGAACGAGAGCGCCAAATGAAAGTGGCCATCTTTCTTTTTATGCGTGCAAATCAATGCTGCTGAAGTGTGATGCTATTAATTAAAGCCATATGCCAATAACATCGTGTTGTTAATACAAGTACTATTCCAAATTTGAATAACATGTATTTAAATTTTCAATACGCGCCAAAAATGTGATATTGTAATGATTTCGTTATTCATGAAAACGTTATAAAACATTTTGTAATTTAAACCTTCCCAATATAGAATATCTAAAAAATATCGGAATATTGCTAGACACTTATTATAAATACACAGCTACATTTTCATAAAGCTTTTAGCGTTGTGATTAACGTATTTCAGCATGGATACATGCTTTTGTCTTGACCTCCCGGGGGGATTCGTTTCGAAAAATCGCACAGGCGTAACGAAAAATAAAGTCACAAAAGTAGCGTTTCGGGAATGACGTGTAAACCCGCACCCCGCAATTTATTTTATTTTCTTTCGAATTTGGGCAACCAGCATTCTGAGAATTAGTAGGCAAAGCATGATTCCATGTTTAATAATTTTAACAATAATTGTCATTATTAAAGGATCAATTGATAAAATATATTATAATATACTTAGTTAAACTGTCATTAGATATCAAAGTGTGATTAAACAGTAAATACAAATGGAAAACTAATAAGAGATTTCGCCATAATGAAATTCATTGTATGAAATATTGCTGGTTTTTATATGTAAAAAGTCTGTCTTTAAACTGCTCTTGTTCTATCCACAATTAAAACAGTAAATACAAATCGAAGACTAATAAGAGATTTCGCCATAATGAAATTTATTGTCAGAAATATTGCTAATTTTTATATGTAAAAATCTGCGTTTAAACTGCTCTTGTTCTGTACACAATTACATATCGACGGTATCCACTCAATGAGTGACTTAAAAGCGTCATTACAACCCATCATCAGCCGTCCGGATGCTGATTTTCCCCTCATGATATATTTTTAGAGTTCTCGCAGTGAGTTACGTTTGCTAAGTAGCAGGGGCACGCGACGAAAACTATTTCAACTCTCTTAGTTGTGTAACAGGTATCCAAAGAGTGTGTTTATTCTAAAAGAATTGTATGAAAAGTCAGTGAGAAAAAAAAGTGTTGTATTTTGTAACACTTGCCGAATTGACGAAGGGAGTTTGGTGTCAATCTTGACTGCCTACGTGACATAGTTTGGATTATCGGTGACTGCAAAGATGGCTGACTATGGGTAAGAATATATATAATATATTATTTAATATTTTTGAGTAATAATTTGAAACATATATTTTTTTGTTAATAAAATCAAAGTTTACAAATATCCTGCTTAATCTTTCGCCCTTTTCATCCATGATCAATGATTAACATTTTCAAAACACTAAATATGATACATAAATATAAGAATTCATTATTTATCAATTCTTAATTAAAGATTACTATTATAATTTTGCTGGCAAAAAAGAAAAAAATCTTTTCATTTTTAATATCAAAAGTTGGCCCCTATCTCAAATAAGTTATGGTAGGTTTGTCTGCTAGTCAAAATTGAGTCAGAAATGATCTTTTCAAGAAATTCCATGTTAGTATAGTAATTATTAATATCATATTAAGTCGTTTGGTTAGTCACTATAATAATTGTGTTTATCACGTGGGAGAGAGTAGATCTATGATCTATGGTAGATCTAGACTATGAAATTTTAAATTTAGTAATTTTAATGAAATAACATAAATATTTCACACTTAATTCATTAATATTTCGTCACTTATGGCACTACAGCCCTTGGTAATACTTGACGTCCTTCAGGAATTTCTTCCATCCTGGACGATCCAACGCGAATAATCTTCCGTTGCTTTGGTCGAGCTTACTTAATTCATCTAACTAACTACCATATCGAGTATATACTACGATTAATCTATATACTATATAAATAATTTAGTATTATAAATGTAATAATTTTTCCTTTTAAACCACAATATAAAATCAGCTATTAATCGAAAAGAATTTTTTAATATAAGAACAAAATTATGTTTATTTCAAGATGTTTTATTCCATTTATCAATTTGACATTACCGGTTACAAAATTAATTAACATAATTTACTGAAGACAAAGACGACCTCATTCAAAAAAATATTGCATCTTCTACACCTACACAATAATACTATTAAGGGGGGACATGCTCGTCGAAGGTCAAAATTGAGTTTTTATTGTATTTTCAAACCATGATTCTGGACACTCCTTAAACGTTGTAGATAATCTATTTATATAATTTTGAAGCCTTATTATCCTTTATAGTTATTTTGAACATTTGATGACTGCATAAAGTATTTTTGTTACATAAAATAGTATTCTTTTAAACCTCTCGCTCTAATGTTTTAGAATATAGTCATATCTCGGTACATAACTGTGCAGCAGTGTTAAGATTTTTTACATTTATTAATTTTTGAACGCATTTATGAAACCATTAGTATAATTTATTACGAGATAATTTTTGTAAAATATTCACGATAAAAAATTATATTGATAATCTCTGTGATCCCAAATTTGACAAGAATTAGGCATTTTATTATTCAAAAAATCGGCAAGATTAACACATTTGAAGATGATTTTAAAGATATTTATTATAAGCTATGTCTTTGACCATTCAAGTGTGATAAACATCTTATGAATAATGATTGCTTTATAATAATTATTGACCTAAGAATAAGGTAGTGTTTTTTTGAAATACGCCATTTATTTTGTCATTCCCCAGTGGTTAAGCTACAACATACGGCCGTAGCCATAAATTGACAAACTATAATTAAAGTAGGGAGTAAAATTATGTTAACGCGCGTGTTTGAACATGTACCTAACTGAATTTTTTTTTATTTATTTTTAAACGGTACATGTTCAAACACGCGCGTCAATATCATTTTACTCCCTACTTTAATTATAGTTTGTCAATTTATGGCTACGGCCGTATGTTGTAGTTTAACCACTGGGGAATGACAAAAGAAATGGCGTATTTCAAAAAAACACTACATTATTCTTAGGTCAATAATTATTATAAAGCAATCATTATTCATAAGATATTTATCACACTTGAATGTTCAAAGACATAGTTTATAATAAATATCTTTAAAATTATCTTCAAATGTGTTAATCTTGCCGATTTTTTGAATAATAAAATGCCTAATTCTTGTCAAATTTGGGATCACAGAGATTATCAATATAATTTTTTATCGTGAATATTTTACAAAAATTATCTCGTAATAAATTATACTAATGGTTTCATAAATGCGTTTAAAAATTAATAAATGTAAAAAATCTTAACACCGCTGCACAGTTATGTACCGAAATATGACTATATTCTAAAATATTAGAGCGAGAGGTTTAAAAGAATACTATTTTATGTAACAAAAATACTTTATGCAGTCATCAAATGTTCAAAATAACTATAAAGGATAATAAGGCTTCAAAATTATATAAATAGATTATCTACAACGTTTAAGGAGTGTCCAGAATCATGGTTTGAAAATACAATAAAAACTCAATTTTGACCTTCGACGAGCATGTCCCCCCTTAATATTTTGATGATAATCAGCCCACCTTGTGAATCTAATATTATTACGAGAAGCGTTTACGCAATCAGAATATTAAAAAAATATATTTATGACGCTATAAACTTTTATCTAAAAGATAAATGAAAAATTTAATTATGAGAGATTTGCTGGCGGTAAATTATAATCTTTAATTTAAGGAAACAAAAAAGTAATTACTGTTTTCCATTTATAATCTATTTTGGATACTTAATTAACTTCCATTAATATAATTATGTATTTTGTTAACATCAGAAAAAAAAATATATATGTATTATTAATGTTATCTTCTATTGTATTATTATTATTCGATATATAACCTTATAAAAATACATGTAATTATAATATAATATTCTTCCTTTGACAATATCCGATCCTAACAGGATCACATGGGCCTCCACAGAGTGGAGGTTTATTTAATCAGATTTTTGTTTTTACGAGAAATGACTATTGGCCACTTGCTCAATCTATTAAGTTCATACTCTGACTCCACAAATTGAAAAACAATAATATTAGTATATGTCAGACCCAAGATTCGAATCTGGGATCTACGACATTATAAGCAGACGCGTTAGCAGCTCGATCATCGTGGGATAATATATTACATATCTATGTTTTAATTATCAAAATTCAATATTTAACTTTCTTTCAAAAAAATAAAGTATTTTAGCGTAAATTTCGACAATTTATTTAAAACATTTTCTTTCTCATCAAAATTAAAATATTTCAATTATTATTAATAAAAAAATATGGATTTAATATACTGTACAATATTTGTATATCCAGTTTAAATTATAATGATTTCTACGTATATTTAAATCATGTATTCACTTTTCAAGATCAAATTCGACTATTCATAAATTATCACTAGACAATAAAATCACGATAAAATGTTCTAGATATCGTATAATTTTTCCACCCACGTATATATAAATTACAGACAATTATTGTTATTATGCATGACATAATAATAAGAATAAATTAATGTGTAGTTGTAGTACGTGTGAACTTTTATTTAATAATTTTTTATTCTTTTTGATTTTTTCAAACGTAAAGAAATTTTTGTTCCTTTAATATATTTTTGTTTAGTAAAAGATAATAATATAGCTACTAATAGGGTAGATACTAGAGAGATAGATATAACCTAGCAGTACTGTACCTACACTAGGTTACACTCTATAAAAATCTAGTCAATATCCACACATCAGCTTATTTTCCAAATCCTATATTTTAAATCAAAATTTGTGGCTTTAATAATAATTAGATGTACAAATAATATATTAAAATATTCGGTACTTTCACGCGTGTATCCACACGTGTGTATATATCGTATACACAGTATATCGGGTATTTTCAAAATGTGTTTTCCGCTGTATTCCTGATAACCAAACAGTACCAAATATTCATTTACAAATAAAATATGTCCCATACCAAACCAAGTTGTATGAACAATAATTATATTATAACCTATATAAGTAAGCGATTTTTTTACCTGTTTAAAATTACACATCTGCCTGTTAAATGTAAGTACGTATATCATTAACAATATAAATAAATCGCAGAAATCGTTGTTTTATAACTTCGCCCATATTATTAATAAATTTCAGTTAATTGAGTAAGCAGGGAAGATTTTCGTGTATCTACCCAAACAATTTTCCTGGTGAACACGTGTGGATAGATTCACAATATTTTTCAAAAAAACTGTTAACTACCCACTGTCTTATTGAAGAAAATAAACAATCACCAATTAAATGAGTTACGTAGTGGATTATTCTGTTTATCAATTTTAATAACGCCCTGTTATAGTCAATATATTAATAAGTCTACATAGTAAATATTCTGTAAAGTAAGAATTTCTTGTATACAATGTAATTATTACCCTAATGTATTAATTAAGGTTTTTTTAATCTATTGCTAGAGATTTCAGACAAATACCAAGATAACCTTCATAATATATAATGTAACTTGACAATGGTCTTGAAAGCCAACATTGTTATCAATTAAAAACTATTTAAGTATATAAAATAATTTATTATTCAAAGTATCTACTTATATTACTATAGTTATTTTCAATTATATACGAAATCAACGATTGTTAAATTTAATATATTATAGTATCTTTGACTGCGACTCGCTGTCATATCGCCTCTTCTCATCTAGAGAAAGATCCGCCGATCAGGTACTTACTCCAATTCTGTTAAAGAACTTCACAATTTTGCCAAGCTCTTCCGTCTTACTCACCGCCAGGGCACCTTTCAATTCATCGACATTCTCAAAGATTTCCGCAATTCACAGCTGTACTCTATGTCGTTCATATTTAAGGTATTGTACTGTTACATGTACAATATCCTCCAAAATATTACATTCATGGCAGAGCTGCAAATTCTTAGAGTAATGATATATAGAGAGCCTATTTTTCGGAAAAATGAAGCCGTCTTTCTATAATTCCGTATAACGCACAGTAGAACCTCGATTTTATCATTATTAACTTAACTATGAAACATTATACCATCGTGTTGCTTCTCAAAACGGCTACCAAATTTAAACACAGCATAGTTAACAATATTTTCTACTCAAATAATTAAAAATAATTACCACTAACTTTATATTTAACACAAAAACAAAAAAATTCAGCAACACGTGTTTGTAGTATTTAAATGAATGTAATCAGTCAAATCCATTTTTACCGGTGACGCTAACAAAAAATATTTAATTCGGCCGTAGAAATTCTATCTTACTCTAACGCATAATGCGGAGATATAAGCGTACCGAATGCTTACTCACTCGCACTTATGATTCGTTATTATTTAGGACATCACATCTTTTACCCATTGTGTGTCCTGTTCTTAGCCTCTTAAGCTCATTATAATATATTGTGATAGTATACTTATCAAACTGTAATGTAATAATATAGTCAAATAAATATTACTTATAGTTAAGCTTACCATAGTTATGAAACTCTAAACCGGTACAGAAACGGGATATAATATGGCAAAGAAACAAATTTAACCACCAAAAATTGTTTTAACGTATGTACAAAAAAAGAATGCAGACATTTTAATTATTTTATTTATTTATTGTATCGGTTCGCGTTTCTTGCTGGAATATATTTTTTTCGCACCCTTCCACACTGTCTCATCACGTCATAATATACGCTACTACGGTCAACCATGACAGTTTATTATTGACAATTATTCATACACGGAGCAACCGGGACAAAATGCCAAACCGGGACGTATGGTAAGCCTAGTTATAGTTCATTTGATTAATTGATAATGTTACCGCTTGACTAAAAGAATTTCATAGATTATCTTAAAAGTTTATCGGTAATGCATGTTAGATAAAACTTCCGTCAAGCCCGTTACAATCTTATTTATCACGCGGTAATGGGATGATTTTTACAAGCTATTAGCGACAAATTTAGCGTGGAAAGTTACGCCTTGGTGGAGTTTCGAAACTGGGGCAGACATACCTACATTGGCGTACCTAATCTTATCCCCGAAGGATATAAGTTCGCTATAATATAAGTAAACACCTTGTGACGCTCGCGCGCCTGGAACAAAGCCAATAGAATCTGCAATAAACAAGGTGAAAAAGCGGTGTTAGTAATATGAAGCAAATTTTCTTCTGTTTTCCAGATATTTCGCCGAAAGCGCACACAATGTATAGCGATTATATTGCGGATTGTTATATTTAGGATAATATGCTTGAAATATTTTTTTTTTATCTCAAACGTTGAACAAAAGAAATGCAATGAATGGTTAAGATAAGCACATACAGTGTTCTTAATAGAGTTATTATTTTGCGGATTCCTATTATTTGACAATAATCTATTATTATATGTCAGATGTAAATATATATAAATAATCATGTTGTCATGCCGGATATTCTAATTTTATTTTGATACTAATTCTATACATGATTTTTAAACTAAAAGAACAAATTAATTGTTTAAAACTAGATAATGATAATACGGCTTACTTGAATAGTCATTGTGTGAGAGAGAAACATGTCATTTCGTCTTATTCTATGAGTTTCATACTTAGGAGCAAACACGTCGTTTATAATTGTGTTCCAACCGAAATTGCTATCGAATTAATTTCTAGAATTTAATAATATTTACACGATTATTTCTAAAATGGAATTCTTCCAAGTAAATGCAGACTCAATTAATAATATTTATTATTATTATTTTCTATGTATATATTTAGTTCAGTTGTTGCAAATATTTTAGTAATAAATTTTTATCTCAATGCCAGTGTGTCGTAAGTCTGATTTTTGCCGGATCACTGAATTTGCACGTAATTGATTATACCTTTCAGAGATAATTTACATTAAATGTAAATTTATTAAATTTTATACTCTTTTGTGACACTCCCAATGCCATAAAGCCATAAGTCCATTAATATCATGCGCTTGAAAAATCTTAAATTGTATTTTCCCAAAAATTTTGTTTTTAGATTTAAAACACACTGGCTCTCAGGTATAGAATTTATTGCTGAATTGCAAATATCAGATTGAAAATATAGACACGTTCTAAAAATATAATAATCAAAAGCCAGATATATCGATGCTTTGTCCAATAAAATGCTTGTACAACAGAAAAATATGCATTATTAAAATAAACCTCTCGAAGCGTAGGATTTTGACGGTTTACAAAGCGTTAACACATCAAATAAAAAAGTCCAGTGAGTATTTACCGGTTCGAAAAAATTGCCGTGTTATTTATAATATATTCAAACCGAACATCATGTTATTTATTAGTAAATCCTTTTCCCCAAACTACTCATTAAAAGTAGGTTAATTTATGAGTTCTTTTTACTATTCATACTATTTATAACGCTTATATTTTATAAATAATGATGAGTCAACATCATTTGTATGGTTCAATTTACTATTAGACGAAGGCCTCTCCAATCTGATTCAATCCCTTTCGGTTATGTGCTTTACATTACCACATACATCTGCAGAACCTAAAGTCGATTGCGCATTCTACGAGCTTATATTATATTGTAATCTATTCATTTTCATTGTTGGCTTACTCTATTACAGCATACCTATATCTTAAACAATGGATTATACACACTCACATAAATATAGTATATGTATGTGGCACCGAAGAACTATGAGTCGATAGGAGTGGAAAGAGCTAGGGGAGGTAATCATCCAGCAATGGATCGACCCCGTCTGATGATATAATATATGTATGTGTGTGTATAGTGATTTTGTCACATAATTTTTAATAACGATCAAAATTAATGTCGTCCACTTAGTTAGAGAGTATTGAGTTAGAATATCCACAAAAGTAATACAATATAATTATAGCAATTAAACTACCTATTATTCAATTGTTTCATGACAGCAACTTATATGCCAATACAACATAGGTATACAAATATTCAAGTACACAAATGATTTAAGAATATAACGTTCTTAAATAATACTAATCTTTATTGGTTGGTATTGGTTTTTATTCATTGTTAAGTGAAAGTAGATAAGTGAGGAAAAGTGTGCCATATTTTGTAGAGCTAGTCTATACCTTTATTTATTTTCTTGCAGGATTAAACATTCGTCCCTTATTGAGCCTAGTCCAGACCAATATACATAATATGTTCGTCAACATTACTTCATCAACTTTTGCCGTTACACAAATGCATGTACACTATTATTTTTTTGAAAACATTGTTATCAAATTAAAAATTCAAGACAGCTTACGTTGTACAAATTTCCGCGTTTTAATCAAAATTTCCGGGTGAAAACATAATATAAAAAGCAGAAACATTTCAAATATATTTATATAAAACATTGTTTTTATATAACAAAAAAATATATATGTACATATTAGTATGTTGGTATTAGCTATACTTACTCGATTTTCATACAAATCTCGCCCATGCAATATTTAACGATATCTTTGAAAATTACATTAGATATTTATAAATCAACTAATGGGAGATAATTTCTACAAAGAATTCATTTCAATAAATGTTTCAATTGTGAACTAACAGCCAATTTACGTAAAGCGTGTTTTAAATATTTTTTAATATGATTATAATAATGTATTTTCATTGGAAAAATTATGCGATATAAAAAAATTCGGTTTAAAAAAAACTGCTTTAGTTAATAAGCTAATAAAATAAATGTCATATATTTTTTATTTAAAGTTTTAGATTTCAATCCCTGTCGTTTATTATTAAATTTCTTCGAGAATTTATATCCATCCTTACCATAAATAATTAACTTTCCAATTATTGAACCATTAAATTCAATCTTTGATATATACAACATAACAGTCATCATTGTTTTACATTTTTGGAGAGTTAGTTCTTTTCTTTTATCACTTCTAATCTTTGGTCTTCTTTACCGTCTATAAAACTCTCAACGCCTTATTCGATTAAGACATATATTTTTTAAAATCGTAATTTCTAGATTAATAATTTATATCGTATTAATGATTAATTATAAAACAGCATAGTATTGTAATCTCTCGACACTATTATGTGTATATTCGAACGCCGGGGTCACCACTTTAGATGTCGACGAAAGAGGAGGAGATAGAAGGTCGTTGTTGCTTGGTTGTTGAGATGGGAGTTTATTGGTCGATACAGGAATACAATAATAAGAATGATAACTTGAGATTATAATCGTGGATAATGATGTACCGGTAAGATCAAGATTATCTAAAGATTAATTCTATTGATGAATCGAGAAACTTAATTCGAGTGAAATAACGGATACTATGTTGAGTGAAGAACCCGTGACAATAGAAGTACGTCTCGTGACGGACTCGACGAGTTGAGTGAGGATTTATAGATTGTACTTCTTATTTATGCTAATGCAGTACATATATTACAAGAGATATTGTCGTAATTACCAATCAAAACAGACCCTACTGATCTAGTTATGATTGAAGAATCGCTTATTTTGTTTTAACCACAAAACCTACATATTAAAGTGTGTCACTCAACAGGTATGAATGCTACATAATCCATTAAAAATTTGTTGAAATAAAATGTAGATTGACATTGCGTTCGTAATATTTTATTCCGACACAGATAATGGAGCTATAATTTAAATGTACCAAATCGCGAGACAGTGGAGATTATTATTGTTTTAGTAAAACATGATAATTACCTCCATTTATTACGGTTGGCTTGAAATATACCAAACCCACGTAAAAGATAAATCGAAATGACAGCATGTTAAACAAAATGTAACGTTTTCTTATAAACGCTTTGTTATTTAATGACATTATTTATTTTCAACCAAAAATATAAAAGGTTGAAAAAAATGACCATGGGCATTTATTATTTAGTTATAAGTATTAATCCAGTACAATAATATATATTATGTCTTTTACCAACCTTATTTTTGCACAATTAAAATAACGAAAATTATGTAATAATTTGAATTGAATTATTATGTTACTTGCTATTCACAACAAATACAATTTAAAAGTACAAAGTACCTAAATATTTTTTTTTATTTGATAAATAACACATGATAAAATTGTTATAGGTTTATCAGCTTTGTAAATGGGAAACATTATATTTAACACATAAAGTGCTAAAAAAATCTGCATTAATTATTATTAACCTATATAATTCGGAGCATTTTAAAAACATATATTATTTTGAAACAATATTCATGCATCCATCGGATTTTAATCAATGTGCTTTACCAATTAAGTCACCGTATCGCAAATATTCCAGACATGAAATATTGCTAGATTTCTTAACTTAACTCTTTTCCTATAAATATTGTGAAATCTGTTATATTATTCTATAATTTTTCCCCATGCACATTAAAAAAAATATCCTACGGTACAATTTTGTTTAGGATAATATGCAACATATTTTTAAGCTTTTAATATGTATATATACGCAACCTTGAGGATTTTGCTATTGGTGAGTTTACATAATGCCTGAAAATGCTGAAAGGCGAAACAAGGATCCCAAAAAATATTCAAATGGACTGAAATCAATTAGAATCAAAATTCCATTAAGTACACAAGGTTATTGTTCTTGTAAAAAACGTTTTCTTTATGATCCAGTTATAAAAATATGTGTACTGTGTCACGTGAAATAAAATTCGTACAACGTCAATCAAAAAAGATTCTAAGATATATTATGGCACTGCCAGTAATCTAGATGGGAGTGAGGATGATATTTTTTGGAAAGGGAAACATTTTAAAAAATCCTAGGAAAGAATTGTACCGAATCACATCGTCCAAAATATATATTATATTCGGGACAATACGGTGATATGTAGCTATATTTTCGCTATTATATCGCGTCTTTCGTTGCGTCAAGGTATTGTTTGTAGGCAGTTTTAATAATAATTATATTCGACAGGGAAAGAAAGTGTTATGTGCACATTTAACGAGTATTACGTAATTTTAAGTGGCTTAACCTTCGCGCCATCTGGATTAATTTCAACGAATCAAAGAAAATGTGGGCAGTCAGACCTTCACAATAGCACTGAAGATATTTATAAATAAATCAATTCGTTTTTCAACAGAATGACAAAGTATGGATTATGATAATGGGCACCATATTAAAAGCATACGTTCTCATTATTATTCTGAAGATTATTTTAAAACGTCACCTACCTATTATATAAGGTTTATTTATTCATTTTAAAATTTATATTACATTATAAATTGACTTATTACAACGTTTTTATTAGCTCGTATTCTTGTTTGTCCAGTACAAATCTTGCAATCGATTTTTAACTAACTTCCCGATTAGCTAGACATTTGAAACTTTTAAAATAATATATCAGAACACGATGCCAATGCATTCTTTTAATACTTTTAGCCATCTTTAAGCAGAATTGAATTCATTTTCAGTTAATTCTGTTTTGTATGGAAAGTTATTTCAGAAAAATCCATAAAAAGTAAGAGACTATTATTAGTTGCTAAGGAGGTGGTCCTAGCAACTAAATTATTAATATATACGTGCGTTACGATGTAAATCAAAATGAAATGTCAAAATGACATTTCAGTATTCTATAATTGTTTGTTTGTTTTTTATTTACTACATAATTTATCTAGTACAAGTTTGAGCATATTGAGCATAATAATTGAAAAGAAAATTTAAAAACGTTGTATATAAAAAGTTATTTTCATCTTGTAACTATTTTTTAAACTATGTCATAAGCATACATACCCATGTATATAAATAATGTGTGTATGTAGGTAAATAAATGTTTTTTTAGATTAACATTCTTATAATATTAGTTACGTTAACTATTGAATGTGTGAATTCTTGGGGAAAAGGACAAATAAAGCGTTAAACCAATATGATTAAAAACGATTAATACTGTTTTCATTTTAAATGAAAATTAACTGCTTAATCTGTTCATAAACTGAGAAAGAATGTTTAAACTATGTTAAAATATTAACGTTAATAATCAATTTATGTGAATTTATGAACAATTTAAATAATTTTAAATTAAAAAATATGAAAACTTCTTGCAATTCCATAGGTATTTAGCGACTCGGATTTTGCCTTTCGGCATCTTCGAGAGTCAATACCCTAATCATTATCATCATCATCAGCCGTCTTGAAGTCTTCCCCTCTATTCTTCTCAGTCCCTAATTATTTGCTGCCACGTACATCCACCGAACTTTATAACTTCGTCTATCCAGCAGGTTTTAGGGCATCTCTGTAGGCGTTTAATCCCCTTTAGATAATACTGTATGACGGCGTTTGTCCAGCGGCTATCCACTTGCCGAGCGACATGTCCAGCATACTATTATTGTACAACTAATACAAATATTAATGGTCGTAAGTAAAGATGTAAACAAAATATGTAATTGTTGTATACATACCATAATAATAGTAGATATAATAAATACTTGAGTGATAGAACCGATTCATATGAAATAAGACAAAAGCCTTTATGTAACGTATTAGAATATAATATTAAATTTTCATCACACATCTTTATCAATCGATTAAAATATTATTTTTAATATTGCCCATATTGTATTATTATTATGAACTACGCCATGCCATGCAAGGATATACGGATAAATATCTAAAGTCTTGTTGATTAGGAATATTATGCTGGCATCTATAATTTAGGAATGTGTCTAATGTAAAAGAACAGTAAATATTGCATAGAGTTGATTGGTACCTACCTAATTCTATCATCAGTTTTTTTCTGCTTCCGAGTAAAACATCTTGTACCTATAATATGTAGAAGTAATATTTCTATAATCAACAATAATTAATGAAGTCATCCATATGGTCGGAATTTCCTCTAATATCGTCCGCTAAATAATATTTTTTTGCGAAATGTTCTCCATTATTTTAAAATTTAAACCACTATACAAGCACATGGAATTAAATTGGTTGCTATTTTTCATTTGTTTTATTTATCTGTCATCGATTTCAAAATAATGTTTTTAAAATTGGAATTGCAAACAATACCCGTGCGCATTTTAGGGTTATTTTTTTGGAAAATGTAAAATTATACCTCTATAAGATTAAAATTGGCAGAAGTTATTAACATTATTCATGGAAATATTTATCGTTTTCGGTAATAATTTATTAATTATTATTGAAAATAGAATAATTAATATGTTTAGTTTGTATGTATAACGAATATAGCGTAAAGTTATTATTAATAAAACCTTTCATTGCTGATTGTGTTATACAAAAACTTCGTACTGCCGAAAATTTTGTACCTACGCTTTCAGCCATATTCAATCTAAAGTTTGAAAACAATAAATTGAATTTAAAGTCACCTTTTGAATCTATGGAAACTTTTAACTTTATTATATAGGTTAGTTATGATTTGTCACATTTGACAATCAACCGTTATTGTGACCCTGCCTTGTTGAGCAAATAACAAAGGTTTATGATTAAAATGACTGTATACCTACCATTTACAACTTGTTATTAGATTATATGGGATTTTAAATTAATTAATATTAAATATTCCCAATTAACATTTTATTGAAAAATATTAATTATGAACTGCTTTCATTTTTAGGTACTATGAATTGATAATTTTACTAACGGTTGTGAATAAAGATTATATTATTAATCCAGTGATTTTTAAACTTTTCCCTTTCTGTGCGCCTTTAGTGTAGTTATAGAGCAGTGGTTCTCAAACATTTTTATTCGGCAGAACCCTTGGAGGATTCTTTTAATTTTGTGGGAACCTTTACTGGTTGATACATATTAGGGCCCAGAGAAGTAAAATACAAAAAAACGTGATATTTGTAGTAGGTTGTGTATGTGTTAGGTAGTGTGTTATGATATCTATTCAAACTGTTTCTCTTAAGCAGACTCAATTTAACGTTCCTTACTACCTGATAATAAAATACTGATGAATGCAAACATGCATACACACATTCATTTCTCTCCGCGGAATCTACTGTCAAAAGATGTTTTATTCCCTTTCATTCCTTTATATTCGAACTTATGATAATGTCCCTAAACAACTCATTAGTCAGGTACTACCTGCAAGTTGAGCAATTTTGTAAGGTTTTTAAAATTCTCACCGAATCCCTAACGTGGTTTGCCGATCCCTAGATTGAAGTTATCGGTATAGGATAAGAATGGCGAACCTATGGCACACTTGCTATTAGTGGCACGCAAGATGATTTTGCATGGCACGCAAATGTTTCATTTTGAAGAGAAAATAAATTACTATTTCGTCTCTGTTCTGGCAGAACACACTAACTGGAGAATAGTAGTTTTGAGTAATTTGACTTTGAAGTTGTAAAAATGTTTGAACTGGTCTATCATGTGAGTTTATTAATAAGTAATCGTAAAAAGGATGACTTTAAAATAAAGACTGTTTATTTATTAAGAAGGTTTCCAGACGGTTAAGTTTGAAATAAGGAACATTTTTGTATAACTAACTCAATATGTCATTGTTTCGAATTAGTGTCTTCTGCCAGAACAGTGACGATTTTAAATTTATTCAAAAAATGTTTTTTTATAAAAAATTTAAAAATTACCTACTTATATATAATATTAAAAAAGTAATGACGACATAGCCATGCGTATTTTCTTCAGTTTTTCATATTATGTTTACCAATCGATGCGCAAACGGAAATGACGAAATTCATGCATAAATGAAAAATCGCATTGAATTAAAAATACTAGGCAAATCTTTTTCAATAATAATCATTAGGTTTAAGCCTAAGAAGCACCTAGTGCAAAAATACGAGGCTTGCAATTTGAGACATTTTTTTGATAATTTACAATTTCAACTGTTATAATTAATAAATATGTATCTGAAAACATTAAAAAGATTTTTTTTTATTCAAAGATAAACCTACAATTTAAGAAAAATGTAATAAAATGTGAATGATATTTTTAAGGGCATACTTATTAAAAAAAATAGTTTATTACGTTTGAAGAGATTTTCGTTTGAGATTTTTGACTAATTCATAGTTTTAATATGCTTTATATTAATTTTAAAAGAATATTGATTTTTATAAAAATATAAATGTGTATAACTTGAAATTCTTTTTATTTTATATAATTATTTTAAGTTTACAAATAATTATAACCGCTTTCGTTGTTTTAAATGGGATATCGTCAGCCGATTTTGTATTTTGCATTTTGTATCGATGAAAATGTCCCATTAAAGTCGATAAAAGTATGTAGTATGTATTGTGCTTTATTTAAATTAATAATTGTAGATACTAGCTTTGAAAATAAATAAATAATAACAAAAAACTCCAGCAAATTTTTGTTTGATAGTTAGAATAAAAGTTATTTTGGTCAACAGTAAGCCGCCAAAATTTTATTTTAATTTCATCAAATTCTCAATTTGTAGCTACGCTTTGTTTCGAGGTGTAAAATAATAATAAAATTGAAAGCCTAGAGCGAGCCAAAAACTGAGCAAACTATAACGTGTTGGAAAAATAAACACGTAACATTATTTCGTTTCCCATTCGACGCTGCTTTGTTTACAGTGCTGGAAAATTCCATGATTCGTTGTTGTTGTATTTTGAATAATCAGCGACAGGATTATTTGTCCCTGGCCTCCACATCTGCTCCATTAGCCTAAGAAAATAATAGGATCGCAGAATTATGGAAGGATCGTATGACTCCCTGTCTACGTGCCTTATTAAATATTATAATATTTGTGTGAATGTCGTTTATTGTTGAGATTATAATAATAAAAGTAAAAGTAGCTTTCACTTTGTAAAAGCACCTTGGATAAACTATATAATATATTATATTATAATACACCTTAAAATAGGCAGGGCACATAGCTTGAAAAAAAAATAATTGCTGGATAAATCTAGTAGGGATTGCAATACCGGTATTTAAAAACCGGTATTCCAGGATCTATCAATACCGAAATACCGGTTTTAAAAATCCAAGATACCGGGATTTTCGGTAGGTATTAAAAAAGCACACTCGTTTACGTTTTTGAAAATGAATTATACGTTATGTGCTGCTAAAATACAAATATATTGAATGAATTCAACAGAGGTAACAAAATAATAAAACTAATTTCATCAAATATATCATTATATAAGTAATTGTCACGATGAATTATCATAATACAGAAATACCGAAAAATCGGTATTGACATTTTCATTCAGTATTGCAATCCCTAAGTTTTCCAGCGGTATTTATATAAGATAGAAAATGTTGAAAATGTATATGAAATATTAATACTATCGACCGAGGGTATTTGATGGAATTTTAATTTAAATTCTAATGGATTTAAGTTTTGTACTATTCCATTTGATAACATAATAATGATCTATTATTAGGTTTTGTCGATTTATAAGCTTATCGAGTGTATTCTTAGTGATAAGGTAGAGTTTTTTACATACACTTCAACTAGGTATTCATAATTTGTTTGTTATATTTTGTATAGCGACCCTTGACTTAATAGGTAGGTGATAAAGTTTTTACCTACTTTATTGTATTAATTTATTATAAAAGTTAGTATTAACTATATTCGGTGTCAGTGTGTATTTACCTTTTGGTATGTGCCTGAAGATGCTGAAAGGCGAAATCCGGGTCGCAAAAAATCGACTCAAATGGAATAGTACTAAACTTAAATCCATTAGAAGTTTAAAAGAAATAGTAAAATTTTATAGAAGTACGTGGAATCACTATGCATATGACCAATATGATAGGAATCAGGTTATGGAGGCTTTTATACGTTTTTCTGCTATAAACATTGCATGACATCACCATGTTCGATCTCAAGAGGATTATAATATGAACCTCCACATTTATGTAGTGAATGATTTATAAACATATTTTTTTTTGTTTTTACGAGAAATGTATGATAGCCACTCACTCAACCCATTAAGTAACATCTCTGACTCCATACACAGATTGAAAAACAAATTGTGAATTTTGCCACTCCGGGAATTCAAAAACGGAACCCACGACATTATAAGTCGACACGTTACCGTTCGACCATTTTGGGCATCTATATGCCGTTGTGAAAGGGGCCCGTAAACGAGAAAATTTTTACGGCAATGTGATACCGCAATTATGTTGCCGCGATAATAGTAGTCTACTTTGCCGAAATTTTCCATCTATTGGAAATTCTAAGATCTAATTTTCTGGCAGAATATCGAACGCATTCGAAAATACGACAATAATTCCTAGACAAAACTATTTCCATGGCAACAACAACAACATCGTAGTGTCATCCATTCCGATTTGTCGTGGTGTTGTTTATTATTATTATTATCGTCGAATAACATTTTAAAATGAATAAATGGACAAACGATAGATATTATTAGTGAGGTTCAATGAGATTCATATACGCCCTGAGTTATCGGACGCGGAAGGCACATTATATAATTGAAAAGGGCAGTTGGGTCGCCATCGTCATTAAATTTGATGTAAATATGTAGTAATGAAATTTAAAAAAAAATAAATGTATAGGGGCTCGTAAACGAACAACTTTTTACGGCACTTTGATACGGCAATTGTGTTGCTGTTAATAGTTCCCCAAAATACGAAAATAATAGTCTACGTTGCCGAAACTTTCCATCTTTCTGGCAGCATGGTTGGTCGATATATCGAATATCGAACGCAATCGAAAATATGGCAATAATTGTTAGATAAATCTATTTCATTCTCGCTCTACTCCAAATTGTGAGTCTATGTTTGACCTCACCCCTAGCAACAATGAAAACATTAGTGACAGCCGATTCAACAAAAGGTACATTGTTATAATTTTTCGCTGTGCCGTTATTAATATTATATGGTGTTATTACTAATCGTCAATTAACACTACGTACAATGAATAAATGGACAAACGACAGGGTATTGAAGCTTAAATGAGGTTTATTTACGTCCGGAGCTATGGAATGTCGAAGCCAAACTATATAATGATTCTAAGGCATACAGTCCACTAAAGCAGGCTTACGGGGCGCTCGCGCATTTTCTATGTGAATCATCGAAAATACAACGTAATCAAATACGCCAGCGCACACTGGATTTGACGTCGCTTTGTGCCCGCCTGCCCCATGAGTCACCGTTTTTGGCTTCTCAGCGATACGAATTAACGAAAATACAACGTAGTCCATTCATTGAACACGGCAAGCAAAATCACGCTCCTCGAAGCGTCGACGATAAGACGGGCGAGAAGCCATTATTTAAGAACAATGAACTCTTTGCTTAGTTATTGCGTGTCCGATATTAATTACAAGCCCCGAGAAATTTAATAATATTTTTATTGCTTTGTTATGAGAGACGCTGATAATAATAATTATTTTGTGCTCCTTGAGCCCCTTATTACATAGGTGAAGGGTAATTTATTTATATTATTGATAGGGTGCAGAAATTATTTCATTGTCGGCCGTTGTTGCTTTACGTGTACGTGTACACATAAAATACATCGGCCTCACTTGCCCGATATTGATGTCGGGTCATACATTGCCCAGCAACTGTAATATTGTGTAATACATGTATTGCAATGTGCAATTTTTGATGCTCGTTTACAGACCCCTAAAGAAGAGTTTATAACAGCTGTCAAAATAAATGACTAAAGAAGAATTTAAAAAAAAACATAGCTTTGTTCAAAACCATTGTAATGGAGTTCTACCATGCAATCGCCAATTAAATTGACTTATTAACTATTTTAGAAATATTTATATATCTCTAGCATATTATGGATGGATATTTTAGACAAAATTTAATCTAAACACAATGTTTTATACGAAGCGTATTCGGAAAAGCTGTGTATGGGTGTTTAAAAATACATTTTGAGTCATAGGAAGATTCCACTAGTAGTGTATTTTCGTTTTCTTTCAAAACAATTTAGTCAGATAGAACAAAATAAGCGCGAGACACTGGAATAAAACCATTTTTTATAAGCACATTTTCACTAAAATAGATGTATACATGTTTATTTAATTCCATTATTTATTACCCTAACCAATATTTTGCTTTACTCTTAAATAGTATTCTGTATCACGTAATTATTATTACGCTATTAAAATGTAAAATCTAGTATTTTTAAGATAATTGTTCTTAGAAACAAAAATACCATTATCTATTAACATTGTAATAAAACGGATTTTTAGGAACAAATAATATTACAACTATAATAAATCTTATAAATTTATTGTATTGTGATCTAAGTACAAACTTTTATTGATTATTCAAATTAAATATAATATTATCATCATCATTATTATTCATCTCGGCTATTGAGCTTTAAGAATCGATATCTCCGCCGAATCTTAGGGGTACATTGGTATGACCGCGCTACAAACACTCGAGTTCGTGAGCGAACACGGCAGCCTTCGGCGATTGAAGTAATCACGAACAGGTGCCCTAGTATGTTATAACTTGTGACATGAAGTCACCCGACGATATGACATAATTGTGACGTAGCTCAATACACGCATCGAGGTGAGCCGCCCAATATACACGGCTCACCATAGATATTACTATGCTGAAACACCTATTTGTGTATAGGGACAATGAATAACGCCAGTATTTGAGTAGCGTTAATTTCTCGAATGCTATTGACTCACTCCGGTAGTACGTCACAATGATGTCTCATGACGTCATGTCGACCGGGCGACTTCAACTCGCAAGTTACAACATAAGGCCCCAGACGCTTTACGTAGCTGGGACATGGGTTCCGGATGCCACCAGACAATAAGACACTTTCTACCTGGTTTCGTCACCAGCACTCCATCACCCTGCAGCGGCGCTACAAAAGCGATCTACGCACTGCATGTCTGGTATAGCGGGAGGCGCGAGGATTGGATATAGACCGAGGAAACTGGCGCGAACTTGTGCTGTGGTGAGGCGTGGTAAGGTGAAAGAAAGAAGAAGATTCGCATCATCATTATTAATCTGTTTCTCGTTTGAAAAAAGATTTCTTAAAATATCTTTTACGAGATTTTGCCTTTTTTATTGAGATAGCCATTCACATTCGCAAACGATCTATGTCCATGATTATTATAATATTATGTAAATGCACATGGCAAAATGACATGTGTCTTTGCCAGACATGGGGTTCAAACACACGACCTAAAAGCTCTGAAGAAGACATTCTGTCACTTGTCCATCAACGGCGAAGTTTTGCGATATCAATAATTTCAAATGTATAGGTACGTATTTTTTATTAAGTGATTTAAATCAGCATTTATTCAAATACTTACTTACTTAAGTGATTAATTACTTAAGTAATTATCGCCCCTTGCTTTAATATTTGATTTGTCAGTAAAAATGTAAGATTAAAGTATCTTTATAAAAATTAAAATTACTGATTGAATCGTGAAAGTACTGAAAACTAATTTAAAAAAAGTTGAAATATGTTATCACTGTTATCAGTCGCCAAAGTAATTTAAAGATGTCACATTTTCATAAAGTACTAACACCAAATAATGCTTTAAAAATATTATCATATATCATAATATATTTATTCGGATCGTATTGGTTATTGGGTATTGGATACCGGTATTGATATATTTCACTTGTGGGCACAGTTATTTTAAAATATTTAAAAATTACATTCGACAGCGGGTTGAAGGGTGTCGATTGGAGATTGGCCGTCCGGAGGTAAAGTCATATAATCTGACTTCGACGCCATGCTTGATGTCTGCTATAAGGGAAGAGCAGTTTATCAACGCATTGAATTAGAATTGCTGGAATTATTATTTTTTTCGAACAGCCATTGCGCTCCATGGAATATATTTTGGATACTACTATTTTATGCATTTAACCTATCATTCGAATTATAAAATAAAAAATGCTTAATAATAATAAAAAATATTTTTAATATTCCTGTAGTGAAAATCTTCACCCATTTTCACTTTAATTTAATTCAACAAAATAAATTAAACAGTGTAATAAAGTTTTATTAAATGTGTTTGCTTATAATGCCGTGGGTCCCAGGTTCGAATTCTGGGTCGGGTAAATACACATATTGTTTTTTAATGTGTGTTTGGAGTGTGGTTGAGCAAGTGGCTAACATTAATTTCTCGTAAAAACAAATAAATCTGTTAATACAAACATCCGCTCTTAGAATCAGTCGTGATCAAAAAATAAAAATAAATGATGATTAAGAAATATTACAATCATATTATGACGTATAAGATATGTACATAAATATGGACTGTTGATAATAATGCTACATGTTCTGTATCATAAGTAATAGATTAAAATAATTATGAATAACAATTTCAAGTTGAGCGATGTTTAATAAAATCAAGGAGTGCAATGTACTTTTACAGTTTTGGTGGAGCCGTCACTGGTTGCAATATTGAAACAGAAAAATAAGTATGGCAACGCCCTGAAAATGACCCAGGATAGTAATATATTAAACTAGGTCATAATATAATAGTGTTAATACAAACTTGGCTGAATGATACGGAATATATTTCCGTTGAAATAATCGTACAAAGTGTAGGTAAACATACTCGCCCTTTATGTCTCATAGCGCAAACAAACATTTTGAAATTAGTATCGTTTATTATTTGTACGGCACCTGCTTTTGCCTTGCAAATGACACGAGAAGATATCCCAGACTGGCGGTGGTCCACGATACTTATCCAGGGCCGCCACTAAGTCCACAGTTGCCAGCAGGATTATTAGTAGAGGTGTTGGATAAACAATTAGAATAAGCCACACTGAAACGCAAAAGTAGGCATTTTAAAAGAAATTTTTTTCGTCAGTAAATTACCATGTTTGCTCCTAAAGCCTCAATTACATTGAGCTTCTTTACGAGCTGTTTATTGGCGAATTTAAAAGCGGGCGATTCAGCTACTGTGATTTGATGATTACACACAAAACTTTCCATTCGCTGAGAAGCCACAAGCCAGCGACTATTTTGACAGAACGTAGTTCTTTATTTTATTGGGAGGTTGGTACTGCGCTTTACTGCGCAGACGCAGTAGGCCTACACGCCAGCGTGTAGCGTGTAAAGTTGACTGACTTTCAACTTTTCACGGTAGAGTGTTTACAACCTGCTTATTAGCTTATTCGATGATTACACTGAGCGACTTTACAGGCAGATTGTAAATTTGCCAATAAACAGCTCGTAAAGAAGCTCAATTTAATTGAGGCTTAACCAATTATTCAGACTTGTATAGTGTGGAATGGGGATATATTAACATACTTTTTTACAAAGGATGCTTGATAACGATCTGTTCAACTTACTGGGTATACTAAATCATACATAAACTGACAAACTATAATAATAAAATATCCCACAGCTTCAGAAATGGATGCTTTAGCAAGCAGGGTAGAGTGGGCCTTCTTGTATATGTATAATTGATAAAGAGAAATACGGTTATTTTGTATGAAAGATACATTTCCTAGAATACAGTAAGAGAACATAGTAGGATGCTGTGGTTGCAGCACATCCCTACATTCCAAGATAATAAACAAATTTACCATAAAAGAAGGATAAAAATATTTAATATAAGCCCAAAAATAAATAATTTTGAATGAATAATTCAAATTCAAATTCATTCTTTTTAATATACCGTGAACATTATAAATTACAAATTTAAGACGTTCACAACATGACGTTCAAAAACAAAGAAACAGTGTAAAGAAGAAATAAATATATGCAATATCACAAAAACAGTATGAAAAGTGAAGTAAAAGGTACAAAATTATAAAAAAAATATATAATAATAACAAATTTTCTCCCTGTTGTTCTGGATTCATGAAGTTTGTCTAGTCCAGGAGTTCACAAAGTGTGTCCCGCGTCACTTTTTGACGTGTCTCGCGAGATTTATGTTAAAGCTGTATTATTTTTCGTATGTATCATTTCATATCAAATATTAAAAATTACATTTAAAATTAAACATCCTCTGGCAAGAATGAGGACTTTCACTTGGGGTATATCCAAATATAGTTAAACATGCTCATCAAATGGCTTCTGTATTTGGAAGCCTACTAACGTATATTTGTGAAAATACATTTTCTACAATGAGCATTGATAAATCAAACTTAAGAACAAAATTAACAGACAACCACATCGCATATGTTTTGCATATTCACACATAAAATTGAGCCTCAATTTGATTTTGATATATTAATAAGAGGAATACTACTGTATATTTAGTTAAAAATATAAGTTTGCAAAATGAAATATTTTTTATGTTTTTTAAAAACATAAAATATTTACAAAAGAAAGGGCGGGCCGTCAAATATTTTTGATTTAATAATTGTCCCTTTGAAGAAAAGGTTTGTTAAACCTGGTCAGGTTGATGTCGCCCCTAGATTTGACCGCCCGAGTGCTCGAGTACACTGCACATAGGCAAGCGGCGGCCCTGGGAAAGGCAGAAACATTTATAACAGCATTATGTAATAAACCAGCATGAGATCTGGCCTGAGGTAATAAGCAATCCATCCGTACACCTGCCCGGCTAATTAAAGAGGCTACTACACTCCCACATATTTATGTAACTCTCTGACAAACGCAGATTCTGTCTCTCGCGCGTGGAATAGAATACTAGGCCGAGATACATCGAGGTTTGTTACGAAATAACTAATAGGGATAAAAATCCCGGAGATTCCTGAAATTAGGGATACGTATTATTTAAATTCCGGGAAAGACAAAACCTTGTGAAAAAAAGTGTTGCCGACACAATAATATAAATGTAGGGCACAACGCCTAGACATCAATGGGTCCCATTCGATATATTTTAATATAATTATATGTTTTTGAGGTAATTTTTAAATATCCATGTTAAATAATAATGTATTGATACTATTGCAGCGCTCAAAGTGGATAATTTTACGAACCGTAACGCTCAGTAATTTTCCAAAAATATTAACATTTATTATGTAATATTTTTTGTGTTATGTAAAAATAAATGTATTCGATATTTTTTTATATAAAACTCAAACTGTCAAATGGAATAACACTCTTGAAGCATGCACGATTAGAATAAAAGTAATCTATCTTGTCGGTTCCGCAAATGAAAATTCAGGTCTACTTCACGTCAAAAACATTATTTTAAATATGATTCCCATAATTTTCGTAACTTCAAAAAAAATTTTTTTTTTATCTATTAACCGGAATGCAAAATTTATTTTTTTCACAAGACGGAGCGATAATCTCAGGGATTTCACTATCAGGAGCTGAGCTTCGGTGCGTTCCGGCCCATTTCGAGCGCGGTAATAACTATTCTTATAATATCGTTTAGTTATAATGGGTACTTACCGACCTCTACATAAGCATCAAATATGTATCTCTAAGATTGTTCCAAATTATGTTTATAGTTTTAAATTATTTTAAAAATGAAACCGGAAATGCACAAGTTTATTCTGCACAGTTTGAATTTTAAAATTATCATATTTAAATCGATGACAGATAACCAAAAAAGTGAAAATCACGTTACGCATTACACACCACTGGATAATGGTTTTTAATTCAATTATACGTGCATATTATATTACATCGGGGTGGTTCCTTAAAATTAGGGGGTAAAAGATTTATTGGAGAATAAGTTTTAAAGATATCCTAGCCATTTCGATGAATTTATTAGTAACTATTATAAATTGTGAAAATACTACTTTCACATTTCCTGGCAGTTGTAAACAATGATTAGGTATCAATTTTGTAAGGGAACTTTTTTGTTATTTTATAATAGACATAGTTCTAAATTATAAATGCCAGCAAAAAGTTCATAATAATTAAACAGAATTTGGATATTTTTAGTACATATTTAGACAGGTTTTTCTCCTGGTGTCCAATAAAGAATTGTAAATTTCTGAATCATGTATATTATTCATTATAAATATAAAGAGTTAGTAGAAAAAGTAAAAGTCACCGCACGCCTCTGACATACTCGTATTATATGTATTATGTATTGAAAGTAATCTCAAAATACAGGATTTCAATGTGTTCAATCCCGGAATTTTGTAATCAAATAAAATGATTGGGATCCCGGGATTGCAAACCCTAATAATAATAATAATCGAAATAGCTATGTACTAAAATAAATAAGAGTTATATTAGCAGACTTACTGTGAGTGTACAATATAAAATGTCCTGAAAATAACTGGTGCAACAAACAGTGATAATGTGGTAAAATTGAAATATATCAACTCGGATCAATAAATTTTACAGATTATAGAAGCAATAGAGATTGTTTTCAAATACTTAATGTTTTGTTTGTGAAAAAAAAAATCTTCTAATTTTTAGGTGGATATATTTAAAAAAGTATGACAACCTCAATAGTTCTAGACAAAAAAACTTATTTATGAAATATAATGTACCTTAATTATGTATGTCAAGTATATTAATTTAATTAACTATCGTAGACCGTGTCCGGAAACTTGTACGTATGCAGTTTGCAGTATCACACTTCACCGTGAAATGTTATATCGGAAATATATGACCGTCCAACCTCTTTGTGTCATATTGTACTGATATAGAATTCATGTCTAAATAACACACGGTTCTTGTCGGTTTACACTTTAACATGAAGTCAGCAGCAAACAAATTTTGAAATGAAAAAATTGTCGATATACTGAATTATTTGTTAGGTTAGGTTAGGTTAGGTTTTCATTATTGAATTCATAAATTTTTCCAAAATCAGCTATGAAAATTGACTTAATGTTCATATTGAATATTATAATAAAATTGGAGACGGTATAGTATACGGTCATCTTTTTTCGATAAGAAAGCTCACGGCGAACTGTGCCACGTGAAATGTTTTACGTACAATTTACACGTAACCATCGTAGACAGAGCAATTGTATGAAATAAAAAAAAAACTTTTTATATTCTCTGACTTAAAATAATATTTTAAAGCGAATTGCAATAATACTTCGCCTTAAATTATATCATTATTCCAAAAAATAGTAAAATAATAGGCGTCGAAAAACGTCATTAAAAAAATAATTGTGTGTTTACATAAATTTCTGTTCCGTGTATATAACAGCGCGTGTTTACTGTAAATATAAAATTAGGTACCTAATATTTTACTTTATTAAGTATTATTAAAATATTAATTCAATAAAGAACCTATAAAAGTAATTATGGTAAATAATTACAACCGTAAACGAGGTATAAAACTTATGGAGCTTAGAAAAAGGCACATGACAAATAAAAATAAAAAGCTATGAAAGTTTCAGCTTTTTTTATATTTATGACTTAATAATTTCCCTTTTACATTAATTTGGCATCGTCAGCTATTTCTTTCCTTTTGCATATTAAATTCACGATAACGCGGTTTTATGACGTCATACTGGATGCGTCGCTTAATTTTTTATTATCCTTTTGATGGGTCTTTTTATTCAAAAAATATTTTAACGGCCTTTACACACAAAAATAAAAAAAAACGGCACCGTAAAAGCGCGTTTTTTACGCGAGAGTTTGTTGCTTTTCGCATTTTATTGAGTGAAAATATAATTTTAACGTCGAGTCTCACTTTAAAATAAATATCTTGTCACCTAAGCGTATTAAACACGATTCAACCAACATGATACTCCCGTCGAAAAATAATATTGGAGAACTCAAGTCCACTAGTAACAAAAGGATTCGGTAACTATGTACATTGTTGCAAATCATTCCATCGATCCCTTCCTTTCGACATCCTTTCGATAGTTCGTCAAATGATTATTTTCCGACTGTCTTTCTACAAGGCATGCTTACTTTTCACTCTCTCGAATCTCGTAGGTCTCTTCTGCTCTTGATACACTTTTGCCTGTTATCGCGAGGGATGGTTTCCAATCCTGGTGTCCTAATGAATTAGAATTTACATGCGCCTGTCAATTAGCTACGTGGTTGTAGCCATGATTTATTCTGGATCGGAACCGTTTCCTCATGTCAAGCCTTCTTCTTCTTCTTCCACGGCGCTACATCCCGGGGTGGGATTTGGCCTCCTCCACAACCGCTCTTCACTCACTCCGGTCTCTCGCCACACTTTTCCAGTTACCGGGTCTTCCTATATGAAGCCAGTCCACTTCTACGGCGTCAGCCCGTCTCTTTCTTGGACGGCCTCTGGGTCTCTTCCGTTGGGGTAGCCACTTTGTCATGATCCTTGGCGTTCTAACTTCAGGCATTCGAGGCATGTCAAGCCTATCAGGCACCATTTGCGAGGGGTGCAAGACTAGTCAATGCGCTCCCCAAAGACGTAGACATTTTCGATGACGTGCTATGTATTTTGTATTCGAAATTTTATTTTTCCGTGTAAAATTGTACCTAGTATGTTTTATATTTTTACCACGTTTTTATTAGTTCGTATTCTTGTTTGTCCGGTATAGATTTTTTCTTGTACAGTACAATTTTTTTCTTGTTTGTCCAAGATTTTTAACTAACTTCCCGACTAGATAGACATTTGAAACTTTTTGAATATATCAGAACACGATGACAATGCATTTGTTTAATACTTTTGGCCATCTTTAAGCAGAATTGAATTCATTTTCAGTTAATTCTGTTTTGTATGTTTCGGAAAAAAATCGTTAAAAGTAATATTTAATACTCACTATTATTGGTTGCTAAGTGAGTCCTAGCAACTAAATTATTAATATATACGTGTGTTACTATGGAAATCAACATGGAATGTCTAAATGAAATTTGTGTATTCTATAATATTTATTCAGTATTTCTATCAAGTACAATAAAAAGTTTTTATTAATAGATAGAATTATCAAGTTTATATGATTCAACAGAAAATTTAAAATTTTGGTATATAAAAAGTTCTTTTTATCTTGTAATTATTATTTATTATTATTAAGTATTTTATATATTCTCTTTTTCTCTCTTGTGAGGGTAATATTTGTTATAACGTCGCTGTAGGATTGGTTTGTCGAATAGAACAAATGTCAAATGTTTAGGAGACGAAAAACAAATTTGATTATCCTATATTTAAATACATGAAGGTAATTAAATTGTTGTTTTTACAGCATATGAATGCTGTTTTCATTACAAAGCAATTTAAAGAAAAGGATGATTCTGGTCCATTTAGATACAAAAAATCAATCTGCATTAAAAGGTCGATATCGACAAAAACGGATATTCGACAAACCAATCCAACAGCGACGATAATGTAAATCTCATTTTGTGTACGTCTTGAATTTAAATTTGTTATGTCCACAATGTTTTGTTTTCTTAAATAAATGAAAACCATATCAAGGTAATCTAATATAATATGTCATTTTTACAGATGTGAATTGAATTTAATTATCAGGCACCGCATTCTTGTCACTATTTTTCCTACCCCATCTCACATACTAGTTAGAATACAATATTATATTATTGATATTTTCAACATAATTTAACTATCTAAAATGGCAGAAACTCTGTATTTCATAATTTATTATTCATGTTTTAAATGTACATTTCTCTCATATTTAACAGCTTATAATAGATGAAAGTCCATTATAATAATATGCCGGTTATTTTTATAATATTGTATTGTTTCATTATGTTAAAAGGTTTCGATTTTTTCAGAATTGAATATTTTTTATGTTTTCTCTGTTATTAGTATTTGATATTATCTATAAACTGTTAAATAGTCGATAAACATTATTCATAATAATAGTTGTAATTTATTACATATATCTAACTATTGACAGCAGTAGTTTACTTTTTGAATTCGTTCTTTAAAATAAACGATTCTATAATATAGAATGAGCAGTATTTTCTTGTTTTTCAAACGTTTTGTTGCTAAGAATTTTGCATTTTTATTGTGCGGGGCTTTATTCCTATGTGTACTCAGAGTACCGATAAATCGACCTTTACATTTATGTATGTTGTAAGTATACATTTTTTATCTATCTACTTGTATTCGGTAACAGTTTACTCAAATCGTTGTTAAATTTGCGTGGGTCCAGCCATTTATCTATTTTTAGAGATGTCATTTACTGATTGTTGATAAATAAGGTGTTGTAAACAATGACCATGACGCGCACAGGAAGAATTATCTTTCCTTATCATACAAATAGGGGTTTTGCTTTTTCGCCTTTCCGAAATATTCAAAACAATGCATCAATTATTAGGCCCAGTCTATCCGATCTACCAGTCGAGAAACGCTGATGTATGTAGATTGTAGGTAATACAAATTGTCATATTAATTACCTACATGAAGAAATTTAATTATTGGTATTTTTCATCCAATATTCTGTATTGAATTGGTGTTTTTAGAGTGCTCTATATTCGATTGAATCACTTCGCTAATTGGCACTGGTGTGCTCATCGCTGATTACCTGAATCGTCAACCTTTAAACTGTGATATTACCATTTTGGTTCTATTCAATTACTCCATAGAATTGAGGCGTTGCGTGTAATTGTGCGACATGTCAATTCCAGAGACCATTAATAAAAGCTTTATTAGAAAGCGGCAAAGCCGATTGTGCGATAGTTTGTAACCAATGGTCAATGTCGATGCCATTAATTGAGTTCTCCACAGAGACCTCTAATTGACGATATTGACTAATTGTTAGATTCGAGTGCTATTTTTTGAAAATCATATTTGATGTCATGAACAAAAATAGAAAGAACATGACTGGTACCTTATATGAATTAAGTACTATACACCTACCTTGACTATATTTTAATGTTAGTATTTGATATTTGTCAATATGTATTTAATATCTACAAAGAGTTGACATGAATTGATAGTTAGCAATATTAGATATACGCTTTAAAACGTTGCACTCTAGGCTCTAGGTTGAAAATGATGTATGTAATACTTATATTAAAAAAATGTATTTTTAACATAGTATCACATAGTATAACATAGTTCAATTAAATTCAATTTAATTCAATTCAATTCAATTCAATTTATTTATTTTTACATATTGTGGACATTACAAATTATAAGTTTAAGACGTTCACAACATGACATAAAAAAGAGATAGATAGTATGTTATTAAACAGTAGAAATATGTACATACAAAATATTAATTATATAGGTACATGGAAATACACCGGATGAGTTAAGCAGACCCTATTTTAAAATTTTATAAAATAACGTCCACCTATACTCATCTTCACGTAGGTGGAATATATCAACACCCGAAGCAATTTCGTTGAACATAGTTATCGCCCTCCCAGTCGGCATTACCAGTGGCAGGTTGGTTCTGCACCTTGGGAGAATAAACAACTGATGTGTTCTATTTCTAAGATAGTTATCAGGGACACACAGGTCAACACTGTCCAGAATGGCAGAGTTCTCATTTATACCTCGTATAAGTCGAAAATATACATAATATACATAATATTATTTATTATGTATATACATAATAAATAGTATACATAATGTTGTAAGTGGGAAATGAGAATCTTTCAACAAAAAATGTTTACCTGTGGCAGAATGATTGATGATTTAATTTTTTTTATAGTATCTCTACAGCTATTGGTTTGGAATGAGTTATTTTTAGTCAAAATTTATCTTTCGACTATTGGCCGATTCGTTATGTATAGCCAAAGCAACTGGCATTATTATAACATTGTCGGTAAAAATGAATATACAATAATGTTTCTTGCATTAAAATATGTGTGGTATTAAGGAGAAACTACACAAGTCAGAAATCAAATTAGATTAAAAATAAGCAATTTTTCAATGTCAGGAATCAATAGATGCAATTGCACACAAATAAAACAAATTAATTAAAACATTCAGCGCATTCTTAACAGTTAGCACTTTAGTACGTTTCCGTTATTTTCATTGGTCAAAATTAAAATGGAAGGCATTCCATACACAAGGCGGCTGTCTAAAATAATATTAGTAAATTCTTAATACGGCAAAAATTTAGGTTCGTGCTGGCGGATACGCCAGAACCCATAAATTTTGTATTGAAACGTCAAACATCAACATAACCTACAATTTTATTAGTCAGGTCATTGCGATTGCAGCATGTAGTAAAACCAATGACATATTAATGTCATTGAGTAAAATAATAATATTGTATTACTACTAGCCACTCGATATTTGACAGCTCGCGGGATCTATAATTAAGGCGGCGGCCGTGACGTAATTCTTTTTCAAAACAGTCGGATCTTGCATCTCAATTCTCAATGTGTAAAATTGATGTAGGTACTTTATCTCGCTCTAAAAGTATATTTTATATATGTATCACATGTAGCTCTTTTCAGATAAATGATATGTTAGAATAGCTTCGCTGATATAAAACGTTATTAATAATGTATTATTTTTTATTAAGTAAGTTGGCAATTATTATATTCAATGTGTTTTACGTATATAATATACAGACAGTATTTTACCTGGACTTTTAACATGTTAAACGAGTGAGGAATTTTTTCATGTTAAAAGGACATATTATTATTAAGGTATCTGGTTAATAATAAAGTATTTGAGACACTCAATTAAATGCACTTCAAAAGTACATTAATTGACTACTACATTTAAATGATAACTTTTGAATTCATTTAAAAGGCCACACCGAAAAGACGCAGGTTCAACACCCTGACTTAAACCAAAGGTGGAGTGAATAAATGATATAGAATGATCTTGATTTATTTTTTGTTGACAAAAATGACTTATACAGTTATACCCAAATACCATACAAGTGTGATGTATCTAATTTACTCGTTTGAGGAAATGTTGGTACGCGTCCAAGATTCATAAAGATTTTTCTGGCACTGAGAAGTATCCACATCCTTCGTTTTGCTGGCCGAAGCGATTCTTAATCATCATGGAATTTTAGCATAAACATTCGCGCAATTTGCTTCAAGTCAATTTTAGAACATGACCCAGAGCTGCGGTGAACTTGGCTGCATCCCGTTTTCAATTTGTTTTACTTATTGATTAAATTTAGATCGCGTGTCGATGAGTCGTCCAAAATTGGTGACATTTTTAGAACATGTGCTCCGAGGTCTGCCAACATATTGAAACGAACGTAAATATAAACAGATTTAAATACTAATAGATTTAAGTTTTGTACTATTCATACAATATGTACTATACATAGAAAACCTAAATTCATTAGAATATAAATTCAAATTCCATCAATTACCTTCGGTCGATAGTATTATTATTAAAAACAGATTTATATTTTACTTACAACATCATTGATTCGGTAAAAATATATTGTTATATCAAGGCTCGAAATGGACCGGAGCGCACCGGAGCGCCGTTCCTGTTCGTGAAGTTGGAAAAATTGTCGCTCCGTCTCGTGGATAAAACAATTTCACCGTCTGAGCTAGATAGGCCATATAATACAAAACCTAACACACTTATTTTTATGAAATATACATAAAATTTGATAACTACGTAAATATCTTCTGAAAACTGTCGGGCGCTCCGGTTCGTAAACTTTCCCATTTCGAGCGCTGTGTTATATTGAATAACGTTATTATCAAGAGTACACTTCAACAATTGAAAAAAATGCTACGCCATACGCGTAGTGTCAATCTCTTCACTCTTCACATATACATATATATACATCTTAACCACTTTTCTATCTTATATTTAATTTTATATTTAGTCACATATTACCCGTACTTTGTGGTTGCATATACATGACGGGTGGAGATGGGGTAACTCAAATCAGTTCGTTATAAGAATACCTTCCTCCTCTGAGAATCCATTGGGCGTGCCCTGAAATGTGTAACGGAAGAGAAAATATGATCAAGTTGGTCCAAATAACTGTTGGGCCCATCGAGCCGTCCGAGTTCGTAGCCACAAAGGCAAATTTCATTGTTTTTTTAATATTAGGAACGTGATAATGTTTAATAACGTTTTTTTATTATTAATTTTCGTCTGTTTTCCGTGATTCTATCTCCCATGGGCATACCTAACTTAACGCCATGTAAAATCAGTCAAAGCACACTTGAATGCGTGGCGACCTCAGTTTGAGTTATTACTCCTGAAACAATTCATAATACAGAGGCATTAACAACTTATGATGCTTCACAGCCAAACATAGAGCCTTGTGATACGCCTGATTAAAAGCGGGTGTGGTGTGGGGTGAGTTGGTTTGTAGGGGGTATAATATGTTTGCGATGCCGTTCCTCTTGAGAAACTCTCAGGCCCACAAAATGATAGACGCCTCCCGTCATCCACTGTGCCTTGTAATATGTCTGATTAACGCTTTCGCTGCTGAAGAGATAATGAGATTTTAATTGCCCCCTTTAAAATGCACGTTAATTACATCGATTGGCCGCCTGGTCATTACGCGCCGTGTTCGTCTTCCGCGTCCAAAGTATTAAGGCTTAATGTGATACGGGGTGGATATGATGGTAGGTTATATATTATATTGTAGACTAAATGCAACCAGGATATTCTTTTAATTTTAATGTTACCTTATATTGTATATACCTCCCAATAGGCTGGGTTTAGAGGCCATCGTCCAACACGTATTGTGTAAAAATAACAATATTATTATAGGTATATCTCTGGAGAGTAGCTAGTAGAGATAATAGCCTCATTCAAGGGTACTATCTTGGTACTGCCTTTTGTTTTTCCACTTTTCTTGGGACCCAAGTCATTCATTCAAGCCATTAAACACTAATAAGTTCAGAGGTTTTCGCACTCGTACGTTACGGAATTATATTATTATTAATTATATACATTAGGATAATATTGAAATGTTTTCATTCCTCGATATTAATATTGACATTGTAATACTTATTATTAACATTCATAATATATTGATAATGGAATTGGTAAGCTAACTTTTTGATAATATGTACCTACCTAATATACCTAAGAATTTTCTGTTTCTAATACTCATTTTCTTATGATACAGCGTTGTATTATATTATTCATACAATAAGTATCTGTAAAAGATTTAACATACCTACTTAAAGAAAAATACATTACTTACAAAGTTTTTACGGACTCTCATTTTGATGACAAAAAAATGGTTTGAAAGTTTCACTGGACGTATTGCTTTTTTATGGAAACATTAAGAATACATTACTTACCCAAAGAGTACATATTATTTAAAAGAACTATAATTTAAATTATGAAGTATTTGAATATAATATTTATTTTCTTTCTTTTTAGCCAAGGCGGGATACCAGCGCCGCCTCCAATGCACTCAGGGCGGATTCCGAGCTTCAGAAATAATCACGGAGATGTAAGAGTTTGACATTTTTTTAAAATAAATACTAACCATAAGCGACATAATTGATTTATGCAATTAGCAGCTTAGTATTAACCCATTTAAGGGAGTGCAAAAAAAATCGAAATTATATGCTGACATCTATAATTTAGAAAATTCCTAAAGTCCCCCAATAAAGTTGGTATTTACTTAATCCCATCTTCATTTTTTACCACTGCCAAGGAAACTGTCTTGTGTACCTATGTCAAAGTATTATTATCTACTGCAATTAATAATTAATGAAGTTATTCAAATCCCCAGAATGTTTTCTGAAACCTTCTAATAAATCCTATTCATTTTTTCAAATTTCTCCCCATTATTTGAAACTCAATATATATTGTAATATACACGTATACTTACTGTAATAATAACTATTTTAGTGACGTCTATAAAGATTCATATCTTTAATAAGTGTTTAATCCAGTTCAATGGATCAGCGAGTTGTGCGAATGGTCAATAACTATTATTCGTAAAAAAACTGTTCAGAGAGTTTCCATTCTCACTTTTTATATGGGCCCTGTATGGTGAGGAAAAAGAAGAAAAAAAGACGGTAACAGTTCAAAAACTAAATACAGGATAGTATATTCTTTCATAAACATCATGTTTGTATTACTATGGTGATATTATTATGATGATTTATAGTATACCGCTACTATGGGCATCTAGCGACGGAACACGAAGCATGAAATTGAAGACAATTTATATTTTAAAGTGGTTCAATAATTAATATGTAGGGAAAAGATTAAATATAAATAAATATATAATATATTAAACAGTGACGTTCATAAGCAGAATGCCGCCCTTACAATACAACGATAATTATGTTAAGAATTTTTATGCTTCGATTATTTTTTGAACTTATATGTCGATATGTTCTTTATACTGAAGCGAGCATTATTTTCTTCATGGAAAACCGTCTCTGCTCTCAAAAGTTTTAATATTAATTTGTATTCGTTACTTAATTCTCCGTAGCTTATAATATGCCACCCCTATGCAACGGATGGCCTGCTTACCCCCACGGGACGTCATTGATATTAAAGTTACAATAAAATAAACATTATAAAATGTGCCGTTGTTGAACGGTCTCCTCATAATATCATATTATAATTTATTAAATAAGTAAAGTAGTAATTAAATTTCACGCTAGATGTCTCTAGTAGCAGTGCAAGTTAATGATACCTAATGAATATAAAATTAAGTTAAACAAAGCGGACCAACATTAGGTATTATTTTTATTTCAATTATGAGAGTACTTACAAAATATCTTCCCATCGTAATAGTATAATGAAAAAATGAAAATAATATAATTTTCAGACGATATTACTGAACCTGTGCAACTAAAGTACTTAGCTGGGAAATTTTATTGCAGTTTTCTACTCACATAATTTGAGTACCTAGTTTAAAAGTTTTTTAATCAACTTTTATACCCGTTAAACGGTTAAACGGTTTTACAGTATTTTTTCCAAACTATAATTTAATATCACTGGCTGAAAACATAATAATGTACAGTAAGCGGTGTCCAATTAATGTCTAAAATAAACATCATACAATTTAATTATTATAAGAATAATTATTAAAATATTGACGATATTTAAAATATTTGTTGTTTTGATTTTCAGAATTTTCAAAATCGTTGTGCTGCAGAGCCACCAGCTTGCGTCCAGAACGCCATGATGACTAAAGACAAGAAACCTTTCACATACACTCCTGGAGGTTTAGACTTGTCACAAATAAAAACACCCAGCATGGCCAGGAGATTAAACAGAGCCCAACAAGAACAGCAAGATCAAGAAAATCCAGCATACTTCCGCCAGCCAAGTATCAATGGAGGCGCTCCTCCTCCACCACCACCTCCTGGACCACCACCGCCACCACCTCTTGTTATCAATGTCGCTAATCCACCAAAAGCGTTACCTGAAGGAGTCCGCCCTGAAATTGTTATACCTGAGAATCCAATAGGAATGTTGAGGAAAACGCGCAGTCCTTATCATTGGGAGGCAGAACAGTCTGATAGACAGCAGCAAGACGTACCAAAATTTGTAGAGAAGAAAGTCGCCCCTAGTCAACAAGCTCCACAAATGCAAATGAGACCGCAGCAGCCACCTCCTCAACAATTCTACCAACAGCCTCCACAAGCGTCGCCCCAACCTGGCACTCCACAATATATGCAACAAAATAATAAATCACCATCTACCAGTCCCATTTGGAAACCAGAACCCAAATACCCTCAGAGTCCCCAACAGTTTGCTGGTAACTCTCCAAACCATTCACCACAAAATCAAATACAAAGATCACCGACTAATCAAACCAAAGAAGCTCTGCAGAGGCAAGATTCTCAGTTTAATCTCAGTCCATCGCCTTGGGGAAAAGAATCGCCGTTTTCAAATTCATCAAACACTAGTAGCAGTAAGCAGCCTATGTCACCTAATAATGACTCTCGGAATAGTCAATCTGCTACACCTGTATCTGGTGGTGCTAGTCCATGGAGGCAAGATACTAGAAATTCTCCAATGTCTCCGAATAACCAAGATTACAGAACAACTCCTATCCAAGTTGATGTCAGAGGATCACCAATGAATCCCCAAAGTCCATTATCTTCATCACAATCGATGCGAAGTCCTGGTCAATCACCATACGCAGAACAACAACGAAATACGACACCCATATACAACAATGTGCCTCAACAAAGGCAGCCAGAAACTAATGGAAATGTTTGTCAACCCGAATGGAGACAGCCTCAACAACAGTCACCAGTCGCTCAACAGAATCGTGGATCTCAAATGAATAACAACATGCAGTCACCTGGTTTACGATATGTCCATCCTCCTGCTAATTTCCAAGCATCTAATTCTCCACAATCAAATGATAATGACTCTGAAGTCCGGTATCAGTCTCATATGACTATCCCCGTGACTCCAAGGAAAAAAGGACAAAATGAACCGATGGAAAATACAAATGAAAATCTTCCTTGGGTTCGTAGTGATAATGCAATCAATAAAACAGCACCTACTCCACCATGGTGTCAGCGGGCTGCTGAAAGTAGAAGAAGTGTCCCAGCAGATGATCACGCCGGTGGTAATTCTCCCATACAACAATGGGGACAAAGGCCTGCTGATAATAGGAGAAGCGCTCCAAGAGATAGTCCTAGTGTGTCACAGGCAGGAGCAGTACAACCGCCATGGTTGCAACAAGAAAACAGAGGCTATGAAACATTACCACGCACTCAATCAGGGAAAGTACCACCATCTCCGTGTATCCCTGCACAAATAATTCAACATGTATCTGGAATCGATGGACCTGGAAGAGTTGTTCCGATCCAAATGGAAATGATGAAAAATGAAATGAGGCCAAATAACCAAGGGGGCCCAAATGTAAGAATGAATCAACAGGGAGGTCCAAATCGTGGCCAACAGCCCCAGTTGCGTATTATTATTGATATGAATCAGCAACCTGGTAAAGGAGGACCTGCTCAAGGGCAAGGCAATCAACAGCCACAACAACATGTCATGAGAGTCGTACAACCACATCTTGTAAGACTAGATGGTGGATCTATGATGTCGCCACCAACACAAGCCCCACAAGGCGCGCAAACGCCGCGGACGAGAATAATCCCGATCCAGATGGAGCCTTCAAGTCCTGTTGTGACCAGTCCCACACCAAGGTAACTAGAACGTTTATTTTTTTGTTAATATTATTTTTTACGTTATTTCACAAACAATTTAATACAAAGAAAATTTAATTTCCTTCGTCATTTTATGCAAAAAATGTATTAAGTATCTTATAATTTAGATAATTGATAAAAAAAAACTATTTCAGCACATATATTCTATATAAAAGGCTGCTATCAGCGGCTATCGAGGGTAGTTTATCATATTTATGTATTGGGGATTATAATTATTACAATAAGTGCTATGTTTTAACTTTTAGAGCAAGATAGACAGTTTTGACAGCTTAGACGGCTAACTTAATGAAACAATTATAATACCTCAATACATAAATATGATAAACTACCCTCGATGGCCGTTGATAGCGGCCGATTGTAGACTTGCGTATAGAATAGATACGAGTAGTTTAAATAATATTAGTAAATGGTAGTTCCGATAAGGTAACATTTATTGGCACCCAGTATCTCATATGAAATATTATATAGTTTACTCTATATGATTTTTTATATAAAATGATGACAAGAAAACAGATATGTACTTAAAAGTATTTCAATTATTTTAGTATTTATGTGGTGTACATATTTTTTTCTACCTATATCTAAAAGATTTGTAAGAGAAGTATTATTTAATCATTATAAAAATACATACGACATATTTATTTCCAAATTTGACTCGGTGTGAACGATATAATTTTTCTTTTTATTCATTCATAGTGACGCTACACAAATAGACTTTTTAAGCTTGAATAAATCCTGTAATTTAAATATAACACGATCCTTTCACATTATACGGTTTTGACCGTACGACGACATTCTTTTAGTAGTGTGAAGAGTATTGCCCTTTTCACATTACACGGCGACGGTTAAAAATCGAAACGGCGCCGTATATCAGCCGTCCATTTTCACTGTATTCACGACGCCTGGACGGCTACCGATGACTCAGTGCTATACGTGACCTAATGCACACTTTCATATTAGACAGTTTTAAACCGTACGGTACACCACAACACTCAACCACAAACTGAGCTTGTGATGGAAAAACCCGTGCATAATAAACCAGATAGTGTGGAAAGAGCGTGAACTTGTAGCCGATTCGGATTTTCACAGTACGGTTAAAACCGTATAGTGTGAAATAAGGGTTAGTTTTCGTCGACGTTCAATATTTCATTTTAGATATCAAATCATTATAGAAAATACTATATTCAGGACACGGATCCTCTATTAACACTTATTTATGAATTAATTTGTGATCCCTTTGATGTTTAACAAGTGATCCCAAAATATTTCCCAAGCCCCCAGTATATTATGAAACGATTCATAACTTTTTGGGTTTGATTTTATAAAATTTTGGATGCTTTAGATGCATCGTGCTGTTCTTTGATGTCTGTATTGTTAAATGTTGTTTTCAACCCTGCCCGATTGTATGTTTAGCCATTTACAGTAGATTTTAAATATGGATTTTAAAATATATTATTAAATCAATTAGTATGAATGTTTAATACAAGTAATTCGATTATTAGTAATCGATAATACATTCATAATACGAGTCCTGTAATTTGCAGTTAATGGCTAAATATGGTGGTTTTAATCATGTGTATGTTTCCTTTTTACAGCAAAAATTGACGAACTTCTGTAATGCCAGTCAGACGTTGAAAAAAAATCCAGGTCTTTAGATTGGAGTTTTACAAAAAAAATCTAAAACAGCTTTTTTGTAGCGCATTCTAGATTGGCTTATGTTTTTTTTACCTTCAAAATTTTTATTGTGTGGCAAAATGTATAAAGCTTTTAATAATTTGGCTTTGTGTAAAATATACAACGTGCTGCTCTCAATGTGCAGTCAAATGCTATTGATATTCGTCATTAGAATAGGTACATAATATAAATACTACAGAAAAAAACTTTTCTCATTTAAGTTTTGTTTTATTAATTAAAAAGAACATTCATATTCTTATAATATAATGTCACTACAATACTAAACAAGATAACTCGATTTTCACTGTTTTTGAGATACTTAGCAATTGAATATTATTCTACATTTACTTCTCTATACTATAATAAAGCTAGGTAAGTCAGAAGTTAACGGGGACTGAATTAATTTTGTGTTTGAAAATATTAGATAACTTTAAAACCATAAATGCATTAAATAAACAAAGTAATATATCTACAATATTTTTTCATACAATTGAACATTATTAAATTATTGTTTCCAATTAGACGAGCACAATTTTCCATTTTTATTTTAAATAATATTTTTTGACCAGATCAGATCTATGACCAGATCAGAGTTATCTAGTTGTAGTATTGAAGTCACGAAAAGGTAATACAATAATTAGGTTGTTTGCGATACATACTTAGTAGGAATTAAGAAATATGTACATACATTTATAAGTCATGATAAGTACCTATAGTAATATTATTTGAAAAAAAAACTCCGATCTAAGCTACACATAGAACATATCGTCGTCATACAAGTAAAAGTGTCCAACTGCATATTGATAGTTTGTCAAAATAACTGACAGTGTTAATTATTGTCTCGCAAAAAAGTTACAAAATTCATTTATAAAATGACTAAGAGAGTAGATCAATGGGGAAAATGTGTCAAAACCAAGTAAGAGGTGATTTTAAATATATGTATTTATTAAATTACTTTGTATTTGATTTTTATAGAACCAGAATGCTTCTTTTCTTGGTTGAATTATTAATATTTTTATAATTACATTACAGTTGAATGTTTTATAATATCTTGAATATTTTTATTACTATGTGTACTATTAAAAACAAAGGAAAATTTTGTTATGGTGGTTACTATGACTACCTAATTAACTACATTAATTGTGACTAGAGTTGGGTTTCGGGAATTTCCCGAGAATTTTTCGAGATTTTCCATCCCGAATCTCGAGAATTGAAATTTTTAACATATCGAGAAATCCCAAATCTCGAGAATCTTTTCTCGAGATTCGTAATTTCTTTATTATCAAATATTAATTGAAAAAACGATTTTCTATACGAAAAAAGTGGACAGAAAACACAAAACGTTCAAAGACTGATCGGGGCATTTGACACAATTAAGCTAACGTTGACTCAAAATGAGCGCAATTTTTGCAACATCAGGGAATTTTGTGTCTCAAAAGCGTATGCGATTGTCAGACGAAGCGAATGAAAGTCTGTGTTTTTTGAAATCCTATTTTAATAAGTAATGTTTTGAATTGTTTTTGTTTTCCTACTTCTATTTGGTTTGTATTCTTTTTGTCTATTTTTACACTGATTTTAAGATTTTTATAGTTTTTTTTAAATTTACCGATATCTCGAGAATTCTCAAGAATTCTTTTCTGGAAATCCCGAATCTCGAGAATTCAAAATTTCATCATTTTGGGAAATCCCGAATCTCGAGATTGAGATTTTCTCGGGAAATACCCAACTCTATTTTTTGTCACTATTTATTTATTTTCTCATAAAGTAAATAAATAAATAGTTCTGAAAATAAAAATAAAAAAAATAAATGTTATTATGTAAAATTTTTGTTCCATTTACCATTAAGTCCCTTACTAAAAACAAAAATGGCTCCACTGTAAAATGTTGTTTTTGCAGTTGTTCACTTTTAGTACTATGACAACGATATTATGTTTTTAAAATTATGATTAGATTTCTATCTGGGACCGTTTATCATAATGGATATAACTCAGGTAGTAGATAATTAAAATTAATAGTAGCTCTCTTGTATTTCGGTATCCTTTTAGATATTAACACGATTACGTTTATTTCGGTGTATAATATTAGTTATCGCATTGTTTACACTGTGTACAACGTACAAGTTTGTGTACGTGACAAAAAAATAATATAAACTTTAAACCGTATTACCTAAAATTTACCTTTGTTAGTAAACTTTAGAAGCGAATCCAAGTTTATAATTTAATATTAGGTATAATATTCACAATTAATATTGGTAACTGATAATATTACGTATCATATTCTATATTAGACACATTAAATAGGGTATTATCGATTACTTGCTTTGGTATCCGTGAATATTGTTAGTTACTTGTAGTCGAATATTATTTTGTTGTTGTTAATCACTATTACGAAATGCTGAGATACAGTCTGTAGTAATATAATATATACATATTAATTTTTGCTTAATTGAAATAGTTTACTTCCTCGACAATAATAATTGGCTTTTGATGTGTGATATCAATCATTTATTGGGAAATGCCTTGTTTCAAATGGATTTCGAGTACATACATAGTTACTATTCTAAAACATAAAGAAATAGTTAAGTATGGTTCTCCTAACAATATGCTTTGTAAATAACCCTGTGTTTATATGATTACATATTAAACTAATACATAATATTCATTTAAAATTAATAATGACATATTCCTTGGATTGTGTATGATTTTATTCACGAAATTATATTCCGATTTTCAAAGATGCAAAGTACACACATTTTGGAATTATTGAAGATTCATTTGCGTATATAACATGATATCCATAAATCTTACATAATTAATACTACTACTAATTACTTATTTCTACCATGTCCGATCCTAATAGGATCATATTATTATGGGCATCCACAGAATGGAGGTTTGTATTGACAGATTTTGTTTTTTACGAGAAATGGATGTCAGCCACTTGCTCAACCTATTAAGTCCATACTCTGACTCATACACAAATTGAAAAACAATATGTGTACTTGCCAGAACCAGGATTCGAACCTGGACCCACGACGCAATAGGCCAACGCTTAAGCCGCGCGGCCATCGTGGGTGTCCAATACGCACTACAATTAAACGTTTTTTACACAGTAGCGTTTGTAAATGTGTTTATTCAGTTTAATTGAAACTAATTAAAAATGTTAACAACTCCTCTGATCCAGTTCATTCGTCTATGGTTGGTGAAAATGTGATGTGATTGGTGAAACATTATTTTTGAATTTTTAATAAATCGAAGACGGTCATTTAATAAAATGACTACATACATTAATTTTTCGAAAATATCTAAAATTTAGAATGAAATAAAATCTTCACAATCCTAATTTTCAGCTAATGAAAATATTTTTCTTATTTTGATTAATTGTGTGAAAACGTTCGTGTACTTTTTCTCCGTATCCATAATACAAAAACATGTTCATTAGTCCCCAGTTTTCTTCCCAGTTAGCCCTACTTATTTACCCAGAGGTTTAGATAAAATATATGTACTAGAAAAGCCTATTGCCGGAGTCAGAGTTTTTCAAGCTTTTTCACTGATAACTTTTTAAATCATATATTTTATCAGCGCCCTTCGTAAAATCTCTCAAAATTAAAATTTATTTTGAATACAAAAACTATTTAAAATGCTATATGTATTCGTATACAAGATGAACGTATCACAAATTCAAAACAAATATAATGACATAATATATTGGTGAGAGACATTTAAATACAATGTTTTTCATATACAAAAGTTTTGACAAGTTAAAGACACACACAATCGTCCGTTTATGAATACATATAAATGCATAATATAATAACCATGGATCAAGATTTCGATCGGTATTATTTTCCCTGTTTAAGCATCCAAGTTATACATCCCACCTTACTACGACCCCTACCGCACCACCATTAGTTTGCAGAGTTTCCCTTACGTTGTATAGCCCACCCACAGAAGACCGTTACCAACTCACACTTTCGGAATCACTGCTGTAGACCTACACTTTACTCATTAAGTCACCATTACAATTTTTAATTAAAAAATATTAATGTAGGTATGTTACTAAACATTTTTTATATTGTTTTACAGAGTCATTTACCACAACATCCAGTTAGAAGGTGGTCCGAGGCAATCCAGAGCATTCAGAGTTCTGCAAACAATCACAGGAACTGACGACTTAAACCAAATGCACAACATGGAAGAGAATCATGGATATTCAGATTTATAAACAAGCGCTAATTTAGGATTGAAATCAATATTTTAATATCTATTTTGTAATGATATGAATATTTAATTTTTGATGATTGGTAGGTAATGAATTACGACTGAAATAGGCGTGAATGCAATGTTTTTATAATGTTGTAATAATTTATTTTTTGTTATTTTATTGCTATACCATAATAATTATATTATAGTTAATATTTTTATATTATAACGATGGAATAAAATACAGCATTGCTAATATTCAATAAGCTCAAATTATCAAGAAAAATAAATCAAAAAATAACACACACTAATGATGTTCGAGTTAGACATTTTATTTGAAATGGGTACCTATCTACAATTTTTCATTTATAAATACATCATAAAAATATACCAGACATGGAATAATATAAAAATGTGGAAATATTACTTAAAAACAAATAAAAAGAACACAGTTAGTGTTCGTTATTTTGTTTCATAAGAATCATGTTTTTCCGCCAAGAAATAACAGTACCAAAAAATAATACTAAAATAAATAATTATAATAAATTGCAGTGGCGAAGAGTACCCGTTGAAGGGACGTAAACGTTAGATAATCTAAAAAAAAAAGTCAATACTTGGACAGACATATTGAGGACTATTGATGAATACACATTAATGGCGATGAAAGCTCACTGACTACACAAAACTGAGTGATTTATTTAAATTATGCATTGAAATCGAAAAAAAAATACATACTTAATAATTTTATAAAACGGTTTAAAGTCAATATTCTTTAATGGTGTTAAGTCATATTTATTTTAAACTATTTAATATTAAATTATCTTTGGTAAGATGTAAAATAATCGAACATGTTATCCTGAATTTTCATTTAAAATATATTTTCAATTATTATTTGATTTTTGTATACAGAAACAATGTTTGTTAAACTATAATATTATATTATATGTAAACGTTACTAATAATTATGGTTGCAGTGATTTAAAACAAGCATAATATAATATATTTTTTTTAAATCAGCACTAAAAAATGTTTCAAGGTAAATGTTGAACTATAATTTAGTAAGGACTCTTCGACAATTTTAAATCCAATGAATGATTGATAAATAATATGGTAATATTGAAAAAATCAATAAATCACGATTTGATTATGAGAAATATATAGCAAAATAGTAACATTAAAAAATGCTTCAATCCCATTTTTAAACGCAATAACTGTGAATAAATTTTGTGTTTATATACTTAGTTAGGCATATTATTATGTTTTAAACGTTGATTAATCGCCTTTTATACTTTAAAATAAATGTTATTTGTGTGTAGTGTGCGTACTATTTATTAATATTAAAAATAATAGCAGAGTTTCATAATAATATGATCTGTCAAATAGGATGTGAATGTCTAGTCAATCACACTTAAATAATAATATTTTCATAAAATCAATATGAAATAACTTTAATCACAATACAACCCATGTATTTTAGCAGTCACCATAATAATTAACAACCAAAACGAAATGAAATATTCATTAATATTATGTAATATATTTTTTGGTCAGTTTAAAAGTTTTTAAAGTTTAAACGAATTATAAAATTTATGAATTAATATTAAAACATAGTTGTATGCTTTTAGGATAAAACATTATTGTACATAAGTATGTATTCTAAATAATACACAAAACAACTCCTAGTCTTCCATTGTTTTTAAAATACTTAAACAATTGTTTGTTTTCACAATATTATTCATAAAATAATTTGTGTTAATTACTTATATAATTGGTCAATTAATTTTAAGTTTATTTAATGTTCTGACGGTTATGTCGCACACCTAAAAGAAGATTTCTAATACCTACTCAAAAACAGATGTATGATGTTTACAATTCGAATTGTAAAATCTGGAATACTTATATTATTGTAAAATTGATTTAACATTTTAGCAATCACCACAATAGACTATCATACCATTTTTTTTTTTTTTTCCGACCATGTCCGATCCTGATAGGATCATATGGGCCTCCACAGGGTGGAGGTTTGTATTAACAGATTTTGTTTTTTATGAGAAATGGATGTCAGCCACTTGCTCAACCTATTAGGTCCATACCCTGACACACACAAATTGAAAAACAATATGTGTACTTGCCAGACCCAGGATTCGAACCTGGGACCCACGGCTTTATAGTCCAACGCTTATGCCGCGCGGCCACCGTGGGCGTTAATTTACATCTTATTAAATAATTAACATCTTATTAAATACCATTTAATAAGATGTTATTGGCCCACGATGGCCGAGCGATTTCCGCGTCGGCTTAGAATGTCGAGGGTCTCGAGTTTCGAATCCCAGATCTGGCAATATTCACATGTTGTGTTTTTCATTTTGTATTTGGACTCAGAGAATCGACCTAATAGGTTGAACAAGTGACAAACATCATCAGCATCGAATTAAATAATAAAGTTATTAAAAAAACGATGACTGAGGTAATTATAGTTTCTTTTATTTTAATGACAAAAAAATATATTTCACAGTTTTAGCACATTTTATTTATTTGAAAAGGGATGATCGTCAATATGTTGTTGTGCTTAATATAAAACTGCAATTTTTTGGTTATGATAGTCTTCTTTTAGGGGTGCAATAATTGTATTTGTATTATAATTAAAAACAACATTAAAATGCAAGCTGAAATGGTGCTAAGATTGTGTTTAATGGATTTTTCACATATAATTAAATATTCATGCTTAGTATGGTTTCCTAATTAACAGATTAACTTTCATATTTCCATACTAATTTATACCGTGATTTATATAGGCACTATAATAATATTATGAACAATTATAAAAATTAAATTACTTTTAATAAATTATGAGAAATAAAATAGGCATATTATTTAATATTTTAGTACCTACTTATTAACAGTAATATACAGTGTCTTAAATATATAACAAAAATAATATAATATTATAAAGTGTTGTTAAATATTACGGAAATGCTAAATATCGAGCTTGAGTATGTTATGTTAATAATATTATTTAAGTGTATGTAAGAATATATGTTTACAATTTTGCCTAAATATTATACAAGTTGACAGAATATACATAGTATAGTAATATACCAAAAATCTGTATATACAAATAAAAACGCCATTGATATAATATTGTTAATTATTGTATACAAAAAAATATATTTATATGTATTTATTGAATATATTAATTAAATAAATGAATAACTATTTATTGGTACCTATATTTCGACAATTTTCCTACGCACCCTGTCATGCTCCAGCATTTGAGCATAGGTAAAGTACAAAGTCGCGCGTTTTTCCCCGGTTCAGCACCGTTTCATGTAGATCTTATCGTGTGAGGCTGTGTCACAAATACGGAACAACTAACTACATGACCCAGTCAACCGTACCATAATTATTATAATTTTGATTCCGTGAAAAATGGAAAATATTATAATTTTGAAAAATTTGAGATGGAAAATATTCAAATAGTATAGCTTTTCCAAAAATACTATATTTTTTACACCTATGTACTATAATCAGCATAGAAAACGATGGCAACACTGCTGATGCATGTCTGATGCCTCTTCATAGTCACATATATTTTCCTATATGTGACTAAAACATATAATTTGTCAGGGAATGTGCGTACCTAGCCACATATATATAATAACTAATACATATACTTGACCATAGCAATAAGAGTAATAAATATAGTATTTATTTTGAAAACTGAAATTTTGAAATGAAACTCAATTATTTTGGAGCTATCCTCAATTTAAAATAATTAAATAAAACTAAGCAATGATTTAATTAAAACATATATTTAATTAATTATTTTAAACATTTGTATAATTAAATAATTAAACCATATATGTAATTAATTAATTAAAACATATATTTAAATAATGAATAATTTAACAAAATAAATATAAATATCTAATCAGAATATCCGTTTTAAGATCAACATTGCTTATTCTGATGAGCTCAAAACCATGGATATAACTAAGTATATTAATCACCATTATAATGGAGTTCTATCTTATATAATAATACAAATTTTTGCAAAATGGTTGACAAAATTCAAAACAAATTTAAAAACATCAAGCTAAAACAAATAGTAAATTTTAATTAACACATTGATGCATGCGGTTCAATCAGCCATATTAAAATAAATGGTGGTTTGCATATCAATTTGCGCCACCGGAAATTGTAGAATATTTATTATGCAATGGAAAAGTGAACTAATGTATTTGGATACGCCGTATTAAAATAATATAATAATTTAAGGGTGGTATACAAATTACGAGATAATTCCAGAACTTGGTAAGTCGATAGTTTAGGTATTTAGAGTTAACGACGATAAATATGAATGCTAGAGAAAAATCAAGGCTATCCGATAAGAACATGCTCATAAATTTCAAAGAAAATTGCATTATGCCTGATTTTATTTCACTTTACTTTCAAATCGTAATTGCTCCATAACATGATTTTGAGATTTACCAACTTTTGGCAGTAATAATTATATTTTATTCTCTGTACTGATACAAAACTTAAGACTGATATTTTATTTAATATGTAATCAATGGGTTTGATTCAATGTGATAAATGATTTAGACACACGTTCAAAAGCTTTAGATGAGTTTTTGGCATTTGACCAAATAAAATAGTGATACACATTTCTATTTACTATTTCAAAGTGCGTAACTTATGCATTAAATAGGTCAGAAAGAAAGATATATAACAAAACATATTAAGTATTTTCCTATATTAAAATAAATAGCATTAACTATAAAAGGCGATTATACCATCAACAGATCTGCACTAGTAGGCATACGAATTGTCATTATTATGTTAAACGACACAATTAAACGATTTTAATTAAAATTAATCATCATACCAACATCTTCTTTGACCATGTCCGATCTAATAAAATCATATGGGCATCCACAGGGTTTGTATTACCAGATTTAGTTTTTACGAGAAATGGATGTCAGCCACTTGCTCTACCTATTAGGTCCATACTCTGACTCATACATAAATTGAAAAAACAATATGTGAACTTGCCAGACCCAGTCGAACCTAGGAACCACGACGCTAAAGGCCGACGCTTAAACCGCGTGGTCATCGTGGGTACAATATTATACATTACATATTTTATTATTTTACCATAGTTCAATAGAATGGTTTCGTCCATTTAGAAGGGCATTGCCAATATTAATACACAATGTTTTAAAAAAAAATCGTGAAAGCATTTCCAATCATAACTACAGCAAGAAGTATTGTAAACTATAGAAACAAACAACTTCCTATTCTTTATTCCGTTTTCCATGTGTAGCCGACAACATGTGTGCGAGATGGTATTTTTATAAAAATTAACCTGATTTATTTATGTCAAATTATTTTTTTCATATGAAAAATTTAACATTCACATAAAATGAAAAATTGATAATGCAACAAGAGGCATGCGTTCTAATACTGATTTTTGAGCCTCGTAATCGATTCGAAGTACTTTAAATATTTGATACTTCGAAAAATCGAAAGCAAGCTATTGATTGATTCATCAAAACATCCATTTCAAAAAAAGTTATACTTACTTACCCGTCTAAAACAATTCTAAAAAATTGGAATATATCATTTATATGTTCATTATCTTGTATATCGCGGGGTTGCTGTCAAACGTTGGTAAGTCGGTGATTTAGATATTTAGAGTTAACAACGGATTATGTGTATATATATAAATATGTATGCTAGCAAATAAATCAAGGTAATCCGATGTATAGAAGATGCACATAAAGCACAAAGAAATTACCATTGTGCCTGATTTTAGAAGGCATGTCAAACTTCAAATTGTAATTACGCCATAACATTATTATTCGAGACCCCACGATATTTGCCTTGATTTATCTGTCAGTAATGTTGCACACACAGAACAGGTAAATCAATATAATTCAGTTAGGCTATACTATTGATGCAGGGTTTTGAATGTGTAAGTGTCCTACGAAAATGAAATAAACACTGTATACTTGCAATAGTGTGTGTTGCAACCTTCAAATATACCAATATTGAATAAGCGTTAGTGTATAAACCGAAAGCAGTTGTCAGAAGGACACGTTCAGAATGACGAATTCTTGATACGTGTTTAAGTTTATCCCATATTCTTCCACACTCGAGATAGTTTGCCTGATTCTCCATACCCGTTAAGTATTTCAGTTTCCATTAATTCTGTGCACATACACACATAGGTATATCCTCTCTGCCTATGCATTGAACAAATTATACGAATTGAGTGCATCGACAAGAATGTTGACAGATGGCACCCCCACATGGTAATTTTTCTAATAGCTAATAATAAAGAATAATGATCAAATTCACGTGAAAAAAAGGTTTTTTAAACAATCGACTTTAATCGCACATCCCTGAGTATTATCTACTACTTCTACTATTTGTGTCCAAAATGAGATTCTTTTTATTTAATTATGACGTATACGTTTTAATCAAATAACGAAGTATATAAAGAAGCTTTTTTATAATAGTCGTTTAGAAAAACAATATAATATTATAAGATATGATGATAATAATATTATTTCTGTGGCTATTTGGCAGAAGCAGATATGTCGATTTTTGGTGTTTTGAGGTTTAAATGCAGATTTGTTCTTATATGTCTATATTTTTATTTGCCAAAATCAGATATGGCTTATCTCTTCTACTGACTTCATAATCAACGAAACAAGTTTCAGATATGTTTAAAATTAAGCAAGTCATATTTGCCAAAACAAGATATGGTACCATATCTGCTTCTGGCAAAATAATAAGTATTGAATATAATCAATGTATTCTATTTGCCAAAACAAGATATGGCTGCTGTTTTGGTAGTTACTGTTTTTTGTAGGAATAGTTTTTTTTATTATAATGTCTTATAATAACTGAAATTGACAACTCTGATATTCTATCCTCAAAATGGCGCAGCGAAAATGCAGTACTAGATGAGGAAGCCACAGAACACGCGATTCCAATGTCTGTGTCGCAAGCAGATCATGATATTCAAATAACCGAATCTCAACAAAACTTTGCCTCGTCGGATGACGAACCCCTTGCTCAACAGATTAGAAGAAATTCTGCTAACAGCTCTTATAATCCGTGTACATCTACATCTCGAAGCACGAATTCATCTCAAGAAAAAATCAAGAATAAAAGAAGGTACATGAAGAACTTGAAAGACTGTGGCAAAGAGTATAAAACTCGTGGTGGTGTGGCTAAACCTGAAAAGCTGTTTATTCCATTAGAGTCCTGTTGCCGTTATAAATGTTTTAGCATGCTTAGTGAAAACAATCAGAAGGATATGTTCGCAAAAATTCTGGGAATGAATAGTAAAGACACGGCTGACCAATTCCTCGCAGACAACATTACCATTAATGACAAATTAATAGAGAGGAAAGGAAGAGGCAAAGGTGGTCTAGTAAAAGAACGCATGATTACAGCTATTTATAAAGTAAATTCAGTAAAAGTTTGCAAGAAGATGTTTCAGAATGTTTTTGGCGTATCCCGAAATAAAATTGATGTCGCAATTGTGAAAAAACGCAGCTCGGAAACAGGAATCATAGACGGTGACCAAAGAGGGCGTCACGAACCACACAATAAAAATAAAATTGAAGAAATTGAAGTAACTAATCATATTAACAGGTTTCCGAGATACCAAAGTCACTACTCCCGAAGACATACAAGCAAGCTTTATTTATCTCCGCAACTTAATATTGCAAAGATGTATGATATGTATAAAAATGAACGGACTTCTCAACAGAAAATACCTTTTACATATTCTAAATATGCTTCAATTTTTCGTGAACTAGGCTACAAATTTAAAAGTCCTAGTATAGACACTTGTAAAGTATGTGATACATATATCATTCAGATTAAGTGTGCAAAGAAAGGAAAGCTGAACTTAATGAAAAAAAAACCGAACACTTGGCTAAGGCTGATGAATCATATATGAAGAAAGAATACGACAAATTGTTATCTAAAACTAGTCAGTCCACTTGAATGCTAGTTTTTGATTTGCAACAATGCCTGCCAACGCCTTCCCTGAATACCAACATAGTGTACTATAAAAGGCAACTGTGGACTTATAATTTTACAATTAGAGATTGTAAAACAGATACCGCAAGCTGTTACATGTGGCATGAAGGGATTGCTGGTCGGGGATCTGATCAAATAGCATCGTGCTTCGTACAGCATTTGCAGAATCTTCCAGAAACAGTAACTAATATAGTAGCCTATTCAGATTCCTGTCCAGGGCAAAACAAAAACATAAATTTTTCTTAAGCATTGTCTTATTTTGTCAGTGAATCTGAACACGTGCATTCTATAGACCACAAATTCTTGGAGGTAGAACACACCAGATTGGAATGCGACACGGATCATGCCCGCATAGAAAAAGCTAAAAAATCTATTGAACTTAACATTAACATCCCACAAGAATGGTACCAATTTGTACGAGACAAACATCCGTTTAATGTGGTGGAAATGTCAGCAGAAACTTTTCTCTCTTATTCAGACTTACTGAAAACCACTTTCATTAAGAAGTTAAAGTGTGTTGACGGGCAACCGATCAATTGGCAGAGTATAAAGTGGCTACAGTATGAAAAACAAGTCGGTGATATAAAATTCAAATACTCTCTGAATGATGAGGAGCCCTTCAGAACAATGCAGTTATTAAGGAATTGCAGAGGGCGTCCACGTATTCCTATAATACCGAGGACTCATATGGCACCTGCCCAATAAATCCTCAAAAAAAGAAGGACTTACTGAGCATGATGTATTTGATAGATCCCGTGTATCATACTTTCTATAATTTACTTGAAACGCAACCTTCTGTACCCAATTATGGTGATAATGAAACCAGCGAAGACGATTAAAACCTGGATGTTATTTTTAAGCTACCTGTAACTTAAAAATAATAATATGCCTAACCTAGATATGTGTGAGATATGGTACATTATTTTTAATATTGAATTTGCCAAAACCTGATATGTTCTTTAAAGTGATTTTTAAGAAAAACTGTACTATTTAAATACAAATGCTTATAAGTAATTAAAACTCAGTTCATGTCTTCATAATATTTCATTAACTTCCCTTCATAATTAAATACATAGGATTTATCACAAGACACACAACATTCAAATTGCTCCCCTGAAAAGTTAGTAGGTGAAATGGTCATATCTGCTTCTGCCAAATAGCCACAGATTTATTCTATTAGATATTATTTAAAAAAAAAAAATAGGATGCCATCTATCGTCGAACATCCAAAATAAGTCAGCTAAGTATGTTGCAACCAGAAAAAACGATTTTCCGCAAAGAAAATCTATTACCGTTAGTAAAGATTCAAACCTGTAAATAGTTACCTAAATCACCTCGTAAGTTTTCGCGGCGCTGTCGTCTATGTCAACCATATATTTTCTTACCCCGTTGTGATAAGTGGTACCGTGTCACGCTAATGACTGTAGTTTGTTTTCGCACGTTTTTCAACCTTTGCCAATTATTTCTGATATTTGGTTAATTAAATTAAAATGAAAAACTAGGGCACTGTCTAGCATCCGAGACAAAATATGGGCTATCTGGAACGGTTCTATTTAAATGACATAAATTAAATTGTTCACAATAATTTAGAACGGAATTATCATATTAATAGATGAGGATTTTTTATGTGTGAAAAATCGTATTATTTTATTGCGACGACTAATAGGCAGCTATTCGGAGAATAAAACGTCTTCTCAGTGAAGCACTTAAGTATACTTCTATATTATTATAATATAAGCAAATAAGCAAATAAAACATAATTATGTTAAAGTTAATGTAAGTATGCAAACAGTAAAGTAGTATATTATAATAAAATATATTATTAAATACACATTAAGATATAATATAAAAACGATAATATTATCTAATTGACCTGTTCAGGAATCTATTTTGGATCGTATATAGAAGGGAGGAAAATACTTTCTCCAAAATTGGACGGAAACTTTTTGATTTTTTTTAAGAAACAAGATCTGCACGCCTAATTGGACCACAACAATTAGATTTGCAGGCATCAAATAGTGCATTTAAGTTTTAAGTCGATATGTTTCAGTATTACTTGTTTTAGTCATCCTGTAATTTTATTATAACAACTATAAACTTATTTTATCATATTACCAATTTTTACTTTCTTTGTTTATAATATTCATACTATCGTCCGAATGTACTTGATGGAATTTGAATTTAAATTCTAATGGATATAAGTTGTTATATCTCATTAATTTTACGACGATTTTAGACCTCTTGAATTTTATTAATCATTATTTAATGATCTATTATTAGGGTTTGACGATGTATATGCCTATTGATTGTATTATCTTTACAAATTTATTACTACATATAACTCATAATTATTTCTTGACTTAATAGGTGGGCGATAAAGTTTTTACCTACTTTATTGTATTAATTTATTATTAAGTTAGAATTAATTGTATTCGTTGTCAGTGTGTATTCACCTTTTGGTGAGTCCACATAGTGCCTGGAAATGCCAAAAGGCGAAACGTGGGTCGCAAACAATGACTGAAATGGAATCAGTGGCGGCTCGACGACTTTTAAGGTGGTGGGGTTTATCCATTAATTATTAACTATACATACCTACCTATTTTCTGTATATATATATGATTTTAATGATGAAAATAAGTAATGTTTCAGAATAAATAATATGATTATCTAAGCCGTTACCTAATCACACCTAAAAAGCGTGCTTAAAAATATTAGCTTAATTAATAATAATAATTATGACAGACTTACCATTATCAGTTTTGAACAATGACATACAGTGAGCGATTTTACTCACCTAGGGGTCATTTGATTCGCTCCCCAGTATGATAAAATAAATGAAATAATTATTTTAATCATGTAATTATGTAGGTATATTATGACAATGATAAAAATAACTGACGTGTATTTTTGATACGACAACGATGTGGGGATGGTCCCCAAGAGCCCTTAAGGTAGAGCCGCCCCTGAATGGAATTAATAGTACAAAACTTAAATCCATTATATTTCTTTGTTTATACTAATATTAGAGCAATTTTAATGAGGCTGGAACTCTAAGTTTTCCTCAGTCTGAATTAAATGCCATCTTATCAATACTTGCATTCTGACGGTACTACTTTGCGGCAGCAAGTCAGTGTACTTTACGAAGACTCAGAGTAACCGTATACTGAGCATCGTCAATAGACATGTGGTGGATACTGGCTCAGATACATGGAGATAGATATGAGAGTGTAATACACAGCTTCTCGCCATAAGATAGGATTTTGTATTTTTGTAACGGTACTCTGGAATGTTGTGAAATACCATACAAAGCGTGGATATTCAGGATGCTGACATGACCTAAGAAGGCAGTAGATTTAGAGCATAAAGAAAAATTGATTGTCGCTATAATGGGTGAATAAGTCCAAAAAATATTTTAAAACATTTAAACGGAAACGTTGTTAGAGTACCGTTTTACTGTGTTTACACATTGCTAAAAGGGTGAATGAATTAACATTTGAAAAGGAAATATTAAGCGCTGTCTAAATATTTTAAAAGTGTCTAATAATTTCACAGCTGGATGAAAATAAAACACGCCATACTCCAGATATTAAAAACTGTCTAGTCAAAAAATATAGTGACATTTATGTGAAAACAGATGATTAATACCATATAAATTATTACAGTGACATATTATATTAAAAAAAAGATGTTGTAACCGTAATTAGTAATAAATTGCTAATTATATAATATAACTAAAAAATCTCTGGCAATTAGGTAGGTAGGTAAATGTAGGTAACTTGTAAATTAAATATTAATTACAAACATGTTGGAAGATTGTTGAGGTGTAAAAATAGAATTTAGGTAAGTTATTCAATGGTTTTTGTCAATATTTGATTGTTAATTTTCATGTCAATAGTTTTTGTTGATCATAGTAATTTGTAATACATTTAAAACACTTTTTCTCCTTATTAAAAATACTGAAAGATGAAAACAAGTCCCTAAAAACTTAAGGTAATTACATTCAACTTTCATCAATAATTAGTATTTTCGGTGGATTGCCTAAGCCCTACGGCTAACACATTGACTGCTGACTAGATAATTACTTTTTAATTACCACATTTAAATAACATGCTAATTATATCGAATGGCCACCTTAATCGTTACGCGCTGGGCGCGTCTTTAGCGTCCAATTTATTAATTTTCAACTTTTTATACAAAAAAATGCAAAATTTCATTGCATAAATGCATAATATAATAATTATCATTGCTGTAAAATATTTCAGTTAACTTATAGTATTAATTGAGCGTAGTTATGCAGAAAGCAGACAGTCCACAATTTGGAAAAAACGTGTTATTACACACCAATTACCGCGTCGTGTTGTTTCAACCATGTTTTTGAGTGTAGAAGAAGGAGAAAGGTTATTTAGTAAAAGTGAAATAATCTGAAGCAAGATGACTAAACAGATGCCAAGCACTTTGATTATTCAGACCTAATCAGTAAATTCACTTGAGCGAAATCGTGAAAAGCTTTTTTTTAAAATAGCTTTCATACGTAAACAAATAACATTAAATAACACAAACTAGAATTTTATATATTCTTTCTTATAATTTCGAAATTTGAAGAGAGGCCTTCAAAATACTGGTTGCACAGGGTCTCGCGTTTTTTCTTATCTGTTGAAATTGTAAACTAACAACTGGCACGTCTGATTTCTACTACTAAACGACAATGTCTAAAAATAATTGTCATTCATCGAGTTCATTAATTGTCAAGTTAATAGAATACAGTTATTTAACATATTGAAAATAATATTATCGTTATGATGCGATAAACTTTGTGATGCAAGAAGTACCTATTAATATGTGCAAGGTTTTGGCATATTATCAGAAGGAAAAATAATCGATATTTAAAAGGAAGCCCACACAATATTTGAACAACACCCCAGAACAAGTAGCGGCGATGACAGGCATACCGAAATATAGTTTTGTTTATGTTGTCAACCCAGTTCGAACATGCCGTACGGTACAAGTTGTATGTTTTAAATTAGAAGATTGGTTCTTATAATATACGATATTAGAATTGATATACTACTAGATGAAGAGTTCCCATACAAGTGTCATTTTAAAAATGTACCACAAAAGAAGATATTACGAATATCGTCTTATAATATTTCCTTATAGGTATAATGCGTTAAGACCGTTAACCTGGATTCCCGAATTTCACCCGTATTGCCCTGGCTGTAAAACTAAATTTGCGTTTTTGGAATAGTGACCCTAAGGGTTTCTGGAACCCAAAGCTTGCAAGCTACCAAAAATTCATGTCTGAGCGGACAGAGCAAGTCGTCATGCGCTGACTATTAGTTAGAGTAAGATGCAAGCTAGATCAGGCTTACTCATAATTATTGCCATGTCGTTTTCGAGACAAATATTAAGTGAGCTTATATCGAGTTAAGTCCGCTGATATTAAAACAGTAAGTTTTAACACTGGCCGAGTGACTGAAATTCGGGCGTCATTTTAAGAAGCATATGATTCATCCAGTAGTATATCAATGGATATTAGTATACACGGTAGGGTAGAATTCCGAGAAATAATAATTAAGTCCATAGACCAACACCACACAAAAAAAGATGTGATAAGCAGTGGCAGCTCAAAAATATATTTTTTTTAATCTCAGAGCAAAATGGGTAACTACCGTAAATTTAATATTTTGTATTAAGGGAAAACCAGTTACATACATATATCGACAATTATTAATTGAGTTAGCATTTACTTGGTAGAATTCCATTTTACAAGAAATGAAAATATAATTAATATTAAATAAAGAAAATATAAAAAAATATTAGAATTTAATATTAATTATATTTTCATTTCTTGTAATATCGATAATTAATATTTAATATAGAGAAACAAAATAAGTGACAAAGTGTGTAAAATTAAATGATATAATAGTATTATACTTACTTATATAAATCATTAAAATTACAATGATAGAATTATTTATGTACCTACTAGGCTTCCTCAAGTATATAAAATACCTCCTCCGGTCTCCTGGATACTACAAAATGACCTAAAACAGCGACTGGATTACCTTTTTGGATTAATATACTTAATCGATATCGGTCTCTGGTAATCAGTTGAACGGTCACACGTTTTATCAGTCCAGCAACAACCGTTCTCAGTTATTGTTTTCAAAGCTGATGATTTCCAGGGTCCTCAAATGCCTGCCTCCTGCCAATGGAATTCTCAAAGCCCATTGGCAGACGATATAATTAGGTGACAAACAGTCGTATTTTACGATGTTTTTATTAGCTCGTATTCTTGTTTGTCCGGTGGTTGTTTATCCAGTAAAAATCTTGCAATCGATTTTTAACTAACTTCCCGACTAGCTAGACATTTGAAACTTTTAGAATATATCAGAACACGATGCAAATGCATTCCTTTAATACTTTTAGCCATCTTTAAGTAGAATTGAATTCATTTTCGGTTAATTCTGTTTTGTATGGAAAGTTATTTCAGAAAAATCCGTAAAAAGTAAAAAACTATTATTGGTTGGTAAGGGGGTGGTCCTAGCAACTAAATTATTAATATATACGTGCGTTACTATGGAAATCAAAATGACATTTCAGTATTCTATAATTGTTTGTTTGTTTGTTTTTTATTTGTTTCATATCAAGTACAAGTTTGAGCATATTGAGCATAATAATTCAACAGAAAATTTAAAAATGTTGTATATAAAAAGTTCTTTTTATCTTGTAATTATTTTGTCTTTGTTAGACTCAGCCAAAAGAGCAGGTGAACATGACGATTGAACTGATGTATTCAGGTGATGTGCCGCGAGTGTATCTACTATAGTTGCATCCCACATCATACATTTCCATTTCCTCCATGAAATTATCGTGATGCCATTAAGTCGCTTACCATCTTGTCGATAGACAATATCTAGAGGGTCCCGTCTTGATGGAACTCCCGACGAAACCAAAGATCGACATATCAAATAATTGATAGCAGAAAGACGACCATGTCTCCCAGCACTCTTCTGGTAGCTCAATCCATGTCGACATATACTGTCAACTGGTCTTTCGCAAAGAGACAACAAGGAGATTTTTGAAGTTTTGTTGTTGTTGTTTTTTTTTTTTTTTTTTTTAATATAAATCTTGTATACCTACAATAAGTAATAAATCAGATTAATGTATTTTGAGTTGAGTCAATGGTTACGTATAAACATATTATATCGGAAAATACCCCCCTTTTAAATATATTATTATGATACGAGTATTAAAAATGACTGCTAATACAAATCTCAATATTGAGATACTTATTTTATAAGGGGTTTCTCTCAAAACACACAACATATTTTATACTCCGATGGTAAGAATGTATTATATAATATTGTAATTTTCAGTAGAACCATTTGTTCTGTCGACATTGACCGTCTAGCCAAAAGGTAAAGCGAAACAGGTAACTTATGCAAGTATAACAGAATGAAGCTTGTCTGGTTTTCATATTGTGCGGTGGAAAATTTATAGGGTGCATGATGCCTTTAATGCAGGCACGATAATACTTGCACTTTATTGCATCGCCGGGGTGCATCTAGAAGCCCCTGACGTTTATTTGCATTTACCAGGGGTAGGAGGTTGCAATATTTTTCGAAGAATTCGCACAACACTGCGCCAGGTGTTGTAATATTGTTTTCAGATAAACAATTTCTTTTATTAATACTTGTTGCTTATTGAAAATATCTTTCATCTAGAAACTGCAGATACACACTAAGTCACACTTATTTATATTAATAATCATTAACTGATCGTGTTCGTAATTATAAATTACGTTTCTTTAAAATATTATAATGGATATCACCCTATCAAGGAATAAGGTTCTATTTCACCTTAGGATACCGAATCATAACCTATTAAGTGACTTTTAAACATTCCAATAAATATAGTCCGTGTCATGACCCACGATGGCTGCGCAGCTTAAGCGTTGGCCTACCGCGTCGTGGATCCCAGGTTCGAATCCTGGGTCTGGCAAGTACACATATTCCTTTTCAATTGGTGTATGAGTCAGAGAATGGACCTAACAGGTCGAGCAAGTCGCTGACATCCATTTCTCGTAAAAACAAAATCTGTTAATACAAACCTCTACTCTGTGGAGGCCTATATGATTTTATTGGGATCGGACATGGTGGTAGATCATGACGAGAGTTCCTCTGTATATCACTGAGTTTCTCTTTCCATTTATAAATATGCCATAAATTAATCTCATACATTTACTGCATGAATATAAATCAGAAATTAATGATTATAATTATATTTATATAAGAAAAAATCGTCACAATGATCATTCCGATCATTCTATTAATTGTGTAATCTTATAATATGACATAACTAATATATATATATATATATATTAATACAGTGCGCAGTATAGTAATAAAATTTCTCCAAAATAATAATATATACCTACCTATATGAACTTATAGGGTCATGGATCTGGGGTTATATATCACATGTTATTTTTAATAAGGGTTTATGGCCCTAATATGTTGAGCAAGTGGCTAGCATCTATTACTCGTAAAATAAAATAAAATATTACGAAAGATCTTCTTGCGACGGCCAAGATCCACATCGGATTGTAGTGGCAATTAAAAATAATATTGTATAGCATACATTTTAGTTTTAAATTGTAAATAAGACTGACTTTCTCGCTTATAATATTTTTATCTAATAAACCGAAAAATATACTATTTATTTAATTAAATTATTTAATAAAAAAGTGCAAGATAAAAAATACATAAATAGTATTTAAAAAAATATATTAGCGTCCGTATCTACAGTGAATTACTGGTTTCATTCCGTAGCTGTGAAATATACATATTATTTTTCAAGTTGTGTTTGGTCCAGTGAAATAATCCAATAGATTGGGCGAATGACTAACGATCATTCATTATAAACACGTATTTTAATATAACCTTCATTCTGATGAAGCCTCAGTATTCAGATTGAGACAAAATTTAGGTACCGCGATACTAGAGCTTAAATGGTCGGAATATGGACACAATCCCGAATTGAGGAGTAGTTACGTGACACGACATTTAGTATTTTTTTGTACTAATTAATCACACGTATACTACAAAGCATATTTATATAAAAAAAAATAAACAACATACACGCTTACAGAATTGTTTTTTTTTAAACTTATTGGCCGGGGTTTGTCTTCACAAGGGTGACTGTAAACTACCCCTTTGCTCTACCTGCCTGAAATCGAGTTTAAATTAGCCCTTTTTGCAGATGAAAAGCGCATCTTATTAAAAACGTACAAATTTCAAATAAAAACAAACCAAGTGGCTTATCAATCGTTTACTATTATAATAATACACATATTGTATTCTCGATATGCATATTATTAGGATAGTCTTCTTCTTATTGTGCCATCCCCTAGCGGAGGTCGGCCACCGTCAAGGCGATCTTATCTTTGTCGTCTGCTACCCGGAACAGTTCAGTGGAGCTGCACTCGTACCAATCACGGAGGTTCTTAAGCCACGTAATGCGGCGCCGTGCTCTGCTACTCTTCCCATTGATCTTTCCTTGAATGACAAGTTGGGGAATGCCGTATTTTTGTCCTCTCATAATGTGGCCGAGGTACTGTAGTTTCCTGGTTTTGATACTACGTAGAACTTCTCGGTCCTTCCCCATTCGATTGAGAACTTCAACATTTATCACCCAGTCTGTTCAAGGAATTTTGAGGATGCGTCTATACAGCCACATCTCGAAAGCTTCAAGTCTCCGTGACATCTCTTGGTTTAGCGTCCATACTTCATAGTAACATTCATAGGATAGTAACAGTACTCATAACTGACACATTTAATAGGTTTCTGTAATTATTGAGATTTTCATCAGTTTTTAGATAAGAAAAAGCTTGTATCGATTGAATTGATTATACTTTCAAATATTTTGACAAACGATGGTAAATATATAACATCAAAAGACAGTCAAAACCAAGGTAACTATTGAAAAGAAGCTTTGGGGTATAATATATTATAAAAGTCTCTTAGGATTTCCGTCGCCTATTTGCGATCTTAATAATACCCAAAAGTCCTAATCCCTCTAATAACTAATCACATTTAAAGTATAACTCACAAAAGTTTTAGACTCCTAATCTTATTTGAATGCCCGAAGAATGAACTGCTAAAGGCTTAAGATGGAATGAAAACTTTAGAGAACTATTTCCAGCGCCGTCTACTTTCTCGTGATAAGAAAGATATGAAAGCTATTACGTCATTCCACTGAAAGACTGCCACCATTTTAGTTTTCACTTTGCGAGGGGCGCATAGATTACACAGGTATTTCTGAATGTATGGAAACACTTAAAGAAAAATTTAAATGCATATCCATTTTAGTCGCAAAGAAACTTATTCAGTTAGTATACTATTCTACAAGCTTTATTTTATACTTTGACTGTTTTCTGACGTTCAAGTGAAATATCTCGATTGACTGAATAAAATGAATAAAAACGTAAGATACGAATTTGTGAAAAATAAAATAATATAGTTATGTGTTTTAAAAAGTTTACATTAAATTAATCAATAAGTATACTGATTGGTAAAAAGATCTGTTCATGAGTGAAGTCAAGAGTGATGAAGTGAAGACATCGATGCCAGGGGCGGGTCAGTGGTAAGCGGACTAAGCGGCCGCGTGGGGTCCCGAGGTACCAAGGGGCCCCGAAATATTGGAATGTTTTTAAAGAATTGTCTCAATGTTTTGATAATTTCTGTGATTGGGTGCAGTTCATCGGTACTTAAGTCTTAGTTTCTGATCAATAAAAAAATGCACCGAATTTAATCATTTTTCCTGACGTTGTGTGAATGTTAGTTCAGCAATAACCGAGAAGAAGTGACTCACTAGTCACTAGTAAAAATGCACCGAATTTAATAATTTTTGTTGAAGTTGAACGTTTGAAGATGAATTTGATCATTTTTTAATAATTCTTAGAGAAAAAAGGACGCTATTAAAACTACACCAGACATCTATCGAGCCGCCAAAGAAATGTCTTGCACATTCCCAAATGTAGAAATTTATTGATTTTTTTAACAATCCCCTTATCTAATGCATCAAGTGAAGATCGTTTTTTGTTTTCAAGCGTGTAAAAAATTATTTGAGAAGTACCATGGGAGAAGAAAGATTAAATACTATGGCCATTTTGTATATAGAGCAAGAAATTTTAAACCGAATTGACATTGCCAAAATAATTGACGAATTCGCAAGAAATAAAGCAAGACGAAAATTTATTTAAAAAATATGTTTATTTTATTTTATTTCTATTACCTTTGTTATATTTTATGTTAATAAACTAATGAGAGTTTCTATGTATAAAACTTTTTTTTTCTAACTTGAATTTGGGAGCCCCGACATTTTTACCGCTCAGGACCTCCACTTAACTTGATCCGCCATTGATCGAAGCCTTTCTTTTGAAATGAATGCTTCAATGAGTTTCAAAATTAAAATTAGATAATATTATGTAGTATAAAGTATATTGTTTAAAGCAGTGTCCCTACAAACAAAAGCTACCGGACGCCAATGATAATTTTATCTTACTTATTATTAAAGTTTATTGTATATAGTTCGAAATATGAATGATAAAGCAAACATAATTAATAATTCAAGTTGTTATGTGACAAAAACATTCATTTCATACAAAATGAAACATTTTCAATCTGCTCATTCATAAGTAAACTGAAATTTAATTAGTCATTTATTCAGGTAAATTAGCTTTCTTCGCTTCATATGAAATTATTCCAACATCAAACAAAATGTTCTCATACTTCAACGAAATAGAACTAAACTTTGATATTGCTTTGTGATATGAATAAAACTTTTATGCATATGCAGTCAAAATTACGTAACGTATGAGGAGTATCCCGAGGGGCTCTTTTCGATATCCATTTCATTGGAGGATACATTATGAGTGTGAAATTTCTTGCGAGAAATAGTGCAATCTTTTGAAATACACTCCTGGGAGGGAAAGTCTTGGAAACATTGAGCCATAATGCATATTTGACTCAATTTTATATGTTTAGATTTTTAACGGCCTTAGCGTACTATAAAGTTTTTTATGACTCACTAAAAAGGTAGTGAGTCCAATTAGTAGTTTTATGGTTATGTGTAAACATCGCATATATGTATGTATTCAGGGCTGGATTTACAATATGGCTAAATGGGTTCTAGCCCAGAGCCTCCAAATTGGTAGCTCCCCATAAAAAAGGAAAATAAAATTGGAAAACATGTATGAAAAAACTACGAGGCAGATGAATCAGTTACCACAGTAAGAATGAATTTGCAGGGTTAAAAAGCTTGAACAAAAGTATATAGGTACAAATAATAAATTTTACTAAGTATTGGATGTTTATTATACACAAATTAATATCTAAATTTATAGTCCAGATCAAGTTACATCGGTTCTGTGAACATATGAAAATTGTGTTCAAATTTAATATGTTCGGATACAAATGCCCATGTATTTTTGTTTTCCAACACAGATAGAAAACAGGGTTAATATAAAGTTGTTCATGATACTGACTAGAATGAAGAAGCCAACATTACGTTATCCACAAAACGATCAATTCTGCATGGAACAGCTAAAAAAATGTTGTTGAAAAACAAACAATATAATACAGCAAAAAAGCAAGAAGACTATTACAAATATTTAACGTTTTTTAAATGCGTTTTAATAAGTTGTTTTTTGGAGCCCCCAATATGAATTACTCCAGGGACATTCCTAGTGTAAATCCTGCCCTATGTATATTATGATGTTGTCAAGTTATTTTACAGTATATTACGGTTTCTTAGGATAGCTGATAGATAACCTCGTGTGACGTATATAACATAACACAAAATATAACTAAAGTCGCGTGGATAAACTCGTTTATCTACATTTATTATCGAGCATACGAATGATGCAGGTCATTCAGGTTTTGGTACCTGTTTTCACCCCGTGGAAAAATTGTTATATACCCTCCTCAATCTTTCAACGGTTTTCCAACTCAGGATGTGTTTCCGTTCAGTTTTTCGTCATAGCTGTATGAGATTAATATAGTATGATTTTTAGGTAGAAGGAGCAGATGATGTGATCTACAATATTTATAAATGCAGAATGAACACATTAGTGGAACGGATGAGTTTGCTTTTTACCACACAGTTCCTGAAAACTTTTAATCAAACTGCCCGCACCGCATTTTCCGTCCTACGTTCAGTCTTGTGGTAGCTTTTTGATTTTTATTATTACCACGTTTTTATAAGCTCGTATTATTGTTTGTCCAGTACAATTTTTTTCTTGTTTGTCCAAGATTTGTATTGGACGATTGAAGATTGTTAACTAACTTCCCGACTAGCTAGACATTAGAAACTTTTAGAATATATCAGAACATGACGACAATGCATTCTTTTAATACTTTTAGCCATTTGAATTCATTTTCAGTTAATTCTGTTTTGTATCGAAAGTTATTATCGTTGGTTGCTTAGGGGGTCCTAGCAACTAAATTATTAATATATACGTGCGTTACTATAGAAATCAATTGACATTTCAGTATTCTATATTTATTCAGTATTTCTATCAAGTACAAAAAAGTATTTATTAATACAAGAAAATTCTCAAGTTTATATGATTCAAGAGAAAATTTAATAACGTGGTATATAAAAAGTTCTTTTTATCTTGTAATTCTTACTATTCCTAACGCGGGATAATTTCCACCGATTTTGACACCATATATAAAATCTGCGATAAAGAAAAAGCAGCATGATGCATTATTTCCAGAAAAATCGAATAGTGCTGGCTTAACTTATGTCCGTAAAATATTATATTAAATAACAATAATAATAAAAATCGCGGTGTCTCAAGGTACCGAAATGGACAAATGAAAATTATTGTATAATAACACAAACGATATAATGATATAAAATAGTATATATATTTAAAGTTAGGTGAATGCACATGTACATTAATTTTATTCAACAAATACTAAAAAAAGTGACACAAGTCACAATTTTACAAATTTTCTTTTTTTGGCTCAAACAACGAGAAACGAGTGTCCAACCATCCGCAAAAACGTCACTAGCCTAAGTTGTATATTAGCGAGTTGAGTTTTATATTAATTGTCATGTTTAGTACCCATTGGTTGAGCGTGACTGCTGTCTATCACAAAAACCGTCACAATTCAGAATGAAAATTCATTCAAGAGAAACGAGCAGTCAATTTAGAATTTTAATTGATGAGAGTTTTTTTTATTATTCAAATACACAACTCTCATCATTAGAATTTAAGTTCATTTTTCATGAGGTACCATCTGTTGAAAATGTTAATTACATTTGGTTTCTGTCTTATTTTTATTCCATAAATCATTTATATTTTCAACTTAAAATATTATTTTTTTCTACCTGTTCTAACCAATCTTTGAATATGGTAAAAAAATTGAGGAAGAACAAGGACAATAATTCAAATATTTTCACGTACTTCATTCAAAGAATTTTGAAAATTTAATAGAAGGAGTATTACATTATACGTTATGACATTTGAAATTATTTCGCAAACACACGAAGCATTCCGATTTTCTACGCACGCAATGGGTGCTATTTTTTATTACAACGTTTTTATTAGTTTATCCAGTACAAATCTTGCAATCGATTTTTAGTTAACTTCCCGACAAGCTAGACATTTGAAACTTTTAGAATATATCAGAACACGATGGCAATGCATTATTTTTATACTTTTGTATGAAAAGTTATTTCGGAAGAAATCCGTAATCCAATCCAATATTATTGGTTGCTAAGGGGGTGGTCCTAGCAACAAAATTATTAATATATACGTGCGTTACTATGGAAATCAAAATGACATTTCAGTATTCTATATTTGTTAGTCACGGATACCGAAGAACATCCTCGAAGGAAATCCAGGGGGGAAAAGGCCAGTGGGAAAGCCACGCACACGATGAGGTGATAGCATTACAATATATGCCAACCAGCTGCTTAAAATCAGGAACTGGAAAAGACGTGTGGATGACCGTTCCGGCTGGAGGACGGCGGTGGAGGAGGCCAGGGCTCGACTTGAGCTGTAGCGCCATCGAAGAAGACGAATATTTGTTTGTTTGTATATTTGTTGCAAAATAGCAAAAAAATGATTTGTTGACAATTGCCTTATTTGTCCTAAATTATTAATGCATAGAATTGTCAAGTTTATATGATTGAACAGAAAATAAAAACGTGGTATATAAAAAGTTCTTTTTATTTTGTAATTATTTTATGTTCAATGTGATTACTTACATGAGTTATGTTATAAATAGATTTACAAATATTTTACAGAATTTTTCAATGAAATTATACTAAATTATACCAACATGCTGTTTGTTGACGGATTGTCTATTTATATGCCCTGAAAATTGGCTAATAAAAATGTTATAGTAGTAGTGTGAAGTTCTCTGTACACGAAACTACAATGCGAATAAACTTAATTAGTGGACTTTTTATTTGCTTCAATTTCATTCATTTAGGCTCCATATAATATCTATAGAGGTCAATGGCGAATATCACTCTCTCGAGTCACTCACTCGTGTACTTGAACTATAATAATGCAGAGTGTCGCACTCCTTAAAATTAGATAATATACCTTTAGAACAACCGTTCCAATTCTCAATGACTTTATATTTGATTGTATTTAATAGTAATGACAGTAATAATTCATTTCGTGTACGTTACGATAGTTCTTGTATGTATGTAATTGTTGATTTTGGTTGCTATGGTTTTCGACTCTTATATTTTCTGCCTGTCGCCGGTGTCGCCGGTGTCGCCATCTCTGCCATCACGTATTAATCCAAAAAAACCGAATAATAAAGTTTGAATTTATATTATATTTTAAATAGTTAGGTTATGTTAGGGAGAGCAAAATAGTGCGATATTATAGGCTCTCTATCAGTGGCGAAGGGTGGAGGTAGGCTGTTAAGATTCGATATAAATAGTTCACACTAACTTTGTCAGTTATTCGTATTTGTTTTTATTGAACTAAGACTTCAATTTACAGACGGTGTTGGTTAGTTTTTAAAAATCAATTAAATCTTGCCTAAATCAAATCATAATAATTTTGGTTAATCACGGGTGATTTGACAAAATAGTGCACACCTTTTCATACATACTTATTTGTTTTCTTCGTTGAATAAAGAATACATACATATTATTACACACTCTGACACGTCGCTGAGTATTTTCGTCGTTTTTTGTGAGTCGTCGTTTTTTTTTTTTAATTCTTTTAGCCTTGCCAAACCACACCATATTGGATGAAAAATATTATTCTATCTACAAAATATCCATTATTATGTATGATTTAATAGAATAATTTCAAGTTTGGCATGGTTTTCACAGAGTTTAATTGAATTTTTAAAAACTAACCAACACCATCTGTAAATTGTAGACTGAGTTCAATGAAAACAAAAACGTATGGGTGACAAAGTTTATTGTGGACTATTTATGTCAGATCTGAACAGCCCACCTCCACTCTTCGCCACTGATAGAGAGCCTATAATATCGCACTATTTTGCTCTCCCTAACATAACCTAACTATTTAAAATATAATATAAATTCAAACTTTATTATTCGGTTTTTTGGATTAATACGTGATAGCAGAGATGGCGACACCGGCGACAGGCAAAAAATATAAGAGTCGAAAACCATAGCAACCATAGCAACAATTACATACATACAAGACCGACACGAAATGAATTACTACTGTCATTACTATTAAATACAATCAAATATAAAGTCATTGTGAATTGGAACGATTGTTCTAAAGGTATATTATCTAATTTTAAGGAGTGCGACACTCTGCATTATTATAATTAAAGTACACGAGTGAGTGACTCTCCCTTAAGGCCGGTTCGGATTAGTCGAGTAATTTAGTCGAGTGGCGAGAAATTTAGTAACTAAACGTGTACGAACAGACAAATTTAATCGAGTAATTTAGTAAAATTATTTAGTCGAGTCAATCCATTTTGTTTTATTTTTTCGCTAAAGTAGCGACCCTCACCACCTCACTTAATACTAAACAAGCCACGAGACAAGTCTGACAATTAGTTGTCGTAGTCTTCCAATTCTTCTTATATAGCCATTATAAATGAAGTTATTAACTTATTTATTTTTGAATAAACATAATTTAAAAACACTTTGAATTAAGTTAATCTCGCAGGTTCGAACCCTGCTGGGTGTCGTATTTTTATAAAAATAAAAGATTTTTTTCTATTGATTACATATTTCTCAGAAGTGTTTTTAAATTATGTATGTTCAATAAAAAAATGTTAAATTCATAAATCTTGTGAATTATTAGTTGACTAAAAAAATAGTTAATTATTTATTTTTGCTCTGTTACGTTGCTCTGTGTTCGGACACTTTTCAGTTAGGTACTGAATCATTTAGTGGTAACTAAATCGCTCACCACTCGACTAAACTACTCGACTAATCCGAACCGGCCTTTATCCTGCTATTCTATGATTCTACGCGCTGCATGGTTAACCCGGTAAAAGGCACATGACATGGCGCCAGACCAAGGAAAATGTATGCTATATGCAAATCGGGACTAAGTCAATCAACAATTGAGATTTCGCACAATGTAAAGAAAATATTTACCGTCGTAAAACCAATTATTATTATATTTCATTGTACATGAAGACGTGAACTCTGAGATGTTTCTAATACTTTGTATTTTTGCGACTTTTGTGAATTATTGTAGGTGGCGACATAAGTTTGGCACTTGTTTGGCACTTGTTGTAAGTCATATTATAATACGTCTGATTTTATTATCAATTGGTTTTGACGTTTCTAAAAAAAAAACATTGCCAACACGACGGATGTAAATTTTTGAAATTGTTATATAATTTAAACGGAGCCATCTTGATGAACTATCTTTAATACGCCAAGATAATACTCTTATGTAACACGTTCAATATTAAAATGAAATTTAATACTGAATGTAATAAAATAAGATAAATTATTATTTTGCGCGGACTCTAATGATTTCACGCGGGCAAAAATGACATTTGGGTCATTGAATTATGTTGTCTCAATTTGACTTGAACAGCTGTTTCCTCGTTCAAATTTATTGGATTCAAATAGATTTTACGAATATGATAACATAATTCATTTTTTATTATACTTTTGTAAAGATTTAAACTAATAAATAATGATTTTCTTTCATTTACTTACTGTAATATTTATGATTCGTTGTCTGATAACGGTATCACATAGTAATTTTTTTGTTGATTATGCAACGAAGGAATTCAAAATTTGTTACAAAAGTAAATTATATATTTTTTCATAGATCATAATATATTAGCATTTGATTTCAAAATAGTGATTACCCAAAATATTTGATTTAGAGGCGTCTTTTTAGTTATTGTACACATAGGTGATTTTACATAATTAGAGAAGAAATAATTTTTAGTTGTTATTGTTTTGAAATCAGACACCGATATGATTATTTATCATATTATAACAACATGTAATTTATAACTACATAATGTAACTATTCTAAAGCTTCAAAAATGAAATATAATTATCTCGCCTTTTTTGGTCAGTTCATTTGTAATTAATTGTAACATTACTACTTATATATTATTAAATGAATCAGAAACTTTAATTTCTCCCAGTAAGCTGTAAATTTTACTAAACAATTAATTGTATATTGTTTATAAACTAATACTCACTGTTATATTTTTTCTATATATTGGATTGTCCAGGAAATGGTAAAACTGCATTTCCAGTATCATAGCTGGAAATATTGACACTTTCACTGTTTATAAAAAAATCCATCCAAAATTAATGTTCAGAGCTTTTCTTATATCATTTTTCCAAAGTTTTCCTCTCCTATATGATACAGGTATGTTGGTATTACTACTCTGGTGTTCGATGTGTGGGTTATGGTGTTGAGGATGATGATGAAGAAGTCGAAGATGTATGCAGGAGCGAGTTTTATTTTTTGCAGCGTAACGATCGGCACAATAGTATAAATACGATGACAGTACATATTATCTACTGAGATAGTTACGAGCTAGGTACTTAGATTCGAGTGATATTTTGATAAATCATTATTCGTTATTTATATAGTCATAATATAATATGATACTATGGCAAAGGATTATTCGACTAATTTTTCCATTGCGATACAGTAGTTCATATCGCCAATCAATATGCTGATCCAGCTAAACAGTAAACTTGTTTACCGTTATATGAGAAATTATTATTGCGGTCGAATAATTTGATACAATAAAACATAGATATTTCGCACCGTGAGTGTAAAACCAAGGCATCTGCAAAAGACATATTTTGGATATATTAGGGTTTGAAGTCTTTGTTTTGTTAGGAGAAATAGAGTTTCTAAAAAAAAAAACCATAATATTTGGTTTATATCTACATTATATTGCATGTTCTTTTAGTTACTTCACTTCTACATTATCAGGCTTACGACTTTTGCAGTTGTTTTGCATTTGATTTCGAAATTGAAAAATTTGCAGATGCGTTGGTTTTACACTCACGGTGCGATTTGATCATTAATATACTTACAGCTACAGATATAATATATACTTAAATTGAGGACCCTAATACAGCTGGATCCCAATGCTTTGTAAAAACACTCATGCGATTAGGTAGCTATGCCACCTACCTTGGTATATCAAAATGAACTTAGTACATATATTGTCAAATTAAGGCCCACCGATATAATTTCATCAAAATTTCGTAGAAAATTCTTTTTCTGTATATTTAAAAAAAATGGCGGTCGATGTAGTTTAGCTCTATGCGGAAGAAATAAAAGTTGTATTTTATAAAGGATACCGTGAAAATGGCGCTGATAAATAAATCTGATAAAATACAAGGTAATTATGTTTGATTAGTGATTTAATTATGAATAATGCGAAATTATTCTGTGTGATTTTTATAAAATAAATAACAACACCGTAAATCAATTGAGGTCTAAAGACTTCTAAGATTTAACCCTTCTACGGCTTATATCAATGAAAAATATATTTATTAGAAAAGTGATAAAATAAAATTGGAAAACCGTAAAAAATAGAGTTACATATTTTCGGAAATCGTCTTGTCTGCAATGGGAAACAAGTTACTGGTCTAACCATTAAGCTACCAATCCAAGTGTTTTTTTTTTGCAAATAATTCCTAATACCGTAACCAAGGATTTTTTTAAAGTTCTATTCACATATGGCTATCATCTGTGTAGGTGCTTTACTTAAATGAAGGTAATATGTATATGTATATTACCATTACTAAATTCATTTCATAAATACGATATTGAAAAAAATCGTCTAATTTTAGTTGTAACGTTCTCGTAATTGTTAGTATTTTACAACGCTTTTATTAGCTCGTATTCTTATTTGTCCGGTGGTTGTTTATCCAGTACAAATCTTGCAATCGATATTTAACTAACTGTCCGACTAGCTAGACATTTGAAACTTTTAGAATATATTATCAGAACACGATGCCAATGCGTTCTTTTAACACTATTAGTCATCTTTAAATAGAATTGAATTCATTTTCAGTTAATTCTGGTTTGTATGAAAAGTTATTTCGGAAGAAATCCGTAATTTAATCCACTATTATTGGTTGCTAAGGGGGTGGTCCTAGCAATTAAATTATTAATATATACGTGCGTTACTATGGAAATCAAAATGACATTTCAGTTTTCTATATTTGTTTGTTTGTTTGTTGCAAAATAGCAAAAAAATGATTTGCTGACAATTGCCTTATTTGTCCTAAATTATTAATACATAGAATTTATTGTCAAGTTTATATGATTCAACAGAAAATTTAAAAACGTGGTATATAAAAAGTTCTTTTTATCTTGTAATTATTTATATTTTATATTCAAGACTACATTCTTACATCTTGTGTATTTGTACATTGTATACAAAAGATTGCAGATTTTATCGCAAATACATCCATATTAGAATTCGTTAATAATTATATTTTTTGTAGGCAAGATTCTTAGGCTTTTTTATATTATGTATGCTACATTCTTGAATCTCATAAAAGTTAAATAATAAATAGTATAAGTAATTAAATTAAATTTAATAATTAGGGGTCTAGGGATGCAAGGGGTACAGGTGACATTCGATAAAAAATTAATAAGCGAGGAACCATACTAGCAATTATAAAGTTTAATAATCCAACTGACGTGACTCGTAATAATTTTGATAAAAACTGTGGAAAACTTAGCAGGGCAGATATTATCATGGTGTTGCATGGTGTTACTGATTTTTGGTTGCTATAATAATATTAATTTAATTTAATACTTTGTAGAATAGTATTGTTAAATGTTTTTAAATTGCGCGCCCACCTATCCATTTTTTTTATAAATATTCTCTGTTTACTTGATTCTATTTTTTTTTTAATATTACTGCGCATTTATTCGTCGATTATATAATATGTGGCACAGTGGACAAAAAATGTAATGTCACAATATATTAACTGAAAAATAAATAAATAAACTTGTCACCCAGTGTGCACGTTGTTGATAGTTGTTATTTCTATAAACTTTGTTACATGCATAGAAATGTTTTATGTAAGAGTAAGTCTACAAGAGTTAAATGCGATGTTTCAAGTGATGAAATAAGTTTGACAATGAGTGGGTGGCTATTCTACTTAATCAAATATACCTATTTAAATATTTCCGAATATTTTATCGCATACAACACAACAAAAACAAATAAAATTTATCAGTACAAAGAGTAAGATAAAAATATCTCGATTTATATACCTAGTATTTTATTACAATGAAACTATGCCGATTTAGATGGGTATTGAATTATATCTAAAGAGGATATTGGAAGTTGACTGTTATCCAAATAAAAAAGTCGCATTCAATCGGAGGTATGATTTGAATTACCCCATCTGCACCCGTCAACTATTATGCAGCTGAGATTTGTGTACTACCACCTTCCATGTCGCTATAAATGTGTCTAAATAATATAAAGATTTTGTGCTTTACTTCCTTGTCCTCAAGAGTGACCTACCATTATGTCTTAAGCGTAGGGTGTTCAACCAATGTGTGCTACCCGTGCTCACGTATGGCTGCGAGACGTGGACCCTCAGCACGAGAGATGTCCAAAGGCTAAGAGTCACACAGCGAGGCATGGAGAGCTGCATGTTGGGCATCACGCGAAAGGACCGTAAGAGAAACGAATGGGATAGGAAGCAGACAAGACTACGTGATGTAATAGACGTTGCCAAACAGCTGAAATGGAAATGGGCGGGGCACATTGCTCGCCGAAAGGACGGCCGCTGGACAAATGCCGTCATCCAATCGTACCCAAGGGGTACGAAACGGCCACAGGGTCCCCCTAAAAGCCGCTGGATTGACGAACTGGTAAAGTTAGGAAATACGTGGCAGCGAACGACACAGGACCGAGAGAGTTGGAGAAAGCTTGGGGAGGCCTTCATCCAGCAGTGGATCGACCCCGGCTGATGATGATGACTTCCTTGTCCCGTGACGAAACTACATTTTCGTGGTTAAAGAAAGAATTGAGAAATTAAAAAAAATATATTGATTTGCTCTTCCGTTATTTGCCTTTAAAATTAAATAAATAAATAATATTTTCACGATTGATTCTCACAGGAATCGTTGATCGCCGTATAACTCACATCCATCGCAATCTGTGTGAAAGCGTCACCAAATAAGTAACTGGATCAAGTGTTGATATTTTCTAACAAATACACACCAACGCATCTATTCTATACACAAAGCTGCTATCGAAGGCTATCGATAGTAGTTTATCATATTTATGTACGGAGGTATTATAATTGTTACAATAAGTTAGCCATCTAAACTGTCAAAACTGTTTATCTCGCTCTAAAAGTTAACACAGCCAAGAGAGGTGCAGTTAAAACATAGCACTTTTAGACAGTTCAGACGGTTAACTTGATGTAACAATTAATTTTCTCAATACATAAATGCGACAAACTACCCTTCATAGCCACCGATAGCAGCCTTGTATAAATGCGCTGGTGTGTATTTGTTAGAAAATAGAGTCATGACTAGCATCTACATAGATGCGCATTGATATTCAAATCAAATCAAATTTATTTATTTTACATATAATGAACACAACAAATTATAAATTCAAAGCGTTCACGACATGACATAAAATAAGTGTTAATAATTTTTAAAAATCAAGAATACAGAGAATAAGTAATAAAATAAGAAAATAAATAAAATAAGTAACAAAATAAAAGTAGATGGAAGCACACAGAGTGAACTTTGATAGACCCTATCTTAAAACATATAAAAAACATCCACCTAAATTCACCCTCACGTAAGTGGAATATATCAATATCCAAAGCGATTTCATTAAAAATGGTTACTGCCCTCCCAAATGGCATTACTAATGGCAGGTTAGTTCTGCACCGTGGGAGAACAAACAACGGATGCCCTCGATTCCTAAGGTAATTATCAGAGACACAAAAGCCAACACCACCAAGAATGGCAGAGTTCACATTTACGCCGTGTATAAGTTTGAAAAAATATGTAGCTAAATAAAGATCCCTTCTAAATTTTAAGCTACAGTATGTAAGCATCCCTAAGAGAAAATCAGTCGGATAGAGCCACGGATAATATCCATACAGCCGAAAGTAAAGGAGTCTTAAAAATTCTTTTGGACTCTCTCCACCATAAGGCCGTACTTCAACTGATGCGGGGCCCAAACGATAGACTCACTCTCAAGTCTGCTTCTCACTAAGGAGTTATAGAGAATTTTTAGTATTTTAGTATTATTGATTCCATAAATAATGATAAACAGCTCTTGTAGCTTTTTAAGTAAAAATATTATCAATTTGTTAACAAATAAATTGTTTTTATTCAAGACATAATACAGATAATTTAATAATAAATGCAAGATTAATTGAATAAATTTAATTTGAAATAGTCTTAAAAACATAGTGATTCTATAATAAAATCATTGAAAACACCTGGACCACACGGAAGTCATAATATCTTGGCACGAGCTTTATCAAGTAAACTACCAAGTGCTAATCATATAATAGGCATCATGTAACAAATACGCATCTAATAAGTAAGCCAATTAACAATTATTTTAAGTATGTATATTTTTATGAGAGTATTCCAAATTATGTATATTCAAACAATTATTAAATCATAGCTATACTTAACGATATTATAATAAGCGGTAAGATACAATTTAATTAGTGTGGTGTTTTAATACGTTCACAAATTACATTATTGCAAATCTCTGAAGTAGATATAGATATAACTAGTCTATGGGACATTACACTTAGCTTAATAAAATTGCTTTCCAGCAAAATCGCTACACGGATTCCCTCTTTGATCAGGCTGGGAACATGCCGGAATATTTTATTTTCAAATCAGTTTAATGCTATTTTGTAAGAGGTGTGCATAATGGCGAATGAACGGGGTGAGCTATTTTGTGTTATAATGGATTTGAAGTATTTTCGTTGCGAGCCCGATTAACTCTTGTATACTTCGACTACTACCTCGATTTGTGTATATTTCTGAGATAAATTTAATACAATGTACATGTATAATTTTCGTACAATTCTTCAAAACAACGTTCAGTATAGTAGCGTTTAAATTAAAATTATTAATGTTGGTTGTTATATATTATGGCATATATCATCATCATCATCAGCCGGGGTCAATCCACTGCTAGATGAAGGCCTCCCCAAGCTTTCTCCAACTCTCTCGGTCCTGTGTCGTTCGCTGCCACGTATTTCCGCCGAACTTTACCAGTTCATCAACCCAGCGGCTTTTAGGGCGACCCTGTGGCCGTTTCGTACCCCTTGGGTACCATTGGATGACGGCATTTGTCCAGCGGCCGTCCTTTCGGCGAGCAATGTGCCCCACCCATCTCCATTTCAGCTGTTTGGCAACGTCTATTACATCGCGTACTCTTGTCTGCTTCCTAACCCATTCGTTTCTCTTGCGGTCCTTTCGCGTGATGCCCAACATGCACCTCTCCATGCCTCGCTGTGTGACTCTTAGCCTTTGGACATCTCTCGTGTTGAGGGTCCACGTCTCGCAGCCGTATGTGAGCACGGGTAGCACACATTGGTTGAACACCCTACGCTTAAGACATAATGGTAGGTCACTCTTGAAGACACTATTCAGCCGTCCGAAAGCACTCCATCCCAGCTTTGTTCTTCGAGCAATTTCATCGTGCATGCTTCCGTCTATGGACACCTGCTGTCCGAGATAGACGTAGCTGCTGACTTGCTCGAGTTGGGTGCCAGAAATACAGATAATCGCAGGGTCCGAAAAACAGTTACTCATCACTTTTGTCTTTGAGACATTTATCTTTAGACCGACCGTTTGACTGACATCCGCGAGTTCTTGCATTCTACCTTGGAGGTCTTTCGGGTCCTGTGAGAGTACAACAATATCATCTGCAAAGCGCAGGTGACTGAGGTGCTCTCCATTAATTGGAACACCCTTTTCCTCCCAATCAAGTCTCCTAAATAAGTCCTCAAGAGTAGCGGTGAATAGTTTAGGTGAAATGGTATCACCTTGCCGGACACCTTTGTTAATGGGGAATTTACACGACCGTTTGTGGAGTTTCACGCATGCTGTGGCATCACTGTATATACTGTTCAATATGTTTATGTAGCGTCTGGAAATTCCTTGGTTGCTAAGGGCGTCTATAATTGAGAATTTTTTGATGGAATCAAACGCCTTTTCATAGTCTATGGCATATATACTTTCACATATTCACGTTCAATCAGCATATTCTTAACATCAGTACTAGATCTAGCAAAATGCTTGGTTTTGTTATGAGGGTTTCAAAATCATTCGAAAACGTCCGAGTGCTACGTAAATTATATTTATCATTTGTGTTGAGTATTCTTGAATATGCTAGAATTATTTGGAGTCCTCACACATAATTAAGTTGGACCGACGAGTCCACAATAGATTTCTTAGATTTCTCTACTTAAGAACATACGGGTTCTTTCCTTATGACAATGATAATAAAATGAATTTCCCGACTCGTTTTCTTCTGGGTATGCTATCAATGCAATCCCTGTCCACCCGAAGAGTGATTGCTCTTTTAAAGCATTTCTGTTTACTTCTTCGTGGGTTCATTTACAATCCGTATATACTGGCAAATATTAATATTCATGTTCCCACCAATATCACTCGTAACTCTATGGTCTTCAAAATACCTCATCACAGGACAGATGTTATGTTTCATGATGCTGTGTATCGTGCGATTAACTTATTTGATGGCACCATAAAGGTTGATTTATTTTTTATTAACTATATAATGTTTGTGGACGTATTAAATAGGTTAAATTTATAATTGTATATATTATCATGTTTCTTTAATATTTACATAAACACATGCTGTCTTTTCTACTTTCTTGTTATATTAGTTGTTATTTGTAATTCAGATATTTTTACAATTTTGTATTTATTATGTTGGCGCATTGGCCAATCGCTGTAATGCCGTAATACTCTTATTCTAAATAAATAAATAAAATAAATAAATATCTGTTTTACATAATGATTATAGTAATAATGGTTATCTTTGCATTGAATATTGATCATATACAAGGTAACGTTTTTATAAAATGTCCCATATGTCCTCATAAAATGAATATCAATAAAAGTTGGTTACGAAATAAATGCCTTAAAGCTTTAGATATAAAAAAGGTAATACTAATTTTGAAAATAAATTAATAAAGTGATTATATGAAGTATGATTGCACTCATGATGTAGTTGGTAGAGTCTGAAGTAATAGATTCCAGGTTTTAATCTTGTATCTGTAAAAATTACATGAAATTTTTCAATACGTTTTTTGATCCTGAGTATGGATTAAGATTAAATGAAATGTACGCGTGGCTTAAGCGCTAGCCTATCGTGTCAAGGGTCCCAGGTTCGAATCCTGGGTCTGGCAAGTATACATATTGTTTTTAAATTTGTGTATGGGTCAGAGTATGGACCTAATAGGTTGACCAAGTGGCTGACATCCATTTCTTGTGAAAATAAAAATCTGTTAATACAAACTTCCACTCTGTGGAGGCCCATATGATCCTATTAGGATCAAATATGGTCGAAAAAAAAGATGAGCATTATGAGAACACCCACGGTGGCCGCACGGCTTAAGCGTTGGACTATCACGCCGTGGGTCTCAGGCTCGAATGCTGGGTCTGGCAAGTACACATATTGTTTTCAATTTGTGTATGGGTCAGAGTATGGACCTAATAGGTTGAGCAAGTGGCTGACATCCATTCTCGTAAAAAACAAAATCTGTTAATACAAACCTCCACTCTCTGGAGGCCCATATGATGCTATTAGAATCGGACATGGTCGAAAGAAAATGAGCATTATAACTAGGGATTGCAATACCGCTATTTCAAAACCGGTATTCAATTATTTATCAATACCAAAATACCGGTTTCAACAATCGAAAATCCCGGCATTTTCGGAATTCAAACACATTTATATTTTTTGAAAACGAATTAAATATTATTTTTTCATTACTTACAACTATTGTATATTCAATTTAGTGTATAAGATTAATGCTGCTAAAACGAAAATATTGACTGAAATCAACAAAAGTTACATAATAATAAAACAAAATTCCTCAAATATACTTATATAATTGTCGCAATGAATTAATATATTTCGAAAAAGATAACATTCGTGGGAAATATTTCCTATTATTCTATAACTGTTGATGCAACGTTGGAGATTTTCCTGTACCTGGATTTATGATAGGTATTAGTAAAAATTATCAGTTCTAAAATATTATGATCTATAAATACATACTTATAAAAGTCAACATAATAAATGTAGGTAACTTCTTTACGTTGCTATAAAATAACGTTTTTTATAGATTATAAAAGCTATATTTATTGATAGGTACTTTTTTTTTTTTACTAAAATATGTTTTGACGGATACCGGTATTGATATATTCATTCGGTATTGCAATCCCTAGTAATGGCAACCATACCTCATAAACAATATATTATTATGGATTTTTTTATTCAATACTAAATATACAATAAAAATTTTATTATAGAAAAAATATAATTTTGAAAAACTCCAGAAAAATATTTATTAGAAAACAATATACTTAGAAAAAAGGTTGGAGCGAGTGTAATAATAAACTTCCAGCGCCGGACGTTGCTTAAAATGTAGTTAGTGATATCATAATCGATTATAAATTCGATCGCCCTCTATATTAGCGATATAGCTTCTATGAAAGCGGAATTTGAAGTACCTCAGATAAAAAAATAAAGTTCACATAAATCATCGAAGGGTCGATAGTTTACTAGTTAACTGCTTACTTATATTTAAGTAAAATATGTGAACATTATATAATTTAGAAAAACACTAACTGAGAGAGTATATCACAGCCAATAGAAAAAACTTTTCTGAAAAAAGTAAGCCAACCGGTCGGGAATCAAACCCGGCATCTCCAACGGGTAAACGCCCCAAACTCCTCGCATTCAGCCATTATGCTACGGAAGACATACTAATGACGACAAATTTAAGCTATTTGCTATTAAATACCTACCACTCAGCGCTCTTCGAAATCATGTTACTTCGGCAATCGATTTTGTTTATTAAATCAAAGTAGGTAGTTATTTTACTATTACAACGATTACTAACCGACGTCTAGGAATTTCTCCAATATTTTTTAAGCAACTTCTTGTACTTGCTAATAATTTTTAATTAACTATTTCTTTATATTCTACATAATATATACCTAACTAATTTTATGGTAATGGCATTTTACCAACAGTTACCAAAGTAATCGCAACATAAAATATATATAGATATGCTTCAATATATCGGAAGTAAAGTTTCACAATGTTGCAATTATATAATTAATACGTTATTTTGATGAGCGCTGAATCCAATATCTGTTTTAGAACGCCCTCGTTAATGGTGTAAATCTATAAATCTATGTAAACGAGCTTTCGACGATCGCTGAAGGCTGAAGCAACGAGCTTTACTACAGGATGCTTTAAATAAGCTTTCAGAATATACAATGTAAAAAGATTATGCCATGACCGTTATGAGAACGCAACTTTCCATCATAATTATTTGAACCGTATACACAAAGACAAAGGAATTTTAACTGCATATTTTATTAAACATTAAATAAACACGTATATTTCTAGAAGATTTTTGAGATGGGGCAGTCATAAATTGTGATACGTTACATTTTTCTTCTGATATATTATTATGTTCTTTGTCATATTATTGTGTAGTATAACCATTACTAAAATCACAATAATTAACTGAAACCAACTATTACAATATAACAATGTCCCTATTGCCCTAGCACTCCTAGCAGTGATGGGTAGATATCTGGGATCATACAAACAATGATGGAACATGTGTGGCTGTCATCGGATTCCCAGATATCAATTATAATATTATTATTAATTATTATAATATAATTATTTAGAATTAGTGTTAATTATTTCATTATAATTTCAAAATATTATTTTATAGTGTAAATATTGTGTATAAATACCGGGTCAGAATCGATTGGAGATCTCATTCGATAACAAGTTTCCGTCAAAGACACATCGCACCGAACTACCGTTATATTTATTATATTGCATCGATTGTTGTACCCTTGTAGTTATTTGAAACAGTAAATAAATTTTTGCCTCGTCTATCTTCATGAACAAGTATTAATGTATTTCATCTGCAATACCTATCCTCTGCTGAACCAAAGAATATCACATGTATAACAGAAAATTACATGTCATGTGATGAAGAACTTTTAAAACTGATCGCAATGGCTTAAAGTGCAATGACAAAGCTGGAAAAGATATGAAATGGCAGACATATCTCAATATTGACTACAGCCCATTTTGTACAAAGCTTGGTTGTTTCCATATATCTTTATGCAGCGGAAAACTAGAAGCAGCGAATTGAAAACAAGATGGATGTATTAGATATTATGTATTATTACAATAGAAAGCGTATGGCAGAATACTATGAATTTGCTATGCATTAGCTAAAAATTCATTCTAAAAGAGCTTATGATTAAAAACAGACTCTCAATAATAAGTCTTAGACAAACTATTCAGTTGATTGCATATGGCTAAGAGAAATTGTAATATTTGGAGAGACTGTTCATGGATAACTATAACAATAAAGATAGAAGATTCAGATATTAATAGTCTAAAGAGATATTTTCAGAGGACCTGTAGATGATTTTGGTGAGATAAGGTGATAAAAAATAGTCTCTATTCATTATTGAGGATTTCAGCTTTAATGTTTTATATGCTACCAAAATTTAAATACAAATTATTAATAGAAACCCCCGATTTAATACGTTTCATTTTAAGCAGTAATATATACCTCCAATGTACGTTGTCAGTCGGAACAATTAGAAATACTCAATATAGACGAGCTCTTTATGTATAAATAATTACAAGATAAAATTAACTTTTTATATACAACGTTTTAAAATTTTCTGTTGCATTATTCTGCTCAATATGCTCAAACTTGTACTTGACAAACAAACAGACACATATAGAATACTGAAATGTCATTCTGACATTTCATTTTGATTTCATAGTAACGCACGTATATATTAATAATTTAGTTGCTAAGACCACCCCCTTAGCAACCAATAATAGTCTTTTACTTTTTACGGATTTTTTTGAAATAACTTTCCACACAAAACAGAATTAACTGAAAATGAAATCAATTCTGCTTAAAGATGGCTAAAAATATTAAAAGAATGCATTGGCATCGTATTCTGATATATTCTAAAAGTTTCAAATGTCTAGCTATTCGGGAAGTTAGTTAAAAATCGATTGCAAGATTTGTACTGGACAAACAACCACCGGACAAACAAGAATACGAGCTAATGAAAACGTTGTAAACTACGACTGTCTGTCACCTAATTATATTGTCTGCCAATGGGCTTCGAGACATTTGGACCCTGGAAATCGTCAGCTTTGAAGACAATATCTGAAAACGGTCATTGCTTGACTGACAAAACGTGTGACAGTTCAACTGATTACCGAAGACATCGAATAAGCATAGAAATCCAAAAAGGTAATGCAGTCGCTGTTTTAGGTCATATTAAGGTATGATGTAATACGAGCTAATAAAAACGTTGTAAACAATGAAAACTAGTATTTATAAAGCACAGTTTAGTCTCTTCTGTAAAATATAATATCTCAATGGTAGTATGTTCAATATCAATATGATATAATATGTATCTTTTAATATAATTAAACTATACCATTTGGTTTGTTGTTTTGTTTAGCAGTGAAGCTACCAGTTTATTTATAAAATGACTATCATAATATAGCAGTCATTTATTCGGTCCATTGCGTGTTTTCATACTTATTATTTTAACGATGCGATTCTGCGCGCCGACTTTAAAATATTCTTTGGCATGGCCGACAAGTGTTGCTTATAAAATAAAATGTCGAATGATATCTTTTAAAACCCACTGGCAACATTGTTTTTTTATACGTTATTTTGAAACATCGTGTAATCCAGGATTAAGTGAGATATTTTTTCTTTTCGGATAGAAAAAAAAGTTTAGGAATGAATGATTTCTGGATCGAGGTTGAGGATATGTATTTATAATGTGAACATGTTTAAAAACGGTACACTAAATATTTATGGAAGGTTTAAAAAACAATCTGAGAAAACATATTAAATTGGAAAGTTGAAAAAACATTGAAAAATAGCCGCGTGGAAATTTGGAGGAAGTAATTTATAGTCATTAATTATAAAGTCATTAATTATCGAATCCCATATGAAGAAAATGTTTATAATTATCTTCACTATATTCTTGGATATATGTATATTAATTATAAGCATATATGATGAATCTGTTGTTTTATTATATTAGCTTTATTTGTCAATATATATATATATATATATATATATATATATATATATATATATATATATATATATATATATATATATATATATATTAAAATCGATGATCGGGGTCATTGGCAAATTATTAAATTAACGGCAAGTCATTTCTCATTGCATAATCATTTTTTGTGCTATGAGGTTTATTTACTAAGCCTGCACCAAATATATTGAAGAAATACTTTTTGTATAAGGATGTAGTCTAATGGAAAAACAGGACAACTACTTTTCATACAAAACTCTAAAAATAGAGGAAAGTATTTACATTTTTTTTTCAATATGATGTGATCCTTACATTCAAAGTGAAATTGCCTTCAGCGATTTTATAGGGAAACTATATATATATTATATACGGCTGTATCTAGAAGAAGATTCAACATCATTGATATGCACTGACATAAAGCGCGTTCCGTTAGTGTTACTTCAGTGTTTTAAATATATTATGAACAATCACGAAAAATACAAATAATGCACAGTAATATGTAAATAAATTAAGAAAAAATGTAGAGAAGGGTGACATCATTTATATTTATGATCAATGTTGCTAATGCAAATCATATTATATTTTCTATAACTACCATTATTTCAATCATAACGTTCTGGAATCCCCATATTACAAAAAGGTAAAAAAAACTTCTAATATAGAGTTCAATTTGTCTGATTATAAATCAATAGTTACCTACCTGGAAGGTACAAATTAATGTCTGATCCACGAAATAATGCTTTATTGCTATAATTAAATTCGGTTTAAACTGACAGTGAATTTAATGCAGGCATTTATCCCATATCACATGACTTCAGATATTGAATTGATAATATATTTATATGATTCCTTGTCCGTTCGTAATCTCCACTCATCACTATCCAATTCCCGACTATCGAGAGCTTTATGAAAAACATTAGATAATCGATACATCCTTACGTTAATTATTCTTTCTTAATAATGAGAGCTTTTATCACTATGTTATCGACCCAAGTATCCAACCTTGCAAAATAATGTAGAGTGTTAGTTTTAAATTTGCCGCCATTTTCCATTAGTTCATTTAAAATTTGACATACGTAGTCTAGAGTACATACTATCTATCTCTTTTTTTATGTAATACTATTTTATATTTCTTTGTTTCTAAATGTCATGTTGTGAGCGTCTTAAACTTATAATTTGTAATGTCCACAGTATGTTAAAAATAAATAAATTGAATTGAAAAAAAAAGTTATCGGAAATTAATCATGGAAAATTATACAGTAGATATCAGTAGCAGTAGGCTGTTAAGATCAGCCATAAAAAGTGCACATTAAACTAGTTATACCTATTTGTTTTTATTGAACTAACACTATGATTATTTACAGATGATATTGGTTAGTTTTTAAAAATCAATTAAACCCTGCCTAAATCAATCCATAATAGTTTTGGTATATTGGTATATTTTGGGCGGTACGATAAACTGTGCACATTTTTTCATTTTTTCATTTATACTTATTTGTTAAGAATACATATTATTACATTAATATATTGTTCATTTTTTTAAATTCATTAAGCCCTGCCTTAACTAAACTATAATAGATAAAAAATATTATTCTATCTATAAAAGATGTAAAATTATGCATGATTTAATTGCATAATTTTAGATATTTTATAGTTTTTGTAGGGTTTAATTGGATCTTAAAAACTAACCAACAGCATTTGTAAATTATATATAGTCTTATTTCAATGAAAATAAATACGAATGACTGACAAAGTTTAGTGTGCACCATTTATGGCGGATCTTAACAGCCTATCTCCACCCTTCGCCACTGGTAGATCAAACGGTACGTTAAAATAATAACAGTACAGAATAATGGTTTAAATACAACTGTGCATCAAAAATTACATGATATTTAGAATGAAATCAAGTGACATACATTTAACAAAACGGTTATGTTAATACGCAAAACTTCCGATTTTGAGGGTGGTTTGTGAGAAATGAATGCATCCTGAAAATGTGTCAGCGAGTCGTAGTTCTTTGAAAATGCAATTAGAATTGCGCTGGTGGTGTATGACAACCATTACCGTGACATGATTACATTTTTAGCACGAATTGGACGTAATGTACTTGTTTCTGCAGGATGTCAGTACTTCGCATAATGCAGGCGAAACACGTGAGTTTTTGCATATTATATAATATGTTTCTTAGTCGTGTTATTTCCCGTTTTAGCGACATTTACTGGCATATATAATTTTACATTGGTGTGATGAAACAAAAAATGCGCACAAGTTTTCTGTGTAGTGTTCTAAATTCAAAAAGATATTTACAGTAATAAAACTCAGTGACAGATTAAAAAAAAACAATTGAAAATAGTTTTTCTGTCATTCGCATTCAAAATACATTACGCACCGAAAGATATTTACGCAAAATATGTGGAGGAAACTATTTAATTACATTTACACAAATAAATCCGTTTCAATGATAACCAATATAAAACCCAATCCAAACAATATAAAATATTACAATATCACGTATATTTTTATCTGTTGATAATGCCGCATTGAATTGGACAAAACCGGTCCAGATCATTATTCAATTATGTGGAATAAGTACCTACTACATGTATAGGAAGCAGACAGGAGTACGCGATGTAATAGACGTTGCCAAACAGCTGAAATGGAAATGGGCGGGGCACATTGCTCGCCGAAAGGACAGCCGCTGGACAAATGCCGTCATCCAATGGTACCCAAGGGGCACGAAACGGCCACAGGGTCGCCCTAAATGGATTAACGAACTGATAAAGTTCGTCGGAAATACGTGGCAGCGAACGACACAGGACCGAGAGAGTTGGAAGAAGCTTGGGGAGGCCTTCATCCAGCAGTGGATTGACCCCGGCTGATGATGGTGACATGTATTGTATTTATTTTAGTTTAATACATTATTTGGTAATTGTGCCGCAGATGCCGTGCCGTCATGAGCTTTTATATTTATTTTTACGAAAACAGTTTATTCCGAGTAGACAATTATTATAATAAATACCTTTTTCTGTCGGCGCATAGGATTTTCGATCCAATAATTATTGTTAATTGAAAATTTGAAAATTTCATAGGTACATTTTCATGCATCATTATCACAAACTAAGATTATATTAGGTAATATTAGATTAGATTAGGTAAGGTTATGTTAGGTTAGGTTTGGTTTGGTCTAAAAAGAATGTTATATAATTTCATGACTGCATCTGCGACATATTTATCCAATGTTTATATTCCATTAAGAATTGACAGTTAACTTTGTAAAAGAAAATAAAATACATATTATAATAATATATTGGAAGGAAGAAAGTGTTATATTTGAGTGTATCAATTGATGTAGTTTACATTGTTGTCTTTTGATGATCATCGTGGAGGAATCATCCCCAGTGACCCGTGTAAACGCACATTCATCAACGAATCATCGAAAGTGATCATCCGGAATCAAAAGTGAATGAAGTTCAACAGGTTCCACTTTTTGATCACTACGGATGATGATACGGGGATGCACTTGCGCACTGTGCCCCTGAGTACTGTCATCATCACATTATTATTCCGACATTCTCAGAGAAAAGCGTATTTTGGCTTATCCATTTTAAGGGTATTTGAAAAGCACACCTAACCATTTTAGCTGGTTTTGAAATTTACCCTAATTTTTGATCATACGTATTGACAGTTTTCGGCGATTTTTAAAGTTCAATCTTTGGTCATCATAGGTAACAAAAATATCCATTTAAATACAATATATCTAACTCAAAAATTTTCAAAAAACCATTTTAGGTGGATTTGACACAAGGCGCTTCAAATAACAAGTATTTATATGGTTATCGATTTGGATGGGTTTGTAATTCATGAAATATGTGAAAATTTGAAGATATAGGTAGAGAAATGCACTAAACATAAATTAGGTTTATGTTTGAGTTTTTTTTAAGTCATCGTTAAAATTAAATACCTGCGTGTGTGTTTTTATTATGATTGTTAATTTTGCATTCATTTTGAAATTTTGATGATGAATGGGCTCTGGCATTAAGCGTGATGTGTCATCAAATGTGTGAAGATTAAATATAGATAACCTGTCAGCATGAAAAATGATTTTTTTTTAATATTATAATAGAGATATTGCACCATTTTCTCTCGCGCTGCGTGCGTTTCGTACCAGACTAATAAAACGAGCGGTTTATAATAAAATTTTCTTCGCCTCTGACAATGATTTTCCCAAAGAACCGGGTATCCAGCTGTTCGTTTCGAATCGACATTTTTTATTGAAATGTTGTTTTCGATTGGAATATTTCAGCGTTTTTTATTACTTTGTTCGAAAATATAAGTTCTAAAAAAATATGAGGAAAATAAATCCGCGATTTAAGAATGTTGAACACTCACGATTCAAGTATTCTTCGTTATCTTGTTAGCGATAATTCTATTATCACGGTTTTAACTGAGAAAATTTTGTTTAATAGATTTAATTGATTATCAATAAATCATTTCTTATTCAAATATTTTTTATTTTAACTGATTCACAATATTTTTTAATATGAGTAAACAAAATACATTCACAAAGAGAATTGAGAAATCTGAGATTATTATTGAGTTACTAGTAAATACTATTAGTACAATATTATAACTAGCATGCAAAATTATAACAATATTATAACTAACGTGCAATCATTATATTATTATGAAAAAATATTTATTTTTCATTCAATGATTCACATGATTTGAGAATGTAATATTTTTTTATTATACATAGATACCACGCCTAGCGGGACGTAAATCTGCATCCGATGGATTCTCGCCAAGTTGATTTACCAAATAAGTCATATGCGTCCTATCTAATTACGACGAAATTAATTAGTTGTTTTTAGATCTTGAAATACTCAATGCTTTGCGTTAATTTTGGTAATCGGTTTTCATGCCTTAAGACGATACATCAGTGAAACGGCAAATAATTTTCAACTATAGACGCGACGAAATTTTGGACTCGCTGGCATTCAGAGAGCGAACATCGAGGTGTGAATACGTCAATTTGTTTCGTGATGGCGACGGGGGTATTAGTTCTTAAATCGTGTAAAGATGACTAAAAACTTAACCTATTACTTGAAAAATAATACATGTCAATGAATATATTATTATTGTTACTAATAGAACAAAAAACAGAACATTAAATGGACGCATGTTGGATTTATATGACAAATTATATTTCGTTCGGCATTTGCATTGTCATTTGCACCCGCGACCCGCAATCCACGCATCGCCTAACCACAATCTTTTTAGACCATGCCTCAACTGAGGTATAGTCTTAATCAAGGCGTTAATTATTATATTAATTACTAACCGACGTCAGAATTTCTCTAAATTTTGGTAATAACGTACTTGCACTTGCTGTTGTTAAAAAATATACCAGTATGTATATATTTAATGTGTTTTCAAATTTTGTATGATATGATATTATGAGCTAAGATTGAGGGTCATTTGCATAGTCAGATATATGTAAATAAGTTGGCTTATTCGTAACTTAGAGTGGGAACGTGCCAAGTAAAATGCCATAATAATTATTCTCATTTCAAGTAATGCATAACGTATAAACAACAAAATTAATTGATTATTATTTAATATTTTAAGCAGTATAGTGATAACAGTAACCTTCAATTTAATAGTCAAATTCAATCAATTAACAGAAAATAAATTGATTCCCGTTATTCGTTCAAACTGCTTATAATAAAAGTAAACGAACATAGAATTACATTATTAATCGTAGGTAATTAATTTTCAGTACCCGAACCAGTTGAATAATCTTGCACAATTATAATTCTACATATTATTTAATGTTCTGCTTTAGTCATGTTCCTCCTTTAGTTGGAATATATAGACACCACACGGTAGTGGCGAAGACTCCATACTAGGCGAGTTTTAAAAGCATACCTTCTTAAGAAAAATAATTTTTATTTTCATGTTGACGTATTTATATAATCACAGATAATAATATATTCAATATGTGCAAAGACATCTATCGTATAATTGTCATAATTTTACGATATTTTCCCATATTTCAATAAGCACCATCTATGGCATCTCTCAAAAGTTTTAAAAAAATAGAACACACCGCGTTTCGCTTCACATACTGTATAGGATTATTTTCGCGTGAATCGACGGGTTTTTCAATATGAAGTTTTTTTCTCATTATTTCAAAACGTCTGTGGCGTCCAGCATACAAATGTACAAGCTGTTTTGTTAGCGCTTGCGTCGCGAGAGCACATTTATTCAAAATAATTTAAAAAATAATTTCTATGGGATTCAATCACATAAATATGTATTGATTGTTGTTAAAAATATAAAATACTTTATCTCGTGATTTTTATTTATTTATTAGTCCACTCATCAGACAATTTAGATATCTGATATTGTACCTACCTAAGTCCGTGTTTTAAATATAGAAGTATTTTAAAATGTCTAGTTTTACGGGTTAAATTATAAATTGTTATGGAACATAATATATACACAACAACGGATATTTTCAAAGATGATAGGTAATATATTTTGAGCGTATGTTACGTTTATAAATGTTTAGGAAAATACATAAATAATTCAAACTAATTGCTTATTTTTCTGAACTAATTGTAACAAACAAATTAAGCTTTTGAAATTTCTTCGTTTTAGCGTACCTATTCATCAGTAGTAAATATTGGGTTATCTTTTTATTTCCCGCAAATATATCTGACAAGCATGGTTACTCCCAAAGCCTACCTCTTTCAAAAAGTCACCCTTCGCCACTGCCACACGGCGCCTAAAAGAATCCCTGTCACACGCCAAACTTCTTGGATTATTTATACTCATGCGAGCCTTGAAAAACAGGTATGCCGGGTTATAATTCTCTTCAGGCATTTGCAGCACGTATCCGAGCCAGGTCCAAATCGCCTCTTTTTATCTCAGCGTGTTATTTTCTCGTTACTCCTAAAGTCATATCACCGCACACTCACATATATTCTCGTAGCTCATTATACGGTTACGGTAGAGTCTTAATAAAGTGCCATATCTAATGCTACCATAAAGCAGCACCATCAGAATGGAAACATCGAATAGGCAGCATTTGATTTTAACATATTACAGTCATGAGTCCCTAACACTCCGCATCGAGTTTAATGTTGTTGCAGCCATTCCCATTTGGACAGCGAACTGTCTTTGCAAAGTTCCATCTCGCGTGATGTATACCCCTAGGTATTTGAAGCTTTCAACAATTTAGATTCGTTGAGAAAATCTGTATTTACTTGAACATCCACTTTGAATGTTCAGATTTTTTCTGTTTTACTTATGTCAAAACTGTAATAATAGTAAAAAATAGTTGCTTACCTACCTACTCACATATCGTCGCCCTCAAGGAAGAACTCACCAAATACAGTTTTTGCTCAACATGAGTTATTTATACAGAAAATCTTGCAATTTTTAACTCTATCTTAGAAAAAATCACCAAAATTCTATCTATACGTTTTATGTTAAAAATTACAAAAACAAAAAATTTACCAACTACATAGAAAAGATATTTGTGTTATGGAAAAAATCAGGTTAAATGTTTTAAATGTAATGTACATAAACATAAAAATAACCAATCAAACAAAAAAAACCGTTTCCTTCTATGTATTTTCGTTTTCTAATGAGAGCAATTTAAAATTTTCAAAAAGTTTAAAAGTCGATTATCTCAGGATTTTACTTTTGTTGGTTGGTGAGTTCTTCCTTGAGGGCGACGATATGGAAAAAGATGGTTCCGGGGTTTCTTACTACATATTAACTTAGTTTATGTATATATACCATGTAGACCATGCCCCCCACATCCTGAAGCGGGCCCCCAGGCCAGGATCTTTGTTGGGATCCTTTACTTATCGCTAGGGTTAAGAACAATGTGACACTGTACATAAACGTTTTCGTAGTGTATTTTTAGTGATTTTTTGTTTTTTTTCTGTAAATCCACTTGAGTTATGAAGTTTTTGAATATCGACACATAATAATCAAAATTAGCATCACACAATCACATATTTAAAATATTAATATTCTTAAAATAAAATAACACCGCATGCGACTTTTTTACCATTAGAGCAAATGTGTGATGTACCTATGTTTATCTCACTTAAGGTAGTCGCGCCACGCGGCCCCCCAGAGCCCGGGGCCCCAAGCTAGAGCCCTGTTAGCACCCCCCTTGTGGGGGCCATAATATAGATCTACATAACAAATTAGAGGATATACCTACTAGTATTATATTATTATGTAAGAAGAATTTGTTAAAATACCCAGTTATTCGCCCTACCCATTGGTTTCTTCTTATTGTTGACCAAATATTGATGGCTGTAACTATCATAATTTATAATGCAGTTGTAAATTATTATTATGCCAATGTCTTAAAATAACTCACTGAAGTTTAGATATTTATATTAATTACTATCTTTATTTAATTTTTATCATTTATTGGCTCAGTAAATATCATTGCAACTATATCAATGTGAAGATAATATATATTGAAATATAAAACTGTATCTTTGGCACTGAAATTAAGCCACTCGAAAATAAAATAAATTTAGTGCAATGAGTTAATAATTATTTCAAACATATTAAAAGCGTACATAAGTGAAACGGCAAATAATTTTCAGCTGTATGTGAAACGAAATTTCGGCCGCATTGCCATTCGGAGAGCGATAGTCGACCTGTTTGCACGTCAATTTGTTTTGTGATGGCGTCGGACGAATATATTCTTAAATCGTGTAAAGATGACTAAAAAATCGTTCCGCATGTACTTGAAAAAGAAAACATGTCAATGAATATACTATTATTATTACGAATATAATAATAAACATAACATAAAAAGGACGCATGTTGAATTTTTATGACAAATTATATTTCGTTCGGCTCGCGTCATATGCACAATCCGCGCATCGCCTAGTCAAAATCTTTTTAAACCATGCCTCAGCTGAGGTATAGCCTTAATAAACTCCCTCCTCTCGCTAAGTCCCACGGATGTTGTATCGATTTGCACAATTAAAATCTTTTATTAACGGCCCACGTGTGTCAAAATGGAGTTTAGGGTAATTTCAGAGCATAAGCCTGGACATTCCTTAAAATTTTGGAATTTGAAATTTTGGAGCCTTATTATCCTTTATATTTATTTAAAACATTTGATGACTGCATAAAGTATTTTTATAACCTAAAATAGTATTCTTTTAAACATCTCGATCTCATGTTTTAGAATATAAGTTATACTTCTTTTGGCGCGTTTGGGAAAACAGATCAGAGTGTATTTTTGGCGTGTGACGCCGATGTAATGCATTTGGTGTGTAACGGAAGTTGCGCGCGCCGATGCAACACAATTTATTATATTATGTGGTGTGGTTCATACCGATTGATTCTTCTCTTCTTGGTCGTGCACTCATGGCTGGAGGATCGTAGACATCCTTTGAGCGAACAAGACTATCCATCCTTCTCGATCTTCCGCTTCTCTCAGGGCAGAGTGAATGGTGCTCCCAGTCAGCTCTTTCACTTGGTCGCTCCAGCGCGCAGACGCTCTTCCTCTGCTTTGCCTTTCCAAAACCACCAGTCTCTCCAGGTGTCCAAAAAACTGTAGAATTCATCTCAGACATATTGTCGAGAGCCGTTCCTTTATCTCCAATCTCTGGATGATTAACTGGTTCGTCCTGTGCTCCGTCCAAGAAGTACGAATCATTCGGCGCCAGCACTACATCTCAATGGCATCAATTGCCTTCCGCTCACTTGCCTTCAGGGTCCATGACTCGACTCCATATAAAAATGATTGATTCATAAATTTAAAAAAAAGAATGTTCGAAATATAAACCCGCTTGAAGTGGTTATATTATTTTCATTGAATACGAAATCGTGTATATAAGGGGAAAAGTTTATTTTTGATAAATTGCGGTTTACGATAATATACCACTCTGTATATCTGGAAAGTAAGTGCTTGAACTGAGACGCCAGTGGGTTAATGTACGAATTATCCAAGACATGCCGGAACATCTTTCGCTGTAACTTTGATGGAGCAATGTTTACAATGAAGACATATCCATCTCGAATTCGCTGCCAGGAATGAAACAGGCCCTCATTTAATCGACAATAATTTCGGGAAACTTATCTAAATAATATTCTCAGTTAATCGTGATTAAATAATATTATGCTATCATGAAAATACGTAGGTATGAATATTATAATAGACGTAGTCGTTATATATATTACAACTTCTAATGAATAGAATAACTAACGATATTTCTTCATTATATAGCATGCATATTAAGTTTTAAGTAAGTAGTAATATTAATATTAAATGTTTTTTTTTCTATTATTAAATAAACACAAAATTTGCAGGGAATGAGACAACTTGGCACCAAGACAATTGGGCGCCGCACTATCTAATGGAATAAATAGACGTTCGTTACGATTTTATACAGAAAGTAGACGAGGCTTTTTAAACAGATTTTATCTACTACTTAGTAGTTTTAACTCAATTTTGGTCTTAACATAATGTTTTTTAACTTCGGTCTATAGTATTAAGATTATAATTTATTGCTGATTATTATTATCATAGCCCGAGGCTTTAAATAAATAATTACATGATAAAAAGAACTTTTCATATACAACGTTTTTAAATTTTCTGTTGAATCAGATAAACTTGACTTGACTAGCTTAAACGATCAAAAAAATTGTACTTGATAGAAATAATACTGAAATGTCATTTTGACATGTCATATTGATTTCCGTAGTAACGCACGCATATATTAATAATTTATTAGTTGCTAGGACCCCAGACCCCTAGCAACCAATAATGGTGTCGAAATAACTTTTCATACAAAACAGACTTAACTGTAAATGAATTCAATTCTACTTAAAGATGGCTAAAAGTATTAAAAAATGCATTAGCATCGTGTTCTGATATATTCTAAAAGTTTCAAATATCTAGCTAGTCGGGAAGTTAGTTAAAAATCGATTGCAAGATTTGTACCGGACAAAGAACCACCGGACAAATAAGAATACGAGCTAAGAAAAACGTTGTAAAATAAAATAACTTTCATCTAGTTGATAATTAAAAATATGCACAATTAAATCGTTATGTACCTGTGCATGTTTCAATTCTCATCAAGTATTAAATAATAATATAACAATTCAAAAAAAAAAATAATGTTAAATATATAATTTAAAAGCACCTATAATTTACGAATGTTTATTTATTTTCGAAATCCATTCGATTGCGTGGCGCCCAGTTGTCCCAGCGCCGAATTGTACTGGATCCGATTTGAGATTGTAAGCTTTTTTGTTGAGTATTCAATACGAATAGAAAAAAAAATTGTAATACAGATAAGTGTAATGTCGTAATAACTAATGATTCGAATAACTCCTGGCGCGAATCTTAAATCATGATAGAAATCGGTAATTATTTGAAATACCCCAGACAGCATAGTTATTCGCAATTGTTCATAAGAATGACAAATATACCGATAGCTTAATGGTTAAGAACACTGACTCTGAAATTGAAAGATGTACATACCTAAGTTCAGGTTTTCTACTGCAGATACCAGTGGCGAAGGGTGACTTTTGGAAAGAGGTAGGCTGTGGAGTAACCAAGCTTGTCAGATATATTTACGGGAAATAAGAAAATAAAAAATATTAATACTGATGAATAGGTACACTAAATCGATGAAATTACAAAATCTCAATTAGTTTGATATAATTAGTTTATAAATAAGCAATTAGATTGAATTATGTATTTTCCTATAAACGTAACATACGCTCAAAATATATTATCTATCATCTTTGAAAATATCCGTTGTTGTGTATAATATGTTCCATAACAATTTATAATTTAACCCGTAAAACTATACATTTTAAAATACTTATATATTTAAAAGACAGACTTAGGTATAAATAACTGATAAATAAAAATCGCGAGATAAATTATTTAATATTTTTAACAACAATCAATATTTATATGTGATTGAATCCCATAGAAATTATTTTTTAAATCATCTTCTTATTAATTATTTTGAATAAATGTGCGGATGTAAGCGCTAACTAAACAGCCTATGATTTCGGAATAAAAAGCCAGACAGAGACTGGCGTCAGTGGCGTCACGTGACTAAAAACGCATACAAACCACATCTTAAATTCCCATCGAATATTTCATAACATAGTTGAATCCATGCGGCAGTAGTTATGGTTATAAACCTTACTTATTTATAAATAAAGCTATGTACTTCTGAATTTTGACAATAGATGTCTATCAATTATCTTGGATTTTTCAGTGTATTTTTTTTTTTTAATATAAATTTTTTGCTTGAAGATCTTTTTTTCTTAGTAGGTAGGCTTTAAATAATCGCCTACTATAGAGCCTTCGCCACTGGCAGATACTACCTATGTTTCTCAAGTTTTTTATAATATTTATATGTGTTTTTAGCTGAAGAGGAAAAAACACTTGTATATAGAGATTGAGCTTGTTGGTATCACCACCGTGGTGTTCGATGTGTGGGTTATAGTGTTGAGGATGATGATGAAGAAGTCGAAGATGTATACAGGAGCGAGTTTTATTTGCTGCGTAACGATCGGTACAATAATATAAATACAATGACAGTACATAATATCTACTGAGATAGTTACGAGCCAGGTACTTAGATTCGAGTGACATTTTGATAAATCATTATTCGTTATTTATACAGTCAAATCGTAATACATAAACATTATATTCCCGTACAAAATTATATTGAACGAGTCAGCGGTTTAAATACGAGTAGTTTGTGAATTTTATTTATTATTACAGTCATAATATATTATGGTACTAAGGGAAAGGATTATTCGACTAATTTTCTATTGCGATACCGTATTTCATATCGCCAATCAATCTGTTGATTCAGCTTAACAGTAAACTTGTTTACCGTTATATCAGTCGCTGAGAAATTATTATTGCGGTCGAATAATTTGATACATTAAAAAATAGATATTTGATCGCTAATATACTGACAGCTACAAGCTTAAAAATATCAAAGTGATAGCAAAAGAATCATTAGGACTACTCATTTTCATTTACAAAACCTGATAAAATACTAAATAGGTACAGTTACATAAAATATAAAAAGTGGCACTTGGGTCAAAACTGAAATTTTCTTCAGCAATTTTAAATGGAAACCAGGCTCCCATATAAATGAAGATTCAACATCTTTACCAGTTGAATGTGATTGAAGATATAACTCTATCCACATTAAAGTGTAGGTATATTGAAAATTCGCAAGCAAATCTTTTGATAATTTTATATTGTATGCGGTATGAATTATAGTTATATATTAGGTATATATTATATTACAGCTTTGCGGTCATGTCTTTGACGTGTCAAAATTAATATTTTTGAGGATTTTTATCTTAGACTGAATCCAACTGTAAACGCTTTGTACTTTATATTACTCCTGAATGAGTGAATTTGAGTGAACAATTGACATCGAATCCTTTTAAACAGTCTCTTTCTTATGAATTTTGGTATCTATATATCCATCTGGCGAATTGGGGAGAAGAATGCAAGTTATTTCATAAAAGGTGTTATTTTAGCGAACATAAAAATATATTTATATATCTACAATTCTATATGCGAACGGAAAAGGGAGACATTGAAGTTAATGGCTGCACCAAACTACAGCCGTTCGTACCGCATTCGGTATTCATAAAGCGTATTACGGGACCCTACGATTGATGTGAAGCATCACTTCACATAGTGAAATGCAAAAATTTTGTTTCAGGTGTATCCACCGATATAAATACGTCAGTGAAAAGTTTTATTGAAAAATATTTCACATGCCAATATCATACTATGCTTTTCTTATGGTGATGTAAGCCTGCGAATTAAAATGGTAGTGATTATCTTTAAATGCAATGCGATAAACCAAAACTTTCGATTGCATATTTCATTCAAATTATTACTATTTATTTCAATATGCAACAATCATTATTTTCTACAACGAGTTTTTCATATTATTGCATTCAAAATACGAGTAATAACAAGTACTACCATGGAAATTTATAGTTTCGTGTGATGGCCTGACAATATTGGGCCTTGAGTACCAATGAAAGAGATAAGCACGAACAGGCAAAATTTAAATTTGTAATAACTAACAAAAGCTAATAGAAAACTGTCAAATTAGGACTGCAAATATACGTTAATGAGAATAAGAACCAGCCAAATCTACACTGAATTAATATATTTTACAGAAAACGTATAAAATCATCTATAGAGTTGTCCAAACTCAATTAGTTTTTGGTTCTTTTACCGACATAGGTATAACTCCATTTTTCTTTCGCATACATACCTACGTAATTTGTTGTTAGTATTTTGTTCATTTTTATAATTAAAATAACAAATTAAACTACGAATGCTTTATACGTTAATATAACGGGTTACTTCAAGTACTTTTGAGTTGCGTTGGTTTATTTAACATGTACCAAATAGTTTTACAATCGTGTCGAATAAATGTATTTTTTTAAATTAGGTAAGTTAGAAAATGTTGACAATCGATTGGTGTCCTTGTATGTTTAGCGTAGTATATAGATTTATTATCAGTTTGAGTTGATGTAATATTTACATAGATATTATGCGCGTATATTTAGTATTTGAATTAAATGTCACGATTTACCATGGATAAACAAAACAGCGCAAATGTGACCAGGATTTCAATTAGCATTTCAATGAGGTCGTCGGGATAGTTGACACCCCTGCACCGCATCTAATTATATACTACCCGACATGAGGCAAATAGGTTATCCAGACTTTGGCAACGCAAGCGGACGCAGTGATTTGACATGTCGTTCAGCGTAGGCTATAACTCACCCGTCTTGTGGGTGTCCACCGTCCCCTCTCCGTACCCTGCGGTGACCAACTTTTATTCCAATCCATTGAGACAGTTGGCATATTATTTTATGTCATTTTATACATCGCCTATGCATTCCATTCATACGTTATACTTGTACGCATAAACATGATTTTAATAAACATACATAAATCGGAAACACATAAGAAACATACATATAAAAAAAAATTTGATGCTCGACAGTACTCGAACCAAGATCTATCAGATTTTAGTAAATATGTTTTACCATTTTTATTGTTGTGTTTTTTTTTTATTTAATATACTTCCAGTAAACTCCCGATTATCCGTGCGCGATGCGGTCTATATAACGATATAAAAGCTCTTATGAAAATTCTACCTGATATTAGAATATCATTAAAATATTCCTGTAAATAAACCTAAAATAACAGATTTTCTTAATAAATAATGAGTATATTTATCCGCTTTAGAAATGTATATGTAGTATTTTAAAAAGAAAAGAAAACCATAATTCGAATTTTTCGTTTATCCATGCCGTCTGCCCCCACTATTATCCCGGATAATCGAGAGTCTACTGTATATCTATACATAGCACTACAACAGATTATGAAGCCCAATGACAGTATTGTAGTTAGTAAAATAAGTGAAATAATCACAAATACCCAGACTTTGAAAAAAATACATAAATATATTGTGACTTCACTAAGAATCGAACTTGGAGCCGATGGATGAAAGGCCAGCGCCTTACGCACTAGACTGTTAATAAGGGCTACCTAATTACGCTAATTTAGCTAGGTACCTAATTACGTAGGCGAACGGTTTTTTTGGTTTGAATCAATATACAAATGACACTTTTATTTACCTTGATTCATAGCCGTCGTCTGGATCTCTAAAAATTTATCCATTTATCTTGTGATTTAATCATAATAATTAATATATCACCATCAACAGTCTAGGTCAATCCACTGATCGATGAAAGCCTTTCATAGCTCTTTCCACTCTTTTCAGTCCTTAGTTTTTAGCTGCCACGTGCATCTGACAAATTTAACGCGTTCTCAATCCAGCGGAATTTTGCACCCCTTAATTACCCCTGTATGACTGCATTTAAGCAGCTGTTGTCCAGTTTGCATCATGTAATCTTGTCTATCGTCTTATCCATTTTTTTTGCAATCCCTCTGCTTTCTCTGCAAACTTCCATGCTACTCGTAGTTTTGGATTTATTTTACAAGTAGGATCCCAATGTAAACTGTGATTTTTTTTGGATATTGCAGAAGAAAATAAAAAGCGGCATTTATGATTAACTGGAACTTGTTTCAGCAATTTTAATAGAAAAAACCACAAAAAGCTGTATCTGGCAGGAAAAAAGGATTTCTTTAACATCTTTATCTTGAATTCTATACTTCTGTCTTCAACTTCTATGGCTGGGGTAATTATAGTAGAGGGAAATACCGCATTTTGAGGATTAATAATAACATCTGTAATTAGAATGAGTATAGCTTTGCCTTGCAAGATCGTCCTTCATATGTTTGGCTTATATATGTATATATTATAATAACTGACCTCCAAAAGGAAATAATTGTAAAAATAAGTAAGTGCATATTTTGTGTTTGATTAATTTTATTAAGAGAGTTTATTGGTGAAAAATTGGCCTATTCATATACTTGCTTTCAAATTAGAAATTGTTTTCATTATTAAATTTCTATATTACTTTTCGTAAACAATTTAATTTTAAACTATTGCATAAATCTAAATATTGTTTGTACAATTTTTATACTGCCTGTGAAAATATTATTGTCAGCTAAATGCAGAACTATTTGAAGCAACCTACTTTAATTATTTAGTTTGTAGTTTTTGTAAAAAATCGATTAGCCTAAATTATTTTTGTATTTGAATCTTTGGTATACAATTTGTATACATTCGATTATTTATGAATTATATTCCTAGGTGAATAATATTAGTTGTACACTGCACCTACTTACTAAGTTATCAATTAGTTTTATGGGTGGAAATTGTCCACATTTCATACATCACCTGTATATAATTCCAGACCTAAGTTGTGTATAATAATTATAAACATTTAATTTAATTCAGTTCTATAGATTCCCATTATCTAATTTCATAAGAAATATTAAAATTCATTCAGTCAGTTAACAAAATATAATCTATATACATTATTAAACAAACTTTTTAATATTTTGGCTACAGTATTCGGCGTGGTGACAATATTTTGTTTGAATCTAATTTACAAATACATATAATAATCATCGCATCACATAAACAATTCATTTTTATTTCACAATGTATATTTAGTATAAACAAAGTTTATTTTATATTTTGCTCTAATTTATGAATCTTAAACGATTTAGTAATACTTTTTACCAGAAAAATACTATTTTTAACCGAACACACAACAGAAATACACTACAAACACAATAATAAAAATACTGTAACACATCTACTACCTACACCTAATTACTTTTGCTTTCACCTCTAGTTTTTGACATAATTAAGTGCGAAAAATAATTATTTGAAACAGATATAATATACTTAGAATAACTTTATTGAATTTAAAGATTGCAGGTTTCCATTTAACTCAAAGAAACAGTGTGGCACAACTCATAACGACTTCCCACTCATACTTGTTCGAAGATTTTTTTCTTTAAATACGATTCACAATATTTAAAAGTGTATTTTTAAAAGATGTATGAATTGTTTTTCTTTTAATATTTGTGAAAATATTTAAAGGATTTTTTACAGTTATTAATACAGCTTGGACTCTGATATCTCAATTATTTCAGTCTTCAGAGTTTAAACGGTGCACTGGTGACCACCTGTGGTGTCCATAAAATTATGAAATAAATATATAACATAATAATATAAAAACACATTAAAGTCTATTAGTTATTAAAATATGTATAAATAAAACCAGCAATTAAAAAATTATATAAATAGGCAGATTGACCAGTTGATGATATTGAATTATTTAATTTGCAACTTATAATTTTTTATAATCAGAAATTTTAAAGTGAAAAACACGTACATAATTTTCTCCCTTTTAAAGAATCATTTTTCTGCAAGGGTTGGCAATCAAGAAAGTGATCTTCATCTTTTCAATTGCTGACTACTGACAAAAAGCGACATTATACTCTTATAAAACCATGGCTTCAGATTCCTCAGTCATGAATGATATAAATCTTCTATTTCGTTGTATTTTTTCAAAAGTTCTCTCCTCTATAATAAGTTGTAAGAGATTGTATTTCTCAACATGCATCACATGTTAAAAATTTTGTTGTGATTTGTCGTGTATAAACTGCATTTTGATTCTCTATATCGTATTTCCACGATATTTTACGGGTGGTTTAGGGAAACCATGTGTATGGTTTATTTTTAGTATCTACCTAAATTAATAATTTTAACCACTCAATAAAATTGGAGTTATGGGTACAAGCACTTAGGATAATCATTCATTCAAAATGTTGTCAAAAATTCAAACAATCAAAAAAGAACACCAAACTTATGAGAATTGCAACATTATGCTTCCAAATTTGATTTTACGTTAAACAATCGTCGTTTTAAAAACAATAAAATTGGTATCTACTGTAACACTTGGGTGGGTTATGATTCTTTACGAGGAACGGCAAGAAAGTCGGTATGATTTCGATTCGAGGGATAGGATTCATTTACTGTCGAGTCAAATATAATTATTGTAATACTAATTTACATCAAAAGGTTATGGAATTGATTTTTAATTGATTCGCTCGAGATCACAACACGCTTTTCGGCCTTATAAATATCGTTAAAGTTACATTTTGAATGGAATCTTTTTAGGGCTCGAAATGGACCGAAACGAACAGGAGCGCCGTTCCGGTTCATAAAATCCCCAAAATTATCGCTCCGTCTCGTGGAAATATTAATTTGACCGTCTGAGCTAGATATGCTATATAAGTTAATAATAAAGATCTAACACAGTTATTTTTTTTATAAAATACACGTGCAATTAAATAACTATGTTAATATTATCGTAAAATTATCAAGCACTCCGGTTCGTAAAATATTCCATTTCGAGCATTTATCTTGTTCGTGTGAACAATAACGAAGGACAATAATTTAACTCTCATCTCTTCTCAGGTATACAAATTCTACAAGCCTATATTATTCAATTTATTCATGGCAGCGCGTCTTTTTAATAAAACGGTGCGAATTTAAAAAGAATCAAACAGGCTCTGCTTTGGTCAATAATAAGTAATTATGATTACAATAATACATCGATTCACATGTCTTACCGATGTATTATTACCAGAGGTGAACTATTGTAACTCCAAAAATCGTGAAAAGGAGTTATTGTTATATTGTCACTTCATTACTTATCCTGCATACGTGGTAAACAGCTGTAACTTATATTACTCTTATTATAAAAGTTAAAAATTAAAAATGTCATTGTAATTCCATAACTATTAGAGGTAAACAACAGTAAGAAAACATACAATTCTTTTGATGAATCTTATAATCGAACTACAGCGGTAAACAAACAAAAAGGTTTTGATACGAGTAAATAGATAAATTTTATCTTTTTCCATTCACTAATGCCACACGTTGAAATTTCCAAAAATCACAAATTCGTCTCTCCTGTGAAATTGTCATTTTAGATTTACCGTAGTTTACCTCTGGTATACAGTTATTACGATGGTTACTGTACCTACCTACTAAAATCTATCCAAATAATCTTGTTTTCTTATACTCACCATAGAGCAGAGGTTAGTAAAGTATGTTTCTAATTGGTGGATAATTGGTTTTGATTCATCTAGTTGAGTAAAAGTGTTATTATCATTTTCTTAATAATTATATTATTGATTCTGGGAATACCCAAACAGGTGAAAGAATGACTAACAATCAATCAATAGTGTTCGTCTACATTCTAAAGATAATAGTATTATTGTTAAGGCTATACCTCAGTTGAGACATGGTCTAAAAAGATCGTGGCTAGGCGATGCGCGGATTTCGGGTCGCGGGTGCAAATGACGCATGCCGAACGAAATATAATTTGTCATATAAATCCAACATGCGTCCATTTAATGTTCTATTTATTGTTCTATTAGTAACAATAATAATATATTCATTGACATGTTTTCTTTTTCAAGTAAATGGGTAACGTTTTTAGTCATCTTTACACGATTTAAGAATTAATACCCCCGTCGCCATCATGAAACAAATTGACGTATTCACACCTCGACGTTCGCTCTCCGAATGCCAGCGAGTCCAAAATTTTGTCGCGCCTATAGTTGAAAATTATTTGCCGTTTCACTGATGTATCGTTTTAAACCTTCAAATCCAGTTGAATGTTTATTAAAAAACTTTAAAGAAAAGGGCTAAATATCACTGATTTTAATGCCTGCGTCATAATTAAAAAGATTTTTTTTTGAAAATATAATATTTTCATGCTCTGTAACGCAGTTATTAATCACGATGATTTTTGCACCTGATTAGTGTGGCAAAAACCACATAGCTGGTTTTGAAGGCGCAAAAACGATATGCTCTGTCTGTTTTTATCTAATATTTCATTCGAAATGAATCATCCAAACCACATTTTCTTAATAAATGAAGTCATTATGTTAATCGTTAAACATACAGGTTGAGATGGAAATGATTAATGATTTTAGTGGCTATTATTACAAGATGAATGGTTGTGTTCAAATTGATGCGGATCAGAAGTGCGCAAGTGGTGCCCCACGGGATACTTTTGGCACTTTGATTTTTTGGTTATTATAACCATTTAAAAATCCGATCCTATTAAAAGTGAAAAAAAAAAATGATTAAAAATCAAAAACTTTGTTCATAGTGTATGATTAAACGCCCACAATGGTTAAGCGGTAATGTATCGGCTTAGAATGTTGATGGTTCCGGGTAAGAATCCCCATTTTTACAACGTTTTTCTTAGCTCGTATTCTTATTTGTCCGGTGGTTCTTTGTCCGGTAGAAGTCTTGCAATCGATTTTTAACTAGCTTTCCGACTAACTAGACATTTGAAACTTTTAGAATATATTAGAACACGATGCCAATGCATTTTTAAATATTTTTGGTAATCTTTAAGTAGAATTGAATTCATTTTCAGTTAATTCTGTTTTGTATGAAAAGTTATTTCGACACCATTATTGGTTGCTAGGGGTCTGGGGTCCTAGAAACTAAATTATTAATAAATATATACGTGCGTTACTATGGAAATCAATATGACATTTCAGTATTATTTCTATTCAGTACAATTTTTTTAATCGTTTAAGCTAGATCTATTATGGCCAATAGAAATATAAGTAATAGGAGTTCATATAAACGAGGAGATAGAAATTAGTATTATATTAAACAGGTGTGTGATATTTTAATGTTACACTTAATTGTCCATACAAGTTTATATAGTCCTGGTATTTTTTACCACGTTTTTATTAGCTCGTATTCTTGTTTGTCCAGTACAATTTTTTTATTGTTAATTATTATTAAGTAAATTATTAATATATACGTGCGTTACTATGGAAATCAATATGAAATGTCAAAATGACATTTCAGTATTCTATATTTATTCAGTATTTCTATCAAGTACAAACAAAAGTATTTATTAATACATAGAATTGTCAAGTTTATATGATTCAACAGAAAATTTAATTACGTGGTATATAAAAAGTTCTTTTTATCTTTTAATTATTACATGCTTATTTTCAATGTGTGTTTGGAACCAGAAAATGGACCTAATACGTTGAGAAAAACAAACATCTTTTACATACAATCTCTACTCTGTACCATATTATGATACTCTTAGAATCGAATATGGTGATATTATAATGTAGGCAATGTATGTTTTAACAATACGTTAGTTGCCCATAATCGTTGTTATTGTTTGTTTTTAGTTCACAACTTACTTGCTAGTGCACAAATTATGTACAAAATATTATGTACACTGAACTACTGTACTGATAGTTACCTACTTGTATCATGTCGTGGGTGTGAATATTTTATTAATTCTGTTAGGTTTTGTTATATAAATACCTAAACGTATACTCGTTTAAACGTAGAAGTAACTATTGGTTAAAAAAATGTGCGCACCACTGATATCGAGTGTTAAATGTTTATACATCAGTTATGGTAATTTCAGTCAAAAGTTTTCTATATTACATATTATATTTTCTTGAATTTAATAACATACACGTTTTAACTGTCAATTATTTTCTACAGAATACAAATGTATATAGAATAAAATAAAACAGATTTATAATATTTTATTCGTAGTAGATAGTGTATCGATAAAGTCGTCATATTGTAAGTTACGATACCTGGTATCGGAAGAAAAATATTGAAGAATCGATACTTTTTTAACGGTCTTAATATGTACCTACTACAATTTAAGATAGTTATTGGCTCTAGAAACTGACATGGATCTTGGTTGACACCCGAACTAACAGACCAAAAATAGCTGTTAATTATTTTCTTGTGTTATTAGCTCAATAATATGGATTTAAACACACATTGCAATAACAATATGAGAATTTGACAGACATGAGTTTCAAACCTGCGGCTGACGATTTCAAACTGTTACTCATCCATCGCTGGCTTTAGGTAAATATCGTCTCTGTTCTGGCAGAACACACAAACTGGAGAATACTAGTTTTGAGTAATTTTACTTTGGAGTTGTTAAAATGTTTGAAATAATGGTCTATCATGTGAGTTTATTAAGTAATCGTAAAAAGGATGACTTTAAAATAAAAACTGTTTATTTATTAAGTATTAACCAGACAAGTTTGAAATAAGGAACATTTTGGTACTAACTCATTATTTCATTTTTTCGAATTAGTGTTTTCTGCCAGAACAGTGACGATATTTAGGTTCATGTCTTGATGGAGTGGAAAGCGAGCCACTTAGGGGTGACAGGGCGCGTAGAGATGAAAATAGACTGGTTGGAGGTTGCTCAGATTAATGGAGGAGCGAGAATTTATTGTTGCGTAACGGTAAACAGTGGGTAAAAGAGTAAATGATACAGTAAAGATGTTAGCAGTCAGAGGCTCGGTGGAAGTGATGCTTGAGTTCCAGGCACGGGTAGAGAATGCTTCCGGGCGAGGCGTATCGAGAGAGTGCATTGGTGTGAGGATAACCGATAACATATCAACTATGACTCCCTATTTATATACATGAATATTCGGTAAATTGCGAGAATCATTGTTGATGTAGTTCGCAATTGGGAAATATGCTGGCCGCTGCATTATTGCATCTTCGAGGCATTTAGATGACCAAGCCCGAGTTAGTCGAGCCTCATCGAAGCAATATGTCACGCCTGTAGAATTTGCTGACTATATTATATGCGATGATTGTGAGATAATTAAATTACTTGCTGATTCTTACGTAGACGAAGTAACGCTGACAAGGCCTGAGGTCATTGCCCACTACAAATCTATATAATGCCGATCCATATATATTTTTTTATTTGATAAATATTTTTAATATCTATGGTGGATGTTACATAATAATATATAAAGTGATCCAATGAGAGATGTAGCATTTTTGAATTTATTGCATTTTTTCAGATAGAGCGTTCATAATGATTATCAGTTGTCATTTTAAAGTCTAGACAAAATGATTAATTAATTATGAAGCTGTTATATAGTTCAGTAATAATAATATGTAAATATTTACATTTATTGATAGGGTTATACAACAAACTTAGTAATAAATTTAGATGAAATCATGTGCCATCTTATTAGAATCGCAATTGTATCGTTTCGAACATTTCAATTCTCACGATAATTAAATCTTAAATCTGCCATACAGCACTATGCAACTAACTATTCACACGCTTACAAGATTTCATTAAAAACTAAATAGCCAGTATATCATTCACAACGTAATAGATAGGTACAATAAGATTTAAAATTGGGGAAGAAATAAATTGATGCTAAAATAAATCTATGAAACTAATGAATATGCAAAACTGACACATGTAGGGTGTTTAATAAGTGTTTCAAGAACAGCCAATGCAACTATAAATAATCAGTCACTTTTTGGTGCATGTATTAGACCGAATGTGTGAAACTACGTATTACATGAAATCGGCAAAATTTTGCCTAATTCATGAAAAATGCAAGCCCGTTGCCCTATTCATGAAATAGGCAAATTATCTGCCGAGTGCGTGAATTCGGCAGGGTATGGAGTTCTAAAATTGTCAACATGACAGTATAAAAAGTAAATTTAGTACGGATTGTTTTATTAATGATAATTGGACATAACATAATATTATTATTGTTAGGTTAGGTAAGGTTAGGTTTTGTATTCTGAATTCAACTGTATATCCATTTTGAGGTTAGCTAACAACTGTCAATAAACTATCAATTCATACTATCAAAAACAAACAATCGACCATTGCCTTATACCCAAGCACGAATCAAATCGCAAGAATACCTTTTAATAAAATTCTTCCGTTATCATATAATAGTTCTAGATTTTTTTTGGGCATAGTCAATGGATATGAACGTCATTGTAGTTATTGATTGGTATATTTTTATAAAATCAATGACATTTGACACACTTGGTTATTTGGATTAGTTGCAAAAACACCACAGGCAGAAAAATTACTGCTGAATTCACGCACTCGGCAGATGTTTTGCCTAATTCATGAATAAGGCAACTAGTTTACATTTTTCATGAAATAGGCAAAATTTTGCCGATTTCATGTAATACGCAATTTCACACATTCGGCGTACCTAACACGTGCATTGGAAACAAGCTTAGATTTTTTGTGGCGTCAACAGGAAGAAATTGTCTTTAAAAATATGTAGTTGGCAACAACGAGACGGCGCTATCTGTCAAATCACTAGTGACACAATTAATGTATTGCGTTTCAAATATCTTGGCCGTGTTAGATCTCAGTCTGGTGAGATCAAATGCCTGACTAGAGTTTGCGATTTGCAAAGATGTCACCCAGTCACCCAATCATTAATCGTAGAAATCAACCAATACGATTGTATCTGTTGGGAAAACCTTGATTCGAAATACAGTACGAGGTACAGTAACATAATATATCAACATAAAATAGAACTGACGGACGATAATTAAGTACTCGTCAATCGAACTTATCATATTACATTGTATTAGAATTAAATAATATAATGATTAGTCGATGTTAAACCTTTCAATCAAGTGGTTCACAAAATTGAAGAAGCATACCTTGCATAGGTACTATGTTCGTCTGCAACAGGGAACTCAGAAATAATGGGAACTGAAATACACAACGGGTAAGGCGATAACAGGTAACCGACTCGAGTAAGGATGAATCCGGGTTAAACTTACACAAGTGTCTAGAATACGTTTAACGTCGAATACTGAAAACTGCTCTCGGTTTATGCATTTACGCTCCTTTAATGTTGGTGTGTTACACATACTATTGCACGTGCATAATGCGTGCTTCATTTTCGTAGGACACTCAGACATTCAAAAGCCTGCTTCACCATGCGGCGTATTGAATATAGCCTATTGGTATTCTATTTATTATCTGTTCTGTGGTCTGCAATATACATTAAACTATCAACACAATAAAGCCATACCATCACGTAATATTAAAATATATATAAAACAATAAAGAACTATTAAAACAGTTCTGTGTTTATTAATCAAATTTGTATCCAAATAAATTAAACTTAATTAATCAAACATCATACTAAACAACCACAAACCAAGGGAAATTAATGAACAACTACAGAAGGCACACGTTCCATATGTACCCTTTTTTAAGTTTATTTAAAAAATAGATTTAAAAAAACCTGCATCTCAAATAAAATATTATATTTGCAAAGGGGGGACATGCTCGTCGAAGGTCAAAATTGAGTTTTTATTGTATATTCAAACCATGATCCTGGACACTCCTTAAACGTTGTAGATGATCTATTTATATAATTTTGAAGCCTTATTATCCTTTATAGTTATTTTAAACATTTGATGACTGCATGAAGTATTTTTGTTACATAAAATAGTATTCTTTTAAACCTCTCGCTCTAATGTTTTAGAATATAGTCATATTTCGGTACATAACTGTGCAGTGGTGTTAAGATTTTTTACATTTATTAATTTTTAAACGCATTTATAAAACCATTAGCATAATTTATTACGAGATAATTTTTGTAAAATATTCACGATACAAAATTATATTGATAATCTCTGTGATCCCAAATTTGACAAGAATTAGGCATTTTATTATTCAAAAAATCGGCAAGATTAACACATTTGAAGATAATTCTAAAGATATTTATTATAAGCTATGTTTTTGACCATTCAAGTGTGATAAACATCTTATGAATAATGATTGCTTTATAATAATTATTGACCTAAGAATAAGGTAGTGTTTTTTTGAAATACGCCATTTCTTTTGTCATTCCCCAGTGGTTAAGCTACAACATACGGCCGTAGCCATAAATTGACAAACTATAATTGAAGTAGGAAGTAAAATGATATTGACGCGCGTGTTTGAACATGTACCGTTTAAAAAAAAATAAAAAAAAATTCGGTTAGGTACATGTTCAAACACGCGCGTTAACATAATTTTACTCCCTACTTTAATTATAGTTTGTCATTTTATGGGTACGGCCGTATGTTGTAGCTTAACCACTAGGGAATGACAAAAGAAATGGCGTATTTTAAAAAAACACTACCTTATTCTTAGGTCAATAATTATTATAAAGCAATCATTATTCATAAGATTTTTATCACACTTGAATGGTCAAAGACATAGCTTATATAAATATCTTTAGAATCATCTTCAAATGTGTTAATTTTGCCGATTTTTTGAATAATAAAATGCCTAATTCTTGTCAAATTTGGGATCACAGAGATTATCAAAATAATTTTTTATCGTGAATATTTTACAAAAATTATCTCGTAATAAATTATACTAATGGTTTTATAAATGCGTTTAAAAATTAATAAATGTAAAAAATTTTAACACCACTGCACAGTTCTGTACCGAAATATGACTATATTCTAAAACATTAGAGCGAGAGGTTTAAAAGAATACTATTTTATGTAACAAAAATACTTCATGCAGTCATCAAATGTTTAAAATAACTATAAAGGACAATAAGGCTTCAAAATTATATAAATAGATTATCTACAACGTTTAAGGAGTGTCCAGGATCATGGTTTGAAAATACAATAAAAACTCAATTTTGACCTTCGACGAGCATGTCCCCCCTTAACATAGCCAAACCAGAGGGTTTTAAATTGTGCGCCTGGGGTCCTGCAATTAATTCTCAGTAACGCAGCAGAATACTCGAATGTTTTAATAGTTATAAGTAATCACAGGCTAATGCGATTATTACAATGATAGATATGACAATAGGTAGCAAACAGCTGTCAAAAACAGAGTGTTGTAGTGGTCAGGAGTCAATTTGGTTATCTCCAATCGCCATTGTATATTCGGAAAGAACTTACATGTGTGCCTGCCCTTGGTAGAAGCATCGCTACCAGGTCTTCGATGCCGCATCCAGCGTCATAAGACGTATTGTGCGCTTCCTCAAGGATACTTTTTCAGCATCAAGGTTTGGAGGCGAAGCAAGGTGAAAGTCACCAACGACGGCCTTATCATCTTTGAGGAGCAGCTTTGTGGATGCACCGCGTACCTGTATGAGCAGGTCAAGAAGAAGGATTCCGGACAGGACAAGGAGTACGTCCGTGGAAGTTGTGTGATAGGCCTTTGTGATTGATAACAACGCAGTGTGCTGCTCAGTACTAATTTTGACACTTTATAATGTATCAAAGTTTTATCAGTAAGTACTAGAGGTGGGAAAACTGGTCGATTTTGAAGACTAAGTATACTTAATACCTACCACTCCCTACCAGGATAAAAAAAATACTTAGTATCGAAACTTGTTCCAAAATACTTAGTAGTATTTAGGATATTATATTATATAGAGCATTTGGCGTCTAGCAAACTTGTCACCATTTCTGTCCTTCAATATACCAACTTTACAACTGGGAAGAAAGAGAGAACAATGACGCTATTGACAGTTGAGTGTATCACGGCTCGACATACGTGTATTATGCTATTCGCGCGCATTTAATGTCAATAGTATTGAAAGTCTACCAACATCAACTAGCGAGTCGCGATGATCTCATCGTATGCGTTCGAACAAGTTTTTTGGAACAAGTTTATTGGGCAACACGTAATGAGTATGGGTTGTAACATGCCGAGACTTGAGCATACAAACTAGTGACAGTTTTTCCAACTCACCTCTCGTAAGTACATCAACTAATTTTTGTTTTTAGTACCTATATATTATGTTTTTACCACCAAAAGGTATTTTTGAGAACGCTGTAAAACTAAATTTTTAAAACCATTGGCCGTTTAAGCAGAATAACTTCGGGTGGCAATTATTTATTTTGAATTTGCAATGAGAATTCTATATTCGTAGTAGATTTTTGGGTTTCCACCGTGTGTCATTCTTCCTTCTTTACTCGACGTTTCGGGCTTTCTTCAGAGGCCATTATCAAGAGATGATATGGTAATGTGATAATGGCCTCTGCAACGAGCCCGAAACGTCGAGTAAAGAAGGAAGAAGGACATACGGTGGAAACCCAAAAATCTACTACGATAAAAAACAACCGTGAAAGCCCCAAACATTATAATTCTATATTCCATTATTAAAATATAAGATTTATATTCATCATAATAATAATGGCATAACTAAATAAATTACACTTAAAAAATATATTAATTTTTTTTTTTTTAAATTGAGTCGCATTACTTTTATAAAAAAAAAACATTTTATTTATATAAACCAGTTAAATAAGTTTGCATCAAAAAACGCTTCCTCGATCATGTTATTTTTATTATATTGGTTTGTGTGCGGTGACTTACTACGCTAATTATGAGTCTATTTTGGAGGGCATATTTATTTTGGCACACTATTTTTAAAATAACCGATACTGTTGAGATTTTCCAAGCAGGTCGGTAAAAAGCGATAAAAGAATTATGGGTAACCCTTTCAGAACAAACTGATTGTGTAGGTTAATTTTATTATTAACCAAGTTCTTCGTTTTCATTGATATTAATGAGGATGGGTTCTTTTTAAATTCCTCCTTATATCCCATAAAAGATGTCAAGATATAATTACTACGATCAATGATATTATATTTAAATAAACCATGGTGCGTGCAATTTGCCATTAATAGGGATTATTCTATTTGCATCCCAGTCAAATTGGCTGAGTAGAATAGCGGCAAATAATTTGGGTGAGACTGTATCGCCTTAAAGTTCACTTTTGCTAATAAGAAACCTGCATGACGGCCTTTGAAGTTTTTCGCTCAATATTGCATCCTAGTATGTGTTATTCAAGATGTATATATATTTTGATTTCATGTTGTTTATTGTTGACAATCATCACTATGTTCTTTTAAATGTCCGCGTTACATATCTTATTTTCCGAATGCGGAAACAAACTAGTAGGTACCTACGGAACCGTGGGGTAGTTAGCGAAATTCTTCACCGTTCATTTTTTTTCAAATAATTAGATTAAATTTTGGGGACATATAATAATAGATTCTAAAATGTTATATAGTTGTAAAAAACAAATTAGATAATTTATTACACATTTATATTAAGCAGGAATAATATCCACGAAAAAAAAGGATTTCGTGTAATTAAGATAGTTATTGGTTAGTTTTATATTAATAATTATTATTGATATTTTCAAAGCAAAGCTCACAAAATTGAGAAATTACATTAGATCTGGCTCAGCCACGTGCTACGGATAAATCGAAAGAATTTAAACCTGACCTGCGTTTTTTTCAAGTTTACAGAATTCCAGAACCTATCCTGGAACACCAATAAATACCATTCACTGGGTTTATACTGTAAATGTACGGGATGCTGACGTGATCTGGAAAGATGAAAACTGAATGGTGAGCAACAGAGATTCTTGGAGACGCTACATAATATATTCTTAATGACGTGAAAACATGGGAAAAAATAAAAAAATATGCAATCTTATTTTTTTTAAATTATAGTAGGTATTGCCATCTTAAAGATGCATATAAATCTTTAATATTATGATTTACACCTCTAAAAATATTCAAAGAATATATGTACAGCAGGTGAAAAATTGTAATCTTCATGTTATCCAATAGTTGTATTATTCGCATTCCTTCCTTAATCTGCCATCCTCTTAGAATGTCTTCCCTTAAGAGCATACTTCAGTGAAACGACAAATAATTTTCAACTATTTATAGGTGCGACGAACTTTCGGACTCGCTGTCAATCGGAGAGCGATAGTTGAGCTGTGAATACGTCAATTTATTTTGTGATGGCGTCGGGGGAATTAATTATTAAATGTCAATGAATATATTATTTGTATTACTAATAGAACAATAAACCTTATATTAAATAGACGCATGTTGAATTTTTATGGCAAATTATGTTTTGTTCTGCACGCGTCGCTTGCACAATCTTCGCGTCGCGTAGTCACGATCGTTTTAGACCGTGCCCCAGCTGAAATATAGCCTTAAGCAACGCACGTATGTTATTACCAGTAGGGTTAGTAAACAATGATAATTAGGTTTATAAGTATAACATTATATATTATAACAGTTTTTAATACAACTGGATACCTCAATTTTTCTTCTTTCATTATATAGCTGTTAAAAAAATCTCTTCCTTAGTAGATTTGGCTTTAGTTAAATAATAACGAAACAAATCCAACTTTCCAAATAAGCACTCCGTTACTTAAATATAGGTCACATTTAACCTAACTTTTAGCCTATTATCAAAAATGTTTTAAAATGTACCCACTTTTTGGGTGAGCTTTTCAGAATTCACAGAACTCCGGTTGGAAATCATTGGTCTAAATAAATAAATAAGACGCCATACTTAGATAAGTATAGTGAAATTTAAAAAAATACATTTTGAAAGCTCATCGGGCCGAGCTTTTAAAATGTGTAGTCGTTGTAGATTCATATATATATATTTTAAATAATATGCTTTGAAAGAGTACAGTTTGCTATTTTTTCTGCAGGTTTATAATTTTGTTTGAAATATGAAGCATTTCAATTTCAGTTTATTTATTTTTTTAACATATTGTGGACATTATAAATTATAAGTTTAAGGCGTTCACAACATGACATTTAGAAACAAAGATATATAAATATAACAGTATTACATAAAAAAGAGATAGATCAGTAGATAAATTAAATAGGTACAAGGAAGTAGGTACACTGGATGAGTTAAGCAGACCCTATTTTTAGAATTTGTAAAACAACGTCCACCTATACTCATCCTCACGTAGGTGGAATATATCAACACCCGTAGCAATTTTGTTGAACATAGTTTGTTATCGCCCTCCCAATTGGCATTACCAGTGGCAGGTTGGTTCTGCACCTTGGGAGAATAAACAACTGATGGTCTCTATTTCTAAGTTAGTTATCAGTGACACACAGGTCAACACTGCCCAGTTCTGTTCTGTTCTCATTTATACCTCGTATAAGCATATGTAGGTGTTTAAATTTTATTACTTTTTAGTTTGCCGATTTACAATAATGTCCGTTTTATTATGCGATTTTGCTTGAAAAACGTATTAAAAATTACATAGTAATTGTAAAATTTTAAAATGGCATTTGAATTATATTTATCTAATTGTAGTATGCAGTATAAAATAATACTTTTTATTTGTTATATTCTTCTCGCATTCACTTGTAATATATTTATTTAAAATTAAAAAATTGTTATGAAGAAGACAAAAAAATGGTTAGAAAAATTCGCAATTATTGTTTATAAATCTTGTTCTAACATCAAATGTGTTTATTAAATAAATCCGAGTCGTAAACACGCACGAGTAACTGGGCATTTTGTTCGGCCAAGTCAATATCCTGTGTAAGTTTTCACATTAATAGTAGCTAAATATATTGTTCGCACATGTTGATGTATGTCAAATTATTAAACAGCAAAATAGATTTTCCATTTACACGTCTGTCATAATCTTATTGATGCTTGAGATTATTTTTAATAATACAATTTCTCCTTGAACTAAATTTTTTTTTTTGTGTAAATGCTTTCTTTCTCTCTTATTTTTAGACAAGAACAAAACATGCGTAGTAATTAGTATATATACATCGTTTATGAGTCATGGCCCATTAACAATATTAGGAATAAAATACAACATTTAGAAACTACGAGTATAACACGTGAGGCAGAAATGATTTATAGTTTTAAAATTCTTGAAAAGAAATGTATTGTGACAATAACAATAATAATAAACAACTAAAATTAATAATCAATACATCAAAGTATGTGTTGTTATCATTTTTTTAACCGACTCTATACACTAGAAAAAAATAAACATATTATATTCTGTAATCAAGATATAACCAGGTGCTTGGTCACCATCGGGGGATACATTGCCTAAATTCGTTTATGCAGTCAAAGTTTGAACTTTAAAGAAATTAACCGTAAGAAAATAGTAGGCTTTCCAACTGATACCTTAAAAATTTCCTGGCCTGATCACCTTATCAATGAGGAGTTTTTCAACCGAGCTAACAATCCAAGAGATTTTATAGTCACTATCAAACACAGAAAGGCTGCATATATTTCCTTCCCCATTAGGTTCTTACGCCACGAAATGCGGCGCCGTCCTCTGCTACGCTTCCCATTGATCTTTCCTTGAATGACAAGTTTGGGAATGCTGTCCTCTCAAAATGTGGCCGAAGTACTGTAGTTTTCTGGTTTTGATACTAGGTAGAACTTTTCGGTCCTTCCCCATTCGATTGAGAACTTCAACATTTTTCACCCGGTCAGTCCAAGGAATTTTGAGGATGCGTCTATACAGCCACATCTCGAAAGCTTCAAGTCTCCGTGACATCTATTGGTTTAGCGTCCATACTTCCATATCATAGAAAAGAATTGAGAAAACATAACAACGTACCATACGCAGTCTCAGACCTAGGTTAAGATCTCAATTGCTAAGGAGGCGTCTCATTTTGAGAAAAGCGCTCCTCGCGATCTCAATTCTAGTTTTTATTTCCTGAGACTGGTCCCATTTCTCATTGACCCATGTACCTAAATATTTATAATAGGTCACACATTCGATTTACGTAATGAGATGTAGTATAATTTAGTCCGGCTTACAACGCAAGAAAATTTATAGGGTAGTACAGATATAGTAAGAAAGAGGTCCGCACGTTTGTGATCTGATACGTCTGGTATAGGATATGGTGTGTATTGCAATTTAACCACCAATCTTTGATAGAAAACAGAATCCGCTGCGAATCTTGACAACTTTACTTGTTTTTAGCCATTTCTTAATCTATTAGATCCATGCAAATCTTCAAGACGTCCCTCAAAATCTTCTTATAGGGTAAACTAAATGTAGTAAAAAATTCTTACGTCATCCTGTCATGGTCTATCATTGGAACAGGGAATAAGAAGCAACAAAGTCGCGCTTCTTGACATGGACCTCCAGACTGTAGCTCGGTCTTATATGATAGCTTCAGGGTAAGTGAGGGTCAAAATCAATACCTAGTCAAATACGTGATATTTGGACAATACGGCGCGAATGCCGAATGAAATTTAATTAAAAGAATTTTATTCATTCGTAAATCCACATATTTCCTTAACTATTTTAAAATTCTATTATTAATGACAAAATTCGATTTTACCTTAGTTTAAAAAAATCTTGAAGCAACGTTTATTATTTAAATTTTTTATATTTTTATTGAAAAAGAAAATGTTTCATTATACACAGGGTAATGACCGTTCACCAATGAGTTATCAGTAAACAACATTTTTTCAAAACAATACCTACGTATTGTAGTATTATTGGTACAACTTGGCACTGATAGTATTTATAAAGTAATAATGTCTTGAGGAATCAAATATATATTGTTTTTAGTTCAGTTATAAAGTCATCTACCTACCTAATATTATTTCAAGAAATATTATAGAATTTTTTACAATGTAATTAATTGTTCATAAACTCATATATTTTGTAAATAATATTTATTCAAACATATCGAACTATGTTTTAGTTATATGTTATCATAGTATCTAATTAAAATTGTACTAAATTAATTAATGTACGTGTTTCGTATACTGGTATGCCAAAGATAGTGTTTCACTGTTTGTTTTAAAAGTTAATACTGTAAAATATATTTTAAAAAATTGGCCATTTTGGAGCATCTGTCAAAGCGAACCTAATATTATTACCAGAAAGTATTATAGAATTTTGTACAATGTAATTATTTACATTATTTGGTCACATATAATAATTGCACATGTCTCATAAAATACAGAGAATATGTCATTATTTAAGCGTTTGATATTTGGTACTGGGGGCGAATGTGAAGAGTTTTATGCACGGCCAAGAATAGGTGTGAACGAGTTAACTAATAATGAGCTGAATATTTGTGACATAAACTCATATATTTTGTAAATAATAGATATTTATTCAAACGTATCTAACTCTGTTTTAGTTATTTGTTATTATATCTAATTAAAATTATACTTAATTAATTAATATACGTGTTTCGTAAACCGGTATGTCAAAGATGGTGTTTGTTTTAAACGAGAATATTGTGAAAAGTTATGTGCAAAAAAATCGGCCATTTTGGATCATCTGTCAAATCGATAGTTTTTTTTTTATTTTTCTCGATTATCGTCAAAGATTACCGACAATCACCGAAGACGCTTCGTTCCATAAATACGCCAAGCGCGTAGGCCGTATTTTGCGGCTGTCGGGTACCGTCTGGCTGATGGCAAGTGAGAATAACATTTTGAAATTTTCATCTTGTGTTTTTATTTTATAATCAGCAACTTGCGTACGAATATTTTCTTCTGGTGCTACTTTACGAGTCGGGCGCTCTCCACAAATAGCCGAGTGGAGTAGACTTTATTTTCGATTTCAACGGGCGGAGCTTTTAAAGTTATAATATTCATTATTATAATATAACGATTAATGCTTTAAAAAGTTTAATAAATTATTCAAGAATTTAAGTTCAAAATAGGTTATAGTATTATTAAATAATTTCGATGGAGAAAAATAGATACACGCAGTATTTATTTTACTTTTTAAATTAAAACATACCTTATCCTGAAAACGTTTTCTCAATTCTAAAATGCTACATATAAATGCCAATGTTGTATGCGTATGTTTTGCATATATGGGTGGTTCACAATAATAATTATGGATCAAGTCCATCAAAATAAATCCTCAGATATTTGGACCTAAAGTTAAAACTCCTTTTGTAGAATTCAGGAATGTTTTCACTGTATATTCTTACCATGTTTTGATAGTACCTACGTACATGGATCAATTTTAATAAATACCTAGTCGAAACATAAAGTAAGTAGATTCAGGCTTTATTAATATTAGAAAATTAATATTAGCAAATACCTCTTTATACTGCTGAAGGAACTGTCAAAATGGACATGATTGACATTCAGTTGTATGTCTTATCCGGTATTGATAAGACATAAAACTGTATTGTCATTTATGTGGAAAATTGAAGAGCTACGATTGTGATATTAACACACAAGATAGAAATCTGTTTTATCTTCTAGCCACTGAAACAAAAACAACGAATTTTATGAAAATTGCACTTAATCCATAATTATTGTGAGACATATATAACTACTTGTGACTGACACAAGTGGCTTCCATAAAGCTATATGAGGCTACTATTTGCAAAAACATAATTCGCGGGAAAATGAAATAAACTGTTTTACAGATTATTAAAAGACTAATTTGTTTATGTCTTAGTTTATTTGTAGTGTAGTACATTTAAAATAGAAAACAAAAGGAAACTTCTTCAATTCAATAAAAGAATCTATTATTTGCATTTAATGTTTGTATCACGCTCCGTTTGAAAGCGAATGTTGGATTGAGCCGTTTCTGCAACTTAACAATTTTAATTAATCGCCTATACAAGTATGACACCAATGATATACCATTAAAATGTTAGTCACATGACCCAAAAGCTTAATTTCTATTTGCAAACGTAAAATTAGCCGTATTTGAAACTATGTTTGTGGAATAAGCCACATTTGGAAGTTTCGCGTTACCTAAATTATCGACCTACCAACTTTTGGCAACAATCCTACGATTATCATTAAAATATTTATTGTCTCTAATTTGAAGGAGATTTATAATTATTAAATATATTTAAAAAAAATCTAAATATTGTCACATTAAGTGAAAAATGATTTCTTTTATTGTGTTAACTGTCAATTCGTGGTAGAATTGCATCGTATTATTGATTACTTTAATAAAACGCAATTTTTTTAGTACTTATTCCAATTTTATTATACTACACTTATTATTCAGTTAAAAATATCCCTCTGAGGCGGACGAAACTGGTCCAGATTTATTTAATAATAAAAGTGGAGTAAGTACTAAAAAATGCGTTTTATTAAATTAATCAATAATAAAAAATATTTTTTTGAATTGTCAGTATTTATTGTTGTGAACAGATGTGTGTTGGTAGACTGTTGCATAGTATTCCTTTCGTAAAAACAAACACTTATTAATACAACCTCCACACCGTCGAGGCCCATATTCATCATAGTAGGTAGTTAAATTTATAAAAACTTTATTTGCTATTAAGAAAAGCTAAATTAAAAATATATAAATCCTACTTAACCATAAGGGTGATAATATAAATCTCCAATGATAACTACTAAAATTTCTTTTATTCAATGAATAATTCACAAGATTTAAGGATGTACTATTCTAATTATTGAACATACATAATTCTGACGCACCACAGCAATGCACAGGGTGCGATACCCAAAAGACGCAGGTTCGATCCTGCCGGGCGTCTTATTTTTTTCGAAAAAAGATTTTTTCTATTGGCTATATTTTTTAATTTAGTTTTAGTTTTATTTTAGTTTTCAGATTTATAAATGTAAAATTTGTTTGTTTTTACTAATTAATCTATACAACAAAAACATAGAGAAGTGCTTGAAAATGGCCTGAAGTTTGTTAGTAAAAATCTTTGATCGATACTAATGTGGAATCCAAGACCGCCCCTGGTCCATTTCCCGGCGTATGGACGGAGGGCTTTGGGCGGGCGGGGAGTCGATCCAGGCAGCGATGGTCTCCACGCCGCCGTGCCCAGTCTCCGCCGGTCCAATCCGACTCGTCCGGATATCGATATTGACCAGTACCGTACACATTATATAAACCGATCGACCGAACGGCGTGCTCCTTACTTGCTACTAAAAAAACAAACACCTTACAATGAGATCCCGGAACCGCATTTCCGGACACGAGAACAACTAACACAAAACGCCTTAAAATATAAAAAAAAAAAACTAATAACACGAGAGATAATTATTTTAAAATGACATTAAAACTAACCAACCATCTATGATTTTTAATACATTATATTTTGTATAAGTTATAATAAAAATCAATATATTAAAAATAATAATATATAGTGTAGTTTCTTGTTAAATAATCCTTCGAACGTTATAAGTATACAATTCTAGGTACTTTATACCTAAGAAAACTTTCAAGAAACTTTGCACGTGAGGATATCAGTTTAGTGATTAAGGTAAGCTATACATATATAAATGAACTATTAAGAATTATTATTTTAATAATTTATCATTCAACTGTTTATGATAGTTATCACATTTTCTCTTGTGTTACCAGTTGTTTTTACCTTATCACAAGACATGTCAAATACATTTGTTTTGCTAGAGCGTGGCAACACAGTACCGATTTAGATTTCGACTATTTATAATTATGTTATTACCCATTATTTGTTTATTATAGATTTATAATTTATATATTATTTCAACCATAGTTTTGTTGTATTCTAAAAACAACCATATTATTTGATACCTAATTTTGCAGACATATTGTATAAAGCGCGCCAAAATTAATAAAAATATTAAGCTTAGAATATTGTTACTAGTTTTCGATATAGCATTTCCAAGATGTTAATAACACTATTCAAAAAAATATTATAATTTAATTTAATTTTAAATATACTTATGCCAAAATAAATGTAATACAAAAATAATAATTCTTATTTATATACAATGTTTTTTTTATATAAAACTTAAAATGCTTTCCATTCGATGTTTATTTATTAAATTCACATTGAAATCTCTAAAAGTAGATAGGTATTAAAATTTTATTTTTAGCTTGCCTATTAAAAAAATATGTATGGAGAATAATGATAATAATTTTGCATTTATTCAAATTATTTTGCTTTTATTTAAAAATGCTATCCGTTTCAGCTATTTATGCGTATTATTATTATCATATAAACAGTAGGTATATAAATAGTGATTTAGAAAAAAATATCGCGTTTGTCTAAATGCAGACCATTTTCATAAGGATTTTAATTATATTTATATATATATAATATAAAACACGATAACAACAAATAAATCAACAGACAAAAATATATAACATGTCAATTTGAAAGATTTTTTTAAAATAAAACGCTATTATATGAATAGTATTTGATGCATTACATTTGAAACAAAATTGTCCACTCAATTATTTCCATTAATATAATATAATCAATGATTATCTCAATATCATAGACTTATTGTCCACAAACGCATATTGAAATATAAATAATAGCTCGTTTTTTGTTGATAATAATTGTGAAAGTTAAGAAACTTAACTCAGAAATGGACAGAGATATTTTCAAGATACATTAAAACCGAAAAAACAATATACACGAATACACTTCTAAAACTTTAACCTTTCTTTAATCTTTTAATGCTTGGATTTTTACACCAGACTAAAGCTATTGTGACCATTAAAACACTTTTAAAATAGTATTTTTAATGACAGAAGAAGAAGCGTTCTGCGGATGGATTAATGGTGTCTACTTATAGGATTGTATCGCATAGATAAAAGCTCGGAAATTATTTTATTATAAGTAAAGTCACTTTTCGTTTTCTTTAAAATTGAGGGAAGTAATAATAATATTGTGATTTTTTTTTTTTGATATTGTTGACGGCAAAAATATTCGTCCTACAATCGTCTTTGAAAATACACAGAGAAAACAGGTGGCCGTTTTTTTTATCATACGTCAGTATAATGAACTGTATTTAACAATTTGACCATGCTTGTACATTGTGGTTTAAAAATATTGTACAACAAAATAGTTAATAACAATGCTCTCTTGTATTTAACTTATATTTATACAATCTTATTTAGAATAATAATTGGAGGACAACCAAATTATTGTGTCAGTCAGTCCTCGGCTGTTCTTCTTCAATTATTCATCAGAAACATTTCCTTAACATCCTCCCCCAGATTATCTTAACGACTAAACCTTGGTGTACCACTATAACTTTTCCACTTACGGTTTCCATACAGTTAATAATAGTTATTTATAATTATCGTCATTCATATTTTTGTTCCTCATTCATTAAATGATCCGCCCATCTCAGTCGGTGTGTATTAAATGTATTTTATGGAGAGTCGAGGATCCTTGTACAGTTTTGTTTATTCTAAAATATGTATAGAATTCGCACAATTTCCGTTTAAATTTTTATTAGATAAAGATTTAATTTTAGTTATTATTCAATCAGTTTTGTTTTGACTATTATAATAAGTAATGCATTTGCAATCTTGTCATTTGATTGACAAATACGCATTTGAAATGTTATTATTATGATTTGAATTTAATAGTTTTATAAAATTAGAAACTAGCTTTGATTGAAAACTCATATTTTTAATAATATAATAAAGTAATAAGTAGGTCATTCATTACATTATTTAATCAAAATATAAAAAAAAACTGAACTGTCATTGCAAATATAAAACTTGGAGAAGTTTCGAAGTTTATTAGAAAAATCCTAGAACATATTATTTTCTTAGATCAAGGGATTCGATCATACTTACTCTTTGGACGGTTCTTTAATCAATTAAGCCCCGAATTCAGTAATCAAGTTTTTTTTTCAGAAGATACAACATTAATACGGGACTAATTTGTAATGTGTCTATGGTCGTAATAACCGATAGTCTTTACATCGATTCTGTTATATCAGATTGTCTCGCTCGGCTCATATCCCATTATTTTTTGTTACCCGTTTCAACTATTAAACCTTTTTTTTTGCAGTGTGTTGCATTCATTTATACAGCCAATTTATTATTACAGAAAAATACGTCATACTAAATTAAAATTCGCCTTTATAGCATAACTATAAGTAACAGTGGCGAGCGGTGGGTTTTGCTTGTAGGGATATTATCTGAAAGAGACATAAGTAATATACATACACTTTATTACATCAGTGCTTCACGAAGTCATGGTTCGCAGGGGTATTGGAGTTTTGCAGATGGCCACGAAATGTCTCCATAGAACTAGAAATATTTATTTATGAATATTTTTTACAATTATATTATATATATATATTATATTTAAGCTCAAGAATAATTAATCGAGAGGATATCAGACAGTTCATACAGTTCATATTTATATTAAAACATGCAACCACGTCATTATTATTAAATCATTTTTGTGGACTTCACGCGCACCTATCGTATATTTTTCGTATTTTATTTTGATTGTTGAGGGGGTCAAGATGTTTTTTAAGTTTGGGAAGCACTGTAACTACATACTTATAATATTTTTACGGTTTTATATTCTATAAAAAGGTCGCTAGTAGTCAACCATAAACAACAAACATTAAGAACCCAATAGTTAGAGCAATATATTATAATATATATTTTTTAAAGTATAGTTAAGTTAAATTTATTATAAAATTGTGCAATAATATAAGTAATCGTATTATATTGTAATTTATTTAATATTTCTGGAGATGCTTCGCATTTAAAGTATCTATTAACCGTACGTCACTGATAAATAGATGCACAATGGTTTAAAACTGTGTATAATGTACGATAAAAAAACTTCATACAAACGCAAACAATAATATCAATTATTATAAATCCAATCAACAAACAAACACCACAAAAAAAATATACCACAAGCACCAATTAAAATTAAATACACGGAAATAAAAATACAAAATAACACTACTAATTATGTACAAAAACCAAGCGAGCCGAATAATTTGCGCTGAATGTGTTTATTCAAACAAAATCTCCATTAATTTAATTATGCAGTTACATAAAGTATGTCAAACGAGTTTGAATATGCTTGGAAGCTTCTATAAATAATCTCTCTATACACAACTACAATAGACTTCACAAAAAAGTCTTTGGAAATGCGCCAATATTTCCGGGCCTAGTGATCGGACCGGCCGCAAGTATTTACACAACTTTCTAGCCTGGAACTATAAAAAATCTCCCGATGAAATTCCCGTATTTTTAGTGGGGAATTGTGACATTGAATTCGATGAAATTGGGACACAATGACGGATAGCGTAACCCAATTAATGAAGTTTTACGTATTTTTCAATGCTAGAGCCCTTTCGTAAACACATTTGATAAATGTAAATAATATTGACATGTTTGTTTTGAAATAGATTATATTATGCAGAAAATATTTTTAGATTAATAATTCATATTATTAATCTAAAAATATTTGGATGAATTTTCTCTTCTTGGTCGTACACTCATGGCTGAGGATTGTGGCCACTTTTTAATTTTGGCATCCTTTGAGCGACCAAGACTTTCCATCCTTCTCGATCGACCGCTTCTCTCAGGGCAGACCTAGTCAGTTCTTTTACTTGGGTTGCTCCAGCGCGCAGGCGCTCTTCCTCTGTTTTTCCTTCCCTGGAGGCCATCCAAAACCACCAGTATCTCCAGGTTGTCTAGTCCACGCTAGAAAATAATATGTCAAAAAAACTGCAGAATGCTTCTTATACATACTGTCGAGAGCCGTTCCTTTATCTGCAGTCTCTGGATGGTTGACAGGTTCGTCCTGTGTTCCGTCCAAGAAATACGAAGCATTTGGCACCAACACCACATCATAAAGGCATCGATTGCCTTCCGCTCCCTTCCCTTCAGGGTACATGACTCGACTTCGTATAAAAATATAGAGAACACTAATGTTTGTATATGCATCATTTTTTTGACAATATAATGAATCGATAAAATTTAAAGGGATGTTTTATAATTTATGTAATATTAATAATTTTAATGCTGACAATTGAATAGATACAAGTGCACCAGTAATCAAGTTGAGTAAATCGACTTCAAAATTATATAAGTATGCGATTTTGTAAATGTGTCTTATAATTAATTATGTTTGATTTCATTTCCACAATAATATGAACATCTCTTTATCTTGGAAGAAAGGCAAGTACAATCAAAACATTAAAAGTGTATACGTTGGTATGAAAAGATTAATTCAATTTTATACACCACGTCTTTTTTTACAAATTATAAGTTCAAGACGTTCACAACTTTATATGGGGGACGACGAAGAAATATATAATAGTATTTGCAATGTTTATATAAAAACGAGAAACATAAAAAAGTACACTGAATGAGCTGAGTGGACCCTATTTTAAGAATTTATAATACAACGTCCACCTCCCCCAATCAGCCACTCCCAACCCAAACCTCCATTCAACCCTATATAAGTGGAATATATATCCGAAGCGATTTGGTTGAACACGATTTAAATGATGTTCGATCCTCAGTATTATACCGTCATTTGGTTCTCTACAGAGTGGAAGTTGTATTAACAGATATTTGTTTTTACAAGAAATGGATGTTAGCAACGCTCTCAACCTATTGGGTCCATATTCTGGATGCAAACACACATTAAAAAACAACATGTGTTATTTTTTTTTTGCCAGACTCGGTATTCGAACCCGAAATCCATGACGATGTAGGACGACACAGTTACTGCCTTTCCAATTGACATTGCCAACGGCATATTAGTTCTGCATCTGATGCTTTTCCTGCTATCAGGCATACACCTGTCAATACTACAAAGCGTGGCAGATTTATCATTTAAAGCGAGTATAAGTCGAAAACCACCCACGGTGGCCGCGCGGCTTAATCGTTGGACTATGAAGCCGTGGGTCCCAGGTTCGAATCCTGGGTCTGGCAAGCACACAATATATTGTTTTTCAATTTGTGTGTGCCAGGGTATGGACCCAATAGGTTGAGCAAGTGGCTGACATCCATTTCTCGTAAAAAAACAAAATCTGTCAATACAAACATCCACTCTGTGGAGGCCCATATGATCCTATCAGACATGGTCGGAAAAAAATGTCGAAAAAATACGTAGTCAAATATAGAAAACTGCAGGGATTCCCAACACCGTGCCCCGCCACTATTCAACCATGACAGAATTTTTTAAATTTCAATTTTATTAATTACAATAAATTTGCCTTAAAAAGAATAGGTGGCGCCCGCCGCCCTACCGATATTTTAAAATGTGCTCTAGGTTAAAAACAGATTGGGAACCACTAAGGTTTATAATACATACAGTATCTAATTAAAATTATATAATAGTCCAATGTTGGAAATAATATGGGTATATTATTAAATTACATTTTTATATTATAACGCAATTACTTACATGTTTGAATCGTGCTTTATGCACATAAATATTATTGCATGCATGCAGTAATGTGAGAATAGTACCTAACTATTTTTTATACTTGTTTTATTAAGCACTTAAATAAATGTCAATCACAATAAATATAGATTATGAATTAATTATTGAGAAACAGATACGGGTGTATTAGTTAATGGTTCATATTTAGTTGTATTTAGATCCGTGCTACATTTGGTTGTAAATATATAATAATCTAATACAACAATTTGAAAGTACCTACTTGTTATTTAATTGAAATATATTATTTGGTTGATTTCCATTTTATGAAATTATAATATCAATATTATTATTAAATCAACAATTTTGGTTGTTTAGGTGATAGAAAATAAATAAATTGAGCGCAGAATTTTTAATACCTCGTTACTATACGAAAGAATTTGTAAAAAATAACATTTTAATGTATTTTCAATTATTGCTAATGCCTTGGGCAGTGTTTACAGTATATTGGTAAATGCGCATCTGTTCTTTTTTACATAAACCGTGATTAATTTTGTTTATTTCAAACATTATTTTCGTTTGTTAAAATCTCTCGCATGTCCGATTCTAAATGAATGTATTGTATGCTTAAAATTACATGTCAAAATATTTATTACAGGCCGTGTTTTATTTTCGGCAACGGGCGTGTGAATTGTTTGAAATAAAAATGGCCACGCTGATGTGGGTTAATGCATCGGTGGACGTAATTGCGGGGTGAGGGAGCAGGGTGCATTTTGTAATTTGATATTAAAACTTTGGCAATAAAGTGTCGGCTGCAGTATAGTGCAGCGTCGCTTCACATAGTGAAATGCAACAGTTTTTGTTTCAGGTTTATCCATAGATTAAAATATACAAATCAGTGCAAAGTTTTTATAAAAACATATTATTATATTACCAATATCGTATACCGCATGTTTCTTATGGCGATATAATTAATATTCTATTCTAAAATTGCCATATACAAGAAATCAAGAAATAGTGTATTTTCCATTAAAAAGTGTTTAATATCAATATTCAAATTTCGAACGAAAACTAAATAAATTAATAAGCAACAAATTTCATTTACATTATATTGTCGGTTGTTTTTATATATTAGTTTGTGTAATCTGATCATATTATTAATTATTAAGCAGAATGAAGATTGTCATTGGAAAATATATAATATTAAATAATTTATTTATGACATGATCTATATATTACCTACATACATATATTACATACATAATACCTAATAATATGTATAATGAAATAATCATAAATAATCAAATGTCATATTAATATTTTTTTTATAATTTAAATGCAGTTAAAAGGGTAAATGACAATTTTGAACTGATTATTAGGCCTCTACTAAGTAGACGTCGGGGTCACCATTATGGGATTGGTTGTAGGTAAGTAACTAGTGAAACACGTGAGGGTACTTTTGATATCAGTTTATAATTTGATTGTATAATAATGTTAATTTCGACTCGTGTGCGTGACTGTTATGCACCTATATTGCGTCCCGAGGTCTATGACGGACTGAGTTCAAGCGGGACGCTACAGTTATATTAAAGGCTGTATTTAATGAGTTGAATGCTTGTTAACCATTCTCCCAACCCAATATATAGGGACTCTCTCACAATCGAACACAAATATAAAAAAAAAACAACATATTAGATTTTTGCCGGTTGTAGGATTCGAACCCAAGGCTCACGACTTCAAAAGCCGATACTTTGCCACTACCCCACTGTAGGTTTTAAAATACAATAAAATATGTTGTTTCTTTAACTTGTAGTAAATTTACTAAAATAGAGAATAGTCTTTCTCATCTAAGTTTGGCATAAGTAGTTATAATATAAGTCAAACTAGAAATTATACATACTTCAGTGCTCGCCATTCATAACCAAAGTTATAAAAAGCTATTCCTGAACGTATCTTATTTGTTACGCCATGTTATATGCTTGAAATGGTGTTGAGACATGTGTAATTGAGGGAACGCATGTGTCCCATATTACATATGCTAGAATAACGCAATTATTCCAAGTATAATTTTTCAGAACATTTCTTTTGGTAATTCTATTATTGGTACAGCTCGAATAAATTTATAAGAATATTTTCTGCTAGATATTGTTGTGAGGGGTAAAAAAACAAAGAATATATTATAAAATAAATTTCATGGTAAAATTTAAACCTTATGGAACCGTGAGCCTTAGATTGCCAACCGCTGCCAGAGTGCACATTTGATGCAGCTGTCTCGGGAGCGTCGCGGCGTCTAAATATACCGGAGTGAGTATCAACCGACGTCGCACAAATTAAACGAGATATTATTTTCGTCAACAAAAACAAAAGCCGAGCCTCCTCCCAATGATGCATGCATCACGGCCTTCTGTTATTCTGTGATGCTACGTAGCGACACTATTGTTTTTCTTTCATTTGACTAACATTTAATACGTGCGTCACTTGTGGAGAGTTATTTGTTGCATCTAAAGCGCGCATCAAATTGAGGTGCATGTCATGGTGCATGTCGTCTACTGTCACACTGTCGCGGCAACAAATTTAGTCTATGGTTTCATCATTTTGCAGAATATCAGTCTGATAACATTTTAAACACCAAGAACAACGACATTACCCACTTTTTCAACGTAGCGGCAGCTCACTGTGACGTCACTCGATAGTCCGCGACATGCACCTCAATTTGGTTCGCGCTTTATTTGTTGCATCTAAACGTCTATTATCATCAGGCAATAAGTCCTTTATCCAAATAATTATATACAACATAATATAATTGTACATATTTATAATACATTATTTTGTATGCATATCTACTATCAGGTATATTTTCCCACAGAAATTTGTGTCGAACGGGAATATACAACCTGTGATACAACCTATATTTTCCAAAGTAGTCATCCACATAATATGTCATGCTACAAAACTTTGAACACACCCTTTCCATTTAAACTTCATTTTTAGTATCATTCATCTAAAACCCTGAATACATTAGTACTATTTTGCACCCTTAAAACGAATAATATTAACTCTATAATATTAGGATGTAAATAATTCTAAAGTTTTAAACTTAATGATAGTAATATTTCTGCAAATACATTAATAATCAGAACTAATTTTGCTCACTTAAACAAATATTGCCAATATTATTTAAACATATTATAGGTTTTTAAGAAATTAATTAATATATACAGTACTTCAGCCACATCATGAGAGGACACTTGTATATTATAATTCTCCAACTAGTTATCAAAGGAAAAATCAATGATAAACGTAGAAGGGATAATAACGAAGAATTACGCGGCTTAAGAACATCAAATATTGGTATTATTGCTAACCGTTTCAGGTAGCATATGATTGAGCAAAGTAGCTTTGAATCTATTCACAAGTATAATACTATTCCACGTAGCTATACTTGTATACATAGTGGTGACAGAAACAATTAAATTCAAATGTATTGATGAAACAATTGAAAAGTGCTTATTAAAACTCCTGCGGTTATAATATTTACAATCAAAAAGATGAACTTAGTTTTAATAATCATCGAAAAAAAGCTCATTTCATTCTTGTTAATATCTAAGTGACGTCCGTCACTCGGGGAACTTTCCACCCATCCGCGTCACTGGTTAATAATATTTAATAAGGTTTGTTGCGCAACCGAGTAAGTTTCACCAAACTAATACGGCGTATGAAACCCCGTCTCTTCCAGGACAAACTATAACTGTCTCCATGCAACGCGTGGTTTTCTATTTGTTAGATGAGTTGGGAAAAGTTTAACTTTACCGACGTCTGCTTAGACATGTTGTATGCATTAGCTAGCGCCTCACTCGGCGTCGCGACGGATGCCCACTCAGCGAGTTGAAAAGCCTATCTTCTTTGAAAAACAGCCTTCGATCTCGGCAGAGCAACCTTACACGTCATTTATAGAATACATATTTTGTTATTTTTACCGACGTCTTCACTACGATTTATCTTCTTTAAGCGGGGGTATATTGTTCAGGCCTCCCTTCTAATTATATTTCTTCCTCCTAATCCTTACGTCCTTCCCAATACTCGGACACGGTTTAGTTTTTTGACATTCTCACAAATATCTAAACGACTCAGTTTTAGTCTATGTCACTCAAATTTGAGGCATTATAATGTTATATGTACAGTGTCCTCGTACATCGCATTTATCGTAGAGGTGTAAATTGCTTTTCCAAATATATAATTAATTTTTCTTTTTATTATTGTGTCATTCTTGAACGGAGATCATCTGCTACCCGGGACAGTTTGATAGAGATACACTGATGTTCTTAAGCCATGAAATCGGTGTCGTTCTGAACTACTTTCACCGTTGATCTTTCTTTTAATTATAAGTAAGGGAACGCTATACTTTTCGCCTCTCATAATGCGGCCGAGATATTGTCGTTTTCTGGTTTTGATACTACACAAAACTTATCAGTTCTTACCCGTTCGATTGAGAACGTCAAAATTTGTCATCCGGTCAGTCCAAGAAATTTTGAGGATGCTTCTATATAACCACATCTCGATAGAATCAAGTTTCCATGAGTTCAACTATCATTATTATGACGTATAGTTACTTATTTTTGGTCACCAGTAAACGAATGTTTGTCAATTCCCGCCTGCCCATTGAGAGCAACCCGTTAAAAATATTATAGATCACCTAAAATGTATCATATATTATGCCATTTATCGAAATACTGGAAGTATTTTTGAAAATATAAACATCTTCTCTGCAATCGAGACATAAGTACTCGAGGAAGAGTGATCGAATGCCATTTTGTATTGGTACTCGTTTAGGGAGTCGAAACATGGACCTGAAAGGAACATAACATCAGAAAAAATAAGGCTTTCTAAATGTGGCTGTATCGGTGTCCGACGAGTATTTCTTGGACTATATGATTTGAGTTATCCCATCTCCACCCGCCATATATATACAGCCGCTGCTTAAAGAAAGAGTTTTAGAAAATAAAAAGACTCTTGACATGCTCTGCTTTCTCCGTCATATTAACAATGGGGAGGATAAAAGACGACCCAATAAACTAAAAGAAGCTACAATCCAGCGCAGAAATGCGACAAACTTCAGCCATATCTAATTATTTAGAAGAATGATTTATTTCGTTTCATAATGTAGAGAAAGGTAAAGGGTAGCAGAGACGCAATCACAAGAATATTCTCTTGGTTATATAATCTCCGTAAGTAGCTCAATATCCAAGGTGTTAATTAATTGACACCAATGGTCCAAGATATGGAGATATTATACTGAAATTAAGTGGTTAACCTTCAACGAAGAAAAATAATTTCACATTTAAATACCAATCGGTATTATTAATATATATTTTTTATCTGACATGTCTCATAAAAAGATTGTGATAAATTTAAAAGGATGAAAGTATAAGGCATATGATAATTTAATATATGAGATGTTAATGTCAGATCTATTTAAAAAAATGCCTAACCACAAATATTTATATGTTCTCCAAGTGTTCAATATTTTAATTTAATTTCCAGGAAAGGTATCAGATATCGTGTTTCAAATTGAAAATTATACGTACACGGTATCGAGTATATTATTATAAATAATAATTACATGATAAAAAGAACTCATATAAACTTGACAATTCTATGTATTAATAAATATAGAATACTGAAATGTCATTTTGACATTTCATATTGATTTCCGTAGTAACGCACGTATATATTAATAATTTAGTTGCTCCTATCCCTTTGCAACGATTTTTTTCCGAAATAACTTTCCATACAAAACAGAATTAACTGAAAATGAATTCAATTCCGTTTAAAGATGCCTAAAAGTATTAAAAGAATGCATTGTTCATAATATTTGTACATATATTCTAAAAGTTTTAAAGGTCTAGCTAGTCGGAAAATTAGTTAAAAATCAAAGCAAGATTGGACAAACAAGAAAAAAATTATACTGGACACACAAGAAAAAATCTGTACCGGACAAACAAGAATACGAGCTAATAACAACATGGTAAAATACTCATAAATTGCTTTTGTTGACAGTCTGCTAATCATACTTAATTAACTGTCTAGTATAGATGGTAATAATGTGTATAGTAATTATTATAGCATTACATTATTTATATACCATTTTCGTCATCGGATTTTATAGCAAAGATTTCCGTAACGAGACCCTTTTAGATAAAAGCGTCGAACAGCGATAACGTTGGGTTATGTTGAACGAGTATCAAAACATGTTAAATTCCTGAAATTATTTTTCTTATTTTCTTAGAGCTTCGTTTACCATTTTTTAGTTAAATGATAACATTATTGTAATTGAATCGAGTAGTCTAGGAATATAGCAACATTATATAATATATAAAATAATAATTTGTGTACTCGTACATATGATGTATGTCATAGAGAGTTGATTAATTAAACTGAATAATTGACGTAATAAATTATCGTTTTTTAATATAACTTACTTATTATACGAGAAAATACGACAACTATTACAAGAATTGTAAGATATTTAATTCTGATTTATAAAATGACAATTATTTTTCAATGTGAAAACCGACAACAATAAATCTATTATCGTAGTAGTATCGGTTAAAAACGTCATGGCTTCCTGCACTATCAGCAAAATCCAATATTCGAGCCGGTATCCCTGGTCGTAACGATTGACATATTACTCTAAGCAAAGTTTGCTCTTAGCTAATCGGATTCCTTTTGACATTCTTAGAGCAACGTTTACATTCACATACCTACACTACATTTTCACCATAAAACATATCATCTTTTGATAATTGCCTATGCAACGATCCCGAAACGTCGAGTAATAAAGGAAGAAGGACACGCGGTGGAAACCCAAACATCTACTATGATAAAAAAACAACCGTGAAAGTCTCAAACATTATATAACGAATCTATTGAACATATTATTATATAATTCGGAACAGATCAAAAATAAACCTTTCAAATTATTTAAAAAAATATATGTCTGTCTATTGATCGTGAATTAAGCCAACCAATGTACTTTAATAGTTTATTAAATAATCTGTAAGTATATAAAATAACCAATCATACCGTATTTTACTATGACTTTGAGGTTTTTTATTAAATGCGTTATATTATCTAAAACAATAAGTATATAATTATTTATTATATAACAACGATTGTTAAATTAAAGTATCTTGTGTATTATTCAGTGAATGAAAAAGTGAGTAGTTTAATTAAATCTATTATTGGCTCATAAGTTTCATATAGACAGTATTTTTTTAAGAGAACGTTGTACTTAAATTTGAAACATATTGTTGCTCCTGAGATTTCATAATAATATTAAATGGTTATTATGTTAATCCTTGTGTAAAATAAATCATATTATGTTTACATATTATATGAGAAATATGTAAAAAAAACCCACAGCCAGATTTGCGTTTATGTATACGAGTAAATAGAGATTGCAAAACCGGTATTAAATTATTTATCGATACCGAAATACCGGTTTTAAAAAATCCAAAATACGGGTATTAAGAAAGCATATGCATTTATGTTGGTCGAAAATGAATTTAATGTTATTTTTTCATTACTACTGTATTGTATATTAAAATTAGTTTAAAAGTTTTATGCTGCCAAATCGACTTAAACCAACAAAAGTTAAATAATAATACAACAAAATCCCTCAAATACACTACTTATGAAATTCTCGCGATGAATTAACATGTTTCGTAAAATATGTTAGCATAGCAAACATTTCCAGTTAATCTATAACTTACTATTGATCTAACGTTGGTAGTACATCCAACAAACGTTGAATTTGAGAGAGAGTTTCCTGTAAACGAACTTATAGTATTTGTAGAAATTTGCACTTCTAAAATATTAGGATCAATACATATTATTTGTGTCGCTACATTTCAAAATCAGCCAAGTCCACCTTTAGGTATTTTTGACTTTTTTATGAATTACTGAAGAACTACTGCTTTCTAACATTTCTGCATTATCGAAATGTGGAATTTATTAATTTTAAATATTCCATACTCGAAATAATATAAACTTTCACCTTTGTGACTGTGTATTTGAGAAAACAAAAAGCTGTTTTTCTCCTATTCATCTATTATGGACTTGGCTAATTTTGAAATCTAGCGACACATAAAGGTCAACATAATTCATGTAGGTAGATACTTTAGGGTGTCATAAGTAGTGATTTAAATAGATTTTAATGGTGTTTATAATAATAGTTTAATAGTTATTGATAGGTACTTATTTTTTCTATAATATGTTTTGACAAAATCCAGTATTGATACCGGTATTCAATAAGAAATACCAAAATATCGGTATTAATATATTCTTTCGGTATTGCAATATGTATACAAAGTCGAAGTGAAGTGAAGTTACTTATGTATCTTGTTAAAAAAATACAACACGTATCATAAGATTTAGTTTAACCTTGTTCAAAATAGACTATGTTTTGCATTAAATAATTATAAATGTATACCTATGAGAAAGGTTGTATAAAATTTATTTAATTTATAATATAAATAATGAATCTAAGATTACGTCTGTTCAAGGAACTAGGACAAGGACTTCAAACTGTTCAAGTATCATAACATGAATTGTAATTGTTCACATCATAAAATCGATTGTTTATAATGTTTTTGTGGAACATTTGCTGTTTACGGAACCTACATGAGCTTTGTCCTTGAGAAGATTGCAAGTGTAATAAATCCCTATTTAGTGTCCAACCTATTTATTAAGCATCTAGTGACTGTACAGTGTACTCTTGTTTCAGACGTCGTACTAATAATTTATGTTAAATGCCTGACTTTACAATTGTAAATTAATTGAATCCAATAAAGTATTTTAACAAGACAAAATCATTAATTGCTAATGTTGGATAATTATAGTAATCTTTTAAAACCGTGCTGTAACAATACCTACAATACTATAATATGATGAACCTATTATTTAGGACTTGATGTCTAGGTCGCGAGGCGATATTGTATGTCCACCGGATCACCTAAGATGATCGTCGATCTCTTTAATATCAATTAATTATATACTAAGAAATATTTTTAACTAGTAGTTATGCAATTATGTATTGTTCAATTAATGACATGCAGCGTTCCCATCACAATTTACTGTCACCAATGTTTCCATGTTGGATCATTAACTTCCCAGTGTAGCCGTTTTCTAATACTATCTACGTCTTGTAGTTGAAGGAAATCTAATTGTTTTATATCATAAAGCAGTGAACGTTGAGACGTAAAAGAAAGTGAAACGTGCTAACGTCTGATAAACTTTCAAGGATACCGCAAATTTGAAAGGTTGCCAATAAATTAGTTCATGGAAATTATTTGGCATAGTTTTCAAACAGAACAGTATGTACAATCAGATTATGCCAGTAGTATATTGTTACTCGTGTTAGGTGACCAAAGTTGAATGACCTTTTTCTTCATACTAGAATATTAAAAATATTTAAGAAAACCAGTTGTACAGCACACAAACTGAAAATATATATTACTTATTTTATTTAAAGATATATTACATTTTCGTGTAAGTATGGTTGAAATTTATACATATTATCTAGTGCGTAAATTCTGAATGTTGGATCACAAATATAACGTCAGAGTACGCTATTTTACAACGTTTTTCTTAGCTCGTATTCCTATTTGTCCGGTGTTTCTTTGTCCGGTACAAATCTAGCAATCGATTTTTAACTAAATTCCCGACTCGCTAGATATTTGAAACTTTTAGAATGTATCAGAACACGATGCCAATGCATTTTTTTTTAAAATACTTTTAGCCATCTTTAAGTAGAATTGAATTCATTTTCAGTTAATTCTGTTTTGTATGAAAAGTTATTTCGGAAGAAATCCGTAATCCAACCCACTATTATTGGTTGCTGAGGGGGTGGTCCTAGTAACTAAATTATTAATATATACGTGCGTTACTATGAAAATCAAAATGACATTTCAGTATTCTATATTTGTTTGTTTGTTGCAAAATAGCAAAAAAATGATTTGTTAATAATTGCCTTATTTGACCTAAATTACTATTACATAGAATTTATTGTCAAGTTTATATGATTCAACAGAAAATTTAAAAACTTGGTAAATAAAAAGTTCTTTTTATCTTGTAATTATTAATATTTTATATTCAAGACTACATTCTTACATCTTGTTTCGACACCATTATTGGTTGCTAGGGGTCTGGGGTTCTAGCAACTAAATTATTAATATATACGTGCGTTACTATGGAAATCAATATGACATGTCAAGTACAAATTTTTTTGATCGTTTAAGCTAGTCAAGTCAAGTTTATATGGTTCAACAGAAAATTTAAAAACGTATATAAGAAGTTCTTTTTATCTTGTAATAATTATAAATTAATATTAATACTATTGGATCGCTATTTATATGTTCAAAAATTGACCATCGGCAATCGGCATTACTACAAAGTTTAATTTTGTGAACTCGACATAAACTAAGATGTACAACGGATTTGCATTGAAAAATTAGGAAAGTTTATGGTGCTAAATAATAAATTACCAATTTTCTGCCATAATATCGAAATAAATAAATAAAATAATATTTGTAGGTACTAATAGAAAATTATAAATAAAGTTTTCAGTTTTTCATCTAATTAAATTTAATAAATACACTGCTTCTTCAAATTTAATAGAAAAAACAGCTTTTAAAATATTATGTAGATATCTAATTTACATATTTTTAAACATATGAAAGCTCATTTTCTTTTTGACATCGATCAGTTTAAACTTAAACCTACAAATGAATGTCAATAAATTAATACAGAACACTTTTTTGTATTTAATATCTTTTATTATGTTGGAGTTATTTAGTTTCATTAAAAAATATGGTGATTATATTGAGTGAGATACGTTGTTATTGATTGCTTCAAAAACAATCATATAAGTATATTAAACCCAATATAAAAATTCAGAGTATTTAAAACTCGGAATCAATTTGAAATCAAGAAATATGATGAAATTCAGAGATCCCGCAAATTGTAAACCTTGGTTGAGATTCAAGTTACTTCCCAATTATAGTACTTACCATAATGAAACATTATTCCATATTCTTCGGTTTAACTTTGAAAATATATACACGTTTTTCGGAGTATCAACCCATCATCGTAATATAAATACGTGTAAAGCGAGTCCTTAGTATTAATATAACTTTATTTATCTCCGTTAAACTAAATTGCTCAAGTATCACAATGAAAATTTTAATTGAAGTGGTTATAATATTATACTGTAGGTTCGTTTGTTTCTTTAGACTTGATGAAAATTTATGCGATTAAGAAAATGGTGCCGCTGATGTCTTTGTTTATATTTATTATAATAAATCTCTTTATAGCTCGCCTACGAAAATCCGAAGCGATGTAAAATTTTAACGGTTTGTTTACCTGCGAAATATATTACACCTGGCGAACGTTAAAGAAGATCGTAAATGCATTTTGCATTTACCATTTCACTTCGGCTAGCTTGTATGGCAATTTTCAAAACGATGGCTTAGTTGCCTAATATATAAAAATCATAATAATAATAATATTCTAGTATTTTGTATGGAATTCATTATGGATCACTTTGGGTTTCACATAATATCTTCTATTCTTTTCACTTACTATTCACAAAAGCAAATTAGTTGACTTTGACACCATTTATTTTAAATTAATTTAGTACGAAGAAAACTTGAGAGTGGATCGATTGTCTGGGTCCCTTATCATTTGAAGTACGCCGTTGTGAAAGTCCTACATAATAAATAGTAGTTGAAAGTTAGAGCTTTCAATGATAGGTATAATATCAGCCGGATGACTGACATGGATGAAACCGGTGATTATTAAATTATCTTGAAGACGTACGGACTTGCTATAATCTATTGTTTTATTTTAATTATTGGTATCAACTCCTTTGTTCCTATGCTATGTTGAGTATGTAAAGTTTTGACGTATTGTTATACTGTACATAATACTTATGATGATTTTAAGTTTGAGATGAAGTTTTGACGTAATGTTCCATAATAATTATTGTTGTGATTGACTATTATTTGCGATATTGTGATTGTTCATCAACATATTCAAAATAATGAAAATTGTGATGAATGCGAGGTATTTATAATTCATAGGACAGCAATGGAAAATAAATATTCAAGTACAATAGTATAATATCTGCAAAAAAATAATAATTCATTTATATTTTTTTTAAAAAAAATCGACGTTTTTTTAAACTAAAAAAGAATACGCTAAAACTATGATTTTTTTAAATCATTTTGTGACCATTGAATGAACTTATCAAACTATATTTAAATGCTAAAAATAGTTGTAAAATACGATGTACTAATAAAAATCGGTGTGTGTACTTAGGCGTAATAAAACAAAAACGAAACTTGTGATAACCTAGATTCTTCGACTAGCTCTTAATTATCTTGTTAAATTACACACTCAAGAAAAACGGTCGCTTATTGGAGTGCCTTTGGTTTATTTCTATACACTTTAAATTATATTAATAAATTATACAATTATTTCTTGTTGTTTTTATTTTTAAAGTAACAACTGTCACTCTGACGTTTAAACGTTTGTTTACGTAAGGAATTGTAAATAGCCGACAATAATAAATTCATTGCCTTGGCAACGGAACAATTCTACTATCAAACTTACGTTTGTATGCAGCTGACTGATTCGCAGCTGACTTCATACTGTCGCGCACTTTCGTAACGGTGTGCATGTGGAGCTCTCAATTTGACTCTCTACCAAACGCCATAAAAGAAGTATAACTTCAAAAATCTATCTTCTCAAAACGCACATTTTATATGGTTTATTAAATAAATTAAAATCTTTTTAATAATGAAATGTATTAAATAGGAGTTTTTAAATACATTCGCAGAAACAGTACAATCACCCTTTAGTAATGATATTCTAATGATAAATGATAAATGAAAATTATTTAAATGTCAAAAACTGCTTAAAAAGATCATCCAATTTCTGTATATCAAATAAAAGCATCCGTTGCAAAGCTTTTCATTTGGTTGTATACAACGAACATAAAGTTGCACTTCCGTAAGAGAGCAAAAATAGAGGCGGACTTTTTGACACTACTATCATTATTGACAGTCTCGCCTCGCTGTAAACGGTCGTGTAATGGCGCAAAATGAAAGTCCCAGTTTTTATTGGCACCGATCCAACTGGAATACTCTTTTTTTATTACGTCTGGGAAAATTATTATATTTTGCTCTATTTCAGCGAGCCAGCAAGCCGCGCTGTCGAGCTATTGCGATACTAGCGACTCACGAGGTAGCGGATAGGCGTGACACTATTTATTAGTGCTCGTCTTTGCACTTTTAAATTAAATGCATTTAGCCATTTTTAAACTCGGTATTATATTATTGTTTATTATTTTTTATAAGACCCAGCACTCAGAACTGCACTCATTAAATATTATTCAATTCAATTCAAATTTATTTATTTTTACATACCTACCATGAACATTACAAATTATAAATTTAAGACGTTCACAACATGACATTTAAAAACAAAGAAACAGTGTAAAGAAGAAATAAATAATATATGCAGTAACATAACAACGGTATGGAAAGTAAAGTGAAAGGTCCAAAAAAAAAAATTATAATGCATGGAAGCACACCGAATGAGCTAAGTGGACCCTATTTTAAGAATTTACAAAACAACGTCCACCTATACTCATCCTCATGTAGGAAGAATAAATCAACATCCGAAGCGATTTGGTTGAACAGAGTTATTGCCCTCCCAATTGGCATCATCAATGGCAGGTTAGTTCTGCTCCCCGGGAGGACAAACAATTTCTAAGCTCCCGATTTCTAAGATAGTTATCAGGGACACACAAGTCAATACTACCAAGAATGGCAGAGTTTTCATTTACACCACGTATAAGTCGAAAAAAAATACGTGGCCAAATATTGATATCTTCTCGCATTTAAACTACAGTATGTAAGCATACCATAAAGAAAGTCAGATGGATAAAGTCACGGATAGTATTCATTATAGATCCTATAGAAAGATTATTATAGATCCACCAGTATAAGTTGTGTGCTAAGTAAGGGCACCACATGCTAAAATTTGACATAATTATCATTTCATACTTTTTATAATATTGAGATGAGATTAGTTCTAAATTCGAACACTCGACGATTCACGATGGTATATATTTTATTCTACTATGTACTATGAGACTTGTATGGAGTTTTGAGTTCATTTATTTGAACTTTTATGCGTGATTATTGGAAAATCGATTTCCATCACAAATATTAGTAGTTATTGATCTAATTTTAGATAAACAAAACTTTCCTCCAGCTCTTTCTCTCTCGGCGTTGTCTCCTTGGTACCAACCTTACATAAAACAACGATTATGTATATTCCACTCTTTACATAACACATTTGTTTAACGTATGGTATAGGTAGTGTGACACCCCCGTATGGTCCCCATTTGGAGATGTCTTTGTGTATCTTGAGAGGCCCGAATCGGTATCGAAGCCAACAAATAATAACGGCTGATTGCGAAAATAATTAAATAATGTTTAATATCTGTCTAATAAATATCTGACCGGCAACATTGTCAAAAAAATACGTATGGCAACGCCGCATTTTGTGCACAGCTCGCAAGTGAGACGGTTTTTTTTTGGCGGGGAGAAGCTTCCTTGACAGCACGCAGAAAACACTGCTCGCGCGCGCTACGCATATTTCGTCATCCAAAAAAAATAATATATATATATATAAAATGTAGTAATCTAGTATATATTATCATCAAATAAACTCGCCGTTTCTGATCACAATTCCGGTGTGTTAATTATCCACCTTTACAACCCAAATCCAGACGAAAAAACCAGATACTAAAGATAAAAGTGACAGTTTGTTTTCACATTCAAAATGGAGGGAAGTGATAGTAGGTATTTCAAAAATATCTGCTAATAATAGTGGCTAAGACCAGTGACATCCTGTGGGGGTAGACAGTTACTCGAAGGGCGGCAAATCGAAGAAAATCATTAAATTTTGTTTATATAGAAATATCTACCTAAACTTAATAATAACAAAAATATATATCCATTAAAAAAACAGCACATTGGTTGGAAACAAAATGTATTAATTGACATAAAGATTTAACAGTAATGTAACTTTTTGTCGGGTTCGCGATATCTAGTTTACTTCCGTTACCCTTCGACGTCCTTGGTGACCAGAAACCACACGTGCAGATTTGCGAATAATTATAGTCTGACTTATTAGTTCTTACGCACGAAACTTGCGTTGGCCGTCGAAACTAAATGTACACCCCCCCCCCCCCCCCTTACAGAGCATCCCACCTATAACTCTTGGTCCAGGATTTTAGTCTGTATCGAAACATCGCGCCGTCATCGATTATCGATTTAATAATGCCTATACCTTTGCGATCTCAGACTAAAAATATCATTATGAATGTTGCCAAGTTTTGTGAATAAGAAAAGCGACACTGATCGCCCTTAAGGCTATACCTCAGCTGAGGTATGGTCTAAAAAGATCGTAACTAGGCGATGCGCGGATTGTGAAAATGGTCGAGGGTCAAGGGTCGACTATCGCTCTCAGACTGGCAACGCGGCCAAAATTACGTGCCAAACCGTTACGAAACCACATCCTGAAGCGAGCCCCAAGGCTAGGATCTTTGTCGGGCCCCCTACCTATCGCCAAGGTTACAGTAGCGTTTTCCAAATGGCGTTCACGGTAAAATTAAGGGTATTTAGTGTATTTATAATACTTACATCCACTCTAATTATGGAGTTACCTATCAAGTAATGACACAATTCAAAATTACATCGCACTATCAGATAGTATTAAAGGAAAGAAAAATTAGAGCAAATTTGTGATGTCTGTTTATCTCACTTATTTGGTTGACTCGCCATGCCGGGGCCACCAGTCTAGAGCTCTATCAGCCCCCCCTTGTGGGGGCCATGTCTATCACATTATGTTTTAATCATTCATCAGATTACATACGGTTGGAATAATAAATCGAGTATTTAATCATCGCCAAATGCTTTAGAATTTTCCCATATTAAGATTATTATTAGGTATATAGGTAAACGTTAAATAATTGCTTTGTATTGTGTCTTATTCACTAATTAATAATGCAAAAAGTATTAATAGCCACAGAGTTTAGTAGTACCTTCTTCTAAACTAAACATATTGAGGTATTATACTGGTTTCTTGTGGCTCTGAATAAGGGTTATAATTATTTATATAAATGAAAAATATTACAATAGAATATCATTTTGTCTTTATTTAATGAATAATTCTTATTACGGGGCACCACTGACATATAAGTAGTAGTAGTATTATATTAGGTCAGCAAGTATTGTAATAAAAAACTTTTATCTCAGTTCCGATTATGTTTTTATATCGCCCGCAAAAGAAAAAAAATACCCCAATCATTTTATTATGTACCCTACTAGGATTTTTTTTGTAACTTTATCCAACTATCAGATATCGAAACGAACGTACAAATTGGCACGTGGCACTACCGTTTGATAACGAAGATTAGACGGCTTTCTGCACGTGCGAGTACACCCTTATTATTTTCACTATGTATCTATGCTAAATTTACAATTGTATAAAATTTATTTTAGATAGTGTCTACAGTAAGTTTTTAAAGTTAGAGTAACTTGTGACTCATTTAATGAAACATGTCATTAAAAAAAATCGGTTAGTTAGACTTTAGTCTAACAATTTAGTCTGACAATAGTCGTTTGATAATAAGTTTATTTTAATCTATTCTTAGAGTAGGTATAAATTAGTAAGACTTTGTTTACATTTATTTTCTCACTATATTATCAAGACCATAAAAATAAGGAAACGGTAGTTGTTTTTGAGTCAACAGTTAATTATATAACCAACACACTATTATCAAAACTCTCTATTATTTACCCAATGCCTCGCTAGTGAGAAAGGTGTTTATTGAAATAACCGGATCTTGTTGGTTATTTATTAGTAGTCCAGATGCTTTCTTGAAGGTGAAATACATACGCAATTGCAACCTCCTATCTTCGACGTCCCCCATGATCATCCTATTTTCCAGGTTCGTCGGATATTTTCAAGCAATGTGGCCGAAGAATCGAACAATTTGTTTAATGCATATAGTTATTTTATATTAAGCTCTTTTCATATAAATATCTATATCTCATGCATATACACACTAGAAAAAATCATTTTGTAGAAAAAAAAATACGCCACCTGACGGGACTTAAACATATTGTATCTGCTGGATTCGCGCCAATATGATTTTCCAATTAAGCTACGGGCATCTTATTAAAATACGACGATTTAAAATGGTAGTTGTTACATGAAATGCTTATCGAATTGCGTTGTTTTCAATTGATGTATATTCAAAAAAATATAGAATGTTACATTCTCAAATCTTGTGTCTTATTCGTTGAATAGAAAGAAATAGTTTATTAAAATAAATATATATATATATTACATATGTGTGTGTACGCTTGCTTAGCCGTATATGGAATGCGGAGCATCCTTAATTTGATGTCTTCATATGTAGTCCAGATGTTAATACCTAGTCTTTTGCTTTAATTTTAATGTGAAGTATAATAAATTATAAACTAAGTATATAATTGTATTGATTTATCTATCTGTCTACCTGTAACGTATAAAAGAAAATGTATGTAAATATGTAGGAGACAGCGATACAGGCAGAATGCATCATAAACGGGGTAAGGTGAGAGAAGATATTATACTTTCACGTAAACGCTAATAAAATAATAGTTTTTTTTAATCGGGTCGCGAAAGAAAACAAATCATAGGCTACTCTCATAATAATATGACAGATGCTTACAGTGTATCGCCACATACAAGAATGTTGATTTTTGGCACTGCCACCTCGTAATTTTTAAAAAAATGTAAAATGACAAAACAATCATTACACATTGGTTAATATCAATAATGGTGTTATTTAAAACAACATGATTTTTACCATTACATTAATGATATAGTATTGATTGAAATATTAAAAGCTATTTTGGTTCATTTATATTTTATAATGTAAATTAAGCCCAAGTTATTTTACATGCTGAAATTGGTAGCCATAAATTTGGCTATCAGACAAAAACACAGGGCCAAAAGGAATGATAAAAAAAATGGAAAAACATATTGGAAAAAGAGTAGCTATTCATAATGAACGATTGATAGTGGAAATTGTTACGCCCTTGCATTATTAATATCAAAATGTCAAAGGATAGGTACAATAAGTGTGTTTCTTTTTATCATGGATATCATTAAGTCGGCAGTGTGCCTCGTAATAATATTTCGTACAATGTATTTTATTTTAACAATGGAAACAGTATGTACGGGTGCTGATTATTTATTGATTCAGTCAAATGGAAGACTTATATTATGAGCTATCATTATGGAATACGTATTAGAATATTAAAAACGTTTCAAAAAAAATAACACACACGTTTAATATCAGATTATAAAAAATGAATGGAGTTTTTAAAAAATCAATATAATAATACCATTTTCGATCTCAATAAAAGCATGTGGGTCTAGGACGACTTGGCGCCGGGACAACTGAACGCAGCGCAATTCGAAATTAAATAGACGTTAGGTACTTTAAAAAATATATTTAATATTATTATTTATACTTAAATTATTATATTATGATTTAATAGTTGCTGAGAATTTAAATATTCACACGTAAATAATGATTTAATGGTGCAAATGTTTAAGTTCCAACGAAAATAGAGTTTTTTTATTTTATATAAAGCCTTAGGCATGGTAATTCTCAATCCGCAATAAAAAACATTATGCTAAGAGTAAAATGAATTAAAACTACTAAGTAGATAAAAACTGATTAAAATATCTCGTCTACGTTCTGTATACGTGTCTACGACAGTACGGTGTCCAATTATCCTGGCGTCCAGTTGTCCCATTCCCGAGCATGTAGACTTAACAAAGATTTGTATTAAGGAATGTTTGTCATGTGTCTATGATCTAGATTAAAATATGTAGAACATAATATACTATTTTAAAATATGACCCATTTCGGATATGGATATTCTGCCATTAATTCAACATCAGTGCTTTTTTATTCCGAATATTATTAAACACATCATATAAGTATAATATAATGTAACATACGTTCAGTTTCATACCTTAAGGGTGACTACATTAAAAATTTATGAAAAAAATCCATTTTTTTATTTAACATTTTTCTTAATGACTGCTTTCACCGATATTGTCTACTCCTTATTTCTTATCTACTACTTATCTTCTCTCCCAGTTATTATTGTTACCCACCCTAACGACAATGCTGGATACACTGTGTTTTTCAAAGATGACAAACCATCAATCCATCATAAAGCAATACTAAAGGTTTGATTATAAAATACATCTGTCGCATAGTTTTATTAGTAAATTATTCTACAATGGCACCGTGGGTACAGTAAAAATGATTCTCAGTTGTGTTGGTAATGTTTTCCAGTATTCAAACAGGCATTGTAGCAAACGTACTAAAGCACATGTGAATCGTCTATAGTACAATGCACTGTAGAATGATTGACACCAGTAATTTCTCGACTGCGCACGGTATCTTCATTGGCAGGTTTTATGAGCTCGGTTTTGTTTTCCGTTCAACATATTCATGTAGCGTAGAAATAAAGGATCCAAACAGCATTAGAAAAGAGCTACTAATATCAATTCAACCATCTGTTAGACCGATTGGGATATCCGATCGACACAAAGGCCAATTGGGTTGCATTTAGACAATTTACGGCGTCATACTAAAAAACGTAAAAATTTATAGAGATATAGAATTACAAATTAAATATCTATTTTCCGTAGTGTCAAATTATAGCAAACTCGGTAAAGAGCTGACCGCAATAATAAATTCCGCATATTCGTTTTTCACTTAGTCAATCACCCATTGATGCAAACGCCAGATAATAGCTGACTCGATTATTTCAATAAAAAGAATATAATTTTGATTGTGTAAATAGCGAATAATAATTCATCGGAAATGTCACCCGAATAGCTATACGTTTCCGGTCTGTTACTATCTCAATCTCCGTATCGTCCCGCACAGCATCTCACTGTACTGAGATGCGGCCTCGAATCCGTATCATAAGTTAAGTATTATAACATAACTACTGTAACATAATATTGTACCGACCGTTACGCCGCAAATAAAACTCGTTTCTGCATCCATCTACGACTTCTCTCTCCTTCTGACGACTTCTTCATCCACAACACCATGACTCCCAACTCGATGGCTACCACAGTGATGACTACCCACAGATTTCTTTACTCTTACTTCAGATTTATGGCAGTTTTGTATTAGATTTTGTTATTTATTACAATTTCCCCTCTACGTGCCCTTCTCTCCCAAAGACACTGTTAACTTACAGTTATGTAAATTCACTCATGTCCATGGCGACAGTAGTCTTTGGTAACTACTCCTAAGACATTCCCAGTCATAAAAAATGATGCTTTTCATCCAAACATACGAAAGACCGAGTTCGATTTAGTGAGGAAATTTGATTCCATGTAGAATGATTTACCTATACGACACATGATGAGTTTTCATCAAGTAGGTAATATTTGATAGATATAATATTTTATACATTTTGAAGTGAACGAAACCGGTCCTGATTATTAAAAGAATGTATCATGAGTATAGCCCCACATCTTGAAGCGGGCCCCCAGGCCACGATGTTTGGAGCCCCCCCTCCCCCTTCAACCTATCACTAAGGTTAAGGGCAGTGTAATGTTCTACAGTAGTTTTCTCCAAATGGTATTCACGGAACTCTAGAGTTCCATGTACAATAAAGGGTATTCCGTGTATTTTTTAGCGATGTTCGGTAATTTTAAATAAATTCACTTGAATTGTCGGCTCTCGGCATCATATTATAAAGCACTGATCGCGGCCCCGTTTTGTGATAGCCATGTGATATGCGACACTTCGCTATATTGGATAAATAGTCACTTTTGTTATTCAGGAAACACACTAAATATAAGACTTTTTCAGTGTTAGAGAAATTGTGGTATGTTTATATCACTTAATTGGTCGACCCGCCATACCAGGCCCCTAGGCTAGAGCCTTGCCAGACTGTCTCTTGTGGGGCTATAATCATGAGTTGTCACCAAATAAATACTGAATCTCTTGAAAATAATGAAGGTTTATTTTATTAATTGGGTGAATTTAAATCTATAGTAGAACTTTATTGAAAAAATATTAGTCTGATAATAATATGTGAATTAGTTTTCACATAAAAACTATACTATAGATACATCATTGTTGATATAATATTATGTTTTGCAGAGTACCTTGACAGTGAAATAAAAAAGATTTTAAATTAAATATTTAGGGCTTTGGAAGGATAGGTTAGCATGCAAGATTGTGTAAACAACAATGTCTGGAATTGAAAATGCAATTAAGAAGTCTTATCTGGAAGTAATCAACGTACAACGGTCACCTAATGGCGTCTTTAAAAGCAATAGGCTCTTAACAATAAAACTGGGGAGATTCTGCTCAGGCCTTGGTGATCTAACCATTTCAGAGAACGCGTTTCATGTCGGAAGCTTACTTTAAGTTTAACTGTTTTACACTATATTTTGTCCAACGCAATTAAAATGCCATTTGATTGTTAATCTTTGATGATCGCAGTATCAAAAACAATAATATCTTATACAATAATCATAATAATATAACCGACTGATCATTATTCACTGTAGCGGCTTGACGACTTTCAATGAGGTGGGGCTTAGCCATTAATTATTAAATATCCATACCTACATACTTTCTCATATTATACATTATGTACCAAGCTACTTATAATAATATGATTTTATTAATGAGAAAATTAGTATTTTTACTTACCTATGGGTCATTTGATTCGCTCCCCAGTATGCGTTTACTATGGCCAATGCATTCACATCCTTTGTAGAATGAGATTTGTACCGCGGCGATGGGATGGGATCTTTTAATACATCTATGGATGGGACTGAGAGCCTCTGGTCAGCGAAAAATAAATGCCATAGCTTTCTTAATTTGTACGTAGGTGTCAACGTGAAATTGGGCGTATTTAATTAAATTAATTATTTTAATACCGCCTAATCATCATTATGGTATTAAATAATTTACAATCATTGCTTTATTTATTCGAATAATAATAAAAATCTCTATAAAATTAACGGGTTTAAATAGATAAAATAAATCTAATAGTTCATTAAATCATATAATCAAGTAAGTAGGTATATTATGACAATAATAAAAATATTTGACGTGTATTTTTAACATGATACCGATGTGGGGGTGGTCCCTACGAACCCTTAAGGTAGAGCTGCCCCTGGTTATTCAGGTATACAATGTTTTGTATTAGAAGCAGACATTTTCATTTCGTATTATCAAGTTTCAATTTTTATAACACTTCCTCAGTATTATGTATCTAATATAGTTTCACACTTTATATAAGTAAAGAATCTTTAGAAGGGCTTAAGATATATTATTATAAGAAATAATTTTTGCTTCACGAGTAAAGTATTGCTGAACTTTTAGAAACTACGAGAAGAAAGAAGGTTTAAGAAGCTTTTAGTAATATAACTATAGGTTAGTTATTAAGTAACTTTAAGTCTAATATTTATAGTTTAATAATAATTAAACATATATGTAAAGTTCTCGTATAAGTCTGTATAGTATTTCACATATAACCAAGTACGCTGAGAAAGCTTCGGGACGAGCTTAACTACATAAGAATATATGAAAAATGTAATCGAGCTCTATTGTAGTAAATTCACATTTTTGTGCTTTGAGAATTATTATTAGATGCACTGAGATTGAAAAAAAACCATTTAGCTATAGTGTTACAAGCGTATTTTATATAAGCTCACATATTTTTTAAATAACAAGCCACCAATGTTGAGATTATTTAGATACGAATTCACAAAAAATAATTGCAAATTATAATACGTCAAAAATTGGTCGCCATACTATTTATAGCCGGCATTTTTAATGCGTCAACGTATGCATTATTATTTTTTCTATAAGTATTAGTAATTTAAGCATATTATAATCTCAGAAGTATAATCAAATAATGTTGTAATACAGACAGTTTACGTGAATTCATTCAGTAGTCTAAACCAGTGTTTATAAACCTTTTTACACTTGCGGACCACTGAAAATAAGAAATGCGTTTTGCGGACCGCTAACGCAGAAAGAAATAGTAATATTTATATACCTAGTACGATCAGAATTTTCCGGCGTTGTATGAAACGACTATATTGCAAAACAATACGTGCAAGTGAAACGTGTGATCACGGTTGATTTCGTCACATAAACCCAATAATCTATTGAACAAAAACACAATGTACAAACACTTGCAGGTGCACGGGTTTTGAAGATTTTATTAAAACTATTAAGAACCATAGTCAGACGGATGCCAAAAATTTGCGGATTACCACAATATTTCGGCGGACCACCATTTCAGAAACGAAAGTAATTATTTTTTTCTATTTTTTTCCAGTCCGGAGTCCACAGCCCCCCTTCGTATTGCTACGTTCAGCCCTCCTAGATCAAGTCCTCACGACAGTCAGGTTAGTATTTCTTAAAAATCAACCTATTTAAAAAAAATGATAATCATTCGTTAACTTTACTTTCTAATATTACAGATCTATTATAGCTAATAGAAAGAGAAGTATTATGAGTTCATATAAATGAGGAGATAGAAATTAGTATTAGATTAAATATGTGTGTGATATTTTAATGTTACACTTAAGAGCGTACATAAGTGAAACGGAAAATAATTTTCAACTGTATGTGGAACGAAATTTCGGCCGCGTTGCCATTGTCGAGGCCGATAGTCGAGGTGTTCATTTATTTTGCCATGGCGTCGGATGAAAATATTCTTAAATCGTGTATAGATGACTAAAAAACTTTACGTTTGTACTTAAAAAAAACATGTCAATGAATATACTATTATTATTACGAATATAATAATAAACATAACATAAAAAGGAATTTTTATGACAAATTATATTTCGTTCGGCTCGCCTCATTTTCGAATGATACACGATCTTTTTAGTCCATGCCTCAGCTGAGATATAGCCTTAATTATTGTCCATACAAGTTTATGCAGTCCTGGTATTTTTGAAGTTATACTTATTTTGGGGCGTTTGGTAGAGAGTGAAATTGAGAGCTGTGCGCGTACACTATTACGAAAGTGCTGTATACAAACGCAAGTTTGATAGCAGATTTTTTCCGTTGCTTAGGCTTAGGCAACGATTTTTTATTGTCGGCCATTTGCAATTTCTTACGTAAACAAACGATCAAACGTCAGAGTGACAATTGTTACTTTAAAAATAAAAAAAAACAACGAGAAATAATTATATAATTTAATAATATAAGTTAAAGTGTATAGAAATAAACCAACCGCGCTCCAATAAGCGGCTTTTTTTCTTGAGTGTGCAATTCAACAAGATAATTAAGAGCTACTCGAAGAATCTACGTTATCACAACTTTTTTTGGTTGTTTTGTTACGCCAAAGAAGTACGTAAGAACTTCTAACGCGCATAAGTACACACACCGATTTTTTTTTAATTGCATTTAATTTAAGCGACAGTACTTGATTTGATTGGTGTCGATATTTAGTATGAAATTGAGTTATATAATAATTATGTTCTTATACATTATGCTATATATTATAGAATATGTTCGAAAACTAGAGAAGGTCTTCATTCAGCAGTGGATTTGTGTTGGTAGAGGATGATGATAATGTAGATAGATATTGCTTAAAATTTACTATTGCGGCACCGGATTTATACGTCAGTTTTCCCCTTGAAATATTTTGATTTATTTTTGTTTGCCAATTTTTTGCAGCAGAAGACATTTCGATGAAGCAATTTAAATGAAAAAAAACGCTGAAGTTATTAACTGGCTGCAAGATTTATATTGGTCAGAGACTGTTATGTGTGGAAAAAAGTATTTCTGGATACATTTAGCAAGTCGTAAATGTTACATATCAAGGTCTCACAATCTTAATGTCCGTGGCGGGAAGTGAGGAAATGTAGTGGTTAAAATATCTCTTAGGCGAATTTTATTTTAAAATAGTCATTTAGGATCAGTTTTTTTTTTTAAAGAATTATTAGTTGATGCAAAATCATTTTTCGGGCGGATATTAATGAATAAATTTAAATTTTATTTGATTTACTAATAACACATGTTCAAGTTTTACTGGGTTCTTATATTAGATGCATATAAATAAAACCACGTATTCACTCAATTATACTTATATTAGGTATCTAGCTATACAAAATATTGGCTAATGGTTTGATTCAGTTTTTTACAATATAATTTCTTTGTTATTAAAGAATTAATATACTTATGCATAATAATAAAACAAATATATATTAATATAAAACACGTGTCTATTTAAATACATACCTTAGGTGTCCCTGCGTTTATTAAACATCATCTCTAGATTGGATACATATTGTAAATTGTACGTAAAACATTTATCCGTAGCACCGTTCCCCGTGAGATTTCTATCGAAAAGGGATGACTATATAGTAATACGGTCACTAATTTTATTAGATTCAATATGAACATTAATTTAATTTTCATAGTCGATTTTGGCAAAATTCATGAATTCAAGAATGAAAACCTAACCTAACAACAAATAATCCAGTATATCGGTTATTTTCAAAATTTATTTGCCGCTAGCTTCCTGTAAGCCGACAAGAACCGTGTTTTATTTTGATATGAATTTTATCGCAGTACTATACGACCCAAAGATGTTGGACGGTCTTTAATATACGACCATATATTTCCGATATGAAATTTCACGGTGAAGTGTGATACGGCGAACTGCATACGTACAAATTGCCAGGCACGCTCTAGATTACCAGATACCTTAAGTATACATACAACAGCAACCGAATTAACATTACTCTTTGGAATTTACGTTTATATTTACTGTGTCAGGTACTCATATTACTGGCACTCATCTGGCATGCGAACTGACGACCAATGTCTGCCATTTAACCCAAAGCATAATAATATGGACTCTAGGGTCTATAATATGTCCAAAATCTAGACGAAAATTTGGAATATTAAATTCTAATTTATCTGTATTCATTAAAAATTACATATATAATATTTTACCTAAATATTCGGTGTTATAGTAAGTTTGCATAATCGTAAAAACACTGTTTTAGTACATTTATTTTTATTTTTTCAGACACCGTCGTCTCCCAGAGAGGCACTCGTCTGTGTGCAGAACAAGATGGGGACTAAAGAAAAGAAACCTTTCACATATACCCCAGGTGGACTTGACCTTTCAGAGATAAGATCAGAAAAAATGGCTAAAAGGCTTATGACGAATGCAATGAGTCCCGGAGTTCAAGAAAGACCTAAGCCACCACAATTTACACCACCAAGCGATCCAGAAACGAGACGTTCTTCAGTTCCAACATCGGCACAATATTGCAATTTGCCCGTGGCGGTGTTCCCTTGCATTCAAATTCCAGCTAATCCGAAAGAGTTGCTGCGAAAAACTGGCAGTGCATATAATGATGACGAAAGCAATTCTGCACCTAAAGATAAAGCTAGTAATGTTGATTCATCACAAAAAACACCAGAAAAATCTCCAGAAGCAGACACATTAACAATTGAAGAAAAAATAAACAGATTTTCACCTTCCAAAGAAACGGCCTCAGAAAAAAAGTCTACGAGTACTGAAAATGAAAAGATCACATCTTCAGTAGAGAAAGAAACACGATTAACAACATTTGATAAATTTGTAAATGAAAGTGATCCAAAAATATCCGAAACTAAAACGAATGGATTTGCTGCAAAGGCTGCACTTGTATTATCAGATGATGAAGAAGAAGTGGAAGAAGAGGAAATAGAAGAAGAAGAAATAGAAGAAGAAGAAGAAGAATGCAGCGAAGAAGTAGAAGTAACAGAAGATGAAGAAGATTTGATAAAAACTGTTGCTAGTAAAACAGAGAAAATAACAAAATCTGATGATAAAGTAACAAATAAAGTAGTTCAGACAATACGTACAGAAACAACAGTTATAAGTACATCGAAAGATAACAATTCAAATAATGAGGTGATAACCAAAGACGACAAAGTAATAATCAAAAGTGAAAAACACATAAATTCAGAAGTAAGTACAGATGATGAAGTGATGAGCTCAGATGAAAATGTCGCAAGTACAGATGATCAAAGAGTCAGTAGTGATGAGGAAACAACTACAAAAGAGAATAAAACAATATCTGCAGAAAACAAGGATGATAATACAATTAGTACAGATGCTAAGATAACACAAGAAGATGAGAAAATAGTAGAGACAAGTGATGAAACAATAAACAAAAATGAGCAAGCGGTGATTGCAGAAGATCCTTCAATAAGCGGAGATGAGAAGATAATAGACGCAGAAGAAAAAGTGGTGAAAGCAAATGACAATTTAGAAATTACAGATGATAAGAAGATAAATACAAATGAGGAGAAAATACGCTCAGATGAAGAAATAGTCAAACCGAGTGATGATACGGATGATGCTATTGAAAATGTAACTGAACAAATAACAAAAACAGACAAAAAGATAATAAGCACAGATGAAAAAGTAGAAAGTGTAGTTGATACTGTAGATAGCGCAGAGATTCAAGAAACAAAAATTAGTGACCAAATACCCAAAACAGATGAAAAGATTGAACTTATTGGTAAAAAAATGGAAGAAGATGAAACCGTTATAACCAAGGAAGAACATATTATTCCAACAATATTGGAGACTAAAAAAGAATGCGATACGGTTATATCATCACGATCCACGCCAGAAATCGAAAAACCAATTGTTTGTACATTACAAATATCACCACAAAATAAAATTCTAGAAACTATTACAACGGACGTTAAACAATCACCGAAAATGATGATCGGTAAAGATATGTCAAAAGTAGATGGACATAAGACAATTGAAATCGATACCAAACAATTTGAGTCTGTTTGTTCAGACTTCACAGAATCTAATAAGATGACAAGAAACAGTAGCATGTTTATGACACGCGCATATTCAAAAGAAAAAACCTTTGATTACTCTACTAGTCAATCTATGCATGCGCCTGCTCCTGATCCAATGATTCGACATTCATTCACAAGATCACCATCTAAAGATCGTACAAGTGTTGATGGTTTGAGAATTTTAAGTGATCTTGATAATATTCCTAGCTTAAATGTATGCCCAAAAAGATTTTCATTTATGAGGGATAGTCCTCCAAAATCAACGGGGGAAGACCCATTCAGTATTTTGACTGGAATTTCTCCGAACGATAACAATTTCACCCCAAGTATATATCAACAAAGTAATGTAGAGGTACCTCCACCATGGGAAACAGATAGGCAAACCACATACACTTCTATTGAGACAAAACGTGTCGTCAGGGAGAAACCTGTAATGCCTGCTGGAAATACTTGGAAAAGTATTAATTATAACCCTCATATTAGAACCCCAAGCTGTTTTCTGCCACAATTACAAGATGAAAGAGTTGACGAATCTTGGAAAAATGACTTATGGAGTAATAGACAATCTTTTAACCAGACAGCCACCGAAAATACAGCACCCCTTAATTACGTAGCAAAGGAAGATAGTGAACCTTCGTGGAGAAGAGAACTGAGAGAAATGTCTTTCCAAAAAAGAGATTCTACAGTACAAAATGAGGAATATACAGAAGCTGAAGAACCGCCATGGAGAAAGGAAGTGAGAGAATTGTCTCAAGTGAGAAATCAAAGGCATTGCAGTATGCCGCGGACAGATTTTGAATCATCGAGGCAATATTCTGATGAAACTCAAAATTATTCTACATTTACACGAGAAGTAAAACGAGCATATACTCCATCGCCTAGCTCTTTCGTACCAGAAATAAAACCTAGATTTGATGCTCGTATAGGCACTTACATGCCGGATCCTACACCTACGATCGATACTTGTTCTAGCTCTTATATGGCAGATACTAAGCCTCCATTTGATGACTGTGCTGGGACTTATATGCCAGATCCTACGCCTACATTTGACGCTCGTTCTAGCCCTTATATGACAGATGCTAAACCTCCATTTGATGACTGTGCTGGCACTTATATGCCAAATCCTACACCTACATTCGATGCTCGTTCTAGCCCTTATATGACAGAGCCTAAGCCTACATTTGATGCTCGTTCTAGCCCTTATATGACAGATGCTAAGCCCACATTCGATGCTCGTTCTAGTCCATTTATAGCAGAAGCTGCTCCAATATATTATCCACCAGGTAATTATACCACAGAGGTACAACCATCGTATGCACCAGCCAATACTTACACAGCAGAGGTTCAATCATCTTATGCACCGCCACCTGCGTGGAGTCAAACAGTTCGTCCGAAATCTTGGCGAGAGCGAAGCGCAGATTTGGCAAGAGAGAGAGAAAACGAAATTCCTGAATGGAAAAAAACAGGCATGCTGCGTAAAAGCGTCGTCAATTCTTTCTTAAAAAGTACGCAAGAAACAACTACTTATCAGTCCTCTACTATGAATGATAATCAAAAACTGCCAGAAATTACAGTGGAAATCGCCAGTCAACCGGCCAGTAACAGAGTTGCACCGAATACAAACAATGGATACAATTATCCATGGGAAACTTCTTCGGAGTCAAGTGTAGCATTTTCTCCAGAACCATTCCATTACGAAAGAACATCTACACCACAGTCGAGGAATAGTCCATACAGGCCCAATTCTCAATACTCAGCATATAGTTATAACTCATCTCCCGTTGTCCCGAGGTAATTTAATATTGACTATTATTTTGATACAATTATTTATGAAAGTATTACCATTATCGACTGCCTAATTATTAACTATAATAATGGATTATTAATTTAAGTTCAAGCCTTACATTTATTAATCAATTAACGAAACACTATCTTACTCGAATAATTAATCGCTCAAAAATTTTCATGTCTGGACAGATTCACAAATTGATTACAAAAATTGTGATCGTTATGATATTATAAAGAAAACAGTATCCTTGTCTTTAATTAGAGTAATTATTCATATTTACATACAACTGCATGTGTTATTTTTAGGGATGTCATTTCATAATCAAAATTAAGTCTCTAGGTAACGTCAATGTTATATACATTTTATTGACAATTCTGCATAGTTATAAGCGTGAAATATTTGTATATCTATTCGATAACCCAGTTCGTTTTAAATCTCAATGTCATGTTGTAAATGTCTTTTGGTAAATGCCACAATGTTTTTATTTTAATTATATATCGACTGTGAAAAGGAAAAAAGGCGTAATCCACACAAATCAAATTTTACAGGAGGCACAAAAACGTTTTTGTTATGGTTTTCGGTCAAAGTTAAAATACAAAATAGTCATAACCTTGAAGTACATGATAATTAATAATTTGGTTTTTTACCCCTTATCTGATATTAATTATTGAGTTAATTAAAAAAAACCAACAAAAATGATGGTTAAGTCGTCTGTCACTTCCTCCTTTTTTTTAAAGATGGTTAGCTAAATTTAGAAAATAAATTGGCATTTTTGCAGCTTACATCTTTCGGAGAAAACGTGCATTTAGTTGTGTACAACCAGGGAACTCAGAAATAATATCTGTTCTGTGTGTACAACATTATTATGCAATAAAACATATTTTGAAAAAACTAAGGGTTACGCCCTTTTTCCTTTCTACAGTCGGTTTATAAGTAAACAAAGAATTGTTTATTAAAAATATACAGAAATTAAATTATAACTTTCGTCTGCGCTTAATCGTGTGCACTATTCATTATTTTAGGATATTTAAGGAGCCATATGCCATATAAAGATTAAGAATTTAGGGTATCCTTGGTAATTTAGTATGTAATCAATCTGTAGACTTTTTAGAGAATATTTTTATATACTATCACTATTACGACTTATCTGAATCCAGCTATAGTATGGAGTAGAAGGTACCCGAAAATATATATGTGCATTTTCTTGAATATTTTTCTGCCTTTTTACAGGGAGTACGGTATGCTGAGTTTCCAACCGCCTAGACGCTATGAAGTTAGAAGTTGTCCCGTACAATCAAGATCCTTCAAATATCTGCAACTACTTACTGGAACCGATGACAGTTACGCAGACAATGATCCGTACATACCACAACCGGCTCATCATGCCTATCTTCGGCCTGACACTTATTGAATACCTTTAACATCTAATTGATAAAATAATACTTACAACCGCTAATGAAGAATTATTTCTTTTTTAGAAAATCACCCAGACTAGACTGGGAGAAATGGCCAAAGATTAAAATAAGTAGATACATTAAACTAAATGATAGTGTTTGCCTTTCAAAATAAATTATATTTTTATGAAAGAAACAAAAATAAGCATTTTTGTGAAAGGATATGCCATTTATAAAAACGGCATTTTTGTTGTTAATTAAACAGAAATACTAATAACTAGACTGTAAATATTTTCCTCTTATTTTTTTTTAATTTAAAACGTTTTATTAATTATTTTTATGGAATTTATTAATAATATATTAAATTTAATGAAGTGTATATAATAGACTTCGAGGATATATTTTTAAGTAAGAATTATTGTAAAACTTGCATTTTAAAGCATTTTATAAAATTCTATAAAAAAATCTTTATTAATTACTATAAATTGTTGATCGTATTTGGCTCTATTTCATACTTGTAATTTATTTATGAAAAAATATGACTGCCTTATATTTGAATCAATGAATATTGTTAAAAGTATTATTGTTATGAAAAATATATAAACTTTTTCTTTATTTTCTTATAATTTAAAAACCTTTTTAACTCTCTTATTACCACAACAAAATCTTATAACATAAAATCTTTTAACTAAACCTCTTACTATTAATATTTATTTTACTTTGGCGTTGTTATAGCGCTTTATTGATTAATCTAATAAAATATTTCTTGTTATTGCTTTACTTTTAAGCATTGAATGTATGTACGTATTTATTGGAAAATTGTTAATATGTATTTTTATATTGTCTTAATTCAATCTATCTGTATGTAAGTTTTCTTTTGATATGTGTTTTTATGATTATGAGTGGCATAATAAATAGTAAACGTTCTTTTACAAAATGTTTTGTTTATTGACAGGATATAGACTATAGCAGTCGTGGCGAACCTATGGCACGCGTGCCATCAGTGGCACGAGAGATAATTTTTCATGGCACGCGTTTGAAGAGAAAATGAATCTAAGTATATTAATAATAAATGACAGATCGCATTGTATAAAAAAATAGCAGGCAAATAATATTGTTCAAGGATAAGCATTACGTTTAATGTAAATATATAAATGCATAGGTTGGTTCGTAGGCTTTATGCGTCGCATATAATATTATCGCACTAACCTCATCAGGCGGCGGAGGAAGCCGCGCCGCGTACCTCTGATGTTGACTGATTTAAAATGCTTGACACCACTACAGCGAGAGAGCGCCTCATCTGATTTAATTTCTAACCACACACTTGGCTGCACCAGATAAGAAACTAAAACTTGGAGGAGCTAGTACCTGATAGTAATTTTGGGAGACACTTTCAAAATTGGTGGACCGAAATGTATGGAGTAATTGAAAAAAGTGATAAAACTAAATGTGTGCTATGTTCTATGAGATCTAGAAGATCACCAATAGCATTCTTAAAAATCATCTTTCACCATGAAAAACAGCTCAGCACGTCAGGAAGTTGAAAAATAATATTTGGAAAATTATGTCACGCGTACGTAAAAAGGTTTGCCAACACTGGGCTATAGAGTTAAGAGTAGATATCGAGGGTATACTGACAGAACGCGTTAACTCAGTTTTTGCTGTTTTTCTGTTTTAAATGCCAAAATGTATACAATTTTACGCTCTACGTCCTGGTAAAACGCATAAAGGCATAGGATATACTGGTGAGAAAATAGAAACATTATTAAATCATATTGTTATTTTTTTATTCTGATAGAAACCATGATAATGACCTAATGCGTTCAGCGTATACAAAATACAGGACATGTCGTATATTGAATTTGCCATAAAGTTTAGTCTTTATAATGTAGAAAAAATGTTTTTAAATCATCCTTTTTCCATCCTTCAATCCTTTTTCGATTATCTCAGAACTTGTTTTAATGACTTAAAGCTTTCTGACAGTATACCCTCGATATCTATTCTTAACTCTATAGTCCAGTGATATGTTTCATAAATTTGGACTCCGGATGCTCGGATCCTCTCCAATAAAAATTATGTAATATATTCTAAACAATTTTTTTATTTCATATAATTATATATTATCTATTAATTTTCTTATTACTACATGAATTAGTACAAGTGAATATGTACCTACCACTTGAATTAATTTTATACGAGGTAATCAGGCAAAGAGGCTTATCAGTGTAGTAAAAAGTGCACAAAAAGTGCAAATTTATTAAACGTATACTCTACCCAGTTAAGTTAAGATAAGGGAACAGACAAGGGTTAGCGATATAGTAGAGTTCGCTAAAAACCTCAATTGGAAATGGGCTAGACACATAGCTTGAAGAATGGACACTCGTTGGACAAATCTAGTGATCCAGTGGTACCCAAGAGGTACAAAGCGTCCGCAAGGTAGACCTAGAGGCCGCTGGATCGATGAAATGATTGTTCTGCGGTAATACATGGCAACGCAACGCATATGACCGAGATATGTGGAATCAGCTTTGAGAGGCCTTTATGATGATGATACCTAGTTGAGTAGGTACTTAATTACATTTATATTTAATATATAAACGAAGAGCTTTTCATTTGTATTATTAAGTTTTATTTTTTATTATTAACATTACTTGAAGCTTTTTTGTATCAACACAAGTCATCTGTATTTGCTATTGGAAAAATGAAACACCATAAATATGACTAATAATTACAAGATAAAAAGAACTTTTTATGTACCACGTTTTTAAATTTTCTGTTGAATTATTACGCTTAATATGCTTAAATTTGTAGTTGATATGAAGTAAATAAAAAACAAACAAACAAACAAATATAGATTACTGAAATGTCATTTTGATTTCCATAGTAACGCACGTATATATTAATAATTTAATTGCTAGAACCACCCCCTTAGTAACCAATAATAGTCTTTTACTTTTTACGGATTTTACAGATGGCTAAAAGTATTAAAAGAATACATTGGCATCGTATTCTGATATATTCTAAATGTTTCAAATGTCTAGCTAGTCGGGAAGTTAGTTAAAAATCGATTGCAAGATTTGTACTGGACAAACAACCGCCGGATAAACAAGAATACGAGCTAATAAAAACGTAAAATTGAGAACATTTTTGACACGTTGCATTTGTGATCGAATTGTTACCTATTTCCGATTTCATCTGTGTTCGATCCCGGTGAGCTGTTATAATATTATATTCGATTTTATTAAGCCTGTGTGTTGTTTATGTTTAGATCTTGGACTATGGTGGTGTTAATTTAAAAAAAAAAAACAAAAACCTGATGGATATATAATGTATTGACTCACTGAAATCAAAATTAAGTATTGATTTTATATGTTTTCGAGGGATTCGAAAGATTTAGTGAATTCTAATGGATTTAAGTTTTATACTATTCCATTTGAGTCGTTTTTGGCAACCCGGGTTTCGTCTTTCGGCATCTTCAGACACTAAATACACTCACGAAAATGCAAATATACACTGACAGCAGTGATAACGAATAAAATTATTAACTCTAATTTATATAACAAATCAATACAATATAGTACGTAAAAACTTTATAACCTACCTATTAAGTCAAGGATCGCAATAAAACATATATCACAAACAAATTATGAATAGTTGAAGTGTTTGTATAAAACTCCCTACCTTATCAATAATAATACACTCGATAAGTGTATATAAATAGTCAAAACTCACAACAATTCCGATAGAAGACTATTTGTCGCAGAATAAAAACGAAAACACTTAAGTATTTATAATATTGCTGAACATTTTTAATTTGTTTTATTAAAATAAAATCTTAAGCACATTGTAAGAATATATTAATATTCTTACATCTTGTGTCGATTTGGATTCAAACTTTTGCGTGCCGGGCGACAGTTCTAGCCACGTAGGTAAGATAAGTAAAAACAGTAGTAACTAAGTACCTACGCTTTTAAACAAACAAAATACAAGATGTGTTCAAAATGAGAATTATCTAGTACAGCGGTTGCCAATTTTCTTTTCATCAGGAACACATTTATAGCCAAAATTGGAATGACGTGTATTTTTTTCTCGATAAAACTTACATAATGCAGACAAAGAATACTACACATATAATTGACAAATACATATTTATTATGTTCTAATAGATTTAAGTTTTGTACTATTCCATTTGAGTCGTTTTTTGCGACCCGAGTTTTGCCTTCAGCATCTTCAGGCACTATGTACTAATTGTATTAATTGTTTAACTAATAACTTTTAAAGACTGATATCATATATATATTTCATTAGTTAACTCCATTAATTCCCAATACATTATCATTGTTCCCAGAATGGACGATTTTACACCTCTTTTCTAGTATTTTTATTATGTATAATTAACTAATAATCTATTATCAGGTTTTGACGATTTATATACGCTTATCGAGTGTATTATTCTTGATTAAGGTAGAGGTTTTTTTACAAACACTTCAACTATTCATAATTTGTTTATTATACATTTTTTTATTGTGATCCTAGAGTTAATTGTATTCGTTGTCAGTGTATGTTTGCCTTTTGGTGAGTGTACATAGTGCCAGAAGATGTTGAAAGGCGAAAACCGGGTCGCAGAAAACGACTCAAATGGAATAGTATAAAACTTAAATCCATTAGAATTTAAATTGAAATTCCATCAAGTACCTTCGGTCGATAGTATTACTATTATACATATCTATTAGTTGTATATTTGTAATTTCCTGTCAATAACCATATTGTATTAATGAAGTTTTCAATATTATTAATTATAATGAAACAGTTAATTATAATTATTATTAATGGCAATAATATACTTATACTTCCTTATATTAAAAATGTCGTAAGTATGCAAAAATGTACAACAATAGTGACATAAGATTTCTTTAAGTAATTTTTCATAGTTATAGATCCATAGAAATCTAAGTTAGATATCCAAAATATTAATTAATTACCGGTATTAGATAAATTTGCATCGGTATCCCGCTAGGTGGCAGCACACAATATGTATGGAGTTTTAAGCATTTCTGAAGTAAATTAAGTTACTTATTAAACTAGACATCGACGAACATATCCAAACAACGAACACAAAAATTCAATTGTAATTATTTTTAATAACCGATAAAAAATATTATAGCAATTATAGTTTTGTTTATTTTAATATATTATATAAAATGTAAAAATGAGTCCGTGCAACAGGGTTGGGAATCCTTGGTCTAGTATAATACTTTCTTTTGACCATGTCCGATCCTAATAGGATCATATGGACCTCCACAGAGTAGAGGTTTGTATTAACAGATTTTGTTTTTTACGAGAAATAGATGTCAGCCACTTGCTCAACCTATTAGGTCCATACCCTGACAGACACAAATTGAAAAACAATATGTTTACTTGCCAGACCCAGGTTTCGAACCTGGGACCCACGGCGTGATAGGCCACCGTGGGTGAAATGGGTATAATACTAATGAAACTAATATCTGGTATAAATAGTAAACCTCATTTTCATGTAGATTTGATTGTAATATATCTACATAATAAATCTATAAATTCATGGTAATAATAATATTATGTTCGTTTAACATCGGCCAAACAATATTCCTGGTAAATAAAGTACCTAAACATAGCTATGGAGCTTTTAACCAAGCCGTGAAAATATGATGACGTCACCCGTCTCAAACGACATCTAGCGGGCAAACATGGAAATGCTTTTCCGTGTAGCGCAGCTTTCCCTATCTGACACCATGTTGACGTCTTACGAGGATTATAACAAGATCCCCAGACGTTTCGGATGTCTTTGCCGCTCTTCCGCCATCCTCTGTAAAGAGGTGGCCATTTTATGAACGCTACAAAATGGCGCCAATTCCCAATTCAAATGATGGCGCTACCTAAAGTATATCCGTACAATGTATGGGCACTGATCAACGACAAAATCGCATTGTGTCTCTGAGACATTGTTGGCTCTATTGAAAAATACTGAAGGAAATGCATGGATTTTTAGGTTACCTATTTGAAGATAGATAAGTATGTCATAGGAGTTATTTTTATTTACAAAAACTTTGTGTTAAGTAGAGTAAACTCAATTTTGGCGGTTATAAGATTATGAGTCCATAATATATCTCATCGACTAGTTTTGAGATTTTATTTCTTAATGAATTTTCATTTCAACAAAATGTTTTAGTTATTTATTTTTTTACTATTAATTAATAATATTTAAATGTATTTAAAAATAATTAATACTAATCTAATTATGGGTGATTTATTTTAATGCCTACTAAAATATTATATAATATTATAACATAATTGGATAATAAAACTGAAGATTTTCATAAACGAATGAAACTAAACATAAGTATCTACTTAACTGAGATGTCATTAGTATAATTATTAAAATAAAATAAACCAACTATTAAAGAAAGTCACTGCTTATTAATACATATTTAGTATTATGTACAAAACAGGAAATAACTGTATTAATTGTTTAAATGTATTTCTTTTTTTTAAATTCGGGAATGAAGGAATACTTATTTAATTCACTAGAATTCTGGAATGGCTTATTGATTTGTCAAGGTCGCGAAGGAATTCTTTTTTAATATTATTTGTCATGATTATTTTTTATACTTAGTTTGTACCTACTCACACTATTGTATTGTAGCTTAGATTTTTTTGAGACGAGAATTCTCAATCATAGCCGATGTATTCTTATATTATAAATAATATAGGTACTCACGTCAAGATAATACTCTGTAGGTACTCAAATGATAAAAAATATTCGTGGTGTTAAATGGGTCTATAATAACAAACATTTATATAGCACTAGCTGGCCCGGCGAACTTCGTACCGCCAAAGAATCAAGAAATATTGTGTTAACTTATTAGCTGAACAATTTAATTCAGTTTTTATGAATACTCAAAATTAATTAAGTTCAATAAATGTGCAAAAATCAAATCAAAATGAAAAGTATTTTAAATACATTGAAATGAATGTAATTCACGTGGCAGCAAGGCATTTGCTTTATTGAAGCGAATAGATATGATTCGCGTAGCATTGTTGCACTTCTTTCTGTTAAACTATTTGGTGGATGGGTTGCACTCGGGTCGATTCGCTTCATTGAAGTAACTTGTGCTATACGACATTTTTCGTTTTGTTGTCAGGTGCGAGAACGAACAAAGTGGATGGTTTGCCGACACGTTATCATGCTACGTACAATTGACCGTGAGAGAAACATTCATTTTATAGATTCAGGCCACAAACACTCAAGGATTGGCCTTGTGATTTGTTGATCGTGGTTAGCAATGATGTTTGGGAACACTTTATTGATGAGGTCGTCCTTCGTTGAGACGAAATTGCAAAAATTCAGCGGAAACGAAATCAATCCATTCGATTCGTCGACAGGAACACGGCCGTTACCGATAGTCAGCAATTGCTTGGAGAAATCTTCGGCAGATGGATCGTTTAGCAATGCAACACATGTTTTTCGTCAGCTGAAGTTTCTTCACATAGCGTCACAGAGTCGATGATTTGAGGCAAGTGTTTATTTCATCGGCAGCGGTCGATCTTGGAATGACTGGTAGTGTTTGGCGGAAATCGCCAGATAGTAGAATCATTGCGCCTCCAAAACATCTTGATCGCAGATCTTTCATAGTTCGATTGAGTGCTTCCAATGCGCGTTTGTGCGCCATTGTGCATTCATGCCAGGTGATGATTTTACTTGCTTCCAAACCTTTGGCCATTGCTGAGTATTTAGCAATGTTGCATGTTGGTTTTTGAGTTGTTTGAAGGTTTAACGGCAATTTAAACGCTGAATGAGCCGTTCAGCATCCTTATAGCAACGTGGCCGCTATCCCGGAAGAAGCAACTGCTACAACAATTTCGGATCTCGCACGAACAGTGGCAAAATCATGAACATGAGAAATGTCTTCCCAGTTCTACCGAGCGCATCGAGGAAAAATAAGCCACCATTTTCATCATCAATTGCCTTCACTAACGTATCGTACACTTCCTTCTTTTGGGGGTTCAACAGTGGTACATTCGTTCGAACTGATTGGTTGAATGCATCTCAATCATATTCATGTTCACGTTCCAATTCTAGATTGAAAGAGTCGTTTATTCCACGATGTGGCGTTGGCATTCCTAACTTGACTAATAAACTGCCGCACATGAGGTAACACATGTCTTCGATCAAAAGCAAAGCCTGGTTATGTATTTACTTATTCACTCCGAGATCGGGATTCCCTAAACTGGCACGAATTTAATGTAAAATGTCTTCTGACATGTCATCCTTGTACTTGTTTCACAGTTCAGGTGGATTCGATGGGAAGCATGTCGAAATAATGATAGCAAATAATGTGCGTGTCTGACTTGGAGATGCAGAAACAATAATTATTTCAGCGATTGTCATATCCCAATGAGTATCGTTTTCAAGTAAATTGAGCCGTTGACATGCAGCATGAAATATTGGGCACACCACACCATTGACAGTTCGAAGTGATTCAAATGATGTCGGCCCACGAACATTCACCGGAAACAACCGCAAGTAGAAGCATTCGTCATTCTTCGGATGAACTGTGTAAATGGGACCAAGAGCATCAGCAAAACGCACATCCGTATGATCAGGAACTGCATCGCCTTGCTTCTGACATTAAAATTTCTTCGATGAAGCGTTCCAAGTGTAATAACGTGGCATCTCAGAGTAGAGCAACGTTCGTGCAAACGGATCGTTTTGGCAAATCGAAAAGAAACTGGTCAATGTTGTCGCTGGAGGTGTTACAGCACGTTGAGCAACATTCGATGCATTAAAATAAACTCGTTGATCATTCTCCAGATGCACCGCCAAATGTACAACGGTGTGATGACGTTCATGAATGGGGAATGAGAAAATACGCCAAATCGCTTTATTGCAACTCACATATCGACAACTTGATAGTGTGTGATTTTATCGTTGGTATTGGGAGTTTGAACACCAAAAACCGCCATATCGCTGCCTTCGGTGACATATTTGCAGATGTATTTGGTGGACTTCACTGAATTGCAATACTCCACGTTGCAATACGCCTTGAATGTTTTGGAAAGAAGTGGCAAATACGGAACAATCCAAGTGTTGTCGACTACGATATCGTTTCTTTTCACTTTCGTTGTGATGGTTCTACCGTTATCATCGGGTGATCGACGCCGATATAGTGGATAACCATCGTTTGCAGTGATAGTCTCCGCCGTCAAATTCTGTGGATAACGCTTGTAATACTTGCCGTCGACCATGCACGGTGATTGGGGGTTGATGGCGCCACACGGTCCGTGAATTATGTTAGTAATTACAACATCATGCAGGTCTGGATCGGTTTCGGAATCAGGAATCTCGTCGCATATGATGTCATCTATTTGGTCTGGTCAAATTCTTTCAACTAACTAAAAAAAAATTTGTGCATGCTGTAAGCCTCGTTTTTGCCATTCAATCGAATACATCCAGCATCGAGTATCCCCAAAGATGCGATGATTAACAATGTAGTTCATCAGCGACAGGATTTTTTGTTTGAAGACACGTGCGGTGATGTCGTGCTGATCATTTGATGTTTGCCCGGGGGCAGCAATTGAACAATTTCTATCCATTTCGGATTGCACGTAAAGGTGATGAATAGATCTGGACGACCGTAATGACGAACATAATATTATGTCATTGCATATTGCGCATATTCATGCATATGACGCGGGCTGCCAATGTACGTCGCCAGTAGAATAGTCAATCGACCAACATTAGCTGCATCTCCTTCGGTGCTGATTGCATCGCGTAAATGAATATACTCCTCCGAACGCAGTTTGGCTTGGTTCAACCGAATGAAAGTGAAGCGCTCCATCTCGATTTTGACGTACAAAACGAACAACAAACAACGAACAAATGAAGAACAAAAAATCAACGAAATCAGTCAATCAGTTCTCGAGATGTCATCAAAAAAGCCGCTCCATACGAAATGTATGAGAAAATGAATTTTCTTCACATTTTTTCCGTGATTTTTTCGTAACTCGTATCGTTTTCAAGCAAATTGAGCTGTTGACATGAAGCACGAAATGTTGGGCACACTACACCATTGATAGTTAGACATTTCGACTATCATTCTTTCTTTTGTTTGTTTGTTTATTGTTTCTGTCATATATCAGAGATGGCGTTGCATACGGATTTAATTTTTTTGTGATTTTCTTTTATTTTAGATTGCACGTTCATTGTTCAAAATGTCAAAATGTATGAGAAAATTAATTTTCTTCATAATTTTTTTCCCCGTGATTTTTCTGATGTTTTAATAGTTATTCTGATATTCGGGGCTGAGACAAATCCAACAATGCAAAGATCGTAAAAATCGGTCTAGCCGTTCTCGAGTTATAAATGGTGTAACTAACCCGACTTTCTTTTATATATAGATAATAATAAGAAATTCCGTCATAAGAAATTACTGTAAAATTGCCCATATATCCCTATGAAGGTTCATATATTGCCCATGCCCATTGATTTACGCACGTCATGTTTTTTTCAATGTTTATATAGATCATGAGCATGGAACAAGTGAAAACTAGTAAAACAACATATTGTCACCTAGTTCTAGACGATATTTCAGAGATTATTCGAATTAAAGCTCAATCCCAGTGTAGTAATATATTATGGTGTTGGTTTACATGGTCATAATTGTACATATAAATTTTTATAAAGATTCCAAAACAAATAAAATAAAAAAACGTAATTTTTACTTACGGTAAGTAAAAAATGGCATGAAAATAATATGGTAATATGCTTCGTCTGGAACAATAATGATAATAATTGATCTGTATATATAGTGTTTCTTATTTTGTTCATTGTTGATATTAATAGCGATTAATAACTTTATACCGGGCCAGCATGAACTTTTGACAACGTAAAACTAACAAGTCATTTAACTAGCATCAGCGTTTTTATTACAGGCAATGCTATAGCAATCGCATGCTCTCATAAAAATGCCTCGTAGCCGTTAGACACTGCGATCAGCTGGTCTCTCAATCATAACCATAATCATAACAGCGACTATTATGATTTATAACACATTGACTACTGACTAGATAATTACTTTTTAATTACCATATTTAAATAGCATGTTAATTATATCGAATGGCCACCTAATCGTTACGCGCTGGGCGCATCTTTAGCGTCCAATGTATTAACCTAGATAAACTGTGGCTCGTGTAAGGTAGTGATAAGAGTCTCTCTCACTTCTCACTCGACACGGTCACACATTTGTTCTGACTCTCAGTTATATTAACATCTCGGTACATCCCCACTCAGTTCAATAATATAGTCAATCTCATCAGTACATCCGTACCCGCGATTATCACATTACTTTGTCATCTTTATTATTGTATTTATTTATTCTTTTATAGATAAATAAACCTTCTCCCCGAGTTATCCAAGTAACTACGACTTTATCTCCACACTCTGTCATCCCCACATATATATTGGATATATTATAATATTTAGATGATAAATATACCGTTTTAATATATTAAATTGAATGAATGAAGTATTGTGACGCGAGCTTCACAATTTAAAATTCTCCTATAATACGATATAAAAAGGGAATAAATTCCACACACTTCATAAAATATGCTATCTGTCAATTGCATGCAGGCTGACGGATTTCGTTCATTTCACAATGTGTGTGTTTAAGCGGGGATAAAAGGAAAATGCATGAGTTGTCTCGTTTACACCAGTTATTAGTTCATGGAAAAGTGCATTCTAAAGAATCGCTGACAGATGCATTCATTGAAATAATAATTCGGTGATAGCTCTGCAAGAATCATTGTCATCCAAAAATGAGGACATGAGAATCACAATCACACAACCATAAATCGAATTTTGGATTAATGACAAAAAACTTATTCAATGAGGGTTATTGTCTACATCAGTGACAAAAACTCTATACTAGGCGATTATTAAGCCGACTTTCTTAAGAAAAATAATTTTAATTGCATACTGATGTATTTAAATAATCACTTATATTCTATAAAAGTATGTTTGGATTTTATGTCACGTGACCTCAGCATGTCTACTGTAATGTATGCAAAACGATAGGCTCCGATGGCTAAGTCTAAAACCTTTGATGACTGCAGCTTTATCCAAAATAATTAATAATTAGATAATTTCAAAAAATCTGTGGCATTCAATCACATATACATAGATATAGATTATTTAAAAAAATAAAAAATAATTTTATTTAATGATTTTTTATGAGTATACATGTTTGGGAAAATACATAATTTAAACTCATCGCTCTATTTTATATCGTCAGTAAGTTATAAAAATTTCATCGAATTAGTGTGTCGTTGTCATTAGTGTCTACCTATTCATCTATAGTAATAATATCATAGCGTGGGCGTACAAATTGCGTGTAAATTGAGATTTTGATGTCATTATTATAGTAACGTAATATTATTGAATACATTATAAAAAATAATAGTAATGAAGAACTCAAAAAATAAAGATTTTACAACCATTTTAAGAAAAACAAAAACACAAAACATTGATTATCTCAGAACTGTGTATTTGGAGTTAGTGACTTCTGCCTGTACGCCCACGATAGTATCTTCATATTTCCCGTAAGTATTCCTGGCAAGTGTGTCCTTTTTCTCTGATCTCTACAACCACACGTAACACACATAAAATGCGAACGATCTCTTCAGTAAGTAATTCCCCATTTTCGCTCGAAGCCAAAACATAATATTATAAACCTCCATTGTCTTACGGTAATTCTGAGTAATCGTTGTAAATTATTATTCAATTGAGTGATGTATGGCAGATGGAGTAGTTACAGTACCACTCAGTTTATTTGAAAATGTGGCGGGAAACTGTTGTTGACAAGTTTTCATAGATACAATAAAATTGAGGTACCTCGACTAGTAAGGTGTTTTTCTCGCGTCAAATTGACAAACGGATTGACGCGACGAAGGAAATCCATTTCCATCAGTGTCTTTGCGATTGACATCCTCTCACTATATGAAGAAATAACCGACGCCGATAACTTGTCACTATCAATATAATATTATATATGTATACTGGTATAGTACCAGTTGTCGCTTATTTTCATGAAATATTATTAATATTATTTTTTCGTAAATATATATTTAAAAAATATATCTACGTACCTACAGGAACAATACAAGGACGTTACAATCGACTTTTGAAGCGATCATAATCATCAGTAACGTAGTCCAAAATGAAATGGATCACTGATTTTGAAAAATCCCAGTATTATATAATTCTATAATTTTGTCGCACGATAATTATGGTCGGCGAATAATAATATAATAATCTTGACTTGAATTAATGAGATTTTTTTCATAAATATTGCTTTCATTTAACTGAGCTTTGCCTTATGATACTATGTAATTATTGTATAACTATATATGGTGCCTAGAGTTGGGTTATTTCCCGAGAAAATCTCAATTTCGAGATTCGGGATTTCCCGAAATGAAATTTTGAATTCTCGAGATTGGGGTTTTCTAGGAAAGAATTATCGAGATATCTGGAAATTAAAAAAACCTGTATAAATCCTAAAATCAGTGTAAAAACAGACAAATTTAAAAAAAAAATGTTTTTTTTATTTATGTAAGAAGACAAACAAAATAGAAGTAGGAAAACAAAAATAATTCAAAACATTATTTATTAAAATGGGATTTAAAAAAAATGACTGCCAATCACTGCGTCTGACAATAGCGTACGCTTTTGAGACACATGATGTTGCAAAAATTGCGCTCATTTTGAGTCGACGTTGGCTTATTGTGTTAAATGCCACGATCGGTCTTTGAACGTTTTGTGTTTTCTGTCCACTTTCTTCGTTTTTTTTCAATTAATATTTGATAATAAAGAAATCCCGAGAAAAGATTCTCGAGATCCGGGATTTCCCGAAATGTTAAAAATTTCTCGAGAATTCTCGTCGGGAAATTCCCGAAACCCAACTTTAATGGTGCCTATATAATATTTATAGCCTGAAGATCTTGAAAGTCAAAACCTCGGTCACCGAACCAATCTTTATAGAAGTGTATAATTAAGAAGAAAAACGTTTCTAATAGTACCTTTTTTATTATGTCCGATCCTAAAAAGATCCACATGACGTTTGCATTAGCAGATGTTTTGTTTTTACGAGAAATGTTAGCTTCTTGCACAACCTACTAAATCCATATTCTGACTTCACACATTCGCACATCAAAAAAGAATACGTGTATTTGCCAGACCCAGGAATCGAATTTGGAAGCTACGATATTATAAACCGACGCGGTAGCCGCTCGGTCACCGTGGGCTAATAATTAATATTAGCAGTAGTAAATCTTGTTTTATTATATTTAACATAAAATTTAAAAAAAATTGATCTAATTTATATCTTTACGAAATTGTATATAAGTACTCTATATTTAAAAAATACTTTATTTATTATATTTACGTGGATAGGTAGATGTTTGTGTAAATATGTATCTGAAAAATCTTATTATGAATTCGTATTTTTTTTAAAATTTGGTACATTTTCATCTTCTTGTAAAATAACATAGTAAATATTACGCTAAACTTTGCATCAGTGTTTTAAAAAATAATAACCTAACCTAACCTAACACGTAAATTATTTTATATCATTTTTTAAAAAAGTGCTGATCAATTGTAAATTTAAGTTCGGGCCCGCCACTGATTTTCATCGAAAACTGAAAATGTCAGAGGACATTTTTCATATTATTATTTCCATAGTGACGCACATGTATAACAATTTTGTTGCTAGGACCCCTTAGTAACCAGTTAGGTATTTTGATTCAATGTTTTTGTTAAAAAAAATAAGGAAAGCTCTATATATCTATTATTATTAAAAATCTTTCCATTAAGGGTACCTACTGAAATACAATATTTTATTGTTTATGTATTTATAGTAGTATGGTTATATATTTAAGTATATTATGAATTTTGTGTCAGACTAGTACCAGTTATCATTGCCCCAAATATATTATAGATTCGTACGAATTATATATAGCTGTAATAAGACTTGATTATTCTGAAGATATTGGCAGTAAATTTCCACGGTCCTCATATTGCTATCTTGCAGCTTAATGCACCGATAAAATGCATGTGCAAGTGGATAAAATTGTTCCCTGTATCGTCCGAGAAGAGATCGTTAGGCCAGTATTGCGTGCGTTTATCGCTGAGTTAACATCTTTCATCGCAAGGGTGAGATAGAGTATATTGCGCAGTATATTATATTAAATCAAATAGGGTGGTATTGGATTTTTGGTCTTCGAGTATTAACCGCAGGGTTGGGGTGAAAAAAAAAGAAAAGCGCCAAGGGTTGATCGTTGTTCAAGATATTGGGAGGTTATTTCGACCAACCCGACATACAAATATGATATACCTATACAGGGCTTTTTTTCCATTTAACGCGGTGGAACGGCGTTCCGGCACCTTTTTTCACGGTTTTATTTCAAAATCAATTAAACGAAAAAATATTTGCGCTTAAGTAATTACAATAATAATTCGTTAAAATGATAAAATAAGGTACAGGTGGAAGCCATTTTGAATGTTGGCGTGTTAGTGTTAGTGAAGTAACCGTATAGTTTAAATAGCAAACATGCGTATGTAACTAGCTTCATACGTATGCTGCGTATTATGATTTTGACAGTTTGACGTTTATCGCATGGCAGCATCTGCGTATATTGTTATTTACGTTTGTTTAGTCAGTTTGTGTTACGATTACGTGTTGTGCAACTATTTTATATATTATTTAGTGCAACCCCAAGTTTAAATATGAAAAAAATTTCCTGTTACTTCTCAACCACCGGCAGCGGCGCCGATTCCGCAAATAAAAAGCTCAAAACAGAAACGATGACAGAAGATATGGAAATATCGGTACATGTAGATGTTCCTGAATCATCTCTAGCTGATCTCGGGGATCAAGGTCGAACTCAAAACGATTGGCCAGACTGCTGGTCATTAGATCAAAAAAACGATTTTTGCTCAAAAAACGAATGGTTGAACGTACACAAAATGAAACTTGGCTGCACAATTTGCAGAAACGTTGGAACTCTTGGAACTGAAACGACAATGGGAATGAAAATATCCAAAGAATGGGCCAATAATGAAATCACGTATTCTGGGAAAGAGAGGAAGCTACAATTGGGGTCACTTCGAAAAAAATTTTTCGATCACAGAGGATCTATTGCACACAAAGCAGCGTTAAAAATCATTTCTGAAGCCAAAAAAAAGCAGATTGAAAATACTTTTTTAAAATCGTTATCTCGCGAAAAAGTAATAACAGCAAACATTTTTCGAACTGCATATAAAGTAGCTAAGGAAAATCAATCATTCAATATGTTTGAAAGTGAAATTAATCTCCAAGAACTAAATGGGATCGAAATGGGTCATATTCTCCATTCCACTAACGCATGTGTTAACATTGTAAATCATATATGTGATGAAATGAGAAAAAATGTTTTCAAAGAAATTGTTCAATCGAAAAATATAATTTCTTTGATAATTGATGAGTCTACCACCATAAGCCAAAAAACCACCCTCATTGTGTATGTTCGATGCTGTGTCGAAAGTGTTGGAATGAATTCACCAATTAATTTGTTTTTGGATTTGATTGAACTTAAAGACGTAACGGCAAAAGGAATATTTGAATCATTACTCCAATCTCTTGATTTATATGGGATGACAGAAGAATATTTAAAAAAATATTTAGTTTCGGTTGCATGCGACGGCGCTGCTGTGATGTTAGGTTCTAAAAATGGAGTGAAAAAATTGCTGACAGAAAAATTTCCTTCAATTATAGTTTGGCATTGTACTAATCACAGATTAGAATTATCAGTAAGTGATGTTGTAAAAAAAATTTCAGGGATCAATAGATTCAAATCATTTATTGATAAACTTTATGTTTTATACCACGCGTCGCCGAAAAATAATAGAGAGTTGCATTTATGTGCAGAATCACTAGGCGTTGAGGTACTGAAAATCGGAAGAGTTTTAAGTACCCGATGGGTGGCATCTAGTTTTCGTTCAGTTTCGGCTGTGTGGAATAATTATGAATCCCTTGTGCGTCATTTTGAAGAAGCGATGAATGACCCTACAAGAGATAAAAATGACAAGTGTACTTACAGTAGCTTAAAGAACAAAATAACATCAACAGCATTTTTATTGGATCTAGCATTGATGTGCGACGCTCTCCAAGAATTGTCGGAACTTAGTTTGGACCTACAAAATCGCAATGTGAACCTTTACATTGCAAATCGAAAAATAAATGAACTCGTTCAAGTTTTTGAAGAAAGAAAACAGAATTTTGGACCCTATTATAAATGTGCTGCAGCTGCTATAAGCAATCTGCATTTTCGTGGAGTTTTACTTCACGAAAAAGTTTCTAAAAATGATCCTCCTATTGATCCGAAAATATTTTATTCCACGTTGAAAACGTCAATTGAAAAAAGGCTGCTAGATAATAAAGATGTTGAGTTTGCACTTTGGGCTCGCGTACTTTTGGAGAGATGGAAATTAGAAACATTTCGATCAGGCTACAACTAGATGAACGAGAAATGATTCGTGGATTTCGCGAATACATTCTCGAAAAGACATATTCTGAAAAACTCTTGCGTTTGGTATATGCTCTGAATTCTATTCCCATTTCTTCAAGTGAATGTGAACGGGGGTTTTCGCAAATGAATCTTATTATTACCCCAACAAGAGCTTCGTTAAACACTAAAACAGTTTCGGCACTCTTGTTCATCAAACTCGTGGGACCACCCTTGACACTTTTCGATCCTTCAAAATATGTTGATAGGTGGTTACTTAAAGGAAGACATTCGGCCTTAGACTCTAACACTAAGAAAAGGAATCGAGATGATGTATCAGACGAGAATTGGAAAAAACTTTGGAAATCACTCTAAACTTTTATTCAAGTTCATAAATAAATACATTACATATGTATTTACAATTATATTTTAAAGTTAGTCTTATTTAGTCTTATTTGTACAATATATTTCAAATATAATGTATGTATTTTATTGTTTCTGTAGCTTTGTTTTGACTAAAATAAAAAATTATCGTAAAAATCAACCTTTTTTTGTTCGCTTCGTGGCATAGCTCCTTTAAATTTCATTTAAGTGACATTTGAATATAATTTTATTTAGTAAAAAGCTTGACATGAAGTGAGTTCCGGCACCTTTTTTTTTAAAAAAAAAAAGCCCTGTACCTATATATGAATAACTACTTACTGTTGTTAGAAAAGTCTTTAAATTAAATGACAGTATATTATAATATAAGCTAAGTAACGTAATACAACTTCATGTATATTTGAAATTATTTTGATTTAATAAAGATTTCGTTGATGGCATACGAGAACAAATAGAAAAGCGTCGTCTAAGATTCATAACGTCGTATATTTGGTAATTTGGCATCATTGTTAGGATCTTCCGGGTTAATCCGCTGTTAGAAGAATGCCTTACCTAGTTCTCCCCTCCCCTATTTTGGTAGTTTTAACAACACTACATATTTCTGCCAATATATAAGTATTAATTTTGTTACTCGATGTCTTTTTAGATTGTTTAAAGTCTGCCATTGACCAACAAGATTTAACAGCTTTTTGCTGTTATGTTTTATTTTCAATTTATGGTCAAATCTTCATAACTTTGTTATAGTAACATATACTAAATTGACCCTCCATTTGAGATTAGACCGAAAATGGCCTCTGACAGTCATATAACAAGGAGTTGTCTGCAGACAAATATTAATTTTGCGTTTTATTTAAATATCAAAATTTATCTTTAATGCGTGTATCAAACATTTTACCAAGCCCCATATTTGGAGAAATCAAAATTCAGCCTTACCCTTACCGAGGCGAATCACCTGATTTTACTCTAAAAAATAATTTGATAATTTATACTTACAAAAAATATTGTAAACTGTAAACTGTATTTGATCTGTAACATATAATTCCCTTTCCACCCAATTTGTTGGTTATTGAACTTGTCCTACACTCCAGAATGTGTGAGCACTGGTACATGTATTGCATGAATGCTTTATGTTTTAGGTACATGTCTAATATAATAATACTATGTAACATAAAGTATAGTGTGCATATCCTATAAAGTATGGCCGTTGATTTCACGGTTATTCGAAAATGCTTTTTCTCATTCATTAGGATGTACAGTAAAAGCTCAATGGCCACAGAGACGGAGAATTTTCATTAACCGTATGCTTCAGGGTTTGGCAACCAGTGGTTCGACGATACTAATATAACACTTCCCTCATACCTATTTCAAATCATAACAATGCTAAAATACAGAAAATTTAAATTGTTGCAAATTAGTACCTGGATGACAAACAAAAAACACACTTTAATTAGTATTTGTAAAAAAAGGAAGATATATAAATATTTTTAAACTTTTTTAATGTACACGCCAGTTTCGTAACAAACTAACTTACTTAATATATGAATTTTATGTATAACACGTTTGCGAACAAGCATTTTCTGCCATGAGTTTTACAAAGCATACTTGTTTTTCTCGAGTGAATGATAAACTTCTGCATTTTTTTACGCTTCATGTTTTAAAGGTACCACAAAATACAAATATAATCTAAAACACTTCAACAGGCCATGATGCCTAATGACAGTAGTGTAGTGAATCAGTAGTGTATTTAGTAGTAGAAGATAAACAACCATAAACCCCAGGCTTTGATAAAATCAAATAAATATATTGTGACCTCACTGAAAAACGAACGTGGGGCCCCCAGATGAAATGTGAGTTCTTGCACACTGGACTACGAGGGCCGCAACACACTTGACAGGAAGACAGGTAGGACGCATAAACTGTATTTTGTTTTTAATCTTTTTTGTTCTAACCATAGAGGTATTAAATAAAAAGAGGGGCAAGAAATCGGCTTTCTCATACAACTGAATGAAGCAGGCCAACAATAGCCGACAACTTACGAGAAATAGCGATGCGATAAAAAAAATGCAGAGCATCACAGAGAATTTACTTTGGTCATTATAACGTAGCCATATAATATAATGTTAACATGGAAATTTTGCCGCAAATTGATTACCAGCCTGCCTGCCTCACCATGCTTTTTCACCATACCAGCCTGCTTCACCATACTTTCATATAACCTGCCGCCCCTAGGTTCTAACTCAATAATATTTTTCATTTGGTTGTGTTTTTATGAGCCATGTTTGTTTCGTATCTCGTACTATATTTTGAAGGGTTGAAATAAGTAATAATAAAAAAGTTGTTATTTTACACTTCTTTTTTCTCTCACAATTGCGGCTTTATTATTAAAACTTATAGCTAAAATATATGATCCATACTTTTAAAAAGGTTGCCAACCTTCTGAGAATATTTATGAATACTAATATCTAGTGATTTAAATACAATTAATAAACATACAAAAAACACAGAGTTTTTACAAAGTGTTAATAAACCATTCATGGCAATGATTTCAAGAAAGTCAAGCATTTAATTAAAATAACGATGGAAAATATGATATTTCGGAAAAAAATGAATTTATTCATTTCAGGGTAAATGGTGTTTGAATTATTCAGTATGTAATTAATTATTTACCAAACCAAACACATGTAAATTTACGTACATATAAAATTTATTCCAAGTAAAAATTAGTTAATTATACCTAAATTTAATTTTTATTAAGATAAATCATACAGAAACCAGGGTATTATATTGTATAAAAGTATCATAAAAATCTACATATTATTTTTATGGTGATAAACGTATGATGTATTTTTTATAAAAAAAAAATGAAGCATATATGATTTCGTCTATGAAAAGACTCATACTAAATTTTACCGCTCAGCAATCACACGCTGAGCTTCCTATATGGGAAAAAGAAAGGTCGTTTTAGCAAAGTGTACCTTTTTATATGGGAACTTTTATGGCAACCATATAGTGCCTATAAATATTGAGTATGCGTTATAACTCTATACTCTATATTATATAGTTCATATACCCCAGAATTACACATAGGTACGATAATATTATAAAATATCGCTACACAAATATGTACTTGCTTAAATACATCTTAGCATAACATTTATTTACCGTATACCTAATATTATGACAATTTAATGTACACATAATTACAAGATAAAAAGAACTTTTAATATACAACGTTTTTAAATTTTCTGTTGAATCATATAAACTTGACTTGACTAGCTTAAACGATCAAAAGAATTTGTACTTGATAGAAATAATACTGAAATGTCATTTTGACATGTCATATTGATTTCCATAGTAACGCACGTATATATTAGCTAGGATCCCAGACCTCTAGCAACCAATAATGGTGTCGAAATAACTTTTCATATAAACAAAATTAACTGAAAATGAATTCAATTCTACTTAAAGATAGCTAAAAGTATTAAAAAATGCATTAGCATCGTGTTCTGATATATTCTAAAAGTGTCAAATGTCTAACTAGTCGGGAAGTTAGTTAAAAATCAATTGCAAGATTAGTACCGGACAAATAAGAATACGAGCTAAGAAAAACGTTGTAAAAAATAAAAAATAATCAATGTAAGTATCCATAATAATTGTAACTAAGGTTATTCTAAAAAGGATTTATAGATGTGTACGTTTTCCTGACCGTCTAGGCTGCTGAAAAACACCCTAAAGTGCTACGAAAAATTTTTTAAATACAAATGTTTATCATTTCTAATAATTAATGTCTCGCATACAGTAGTAAGTCATATTTTTTTCATTAATAATGCACTGACGTAATCATAGTTTTGTTTACTATTTGTTTTTGGGTAAAGGTTGTTTTTTTACTTTTATGATATCACCCACAGTATTTAACAGAAACACTGTAATAAGTAATTCATTGTTTCAATTATATTACTTAATTTGGTAACTAGCAATTTTGATTTATATGGATACATATTTATTAAATAACACGGAACCGTTTTTATGGTTGATTATTCGTTTGAAGATATTATATTAGTAATTTATTCTATGATATAATTTGTAATTTTAATTTGTTATCACTTTCTGATGGACATCTAAGTTTCGTATCCGGAAATTTTTACGTAAACAGTTCACCGTAGGACACTTATTCGTGCGCCGCAGTACGTGAAACATGAGTTCGTGTAACATTTAGTCAAATGACGAGTTCTTCGTTGAACATTTCACCGTGGAGTATATTTGTACGTATACTACAACATGTGGCGAATTTTATGAGATGTCTTTACTAGGTTAGGTTAGCTTAGGGTTAATCTAATTGAAACGTTCTATTTGCAAACTATCGCCGCATTTTGTAAGATACGTACAAATGTATTTCACGGTGAAATGTTCGACGAAGAACTCGTCATTTGATAAAATGTTATACAAACTCATGTTTCACGTACTGCGGCGTACGAATAAGTGTCCCACGATGAACTGCATACGTACGACAGTGTTGCCATATTTTGAAAGTGGAATTATAGTACAGTGCCTTCAAAATTATAGTATTTCAGCAAAAAATATAGTACGCGTTGAGTGACCAATAATTTTCTGCATTTTCAAAAAATTAAACGTGGGGTAATTAACGTCTTGTTTTTTTAGACAAAATATCCATGAAGGGTAATTAACGTCTCGTTTTTTTAGACACAATTCAAATATCAACTCAGTGGTTTCCAAACTTTATGTTACTACGCCTACCTTTAAAAAATCTAATCTAGGCGCCCCCCCTTATTTCATTAAATACACCTTTTTAAATAGTCAATTTTCGTTCATCGACAGATGGATTCTATTATGGACCCCACATCCTGAAGCGGACCCTCCGGGGCAGGATTTTTCAACCATATATTTAAAATATTTAATAGTTCCGAAACAAAGCAGCGCCGCAGGCTACTTTTTTTGCTATTAATAATAATGTGAAAAATGCATTAGAAAACTAACCAAGAACTCAGTAAATAGATTTCTGTTTGCTTTAATATATCTGGCGTAGAAATATTTAAAAGTTGAGACATGGCGAACTTTTTTTTCGTCATTTTGATTTCGTAAGCTCCAATTCTTTATAAATGCCTGACCCTTGTCGTTTAAAATCAGTGAAAGCATTATTGGTCCTTAGATTGATTAATTCACTCATTTTGTTACAATTTCAACCAAATAGACAAGTTTAACAACAAAATTATCGTTCCTAAACAAATTCGCCTCAAATTTCAACATCATGATTAATTTGACCCTTATATTTCATTTTTTTACGAGATAGCCATTGCGCTTGACAATAGTATAGAAGTGAGGGATTATAAAATTAGTCTCAATATTTGCAGAAAGGTTTGCAAACAACCTTTTATATGACTATGTTTGTGTAGTTTATAACTAGCGGCCGTTTTACTATAAACTATGCATTTGCAAACTGCAAACCTGTGGCTGCATTAATTGTGTTAAACTTTTCGCGCCTCCCAGCTTGGAAATCGCTGTGTTAAGTAATTTACGTCACCTTTTTTCAGACATGGGGATTATTTTTTTTTGCTTCTCATGGATTATGTTTGGCGTTGTTTTTCTTCTACTGGGAACTTTTTTCCGATTTCTCAAAATTATAGTATTTTGGGCGTACTATACCTATTTTATATCGTACATAGTACGCAGGCGAAAATTATAGTACAAATACTATAATTATAGTACGGTTGGCAACACTGACGTACGACTTACACGTAACCTCTAAGTTTATGTCAACTTTTCGGTGGCGAGTGCATCATTATTGACTGAGACAATTAGTCTTCTTTTACGTCGATAGATGTTACTACCTATATATATAACAATCAAAAGAAAAAAATCATAACAATTAAAAATAAATGTGACGCCATATAAATAATGTATTTTTGCATATAGTTATATTAAAAAATAGGAGTCAGAGTTATATTTGGTTCACGTAACAGTAGTGTGTTTAATAGCATTGCACGTATTGGTAGGTTCATATTGGCTTAAATTCCATTAGCTGGGTTAAATTATCGGTTTCTAATAAAAAAATATTAACTCTGCCATTTTTGAGTTATTTCTGATAAAAGCTGTTTTAAGGTACAAAACATATTATATTATTTGAATGTGAAGTTATTGTTGTGTTTTGTTCCATTAATATATGAATATTAATGCAGTGTATATTATGTTGTTCTAATTGTTATTACCCTTAGGTACCTTAATAATATTAGAAGGTCCCCATACTTTGTTCGATTGTAGGAAAATGGAGAAAGAAACCCTGGTATTAGATTTTAATCAATCAATTATTTTATCAGAAGAATTTAAAAAAAACTTTGTTATTATAATGTAACAGAGTACCATAATAATATCTATACTATATTGTTATACTAATTAATAACCGCAAACGGAGTAAATTTTAGAAGTTACTAAAAGTAAAATCCCAAATAATACATATGAAAATTGCTGGCTGTTTAGCTGTTCTTTAAAACGATTATTTTATTTCATTATTATATTAATTTCTTTATATTATATTCATACAAGTTTGCTAATATATAATACTTAATCATTCTTGTAATATGTTACACTATTCAATCTCTCGTAGTCGAGTAAAAGAAACCTTATCAAAAATATTGTATATTTGGTTAGAAAATATATTATTACGAAAGTTTTTTGTCATTTTCCGATTTATAGTGAAGTGGCTTTTATTTGATTCTTTTTTTAAAGTTTACCGGGATGAGCTTTTAAAATTAGTGTCGGCTCCATTTTAATATATTCGTATATACTCACAAATGGCTTGCAGGATTATAATATAGTTTGTAGGGAATGTGATGCATTATGCTATGTATTTATTTACGTTTAATTACTTTTCAGTTTTTTAATAAATCATTTTGAGAATGTATCATTCCATATTATATTGAACATATATAACTTGGAAACACCTCAGATATATAGGTAGTAAGGTACCTACTAGAAAAAAATACATTTGAAAAAAATACGATGCCTTGTGGGATTTGAATCTGTATATCCAAGTGATTGGTATCGCGCTAATATGCTTTAACCAATTAAGCTACAGGCCTCCTACCTAATAGCGATAATTTAAACTAGTTATTAGATAGAGCATATTGGCGCGATACCAATGGATATACGGTTTCAAATCCAGTCGGGCATCGTATTTTTTTCAAATGTGATTTTTTTCTATTAAGAATATAACTTTTCAGTTTGTTGATTTATAAATAATAATGTCCGGTTCATTATAAACTATATCAAAAGCGTACATACATAATATTAAATATTTGTATTTGATTGCAAAAATTAACACATTTAACAAATAAATGGCATTTGAATTACCGTCAGTTAGTAGTAAAGCAACGTTATATGCATAATACATAAAATAACATGGAGTCCATTGTTTTTTCAAGCGTTGATAAAGTTGATAAAGTTGATAAATCATTTACAGGCTAAAAACACATTTAATTTAATGAGCTCTTATTGTTTCGTGTCAGTTATCGGACATTGGGGGATGATTTTGGAAATATTTCCCTTGTTCATTTCTTCTCTGAATAGGGGTGAACCGGTTTCTGACATTCATGGAGTAGATGTTATTCTGCCACCTAGCTTATTAGACATTTTTATTTGAGTAATAAGATTTAACTAACACTTCTCGGGATTTCGCACCAAATGGCCGAAGTAAATTTGGTGATATTAATTTATTTTGGCTTTTTCATCCCCAACATCCTGTCTATATTTGTAAATTTGTCCTGTCATATTGCCTCTCCTCCTATGAATTAGGAAACGTTATTCAGGCCGTCTCTATAAAAATGTGAAAAAAAACTTTACACATAGACGGTATATACCACCATCATTATATTATTCATCAGCCGGGTGCAATCCACTGCCAGATAAAGGCCTCCTTCAGCTTTCTCTACTCTTCTCGGTGCCTAGTTCTTTGCTGCTACGTAAATCCACCTAACTTTATAAGCTTGTTTACCCAGCGGGTTTTAGTGCGTTTAATGCCCCTGAAATAATACATTCGGCACTAAAAGAAGAAGAGAATAATATCATATATTATACATTCATAAATATAGTGCAATGAAAAATGTGATCCATATTTTACCACGTTTTTACCACGTACCACGTACAATTTTTTTCTTGTTTGTCCAAGATTTGTATTGGACGATTGAAGATTTTTAACTAACTTCCCGACTAGCTAGACATTTGAAACATTTAGAATATATCAGAACTCGACGACAATGCATTCTTTTAATATTTTTGGCCATCTTTAAGCAGAATTGAATTAATTTTCAGTTAATTCTGTTTTGTATGTTTCCGAAAAAAAATCGTTAAATGTAATATTTACTACTCACTATTATTGGTTGCTAAGGGGGTCCTAGCAACTAAATTATTAATATATACGTGCGTTATTATGGAAATCAATATGAAATGTCAAAATGACATTTCAGTATTCTATAATATTTATTCAGTATTTCACATTCAGTATTTATTTAGTACAAAAAAAAATATTTATTAATACATAGAATTGTCGAGTTTATATGATTCAACATAAAATTAAAAAACGTAGTATTTAAAAAGTTCTTTTTATCTTGTAATTACTATTGTGGTAAGTAGGTATGTGCTCGCCTAGATTTTCTACTTTATTTATTATAAATATATTATATTTTAATATTACAAAAAGAAGAGTTATATTATTTCAGAAAATGTCGAAAAATATTTTTATTTAATTTACCTTCGCAATTCCGTCTTATGAAAAGATTTTTGAGAGTTTAGTCACGAATTCTATCTCAAACTTTTGTAGAGTAGGTAGATACTTGCCTAATTTTTATCAGAATCTTACCTCAAGAACTCATTTATGAATATTATACAAAATACCTGCCGAGAATATTTTCCATTTTATTTTTGACCCTTTGTAAATTATCCACGTAATTATTTCCCGAGTATCTGTAGAATTATATGCTAGAACTAGTTAGAACGCTAAATTAGAACATAAGTATTTTCATCACATGTCATGTAATGCTAAAATAAATCTATTTGTTTTTATCTGGTTCGAAAGTATCTCTGTTACCCCCTGCTTTCTTTACTTACTCTGCAGTTCTAAAAGTCGTTGTAAGACCATTTTTCATCTGATTACTTCAGCGAATCAGAATCTTTCAATGTCCTCGTTAGCCGTATCGTAATTATATATCGTAATTCGTATTATTATTGATAAGCTAGGGGGTTTTTTACAAACACTTCAACTATTCATAATTTGTTTGTTATATATATTTTTTATTGTGATCCTTGACTCAATAGGTACGTGATAAAGTTTATACGTTTTGAAGTTAGAGTTAATTGTATTCATTGTCAGTGTGTATTTGCCTTTTGGTGAGTGTACATTGTGCCTGAAGATGCCGAAAGGCGAAACCTGGGTCGCAATAAAACGAAAAATGGAATAGTATGGAATAAGAATATAACTTAAATCCATTACAATTTAAATTCAAATTCCATCAAGTACTTTCAGTGGATAGTATAAATAAGATATTTATTAGTTTGTCAATTATATGTCATATTGTGAACTTTTGAATTTGTAATTTGTAAAGTTCACTATAATTATGTAAATAAATAAATTTCAATTTGAATCTTTATATTTAACAATTCTTGCATATATTGGCCTTTTTACACGTGCATGGGTATACTGCACGCGGTACCTACTTATTATTGTGGCCATAACAAGAAAATGCAAGTGTAAACATGTATTATTGTGCAAGTTGCAAGACTGGATGCATGGATCCAAAAAGTTCAACGGTTTATGAATATTTACGCGACAGTTGTAACTTGCACAATATCGGTGCATGCGCATTAGCAATATAGGAGCAAACATGCCGGAAAAAATACGAACTATACCGCGCGGAGAATTTTGACGTTTACCGATTTTTACAACCGAGTCCAGTCAGAATCTGTCAAATAGCACCACACAACGACAACAGACGCGTTTGTTACCGCCTAAAAAATGAGATTGACAAAACAGTCAGCCTTTTTGTGTATAAATAGTTATTATCGCGATAGTTTAATTTACACTCTATTAGTGCCAGTAAATTTACACACATTTACTAAACTTAATTCTCAAAAATTACACACTATTGGCACTATATGGATATATTCATTAACGCCAGAATTAAATAATACATCGTATAAAAAAAACATCTGCTTCAGTAATATGGCTACTACATACAGTGGTAAAACGGACGTATAAATCATTAATATCCCGTGTAAAAAATGTCATAAAACCACAAAATACCTTGAATTTTTCCCAGCTGGAAGCCAGGTTTGATAGCAATTGATGATTGTTATATTAATTAAAACCCATGTTCTTGTCAAAACGATTGCCCCATTACGAAATACCATCGATTCGATATTACACGCACGGCAATAAAAATGCGATATTTCACCCACACCCCTCATTGTAAAAGCGTGGCTTAATTGCAAAGGGTAGTGGATTTTGACCTAACCCAACGTGTGCGCGTTCAATGGGCCATTGTTGAGTTGCACTCCCCAAGCCTTATAACCTGGCCCGCTCACCCTAAGTACTGAATATTTAGAATTTTATCTGAGTTATATTACATTATCGCTTGGTGAATTTTTATAATTAATATACGATACGTATAAATAAATATTTGTGATTTAAAATTACGATTTTTCATCATCGGAAATTTTTATCTAAATTAGATATTAACCCAGGGAATCTCAACTTTGCTATTCCCCGCAATCTTAGATACTGTGGGTGAACAAGCGTAATAAGCCTTCTACCAAGTGCATAACATGCAAATATAAGTTAATATATTAGACAAATACGATAAACGTTAAACCAATCTCAATTGAATGACAAAATATTGAAGTTTTTTTGTTGTGGATTTTATGATTAATAGATTTTATCTCGATTGACTAAAGAGAACTGAAGTCACACGAATATGTCATTGCACATGTAATGATGACTATAAGTGCTTTTTCACTAAGCCCAGACGCACATTGAACATAATCTCGACATTGATAGATAGTCATAAATCAAAACTGGGAGCAATGTTGCAAATTTATTCCATACGCTCAGGCGATGCCATGCAGCGACAGTGACGTCACGCGGCTACCCAAAATGAATGAAAAAGCAGCTCCTACACTTGTTACATTATGGTAATATTCCTGCGCACCACGTCGGGTGAAATTTGATGCTTGCGACACCAGCTGTTTTTTTTTGAAACTAAAATATCGCATTCGAGCTGTGTGCGGAAGTACATTAGATACATTTTATGAATACTAACAAAATTACAACGACGTCTTCGACCTCTTGTAGTTGACATGAGTTTAGATGTGCGAGTTTTGGGAAAATATCCAGTGCTGAATAAAAAAAAAAGTTTTATATTCCAATAGTTCAATTAAATTTGTTTGCATCAATAAGATTTTTCGTCAACTTTTTATTATCTCACAATATGTTGTATATTAGTGATAGCACGGTGCACAAAAACATTTTTCATTCATAAAATGAACACGTACAATCTGTACGAAAACACCAACATAAAGAAAAAATAGCCGAGACCGTCAGAGTTATTTTTTAAAAATCTAAGAATTAGATATTGATGTCATTTGTTTTGAATGAGCTTTTTACTATTGTGTGTTTATTATTCTAGGTTTGTACTTCAGCAAACAAGCAATATTTAATGATTTATCATTAAATTAATTTGTAATACACTTTTCTGTCAATTCATTAAAAATAAAATTTTATTTTGTGTCTTTCATAATGATGACGTCATTATTTAGGACAGATCCATAAGTTTATTGTTGTCGAACATGCATTAGTGAGTTGTATGCGTGACAAAATACATATTTAGGGGTGTTTCTCTTAGCAATAAAATAATTCCACGTCTGTTCACAGTCTCTATTAATAAATTATTTTCAGAGACTCTGCGTGTCTATAAATATAATATAAATAGTTTAATCAGTTTTCTACAGTAGAATGGCCAGGTAAATCATTGTAATGAGTCATTAAAATCAAATTCCCTTTCAGCCAGGTAAGTTGGTCTAAAGTAGGTAAATGATATGTTTATTTAAAACTAATATTAATTATAAACCATTATTGTCAATTATATTTAAACGTAAGTGTTATTGTTGAAGAAGAATTTGTTGTTAATGAGTACTTTAAATGTTTATGTTTAGTATTTATTTGGATTTAGAGCTATCCGGTAAGGCAGTGACGAGGGGTGGAGGTTGGCTGTTAAGATTCGACATAAATAGTGCAGAGTACCTAAACATTATCAGGCACACTTATTTATTTTCAAAAACTTACTTTAGTTTTTTTTATTTTAAAACTATGAATTAGTCAAAAATCTCTTAGGCGATACTTAGAAAACTTAATAAACTAAATTTTATTAATAAATATGGCCATAAATATGTAATTATAAGACGGGGTCCAATTCAAAAAAATCACATTTTATTACATTTTTTACAATAATTGTAAGTTTATCTTTGACTTAAAATAAAAAATATTTTGCTTTTTAATGTTTTCAGATACATATTTAATAATTAAAACAGTTGAAATTGTAAATTATCAAAAAAATGTCTCAAATTGCAAGCTTCGTATGTTTTCGCTAGGTTCCTCTGGTAGGTAAAAAACGCCTTAAACTAAGAATACAATTTGCAGATGGCGCCGGTTAGATTTTTAAATTCAATTAAACCCTACCTGACCAAATCAGAATACATAGTTAGGGTATGCGATGTATCTACTGTTTGGATTAAGCATGGTTTAATTGAATTTTAAAAACTCACAAACACTATCTACACATTGTAGTATTAGTTAAATGAAAACAGATACGTTTGACTGACTAACTTTAGTGTACACTATTTATGTTGGATCTTAATAGCCTACCTCCACCTTTCGCACTGTCGTAAGGTTTATAAATTAACTCCAGTAGGCACCACCCTCAGAGAAGATGCGTGGAAATCATGAAGAGGGATGAAAAGTGGTTGCGTTTGACCGACTAGAGAGAGGATTCGAGGTAACTGGTGGCCTGTTGTGTAGTTAGCTACTTATTTAAATGGACTGTCATACTAGTAAATAGTATTAGTGTATATTTTTGTGTAAGTACAGCTTGAAAAAAATTTGGCATTACCATATTTTATAAATCGGTATAAGCCTTTCAATCTTCAAACTCGATTATCATAAAAATTTAAAATCATATTTAGACCAAATCAGATATTATGTAAGCAAGTATATATTTTTTTATTAATACATGACATAGTTTGTGTTTGTTAGAATAAAATCTTCTATTTTGTATACCAAAACAATACAAGTGATGCGTTTGGGCAATCAACGTCCAATTCAGGCAATCGAATTGTATTGAAAACGAAAAAAACTGCACAAATGTTGACACGCGGATTTTAAGGGACATAGAATAAAATCGCCCAGTAAAACTTTTAGCTAGTGTAGAAACATTACAATAGGAACAGCGTGGAATGAATAGGGTAAATAAAATGAACCTTATCTGCTGTATATACAGCCAGTGCCGTAGTTTAGATAATAATAGGGTGATGTATTTTTAATAAGGGGACATTAAACTTCAGGTATGCACACATACAGGTTAGAAAACAAAACATGGGATTTTATGTTAACAGTGAGAGTAGAAATTGAATCAAAATTAATAAGAATTGTACCACGCAACCAATACTATTTTGTACTAATAACGCTGCTATGTTTTACATATTATGTTTTAAAGCATTTAACCAGAAGTTGAAATTCATTTGATAAAAAAATACTAAGTATTGTCAATTGAAGTATTGAAGCAAGTATAGTTGGGAGTAGTTGTTGTGTATGGCATTGCGTGACCAAAATAATGATATTCAGTCAATTTGAAGTCAGAGAAAACCTTAAAAATTGGGATGAAGTGGATTTTGACAAACTTGTATAGAGAACGATTCTAAAGGAGGTCAATACCTACATCGGGATGTAGGGCCAGATAGATTAAATTCTTTATTTCCGTTTTCAATCAATGACGTTAGATGAATCTCTTTAAATAATATTCAATCTAATATATAAAAAATAATATTTGTTTGTGGGTTTGTTTGTTTGTTTGTTCGTTTTGAATGCACTGCCATACCGTTCATCCGATTGCGATAAAACTTTGTCAACTTATTGCTTGCACTTTCGCGAAGAGTATAGGCTATACTAATATATAAAAATGAATGTCTGTCTGTCTGTATGTCTGTCTGTCTGTGTGTCTGTCCCGTATGCGTTCCTATACCATTCATCCGATTGCGATGAAATTTTGGTAAGTGGTTGTATGCATACCCATGAAGGTTTCTGAATTAGAAAAATCATCATCTTCTTCTTCTTCTTCATTCTATTTTCTTTTATTCGTATGGTTCCTATACCATTCATCCGATTGCGATGAAACTTTCATCGGTTGTTGTGGTAACACCCGTAAAGGTTTCTGAATTAGTACAACCATCTTCTTCTTTTTCTTCATTCTATCTTCTTTTATTCGTATGGTTCCTATATCATTCATCCGATTGCTATGAAACCTTCATAAGTTGTTGTGGTAACACCCGTGAAGGTTTTTGAATTAGTACAACCATCTTCTTCTTCTTCTTCTTCTTCATTATATCTTCTTTTATTCGTATGGTCCCTATATCATTCATCCGATTCCGATCGTCAGTGGTTGTGCCAACACCCGCGAAGGTTTCTAAATTTGTACAACCATCTTCTTCTTCTTCTTTATTATATATGTATTCTTTTATTCGTATGGTTCCTATATCATTCATCCGATTGCGATGAAACCTTCATCAGTTTTTGTGGTAACACCCGTAAAGGTTTCTGAATTAGTACAACCATCGTCTTCTTCTTCTTCTTCTTCTTCTTCTTCTTCTTCTTCTTCTTCTTCATTATTTCTTCTTTTATTCGTATGGTCCCTATATCATTCATCCGATTGCGATGAAACTTTCGTCAGTGGTTGTGCCAACACCCGCAAAGGTTTATGAATTTGTACAAACATTTTCTTCGTCTTCTTCATTATATCTTCTTTTATTCGTATGGTTCCTATACCATTCATCCGATTGCGATGAAACCTTCGTCAGTAATTGTGCCAACACCCGCGAAGGTTTCTGAATTAGTACAACCATCTTCTTCTTCTTCTTCATTATTTCTTCTTTTATTCGTATGGTCCCTATATCATTCATCCGATTGCGATGAAACTTTCGTCAGTAATTGTGCCAACACCCGCGAAGGTTTCTGAATTAGTACAACCATCTTCTTCTTATATTCTATCTTCTTCTATTCGTATGCGTTCCTATACCATTCATCTGATTGCAATGAAATTTTGATCAAGTGTTGTGCTCACGCCCGCAAAAGTTAATGAATTGATAAAACTATTTTCTTCATCTTTTTCTTCAATTCTATCTTCTTCTATTCGTGTGCGTTCTTATACTATTCATCCGATTGCGATGACATTTTGACCAGTTGTTGTGCGCACGCCCGCAAAGGTTTTTGAATTAGTACAACCATCTTCTTCTTCTTCTATTCGTATGCGTTCCTGTACCATTCATCCGATTGCAATGAAATTTTGATCAAGTATTGTGCTCACGCCCGCCAAGGTTTCTGAATTGAGGCAACCATTTCTTCTTATTTTTCATCTATTCTATCTTCTTCTATTCGTATGCGTTCTTATACCATTTATCTGATTGCGATTTTGTAAGTTGTGCGCACACCTGCAAAGGTTTCTAAATTAGTATTATATAAAATACAAAGTTCGTTTAATCCAATTTTGGTTTGTTAGTGCATATTAATAACATTAATAACGTTTGCGTATTTTGGATTCGATTTTAATTTAGTGTTCTTTTGTTTGACCTTTACTCCTATTAGAATTATTTTCATATTGATATATTGTATTACACAGATATTTTAATATTAAAAAAATAATTACCTCTTATTATTTTTTAAATATCTAAGATAAATATAACCACGAAGCGACCCTGTGCGAAGCCGGGTACTTCAGCTAGTGTTTTATAAAAAGAGTTCAGTGTATTTTTTTTCTCTTTTTCGACCATGTCCGATCCTAATAGGATCATATGGACCTCCACAGAGTAGAGGTTCGTATTAACAGATTTTGTTTTTACGAGAAATGGATGTCAGCCATTTGCTCAACCTATTAGGTCCATACCCTGACCCACACACATATTGAAAAACAATATGTGTACTTGCCAGACCCAGGATTCGAACCTGGGACCCACGGCATGATAGTCCAACGCTTATGTCGCGCGGCCACCGTGGGCGTATTTTTATTAGTATTTTTTTTACAACGTTTTTATTAGGTCGTGTTCTTATTTGTCCGGTACAAATCTTGCAATCGATTTTGAACTAACTTCCCGAATAGCTAGACATTTGAAACTTTTAGAATATATAATAACACGATGCCAATGCATTTTTTAAATACTTTTAGCCATATTTAAGTAGAATTGAATTCATTTTCAGTTAATTCTGTTTTGTATGAAAAGTTATTTCGGAAGAAATCCGTAATCTAATCCACTATTATTGGTTTCTGGGGGTCTGGGGTCCTAGCAACTAAATTATTAATATATACGTGCGTTACCATGGAAATCAAAATGACATTTCAGTATTATTTCAATCAAGTACAAAATTTTTTGTTCGTTTAAGCTAGTAAGTCAAGTTTATATGATTCAACAGAAAACTTAAAAACGTTGTATATAAAAAGTTCTTTTTATCTTGTAATTATTTATTGTTTATTATGAATGATCTATTATAAGGTTTGACGATTCATACGCTTATCGAGTGTATTATTAGTGATAAGATAGGTTTTTTTTTACTGTGATCCTTGACTTAATAGGTAGGTGATAAAGTTTTTACCTACTTTATTGTCTTAATTTGCTATATAAGTTAAAGTTAACTGTTTTTATTGCCAGTGTGTATTTTTGTCTCACCTTTTGGTGAGTGCACATAGTGCCTGAAGATGCCGAAAGGCGAAACCCGGGTAGCAAAAAACGACTCATATGGAATAGTACAAAACTTAAATGCATTAGAATTTAAATTCAAATTCCATCAAGTACCTTTGGTAGATAATATTAATATTTAAAAAAGTGCAATTAATAATCATAATGAATAAAATATGAATAAAATATAATTTTACAATCGATTACAATACAAACATGTCATATATTATTTCATCTAGGTACTTAGAGCCATGATCCAAAACTTTATGTAAGTATTAGAATTTATTCAGTGGAGAATATTATTTTTTATGTCATGTTGTTACGCTACTGTTAAGTAGAGACGGTTGGACAAATCGAAATGCAATGTGCCCCAGGCCACGAAAACGCATTTGTACGAATATTAGATAGTATTTTTGCCCTTAATGCAATTTAATGCATTTTTATTGCCCTTCTCTAGCAATTTGTCGGGGCGCAATCTCTCCATTCTTGTGCTAGACCCTTATGAACGTACGAATTATTGGGGGAAAACTAATTTGATAGACAGCGAGATTAGTTTATGACATTTCAAAAACGTTCCGCGTTATTTATTCATTGTAATTTAATGTAAGAAAGCTTTGTTCAGTCGTTTAGTTTGACACATTTTATCCTTTTTATAATTCAAAGCTTAACTGAAACGAATTGTTTGCTTTGGGTAGTATTTTTTATATTTCACCTTCCCGTATATAAGCAAGTACGCGTATAACTTAATTGCGTGAAAGTATTAGGAGAATTTAAAATGATTATAAAACAAATTATGTTTTATTATATGAGTAAATTATTTTTAAATCTTTTGTACTTATACATTCATTATTGAATAAAAATACTTAATTTTGCAAGAATATACACCTAACATCAGCTACAATTAAGTTCATGATATTAATAATCTTAATCAATTATAAAGTCAATTGCCATTCATTTGAAGGAATTTGAACTACTTGACTTAGATAGGCGTAGTTATTATTAAAAATTCGCATGCACCGTTCATAGACGGGTCCATAGATCAACGGATAAGACCACTAATCCAGATAGTTAAATATTTCGTATCTCACACGGTCCAATTTCATCTAAGGTTTTTCTTAATGTTTAAGTATTATTAGGATAAGTTTCTTAAAGTTTTTTAAACGTACAAATTAATCACTTTACAGTAGGATCTTCAAAACAAATTAAAGAGAAAAGAAGTATCTATCAATAAATATGATATATACGTATAATCTATTTAAACACTATTTTATAGCAACCTAACGTACTGACCTACATTTTTATTATATTTACCTTTATTGTAGATATAGATCATAATATATTTTTAAAACTGCTATATTTTAGAAACAATAATATAAGTCTGGGTCCAGGAAAATCTCATTCAAATTCAACGTTTGTTGGATGTACTATCTATGTTGAATCAATACTTATAAAAATATTGGAAATATTTGCCACAAATATTTTCTCTTTCGTAATATTATGTTAATTCATTGCGACAATTTTATAAGTATGTTTGAAGAAGTTTGTTTTAATATTATTTAACTTTTGTTGGTTTTACTCAATATATTTGCATTTTAACAGCGAAAAACTTATACAATAAATTTAATATGCAATATAGTAGTAAGTAATAAATATTTGGGCATCGATAAATAATTGAATACTTACCGGTTTCGAAATACTGGTATTGCAATTTTTACTTAACAGTGTGTTAACTGTCAATAATTATTCTTAGCGGAAAGACATTATATATACTTATTCATCAAAATTTTAACACGTCGTCATCGTAGATACTCTCACGCCTGATTGGTGATCTTTTCTAGCTATCGTCACTTTTCTCCTCATATGTTTTGAACCGGCAAGAACCTACTTCCACTACACTAAATTATCTCATTGATTGGGTATATTATTCAGTTTTGTTATTTCTTATGTTTAAAATAATCTAGATAATTCGAAAACACATCAGAAATATACAAATTAGATAAAATCTTGAAAAAAATGGCATAAAGCGAGACTCAACGTCGGTTTCCGGTAAATGTTTTTTACCAAGTTAGTCACCTACACCGACAAAATTAAATAATAGTTATGTAACTGAAGTATTTCTCAATTTTCATGAATATTGGCGATCGGGTTTTGTGGTTTGAATCAAGGTATCAATAATAGGCACTTGATTGCGTGACTATCAGTTAATTTCGCGTTAGCCACATTTATTCACAGTGCTCCGCTCCTACTTTGCCTAGAGCAGTTAACATTGTTTAAATATTACAAAATAAGCCTTCATATTCTAATAATTGTCAAAATTTAATAAGATTTCACAATCTCACCGCCTCAACATGCGTTTACGTAAACATACGTTTTAGAAAACTCTTATAATTATTATTCCTTATTGCATTTTAATACAATGTATTTTATAAATTTACAATGTCGAGAATAACTGCCTTAAAACATAAGATGGAGTAAAAAAAATTGATACCTACAAAAAGATCGCCATTTTCAGCTTGTAGGCGTAACGTTTTACCTACAAATTAGTCATAGCTTAAGAGAGCATCCATAGACTGAAACCGTATGCGGTTTAGAACCGTGTGCCATAATAAACATGATTTCTGTTCATAAAAAATATATTTTCACTTACTGTGTAAGTGTATGGTATAAAATAGACGGATACGATCAGACGCTTATAATATATTTTCTGAAAATATATTTCCATGAACAGAAATCATAAACTTAGTATGGCACATGGTTCTAAACCGCATACAGTTTCAGTCTATGGATGACCTCTAACTCCTAGTTATATTTTAAAGGAAAATTTAACTTCTATTTGAGATTCGTTTTTAAAATGCGTTGATTTACACAAGAGCATAATAAATTGTAATGCTTACTACATTCCGTGTACCGATATTAAACTTGTTCTGTCAGCAAAATCACGGCACATTACGTTTAATAAAATCATCTCGCATGCACGCAGCCAACGATAAAATACTCAGAATCCTTTTTAGAATATTTGATCGGTGAATATATTCCGGATCCCCATTTTAAAATTGCATTACGTGTTATTACATTTTCAAAATTCAAATACAGGTATATATGCGTGTGATTTATTTCTGTTCTTTTCTATTGTGCTGGGTGCCCCCCCCCATTTGTTCATTGAGACATATTGCCCGAGGCAAAATAAATTAATGTGTGCTGCGAGGGGGTGCTGGGGGTGGATTGGATTGGATTTAGGGAAACCGAATAATGGTAACAGGAGCGCAGAAAGAATTCATGACGCGCGGCATGTGAGTGTGAATGAAGGATTTACGTTCAACGTTTCACGGTCGATTGACAGTTTAAAAAAAAATATTACAATGATGATTCAAAATTTGACTCACTCAAAAATATTTGTAAGTATAGTTTTAACCTTTATAAATAGATTGATAACCTAGTGGATAAGGGAACACAGCCTGACAGGACAGTGAATAATACAATTTTGAATCTCATTCGGTCTAACTCAAAACCACTATAGTTAAATGAGTAAGGCATTGGCTACATATATCAGAGATTCAGGTTTGATTCAAAGTGAGTTAAAATACATAATATATGATTTCCTCAAGCTTGGGTTTTACTACTAGCCAGCGCTCGGAATGGAGCGGAACGCCCCGGAGCGCCGTTCCTGTTCGTGGGATTTCCAAGGATGGCGTTCCTGTTCGTTAAAATCTCGAAAATGGCGTACCGGTTCGTAAAATATCCGACGGACAGCGAGTCGTCTAGTAAAATCCTCAAGCGTCATACTTAATATTATAACGTTCCAGGTTAGACTTAAAATTTACGGAAATGAATTGATTGGTACAAAGGTACAAAAACATAAATATTTTTTTTTATTAAAAAATAATTTTACTGGCTTAGAACCACTGAATTTTCTATGACCCGTACATAATGTACTTGAGTTTTTTTGAAATAGTGATAGAGTAAGTGTAAGACAACGTATTTGATTCTAACCTATTTTCAAGACAATACTGTTTTCAACGAATTTGGCCTTGAATGCACCAATAGACAGAACCTTTTGCGTCAATAGTGATAAAACAATAAAATTGTATACAAAGAAATGCACAGGGGCATGAGTAAGATTTATTGCGTTGTCGCACGTATGGGACAATAATGTATTTTGAAAAAAAAAGGTTTTTATGATTGTAAGAAAAGGTTGGAAGCTATTTTTCATTGGAATGTAGATTTACTGCAGTATTAATTTATAAAACGAGACACTTATTATTTTGCAAGTTCATACATTTTATTTTAATACAGTTAAGGTTAAGGTACATGCCTAAATATAGTGAGTTAATAAGGTAATAGTTATAATGCACACTCGACTTAAAATTTTTAAATGAAACACATTAAATACATATTTATCGTTACTGTATAAATGACTTAATTAATTTGTTAAATATTGGACAAAAATAACATAGTAAAAATAGTGTGAATAAAACTACGTGCCCTACATAAGTATCTACCGAGATAGATATACTATATCTGTCCTACCGAGGGTTGAAATTCTTGAGCACGTTTATGATCAATACGGCAGTGTAAGGCAATTGTTTTTTGTAATGAAACCTTAAATTTTGTATCGAGGCAACCATAATTGACCGAATTGTCTATTTATCATATTATTATTTTAGCGAAATTTACATAGGTTTGACGCGTTCATAGTTTTTGTATTTTATAATGCAATCGGGGTCGTTCATTGGTCGTTTATCAATATTAAGTTGTATGCAGCCAATGATAAGCATTTCATCAGAGGAAGCGACAAAATTAGACTCCTTATTTTTTCAAATTTAATCATTTTAAGTTGTGTTTTTTTGGTTTCCCATTACCTAACCCCCATGTTTTGCTACTCTACACTAATTTATTTTTTATATTTCTTACATTATTGATGAATTGATGAAGTTCAGAGGAAATACTTTGCACTGAAAAACTAAGTAGGTACCGAGAGAGATGAAATAAAATAAGGGAGGCCTTCATCCAGCACTGGATCGACCAAGGTTGATGGGTTGGGTTCTAAATAATTATTATTGCATACATGAAAAAACCTAACTATTGCAGCTGCTTTGCTAAATTTTTAAATGTCCGAAAAACTTGTGCTCTGACATCGTTTAAAAACCCTTTGTAGGTACTTAATAGCTTAAATTGTTATTTAATAATTTCTAAGGGGGTCAAAAATAGTAAATACAGCATTGATATACTACTGGATGAATCATATGCTTCTTAAAATGACGCCCGATTTTCAGTGACTCGGCCTTTGTTAAAACTTACCGAGTAAGCCCAACCAGCTTGCATCTTACTCTAACTAATAGTCAGCGCATGACGACTTGCTCTGTCTGCTTTGCGTTGCAGCCACCCTTAGATTCACTATTCCAAGAACGCAAATTTAGTTTTACAGCCAGGGCAATACGGGTGAAATTCGGGAATTAACGCATTATACCTACAAGGAAATATTATAAGACGATATTCGTAATATCTTTTGTGGTACATTTTTAAAATGACACTTGTATGGGAACTGCTCATCTAGTAGTATATCAATGAAATACAGTCATGCTTTTCCCTGTGACCAAAAATTACGTATTTTCTGTTTTACCTACCTACTTAACGTTACGGAATCGCCAGATAATAATTATTTATCCTAATCTATTATAACATTTTACATTGAGTGACAAAATAAATAAATATCATTTCCTTTATTGTTTTAATTTTATATGGATATTTTTCGGGTTGAATGAACTGTGTTTTTGATGGTTTAACTTATATAATAATACATTTAATAACTTAAATCAAATAATTCCATAATTAATATAGATACATATTCGTGAACATTGTATGCATGTTAAATTTTTTTGTATTGTTTAAGGTACAATACGAAATAAAAATATTTAAATAAATCAATCAGAATCCAATGGGATAAACATATGAACAATTTTCATATATATAACAATTTCTATAACATTGGAAACCTATCAGAATAAATTATCCTACATGTCCACATGATGTAAATATTTTTTTCTAATAATATGTACCTACACTTCTGAGGTTGTTTAAAATGATTCATATTTAATAAAGAATGCTACATTTGTAAATCTTGCGTATTACATACTTTTTAAATTAATTTATTAAAAAAATGCCCTTGCTTTTTCGTATACCATGGATTTTAATTTGATTAAAAAATAGTTTACCATAGTCAAAATATTACGAATTTACGAAAAATCAGAGCTTTGAAAAAAGCGGCATGTATTTTGTGTAAACCGAAGTATCTTCACTCATATTTCTATCCACTTTTAGTTGCATATTTTTATTCAAACTACTAACGAAACCAATGGGAAATTGTGATTAGTTTGTCTATTATTTCATATATTTTAATAATGTTTCCCACTCCAATTAGATTCATATACGTTTAGTTATTTATATTTGTATAATTATTAATGTATTTTTTAGAAAACGATTTCGTAAACTAAAATGACTCTATATTTGTATGTTACCACAAATTGTTACAGCCGATAGCGTATTGGGCTAAGATGATGATGAAAAAAGTACATCATGTAAAACTAAAAGATATTTTTATGTTACAGATATTATTATATCTAATATCACACATTTTTGGAAAATTGTCGAGCGTTCCTGTTCGTGAAATTTTTCATTTCGAGCACTGCTACTAGCTACAACAACAGTGTTAGAACAACTTTTTTGTTGGTATTTGAAAGTAAATGACGTTTAATCATAAGCGCAACGCACGGCTCTTCACAGAGTGTAGGTTATATTAACAGTTTTTTTTTTGTGATTTTACCGAGGCTTTGACTGCGACTTGCTGTCATATCACCTTTTCTCTTCTAGAAGGGGATCCGTCGATCAGATCCTCACTCCTATTCTGTTAAATAACTTTACAATTTTGCCTAGCTCTTCCGTCTTACCCACCGCCAGGACACCCTTCAATTCGTCGACATTCTCATAGATATCCGCAATTCGCAGCTGTACTCTGTGAAGTTCATATTTAGGGCATTGTTGTGCTATATGTACAATGTCCTCTAAAACATGACATTCATCGCAGAGTTGCGATTCGATTCTTCCCATGAGGACATCAAATCTTTTGCCCATGGTGTGCCCTGTTCTTAGCCGCAGTAATAACTTAAGCTCATTCCTCGTCAAAGAAGACTCTACAAACCAGGGCACCTCTCGTGGTGATAGTAGAATAGACTTATTTTTAGACAGTATTTTTAAAAGGAATAGTTACTAGTTATTAATCCCATTAAGTCCTTGCGTTGGATCAAATTTAATACACATTGAAAACAATATGAATTTTGAAGCAGCTACAGGATTCTAACTCTTGATCATCGGCTTCGTATTTATTTAAAACAGCCGTTCAAAGAACCAGGCCTACTTGCCATTGCGTAATATATACATATACCATTATAGTCAAATATAATGTAAAATCACGTAGTATAAATACAGTGTGATAAACACGTGTACTGACAGAGGCAAATAGTAGTAATGTGGTACTTATCAGAATTCCAACATCGTCGATTGTAATTCATATTGTAATTTTCTGACCACCTTGTATCTTTTTATTTAAATGAGAGTTATTTATAACTGTGTTACCTTGTACTATAACCATCACCTATCTACATTATAACAATTCTATTGAAAAACCTAAACATGTGTTATGTTTCCAGTTAAATATTTTAATATCATAACAATTTATCAGTCAATAATTATCGCCATTAAAAACATTACATATATTCAATTAAGAACTAAACTATTGTGTAAATAAAATAATGTTAAAATAATCATTAAAAAACTTCATGTTTCATAAGTTGATTAATTGTTAACAATGAATAAGACAGCTCTTAAATTGAATTAAGCCATATAAAATTAATGTACGAAAATATATAAATTGACTCGACGTTATACAGTTAAGCCGAAAATCTGTAAATGAATAGTCCAAATTGAGGGGGTGTCACGCATACTTCACGTAGGTACATACCTAATGTGCAAGACACGTAGGTATATACATACATGGGTGCCATGAATATACTTGTATATACTGTGAGAAGAATTTAATTATCCAACACATCCATTGTTATGAGAGCTATTTTTTAATAACAATCGTTGTGTTAGTGTGGATGACCGATTTATAATAGATATACTATATATTTATGAATTATTCTTATATTCAATGCGATAAGATATTTGCATATTACCAGCTAGTACAGTCGATAGTTTTAAATTTTCTATTGGTGATCTTGAGTATAGAAGATTAAAATTAGATTGTATTGCAACGAATTTACGAACATGTATTTGTCAATCATTAAAGTTAAAATCATATGACTCAAAAGTGTTGTAAGTACTAGAGGAAATAATATGTTCTATATTTGAATATATAATGTTTATAATGACATATAGGAAAACTGATTCTTAAATGATTTTATTTTGATGCAAGTATATGAAATTCTGAGTCGATATTTTTGTGTTGCACAGGAAAAAGTTTACTATTACTGTAAAGTTAGATATTTAGCACATTTTTATAAATAATTAGAAACTTTTAACTACCCCCCCTAGATTTAACTGTAGATATACTGAATTGAATACATTATTATCTACATAAAATGCTATTTTCGGTATATTATTAAATTGGAATGGATAATACCCCGTTAACACGTGCATGGATTTGTGCTGATAGTACGTATTATCGCGGCCATAACAAGAAATTGCGCGCGTAAACATGTATTATAATGGAAGTTACAAGATTGCATGCATCAATCAAAAAAGTTCGAAAGCTTCTGAATTTTCATGCGACAATTGGTTTGTTCGATATCTGCGTTAGCGCAGTAAAATGATAGTGGCATACCGGTAAAAAAAAACGAATTACACCACGAAAAGACTCATTTTGAGGTTAACCGATTTTCACGACCTGTAAAATAGTACTATAAAATGACAACATCGCGTCTAGCTTGCTCTTGAGAATGAGATTGGCGAGACAGTCAGCACTTTTATGTATAAACAGTTATTATTGTGATAGTTTAAAATACACACTATTGCTGCAAGTAAGTTCATACACGTGTACAGGCGATATAAAGATAAGTTAATTTATACACATTAATTTCTCAATTGATTATACAGAATTTTACTTTAATTCTTAACTGATTAAAATTATTTACTAACTATTTTTTCATAAAAGAATAGCGAGACTATAAAAGCTCATTTTTATAAAAAAAAATTGACATACCACAGTTGTTTTTCATCGACACTTTACTCCAATATAACAAAAATAGTGATACCTTCTACTAGATCAATACAAATACAAATTACGGTATCAATTCATATAAGTGGCATTATTAATTATTAGCATTTGGATTTTTTTACGAATTAATTATGTAAACCGGAAGTTATATATCACATTACATTATTAATGTAATATTTACCTGCTATGAAAATGGGCGCCAAATAGAGTATAATAATTATTGTTAATTAAAAGTGTATTCAGTGACCACATGCCGCATTCATAATATTGCTGGACCTGGGGCGAATCGTGACATAATAAATGCGCGAAATAAAGTTGAACTAATAGATAGGGCATTACTGTAATTAAAACATTATTTTTGGAGGTAATTATAAATAATATACTACTATGGAATATTTCATCAAGTGAAGTAATAATTTTACTATTCGGAAGCAATACTTTAAAACTTATTTCCATTGCTTATTATTTATTTTTTAAATCTTATAAAAAAATATTTTTCATAAAACAAGTGTTTTATTAATGTAATTAACAGAACCATCCACATAAGTAGATTGATTAATATACGAAATAAAATAAATGAATTAGTGGTTATCCCAATAACAAGCAGAGACATCAGGCATTAATGAAAACTCTTCCATTATTGGTAGTATTGATCTGTGTCCCCCTGGTAACTATCTTAGAAATCGGAAGCATCAGTTTTTGTGCTCCCAAGGTCCAAACCTAACCTGCTCACTTATCATTTCGCCTAACCTAACAAATCACTTCGGATATTGACATATTTCACCTGCGTGAGGATGAGTATAGGTGGGCATTGTGTTATAAATTCTTAAAACGGGGTCTGCTTAGCTCATTCGGTGTACTTCCTTGTATCTAATTTATAGTTTTTTGTATATGCACTTTTCTACTGTTTAATAACTTGTATATACTTAATACTGTTTTAAAAGTATTTATTTGTTTCTAAATGTCATATTGTGAACGTCTAAAATTAATAATTTGCAATATTCACTATAATATGTTTAAAAAATATAATTTGAAAATTGAATTAAACCAACAGTTAATACTGTCAATAAGAATATTGCATACAACGAAGAAAACATTAAAATAAGTACCTAGTACTTTGAAGAGAAATGATGTTAAGCTGATACTGAGGCTAAGGACAGGTCACATAATGCGTAAAAGATTTGATGTCCTCATGGGAAGAAGCGATTCGCAACTCTGCGTTGAGTGTAATGTTTTGTAAAACATTATAGCGCATTGTAGCAGTACGATGCCCTAAATATGAACGACATTTATGGTAAAGCTGCAAATTGCGGATATCTTTGAGAATGTCGACGAATTGAAAGGTGCCCAGGTGGTGGGTAAGACAAGACGGAAGAGTTAGGCAAAATTGTAAAGTTATTTAACAGAATAGGAGTGAGGACCTGATCGACGGATCCCCTTCTAGAAGTGAAGAGGCGATATGACAGCGAGTCGCAGTCAAAGCCTCGGTAAAATCACAAAAACTTAGGTACAAAAAACAGTTATTATAATATTTAAACATAAGTATTCAAGCACTGGGCAATTAAGTGCATTATTCAAAATATTAATATGGTCATTAATATTAACGGAATTTGAGATAAAACCTGTGACATATTATAATATAGTTATTGGTAAATTTTAAGGTGTTTAGAATTGTACAGGTTGCTTAATAGGTGAAATAGATTGGCCAGCACCTAATGGATACAGATTCGAGAACCGCTCGATACAAATATGTAAAAAAAAATGGTATGTTTTAGGAGTGTTCAAAGTATGTATGTTCAATAATGCACGGTACACTCTTCCATATTGCGTATTATTCATTGAATTAAAGCACAAAGCAGCCAAGCCACAATTTTGAAAAAAATGAGTTATTGCGATTTCCATAATCTCACACGTTTGTTTTACGTTCTGCACAAATCAGCCAAGCTGCTGTCATACAAAAATCTCATATAAATGCGTTTTAAAGATTTTTCAAATCGCAGAATGTGACATTTTCGATTTGCATAAAGCAACCAAGCTGCTGTCATACAAAAATATCATATAAATGCATTCTAAAAATGTGCCATATTCGTTCTGCAAAAAGCAGCCAAATGATAATATTATGTACTTACCTAATTTTTAAAATCGTGACTGTAAGGTGTGTTTTTCTACATTCAATTAATAAACATTATTTTCTCAATTACATTATATGTTTTTCATTTTATTATATATATTATAATATACAGATTTTTCATATAAAAAATAGTGCCAGACAGCTAAATATTGATGTATAATTTACAAGTTTTTCGAATTATTTTCAGAATTTTGAAATTCCCATAACAATTTAGTAACTTAGAAGGCTATTTTTAAAGAAAATAATCAAAAATAAAAACTTTTCTTACAAAAATATGAGATGGCTGCATTCTGCAGAATGAACATTCTAAAAAAATCGTTTTACACAAAACACCCTGGACTGCTAAAACACCAAAATTTCATAGATTATATGTCTTTATCTCTTCAAAAGTTATAAAAAATCATATATATATATTATATAATATCTATCATTCAATAAGTATAAACAGTATACAGATGCTTTGCTGATTTAAAGAAACACAATTTACATAAAAGTGCTTCTATCTCTGTTTGAAGTTTGTGTGGCTCGGCTGCTTTGTGCATAACTACGCTCAACTTAAGATAGCCATATAAAGTGTGAATATTTAACTTAAATAATTATAGTTTGTCATTTTTAGCTGAGGTTCATCTGTACATTAATTATACACTATTATTACATTTATATAATATTAATGATTATAAAAACAAACAAAAATTCCGTGTTATTCATAATATTACATGTTAGCTTCAATCATACTAGGGTATTTTTTGTTTGAATTATTAATAACCATGTCCTTGCTTTTTCGTACAAGGTGGTTGTTAGTAATTTTGAACTATCACAAACACCCAGGCTTTGAGAAAACACATAAATCTTGTGTGTCCTGATCGGGAATCGAACCCAGGAACTCTCGAGTGGAAGGCACTGCACCACGAGAGCCGCCCATACTGGGGTTTTATAAGTTATACTCATTGTAGGTTGCATTCTCTCAGAAACATTTGGAAACACAAAAACTTTTTGATGTTTGGCTGAGCTATAAACATCTCATGATTAAGCGGTAATTAATAATTTTGAGTACTTAAATTTTCATGGAGCTTTTGTTTTTGACTATCATAAAGCAAATATTGCCAAACAACGTTATTTAATATATTATTATCTTCGTTGTAGGTTCTTAAGATTTTGGTATTCTCGAATCTCGGGCTTTACGGTATACCACTACTGCTCTTCCGTTCACTGTGAAAATTTAATTTAACGCCTGTTGTATATAATTTTAAGAACATGCTAGCGTCGATTCAATAGCAAACGACTGGGTGAACTGATTCACAAAAGCTAATGGATACAAATTAGATTTAACTAGACGTCTACTGTTTGGCCGTGTTTGAGGTGAAATAATAATTACTTTAGTCATCAAATTGCGGGCAGCAAGTTTTCATTAATCTCGAATGAAGAATAATTTTCAATTACTAACCCGCGGTTATTTTGACTGGATCACTCGGTATAAATGAACAAGTAGCCGTCTTATGGAATAGTATTGTCTTTTAGTGGATTACTCACTTGAAGTTGAGGGATGATTTATAAATTGGTTTGTTAATCAAAAAACATAATTGATTCCTTTGAACGAAGATTAATAATAAAATTTAATAATAATATATTAAATTACCAACACAATATTACATAGGTAGTCAATGCGTGTGAGGCGATATAGTATTAGAGTATTGTGAGTAATTAGATCGGAACATACCAGTTTATGTTTTATAAATTTATATATTTTACATTTTCTTAGGAATGCACATGCAGGCACGATTATCAAGACGCTGAACACGTCCTCTGGGACTTTCCACTGATCGGATCCGACGTATATTATCTATGGATCCGACCGAGTGGTGCTGTTTACCAGGGTCCGTTCACACACGGCCCCAATAGACTACGACTACGCTGACTTGATATCAACTAAGGCCAACTTTGAATAATTTTCTCCGTTATTTGGAGGTCGGAATACTTCCGATTCCTCCTTATAGAGGACACTTAATATCATTAAAGATAAATGACGGCTGAGCATGTTAAGAATCTTTTTTATTTTCTGAAACTCTTTCTTTAAGCACCAAGGTGCATGGTTGCTACATCAGTCTCGTGCAGGTTCGTTCCGGGAAAAGGAAGTGTGGCACTAAAAGTAAGATTTCCTCGTGTCAAGTTTATCAGGCACCCTTAACGAAGGGTGCAAGACTAGTCAGTCACATATTTTCAGTAATGTGCTGTGTATTTTGTTTTTGAAATTTAATTTTTTTGTATTATAATGTTTATGTTTTTATTTTTTTATCTCTTGTGAAGGTAGTATTTGCTATATGTAAATTTGACAGGTATGTATTTTTATTGAACTTGTTTGATTAGAGCCAGCATTTTCTCAGTTTTAATTTCATTTTACGAACGTCCTTAATTCTGACGTGTTACGTCCACGTATTTTGTTTTTATTAAATAAATAAACACCAATTAGATAAATCCTCAAACATAATAAAAATAAATGTAAATCACGCCATCTGATTGTTTAGTAGGTACTATTAGCCCTCCATTTCTACATGTATGTATATTTGTGTATAATCGTATGTGTAATATTTCTGTTTGATTGTAATATTTTTTAATTATTAAAAAAATATATTGACCACTATTTTCAAATACACAAAGCACTCACATTGACTGCCTGTCTAATAGAAGGTAACCGAAGTTGAAAGGGGACACCATGTATAATTTACTATGTTATATAAAATATTAAATAATAATCAATTGGTTTTTGATTCTTTGTGTGGTATGTATTGAAAGTACCTATTCTTTGAGCTGGTACGGCGATAAAGATTTCGAGTAGGTTCCTCAAAATTGTTTTGAACTGTTATTTATATTAAGTGTAGTTTCAATATATTGTGACGTCAATATTCAATACAATAAAATTGGCCCACTTCATTATAATCATAATTCTCCTGCTGGAAGAAAACCTCTCCTATCTGACTCCACACCTGCTGAGTTACTCTTGTTAAGTTTTAAATTATGTGAAATAAATACTCCATGTTTTGTGTATTGTATTTAATACAATGCCTTTATGTCAAGAATTGACAGTCAACATCATTAAAGAAATTAATAAATATATCACAAAACACACTCTATACTTAGATATTTAATAATATCGCATGTCATGGAATAAAATATTTTAGTTCATTTGATGTTGTCATAATAATTATTCTATTTGCGCTTATGTTATCAGTGTTATCACGTATGTCATACTAATGACACGCCACGAATGACCATTATTTTTAAATTATTAAAGAGCAAAACACATGATATATGACCATTTAAATGCAATTTTTGATAGGGTTGTAGTAGGGAAGTACCTACACGTAAATTATGATGTTGTTTTATATCATCAAAAACGCATTAAAAGTTTCTTCTGTAATGTATAGTCAAAAATAGTGTTGTAATGAGACAGTGTGAAACTCTTTGGAACAATCACTTTGTAATTAATAATTGCTTGTCAATGAAACATCGTCAAATTACATAATATACAAAGCATACACAATATAACATGAAAAAAAAAAGAAAATAAGACAATTAGTACAATATTTGAATAGAAGAAATGGTAATAATACAATACAATAACAAAACAATATAATAGAAAAATACTTAGCCACTATATAGCCAAAATACTTACACATGTATTTTGAAAGCGCCGTGTGATAACCATACGCTCTCTCAAGTAGTGTCTTTATAAATTAAAATAAGCGGATATCTTTTCTTATATAACATGTATAGATCGCTGCTTTCATTTCTTAAGCGCGAATCAAATTGATGTGCATGTCATGTTGCATGTTGCCTACTATCACACCGTCGCGGCGACAAATTTAGTTAGTTTCATCATTTTGCAGAATATTTTGAACCATCACCATCTCTGTAAATTCACTGAAAATGGCACTAATGAAGAGTGTCTACTACAATGTATTAGTAATTTGAACTATTATTAATTATTCACGCTAATTTCAATTAATTTTAACAGTTTTACGTGTGCCTACATTAAAATACTTGCGGCATGACATTAAAATTATTTTGAACAGAACCCAACCTGCAGACCATAGATAATAGAAAACATTATTATCGAAAATACATAGTGCCAACCGCTAAAAACAAAAAAAAAACGTGATTTTGACATGACATTCGAAAAGTGTACGCATGTGGAATATGACATTGTTGTTTTAGTGTTTTGGCAGTTTTTGCCAACTGACAATGTTCGTTTAAAGGTTCAAAATATGATACGGGATGGGAGCATCAGTCTGATAACATTTTAAACACCAAGAACAACAACATTACACACTTTTTTCCTGTAGCGGCAACTTACTGTGACGTCACGTGATAGTCCGTGACATGCGCCTCAATTTGGTTCGCGCTTTAGAAGTACCAATATTTTTATTTTATTTAACGAAAAAAAACAACTTATAATTTTTGCTCCAAAGTAAATGGGTTTCCATAGAGTTAAAGATATATTAATGAACTTTTTACGGTAAAAGGTTATTAACTTATCACCTCAATTCATTGGTCCATTATTTTGAATCAAATACAGTCATTACAATGTACAATATTTTCTGTAAAAAAATATCATACATTTAATAATATTCCCTTTTATATATGGCCCATTTTGGATGAAAACTGTTTTCTCATATCAGGCTCACCAGGCACCAATAGCGAGGGCTGTGCGGCTGGTCAATACACTTCCTAGAGATATAGATATTTTTATCGATGCGATATGTATTTTGTTTTTAAAATTCTATTTTATTGTTTAATTTGTATTTTTCTTTAATTATTGTTGTTTTATTTTTTTTGCTATAATTTTTTTTTTCTCTACTAATTTGATTAACCTGTGCTTTTTATTCTAAATGTCATGTTGTGAATGTCTTGAATTAATAATTTGTTATGTAGTAAATATGTATTTTTTTAAATAAATAAATATGTAAGTGGGGTTTAAATCTTTCTTCTGTGTGTGAGTGTGGAAAAATTCGAGCCTATATCGGTGCATCTGTAGTGCACTTGTCTTGACAATATGATTTTGTTCAGTTCCAGTATTCTATTTGAGCATCTTTATTTTATCGCTCACATCTTTCAAAAAATATTGCTGCATTACTCGTAATGTAAGTATGTATATATGTATCGATATTTTAATTTTTGAGCACTTCACGTAATGTGGTCACTATGTAATAAATTTTAGGATAGGTATTCTAAGAATACACAATGCACCGGTAAGACCAATATTAATTGTTTACGCCAGTTATTCCCAATTTTCACATCCAAACTCCACTTCTTACCTTCACGGTGGTATAACAATAGATTCACACAAGTATTTGACACGATCAGTAAGGTGATTCAAAATTGGTAAGTGTTCACCCACAGTCTACGCCAGTAAAATATAAGTATTTTTGAAAGTCGTCAACCTACAAATGCACGGTTAGAACAAAACATCTCATTTAACATAAAGATTAATGACCCCTATTTCTGCCATTCCATACCACCTATACAGTCCAGTCATATTTACAGCCAAAGGTATTGACAAAACCTTCTTTAATAGAAATGTAGTCTAAATGTATAAAATTGAAGCCAAAGAAAGTTATATGGTCTCCTAATTAAGTTAGCGACAAGTGAATTCGTATTCCAGGTTCATTTGCAGATAAATTCACATTAGGTAGAGTATACGCTTTATAACTTTGCATTCCGTCTCTAGGATGAAAATGATGAAATATATATTATGTATTTATTTATTTCTTACTACATATATTATTACAAGTGAATATCATTTGATTCAATTTTATGCGACGTAACATTGCAAAGAGACGTATCAGTGTAATAAAAAGTGGAAAGTTATAAAACATAATATACTCTACTGCTATTTGCCATTTTACATGGCGAAAACAATCTAGTCACGATAAGTAGATTATTATAAATTGTAACAGTCATTGCATAAGTAAGAAAACCAGAATAGAAACTGAGCGATGTTAATATTTGTAGTATTTGCCAACATGACAAAGCTCCATGCGTTTAATAAATAGTTTCAAATTTCATAACAGAAATAACGTATAAATCAGCTATTTATAGTCCAAGTTATTTGTTTCAACTCTAAGTTTATTTAATAACGATACAATTACACAACTAATTAAATTTATTTATAAGTGTACCAAATTTAACTTAACATGAATAATATTATTCATTCAAAAAACAATGTTGTACGGTGTCGTCATGTTATTGTTTGAGCTTTAAGCACATGTAATTAGCATCAGAGTGCAATGAAGCTTTCCCAGGCTTGCAATATGCGGCGCACTGATTTATGTATGTACGACATAAGGATGGATATTGCGGCCACCATTTTGAAATGTTAAATGCACAGGTGGCGGCAAAGAGATTAACTTGCTAATTTCTTCACGTGATCCGCGGAAGCTGGGAGATCAAATTTAATTCAGCATAGCAGATTGATTAACTATGCACCGACTCATTGAGTTATTATTAAACAAACGGAATTGCGGCAATGCTTTGGTTTTAGTAGAAACTTCACTGAAAATCATAATTAGTAAAGAAACAAAATGATAGGAATTCGACATAAGTTTTTACAGAGAAACTGTCTAATAAATAAAAAAATGTGATTTTATAAATAAATATTATTTGATCAGTAGTTATCAAATATTTGAAGTTTGCATTATATTATTGAAGAAATAAAAGTGATTATTATTGTATGAATGTATCTGTTAAGCGATTTAAATAATTATTTTGTTTTTTGACGAATTCATTTATAAATTAAATCATTGATTGAAATATATCTTATATATCTCAAGTCGTCATAGCCTGTGTGTGACAAATATTACAAATAATATACCTCTGCGAATCGCCCATGGGTGCCACTGTAGAATGATTACAGTCTCACACGATTACTGACATTTTAGCAAATCATCACCTCATCACTAATTTATTCAAGAAGTTATTGTAATGTGAATTTAATTTTTTGGATTTTCATAAACTATTATATTTTGCGACACTAGCGCCGTAGGCAAAAAAACCTCTCAACCACGGAATCTGCCATCAAATAATGTGTGTAATATTAATAATTGCTGCGTTCATGCCCTGTCTCCAAGCAACGAATGACCTGCATACTTCTACGTGACGTCACTAGTTATATATTATATTACCTATATATCAATTTACCAAATTATTATAAATGCAGAAATTTTGATATGCTTTTAGGTTTTTGAAGTTATACTTCTTTTGGAGCGTTTGGTAGAGAGTGTTACACCGTTACGAAAGTGCGCGACAGTATGAAGTTAGCTGCGAATCAGTCAGCTGAATACTGTTATAATATATTCATTGAAATATATCTGCATTTTTTATAGTATGCAAATTGATTACGCGCTATAAATATTAAGTATAAGTAATATAGTAATATTTAAAAAACATGATTAAACAACACTATGCTTGTACTTGATAATGAATTCATTACAATTCCACCATGAGTTTAGTTTAGGGTTAGTACACCAAAAATGATAATTTGAAACATCATAACGATCGTCTACATTTTTAAATTTCTGCATTTCGTGATTAAAGAACGGTTAATTACTGAGGTCATACATTAAAAGGGACACAAAGCGCGCTGACTATCTTCGTATATTGAATGCGCGATTCGTTTACGTCAATTCATTGCATTATGCTTTACTTAAAGCTCACCATATTATTATAAAATGTTCTATAAATCTTTTTTTATATGTGATGAATACCGACTAAGTGATCAACATTTTTAATAAATAATCAGCTTTTAAGGATAATCTTGTGCGTTATATCATTAAGTACCTACATACATAATTCAATTTTTAACTAGATAATAAAATCTGTAATTTATTAAAATTGTCACACACTATTAATTATTAATACTTAAATTAATATAATAATAATTAATACTCAAATCCATGCTTACGAAGAAGTATACCAGAGTGTCTCTGATGCTGTGTGTGCGTGTTTGAATCCTGTGTCTGGCTAAATTAAATTTTTATTATTAAATGTATTTTTTATATAGAGCTAAGATTAAATTAACCGAACGAGTGGTTTACAACCATTCCTCGTAAAATTTCAGTAATTGATTTAACTTTAAGTCTGCTACTGCATATGTGCTCAAATTAAGAGCGAGTATAGAAATTTCCTCACTCTATTAAATAATTTTTATTTCAGTGGCGTAGGGTGGAGGTAGGCTATTAATATTCGACCTAAATAGTGCACATTAAAGTTTGTCAGTCATTCGTATTTGGTTTTATTGAACTAAGATTACAATTTACAGATGGATTAGTTTTTAAAAATCAATTTAACCTTGCCTAAACCAAAACCATAAAAGTTTTAGTATGTTATGGGCGATTCGACAAAATAGTGCACACTTTTTCATTAGTATTAATTATTTCTTTTCGTTAGATTAAAAATACATATTACACATAATATTATTGTCGGTTAGTTTTTTAAAGTTCATTAAGCCCTGCCTAAGGAAAACCATAGTAGATAAAAAATATTCTAACTATAAAATAACCAAAATTTTGTATGGTTTAATGGCTTAATTTTACATATTTTATAGATAGACGATTATATTTTAACTATTATCTATTATGGTTTTGTTTTCGCAATGTTTAATTAAATTTTAAAAAAAATTAACCAATGCCATCTGTAAATTGTAGACTTAATTCAATGAAAACAAATACGTATGACTGACAAAGTTTATTGTGGACTATTTATTATGTCGAATTTTAACAGCCTACGTCTACCCTTTGCCACTGATTTATTCTTACTTGAATATTGTTATAAATGTTATTCAATTACTATCGAATTTTAAAATATGTTTCTGTTAGATAGTATTTTTATGTGATATAAAAAGCTCGGAAAGTTTACAAATTATATTTCGCTACAAGCTCATTCGCAAGCTGTAGTGGAGGCATGCCTTGGAGTATCACCAGTTGAACCATCTAAAATTGCACCCCATAACGCAGCGTTTCCCAAATAGTGTGCTTCGACACCTCACTTTCTTAAATAAAGTGTATTCGTTTGTTTATATACATGCCTGATTTTATATTTCATTATTATATACATGAAAAGTCTAAATTAGCTTAAGAGTAGCAAAAAGTGTTATAGAAAGGTGCATGATGGACATAACAAGTAACGACAAAATACGACATAATTAAATAAGGGAATAATAATTAAGAGCATGTGACGTAAAAGAGTATTCTTATTGGGCATTAATATAAATATATCTAAATTTAATTATCCAATGGTATATTATATAAAATAAAATAAAAAAGCCTTTTTATTTCTTACAGATAAAAAGTAAATGACAGTGAATTGACTATATCTAATGTACGTATATATAACCTATAATTATATCTGTTATGTATATATATATATATATATATATCTATGTATGATTTTTTTATATCTTATCTAAGTATATTTTTATATTTTTGTATAATACATATATATATATATATATATTAAGATTTTTATTTTGTATATAATACTGATAAATAGTGTTTACATATTTAAACAGTGTTATGTAAAATGGTATATAAAAGTACAAAACATCCTAAAGGTAGGCCTATAGGCTGCTAGATTGATATGATAATTGAGTTCTTTGGAAGTACATGGTAACACATTACAAAATCAAGTAGAATGGAATCAGTACGGAGAGGAGTTCTTCGAGAAGTGAATTCATTATTTTGAAGTATATTGATATATATATATATTTAAATTAATTTATTACGGGCCATGCCCTTGCTATATCGTACAGGGTGGTTCAAAGAGATAATTACATAATTTTCGCATTTATTTTGTTCTTAAGATATTAAAAAATAGTTACTCGATTACAGTTATGTTCCTTCAGCTACTTGTATAATTTTCTTAATTCCCAGAATTTCATATTTTGTGTTGATAGTGTTTTTGTGTTATTTTGTTGTTTAGTATTTCGTGAGGTCATTGGAGGTCAATTGCAAGATTATGTTGTCTGCACAGAGATCCGAGAGCCCATCGCTCTGGTGATTTAGAATTATGTAATAATATGTTGAATAAAAAAAATGTCACATTCTCAAATACTGTGAATTATTCGTTGAATTAAATATTTTTTTTATTATAAGTATAATATTAATACTATCGTCAGAAGGTACTTTAGGAATTTGAATTTAAATTCTAATGGATTTAAGTTTTGTGCAATTCCATTTGAGTCGTTTTTCGCGACCTGGGTTTCGCCTTTCGGCATCTTCAGACACTGTGTACACTCACCAAAAGGAAAATAAACACGGACAACGAATACTATTAACTCTAACTTATATAACCAATCAATATAATAAAGTAGGTAAAACCTCCATCACCTACCTATCAAGTCAATGGTATCGATATACCTACATAATTTGTTTGTTATATTTTTTATTGTAACCCTTGACTTGATAGGTAGGTAATGGAGTTTTTACCTACTTTATTGAATTGATTTGTTATATAAGTTACAGTTAATATTCGTTGTCAGTGTTTATCTGCCAAAAGGCGAAACCGGGTCGCAAAAACGACTCAAATGGAATAGTACAAAACTTAAATCCATTAGAATAAGTATAATAGAGTATTACATTCAACATTTCAGAGAGTATTCTAAAAACTACTAATTAATTTCGTCGCAACTAAATAGGACGCATATAGCTTAGTTGATAGAGCACATATATGTGAATTCCGCTGGGCGTCGTATTTTTTTCAGAAAGATTTTTTCTAGCGGTTATATATTTTCTGAGGTGTTTTCAAATGACGTGTGTTTATTATATAAAATGTAGATTATGGAATATTCATAATAGTATCTACGTTTTTATGATCAAAGATTTAAAAATAACAAATTCTGCTCAGAGGAGTAGGGTTAGAGCAATGTTTTGACAACGGTGGCATCATGGCAGGGTGTACCTACTCAACCCTACTTCGTTCTGTATTACCAGTTCGCTTTGAGAATGCGCACCCGACTGACACTATGAATCAAGTAATAATGTATTCATACTCATTGCCATTCCAACTTTTCTCGTTTTCCATTCCAGACGAAATCCAGTCTGCCTGTTCGGGCTCATTTGCATGCCCAAGTGTTGAGGTGATAGCTGTAGCGATTAGCGCTTCATAAAGATGCAGATTCTGGTAATCCCCTCCTGTACCGAACAGTTGCATTGCATTTTTCAGACATTTGGCCAAAGAATTTTATGTACAAGATAAGTATCTAGTCTGGATGGAAAAAATAACGTCTGCAATTTAGTTTCAGTATTTAGTTATATATGTATTTCTTTTATTCAACAAATAATTCATAAGATTTGAGAATGTAGTGTTCTATATATAACTGAGGTATTTTAAAATATGTATGGTAAATGAAAATAATACTATATTATCAAATTTTGTGAATAAGTCTTTGCATACAAGAAATAAATTATTAAATTATTAGCAAGTGCAAGTAGATTATAACTAACATTTGGAGTGACCGGACGTCGGTTAGTAATTAGGGCACTTAAAATTGATACCTTAATTTAAAACACAAAACCCGATAGCTAAAATTAACGAAATTTGATAATCATTTCAATATGTAAAAACTACTAGATAATTTTGTCTAAATATATATTATGTATATACATAATAAATATATTACCACAAAATTATCTAGTAGTTTTTACACATTGAATTGCTTATCTATTTGCGGTAACTTTGGCTATCGGGTTTTGTGTTTTAAAGTAAGGTATTAATGTTAAGTGCCGTAATTACTAACCGACGACTGGTTACTAAAAATTTTTAGTTATATTCTACTTGCACTTGCTAATAGTTTCATACATATTTTTTTTTATTCAAAGAATTATTCACAAGATTTGAGAATGTTGTATTTATTTTATTTAACATACATAACTTAAAAACACCTCAGATATATATCTACTTCGGGATATTGTCGCAAATTCATGTCCCGTCGGTGTTTTATTTATTTTTTTAATTTTCTTAACTAGGTATACTTATAAGTATTATAAATTGTGAATCTATGAAATATCAAATTATGATATATTAATATAAATAATGTTTAATTCTCAAATCTTGCGAATTATTCGTTGAATAAAATAAATTATTTATTAATTTATTAGCAAGTTAAGTAGGTAATAACTAAAATTTGGATCCGGACATCAGTTAGTAATTAGAGCACTCAATTGATAACTTATTTTAAATCACAAAAACCGATAGCCAAAACTAACGCAATTTAATAATTATGTCAATATGTAAGCAACTAATAGTTAATGTCGTCATAATTAGATAGGACGCTCATGACTATTGGTAAGCACATTGGCGGGAATCCAGTGGATATGGGTACATGTCCCGTTAGGCATCGTATTTAAAAAAAAAAAAAAAATTGTAGGTTACAAAGTATATCTTCAATAAAATAAGATATTATATTACTATTAATTTAATTAATGTATTATGTACAATGAAAGTAACTAGATTCAACCGAAAAAAATATTTTGGCTTCTATATTATACACTTATAAATGAGGGTATTTATGCACAATGCAGTTAGGCTACAATTATTTTGAAAAAAAAATGAGTTACTGTGATTACCATAATCTCACGCGTCTTCTTACGTTCTGCACAAATTAATCAACCGAGCTGCTAACATACAAAAATCTAATAAAAATGCGTTTTAAAAATTTCCCTGATCGCAGAATATGCCATTTTCGATCTGCATATAGCAACCATATGACAATATTATGTAATTATTAAAATCTCGACTGTGTAGGGTATGTTCTTCTACATTAAATTATTAAACATTATTTTCTCAATTATTACATTATATTTTTTTCCATTTTATTATCTTACCATTTACACAAAAAAAACACTACCTTATTCTTAGGTCAATAATTATTATAAAGCAATCATTATTCGTAAGATGTTTATCAGACTTGAATGGTCAAAGATATGGGTTATAATAAGTATCTTTAGAATCATCTTCAAATGTGTTAATTTTGCCGATTTTTTGAATAATAAAATGCCTAATTCTTGTCAAATTTGGGATCACAGAGATTATCAATATATTTTTTTATCGTGAATATTTTACAAAAATTATCTCGTCATAAATTATACTGATGGTTTTATAAATGCGTTTAAAAATTAATAAATGTACACCACTGCACAGTTATGTACCGAAATATGACTATATTCTAAAACATTAAAGCGAGAGGTTTAAAAGAATACTATTTTATGTAACAAAAATACTTTACGCAGTCATCAAATGTTTAAAATAAATATGAAGGATAATAAGGCTTCAAAATTATATAAATAGATTATCTACAACGTTTAAAGAGTATCCAGGATCATGGTTTGAAAATACAATAAAAACTCAATTTTGACCTACGACAGGCAGCTAAATCTCTATATCTCTATATATATAAAAATCTCGTGTCACGATGTTTGTGGTCGCACTTCTCCGAAATGGCTCGACCGATTTTTATGATTTTTTTATGTATATTTGTTAGGTATGAGAATAGGTCAACAAGTATATTTCATACCGTTAGGTGATTAGGGTATCTCTATCGAGAAAAAAATTTCTTTTATTTTTATGACAATTTTATTTTGTATTTTTTTTATTATTTGACATCAAAAAATACCTATAATTCCAAATTTTCACTTTCCTACCCCCACCCTCCCATTTTTTAATCGCGATTTTATTATTTTTGTATGAACAAATTTAACCGTCGTTCGTATTTCAAACAGAACGAAATTATTTATGTTGTTGAATGACAGATGGCGCTACATCCGAGAAGAATTCAAGAGACGCGACGCGTCATTTTGACATTTCATTCGGCATATCACAACGCAGTGCGTGCAAAATTTTGTACGATTTATTTTAATTTATCTATTTTTGTGTGCGTGTATTACAGTGCACAATGCCAGCTAGACGCAAGGAGGGCCATTTGGGCCGTCGAACGAATAAAGCAACAAACATGCGAAATAGTAGAGCAGAAAGAATAGACGAACAAATCAAACAAGATAACAAAAACGTGCGTGTGAGCATGTCGCAATTGCGTGCATCTCAATCACAAGAGGCACGAGCTGAACGAAATCAACAACGACAATTGGAACGGAGCCAATCGCGCCGGTTCATAGTTAACACACGCAGAGCAAATGACTGACAACGCCAACAAGTACATCGATCATTTACATCCGCTTCGTTCCTTCGTCTCGCATTCGAGTACGTGCCAGATATTGAATATTCCGCTCATCCGAAAGTGCTGATTGGTGCTATGGACAAAGAATGTCCTCATTGTCATGCCCTCAAATTCAAACATGAGTCAGCCGGGATGTGTTGCGCATCAGGAAAAGTGCAACTACCAGATATTGAGATACCACCAGAACCATTGAACGGCTTGCTCATAGGCATGGTTCCAGATTCAAACCTGTTCCTGATGTTCATTCGCACATTCAAGTCATGCTTCCAAATGACTTCGTTCGAAGCAACAGAAATAGTTCACAATACTGCGGCAAATGGTCAACAATTCCATTCTACGTTCAAAATCAAAGGCCAAGTGTACCACAAAGTAGGCTTATTGCTGCCAATGCCAAACGAACCACATAATTTTTTACAAATCTACTTCATGGGCGGTGAGAACATCAATCGTGTGGATGCACGTTGCGGCTACAATAACCTCAATTCGCCTAATGCCAGGCGCATCGTTGGCGAACTGGACGCCCTATTGAATGAGAAGCATACATGCACGAATTGCAAAGTGAAAATCACGCTATTGTCATCAATCCTGATAAAACACCAACTGGAGAGCACGTGCGTCGATTCAATGCGCCTGTTGTTGACGACATTGCTGGAATCATGGTTGGCGACCGCACATCGACGCGAAAAATCATGATTCGAAGAAGAAATAATAATCTGGAGTTCATCGCTGAGACACACCGTTCATACGACGCTCTCCAATATCCGCTAATTTTCTGGAAGGGACAAGACGGATATTGCATAAACATTAAACAACGAGATCCTGTCACAGGTAATTCATTCATTATGAACATCATTACTCATTTTGAATTGAGAAAATGAATGGTTGGTGTTTTTTTGTTTTTATCGGCGGTCATCTCTACAGCGCTCCATTCCTCTTTCTGTTATAGATCCCATCCCCACACACTTACAATACATTCGTTATTTTTTATTTAACAACCAAAATATTCACTAGAAATAATTTATATGGCAGAACAACGTTTGCCGGGTCAGCTAGTATTAATATATTATTTACAAGTTACTGGGTCTGGCAAGTACACATATTGTTTTTCAATTTGTGTGTGAGTCAGGGTATGGACTTAATAGGTTGAGCAAGTGGCTGACATCCATTTCTCATAAAAACAAAATCTGTTAATACAAACCTCTACTCTGTGGAGGCCCATATGATCCTATTAGGATCGCATATGGTTTAAAAAATATATATATATATATATATCGAAATATATATAATTTTATCAGTAAGTACGTACATATTCTCCAATTATTATATCACACCTAACACTTTTAATTGAAAATATCCAAAAATTAATCAAAAAATATGAAGGAGATATTGGAAATATTGTTGGAGTCTGCTTCGTTAAATGCAGTGATTAAAAAGTTTAAAGCCAACTTTAAATACAAACGGCAGGATATTGAAGATGTGCATCGTACTTTAAGGTAATCAATCACTCAAAATACACTCAGAAAATGTCAACGAGTCATAGATTTTGCATTGTAAGTATAAACACTCACTATTATGGAAATAGCAAAGGTACCGAGAATGCATCTTAATTTCAGAAATAGAGTTCTCGAACCTTTTTGATCAGTGGGCGTCGAGGGTTATGACGCCGGAATAAAAAGAAAGCAACATTGCACTGATTGGTAATGCACAGGGCGCAAAACCCAAGAGACGCTGGTTCGATTCCAGCCGGGTGTCTTACTTTTTTCGAAAAAAGATTTTTTCTATTGGCTATATTTTCTCATGAGTGTTTTCAGAATTAGTATGTTCAAAATAAAGCAGTTTTTTTGGCGTGTAAGTTGGGGTATGTAGATAAATCCGACCATTTTACCACGTTTTTATTAGTTCGTATTCTTGTTTGTCCAGTACAAATTTTTTCTTGTTTGTCCATGATTTGTATTGGACAATTTAAGATTTTTAACTAACTACCCGACTAGCTAGACATTTTGAAACTTTTAGAATATATTATCAGAACACGATTACAATGCATTATTTTAATACTTTTAGCCATCTTTAAGCAGAATTGATTTAATTTTTAGTTAATTCTGTTTTGTATGGAAAGTTATTTCGGAAAAAAATCGTAAAAAGTAAAACACTATTATTGGTTGCTAAGGGGGTCCTAGCAACTAAATTATTAATATATACGTGCATTACTATGGAAATCAATATGAAATGTCAAAATGACATTTCAGTATTCTATATTTATTCAGTATTTCTATCAAGTACAAAAAAAAGTATTTATTAATACATAGAATTGTCAAGTTTATATGATTCAACAGAACATTTAAAACGTGGTATATAAAAAGTGCTTTTTATCTTGTAATTATTCTGCTTAATTTTTGTCTAGATCAGGCTTAGATCCACGATTACCAAATACAGCTTTAGCAATTGCCATGATTAAATACATCGATAAGGAAAACACACTAAACGAACATTGCTATATGATTCATTCTAACTAGGAGAAGAAAATATTCGGAATGTAGATACCATTCATTTTCAATTTATCATACATCCACTTGATTCATCTGTCATTGCATTATCATACTTCTAACTTATGTATAACTTCAAAAATGTTGTGATGCAAAATTGAGTCGCCTAGAGTCGTTACTCACATTTTGAAATCTTGTCATTTTTAGTTAATTAATATACAAAGTGATTCGTCAACCTGGGTATCTTTGAACTCCTGGGTAACATTGAACAAAACTGTAATATTTTGTTCGACAATTTTTATCTCCTGTATTACTAGTTTGGGATACTTGATCCAAATATTTTTAGTATGTTTCATGAATGCACCATCTACCATAGACGAAAATAATATGACACCTGTCAAATATTAGCGGGAAATCTGATCTGAAGAGAGTCGTCAAGCGTCAGCTCTGAGAATACATTTTTTCAATTAGATTTCTTTAGCTGCTAAACTTGGTTTTACGGTAAGCTATTACTCTTATTGCTTTCTATAATCATTATACTAACTACAAACTTATAAGAGGATACAAACTTATGTGTTTTTATAGTAAAATTCATTCTAAAACTAACTCATCCTAAATTTGATCATGAATCTGGGTAACATTGAACATTCAATGTTACCCAGAGTAAAAGTTATATTCATATGGGTACCTTTGAATAACAACATTGGACTGCTATAATTACTACTACGTCATCTTAATTATATGTTTTACCATGCTACATAGTAATTTTAAATTGTTAATGTTATATGTTATACACATAGTTATGTGAAAATGACTTCATTGTTTTGTTTTTTAGGTATCAACGTCGTGATGCCTAGAAAAAGCTTAACTGCAAAGCCAGGAGTCAGGAAGTACGGGCTAAAATCAAATTACTTAGAAGCGACATTAAACGAAGCACTGGAAAAAAATTCGCTCTGGGGCTATGACCTCCCGAAAGGCTGCCAAAGAATACTCGATACCCCATACTTCATTATGTTATAAGTTGAAGTCGAAACATTTGAAGAAAGTTGGGTGCCCAATAATTCTAACAAACGACGAAGAAGAGATGTTTAGGGATCATCTTCTTGCTATGAGTGACAAAGGTATACCCATTTGTATGAGTGATTTTAGAGTAGTGGTGAAAAACTACCTCGATAAAGAGGGGAAAAATATCGTACGTTTCAAAAATAATTTACCGGGCTGGGAGTGGGGTCAATTATACTTAGAGAGACACCCTATTTTAAAAGAAAAAGTGACCCACAATATCTCCCGTAAACGTGCTCAAGTCAACGATATTGTAATCAAGGATTTTTTTGACAAATTATCCGTGGAAATTGACGGAGTAAAGCCTGAAAATATCTTTAATGTTGATGAATCTGGATTTCATGATGATCCAGGAAAAAGGAAATTACTATTTCGTCGCCAATGTCACCATCCGGAAGCAATAAAAAATTCTACTAAGTCTTGTTATACTCTTGTCTGTTGTGGAAGTGCCGCTGGGGAAATCTTACCACCTTTTTTTATTTTTAAAGGCACGAACAAGTGGTCCGATTGGCTTATTAATGGTCCGCCAGGATCACGTATGGCTGTTTCTAAAAGTGGTTGGATTGATGCAGAAATTTATGAAGAATGGCTTAAGAATCACTTCATTCCATTTGTAAATAAGAAAGAGGGGAAAAAAATTCTTATATGTGACAATTTGAGCTCACATATTTCTGTTAATGGGCTGAGATTGTGTGAAGATAATCAGATAAATTTAATCTGCTTGGTTCCAAACTCCACGCATTTACTGCAGCCCTTAGACGTGGGTTATTTTTCTTCACTAAAATCCACGTGGCGTGATGTTTTAAATACTTGGCGTCAAACAGGGAGGGGAATGAAAGCCTCTAATCTTCCAAAGAATTTATTTGCCCAGCTAATCAAAAGAACTCTTGAATTGAATATGCCGAGTACTAAAGAGAATTTAAAAGCTGGTTTTAGAAGTACTGGGATATATCCCTTTTCACCGGAAGTAGTACTTAATAAATTACCAGGCTACGCAACCGCTAAAATTGATGTACAAAATGCCATAGGGGAAAACTTCAAGGAATACTTAGAAGAAAGACGCAACATTGATTTAAATGTTAAAAAATGTGATAGGTTTTAACTACCAGTTTATGCAGGTAAGAGTGTGTCGTTAGAAAAGGTGGAACTCTACTATAAAGCAAGAGAGGAAACAGCTAGACAAAAACTGACACAAACTTCTAAAAGAGGACGTCCAGCCGGTTCGAAAAATAAACCAAAAAAGAAAACTATTGTAACAAAATCTGCTGAAACACATACTAACCCCACGCATCGTTCTTCACAGATACATTCTGAAAATAATTCTGCATCCTTGGAAATTACTGGATATATTGAAGGCAATGAATTGGAAAACGAAAATAACACCACTTTGGGCAAAGAGACGAACAATGTTGATCATAATTATTCAAATTCTATAGACCAGGATGAAATAATACAAGAATTTGTCATTTCCAATAATGGCACTCTAGTTGAAGACTTCGATCACGGTGAAAATGGCGTTCTAGTTGAAGATGGCGTTCTCTATGAACATGGTGGCTTCATCGAAGACAGTGACAACTTAAAAAATATGACGTCTCCCAATGATGCAATGTCTGTTGGTAATTATTGCATTATAAATTATGAAAGTTGTCTTTTTCCTGCAATAATTACAAAAATTGACACTCATCAAGTTGGGGTACGCACTTTCCAAAAAAATTTTGGTGGTATGGGATGGAGGCTTACAAGTCCACCAGACAATTTATTGACCAAGTCCAAGAACATTGTAAACCTTCTAAAGCCTAGTGAGATTACAAAAAAAAATGGCGTGTTTTCCTTCATCAATGCCCGTTTGTCCATGGAGTGGGGCGATTAATCGAACATATTTTTAATTTTTTTTTATTTTATATGTTATATAATAAACTCTATAATTTTTTTTTACTCCTATGGTAACGAAAATTTCTATATGTATATTGTTATGATAATAAAACAGTGAGCATATTGACGTAGTTTCTTTTGTATTTTCTGCTTTACTTATTTTTTTTAAATACTGATCCACCACTTGCAACACTAAACTGTTTGGTTTTAGAAAGACAAATTGACAACTTTTATGAAATTTATTAGATTCAAAGATACCCTGAGGTCTTATATTATTAAAAATATAAAATTTCGATACAAACTATAATGGTGTTCAATGTTACCCAGTTTACCAGGTAACATTGAACACTCGCGTTTTCTCGATTTTTTCCTTCAAAAAGTCTTTAAAGTTCATATTTGGTGTAGAATTCATAAAATATACGAATAAGTCCCCAATATTCATAAGAACTTCATCACAACTTTCATAACAAAAACAAATGCAATCGCAAAAAGAACGCAAAAATCGTTCAAAGTTACCCAGGTTGACTCAGTGTTACACCTCACATTTTTCAATGAATAATGTAAGTTCTGTCACCAAGGCCTTTCTTACCAATCAGAGAGTTCTATTTCTCATAGTGTGCTGTGTATCTGCAGCCTTAGGAGTATTATAATATATATATATATATATATATATATACATAAATAATGTAAATCGACTTACTCACTCATTCATATTCAAGGTAGTTCAATACTTTCTTCTAATTACAAAAAAACGTGCTCTGGTGGTTTTTTGTGATTATCTCAAAACTCTTTGTAATATGTGAGTTATGACTCTAGCAGTGCTTAAAAAAATCCAAGGCTCCCCCCAAAAGTTTTAGACTTTAGTGACCAACAATACTTTATTTACCATTAATTATTATTATAATATGTATATTTTTATCATGATATGATATGATTATGGTAAATGTATTCCTTTTGAGGTCGCCATAAGTTCCCTACAGAAAAGCAAATCGCCATAAATTTAGGAATCATACTGATATCTTACAAAAACCATTAACGGTGCGTAGTTTGTAATATCAGTAGATTCATCGAGTTGAATTGCAAAGAGGTTTCTCTGTTTAATGCGAGATATTAATAACGTTTCCCTGGCAGGAGGTCTAGGCCCTCCCAGTTTGAGAAGTACTGCTCTAGGCAACACAATTGTGCTTACTCAGAAAGTACAGCTTTAAAAATGATGGTCAATCCTAAGATATCAGCTTTAAAGCATCGTTATAAAATATGCATTCAGCTCCAAGGAGATTAAATTGAACAAATAACTAGCTAAAGGTATGTAAAGGTTGATCATGCAAGAAAATGAGAAAATGACTGGCACAAATGATGTAGACCGAAAAAATGTTTTTATTAACTTGTTCGTAAATAAGTTGAGACTAGGGAATCCAATCCCGAGCCAAAATTTTTATCCGGGATTGGCGTTTTTTTCGATAGTTAATATTTTTTTTTATTTATACAAATGGCAATGATAAAATCGGTGAAAAAAGTTTAGTATAATTTATAATATTTAAGACATCTTAATGTTAATATTGTATAATAAAGATTGAATTTTGGAAATACATGGGTTTAATGAAGTACCTAAATAATATTGTAATATAGATAATAATGTGAAAGTAAAACAGTTTTTTTTTATTTACCTAAGAAAAAATAACGTTCATAAAATTCGTCGTAGAAACAAGTGTCCGCCTGCACGTCCGTGGCACTGGCGGTTACACGCCGTTCGCGTGCCAGAACGTCAGCGACGTCTAGCTGGTTTTAAATGAACTTATTTATTATTTTTTTGATATTTTTACGTTTGCGCATGACAACAAAAAATGGTTATTTATTATAATTGAGCATCCGGCGATTCCCACTGTGACATGTGCAGGTACATACACTTCACTAACATAATTTTGTATACATACTAATTGATTGTGATTGATAAAAAAATCAATCCCGAAGGTTTCGGGGTCTTTTACTAATCCCGGGATTTATAGGTATCGAAAATTATCCGGGATCTCGGGATTGGATTCCCTAGTTAAGACAAGATGCGCAGCGGTTGACTTTTTTCAAATGAAAAAAGATTTTCCTAAAATAGTTCGTCTCGCAAAGAATCGCCTCGGGTAGAGACGTCCGACCCAATAAAGCAGGCCGAGATGTTTTATCCCATCAGATGTGTCTTTAACACAATTAGCAGTTTATACCGCCGGCGTCTCCCAACTCGCTTATCATATTACCTGGCAAGTAACGTCAAACACATTATGATCAAATTAGTATCAAGTAAAGTCGAGCGTCTTTGTTCACGTAGAATGTATGAAACTTCTTATAGAAGCTTTATTGTAGCTTTACCTTAAATAAAGCTTTACTTTTAAGCTTAAAATAGAGTAATTCTATTATATAATCATTATTGAAACGGCAGCTATAGAGTTACTGTTTGATGAATGACTCTACTAACTAACTATTCCCACTCTTATTCATTATTCGCTGCCACGTGCTTCCGCTAACCATGATTATTTCATCGATTCAGCAACTATGGGCTAGTTTTCAATCAATTATTATTAAGGCTATACTTCAGCTGAGGTATTGTCTAAAAAGATCGTGACTACGCGACGCGCAGATTGTGCAAACGACGCGTGACGAACAAAACATAATTTGTCATAATAATTTATTTAGTCATAATTGTTATATTAGTAATACCAATAATATATTCATTCACATGTTTTCTTTTTCGAGTAAATGCGTAACGTTTTTTAGTCATCTTTACACGATTTAAGAATATATTCCTCCGACGCCATCACAAAACAAATTGACGTGCTCACAACTCGACTATTGTTCTCCGATTGGCAACGAGTGTGAAATTACGTCCCACCTATTGCTGACAATTATTTACCGTTTCACTGAAGTATGCTCTTAAATGTGCAGATTATGCACAGATACTATATCAAAAATTAATGTGGTATCGTTTCATTAATGACTATTATACCTATACAACGACCATTTCGAATAAAAAATAATATGTTAGACATGTACCAAAACTAAAACATTCACCCAATAAATGAGTGATTTATAACTACACGTGAAAAGATAGAATGTAACAATGCTTGAGCAGTATTACAGAAGACATAATTATTGTAAGAAAAACCGCATTAAACGTCAAATGGCAGTGTAAACGCAATAATACTCCATAGAATCGCTATAGCCGAGCGGCTTAAGCGTCGGATTATAGTGTCGTGGTCCCAGGTTCGAATCCTGGATCTGGCAAATACACATATTGTTTTTCGTTTTTGTGTTTTAGTCAGAGTATGGACCTATTAGCTTGAGCAAGTACTTAATATCAATTTGTCTTGAAACAAAATTCTGTTAAACGCCACACAGGGTTTAAATAAAACAAATATGAGACACCCTCTACCGGTACATTATAGAAAGTTGCTGCGAATTTATTATTTTTGGCCAGTTGATTTGTCGCATTACGACATTTTCTATTACATATATTTAAAAATTCCAATATTACGCTAAATTGTCATGAAATTATTACAATAAATTTTGATGGCTTGTAAATCCATTGTCGATTATGATAATAGTATGTCAACGATTTAATGTAAAAGGAAAGCATGCAATATTCAGTCATTTTCGATAAATATGATGAACACGTCAGACTAATAAGCCATTTGTGTAAGCTTACGTTCAACAAAGCCATATTCAATACTGATATTTATATGATACAAGTACCAAAATTTATATTTTCAGAAAAAATACACGAATTTCTAATTGTAGAAAAACTAAATGTTTTCAATAATAATTATTACAAAACAGTTTCGAAGACATTCAACATACAAAGAAATAAAAGTTAGTATATATTATCAAACAATGCTATAAAATTATGCCTGGGATAAATGGCTTTTGGCCGCCTGAATAATATCTTCAAAAGCGACCTTCCACTGTGAGTAAAGGTGAAAAGCTACATCTATCTGGGACAACAAGTGTCTATAGATGGATGTATATTCGATGAAATTGTTCGCAAAGTAAAGCTAGGCTGGAGTGCTTTTGGCTGCCTGAATAATATCTTCAAAAGTGAACTTCCACTGTGCTTAAAGCGCAAAGTGTTCAACCAGTGTGTGGTTCCCGTGATCACATATGCGTGTGAAAAATGGACCCTAAGTAAAAGAGAGATCCAGAAACTTAGAGTAGCACAACGTGGTATGGAGAGGTGCATGCTGGGCATAACGCGATAGGACAAAAAGAGGAATGAGTGGATAAGGAAGCAGACAAGGGTTTGCGATGTAATAGAGTTTATTAAAAGCCTTAAATGGAGATGGGCTTGACACATAGTTCAAAGAAGAGACAATCGTTGGACAAATCTAGTCAACCAGTGGTATCCAAGAAGTACAAAACGTCCGCAAGGTAGACCTAAAGGCCGCTGGATCGATGAAATGATAAAGTTTTGCTGAAGTACGTGTCAACGCAATGCACAGGACCGAGAGAAGTGGAAACAGCTTGAAGAGGCCTTCATCCAGCAGTGGATAGATTCAGGCTGATGATGATGACGATGATGATGAAATGACACCTGAAAGTACTTAAAATAAATAAGTACCTACATAATTTCGAAGCCATACTTATATACATGGCCCCCACATCTTGAAGCAGGCCCCCAAGCCAGAACTTTGAAGAGCCCCCTTACCTATTGCTAAGGTTAAAGGCAGTGTGACGATTTTTCCAAATTGTGTTCACGGTAAAATTAAAAGTAGGTATTCAGTGTATTTTAAGTGATTTTTTTTATTTTTTAATGCCAACATTCACTTGAATAATTATAGAGTTAGAATACAAACAATATTCAAAAATCGTACCTATGGCACATAGATATATTTTAAAATGTAAATCTATTCCAAGTAAAATTATTGCGCCTCAGGCTTTTTTAACTATTAGAGCAAATTTGTAATGTGTGTTATCTCACGTATTTGGTCGACCCGCCACGCTGGGCTCCCCTGATGTGGGACCCCCAGGAATGGCCCCCATATCCTGAAGCGGGCCCCCAGGCTAGTATCTTTGGCTGCCCCCCTTACCTATCGCTAAGGATAAAGACACTGTGATAATCTACAGTAGCGTTTTCCAAATGGTGTACGCGGTAAAATTAATGTGTATATTTAGTGTTTTTTTGTATAAGTACCTACCTATTTTAATACATCCATTTGAATTATTTAGTTGTCGAGTATCGATACACAATTAAACATTGTATTGTACAAGCACATAATTTTAAATAACATTATTGAAGGAAAATAGCGACATTTTTTTTTTTTAACTATTAGAGCAAATTTGTGATGTGTATTCATCACAATTATCTGGTCGACTCGCCACGCCAGGCTCCCATGTTAGAGTCCTGTCAGCCCCCGCCTTGTGGGGACCATGCCCTCAGGATAGAGCCATGCCTATATAATTAAAAATAGGACGACGCTTTTGAACAGACCATGTCTCAAGGATCGAAGACATCCAACAACTATCAAAAATATTTATGTATATATCTTTCAGTGGCGAAATGTTTCTGTATCCTATATTTAACTTTTTCCATGTATTATACTTTTTAACAATAGATATTTTACTAAAAAGGCATTAAAATAGATTTAAAAAAAATGATGATACACGACCACGAATTGAACAATGAAGTTTTCTATCCATTACACCCCAAAGTTACACCCAACCGTATTCCAAGATTGTTATTAGGATATTATAATTTGAAACATTTCTTTTTCCCATACCTACACTCTGTCCAATATATCTGGTAAAACGGTATTCACTACCTTTAGCATCCGGGATGAAATGAAATTGATTTTGACGTCATTTGTGTGTTTTTATACAAGGCGTATGAATGTGTATGTATGTTTTGTATGCGTAAATTACTTCAAATTCATCGGAGCCTACCTCGTTAGACGTTTCATGGTGTTTATATAGAACACGTCCGTGTGAGTAAGAAAACTAAAATCAATAAAATAATACTTACAAATATATGCAGTTAGCGCCAAGATTTTTTTTAGGAGAATACAATAATATATTATAATAAAGTTGTTATTTCAATACGTTAAAATGTATTCCTGAGAAAGCAGGCTTCAAATAATCGCCTAGTATGGAATCTTTGCCAGTGATGCAGTTTGTTATATAATTATCTATAAGGATTAGATGGATCATTAGACGAAAACGGAAGTTGTTGGATACTGCAGGCAGTGAATAAAGGATTGCGGAATAATAAAGACATTGGAGACGTTTTCTGAAAGCGTTCCAGACCTAAATTAACTTATCATATCTACTGATAATGATTACAACCTTATTATATTAGAAAAATACGTTTGTTATTGTAGCGAGTCGGGAATATATTTTCACCGCAAAACACCGCTGTGATGGCAACACATGTCGCACGCCCGCTTTCACTAATTGATGTATTTTTCCGTCACCGTCACCTAGCACATCGTTTGCACGTATTTAGATTCAAATTAAATAACACTTTCTTTCTCAGATATAAATCGGTTTCACAATACTGCCTGAACACACACTGACACTTGCCTTTTGGTGAGTGTACACAGTGCCTGAAGATGCCAAAAGGCGAAACCCGGGTCGCAAAAAACGATTCAAATGGAATACTTAGTACAAAACTTAAATCCATTAGAATTTACATTCAAATTCCAACAAGTACCTTCAGTCGATAGAATTAATATTACAAACATATTATATCATTTTTGAGACTTTTTTTTATCGTAATCGATTTTTGGGTTTCCATCACGTATACTTCTTCCTTCTTTCTTCGACGTTTTGGGCTCGTTGCAGAGGCCATTATAAAGAGATAATTGATAAAGACAAACATAATTGATAACTCTTATATCTTTTGACTTTAGTAAATTAAATGAATAAAAACATTTACATGTTATCATGTCCCTACACTAATATTTATACATATTACATAATATATATATATATATATATTTGAAATACGCACTCATTTTGTTAATCCATACATTTAGATTCAAAACGTTACTCACCCAAAAACAAATACGCTAACTCCCATGAGAGATGAATATGCGCAAACCGTTCGCTCGAATGCAACAGTATAATAATATGTTTCCATAAATATTAATGAACTCTGGCAAATATTTACCCTCGCAAAACGAAATGTATTAGTTATTGATTGCATTTTCGGGCCCTTCTCTATAAATATTTTGACACGCAATTCTACTGTAGGATCACCGCAATATATTAAAATCAATCCGGGACCAATATTTAATGCTGTATCCTCGAGAAATTTGGTAATTTTTGTACCCATTTTTTTGATTTTTGAAGAATATATTATCTTCTTCATGAGATCGTTTTCAGTGAATACTAGAAATGTCTGTGTTGTCTTAATAAAACATAGAGTTAATATAAATTTGCAAAAATACATACTATACTAATAATACTAATAACATACTAAAAAGACATACTAGTTTAAACTGTCGCAATTAGATATGAGACTCGTAGCTTAATTGGTTAATACACAGTGGCGCAATACCAGTGGTTATACTGGTTCAAATCCCTCGAGTATCGTATTTTTTTTCAAATATGATTTTTTATAATGGGTATATTATATCTGAGGTGTTTTCAAGTTATGTATGTTCATTATCTAATTGGCCAGTGTTCGGCATTATAATTGCTGACTGGTACTAATACAGAACGACTAAAGATTATTAATTGTGTATCATCATCATCATCAGCCTGAATCTATCCACTGCTGATGAAGGCCTCTTCAAGCTGCTTCCACTTCCGCAGAACTTTATCATTTCATCGATCCAGTGGCATCTAAGTCTACCTTGCGGACGTTTTGTACCTCTTGGATACCACTGGATGTCTAATTTGTCCAAAGATTGTCTCTTCTTCGAACTATGTGTCCAGCCCATCTCTATTTGAGGCTTTTAATGAACTCTATCACATCGCAAACCCTTGTCTTCTTCCTTATGCACTCATTCCTCTTTTTGTCCTTTCGTGTTATGCCCAGCGTGCACCTCTCCATACCACGTTGTGCTACTCTAAGTTTCTGGATCTCTCTTTTACTTAGGGTCCATATTTCACACGCATATGTGATTACGGGAAGCACATACTGGTTGAACACTTTGCACTTTAAGCACAGTGGAAGGTCACCTTTGAATACATTATTCAGGCGGCCAAAAGAACTCCAGCCTAGCTTTACTTTGCGAACAATTTCATCAAATGTGCATCCATCTATAGACACTTGTTGTCTCAGATAGATGTAGTTTTTTACCTGACTTTCGTCTCTGATACATTTGTATTAAAATATAATAATGAGTTTTCTAAAAAGTATTTTATAATATAAAGTTGAGATGGTGAGATTGTGAAAATCTTATTGGATTTTGACATGACTGCAATTTTGACAATTTTAAAAATATGTAGGTTTATTTTTTAATACCTATTTTAAATAATTTTGTGAACTAGACAAAGAAGACGCAGAGTACTGTGAATAAATTTGACTAACGCGAAATTAAACAATTAATGTTATATCATTATCATTGACCTGTGTTCGTCATTATTATCATTGCTGACTGGTACTAATACAGGACGATTAACGATTATTAAGTGTGTATATTATAATATAATTATCCTTAAAGGTATCCTGAGTATTGGACACCCACCGCCGTCACATTGCGTCAAAGCGGAAGGCTCGTTCAGATGCTCGCATTTGTCTTGGGTCATGTTTCCGTGCGTAATGGCGATTGCATTTGCGGTGCAGGAAATTGCAACGGAGATTAACGGCGTTAGCAACAAAACACAACCCCCGTTTAGCGTGTCGTTTTGTGTTATGCAGGGGGAAGCAGGAAATAAATGATATCTTTGACAGCTGAAGGAATGGACGCGACGTGACTTTCGTTTTAAAGCCACAATAAGGAAATATCATAATTATCTTCAAGCATACATCATGGCGTAATGTTGCAATGGATCCAGGGTAATGTAATGCGTTTGTATAAAATAGGGGTTGACTAAGTATTGATAATAAATTACATATTATAACCAACCATATTATTAAGGCTCTGTTGCACTAGCCAATGACTAAAAGCAACCTGTAAATATAATTGTATAAATAAGATACTATCTGTCTCCCGAGTAAGGGATGATTTGGCATTGGCATTTAGATGCTATGATACTACCTAGATACTTAGATGTAATTTTCTCAAATCCTGGATATGTTAGATGATTCCTCACTTCAACTACAGTCGTTGAGTCGTTATAGTGTTAAAAGCAATAGGTAATAATAAATATTAAGTTAATTACAAATATATTAAAATTCTAATAGATTTAAGTTTTGTACTATTCCATTTGGAATAGTACAAAACACTCAAATGAAATAGTACAAAACTTAAATCCATTAGAATTTAAATTCAAATTCCACCAAATACCTTCGGTCAATAGCATTAATATTACAAATATATTATTACCTATATAAAAAATGTGATTGAAAAAATATTTCATAATTACTGTACCCTATTATACTCCAGCATCACATGATAGGACAGCCACAAGGTCGCGTCATTTCCACCAGTCTCATGCCTCTCGATCCTGAGAAGTGCAGCTCCTGCATAGTTCGATTTTAGTTCCGTGAAATTATTAGGGAGGATTGTTTACGGTAATAAAATCCTTGAGGCTGTGTTACAAGGGTACTGAATGTCACTCGTTATGGTGGTACTCGGATACAATATTCAAGCCACGTGAAACGTGATACACGAGGTTTAATAACGTATACTGTACAGCATGTCTGTCACGAATTTCAGATAGAAAGCATACACTATTTGAATCTGTAGGATTAGTTATCTTTAGATCATTCTAAGAAAGGGTTTATAGCCAAAAACTCGAGAAAACATTTAAAAACCATCCAGTGCATCTATTCTATACACAGGACTACTATCGGCGGTTAACGAGGGTAGTTTATGGTATGTTTGTATTGAAGTATTATAATTGTTACAATAAATTAGCGGTCTAAACAGTCAAAACGGTCTATCTCGCTCTAAAATTTAGTACAGCCAAGAGTGGTGCCGTTAAAACATACCACTTATTGTAACAATTACAACTAATATATTATAATTGTTACAATCAGTGCTAATACTTCGATACAACAATATAAAAAAACTACCATCGATAGCTGCCGATAGCAGCCGATAGCAGTCTTGTGTATAGAATAGATGCGCTGATAGGGTTAAATAGTATGAAAATGCATAAACTTCAATTAATAGATAATAACGTATTATGTATTATACAATAATTATTGAGACCCTGGAGATTAAAATGCATTTGTAAGTATCTAACCAAGTTTTAGTAAATATATTTAAATATTAAATTAAATTAATATTAAAATATCCTGTAAACGTGGTATCATTCTCAAATAAATATAGATTACTATTCCAAGAAAAAACATTTGAGTTTATTTTTGTTAAACTAAAAATTTATATTAGGTGCTTTGTCTTCAAAACAATAATGTTTTATACATAAATAAAGATTTATGGATTTTAATCCAATTTTAGTGAAAAAAAAAACAGTTAAGTTCATGTTTAAACCTCGTTTCGCGCATAAATATGTATGTCGTGATGCGAGTTAAGAAGTGCTCCTTATTTTTCACACGTACGTTTTTAATCCTCAATAATTGTATACAAATATTTTGTTTTTCAGATAGAAAAATGAAATGTTGCAGTGGTCGGCAATATTGCTATGAGAATTCCAATGCGCCTTTTCTTTAATCATGCTGAATATAATAATACTATCTATTTTTTCTTATTGTTGTTACTTGAATTCTCGGAAACAATAAAAATGATAGACCATAAGATTAAGACAATCAGAATATTTAAAATAATTCACCCCAAGATACTTTAAGGATTTTTTTACATTTTACCCGAATTAAAAACTGATTTTTAGTACCTAAATGTCAAAAAAATTAATTGGTTAATCAATATTGGGAAAATAGTAATATAAATTATATACAAAAATAACGGATAATTTAAATAATTGAATTTAGAAATTTGCACGAAAAATCAATATATTCTTGACATGACTATTGAAAAAATGTTATAATTTCGATTGTTTGCACTATGTTATAATTTTTGATGCCACTGTTTCAATTTCAAATCTCATCACGTACAATTAGTGTAAGAACTTGTATTTTATTGTAAAATATAATATATAACTATTATTTTTGGAGATCATTTTTTTTAAAGGTTGCGTAACGTTTGTTAAAATAATAGATTGCATTGAAAATTACATGGTGAAGAACTCATTTAGAAATAATTATGAAATAACGAAAAAAGTACTTAGTTTATGATCCCTGCCGATTTTATATGAAGTAATATGTGAGCAAAAACTGATAGTAAATCATAAACCCCTGCATACATCTTCTAGATATTATAAATATACGTCTAGGAAAATTGCAAACAATAAATACATAGCATGCGTGTTTAATATGAGTTTGCAATTTCATGAACATAAATTGTAGACACCATCTTAAAATATTATAAATAATACTCTAAAAAAGTAATCAAATACATTGTAAGACTTTATTAAATTTCGTAGTTTCTTTCCAACTCAGGAACGCTTCTATTACTACTTTGAAGGGTCATTCTTGTGCGTTACTCCACGGTAAATGTCCATGGGGGTGTGCATATAATATGGCGAATGATGGAGGGAAATCATGCGGTACGTAAAAATGGTAGCATTATATTAACTACCAATGAATACCCACGATAAACTGCGTATGACATTTTAAAAGCTCGCAGCTACGTTAAAAAATTCCAAATTCTAATATGAAAAATTATCAGCTGTTCTTTCTTCAAATTATAACGGGTGTATTCATCCCCTCCCAGTTGATAAGATTGACAATTCTGAAAATATTAAATAAACTAAAACGTACGATTTTGTTACCTACCCATTCTTAATAAAGTTTACAATGTTGAAGAAACAAATTCGTTAACAGTTTTTAAACATTTTGATGTATAATAGATTATTATTGATATATAAATATTTGAATACTTATTAATATATAATAGGTACTAATTATTATCAGATAATCTGACACTAATGACTTACAATAATATATAATACATTGCTAGTTTACTTGCACTGAAATTGACAATGCACTGTCAAATAAATCAATTTGCACTATTTTTTGTACTTACAAAAATGCTTGTACGTAAATAAAAGGTTCAGTCTTTGTACGTTAAATTATTCTGTAGTCTAGAGTCTTAGCCTTCTTAAAATAGTTTGCTAATAAGATCTTTGTTTGAGCAGTTAGAGTCTTTCAGACGGGACACCGGTGTCGCGCTCGATATAATATAGGAGGCCTTTGTATTATGTTTATGAACGCCCCAAAGCTATTGAGTCAACGCGTGTCCGGTACACTTTTCCGACGGCCGCTACATTATCAAGCCGCCGATACACTTGTTTTTATTACCGCAGCAAGTTTTATGTTCTAATTTATAACGCGAAATTATCTCTCTTATTAAATTACTCATGTAATAATTATTGTATGTATTATAGACATATACTTACCTACCAAGCTCAGACGGTCCAACGGAGTAATTGTCTTTTAACTTGTGGCAATGGGGTATAATGTTGTTGATACCGCAGACAAAAGTCGAGGTTTAAGCCACGTCATAAATATTATTCCTTTTATTTATTTATTAAGGAAACAAACAGTTACATATTGATTACAAAAATTTAAAATATAATAATGAGCATAACCAGAAAAGTTTCCATGTATACATTATAATATAGTTAAGCCTAACAAGATAGAGAGGAAGAATAACATAAATATAAAGAAATTACATAAGAAAATTACATGAGAAAAATGAGGAAGAATAATGAATAATTAAATTATATACAAAAAAGTAACATAAAAAAAATATATTTAAGTATATAAATATATATATTTATACAAAATTTTGGAGATAGCGCGTTTAAATGAAACAGGTGAATTATTAAAAGGATCAACGGTGAAGAAATACATATTATTATAATTCAAACAAGAGCGCCGAATAAAAGAGTTTTGTGCATAATTAGAACCGCTACGACTGATATGGTACAAAGTTTGGTTTCGCGTAAATCTTGATGGACAATGGAAACCCACCCTTTCGAGTAGGTTTGGCGAGTCAACAAAACCATTGATAATTTTAAAAAGAAAATATTGATGAACCACGAGTATGATTCGGACAAGTTTCTTATAAACTTAAAAAATATATAAGTAAATTAAATTAATTATATATTACTTTTTAATACAATTTTGGAGTAGTTAATATTGGAAGAGAATGACTGGTGGTAGGTTGATCGAGTGAATTAAGGAGAACGTTTATTAACTGATAAATAAAAATACAACATCAGGGGTGAAGTTAACCGTGCAAGGTAATGCGCGGTGAGATTTGCTCAGTCCGAGGCAGTCAAATAGTAAGTATCACCATCCGAGGCGTGTTGGTAGAGTGCCATATCCCATTAACCGTGACGCATTATTTATTGAAATGAATATTTGATAAATTGCGGCAAGCTAGTATTGATGTAGGTCAAAATTGGGTAATAAGCTAACTGTTGCGTTTTGTTGACAAGGGTTGGGGTTGTTGACCATCACCGAAGTATGTCACACTTGCAGAATGTGCTAACCGTAGATGAAATAATGTGCCCTAATTGGTCAATTCGCTGATTATCGCGTTTTTGTAATCACGGAGCATTTGCTGATACAGTCTGGGATTGTTGACTACCACAATTTACTTCATATATTCTTGAACCGGAATGCAATATTTAATTTTTCCACGAGATGGAGCGATAATCTCGGCGATTCCACGAACAGAAGCTGCGGTCCGGTGCGGTTTTATAAATATCGGGTTAGGTGCTAAATCCAGATAGCACCTCGACTGACAGAAATTCGCTACCATACCTCTATAACTTCCTCAATAATATTTATTACACCGAGAAACTATAAAAATAATTCAAATATAAATATGCCACGTTCCAAGTGATGATATTTACTTGGCAGTATTTTTTAAAGCGCCGATAAACTCACGACTTCAATTTCATAGGATAGTGAATACTGGATATCATGTTCATATTTGACGCGAGATTTACCTCGAGGTAGTGTGTTGTTTGCCAACTGCATTTCCACGATAAAGGAGCGAACGCAATAAGGGTAGACGTGGGCAAATATTTGATCGGACTTAACGATGAAAAAGTGCACTCTGAGCCAGTGTTTATTGGTAGGAGGGAACTGCCGGAATAAATTCATTCTTTTCTTTATAGTATCTTGACAAATAGGGCGCGTGCGGAGGATATAACTAATAAACCCACTAGTGTCATCATTTTATTTTTGACAACCGGTTCGCATATTGAGTAAATGATTTGCAATATTCCATTAAACAAAGCACATCGCTACTAACATTCACTAAGGAATGCTTACATATTATTGATCAATTTAGTATAACGCATTTTTTTAGTACTAATTCCACTTTTATTATTTAATAAATCTGGACCAGTTTCATCCGCCTCAGAGAGACATTTTTAACTGAACAATATTTATAAAGCAAGTATTTACCAAAACAAATTCAAAAAGGTGACACAAATAATCTAGGCACCAATACATAGATAGCATTATCCTTCCAATAGTATTTTGTCACTACCAATTAAATTAAAATTAATGAGATTGGATATTAATATTTCATGGACTACACAAAATATTATAAAATTATTAACATAACATAAAATAAAGCAATAAACACTTACAATAACCTTTCAATATAATATTATAACACAAATATTTATGATTAGTCAATATTTAATAATACAATAAAATTTGATTAATATTTTTTTTTTTAAATTTTACAATAAAAAATAAACGTTATTACCACTCGATGGACAAACGAATGTAAACGAAAATATAAGTCAAAATTTAATAACAATAATAATAAAACGATAAATAATATACAATCTATGCTTATATATACATGTAATGTGCTTGCTGGTGTGCTTCCGCTGTATATTCTACAGCGCCATGGCCATACTGTTCTAGAATCTAATGAGGTATCAAGATGTTGAGATTTTCAATTCTTCAATGGTTTCGATACATTGCTGCACGCAGTCTATTTTTTAATCGATCACAGTATTATAATGGCCAATCTCTGTCAGCTTGGTCTAAAAGAGTTGCACGTGTGCTTATGTGGCTGATTGCATCTAATATATAAAAATTAATATTTGTGTGTTTGTGTGTTTGTGTGTTTGTTTGTTCGTATTGAATGCGCAGCCATACCGTTCATCCGATTGCGATAAAACTTTGTAAACTTATTGCGTGCACTTGCGCGAAGAGTATAGGCTATACTAATATATAAAAATGAATGTCTGTCTGTCTGTCTGTATGTCTGTCTGTCTGTGTGTCTGTCCCGTATGCGTTCCTATACCATTCATCCGATTGCGATGAAATTTTGGTTGTATGCACACCCATAAAGGTTTCTGAATTAGAAAAATCATCATCTTCTTCTTCTTCTTCTTCTATTCTATATTTTTCTATTCGAATGGTTCCTATACCATTCATCCGATTGCAATGAAATTTTGGTAAGTGGTTGTATGCACACCCATAAAGGTTTCTGAATTAGAAAAATCATCATTTTCTTCTTCTTCTTCATTCTATCTTCATTTATTCGTATGGTTCCTATACCATTCATCCGATTGCGATGAAACCTTCGTCAGTTGTTGTGTTAACACCCGCAAAGGTTTCTGAAATAGTACAACCATCTTCTTCTTCTTCTCTTTCTTCTTCTTCTTCATTCTATCTTCTTTTATTCGTATGGTCCCTATACCATTCATCCGATTGCAATGAAACCTTCGTCAGTTTTTGTGGTAACACCCGCAATGGTTTTTGAATTAGTACAACCATCTTCTTCTTCTTCTATTCTATATTTTTTTATTCGTATGCGTTCCTATTACATTCATCCGATTGTAATAAAATTTTCGTCAGTAATTGTGCCAACACCCGCGAAGGTTTCTGAATTAGTACAACCATCTTCTTCTTCTTCTTCTTCATTCTATCTTCTTTTATTCGTATGGTCCCTACACCATTCATCCGATTGCGATGAAACCTTCGTCAGTTGTTGTGGTAACACCCGCAATGGTTTTGAATTAGTACAACTATCTTCTCCTTCTTCTTCTTCTTCTATTCTATATTCTTCTATTCGTATGCGTTTCTATTCTATTCATCCGATTGCAATAAAAATTTCGTCAGTAATTGTGCCAACACCCGCGAAGGTTTCTGAATTAGTACAACCATCTTCTTCTTCTATTCGTATGCATTCCTATACCATTCATCCGATTGCAATGAAACTTTGGTGAGTTGTCGTGCGCACGCCTGCGAAGGTTTCTGAATTAGTACAACCATCATTTTCTTCTTCTATTCGAATGCGTACTTACACCATTCATCCGATTGCAATGAAACTTTGGTGAGTTGTCGTGTGCATGCCCACAAAGATTTCTGAATTAGAAAATCATCTTCTACTTCTATTCGTATGCGTTCCTATACCATTCATCCGATTGCAATGACATTTTGATCAAGTGTTGTGCCCTTGCACGCAAAGGTTTCCGAATTAGTACAATCATCTTTTTCTTCTTCTATTTGTATGCGTTCTTATGCCATTAATCCGATTGTGATGAAAATTTGACCAGTTATTGTGCGCACGCCCGCAAAGGTTTCTGAATTAGTACAACCATCTTTTCGTCTTCTATTTGTATGCGTTCTTATGTCATTCATCCGATTATGATGAAATTTTGACCAGTTGTTGTGCGCACGTCCGCGGAGGTTTTTGAATTAGTACAACCATCTTCTTCTTCTTCTATTCGTATGCGTTCCTATACCATTAATTCGATTGCAATGAAACTTTGGTGAGTTGTCATGCGCATGCCCACAAAGATTTCTGAATTAGAAAATCATCTTCTTCTACTATTCGTATGCGTTCCTATACCATTCATCCGATTGCGATGAAACTTTTGTCAGTTGTTGTGCGCACACCTGCGAAGGTGAAGGCGAAGGTGAAGGAAAATTATATAAAATACAAAGTTTGTTGTTTGTTTGTTCCATCTAATTTTGTTTTTTTTTTTACTACATATTAATAACATTAATAACGTTTTCATATTTTGGATTCGATTTAATCGACAAAATTGCCAAAATATAACATACATAATTATTGAGACTTGTCACCATAACATGTGTTAAATTATTAAAAAGCAGTTTATTAAGTTTATTATTTTTCTTGTACAGATTTTTGACTAATTCATAGTTTTAATATTTTTTATATTTATTTTAAAAAACATCGATTTTTATAAAAATATAAATGTGTATAACTTGAAATCCTTGTGGCCCTCGTAGTTCAATGCGTAAGACACTGCCCTCTCATCCGGGGGTCTCAATGTTGATTCTTGGTGACAATAGGTATATTTAATGTGATTTTATCAAAGCCTGGTTGTTTGTAATTTTATTGTTTCTCTTATATTACTAAATACACTACTGTCTTTGAGCCTCGTGGTCTGTTCTTGTATTGAAAAAATAGATAAATTATATCTATCTTACAATCTTAAATACCAGTATTAAAATAATAATTAATATTTTTAGGATAAATAATGAATCACAAATACACACCAAGAAGTGTTAAAATGGCTTCACAACTATGCCAGAATTCTTATATGATATCCTCTTCTTATTCTGCAGAGAAGATAGTTTAGTAAATCTTACACCTAAAATAAACCTAACGGGGGAGCCCGAGGTGAATATGTATTGTGTATGAATAAAAACAAACAAGGGGTAGAAAAAGCGGCATATTGGCTCAATGTCGACCCCGATGAATATCGCGATACCACCCCGCACCCCAATATCCGATCAAACACAAATATTATTGAAATATGTGAAAAAATATTAGCTATGCATTGAATTTTCCCATTTTTTTTGTCACGTTCGATGGGTAAGAGATGGTACCGTGGGTGATTTAATATTCCATTGATTTCATGGTGATGTTATACTACACTGGGATTAGAGAGTATATTAATGTTTATTTTATAAAAATGTGATATTTTATTTTGATAATAATTATTATAGGGGAAATTTTTATTATAGCTATAAATTGTAATTTAAGACATTAAAAGGGATTTTTATTTAGCTACATATTTGTTCCGACTCCTACGCGGCATAAATGTAAACTCTGCCATTCTTGGTGGGGTTGGCCTCTGTGTCCCTGATAATTACTTTAGGAATCGAGGGAATCCATTGTTTGTTTTCTCAAGGTGCAGAACTAACCCGCCATCAGTGATGCCAATTGGGAGTACAATAACCATGTTTAATGAAATCACTTTGAATATTGATATATTCCACTTATGTGAGGTGAATTTAGGTGGACGTTGTTTTATAATGTATAAGATATATTTATATTTATAAAATAGGGTCTATCAATAGTTCACTCTGTGTGCTTCCATCTACTTTTACTTTTACTTTTATTTTTGTTATTTTATTATACTTATTTTCTTATTTTATTTCTTATTTTATTACTTATTGTATTATTAACTCACATTTCTCTGTATTTATATTTTAAAAAATGTTAACACTTATTTTATGTCATGTCGTGAATAGGGAATCCATTCCCGAGCCAAAATTCTGATCCCAGGATTTCGGGATTACAATTTGACAATCCCGGGATCCCGGGACTGGTCCCGGGATTGGCATTTTTTTCGATTGTTAATATAAATTTTTTATATTCACAAATAACATTAATAAAATCGGTCAAAAATAAATCTGGTATAATTTATACTATTTAAGACATATTATATTGTTAATATTGTATACGTTCAATCTTGAAAATACATTGGAGTAAATAATATTGTAATATAAATAATAATGTGAATTTAATATGAGATTGCTGTTTCTGATAGTAAAGACTAATCGAATGGATTAGCGAGATTTAAAATAGTAAAGCAAATAATCATGGCGTACTTATGGCCTTTCCGCTTCATAAATCTTATTAGTCAGCCAAATATGAAACTGCCGTAAAACGTATGAGATCATGGTGGAATTACTTTGTTAAAAGTGCGAAGCATTGTTTTTTCAATCTTTCTCATTTTTAATAATTTATGTGAAAAAATAAAATAAATCGGCAACTTACACACGAGTATAAATCAAACTTCACTCAAACTCAGTTTATTTCTAATGTAGTTATTTTTTATTATAAGTATTTTTTCTGTTATATTTTTGCTTTTATTTTATGTTGATTGATAAAAAAATTCAATCCCGAAATCCCGGGATTATGTTTATCAATCCCGAGATTCATAGGTATCGAAAATAGCTCGGGATCTCGGGATCCCGGGATTCGGGATCCCGGGATTGGAATCCCTAGTCGTGAACGCTTTGAATTTATAATTTGTTCATTATATGTAAAATAAAGAAATTTGAATATTAATAGCTGTTAATATTAAATAAATTAATGATAATATTTATAATGCCTCTCTTTTTCATTATTTTTACAAATTATTTTAATTGTTTTATCAAAAGTGTTTTAATTTTTAACTTTTAATAATATTATTTCATAACTAATAATAAACGAAATCGAACGTGTTTTTTATTTTTTTAGGATTTAAGGTATATTATTTATCGTGCTATTTGTTTGTACTATGAAACATTGTTATAGGATACACATTATTATGTACTATTTTTTTCAAATAGCAAATTAATTTATTGTACAATATGTGGAACATGATAGAGGTTGTTTAAAAATGAATGTATTTAAACTGTATAATATAATAGTCATTAACAATGTGATTTTATTGATAGCGAGTCTTTATATGAGAATATTCTTAACATATTTAATTCTTACTTTTTTAATTTAGAAAAAATGCTGATGACGTGCATTAGTAAATACAAAACATTATATATCCACAATCGCTCAAGTGTTTGTAAAGTGAGAAAGCATCTCAAGAAGACGTACTATGTGAGCTTATTTTTTGTAAGTCGCCGACTACTTATTTATTTATTCAAACATAATGCAAAATACAGTTTCATATGTTGTATAATGTGGCGTGTTTGCATCAATCATTTATAAATACCGATGATGCTAATATAGTAATACCTTAATATATATTTTTTAATAGTAACTTTACTGTGTAACTAATGAGTTCGTCACTACTGCTGCTTATTTTGGGCATAAGTCAAAAAGTTCATTAAAGCATCAATCTGAGACAAAAGATCTTGGGATAATTTTTGATTCTTCATTATCTTTTCACTCGCATATAACTTCTACAGCTCTACGTGCGAGTAAGCTTCTAGGATTCATCATGCGACAATCCAAACCATTCAAGAATCCAAATGTCTTACGTACACTCTACGTCTCATTAGTGCGTAGCATTCTTGAATATGGGTCGATTATAACATGGTGTCCTTGTGATGTTTTGCGTCCAGAAGAAATTTCTTCGATGTCTTTATTTTAAGACATATAACTCTTTTCCTTTCGATAATTCGTCAAATAATTATTTTACGACTGCCTTGTCAAGCCTGTCAGGCACAATTAGCGAGAGGTGCAAAACTAGTCAATGCGCTACCCAAAGATGTAAATATTTTCGGTAACGTGCTGTGTATTTTGTATTAGAAATTTTATTTTTCTGTTTAAAATTGTACTTAAGTATGTTTTTATTTTTATTTTATATAATATTCTCTTCATCTTCATTCTTATGTGTCAATTACATTGAGCTACTTTACGAGCTGTTTGTTGGCAAATTTAAAAGCGGGCGATTCAGCTACTGCGATTGTGATGATGACACACAAAACTTTCCATTCGCTGAGAACCCAACAAGCTAGCGACTATTTTGACAGAACGTAGTTCGTTTTTTACCGGGAGGTCGCTACTACGCTCTACTACGCAGACGCAGTAGGTCCACACGCCAGCGCGTAGCGTGTAAAGTTGACCGGCTTTCAACTTTTCTCGGTAGATTGTTTACAATCTGCTTGTTAGCTTGTTCGATGATGACACTGGGCGACTTTACAGGCAGATTGTAAATTCACCAAAAGCAGCTCAATGTAATTGGCGCATTATGAGGGTAATATTTGTTATAATGTAAATCTCATCTTGTGTACGTCTTGAATTTAGATTTTTTATGTCCACAATATGTTGTTTTCTTAAATAAATAAATAAAACATCTGGACACGAGTGATAAGGTAAATCATGTGGACTTCCTTGTTGAGGTAAACATATAGTAATATATCTATGCATTTCAAATAATAGCAATTTTGATATGTTTCTTTCATAAAAAAGTCGGTTTACACTAGTACTATAATTATAATAATATTGGGTGAATAATCTCTTATTATGTTTATTTTAAACATGGATAGAGTTATCATATTGCCGCGAAAAAATGATAGCTGCATCAGTAGCGTCCATTCATTTTACCCACAACTTTATCAGTCAATATTTAACGCGTCATAATAAATATATCGCAGATATTTCATTCGAGCAGACGCTGCTCTCCCCTGTCGAAAATAATGTAAACACAAAAATGCCCACTTTCACATTCGATGTCACCTAATAAAAATTCGCATTACTCATACATTGCGCTCGGTCGAACCCCGGTTTCCCCTTGTGAAATTGGACATGACCATACATATTATGTATACTATAATTAAGTATATAATATATTTTAATCAGTGATACCAGGTATAGAATCTTTATAATAAGATGAAGCCTTGTTTTAAAAATTGATGATTAGTATTATCGATTGTTAGTACTTTAGAAGTGAGATGGAATAAGGAACAGGCAGGGTAGGTTGGTTTGACTCCCAAATGAATAACTCAGAATTTGGTGCGTGAATGAAATGAACCCTGGTTTTATTTTCTCCTTCCAAATAAATATTAATTTTATTATTACAGATAAGTTTACAGATTATAATTCAGCTGCGTGAAATCACGAGTATGCGTTCTTATGGATTTACGAGATCGATCGGGCAAAGCTTAACGATAACCTTACGGTTAAATCTTTGATAACTGACTGACGATGATGCTTTCTTCTACTGAGTGTTTTATACTGATTCGATACAATAGAAATTCTGCTACCAACTACTTGAGTATTTTTGATAATCACGCTTATGAGGTTTATTGTGCAATGTATGATTCGTTTAGTAAATTATAAATAATTGATTTTAATTTGAACAATTATGATGTAGTTTTAATAATTGCGCAAGATTGATTTTCATACAAACAACTTTTGTGCATATCATGGTAAACCTATATAGCATTATTTATTATTTTGCGATATTATTGATTAATTGAATTATTATTTTATTTTGCTAAATTAGCTTTCTGTTGAAATTTGATTGACTCACATAAATCACTTGTTTTGCAATTTTAACAATATTATGTTGCAAGATACATTGTAGTTATAAATTAATGGTTTCCTGCCAAGTTATGCTGGATGGTAGGGTATTCACCCTACAGTACATTTTTTCTACTGAAAAATCGTATGTTAAGGAGAAGTGTAGTGCTATTAGAGACATCTAACGACATAATTTTTGAAATGTGCAAGTTATTAAAATGTGTTTCTGGAAACTTGTACGTATGCAGTTTGCCGTATCATACTTCACCGTGTAATTTTGTATCAGAAATAATATATGGCCGTTGTTGGTTTACGTTTAGAGGAAGCCAGCAGCAAACAAATTTTGAAAATATCCAATACACTGGATTATTTGTTAGGTTAGGTTAGGTTTGGTTACGTTTTCATTCTTGAATTCATGAATTTTGCCAAAATCAGCTATGAAAATTGAATAAATGTTCATATTGAATCTAATAAAATTTACTGACCGTATAGTATATGGTCATCTTTTTTCGATAAAAACCTCACGGCGAACTGTACCACGATGAAATGCTTTACGTACAATTTACATGTAACCATTAAAATGTAGTTAGAATTTCATTTTCACAGTGTTTAAAAATAATAAAAACTTGGGCACGTATCTAAATACACTAAAAAGAATAGTAAAAAAATCAATGACAAACTTACAAAAGTTCGTTGGAAGCTTTCAGATTGTTTGATATTTATTTTTATCATTAAAATTAAGTTAGCATAATAAGTTCTCTCTTTTGAAAGTTTTATTTCATTTACAAAAATATTTAATTATTTTGTCTAATGAAAATCTGCATATCTTGACATCCTTTTATTTATTTCAACTTAAAATTCTGTATATAATTCTTATCACATATTCAAGAGAACTTATATGTTACACTAAATTTAATGATAAAAAATAACCTAAAGGTCAAATTACATCAGCAGACTTGCAGGCCCAACCAGATTCAACGATCATCGTCAGCAATCGTCGACTTTAAATAGCAATTGCACAAAACGATTCAGCTACCAACTCAATCGTGTTGGCGCTTGATTTGATTTATTCATAATTTACCAATGCTCAGTTGCTAGTGTAAAGCAATAAATAAAAATTAGCAAGTGCGAGTTGCTGATTGTATTTACTAGAACATTATTTTTGTTTTCTATTATTTTTGCCTGTCAGGTAGTCTTCATTATGTATACATCAAATTAGTGTTGTTATTTCACACGCAAGACAGGAATATTTACTAAGGTATTTTCGTTCATGCTCGGCAATTTTCGCCGTCCAAAAAAATAGGTTTTTTTTCAATTCATTCATAACTGCCAGACGATTGGCCTAAAAATCGGCCAATGTAATTTTAGCTGAATAGTAATAAGATAAACCATGTCATGTACCATGTGTTTAGAATACATCTATTTTTTGCAATGTATAAATCGGAAAGTACGCATATTTGGTTGAATCCTAAAATCCTTAATTATAGAATACCATAAAAAAATAATACATTTATTTTTATACGCTTCCATAAAAAATTGATACAAGAGTGCCCATGCAACGACGGAAGCAACCAAGAAGTCCTACATTTACTCATAGATTGTCAAATCTTTAGCAAGGAGCGGCACAACCTGAACTTTTTATTACATATGGCAGATGTGGACATTCGAAACCTTCCGGGGACCATGGAAAACGAGGCCGGAAGAGATGCACTTTTTAATTTCTGTATTGATGTAATAAAAAAAATCAAAATAATAAATGGTGACATGTAATGATGATTCATGCCTTTCAGATCCAGTGACTGCAGTCATATAAGATAGGATAAGTATATGCTCAGATTATCAGTACTATGCGACATTTCTTTTACCACGGGAAAAACTCGGCTACAAATCGCAGTTCTCAGTTCCCAATGAACACGATAAAATATTCATCAGAATCACCACCGCCTGGCGCTACAAAAAAATTCCAGGGTTTTTGCCAGGCTGTTTCATAGGCCCTGGCTGAATTCAAATTAGCAATACCCGATGCGGGTAGAAGAATAGTTTTCAATAAGGCATATTCTCTCAGCCGGCACAATTTTCATTTAACTAGCATCAAGTAGAGTAGTTTGCGTGCCAAAGTCCTTAAAGAAACCTTGATAGTAAATGCGAGGTATCCATAAAGGCATCTAGAAAAAAAAATACTTGTTTCCATGCAACAAAAAACAGTTGGTTATTAAATGTTGATGGATAAGGCATATCAAAACTTTATAAACTATTGTTTGATGACAAAAACTTATAAAGAGCACTTAGAATTGGAACTATTCAAACAATAAGTATTGGCAGATATTCACTAGTACTTTATTAGGGACATCAATATGACCGTCACTTTTTATCTTGAAACTTTTTTATTACTTTTACAATGGCCAACAAGTTTCGCTCTTAACAGGATTTATTGGAGTGAAGTTGACTCCTTCACTTGACATAGGGTCTGAAAGTTACATGCGAACATGATTTCAAGCGACCTTCTACGTGAAACTATTGTTTCTTATTTAGTTAGTTTCCTGATCATTCAACATTTGAATAAAAATAAAATAAAAGTTTTCGAAAAACTTTCCGTAAAAGTTTCTCAACTGATAGATATCTTTGAATATAATATATTATAAGTGAGTTTATGATCTCGTAATTGAAAAACGTTTTCTTTAAAACAATATATTATTATCATCATTATAGATGACAATTAATTACTTTTGATCATTTCATTCTTATTCGAACACGAGACCTACGACTTACCAAACATACGCGTTACCACTCGGCCATCATTATACTATAATAATTCCATACCATAACAATACATCAGTACATATAATATATTACATTTTTTAAAAATGCATTAAAATTTTATGTTCGTCACACATACAGATTCAAAATCACAACATATACAAGTGTACAAATATAACAAATAAAATACTTAGCTATTCTTGGTAAATTAAATATCGTAGGTAATAAAGAAAATGGGCGACTGAAAAAATAAATTAAGAAGTAAATTATCAAAAAAACATGCCTTTAACCCACAACATAATAAAATTATGTATTTAAATAGAGCTTCGAAAGATTTGGAAGATTGGAAAGTGTGCCGTAAAATTTCATCTATTAAAAACATGTAAATTCAGATAAAAAGTAATATCTATTTATTTTTTTCGAAAAAATCTCATTATCATAAAATCGCCTGCTGCACAATTTTATTTTGCATGTACCTACCTATTGTTTTTTTTCAAAATATGCTTTCACGATACGTAGTAAAAAAATTATTAGATTTTATTAACCTATACTATACATATCTATCAGTTATACCTGACTAATTATCGTTTATATTAAAAAACCGCTGTTCTTGAGAAAATTTGAAGTGGGAATAATAAGTCTCAAATGGAAAATTCTATCAATCTAATTTGGCAACATTGGTTGTAATTTTTTCTGTAGCTATCAATTTACCCACATTAAAGATTTTGTTGAATCTGTATACAATTTTATAAAACTACAAATAGGTATATTAAATTCATCATCATCAGCCTGAATCTATCCACTGCTGGATGAAGGCCTCTTCAAGCTGCTTCCACTTTTCTAGGTCTTGTGCATTACGTTGCCATGTACTTCCGCAGAACTTTATCATTTCATCGATCCAGCCGCCTCCAGGTCTACCTTGCGGACGTTTTGTACCTCTTGAATACCATTGGATGACTAAATTTGTCCAATGATTGTCTCTTCTTCGATCGATGTGCCCAGACCATCTCCATTAGAGGCTTTTAATGAACTCCTCATACGTAATTTTAAAAATACTTCGGAGAACATAATATATTCAATAGAAAAAATCTTTTTTGAAAAAAGTAAGACACCCAGCCGGAATCGAACCTGCATCTCTCGGGTTTCATGCCCATGCACATAGACCACTATGCTATAGGCGTCATACTTAATTGCGACAAATTTTAACTAGGGGTTCTTAATTCACCCTGAAGCGCTTGCCAAATTGAGTTCAAACTGTTTCAAAATTGTTTCAAAACAAAGTGTTTTCAAAATTGTGTATAATCAATAATTAGAATGTTACATTCTTACATATTGTGAATTATTCGTTGAATAACAAAAATAGTTAATTAAATACTATATATTAATTATTTATAGTTCAAATTATTTGATCTGGTTATTTTCTCAAGTGAAACGCCCAAAATATGTCAATTTTATAGTTTGAAAAACGTAGTGTTCTTTAGTGTATCTACAGGGATTTTATATAATTTGACCAGTGCGCCGTGACGCAAAAAAGGTTGGTAACTACTAGTTTTATATTAATAGCCAGTCCATATTAATATTAATAAACTTATGTTATTAATAATGTAATATTGTGGGTAATAAATAATTTGAGAGTACAATTTTTACCTCGCTACACAATGATTTATCTAATAAAATATAAATGTATATTTTTCATAATATACCCATTCGTTTCCATATAATAACTCAGTGTTATTTACATGCGGCAGTATTTTCATTGCGAACTATCTATCTGACTGGGCATGTTCGGTTGACTAAGCTTGTCCAAATTGGCAAATGGCTTCGATTTACAGAAACCTTTCGCTTAAAAAAATAGCCGAGCAGATGTCTGTAGGCAGATTTATTCACGTCTGAGTACGCCTGATGGACTCGCCTAGTCGAATTTACGGGCGGTGATGTTGTGTTGCCACATATTTGAGCTTTTACCATTCTATTTTAATCGGATTTAAAAACTATATTGCTTCTCATGCAGGTTATATTTTCTACATCATTGAATATACATCAGTGGCGAAGGGTGACTTTTGGAAAGAGGTAGGCTGTGGAGATCAGAGAAAAAGAACACACTTGTCAGGTATACTTACGGGAAATAAAAATATAATGATAAGGACACACAAATTCGATGAAATTTCAATAGCTCACTAACGACATAAAATTGAGCGATGAGTTTAAATTATGTATTTTTCCAAACATTTATCTTTCTCTTTGGTCGTCTTTTGACCATGTCCGATCCTAATAGGATCATATGGGCCTCCACGGAGTGGAGGTTTGGATGAACAGATTTTTACTGTTTACGGTAAATGGATGTTACCCACTTCCTCAACCTATTAGGTCCATAATAGCAGTCAGAACTCTAAACACAAATAAAAAAAAAGAATATATGTATTTGCCAGACCCATGATTCGAACCTGGGATGCATGACATTATAAGCCGACGCAAAAGCCTCTCGGCCATCGAGGGCGTTTACACAACATTTATATACTTACATAAAAAATCATTACAATTTTTTTTTTATTGTTAAAAACAATCTACCTAATTATATTAACTTATATGGGATTGAAAGCCGTATAAATTGTTAATTATTTTGGACAAAGCTGCCGTCATAGAAAATAATATTATACGCAAAGATTTTAGGCTTACACATCAGAGCCTATCGTTTTGCATATATTTCGATAAATATGCTGAGGTCACATGGCATATAAAGTCTATACAAAAAAAAATATCAGCATTCCCGGCGAATAATCCGATAAATAGATGGCGCACTGTGACATATTTTTTAAACCTTTAACAGATGGTGCTGTAATCTGTATTTATTTATTCCTACAATTTTATTATACACATATAAATACGAAATAGTCGTTGGTAAATAAAATTATTTTTGAATATGAGTGATTATTTAAATACGTCAATATATAGTAAAAAAGTATTTTTCTTAAGAAGTTAGGCTTTAAATCATCGCTTTGTATGGATTATTTGCCACTGATATACATAATAGTGTGATTATCATCATATTTCCTGTATGAAGACGGTATAAAGCAAAATTTCCTATACTTTGACCACCACAGATCATATGGCTACACCTGCATAAGCATTTAAAAAACAAAATTATATAAAGCTTTAGTAATAAACATTGTGAGTTTAGTGCATAAATTATATCATATTATAACGTGACATATGCATACAAAAATTTTCGTTAAGATTATATTTTTTTAATGCTACGACGAATGATAAACAAACTCACGCCCTGTCAAATTAATTAGTCTTGAACGATGTTGTTGACTTCACTGTTTTTAATATTGAGAGGGCTCTATCACGTGGAAAATGGAAATAAAATGTAAAAAAGCAATATGTGTAATTGCTGGATTGTAATTTTTAAGATAACTCTACTAAATGAATCATCTATTGTCGCTTGCAGTATTTATTTTTGTGGATTAGTATGTACCCCCTCCCCCAGGAACGAAAAAAATACAAATTATCTAGATGGATAGAAGTCACTTCTTGACCTAGTATGACTGAGGATCGTAATCAGGATCATTTGTCTATCGGCATTCTACGACACTCAAGGCTGTGTCAATTAAAGACCTGTGGCATTCATTTTTGATGCAACCATCTGGGGGGCATCTAATGTTTGCTTTTTATATTCTGATACAACAAGACAAGACAGCGTCGACGACACAAATTTACATTAATGAAAATAATAATTATGACCGTCAGGCCACGCGCACTTGATAAACATATGTGGATGCGACAGGTCGCAGTAGCTCGTATGTGAGTACCTGTAATACCTAATTATAGCTGCAGGCCAGGTGTCAATCGCTAGACTAAAACGTAGTTCGTATTTCTTCCGACTGGTTTATCTCTATCGTTCTACTGTGCATGCGCACCCATTATGCAAGTAGTAATTAATTATTCATAAAATTCAGAAACTTCCAAAGTTTTTTTAACCATGCATGCAATCTTGAAACTTGCACAATAATACGTGTTTACACGTGTATTTTCTTATTATGGCCGCGATAATACGTACTTACTGCAGTACTTACAGAGTCGTGTCACCACTGTGAGGGTTGTCGCTGTGGGAGTCATCGACGTGTCGTTGGTCATGGTGTTGAGGATGATGATAAAGAAGTCGAAGATGGATGCAGGAGCGAGTTTTATTTGCGGCATAACGGTCGGTACACAGTAGTTGTGTTATAAAACTAAAATTATGAAACGGATCCGAGGTCCGCATCTCGGTACAATGAGATGTTGTGTGGGACGACACAGAGATTGAGATAGGAACAGACCGGAAACATATATTCGAGTGACATTTCCGATGAATTATTATTCGCTATTTAATATTCTTTTTATTGAAATAATCGAGTCGGCTATTATCTGGCGTTTGCGTCAATGGATGACTGACAAAGTGAAAAACGGATATGCGGAATTTATTATTGCGGTCAGCTCCTTACCGAGTTTGCTATAATTTGACACTACGGAAAAAAGATATTTTAATTTGCAATTCTATATCTCTATAAATCTAATATCGATTTTCATGCTGTGCGTGGTTTAATATTTTCTACCTAATCACATTAATTTGATTGATTCCGATACGAATCGAAATGATTAAATCCGAGTCCAGGCGTCGCTCCGTTAATCTCCCCAGAGCTATGCCGCGCAAATCGCTGGAATTCGGCTTCCGTTTATTTTCCATCGATTCGCCGTTTACGCTATTCGGGATTTTGTTTTTCCGATGACGTTTTTTTCATCCCCCTCCCCTGATCACTCGCCGCCATTCTGTCACGCGCGTTTCAAGTAAGCGGATTAATTCGCACAATGCGTCGCCGTAATTGCGGTCCATTCGTTGAATTTTTCGGCTTCCTGCTGCTATTTTTCCGCAGAATTTTCGCAATCTTTCTTATAAAGAAATTACGCTACGTGATTGTAGTTATCATATATAAAATTCTTACACTTCACCGATAATAATATACTCAATTAACTCTCATATAGAATATACTAGACTATTTTTTTTAAGTCATACTTCTTTACGCGCATTTGGGAAATCATATCAGAGTGTATTTTTGGCGTGTGACATGTAACACATAATTTATTTTTTCGCACGAAAAAAAACGCGCTAGATTGGATTCGAACCACCGATTGTTCGGTTATCAGCTGAACGCACTACCTTTACGCCACAGTATGATACTGCAATCGTGACGAATATACAGTATAATATTATAGTTTAGAATTATTCCGTTGCCTAGGCAGCGAATTTATTACTGTCGGCCATTTGCAATTCCTTGCGTAAACAAACGATTAAACGTCAGATTGACATTTGGTACTTGAAAAATAAAAACAACGAGAAACCATTATATAATTTAGTAATATAAGTTAAAGTGTATAGAAACAAACCAACGACGTTCCAATAAGCGGTCCTTTTTCTTGAGTGTGTAATTCAACAATATAATTAAGAGCTAGTCAAAGAATCTAGTTTTGTTTTTGTTTTGTTACGCCATAGAAGTATAACTTCTATCGCGCGTACATAAGTACACACACCGATTTTTTTAGTACTTATTCCACTTTTATTATTTAATAAATCTGGACCGGTTTCGTCCGCCTCAGAGGGACATTTTCAACTGAGTAATATTTTATAAAGCCGGTATTTATCAACAAAAATTCAAATAGACGACACAAATAAACACATAGCATTATTCTTCCAATAGTAGATACTTTGTCACTAATAATTAAATTAAAATTAATGATGTTGGATATTAATATTCCATACTAGGTACATCATTAATCCTTTCCACGCGGACGGTACACCTGTTATACACTAACTCATTGGCCATTCGATATAATTATTTTCATGCGGTAATTAAATAGTAATTAAATGCTCCGCAGTCAATGAGTTAAGACTACACGAAATATTCTAAAATTATGATATAACATAAAAAAAAAATGAAGCAAAAACTCTTACAATTATATTTCAATATATTACATAATATTATAACAAAAATATTTATGATTTATTATTCAATTTTTAAAAACACTAAAATTTACAATAAAAATTACAATATTAATTACACTTGACGGACAAACGAATATAACGACAAACGAAATATGAATCAAAATTTAATAACAAATAATATATAATGTCAATCAATAAAACAATCTCAAACATTATATAGGATATACTAACGGAGATTAAACAATAATACAATGCATTTCCACCATGAATTGACAGTTAACACAATAAAAGAAATACTAGACTACAAGTTTATAAATTACAGTTATTGTTTTACACATTTTAAGATGGACTTCATATTATGACTTTCACAATGAAAACTGTCAAAGCATTAAATACAAATATATGGAAACCTTTTCTATATGGCATTCAATGCGCAATGATTTTAGGTTCCCATTCCGATTTTCAAAATTACTGCGAATGTAAGGAACAAACTATATTAAAAAAAGATAACCTGAAAGACGTCTGGAATAAAGAACAAGACACAAACAGTATATAATATTTAGTTACCATTTAAAATATATATATACCATAGCACACGAATATATCATTGTAATGATCGCATTGACTAAGTACTGTCCAACAAGAATATTAAGGCACACGCCAAAGGCGCTATCGTCGACTAAATGGGAGGAGCTTGTTAGTTCACAGTTATAAGACGTAGCCAAAAAGTTCTTGTTGGACAGTATGTCTAAAATCTTTTTTCATGAACCCCTAGGTATACAATTTAAATACCACTGTTGTAGATGTATCCCTTCTTGGTCGTTCCCTTATAGCCGAGGTTCGTGTCCACCCTGATATTAAGTTATTTTCTGAACGACGAAGACTCTCCACCCCTCTTGGTCTTTTACTTCTCTCAGGGTAGAGTGAAGGCTATCCCCAGTAAACTTATTTTCTTGGTCGCTCCAGGCGCTGATGCTCTTCCTCTTTTTCGTCGTCTCCGGAGGCTATCCAAAATATCTTTAAGTTATCCGGTCCGCGCCGAATAAAATGTCATATTCCTAAGTATTCTAAGAAGGTCGTGTTTGCGTATATAGAGATATAAAGTAACGAAATTATCTCTGTAGGATTATTGTAAATGATTTATAAAACACCAATCCATATAAATATTAATTTTATTTTTTATTTAACTTTTAATCGCCATTTTTATTAAATGCATAATGAAAAGAATTAATATGACATAAGTGATTATTTATTGCTTAGTCCAAATTGTGTAAAGAAAAATCTCTCATCTATAAATGTATTTTTTATGAGCTTAGCGTGTCTTAGTTTATATTTTGTATCGTAATATTGGTGTAACTTATACTCACATAGTATTTTTTGATTCAATGAGCAAAGAATTCGTTAGCTAAGAAACTTTTAAATTAGATAACTTAGAAAAGTCTAAGAAATATACATGTATTTAAAAAATCCTATTTTTTTAATCGAGCGGGATCCCAATACACGTTTTCAAATCTATTTGTTTTTTTTTAATGAATCTACATTCGAATTTTTTTATATTTTCAGTCTTGAATAAAAAATAACGTAAGTTTTTTTTCCATTATTTAAATGCACCCTCGATAAAGAATGGTTTGCGAACTACAGTGTTTTTAAGAATAAGAAAAAATAAAACGAGATATTTAAAGTTTATATAAGAACATAACGATCAATTTCGAAATTATGATAGATAGTATAATATATTCCAATTATAATAATATATGCATATTTCATCATCATCATTATCAGGAGTGTGACAACCCGTTGTGGGTCCTGGCCTCCTCCAACAGCTCCCTCCACCTGTCCCTATCCAGTGTGGCCGCTTTCCAATTTGGTACCCCCAGAATATGGCAGTCACTGGCAGCTCCATCCAACCAGCGAATCTTTGGCCTCCCTCTTCTTCTACGTGCTATTGGATTGCTGGACATCACTGTCTTTGCCGGTCTATTGTCATTCATACGGTGCACATGACCTAGCCATCGCAGTCTCCCAATCTTAATTGATTGAACTGCGCTGCAATCTTCGTACAGCCCATAGAGCTCAGCATTATATCTTCTCCTCCAATTGGTGTCATCCCTGATCGGTCCATCTATACGGCGGAGAATTTTTCTTTCAAAGATGTTCAGGGCTCGTTCATTTCGCAGAGTTAATGTCCAGGTTTCCGATGCGTAGGTGAGTACTGGCTTTACAAGTGTCTTGTAAAGAGTGCTTTTAGTTCGGCGAGATAGTATGCGGGACTTAAAATGTCTTAACAGGCCAAAGTGGCAGTTATTCGCAGACATGATTCTCTTGTTGATTTCTTCTGTAATATGTATAATATATATGAAATATGCATATTTCATTTACTATAAATAATAAGTATACTAAACACACATTGCAATATTTCCCAGTTTTGTTTTATTGTCTTGCATACAAATTAAACCCGTTTTGTAGGTGTTTACCCCAACGCAGTATTTTGCAATGCTAATTCTAGAGTAGTGGCTGCCAGTCAAATGAGAGCTTGTAGAGTTGAGTACACATTTATGTGGCTGTCTAAACTGTAAAGGTTTCATATTTTTTAAGCAGTATAAAATACTACGTATTGTTTTAAAGATACAACTATGAATTAGTTTGTTGCGTCATTCAATTCTAAAGGTATCCTAAAAATTGCTCAATTATTTAAGAGGAGAGTAGGTGAAACGAAATTTCGCACTCGTCGCCAATCGGAGACCGACAGCCGAGGTGTGAGCACGTCAATTTGTTTGTAATGGCATCGGAGGAATATATTCTTAAATCCTGTAAATATGACTAAAAAACGTTACGCATGTACTTGAAAAAGAAAACATGTCAATGAATATACTATTATTATTACTAATATAACAATAAACATAACATTAAATGGACGCATGTTGACTTTTTATGACAAATGATGTTTTGTTCTGCACGCGTCGTTTGCACAATCCGCGCATCGCCTAGTCACGATCTTCTTAGACCATGCCTCAGCTGAAGTATAGCCTTAAGTAGACAGCACCTGTTAACTGTGCCACGTGATCGTGCTGGAGTTTGTTAGGATTATTTTAATTGAAAGCCTTCGTGACTTGTTTCTTTTTATTGTATGAACATGTAATATACACTAATTTAGGGGTGGGATGATTTAAATTAAAATATTTCCTTATTATATGCAGTAATAATGAAGTGCAGTACATTATTATACTACAAATGAAAATAGTGAACTCAATCAACAAAAACAAATACATTCACAAGTATTCTTTCATAGTACGTATTGAATATGTATTATATGTATAAATGAGCTGCTATAAACATATCACATTACCAATAGTGCTCCACATATGCAAAGGCAAGATAAACCGATACAACAAGCGTGATATAAATACCAATAAAATCCATAGAAAATAAGCAGTACTTTAGATTGGACCACTTCCTGCATACGGAAAGACATAAATAGTAAACGTCATATTAATTCTATCTTTTAATAACATTTATAATTATTTTCATTTTAAAGGGAGTATTTAAATTTTAACACACTAAGAGGTGACCATTTTTTTTATATTATGGATTGAATCGTATAAAGTAATAATAAAAAAGAGATATCGCAATACAAAAGAATATCATTATACTTGTCTTTGACTTGTATCTAAATACAAAATAATATTATATACATTGAATATAACTCGGACGACTGATTTTAAATTATATTATTTCTGAAAAGTTTTGATTTATTTTGGGTAATTATGCCGCAGAGGTAGCCATGAGCATTAATATTTTTCTTTACGAAAACAGTTTATTCCATCTAGACAATTATAATAAATACCTTTTTATGTCGGCGCATCGGATTTTCGATCCAAAAATCGTTAATTGAAAATTGAAAATTTTCATACATTTTGATACACCACTATCACAAACTAAGATTATATGAGGTAATATTAGGTTGGGGTAGGTTGGATTAGGTTAGGTTAGGTATGGTTTGGTCTAAAAAGAAAGTTGTAAAATCTCATGGCCACCTCTGCGGCACATTTACCTTATTTTGTTTTAGATTTTCAAAATACCTAGATTCCGCTAAAATAACAGTTGAAGACATCATAGGCAACGTTCCCTCTAATTTTTCTATTGTGTTGTGCGGATCATCAACGCATGTGAGCAATCGTGCCGTCACCCGGTGCGGTAAATTTACACCCCCACCCCCCATAAATACCCACATGTAATTTTTTATTATACATTATATTTTTAGTGTATTTATTAATTTCAGTGATTTTATATAATAATAAAACTAACAATGACAAAACTGAAATACAATCAAATTGATCTGGATCACTATGTGCAAATTTTAATAAGTCGGAAAATATTTGAATCGGACGGGACGGATATAGTGATCCCGCTCGACGTTAAATTGCACGTGCGTGCTCGCGTTAGTCGCACTTGTCCTCGCCTTCCGAGAAATGAGTCAAAGAATTGTGCATGTGATGGTTTCGTGCATTCGAGCAAAACTAAAATCTGACAAACGAAACTTTATTTTACAATATTTTTGTGTGAGGACTGTGCGGGGGATAAAAACATGTGTGCGGACACATTTTGGTAGGTGTGCGTTCGCCGCACATGCGCACACCTTACAGGGAACATTGATCATAGGCCGTACTAGCACATCTTTTAACGTTTATAATACGTTTATTTCGACGACAAAATGCACAAGATATTTCACAGAGTAATTGCACTGATACCGTTGATAACCAAAAAACTTTGAGAACCACTTTAACAAAGTGCGCCGCTTTGAAAGTTTCATTTAGTATTGCAAGAGTTCGAAATAGATATTTTCAATTTGAATTATGTTTCCATTTCAAATGCATATGAGAATTATACAAATTACTGTCGGTTTGCAATTACTTTAGTTACGATTAATGTCACCATCATGTTGGCAGTATAAGTATTTGAATATTAAATCATGTAATATTGTGTACATGTACACGACAAACTAATAACATTCCCTATACACTGAAAAATAATCGATTATACTTTATAGTAAGTAGATACATTATACTTGTCGACATAATACAATATTATATTAAGATATTTGTCTGTCATCCGATTCCTGTAACCCAGGTCTCAATTATAATATTATTTAACATACATAATTTTGAAAAACACTTTCTGAGAGAGTATATTATAACCAATAGATAAAATCTTTTTTTGAAAAAAGTAAGCCACCCCGACGGGGAATTGAACCCTGTATCTCCCGAGTTTACACCCCATCCGTCACATTTACCAATATGCTACGCAGTGACATACTAATTGCGATAAATTTCAACTATTGGTCATTTTTTTAATACCTACTCATCAGCGCTCTTCCAAATCAAGCTACTTTGGCAATCGATTTTTGTTTCTTAAATCAAAGTAGATACCTATTACTTCGATAACTAACGTGGATTTCTCCAATATTTTCAATATAATCGTCGGTTAGTAATCGAAGTAATAGGTATCTACTTTGATTTAAGAAACAAAAATCGATTGCCAAATTATCATGATTTGGAAGAGCGCTGATGAGTAGGTATTAAAAAATTGACCAATAGTTAAAATTTGTCGCAATTAGTATGTCACTGCGTAGCATATTGGTAAATGCGACGGATGGGGCGTAAACCCGGGAGATACAAGGTTCGATTCCCCGTCGGGGTGGCTTACTTTTTTCAAAAAAAGATTTAATCTATTGGTTATAATATACTCTTTCAGAAAATATTATTCAAAATTATGTATGTTCAATAATTAGAATGATACATTAATAAATCTTGTGAATTATTCGTTGAATAAAAGAAATAGTTAACTATAATATTAGGTATATATTAAATATAAATTTTCCAATTAAAATCAGTCAGTATCTATAATATATAATATGATTTCGTAATGTTATGAGATTACTCGATTATTAGTTTCCGTTAAAGACAAATCGCACCGAATTACCGTTATATTTATTATATTGCATTGATTGTACCCTTGTAGTTATTTTAAACGCATTAAACGCGCCTCCTCCATCATCACGAACAACTACTACCGTCTTTCATTTGCAATACCTATCCTCCGCGAAACCAGAATACCACAGATAATTGAAAGATAAATGTTCATATAAGAGGATTAAATATGAATAATAATGTAATATTGTATCAGTAACGTGACGTCTTACGTGGGCGAAGTAAATGCGAATACGACGCGACGCGGCGCGGCACGAAAATATCAAACAGTCAACGCCACCTATAGTTGCCTACATGCAGATAATACCCGGCGAGCGGTACGAAGCGGTGCGGGGCATGGTAACAATTTTATAATAAACACAGGAGGAAATTATTTACATACATCTAAATATTTCTAGTCGTTACCATGGTAATAAACAAATTGTATAAATGTTCGATGGTGACAGCTGGTGACTCAGCTACACGTAGGACAACGATGCCGCTTCGCATCGTTTTGGATCGTATCGCTTCAAACCGTATCGCGATCGCGTTCGCATCGACTTCGCCCACGTAAGACGCCCAGTAAGGAATGGATATTTTTTTTGAAACAACATTCTGTTTCCTATTTAAAAAATAATGTTCATAATATTTACACCGGAAGAAAATATATAACACTATCGTTGTTAGGTAAACTGTATTGTCGTTCTTTAGTAATTTTTCATCTGAAAAAGTCTCTTTGTTCAGTTCGTAATAATATATTTTTCTATGTGCAATTCAACTACGTAAATTCATTCCGCCATATTTCTGGTGCAATGTGATGAATTTTTATGCCATGTTTTGGCATTTCATTGTGATGTATAATGAGTTATCTAGTAACTATAAAATCCAAAAGAGAAAAGTAAATATTTTATGTTGTTAAATGCATCAACTAATTGAAATTTATCTTTCATCGTTAAAGTGTAAACGGAGGAGGGTTTAAGGCAGAGGGAGGGGCAAACTGCGGCCCGCCGAGTATTTTTTGCGGCCCGCCATTATTAATTGTACTTCTGATTACGAATAACTTTTTTATATATTTTTTAAAAATATTGACAATTGATTAAAATTTGAAGAATTTGTTTCGTAATTGTACTATCTGAGTACGTCTTCCTTGCGTCTCGTCTCACAATATGTAACCATTATTTTCTACGTTGAATATCGATTGGGAATGAATGGAAAGAAATTTCGGATTGTAATCTCGCTCTGAATGTAGATATTGTATGTAGATCAATATATATTGATAGTGTACCGACAGAGCTACAACTTGAGATTATTATTGATCTGCAGTGTGACACTGATTTAAGAGAATTGCATCGTTGTGAAGAAATCTCCAAATTTTACAATGCCCTTAATTCAGACAAATTTGACCAACTTAAAGATTATGCAAGAAAAATGTTCGTTATTTTTGGATAAACCTATATATGTGAACAAACATTTTCGATCATGAACCTCAATAAAAATTCTTTACGATCAAATATCTCCGATGCCCATTTAGACGCAGTTTTAAGAATATCAACTACAAAATTAACACCTGAATTTAAAAACATATTCAAAAACAGTTTAATTCTTCTCATTAATTTTTTTGTAATGTTTATTTTTCGTGATAATAAATAGTGTATATGTAAAAATGGTATTTTACTTGCGGCCCGCCGCTCATTTTGAATTCTTGAATTTGGCCCTCCATCCAAAAAGTTTGCCCCCCCTGGTTTAAGGTAACAATTCCCACTAGCATTAATCAAAATGCATCTGTATTTACTGCGAAATGTATCGCTTTGAATGATGCACTTCAAATAGCGCTCAAACACGTTAACAAAAATGTAATCATTTTCATTTCCAAATTTCCAAAATTTGGCGTAAAAACCAATTAAAATATATTTGAGATTAAAAAAAGTTTTAACAAATTTATACAAACAACTTCAAATAAAAGCACAATTACAATCTACCGGATTCCTTCACATATTGGAATTAGGGGGAATGGGGAAGTAGATAGATAGCCTAGCAAAAACAGTAACCCTCGAGAGGAGCATAGATAAACTCCCCATACTTTGTACAGACTATTTTTGAATTAGTTACGAAAACAGGTAAAATTAAAACAGATAATACGTTAAAAAATAAGAATTAAAAAAAGGTAGAATGTATTTTCAATAATTATACTACCGTTGTGAAACTAAACCATGGCAGGTACACTAATAAAATGCTTAATATGGAAACAATTGTTACAATATCAATCGCTACAGAGCAGATCATTATAGTCTTGCAGCATCCTTGGATTCCCTGGCTTGCTTTGGTTTAATAAATTACCCTAGGTATCAGTTCGGAGGCGATAATTCACGTTGTTTGGCAATGTCCTCTGTATGATGGCCAGGGACAGAGGCTTCTTGAAGACTTAAATAAACAAAAGTACCAATTACCACTGAATATTCCGATGTTTTTAACTCAGCCAAAATCAAGGCGTTTCTGTATATTCAAGTGTTTCTGAGAGAGTTTTACCTCCAAGTGTATTTTTTTATTTGTAAATTTAAATTGTACATAATATTTTCTATTTATCCATTGTAATTTTAATATGTATCAAAAAATGTAATAATAACAGTTTATAAAATGTAAAGGTAAATAAGTCTCAGCCGAGTCTTCGAAGCTCAATAAAAAAAATCGTGATTTTATATTATATTGTTATGGTAATTAAATGTTTGTTATATTAGAATAATAGAAAATATAGCTTTAACGTTAAATTATATTCATAATCCGTATACCAAATTACTATGTGGGATGTTATAATACTACTTAGTTTATTTAATACCAATATAGAAGGAGATAATAAAATATTATTGATCTCAGGAAATAGTTTCTATAGGTAATTGAAAGCTTCTAATCAAATATAAGCTTTCTTGAGTGAAACCGATGCAGCTTTCGTGTTTATGTACTTATGGCTCTCCCGCGCAAATATTCCTAAGTACTACCATGATATGAAATATTTTACCGCAGGTTCAGATGTTTCAAGAGCATTTCAAGCTTCTTATTAATATTCTAGAACAATTGTCGAATTTAATTACTCTGCTAGGGTATAAGTAATAAAATAAACATATTATTTAGTTATGATATAATATAAAGTTTATTTGCTAATCCATAATTCAGTATGTAGAGTAGCTGATAAGAATCATTTAATAAACAATTATCATTACAATAGTATTGAAAGATAATGAATTAATTCAAATAATTAATTATGGACAATTCTACTGTAGGAACTATAAAATAATAACTGAACATTTCAAATGGTCAATATATTCATATTATATTATAATTTTATTTATGGTTATTTAAGAAGTGCACACACGTCATGTAGGCCTTTATTGTAGGCATAGTATGTTAAGATGAACTATGGTAACAACCAAGGAACACAGAAATAATAAGAAGTGCGTTACCTTCTGGCTGTAGGTATAATTTTCAAGTAAGAAAAAATATGACACCTGTTCAAGAGTATATTGTTTTTTTAATAGATACGTCTGTATGAAATTGTACTATGTAACCGAATTCAATATTGGTAATATATATGTAGGTACACTTTTAATGTTTTGTATTTCACGCATTTTATGGTGTGACCGTTATTAAATCATAAACAAAATACGGCTTCAAAATCCTGGTGGCTGGTTTTGCAGTTATATCTTATCAATATATTCTGTGGCGATAACCATTAACTAGGTTCTACTTGTCGCTGGACTATTTTTATTCAGACGTATTAATTAGTTGGTTAAATGCAAAAGGGCTCTTCTCTATTTTTTTAAATGCACAACAGTCACTATTTGAAATATTCAAATTAGCCTAACTTTATTAAAATAATATGTATAACATAATTTATAATGTATCTATAACCTCTTCAAAATGTTGCCATTGTTTTTATGCGCGTATCTCAATGTGTAAGTGATGGAAAGAAGCTTTTTTTGCTTTTAACTTAATTAAATATTTAAAAGCTAGAAAAATCTTGCATCAGATAGAGAAGAAAACATACATGGACGCAGCAAAAATTATATTGGAGTGTGGTGGCAATGATTTTAATGAAAGTAAAATGTTGAAACTCTATCTTAATGAAATAATTTTCTAAGTATGGTCTTGACTAAATAGAAAACTTTTAATAAAAGTCGCAATGCTTTGCACTTTTTTTAAATTTGTAAGTCTAACGTCGATATAAGATAGTTATTATAATAGACAATGAACAAAACAATGATATCCTAACAATAATGATTATAAATGATTTTGATTATAAATAACGTTAACATATTTTTAAATTAATGTTTATAACCATTATCATGATATAGCGTAATAAGTGTAACCTTGATATAAGATAGTTATTATAATAGATAATAAAAAATGAATAACAAATGGAGTGATATGCTAACAATAACTATTATAAATCTTATGGTTAGTTAGACTGGTCCTTCCCCATTCGATTGAGAACTTCAACATTTGTCACCCGGTCAGTCCAAGGAATTTTAAGAATGCGCCTATACAGCCACATCTCGAAAGCTTCAAGCTCCGTGACATCTCTTGGTTAAGCGTTTCTAAACTATTCTAAGAGACGTTTATTAGTTTGGTTTGACGAGCACTAAAATTGCTTCATTTTGATTATATAACATTAACTTATATTAAAATAATGTTTTTAACCATTATTATGAAACGACGTAATTTTGTAAATGTAACTTTCAAAATATTGAAATGGTAAGTAAAGGTTGAGGCACACTGCTCGATTTCAATTTCACCTGCATCTCGCAAAATAGTTCAGTTGGATGTATTAATAACGGGAGCTCCAACGCAATATCCTTAACGGCTCTCTAAGTGTTTCGTTTGATTAAAGAGGCAATATCTCTATGAGTCTACACAAATACACATTTTGGTTTGGAAAACATGCGGCTGACAAGTTGCCACTGGATTCGTTGATCATAAACAAAAGTGCATTCATACCCAGTGCACAATAAATAAAAATGTTAATATCACCGATAAACTTTATCTTGTAATCGGTTGACGATAAGAAAATACACACATATAAAGAGTTTAACCAGTGCAAATTGCCAGTGCACAAGTTTGCATGAAATATTTGATTAAAATTAATTAAAATTAGAAATAGCAAATCACATGGCATGGAATGATATATTGAATTATACCGTAGTATATATTGACAGTCAATGGTATCTATGAGACACCGAATGTTCACAGAGCTATCTTAAAATATGCTGAATTAAACATATAAATTTTTTAAGTTACAGCAAAAACCTATGGGTTGAAGCATATGCGAGGCGTTACGAGAGATCATTATTCGGTAGTGAATAATGACGATGAACGTGTGTAGCCTAAGGCCCGTTTCAGACGGGACACCGGTGTCGCGCTCGATATATCGATATAACACAAAACTGGCTGTGGTAATAAAAATAAGTGTGTCGGCGGCTTGAGAATGTAGCGGCTGACGGAAAAGTGTACCGGGCACGCGTTGACTCATTAGTTCTGGGGCGTTCATAAACATAATACAAATGCCCTTTTATTCGAATACAAAGGCCGCCTATATTATATCGAGCGCGACACCGGCGTCCAGTCTGAAACGGGCCATAGAAGCCAATTTAGTTGCATTTAGAAAATTTTCAGCATCAACGTGAAGATCTCTTCCCTTAGATTATACGTCAATATTATTTATTAGCTTTTTTCTGTATTTTATTACATATTTAATTTTTGTGTTTTCACCGTGGTCGTCTCACCTATGGGCATACTTAATTAAAAGTTTTTAACACTCAGTTATAGCACACTGAAATATGTAGTGACCTCTGTCTTGGGTAACTTCTCCTGCAACATTCCAAGTTACAAAAAATACGGATTTATATCAAAATATAGGATCCCATTATACGCCCGATTAATGCCGGGTGTGATGCTGGGCTGCCGTAGTTTCGTGGGACCATTAACATTAGTTATGCCAATCGGATATTGGTATAGTCCTATAGTCTAACTACGCCAGAATGAGTGTAAGTGGACGTTATTTTATAAATTCTTAAAATATGGTCTACATAGCTCATTTGGCGTACTTTCATATACCTACTTTCTAATTTTTATATTTACCTTTTATACTCTTTTATACTGCTACTATATTCTTTCTCCCGCTCTCCTATTACATGTTGTGAACGTCTTGAATTTTTTTGAATTTTGAATTTGATTGAATTCTATGATGGCAGGTGATGTATTTTATGGATCGTGCTTGTAGCTTGTAGTGAATAAAATATCTAGTCCATGGACCTAATCTAATCCCTAAAGCCATGGACCATAAGTTCGAATTACATTACTGGATAAAATGTAAGTAAATATTATATTTCATTTTATTTTGCTATGAAATAATTTTTTGCTTTGTTAAGTTGATTTACATACCTGTACTTTTTATTCTAAATGCCATGTTGTGAAAGTCTTGAATTGATAATTTATTATATTATTTAAAATAAAAAATATGTGTTTGGATACATGATAATAATGACGACTATAAGTTGATCGAAATCTCTGTTAATCTAATATAATTAACATCCCCTATATAAAGGTTGAAAGTTCATATAATATAGTCAATATAGCGACAATTTAATAATTTACCTATGTGCCTTCCTGGTGACGATTTGTTATTATATTTTGACGAAACTTTGGCACACCACGCATCCAAAACGCGAGCGGTCCGTGGCTTGTAATCAATTCATAACACCAAGATATGCGAGCGCATAATGCAGCAAGGTGCGGTGCACGGTTTAATGAAATTCTGCACAACGTTTATCTTTCCATAGTGAACCGAGTGCACGCGATACAGGGAGAGAAATTCACTGCGGTCCTGTATACAGATATTGTGGGTGTTTGAATATTTCTCTATGATCTGCGATGATCATTTTGTGTATATACACGCTTAGGATAAATAATTTACTCAAGTTGTATACTTATACATACAGTTAATTGTTTAATTTTAAATATAATAATATGTACTATCGTCTATCACTTTATGGAAACTGACTGCTATTATATTAAAAACAAACTAACTAAGAAGTTAGAATAGTTAACCTATCACACATGTCCAACTTCGAGTAGGCTTTGATCTATTATCTTAGTGTCAAAACTGGCAACAATCTACGATACTCTCCTATTGTCATTCTTTAACTTGAGCAAACGTTTTTTTATTTGAACATACATAATTTGAAAATATCTAATCTATATAAACTACCCACTAGAAAAAATATTTTATAGAAAAAAATACGACTCCGGAAGCTCCTAGTCTCAAATTCCCCTAAAACAGTTTTTGAACAATTTGAGCTAGATATGTATTTAGATAGATATTTTTGTAACCTATATGATGGCTAAAGATTGAGCTTCAAAAATACCAAAAACCGTCAATATATAATATGATCAAAAATTAGAGTGAATTTCAAAACCCACTAAAATGGTCGGGTGTGCTTTTCAAATACCCCTGAAATGAATAAATAAGCCAAATTGCGCTTGCGCGAATCCAGTGGTTACAGGTTCGAGTTCCGTCGGACGTATTTTTTTTCAAAATAAGGTCTTCTCTGGTAGGTATATTCCATGGTGTTTTTTTATTGATAATTTTAGTTACTTTGACCATTTTTTTTAGTAAATATATTTTTAACTTTTACCAACCACATTTATTTTTTCTCCAATAAAAATAACCGCGAGACGCCTTTGGCGATTTCTTCATGCATTGCTATATGTGAGTTTCAGAACCCCCTAAAATGATGGGTAAGTTTCAAAGTCCCCTAAAATGAAAATCATTTGATTTTTAATTTATTCTCTTAGAGAAATATGCTAAACGTGAGTAAAAGATATTAAACAAAATACTCTTAAGAATGTATTAATCAAATAAAAATACATAAAGTTTACAGATTTAAAAGATACGAATTTTTCTCAGTTTTCTCAAAACTACGTAAAATTGTTTTAGAGGGTTTTGCAACTAGGTACTTCCGTGACGGGACTTGAGCCTATAACTCTTAGATTTGCGCCAGTTTGTTACTTAATTACGATGATTTCAACTAGTTTTTAACTAATTTTACCAAATATCTACAAGCTATCGGTTATGCTATATTAAATCAAGCTAGCTATCAATTAAATTCCTTAATTACTAACCAACATCACGAATCACTCAATTATTTAGTTTTTAAGTTTAGTTTAATTTTAGTCTAAACGTATTTAAACTTGCTAATAATTTAATAAACTATTTATTTTATTCCACGAATAATATTTTCAAATTATGTATGTTCAATATATTTTAGAATTTTACATTCTTAAATCTTGTGAATTAATCGTTGCATAAAAGGAATAGTTTATTAAATATAATGGCTGACAATACTGAGGCATTATAAATTAAACAACACGTATTATTCATTTGCAAAAAGATATTCTTAATTAATTTCTCATTCGTCGTAAAAAATATGTTTTGGTTTTCTTTTCATTACACTCATCGTCAAAATATTCTCCTATTGTACAAAGAGTCTATTGCGCGATAGTCAAGGAAAACTAAGCCTCAGTTTAAAGCGCGATGATTCATATCTTCTCTTTCTATTACTCTTGCCACAGGGCATGAGTGATACAATACGAATTACATGATACGATAAAGTCACAATCAGTGTGTTCCTCATAGTTAATTTAAAAAGAACTTTTACATAAGCTAGAAGGTAATAAAAATTAGAATAGCTAATTTCATTTCATAATGTTGAGTATGCTTTCACCGTTACGCAAGTCATTTTTTAAGAATGGAAAGGACACAAAACTTCAGTAGAGAGGACTCTTATTTAGGGTCTAGGACGATTTGGCACCGGACAACTGGACGCCACGGAATTCGAAAATAAATAGACGTTAGGTACTTATAGGTACTTTAAAAAAAAATATTCAATATTATTATTTATACTTCAATGATTATATTATGATTTAATAGTTGGTAAGAATGTAAATATGCAGACGTAAACAATGATTTAATCGTGCATATTATGTTTAAGTTCCAACGAAAAAAGAGTTTTTTATTTAATATAAAGCCTTAGGCATGGTAATTCTTCGCGATAAGGAATACATAATGTTAAGAGTAAAATGAATTCAAACTACTAAGTAGTAGATAGAAACTGATTACAATACCTCGTTTACACGTGTCTTCTACAGTGCGGCGTCCAATTGTCCGGAGGCCAGTCGTCCCATTCCCCTTATTTAATATACGGGAAAGTAAATACGAGTCGAGATACCTAGACTGATGTGATTGTATTAATAATTTAATTTATTAAGACGCAAATTTTTATAGTACATACTTATTTATTCATACTTATTCCACCTTTATTAATTATATCTGGACCGGTTCAGAGGGATATTTTTAATGCTAACACCGCGACTGGCGCGTTTGGAATACTTGGCCATTAGATATAATTAACGTGTTATTTAAATGTGATAATTAAAAGGTCAGCGGTGATTGTGGTGACAGCAGTGATGAAACCGGTCCAGATATAATTAATAAAAGTGAAATTATCGGAGAGATGAACGTATGTATTGTTCTTACCACCCGATGTTATGTTTAATCATCGAAGGTTGCTTGAAAGTGAGTGATATGGTGCGATAGGGCAGTGATGAATAATACACGGAGTTGGTAGTTTCTTGGTTTTATATTGTAGTAATAAATTTAGGATAAAGACGGCACAAAGTAATGACTGTCACATCGATTTTAGTTTGATTTGAAAGGTTTAATTTGGAATTTTGATATATTGCGGGACACAGACAGCCGCGCGTGCCGACTACATTGTAGGAAGGCCGGAAGACAACTGTTTAGATTTCCGTTTTTCGTTATTGTCTATGGTTTATCAACGACCATAGTGAATATAGTTAACACAATAAAAGAAAAAAAATGTGATTGTACTGAAAAGAAGGCAGTCGATAAATGTAGATAATTGATAAGGTTATTATAATCGGATGAAATTTGTTACGATCCTTATTGAGTTATGTGGTTTAAATGCAATATCTGTTATTTTAATATATTTTTTATATTGTGTTAATTATTGGAATACACTTTCATTCATGCATGTTACGGCATAGTATTTCGTGTCCACACATTTTGTAAATAATCTATTATAAAGATGTTCGCGTAGTCTCGCGGGGCAAAAATGTATGACCCCAAATTAAAACCAGTTTGATTGATGATGTTCGCCCACCGCCCTCAGTTAAATGGCGCTGTCATGGATTTTATGACACTAAATATGTTTCCCGAAATGAAGACAGTATCTCATCGCGAAATTTTATTTTCCGGCATGGCGACAGAAACAAACATTTCAAATTTAATAACACTGAGTGTTTTTAAGTATGTCAAATTAAACTGAAATTATTACGTTGGTACCTAATCAAATAATTAAAGTGAATTACTCATTTTATTTGTGGTGCGCTTGAAAAATAGCGTTAATTATTTATATGTAAGTACTCTTTTTCTTTGTAAATATATTAACTTATTCGGTAGGTAGTAAAATAGTAGTCTAAATAACCGTGTCTGTTATAATAGGTAAATCATTCTACAGTGGAACCATAGGTGATTCGTAAGTATATTGGAACTGTTTGATGCAATCCCTGTTTCAATGCTAGCAAACAATACCACCACAATAATTGCAAAACGCTTTTACTGTACACATGATGCCACTGTATACTGATTTACCTTTACGCAGCACAGCGGAGCACGCACATACAAAAACATACCCTCTGATAGATCAGTCGCATTGAACTGCATAGTAATAACGATGGCGCGATCGGGCCCGCGTAGTAGCTCTGTCATGCGACTGTCACTCTGGATGAAACTCAAGTAAAATACACCGGCTTTATTGAAATAGATAGCTTCGAATCTATACTGGTATTTAAACCAACGCGTTCATTAGCTATGCATATTGATTATGGTATCAATATGCATAGCTAATGAACGCGAATATATTGTAATGCTTATGATATTATTATTAGCCAAATAGGACAAGAATAAATTTTGTATCATTACCTAAATTTATTTAACCAGAAATGGTTGTAACCTAATATTACGCTGATAACTATCATACTCTTATTAGTTTTTTCCAAGATTTAATAAGCCTTCATTGGAATTTAGATCGCCCCAGAGAATGTAGTCATTAGAATTAATTCATATTAATTATAATATAAGGATCGATAGATTACATGATGAAAGTGCTCACCTGGACCGTGAAAGATGTGAGGTCGAATCCCAGTTGGATCATGATTTTTTTCTAGTTATTTGACGTCGCTCGAGCGGCTTACGCGTCCCAGGTTCCAGAGTATGGAAAATACACATATTGTTTTTCAATTTGTACTTGGGGTCAGAGTTGAGGAAGTGGCTTACATTCATTTCTCGTAGAAACAAAAATCTGTTAATACAAACCTTCATTCTGTAGAGACCCAGAATATCTTAATAGGATAGATGCGATAGGGCATGGTCAAAAAAAAAGAATATTCATGTGGGTTTTTTGAGGTTTTTAATTTGTACGTGTGTATTTTCAAGAATAAATGTATTATTTTTTATTATATCGCTGCCTCAGTACCTACAAGAGTACACTATTTGACAGAATATCAGTTTTGACTTATGAATTACAAAATACATAATATGTGTCGCTGAGTTTCAAAACCCGCTATAACACTTTTTCATTATGTTGAGAAAATCAATAAAAACTTTTTGAACTAAAAAGGTTTTTGAGTGTATCAGTAGTGTTATAGAAGGATTTGATAGACCCATTGATTTTGTTTCATAAATGACAGTTAATCGTAGCGGATTTTGAAAGAGGCGATAAAATTTTCATGCAGAGATTTTAATAACGAATTCAACGATATATAATATGTCTTAATTATTTCAAAAAAGTGTTATAGCGGGTTTGGAAACTCAGCGACACATATATAGAACCAGTTGAAGTTTCTGGGCAAGGCTGTACTATTTTTGTAGAAATTTATTTTATCATAACATTTCAGATAAATTTGTATGACATTAACATGAATATCAAAGGAGTATAATTGTTTTAGTGAAATACTACACTTTATTACATAAATTGATTCAATTTAAATATGGGAGGGATTTTATGGTGGTTTTTTATAACATTATATAAAATGTTTATTTTTTAGGATATTTACATAATAATAATACATACATACTTCATAAAACTATCTAATTACTCTCTTATTGGTATTCAAAAACATTGACAGCCATTTTCTCCCAACAGGCTTTTTTTCAAATAATGTACCCTTGTACTTAGGGATTGCAATACCGAATGAATATATCAATACAGGTATTTTGGTATTTCTTATTGAATACCGGTAGTCGTCAAAACATTATAATATATAAAAAAGAAGTACCTATCGATAAATATAACTATTAAAATCTATTTGAAACACTATTTTAAGGCATCCTAAAGTACATACCTACATATATTATTTTGTCCTTTATAAATATGTATTGATCGTAATATTTTAGAACTAATAATTTTTACAAATAGGTGCTCTAAGCCCGGGTACAGAAAAATCTCAGTAAAATTCAACCTTAAGTTTGTTGGATGTACATACTACCAACGTTAGATCAATAGTAAGTTCGCAAACGTAAACACGCGCGTTAACATAATCTTACTCCCTACTTCTACTTCATTTATCGTTTGTCAATTAATGGCTACGGTCGTATATTATAGCATAGCCACTGGGAAATGCCAATAGAAATGGCGTATTTCAAAAAAATACTACCTTATTCTTAGGTCAATATATAAGTATTATAAAGCAAACATTATTCGTAGAATGTTTATTACATTTGAATGGTCAAAGACATAGCTTATAATCAGTATCTTTAAAAGTATCTTTAAATGTATAAATCTTACCCATTTTTTGAATAATAAAATGCACAATTCTTGTCAAATTTGGGATCACAGAGATTATCAATATTTTTTTTTATTGTAAATATTTCACTATAATAATGTCGACATAAATTTTACTAATGGTTTTATAAATGCTTTTAAAAATTATTAAATATAAAAAATCTTAACACCACTTCACATGGACGTACTGAAATATGACTATATTCTAAAACATAAGAGCGAGATGTTTAAAAGAATACTATTTTATGTATGAAAAATACTTTATGCAGTCATCAATAATTGTTTAAAATAAATATAAAAGATAATAAGGCTTCAAAATTATGTAAATAGATCTACAATGTTTAAGGAATGTTCAGGATCATGCTTTGAAAATAGCATAAAAGCTCCATTTTGACGTACGCTGAGCATGTCCCCCCTTAAGGTATCGATAAATAATTGAATATCGGTTTTGAAATATCGGTATTGCAATCCCTACTTGTACTGAGGTAGCGATATGCATAATATCATGTGTACCAACCACTATAATGTGGTCAATTAATTAGTGTTAAGTAACAGCGAAAATTTCCAATTCCGTATTCCCATTTCAGGAAACTAAATATCATGTTACCCTATTCCGTTTATAAACTCCTAACATTTTAGTGTTAAATACGTTAATCTGAATGTATTGTATTGAACAGGTATGGCGATTCCTTTAGGAATACGCTTAATGGATTTTTATGGTTAACGTGAAACACTTTCGTTGTGCCTCCCTCGACTGAAAGTTTTAGCGGTAAAACAGAGTCTCTGAAATATTTAGAAAGTATTATTTATTTTATGGAAATATACACCTATGTTATATTATAATAATGTAAGGCGGTATGTACTTCACGAATGTGTTAATACTTAACTACATTTTATAAGTAAAAACTTTTACGCATAGTATTTATTTGTTTATGTTAGTTGTATTGGTTTATATTAGAACATCTTGATAAACGTTTATATCTTATATACATATATAATATTATACTATAGGACTCAGTAGCCAAGGGTAGAGGTAGGCTTTTAAGATCCGCCATAAATAGTGCAGATTAAACTTTGTTAGTCATATGTAAGTATTTGTTTTTATTTAACTAAGACTACAATTTATTGATGGTGATGGTTAGTTTTTAAAAATCAATTAAACCTTGCCTAAGCCAAGCCATAATAATTTTCAATCATACTTATTTGTTTTCGTTGTATTAAGGCTGTACCTCAGTTGAGGCACGGTCTAAAAAGATCGTGGCTAGGCGATGCGCGGATTGCGGGTCGCGGGTGCAAATGACGCATGCCAAACGAAAACGAAACGTTCTGTTTATTGTTCTATTAGTAACAATAATAATATATTCATTGACATGTTTTCGTTTTAAAGTAAATGGGTAACGTTTTTAGTCATCTTGACACGATTTAAGAATTAATACGTCCGTTGTCATCACGAAACAAAATGACGTGTTTCCAGCTCGACGTTCTCTCTCAGAATGCGAGCGAGTCCAAAATTTCGTCGCGCCTATAGTTGAAAATTATTTGCCGTTTCACTGATGTATCACCTTAAGAATACATATAACACATATTGTTGGTTCATTTTTTTAAATTCAATAAACACTGCCTAACCAAAGAGATAAATAATATTATTAATAGATGAGTGTTTTTTGACTAGTATTTATTATGGCTTGGTTTTCGCATGGCTTAATTGAAATTTAAAAAAACTAACCAACGCCATCTGTAAATTGTAGTCTTATTTAATGTAAACAAAAACGCTATAGCAAGCTGACAGAGCTTGGAGGCAAAACCACCGTGTCCGGTTAAGAACTGAGAAGTCCAATGGTCTGGAGTCAATCTGGTTATCTGTATGCGCCACTTTATATTAGGAATAGCCTACTCTACCCTTAGCCACTAAATGACATAATATCTTGCAATAACATATATTTTACATATATAGTATTTGTATTATTGAATATTGACGGTTAATATAATTATATCATAAACGGGTACATACATAATTGATATATATATATATATTATACCATGAAAACACACAAATTATATTTTTAGTTATATGAATCAACAGGGTTTAAAATACAATGCAAGTATGTAAAAAACCGTAAATAGGAATGTGTGAGAAACATAGCCTGAACATCAACTGGTAGCCAAGTGGTGGACAATGTCCAACAGTTAGACCTACAGGTCATTGGATCTTGTTAAGTTCTACGCAGGACCGAGAAGAATTAAACTGGCTTAGAGAGATTTTGATCAAGTAGTCAATTCCTTGGACCAGGTGATTATGATAATACATAATAATATATTATACTCAATAATGTATACATTAGGTGCTAAATGTTTGGTATAAGGGGGTGGCGAATCCAATCATTAATAACTCGTACTAGTAAGGGTTGAGGTCCGAATGATCTCATTTGCTATATTTAGCGCGCGGCGTTACCTTTGCTATTTTAGGAATATGGGACCAGTTCAAATATTTATTACACATAATATGATAGTTAATTTTGGATATTTATAATACTTTTCAAATACAAGGTAATGATATTATGTGTCTGGATGGCACCCAACTCCTTGTTATAATAGTGTCAGCAACTAATAAATTTAGTGAATGTACCTACAGCCAGTGACGTCCCTAGACAAAGTGCCGCCCTTGGACAGCGCCAAAATGCCGCCACATTTTTTTATACAATATTTTTCATCATCCGCGAACGTGTCGTGTCTGGTTACCAAAGACGTCGAAGGGCAACGGAAGTAAACTAGACATCGCGAACCCGACAAAAAAAATACAGTCCTGTTAAACCTTCTATGTTAATTAATATATTTTGTTTCCTACCAGTGAGCTGAATTTTCAATGGAAAGATATTTTCGTTATTACTAAGTTTAATTAGGTAGCTATTTCTATATACCAAATGATTATCATCGATTTGCCGCCCTTCGAGTAACTGCCGCCTCCAAGCGACACTCAATCTGCCTACTCCCACGGGACGTCACTGCCTACAGCATACTATATTCTGGGCAGTGTTGACCTGTATGTGCCTGATAGCTTTCTTAGAAAATAAATAGAGAGCATCAGTTGTTTATTCTCCCAAGGTTCAGAACCAACCTGCCACTGGTAATGCCAATTGGGGGGGCGATAACTATGTTCAAGCGAATTGCTTCGGATGTTGATGTATTCCACTTGCGTGAGGGTGAATTTAGGTGGATGCCATTTTATAAATTCTTAAAATAGGGTCTCCTTACCAAACTCGGTGTACTTTTTTGAAATTCTATTGATATATAATTGCATTTTCACCGCTTTTGTGTGTTTATATCATGTTCTCTTTTTATATTTTCATTTTTATCGTTTTGATTACTTTTCTTATTTATAATAATGTTTAAGGGGGGACATGCTCAGCGTAGGTCAAAATGGAGCTTTTATTGCATTTTCAAAGCATGATCCTGTCCATTCCGTAAACGTTGTAGATAATCTATTTATATAATTTTGAAGCCTTATTATCCTTTATATTTATTTTAAACATTTGATGACTGCATAAAGTATTTTTATTACATAAAATAGTATTCTTTTAAACCTCTCGGAAAAATAGTAATATTTCAGTACATGCATGTGCAGCGGTGCTAATTTTTTTTACATTTGTTAATTTCGGTCCACCCTTATGTTAAAAAAAGAAATTGAAATTGAATTATAATAGCATACAAAAAGAATAGAGATAGTAAATAATCACGGTTTATAATGTACATGAAAATGTCCAAGATTGTCGCAATAGTTGACTAACTAGCGTATTCTGCATTTCACACTATGGTATTATGAATTATCTGACACTCATGTGCATATGAAGTTTTAGTGAGGTTGTCGCTTTATGATAAATTCGGTATCATTCGCTCAATACTACAGCATTACCAGCTTTAATGGTGCAGGATTCTCATATATATATATATACTATATAGTTCAATCATGTATATAACACTTCGTTTCATCTTACGAAACTAACGAATGAGCGGAATTAATTTACAAGATTTTATAGGCAATATAGAATAATGTGAATATTGGTACCAGGAGAGTAATAAATCAGTGAAAATATCGTATATTTAGAAAATTAGATAACTTATGTGAGAATTAAACAAATTAATAATACATAATATTAAGTGCTAAGTATATAATAATAAATATATAAAGCTGTAGAAGAACCCAAAATAAAAAGTGTTAAGTGTTTTTTCAAACCATAATTTAATTTGACGGCGTATCTATAGTAATGGTAATCACTGTGATAGAGCATACGCAGTCATTATAAATGAACGTAGTTAGCAGATAAACTGCTCCCTATTAATTTAGCTTTCCGAATATAGGTGAAAAGTGTGCCCAATTTAGTACCTATCTACAGTGAAAGTTTAAAATTATATTCATTTTCTTCAGATGAAAGTTTTAAGAGCTTAAAAGTTCAAATCGAGCTTTTGAGTGTTGTCTTGAGAGATAAAAGGAATGAGATATTTGGATGAGATATTTATTAATTAGTAACAACATGAATTTTTTTCAAGTTTAAGTATTTTTTGTATATTCATTGCCATGTTTTGCATTTTAAATTATTAATAATCTTGTTGATTATTTTGGTGTAATTTGTGAACAGCAGTGATGTGCAAAGGTCAGATATTTTAATTATTTAGAACTACCGAGCCAGGACTTTTTACGAGAGTGGGTTTATTTAAAAAAATATTTTGTTTAATCGGTATATTCAAGAAGTGTAGAATTATACTCCACTGGTTATTAAGACTTTAAAATAGTATCAAGATTATCTAGTTTTGATTTTATTATTTACTTCAAATTAAAAATACATTAATTTATTTGTCGACATCTGTATTTTTGCAACCGTTTTAAATCATTAAATGCGGATATCTAGAATTAACTTTCCTTCGACATTCACTGGTCTTGCTGTGGACCCTTCATAATTATGTATATAACCGAGTAAACCCATTTTTTTTGAGAAAAGGTTAAAATAAACCAAGAAAGTAGGAATATAATATTGAATTTAAGATGAAAAATATAGCATTCATTTTAAATAATACTTATTTGGTACTACGCGTTCAATATAAACGTATGTATCATTGAACATACATAACTTATATGGAATGTTACATTCTCAAAATCTTGTGAATTATTCATTTGAATATAAGAAATAGTTTATTGTATGCATCATTGTTTACTTAACGTTTTTGGCGTTAAAAACCATTTTTTAACGGCGCCGCCGCCCAGAAAAATTATGTATCTGACCTAAGCTTATAACGAAACTATAGAGATTTTTTTTGAATTTAAATCAAATATTTTTGCAGCCGTGAATATAATTTTTGTATTTTACAAAATATAGTTTGAAAATAGAACACGTTGGAACTTAATTATGTCTTAACTAAAATAATAAATACGACATTGAACATATACACATTGCATTACTAACTGTTTTTTTTTTCTTTATTTGGAAGCAATTGAGCTCTTCTCTGAATGGAAGGCTATTCTGCTTTACAATGGTTTACAAAAGTATACATACATTTTTTTTTTAACGACAGGCATAAATAGTTACATTATTAATGATACAGAATTACATTTTTGTTACACTATACATTAGACATTTACGTTACATTTTTGGAGAAATTCATGTACAATTTTCATAACTGAAATATTTGGTTTTGCCAGGAACGAATTAATCGTAAAAGGAGGGTATAACCTGCATTTCCCCAACTTATTCAATAACACTTCTCTCTCCTGGCCATAGGCATCACATTGCCAGACAATGTGGTTAAGATCTTGAATGGGATGTCCACACTGACACTGAGGGCTATCTACCACTTTAATTTTGTACAATGATTCGTTGAGACTGTGATGCCCTGTCCTGCTTCTAGCTATTGTCACTATTACATCTCGCTTTATTTAACAATGTTTACTAAACCAAGTTTTAGGAGATCTACTATAAAAGTTTTGATAGTAGTGTGTTCCCTTTTCTTTCCCAAGATTTTCTAAATATTTACCGTTATGTTCGCTCATTGTTTGTTTAAACTGGGCTTTAAAATCTGTGTATGGAATTCTTATATTTTCTGATGGGTATTTTACAGATTTTTTTGCCAATTGATCAGCAATTTCATTGCCATTAATTCCTTTATGTGCTGGAATCCAGTATATCTGTATATTTGTACCGTGTTCGTTACTATTGCTAAATTTGGAAATGTTGGTTCTAATATTAAGAATGTAGTCATTAGTTTTGATGCTGAAATTTGGATTTTCGAGCGAGTGAATCAGACTTAAGGAGTCAGTGAAAATGTTGATATTTTTATTTTTGTAATTAAGTGCAATTTTAGTGGCTTCGCATAAGGCTAAGCACTCTGCTGTATAGATGGAAGTGAATCTGTGGATACTTTTGGCAACCGACGTGTTGGATTGGGGGAAGAACACTGATACACCTACTGAAGGTGAATCGGGAATTTTGCTTCCATCCGTAAAAATTTGGACTACATTTTGATTGCTAAATTTGGACTTGAATAATAAGTCGGGAGAGTCTGAGTGCGATAGCTCCATTCCTATTATTATTATTATTATTTTTACTAACTGTTATTTTAATATTTAGTCAAATCAGTAAAATTAAAAATAATAAATAACGAAAGGATGCGCCTTATATTTATTATTTACCCACATCCTTCTAAACGTCGTCTTACTGTAACTGAAACTTTAAATGCCAGCAGGTCCCTCCAGCGCTCACTTTAAGAAACCATGATCCTATTCAAATCAATATTTTTTAATCCTCAGTTATGCTATTCTTCACTATACTAATACTCAAAAGATATTACTAAATGACAGGTCTTTTATCCAATCTTCCGAATAATAGCTATATTATTCATTAATACCGTGCATAGATCATCCTGGCAATAATAAATCTGAGCTTTGCCAATTCATTCACAGAAATTCATGACTAATAGAGCAGATTATTCCTCCTTTATCGTAAATTGATTACTCGGCTTTGGAAATGGATGATTTGCTGGGCTACTTTCTGATTCTACCGATAACAACGTGCAATTGATTATTGTTGTGTTTCTGTAGAAAAAGAAATTGTTCTAAATGATTGATTTATTTACCAATATAGCACATTGTTATGTGTTTAGAAAACACCTGTGACAAATACAAAATCACTAGAAACAAAGTTTTGAAAAAAAATACGACACCCAGCCGGTTCGAACACGCGCTCCTTGGGGTTCACGCCTATGTTCTCTGATCACTAAGCTATGTATGTCTGATCTAATTGTGGCGAAATTAAATTAATTTCTTCGCACATTTTCATTTTTTGATAGAATCTGATAAAATGTGTTGAGATCTATTTTTTATTATTTTAAAACAATTATTTTTCAATCAAGAGTCATCCCAAAAAATATTTACATGCCAAAATTCTATTACACAGTCATATTTTAAAATAAAACAAGCTTAAGTACCCTATTTTGTTCCAAAATTCACTACATACAGACGTAACTACGTTTGAAGCATAACTTAAAAAAAACTCAGTTTTTGAATCGGTTTTATAATATCGTAGTAGATTTTTGGGTTTCCACCGTGTGTCTTTCCTTCTTCACTCAACGTTTTGGGCTTGTTGCAGAGGCAATTTTTAAGATATATCATCTCCAGAAACCCGAAACGTCGAGTAAAGAAGAAAGGACACAGGGTGGAAACCCAAAAACTACGCTAAAAAACAACCGTGAAAGCCTAAAACGGTTTTATAATAATATGACATCTAAAATAATTTTAATTGCTATTTTTTTTCGTAACACGTGAGTCTCTACATTTTATTTAAAATCTTCAAACATGATAGTATTGTATAGTATATTGTATAGTGTAGACCAGGGGCGGGCAAACTTTTTGGATGGAGGGCCAAATTCAAGAATTCAAAATGAGCGGCGGGCCGCAAGTAAAATACCATTTTTAGATATTATACACTATTTATTATCACGAAAAATAAGCATTACAAAAAAAATAATGAGAATAATGAAAGTGTTGTACATTTTTTCAAATTCAGGTGCTAATTTTGTGGTTGATATTTTCAAAACTGCTTGTAAATGGGCATCGGAGATATTTGATCGTAAAGAATTTTTATTGAGGTTCATGATCGAAAATGTTTGTTCACATATATAGGTTGATCCAAAAACAACGAACATTTTTCTTGCATGATCTTTAAGTTGTTCGAATTTGTCTGAATTAAGGGCATTGTAAAATTTGAATATATCTTCACGACGATGCAATTCTCTTAAATCAGTGTCACACTGCAGACCAATAATCTCAAGTTGTAGCTCTGTCAGTACACTATCAATATCTATTGAAAATGGATCGCGTACTGTTGCTAAACTTGTCTCAATTTTTCGGAAGTCACCAAATCTTTGTAAAAAATCGTCATTCAGAGCTTTAATAATTTTACCATATTCTTCAAATTTATATTCTGGTATATTCAGCAACTTCAAAGTTGGAAAGTGGCCCACGTTCTTATTCGATATTTGTCGAAGGAACAACTTGAGTTTTAATTGAAATCCATTCAAACTCTTCACCATATCGTGGGCATATATTTTTTTTCCTTGCAACGCAGAGTTAAAAGTATTGAAATGTGTCACAATGTTCAACATAGAAAATAGTGGTTACATAGAGATAATACATTAACGAAACAACAAATTCTTCAAATTTTCATCTATTGTTAATATTTTTTAAAAAATATATAAAAAAGTTATTCGTAATCAGAAGTACAATTAATGATGGCGGGCCGCAAAAAAATACCCGGCGGGCCACATGCGGCCCGCGGGCCGCAGTTTGCCCTCCCCTGGTGTAGACAGTAAATTTGTTAAGTAATCAATAAAAAGATAATTATGTCAAAATCATTATATAAGACTAAGTACATTTTGGAATTTCACTCTTCATGTGGTAATGTAAAAATTATTTCTAGCTTATCCTTTTAATTTAAATTTCACTTTAACTCGTATAATATATCACAATTATAATGATATTGATAGTTTTAAAATATATTATTTTTATCATGTGGTTTTGTTTTATGGCGTAATGGTAATTTTACTTACTACGACAGAATAACGATTCCTCGATATTGATATACAGCATTATAAAGTCAGTTTTAAAGTGATATATCAAACCCCTTTAGCCCTCAACACCTCCGAAGTTGACAGCTGTGGATACGCACCGATATTTCAGCGTCTTTCATTTTCCGGTAACGTATTGGGCCCAAGGCATTCGTAGGGGCCGATAATGCCACTTAAATAATGGATCCACTTAGCCCTACGAATCTATCCCTTCATCTTGGTGAATGCGATTAATTAGAACCTATACTGTTTCCTGAGGCAAAGCGTAACGAATCAACGACGATGCTACAAATTTCATTCGGTTGATACCTACTCACCACTTCCTACTGTTTATTTACTGTCGTATCGATGTAAATTTTACAGGAGAGACAAAAATTGATATATAAGCACAAACATAAAGGCTTTCAATATTATCTCATCGTCATCAGAGGCGCGATAACCCGGTGTGGGTCTTGGCCTCCTCCAACAGCTTCCTTCACCTGTCCCTATCCAGTACCCCCAGAATACGGCAATCACTGGCAGCTTCATCCAAACAGCGAATCTTTAGCCTGCCTCTTCTTCTACGCCCTATTGGATTGCTGGACATCACTCTCTTTGCCGGTTCATTGTCATTCATACGGTGCACATGACCTAGCCATCACAGTCTCCCAATCTTAATTGATTGAACTGCGCTGCAATCTTCGTACAGCCCGTAGAGCTCAGCATTATATCTTCTCCTCCAATTGGTGCCGTCCCTGATTGGTCCATATATACGGCTGACAATTTTTTTTTCAAAAATGTTTAGAGCTCGTTCATTTTGCAGAGTTAATGTCCAGATTTCCGATGCGTAGGTGAGCACTGGCTTTACAAGTGTTTTATAAAGAGTGCTTTTAGTTCGACGAGATAGTATGTGGGACTTAAAATGTCTTAACAGGCCAAAGTAGCATTTATTCGCAGACATGATTATCTTGTTGATTTCTTTTGTAATATCATTATGTCGAGTTACAAGAGAACCAAGGTATATGAAACTGTCGACCGTATCAAACTTGTATGCACCAATATCTAACTTAGGCGCGCCTTCTCGTGGTGTGACATAGTGTGACATAGACAGGCATGTATCTAGTTTTTGCCTCGTTTATTTGTATGAATCAATATCATCTAAATATTTAAAATAATATTTAGTAAAGCGCTCGTAATTATCAAGATTTGTAAATTAGATGTATTAAGGTGATGTCTCTAGGTAAAGTTGTTATCGAAAAATAGCTAGAAAAGTTTATTAATCGGTAAATATATATTCAAAAGTAATGAGAAAAATAAAATAAAAAATTAAGAAGTATCATGGAGTTCTATATACCAAAAATAAGTGTCAAATTCGTTACATTTCTATCGGGTGGTAAGAATGAATGACATAAGATTTATTATCAAAATTACGATAAAAATGTACGTAAATCTATTACCCAGGGAAACGCTAAGCGAAAATTGGAATTTATTATATCCTTAGGTATATCTTTTTTTTCAAATTTAAAAAACATCGATTTAGAGGTTAGAAAGCACGCAATTAAAATCGAAAAATCTCGGCTTACACGCAATTTATCGCGAATAACGCTTAGCGTTTCTATTAAAAATATTATTTATTAATTTTTACGGCAGTTATTTAAATTGAATCTTGTATTTTTGTATATTAACGAATCGATAGAAATCGAAACCATAATAATTGCTCAAATTGGCAACATGTTTGTCTGTATGGTGCTGCCGTTGTGGAATTATTTGGAAACAAAATATCTCCATACAAAACACACATACCATAACATGACGTTGAAAATGAAACTCACACATAGACAAGACAAAATAACATTTCTCTGCATTTGACAAAAATCAGTTTATCAGTTTGAGGCGAAATTGCCATATGAATAAAAATAACTTAATAATTGAAATTACAATATTAACTTAATTTACGTATAAACCTGCCTATATTCAAAATTTGAAACTGCGAATTATTTGCAATTAGTATTTGCTTAAATTACAACTGTTTTTTTTATCATTATTTATGATAAAAATAATCAACAAAATAAACAAATCTCGCATTTTAACATATGGTAGCATTAGTCTATGGTAGCATTCGTGCTCTCGATCTAATATCGGATTTATGACAATTCTTCTTTATTTGGCCATTATTAGGTATATTGTTTGAAAACAGGAAGGAATCGACTCATCAGTAACATTTTTGTCAAGTAAGTAAACTTTTCAGTGTATAATAAATAATATTATTATCGTACCTACATCAAAATGACAAACTATGTCACGCAGTTTTGATTGTCAAACAAACATTCAAAAATTATTGAAAAGAGTTACATATACTGTATTTTCAATCACCATCATGCATTTATCATCAATATATATTATTTTAGGCGTAGACTCATCGTTTTCGTAAAATTATAAATACTTTACGTTAGTTTGAGGTTATGTTTATGACAAATGTCATCGAGCCCATCTTGTACGTTTTGTAAATTATCTAATAGATAGTGAATTTCTTTCATTCGCATATTATGATTGTAGAACCGAATTTAATAAAATAAAATTTTAATTTCATTCAAAATTACTGAAACTTGACTCGAAAATGTATCTCATAATCATCATTATAATTATTCACAATGCTTATACAATGTAATCAATGATTGATTATAATCAAATATTTTATGTGCTTTCAAACACGTGTCCGTGTTTTTAATACAACATAATCGTAAATTGAAAACGTTATCTACAGTGATAAGTTTGACACGAGTATATGAATGTAATTAGGTTATGTTTTTTTGTTTACATATAGATAAATCTTTTAATACTGATGAACTCGACGAAATATTGGACGACAGACTGCGAAGTCGGCGACGGTTACGAGTCCGACAACAGCGACGACATTTACATTCGACATTTACAACCTTCGACATCACAATCCAGGGTGCTTCCCTGGCTCACAAAATGGTAGGTTTACAATTTTCTTAATAATATATTTATTGGTTTTATATACCATCCGGTCATACACTAGATTCATTTTCAATACATGCTTTGGCATAAAAACAAGAATTCATTACATCTTGTACACATGATGTAGCGATTGTCTCGAATGAGGAGTTGATGGTTTGAATAGTAAACTTCAATCAAAACATATTATTACCCATCATTATTTGTATTTTTACTGCTAAATACTTGAATTAATGAGGAAATATGGATTATGTAATAATTTTTTTTTCCTATTGTTTCAGTATGCCGAATGCTGGTCCGGAATTGGAGGAAGATTTGTTGGCGAGAGGGCATGTCGGCGATCGGATAATTGCTTATTACAGGACTGCGATGAAGACATGAAAATGGCCTGTGAGGGTTTTTAACCACTTTGTGGACTTGGCGGTAGTAAACTGTTGGCTAATGTATATGCGGAATTGTAAACTAGAAAATGTACCCCGAAAGGATATTATGAGACTGTTGTCGTACTGAATCAGATTAGCGAAAGCTATGATTCGGTATGAAGATCGGGTAGCCAACATTTTAACACTGCCAGCACGAGGTCGGCCAAGAAACATGTCGACATCGCAGGTAGACACAGAGCCACCAGCTCGCAGGAGAACGGTTTTCCCCCAACCGATCGCTGAGGTACGTTTGGACAGCGTTGGCCACCATTCAGCATCCGTGTGCAGATACCCTGGATGCAAGTCCCGCACCAGGTATATTTGCATAAAATGCAATATATACGTGTGCACAAAATTTTGCTTTGAGCTGTATCACACAGTATAGGATGCAGCTCAAAGCAATTTTAAAGTACATATTATTTAGGGTTTTATTTCATAATTTTAACTAATTTAAAGTGTAAATATATTTAATTATCTTATTTATAATGTTTTTGTATTGTTTTTATTGTGTAATGTTCTATTAAAATTGACCATTCCTATGACAAGTTGTTTTCTTTACCTTCCCTAAGTTTATAGAGTAGGTAATATTCATCTGCAGTGTTACCTGGTATGTGCATATAGTATATTTTACTTTATAAAATAAAAAAAACGTAAAAAAATTTTTTTTGTCAATAGACTAATACTTCTCTTCCATAAAATCAAAGAAATATTTTTTTTGATGGCTGGTTCTCCCTCGGGTCTCAAGTGGTTATATTAGAATATATTATTATATTCTTAAATAATAATATGTAAATGAATTTTTGTCTAGCAATTTTATTCATCTAGAATTCCATTCCATTGGCAACTTTAATTTACTTTTAAAATTAGTTATGGTAACTCACTGCCATCTGATTGAAACTGACCAAAGTTTTTAGTAACAGATTTTTAGAAATTCATGGTAGATGCCTTTAAATATAAATAGATGGCGTAAAAGTCACATTATATGTGTTATTTAGGCCGAAGACATCGCCTTAAGTAGTATTGTTAAAAAAAGAAACGTTAATTCTGAGGTTTCAATATATAATTATATTCTAATGGATTTAAGTTTTGTACTATTCCATTTAAGTCGTTTTTTGCGACTCGGATTTTGCCTTTCGTCATCTTCAAACCAAAAGGCAAATAGATACTAACAACGAATAAAACTAACTCTAACTTATATAAGAAATTAAAACAATAAGTTGGTAAAAACTTTATCACCTACTTATTAAGTCAAGGATCACAATAACAAATAAAACAAACAAATTATGAATAGGTAGTTGAAGTGTTTGTAAAAACCCCTACCTTATAAATGATAATGAATATAATATGAAGCTTTGAATTTGAATTATAAGTAAATAAATATTAATTTTGGTCAGATATTTTTTGTTGCATGCTATTTTTCCAATTCGCAATGACGTATGGAGATCGGTATCGCACTTTAAAATTGTATAAATTGAGTTAATTAAATAATGATTCCACCCTCGTATGAATTATAATTTTGATGGCATTAATATGAAGTGGTTCATTTTCACTCATATATAAAAGCACTAATAGACGCTTAATATAATATATGCACGGCATAAACAGCATGCCGGGGGGGTTAAAAAGCTCTAGTAAGTAAATATCATTTTCATAAAGCTCAAACGCAAAATTTGACGAGTTCGTCATAATATAAACGTGTGCTCTCTTTATACGCGCGTGCTATGCGAAATTAAATCACTTTATGCGCGAAATCGTTCGCAAACACGGCTCATGTTTTTTTGAAAATGTTCTGCAAAGGTTTTGCGAATATTTAATTTCAAAGCGACATTGCAAAGAGAAGATCAAAAACTGTGATCCGTTATACGATTTAGAATTGACAGAAATATACTAATTTGAATTTTTAAGACATTTTTTTTTGAGAACCACTTCTTTAACTGCGGCAGGGTATAATCCCCTGAAGTAAACGGACATAAAATAAATAAGAGTCATTGCACGTATTAAAAAGTATCACGGCATCACAATTTAAATATAGAATATTCGAAACAAATGAAATGAATTGATTACACCACAATTTTCACAGTTAGATGTGTTTTGGAAAATGATTATTAATATCATCATAATATACATTTGCTCAAATATTAGAATTATTTCATGAGGGTTTACTTACGTAAACTGTTGACCGTTGCACTCTGTTTGAAAGAAATCTGGATAAAATACCAATGATTTCAAGTTAAGATTTTAATATCAACTTTACCTAGTAATAGACACAAATATTTTTAAACTTTGCATAACATGTTATATAAATGTTTTATATATTATAATAAAATTCCATGAAGCCATGAAAATAATATATACGACGGGTGGATATGGAATAACTGAAAGTATTGGCCTCTTTCAGGTTAGGTTTTCTATGCGTAATACTTTTAGTAAAATTAATTATTCAATAACAAGCATTAGTTTCAATTCAATGTATTCGAATTATATTACACATAAACCAAAATAATGCCGAGTGGTGTATGGTAAAATATGCCAAGCTAAAAATCACTTTTAGAAATATTTATAGGCTAGTTATTAAATATGAAAATGCATTCAAATCGAATGCAATAACTGCATACAATATTTATGCAATACACTATGGGCGTACAATAATTATAAATTGCCGATTTTTATTATAATAGTAAACTACCAAATATATAGATTTTTTTGTTTTGTGAATATAATATGGAGAAATATAAATAATAAGTCATATTTTAGACACTACACTGATATTAACCCATGTTTGTGCAGGTAATATCGCTTGACTATTTTAATAACCGGGTTTTCGAATATTTATGGATATTACAATCAAATTATATTTTTACTATATAAGTATATAACATGTTCGATTCTAAGAGCATCATAACTCACTCTACGTCGCATTAGTGCGTATATTTTTGAATATTCTTGAAAATGGTGTCCTTATGAGGTTTCCTATAAGATTATTTTAGAACGCGTCCAGAAGAAATTTCTTCTATGTCTTTATTTTAAGACATATAACTATTTTCCTTTCGATAATAATTCGTCAAATGATTATTTTCCGACTTCCTTTCTACAAGGCATGCTTACTTTTCACTCTCTTGAAACTTTTGAAACACTTTTGCTGGTTATCGCGAGGGATGGTTTCCAATCATGGTATCCTAATGAATTTAAATTTACATGCTCCTGTCAATTATTTACGTGGTTGCAGCCATGATTTATTCTGGATCGGAACCGTTTCGTCGTGTCAAGCCTATTAGGCACCATTAACAAGAGGTGCAATACTAGTAAATGCGCTCCTCAAAGACGTATATATTTTTGGTAACGTGATATGTATTTTGTATTCGAAATTTTATTTTTCTGTATAAAATTGTATGTTTTTTGTTTTAAAAATTTTATTTTTTTGTATAAATTATACATATATAGAGTACTTAGTATGTTTTGATTTTTTTTTGTTATTCTTATTATTATTATTTTCTATATTCTCTTCTTCTTTCTTGTGCGTGTAATATTTGTTATAATGTTAATCTCATGTTGTGTACGTCTTGAATTTTGATTTGCTATGTCCACAATGTTTTGTTTTCTTAAATAAATACATATGGATCTCCACAGAGTGGAGGTTATTTTAACAGATGTTTGTTACCAATGATGACGGAGCAGTTACACGTCGGCTTATAATATCGAGGGTCCCGGATTCGAATACTGGATCTGAAAAAAAAATTTTGATGTATGTTTGAGCCCATAGTGTGTTAAGCAAGTGATTAATATTCATTTCTCGTAAAAAACAAAAATCTGTTGAAAAAATCAAATTACTATATGTTTCATTTGCAAACGATGATCACCTTAAATAACAGTATATTACTATATATTTTTTCGACTTTTGGATGTGCATGGAAGCAGTTTTTTTTACTTATGCGAAGTATTTAATGAAAACTTCATTCATTCCAGTATAAGTAGGGATTCCAATCCCGGGATCCCGAGCTGTTTTCAATACCTATGAATCCTGGGATTGATAAACATAATCCCAAAACTGTCGGGATTAATTTTTTTATCAATTTTTATGGAAAATAAAATAAAAACGAAAATATAACAGAAAAAATACTTTTAATAACAAATAACTACATTAGAAACAAACTGAGTTTGAATGAAGTTTGATGTATACTCATGTGTAAGTTGCCGATTTATTTTATTTTTTCACATAAATTAATAAAAATGAGAAATATTGTAAAAAAACAATGCTTCGCACTATTAACAAAGTAATTCCGCCATGATCTCAAACGTTTCACGGCAGTTTATTATTTGAGCGGAAAGGCCATAAGTAGACAATTATTTTTAATCTCACTAACCCATTCATTAAGTATTTACTATCAGAAACAGCAATCTCATATTAAATTCACATTATTATTTATATTACAATATTATTTACTCCATTGAACTTATGTATTTCCAAGATTGAACGTTTACAATATTATCAATAAATGTCTTAAATAGTATAAATTATACTAGATTTATTTTTGACCGATTTTATCAATTTTATTTGTAAATCTAAAAATTTTATATGAACAATGGAAAAAATGCCAATCCCGGGATTGTCGAATTGTAATCCCGAAATCCCGGGATCAGAATTTTGTCTCGGGATTGGATTCCCTAAGTATAAGCCTTCGTATTCCTGATAAAGTGTCATAAGAAATGGAAGCAATATAGTTAGTGTTGTAACATTAAGATAACCGCCTAGTATACACTATTGACTCGAATGATAATATGTGTGTTATTTAGGATCAATACGAATTACGAAAACATGTTATCGTGTTAACGGGTTGGAATAGCCACGCTGTTGCATTTAACTACAAGTAGTTACATATTATATAGGTATATATGAAGTATTTGAAGTTGATCACAGTATGTCGGGTAATTGGGTATTCAATAATTGAGTTCCCGTTCCTTTGACGTACAGCGTCAATTTTAATTTACTTTACAATCCAACGAGTTCAAATTAAAACAATTTTATTTCAATATTCAAAATACAAATATGGAGGTGAATGCGTAGTTTATAAAACAATATGGTATTGATAATGACAACATGCAGCGTTTATTTTGAATGTATTATTATTATCATCATTCAGAATAGCTAAACAAAGGATTTGAATTAAACATTATTGTTTTATTAATTATTGTTTAACAATCGTCCATATTAATATTCAGTCAATATACTTTATCGTATTATCGATATTAATATTGTAATCAATGTTGTCTACGGTGTTTCAAAGAAATATGCCAGATAAAGTAAGAAAATATGCTGATGGGCATGAAAAAATGCTAGATTTTTTTATAATTAAAATAATGTCTTGCAACTATCACTCCAAAGTAGTGACGTCCCTAGATAAAATGCCGCCCCTAGGCAGCACCAAATAGCCGCCTCATTTTATATAGTATTTTTATCATCCTTTCATGAGTCCATTATCTAAAAAATGTGTTGTATGGATACATTACTAATAAAATATTAGACTAATTATTCAAAAATTTGCACGTGTCATTTCTGGTCACCAAGTATGTCGAAGGGCAATGGAAGTAAACTAGATATCGCAAACCCGATAAAACCAGTGAGCTGATTTTTTTTAATGGAGAGATATTTTCGTTATTACTAAGTTTAGGTAGCTATTTCTATTTATTCCAAATAATTCTCCTCGATTTGCCGCCCTTCGAGTAACTGCCGCTCACAAGCGACGCTCAGTCTTCCTACACACACGGGACGTCACTGCTCCAAAGTCACAAAATCAAAGAATAATCAGGTACGAAATTTGGTCACTTAATACTTGTGTTACATTTTATTTATTGATATTATGAGGTACAAGAACCAAAGGAGTCGAATGCTGAGCTTTGCAAACAATTTAAGCTCAAAATAGTCAATGTCTTTAGGACGAGAAAACTCAGATTGGCCGGTCACGTTGTTAGATGCCATGGATCTAGAGCTATCCACAAAGCTTATGGAGAAACGCCTGTAAGCACTCACCCCCCCGAGAAGATGGGCGGATAACATCAAGAGGGACGCAGAGAGGCTGAGAATGGTTGTGCAGTTGGCCATGGCCCTGACTGGTCTGTAAGGCCAGTGTAAGTAAGTAAATATAAAGTTGATTGCCAGCGGAGTTTGGTCAAAGTTTAGTAATGAAAAATTGAATAACACTGATCCATTTCATTGGATGCATACTAAATAATATATTGTAATTTAAGTTTACTATTAACATATTCATTCCACGGCTAATCCTCTATTTGCACTGCAGCGTTGCTACATGGGTTATTTACCCGCTGCATGTCTGACGTGGCAAGTGGTTTAGATGTAGAGCTGGACTGGCCACGCGATTGCTCAATCAACGTGAGCGGCAACGAACCCGCTTGTAGTGTTATGGGGTCAAATCCTAGATTTCGAAAAATTCAAATATTGTTTTTCAATGTGTGCTTGGAGTCGGAGTATGGACCTAATACTTTGAATAAGTAACTAAAAAACTGTTAATACAATCTCCACTATGTGAAGGCCTATACGAGCAACCTACGACCGAACATGATAATGTAATGTGTAATATATAAGTATATACATTTTTTACTAATTCTTCAAGCTCATATACTTTGACAGAAAAAAACTTATATACTCTATCAGAATTTAAATAATTTAATAATATTGTTACAAACGGAATTAAAAAAGTTTAATACTTACGTCAAATATATGACGAATTTAGTTCAAATAATTAATTCAGAAATAAGTTCTAAGTTAATCAGTTGACGTTAGTAGACGAAGTAATAGTTAGTAACAGACAATCGTAATATATTTCAATTGACACTAACTCAAAAACAAATGATAACGTGTCAACAAAAAGTTTCGATGTCCGGAGTCAACCGCAGTGCTCGGAATATTCTGCCGTTGAAGCAATCATCTCACAGTTAGTTTATAGTGTCCAGCGCGCGACCTTTCCGGGTCGTGAAGATTGGGGGCCGAGCGCAATTTGAGTCCCATTCTATTCAGGGGTCGGGCAACAATGAATCATGCCAACACTCTGCGCTTACGACGTGACACGCTCTGGGGTTGAGTGCCACTCGAGATACGGTGCAATAATAATAGTACGGAGTCTGTTAGTTGTATCTATTAGTGATGTTTCAGATATTCAGTACTATTGTCATAATACAATCGTAAACCTTGTTATCTAAGGGCCGTATGTATGAGATTACCAAATTCTTTATAAGCTATTTAACCGATGTTCCACCATATAGCGTATAGCACTATTTATTACGTAAATAATCGGACGTCACACATCATTCAAAATGGCTGCTTTATCTGTCACTTTCAAATGTCATTTTAATAATGCATTCAATACAACAAACGTTTGCTTGAGGCCCTCGTATATTTTATAGACTCTGTAAAACATTTGCGAACTTTAAAAATAGTTCCTAGTCGTGCTGTTTACAAAATACATATAATTTTTGATCCATAGTCTATAATCTAGATAGTAGGTAACTGATACAATGCCTCGTATTTCGATTACAAAACGCAGTATTTCTCATGGAGAGATAATTATGGATTTACGTAAGATTACGATAAAATACCTCCGCTAAACGACGGCAAAGATAGATACCTACTGCTGTATCTGGTATTAAAATAATATGCAATTGGAAGCATTCTGCATTCTTCAAAATTATGGTACCTACCTACCTAGTTAATTATTGTATGATAACTGTAATAAACAAGGCATAACTCTCAAATACACTGGTAACATCAATAGTGTCATACGGTGATTGGTATAAATGATAATATTATACAGAGATCATAACATATTATTATCTAAATCTATTTGCATTTCTGTCATTTATTCTTATTCTGTTTTGACATCTCATAACAGAAGTGATTGAACTGAAGTTAGTCATATGTATGTATTGCCACCAAATGGAAATGTTAAGTGGCAATACTCTATCCTTTCGTACAGTAGAATTATAAAATAAATGTGATAAAAATAACTGATAAATTATTTAAAGTTCATAATATTTATTCATGTATAATTATTAAATTTATATGTTACCGTTCGCACACTTTCAGACACATTTACAATTTCAAAATTTTAAATTAATGGTCGGAGAATGAAATTTTATAAGTTTGCCATTATTCAGATGCCATGATACATTATGACGTCACATCGTGACGTCGCTAAACAACGGATTACATTTGCACTCATGCATACAAATGAGCAATATATAGCCTATAAAGTATTTGAGAATCTCATGCATACGACCCTAATACGTAAGATTCTTGCTAGCGTACTGTAAGTTACGAATTCTATTCCCAGTGAAAACACAAAACTATTTTATGATTTGTTCAAACCTGAATGTATCCGTGATTGTCAATACTATTTCTGTACCATATCTGTTATCGGATGCCGGTGATAATTCCGGTTATTTTTTCTTCGTCTGTCGCCGCTCTAAATATGGATGGAGTATTGGGCTTACATCAGTCTGATCGATTCTTGAGCCAGGATATTCTTCTTCTGATGTTGGGCTTTGTCTTGCGTACTTCCCGGGTCATTTCGGATGTTACGGTACTAAAAATTCTCTATAACTCCTTATAGAAGCAGACTTGAGAGTGGGTCTATTGTTTGGGCCCCGCATCAGTTGAAGTACGGTCTAATGGTGGAGAAAGTCCAAAAGAAAATTTTAAGACTCCTTTACTTTCGGCTGTATGGATATTATCCGTGGCTCTATCCGACTGATTTCCGACGGATTCTTACATACTGTAGCTTAAAATTTAGAAGGGATCTTTATTTAGCTACATATTTTTTCAGATTTATACGTGGCGTAAATGTGAACTCTGCCATTCTTGGTGGTGTTGGCTTGTGTGTCTCTGATAATTACCTTAGGAATCGAGGGCATCCGTTGTTTGTTCTCCCACGGTGCAGAACTAACCTGCCATTAGTAATGCCAATTGGGAGGGCAATAACCATGTTTAATGAAATCGCTTCGGATATTGATATATTCCACTTACGTGAAAATGAATTTAGGTGGACGTTATTTTATTAGTTTTTAGGCCCTGTGCCTATCAAAGTTCACTCTGTGTGCTTCCATCTACTTTTATTTTGTTATTTTTGTTATTTAGTTTATTTCTTTTCTTATTTTATTACTTATTGTATCATTAACTTACACTTCTCTGTATTTTTATTTTTAAAAATTATTAACACTTATTTTATGTCATGTCGTGAACGCTTTGAATTTGTAATTTGTTATGTTCATTATATGTAAAATAAATAAATAAATTTGATTTGATTTGATTCTTCCAGGACCTCGTTTACTCTGATATACTCTAAAATTATAAGATGCAGAAGTATATATTATCTTTTAGGATGTCGCATATACCACTATGCTAATGTAGTTATATTTTTTTTTCTAGATGCCTTTATGGATACCTCGCATTTACTATCGAGGTTTATTAAAGACTTTGGCACGCAAACTACTCTACTTGATGCTAATCAAATGAAAATTGTGCCGGCTGAGAGAATATGCCTTATTAAAAACTGTTCTTCTACCCGCATCGGGTATTGTTAATTTGAATTCGGCCAAGGCCTATGATACCCTGGAAAATTCTTAGTAGCGCAAGGCGGAGGTGATTCTGATGAATATTTTGTCGTATTCATTGGAAACTGAGGACTGCGATTTGTAGTCGAGTTTTTTTCCCGTGGTAAAAGAAATGTCGCATAGGACTGATATTCTGAACATATACTTATCCTATCTTATATGATTGGAGTCACTGTATCTGAAAGGCATGAATCATCATTACATGTCACCAGCTAATGTAGTTATTGTAATAATTACAATACTGTTTAAAAACCAATATTTACAATTTTGCAGTTTTTTGTTTTAATGCATATTCGGGGATGACTAGGTGTGTGAAGATAAAGTTGTTGTTATTTAGATTTTGTGAGGAGAGAGTTTATTTATCGGTACTAGAATAAATAGATACAATGATAAAAATGATAGAGTGATGTTATAATCGCGGGTACGTATGTACTGATAAATTGACTATATCATTGAATTGACTGGAGATGTACCGATATATTAATATAACTGAGAGACTGGGCTCGAGTGGAATGACGGTTCGCTGTGTCGAGTGACCGGACTCTATGTGAATAGTGCTTCGAGTGATGAGTTATGGATTATCATTGCTATTTTTACAAATGAAGTTACATTACAAGAGACATTTTCGCAATTAAACAAATTATAATAAACCTTACTGCTATAGTTATGATTGAGGAGATGCTGACTACTGCTTACACTGCATTGTTTTGTTTTGAAAACAAAACATACATAATATTAAAGTGTGTCACCTTTGTGTAATGCTGAGTGGTATGATTGCTACATAATATATATTATTTTAATTATGTATGAATAAAGGTACTCTCGCAAAGACCCAAATCATATACTTAAATCATATTATTTTCTAAAAATATTATGAATATATTTGAAAAACTATTATTACCTACAGAGCAAAAAATTTAGATACCAATGTTCACTATAATCAGGCCGTGACTCGAAACTGAAAAAAATCGATGGCTGTGTTAGTTATTGTTTCTACTTCGAATGCAATATAATAAACTGTTTGTAAAATGTGATGATTTTTAAATATTGAAATAAAAACGGTAATTACTTTAACGAAATATCCAATCGAAAATCTTCATTTATTGCAAACAAACCGCGTTGCATTCTATGATAATTAATAATTAAAATAATTATTATCGAAATTTGCAATTCAGTGCCATAGCGTCAATATAGTCAGCCTTGATTGGTACATATAAAAAAACGCTGATGTATTAAAAATATTGTTGTTCTATTCTAATAACTTAACCGCTTTTACTCTCATATAATTCGATACAAATATATATATTAGGTAATAAAACACTTGTGTCACTTTTGAATTCCTATATTTGCTATAGAATTTCGTATCAGCTATTATTTGTATTTAATTGCATATTGATTATTTATTTTATCTGTTTTCTACGTTGGCTCTATAAACCATTAAACAAGTGAACATCACACATCTAATGAATAGGTTTCTTAAAAGTTTTATTTTTTACGACAAATGATTATTCGCCTTTTACTGGGATCCAAACATACGCTGAACAAAGCAATACGTGATTTTTCCAGACGCGAGGTTGTTAACTATAACTCACGGCTTCAGAATGAAGAATCAACTCGATTATATTACTCGATACCTACCAGCATGGCCCCCACATCCTGAAGCGGATCCAGGTCAGGATCTTTGGCTGAGCCCCCTACCCATCGCTAGACTTAATAGCAGTGGGATGCTTTACATAAGCGTTTTCTTTATGGTGTGTCAGGTCGAATTAAGGGTATTTGTTTTATTTTGTATTGTTAAATAAATTCACTTGAATTATGAAGTTGTCCATTATCAACATACAATAATCAAAAATTGTATCACAGAACTAGACATTTTAAAATGCGCCGCAGGCGACTTTTTCACTTTAGAGAAAATTTGTGATGAATGTTTATCGCACTTATCAGGACGATCAATCATGTCGCCACCCCCCCAGATCTTGGGCTCCCAGGTTAAAGCCCTGTCGGCCATGCCTACAGGCCAATATTTAGTAACATCTCGCAACTAAAAAATAATTGGTTTCCTTTCCATATATTCTTCTATATATTTAAATCATAATGTAGTATAAGAAAATGTATTAAACTGAATATTTCTAATTGCGGGTTATTATTAAATTTTTGCCAACTATGCCTGATATAATAATATGTATCACATGCAAATATAGTTTATGAATACTGCTATAATATAATATATATGTATATATATTATATTCTGTATATGGAAGAGTGAATATTACGCCCTCTGCATAAGGCCATAAGTGATTAACTCCAATGAAGCATTAATATTAAATGCATGTTGTTGTAAGCAATTTCGTTGCAAGAAATACTGCAAGTGCACTTTAACACGGTGCATTTGATACGTATATTGCTAGGTGAAATGTTTTTATGTGCGTTCGCACGATCTCACATTTTCTACGGCGTTCTTCACCAGACTGTATTTTAATTAAACTTTTTAACTAGATAACTGAATTGTTAGCGTTTTTACTTATTATATTCAGTAGATATGTGATTTAACAAGTACTTTTTTCTGATTTTTAGCAATTAGCTAAAATATGATCTGCGATATACTTTTGCTAAATATTAGCGAATAATATATTAATGTACATTTAAAAATCGATATTGACTTTGATGATACACTTGCATAATTTCAAATAAGTATGATTTTCTCATAAACGTATTCAGCTAATGTTTTCAGCTTCTGAAGAATTGTTTGGTCTTGTACTTTATATTCCCCAAAATAATTCAATTCCTCTCCCCACCTATATTGGCGATCCAAAAATAGAGATACGCCCCATTGCGATACCTTTTAATGCACTTAACAAAAAGTATACTTATAAGAAAGATGTCAATCGTCATCGGGTGTACACATACATAAATTTAAGTATAGCATATAAACATAGCATACATTTTTATACAGAACTAATATATGAAAACCAAACCTAGTAGCGTACAAAAACAACTTTTAATTATATGATTTGAAAAAATTAATACGTTGAGAAATAAACATATTATTTTAATCTTTTATAATTATTGTTGTATTTAAAAAATATTCAGGGTTAATTTACTAATACATGGTGGTCTGTGATCAGCATATTCTATAAGTGTGACATACTTCAATAGGGTCGACTATATCGGGCTTTGTCATCGAAACGCCTCAGGGTTACAACGATGCGGCTGTCAGCGGATCTTCTAATTGCAAACTACACAACATTGATTCTCGTAATTTACCGAATATGCATGTATATAAATAGCGAGTCATAGTTGATGGGTTATCTCAGTCTCAGTCAGACCTCAGATTCAGTCTCAGTATCACATTGCACCACTTCCACCAAGCTTAGGACCAGCGTATTCTCTCGACGCGAGTCGCCTATAACCATTCTTTCATTGTGCCTAGTACTCAAGCATCACTTCCACCGAGCCTCGGACGGTTAACATCTCTCCTGCACTCTTGTACTAACTGTATACCGTTACGCAGCAATTAACTCTCGCTCCCCCATTCATCTGAGCAACCTTCAATCAGTCTCTTCCCATCTCTATACCTGTCACCCCTAAAGTGGTTCTCGTCCCTCAACAACGAGACTCCTAATATTATAAAAACACATTGTCAAGAAATACTTACTCATTTTTTCGAGGAAGAATTATAGGAAATTGTCTCAAACAATGCGATATTTGTATGAATGACGCATGTAGCTTGAAAAATTCACATACGAATAAGAATAACATAATAATACAAAGCTCATAATAATAATAAAATGTTCTTTATAATATTAATATTAATAATAATAAAATATTATATTTAGATGAAATATATTATAATAATATATTTATATTGTAAAATTTAAACAATAACTTACATAACTTGAAAACACCTCAGATATACCCACTAGAAAAAATCATATTTGAAAAAAAATACAATATACGACGCTATTTGAACCCGTATAACCACTGGTATCGCGCCAAATATGCGTTACCAATTATGCTACGAGCCTAATATCTAATTAGGACAATTTAAACTAGTAGGTCATAAATGAAATGCTCATCAAATTGCGTTATTATTGACTATCGGTTTTTGTGTATTAAATCAAGGAATATTAATTACCTTAATTACTAACCGACACCCGGCTCTCGCCAAATATTTGAGTTATAACTTCAACTTGAATTTGCTTTTTTTAATATATTTTAATAACATTTTTTAATAAACTATTTCTTTTATTCAACGAATAATTCACAAGATTTTGAGAATGTAATATTTCAAATATTGAAGATACACAGTTGGCGCGATACCAGTTATACGGGTTCAAATCGCGTCGAGTATCGTATTTTTTTCAAATATGTTTTTTTTTCTAGTGGATATATTATATCTGAGGTGTTGTCTGAAGTTATGCGTGTTCAATAATATATGGAATGTTACATTCTCAAAATCTTGTGAATTATTTGTTAAATAAAAGAAATCGTTTATTAAATACGAGTTTAGTCGTCAATTGAAAATATTTTAACGGATGTGCTGAACATATCAATAGACGATATGTTTGAATAGATTATTTAAAATATTACCATTATTCTTATACCGTTATGTTAACAGTAAAAGGTCAAAGCAATAAGTTGAGAAAAGTCTGGTTTTATATCTCAAAAAGGTATTTAACTTATGTTAAGGTCGTTTTTACTAAGCTCATTCCTAATTCAGGTTGCATCAGGAAAACAATTTCTACGTGTCTCGTGAACAAAATATACGACACAGAACAACGGATGTAATTTAAGGGCGATAAATGCATCTAATAGTTTTGCGGTCATAAATATTTACCTCCTCTACTTAAGATACACTGCCGAAAGGCAGACTCGGAGGGTGCGAAGTGGTTATTTATATCCAGTACAACGATTGAAAATATGATCATAAAATAATGTTAGAACCTAATAACGCTTGAGTATATTGAAACATAAAATTGATATGAATATTGTATTTGTATAAACGACTATGAGATATGATGTATTCTGTTTGAAAATCTTTTTGAAGTTATACTTCTTTTGGGGCATTTCATAGAGAGTGAAATTGAGAGCTGCACGCACACCGTTACGAAAGTGACCGACAGTGTGAAATTAGCTGCAAATCAGTCAGCTGTATATACACGCAAGTTTGATAGTAGAAATGTTCCGTTGCCTAGGCAAGAAATGTATTATTGTCGGCTATTTGCAATTCCTTACGTAAACAAACGATTAAATACCAGAGTGACAGTTGTTTCTTTAGAAATAAAAACAACGAGAAATAATTATATAATTTAGTAATATAAGTTAGAGTATATAGAAATAAACCAACTGCGCTGCAATAAGCGGCCCTTTTTCTTGAGTGTGTAATTTAACAAGATAAGAGCTAGTCGAAGAATCTAGGTTATCACAATTTTTGTTTTGTTACTCCAAAGAAGTATAACTTCTAACACGCGTACATAAGTACACACACCATTTTTTTCATCCATGTTCATTCCTTGAGTGGAGCATATTATTATGGATACTTTCAAGAACTCCTGTCAGTACTCGATAATCTTTTTGCTTCCTCCAGGATCAAATGAGCATCCTGGAGCGCTGCTAAATACGCCTTTAAATAATGCTCATTAAGAGATGTTCAAGTCGGTCTAACAAGCTGTTGAGGCCAGCTGGCCGTCCGAACCGGTCGCCAAAAAGGCCAATTGTATTGCGTTTAAAAAAATTGCGAACGTGATGATCTCGTCACATAGCTTTTTTTATGTCCGTATTGTTTTTTGTACCGTATATTTATTAATTAGAATCATTTATTTTTGTTAGCTCAGGTACTTTTCAGGTCAACTTCAATTTATGTTCAAGTAGCATTAGCACGTAGCACAATTTGGTCCGATGTCTATTTTTCTCAATTTATTGTTAAAATATGACCGGTTGAATAATTACTTATTTTTTGATTTCAATAAAATTGTATTTAACTATCTAATAAAAAAACTTTGTTACAACATATTATTAATACCAAATGCCTGTGGAAGATGCGTACATTGAACGCCACTGACAATAGTTATATAATTATAGTTGTTAAATAATATTCAATCAGTTTTTAATAAAAACCTAAATAAACTATGCAATAATTTCAATAAAACATTTCTTTTAGTCAACGAATAAATAATTCACGAGATTTGAGAATGTAACATTCCATATATTATTGAACATATTTGAAAACATCAATTTTGACACAAATTACGATGCTCGATGAGATTTGAACCCGTATATCCACTTGTATTGCACCAATATGCTTTAACCAATTAAGATACGAGCCTCCTACCTAATTGCGATAATAATTTTAACTAGTTGGTCCTACATGAAATGCTTATCAAATTGCGTTATAAAATTGTATTTTTTTTAATATGATTTTTTCTATTGGATAATTATATTTGAGGTGTTTTCAAGTTATGTATATAATAATTTTAATTGTATTAGTAGTTGTCACTGCATTCGAGCAGCAATGTAACAACATATAAATGAAACAAAAATCTTGGAGTTAAGTAATTAAAAATATAATAATAATAATATAGGGTTAAGTATTTCGGGTGATTCGTTACGGATTACCCATTTTACTTCGTGTCACATTACAAAAACTCTTAGCGCACCTATTTATTGTGATAATGTTCGATTGGGTCCGACTAAGTGCAAAAGCACTCGACAGTGTGCATATCAACTATGCTTGAATGGAGAATAACATACTAGGGTTTGCAATTAAAGTAAGTGACCTGGGGGTGATTTGCGAAGTGCCCGAGGTCAGAACGAATTTCCACCCCCTTTGATACAAAGCGTCCCCTAACGGAGACACTGCAGTATTGTGAGAACATAAGTACATGTTCGATAAGTGTAATATTTTACGTTCGTTGTTTACATAGTTGATAGATGAATATTTATATAATATAAATTTTATTTTTGTTGTATGACTTTAGGTATAACGATGAGATCAGAGAATGAACCAAACAGCCTCTCATCATGCTGAGAGTGAAGAGGCGACATTGGACCAGGCTCGACCACGTACTGCGGATGTCAGAAGATAACCTCAAGCTGGCTTTAAGCAAACCGAATTCAAGTGACCTGGAAGGCCGCTAAATATTATCTATAGAGTATATACCGCGGAACTACGGGATATCGATATGAACTGGAATGACTGGTAAGCGACAGGGATTCTTGGAGGCACCGTGTGATGTCCATATTATGTTCCAGGTAAATTTCGGAAATGGCCGAAATTTTTTTATGAAATTAATGATCAATTAAACTTAAGAATCTAGCATTTGTTATTGAGTGATTATTATAATGTTGAACTCCGTAGAAATGCACCTTTCAATAAACAAGTGTGTATGAAGTGAGACTCGAACCTGCATCCATTAGATCCATCCAATTAACGTACCAGCATTTGAAAATTGATGCTGTTCCCGCCCGGATTTCTGTAAACTGACTTGTATCTAAAAACTTACAAAATACGTAATAAAAACTACCGAAATATAAGGGTAAGACAGTAGAAAATAGGTATGTTATTAAATTAGAAATACAGAACAACGCGTATTTTTTTCATCTCGGTGCTATACTATACGGTTATCTCTTTCCGATAAGAAAGCTCACAGCGAACTTTGCTATAGTCAAATTGTATACGTACAATTTATATAATAACTTAATTGTACGATATTATTATTTAACTACAGTTTTAAAAAAACTTGTCTATGAAAATGAATTAGTTTGATAAAAGTTAATCCAGTACGCTTTTCAGCAAATAGCTTAGCACTGGCGCAGAAAAAAAAACGCGTCAGCACAAAATCACATCTTGTCGATCGACTTCGTTTTTGGTTAACATTATTATTTGATGTGCTGTAGACACAATGGCTGTAGACAGGGGTTTCCAACAGCGTTCCCGCAGGCGTAGCTAGAGCATCAAGACGTTATTGGACTGCGCCTGCAACAAAATGTTAATGAACATTTCTAAATTCGTATTAAGGCTATACTTCAGCTGGGGCACAGTCTAAAACGATTGTGACTACGCGACGCGAAGATTGTGTAAATGACGCTTGCGTTGGGTAACGTTTTTTGGTCATCTTTACACGATTTAAGAATTAATTCCCCCGTCGCCATCACAAAACAAATTGACGTGTTCACAGATCGACTTTCGCTCTCCGATTGCCAGCCAGTCCGAAATTTCGTCGCACCTATAGTTGAAAATTATTTGCCGTTTCACTGAAGTATTTAATAAATCAGTATAGTCAAATGTACAAGTATCTTTGTACATTTGTAAATATAATTATTAATAAGTAAATCTTAAGAAAGTAAGTAAGATTAATCATCAGTGTCTGAGTACAAAAATGTCTATAGTAGGTAGCGTATGTCAGTGATCTGGTATCTCCTTCCTGCTTTTGTGGCGAATTACAGGATGCCGATCACATCCTCTTGGGGTGTTCCCATATGTTGGTCTTCTTCTAAGCATTTTAAAAAGCCTAGCCAGGAGAGTCCAAGATTCTTAACAAGAAAGTTATGGAGGTTTTATTGAAAAAAAAATGTGACTACTAATGCTTTCTTGATAATCAAATCAAAACCATTTGAGAACATCTGCACGAGACAGTTGTGTCAGCGATCGTTCAAGAAAAAGACAATACTTACAAGAGATACCCATCGTTTTTACTGTTCATACTAACACAGTTTTTTTTTTAAATGGTGATAATGCAGATTTTCTAAAAGCAAAATATATGTTTTACAATTTCATTTTGAATTCTTAACATTTTAAACAGATTCTCACAACGGAGGTATAAAATATATAATCTTGAAGAAAACAAATTAAAAACTTTATTTTTTCTTTTGTTATTATTATCGTGAGACAGTGAGATATAATTAATAAGTACACTGACTATTATTTTAAAATGCAATAATCATTAATCTGAAAAAAATTCTACTCTACAAGTATTGGAATCAAAAAGATGAATGCATGCGATCTTACTCGACTTTTACCTGTAGAGATGCTGTTTGAACAATACATGTTATATACTTACTATATATTAACAGGTTATGGATATACATTAACATCACGTTATGTGCTGTCACGGTAAGCTTACGCTGAGGGAAAAAGTGTGAAATGTCGTTATTTAAAATGTTGTCATGCTCCCATCTCGTAGCACATTTAACACATATCGAATATTGTCAGTTAAAAAAATCTGCCAAAATGGCTAGAATAACAATGAGGTGACCTCACGCATATCGCGCTACTCACGTCAAAAACGCGTGTTCTATGTTTTTAGAAAGCAACAAAAGTTTTGATCTCCTCTTCTCAATCCGAGAAATACTTGAGTTGGCACTTTCCATACTTGGATTTATAGAGAAAGTGATCATTCAAAATATATTGCGGAATAACGAAACCATTGACTAAATTTACCAGAATGATAGCACGTGACATCACGTAATGTGATGGTAATATGTTCTCCCCATTAGGGTTTCGTAACTATTTAACTGCATCATGACATGTTTGATGCAATAGTATAGAATATAGATTGTAGTATTGCGCAATAGTATATCTGCAATAATCTAAATATATACAATATTGATAATAATATAGAACATAAAAATAATAATAACTAACCGTAAGAAAGCAAGGGCATAGGTATACGTAATAAAGATTATGTAGAAGAAATTGCATAGAAAATTTTAATTATAGTAATTTATCTATAGTATCTTATAGTAATTTATCGAATATATTTGAGCACCTTATTATCAAAACCTGCCTAACTCCACGATCCAAGTTGTTAGGATATATGAAAAAACTGCTGTGGCCTTAATTAATATAAAAAGAAGACAAGTCATAATTAAGGAATTATTGATAAATGAATAATACCTTATTTAGTGTTTTAACGTGCCCTTAGATAAGTTTTGTAGGTCAACATTGCGTCTTTGAGTAGGTTTTGAAAGCAAATTTGTTATCTTGCTTACAATAACGTTTCCATTATATGGCTCTAATTAGATGAAAAAATAATTCGGCGATTTTTATTTCTGATGCCATTTTGATATATGGATCTGAGTCTTATATGAAATTGAACGATTTTGGACGTCGAGTAGGTTTTCAAACAAAAATTGATTTTTAACGAGTAAAATATTTTGCGTAAATGTTGAAATAGAAGACAGTTGACACCGAAATTTGAAAAAATATGTCGTTATGTAGGTTTTAAAACTAAGGTGCCCATTTCTCGACAGCATATAGAACGCACGCTACTGGTACATACATATATGTGTCGCTACATTTCAAAATCTACCAAGTCTACCTTTAGGTATTTTTTTATTTTTTTATGAATTCCTGAAGAACTACTGCTTTCTAACATTTCTCCATTATCAAAATGTGGAATTTATTAATTTTAAATATTCTATACTCGAAATAATACAAACGTTCACCATGGTGACTGTGTATTTGAGAAAACAAAAAGCTGTTTTTCTCCTATTCATCTATTATGGACTTGGCTGATTTTGAAATCTAGCGACACATATATTCATTTTAATAAACTTTGTAAGTAACATGCTATATCATTTCATATGGGTTATTGGGTCGTATTATTCGTAATGTTATCTCGATATTTCATGATATGAACAGTTTCATTTGTTTCTGTTAGTTTTGCGACAGTTTCAAAACTTTCTAGCACCACTAACGTTGTTCTTACAAAGTGAAATATGCTTTCATCGCACATAATGTTATCGACAGAGTCAAACAAAACATAGCCCGCCAATAAAACATTAGCATGCAGCTAACAAACGAAATTTTCCTTTCAGAAGCGAGTTATACAATATGGTTATAATGTATGGGGATATTTATGGTATTCCGGCCAAGTAGACCGTAAATAGACGGTAGGAAAATGCATCCGGTACAGAGCAGAATGTGCAGTCAAACGAATTTTATTACTCACAATGAACTGGTACGGATCACATTCACCTAGGCACTGCCAAAGACTTTCAAAATGAGTATTTTTTATAAAATAAATCTACTTAATAATAATATATTCACATTATTGCTTTTGCTATAGGTAGAATTTAGGTGGGTGTCTAGCTACACCTCAGAGTAATAATATAAAGACAGTGGGCATTGTTTGGCTAAATGAAGCCATGTTTCTTGCGTATAATGCACAATAGAACATAATTTTTATTATCATTAACTTAACTACGAAACATTATACCATCATGTTGCTTCTTAGTACGGCAACCAAATTTAAACACAACATAATATTTCCTACTGAATTAATTAAAAATAATTATCACTTACTTTATATTTAACACAAAAACAATAAATTTCAGCAACAGGTGCTCTCAGTTATTAAATGACTGTAGTCATTAAAATCAATATTTACCAGCGACGTGTGCAAAAAATATTTAATTCAGCCGTAGATATTATATCTTACTCTAACGCATATTGCGTAGATATAAATGAGTAGAATGCTTTATCTTACGCACTTATGGTTCCTTTTTGTTCAGGTTTTGCTTTTCACCTATTTTATGTACCCGATGAGTTACACTCATAGGCTTGAAATTCAGTAAATAAGTTTAAATGCGGTGACCGTAGGTAAAATTAGGTTAGGTTATATTAAGCGATCTGGTACTCCAAACATGACGTCTTTATACAGCATTCTAATCGACCAAACGGAAAGTTCTTCTCAGTCGTTGTCTCATTTCTGATGATCAAGATATTCACGAGCAGTTTTTATTTTGCACAGGATTATACCTTAATTATTCTTGCAAGTATTCTTGATTAAGATCGTTCCTATGCGCATATTGTGTTAATTCTCTTCATATTTAATAATTTTAGTTGCCTATCAGATCAGTGTCTCTAAGCATTCACTCTTCTCCCTTGTCACATTTTTAAATAGTTGAATAATTATCTCAGATAGTTAATTATTCTTAGTCATTTATTTAAAAATTTTCAAGACTGGATTTATTGGAATGCCTGACAGTTCAGGAGATATGAAGCACACGTCTTCAATATCATATCTAAAAAACATCGATTTTCTTTTGATCCACAAATTGAAATTTGGATTTAAATCATTAACCCTTACCTAAAAATAAATGTGCAGTTGAAAAAAAGCAGCAAAAGAATGCATACAAAAGTAGTAATAAGTAATCCATGACTATGTCTTCAAGAGATCTCAAATTTCGTTGATGACTGAGTTGAATATAATAATCCTTATTTATACAATAAGAAACTTACTGCTTATTAACTGTATAATTTTAAATACTATTAAAAATAGAGCAAACTCTACAGCATTTTATTTTATTATAATTGTATTTTATTCTTTATTGCATAGAAAATATGTATCATGATAGTTACTTATCATTGCAAGTATTGAAAAAATTATCATTTAAATTTGAAAGTATAACAGTCTATGGTGTACATATTCCCTAGTATATCAAAGCTCACAAAATTCGTGCACAGGTCTAACAACGAAATCAGTTTCGATGATAAAAGTGCAATACGATGGCTCTCAATATGTTTTTTTTGCGATAAAAGTTTTGTGATAGTAAAAGATTATTTCAAATACCTACCCGATGCAATTCCACCAATAAAATTTAGCAATAAAAATGACATATAGATTTCGGAAACGCAAACTAAAAATGTTTATCGTAGCTTTTATTTTCAGAGCTTATTTTGTACTATTAGAGATAAGCTCATATATTTATTGTCGTTTTATTATTTAACTTTTTAAATCTGTTGTATTATGCCACGTTCATGGAAAATAAGTTTGATTGATTAATGTTTGTGAATATTTATGTAGAACAATGAAAAACATATCACTTATAATTATTATCATCAGCTGTTGAATTATTACATATTACTAATATCTTCCGTGAAACAACATAATAATATATATATCTAACTACATATTACTAAAATAGTTTTTTTGTTTTATTGACTTCGAAATCCATTGTGGGTCTTTGAAAAAATGAAAAATGGACGTTAGCCGTTTAATCAATCCCATTTGCCTGGTAGCCTAGTGCGTAAGTCCCTGTCCACATGGCGCGTTTTGACTCGCGCGCATTCCAGGTATATGTGACCTCATTAAGCCGTCCACAAGCACTCGCGCCGTGACGACTGTCACGCACCGTCGGGGTACATTTGACCTCATCGAGGAGTCCATATTCACTCGTGGCGAAACACGCGCCATGTGGACAAGGCCAAAGTGCTGGCTTCTCATATTGATGATGTCACAACACATTTACGTGATTTACTTCTACTACTGTCATTGGGCCTCTTGGTGGTTGGTATCTATTAAATAAATAATGAGACCATGGTCTGGATCCATACACACGTTTAAAACAAATTGTCCCGCAACCCACGACTTCTTACGATATCACAGACACTCCGTATACATTAAAACTGTGGTACAGTGCGTAAAGCGATGGCCTTTCATTTGGGAGCTCCAGATTCGATTCCCAGTGAGGTCAAAATATATTTATGTGATTTTCTCAAAGCCTAGGTGCTTGTAATTGTACCACTGCTATTACTAATGTTTCACTACACTACTGCCATTGGCCCTCTTAGCCTGTTGTAATATTATAAATAATATAAATATATATATATATATATATATATATATGTCAATTGAATGAATAACTCTGAAAATGATTGTTGAGTTGGATGATTGGATAAAGACGAATTACACATTTTAAATAGGTATACATTATGCATACTAGAACATAATATTATGTACTACTTATAATTAATAGTTTTTATATTATAATAGTTTAACTTTTTAGCTTAATAGTTTAACTTAGTATTATGTCTCGCACTTCGGAACCATACCGTGGGTCCAATGCTCCCAGGATGTACCCGAACCTCGTCTCCTCCGTTACGACTCCTGCTGCTGTAAAGCTCCTTTCTTCCATGCAGAACCACATCTCTGGATCCTCTGGGTAGAAGGGTGGGATTCGTACAGCGACCCTATTGACTTCTCCGACAGCCTGTGAAGGTTCTCTGTTACTGGTTGCGGCGGGGCTGTATGTGTCGTCATATCCTCTCGGCATTGTCTTGAAAATGTTGAATTTGCGGTTGCGTGGAACGTCGGGTTCACCACTGTTGGGTCACTACTGTGGTGTTCGATGTGTGGGTTGAGGATGATGATAATGAAGTCTGCGATGTAGCAGGGTGAGATTTATTAGCAGCGTATTGGTACAATAGTATAGTATACAATGATAGTACATATAATCTACTGATATAGTTACGAGCTAGGTACTTGGATTCGAGTGACATTTAGATAAATTATTCTTCGTTATTTATACAATAAAAAGTAATACATTAACATTAAATTCTGGTACATAATCATATTGGACTAATTATAGAGTCAGCGTTTTAAATCGAGTAGCTTGTGAAATATTATTTATTATTACCGTCGTAAGAAAATATGACACCATAATGATATAATGTGCTGTGATATGATGTAATAATATACCGTATCTAATATCGCCAATCAACTTGCTGATCTAGCTAAGATTTGTTTACTGGAAATTGATTCGCTGGGAATATATTATTGCAGAATAATTTGATACATTAAACAATAGATATTTGATCGCTACTATATTACAGCTACAAAAGTATAGTTTCTTAATCTCGCTTTAAAGATACCTTTTCGCTAAATAGCGAAAGTTTGAGCAAATTACCTAATTAATACTCCCGTTACTGTAATGTCACCTAAGGTTACCTAGCCCATTAAAGTACAAATATTTCAGTTATACACTTCGACATTTTCATACTTCGGCTGTTCCTAGAATCATCAATATTAGATATTATAATTAAAATGATATTACTTATATTAAAAATGGATAGAATTTTCCAGTAAATACATAATATAATTGAAAGATATCTATCAGATTGAATATAGGAACTTGTATTAAATTATAAATGCACATTGCAAACAAATCGTCGCATTCTATTACAAACAAAAAAATATACCTAAACGTAGGTATATGTGAAAAAGAGAGACATACTCAATTGTGCGAGAGAGATATGAAAAAGAATGTAAAGAAATACTAGAATGATTATAATAAAATTTCTATAGCTTTCGCATAATTTTATAGATGCCTAAAATATATTGTAAATAATGGTGATGAAACTTTATTGGACTTGTGATGTATGTTTCCAATATAGGAGTTTCTTTTTTGCATACTGTAATAATGTCAACCTCGGACGGTAATCCATGGTGATATCACTAGAATGGTCGGAATTTATTAGCATCGTAAAAGGAAGGTTAAGTAGTTGGAAATCATTAAGAATATTCATTTTAGTATTACGTTATACCTACGTATTATATAATAATTATAATAGAAATTAATATTTGATGTTTATAGTAAATGCACTACGTTTAACTAGCATCGTGACTGAGACAGTTAAGATGACGTATTCACGTTTATGTCTATTTTATTATTTAACTACAGATGAGATTGCTCTCAGAACGAAGCTGCCATGGAAGCATATCTAGGTGCAATTATAATATATTTAAAAGTACTCTCACATTTTACATAAAGAGTAAAGTATTCAATCAATGTGCATGTGAAACATAAATTTAAATATGTGAGAGAAATCTAAGAGTAGCGCGACTTGACATAGAAAAAAAGTGTTGGACATAATGCGAAAAGATTACAAAGAATTCAATGAATATGGAGTGGATGATGTGTCAGTGGCCGTCACCAAGCTAAGCTGATGAAAATCGTGATTGAAAGTCTGCCAGAAAAATAGAATTGTATATCGGTACCTAAATAATATTAAATTGGGACAAAATGATTGAGGTATATGTGTATGCGAAGGAAAAAAAATATATTAGTAGGTATATACTGGTAAGATAAAACAGAACATACACGGATACGTAAATGTATGGGAGAGAAAAAGAGGTAGAAGACGTCTTACAAAAGATAAGGTGAGAGAAAATGTGGGTGAATATGTAAATATGTGTGAGTGAGGAATAAAGAAAAGAATTTTTAAAAGTAGTAAAGCGAGATATGTCTGACTGTAACGCAAAAGTTTGCGTCGTTATCGAGCCCATCGACAATAATGTTGACAGGTGGAATTGCCCCCTGATATTTTTTTGGTATGTATAGTATAATATTACATGAATTAGCATACAACAAATGCCCATTATTTCTTCCGTTATTAGGTTATTACTCACACAATCGACATTATTTTGGAGTATACACCCTTGAAATGGCAGTAGAATTTTATTATACTGCACACATTTTATACTAACTTACTTTTTAATTAACTATTTCTTTTATTCAACGAATAATACACAAGATTTAAGAATGTACCATTCTAATTATTATTGAATATACATAATTTTGAAAAACACTTCTGAGAAAATATATTATAACCAATAGAAACAATCTTTTTGAAAAAAGTAAGACACCCAGCAGGAGTTGAACCTGCATCTCTTGGGTTTATGCCGAATTGCCGCGAATTGTCCACTATGCTACTAGGTGACATACTAATTACGACAAATTTTAACTATTGGCCTTTTAATACCTGATTATCAGCGCTCTTTTAAATCAAGCTACTATTGGCAATCGGTTTTTGTTTATTAAATCAAAATAGGTACCTACTACTTCAATTATTAATCTTACTTTTTTCAAAAAGTTTTTTTTCTATTGGTTATAATATATTTTCTCAGAAGTGTTTTTCAAAATTATGTATATACTTACTTGTATTGTAGCTTTATAGGAAAGTGATGATCGTTTGAGTGCACCCTGCGGCGCTGAATTGCATATTGCAGCAGTATGCCACACGGCATGCACTTTATGGTGATAAGAGATGCGTTCAGTAATATGCATGCTGGGCGGAGATAAGGTAACAGTTGAAAACAATCAAAATAGCTGCAAGCTGACACTTTGAAATGGTGTGATAAAATTGTAGCATATAGGTACACTGTATTTTAACAGTGTGTATTTGATACTTGCAATAATAATCATTATTACTTAAAAATTCTATTGGATGAATGGTTACTTCGATTTGATATAGGTAATGTAATTTATCGTACAGAAGGAATAGTCAAAAAACTATTTCGCTTGCTCTAAAAAGACCTAAGTACCTACTAACAGTGGCGCATTTAGTGATGCAGAGACCGACACACTGACTAATTTTGAACACCCATACATTAAAAAAATAACAATCTAATTTTTGTTTTTCAAACAAATCCATGCATTCAAACAACTTACTTATTGTGTTAATTTTGTATAAATTATACAAATGTGGTTTAGGCAAATTGCAACAGTTTCCTTTCTTATAAATCACAATACATAACAACATACAGCGGTACACTTACTAATTTATTATTTGTAAAATAGCTTCCATCGCATCTATTCTATACACAAGGCTGCTATCGGTAGTAGTTAATCGGTAATGATAATAGTCTATCGAGGGTAGTTTACCATATTTATGTATTGAAGCGGTTAATTGTTATAATAAATTAACCGTCTGAACTGTCAAAAAGTGCTATGTTTTAACAGCACCTCTCTTGGATGTGTTAGCTTTTAGAGCGAGATATACAGTTTAGACGGTTAACTTATTGTAACAATTATAATACATAAATATAATAAAATACCGTCAATGGCCGCTGATAGCAGCCTTGTGTAATATAATATATGCGCATGAATTTATATTAAACACGAATGGAATGGAAGTATGTGTCACTAAAAACGATTCAAATAGCATGCATAGTATATGGGCATGAACAACTCAATCCGTATCAGCATATTGATCGGCAATATTAAATAACTGACCGCAATTATAAATTTCTTAATATCTATTTTCCAAAGTGTCCAATTATGGTAAAACTCAGTAAATAGCTGACTGCAATAATAATTTTCGCAATATCCGTTTTTCAGCCATATCCAATGACGTAAACTCCATAAACAGTTAAGTAGCTGACTCAATTATAGTAATTATTTCCTAAATATTCTTTTCAAGATTTTATTTTGATTGTGAGTACGTCAATAAATAGCGGATCATAATTTTATGTATTGAAGATGTCATTCGAATATAAATTTCCGGTCTATTAGTATCTCAGTCTTTGTATCACTCCGCACAACATCTCATTCTACCGCGACTCGGACCTCGGAATAGTATCATAAGTATTGTAAAATAACTACTGTAATATACTCTTGTACCGACTACTTATGCTGCAAATAAAACTCGCTCCTCTATCCATCGGAGCAACCACAAAATCTCGACTTCTTCATACATAATACAATAACTGCCACAAGTATAAATATAAATTAATTAACGCGTTACAATATTATACATTAGTATTATTAGAGTATGTCTGCGATATCTCGCAAAATATGGAGAATATATAACAAATGAAAATTATAATACATATATACCTTGCGAAGAAAATAACGATTGTCATTCTGTTTATAACTCGCCTTTCGTTTGCTATAATTTTATTAGTAACAAATCGTTAAATGAATAGGTTGGTACGTAAGTAGTTTTAGAACGTTACTGGTAAAATTAGATAAATGCTTCTGTAAACAGAAACTATTTTTTCTTTCATTCTCAGACACTTATTTCAAAAGTCAATAAAACAAAGCCTAGCAAACAGAATGTAAGTAACAAAAAGTCCCCAATAATAGAAAAACCAAATAGACGTGTTCCATTTATCTTAAATCCTCGCAAACAGTTGAATTCTTGCGTGGAAAAACGTGGTTTATACTATTTTTTCAAAAGTCTATTTTTATAGGTAACACCACCAGATTGGGTACCTAGTGAACATATTATTATTTTGATTATAAGGTAGATAAAAATCAGAGTTAATTGTTTCTGTAAATTTGAATAAATGTAAGTTACCCTACCACTATTAATTATAGCTGTAGCTAATTAATTACTAGTGGCATAGCGGCTTACCAAATGATTATCTAATGTTTTCATTGACAAATATTTTATTCATTACGAGCATTTAACATAATTGTCAAATACCATCCAATTGAAAATGTGTTGTTCTAATTGTTATTTTAATTTAATAAAACGCAATTTTTTTTGGAGTACTTATTCCACTTTTAATCAATATATTAGAACCAGTTTTGTCCACCTCAGAGGGATATTTTCAACTGTAAAATTGCGTTTGATTAAATTAAAATAACAATACAATGCAGTTCCACCATGAATTGACAGTTAACAAAATAAAAGTATTGTTCTAAATCGTCCCAATCACCAGAAAACATATTACAATAGTGTAGTTCTCTCGGATATATTGAAATTTAAAAAAATCATATTTGATAACACCATCTAGTTACTAGTGGATATTTATCAAAGAAATTTTATATTGCATATCTCGAGAAAATCGATCATCGAATAATTCGGAATGAAATAAATATTGTAAGACAAAATTGATCTTGGCATTCTATAAATCTGGAAAATTTTTTAAAAATATTAATATTTAACAAACATAAAATATAATAATTGTGATGTTATTTATTAAAAAAAAACGTAGTATGTCTTTCCAACGAGAAATAACAGTAGTGATTTTCAAAATAAAGGTATATCAAGGAGTTTTCGTAAAAGTCCAATATTTTGTGATTTGTACGTTCCGCCAAAATTTACGCAATTCAGATAAAATTGTACCAAAGACTTAAAATATAAAAGAGCCATATAAACAAGGTTTAAATTCAGACTGAACATATTAGTGGATATCACATTTTTGCACGCAACAATTCAGTTTTTTTTCGGGAATGTCCGGCCGGGATATTAGTTTCGGCCCTGACATCTTGGCGACTTTGTAGCGGGGCTCCGTGATTCGATTCCCTGCGCGTACAATGTACTCGAGTGGACTTCGCCTCTCGCTCCGCTGGGCGCCCATTGGCCGCAATCAATCAGCTCGCTACGTGACGGACATACACACAACATTGAAGAGATATGAGGTTAGGGTTGGCGACTGATTTTTTTGCCACATGGAAAATTTAATTTTTCATGTTAAAATTTCAAAACATTAATTATTTCGTATTTATCTAGGTTTATCATAAAATAATATTGAACGAATTGAAATCTACGCGATGGATCCGTTAATATATTACATAGTTTAAATATAAAATTACAAATAAAAAAAACAAATTGATACATAAAATTGGTTATTACTATTTTTAAATATTCTTATCATACTTTAGGACATCGATATGTAGGTGTTCGTGAGATTACTGATTATTTTTTAGACGCTTAAATGAGCCATAATGGAGAAGAAAGGTCGGAGGAATTAGTCTGCGAGAGTTAGACTGTGTAAGAAGCAACAGTTTCACAAACGGATATTTTCCGACTAACCCTCTTCAAGGCATGCTCGCCTTTCTTTCTCTTGAAGCTCGTTGGTCACTTCTGCTCTGCTTTTTCCTTGCTCTCATGTGTTATAATTTGCAATCCAGATATTCTGGAAAATTTGAAATTTTATGCACCCGTCAGTTATATGCGTGGTCGCAGTCATGACCTATTGTGGGTGAAAGCCGTTTCCTCATGTCAGGCTCACCAGGCACCAATAGCGAGGGCTATGCGGCTGGTCAAAGCACTCCCTAGAGATGTAGACATGTTTAGCGATGCAATATGCATTTTGTTTAAAAATTCTATTTTATTGTTTAATTTGTATTCTTGAATTATTGTTGTTTTTTTATTATACTTCTTTTGCTACATTTTTTCTCTAATAAGTTTATTTATCTGTACTTTTTATTCTAACTGTCATATTGTGAACGTCTTGAATTAATAATTTGTTATGTGCTCAATATGTCTTTTTAAAATAAATAAACTATTCCTGAGACCAAGGCAGAAAAATGGGTGTGAAGGCGTTTCTTAGATGATAATAATATACAGATTTATTATGTTTCCCAAAAACACGCCATTAAAGCACAAATTTTGTATTTGTTTTTATCTTCATCAATACTACTTTATTATAAATATTATACTAAATACGATTTTTATAAAACTGTATTTTTTTTATTTTACCATTTTTTTTGATGCAGTGCTCGTACGTCATAATCCTTTGATTTCAAATTAAACTGCAACATATCGTTATAGTTAGAAATAGAATGCTTTATTCGACATAAGCGTAGCTCATCATGGACATTTTATTAACTTTGTTTCTGATTTAAGAGATACAAAAATATTGAATATGTACATTTTCTATCATTTTAGTTGGTTATTACAATGTTTCTCTTAGCTCGTATTCTTATTTGTCCGGTGGTTCTTTGTCCGGTAAAAATCTTGCAATCGATTTTTAACTAAGTTACCGACTAGCTAGACATTTGAAACTTTTAAAATATATCAGAACACGATGCCAATGCATTTTTTTAATACTTTTAGCTATCTTTAAGTAGAATTGAATTCATTTTCAGTTAATTCTGTTTTGTATGAAAAGTTATTTCGACACCATTATTGGTTGCTACGGCTCTAGGGTCCTAGCAACTAAATTATTAATATATACGTGCGTTACTATGGAAATCAATATGACATGTCAAGTACAAATTTTTTTGATCGTTTAAGCTAGTCAAGTCAAGTTTATATGGTTCAACAGAAAGTTTAAAAACGTTGTATATAAAAAGTTCTTTTTGTCTTGTAATTATTTTATCATTTATTTTGGTCAACATACATAATCAGGCTGCTCTCGTGGTGCAGTGGGTATGGCGCTGGTCTTTGGATTCCCGGCGAGGACACAATATTTATGTGTTTTTCTCAAAGCCCAGGTGTTTGTCCAAAATTACTAACAACCACCTTGTACAAAAAAGCAAGGACATGGTTATGTTAGCAAAAAAAACCTACATAATCAATCACAGAAGAATATGTACAATAAAATTTTTAAAAAAATATGTGATTGTTCTAATAACAGACGGATACAAAAAACGTAATACAATCAAATATTAAATAAATTAATAAAAGAGAAAAACACATCAGTAGTAAATCTTGAGTGAATGACAAATATGAAAAAATACTGAAGAACATAACAAAAGTATATACCTACCTAATACGGAGTGACGACAAAAATATAATAATAAAGCTGTCGTCCAGTTACAATGAGTGAAGATTCATTGCAGTAGATTATGAATACTGAAATCTTTTAATGAGCATTATCTATTATCATTCATATTGTTTTTCGCTTCTTTCTTTGTATTGATCACACCACTTTATTACCGGAGATTTTCTGTCTTTGGTACCTGCCGTACAAACAATAAATGTGTCATTCATATGAGGTTTAATATTTTCTTGTGCTAATGGAAATGCCTTTAGGCCGCGAATCGTATATTGCACACATTCGGTTTAGGCAAACCAGTATTATAACCTCATTGGCTATAAACCACTCTGTACTATTCATTTGGTACCTTATTAGTCGCTTACTGTTTAATATTATTACGCCGACCAATGAATGGCCCCGAATGCTTTACAAACTGTTGTACAAATAAAATATATGCAAGATTAAAATATAAAAGCCTATTCTATATAGTAAATCAATGCATTCACTCATATAAAGTACAAGGTACCTATATTTAAACACGATTGCGCGCATAAGCAAACTGTCATGAACTGCATTTTGGCGCCTGAATAGTATCATAAAAAAGAAATCAATAGATAAGTAGGCAGACAACTAAATGGGATTCAGATCACCAATATGATAAAATAAAAATTAGCCAGATATAGCTGTTATTGTCTATAGTCAAGGGACATTACGTGACTAAAGGTATACTCTAGAACTCTCTGTAGTTCTATAGATGCAGTTATCATCTTGGGTAGACCTTCATCTAGTAATGGATCAACTCCGGCCAATGATGTTGGCAGTATGATGTAAAAATAATATAGAAAAGTAGAATTATTATATTAAAACTATGAAGTATTTTAGTCTAGTCATTGTCTAATATTCAGTTCTTGAATTTAATATTTGAAGACGGCAAGATGTCCGATCATCATACATATTTACATAGTTTGAAATACCACTGCTAAGGTAAACAAAGTCAAAAAATATGCTTGCCTGTCAGTAAATTATATCTTCCCAGAGTCTCAAGACATATGAATCCTGAGGACTTTTGGCTTTGAAAACTGATAGAATCAGTTAGCTGATAGGACATGTGAGTCCCGTTTAGTTTAGTACAGTGAATAAGCATAACAAGAAAAACGGTAATGCGGTCACTGATTTGGGTAAACTTGAGGTGTCCAATGGACCAAGAAAAAACCCAAGGAATTTAGATTTTTAGAATTAATGTTTTTTATATACCTACTGTTAAACAACAGGGTCAATTTTTTAAGCGTTACTTGAAATATATAATGAACCATTTTTTTATTCAATGAATAATTCACAAGATTTACGAATGTAACATTCTTTTTATTGGACAATGTTAAAATAATAAAAAGAGCATTCTTAAATCTTGTGAAATATTCGTTGAATAAAAAAAAGATTGATAAATTATTATTTATAAGTTCAAGTAAGTTACTAATTACTTAATACCTACTTTGATTTCAAATACAGAAGCCGATCGCCAATAGTAACTCAATTTGGAAAGCGCTTCAGAGAGTATTGTAAGAGCAATTAATTAAAATTTGTCGCAATTAAATAGGATACCTATAGAATTGTGCTCAATGTGCGTGGGCGCAAAACCCGAGAGACGCAGGTTCGATAATGCTGGGTGTCGTAGTTTTTTCTAAAAAGATTTTTTCTATTGATTATATATTATATATTTTCTCAGTGTTTTCAAAATTAAACATATAAGATAAATGATTACAAGATGAAAAGAACTTTTTATATACAACGTTTTTAATTTTTCTGTTGAATTATTATGCTCAAACTTGTACTTGATATGCAGTACATAAAAAACAAACAAATATAAAATAAATGTCATTTTGACATTTCATTTTGATTCTCATAGTAACGCACGTATATAATAATAATTTAGTTGCTAGGACCACCCGCTTCGCAACCAATAATAGTCTTTTACTTTTTACGGATTTTTCTGAAATAACTTTCCATACAAAACAGAATTAACTGAAAATGAATTCAATTCGGCTTAAAGATGGCTAAAAGTATTAAAAGCATGCATTGGCACCGTGTTCTAATATATTCTAAAAGTTTCAAATGTCTTGCTAGACGGGAAGTTAGTTAAAACATTTATACTGAACAAGAAAAAATTTGTACCGGACAAACAAGAATACGAGCTAATAAAAACATAGTAAAATATATCGAAACAGATAATATACCAACGTCATTGCGTTGCTAATTTTTAAGACTAATTACACTTGCCTTAAATACACTCGGTCTGATTAATAATTAAGCTTGATGCTAGAAATAAAATCAGATTAGTAAAAAAAAACAAACAAAAAAAACAGTAAGACGCTTGCTTTTTTGTGTTGTAGTCAGAATGAAATTAAGCATCTGTTGATTATTAAATAAATAAGTGAAAGGACATTCAATGGTTCGTTAGCCAAGGAAACTTTTTTATCTTTTTTCTTTTATTAATTCGATTAACGAATTATTCCGCACAGTTCGTGGAAAATGAGATCGAGAGATTTTCGTTAAACAAAAGCGCTCCGAGTTGATTGCGTTTCACTTAGTTTTAATTAAAGTAACCATTTAATACTAAAACAGTTTACCCATCTATTACTATTGATAAATATTTACTCAGACAAGATTATTTTACGATTTGTCATCATCATCAGCCGGGGTCGATCAACTGCTGGATAAAAGCTTGCCCTAGTTCCCTCCACTCTTCTCGATTCCTAGCTTTTCGTTGCTACTTACACCTACCAACTTTATGATTTCGTCTATACAGCAAGTTTCAGGGCTATATGACGGCATTTGTCCAGCTCTATCACATCACAAACTCTTGTATACTCACTTATTCATTGCGTTCTTTTGTGGTATTTCCGTGTTATACCCAACATGCAACTTTTCGTGTTACAGGTTCCGCTACTCGTAATTTTTAAATTTCTCTATTGGTCATGTTTCACATGCATTTGTGAGTACTGGTAGAACATATTAGTTGAACACTTTACGCTTGAGATACTAAGTCATATACAATTACTACATTAATACGCAATTAAAAAAAAAACGCCAACATAGATCGCCATTTTGATTATATTTACATTTTTATTCCGACCATGTCCGATCCTAATAAGATCATAAATGGACCTCCACAGAGTAGAGGTTTGTGTTGACAGATTTTTTATTTTTACGAGAAATGGATGTCAGCCACTTGCTCAACCTATTAGGTCCATACTCTGACTCATATACAAATTGAAAAACAATATAATATGTGTACTTTTGTGCCAAACTGAGAATGTTAATTTTTTATTCTTACCAATTCAACCATTGAATACTTGTCAAATGTTGTTATAAACATTTAATATGGTTCCCTTTTTTATTAGTATAAATTACATATATATTTCTATGGCATATTTCAATCTGGTGAAGTAATAATTCAAAATAGTACCTATTATAAAAATAATATTGTACTGGCTGACCTATATATACATCGATTTCCAATATATGTAATAACATAAATGGAGCATTATAAAAATACAGCGTTTTAATTAAGGCAGTAGTACCCGCCATTGATGAACTCAAATTAATTATTTGGTATTTCCAATAGAATTTAATTAAATCGTTAGGTGTCGGAAAACCAAGCTTTTCCACACCGTTCAGCAATGCGAGTGCCAAACAAATAGTAGTTGTGATTTTTTTATTTATTTTTTCACTAGATATAATATATGTTATTTTGATTGAATACTCAGTCGATTGGAATATAAACGAGATGGACGATTTTTTAGTAGCTATAAATATTGAATATAATCAGTGGCCAATTCAGTGACGTATAGAACTAACGCATTGATTTTGAAGCATAAAATTAACAATCCAATTAGAATTTTCCAAATAAATTAATGCATTTGAACAATTAAAAAAATATATTATCTCTGTTAATTGCTTAATATTTATAGGTACATTCGTATATAACTACATAAGGCGATGTCTTTACCTACCAGAAAAAAACACGAAGCTTGCAATTTGAGACTTTGTTTTGATAATTTACAATTTCAACTGTATTAATTAATTAATATCTATATCTGAAAACATTAAGAAAACTATTTTTTATTTTAAGTCAAAGATAAACTTACAATAATTTTATTGTAAAAAATGTTATAAAGTGTGAATTTGTCACTGGACCCCATCTTATTATTACATATATTTTATAGTCATATTTATTATTAAAATGTAGTTTATTCAGTTTTCTATGCTTAATCTAAGAGATTTGTTTTACTAATTCATAGTTTTAATATTTTTTATATTTATTTTAAAAAACATCGATTTTTATGAAAAATATCAATGTGTATAACTCGAAATCCTTTTTTTTTATCATTACTGCATTAATATAAAAAAGAAGGACAGTCTATGAATCCTCATTCAACTCATCGAGTCCGTCACGAGACCTGCCGCTATTGTCACGAGTTCTTCACTCGACATAGTACATCCGTTATATTTTATTCGAATCAAGTCTTTCAGTGCATTATTATAATCATGAATCTCTTTAATATATCGATCTCGCCAGTACATCATTACCTCGCGATTATAATCTCACGTCACCATCCTTATTATTGTATTCAGTGTATTATTGTATCAACCAATATACTCTCATCTCAACAACCAAGCAACAATGATCTTCTATCTAACACGATCTCATCGAAACTCCAAATATATTATTAAATAATAGTATTCAGTTTATCTTTCCTTTTGACTGTCCACTAGACGCAAAGTTGTTTTTAAATTATCCATACCGACTAGAAAAGTATGAAATTTTATAAAATGATAGTCACAGTAACGGGGTATTTTACACTTCTGTTCCAACAATGATATCATACAAAGGCACCATCCCAACTTGTTAAAAGGACAAAAGTTCCATTCGTTGCTTATTTTCATCTATTTGTTACATTATAAATGTAGTTTTCGTTGAAAGGTGTAGGTGGATATTACTTTAAGGCTGTAGGGCATAAGGTCTATTTTTACGTGAGCTTTATGCCAGAGATGTGGTTTAATCTAGTTTAGATGAAAGTCACGCGTAATAAACTAGTGACTTACGGTCTACGTCCAAATATATATTTTTTTACTTTTTTAGCTATTGAAATTAAAGAGGCATACATAGAAAGGTGTTTGATATTATTTAAAAAATCGAATTTTAATTGTATTATTACCATCGCCAGTGACATACCACCTTAGGATGGGTCCTAGTTTTCTACAAGAATTTCCTCCATTTTAAACTGTCCTGGGCCAGTGTCCTCTAGGTGTGTGCACTGGCCATTTTAACGTATTTGTAGACACTATCCAACCACCGGGGTTGGTTAGTAGCTGCCAGTCAGTATTGCCAACTGTCATTCACAAAAATATACCAGATAGGGTATGCAAATAAGCTAGATGTGCAGAAAAAAAAAACATTTTTTTTAAATTGAAAAGGTGTCTAGAAACTAACATTAAAAAATATGTCATAATAATTATTGACATAGTTTTTCCAAAAACAAAGATTGAAAAATAGTTTAATATTTTACAGCAGCTAATAAAATAAGTCAATATACATATAACAAGTCATTTGTCCTGATTTATCTGTCTGTAATGAAGCGTAACATAGCATAGCACACACACTGACGCACACACATACTCTCTCTCTGTCTTCCAAAGTATGCACAGCACACATACTCTGTCTGAGCATTGAACACATTGAACGCCTTGAGCGTATCGACAGTAATGCTGACAGGTGGCACTACCACCCGGTACTTGATTTTTGTTGTTGTAAGATTTAAGGTACAAAAAAACCAGTTTGTTAATTTTCAAGCAAATCTGGTGTAATATTCTAGCTTTATTATGAGAAATTTTAATCTGTTTGCAGTGTCGAAAAAAGCTAGATTCAACGCAATTCACCAGATGCAAAATTTTGCAAGCTATTTGAAAATGCTAGATCTGGCAAGAAAATCGATAAGTTGGCAACGCTGCTGCCAGTGGACTTCTGACTGTTCGTTGTAATATCCAAAATTCCCCACAGCGATAAGGCACCGTATATATTCATGTTCATCAAAATCTATCGACTTTATAGAATGCGGAGATACATTTGTGGTGTTCGATGTGTGGGTTATGGTGTTGAGGATGATGATGATGATGATGATGATGATGAAGAAGTCGAAGATGTATGCAGGAGCGAGTTTTATTTGCAGCGTAATGGTCGGTACGATAGTATAAGTACAATAACAGTACATATTACGTACTGAGATAGTTACGAGCCAGGTACTTAGATTCGAGTGACATTTTGATAAATCAGTATTCGTAATTTATACAGTCGAAAGTAATACCTAAACATTATATTACAGTACATAATTATATTGAACGAGTCAGCGGTTTAAATACGAGTACCTGTGAATTTTATTATTATTACAGTCATAATTTAATATGCTACTATGGGAATCGATATGAGACTAATTTTCCATTGCGCTGTGCTGTGAATCTGCTGATATAAGTAAACAGTTGTTTACCGGTATATGAGTCGCTGGGAATTTATTATTGCGGTCGATTAATTTGATACATTAAAAAGAGATACAATGATCAATAATATACTGACAGCTACATATTTTTCTTCGAAGAGGTTATACAGTTAGAGAGAAAAAGTTTATTGTATACACAAGGTTGTCATTTTCTGCCAAGGACATCTTATTACGAGGGAAAGCCAAGTGTTAACATTAAAGTGACTACTTTCTTCAAGTTTAGAACGGGCTGCCCGTTTCTGTCTGCCGGACCCTTTTACCTTTTTTAATTAAGACGAATGAGTTTACCAACCCTTAGATTATATTATAAGAATGTGTAGCCTTGCCTTAACTCTTTGACGCTTCCAAGGAGTTTACATGTTATGACTTAGAATCTATATAGTTAGATCGTACGAAGGTTGAAAACATTATTTTTGCGACACAATTAGAGAGTGTTAGTTAACCTTATCACATTATTATGTTTTACGAAGTGAATGTGTAATTTGTTATTCAAACAATTTTGTAAAACAAAATAACTAAACGCAGATTTTTAACCTGTATTTTGATGAATTTTCCAAAGTTTACTTTAACTAAAACGTACGCAGTTTTAATAAAAAATCGATTTCATTATATATAGATCGATAGTTTAAAGGTGAAGATACTCTCTGGAAAGTGAAAAACGTGAGCTTGAGTCCCATTTGGTCCAACTTTTATATTCTACCATATTATGGTTGGGCCAAATATGCTAGCTCTCATCCTTCCTTCCCACCTTCCCTCGAATCCTTATTTATTATTGTCGCCAGACCAAGGCGACCGGAAGTTACGGGTCATAAGTGACCGTGATTTACAGTTAGTTACTCCAAGACAGCTGGGCGCGTAGGCTTGTTGAAATTATCGCGCTCTATCTGATACTATACGAACGAGGCCGTCGTTAACTACTGAGTGACTCAAAACACATATGTTCGGCCTTCGTTGCGCTAAATTTGACAGGGTTTGAGTGAACTATCGCGTCTATCATCCATCCTGAACTTATCATCATAATTCATCAATCTCATATATCATCCATAAAAAGTGTACCATCCGTTTACCAGTGTGTGAGTGCGTGAACACCGAACAGGCCCCAGCGCGCGCCATAACTCTCAACATAAAGGTTAGTGTCTGGCATCCTGTGTAATCCCCCCCCCCTAGATCCGTAATCCACCAACTAACCAGCATCACTTTTAAGTATTACAGTCCACTGCTAAAATAATTTGATATTTCTGAGATTTTTCACAATATTTTTTTTCTTGTATAAAGAATCTAACATTCTTAATCTTTATGCATATATTGTATTAATTAGGTACCTATTGACTAAAAAATAAAATAATTGAAAAAATAATGTCACATCATAATAATACCAAAATATATCAATGGCCATATTATTGTTATCTGAAAGTACAATATTATGTACCAAAATAGTATAAATCTCAACGAAAACTTCCTGTCGAGTGGTTAGTTTCGGATGATCATTTAATTTCCGATTATTGTCGGCAACTGCACCCAAACGAGCGGTAGATGCCCACGATGCCGAGTTATAACTTTAACTAGCATTGATAATAATCTGGTAATCAAGTTACCTGTGTCCGGGGATATGATTCCCACCTCGCCCTTACCTTTACCAGTTTGGCTGTTCACGTGAGACGCAAACAAGGAAACTTTCCGGACAAGCCGCGCGGTGGCCCCACATTATAATTGATGTCACTTACACTTGTATAGTACAAACTAATAATTGACGCTTTACACGTGCATGGATTTACTGGTGGCATTAGTGAGTATTTTAAACTATCGTGGCAATAACTGTTTAAAGGTAAAAGTGGTGACTGTCTCCAATCTCATTCTTTAAGAGTGAGCGAGATGCAATGTAGTTATTTTATGGTACTATTACTATTCTGATAGTGCTGCTTTACAGTAGCGAATCATGGCACCTTACGAAGGCTGTACCGTTTAAAAAAAATCGGTTAGGTACATGTTCAAACACGCGCGTTAACATCATTTTACTCCCTACTTCAATTATAGTTTGTCAATTTATGGCTACGCCCATATGTTGTAGCTTAATACTTTGGACGCGGAAGACTCACACAGCGCGTAATGACCAGGCGGCCGATCGATGTAATTAACGTGCATTTTAAAGGGGGCAATTAAAATCTCATTATCTCTTCAGCAGCGAATGCGTTAACCACTGGGAAATGCCAAAAGAAATGGCGTATTTCAAAAAAACACTACCCTATTCTTAGGTCAATAATTATTATAAATCAATCATTATTCGTAACATGTTTATCACACTTAAATGGTCAAAGACATAGCTTATAATAAGTATCTTTCAAATTATCTTCAAATGTGTTAATCTTGCCCATTTTTTGAATAATAAAATGCCTAATTCTTGGCAAATTTGGGATCACAGAGATTATCAATACAATTTTTTATCGTAAATATTTTACTAAAATAATGTTGATATAAATTATACTGATGGTTTTATAAATGCGTTTAAAAATTAATAAACGTAAAAAATCTTAACACCACTGCACATTTATGTACTGAAATATGACTATATTCTATAACATTAGAGCGAGAGGTTTAAAAGAATACTATTTTATGTAATAAAAATACTTTATGCAGTCATTAAATGTTTAAAATAAATATTAAGGATAATAAGGCTTCAAAATTATATAAATAGATTATCTACAACGTTTAAGGTATGTCCAGGATCATGCATTGAAAATGGAAAAAAAGCTCCATTTTGACCCACGCTGAGCACGTCCGCCCTTAATATCGTCTATGTTCTGGCAGAACACACTAATTGGAGAATACTAGTTTTGAGTAATTTGACTTTGAAGTTGTTAAAATGTTTGAAATAATGGTCTATCATGTGAGTTTATAAAGTAATCGTAAAAAAGATGACTTTAAAATAACAACTGTTTATTTATTAAGAAGATTTCCAGACGGTAAAGTTCGAAATAAGGAACATTTTGGTACTAACTCAATATGTCATTTTTTCAAATTAGTGTTTTCTGCCAGAACAGTGACGATATGTTAATGTAATGTAATAAAGTACATTTGTATAATGTATAGGTACAATTTAGTGTTGAATCGTAGTATAAGATACTACAATAGCATAGGAATAATATTTTATACAATATGTATATCGACATGAACACAGATACTGTAGAAAATTTTAACGGCAATATTTTCTGATAAGTCCATAAAGATATGTGCTCCGATTGTACTGAAGAGACATGTAACCTGTATTGGAAATTTATGTATGGCCTGCGCTTCGATGATACAGATCATAAAGTATTCGGATAATCTAATATTCGAAGAATACATCGTGCACATCGTGTACAAGTATGAAGGATAGTATTCTGTTTGAAGATAGTGTTTATTCTGAGAAAAGGAATCTATTGTTCTGATAAACATTTCGATTTTTTTGATTCGTAGATATACGCAAAGAGTTTAATAAAATCGTAGTGTCTGAGTCAACAAAATAATATTGTGTGACAATAATATTATATTGGCGGCTAAATATTTGAATGCGTCCTTGCACTGTAGTTTCAAATAGACCATTTATTTATATTAGAGAATACACATTGTATTGCAATTAGTATAACCAAAATAAAATTGGGCACATCGTCATTTATTTGTTTCATTTTAAGGTGACGCATCAGTGAAACGCCAAATAATTTTCAACTGTAGGCGCGACGAAATTTTGGACTCGCTCGCATTCAGTGAGAGAATGTCGAGCCAGAAACACGTCACTTTGCTGCGTGATGGCGACGGGTCAATTAATTCTAAAATCGTGTAAAGATGACTAAAAACGTTACCCATTTACTTTAAAAAGAAAACATGTCAATGAATATATTATTATTGTTACTAATAGAACAGTTTAAAGTGCCCACCACCACCCGTCATATATGCACAACCGTGGATATGCACGGCCGCTTTCTATAAACAGAACATAAAATGGACGTATGTTGGATTTATATGACAAATAATATTTCGTTTGACAGGCGTCATTTGCACCCGCGACCCGCAATCCGCGCATCGCCTAGCAACGATATTTTTAGACCGTGCATCAACTAATGCATGGCCTTAATTCATCGATTTCATTCGGTTTTATTTCGTGGGTTTTGGTGGTTTTATCGTGTTAGGTCGCGCGGTAACGCTTATAATTTAGTGGTTCGAATCCCGGGTTTGGCAGGAATTCACATGTTGTTTTTCAATGTGACGTGTTTGGACCCAGAGTAAGTACCTAGTTGGTTAAGCAACTGGCTAATATAAATTTATTGTTAAAACGAAAATCTGTTAATACATAAAACCTACACCCTACGGAGGCTCATTATAATCTTCTTGGGATCATACATGGTAAAAAAACATATTTTGTGAAATAACATAATAATATATAACACGTACTTATGTAAGTTAGATTTTGGTTTTTTTAGACTTGGTTTCAAAGTTGATTACCTCCATTTTCTTTTAATTTCTTCGGTGATTTGGTTTTCTTTTCATCAGATAATAAGTATATTCTTAAACTATCAAAAACGTTTTTAAAACAATATTATTAACCCGCAGGTTGTTCGTAGAGACAGTAATATTCGTCAGCTCTCATTTTTTATAACTTTCGACGAACTGTAAATACGGTTATTATTAATTTAACGACGTTTGTTTAATTTGTCTGTAATATTATAGTATTTTTACTATTATTTAAGTAGCGATATGATTACAAAAATAAAATATTCTATTTGCAGTTCTCAATGTATTTGACATTTTTTTTAAATTATCTAAAAATGGCGAAATATGGAATTAACCGACTTTGAAACTAATAGCCTTAATTATGTGAACTTTAGAAAAATATACGTCCCAACATAACCCCCTCCAGCATCCACATCCACCATCACAATCATTACATCAAAATCAATTACAGTCCACTATAAAAAGCGCAACCATGCTTTAATTTGAATACATGCTTTAACATATAAAGCATTACCTAGAAACACATACACACAATTTTGTATTATTAATTCTATTTACCTATATTCTTTTGAAATTGGTACATAGCATTATCGTATATAATATCTTTATCGTAAAATATTTGGTATCTATCCTGACTAAGGTATTGTATGATAAGTTTTCCGATAGGAGTTGATGTAATGGCATATTACCTGAACCTATTAGCTATAACACTCACATATATTTTTATTGTAGTCGATATGTATGAAATGACTAACCTTTACGAGGCAGAGTTGAATCAGTTCGTTCTAGTTACTGATGTCGGAAACTTTCACTCAATATTGCATGGTAAACTTTGATATCTACAAACGACTTCGATTTATAGTGTGATTCATTTTTTTTTATTTATTAAAATTGTTTTTTTTATTATGTCATCTTTTTATTTCTACATTTCCACTCCTACGGAAAGTATTATGTATTAGGGACTCCTAATGATGGAATCACGAACCGTGAAATTAACTGACAATTTACATTTAATAGGGTTGTTAAACTTTAATATAATTTGGAACACTTCACGTGATAATCATTGAATAAAAAGAGTTAAAATATTAATTTGGACAATTATGACGCTTAAGTACTAAGTAGTGTGCTTAACATAATATGTACCTTATTACAATATCACAAAACGTGGTTGGCAATTTTAATGATATTTGAAGCGCTTACTTTCAAAAGCGGCTAAAACGGTTTTATGCAATTTTAGGATAAATTGCAATAACATAATATATTTTTTGAATGAATGCGTTGTTATTGATTTGTTATGTAAGTGCATAAGTAATATAAAATTAAATCTTTTTTATGCTTATCGAATATGGGTATAAAGTAATAATGATCAACATTTCATTTTAGGCGAGTTTATTACTCACATTCCGATATATCCGCTTTTGAAAGTTAAGTATCTTGTTTAAGCGGTGTTTGATACTTATAGGTTTCATGTCATTACGAGAATTGTGCGTTAAACTAATAATTATTTCGCACCGTGAGTATAAAACCAAGGCATCTGTAAATTTTTCAATTTCGAGATTAAATGCAAAACAACTGCAAAAGTCGTGAACTTGATAATGTAAAAGTAAAGTAACTGAAAGAACATGCAATATAATGTAGATATAAACCAAATATTATGTTTTTTTTTAGAAACTCTATGTCTCCTAACAAAACGAAGACTTCAAACCCTAATATATCCAAAATATGTCATTTGCAGATGCCTTGGTTTTACACTGCGATTATTCTTCTTTCTTCTTCGGTCATATCCGCCCCTTAGTTGGAGCATATGGACACCACGAGGCGCCTCCAAGAATTCATGTCGCTCGCCAGTCTTCTTGCATCGTTCCATGTCAAACCAGTATTCCGTAGCTCCGCCGTATACACTCTACAGATAGTTATTTAATATTTAAAAAGAAAAATAATTAATATTTAGAAAATAAATAAATAATTAAAATTTAGTTAATATTTAGAAAACATAAATACAATACACGTTTAAGGAAAAATCACTGTATTACAGAAACAATGAAAGTAAAATCACTATAATTAAATAATTTGACACGTGACACGTCACCGTGTTTTGTATCAAATAAACCGCCAAAAGTACTAATATTTACTTACCGATTTTGACGTTCCACATTTGTTTTCCATATAATATTATGTTCGTTGTGTTGACGCTTCTTTACCCATTTTGAATTACATTTCGCAATATTTTGTAATTTAACCTCCATTATTTATATAACAAAACTGATAAAATGTCGAGAGTAAATAACACAAGATTCACACTGTTGTGTTTAATGTTAGCCGATTTGGAAAGTAACACTGCTGCCGTTTTAGTCGATTTCGAAACTAAGCTCGATTTTTAATAATTAATATTGACGTATTGTTGTTTTTATTTAATAAAACGCAATTTTTTTATAGTACTTATTCCACTTTAATAATAAATAAGTACTATAAAAAAAATTGCATTTTATTAAATAAAAACAACAATACAATGCAGTTCCACCATGAATTGACAGTTAACAAAATAAAGGAAATTAATATTGACGTATTTAGGTGAGTTATGAAATTAAAAGTCAGACCATACTGTGGTAGACAAATATATTTATCAAAACATATCTAATTCAAAATACTCGAAAAACAATTTCAGCCGCTTTTATACACTTCATTTGATTACGCCTCGACGCATAGTTATTATTTAATCTCGGCGTTATCGCGTATGGTGCTTGTTTTTTAATAATTTGTAGAGCACATTGGGTTAAATGCGACGAACGTGCACGTTACCATTTTTTTATAATAATTGGTGTATTTTTTTCTCTCTAACAAATACTTCATTTTGAAATCTTGTGTAATATTCATTCGATAATTTTTTTTGGCCATGTCTGATTCTAAAAAGTTCATATGGACTGAGTGGAGATTTTTATTAACATGTTTTTGTTTGGTTTTAATGAGAAATGGATATCAATCACTTGCTAAAACTATAAGGTTCATACTCTGACTCCAAACATATATTGAAAAACTATATAGATATTTACCAGACCCAAGATTCGAACGATATTATAAGATGACACGTAAACCGCTCGGCCTTTGTGTTAATAATAATAACAATAATAAATAATAAAAGTATTTAAGCGTTGGCCTATAGCGTCGTGGATCCCAGGTTCGAGTCCTGGATCTGGTAAGTACACATATTGTTTTTCAATTTGTGTTGAGTCAGAGTATGGACCTAATTGGTTTAGCAAGTGGCTGAAATACATTTCTCTATAGAGGGGTAATTATATAAGATAAACCCGATAGAAAATACTAATATTAATAACATAATTAACGTAACTAAAGTATAATAAAACGTCAAAACAAGCTGCTCGGCATGGAATATAACTTTTCTATGGCTTACCATTCCATAACACAAAACAAATTTTGGTGTCACTGTTGGAGGCCTTTATCTAGCATTTGATCGCCCCTCGATTAATGATGATTAATTAGCCATTATTATCTCGTATGACAAAAGGTAACATCGTCTCATGTATGGTATAATGTAATGAGTACATAGATAATACATAATATAATATTATTATGACTGTAGGGTGAATACCCTACCATCCAGCATAACTTGGCAGGAAACCATTAATTTATAACTACAATGTATCTTGCAACATAATATTGTTAAAATTGCAAAACAAGCGATTTATGTGAGTCAATCAAATTTTAACAGAAAGCTAATTTAGCAAAATAATATAATAATTCAATTAAACAATAATATCGCAAATTAAGAAATAATGCTATGTAAGTTTACCATGATATGCACAAAAATTGTTTGTATTAAAATCAATCTTGCTCAATTATAAAAACTGCATAATTATTCAAAATAATCAATTGTTTATAATTTACGAAACGAATCATGCATTGCACAATAAACCTCATAAGCATGATTATCAAAAATATTCAAGTAGCCGATAGCAGCATTTTCTATTGTATAGAATCAATATAAAACACTCAGTAGAAGAAAACAACATTGTCATTCAGTTATCAAAGAGTTAGCCGTAAGGTTATCGTTTCGCTTTGCCCGATTGAACTCGTAATTCATCAGAACGCATACTCGTGATTTTATTCGTCTAAATTATAATTTGTAAACTTATCTGTAATAATTAAATTGATATTTATTTGGAAGGAGATAATAAAACCAGGGTTCATTTCATTCACGCACCAAATTCTGAGTTATTCATTTGGAAGTCAAACCAACCTACCCTCCGGTTCCCTACCTCATCTCCTAACCAAATGACAATTAACAAACTACAGCCCTTCAATGGAACAAATTTGCAATATACCTAAGTATTTTTTTAAAAGATTCTTTGTAAATCATCCTGTTGTGAAATATCATACGAGTTATATGGCAGAGCGTACGATGTCAGAGTACGACAGGCAGGACATCCAATATACATTACCTGGAAAAAAGATGCACCAGAGATATGGATGAGATATCGGATAAGAAAATATGCAAAATACGACTAGACGTTATCATTATTTTAACATGTACCTATTGAAACAGAAGTCCCCAAGCTTTTTAATATACAAAGCCTTATTAATACTATCGACCGAAAGTACTTGATGGAATTTGAATTTAAATTATTCTAATGGATTTAAGTTTTGTACTATTTCATTTGAGTCGTTTTTTGCGACCCGGATTATGGGACCCTAATTATGGATTTTTAATACCCATTGTTATTTATTATTTTATTCTTTTTTTTCCACCATGTCCGATTCTTATAGGTTCATATGTGCCTCCACAGAGTAGAGGTTTGTATTGACAGATTTTTTTTTACGAGAAATGAATGTAAGCCACTTGCTTAACCTATTAGGTCCATACCCTGACACACAAATTGAAAAACAATATGTGTACTTGCCAGACCCAGAATTCGAACCTGGGATAATTTATTATTAGTGGGTACTTATATTATTGATATATCTCATTAGAAACTCCAATAAATTTCCAATACGTTGCCTTTGTTTTCCCAGTATTAACGATTTTATACCATTAAGTATATTATTATTGATTATTATCTAATGATCTATTATTAGGGTTTTGACTATTTATACACCTATTGATTGTATTATCGTATTAATGATAAGGTAGGAGCTATTTTCACTTCAACTATTTATAATTTGTTTGTTATATTTTTTATTGTGATCCTTGATCTAATAGATATTTGATAAAATTTTTACCTACTTTATTATATAAGTTAGAATTAACTGTATTTGTTGTCAGTATATATTTACCATTGGTGAGTGCGCATAGTACACAAAGATGCCGAAAGGCGAAACCCGTGTGGCAAAAGTGAGTCAAATGGAATAGTACAAAACTTAAACCCATTTGAATACAAAGCCTTCTTATGATAAAGACTCCTCAAACTAGAAATATAAACATACATGTTGCGTTATTACATAATATGTATTATATAAATACATAAATTTATTATTATTCAGATTATATTCATGAAACTTTTGTGAGAAAATAATTAAACGAATATTCAAATATGTATATTTATAAACAACAATATTCAAAATATATATAAGTATATATTTTTGTTTTATCATCCATTTTTCGAATTGTAATTCATGATTTTTCATGAGATTCGCATTGAAACTTATTGAACTATTCTCACAGAATAACAGTACTTAATATAAATCATAACAAAATTTCCCATTTTTTTTTTAATAATGCGTGAATTTATATTACTAATAATAAAAAAAATATTAACAACGTGCGAAAGTATTTTAAATCCAAATTCAGTTAATTCTTCCCAGTAACAGGTATATGTAAAATTCAACTTTCCCAACAGCTCACACAGGCAGTCAATTTATTGTAACACTATTGACTATATAATAACACAAACTAAGCCGATCCGTACCATACCTTCAGAGCTATTCTAACTAGTTAACACGATAACACGCTTCCGATATTTTTCTTTATCTGAAATAACACGGATATCACTCAAGTCATTTTATATCCAAGGCAGCTATTGAGAGCCGTTAAACATGCGCAATGTCACTGACATTTTTTATTAAACCATTTCTTTTATTCAACGAATAATTCACACTATAACGCAATTTGATCAGCATTACATGTAGGAACTACCAGTTAAATTATCGTAATTAAGTAGGGTGCCCGTAGCTTGGTTGGTTAAAGTACATTGGCGCGATACAAGAGGTTTAAATCCCGTCGGGTGTGTTATTTTTTTCAAGAGATTCTTTCTGGTACCTAGATATTATCTGAGGTTTTTTGAAATTACGATTTGTTTTATATTGTGTATCTTTTTATGTTTGTCTATCTCTTTTTTTATCTTTGTTTATCTCGGTTGATTTTTATATGGTGTTTATAATAAATATTACGTTATAAATTATACAAAGGTAGATTAGAAACCTTAACAATTTATTGAGAATTTTTCACGTAATCAATAAGATTTCACAGCCAGCGGGCGTGTAATATGACAACTGTGGCTTGGATCCTTGCGTGGTTACGCTTTTGTCGCAATTAATGTTAGTATTATTTTAAAAATGCAATTGCCGAAAAAATGTCACACCTGACAGTTCACATCTCAAGATAATTATCTATTGGAATAAGATATAGCATATTTTTATCACCCTTTATATTTATTTTGTAATTAGGTAATTCGTTAGAATAGCCCACTGGTCTTAATCAAGCGTATGGCGAGACATGAACGGCATTGTCAACCATCTGCGAGTGAAGAAAAGAAACCACTAACATACAAATATGAAAAATTTCCTATTTATATATTTCCCTTGATTTTTTCGTTAAGTTATGTTTTGGTCCACCAATACGTATTAATCTATGGCCTCTTTAAATGTAAATCCAGTTGACAACGGAAATATTATATAAAATACGATTTAGTAATAAATATCGGATTTTCAACAAATACATAACATGTGAGTTTACCCGACCATTTATTTTTTATTTTAAAATGTTAATTATCAGAAAATTGTATTAATTATTTGCATATTTCACATTCTGTCGCTATGCACTACTAATAGCATTATATTTCAATTTAAATTAGGATAGTAATATGTTTAAAAATGTATATCTAAATATTCATCATAAATTATTATTATCGCACGAGTATTCACAATAAAATGTATATTTTATATAGTACGCGTATATATGATTAACAACACACCTTAGTTATTAAATGGTTCCAACAATCGTAGGAGTGTGTAATAAATTATACCTATAGACCGCCCGTACATCACCTTTTGATGAAAGCATTATACCTCGAAATAGTTACCTATTATTAATTATATATACACATTATGTTCTTTGATACAACAACATTGTTTAGTTCAAAAGAAAATATTCATTCAATATCATACAGAAAAAAATATCTATAGCACTGTTCATATGTTGAAGTATTTTCAAGAAACCATAGAAAGAGGATAGCTGGTATAATAATAACCCATAATACTGCCCTCATAAAAAGAGCTTTTGTTCATATTATTTGTTAATACTGAGAAGTTTTTAGTTTCACAATATTGCTACTTAATCAAAAATAATAATTGAGAACCATGGTAGGGCGCATCCAAGACAACATGGTGAAGTTAGGGATCTCTGATGACCAAACCTGCGTAGTGCGGTGAAACGCAAAGCATGGAGCACCTTTTATCATGCAAGGTTTATCCAGTTAGCTGAAACTTTGATGATATCCTACAAGCCGAGGAAAATGGTGTTGCCTTCGCTAACTCCTGGAGCGATACATTGTAGCTATTGAAGACCCGACACGACGAAGAAGATCAAACATAATAATATTGTGGTATATTGGTACGACCGCGTTATAACCACTCGAGCTCGTGAGCAGACGCGTCAGCTTGTGGTGATTGAAACAGTCACGAAAAGACACTTCACTTGGCTGGAATGTGTTCTGAATGGCGCCAGGGAGTGCGATTCTTCGTAAGCTTCACAGGGTCCATCGCCATGGCTGACCCTCCCTCACCCTACAGCGGTACTACGAAAGCGATCTACACGCTGCTGGTCTCACATGACGGGAGGCGCGTGACGTGATAATAATCCGAGGGAAACGGCGCGATCGTTTGTTTGCCGTATGCCTTAATGCTGTGACGTAATAGGATGAAGTAAGTTAGGTTTACTGGTTTTAAAAAACGTATTTTCAATATAATTTTAAGTCAATTAAACTGATCCTGAATACTATTTAATTATATAAATTAAATATTAAATAATAATACTAATGTCCTATTTTAAATAATTAATATTAAAATATATACAATGCAATACATGTATATTCAATAATTGGAATGATACATTCTTAAATCTTGTGAATTATTCGTTGAATAAAAGAAATAGTTAATAATTATAAATATGTAAGTATAGAATCATATTAATACTATCGACCGAAGGTACTTGATGGAATTTGAATTTACATTCTAATGGATAATAATACACTCGTTTCGCTAATATACTTTTTTAAACGCATATCGAGTGTATTATTATTGATAAGGTAGGGGGTTTTTACAAACACTTCAACTATTCATAATTTGTTTGTTATATAATTTTCATTTTGACCCTTGACTTAATAGGTAGGTGATAAAGTTTTTACCTACTTTACTGTATTGATTTTTTATATAAGTAAGAATGAATTGTATTCATTTTCAATGTATATTTGCATTTTGGTGAGTGTACATAGTGCTTGTAGATGCCGAAACGACTCAACTGAAATCAATGACATATTCATTGACTGAAATAGTACAAAACTTAAATCCATTAGAATATAATCATATAGTGATCAAGACAAAAAAGTGAGTAAGTAGTAGGAAAGAAAACCTACATTCTTGTCAAAATCAAAAAAATGTAATCACAGAATTAGTAAAATAAAAAGTAACAATGAAACTGTCATGGCATTAATCCACGTAATAGTTTACGGTTTGACTTTGTGCATAACTTTTCCGGGGAAGGCATACATATAATCTGCAGAGCTTCACGATACAATCCGTTGTATGAATCTCACCACACTTGCAAAGCTCTACTTTTCGTCGTTGAGTTGTTAAAACTTGCTAAGTATGTAACAACATTTAAAAAATGCATGAGATACAAGAACTGAGATATATAATATAAAAAAGAACAAATATGAAGATACATATTTTTCATTTTCAGATACCGTCATATAACATTATTATAATTTATTATATTTAATTTTTGGCGCCATATTATATAACATAGAAGGTTTTACTAAACTATACACGGATAAAAATATTTCAAAAAAACTTATAACAAACATTATTTTTCTTTTATTGTATAAACTGTCAATTCAAATTCAAAACGCTATTTTTTTAGTACTTATTCCACTTTTATTATTTAATAAATCTGGACCGGTTTCATCCGCCTCAGAGGGACATTTTTTCAACTGAATAATATTTATAAAACAGGTGTTTGCCAAAACAAATTCAAAAAGGCGACACAAATAATCTACCAATATAAAGCATTATCCGTCCAATAGTAATTTAAAAATATTTGACTAATCATAAATATTCGTGTTATAATAATTATATTGAACTGTTATTGTAAGTGCTTTTTGCTTCATTTTTTGTTTTGTATTATGTTAATAATTTTAGAATATTTTTTGTAGAATAATTATTAATATCTCATTAATTTAAATTTAATTTTTAGTGACAAAGTATTATTGGACGGATATTGCAATATATTGGTAGATTATTTGCGTCGCCTTTTTGAATGTGTTTTGGTTAAATACTTGTTTTATAAATATTATTCAGTTGAAAATGTCTCTCTGAGGCGGACAAAACCGGTCCAGATTTATTAAATAATAAAAGTGGAATAACTACTAAATTTTTTTGCGGTTTATTAAATAATCAATAATACACACTATTGTCACTTTGTAGGTTTTAAAATGATGACGACATATTCTGGTATAAGAGAAAAACTGAGTACCTATGTAATATATTAAATATTTAAGAACAAAAAATTTCATCAATGTGTATAAATTACTGCTACTATTTTGTTTCTGTCTATTATTTTGAAATCAGTGTTGCCATTTTCTTGTTTTTAATTATCTTAAAATACACCTGCAATGCATACAGTTTTATAATCGCATAAAAGTTCTCTTACGAGTGTCCGATTCTGTTAATCAAAGCATCGAATGTAGGTTGCAGTGTGCGCAGTAGGTAGTTGACATCAAAACGTGATCAATGCATAACGCTTTCGGCGTCCAACTGTCAGTGCTGTGCATTGCATTTTCAGAATACTAAAAGGTTAACTCAGCTAACGATTAACCCAGTAAATGTCTCATAAAATTCATAGTACTTTACAGAATTAATTAACACGTATTGATACCACCTCAACGTTTGAATTTAGAATGAAGGGTGGATTACAAAAACAACATATATTATCAGAACTGAACAATTTTACATGAGAGCAAAAAAACTTAATAGAATCTCTTCCTTGTGAATTATGATTTTTTTTCTTGTGATGTGATACTCGTACTACACAATATATTGTGTTTATTTTTAATGGTAAATAATAATAATAATAAGAACTTTTGAAGTACTTATGAGAAAAATATGTAATAGACAGATGTCATTTGACTTAATTATTATGATGTATTTGTAGAAACTCTTTTATCCAATGATTTTTTTTGCTGGATTAACACCTTTTTACTCGTGTTGTGTGCTGTTTTTGAAAGAATAGTAAATAAAACCACATAGACAACAGTTTAAAAAACAAAATGACATATAAATTTCAAATATGAAAAAACTGACATGTGTTATTTTTGTAATCCACCTTTTACTCTTATTCTGGATTGGTTAACTACGCTTAGTAGGTATTTAGACGTTTTTTCTCTTGTAATATTACAAAATTTTAATTGTTTAATACGTAAATTAATGAACGCGGAAAATATCTGAAAACTTAAGGCAAAGCAAAATAAACTGCGTAATACCCCGTTTATATGTGCATGGATTTACTGTTGTCAATAAAAAAATGTATGGGTAAATATGTATTATCCTGCAGTTGATAAGATTGCATGCATGAATCAAAGAAGTTTGGAAACTTCTGAATTCTCATGCGACATTAAGATTTTTTCGATCTGCGCCTGCGCAATGGAACGACAGTAGCGAACCTGCTGGCAAAAAAACAAACTGCGAACGAATTTTCCGGTTCACCGATTTTCACTGCCTGTCAAATAGTACGAAGTACCATAAAATGACAACATCGCGTTTCGCTCACTCTTAAAGAATGAGATTGGAGAGACAGTCAGCACTTATACGTAGGTACCTACAACAGTTATTTTCGTGATAGTTTAAAATACGCACTATTGCCGTCAGTAAATCCATGCACGTATACCGGCGCTATACTACGTATAAGACAGTATTCCCAACCGTACCATATTATAGTACAATACTACAATTTTAATTCGGTGAAAAATGTAAAATACCATAATTTTACGCCAAATATGGCAAAAAACGGTACTGTTCGGTTATACGGAATACAGCGGAAAACGCATTTTGAAAATAGCCGATAAACTGGATTATTTGTTAGGTTAACCTAACCAAACCTAACCTTACCTAACAACCCAACCCAACCCAACCTAAACTAATCCAAACTAACAAATAATCCAGTTTATCGTCTATTTTCAAAATGCGTTTTCCGCTGTATTCCGTATAACCGAACAGTACCCAAAAAACTATTATTATAAAGGAATCAAGACGAAAAATGTTCCTGTAGTATATTTTTTACGGAAATACTATAATTTTTCGCCTTTGTACTACAATCAGCACAGAAAAAGATGGCAACACTGGTATAAGAGCAAAACGTGACGAGTGCGGCCGTTGGATGGCACTCGTGTCGGTTTGGTGTTGCTATTAATTTTCGGGTTGCCTGCGTAAGATTAATTGATTTCCCAACTTGATACAAAAATAATAATATAAATAGTAGATCCGGAAACACCAATAGAGATTTTGTTTTTAATTTTTATATTTTTACTCATGTAAGAATATTTTCACAGGTAATAATGGCAATGACAATACAAACAATAACAACATGAAAGGCGTCGTGTCTAATTAAAATCATATTCATATATAGGTATATTATCAAAAAATCAATACCAGTTATTTTGGATAGGCATATTATGATCTTCTCAATAACTTCAGCCATGTTGATGGTAAAATAAAAATATTGTTAAGGAGGTATTATAATGAAGGGATGAATGGGATGATGATCCCAACAATCACCAATACAGCAAAGAAGAAGATCTGATAGAAATTTTATCGATGACCTAAAACTATTGTTAGAATTTGTTAATTATAATCCACCTAGGTTCTAGAACTTGAATTCTCAACCCATGAATCGCGAACTTCCAAGTGGGTTGGGAGGTGTTTTATAGGGGGTCGCCAACTAAATAGTAACGATTCTGATGCAACATCATAATAATATATAAAAAATATCAGTGTTTCGACGTTCGAGCTACATGAATTAATGTGGACCTTTTTTGGACAGAAATTTATATATACATACTAAAAAAAATACTAGGTGGCGGTACCACCTGTCAACATTCTTGTCGATGTGATCAATAATACTATTTAGCTAACAGTGATACTATTTTTTATAGTATAGGCGGAAGCAATAATTAAGGTAACAATGTTCGATTTGAATAGGTACCAAAATATTGGTATGTATCTATTTTGATAAAACCGGTGTATTTTACATGAGTTTCATTGATATTGTCTTATTATTATTTTTTATTAGCTAATGGAAAAAATAGGTAGGTACATATTCCAAAAGAATTTGTGATTATTACGAATTCATTTGTAAATGGTGACAAAGTGAGATAATATTATTTATAATGATTGTTTTATCTCCTAATAATTGTACCTACTGTCTCAAATATGACTTCTTGTGAGAATAGGGCAGAGGGTCGTAGATTACTTGGGTTTTATAAAAGAAAATAATAATTCAAAAAAGGTAAGAAATCCGTGATTTTTTAAGAAGATATTATTATTTTGAATTTAAACCTGTGGTTTCGAGGTAGAAGTGCTTAAGTCGACAATTTGGTTGCAGCTGTTAAATTATTTATGTATGATTAAGTTTTTGATATTGTGTCATATTAAATATTTTGAATAAGTAAATTGACTTCAATTTAAGGTATTCTACACATTAAAATATCCATTTATTCTGCTTACATATGACAAAATTTATGATATACAATCTTAATGTTTAAAAAGACAAAACAAGAACTTTTACCTGCAATCAGAGAAACGCTAAAATATTAAGTTTAATACGAATAAAATTTCCGCCAGTCAGTAGGATTTACTGTGCTAAATTAATAGTCCAAACTCCAAAACGGATTCTACCAAGAATCAACAATAAAGATATATAATAATATTAATTGGTCAAATTAAAATAAATTATTGAACATACATAATTTTGAAAACACTTCTGAGAAAATATATTACAACCAATAGAAAAAATCTTTTTGAAAAAAATAAGACACCTCGCAGGATCGAACTTGCATCTCTCGGGTTTTGCGCCCACGTACATAGACCACTATGCTTAAGTATGGTACCTTTATCATAGAATCTAATAATACGTTTATATAATTTTATCAGTTTTGTTTTATCATTTTTAAGATGATGAATAATCTGGCAAGTTGGTACGCCACTCCTGGCCACGAGGGATAGTGGAGACACTATCGATCACACTTCTACGGGAATATTTACTTTGCCTAGGACCGCTGAGGTAGAACAATGGGATATCCATAATTAATGAAACAACTACCTTTCGACTCTGAGTGACTGGCCGCTACTGATAAGGGTAGGTAACAGAATTGTTCGAGTCTATAAGCATAAAACAAACTTTATACCGAGCACGATTGATTATTAATTTTATCGATTGTCATTAATTATCCGTTTAGGATAAACTGAAGAGTGTTAAAAATATTTCATTGTGTTATTTTTACCGTCGTTGAACTGTTAAAATAATCGACATTACAAAATTGTAATTTTGTGAATTGTTAGGGTCGCCAATATAACTTGCATTGAACGAGGGCGGTCAAAAATCTTTTCGGTTTTGTTTTTATTGAATGTCAAGTACATATTAAAATGTTATAAACATATTTTCACAGTAAAGCAAAAATCAACAAAACCTATTATAGAAAGGAATGCACTGAACTTCATTTATTAGTAAGTATTATATTCCTTACACATTTAAAATGAAAAAATTCAGATAAGTACATAAATTGACTAAGCTTATTTAAGTTTAAAAAATACAGTGTATAATAAATAATAGTATTTATAATAATGTAAATATTTCGCGGTAGCTGTCCAATAGAAAAACTTTTATTTACATAGTATTTTGTTAATTAGTTTTTAAATCAATAAGACATTTATTATAACAGTTTGATAGCGAATACAAAAAAATAATATGAAAATATTATTGTTAATTGAAATAATTAAAAAGCATTCAATAAATAAATTGATAATAGAACTTCTGAAATTTTGAGAAAGGAATTTATAGTTTTTAAAAAATATTGAAAAATTTGCCACTATGTTTTAGATAGAAAAGTTGTTAACCATAGCTTTAGTGCATTGACATCGATTCGTTTTCATTGAATCTCACATGAATAAGTAATTGAAAATGTATAGTACGTATTGTTTATATTTTATATCTGGATACGAAATTAGCATTAAAAAACAACTGATTAGCTTTAAGCCTGATTCTCGAGTATTAATTACACACCGATTGACGTCATCTGTTCGTTCTGTGATATATATATAATAGGTATTATATATTATTATGTATCAATAGGTATATTGATTTTTTTGAAACATATATATATCTTTTATATACTTATGATTTTAGTTAATTTGTTTTATGGAAAATTATGAGAAATTGATTATTATTTTCGTGCAGACTAAGAATTGTTGTGTACCTATAGTAATGTGCTTATATAGAGAGAGGCACTTGTACTAATGAGACCCGACCATCAGTGAGATATTAATTGATAATTAAATATTAACTGGTTCATTAGATTAATGGCAAGTGTGGTCCCCCGTGAACAAAATCTCAGTTTGCCAACTAGAACTTTGATTGCATATAATATTATGAGAAGTTTCTGTTTGCGATCGAAAGCGCCAAACTTCCTATGGGAATCGACTTGCGATTGAAGTTTTTGAATCTGGATAATTTGTATGCAATGCATTAATCGGTGGTATGTTTTGCTTGATAATAATATCAATGCCGTATAGTGAATATGGATGTGAGAAAGAAAAGAGTTAACCCACAGATGTTGTAAAAGAAGTTTAGTTCACAGAGAAATATGGAGTTTACTTAGAAGATTAGAGCAGCGATTTACAAACTGAAAAGCGCGGACTAGTGCAAAAAGAGACGCGAAAAGTTGAACAGAAATTTAACCACTGGTTTGCAGTTTGCAAGTGTATAGTTCACAAAACGTCCGAATAACCGCTAAATGTAGTAGGTAACAATAAAAACAATAACTTACCTACTATATATTATTTGGAAAATTGCTAATTGAAAAAGCAAATTACTGCCATTCGTAACGTCATATTTATACGAAATGTGATTTTATGCATAAAGTCGCGTTGACACGGTCCAAGTACGATCCAAGTAGACTTGGATAGGAATAATTAGTATGAAGATGTCTCATCCAAGTGACAGCTTCATACTATTTATTCCTATCCAAGTTAACTTGGATGACACTCGATCCAAGTACACTTGGACCGTGTGCCACCCAAGTGCACTCGTATGTGACATCTTCATACTAATTATTCCTATCCAAGCTACTTGGACCGCGTCCTACTCATCCAAGTTAACTTGGATAGGAATAAATAGTATGGAGCTGTCACTTGGATAGGAATAAATAGTATGAAGCTGTCACTTCGATGAGACATCTTCATACTAATTATTCCTATCCAAGTCTACTTGGATCGTACTTGGACCGTTTCAACGCGGCTTTAACTGCAATGGTATCCAAATATCGAACCAGTTTAGTAGTAGAGAAAGAATTACGAGTTGCACTTTCTTCAATGACGGCTAGATTTGATAAACTTTGTGCTAATAAGCAGGAAAATTCATCGCATCAAAAACAAATTAATATATATACCTTTGGTTATACCAAAGATTCTAGTCACTGACCTTCAACTACCTGTCATTTATTTATTATTGTGTCTGAAATTACAGTACCTGGATGGCGGCAATAATTATGGACGTGGATAGGAAATTTATATGGGATTAGTGCTACTATAATTCACCCAAACCATATTTATATATATGTATAATAAAATAAGATAAAAAAACTTACTGAAATAGTATTTTAACGTGAAATAAATAGTTTTAATATTGTGAATTATACGTACAATAAAATAAAATGCCTAAATATGTCGACAAGTTTCAATGTAGTCGAAGCATAAAATAATAATTTATCCATGACCACTAATCATTACACAAGATATATATGAATCCCTCTGCGTAAAGTCCAAATCATTTGGTTTGTTTCTTTTGAAAGAGAAGATAATATATTAACTGAATATTATTATATCACAGTTTCCTAAAATATTAAAAATAGGTTGTCTGAATCTTTGACATCACTTTATAGTCAATCGTTTTGAAGATGAGTTCATAACGCAAAACAACTGTCATCATAAATATAAAAAAATAATTCAGTATGCAGTCAAAACTATCTTTACTACTAGTATCTTAATAGTTTACGTTTGTGGGATGATTATTTTCTGAATAAATCTGACCGATTATAAATCAAGTTTCAAGTTTGAATCTTGAAAACATATGCAACTTGGGAAATGATTTATGGCAGTGGGAAATCGTGGGCGTAGATTTATTTGGTTGTATAACGATATGTAGGTACATCGACAATGTAGAAAAGTAATATTTATAATTGCACGATGGTTTAATTTAAATAAATTATGGCATGTTATACATAGGATATCAAAAAGTAAAAATTCATCTTGTTTAGGCATTAAAATTTGATACAAGTATTGGCTTCTTAGCCTTTAGGCATTAGCTTTGAACGAAACGACTGATAAATAGTCAGTTATCAAAAATTCAGCTTGTTAAAATATTTAATATAATAGGTTTTACATGAATAAAACCAAATATGTTTAAAAAAAAAATTGTCGTGATTTTTTAAGCGAGGAGAATAATATTAAAATTTATTTAATTTCTTTTCTTATGAAATATAACAACATGTAGATAGTTCTATATAGTATATATTCTATGCCTCGACCGGAATCGTGAAAACTAGAGTTTGTGGTCGGTAAAATTGAATTTTAATTATCTTCCGGTGGCAACAGCGAATGTCTAAGAATGCATAAAATAAACATGATGAACGATATTGTAATACCAAAATCCATAAAAATAATTGTTATAAGATAAGTACCTATTTTTAATTTTTTTTTTTATAGATGAAATTTTTTTTAATATTTTTCCTTGAACATACGTAATTTTGAAGCGCCTTCCAAATTCCAAGAGCTTTCGAAAAGAGTATTGTAATAGCGATTAGTCACAATTTAGCGCAATTAAATGTGATACCTATTGCATTGTGGTCGATGTGCGTGGGCGCGAATCCCGAGAGACGCAGGTTCGATTCCTACTGAGTGTCGTCTTTTTTTCAAAAAAGATTTTTTCAATTGGTTATAATATATTTTCTCAGAATTGTTATCAAAATTATTTATGTTCAGTAAAACGAATGTTACATTCTTAAATCTTGCGAATTATTCGTTGAATAATTATTTTTTCTTGTAGTTACTTAAGTCAATATTTTATAAGCATAAATATAGAAGTCATAAAACTATATAATTTATAAAATAGAATATTAAATCATGTATTTGGAGATTAAATTAAGATTCAAAAATTAATAATATAATCCTAAAATTAAATAGTAACGGACTCATCTGTGACTGGAAACCACGTAAAAGCCTTTAATCTATTTTGATTGCAATACAATAGTGTATGATATTATCGTGTATTAATTATGTAATCATTTCACAATTGTTATACTAATTTGACAGAATGCTATTCCAAATGCGTTGGGCATCTCAATGGATTCCAATATTGTTCAATCAATGTAATATGCAAGTCATCTATAGATTGTGGGATTATCTGACGGCAAATAATATAAAATATATTATTTCTGTAGTGATATGTTTGGATTATTAAATTGACAATAATGTATTGAGAGACACACTTAGTGGAGGTTTAAATATTCCACATAAAAGCAAAAATGGTAGTTTATTTTTTTAAATATTGAACTTACAGGTTGCACGATCCGTTATCGTAAAGTAGCACAGTCAAAAATATTCACACTTACAACATATGACACCGAGAATAAATTCTTGCTGTGTATATCGAGTATGCGGTAGTACCTTAATCAGGAACATGATATTGGAGCCAGCCTTGCAGCCTTTCGTCATAATATCTAAAGTAAAAATGTGACTATGATCCTCGCTTGACTACACGCTGTAGATGGTTCAAGAGAGTCTCAACTCTTGAACTACATTTTCTTCAAATTTGGATCACAAGGTCTGTGCAGTAGAGACTTGAAGATTCTTGCAAGTATCTCTCAAGGTCCGTATACTCCACACAGGGAAGGACATGTAATATGAAAAAGCGATGTAAGTATAAATAAAAATAAAACCTTCATCATATCCGGTGTTTAGCTTTTTATTGGGAATCTTATTGTAAAAATGACTTGAACCTGTATTTGCTGGATTCGCCAACATTATAACGTAATTCGATAAGCATTTCATAAAAAAACTAGGTACTAGTTTAAATCGTTGTAATTTAGTAACATGGCCGTAGCTTAATTGGAAAAGCATACTGGCGCAAATCCAGCAGATACAGGTTCAAGTCCCATTGGGTTTTTTCTAGTGTGTATATGCATGGAATGCTTTCAAATTATGTATATTCTATTTATAATTGTACATTATCAATGTAATATTGTGTCTTACTCGTTGAATAAAAAAAATAATTTATTAAATTATTAGCAAGTCTAAGTACGTTATAATAACTAAATAATGGAGTAATTCGCGACGTCGGTTAGTAATTAAGGAATTAATTGATACCAACCTTAATTTAATTTACTAAAACCGATAGCCAACATTAAAACGCAATTCGATAAGCATTTCATGTAAAAACTACTAATTTAAATCGTCTTAATTTAGTAAGATGCCCTTAGCTTAATTGGAAAAACATACTGACGCGAATCCAGCAGATACAGGATCATGTCCCGTCGGGTGTCGTATTTTTTTCTCTCTACAAAATGATTGTTTCTAGAGATGTTTCCAAAAAAAATGTATATTTACATTATGCTATTACTTTTTAAATGGTTTGTTATTCTACTTACACATTATGATTGTAAAACAATATTATTAAATTACACTATTGTATAGGTATGTGATTGGAAACCAGGTAAATATTATTAATTTATTTGAATGGCAATACATGATCGTTTAATAATTATATATCGGATAATTTAAGGCTGTATTCACACATACCCACCATTTCCTTATGCCTGATACTAGTATTTAGAAATTGGTCAATCAGTACATTGGTCTAATTCTACCTGGACTCCAGAGATTGTAGTCTTATTGGACGCTGACGCAGATCTAAGTGCCGATCAAATCAGTCTGATGAACCGGTGCACAGTGGCAGAATATTGTCAGAGGTTGCTATTACCTGTAAGTACATCCATTTCACCTGAATGCATGACAAACCAACTGAGTTTACCATATAGGTATGCTGCTATGAGGGAGTGGTGGGCCAATTTTTATGATATACGTAGATTAATTTTGAATCTTTTTATACAGGCATTATTTGTTTTCTTAGTTGTATGTAGTAATATACTTGTGCAGGGCATAAAAGATGCAAGTATAAAAATATTCATAAATCATATTATTATTTTGAATAATAATGTTTTTTTTCAATTTTACTAAAACACAATTTAAATGTAAGAGAGTTCACATTAAATTATTGACATATTATTATAAAAGTTGTTTTATTATTCATTTAATAAGTATTGATTAACTATTCATTTTATTCAACGAAGAATGCACAAGATTTAAGAATGTAACATTCTAATTATTGAACATACATAATTTTGAAAACACTTCTGAGAAAATATATTAGGTGTAATAACCAATAGAAAAAATCTTTTTGAAAAAAGTAAGACAAGAGTAAGGAATCGAACTTATATCACTCGCGTATCGCGCCCACGCACATTGACCAAAATGCTAAAGAAGCCATACTTAATTGCGACAAATTTTAACTAATGTCTTTTAATACTCACCGAAGCGCTTTCCAAATTGAGCTACTATTAGCGATCGGCTTTTGTATTTTAAATCAAAGTATGTATTACTTTAATTACTAACCGACGTCACGGATCACTCCAAGATTTTGTCAACCAAGTCATGCTTAACACAATGCCTACGGGCCCTTTTAATTAATTTTGTAATTAACGTGTTAATTTGCATTTGAAAAGCAATTCGCAAAAACACAATTTTGTGCGACCCGTAAACAAATTGTTTACGACAAATTTTGAAAGTGTTTTGTAAAAATTGCCAATGTAGCTCAATTTAGAAAGCGCTTCAGTGAGTATTAAAAGCCATTACCTAGTTAAAATTTTGTCGTAATTAAGTATGACTACTTTAGTACTGTGGTCAATGTGCGTGGGCGCGATACCCGAGAGATGCAGGTTAGATTCCTGCGGGGTGTCTTACTTTTTAAAAAAAGTTTTTTTCTAATGGTTATACTCGTAATATATTTTCTCAAAGAGTTTGAGAAGAGTTTTCAAAATGATGTACCTATGTTTAATACGTATTGATTTAAAATACTTTAAAGCACCTTCATATTTTAAGTAACCCAGTCAATAATATTTGAAACTTTCATGGTTTCTTATTTTATTTTGTAAGAGAGCTTAGGAAAACTTTCCTTTAAAGCAAGTTTAAAAACGTTATGGTTTCAGCAAATTAAAATGTCTAGTTTGAAATTTCGTGCTAAAAATAAGAATATAGTAACTACCACAGCTTTACTTTGAGCAACTTTAGCTTACAGTGGCTTCTTCAATACACTAAAGAAGTATAATAATATATATCATTTTTATGTAATTCTAAAATAAAAAATAACAAAATACACAATTACCATATGAGCGTCGAAGTCAATGCATATAAGGGCCAGCTTACAGGAACATAAGTTTCTTTCTGTGGGTTTTATAACTACAGATAAAACTGAAGATTCGTCAGTTTGGTTATATAAAGAAAACAGTATGTATACCTACTGAAAAGTAATGTTTAAATACTCGAATAGGTAGACATCCATTCCACATCTCCATTATATAATATATATTATTCATAATAAACGATTACGTTATATGAAAATATTTATATGTCATAATAACAATATTAAATATTTTTAAATCTATATTATGTGAATCATAGTGCCGTCACTGTCACTGCTAGCTCAGAACTAGTTTGTACTAAAAACAAACACTGAAGAAATGCAGTTATAAAATATTTAATTTTCTATTTTTCTGCAACGTTTTTTCTAGGTTTATTATTATTTTTTTCTTTTAATGAATAATAAACAAATTTTAAGAATGTAACATTCAATATTGAAAATGCATAAGTAATAATTTTGTTAATTCTTCGACATTATTTGAGTTATTTATGTTGGCGAGCTGTATCTGCGGAAAAATAGTAAAACAATGCACTCTCTTTTTCTGTCACATTTTTTTGTCTAATTGGTTATCTGATGTCGTTTATATCCCAAATAACGTACGTAAAAGATAATTAAAGCACACCACCAGAATTTCAATGGACGTGGGTACAAGCCGCATTTAGTTAAAAAATATTTTTCATTTTTGTTAAGGGCGGACGTGCTCAGCGTGGGTCAAAATGGAGCTTTTATTCTATTTTCAAAGCATGATCCTGGACATTCCTTAAACCTTGTAGATAATCTATTTAAATATTTTTGAAGCTTTATTATCCTTTAGTGGGCTCGCACATCAGAACTCGCCGCATGCGTCTTACGACGAATTAGTCGATGTGACGTCATCGTAAACCAAGAAACAAACGTTATCAAATGGAGATTCGCATATTGGCCGGTGCAACTGCGACGCGAGACGATCCGCAGATGCAACATGTCGCATTTGCTACAGCCTGCATGTTGTATCTAAAAAAAGTCGACTCCGCGCAAGCGCATAGCTGCACAAACGGCCATTTCTCTCCAGACTGTCGCCGCGTTCGGAGCAGACACGATGCGGCGAATGTCGATATCGCTAGGCAGATGTGCGAGGTTTTATCAAGGAACACCGCCTGCCCGTTCTCGGAAGCTTTTATTTATGGCGGTTAGGCACACAAGGCGAGTTGTGATGTGCGAGCTGGCTTATATTTATTTTAAACATTTGATGACTGCATAAAATATTTTTATTACATAAAATAGTATTCTTTTAAACCTCTCGCTCTAATGTTTTAGAATATAGTCATATTTCAGTATATAAATGTGCAATGGTGTTAAGATTTTTTACATTTATTAATTTTTAAACGCATTTATAAAACCATCAGTATAATTTATGTCGACATTATTATAGTGAAATATTTACGATAAAAAAGTATATTGATAATCTCTGTGATCACAAATTTGACAAGAATTGGGCATTATATTATTCAAAAAATGGGCAAGATTAACACATTTGAAGATAATTGACCTAAATTACTAAATACTAAATTATATAAATATATTATCTACAACGTTTAAGGAATGTCCAGGGTCATGCTTTGAAAATAGAATAAAAGCTCCATTTTGACCCACGCTGACCACGTCCGCCCTTAAGGATTTTTCTCATACCTATATTAATGTTTCTGAGGATGTATGTATTTCAATTTCAATTTATTTATTTATTTTACATATTGTGGTCATACAAATTATAAGTTTAAGATGTTCACAACATGATATTTAGAAACAAAGAAATGTATGAAGTATGTACTATGTAGTTATAATGTATATTGGCATTTTTTGTAGTTCAGTGCATAATTCTTATATGGGGCTTTGGATTTGATTTCCGGTGAAGCCACAGTAAATGCATGGGATTTAATCAAACCTTGTAAGTTAAGGAGCATTGTGTCTCATCGCCTGTTGTAGTATTAAAAGAATAACATTACATATTTGTCTTGATTTATCTGTATGTACCTAATGCATAATTTGTCTCTCTGACGCATGTAGGTTTGCATGGAGAAAAGTTTGTATCTCTGTCACTTACATGCATTTCGCTCACACGCTACAGGTACCTAAGCCATACGCAGTGTGTATTAAATTTTCATTATTTTTTTAAATAAAAAAAATATAATTTAGAAACAATACACATGAAAATCACGTAACATATACCGGCTTTATCGAAATAGAAACCCACCAATCTATATTTTTTTCTAATCGACGAGTTCTTTAGGTATGGATATTGTTACCCTATATTGCTTTGCCAAAGATATAATAATTACAAGATAAAAAGAACTTTTTATATACCACGTTTTTAAATTTTCTGTTGAATCATATAAACTTGGCAATTCGATGTAATAATAATTTAGTACAAATAAGGCAATTGTAAACAAATCATTTTTTTGCTATTTTGCAACAAACATACAAATATAGAATACTGAAATGTCATTTTGATTTCCATAATTATATGAATTATTTAGTTGCTAGGACCACCCCCTTAGCAACCAATAATAGTGGAATGGATTACGGATTTCTTCCGAAATAACTTTTAATACAAAACAGAATTAACTGAAAATGAATTCAATTCTACTTAAAAATGGCTAAAAGTATTAAAAGAGTGCATAGGCATCGTGTTTTGATATATTCTAAAAGTTTCAAATGTCTAGCTAGTCGGTAAGTTAGTCAAAAATCTATTGCAAGATTTGTGCTGGATAAAAAACTACCGGACAAACAAGAATACGAGCTAAGAAAAACTTGGTAAAAATAGTATTATCGTTAACTATTGAATGTGATATGCATGAATTTTTATGTTTATAATATTACATATAAGTATAAAGTAAATAATCATATATTTTGTAATATTTTCCATCATTCTATAATAGTTATTATTATTATATTATGTAATAGTTTATAGGTATTGTCCTGAATCGTAAGGTAAATTTTTTGTACATAAAAGTGGTTTGTGGCACAAATGAATGATGGCCTGATGCTGCGTCGTCCCGCACAAAGCCTGTAATGACAAAGGAAGTACGCCGGAGGTCCTCAAATTAGGCCTTGACTAATTTGTACCTGATGTCCGCTCACATACAAATTAAACAGCTGACCATGTTCATTTCCCCACAGACAGATACAACACAATACTTAACGGGCGAATTGTCAAACAACGTGGCTAATAACTGCGAAATCACTTTATGATATTCTGCCTACAGCATAGCTAGAATTTGATTTGTAAATTATGGTAGTCAACTATGAGATACTATTAAGCTAATATCATTTAGGATAGTTTATATAATGATATTATACTCATAGAGGTTGTCCGGTGACTCTTGTGGTCCAGTTCGTCAATTAGACACTGTACTATCATCAAGGGGCTTGCGTTCGATTCTCAGTAAGATCATAATCACAGAACAGATAAAAAAATAGAATTCTGATATGCTCTCCAATACACTACATTTTTACGCAGGGTTTTGAATGTATGAGTGTCCTATGATAATGAACACATTATAGACGTGCAATAGTGTGTGTTGCAACCTTAAAATACAACAATACTGAATGAGCGTCAGTGCAAAAACCAAGAGCAGCTGTTAGAACGAAGGACAAGCGTATTTTTTTTCACGTGCTTAAGTTTATCTCATATTCTTCCACACTCGAGATCGGTTGCCTGTTACTCTACATCCGTTAGGTATTTCAGTTCTCATTATTTCTGAATTCCCTGGTCATAATAATAATAATAATAATAATGGTTGAGCTTTTAAGTGGAATGTAATTATTTTAAAGGATGATGAGGAGGTCGGATCTATGGGTGGGGGCGATGGAACAGAATGCCAGACACTGACCTTTGTGATGATGTTTGATGGCTCCGTGGTCTGGTTTCAACTGTCACTCGGGCGGTATCGTTATTTTGGGTCACCCGGTTCGTACACTCACGCACTTTGTGACGCAGTTTTATGGATTATATGTGAGGGTGTATGAATGATGATGATAGATTATGAATAAGTCTATATCTATTGAGTCAATCACTTAAGCGACGGAAAACTATTAGAAGCCCGCACGCATCCGCTATCAAGATGCAACTCAATGTACTTTGTAACACCGTCTCTCATGACCCCTAATTGCTTAGTGAATGTCTGGTAACAATAACACTGGGGACTAGGATGTGGGTGAGGAGATAAGGAGTGGAATGGGAACATAAATGGCCCAACCAAATAATTATATAGTTGTCTCAAAACATGGATGTTTATGTGATTCACTTATACTACTTCACTATTGTTTTAATACACTACTGTTATGAGGCATCATGGTCTGTTGTAGTGTTAAAAATAAAAATAAAATATTATGTTGTTTTACAAATATACAATATCTATGGTAATATATGTACTGCATTATCTAATATATAAAAATTAATATTTGTGTGTTTGTTTGTTCGTATTTAATGCGCAGCCATACCGTTCATCCGATTGCGATAAAACTTTGTAAACTTATTGCTTGCACTTGCGGAAAGAGTATAGGCTATACTAATATATAAAAATGAATGTCTGTCTGTCTGTCTGTCTGTGTGTCTGTCCCGTATGCGTTCCTATACCATTCATCCGATTGCAATGAAATTTTGGTAAGTGGTTGCATGCACACCCATGAAGGTTTCTGAATTAGAAAAATCATCATCTTCTTCTTCTTCTTCATTATATTTTCTTTTATTCGTATGGTTCCTATACCATTCACCCGATTGCAATGAAATTTTGGTAAGTGGTTGTATGCACACCCGCAAAGATTTATGAATTAGTACAACTATCTTCTTCTTCTTCTTCTTCATTCTATCTTCTTTTATTCGTATGGTCCCTATACCATTCATCCGATTGCGATGAAACATTCGTCAGTTGTTGTGGTAACACCCGCAATGGTTTTTGAATAAGTATAACTATCTTCTTCTTCTTCTTCTTCTATTCGTATGCGTTTCTATTCCATTCATCCGATTGCAATAAAATTTTCGTCAGTAATTGTGCCAACACCCGCGAAGGTTTCTGAATTAGTATAACCATCTTCTTCTTCTATTCTATCTTCTTTTCGTATGCGTTCCTATACCATTCATCCGATTGCAATGAAATTTAGATCACTGTGAAGTGTTGTGCTCACGCCGCAAAGGTTTCTGAATTGTTACAACTATTTTCTTTTTCTTCTATTCTATCTTCTTCTATTTGTATGCGTTCTTATACCATTCATCCGATTGCGATGAAATTTTGACCAGTTGTTGTTAGCACGCCCGCAAAGAGTTCTAAATTAGTACAACCATCTTCTTCTTCTTCTTCTTCTATTCGTATGCGTTTCTATACCATTCATCCGATTGCAATGAAAATTTGATTAAGTGTTGTGTTCACGCCCGCAAAGGTTTCTGAATTGATACAACCATTTTCTTCTTCTTTTTCTTCTATTCTATCTTCTTCTATTCGTATTCGTTCTTATACCATTCATCCAATTGCAATGAAACTTTGGTGAGTTGTCGTGCGCATGCCCACGAAGATTTCTGAATTAGAAAATCATCTTCTTCTACTATTCGTATGCGTTCCTATATCATTCATCCGATTGCGATGAAACTTTTGTCAGTTGTGTACGCACACCTACGAAGGTTTCTAAATTATTATTATATAACATACAAAGTTTGTTGTTTGTTTGTTCCATCCAATTTTGATTTTTTTTTTACTACATATTAATAACATTAATAACGTTTTCATATTTTGGATTCGATTTTAATTTAGTGTTCTCATGTTTGACCTTTACTCCTATTAGAATTATTTTCATATTGCCATATTGTATTACACAGATATTTTAATATTAAAAAAATAATTACCTCTTATTATTTTTCAAATATCTAAGATAAATATAACCACGAAGCGACCCTGTGCGAAGCCGGGTACTTCAGCTAGTTATAAATAAAAATAACAATCAATGAACTAACACTCAACTCATTGAGTCCGTCGCGAGACGTGGTGCTATTGTCACGAGTTCTTCACTCGAAATAATACATCCGTTATTCCAGTCGAATCAAATCTATCAGTGAATTCGTATAATTATTAATCTATTGATCATATCGATCTCACCAATACGTCATTACCTCGAGATTATAATCCACGTCATCGTCTTTATAATTATTTTCAGTGTATTCTTGTATCAAACCATAAACCCTCATCTCAACAACCAAGCAACAACGAACTTCCATCTACCACCACATCGTCATACCGCCAAATATATATTATGAAATCATAACGAATGAAAATTGTTAGCGTTGGTTAAACATTATTTATAGTTTTGATTTAATAATTACACCCCAAATTTTATCAACGTAATAAACAATACAACCTGTACAATAATGTTTTCGAATCATGCCATACCTGTATGATATCACAGTACACTATGGTTTAGGTAATGTTTGTTATGAATAAAGGATAAGTTGCACTGCTCATTAGTTTCATACAGCTCGATGCGTGTCAGCCAAGTATAATATGTGAATTTCATAAATAACATTATTACCGAACGCAACAGTTTTCATTGGATAACATAATTAATTACGTCTATATTTAATATATTATTATATTTAATTAAAATAACATCATAAGATTTTTTATTATTTGGATAAACTTCTATACATACTTAGATACATTATTTTATTAGTCTAGCTTTTCTATTTTCTTTATCGCAATTTTTAGGTTTTTTCGTAGTATATAAGAGCTAATTACCTAATATATATTTTCTACATTATGGACATAGAAAATCACACGATATTACAAAATTATATTTTAAAATATAAATATAGTATTATAGTTAAAATACTTTTATTGATCAATATACATTTATCTTACCTTACAAAACAATAATAATTGCATTCTTCTACATTAAAATATATGTATCTAGGTATACCACATGTAAAAATGCAAACAATTCTGACAGCTAAGTCAAACAAAAAATCGAATTTAAAATATGCAAACTTTATCCTCATCTGTCGTCAAAATTAATAATTGGAATATGCAGGAAAGGTTATCTGAACTTTTCATAATATATGTAGATCAATGTTGGGGCAAGTAAGAAAAGGAAATCAAACAAAGATATTTTGCTATATATATGATTATTGTCGTAATTATAATAAATATGCCATTGATTGCTTAGCAAATTATACATCATAAGATTATTACACTATAGGAACTAATACTATAGGAAATAGGTAATTAATAGCTATCCATTTTCAACCTATTATCAAGATCTATCATATGTTACCTAAAAAACAACAATTTACCATACTTACTGTATTCGCTAATAAAAAATATGTCATGCCACTTTTGAAATAAGTATCCATAAAATGAATTTAACAATTTTGATATAAATTTCTTCTTTCTTAGCTTTATATGGATTTAGTCACTAGCAGAATACGTTGTGGTATGTTTAGTTTAGTATACATCTATAAGCTATGTTAATCACGTAATAGCATATGTGAGAAATTCGAAGCATAGCATTTTGTTACTTGGTATACACTTGCAATGTCCCTAATTACATAGAAAATTACACGTGTTGAGAAACTGTAATGGCGTAACAAAGTTTGGACAGTCTTTCTCGGTGAAGTGGTCTTTTTGTACGGACATAGGGAAAATTATTATGTAAACACAATAAAACACAGTAACCACCCTAACGAAATCACACCCTGTTACAAAAAAAACTGAATTAGGTATTACCCCTACAATAATATTATTATTATTTAAATCGAATACCTAATTTAATTTTACTCACCGGCAGACAAGATTGTTCAGTTTATAACAAAAACACTTTGATTGATATTTTTTGTTCAGTACCTAAGTATTAATAATATCAATAGCTACTATAAATCATTTTCATTAAGTCAACTCATTTTTAAAATTATCAATTTGTTATTCGTCTATCAGGCTCAGGCGATAGGTATACATATATGAGAATTGTCGTCCTTTAGCATCGGTAACCATCTAGGTATATAAATGTTCTTTAGTATTTGATTCTCAATGTCTTCAAATCAGACTCAACTATATCCCTTCATCGTACACGAGGTCGACCAGATTTTCATTTACAATTCATCATTCAATACTTTATCTTATATACATGACCCAGGCATCTAAGGTGGCCTATTTTCATAGACTGTGTGATATGCGAAGTATAGTAATAAGTATATATCTGGTTTTTATATTTCTTCACCCCTTCCCAATACTACAATAATTAGCCTATATTCTGTTGTTAAAATTTCACGCCGGTTAAAAATTAAAAAACCTATGGAAATATATTATTATTCTAGTAGATCTTGATTACTGTATAGTTGGTTTTTTTATAAATACCAAAAAAATGATATACATATTTGTATTATATTATATTATATAAGGATTGATTATCAATAAGATTAACATTTAGATCGGCACGACTAGTGCTTACAAGATATGAATATACTTATTTATTTATTTATATACTTCAAACGGAACATACAGAAATTAAAATATTATTTTCATTGAAAATACGTACATATTATATTATATTGGAGCTGTTTTTCAAATATGAGTATACATCTTAAAGGAAATAACTAACAAAAAAGGCACGATCCTGTGCTTGTCTTAATTTCCGATATTGGATTGAGGCAAGGTGATTTAAGTAAGAATAAATTCAAACGTTATAAGTTAAAAATGAGTGTGTAATTAATCAATTTTCACAAATTGGTTAATTACACATAAAAATAATTTATTGTTTAAAAATAACATTATATAAGAAAAAAAGATTCTAATCTTTAAAGTTCTCCCTATAAAGCTCGGCCGGCAAGGCGTAATTACAGTGCGCGTAGCAGCAACATATGGTCCGACAAAGCTTACATACATTAAAGGCAGTGCAAGCTTTCAGACTGGACTTTACTTTGCATGAAAAATGATTACATACACCCCCAAGTCATAAACAATTTATAATATTATTGGCACTGACGGATATTTTTATACTAGATAGTTAATTGATTTTAAACGAGGTTCGTATAATGTCTATCTAATTTTGTATGCAGTGATGTTTCTCGACGGATATAGACTAGTCTAACTTAAAAAGCACTCAGTAATGATTATAACAAGCTTAGAATTAGGCCAGTGTTTTTAGATCATAACTAAATCCTTTAAACATTTTAAAGAAGCATATAACAATTTCCTGCAGGTAAAAAAATACTTTTGACTTAAAAACTATATTTTTTTCATCTGTAAAACAAGTAGTTATACAATTTGTTCTGTTTTACTACAATAAAAATGCAGCCAATGTGTATACGCTTCTGTCAGGAAAAACTGTCAATGATCTACAACATATTTACGATGGCCGAGCAGTTACGACCAGGCGTATAATGTCGTAGCTACCGCGAATTAATATGTTATTTTTCCAATGTGAGTTTGAGTATGAACCAGTTATGTTGAGCAAGTAGCTAATATCCATTTCAGGTAAAAACAAAAATCTGAATAAAACCTCCACTCTGTGGATACCCATAATAAGATCTTCTTAGGATCGAACATAATATTATTATCTAATAGTATCATTTTTTGCTGTTGTTGGTATAAGAAATACAGCACTGAAAACAGAGTTTGAAACATTAGTTTTTTTCATTCAAGGAAGCTTTTATTGTTTCCAAAATTATCGAAGTGAGTTATAGTTTGGCATATGAAATATTGACACCCACGATGGCCGCGCGGCTTAAACGTCGGCATATAACGTTGTGGGTCCCAGGTTCGAATTCTGAAACTGGCAAGTACATATATTGTTTTTCGATGTGTGTATGAGTCAGAACATATACCTAATAGGTTAAGCAAGTGGCTGATATCCATTTCTCGTAAAAACAAAATCTGTTAATACAAACCTTCACTCTGTGGAGGCCCATATTATGATCATATTAGACAGTGACGTCCCTAGACAAAATGCCGCCCCATTTTTCATACAGTATTTTTAATCATTCTTTCATGACTCTTATATCTAAGAAATATGTTCTACTGTAATGATATGTTTAGTTTGAGATCGCAAAGGTTTAGGGATTATTAAATCGATAATCAATGACTGCGTGACGCTTCGATATAGACTAAAATCGTGGACCCGGAGTGGTAGGTGGGACGCTTTGTAAGAGGAGGGTGCATCTTTAATTTCGACGTCTAACGCAACTTCCGTGTGTACTGGTTAATAACTAAGACTGTAATTCATAAATTTGCACGTATCGTTTCTGGTCACCAAGGACGTCGAAGGGCAACGGAAGTAAACTAGATATCGCGAACCCAACAAAACCAGGGAACTGTTTTTTTTTTTTAAATAATAGGTATTTATATATATTCCACATGATTCTCCTCGATTTGCCGCCCTTCAAGTAACTGCCGCCCCCAGGCGACGCTCAATTTGCCTACCCCCACGGGACGTCACTGCTATTAGGATCGGACATGGTCGGAAAAAAATACGAATTATATTTGTATGCTACATCAATCACAAATCCTTCACAATACTCACTATTTGTATTAAAATGAAATAGTTGGTAAGCTGCACTTTCATATGTTTCGACTCTATCTTTATTTATAGAAGAAAGGTTTTTCAAAATTTGGAAAATTATCTGAGATATTACTACGATTTTGTACAACCTTTACTGATATAGAATATTGTAGTATACGAGATAGTCATAATAGTATTGCATTAAGAAAGGTTATGCTCTCTCTTTTAAATTTAATATAATATACTCAGTTAAATTAAATTTTGTGAATATTTCGTTAAAAATTTTCTAGAAACTTTAATTTTACTGGGATAGGAAACGCTGAGTTTGACTATACATATTGGAAAACGTACGTTAACATTATCGAAATACTATTTTTCCAACGGAAGCAAAAGTAGAGAAAACATTTATTGTATTATTCTCGAGATGTATGTATACTTAGATACAAAAACGTCTGAAGAATACGAAAGAAGATTAGAAAAGTCACAAAGAACCAAAGAAGTTGTATTTCCGTATTTTAATCCAATTTATCGGATCTTCCCGTGGCGCTAGCTGTCTAGTGAATTAAGTACAAATTCACTGTTGACCGCGTAACGTGATATATGGTCTGGGAAATAATTATTCCTTATAAGTACTTGCTTACTTACCTCTTATCCATTGCTTCTTATAAAGGCAACTTGTCGTAAATGCCGCTCTATTTCTACTGGACAATGAATGATTATTCTACAGAAATAAGTACCTGGGTACTTTCTATAATATAAATATGTACAATATTTTCTTTACATTGTATAAAGGCATTAATTGATTGAATATTGGTTGCGCTTTTTGCAGTGGACTGTAATTTGAAGATATTTGTGGATTACGGATCTAAGGGGAAGGGTTTAAACAGGATCCCAGGCACTGACCTTTTATGTTGAGAGGGCTGACGAGCTGGTACGGTGTTCACGCACTCACGCACTGGTAAACATATGGTTCAGTTGGGATAAATGATGATGACAAGATGACAGATGATAGACGCGACGTTTGCTCAAACCATATCAGATTTAGTGCAACATATCTTTTTTCGCTTAATAAATATAGTATATTATATCAGTAGGAACGACTACAGTGGCGCACCCAGGATTTAATATTGGGGGGGGGCCCAAGGAGGAGAATGTAAATTAGTTCTATAGGCTCTTTTTCTTCTTCACAGCCTAATTTCTCGTTTATCGGTCTTTTGTCTATTGCACTCCGTGTACCTACACCATGGTCCCCACATCCTGAAGCGGGCCGTCAGGCTAGGATATTTGAGGGGCCCCTACCTACCGCTAAGATTAAAGGCAGTGTGAAACACTACATTAACGTTTTTCAAATTGTGTTTTAGTTCAAATTAAGGGTACTTATACAGTGAATTATTGGCGATTTTTAATACATCTACTTTAATAATGGAGCTGTCGAGTATTGACACATAATAATCAAAAAATATGTTGCACAATTATATAAGTAATTGAAAATGTTCATGGCCATGAAGTATAATAGCGCCGCAGGCGACTTTTTTTACTATTAAAGCTAATTTATGATGTGTGTTTATCTCATTTATCTGGTCAACCCGACACGCTGGGCCCCCCACAGCCCGGGTCCCCAGACTAGAGCCCTGTCAGCCCTCACCAGCCATGACCTACACCACTCCGGAATTCAGGTTGACACCGAGAATTTTTTGACAGTTCCATTAGGGATTAGGTTTCTAAAAAAAACCTGACATAAGTGTTTCGAAATTTTGTGTTAGAAATTAAAATTTAAGAAATTTTTATAAAAAGGAGAATTGCTGGAGAATTATTACAAATCATTTTTTGCCGTGTTTTTATTTGTCTATGCCCAAAGGTATAGTTTATTGGCTTTCAATTTCAATGTTTAAAATCATTCTGATAATTTTCATTTTTGGGGGGTGCCAGGGCCCCTTGCCCCCCCTGGGTGCCCCTGAACGACTAAGTTTCATTTTTGGGAATAAATAATATAAAATGTAGAAATAGTGGTAGGTCGCAAGTGAATATTTTATTCAAACGTCCGAACACACTCTAGCTAAAGTCTAGACTACTTTCGATCTCCAGTTAATTTCCTCAGAAATTTACATATTATAATAATAAGACTACGGATACTCCGCGGAGTGGAGGTTGTATTGATAGATATTTGAAGTTATACTTATTCTGGGGCATTTGGTTGAGAGTGAAATTGAGAGCTGCGTGCGGACGGTTACATGAAATTTGTACGTATGCAGTTCTTCGTGGAACACTTATTCGTGTGCCGCAGTACGTGAAACATGAGTTCGTGCAACATTAAATCAAATGACGAGTTCTTCGTTGAACATTTCACCGTGGAATACATTTCACCGTGGAATACGTATTCTACAACATGTGGCGCTAGTTTGCTCTTCCAATTAGATTCAATACGAATTTTATGAGATGTCTTTGTTGGTTTTAAATAATTTATTGTTGAAACTACATAAATAATATACCTATACGATGTGATTGTATTTATAATCTACTTACCTACCTATTTTTTAATGTGTGTTTCTTGTATTACGATGGTTTTATTGCGTATTTTTAAGTGTTTTATTTAGACATTAATATTGCAACTTACAGAAATAGCAATATTTTGTTGTTTTGGTGTGGACAATGGACTAGTTGATTTGAAACCTTTTGTAAGCATGCATTATTGAAAATAAAAAGATGGCAATACCTACCTTTTTTAATTTAAAAAATAAATGTATATAGGTACATAGGTATATGTAAATGCTGTTGTTTAATTCATTTAGGATATTATTGATTTTTATAGATAAGTACGTAGTACCTACTTTACTTTTAAATAGATGTGCCCGAGTTGGGGGAGCGGTCGTTTATGAAGAGTGGGTTAGTTCGATCCCGCGGATATACAAAAATACACGTTGTTTTTTAAATGTGTCTATTGTGGCTTATTGCGTTTTATTTTAATTAACTACCAAATATGTTGAAAATTTATTATAGTATTATAGAAAATGTGTGTTCTTATTATTATTTAAAATAATATTATGGACAATGTTGATTTGAAACTTTTTGTAAATGGATATTATTGAAAATACGAACGTGTTAATAGCTGCATACTTTAATTTAAAAATAAATATACCTACTTATATAGATGACTGCATTTATTGAATTCATTTTGGATATGATTGATCTTTGCAACTTTAAACATAGGTACTTCTACGTAGGTACTTTAACTTTTGCATATCCTGATAATACAGCCATGGTATCCGACTTGGCAGAGCTGTTCCATATAGAAAGTGGGTTCAATCCTGTGACTTAATAAAAAATACATACAGTGGCCAAATGTTTTTTGTGCACTAGAAGCACGTGAAAGTTAAAGGACCTTCCTACACAATAAACTGCAAAATACAACGGATTTGTAATTGATTTAAGTATTTCACGATTTTTTAATTATATTTAGGATATGTTGATAGGTACGCGTACTTTATACATATATGTATAAATATAAAAACCTTTTTATTTCTTACAAACAAAAAAAGTAAATGACAGTGAATTGACTATATCTAATGTATAACCTATGATTATATCTATGATTGTATTATCTACTCATTATCTAGTTTATATAATATTAATTAAGTATTATTATTTTTATATTTTTTGTATAATACTCGTACATATATATATTAAGATACTTAAGTACTTACTTTATATATTATAAAGATCAATAATATCCTAAATGAATTAAATATATATACCTAGGTAAAAACATTTATTTTTTAAATAAATTAGGTATTGCCATCTTTGTATTTTCAATAATACCTACTTACAATAAGTTTTAATTCAATTAGTCCACTCAGATTATAATAATCTAATTAAAACATTTGAAACCATTGTGTGTTAATACAGCGTAAAGACCCAATGGGTTTGGCGAATGGCTAACAAGTGACAACATTCTTCGTAAAAAGTTTATTTGGTACTGTTCGGTTATACGGAATACAGCGGAAAACGCATTTTGAAAATAGGCGATAAACTGGATTATTTGTTAGTTTGGGTTAGTTTAGGTTAGGTTTGGTTAGGTTAACCTAAGAAATAATCCAGTTTATCGGCTATTTTCAAAATGCGTTTTCCGCTGTATTCCGTATAACCGAACAGTGCCGTTTATTTAGTAATATAATTTCTATTCAATGCAGCTAAATGTATTGCGCTTTGGAGCAAAAATGTTAATTATTTAGCCAGGTACATACTGTATTCTGTTTACTAAGTATTCACACATACATGATTTATAAATAATATGTAATGTTTAATACGCTTACGTTATAGGTTACTTTTGTTACAGTTGCATAATAGTGCATTTTAAATATCTATAGGTCATACCACAGAACTGATTATTAAGATAGAAATGCTAAAGCCAGTCACCATCGACCCAGAATTTGAAGCCAGCAACGCAAGAAATACTAAGCCCGTTTAGTGTCTTCGAATATTGCCAATATTGAATGCGCGTTTCATTTATGTTAGAAACTTTAATGCATATTATGATATTGTTGTTTTAATTTAATAAAACGCATTTTTTGTAGTAGTTATTCCACTTTTAATTAGGACCTGTTTCGTCTGCCTCAGAGGGACATTTTCAACTGAGTACATTTTTTTAAAACAATATTTATCAAACAAATTCCAAAGCGACAGAAATAATATAACAAAAATGCAGTTCCACCATGAATTGACAGTTAACAAATTAAAACATATTATGATACTTACGTAATGTAAATAACATATTCTTTATCACGTGGTAAATTGCTATAAGAACATTGTAGTCAATTTCAAGAATGTATGTCTTGAAACGCACGTTGGTTCCGTAGCCATGACAATCTTTATCTATCTACACTTCTGATGCCTTCTTAATTTCCTGCATTATGATGGAGTACACAAGTTAAGTTATTATAAAAATAATATAAAATGTACGTTCATAGATAAAACGGAAATAGATTTAAATTAGCATTAGGTATATTTGTAATTTCAGTTAACTTATCTGTACATATATATTTATATACCTGTCTAAATTGCGAAATAAACATTAGGTACTTACCTAAATAGTATTGTTGTGTTATAGGTATTTAAATTAATGATATAAGTACTTAATATTTTCTCATCAATACTAAACTTGATAGTTAATACCATTAATGTGCATTACGTAGGTATTACCATAGACAAATATACTATGTATATGGTTATTACTTATAAATAGCTCCCATTATCAATACATAATACCAATAAACATAGTAACATAATATAATATTATTTATTTACAATATATAATGAAATTTTAAATATTCATGTAAAAATATAATACTTACTTAAAAGTACGTAATAAACCCATTATAATACAAGGGACACAGCAGAAAATAGGTAGATAACTAGATAAGTATATTATAATTACAACCATATCGTACGTAATAATGTTTTTTTTTTAATAATATTAATTTCTAAAACGGTCTTTTTTGTGCACACAATAATGAACAAGGGAACTCTCGAGAAAGGGCCAACCCAATAAATTGACCATAATACAAAAAAAATCTACCATCTGGACGTATCTATTGTCTAAGATCTGGACACATTTGTCTTGAATGAATGTATTGTTTAGTTTAGACTTTAGTCAGTGTCACTTACTAGATTCCACCAAAATAAAACGGATTTGTAATTACTAATTAGGTAATGCATCATTTCAAAACACTTACTACATTTCGTTATTGGTTTTTTAATTATATTTAGGACATGTTTCCCACAGTAAACTGAATGTATTATTAAATAAATACATAGGTATTATAAAAATTATAATATACCATTTTTTTTCAACCAATAAGACCCTAGATTTGAGAATGTAACATTCTATATATTGATTGACACACTAGAAATAATCACTTGACACGGCAACAGTGGCGCACCCAGGATTTAATATTGGGGGGGGGGGCAAGGAGGAAAATGTAAATTAGTCCCATAGGATCTATTTCTTCTTCACAGCCTAATTTCTCGTTTATCGGTCTTTTGTCTATTGCGCTCGGTGTACCTACACCATGGTCCCCACATCCTGAAACGGGCCCTCAGGCTACGATATTAGATTAAAGGCAGTGTGAAACACTACATTAACGTTCTTCAAATTGTGTTTTAGTTCAAATTAAGGGTACTTATACAGTGAATTATTGGCGATTTTTAATACATCTACTTTAATAATGGAGCTGTCGAGTATCGACACATTATAATCAAAAACTATATTGCACAATTATATAAGTAATTGAAAATGTTCATGACCATGAAGTATACTTTTTTACTATTAAAGCTAATTTATGATGTGTGTTTATCTCACTTATCTGGTCAACCCGACACGCCGGGCCCCCCACAGCCCGGGCCCCCAGGCTAGAGCTCTGTCAGCCCTCCCCAGCCATGACCGACACTACTCCGGAATTCGGGTGGACATCGAGAATTTTTGACATTTCCATTAGGGATTGTGTTTCTAAAAAAACCTGACATTAGTGTTTCGAAATTTTTGTGTTAAAAATTAAAATCTACGAAATTTTTCTAAAAAGGGTGCTGGAGAATTATTACAAATCATTTTTTCTGTCTTTATTTGTCTAAGCCCAAAGGTATAGTTTATTGGCTTTCAATTTAAATGTTTAAAATCATTCTGATAATTTTCATTTTTGGGGGGTGCCAGGACCCCTTGCCCCCCCCCTGGTTGCGCCACTGCACGACATATTGGGTCTTTACGCTGGATTGATCGATCCAACTTCTTGATAGACGACCACTTTACCAACTCAGCCACCATGGGTGTATTATTAGTTTTACTTATTACTTATAAGTACAATATATAATAAACGGTACTGAAATGATACCAATATCTCAGGATTATAGGTTAACCTATAATATCCATGTGTGAATTGTGGAATAAACACTAACTACTTATTTTAGTGTTTTATTTTAATTAACTACCTAATAAAATGTTTTCCTAATTCCAACCAATCAATAGCTGTTTTTATAGTTACCATTAAGTGCACTTCATAATATTAAGTACTTATAAAAATCATCAATTATTAATACTTACACGATAATATCTATATTACACAAGGAATTATAAATCTGGATCTTGGTAAAATAAGTGCCAATATCAAAATTTGCCAATACTAAGTTAAGTGTTGAAAAGTTCCTAAAAATGTTCAAAAATTGCTTTATTTTTTGGTCTTTTCCAAATTATTTACTTGTATTAAAAACAACATAAAAATCTATCGTGCATATTATTATTTATATTATCAATTAATGACTTTGAAAGGCATTAAAGAATCGTTTGTACTAGAAAAAATGACATATCGACATAACCACTTCTTTTACGAAGGTAAAGAAATATAATACTATTTACTTACAATTTTGAAGAAAATAATGCTATGTTGGTAACGTATAATAATCATGTAAAATTATAACACTTAAACCATCGGAGTATATGGGAAAGACGGAAGAAAATAAGTAGGTAACTAAATTAAAAATAGTTTCATATTGTAATTATATGTATGTAGTTTCAACATTAAATTATTTAAAACCAATAAAGACATCTCATAAAATTCGTATTGAATCTAATTGGAACTGCAAACCAGCGCCACATGTTGTAGAATACGCATTCCACGGTGAAATGTATTCCACGGTGAAATGTTCAACGAAGAACTCGTCATTTGATTAAATGTTGCACGAACTCATGTTTCACGTACTGCGGCACACGAATAAGTGTTCTACGTTGAACTGTTTACGTACAAATTTCCGGATACGGCGTGCGGACACCGTTACGAAAGTGCGCGACAGTATGAAGTTAGCTGCGAATCAGTCAGCTGTATACAAACGCAGGTTTGATAGTTGAAATATTCCGTTTTTTACCCGAATTTAATATTATCGGCCATTTGCAACTCCTTACGTAAACAAACGATTAAACGTCAGAGTGACGGTTGTTACTTTAAAAATAAAAACAACGAGAAATATTTATATATATTAGTAATATAAGTTAAAGTGTATAAAAATAAACCAACGGCACTCCAAAAGCTTGAGTGTGTAATTGAACAAGATAATTAAGAGCTAGTCGAAAAATCTAGGTTATCACAAGTTTTGTTTTTGTTTTGTTACGCCAAAGAAGTATAACTTCTAACGCTGGTACATAAGTACACATACCGTTTGTTTTTTAACAATATATGGATTTTAGCCATTTGCTCAAACTATTTGGTTCATACTTTGGATCTAACCACACATTGAAATAAATAACATGTGAGGTTGCAAGACCCAGAATTCGACCCCCTTACGATATTATAAGCTGAAATATTACCGCTTGGCCGTTATGGGCATATACTAGTTACAGTTATTCGGTAAATTAAATAATGGATAATAATGTAGTTAAAAGCGATCGATTGTAATTATATCAATTTCGATTATAAATCTTTCATCCAAATTTGACCTCAAAAAGTTTTTCCCTCAACGCTTATAAATGTCAGTCGATCGGGCTGGCCATCGGGTCAAATCATACCGGCTTCTGAAGTTAGTTACCCTAATCTATCACAAGCCCCCTGCGGTTTGTTCTCGGAAAATCGTAACCCCCTTTCCACCCCCGCTGCATGGGGGACAGTGATTGACATTGTTAATAACACCGTCATGTCATTTGCCCTTGAGTAGGATTTTCGGGAAACGTCACGAATCCATGAATACAAAAAAGTGACCTTTGGATATTCCAAAGATAACTGTTTTTCGAGAAATGTCATTCTTAAAATGAATTTATTTTATTTATAAAAAAAGAACTGTAAAAATAAAATACTTAATATATATTTTCAATGTGTTCAAATTTTAAAAAAATAGTCGTAAATCGTAATTTTTCACCATAGTTAAAATTTCCTAAACTATTATTAATCTATTTATCAATAAATTATTGAATAATATGTAAGTAAAGAGTAGTGTTAAGGTAGAGTTCCTAAACGGAGCTTACCACCACTTGACTGTTAAAAGGAGACTTCACCCACACAAATCATATTTTATAGGATGCACAAAAATATTTTGGTAATGGTTTTTAGTTAAAATTAAAATTTACAATAATATACACAAACTTTACATAAAATAAACTAAATTTGAAAAAAACTGAGGATAAACTCCTTTTTCCTTTCTACAGTTGATATTAAACACTCGTTGGGGTTATTTTGAAATACATATTTTACAAATAATAAGCCAATTGACTAGTTGGCCTGGATCGGAAAAAATAACTTACCCTTTACTCCACCGTACAGTTGAATATTTGAGGTTAAACATATTTTTATAATAATCAGAAAAAAAATGTATGCATGATTGATGAATAGTTTCTATAATAATGTACTTATTTTGTACCTACAAAGGCAACGCGGCTTAAGCGTTGGCCTAATTGCGTCGTGGGTCCCAGGTTTGAATCCTGGGTCTGGCAAGTACACATATTGTTTTTCAGTTTGTGTATATAGGTTGAGCAAGTGGCTGATACCCATTTCTCGTAAAAACAAAATCTGTCAATAGAAACCTCCACTCTGTGGAGGTCCATATGATCCGATGAGGATCGGAAATGGTCGAAAGAAGAATACTTATTTTAAAATTATTTACTTAGAAGAGTTTCATTTTTATTACAATATTCTTTTGACGATAAATAAAAATCGTGACCGCTTTAGCTAACATATTATTATCTAGGAATATAATACTCAAATGTTTATAATGTAAATAAAAATAACCCGATAGGATTAAACGTATTGGGGATTTATGGAGCAAAATTAGTGAAAATAAATCATAAATAAAAAATAATAAAGTAGAATTTTTAGAATTAAGTAGAATTTAGACGATATGTCTGAGAAAAATTCGGCAGTTTTTTGGACATATTGTCAGGCGCGGACCGAACAACTTGGAGAGACTGGTAGTTTTGGGTAGCCTCCAGGAAAGGCAAAGCAGAGGAAGAGCGTCTGCGCGATGGAGCGACCAAGTGAAAGAGCTGACTGCACCATCCATTCTGCCCTGAGAGAAGCAGAATATCAAGAAGGATGGAAAGTCTTGGTCGCTCAAAGGATGGCGAAATTCAAATGTGATCACGATCCTCAGCCATGAGTGCACGACCAAGAAGAAGAGAAGTTGAATTTTATTTTAATATACTCCTTCTTTTTATATTTTTATTGAATTTATGCTTTTATCTTATTAACTATAATATTCCTTTATACGATAAAGTTATACATCATATTATATATTATTATTTGTATATACCTAGCCTAGTATCATACTATAAATCGTAGATACAATATTTGACAATTTGAAACGTTCACAGGAGAGCAGTTTAATTCCCACAAATTTTACACTACTATATTATATTATTAATTGTTGACGTACCACTTATGGGAGGGACGTTAAAAAAGCATTGATACTTTTTGACCAATACTCAGATACGTTGATATTGTTAAATTTTCTTTCGATATGACGTCCCTACTTATGGCATGTTAAAGATGATGTTCCAATCAACATCCTTTTGGATTACACTCGATATTATTTATGTATTGAATTGAAACACAACACCATTATATAAAACGGAGAAAACAAACATATCCAACCAATACACATTTACGATCAGAACCAACACTGAAAGAAGAAATGGGTCGAGTATAAATTTAGTTTGTCATGTCGTAAAGTGTAAATTGAGAAAAATGGCTCTACGAGTCCCGGGGTATACCGACACCTATCGCGTAGATGCGGTCCCGTTCTACGGTGCTACGCCATTCACGAGTTAGCTGCCTACTTAAAACAAAAACTTTAAAGTACCTCTACGCCAACGAAACAATGAGTACGGCACTACGATTTAAAGGAACGTGACTTTATTTGGTGACCTTTGAGAAGGTAGTGAATTTAATCGTACGTTTTATGAGACAATTCTGTAGAGAGCATTTTTGTTCACTTATTTCAAAATTGAAATATAATTTTTTAACTGTTTAAGTTGTCCAATAAATAAAATAATGACAATAGTCTAATCATTTATTACCATATTTTATGAATCACTTTAATTATAATAATTGTGAATACTCGAACTAAAAAATCGGTATAATAAATATAATAAAATCAAAGTTGTATAATTTACCTCCTTGATTTCAGAGTCATTAAAATTTTTAATAAACCATTTCTTTTATTCAAGGAATAATGGAACAGGATTTTGAGAATCTAACATTCCATATATTGAACTTTTTTTTTCGACCATGTCTGATCCTAATAGGATCATATGGGCCTCCACAGAGTAGAGGTTTGTATTAACAGATTTTGTTTTTTACGAGAAATGGGTGTCAGACACTTGCTCAACCTATTAGGTCCATACCCTGACACACACACAAATTGAAAAACATTATGTGTACTTGCCAGACCCAGGATTTGAACCTGAGACCCACGGCATGATAGTCCAACGCTTAAGCCGCGCAGCCACCGTGGGTGAACATACATAACTTAAAAACACTTCAGATATATATCTACCAGAAAAAATCATATTTGAAAAAAATACGATGCTTGACGGGATTTGAACCCGTATAACCGATGGTATCGCGCCAACTGTGCATTAACTAATGATGCTACGAGCCTCCTATCTAATTACGATAATATAAACTGGTTGGTCAAACATACATACGATAGTAAATAATAACGCAATTTGATAAGTTAAAGTAGACGTTATAACTAAAAATATTTGGCGAGAGCTAGTAGTAGTAGAGTTAGTAATTAAGGTAATTATTAATATTCCTTGATTTAATACACAAAAACCGATAGTCAATAATAACGCAATTTGATAAGAATTTCATGTATGACCGACCAGCTTAAATTGTCGTAATTAGATAAGAGGCTCGTAGCATAATTGGTTAATGCACAGTTGGCGCGATACCAGTGGTTATACGGATAAAAACCCTTCGAGCATCTTTTTTTGTTTCAAATATGATTTTTTCTAGTTGGTATATTTATCTGAGGTGTTTTCAAGTTATGTGTGTTCATAAAATTATTTATATGTTTATTATGAACCACACAAGTCATACTTTATTACGTAAATTACTGACACGAATTCAGTTAGATACATATTCAAAAATGAGATATAAATCGCACGTAAATTGTATGATGACGTGTCTAATGCAATTACTGTCTGTAACTATGAATTAAATATAAGCAAAATTCTTTCTTTAACTAAATAGACTCTTTTATTATCTCAAGTCCATAGTTTGAATCCAGATTGATATCCGCCCACAACTTCGGTGACGTTATCGAGTTAAGGCTTCTCCGCATTTTCGAATTTCGAATGTCTCTTCAGCCAATTTCCATTTTTCAGTTCAGCCAACGTGACAACTTTCCTGCAGCTAGCTGGCTGAAGACAAACATGCACATTCCACGCCTCACGTACCCACTTCCGGCACATTTCTATCACGGATACGTTGATTTCTAGCTGCAGTGATGGTGAATATTTCACATATTTACAATGCATATTATATTCACTTTAAAAATAAATTAGGTAAATGTGCTGTAGATGATGTTATGAGATTTTATAACTTTCTTTATAGACCAAACCAAACCAAACCTAACCTAACTTAACCTAATCTAACCTACCCCAAACACATATTACCTAATATAATCCTAGTTTGTGATAATGATGCACCAAATGTATGAAAATGTCAATTTTTCAATTAACAATTATTGGATCGAAAAGCCTATGCGCCGTCAGAAAAGGGTATTTATTATAATTGTCTACATGGAATGAACTGTTAGATTAGATTAGGTTAGGTTAGGGTATGTTAGGTTTGGTTTGGTCTAAAAAACAATTTATAAAAGCTTATGACAACATCTGCGGCATATTTAACATACATTTTATTAATTTGATATGATAAGTATTTTTTTTTACAAATTAAATGTCGATACCAAAAATCTTTGTACGAGTTTGTAATTCAATCATGTTAATACCTATATATATATATATTTCTATCAGGTTCGACCCCTGGAAGAACATATGGATTTCCACAGGGTGTAGGTTATATTATATATAACAGATTTAAGTTCAATAATTTTTCATTTTCAATTTATTTTTTAACATATTGTAGACATTACAAATTATAAGTTTAACAGGTTCATAACATGACATGAAACATAAGAAAAGAAGAAATGTAATAAAAGCGATAAAAATGAAAATGTAAATAAACATGCACAAGCCGTGAAAATACAATTACACAGCTATAGAAGTTCAAAAAATTATTCCGAGTTTGCTAAGGAGACCCTATTGAATTTATGAAATAGCGTCCACCAAAGTGGAATATATCAACACACGAAGTGATTTAGTTGAACATAGTTATCGCCCTCCCAATTGGCATTACCAGTGGCAGGTTGGTTCTGCACCTTGAGATAAGCCTGGCTATGTGACAGGTTAGCATTGTGCATGAGGTACAGGCTGCCTGGTATTAAGCGTTTACGCAAATATATCGTTTATTAAAAGTTGCGATTGTTGCATATTGAAATAAATGGTAATAATTTCAACGACAGAAATAAAGACCCTTCAAAATTAACCGATAAAAAAAACACTAAGGTCCGTAGATATCCAGGACAGAGATAGAAATGTTGTAACATTTAGAATTCAAAAGTGAGAGTGAAATAATGCAGTACCTATATATGACCTAGATTATCAATGGGCAGGTTTACTTTGAGACAAGAAAAAGTCACTTTCACATGTGTAATTTTCACATATTATGTCATTAGCAATAGAATAAGAAATTTTAGTGTAAAAGCATCGAAAAAGTGCACAGTTTAATAAAGAATTACTATATTAAAATGTTAGTTAAACATCAATCAAATCACATACAGTTTTTAAAGTCCATTTCCGGGGGGGAAACACCACAATCACAATCAAATCACAGGTTGGAGGTAGGCAAAGGTATTTAGTGAACAAAACAGGAACAAACTTAGTGGACACACAGCACACAAACGGTGAAAAAAACAAAGCGTAGGTGTAGAAAACTTAATAGCTAGAGAGAGCTAGCGGACCAATGCAAAAATTCGTCCGTTAGCGACAGTAACTAAGTACTTAACCGACAGTTATTGCGAACTAATTTATTACGAATAGGTTATTGTATTGCATTCGAATATAAACAATATTGCTATCATCGTAATTCTCATTTTAGTGCCACAGCCTGAATAATATTCGGCCTTCCTAGGAGTCATACAGCATTTAAGCCTTACCGGACGATGTTGCATGAATTGATGCCGGTCCCACTATGGATGTGACTTATTACAGACTAGCTCTTTTTTTAACTATCGCCGTATGATTATATTATTATCATACAATAAAATAGTTCATTAATAAATGAAGTAGCGCCTGAAATATGTCATCTCTAAATGATCTTCTTAATATTATTAAATGTACTGAATACAATTTACAAGGATAACATCCGTTATGATATTTAAATAAACAAAGTTTTTTGTTAATTTTACGATATCTATTTTATTTATGTTAACAGCTACTTCGAACTTCAGACAGAATAAATGATATTACTGTCGTTCTGAAAATGGGTTTTTAGGCATAGTCTGAAACGGCTGTCAGTCTAAATAACTCAAATATCATAGAACTAACAAAAAGTTTTTTTTAAACATTAAGTATAATATTGTTGTGAATCACTGTTTTATACCAATGATATTCAATTTATTTCCCTGACAGGTTGTTTTATAATACTTTTAGATTTTTCAAATTTCAATTTTGGTATAACATCAATATGATTTTGATCAAAAATATTTTTAACATAATATGTAACAGAATAGAAATACAACACACCTGAATATTAAGAATTTTAAATTAATGTATGGTATTAAACTACAATATAATATATATATATATATATATATTGCTACCTGAAAGCAACATTGGGAGAAGACAAAAATACTAATACTAATAATAAAAAATACCAATAAATAAATATGTTTGTGGCTCTCGACAGTATGTCTGAGACGAATTCTGCAGTTTTTTGGAGATATTGTCCAGCGCACACCGGACAACCTGAAGAGACTGGTGGTTTTGGGTGGCCTCTAGGAAAGGCGAAGCAGAGGAAGAGCGTCTACGTGCTGGAGCGACCATGTGAAAGAGCTGACTGGCGGCACCATTCATTCTGCCCTGAGAGACGCGGAAGATCGAGAAGGATGGTTAGTCTTGGTAGCTGTAAGGATGGCAAAATTAAAAAGTGGTCACGATCCTCAACCATGAGTGTACGACCAAGAAGAAGAAGAAGAAGAAGAAGTTTGTATTATACAAATAAATTGTTTCCATAATATGTTTATTTTTTTCTGCTTTTAATGATAATGGTAGGATTTTTCGTATAGGTACCATTACTATGAGGTATTTCAGTTATTCATCTGTTGCTTTAAAATTACAGGGCAATTTTAATAAATGCATCAGTGGCATTTTTTTAATGTTAAATGGGGTATTAAAATTTTAAAAAAAAGTTTTAGTGATTCATTATGTAGGTATAGCTTTCACCAATCTATTGTCATACCTATCTCTAAATCGACTTTTTTCACTGTACTTGAGAGTCAGTTTGTTTCATGTCTGACTTCACCCGAAAGTGTCACATGGCAAATATAAATCACCTACTGCTCGATTTAAAAATGGTATAACAATGAATGTTAGTAGGTGTATAAATTTCACTGTCGACATAATACGATTATGGCTTAGAATATTTTTTTCTGTAAATTCAATTGTTTTTTTTTTAGTAATTGATATTGACAATTATTTTGGTTATGAATCTACTATCAAAAAGATTTATTGCCAACTGGAAAACAGTATAAAATTCAAAAATATATTTTCACACGCATCATTAAAATATAGCTCTAACATGTAAATGCCAGTTTAATTTATGTATATGTCACTTACGGTATGTACTTACTTTTAAAAATCCTACATAAAAATATTGACCGAGTGGGATTCCAACTCATATATTATTTCACTGTGTGAGTGAGTGGTCTTGTCTTTTAAGCAACCGATCCGTTTATGAGTCATGCAAAATAATTCTAACAGCTACGTTATCCAAAATGATTCTACGTTCTTGTACCATAACTACTGAAGATTTCAGAACATTAATCACCTATTTACTAATCTATTTTTATTCACAAGATTTAAGAATGTAACATTCTTTTTTGAACTTACATAATTTGACACACCAACACCTCAGATAAATATATAACCTCCATAAAAAATCTTTTTGTAAAATAAATACGACACAGTGGGATTTGAACCAGCGCTCCCTGGAGCTCAAGTTCACGTGTACTGACCACTATGCTATGTATGTTCTATCGAATGATGATGAAATTGCTAAAACGTTAACGCTTCGGTGAGAATTGTGAAAACCATTATTTAATTTCGTTACAATTAGATAGCACACACATAGCTTAGCAGTTAAGGCAGATGGACCACGAATCACGCTGGGTGTAAAAGATTTTTTCTAGTGGTTATACATTTCACACATGTATTTTCATGTGTATATATATCTATTAATTACTTAATGGAAATAAATAAGTATTTTTTAATACTAAACGATAAATATATTTTATTAATGAATTAGTGCCATCAATTAAATGCTAGATATCTGGGAGAGTATAAACACGTGTTTAATTCTCGAATAATAAATAAATTGTAGAGAATATTTCCACAGTATCACACATGTCCCATGTTTGATATTTGTCAACATAAGTATAAAGTTATAACAAGAATTTACATATGGTGAAATAGTCAAAGATATTCGTCTTACCAAGCGTGGCGTTACAATAATTTCCACTTTTGTCGCAAAGAAATCATTTTTCATTCGATATCCGATGTGTCGGTTTCCATTTGTGTGACATGCGCCCTGAATATTATATTATATTGTATGGCACTCGTATGGTTATGCGGCTGCATTTGTCTTGGGTTGTGTCATGTGTAACATTCTAAAATGTATTAAGTCCAAAATAATGATTTTCAGAGAATCACGTCATTGTGATTAGCAATTTTCTTTTGATTTTTTCGATACTATGATGTTTTAAGGATTCAAAGAAAACGTAGAGACTCATAGGTTAAGGGAAGAAATAATATTAAAAGTAATTATAAAATCGATTCTAAAACTGACTTTTGCTTCAAAGTCTTGCTTCAACCAGTGTTTAATCTATACTCTATAGTCTATACCAAGTGTATTTTAGAACAGAATACTGTAAATTGTGTAACTCTTTGTGTCTTAAATAATGAGTGAATAAAGTAGTTGTCTAATGAGATGATTATTGGTTGATTTTTATTATTTTCATTAAATTTATTTCGTTTTTAATTAAAAGGTACAAAATTAAAAAAAAAAAAAAAACTCAGAAATCAACATCAAAATAAAGACATTTTTTCACACGGTTTTTTGAAATCAAATTATCGTGAGTCTCAGTACATCTCAACATATTTTATCAGATTCTATAAAAAGATTTAAATCTTCGACCGCGGATGACAACATTGTGCACGAATATTTATCATCAAACAAGCAAGAGTGATTACATTTAGGGCATTTTTTTTTTTAAAACTGTTACTGATTTTGATCAGAGCGGTCACAATAATTGTGTAAAGTTTAAAAACTTGTACGATGTTGACAGATCAAATTTAATTCAATTTGATTGCAATTTTTGCAGGTTTGAAGTTTAAAAATAAATGATTGTGCACGTGTATTTATGTAACGGCAAAAGTTTGTCAACCATTGTATAATTAATTAATTCAATGCGTACTTTTATTATGTTTATTGGACTGGACTAAGCATTTGATAAATAAATGCGTAGTTGCATTGCACTGAATAATTATAAGATAATAAACGATCAGTATTATGCACTATATAATTATCAACATGCACTTTATTTAATTAATTAAATATTTAATTCCATTCCACGGAAAAATAAATAATTATAAGAGACTAAATATAATGTCATTGGTAGCTCATAACAAAAGCCTCTGAATTCAAGAAAATCTAGCCCAATAATAATAAGTCTGTGAGTGAAAAAATGAATTATAGTTATTAAATTTGTCCTTTGTTCATCATTTTGACTTTTTCTGTGATATATAAAAATACATATTATTTAATTTGACTGTCTGTCTTTTGTTTTTTTATAATTTGTATTGAAGAATTATGCACAGTTTATTTTTGGTACCAATTTACTAGCATTTTATAGAATAATTAAAAAGAACATTTTTAACAATAATTTAATAATAAGATGTTATTGACAGACCCTCATAATGAATTAATTCAAGACCGTACAATACAAGTATGTACGTATTGGGGCAGAAAATTACAAGGGGGTGACAAATTAAAGAAATCATCTTTCTTCTTCTTTCGACCATGCCGATCCTAATAGGATCATATGGGCCTCCACAGAGTAGAGGTTTGTATTATCAGATTTTGTTTTTTACGAGAAATGGATGTCAGCCACTTGCTCAACCTATTAGGTCCATACCCTGACAGACACAAATTGAAAAACAATATGTGTACTTGCCAGACCCAGGATTCGAACCTGGGACCCACGACGCTATAGGCTGACGCTTGAGCTGCGCGTTATATCATGCGATAGCATAACGTTTGAGAGTAAATCCCTTCTAAATGACAAAATATTCGATTGCGGCGCTCACGTCTTTCTTTGGATATTTGAAGCTACTTACAGAAAGGAAAGGATAGGCATTTAAGTTTGCGTATACGTGTTTATTTGCTTAAGTATAATATTACTACTTATTAATGTATACGTATTTTTATTATGTATCCCTCTGGAGTGGACCTTAATAATATGTCATCCGGGTAGAGGTTCCCCGAAATTTTACAAACGGTTTCAAGGGTACCGCCAACCAAAAAAAGTTTAAAATCACTGATATGGAATGTAGTTTGCCTTTCGCGTCTTAAACGATAACTAAATAATATAATTTCAACAAAAAACAGAATCAGTTTAGAAAATGTTTCTTGTCTTAAAATATTTTTCACTTACTGATTTTCAGCCCTTATATTATTTATAATTAATTTTTAAAATAATCTTGTTTTTAGTAATTGTTGATAAATTTTATTCCCGTTAAATTCATTTTGCTGTAAGTATTTTACCTACATAATATGAAGCTAATATTGGGTTTGCGTGTTAGGCTTATATATCAATTTGCTTTCAGACCGACATTAGCCTTTTATTTTTTTTTTGTATTCCATAAATGTGTGTCGCAGTATTAATCCCCCACATTAAGTAAGCGCGCAACCGAAACACATTTTTTGTCACATTTGTTCATTATTTCTATTACATCAAAGGGAGGGTAGAAAAACTAAAGGGGTTGTCTAAAATATGGCATAATCATTGAAAAATGATTACCACAAAACTAGATTGAATTGCTTACATATTTGGTTAGATTCTATTATGTGAATGTCAAATGTGTAACGACCAGAGTTGGAGATGGAACCAGAACAAGAACCTTTAATTCAGAATCTTAAGAACTCTGAAGCAAAACGGGAACGCCTTATCAATGTCAATGTTCAAATTCAAATTTATTTATTTTTATGTTGGTGACATTACAAATTATAAATTTAAAACGTTTACAACGTGACATTTAAAAACAAATAAATACTATTAAAACAGTGTGAAGAAGAAAAAAAATATGCAGTACCTATCACAAAAAACAGTATGAAAAGTAAATAGTAATATACTCATACTCACGTAGGTGGAATATATCAACATCTGAAGCAATTTGGTGGAACAGAGTTTGGCATCACCAATATTGCAAGTTAGTTCTGCACCTTGAGAGAACAAACAACTGATGCTCTCGATTTCTAAGATATTTATCAGGGACGCACAAGTCAATACTACTAATAGTGGCAGAGTTCTCATTTACATATAATATATAAGTTGAAAAAAAAACGTGGCCAAAAGGTTCCATTAATAGGAATTTTTAATTTTGTACTGTTTTTATCATTCTTCTCTTCCTTTTTTCTCGGCACTACATCCTGGGGCGGGATTTGGCCTCCTCTACAATTGTCCTCCACACGCTCCTTTCCCTGGCTGCTCCTCTCCAGTCTCCAGCCCTCCCCATCTTTCTCCAGTCCTCTTCGATACAGTCAGCCCACCTCTTCTTTGGTCTGCCCCTAGACCGTTTCCACTGTGGGATCCACTTGGTCATGATTTTTGGCGTCCTGTGCTCAGGCATTCTCTCAACGTGTCCAGCCCACCTTAGTCTTTGGAATCGACAGAATTTCACCACCGTTTTATGTTTTATTAACTCTTCTTTTGATAGTTTTATTTACCGTTTTTATCATACTGTTTTTAATCCTTTTTCTCATGCGGGAGCCACTTATTCAAAAATATTAATTAAATAATATTTTAATCTTTTTTACTTTGCTGTGTCCTTATTACGATCTGCATAGTAATGCTATATAGAAAATACAGTTAAAAATTTACGTCTACTTTTTTAAATATAAAATATCAAAAATACAATAACACTATGTATATTATGCATGTAGGTGTTAGTAAAGTTATCAATGAAGTTAACAGTTAACCGTCTTCGAATAGTTTGCTTTTTTTTCAGATTTAATGTAGGTATCAAAAATGTTTTTTTATTAAAGTGTTACAGTGTATACACATAGTAGATAGGCATCTACAGCCTGAAGCCTCCACATTTTTTCTCTTTTTACTAGATTAACCCATACCCATACTCTATTGTGTGTTTATTTTGTTTAGTTTATAGGTTTTGCATTGACCCTTTCGGGTATTTGGAAAAAATATTTACAGTGGTGAGAATATATTTTATAATAAATAATGTTTCAATAAACGTGGACAATTAAAATATTATCCAACTGCATTTTCAATCCAACAATATGGACAACTGGACGCCACGGAATTCGAAAATAAATAGACGTTAGGTACTTATAGGTGCTTTAAAAAAATATTTAATATTATTATTTATACTTAAATGATTATATTATGATTTAATAGTTGGTGAGAATGTAAATATGTCGGCGTAAATAATGATTTAATCGTGCATATGTTTAAGTTCAAACGAAAAAAGAGTTTTTTATTTTATATAAAGCCTTAGGCATGGTAATTCTCAATCAGCAATAAAGAATACATTATTTTGTGAATTAAAACTACTAAGTAGTAAATAGAAACTGATTAAAATACCACGTCTACGTTCTGTAGACTTGTCTAAGACAGTGCGGCGTCCAATTGTCTGGAGTCCAGTTGTCCCATTCCCTGTATTTTCGTGTTGTTTCTCTCATGTGTCTATAATTCGGTGAAATATCAATCGGTAGGAATGTTTGTTTTTTTAAACCTTACTGAATTCCATTCGATTTTTTACTTGAACCGCAGTCGGCATAGAACCCATAAAAAAATGAGCGTTCTTACAGCCCTGATTACAATTGACATTATTGATATTACAATATATAAATAATATTATTATTGTAGTTGAAAGTGTTCAAAAAAATCAATTTTAGAAAGTACTACCTATTATCAAATTACTTAATAATGTAAGTATGTTTTAGGTAAATCGATGCCCATGATGACCGAGTGCTTATCACGACGGCTTATAAATTCGTGGGTCTCAGGTTCAACTACTGTGTTAAATAATAAATAAATAAATAAAAAAATACAAGTTGGTTTGCAGCATACGTTTGGATCAGAGTATAAAATATCTAATAGGTTTAGCAAGTGGCTGACATCCATTTCTCGTAAAGTAAAAATATGGGTACCGTTCGGTTATACGGAATACAGCGGAAAACGCATTTTGAAAATACCCGATATACTGGATTATTTGTTAGTTTGGGTTAGTTTAGGTTAGGTTAGGTTACGTTAGGTTAGGTTAGGTTAGGTTAATCTAATAAATAATCCAGTTTATCGACTATTTTCAAAATGTGTTTTCCGCTGTATTCCGTCTAACCGAACAGTACCAAAATATGTTAATACAACCTCCACAATGTGTAGGCCCGTATGATCTACCTAGTATCACAGGTGGTTTTCAAAATTACATATTAAATAAACTATTTTTTTTAATTCAAAGAATAATCTACACGATTTGAAAACTTTATATTCTTTATTGAACATACATAATTCAAAAATTCAAAAATGTAAAACCTACAAGTTGATTTAATCTTAATTATATAGAATGCACATAGATTAGTTGCAAGAGCAGACTGACGGGAATCCAATGGAGGCTGTTTCGAGTCTCGCCGGGTGTCGTGTTCTTTTTGAAAAATTGTTTTCTTATAGTAATTACATTTCTTTGAGGTGTTTTCAAATTACGAATGTCATATTATTTGTTTAATATTTAATTAAAATTATTCATAATAAATCACAAACATGGTTATTTTTACAATTATAGGTATTTGATCTTTATTAGCTACAGTCCAGGGGTATTCAACTTTTTTATATTTACCGCCCACTTTTGTATCTCTGTTAGCAGTAAAATTTTCTAACCGCCCACCGGTTCCACAATAATGCTGATTTATAAAGTAGGTAAGTAACTTTACTTTATAAAATTTATAAAGCAGAGTTACAGCAAGTTAAATCATATAATAATAATTACTTTAAGTACTCCTACCGCCCACCATGAAGCTAGAATGCCCACTAGTGGGCGGTAGGGACCAGGTTGACTACCCATGAGCTACACTAATGGAGACGTTAAAAATCGTGTCAGCCCTGCCCAATTTCAGTTGTAACTTATCTACACTCTGCAAGCCGATTCATACGAATAATCCGATTTCTTAATGACTAATAATTCATACCGCCTAATATAAACGAACATCTTCAGATATATTTAATTTAGTCGACATTGATACAATAAAAAAATAAAAGTTATCGCAGGTGAAAATGACGTATTAAGGAGGCGGCTTTCGAGGCGCAGTGCGTAATGCACTTGTCTTTCATCCTGGAGCTCCGGGTTCAATTACTGGTGAGTACACAATATATTTATGTAATTTTATCAAAGCTTGGGTGATTATAATTGTTCAAATTTCTCACAACCAACTTGTATGAAAAATGTTCATAAAAAATATCGTATTTAGGATGTGCTTAAATATAACTGTTTTTTACCTACCTACATAATACCTAAATATTTATAGTAACATCTATGAATATAAAATATAACTAACGATATCAGACAATAATTAATTACTCGTCACTCGAACTTATCACATTACATTGTATTGGATATAATGATTAGTCGATATCAAACCTTTCAATCCAGCATTCAGAAATAATCTCTCAATTGAATAAACGTTCCTCGCATACTCTACTAGTCGGAGAATAGTAAAACCATTAAAAACTAAATTTACATACATAACTAAATCAATATTATCTAAATAATATATACATCCTCAAATTAAATACAGTGTACAGGTGCATACAATAAAACAACCGTTAAACAGTTATATGTTTATTAATCAAATAATAAAATTGAACTCAGTAGTTGGACATCATACCAAATTCAAATACCAGACAACTACATTAATGGTGATCCCGACTGAAAGTTATGAACATACATATTTTATAATCTTATGCGGAATAAATGTACTTAACTATTAAATACATAAACACCTATATCTTACCCTAGCAATAACTGCCGTGATGCAATATAGTATGTAAATGTATGTGTATTCAGTATTGTATGGTGCTAGTGTGTATTCCATTTGATTATTATACACGAAGATTAATTACATTGTTTACTTGTTGATTGTTGCTTTGAATATGAAACGAAACAAATGGCTTGTCCTTTGTTCACGGAACTTTGCAAGATAGTAATTAATGCAACTACGAACAATTATATTAAATAAACAGGACGTTATATAGGGAATTATCACAGCCAGTTTTAGCAACACTGTAATATTTGTTTCATACAATGATTCCTTTTGTATCATGGGTTACATCACCGCCATCTTTAGATTAATAAAGCCTGAGCATAACTTTTTGCACAAGCAACGAGTGGTCCACTACCATACTATTTATTAATAATAAAAAAACTTGCAAACATAGTTTGGTATTCTATAATGATTGAAGAGTATAAATAAGTTATTAGTTATTGTCGTTTAGAATCTACTGTCATATTGACAAACGTCCTGGTGTATTATGATATTATTATACACAGAAGAAGTTTACTTACCTTGATCGTCACTTCCAATTATTAATAACACAGAACCACTAAATCAGATGAATTCCAAGGTCTCCAAGATATGTTAAAATAATCTGAAAATAAGAATACTCCGACAAGTGAACACGACAAACGCTTCAGTTTTAGCACTCTATAGACAATGACAGGTCATCCATAGAGAACGGAAGGAGCGAAAAGGTAGGACCAGTCGTGAAATGTATCGGCTTTCATCTTCAGTCGGCAATGGTTACGTGTAAGTAAGGATGTCAAATTGAAATAAAGTGTATCAATATAGGTATCGGTATCAAATAAAGTATAGACACTCGTTTCCGTATCTGAAGAAAAATATCGACCTAGTATTTAATACTCTTTATAGGTCATATAGTGAGTCGGAAAGAAATCAACTATTTTGATTTTCCTTGTATGCAAAAAAAATGGCAGAAGGCAGTATTTACTTTTCACACAACATGACAGAAAAAATTAAAGGAATTTGTATCGTCGTCTCTGTTCTGGCAGAACAAACTAACTGGAAAATACTAGTTTTGAGTAATTTGACTTTGAAGTTGTTAAAATGTTTGAAATGGTCTATCATGTGAGTTTATTAAGTAATCGTAAAAAGGATGGCTTTAAAATAAAGACTGTTTATTTATTAAGAAGGTTTTCAGACGGTAAAGTTTGAAATAAGGAACATTTTGGCATAACTAACTTAATATGTCATTTTTTCGAATTAGTGTCTTCTGCCAGAACAATGACGAGATAAGCATATCGACAAGTTGAAATTTGTTTAAACATACGTAGTATTATTATTTGATGTAACGATAAAGTTTATTTGAGGACATTTTCATTATAAATATTTGATAATAGTTACTTTACATACGTACTGACACCGTCAAAATAAATTGTCATAATACCCAAAGGAGTCCTGAACCAGTAACTATCTTATAGCAAATATAATCAGAATTGGCTGAAAATTTAGGATAAATAGCATAAGTCTTATGTATTTTTGAATGTTAAAAGTGTAATTTGACGTGAGTACCTAAATTTATTATAAATTAGAGTAGATTCTTAAGTTAAGATATCTGTAATATTTTTGTAGTTGTTTTATTAAAATAAACGTAATATTATCGAATACTATTTTCGAATATTTGTTACGTATGTGGTGTTCGATGTGTGGGTTATGGTGTTGAAGATGGTGATGAAGAAGTCGAAGATGTATGCAGGAGCGAGTTTTATTTGCAGCGTAACGATCGGTACAATAGTATAAATACAATGACAGTACATAATATTACGTACTGAGATAGTTACGAACCAGGTACTAAGATTCGAGTGACATTTTGATAAATCATTATTCGAATTTTATACAGTTGAAAGTAATACTCTTCTAGTACATAATTATCTTGAACGAGTCAGCGGTTTAAATTCGAGTAGCTGTGAATTTTAATTATTATTACATTCATAATATAATATACTATGGGAATGGATCTTAGACTAATTTTCCATTGCAATACCGTATTTAATATCGCCAATCAATCTGCTGACCCAGGTAAACAGTAACTGGTTTACCGTTATATGAGTCGCTGGGAATATATTATTGCAGTCGAATAATGTGATACATTAAAAAATAGATATTTGATCACTAATATGCTGACAGCTACACGTATTTATGTCAGATTGTCGTACTTAGTCAGAATGGAATATTAGTTAGATGATCTACGTAGCATTTATAACGCACAGGAAAAGTTCGTTTATAAAAAGGTACAATTTTCCAGTCCACGTATAGAACAATATACATCAAATTAGCTGTAAGATTACTTCGACATCAATTAAGAAAGCCACCGTGAGGGGTGATATTTTGTTAAGATAAAAAAAATAACATTGCATGGCAGTCATATATTAGTAACGAATTTTGTTTCATTCGAATATAATAACATTAATAATGCAATAGGCTCACATAAAATGTGTTCGTAAAATTATTTTAGGGGAACAAAATGGTCTCAGTTCACGTAAAGTATTATGATAAATATTTTTATTGTACAATATTATGTTCTGACATCATTCGACGAATTTTAATAATCAGTAAAAAATATTACGCAATATAATACAATATAAACTATATTTTAATAACCACTTAATATAGGTATTATGAAATGTTATTTAATTAATTTATTAAATAAGTAAACAGTTCACCGCAGGACACTAATTATTCGTGCACCGCAGTACGTGAAACATGAGTTCGTGTAACATTTAATCAAATGACGAGTTCTTCGTTGAGCATTTCACCGTAGAGTATATTTTTACGTACGCTACAACATGTGGCGAATTTATAGATATCTTTACTAGCTTTGGTTAGGTTAGGTTAGGGTAGTGTTAATCTAATTGGAACAGTACTATTTGCAAACCATCGCCGCATTTTGTAAGATACGTACAAATTTATTCCACGGTGAAATGTTATACGAACTCATGTTTCACGTACTGCGGCGCACGAATAAGTGTCCCACGATTAACTGCATACGTACAACTTACATGTAACCCTCTTAGTTAGCTTTCAGTTCATTTTAAAACATCCTATCTTTGCACTCATCTTGGGACCCGGGTATTTGATTCGAGTCATTAAACACCGAAATACATTCAGTGGTTTTTTTTTTAAATTAATTTCAAGTACAAGAAGGAATAGCATTATCAATAGTGCCTTATCGGAATAATAGATTCAGTCTAGCTCTTGGGACAACCGACCATCATGGGCTTTCTCGCTAGTTTTGACTTATTTATTTTTGCATTCATCTGGGACCCATGTTGTTCATGTAAGTAATCAAAGACAAAATAGATTCAGTGTCTTTCGCATTTTTTTCGTACAATATTTTTGGAATTATATAATAATATTTTCATTCGACCATGTCCGATCCTAATAGGATCATGGGCCTCCACAGAGTAGAGGTTTTCATCAACAGATTTTTGTTTTTTACGAGAAATGGATGTTAGCCACTTGGTCTCACTCAACCTATTAGGTCCATACCCTGACAGACACAAATTGAAAAACAATTTGTGTACTTGCCAGACCCAGGATTCGAACCTGGGACCCACGGCGTTATAGTACAACGCTTTAGCCGCGCGGCCACCGTGGGTGGGTGTAGTAATAATATATAGATATATTTACTAGTGTCTTTCTAATACAATAATATTATGCTTTATCGAGATATTGAACCTGAGCTTATAGAAGGGGAAAAGTGGTATGAAGGGGACACGCAGTGAAAGGGCGTCATAGTATAAAACTACAAACTATTCTTAGCCTAAAATATATTTTTTAATTTGGCACAAGTTATTAATTGACGTATTAATATAAAGTTTCGTTGAGGCTAAAACTTATTAAAAAAAAAAAAAACTATTTGTTCAAGACTATTAATAATGTATAGATAGTGTATGCGTGATTCAGGTTATTGTCTACTTATATCGCTTGTATGATATAAATTAATATATTTTTTTAAAATTTAATTTGATAAAATATACTTAATATTTTTAAGAAATTTTTAATAATATTTTATAATTATTTTTTCGACGAAAACATTTTAGTAGGTAGCTGCTATATTTCGAATGGGACTGTAATCTTGGTAATGAAATGGCCATCCTATCGATGACTAATAACGTATTTATTATTTAAAAAACAATATTTTTTTATTCAACGAATAATTCACAAGATTTAAGAATGTAACATTATTTTATTGAACATGCATCTGTGTGACATATATTTTTAAAAAGGATTTTTTCTAGTACTTAGTTATAATATAATATTTCTCCGAGGTGATCAATAAAAATATATTTTTTGCCAAAATATTACAAAAAAAGAAAAACTATTGCATAATCCATGTACTTACCTATAACGAACATAAAAATAATGGGGCTCTTAATGATTATTGACTTTTTCATATAATTGTATTGAATGCCTACGATGCCGGAGTGGCGTACATGTCGGTTTATAATGTCGTGGGTCCCATGTTCGAATCCTAGGTCAGGCAAATACAAATATATTATTATTTGAGTCAGAGTATCTGTCATAATAAATCTGTTAAGGCGAAGTCTTCACTGAGCCTTTTTTAAAGAGGCACCTAGCGGAAAAATACGAAGTTTGCAATTTGAGACATTTTTTTGATAATTTACAATTTCAACTGTATTAATGAATAAATATGTATCTGAAAACATTAATAATAAAAATATTTTTTATTTTAAGTCAAAGACAAACTTACAATTGTAAAAAATGTAATAAAATGTGAATTTGTTCTATCGATCCGCACCCTATTATTACATGTATTTTATGGTCATATTTATTATTAAAATTTAGTTTATTAAGTTTTCTAAGCATCACCTAAGCGATTTTTGACAAATTCATAGTTTTAATATTTTTTATATCTATTTTAAAAAACATCGATTTTTATAAAAAAATTAAATGTGTATAACTTGAAATCATTTTTATTTATATTAATATAAATATTTTATTTATATTTATAAAAATAATTGATTTGATATAAATAAAAAGGATTTCAAGTTATACACATTTATATTTTTTATAAAAATCGATGTTTTTTAAAATAGATATAAAAAATATTAAAACTATGAATTTGTCAAAAATCGCTTAGGTGATGCTTAGAAAACTTAATAAACTAAATATTAATAATAAATATGACCATAAAATATATGTAATAATAGGGTGCGGACCGATAGAACAAATTCACATTTTATTACATTTTTTACAATTGTAAGTTTGTCTTTGACTTAAAATAAAAAATATTTTTATTTTTAATGTTTTCAAATACATATTTATACATCATTACAGTTGAAATTGTAAATTATCAAAAAAATGTCTCAAATTGCAAGCTTCGTATTTTTCCGCTAGGTGCCTCTTTAAAAAAGGCTCAATGAAGACTTCGCCTTAATACAAACGAGGCCCATATGATATTATTAGGATTGGAAAGTTATTGGAAAAAATGTATTCAACAATATATTGTAATTTTTTGCGTATTTTGACGTGATTAATTTTAAACGTGATTCGTGAATTGTTAATTATTAGTATCAAGCTATTTTAATCAATTAAATTTAATTTCTATGACAGTTAGATATATAATTTGTGAGCCGAGTGAGAATTTATTATGATGCCGACGATCCTCAGCAATGAGACAATGACTGATAAAGAAAAAGTCAAACATACTTAAACCCTGACGGCTAAAATTATTAAACATGGAACATGCTTTGCCTACTGATTCTCTGAATGCTGGTTGTCCAAATTCAAAAGAAGATAAAATAAATTGCGGGATGCGGGTTTTTTTTTTGTGATTTTACCGAGGCTTTGACTGCGACTCGCTATCATATCGCCTCTTCTCTTCTAGAAGGGGATCCGTCGATCAGGTCCTCACTCCTATTCTGTTAAATAACTTTACAATTTTGCCTAGCTCTTCCGTCTTACCCACCGCCAGGACACCCTTCAATTCGTCGACATTCTCATAGATATCTGCAATTCGCAGCTGTACTCTGTGAATTTCATATTTGGGGCATTGCAGTGCTATATGTACAATGTCCTCTAAAACATGACATTCATCGCAGAGCTGCGATTCGCTTCTTCCCATGAGGACATCAAATCTTTTGCCCATGGTGTGCCCTGTTCTTAGCCTCAGTATTAACTTAAGCTCATTCCTCGTCAAAGAAGACTCTACAAACCAGGGCACCTCTCGTGGTGATGGTAGAATCGACTTACTCCATTTCCCCTTTTCTAATGATGCCCTATGGTGAAAATCTATCCACATACTATGGCACATTTTTTTTATAGCCTCATTTCAGTCCAGGTTTTCTGGTATCCACTGATATGGTACCCCTGAATGGCCGGCTTCCTTTGCCAGATCATCTGCCCTTTCATTTCCCGGGAAGCGGGTTTACACGTCATTTTCGAAGCGCCGTTTGCCGCCTACTGGAGTCACTCGCAGCTGCGCTACTTTTGTAACTTTATTTTTCGTTACGCCTGTGCTATTTTTTGTAACGAACCCGCCCGGGAGGTCAAGACAAAAGCATATATCCATGCTAAAAAATGCTCACTTTAGTATTAATACATAGTTAAATTTTATTTATGATATTCGGAACATTAAATCTTGAAAATGTGACATCATAATTTGAATGAAGTTGACGTCCCACTTCAATCGGACTAACTATTTTTTTATTCAAATAAGTCAATCATTATCGCACACGTTTTATGTTATGTAGTGTAGTAGACCCATTAGTGAGCGTGCTCTACCGCCGATAAAAATCAAAAATAATAATAATATTACCTATGTAAACAGTGGAGTGAAGGAATTTAATCGTAGATTGAGAATTAAAATGGTGTTTCCATATTTTTCAACATTTTCAATTACATTAGACGCTTTAATCAAAACGCATTAAGAACTGCATTATATTTTTTTACCGCAAGAGGGAAGAAAATTTCCATAATAGATCGAGTGAAAGAAAATTTATTTGATGTGTTTATCAAAATGGGGAAAATTATTTAAATATAAAATAAAATGATTTTTTTATGAATTTTTTGGCGCGTGTGGCATATGGGATTATAGAAATATGTATTTTATTATTACCACGTTTTTCTGAGCTCGTATTATTGTTTATCCGGTGGTTGTTTATCCAGTACAAATCTTGCAATCGATTTTTAACTAACTTCCCGACTAGCTAGACATTTGAAACTTTTAAAATATATCAGAACACGATGCCAATGCATTCTTTTAATACTTTTAGCCATCTTTAAGCAGAATTGAATTCATTTTCAGTTAATTCTGTTTTGTATGAAAAGTTATTTCGGAAGAAATCCGTAATCCATTCCACTATTATTGGTTGCTAAGGGGGTGGTCCTAGCAACTAAATTATTAATATAGACGTGCGTTACTATGGAAATCAAAATGACATTTCAGTATTCTATATTTGTTTGTTGCAAAATAGCAAAAAAAATGATTTGTTGACAATTGCCTTATTTGTCCTAAATTATTAATATATAGAATTTATTGTCAAGTTTATATGATTCAACAGAAAATTTAAAAACGTGGTATATAAAAAGTTCTTTTTATCTTGTAATTATTATATTATGTTCCAAAACATTTTTTCTCATTATCATGATAAGCAGAAAAATTACTGATACTGGACATAATTGAAATAATGACGACAAATGTTGAAAGCCTCTTATTAGCAAGTCAATTATCAGCGAGTTTAATATTATTCAAAACAGAATTTCCTCGGTTTACACCACTTTTCGTCCAACTTTTTAACTACATGCTAGAAAGGAAGACAACCTTGAAAAACTCGTATTATTTAATCAGGTAAATATGTAGTAAACTAGTCTAGTAGTAGTAGTAGTTGTAGTGGTAGTATAGGATGAAGATGAGATTCCTCCAGATTATTCAACTACATCAATTTACCGAGGGGTTTTCACTGACATACGTCATATGTGCCAATCAGTTCCGAAAGTAGTGAACTTGAGCCGTGGAAAACATTACAGCCTCGACGGCAAAAGATTTAGGTTATGATCTTTATTATTGTGGACCTGATGAAGACAAAATTAGTGTGATTGTATTTAATATTAAGTTTTTTTAAATGACTGAAGTATTTTTTTTTTGATAAAATAATTATATAAGAGAGAGAAAAGGCAGGGGAGCAAGGGGGAATTGGAGCCTACTAAGGAAATTGATGAAAAAAGATAACAAAATGTTCTAATCGTTTATTATTAAGACTTGAAATGAGTCCTTTGGTTACATGGTTATAATATTACTGCAATTACGACTAAAAAATTCTATAACTACGGTACAAAAAAAACGTTTTCCCAAAAAATACCTTTCGCTCCAATTACCACACATGTGCGGTAATGAGAGCCAAAAATGTACCAAATATATAATGGGAGCTTCATATTTTAATATTCTTATAAACAATTAAGACACATTATAGCAGACATAGGTACAATAAAATGATAAATATTTACTAATGTAATTAAACAAAAATATGCTCTAGTACTAAAAATATCAAAAAAATCAACACAATATGCTATGGAACTAAGCAAACACACACAAATATAATTTTTCGGATTTCGGAGGGTTTCGAAGAGAAACTGTTAGTGCCACCATTGTCAATAATTGCTTCTCTGTATCGTTCCACTAAGCAGCCTACAGCAATCGACGGGCTTAGCCGACGATTGATGAAGATGTTCGGGTTATTTCCGTGTAATTTTAGCGTTAGATGGTACCTGTTTTGCAATTACCCGCCGGCTCCCATTACCCCACGCTCCCCTATATACATAATGTATCTATATTAATAATTGTATTGCGTGATTTAAAATCTAGGTACACAAAATTCGTGAGGTTACTGCGAAAAGTTGGTAAAAAGACCAGCTGAATCATCTTAAGTTTGCTTAATTCAAAGTAGATACTGAATTAGTAATTTAAAATTGTCTAGTATTCTTTTAAACGTCATAATACATCTAAGTATGTAGCTATGTATTTTAATTATTTATGTTTGGAGTCAGAGTATGGACCTAATATATTAAGGCTATACTTCAGTTGAGGTTTGGTCTATAAAGATAGTGGCTAGGCGATGCGCGGACTACATGTGAGTCGTGCCGAACGAAATATAATTTGTCATAAAAATCCAACATGCTTCCATTTAATGTTATATTACTAATATTATACTTACTTATATTACTAATAATACTAGTATATTCATTGACATGTTTTCTTTTCTAAGTACATACCTAATTTTTTTTAGTCATCTTTACACGATTTAAGAAAATTTTCATCCGACGCCATGACAAAACAAATCGACATGCGGACACCTCGACGGTCGGTCTCCGATTGGCGACCAGTGAGAAATTTCGTCGCACCTACTTTTGAAAACTATTTGCCGTTTCACTGAAGTATGCTCTTAAGGCCATGCATTAGTTGAGGCACGGTCTAAAAAGATCGTTGCTAGGCGATGTGCGGATTGCGGGTCGCGGGTGAAAATGACGCCTGTCAAACGAAATATTATTTCTCATATAAATCCAACATACGTCCATTTTATGTTCTGTTTATTATTCTATTAGTATCAATAATAATATATTCATTGACATGTTTGCTTTTTAAAGTAAATGGGTAAAGTTTTTAGTCATCTTTACACGATTTTAGAATTAATTGGCCCGTCGCCATCACGCAGCAAAGTGACGTGCGTCCGACTCCACGTTCTCTAAATGAATGCGAAGCAAGTACAAATTTTCGTCGCGCGTACAGTTGAACATTATTTGGCGTTTCACTGATGCGTCACCTTAAGCAAGCAACTAACATCCATTTCACGTACAAAACAAATCTGTTAATACATACCTCCACCCTGTGGAGACCAATACTATGATCTTATTTGGATCAGACATGGTCAAAAGAAAAAATAATGGCGCATGAATAGTATCTTTAAAGAGATATCACATATGGTTTTATCATTTGAATGAAAATCGATTGATAACTGTTTCTTAAAACAGTTTATTTTGTGAATATACGAGTGGGAAATTACATAACAAAAGTCTGCATTACGTATGTGTACAAAGCTCTCATTACACCGAGACAAAGTTTTATAATATCTCTAAGAAATATGTGTGCAATTCAAAATTTAAAGGATGAAGTATACATACCTTTTGACTTATTTTTTTAAAATATTTAAATTGTTATGTTTATGTACCTACTACTAGTTATGATTTTGTGACTTAATGTAGACTTGCATCACGTGGATCAATAATCATAGAAAAATTCTTCAAAAAAATATCTTCATAGAAAAATTATTAAACAGTTTTATTGATCTAGATTTTAGTTAGTTAGTTGATCCAGATTTAAAAACTCTATAATACGACGTTTTGATTGAGATTAATTTTCTTTCAAAGTTTACAGATTATTCAGGATTAACTAAATCCCAAATTGTTCATTTTCGGTCTTTACTCGATAAATTGACCCTCAATTGTCGCCATTCGCTGTGTCCAACGCAACTGCTGCGATTCCTATCAGGTGGCCATTTGATATAATTAGCATGTTATTTAATTGTGGTAATTAAATATTAATTAAAAGGTCCGCAGCAAATGGGTTTGAATAACGTGGATACCCGTGGATATTTGATAAATAATTAATATAATTGAATCAGCTACTATATTGAGTTTGCGTCATCGGATAAAGCTGAGTATGTGGAAAAATGGATATCGCGGAAATAATCTGCAGTAAGCTATTTACTGAATTACAATAATTGGACACTCCGGGAAATGGATATTATTAGAATTTGTAAGTTCGGTAATATATTTAATATCGCCGATCAATAGACTGACACGAATTGAGTTGTTCAACACCATAATACAACAATAAAGATACAAAATGTGATATAAAAAATCATTTATAAAACATTGATCGCATCATCCTAATATCTAATGTGTCTGTTGTTAGTGATATTTCTTATTTATGGTGAAAAAAGTAACAAAGCAATGCAACTTCGAGCAAAGCACACCTGTCACGCAAGCCTCATTTCCCATACCATGCTTTGATATATAAATGACCCGTTATTATGGAAATAATTTAGTAGGTCTTGTGAATATTATTTCTCTTCACATTTATAGATCATTTCACCAGGTGTTCATCTGGCTTGAATAATTTATCTATGAGTGGCACAGTTATCCAGGTAAGTAATAGTACCAAATATTGGAATGTAGGTATACTAACAATACTCGAGAAATATGGCGCGTTAAGTTTTGGATATCAACAGTTAAATATAATGCAGTGTTTTATAGTTATACTTCTTCTTCTTTCACCCTGTCACGACCCAGAATTGGAGCATAGGGTAAGCACAAGTTCGCGCCACTTCCCTTGATCTATCGCCAACTCTTGTGCCTCTCGCCATTCCAGACCTGCAGCGCGTAGATCGCTTTTGTAGCACCGCTGCAGGGTGAGGGAGGGCCGGTCATGTGTTATACTAGAAAATTAATTTAAATTATGAAATGGTTTAGCATTGGAGTTAATGGCCCAACCAAACTACACACCGCCCCGCACCACACACGTCCTTAATCAGGCGTATCACAAGACCCTACGTTTGGATGTAAAGCATATTTCTTTTATGACTGGGAATGTTTCAGGAGTAGTTACCAAAGTACTGAGGTCGCCATGCACTCAAATGTGTATTGACTGAATTTACATGACTTTAAGTTAAGAGTACTTATGGAAGAGATGTGCACGTAGAGGCAATGTTAAAAATTGTAGTAAGTAATAAAAGCTAATAGGTACAATGCTGCTGAACATTCTAAATTAAGAGATCTTCACGTTGGTAGTATGACGCCGCAAATTTTCTAAAAGCAACAAAATTTGCCTTTGTGACGGTGACCAGGTTAGACGGTCGGATGGTCAAAACTCCTGCTCTATGCTGATATAACTTTCCTACTAACTAAGCGTCTTCGATCTAGGAATGCCTTCTGGGTTGCAGAAGAGGAGCTTATTCAGACTGAGAGCGAGCAGAAGGGTGTCAGGCAACGTTACTAAGACACCCCGCAGGAATCGAACCTGCATCTCTCGGGTATCGTGCTCACGTACATAGACCACTATCCTAAGTAATACCTACTATGATTTAAAATACAGAAGCTGATCGCCAATAGTAGCTCAATTTGGAAAACGCTTCAGAGAGTAATAAAACCCATTTGTTAAAATTTGTCGCAATTGAGTATGACTCCTTTATAGGGATTGCAAACCGGTATTTTAAAACCTCTATTCCAGTATTTATCAATACCGAAATACCGGTTTTAAAAATCCAAAATACTGGAATTAAGAAAGCACTCTCGTTTACGTTTTCTAAAATGAATTATGTGCTGCTAAAATGCAAATATATTGAGTGAATCCAACAGAGGTGAAAAAATAATAAAACAAATTTTATCAAATAAATTTATATACGTAATTGTCGCGATGAATTATCATAATATTATTTCGAAATATAAAATGTCCGTGACAAAAATGTTCAATTATTCTATAATTATTGATGACTGTACAAGCGTTGAATTTAAGAAGCTTTTCCTGCAGCCGGACATATTTACACTTGAACTTTTGAGGGCTCTAGTTAAAAGTATCAATATATTCAAATTATTTGTAAAAAATCACTAGTTCTACAATAATTATGATCAATATTATATATTTTTAAATGTCAACATAATACATGTATGTATGTTGGTTTTTGTTATAAAATATTATTTAAAAAGATTTCAATATCTATATTTATTGACAAGCACCTACTTCTGTTTTTTTTAATGTTTAAGAAATACCGGTATTAATACCGGTATTCAATAAGAAATACCAAAAACCGGTATTGATATTTTCATTCGGTATTGCAATCCCTACTCTTTTAGCACAGTGGTATATGTGCGTGGGCGCGATACCCGAGAGATGCAAGTTCGATACCTGCGGGGTGGGGTGTCTTACTTGTTTCATAAAGATTTTTTCTATTGGTTGTAATATATTTTCTCAGAAGTGTTTTCAAAAATGATGTATGTTTAATATAGTAACATGTTCAAGATTGAATTATAAGGATTAATAATTGGTATTTATGAAAACTCTGTTAAGGTGACGCTACGTTATGGCATATATATGCTACTTTAGGGAGAACATAATATATTATGAAAAAATATTACGTTTGCAATGTATTCTGCAAGCCATGAAGGCAATATTTTATTCCCGCCATCAACGATTACACAGAGAAATACGTGAACTGGAATGTCTCTTCGCAGTTTTTGTATCTGCCGTTGTAAAGACTGGGATGTATTAACATGGGAATGCTTTTTGCTAACATCGGGTAACAGAACTGATAATTTAATTTATCATGGACGCCAGGACATTTTTTAATTAGCACGCTACATCACAAAAAGTTGTTACATTATGTAGGTAGGTACATGTTATACTTCTCAGATGGTACTATCAAAAACCAAACAAATTATTTCTGAATAAGGATTATACATAATAATTACAGGATAAAAAGAACTTTTTATATACTTACCACGTTTTTAAATTTTCTGTTGAATCATACAAACTTGACAATTCTATGTATTAATAAATATAGAATACAGAAATGTTATTTTGACATTTTATATTGATTTCCATAGTAACGCACGTATATATTATTAATTACGTTGCTAGGACCCACTTGGCAACCAATAATAGTAAATAGTAAATATTACTTTTAACGAATTTGTTTCCGAAACATACAAAACAGAATTATCTGAAAATGAATTCAATACTGCTTAAAGATGGCCAAAAGTATTTTAAAAAATGCATTCCCGTCGTGTTCTGATATATTCTAAAAGTTTCAAATGTCTAGCTAGTCGGGAAATTAGTTAAAAATCTTGGACAAACAAGAAAAAAGAATAACAAAAGAAAAACATGGTAAAAAGTGACTTCAAATAATACGGTGAACGGATAAAATCGAAATTCAAAATATTAACTAAATCATTTATTAATCAACTTCCGGTCCGGATATTAGTACGCATGCGGTTGACCGTATCAAAGTTTATCGACAATAGATGGTCGCATAGTATTGAGATCAAAATCATGTCAAAATAAAACACTTAAAAATACGTAATAAAAACCACCGGAATATAAGGAAAAGACAGATGACAGAAGTGAAAAAAAAATGAGAAATACAATCATATTGTATAATATATTTATCTACAATTTTGGTAGGTGCTCGTAAGCATCAAGTTGTCTCTATCATAATACATGATACAGAAAAAATTAGGTGATCATCTACCACTGGCTAAGGGTGGAGGTAGACTGTTAAGACTAAGCTTTGTCAGTCATACTTATTTGTTTTCATTGAACTAAGAATACAATTTTCAGGTGGTACCGGTTAGTTTTTAAAATTTAATTAAAATTTGCCTAATCAAACCATATGAATGCAATGGGCGATCCGACAAAATAGTGCACACTTTTTTAGCTTCATTAAATTAAGAATTATATTCCAGATGATTTTGGTTAGTTTTTTTTAAATTCATTAAACCCTGCCTAAATGAAACTTATTAAAAAATATTCTTCTCTCTATAAAATACCTAAAATGATGTATGGTTTAATGGCATACTTTTAGATATTTTATAGGTACACAAATATTCTTTTACTATTTTCTACTATGACTTGGATTAGGTAGGATTTAATTTAATTTAAAAAACTAATAAACACACTCTACATGTAGTCTTAGTTCAATGAAAACAAATACGTTTGACTGACTAAGTTTAGTAAGCACTATTTATGTCGGATCTTATTAGCCTACCTCCACCTTTCGCCACTGTCATCTACGACTAAGTGATCTAATTTAGGTCACTAGACAGATGAGATGGCAATGGGATGGAAAATCACTCGGCGAATGACAATACAGTGTGTTAAAGCTGACAGGTGGCGAGCTTAATAAACCGGTACCTCTCGAATGAAGAACGATTTATACTCGTATTTAACATAGATGATTACAGATTACAATATTCAAGTCGGTTAATTTAAATATGCAAGCGATAATGTTAGTCCCAAGTATCCAAGAAGCTAGAGGAGATCTTTATTCAGTAGTGGATAGCCCCGTCTGATGACGATAATACATTTATATTTACGCATTTTATTATTATAAGCTCCCCAGATGTCGACGATGCTGGATCATTATATACCATTATTTCATTATTTTAATTTGTATCCACTGCACATTCGTTTTAACTATTATCGCGACTATAATTCTGTGCATAATGGTCTAGCAGTAATTTTCCTTATTCTGCGTACGTAGTCAAAATCCGTAGAACAGCCTCTATGCACTCAACATTGTACTTTGTCTGTTTGCATACATCACTAATTGCATAGGTAATTAGGAGAGAACACCACCAACGAGTCTATCTAAATTATAGAATAATCACACGTAACCAACATTATGTCATTTGTAGTATACTCGTATTAATTTAGTATAAAAATAATTACAAGATAAATAGAACTTTTTACATACAACGTTTTGAAATGTTCTGTTAAATCAAATAAACTTGACTTGACTAGCTTAAACGATCAAAAAAAAATTTACTTGATAGAAATAATTTTAAATTTTGACATGTCATATTGATTTCCATAGTACCGCACGTATATATTAATAATTTAGTTGCTAGGACCCCAGACCCCTAGCAACCAATAATGGTGTCGAAATAACTTTTCATACAAAACAGAATTAACTGAAAATGAATTCAATTCTACTTAAAGATGGCTAAAAGTATTAAAAAATGCATTGGCATCGTGTTATATTCTAAAAGTTTCGAATGTCTAGCTAGTCAGAAAATTAGTTAAAAATCGATTGCAAGATTTGTACCGGACAAATAAGAATACTACCTAAGAAAAACGTTGTAAAATACTTAAATTTTTAACATATAGTGATGATTTTTCGTGAAGTAGATGTGGTATTTGCTTCGTCAGAAAGTACTGACATAGTGACATATTATAATATTTAGTATTTTTTACAATCAAAATAAATTGAGTGTAACAGATCAATCAATCTAAACGTATAAAAATGTTATCAACATAACTATTGTAGTATTTGTAATAAAATAATCAATGGTATTAGCTAGGGGACATTCATAACTTTCTGTACGAGCTGTGTTCCTTAATGTACTGTTACCTTCGTAATAATGCTTCGGTAACACCTGTTATACACCTATGTTAGTAGGTTTAGTAATCAATAAATAAACATACGTTGTATATGACACTTTCTGATATTAGATAATAGATTGTCATCTATTATCTTATTAACATATATTTAATACAAGTGACAGTAGATGGGAGGTTTGTTTGTTTTTTTTTAATCTCGTAAAAAATGAGTGGATATTAAACATAATTTAACATTAGAAGCAATGATAATTATTTACGTCTTTTTTAAAATCTTGTATACAATACGTCGATATAATATAAAGAAACATATATCGAAAATACCATTTACACATTAAATATATTTATTATGATGATAATATGTACCGAATTAATATTATTATTTAAATGTACCTACCTAGATATTAATATAATACTAAAATACAATTATTTATGCTGTACCTATATCGTTAATATTATATCATATTATATTATAGTGGGTACTGCAAATTTATTTGACTGTAGTATACAGATATTTTTTGAAATTAACACTGCTTAAATTGTCGAATTTTTATTAGGTATACATGTGTAATTTTATGCATTAAAAAATACTCACTTTAATACCAGCTAATAATTTTATTTGAAATAGTCTGATCTTTAATTCGAAAACAAGACTACCCACTACGTTTCTTTTATCTGATTTTCGAGGAACCTTTTAAGTGTTCCTCTGGGGGACATTCCTTATATAGCAGTCGGGGAAATAGCAAGTCATACAACAACGAATTTTCGAATAGACAGTTTAAAAGATAATAAATACCTACCTACTATAAATATTGAAGTTAGTATGTCGATTTCAGGACATAAATTATATATTCAAGATGTTTATAATTATAAACACTTAACAAAGTTTATTTGGTCGCTATATGAATGCTCAAACATGTGTCGATATTCCGAGATGTACGACAAACTTGAAACGGCAGAATATCTTTCTACCTTCTGAAAGGCAACTAGCGGAAAAATATACAAATTGCAACTACATTAATTTAAAATAATTTTTGTATGCGAGATGTAAACTTTGGCAAGCACCTACATATTATTGACAATTGTTCAGGAAAGACAAACTAATAAATGATTTTTCGAACATTGATCATCTGGTATTGCTTAGTGATAAAATTTAAGCTTCCTACATTATTTTTTATAATATATATTTTTAGTTTTAAACTCTTTCTAGTTTTGAAATATTTCTTTCAGAATTAAATTTTTTTAATGACCAAAACATGTTTTGTAAGTTTACCTAAAAATATATATTTCCTTTTCATTCTCATTAAAGAAATTAGGATTTACTGCTATTTATCATGTTATATAGGGCGAAAATTGAATTTTTACTAAAATTGGACTTACCGTAGTTTAGCTCTCACTTACAGATTTTATCTAAAAGGATTACATTAAAAAGATAATTATTATTTTTAAAGTAGTATCACTTCCCTCTATTTTGAATGTGAATACCACGCTGTCACTTTTATTTTTAGTATGGTTTTTCGTCTGGATTTTTGGACTTGAAGGTGGAAAATTAACACACCGGAATTACGATGGAAACGACGAGTTTATTTGATGATAATATATACCAGATTACTACATTTTATATAATTTATTTTACGGATGGCGAAATGTGCGTAGCGCGAGCGAACAGTGTTTTCTGTCTGGTTGCCGGCCACGTTCTGCCGCGCCAAAACAAAACAAAAGAAACGACCACTCGCAAATACAATGCGGAGTTCCCCAATATGAAATTTCACCGGCAACCATATACAACGTTGCCGGTTTATTAATATTTATTTTCGTAATCAACCCACTCACTATTTGATGGTTTGATATCGATTTGGGTCTCTCCAGATTCACAAAGACATCCCCAAATGGGGGACCATTTGGGAATGTAACAAACGCACCTCTCCGGAAAGACCCGAATCGGGATCGGGCCAACTGAGGGTTGATTACGATAGCGCGTGTAACTGGACAGTGTGGCGGCTTGTTAAGAGGTCGTTGCAACTCTAGGCGTTGAAGGATCGAAGCCCTTCCAGTACGTTGGTGGCCGGAGAGACTCGGATGTCAGCACTAGTCACATAGTGGTTCGCGGTTCCCGGGCCTACCGTAAAGCTGCTGAGAGAGGAAGGCATCGCGCCCAGCCCTCTCAACACCCTCGGACCGTCGGTGACCGGAGAGACTCGGATGTCAGCACTACGCCGCTTCATTGGTGCAGTAGTTCGCGGTCCCCCCGGGCCTACCGATGCTAAGACAGGACGTCGCACCCAGCCTTTCCAACAGCGACCGTCCGAAAATCAGTCGATCCCTCACGAAAATGCATACCGGCGTATTACTCGACCCCTTTTTGCTCGCTTGCCCTGCCGTGGCTATCGAATTACACGCACTGCACTGATATTATACTAATATAATATGCAGAAAACTTAATTTAACACTTAAAATGGCTGTAGAGTTTATAAAAATAATGTTAAAAATATATCAGGGCCCGAAATGGACCGGAACGCCATTTTGCCTCATACAACCGCTCCGGGTTGTAAAATTTTCCACTTGAGCACTGAAATAACTATATTATACATCGCTTCCAAGCACAAAACACTTAAAACTAACTAATCTATGATGCTAATGGCTGAGAATGCTGCTTGGCTGCTTTCCGCTGATGGAGGCTGCTTTGCTCAGTTGAAGAAGGCCGCTTTGTAGCTCTCTTCATCATGGTGCATCTGGGCCAGGGCTGATTGCAAGGCTCACAGACACGCTGCTGTTGACGAAGAGAGCTCAAGCGGCTGATGATGCAGGCCATTTGATGCCGTTTTCCCTCGTTGGAGCCAGGGTCTTGCCCGATACACTCGTCCGTAGGCCAAGTTCGCTGGCGGATGCAGTTGGTCGGGAGTACATCGGGAGCCCTGACTTTGCAATCCGGGTGTTTCTGCTCTTTTCTTCACTGGCTTGGCTTTAGCAGCATCCTCTTTCTACTGCTTATTATTTTAGTTTGTTGAGCGCCACCAGAGAGCAAGTCTCTGGATATGTTTTCTTCGTCGTTTCCTATTCCGGTGTTTGAATCACAGGGCGTGTGTCCGGGTGAAACAAATTCCACCTGCTTCTTGATTTCAGACGATCAAAATCAAGAAGCGTAGTCCCACGTTGACGGGGCTATTTATCACTTCCCTCCATTTTGAATGTGAATACCACGCTGTCACTTTTATTTTTAGAATGGATTTTTTGTCTGGATTTTTGAACTTGAAGGTGGACAATTAACACACCGGAATTATGATGTAAACCACGAGTTTATTTGATAATAAAATATACTAGATTACTACATTTTATATAATTTATTTTACGGATGGCGAAATGTGCGTAGCGCGAGCGAACAGTGTTTTCTGTCTGGTCGCCGGCCACGTTCTGCCGCGCCAAAACAAAATAAAAAAAACGTCCGCTCGCGAATACAATGCGGAGTTCCCCAATATGAAACCATATACAACGTTGCCGGTTTATTAATATTTATTTTCGTAATCAACCCACTCACTATTTGATGGTTTGATATCGATTTGGGCCTCTCCAGATTCACAAAGACATCTTCAATTGGGGGACCATTTGAGAATGTAATAGTAGATATCACATTAATATTTTTTAATGTTTAAAATGAATTATTTTATAATTAAAAAAAAAAAACAAATATCAGTTTTTTCTAGTGCACCGTAATATGGGGTGACTTTGCCCTTGGGGTAATCATTGGCCCAAAATCGTAAATATATTGAAACAGCAATAGGTATCTGTGTCCTTTTTATTTAAAATATGTGGTTAAAATATTCCAATATATTTAAATACTGATACCATATTGTAAAAATTTAAGAAATTTATAGGCAATATCGTCGAGGTTGTCAGGTGAAGTTTGGCACAAAAATTTTGATAAAAAAAGTCTCTCTACAAATTCTGTTCACTTCCATGAGGTGATCGCACATTTACAGATATTATATTAAATAATCTTTCTAACCCTCCAAAAAAAATACAACCACGCTAATAAACCTTGCATCTATCCCACCAACCAAACTTTACATATTATTAACCTACAACAGAACAAGAGAGAAACGCTACAGAGGAAGACCCTATGCGAGATGGCAAGACGACATCACAAAAACAGTGGGCCCAATTTAGCCACAAATAGCCAAAGACAGAGTCCAGTGGGATTTCTTTCTTTGGAGGAGGCCTTCACCCGAAGAAGGGTTCTTATAAACCAAACAAAAAGGCTTTTTTATTTTTATTTATTTATATTAAACGTTTCTAGTCCTAGAATATGTTCAAGATAATATTATGATATTATCATGCAAGATTTTTGTTAAAAGATTACATGCAATTTTACGATTTTTATAAAAACAAAAGAGTAATATGTTTTTTGAAAAATTGAGGATTCTTTGGCCGACCCTTGGCTCAGGCTAAAGTATCGTCATTCGGGTCTAGAATGTTTTAATTTTCTGAACAGTCGTCGTATTATCTGACAATGGACTTTTCCCAAGTATAATAACTGATGACAATAATATGTACTCCTAATATATGCCATGTATCCTTAAATTTTGCAGTTGAAATGCCTTGAAATTATATTCCATCAGCGTATGCAGGTTACACATGAAAAAAATAGTTTTGATTTTAGCTTAAGACTCGATCTCGTTACCCATGGCCTAAGTGACGTATATGTAGACGTATAGTATTAATATTATATACCAACGACGTTTAAATAATTATACTACATTTTACTGCGCATTTGTCTTCGTCCAATTTTTGGCAATTTTTCTAAGATAACTAAAAGCGCAGGTTATTGAAAATATTATGATCAGAATGAAATTCTGTGTCTTATTTTTTAATCGGTAAAATAAAAATATCCCCTCACATACTACCATTGCAATGATTAAGTGGTATTTCACAGCATTTTCAGAATGTTATTTTTCTTGCGTATATGTTGTATTAATCAATGTATTTACATTGTTGACATTATGTTTTTATGTATATTTTAAAAACGTTATTTGCATTTTCATCGGATCCATACACCTAAAAAATCTTTCAAAAGTATAGCATTTTTAATAGTGGATATGGAGGGAGGGTGCATCGCTGCACTTCTGATTATATCTGGTTTGCTTTATGATTTAGACACTTACTACAATTTCTATTCTCGAGATTGCGTGAACATTATGAATTACAATTGCCGCAATATTTATAATACTAAATATAAACTAATAATAAACTCCAAATAAATTCACTTGTATACGGATTCGAAAGTATATAACACTTGATTACTCTCTGGTTTTTTCTTATAAATTATGTTTCCAAATCATTTTCAGAGTCATTGGTGGAGCCAAGAAGAGCCAAAGTTGTCGTTTTTTTTTTAAATGAATTATATCCATAATTTAATACAATATGACATAAAATAGGCACTAAGTACCAAAAATCTTAATCAAAGATACATAGATTTTAATGAATAATAATTCCTTTATTTTTCATAAAAACACTTTTTGTATGTTAAATCTATTAAGAAGCTAATTCTCAATAGATTTAACATAAAATTGTTATGTCCTGAGATGAAAAAAAAAACAATTTATAAAGAAATCATTACAAAATCACTACATTGCAACACTAATTTCTTTAAAAAGGCACTAACTTCCACGCTTTATATCGATAATGAAGAACTAAGATTCCTGACACATATTAACCAAATACCACTTTGTGTCTATTTTTAAAATAACCACGCTGCCCAAAGTCATCTTTGAATATTCATATAAGCCCTAATATGTTATTTTAATACTTAGACATTTATTTAAGATAATGGAGATGGCACATATTATACAATTTCTGCATACTCATTTTTTTTTTCGTTATTTGGGCACTTAGTGCGAATTTTATTTCATGTATTCAATTTATATCACCAGAAACTATAGATTCGATATTCATTGGTACAAAATGAGACTCAAACCAGCATTCATTGCAATCCGGCCAACATGCTTCAATAATAATTAAGCCACCCGTGCCATACATAAAATTACTTTAATATTGTGATTTGAATCAAGGAATTTTAACAGTATTAGGTATTCCATTGTATGTATATCAATATAATGAATATTTCATTAATAAATTTTAAAACTAATTCATTCAATAAAAAATAGATTAACTAAAAAAATAATTTTCATTTTTGAGACCAGCTGAATCATTTTAAATTTACTTAATTCAAAGTAGACACTGAATTAATAATTTGAAAATCATCTAGTATTCTTTTTAAACGTCATATATTTAGGTATGTACCTATGTATTTTACTGATCGTGGGGTTACTTCTAAAAGTTGGTAAATCCCGAAATCATGTTATGGAGTACTTGCAATTTGAAGATTGACAATATGCCCTCTAAAATTAAGCAAAATGTTCGGTTAGGTACATGTTCAAACACGCGCATTAACATCATTTTACTCCCTACTTCAATTATAGTTTGTCAATTTATGGCTACGGCCGTATGTTGTAGCTTAACCACTGGGGAATGCCAAAAGAAATGGCGTATTTCAAAAAAATACTACCTTATTCTTAGGTAAATAATTATTATAAAGCAATCATTATTCGTAGGATATATATCACACTTTAATGGTCAAAAACATAGCTTATAATTAGTATCTTTAGAATTATCTTCAAATATGTTAATCTTGCCCATTTTTTGAATAATAAAATGCCTAATTCTTGTCAAATATTTCACTATAATAATGTCGACATAAATTATACTGATAGTTTTATAAATGCGTTTAAAAATTAATAAATGTAAAAAATCTTAGCACCACCGCACATTTATGTACTAAAATATGACTATATTCTAAAACATTAGAGCGAGAGGTTTAAAAGAATACTATTTTATGTACGAGGGTGGGTCAATAATTCCTTAGAAAAAAGCATTAAAACAGGTTTTATTTTTGTATTTTTTTTTTATTTCTCAACATAATTTCCTTGGAGCTCAATACACTTGGTTAGACGTTTCTCAATTTTTTTTAAACCGTCAGAAAAATAAGTTTTCGGAAGGTCCTCAAAATAAGCATTTGTCCGATCGATGACTTCTTCATTTGAAAAAAAACGTTGTCCACTTAGCCATTTTTTTAAGTTTGGGAAAAGAAAAAAGTCACTAGGGGCTAAATCTGGCGAATACGGTGGGTGGTCGACCAATTCGAACTTCAATTCTTCAATTTTAGCCATTGATCGTAAACATGTGTGAACACGGGCATTGTCCTGATGAAAGAGGATTTTTTTCCTGTTTAAATGAGGCCGTTTTTCTTCAATTTTGTTTTTTAGCTGGTCCAATAAAGATGCATAATAATCCCCTGTTATTGTTTTTCCTTTTTCCAAATAGTCAACGAAAATAATTTCACGTGCATCCCAAAATACAGTAGCCATAACCTTACCAGCTGATTTTACGGTTTTCGCCTTCTTTGGACATGGTTTGCCTTCGCAATCCACTGCTTTGACTGTTCTTTCATCTCGGGAGTATAGTGGTGTATCCATGTTTCATCTACAGTCACAAAGCGACGAAAAAATTCATCCGGATTGCGTTGCATGAGCGACAACAGGGCTTTAGAGGCCACCACCCTTTTGCGTTTATTGTCGACTGTGAGCAAACGCGGCACCCATCTTGCAGAAATATTTTTCATGCCCAATTTGTCATGTAAAATAGAAATGACGCTACCTTTTGAGATCCCTGTAACCTCAATTATCTCACTCAACTTTAATCTTTGGTCACTTAACACCATATCGTGGATTTTATTGATCATTTCTGGTGTAGTCACCTCTACAGGACGTCCTGAGCGTGGTTCATCCTTTGTTGATGTACGACGACGTTTAAATTTATTTAACCAGTTATAAATAGTTGCAAGTGAAGGAGCAGATATGCCGTGAACTAAATCTAACTCATTTTTTATTTCCTTTGCTGTTAACCCTTTTATATTAAAATGTTTAATAACAGCTCTAAACTCAATTTTCTCTATTTTCCATTTTTCCATTTTCCACAAGCAAATTTTTTTTTTAAATGTACGAGAAACACACAACAACCCGACCAATCTGATTGAAACTTCGCAGCATACTGAATCGGTAGTGCCGCTGCATGAAAACAAACCGCTTGCAGTACTAGTCGCGCCACCTGTCGGCTTTTCTAAGGACTTATTGACCCACCCTCGTAATAGAAATACTTTATACAGTCATCAAATGGTTAAAATAAATATAAAAGATAATAAGGCTTCACAATTATATAAATAGATTATCTAAAACGTTTAATATATGTCCAGGATCATGCTTTGAAAATAGAACAAAAGCTCCATTTTGACCTATGCTGAGCATGTCCCCCCTTAACTCCAAATAGGTACCTTAATTATCGACTTACCAATCTTTGGTAGCAACCCTACGAATAAACATATCAATATAAACGTCAGTATAATATTAATAAAAACATAAAATTAATGGAAGTGCATTTATTAATATATGGCTTAAATATTACGTACTAAGGATAAACTAAACATTCATTACACAACGTCTATTTAAATTTACAGTTATGTCGTTAAATTTTATGATTTTAGTAATAATAGTTCTATAATCAATAAATAATATTTTCAATATTTTAAGGAATAAATTTCAATCTTTCTTCAATCATTTGCTATTCAGCATCACCAAATGGTTTATAATAATGAAAATAGTACACCAATGCTATTATGTTAAACTTTCAAGAAGAATTTTAGTATATTTTTTATATAATTATAAAATACTCTTTAAGCTAATTGATTGGGTGCTTAAATCATTTTTTAAACAACGACAAAACTCGGTGTACTTAATTAAAATATTTCATGATAATTAAAAATGACATCGATTAAAACGAATACTGAAAAAATTGATATTATTTGGGCTCTTAAACCAATAATTAAAATTATAAAGTATCTCGGATATCCCACAATTCTTTATAAAAATAACGCAATAGTACCATTACATAATAAATACAAGTTTTTGTATATTTTTATTGTCATATTACTCATCATAATTGAATTAATTGTTTTTGACATTCACTTTGACTATTATTTTTATTATTACTGTATATTAACGTGTTGGATCATTTGCTTTGGCATTAGTGTGATATTTAAAAATCATAATATAGTAACAATATTAAATAATTTAAAACGTATTGACGAAATTCTTCAAGAAAATCGCAAGGAATTGATTATTGTCTTTAGGCGCAATGCAATAATAATTAGCGCCATTTTATTTTTTTCCTATGTCATTCCTCGTACAATTTTTCATTTAGTTTCCCCGGGAGTTGATAAATTTATTATTTCAAGTTTGGTATACATTTACAAACTTCAAGTATTCTGTGCAAAATATTTATGTGTACTTTTTATTTTTCTGATGAGTCGTCGGTTAAAATCTGTCAACCACCAATTTGAAACAATATTTCTTATGTCACCTTATTTTGTACCGGCTGTGTATCTGTCAGATTTTAAAATACTCTCACAAAGTCAGCAAGATAAAAATAAGTCAAAGTGTAAAGAAACACCTTTTGACGTCCGGTACCTAATGAGAGCTTATGAAGCTATTGTGGAATGCATTCATTTGTTCAATGGAACATTCGGCCATATGGTAAAATTACCCAATATTATATTTTTTTTTAAATAATAAATATACTTACAAGTACATAATTTTAAAATACCACAAATCCTATCAGAGTTTCTATAAGGCAAAAAAATAAATTATCTGTCAAACAACATACATATTGGAATGCAAACAGTAGCATTTTTGCAGTAGTATCACTGTAAATGTTTTTCCTGGGAACTGTTCCTATTCAACATGTCATTCCTATTCACTCCGCTTTACGGTAAATAATGTAATTGTGGTGTTCTTACAGATGCTTTTGAGCAATGCAGAAACAATTTGTGTCGTTCTACTTGCTATTCATAGGTTCATATATTCAACCCAAACAGATAATTGGTCCACTGAAAATATTGTAAGTATTTAATTAAAATACCATTACTTAGAATAGTTCCAAATTACTGTGGTTTAATACATTATAAAGAATTTCATCCACTCATTTATATTTTCTGGAAAAAAAGTGATAGGTACTTTTTCCAAAGTTGATGTCACCTTCTAAAAACACGTTAAATTTATACGTATGCAGTTCGTCGTATCAAACTTTGCCGTGAAATGTTGTATCGGAAATATACCTATAGTCGTTTATTATAGACCGTCCAACCTCTTTGGTATATTCTATGGTCTATATAAATTCATGTCTAAATAAAATACGGTTCTTGTCAGTTTACATGATCTTACTCCCTACTTCATTTATCGTTTGTCAATTTATGACTACGGCCGTATGTTGTAGCTTAGCCACTGGGAAATGCCAATAGAAATGATGTATTTCAAAAAAATACTACCTTATACTTAGGTCAACAATTATTATAAAGCAAACATTATTCGTAGAATGTTTATCACATTTAAATGGTCAAAGACATAGCTTATAATCAGTATCTTTAGAATTATCTTCAAATGTGTTAATCTTGCCCATTTTTGAATAATAAAAGGCCTAATTCTTGTCAAATTTGGCATCACAGAGATTATCAATATAATTTTTTATCCTTATTATTTCACTATAATAATGTCGACATAAATTATACTGATGGTTTTATAAATGCGTTTAAAAATAATTAAATGTAAAAAATCTTAACACCACTGCACATGTACTATGTTGTAGTTTAACCACTGGGGAATGCCAAAAGAAATGGCGTATTTCGAAAAAATACTACCTTATTCTTAGGTCAAAAAATTATTATAAAGCAATCATTATTCGTAGGACGTATATCACACTTTAATGGGCAAAGACATAGCTTATAATAAGTATCTTTAGAATTATCTTCAAATGTGTTAATTTTGCCCATTTTTTGAATATTAAAATGCCTAATTCTTGTCAAATTTGGGATCACAGAGATTATCAATATAATTTTTAATCGTAAATATTTCACTATAATAATGTCGACATATATTATACTGATGGTTTTATAAATGCGTTTAAAAATTAATAAATGTAAAAACTCTTAACACCACTGCACATTTATGTACTGAATTATGACTATATTCAAAAACATTAAAGCGAGAGGTTTAAAAGAATACTATTTTAGGTAACAAAATACTTTATGCGGTCATCAAATGTTTAAAATAACTATAAAGGTTAATAAGGCTTCAAAATTATATAAATAGAATCTACAACGTTTAAGGAGTGTCCAGGATCATGGTTTGAAAATACAATAAAAACTCAATTTGACCTTCGACGAGCATGTCCCCCCTTAATATAAAGAATAACTTTAATTTTTGAATTTCGAACTTATATTTTTTGAAACGATAATTAGATGGTTTTATCTGTCTCATGAAAAATGTTGTTTTGAATGTAAGTATTGTATTAAATCTATAAGATAAAATGAAAAAATTGTTTGCCTCATTATCGAAACTATAGGGTTACTCCTGCATGCAACTAAATTCTAATGCCCTAATATTGTACACAATGGTTTACTTTCTTTTTAAACATAAATATATCAACCGTTTAAATATAATTTAATAACTTTACAGAATAACACTTTAAATATCATCTGTACGATCGCATTTCATCTTGCTTTCACATTAATTGAGGCTACGTTCTGTGAACATCTTCAAAAAACAGCTGGTGAATGTAAATCGAATGTTAACAAAGCCATAGCATGTTGCAAAGGTAAACAATTATTTATTCATTATAATATTTAATCAGTTTTCTCTTAGAATCGTAATTCTTCTTCTTCTTCGGCCATATCTCGCCAGTCTTTTTTGCATCGTTCCAGGTTAAGTTAGCGTCATCTAACTCCGTCGTATACACTATATAGATAGTATTTAGCAACCTTCCAGGATGCCAGAATCTGGTTAGCTTGAAGAACAGGCAAGCCAGGTTGAAATTCTCTTCTGGCATCCGCAGAACGTGGCCGAGTCAGGTCCAACGTCGCCTCTTCACTGTCAGCGTGACAAAAAAATATTATTATGTATAAATGTAAACATTGAAGATAAAAGCCGCACCAAACCATGCCCTCCCCGCATCATAACTGGTCTTCATCGGATGTATCACAAAATGTAAAGAATCATTTTTCTATGACTGGGAATGTCTCAGGAGCAACTACTCAAGACTCAGGTCATCATTCGCTCAAATGTGGATTCATTGAATTTCCTTGACCACAAGTTAAGATTACCCATGGTAGAGAGCAACACGTAGAGACAGAATTAAAAATAAATTTGAAGCATTGAAATTAAATACTTTAATAAACCACATTCGCCCCGCGGCACACCCGGAGGTAATCGAGCATATCACGGGACCCTACGTTTGATCTGAATTCTATTTTATATGAATGGAAATGTCTCAGGAGAAGTTACCCAAGACTGAGGTCACTATGCACTCAGATGTGCTTTTAGTGGATTTTCAAGACTTTAAGTTAAGAGTACCCATGGGAGAGAGGAACACGTAGAGGTAAAATTTGAAACAATGTCGTTTCCATTATTTAGTTACGTAATATTCTTAATTTATTGTATTTCGTAGAAATTAATAACCCAAATAGATTAAAACTCTGGCCATCGAAACTTTACTTCTGATTATCCTATGTCCTGTGAACAAATTGAAGTAAAGTAACGCTATTCACATTATGATTTTTTTGCGACAGACTGAAATGTAGGTATCTACATTTTTACAACATGATAATATTGTAAATTATACACAAATTATACATGCTGATTTATTAGTCGATAGCTATTTCAGTTGTGTAATAATCATACTACTCAGCATTAAATTAGTGACACATTTTAAAATGTAGGTTTTCTTGTTAAAACAAAACATTAGAACAATAATAATTGTCAGCTTTTCCTGAATCATATCTAAATCAATGGTGTTTGCTTTGATTGAAGAATTACGACAATATCTTTTGTAATGTACTGCATTAATATAATTAAGAAGGACAATCTATGAATTCTCACTCAATCCATCGAGTCCGTCACGAGACGTACTGTAGTTGTCACGAGTTCTTTACTCGACATAGTACACCTGTTATTCCACTCGAATCAAGTCTCTCAGTGCATTCTTATAATAATTAATCTCTTGACAATATCGATCTCACCAGAACTTCATTACCTCTCGATTGCAATCTCACGTCATCATCCTTTATTATTGTGTTCAGTATATTCTTGTATCAACCAATAAACTCTCATCTCAACAACCAAGCAACGACGACCTTCTATCTAGCACACCTCATCATACCACCAAAGCTGTATAGTATCTACAACTAGGTATATTTTTGAAGTTGTACTTCTTTAGGCGCATTTGAATTTCTTTTTACTTCTTCGTGGGTTCACTTACGATCCGTATATACTGACAAATATTAATTTACATGTTCCCATCAATTTCACTCGTAACTCTACGGTCTTCGTGATACCCTATCGTAGGACGGATGTGATGTTTCATGATGCTGTGTATCATGCGATTAACTTATTCGATAGCACCATAAAGGTTGATTTATTTTTGAAGTTAAACTTCTTTTGGCGCGTTTAGGAAAACAGATCAGGTGTATTTTTGGCGTGTGACGAAGTTGCGCGCGCCGATGTAATGCGAATGGGACGACTGGCCTCCGGACAATTGGACGCCGCACTATCGTAGACACGTGTAGACGAGATATTTTAATCAGTTTCTATCTACTACTTAGTAGTTTGAATTTATTTTACTTTTAACATAATATATTCTTTATCGCAGATTGAGAATTACCATGCCTAAGGCTTTATATAAAATAAAAAACTCTTTTTTCGTTGGAACTTAAACATATGCACGATTAAATCATTGTTTACGTCTGCATATTTACATTCTCACCAACTATTAAATCATAATATAATCATTGAAATATAAATAATAATATTGAATATTTTTTTAAAGTACTTATAAGTACCTAACGTCTATTTATTTTCGAATTTCGTGGCGTCCAGTGGTCCGGTGCTAAATCGTCCTAGACCCGATGTAACACCTTTGGCGTGTGACGGAAGTTCCGCGTGCCGATGCAACACATAATTTATTATTATGTTTATATTCATTTCGGTCTCAAGGATATATGCGCATGCGAATAGTATCATTTAGTTTGTCGTTCAAAACAACGCACGTGTTGTAAACATAACCAATATTGTATCATAATTATTCATATATATTTTTATAAACAAATTTCTGGAGACTAACATTCTACACTGTTAATTTACATTCATAAAACTTTATTTATATTGGAGTGTATATTTATTTTTCATTGTAAAGATTGTGTATCAAGATTTGAGGCTATATTTATAAAAGTATTATTTATAAGTAAAATTATATATCAATAAATAAATAAATATTGTGAATGTTGGGTTGGTAAAAATTCAAAAAGTATATTAAAACCTGATTTTTTATTTATTCATCATGGGCACTTCTGAATCGATTATAACCGCTGTATGGCAAAGATGAGTTTCGGTCCAATACAATAATTACATTACGATTATGTGCTATATGAGACACAGATGAATCGCGTACGTTTTCATCAAAGTAATCCACTGTTATATTAATAGACTCAGGTAACGGCCTATTTTGTTTTGTTATTTATTGACTATGTCATGTTTATGGACGTGTTAAATAGAATAAATTTATAATTAAATTTATCATTTTACTTTAATATCCACATAAGCACATACTTTTTTGTTATATTGGTTGTTGTTTGTAATTATGTCATTTTTATAATTTGTATACATGTATTATGGCGCATTGGCCAACCGCTGTAATGCCATAATACTCTTTACAAAATAAATACATTATTTACTATTTATTTCCCAAAGAATTAACATAAATTATATCCATTGATTTTAAAAGCATTTTTTCATTTTTTCTTATTAAATAATTTTGTTTTCATCGAACTAAATGTTAAAAATTGAATACCGATGAATATTGTCGAACAATAATTTATTATCCATGTGTTAAAGCTGTGAACTAACAAGCCCCTTCTGTGCAGTTAATCGAACATCCGTTTTCAACACCCCCAAATCTATCATTTAATTTTACGTGTCCTTGGTGAACGGATCTATCAATTTACGTAATTTGATACCTTTTTATAATAAAAACATGTCTAAAATAATAAGGAGTGGTGTTAAATTTATTATTAGTAAACTCTTGGATTATTGCAAAAAAGAAATGGAGACATATCTAAAAAGAGAGCCGATACATTATTTAAACGTGCGTTGCCGCCATACCTATCATGACACTGAGAAATTTTCTATATTATATGACTACAGTGACTTCCTGTTATCGACGTGGATGCCTGCATTTTACTATACGCAATAATATCGTGATTTTTTCCAATCGCTCGCCGTACACCGATTGTGAAGCTCCGATCTAAACATTCGTGGCAGAATGAGAACGAAGACATATTGAGATATTTTATAATAGAAAATATATTATGTAATTATTGATTTGTGTGTTTTTATTTTTTGCAGACGACAGATTCCTGGAGGAATTGTTGATATTTTCCGAAATTTTAGCTGGTAATGAAACTGAGATTTCAGCTGCCAATTTCTACTCAATCAATTACATTCATATCAAGACCGCTTTTAGTACTCTAATCACGTATTCCATTATTGTTATTGAATTAAGTTCTAAAAATCATTGACCATTTTATATCATACATCAGCAAATATTTACTGCCCCTAATCAAAACTCAGAATATAAAATGTACACATTTATTTAATATCGTTATAATAAAAGGTATAATAAATTATTTAATAATTTACCGAATAATTAAAGCAATTCCAATGAAATTTTATTTTATAATACATAAAAATAATATCAATTTTAATTTTTATGGTATTTCTTATAAAAAATAAATGAAGTACACAACAAATCCATTTAGACTTACAAATCGCTATTGCAATAACATTTATCATTGGTCATTAAATGACACATGGGTCATTAAAATATGAGTAATACCCCGTTTACACGTGCATAGATTTACTAACTGCTGACAGTACGTATATCATCGCGGCCATAACAGAAAATGTACGTGCAAGAATGCATGCATGGATCCAGTAAGTTAAGCTTCTGAATCTTCACTCAATAATTGGTACTTGCATGGTAGGTGTGCATGCGCAGTAGAATACTAGTGGCGAACCTGCCGGAAGAAATACGAACTAAACCGCACAGAATATTTTGAAGTTTATCAAGTTATGTAAAAACCTGTCTTGTCAAATAACACCATACAATGAAAACTTACATCGCGTCGTCTCGCTTACGCTTGAAGAATGAGATTGGAGAGACAGTCACCACTTAAATATATAGCGATAGTTTAAAATACACACTGGTGCAAGTAAATCTATTCACGTGTACAAGCGCTATAATAAAAGCATGCCAATCAAAATTTATTTTATAATGCATAAACATAGTGTAATATATTCTATTAATTATAATTTTAATGGTAATTCTTATAAAAAATAAATAAGGGACACAACAAATCCATTAAGACTTTACAAATCGATAATACAATAATGGATCATTAAAATATCATGTTTAATGCAATCACTTAACACATATTGCTTTGTAACCGCACAATAAAATATTTTCAAGATAAATATTGTTTTTATTACAGTGATATTTTGTACTTTTGTGTCATTAGCATAATGTTATTATTGTCACAGACAACTGATCATTTATAAATCAATTATTTCAATTAAATTTATACGACATGTATTTTAGTGTAGGAGGCCTTTGTATTATGTTTATGAACGCCCCAGAGCCAATGAATCAACGCGTGTCCGGTACTCTTTTCCGTTGGCCGCTACATTCTCAAGCCGCCGATACAATTGTTTTTATTACCGAAGCCAGTTTTATGTTCTAATTTATAACGCAAAATAATGCGTTGACTCATTAGCTCTTGGGCGTTTATAAACAAATACAAAGGCTTCCTAAATTATAAAGAGCGCGACACCGGTGTCCCGTCTGAAACGAGCCTATGTCGGTGAAGGTTGAGACGGATATCTCTATATATCTATATGATCTCCATAGAGTGATCGTGCTTCAATAGTACTCAAACGTCATAAGTTATGCATAATATGCTCGAATAAAGGCACCTTTATGCTGTCGTTTATTATCATATAAATCTGTTTATTTATTTAAAAAAGATACATTTAGCACACAACAAATTATGAATTCAAGACGTTCACAACATGATACTTAAAAAGAAGTAGAGAACAAACAAAAAAATAATTTTACAGCTTTCTATATCCGAGGTTATGAGATGACATAGCCAATAACTGTGAAAATTACTTCATAATTATAGATAATAGTTTGCTATTGGGCTGTAAAATAGCTAGATACTTAACTCATTCGCTGCTGAGTAGATAATGATTTTTTAATGAGCACCTTTAAAATGCACGTTAATTACATCGATCGGCCGCCTGGTCATTATGCGCCGGGTGCGTCTTCCGCGTCCAAAGTATTAATCATTATACAAATACATAACCATCAGAGTACAGACTGGATTAACTTTTTTTTTAACAATTGTTTAAAAACCATTCGCACAACCCCTATTATTAGATGGTGAAAATATATGGGATGGGAAGAAACTACAAGTATTCACCATCTCGTTTATAAAAGAAAACTATATATTTACAAACTACACTGACTGGATTCGAACTTTGACTCTCTGATTATACATATAACGCAATGTTATCACTAGATAACATAAAAATAAAGACGTTTTGTTAACATTTTGTTGAAACTATTCCGAATCACCCGTGAAGTCTGCGGCAGGGACCACTAACTCCCGGAGCCATTCGTGGACCCAGTGGAGCAATAGAGTCTGACGCAGAATGCTTCAAGGAAATTTGGAAGAATCATTTCTGCGGAGTGCTGAACCGCCCACCCCCTTAGTATCCCTTTGACATATCTGTGGAAGCTTTACTTTTGGACATTCCCTGAGCGACCGACATTTCCGATTGCCCGCCCACGCACACCGAGATAAAATCGGCTGTGAAAAGGCTCAAGAACGGAAAGGCACCGGGGGGAGACGGGATTCATCCTGAATTCCTCAAGTACAGCATGAGCGCAATCCTGCACCATATGTTTCATCTGATAATAAAGGTGTGGGAAAAAGAGCGCTGTCCAAGGGACTGGGTAAACGGTGAAATCATCACACTTCACAAAAAAGGTGACCCTCTAAGCTGCGAGAATTACCGAGGCATTTCGCTACTCAGTGTTCCGGGAAAGATTTTGGCAAACATTCTCTTGATGAGAATAAGGGACCCAATAACGCACGTCCTCAGGAAAAACCAAGCCGGGTCTTTTTGAAGTTTACCTAAAAATCTGTCCGAACCAGTTTGAATTTGTCAAATAACACCATACAATGCCAACTTACGTCGCGTCGTCTCGCTTACGCTTGAAGAATGAGATTGGAGAGACAGTCATCACTTTTACGTGTAATCAGTTATTATGGCGATATTTTAAAATACACACTGCTGCAAGTAAATTTCTCCACGTGTACAAGCGCTATAATTAAAGCAATGTCAATTAAAATTTATTTTACAATGCATAAACATTAATCTATTAATTATAATTGTAATGGTAATTCTTATAAAAAATAAATTAAGTACACAACAAGTCCATTTAGACTTTACGAATCGATAATACAATGATGGATCATTAAAATATGAGTTCCTAATGTTAAATAGAAAATATAATTATTTTTAGATTATTCAATCATGTTTAATGCAATCACTCAACACATATTGCTTTGTAACCGCACAATAAAATATTTTCAAGATAAATATTGTTTTTATTAGAGTGATATTTTGTACTTTTATGTCATAAGCATAATGTTATTATTGTCACAGACAACAGATCATTTATAAATCAATTATTGCAATTAAATTTATACGACATGTTTTTTATGATAGATTTGTAATAATTAATAATGTAATACACATTATTTTGTTATTATTATACTCATCGACAGAAAAGGTGAACTTGTTTAAATGAATGAACATTTTTTCTACATAATATGAGTTATGTTATGACATAGTGGGCTCGCAAATCAGAACTCGCCGCATGCATCTTAAACCGTAAACCAAGAAACAAACGTTATCAAATGAAGCTTCGCAGATTGGCCGATGCAACTGCGACTCTGCAACGCTGCGACATTCGTCGAGTTGCGTTGGCCAAAGCCTGCATGTCGATAACCGGCCAATATCGACTCCGCGCATGTACACAGCTGCACAATCGACCATTTCTCTCCAAACTGTCGCCGCGTTTGGCAGAGCTAGAGCTAGCAGCGCTAGGCAGATGTGCGAGGTTGTGATCATGCAACATTCGCCGGCAGTCTCGGAAGTTTTGATTTATGGCCGTCAGGCACACAAGGCGAGTTATGATGTGCAAGCTGGCTTATGACGGAATAATGGCCGAACATAATGGAATGACTTAAGAGCGGATGTACTCAGCGTGGGTCAAAATAGAGCTTTTTTCTATTTTCAAAGCATGATCCTGGACATGCCTTAAACGTTGTAGATATACTATTTATATAATTTTGAAGCCTTATTATCTGTTATATTTATTTTAAACATTTTATGACTGCATAAAGTATTTTTATTACATAAAATAGTATTCTTTTAAACTTCTCGCTCTGATGTTTTAGAATATAGTCATATTTCAGTACATACATGTGCAGTGGTGTTAAGATTTTTTGCATTTATTAATTTTTAAATGCATTAACAAAACCATTAGTATAATTTATATTGACATTATTATAGTGAAATATTTACGATAAAAAATTATATTGATAATCTCTGTGATCCCCAATTTGACAAGAATTGGGCATTTTATTATTCAAAAAATGGGCAAGATTAACACATTTGAAGATAATTCTAAAGATACTCATCATAAGACCATTCAAGTGTGATAAACATCCTACGAATAATGATTGCTTTATAATAATTATTGACCTAAGAATAAGGTAGTGTTTTTTTGAAATACGCCATTTCTTTTGGCATTCCCCAGTGGTTAAGCTACAATATAGGGCCGTAGCCATAAATTGATAAACTATAATTGAAGTAGGGAGTAAAATGATGTTACGCGCGTGTTTGAACGTGTAAAAAGGTTTAACAAATTTATAAAAACAACTTCAAATAACAGCACAATTACATTCTACTGGATTCCTTCACACATTGGAATTCTGGGGAACGAGAACGCAGATAGCCTTGCAAAAACAGCAACTCTTGAGAGGAGCATTGATAAACTCCCCATACCGTATACAGACTTTTTTGAAACATTCAATAAAATAGCCAAAACTGAAACAGACAATTTATTAAAAGAACAAGGTCTAACAAAAGGGAAAAAGTACTTTCAAAGTTATTACAATTCTGAAACCAAATCATGGTATACCAATAAAATGCTAAATAGGGAAACAATCGTCACAATCAATTGCTGCAGAGCGGACCATTATAATCTTGCCTCGTCCCTGGCTCGCTTGGGTATAATAAATGACCCTGGGTGCCGGTGCGGAAGTGAGACTGAAGATGTTAAACACGTAGTTTGGCAATGTTCTCTGTATGACACCCAGAGACAGCGGCTTCTTAAAGATTTAAGTAAACAAAAGTACCAATTGCCACTGGATCTCACGATATTTTTGGCTCGGCCGAATATCAAGGCGTTCCAGTGTGTCCAAATGTTTCTGAGTGAGTGTGGCCTACAAGTTAAAACTGTTTTTGTTCTTTTTCTTTTTTTTTCCTCTCCTGTAAATTTGTATTGTAATAACTGTATGAGTAATTATTGTAATAATATGTATTAATAGTGTATGTTAAAAAGTGAAGCTAAATAAGACTCAATTGAGACTTCGGAGCTTAATAATAATAAAAAAAAAACCGAACGGATATATTATTATCATGCAGCAAAACCGGCGCGCTCCCTAAGGCCCGTTTCAGACGGGATACCGATGTCGCGCTCGATATAATATAGGAGGCCTTTGTATTCAAATAAAAGGGCCATTGTATTATCTTTATGAACGTCCCAGAGCCAATGAGTCCACGCGTGTCCGGTACACTTTTCCGTCGGCCACTACATTCTCAAACCGCCGATACACTTGTTTTTATTGCCCCAGCCAGTTTAATGTTCTAATTTATAACGCGAAATTATGCGTTGACTCATCAGGTCTTGGGCGTTCATAGACAAATACAAAAGCCCCTTTATTCGAATACAAAGGCCTCCTATATAAGATCGAGCGCGACACCGGTGTCCCGTCTGAAACGGGCCTAAGTCGGTGAAGGTTGAGACGAATATCTCTATATATCTATATGATCTCCGTAGAGTGATCATGCTGCAATAGTACTCAAACATCATAAGTTTTGTATTATATGCTCGAATAAAGGCACCTTTATGCTGTCATTTATTCTCAAAAAAATGTGTTTATTCATTTAAAAAAAGATACATTTAGCACATAACAAATTATTAATTCAAGACGTTCACAACATAATACTTAAAAAGAACAGCTAAATAAAATTAGTAGAGAGAAAACCAAAAAATAACTTTACAGCTTTTTATATCCGAGGTTATGAGATGACATAACCGATAACTGTGAAAATTCATTAAATTCATTCTGTGATAATAGTTTGCAATTGGGCTGTAAAACAGCTAGATACTTAATTATCATACAAATACATAACCATCAGAGTACAGACTGGGTTCACCTTTTTTTATACAATCGTTTAAAAACCATTCGCACAATCCCTATTATTAGATGGTGAAAATAGATGGGGTGGGAAGAAACTACAGGTGTTCACTGTATACACTAGCTGGGTTCAAACTTTGACTCTCCGATTATACATATAACGCAATGTTATCACTAGATAACATAAAATAAAGACATTTTGTTACTTTCTGAATTTGGCGGTAAGAAGGTACAATTATTGAGTGTGGAAAGATGTGGGACGAACATAAACATTTTTAGAAATACATTAGAGTCTGTCATGTAAACCCACATTTAATATTGGTAATAATCGTTCCCTGATTAACACAAAAACGTATCGACAAAAAATGCGTTTTTGAGTTAAGTATGCAGTTTTACTCAGAATAACGGTTTCTACCTGAAGAACAACTAAAAAATTTAAAAATGTCGTCACAGATCGAAATAACCTAAGACGTATCTCATATTATGTTACTTTGATTAGAAACACATAAACGTATCGCTTGATACGTTTTCGTGATAACAATATTCGTCCTAAATTATTATTAACACACAAACGTAACAGCATAGCGTTTTACAATTCGATTCACTTTTTTAATGTTTTTGAGAAGTTTTTCTGAAAGTAGAAGTAAAAAACTATTGCATATTTACAAAATATTTGACTTTTATAAAATCTATTATTTCAATATAAATTCTTAAAATGGATAAAATGTTTGAATTTTATAAGGAAAATTGCCTAGAAAAGAATATTTGTCGAAAAATTATCTTATAGGCATGACCCATTCGCTGCGGAACTATTATTTAATATTTAATTACCACATTTAAATAACATGCTAATTATATATAATGGCCACCTGATGGGCAACGCACGTGTTGCGTTGGACGCAGCGAATTTAAACTAAAGTTCCACAAGCCAAAGAAAGACATTTGCGACCTGTGCTATAAGTTTCATAAAGCCTTTGATTCTGAATAGGCAAGTATATTAAAAGACTAAGGAAAGAAAAGTGAAAGGTCGAGAATTAAAAAAACCTATTTAAAGATCGAGCTATACCTACTGCAAGAATTTTTTTTTGCTGAATTTGAAATGGAAACGGTAACGGGAAATACTTTACCTTTTTTATCGGACACATGCGGTGGGCAGAACCACAATATCACAGTGTGTGCAATGTTTTTCATGGCACTAAAAATCTCAATGTACCAAAGATTGATCATTACTTTTTTGAACCTAGACACTCCCAAATGGAGTGTGATTCAGTGCAGACTCCGAACCTGCACGCGCAGATTGAGAGAACACGAAATAATATCGATATCTTTAACTCATCTGGTTGGTACACAGAGGTTTGGATATTATCATCAAAAGGTGGAAAGTACGCTGTCAATGAACTTTTCAATTTATTCTTTTTTTCTTATATTGTTTGTATTAAATTTATAATCAAATAATTATATTTTTAACATTTATCATCAAGCTGAACTGTCGATTCTACCCTTTTTTTCAAATGTCTTCCATGTTTGTAATCATAACATAACACAGTGATTGTATTAATTTGTTTCTCTTTATATTGAGATTAATATTTTTCCATCTAAAAAATTTATCTGTATGAACCAGAATTCCTATAACCGGAAGTATTATGATAAAATTATTTCGAAGTCTATTTTTTCTTTATTTTTACCATTGCTGATATTTTATATTATTATTTATAACTTTATTTCTAAGAAAACTATATAAATATGAGCAATATAATATAAAGTTGAATAAACAAACTTAAAATAAATAAATAATGATTATCATTTTTGAAACCTTATTGCTTATCCAGTGATAAACTGAATATTTGTTGGTAACACAAAAACGTAAGCCGGTCGACTTTTTGTAAAATCAGATTTTTAAATATATATAATGGAATAAAAATAACATAAAAACGATTCTATTTATAATGAAATGGTCGTAGATTAAGACAGTAAAAATTTCACCTTTCTACTATACTTAGTTTTGCTAAAAACCTTGTTTAAACAAAAAAAAAGTTTGTTTTGCCTCTCCTGAAAAATCGACTTTTTGTTGAAATACGTTTTTGTGTTAATTAGGGGACGATTTATCAATTGCAAAAAAAAGAAAATATCGCGGAACGGAGGAGACATATTCCGTGACGCTGGCTGCTATTACCTACAGCTACTAAGTGCGAATTTATTGGTACAATGTGAAATATGCCATGCAGTTATTTTCACATACGAATTTCCGAGCACTACCTAGAATTTGGGTATCCACGTAATGTAGTGCGCAGTATATTTCAAAAATCAAACATGGAATATCCTAACATATTCTATATACCTAGAAGCTAACCTAATTTAGGCAATGATATTGGTTATCTATTGTGATTGTTGAATAATGGTAATCACGAGAACTATAAATTGTATGGTTATTTTCATAAAATATATTATTTTTATTACACAACTAGTCAATTAATGTATAAAAATATTGAAATAATAATGGTTAATTTAATAAATATTACCTTTTTGTAATATCGACTGTTTCAAACCTATTTCATAACGGTATAAAAGGAAAAACACTGCTATTGTTTTATAAATACGTACTTAGAACTTAATTCCTTCATCTGCTTTTTTAAAAAGAAACCCTTCAATTCTATAGTTTTATAGTATTGTTATTTTCTGAACTATCAAATTCAAATATAATCTCTACCTTCTGATGTTTATGAACCATTTTATGATCAAGAAAATGAAATTCTACGTAACAAGCGAAATAAGAATGACGTACAAAATCATGAAAAACCAGATGTAGGGAAGCTTATGATACTCGTAGTTTATGAATATCTTGTGGAGTCGATTGATTTATTCAATGATACATTCGGTTGTCTGGTAAGTAACTTAGTATTTTTTTATTTTTGAAATTTAATGTATTCACTATTAGATAATATGCCTTTGAAACATAAATATATTATATTGAACAGAATCAATATTAAGTTTTTTCTTAAATGTGTTTATTTATAAAATAAAAAAAACACATATTTAATAATCTTAGATGGTACGTATTGATGAGGTATTTTAAAAGAAAATTGCCAATAAATTGTATTACATTGAAATTGAAGTTACCCTTAATAAGTTATCCTGAACGTTGTATGAAGATTATTCATGTTATAATAATGTATTTTTAACATGGAACATGTTTAACTCATTATCTCCGACGCAAAAGCGTTATGAAAAATAGACGTAGAGTAACTTTACTATAGACCCGCCCCGCCCCGATTACTTACGCGCGCCGATTATTTTAATTTTACGTTCAGTACCCTACATTCTGTGCGACATATTGTTCGTGTCTTATTTATTTCAAAAACATTGAGGTTTCTAGAAAATAATGTGTATAACTTTTTTTTATTGACATAATTTTTTTTTTTGATTTAATTTATCAATTCGATATTTTTTTAGTTTATTTTCATAAAAAAAAAAAATTTGCTTTTAATGTTTCTAGTTAATTAGGTATTGATTATTTACGGTATCATATTGGCAACAAGTTTCTTTCAAGTTAAATTTCGATTAAAATAATTTATGGTCGTATAAATTATGATAATTATCGTGAAATTTAATGAGGTTGCCGGAAACTTGTTGCCAATGTAGACGCTTCATTAAATTGCATATTTTATTCTGTCTCCATAGAAATTATAACCCTAATAATCTGTTTGCTGAGGTCGGAGTTGAATAGAAATTGCAATAGTTAAAACTCTTTGTCACCTGCGATGGCCGAGTTATGAAGTCGTGGGTCTCTGATTCAAATTCCGAATTTATTGACTGTACGGACTCGCAAAGTTGACATACGTAAATTCTTACTTACGCGATTTAAAAAAATATGTATTTTTGTCACACGATTATAACAATTATACTATAAATGGAATAATTATTGGTTATGTGCATAGAAAAAAATGCAGCAACAACAAATTCCAATACGCCTTATGCTCATACAGCAGAAAGCCTTAAGTTTTTTTTAAGGCCCGTAGTGTAAAATTATGAAAGTTTTGATACTCATACATTCACTACAAGCCAAGGATGGCTTCAAAAATTTAAAAACCCTATTAAACTACACAATATTAAGGTAACAGGTGTGGCTGTCAATGCAGATACTGAGGGATCTACGAACTTTATCAAATCATTTAGCATTTTAGCAGAAACCATAAAAAATGAGGGTTAAAGGAGAATTCCTTTCTAAAGTGTATGTAAAATGTATTTCAAAAATATGTGATTTTAAGTTTTATTCAACTATCTTCAGAACGAATAAATTACATAAGTCGAGAACTTACTGTTTGTTATTTTTTTTCGAGACTACGATAGTTTTGAAGATTACACAAACCTGAACTGCACTCCAGTCCATTTGGAGCCCTGATTATTGTATATTATTTTATTTTACAGATTCTACTAAGATACTGTGTAACATTAACCGAAATTTTAATGCTCAAATATAGAATAAAAATATTACTTTTCCAGGCAAGTGTATAACCTTGATTATTAAGTTATAAGGGAATTGATGCAATTGTTCCACTTCCTTGGCAAAATCATCCAGATGGAAAGCAATCTGTGAAATTAGTTAGTTGTCAATCGTGACTTTTACACCTCTTACTATTATTCACTAAATTAGTCGCTTTGTAATTAAAGTAATACACACCTTGATTTAAAATACAAAAGCCGATCGCCAATAGTAACTCAATTTGGAAAGCGCTTCAGAGAGTATTAGTGGCCATTAGTTAAAATGTGTCGCAATTAAGTATGGCGCCTATAGCAAAGTGGTCTATGTGGATGCACGCTAAGCACGAGAGATGCAGGTTCGATTCCTGCTGGCTGTCATGCTTTTTTTTAAATGATTTTTTCTATTGCTTATAATATATTTTCTCAGAAGTATTTTCAAAAATTATGTATGTTGCGTATTAATATATTTTACACTAACCCAGTATCTATGAAACTCAATGATTTTTCAATATTTCAGGTCGTTGCGTTTGGAAACCTAATATTGTGTATACATTTGATTATATTCACTCTAATTGAAGATATGCTCTCTGAAAGAATTCAGAGTAATATAAGAAAATGTAAGCATATCATTAAAAAAGCTATTACATACTGCAATGGTAACTATTATTTAATTTTTTTTATTAATATTGTCTATGTTTCCAGATGCTTTATTAAAAAATCAGCTGCTAATCCTTAATTCTACCTAATTACTTATTAGGTACGTTAAAACGTTAAACGTTACGTTAAACGGTATGTTAAACGTTAAAAATGAAATGTATGGAAAAAGTACAAAATGTGATGATTTTCTTTAATTTAATGGTATATCAGAAGAGAAATCCAAAGATTATGAGTCGCGTCATAGCATAAGAAAGTGTATGTTAGGTTTCTTTTATTTTGTTAACTGTCAATTCATGGTGGAACTGCATTGTATTATTGTTTTTATTTAATAAAACGCATTTTTTTAATATTTTTTTTATAGTACTTATTCCACTTTAATTAATATATTAGGACCGGTTTCGTCCGCCTCAGTGGGACATTTTCTTTTTTTTGAAAATGTCCCACTGAGGCGGACGAGTGGAATTAAATTAAAAAAATGGAAAGAAATTAAAGTGGAATAAGTACTATAAAAAAATATAAAAAAAAATTGCGTTTTATTAAATAAAAACAACAATGTATGTTAGGTGTTACACAGAAAGATCTTTTGTTTGGCTGAAGTACGCAACTATAATCATCGTGGGAGGCCTTTATCTGGAACTGAGTCCGCCCCGACTGATAATAACGATCGGTTCAACAACTCTGCCCATTGAAAACTTCCATTGTACTCAAAAGATACTAAGCTAGTAAAATTCTTTGAAAAAAATATCAATCAGAGTAGACTTCAGCTGGTAATTATGATAGAATTTGATGCATTAGAACAGTGTTTCTCAATCGGGAATGACGATCCCCTCTCGAGGTCACACAATATTATTTTTAAAGTTGCCACAGGCCGAAAAATTAATTTTGGAAAGCAGAACAACATCTAGCGGACCACAGTCAGAAAAAAATATTGAAATTATTATATTAAAACGATTGCATTTCAATAAGTAAATTATTACAGAATGTAAATTTATAAAAATATTATAGGTACTCTTAAATATCATAAAATAGTAAATATAACAATGAAATGCTCCGTGAACACTTTGATACTAAAATGGTTATCAAACGATATTTACTTTCATCGCGTCATTGCACTTTGTGACAGAGCTCTATTTTAATTACACTTAAAATAATTTAAAAAGAGACAGCCGATGCTAATCTTTTAATGATCAGATATGTTCAAAAGACTGATAGGTAGTCAAACAACGTTATGTCAATTTTTTCGAATTTCTTCTTAAATAATCAGTAAAGTTTAACATTAACTACATACGTTACTCTTTTTTCGTATTTTTTTAAAACTATACCTATAATTTTTAACATCATCATAAGCAAGATAAATGTACAATACACAATAAATTATAAAATATGAACATTAGGTTTTAAATAAACATTTCCCTTGTTGAGTTACAATAATCTAAAATAATGATTTCTGGCTCTCCTGTAAAGTTGCATTTTTGTAGATAGTGTTGTTTGACATTAAGCTTCGAATTATACCTACAGTTATGGCGAAAAATTATAATGTCACAACAGCTCAATATTGAATAGAATATACAAGAAATTTAGAATTTTAGAATTTTCAATTCTTGTTAAATACCATATTGTTTTATTATCATGGGAATTTAATCAAATATCTTTGGGCTCCTGGGCTCGTAAGTATTCCAAACATTGCCAGGGGAAGCGGTCAATTTTGTAAGTGAAACTAGATAATAGCAGCTGAATCATAATATTATGTATATCAGTACATAATATGCTATAATATACATTATATTAATTAATTTATTCCTAAACTCTACCTTGTTGATTATTTGGCTTGATCATCTGCTTTCAAGAGATCGTCAACGTCTCGATGTCGTGAATAGTAGACATCTTCATTTGTCGCCCACAGCAACCGAACATTAAAAAACTTGGTAATTTGAAACAGTTACAAGGATCAATAATTTAAATAAATTTTATATCAATTTATTACATATTATCTCGATTTAAAGACGAATATATTACCATTATGAAAGATATTATGACCTACATAATTATTTTAATAAAAGTCCATTATTTATTGCACAAATTATTTTTTATTTATTTTTCCATAACTCATATTTTAGTCTACTAAAAGAAGTTCACAGGTCGAAAAAGTTTAAAAAAAACTCTGGAATTGTTTATAATAATATATAGAGAATATTTTAATTCATTTAGAAATATCATGCTGTGTTTGATTTTAATATAAATGATTAGCGAAAGATTACTGAAGACTGTAACGTCATGTTGAAAGGTCAATTTATTTAAAAACGATATCCATTTTCACAGATGACGACAGTGATTTTTTTGATGATTTGCTGACATTCTCAAGTACGAGGGTGGGTCAATAATTCCTTAGAAAAAAGCATTAAAACAGTTTTTATTTTTGTATTTTTTTTTTTATTTCTCAACATAATTTCCTTGGAGCTCAATACACTTGGTTAGACGTTTCTCAATTTTTTTTAAACCGTCAGAAAAATAAGTTTTCGGAAGGTCCTCAAAATAAGCATTTGTCCGATCGATGACTTCTTCATTTGAAAAAAAACGTTGTCCACTTAGCCATTTTTTTAAGTTTGGGAAAAGGAAAAAGTCACTGGGGGCTAAATCTGTCGAATACGGTGGGTGGTCGACCAATTCGAACTTCAATTCTTCAATTTTAGCCATTGATCGTAAACATGTGTGAACACGGGCATTGTCCTGATGAAAGAGGATTTTTTTCCTGTTTAAATGAGGCCGTTTTTCTTCAATTTCGTTTTTTAGCTGGTCCAATAAAGATGCATAATAATCCCCTGTTATTGTTTTTCCTTTTTCCAAATAGTCAACGAAAATAATTCCACGTGCATCCCAAAATACAGTAGCCATAACCTTACCAGCTGATTTTACGGTTTTCGCCTTCTTTGGACATGGTTCGCCTTTTGCAATCCACTGCTTTGACTGTTCTTTCGTCTCGGGAGTATAGTGGTGTATCCATGTTTCATCTACAGTCACAAAGCGACGAAAAAATTCATCCGGATTGCGTTGCATGAGCGACAACAGGGCTTTAGAGGCCACCACCCTATTGCGTTTATTGTCGACTGTGAGCAAACGCGGCACCCATCTTGCAGAAACTTTTTTCATGCCCAATTTGTCATATAAAATAGAAATGACGCTACCTTTTGAGATCCCTGTAACCTCAATTATCTCACTCAACTTTAATCTTCGGTCACTTAACACCATATCGTGGATTTTATTGATCATTTCTGGTGTAGTCACCTCTACAGGACGTCCTGAGCGTGGTTCATCCTTTGTTGATGTACGACCACGTTTAAATTCATTTAACCAGTTATAAATAGTTGCAAGTGAAGGAGCAGATATGCCGTGAACTAAATCCAACTCATTTTTTATTTCCTTTGCTGTTAACCCTTTTATATTAAAATGTTTAATAACAGCTCTAAACTCAATTTTCTCCATTTTTGTAAACAAGCAAATTATTTTTTAAATGTACGAAAATAAAAAACAACAACCCGACCAATCTGATTGAAACTTCGCAGCATACTGAATCGGTAGTGCCGCTGCATGAAAACAAACCGCTTACAGTACTAGTCGCGCCACCTGTCGGCTTTTCTAAGGACTTATTGACCCACCCTCGTATTTTGAATGGCCACAAAATCGGTGTTTCCGCATGTAATTTTTAAAGGGTGGATTTTGCCCATATCAAAATATTCATCAGTGCAGCCGTCACGTACATACAATATTCATCGCAGTCCAATATTGAATTATGAAGTATGAATTATACAATTATATGTAGGTACGTATATATATAATTTTTAATACTACAATAGCCCATGTTATTCAATGTTAGTACCTTGTGCAGTGAAACAGTAGTGTAATTAGTAATATAAGTGAAACAATCACAAATACCCAAACTTTGAGAAAATTACATAAACATATTGTGACCTCACCGAGTCGACCCTGGAGCCCCTCGATGTAATGCCAACGACTCACGTACTGGACTACGAAGTCTACAAAATATACCTACTTAAGTACCCTATAAACGTGTTTTTTCGGGTTTTAGACAAAATCTATTTGATGAATCATAACTAAAAATAAAAGGGGCAACTAAATACTTAAATCGAAAATAAATTGTAGTAATTCTATCTTTTGATCTTGAAATACAATATGTGTATTTTCCAGACCCAGGATTCGAACCTAGGGTCTACGTAATATGCGAGTGAAAAGATAATGAAGAATCAAAAATTATCCCATGATCTTTCGCCTCATATTGATTGCTTTAATGTACTTTTTGATATAAAATAATTATATTTAGTCGGGGTCTTGACCTAGAAAAAGTTATACAGAAACATTTGTCAGTATTAAATTATAATTTATTTTGTATTGTTTATTGTGAAGGTGACTAAATTGATATTGCACTATGGTAGAAATTCTATGGATGCGGGTGCGAGTCCCGTAAAAAAATATTTATAAGTTATTTACGAACTATGTTTCAGATTATTTATTTATCACTTATAATATTTGTTATATTCAGATTCAGACTATGGAGTAGGTACATCACGAAATCATGTAACATGTTTGCCTTAGCCGGAGGAGTTTAAGCGCGGAAATTATTGCTTGAATTTATGCATTGCCGGTTACACCGTGTCCTGTTGTATCACGAGCAGCGGCGGCCTCCCTAACACCATGCATGTGCACTGCACTCCTTTTTCCTAAACATCTCTTAATGTGCAACAATGCTATTCACAAGTCATCACTCGTTTATCGCAATTTAATCCATGCATGCACCTATTGAATAGTCATCGAAAACGAGCGCTGTGGTGAGCGCCCTAATATCAAGCATGGTTTGCTATTCATATTACATTGTGTAATTACAGTTCAACATAACACGTGAAACCCATAAACAAGTCATAAATACACAACATTTTATGTCCTTTTGGGATGCAGCACAAAATTCGACACAGAAAAAAAAAACATTTTACGTGGAAAAATGTAGTAACTGAGATTTAGCAGGATTGATAAAAAATAAATTGTTATTATTTAAATCTCATAAATTCATTGAAAATAAGCTGATATTGAATACAAATTGATTATCAACATAAATATTTACGATACGATCCTTAAATCGTTCTATATTTGCAAATATTTGAATATAATTTATAAAAAAATAATATCTTCGTTACCGTGTTCTATCTCAAAGTGAATGAATTATTATAACATGATGTCATATTTTTAACAATGCAGGCATTTTTCTGGAGTGGCTGGCGCGGATTTTTACTGCTTTTTGTAGACAAAGGATTCATAATAATACATATAATTATAGTTTAATCAGTGAAGTGTATGTGTTTTAAAATGATGTCGGTAAACTTAGACTTTATCAATAATAATAAGATTTCCATCGAAGAAAGAGTCAGAATAAAAAAGGCATGGTTCGATGACATCTGTGGAAAGTAAAAAGTGTTTTTCAACCATTAAAAGAATTAAATAGTCTTTAAAAAATACTTACCATAAATCAGGACAGACTTAACTGTCTACTTGTGTTAATTATTGAGAAAAAGCTTTTACAAACAGGTCCAGACTTTAATGAGAAGTGATTGAGGTATTCGCTAAATAGAAACAACGCTGAATTGATATGCCTTTTAAATAAGGTAAGAATATTTTTAGTGCACCCCCAATGAAAGCAATCTTGGAAACCACCGGCCGCCACTGATCACGAGTTATATATATTTTTTTTGTAATCTTGTATTCTAATGTTTTTTTTATCGAAGACAATGTTATGTTTATTTATTTACTCTTGCCATATGATCGATATGACGATATAATATATCAATGATCGGCGGACTTATGAGTATAAGTTCAAAAAGATGATTTTCCAGGGGAGAAAAAACAATGTTACAAAATAATTTCTGTAGTCATTTTTATACCAATAAAATTTATATTCTCCAGAAGATTAGTACAAGTTAGACTAATAAAACCAACCATGTTGTTGAAAATCATTATTTTATTTTATTGTGGTTTAAGAGTATAATTGAATTAAAAAAAAACTAACCAACACCATTTTGTAAATTGTACACTTAGTTCAATGAAAACAAATACGTACGACTTACAAAGTTTATTTTTGACTATTTCTGTCGGATCCTAATAGCCTATCTCCACTCTTTGCCACTGCTACGATGTATATATATATACCAGTGATTAATTCAATTCAAGACAGTCCATATTTATTTTATACTGTGATTTTTATTTATTACCACGTTTTTCTTAGCTCGTATTCTTGTTTGTCCGGGAGTTGTTTATCCAGTACAAATCTCGCAATCGATTTTTAACTAACTTCCCGAATAGCTAGACATTTGAAACTTTTAGAATATATCAGAACACGATGCCAATGTATTCTTTTAATACTTTTAACCATCTTTAAGTAGAATTGAATTATTTTTCAGTTAATTCTCTTTTGAATGAAAAGTTATGTCGGAAGAAATCCGTAATCCAATCCATTATTATAAGTTGCTAAGGGGGTGGTCCTAGCAACTAAATTATTAATCATACGTGCGTTACTATGGAAATAATGACATTTCAGTATTCTATATATTTTGTTTGTTTGTTGCAAAATAGCAAAAAAATGATTGGTTGACAATTGCCTTATTTGTCCTAAATTATTAATACATAAAATTGTCAAGTTATATGATTCAACATAAAATTTAAAAACGTGGTATAAAAAAAAGTTCTTTTTATCTTGTAATTATTTTTTAATTAATTTATAAATTTATATGTATTTAATGATACCGTTTTTGTTGTGTATAATATAAAATATAGTATGGCAATTATTTGGTATAAAACATAATTATTTTTTTATACTTACTCTTAAATTTACGTCTAATCGCGGCTAATAACTAATATGAAATACATTTTTATGAGTCTTATTACATGTATTGCTTTTTGTTAAACGTTTTATGTAAATGTTACATAAAACGTTGGTTATTTTAAAAATAAAAAATCACAAACGGACGTGATATTGAAATAGAAACAGTTTTATACTAAAAGCGTCTTTTATTTTTCTACTGAGCACTATTATTTTTTCTATCCGTGAAATTTCTATTTTTTATTCGTATTTTGAATAAAGCAATATGATAAAAGTTGTGAAGGCTTCTGATATAAAATATGATATATATTGGATGTTGAAACCATTTATAATTATGTCTGGATATTTACGATTACCGACGGTAAGATATAATGGAAGACATATGCGAACATTAACTAAACGAGAAAGATATTTTGAATTAATCGTTACATGTTCGATATACATGGCATTTCTGATAGTGTTTTATATTGAGAGACCAATGTTTGACGGAGTTATCCAGAGTAGACAAAAAATTTATCACTTTGAAATGGCTGGTTGGATTTTAATTTCAATTATAAATATATTTTTTCAATCGGATGCAATGGTAATCATTTTAAAAAATATTGACAACGTTGATGAATTATTGTATATGAAAAATGATCAATTTTATATTCACACAAAGAGAAGACATATTTTGTTATTTATATTTTTAGTATTTATTTTAACAATTCGGTACATAACCGCATTCATGTTACATATATCATTTTTTTATTATTTTGTACATTTGATGATTACAAGTTCCATATTTTATATTTTTTATTTTTTTCTGGTGATGCTTTTAATCGTAAAACGTAGGTTAATTTTTTTGAATAGACAACTTAAAAAAAGTGTCGGTAATTACACAGCACATTATCCAAAATCCACTGTGTTTTTATCAGATTTTAAATCATTTTTAACATCGTATGAAAACAAGCAAAACAAAAAATCAAAAATATGCTTAAATAATCAACATCACAACGATAATGCTACAATTCAAAATGAGGCAATAGAATTCGAGCTAAAAAGACTAATGGTTGTTTATGAAAAAATATTCGTTTCGACAGAGCATATCAATAAGATGTTTCAAATTCCTGTAAGTAAAATAATACGCATATCTCAATATTTTTATTACATAAATTGATTTTACCACAAATAAAATATCTTGAAAATAGCCATAATGAACATTATTATCAATTGTTCCACAATAGATAATTGAGGTGGCTCTCACGGTACAGTGCGTAATGCGCTGGCCTTCCACCCGAGAGTTTTGGGTTCGATTCCCGGTGAGGACACAATATTTATGTATTTTTCTCGAAGCCTAGGTGTTTGTGATTGTTCAAAATTTATAACAACCACTTTCTACAAAAAACCAAGGACATGGTCATTAATAATTCAAAATAAATAGATAATTGAAAAATTCTACATTTTTTTTTTAAAAGACACGTTTAGCACATAACAAATTAATAATTTAAGACATTCACAACATGATATTTAGAATAAAAAGTACAGGTAAATAAAATTAGTAGAGAAAAAAAAACAAAAATATTTTTTAGCAAAAGAAATAAAATAAAAAAACAACAATAATTCAAGAAAAATACAAATTCAACAATACAATAGATTTTTTAAAACAAAATACATATTGCATCGCTAAAAATGTCTACATCTCTAGGAAGTGTATTGGCCAGCCGCATAGCCCTCACTATTGGTGCTTGGTGAGCCTGCCATAAGGAATCAATTTTCACCCAAAATAGGTCATGGGTGTAAACATGGAAACCACGTGAGACCAGGGAAAAATGCTTTAAGAGCATATGTGATATACGAGCTTCAATAGAACGAAAGATGAGTATGTCTGGATGAAAGCTAGTCGAAAAATACTCGTTTGAGAAGCTGTCAAAAGGAAAATATTTATTTATATTCAAATAAAGATCTTTTCAACAAATTTCTTCTGAACATGCTCTAAAAGTCTAAAACAAGCTAATAGGATACCTCATAAGGACTTCAGATAATTGACCCATAATAATATAAACATATACTGATAGTTTATCACACCACATATTATTGTATGTAGTTCCACAGAATAATTCCGGGCGATAGTACAAAATCTTTAAATGTTAATGTAGTAATAGGTACTTTATTTTTTCAAATTTATGAATTTATTTGTTGTGGTACAATATTTTATGCATTAAAGAAGGCACTGATAAATAATTGATTATAATATGGTTTTGATTGTATTGGAATAGTTTAAAATGTCAAAAATATGTGACAGTAAACAGCAAAGGAATACCGTTGATACTATCCTATATAATAAACGATAGGGTGTGGCCTTAGTCATATATTTTTTACACATTTTATTCTCTTCTGATACGATATTAATTTTAGATATTCTACGGAGGTAGTGTAAAATTTGCATTATTTCTGATGATACTGTACGAATTTGTACCAAGTTTGGATATGTGGACATTAAAAAGGGTAAGTTACCATTGTAAGTAGGTTATCGACCAACACGCTTACCTACTTATTGTATTTTAAAATAAATAAAAAAAAAACAAGAAGGGTGACATTTAATTGTTCACGTACGTCATTCACCACGGTAGGTATAACATACTATGATACGTTCTTACCGGTTAGGGTACAGAATCATCGTGAATAGGAATGATATCTGATCTTTTAGAAATAACTCTCACACTGAAGATCGGGTAAATTACTATTTTGACCCCTAAAAAATGTCTAACTTTCATACGTAGGAATTTTTAAAAATTTTATTATATTTTTAGTTTATTTCAAACATTAGTAAAATTGATAAATATTAATACTATCGACCGAAGGTATTTGAATTTAAAATATTCAAACGGATGTACTATTCCATTTGAGTCATTTTTTGCGACCCTGGTTTCTCCTTTCGGCATCTTCAGGGAATTTAATGTAGTTAACTAGTGAGATATATCAATGATATCATTATTTAAAAAGTTAAAGTTTAACTTATTCCCAATACGTTGCCATTGTTCCCAGAATTGACGATTTTACACCTCTTGAGTGTAGTATTTTTATTGATTATAATTATTAGTCATCTATTATCAGGTTTTGACGATTTATACGCTTATCGAGTCTATTATTAGTGATACAGTAGGGTTTTTTTACAAATACTTCAACTACTTATTCATATTTTTTTTGTTATATTTTTTAATGTGATCCTTAAGTACCTAAGTGATACAGTTTTTACCTAGTTTATCGGATTTATTTATCATATAAATTAGAATTAACAGTATTCGATCTCAGTGTGTATTTACTTTTTGGTGAGTTCACATAGTGCTTTAAGATTCCGAAAGGCGAAACCCGGGTCGTAAAAAACGACTAAATTTGAATAGTTAAAACTTAAATACATTAGAATTTAAATTAATAAATGATTTTTATGACATTTTTACAAATAGCTGTAAAGGAAAAACTGTTTCTAATCGTTAAAATATTGTGTGAATAAAGAAAAATGTATTTTATTTTATTCAAATGAATGTATACTTCTTAAATTTTTTATTTTACCATCAATCCTTATGTAAAGTCAGCTCGTATGATTTGTTTTATTTTAAAAAAAGTATAATAAGATTGATAATAATTATACGTCTATGATTATTTAGTTTTCAGATATTAATTTTATAAGTGGGTTGGGATGGAGCCTAACTTACACCCTTATGCTATTAATGGAATCAGCAATATGTGAAATGATTAAAAAAGAACTAATAAATACCAAATGGATTATTATGAAAGCAATTATCCGAAATAAAAGTAAGTGTTTACAAAAGATCAAATTGAAATATCCCCTTTCCAGAAATGCTTTCGGTCACGTACAGTTCCAACGAACTGACTGATTTTGAGGCTTTCTACGATAAAAAATAACAATCAAACTTAATAAAAAAAATATATAAAACTTTAAACAAATATTACAAAATTAAAAAAAAGGGGATGCCTATGATTCATAACTCTATTACTGATGTGAACCAATTAGAGAGAAAATTTTAGATTTTATGGTAAATCAGTTGCATCGTTTGTGTCAAAGAAAACCGCAGCTGATCTTACTGGTGCAAGAACTTTTAACATGTATATACTTTACCGCTCGTCGTGACATTGGCATTTAAATAAAATTCTGTGCACAAAATTCAAATGTAACGCAGAATGTTACCAGCCGAGTGGCTGAAAGTTCTTGTCCGATCACCGAAGTTAAGCGACATTGCGCACGGATAGTAAGTACTTGGATGGGTGACCGCTTGTATTTTAATGCTATAATTATGTTGTTAATGATGTTAATGATATAATTTATCAAAACCTGCTTAGACTAAACAATATTTGTTGATAAAAAATATTCTTCTATCTACAAAATATCTAAAATTGTGATTGGTTTATTTATGGCATACATAATTTTAGATATTTTTTTCACATAAAAAATAACGCGTTTGAGTGGGTCCAAACTACCAACCTTTCGGTTAGCAACCAAACACCCTGCTTTTGTACCAATGGTGGCCGCGGCAATAGCGACAATTTTACGATATAAATATTAACTGCGAGCGTTCGAATTTTTTCGAGAGCCGCCCGGCTTCAGGAGAAACAATCGCTCTCAGACATATACATGTTCCAATGTACTTCTATGTAGCAGAGGTACTTACTATCAAGCTACTGATGCATTTATTTAATATAATAATACGAAGAATGCCACAAAATACATTTGTTTGTTTTATGTAAAGAGGTGCAATCATTTAGTTAAAATACGAATTTTATTACCATGTGATAAACAATATTCAATCATAAAACATTGTACCTAGTAGATATTCTATCAATTGAGTCAATTGGATCAACCAACTAATAAATTATTTTTTGTTGTACTTTTATCAACAAAGTATTAATTGTGTAAGTAATGAGAGTGTTCAGACCACACAGATTAAAATAACGTTCACAAAATTTGATACATTCCATACATAAATAATAATTATTAAATCCAGAAACATAAACTAAATGTTGATATTATATTATTATCATCATGGGAATCGGAACTCCTTTTAAATGGTATAGTTTTTAAGTCTTTAAGCCGGCTCTCACATCAGAACTGGCTTCGTGTTCCGCAAAGCCATAAATCAAACCTTCCAAGATCGACGACCCAGTGTTGCATGTCACAACTTTGTATATCTACCCAGCGACACTCGCGCGTAATCTCTCTAAACGTCAAACGCCATTACGCAAATATGTCATCAGACGCGGAAACAGCGATTATTATGTTTTGGTACCGCAGAGATTTAAGTAGAAAGCGAAAATATTGAATTCATCCGTCAATTAAGCATATATTGATGCAGTGTATTCTGTCGTCTAGATAAAATGGCCGAAAAAAGCGGCTTACGCAAGCGAGCAGGCTAGCTCACATCGAAAGAGCCGATCTCGACAAGTAGGAAAGTCGAACCAACAGGCCGCAACAGTGCTCATTTGGCAATTTGCATTTTATGAATAACGATGAGTCACATCGACGTTTTTGACATGTTGCGAACAAGGCGAGATCCGATGTGAGAGCCGGCTAACGCTCAAATCAAATCTGCGACGATTGCCAAAATCTGTTATCTATGGTTTTCCGGGATCGAGAACAATCGTGAGCAAATTGGAACTTATCCTATTTCCGTCTGCCACGATTAACGAAGTTACAAGCGAAGATTGCCGAGAATGTGCGAACACATCCTAAACCACCGCCCGCTTGCGAGGTTAGGTTTGACAACTGATTTTTGACGTAAAATTGCGCGGGAAAACTGTTCAGTGTAGCTACCAATATACCGAAGATATAGTTTTCGGTCGACCTATATTTTTAATAATAGCAACACTATGTTTATTTTAAACCAATCAAAAGCAAGGACCGACGCGATCGAATCGTTGCGTGTAATTTATTGCAAATAGTGTGGTCCCGATGGTCGGCGTGGATCGTTGGATCTGGTTGGATCTGCGAATGTAATTAAGCCTTAAGTCTCTCCATTGATCTATGCCCTACGCTGTTTGGTTAGCTGAAGATATTGCGGGATCTGTAGCGACATTCATTTGGTCGGACCACTATGCAGGAAACCTCCCTCTTCCGACTTTAATTTTACAATTTTAGGATGAAATTTTCCGTTGACTTTTTATTCTTCCACGATTAACTCCGCCAACCCCCACTACCTACAATCGCTGCGATCGAGGCCGCGGTCCCACTTGCATACCCTTGTTACGCCACTTGTAATATGTTTTTAAAAATCTTATAATAGAATTTAACATAACTGTATTTTCCAGAATCCGTATACCGTGATCAACTAAAAATATTTGATAATATTTTGGAAAGTCGGAGATTTTCATTTATTGAAGTTTATAATTTGTACACTACTGATTTTTCGAAACTCAAGACAATTTTTAGTACAGGAATAGCATATACTTTAGCAATTCATCAGTTAAAATGATAGATGAAAAATTTCGTGGTTATTGAAAATAAAACAAGGTAAGTAAAAAACTTTGTCGATTTTTTTAAAATGTCTAATAATAGTTATTGTAATTCAATCTACACTTTGATTTATTTTCTTGAAATAAAAAAAGAAATTTTATTGAATTCTCTTCATAGCATTCCTAATAAGTGGGTATGTGTATATATATTATGTATACTTATTATATCAGCAAACGATTAAAAGAATTGTCGTATATTAATGAATTACATTCTTAACTTAAAAAAGTTTTAATTGTATCTAATAGCGCCTGTACACTCGCATGGATTTACTTGCAGTAATAGTGTGTTTTTTAAACTATCTCGATAATAACTGTTTACACGTAAATATGCTGACTATCTTGCCAATCTCATTCGTTAAGAGTAAGCGAGACGCGATGTTGTCATTTTATGATACTATTTGACTGTCTTAAAAATTGGTTAACCTCAAAATGAGTCTCTGTGCGGTGTAATTTGTTTTTTTCCCGACAGGTTTGTCACTCTCGTTTTATTGCGGAGGCGTAAATATAAAAAAAAACTTCCCAACTGTCACATGAAAATTCAGAAGCTTCCGAACTTTTTTGATTCATGCATGCAATCTTGCAATTTTTAAGATTATACATGTAAACATGTGCATTTTCTTCTTATCGCCACGATAATACGTGCTGTCAACAGTAAATCCATGCACGTGTAAACGGGGTATGAGGGGTCGTATAATTTTTTTATTATGTACAAAATTTGATTTCGATTTTTATAGGGCTTAAGTTAAAACTGAGTTTTTTTTAATACCTATATTTTCTTTTCGACCATGTCCGATCGTAATAAGATCATACGGGCCTCCACAGAGTGGAGGTTTGTATTAACATATTTTGTTTTTACGAGAAATGGATGTCAGCCACTTGCTCAACTTAATATATATTATATATTATATTAAATTAATTATTAACATTATCAGTGGGTTTATTCTATACTTATTGACCGCTAAAATGATAAAGTGATAAATATTATCAAACTCAGGGTAGGTTTGTATCAAAGTATTAGCACTTGTAATAATTACAATAAAACGTTTGTAATTGTTCCAATAAGTGCTACATATTAGCAGCAGCAAGAGAGGCGCTGTTCAAATATAATGTCACATAATAAAATATAAAATTTAATAAATATGTATCTGAAAACATTAAAAAGATTTTTAAGTAAAAAGTTTAAAAAGATTAAGTCAAAGATAAACTTACAATTGTAAAAAAAATGTGAATTTGTCACATATTTGGTACATAGGTTACGTTATTATTATATTATTTTTATGGTTATATTTATTATTAAAATTTAGTTTATTAAGTTTTTAATTTTTCACCTATTAGATTTTTGACTAATTTATAGTTTTAATATTTTTTATATCTATTTCAAAAACATAGATTTTTATAAAAAGTATAAATGTGTATAACTTGAAATCCTTTTTATTTATATGAAATCTTATGTAGGTGTGGTCCCAATATTTAAGCTCGTTCTGATTTTGATTTCAGCATTTGTAGACATTAAATAAAAAAAAACAGGCTTTGGATGTGGAGCCGCATCTCAGATTAAAATTTATAACCAGGGAACCATTGATCTGTCGTCTCAACATAAACAATTTCATCCTTTTCATTGATTATAAAATATGTTATTTATAATTTAACATTTTTTTGAATATATTTTTTTATTTGAATGAATTTTATTTTTTGTTTTATTATTATTTTGTTTTTTATTTTTTAAAAAGGGAAAAAAATATATTTTAATCGTTATTAAAGTATAATATGCATTTTTTTTGACGAGGGGTACTCAGGGTTACAAAAATTATAGAAGGGGTACACAGATATCGAAAGTTTAGGAAAGAGGTCTAGTATAACTGCAGTACCAAAGCGCTTTTTTCGTCTTAACCAAATGTGTTACAGTTTGTGTGAATTGTTACAAGTTTTTTTTACTATTATGATCTTACACTTCATGTTGATATATTCCACTTACGGAAGGATTATTATTATATTTGGACGTTGTTTCATAAATTGTTAAAATAGGGTCCATTTAGCATATTAGATTTCGTGCTTCATAATTTTTATAATTTTTGTACCTATTTACTTTTTATACTGTTTTTGTGATACTGAAAATTATATTTATTTTTTCATAACATTGTTTTAACACTATTTCTTTGTTTTTAAGTGTTATGTTGGGAACGTCTTAAATTTATAATTTGTAATGTTCACTGTATGTAAAAAAAAAATAAACAGATTTTAATTAAACTTTAATAATATGACATAATTTAACCTAATTTACGATATACGTTGAAGCACCGCGACACTTTGTTATGACGCGACAGTTCTGGCATAAAAGCATAATGTCGCCTGTCGCGGTTGCTGTGCTCCAAAAACAGTGATGTCGCACGAGTGAGATATCGGTAGTAGTATGTATCTCCAATATATGGTTTATAGTTGTTTTTTTTTTATACATGTCGCTGTCGCTTGTCTAGTTTAGTCTAGCTTTTGTACCATCAGTAAAAATACGCGACAAGTATTCCAAAGCCCAATGCATTATTGTTTTATATTAAAAATATTTTATTCTTTTTATCGAATACAGTTAGAAATCAGTCACACCATAATTCATTGCAACGATAATGTTTTTTCTTTCATTCAATGTTATTTATTAGTTGTTATGGAATGGCGGGATCAACTTCATATTATAAACACCTTTTATATATTTTAAACTGTCTATATTAGAAGGTAATATTATATATTATATATAATAGATTAGGTTTTAGACAATAACTTGTTAAAAGTTTGATTAAATACAGTGATTGAATGCAGTCAATGCGTCCTTCTTTAAGGTTGAATTAAAACTGAACTGTAAAGCTATTTTGAGTCTATATAAAACAAACTTCATTAATTTTACGCATGGCATTCTCAGACATTTTAGTTTGATAAGAAAATTGGATACATATAAAACAATATCCGTTAGAAATAAGTTTGAAACAATGAGCGATTAAGATCAATTTCATTTAGCAAGTAAGAACAATGGTGCAATAAAGCAAATCTTTATCAAACGCATTGTGAGACATTCATTATGCTGCTTATTAATATTTTGTAAGAATACAAAGTTGCGTGGCTATAACATAGTAATAATATATATTAAAACAATGCACCATTATACTATGTTATTTTCTTTATTACACAATTAATGTTAAATGAATAATTATTATAAAATAATTTCAGATTTCAATCATGCTTAAATCCAATTATTACATAACACTTCACGTTTTCAAGGTGACAGTTAAATATTATTTCAATAACATAAAATATTGTTTTATTACGTAGGGAGTTTTGTATTTTTGTAGAATTATCAGTAAAGTTATCACCATTAGAGTATTAACAACTAGAAATCTATTATTGCAATTAAAATGTCATGTCGTTTTATGTTGATAATTGTATATTACAAAAAAGCACTCAGGTATTTGTGTATTGATGACAGAAAACGAGAAACTTTCTTAAATGATTGATATTATTTCGCTATTTATGTTCCAATTGGAATATTGAGAGGTAACATGTTTTTTTATTTCGATTATAAACTATTTTAAAAAACAAAATAACCATATTGTAAAAAAACTGCATTTAATATGAGCGGTGGGATTTGAACTCGTACACTTCGAGTTATTATTATCTTAATATTAGACCGAGACTCGTGACTAAAGTGATATCCTCCATAACAGTTAATAGGCACAGAACATGTTATTAATTACTTAACTATTATATCATATTTTACACCAGAACTTTATGACTATGGATTGTGACTCAGATTGTGCTATCTAAGAGCCTTCTCCATGGCTTGGTTCAATCTCTTTCGGCATTAAGCAGTATGAAGGACCTATGTGGACTAGAAATTATATATTTTTCTAAAACACACAAAAATATTTTTTAGACAAAATATTAAAAATACATAAACCATACTGTAAAATGATATACCTACCTATATATCGTATACTAAATCTACAGAGACAAAATATGGACTTTTTCAAACAAGTTTGTCAGTGCAAACTAGTGGGTTACAGTAGATTATTTAAATCTCCCCCATATATTATTATGTGTAGGTATATGGACTATATGGGAATAAACAACTCAATCCGTGTCAGCATATTGTCGGCGATATTAAATATCTATTTCCCGTAGTATCCAATTATGTCAAACTTAATAGATAGCTGATTGCAATGATGGTTTCCGCAATATCCAGTTTACCACGTTTTTATTAGCTCGTATTCTTATTTGTCCGGTACAGATTTTTTCGTGTGTGTCCAGTACAAATTTTTTCTTGTTTCTCCAAGATTTGTATTTGACGATTGAAGATTTTTAACTAACTTCCCGACTAGCTAGACATTTAAACTTTTAGAATATATCAGAACACGACGACAATGCATTCTTTTAATACCTTAGCCATTTTTAAGCATAATTGAATTAATTTTCAGTTAATTCTGTTTTGTATGGAAAGTTATTATTCTTGGTTACTGAGAAGGTCCTAGCAACAAAATTATTAATATATACGTGTGTTATTATGGGAATCAATATAAAATGTGACATTTCAGTATTATATATTTATTCAGTATTTCTATCAAGTATAATAAAAAGTTTTTATGAATGCATACAATTGTCAAGTTTATATGATTCAACAGAAAATTTTAAAACATGGTATATAAAAAGTTATTTTTATCTTGTAATTATTTCCACATAGTCAGCTATATCCGATGACGCAAACTCCATTATAACTCAATTATAATATTTTTTTCCTAAATATTCTTTTCAAGATATGATTTTGATTGTGAGCATATCAATAAATAGCGAGATGTCACTCGAATGTGAGTTCCCGGTCTGTTAGAATCTCAGTATCTATATCGCTCCGCACAACATCTCATTCTACCCAGATTCAGACCACGGAATACTATTGTAAGTATTGTAACATAACTACGATAAAATACTCTTGTACCTATTGTTTCGCTGCAAACAAAACTTGCTTCAACATCCATCGGAGAAACGACCATAATCACGATTTCCTCATCCACCACACCATGACTCCACTCCAACAGTGATGACCTCCTACATTTGAGTCATACGTCAGCTAAATAGTATATTGAAGTAAAATATCATTTAATTATACTCACTATTTATTTGAACTGTCCAAATCACCCGTCGTCTTCTCGGCGCGAATTAAGACGTAATATGTTTGGCAAGAGATTCTTTACGAATTCAGTAGAATCATCATCATCAACTGGGGTCGATCAAAAACTGGATGAAAACTTCCCTTAACTCCTTCCACTCTTCCACTGTTTCTAGTTTTTCGCTTCGACGGAGAATTTGTTCTACCAAGCAGAATATATTTTATCTCACCTTGTTTTTAATTTATTGATTCTCAATGTAATATAAAATATGTAAGTGTTTATTTGCAATAATTATTTTATTTTTCCTTTTGTCTATATCCAATCCTAATGGATTCGCACGAAGTGAAAGTTTGTATTGACAGATTTTGATTTTTACGAGAAATGAATATAGTCACTTGCTCAACCTATTAGGTCCATACTCTGACTCCGAACACAAATTGAAGACCAATATTATGTGTATTTGCTAGAACCAGGATTTGAACAATTGGTCAACATATTAGGTATAAGAGTAGTGCAATAATAAATTATCATAAGTATTAAAAAATGTTTCACGTCACTGTTATATAGAACGATTAGAATATTTGTTATAATACACCTGCCTATTGTTTACAATTTAAATTATTAAAGTGTGAATGCTAAATATGGATTTTGTTATCACTTCACAATCAAATACGAAGTATTTCATTTTATGAATTATTGATAATGTTTTTTATTGTTGAAAAGCAATATCATTTGTTTTTTATTGGAAATATTAAATTAATATACTCACCATACGAAAACATCTCGAAATGAAAGGGCAACAAAAATTAAGATACAATAGGTATATTCTGGTGTTTAAATACAATTTTACCAATAGCCAAATACGTTTTTGTGCCAACTGTGGAATATGAGAATGAGCGAATTAAAACCACAGGTTTTAGTTCAAAGTTAATATGGTTTTTCATTTATACTGGATTTTATTTCTATCAATTATAAACATCGTCAATTATCTTCAATTACCCGACAAGAAGTTTTTCATTATTGGCTTATTTTTTTACGCCAATTGTTATCTGATATCTCTATACTGTGTATTAATCCAATCGTCTGTGATTAAAAACTTCATGATTTTGATAAACAAAATTGATAGTCTGTTATTTTTAAACAAGAAACGGATTTATGTGAAATTGAATAGAAGTATTCTTGCATGGACTTGTGTTATATTGTTATTAGATTTTTTTCACATGTGTTTTGATTTATCGATAAACACAAATCAAATAAGCCAATTTGATAGTTGAATTATACTTTTCACGTTACGGTTTTCAGCAATTTTACTCACATTAAAATTATTCATAGTTTTGAGAAGATTGCAAATATTAAAGACGCAGTTGATTTATGTGTTATTTAATAAAAAAAATTCAACTGACATGCAGTTTTCAAAAAATAACATTTACAAATAAATTTGTGAAGTTGTTTTGAATCAACGTAATTATGATAAGCATGCAATGGAAAATAATAAGAGTAATAATATTGAAAAACTTATTCTTACATATAGTGCATTAATTGAATCCCTTGATGTTATAAATGTTATTGACGGAGTATCGGTACGTGTATATATTATTATATAATATATATAATGTATATATATATATTAATAATATGTATACATAAAATATATTATTTAAAATAATGAGGGTGGAATATTATAATAAGGCGAAAAAAATCACTACAATACTAAAAGTATACAACATTTTTATAAATAATCGTTTATAATATTGACACCCCGGAAGTCCGGGTAGGGAGGGGAGTCGGGGCCGCACAGCCCGATCCGACCTCCGCGCTCAACTCTCCGGTCGACCGGGCGTCAATGACGCCCTGGTTAGCGTGCTGTCGGTCGATTCGTGTGAGTCACACGACCAGCTTCCACCCTTTGACTAGCTCAGTGATTTAAATTGTTTAGGGCGGTCAATTGAAGCTGGGTTTTGTGTTTGGGTAGAGCACGTTCAGTGTAAGGTTAGGGCTTGACAGTTGATTATGGTGGATCTTCACAATGAAACACACGTTGTTCGTAGCACAAAGTTTTATTTTTAACTTAAAGTTCACAAAAAATGTACGTACACAACACACAGATACACAATATTAAGTTTTACACGGTTTATAATTTTTCAACAGCCCTAAATTTATTAATGATGGGCGCCGTAGGCTGTGACAATTAAAATTTAAGAATCAACGGGCACGAAGTCCGTCACGTATCGGAGGCTTCGGCTAACTTGATCGATTCCTGTCGATACAGAAATCGTTTTTTTAAAGGTAGGTACACAATCAACAAATTATATTCTTCGCGAAGTTGATTTTCAGCGGGACATAAAGTCCGTCGTGAGTCGGAGGCTCGGGCTTACTGCCTCGCCAGCCTGGACACCTACCGCGTGCCGCGGCCAGGTCTCCTTTTTTGGCTTTATCGCTGCTCCTTTCAATCTACCCCTGAACGTCCACCCCTCTCTATCATTGTTGCCCGCAGCAGAATGCTTGGCCTTTGCCTGGGTTTTACCTTAAGGGTCGTCTAAGTCACTTTTTTGCCGGGTGGTTGAAAGTTACAGCGATTTCAAAGAATTGAGCCCAAAAGAAACAACATTTATAGTTAATTAATACAAATCATCGTATTCATACAGCGGCGATAGAAGGACTTTGGCTTGGCGGACTATAAGAACCATGAATGTGGCATCCATATCTTCGATTGTACTTTACCCTAAAGGGGTCCTCCATGCACGTAGAAACGTGGAGGTATCAATATGATTATAATATAATCGTTTAAAAATTATTATTTTATCATAAAGGGTTACGAATTAGTACGGTTATATAACAAATACATAATATAACAAACAAATTAACAACGTTGGTGTAATTCTGGATGTATATATCTTTTAAATGAATGTTTTATATACTATATCTACAATTTTATTTATAATTTATTTGTATAAGTACTGCTTTCTCTATAATATTGATTAAATATATTGATATATTAATATTTTGTAGTTGTGATCCTTATCGTCACAACTACAAAATAAAAGGACGCCAATTTGGGCGCCCACGTTGGGCGCCAATGATATATTAATATTTTGTAGTTGTGATCCTTATCGTCACAACTACAAAATAAAAGGAGAAGAGAGTCTCTGGCTAGATAGGAGTAGAGTATAAAAGAACAGAGCATGAGACAAAGGCAAGGCCATGAGTTGCGTGCATCCTTTTCAAGCTGAACAAAATTACTTCCGTAACCTCGCAACTGACAACTGTAAAAATTAAATTCGAATACAAAAAGGAATTGCACGGCTGAAGGCACGTGCAATCTATGATTAAAAGATGTAGTTATTAAAGTCCTGGACGCCACACGGTCTTGATACCGTGAAAGATTATAATTATATTACAGTGTGGAAGAAAGGGGAAATAATAAATGAAAGAGCAATTTATGTACTTGACCGAACTATATTATAGCGAAAACAAGAATATTACATTAAAGGGTTATAAAGGAAATACTATAATAACGGCAAGCAGCTAAGTTTTAAAAGAAACATTGGAAGATAAGTGAATCAAATAATAATAGTTTTACAATACCAAACTTGGAACGAACACAGAGGCCTCAAGCACTGCGGCTGCAATCGTGCTGCTTTAAGTGACGTCCATTATAAATGTTGGTAAAACCAAAGCAGAGCACGACTATCCTGTATGACAGACCGAATCAAAAAGCCCTGTTGCTACTTTCACACCTCGCGACGTCCGCTGCGGCCGGAAATTCTAACAGCGACATCTGTGGAATCGCGGACGCTCCATGACTTGACCATAAATATTCGACGGGGTTGCCAGAGTATGAATGTTGGTTATGGTCATTTTGAACATAACAATATCCCCGTCCTTGGAAAAGAGAAGGTCCAGCCATGATGCGAGCTTCGTCTTGAGGCGTCCCGGATGTCTTCAAAGTAGGAGTGAACTTCCCGGGGCTCGTGCACAAAGGGCAGCAGACGGGAGGAGATGTGAAAGCAACATAATTTTCAATCATCAGATTCATCGGACGGTATCCTGGTGGTAGCTTTCCGGATTTGGGTGACCCTTCCAGGAGGCATACGATGTGGGCTGGTACGTTTCAATAATAATGCTTCGATAGATGTTATGTAAAAAAAACGACGAGAAATGGGTGTAAAGCTCGCCTCCGATGGTTGACGTCGGAGGGAAGTAATCTTGAAATTGTGTGTGGTGGTCCAACGGGAGGATGTTCTACGGGGTAGTGAAGGTCTAGGAGCCATCGTAGAAGTTTTCCCTACCTAACGAAGTTCCACCACGAAGAATGATTTGAAGTAACTAATTGTTTTTATGAAAAAAAAATATGAAACAGAAGCATCTACAAAACAAAACAAAATACATTCATAAACAACCCAGATAAATTGTGAAATTAAGTCAATAAGTTTTAGTAAGTAAGCAATAGTAATAAGACGCTAAGCGTAAAATAAATTGTATATAAAAAATGATTATTTATAATTCAGATTTTAGATTACTGATTTTGACAAAAAGGTATCAAAATCAGCGCAAGTGTAATGATGCAAATAGTTGATGGAAGCAATGCAATACGTCAAGAAGAAAAACCAGTATGGAAATAATAAATGAACTGTCGACTGATCATCGTACAGTATTAAATACAGTATTGCAATAAAAAAAGTCACTCCACAACTTGATCGATTACTGAATTAAAAGAAATATAATGAGTACAGAAAATATGGTAAATAGCTACTTTTGAATTGGCGTGCGTATGAGGCTAACGGTATAATGTATTAACGACAAACGTCAATCCGTATATTTAATAATTTTAGCAAAATTAAACTACAACAAAATAGTACAGACTACCAAATCTGACTAATTCAACAGCGGGTTAACAACCAATCGCAGTACCTTGGATTCCCTGAATGCATAAATAAATAAAAGTAACGTGAGCTGATAATCTAAGCTGTGTACTGAATTACGCGTAGATTTCCTATTAAATACAAAAACAAGGGAACGAAAAAAAAAAACGAGAAAAGCTCCGCGATAACTAAATTTAAATAAACTACGTTAAAGGTCTACGATTGCGGTACGAGACTGTCATCAACTTCAACAAACACGGTTCATTCTTCAAGGTTACTCTACCTTAACTAACTTAACCTAAAATATAATTACCACACCGTGAATGCTAAAATCAACTTGATCCCGCAACACAAGAGACTACCCTCAATCACGACCCGCGTCTCCATCCGGAAGGAAAATCCCCCCACAAAGCTTCCTCAAACTCTAGGCTGGGACCCATCAAAAGGCGCGGACGTGAAAGTGAATAAAGAAATAAAGCAAACGGAAAAGCCACGCGGAAAACAGACAACTGCAAAGGCATCAGTAACACGTCGGAAGTTAAATGTAATTAATAAACCAATATAGGTTATAGCGCGTCTCACATTCAAGTGAGGGCTATAAAAAAAACAAATATACTAACATGCAACAGGTTCCGTATGAATAACGGCCAAGAAGAATTTAAGCAAAAGAATGGTTCCTCACAATCCAATTCAGGCAACACTTATTAAAAATTGACCCAAAGTCAGTAAAGTGCGATGGAATTCCGACGTTCAAGGCGGATTCCATAGCTGCAGATGTGACGAAAAGGCAAGCGAACAGCCCTCCTTTCCGTACAGAGTTTGACTGCTAGAAAAAAGACACCTGCCTTGGGAACCGTCTTCCGCACCCAAGGTCTTTAGAGAGAGACGTCACGGGTCCACCTTCAGTTCCCGTGAACGCGCAGAGAAAAGGCTAGCAGTCAAAAAAAAAAAAAAAAATATTAAAATCTCCAAAATCTTCCATCAATAAAAAACTCCTCCTGAATTGAACTGTGTGAGCTAAATATACCATCTTAGACAATGTAAAGAAAATAAGTTATAAAAATAAAACGTAAGAAAACCACACGCGAAGACAAATATAATAGCAAACCTTATTAGAATTTGATGCAAAATTGGCAAGACGATATAAATTTGTAAAATTGTACTATAGAAATATGAAAGCAAAAATGACTCCTCGAAGCGTATCCAACTGCTCCGCCCAAGAGTGAAACCCGCCTCTCGAAGCGGGAACCCCTAGCATCGATTGGTTAAAATTAAATGCCGCACTTGGGCCAATATCTGCTATAGCGGATAGGGTATACCTCTGCTCCGAGAGACTGCAAAACACGGTATTCACTTGGCTGGTTATGGCAGTTGAAAAGCCACGATCAAAATACGGTCAGCGCACAGTCATCTGAAACCACGATATAAGATTAAAGTACAATGTAGAAAGGTGTAAAATGCCAAAAAATAAGAAAGGAAAAAAAATGCAAAAATTATTCAGATTCAAGAAATAAACACAAGCGGTTTATTATGAGATAAATTAAGCTGTATAGAGGCAAAAAAAAACTAATTAAAATCTGGGGTGTTTATCAACGTTAACAAATAATATATATGACATAAAACAAAGAGGACTAGAGAATATCAAATGCAATTTGTAATGCGAGCATGGTAACTTCAAAAAAAATGAAAAATTACCTTTATAATAATTCTTTTATAATGATATCCATAGTCAATTTGTAAATATTATAATCAAAGTCATATTTGTAAATATTATAATCAAAAAATTTTAATGAAGTCGACTTGATAATTAATCACAGTTAGATGAGAGTAAATATCGTTGAGATATAGATATAGTTGAATTGCAACGCAAGAAGTATTACGAAAACACAATAAAAAAGAAAAAGAAAAACCAATAAACTACGTTAGGATCAAGCAAAGCAATCTATAGGATATTATTTATAAAAATTTAGACAAATATAATAAAAGAATCCAGCGTTAAAGTTGAATATGAGATAGTATGCAAGCAAAAATATATTTATGATTGAGATTGCAAAATTAATGATTTAATAAATTTCAAAAGCAAAACAAATCATAATGATTGTCCAAACCAAAAAATGTTGGAGAAAATGACATTTAAAGTTCCGAACAGAAATGAGTAAAAAGTTATATGAAAAAAGTATTTAGCGGAACATATTATTAAATTTGAATTATTTAATAATCAACAAGAGACACGCTATTTATTTGTATAAATGCGGATATTTGCAAAACTAATGTTTTAAAGAAAAATCAAAAGACAAAATTTTAGAATGGTTCAGTAACAAGTAAAATTCAAAAAGTTAAATTGAACAGAATTAAATTTAGTGAAAACTGGCATAAATTAAAAGGAAAATTGATTATCACTTCATAACTGAGGGATCGAGAGATCAGAAAGTTAAATAAATTTGAACGTTGACATTTGAAAAAAATGAATCAGGAAAATATTGATTTAATTAAGTAAATCTATTTCATTAATAATAATTTACTATACGCGATGAGTCCTTTAAATTAAATAATTTTGCTTTTCTAATAAACAAAAATCTGCGGAAGTTGATTCAAATTAAAAAAAATAAATTTTGTAATTGAAAAAATGATTTAATTATACAAATATTTTACTCTAGCGGCCAACAAACGAAGCTAGAAACAAAGAACGGTTTGAAACCATGGTCAATCGCAAGAAAGAAACATTTGACAGGCTGTAAAAACTGAATTTAATGCAAATGAATTGATTAAGAAATAAGATTTTAGGTTATAAAGATAAAGAAACGTTGACCTGTTTTGGGAATTCCATGTATGTAATAGCTAGGGAATGTTTTAATTCCATTGGTAATAATTTTGTTTTCATCCATATCATTATTGATCGATATTATACCAAGTTCTGTCATCGATAATAGGTAACCAAAAATTTCTGAAATCTCAAAAAAACAAAATTATGATATGTGCAAACAAATTATAAAGAATTTGGGGCAAACTGAAAATGGTAGCACTAAAGATATGTCACCACATATGTTGAAACATGAAATATAATATTAAATTTAGTGTGGGTAGGAATCCACAAAATGTCACAATGCAATGATCAGCCAGAAAAAGACTATAAGAAACAAATGAAACTGAACCAAACTTTGAATTTAAATAAAACAAAACACATTAAATAAACGAACTATATTAAATGATTCACCAAACTTACAATGTTAATCTGACAGCAAAAATATAAATTAAATATCGACCGACACCAATCTGACGTTTCGATTTACGAAATGAATCATACGAATAAAAATGTTGCCAGTCAACGAAATCACGGAACAAATAGCTTGAAAATGATAATTGTTTTTTCTCTACAACCGAAGTATGAAACATTGTAACAAAACGAAGGTGAGAAAAAAAACAATTCAGAAGCGCGCCAATGATATATTAATATTTTGTAGTTGTGATCCTTATCGTCACAACTACAAAATAAAAGGACGCCAATTTGGGCGCCCACGTTGGGCGCCAATGATATATTAATATTTTGTAGTTGTGATCCTTATCGTCACAACTACAAAATAAAAGGAGAAGAGAGTCTCTGGCTAGATAGGAGTAGAGTATAAAAGAACAGAGCATGAGACAAAGGCAAGGCCATGAGTTGCGTGCATCCTTTTCAAGCTGAACAAAATTACTTCCGTAACCTCGCAACTGACAACTGTAAAAATTAAATTCGAATACAAAAAGGAATTGCACGGCTGAAGGCACGTGCAATCTATGATTAAAAGATGTAGTTATTAAAGTCCTGGACGCCACACGGTCTTGATACCGTGAAAGATTATAATTATATTACAGTGTGGAAGAAAGGGGAAATAATAAATGAAAGAGCAATTTATGTACTTGACCGAACTATATTATAGCGAAAACAAGAATATTACATTAAAGGGTTATAAAGGAAATACTATAATAACGGCAAGCAGCTAAGTTTTAAAAGAAACATTGGAAGATAAGTGAATCAAATAATAATAGTTTTACAATACCAAACTTGGAACGAACACAGAGGCCTCAAGCACTGCGGCTGCAATCGTGCTGCTTTAAGTGACGTCCATTATAAATGTTGGTAAAACCAAAGCAGAGCACGACTATCCTGTATGACAGACCGAATCAAAAAGCCCTGTTGCTACTTTCACACCTCGCGACGTCCGCTGCGGCCGGAAATTCTAACAGCGACATCTGTGGAATCGCGGACGCTCCATGACTTGACCATAAATATTCGACGGGGTTGCCAGAGTATGAATGTTGGTTATGGTCATTTTGAACATAACAATATATTCGTGTCCGGTGTCATATTGTTTTCAAGATTTTTTGGCTTCAATTGTACTTTGCTTAAAGAGGTACGTATAATAATATTAATAATGGCGTCAAAAAATATCTTTTATAAACGTCTCAAAACCACGCAATTTACAGTTATTTTGTAATATATAAATGTTCCCGATTCTTCTTCGTGGGTCAACAACTTTTACGACGATTCTTCTCTTTGTGAATAAATTTACTCAGGCGTCAGCAGAGATTTCATTGGTAAGAAACATATATTTTTTAAACATAACTACGTTTGGTATCCGAGGCCAACAATCTCTCACACTACAGCGGTGCTACAATAGCTATTTACGTGCCGAAAATCTCACGTGGTATGTATGGTTGGCATCCTTTCACTACATAAGCCCGTCTAATATTTCGCTAAAATGACCCAAATTCTGATTAAACTACCAGAACCAGTTAACTACTGAAAAATCCAATAATTCAATTTATTTTTCAGTTTCAATTTATTTATTTTTAACATATTGTGGACATTACAAATTATAAGTTTAAGACGTTCACAACATGACATTTAGAAATAAAGAATAATATAAAACAGTATTACATAAAAAAATAGATAGATCAGTAAAGAGATAAATAGTATGTTATTAAACAGTAGAAATATGTACATGCAAAAAATAATAATTAGATATGTACAAGGAAGTACACCGGATGAGTTAAGGCCATTGGACCCGTTTTTTCCTGTCTTCTCGGAATCGCGGAAATGATAAGCATGTTTAAAACGAATTGATACACAATAAACTCTTTATTTATTTAAAATCTAATAAATAGTATTCAACTAAAACGTTCTGTGTCATTAAAATTTTTCGAATCACTTTACTTTTTAAAATAAATGACAAATAGTAAGTCCTGTTTTCGAAATTGGTCAAAACGACTGTCACGCCACAATGAATGTTGAACTTAATAATAGTTTTTCAGGTATATATTGTATGAGAGAAATGGGCAAAACAATACATTTCATTGATTAACTCACGTACTTTTTTTAATTTCAGAAAAATAAAGATTTTAAAGCCATTTTAGTTTGAGTATACATCAGCCAATTTTGAATGATTTTTTCTCACAAAATAATATATACTGCACAATAAAAATATTTTTTTATTATAATATAACATTTCCGTAATACTATAAATAATAATTTATAATAAAAAAATAAATAAAACCCCATAAATTCGGTACAATTAGTGACGCTATATTACCAAAACACGTCGTACATTTTCATGTATTTAACCTGTTTTCAGACAATTTAGAAATATAATTATTTTGCAAAATTAACAAAAAGAGACCTTTTGATCGATTAATCCATACAGTTTTTCTAATTTCTTATTTCTAACGTTAGTACATGGTTAGTACGATCTGGAATTTCAACGGGTAAGGACGTCTTTTTTTCCCCCAAAATTTAGTCCGAAGCAATATTATTTGACTCATGGAAAAATGACCTCTACTCTCTTTGCAGTAACAATCAAATTGGCAAGTCGCAATTATTTGTATCGTTCTATTCCGAACACAGGACGCATGCCAGGTGTTATAATTTGTGTTGACTAAAATATCAAACATCATTATAGTACCACTGAATGTCAAACTGAAAAAAATGTAGTTTTATTATATTTATTATATTATTTATTATCTTGTAATTGAAATGGTTGCAGCATGTGAGATATTGTAAGATAATTGAATCTAACAACCACGATGGCTACAAGGAAGTACTGAAGGTATTCGTTCGGTGACCCATTTATAAAAAAAAAATATTTTGGTCTTGAGCAGTTTAGATAAAATATAGGTGGACTTTAATTGTTTTGATAAATATGTACCTACTTGGTTAGGCTTTAAGCGATTTGAAAAACTTTGCATGTACTTAATACAGTTTTTATGTACCTGGGTGGCCATGTTTTGTTATTTTCAAAGGGACGTACGTATCCAGGAGTATGTTTATTGGCATTATCAAAATGCGTTTTCCGCTGTATCCGCTTTAACCGAACAGTACCGAAAATTTAAAGTAAAATACGTTTTCGAATGCTGTCATCGTAATGGCCACTGAAACATGTGTCACAATTTTATTAATCGTTAAAATAATAATAAAAAAAGTCTTTTGGGGCACAAAATCACGTATATGTTTTATGATATATGTATTTTTCAGATGGTTTGTGGTAAAATCTTTTTTTTCATACTGCCACAATTCAACTATTCATAATTAATTGTTTGTTAAATTTTTCATAGTGATCTTTGACTTAATAGGTAGGTGATAAAGTTTTTACCTTACTTTATTGTATTAATTTATTGTTAAGTGAGAATTAGCTGCTTTCGTTGTCAGTGTGTATTTGATGAGTGCGCATAGTGCCTGACGATGTCGAAAGGCGAAACCAGGATCGCATAAAACGACTCAAATGAAATAGTACAAAACTTAAATCCATTAGAATTTAATATATTTAATGCCGAGTTGAATTGAATGGAATCACCTTAGGCATTTATTAGTAATTATTTAACACAAGTAAAAAATATAATGAGGTAAGAACCTAGTTCATTGAATAATAAAAACAATATTACTCTTTACATCACAACTGACAAGATTTATATGAATTGTATATTGCCTGAACTCGTTGATCCTAGACTAACACGGTTGATGGATATAAGAAACCCTCAATATAATAATTATATTAGATGCTATCAATAGAGAAGAAAAAAAATTTAAAAAATAATAATTTATAATAGTTATTCTAATACATTACATACCGTTAAGCCTGTACACTAATTAAAGAACGAATTATCAATTTTCTATACACTAATGCTCCGAAATCCTCCGCGGCGACCAAAACGTACTGCCGTCAAATACACGTTATTATAATAATGGTTTCTTAAATCTTGATTGTTGCGTACTAAATTTAAAAAAAATTGTGCCTCGACAAATATTCATTGAATTGCTTTCTTTTATGAGTCATGTTTTTATAATTCAATAAAAACGCAATAATAACAGACATCTTTTATGCCATCTTGTGAATGTTTTAAACTTATAATTTGTAATGTTAGCTCATGAAAAAATGAATAACTTTTGTATTCATACACACCGATATATATAAATAATATACCAATTTGAAACACCTCAGAAACATACATAAGTATTAGATTTTTTTTTGAAAAATATTTGGACTGAATTTGAACCTACAATATGATAGGTTCAAGAAAAGGTGTCACTTCACAAATTCAGCATATCAATAATATGAGGTTTTTATTTGGAGGTCTACTATTTTTATTATTATAATTTATTCTACCTACCACAAAAATGTTTATAAAATATGTTAGAAAAAAAAATATTATTAATTCAACACTTTTAAAACCTCTGATTTCGTATCTACTCCCGGAGACGCCGAGCGAAGCGTTTTTGTTTTTTTGCTTTGATATGCGCTGAAGCTTATGGCTAATTGTTGAGGCGCTTACGTCAAATTTGATTCTTACGAATGAACCCATAGGCCTTAAGCAGACCCTATTTTAAGAATTTATAAAACAACGTCCACCTATACTCATCTTCACGTAGGTGGAATATATCAACACCCGAAGCAATTTCGTTGAACATAGTTATAGCCCTCCCATTTGGCATTACCAGTGTCAAGTTAGTTCTGCACCTTGGGAGAATAAACAACTGATATTCTCTATTTCTAAGATAGTTATCAGGGACATACAGGTCAACACTGCCCAGAATGACAGAATTCTCATTTATACCTCGTATAAGTCGAAAAAATACGTAGCTAAATAAATATTTCTTCTAAATTGCAGACTGCAGTAATATGTAAGCATGCATAAGAGAAAGTCAGTTGGATAAAGCCACGGATAGTATCCATACAACCTCAAGTAAAGGAGTCTCATGAATTTCTTTTGAACCCTCTTCACCATAAGGCCATACTTCAACTGATGCGGTGCCCAAATAATAGATCCACTCTCAAGTCTGCTTCGAATCAAAAAACTAAATATAAGTTTTAATACCGTAACATCCGAAAAGAAACGGGAAGTACGCATGACGAAGCCCAACATTTTAAGCGCCTTATTAAAAATGGTAACTATATGGCTAATAATAGTCATTTTACTCTCAAACGTAATGCTAAGATTCCTTACAGATGATATTCGTGACAGAACTCTGCCATGCATCGAGTATTGGAAAAACAACACTCTTGAGGCTCTGGTAAACGACAAAAGATTGCACTTAACAAAAAATTGAATTTTAGTTTGTTACGCCTGCCCCAATCTAATATATTATCTATATCAAGTTGGAGCTGACGACAATCGTTCAAGGTGACAACTTCCAAAAAGAGTTTCAATTTATCAGCAAACAACAAAAACATAGAATTTTGTATTACCAACGCTATGTCATTTTTAAAAATCGTGAACAGCAACGGCCTTAAGTTTGAGCTCTGATGGACACCAGAAAATGTGTAAAAAGTCTGTGACTGATAAAAGCCGTACGATACGTATTGTTGACGGTTCCTAAAATAACTCCCGAATAGCTTCAAAAATCGATCAGACAATCCAATAAGTTGGAGTTTTTCCATCAGGACATCATGATCGACTTTGTCAAATGCTTTCGAGAAGTCATCGTTAGAACAGTCAACCTGGAGGCCTCTGTCCAGTGCCGACGACACATAATCGGTAAATACCATCAGGTGAATTTCCGTTGATTGGCCTGCTCTAAATCCATGCTGTTCATTTATTATAAATGACTCAATTTTTGGATAAATCATGTTGTGCATGATCATCTCAAGAACTTTTGCTGGTGCAGAGAGAACAGCTACCGGCCTGTAATTCTCCACTGATGACTCTGTGCCACTCTTATGGATTGGAGTAACCTTCGACATCTTCCACATTTCCGGAAGGATACTTATCACCATTGTAAGATTATATATATGCAAGTGGGCCTTTGACAAAATCAACACATCCCTTTAAAAAAACGTAGGGACGGTATCATGTCCCAAAGAGCTTTTTTTTTAGTTTTTTAATAAATTTTAACACATCTCTCTCATCAACTGGAAAAATATCAATGGACTGGGCACCGCATGATGGCTGTTTCAATGGCGGCTGGCTCTTTAGGTCAAATGATTAATGACCCTCCAAAAATAAATATCTTACAATCTATATACATTGTACAATGTCAATTATCTCCTATATATTATTATCCTACGACCTTTTTTGTTTTGGCAAGTGATTGTGTGCTTTATTCGCAATTATTATTATCGACTTAAACGTCAACGTGACGCACGCTAATTTATATGTACATATTGTGTGTGTAATCACCATACATACACACACACATCAACTCTCACAGACGCTCGATATCTCGGTCAATTGAGAGAATGCCAAAATTATATTTCTTAATAATATTTCTTTCTCTCTCATTTTTCATATGTGAGACAGAGAGAAAGCACAAAGCACGCCTTTTTTCATATTGTTTTGTCGCCCGCATATACTAAATTTTAGTCAATGCCTAAAATGAGGTAGCTATACATTTTCAATGTGTCAAATGAAACAGAATGATAGGTATAAAACGTCTTACCGACTCAACATTTTTTCATTAAGCGTGCTTTGTATATTTCAAGAGTTTTGTTCTGTGGTTTCAAGGTCTCATTTGAGCGGCAAACCTTTTTAATACTTATTTGTTATCGCTTATTATTTCAAACTTACCATTGTCGATGTTTATTTTGTAATATACTCAACCAAAATAGCTTTTAGTTCAGTTTAAATCCATTCTTTGAGTAAAAAGCATCGAATGCATTTTCTGTGTTAAACCATTGCATAAAAGTTACCGATTAAAATGTTATCTGCTATATTAATCATTGAGTTACCTTCTATTAAAATCAGCGAAAATATAAAAAGTGTTTATATAAAGGTAAATGATCCCGACATTCCATAACACTAGATATTACAACGGAGTTTTTACTAAATGTGTTTGATTGTTTTAATATTATGTAAATAGTATTAGGTACAGTTATTAGGTATATAAATAGACACACAATGTTTGGTTTTTGAACTAATTTACCAAAAAATATAACATGTTGCGTGCAATTTCGGTTAACAATGTGAAGTTGTTGTTGAAGTGAAGGGTTGGCAATGTGAAGAATGGACATTTTTTTTAAGGATAAGTACCTTCCTATAACAATTTCTAGCACTTCTTTTATAATGCATAAAAAGCCAATTTGCAATACTCCTTTTAAGTATACAACGAAAAGGCAAATTAAAATAATATATTCAAAATTGACCTACCACGTTTTCGGGCCTAAGGTCATCAGTGGTCACACTGGTTATCTCTGTGTACGCCACTTTATATTTTAGATAACCACTATTTTATAAATATGGAGCATCAGTTATAATTTGTTTGTTTTCATAAAGTACAGAACAAATCTACTAGTGCTAATTTTAATTGGGAGGGATATAACTTTATTCAACCAAATCACTTCGGTCGTCAATATATTCCGAGAAATTTCGTTTCCAGAATTCTCGAGAAATAATCATAACAAATATTTAGTTTTAGATTACGTGAATTCTCATTTCTCGAGAAATCAAGAAATACGGTAAATTGTTACTCTGCTTTGGTTAAAGAACTAAAAAACGTCTTGATTTTCATTGTGAACGAAATTAGGTAGGTAGGTACCTACTTAAATTTTTCGGTAAATATTTTTTTTGCTGGAAGGTACTTCCATTGTACTTACTATTAACTTGTAATAATATTCTTTAGATGTTCGTATACTGTAACTGTAGATACTGTAATTTTAATGATAGTTGCTTGGCTTAAAATTTTTCATGCATTTTTACCAATATAAAGAGTGACACTCGTGATTATTTTATACAGACTTTTAAACATAATAATTCGTTTATAATTTGGCAGGTAGATATAATATACATACATGACCTTCTTCGCTATTCGTTTCATGCTGGACCAATCGTTAGAAGTTGTTCTATGTGAGAATAAGATATATTAAAACAGAAATCAAAAGAACAAATAAAATCATTTGGTTGAGCTTTTTAAGTGGACTGTAAATATTTTGTGGGAAGATGAGGAGGTCGGATCTAGGGGTGGAGGCGATGGAACAGAATGCCAGACACTGACTTTTGTGATGATATACGATGGCTCCGTGGTCTGGTTTCAACTTTCGCTCACGCGGTATTGTTATTTTGAGTCACCCGGTTCTTGCATTCACGCACTTTATGACTGTATCATGGATTATATGTGAGGGTGTATGAATGATGATGATAGATGCTGAATGAGTCTGTATCTATTCAGTCAATCACTTAAGCGACGGAAAGCTATTAGAAGGCCGCTCACGCCCGCTATCTAGATGCAACTGAATGTTTTTTGTACCACCGTCTCTCATCACCCGTAATTGCTTATTGATTGTCTGGTGACAATAACACTGGGTATTAGGAGGTGGGTGAGGAGATAAAGAGTGGAATGGGAACATAAATGGCCCAACCATCATTAGTAAAGACATTGTGAGGAACTGTGAAAATAAGTATTAATTTTTTCAAAATCGATATCATCATCCTTTTTTTACTTTTTAGGTGTTTTCTTTGTAGGTGGCACTTTTATAAATTTTGGCTTTATTTACTTCACTCTATTAATCCCCAGTGTTGAGGCATAAGGCAAACATAAGGCCACTTTCGTCAGTCCATCGCAACGTCCCACGCCATTTGAGACTTGCAGAACGTATATCGCTTTTGTAGCACTGCAGGTTGGGGAGGGTCGGCCACGGCGATCTAACCCTTGATACTGAAACTGGTATATTCTGGTTACGGGAAGTAAAATTCTTACAAAAAACCAGGGCATGTTCACGGACCCTACAATGGCAGCACCACCAAAAATTACACAGCATAGTCAAGAATGACAGATGGATCAATGACTTTATGGATACGAGCAATCACCGGAACAGAAAGGATGTTAGTTTGAATCCTAATGTCGTACCTATGTTTATAAGAATTCTCTGTATTTTATTGACAAATTTATTATACTTAAAACATTATGAGATTTAGGAATGTAACTCTCGTCACTGAATATACCAAGCTTGGTGAGAATTATAGAACTATAATCATTGCATGGACCGATATCGATTCTAATACACTTATCTCCAAAACCGGGAGAGGGCTTCACCATTTTTCCCCTTTCACGTTGTGCATTGATCTTGTTTTTTCTTTAATTCACTAGAGAATGAATCTGTAAAGCGAAGAATATGGATTCAGATTTTATATTAAAATAAATTATATGATTTATTTTATGAGATTACAAGTGCCTATCGGACCTCATCTTTTTCTCAAATGTGATTAGCAGGCAGAAAATAACAGCATTCAATTTTTATGGGATAAATTTTAAATTATTTTTCTCGATGATAAGTGGAATCGCTTCATATACCATCAATATATTCCAACAGTTCCAACAATTCTTCATCTTATATGTAGTAATAAAAACAACCCTTAATAGTATCAAGCAGTCTTTGTCAGTTTCAATCAGTTTTTTTTATTCTACATGAGGAGGGATATTGTGTCTTGTTCTTTTTAATGTGTATTGTTAGATATAGAGCAGAAACTTTGTAGGTGTTTCTAACATCCATGCGCGTAAAAAGAACTAAGAGAAAACCTGTCTAGAAGGCGGCAAAGATCCGCATCGGATTATAGAGTTAACGGAAGATAAATATATCAATAAATTCCGAATCGGTATCAATACGAACTGCATTTACTTGAAAAACCAGGGTTTCGAACCAGAACTGAACTAAAAACAGAAAACCGGAAAAATCGTTATTTTCTACGAAAACCAGAATCGATCCGAACAAAAAAAAAACGTTTTTTTTTTTGGTTCGGTGAATGTTGAAACACGTGTGATAACATGGTCTTACTCACCACTACAGTAAATTACTGTGTTGTCATTCAGTTATCGTTACGAATCTTTACATAATTCTCATAATTTATAATATATTATTTTTAAAAAATTTGGCTATGGTCGTGCGGTGCAAGATAACCATTGGTTTCAGAGCGTGATGGGGAGTTATTATACAAGTACCATTTAATTTTCTAAATTATGGTATAAAATATTTTTTATACAAATAAAAACATCAGAACATCACTCGGAGCCGAACCGAAAACCGACACCCGGAGAAAAAACGCTACTTTTTTCTGAACAAAAACCGAAACGAAAAAAAAATTGCATTATTGTAAAATTGCGTCTGGTATACGGGCGCAATATTGCACCCGGACGCCACATTACATGTAAATTGTCTACTAATGGACGCCGTATTGATAGCTGGATATAAATATGTATATAGATGATTGACAATTAATAAAATATAAATAAAATGTAATACTTGAACTGCTTTATTATGGATTTTAAAAATAACCACCTGTTACGCTGAATACCTTGCGTTTGTATACCCCGATCACGTTCACGGCTAACTTCACCATGTCACACTTTTGTAACACTGTGCGCGCGCAGCTCTCAGTTTTACCCTTTACGAAACGCGCCAAAAGAAATAAACTTCAAAAATGGTTCGAAGCCCATGATAAACAATTAATTTCAACTTAATTTATATTGTCAATAGTTAATAAAATATATTTATATCTGGAAACCAGTGTATCGTAAGTACCTACAAATTATTTTCTGGATCATGCCAAATATTACACTCGTTAAAGCTCTTAACGTATTTACGTCTAGGGATTTCAAAAATGTATCGATACCAACGGATTTAGAAAAATCGTACATGAGACGCACTGGCTCTGCAGTACAATTATATAAAACTTTTTAGGTACTTAGATAGTGATGATGCAATTTTTTAAACCGAAATTAATCATTTGATACCGATACTCTGAAACTTTTTCTTTCGATATGACGTCCTTACTTATGGCTATATGGTTTAAAGAATTGGAATCGAAAGGGCTTGTATTATACCCGAAAGGTAAATTTATCCAGAAGGGTCGATCCTACCAAGAATGGCAGGGTTCTCATTTACACTGCATATAAGTCGGAAAAAAATACTTGACCAAATATATAATATAAATCATCTTGTGCTTAAATAAACTTCAAGAGAAAGTCAGTTGGATAAAGCTACAGATAGTATCTTTACAACTTTGAGTAAAGAAGTCTCAAAAAATCTTTTGAACTCGCTTCCACCATAAGGTCATATTGATACGGGGCTCAAAAAATCGAGCCTTTCTCTAGCCGGCTTCTAACTACAATATACAAATTAATATATAATACATACTTAGGCCATAACTATGTTTTGGGTTTATGAAGGCCATTCTAAATGTAGATTTAATGTAATTTTATTGCTTGTAATTACTTTCAACAAGACAAAAAGTCATGAAGTGAGATGTCATTTTGGGGTGAATGTAATATAAAGGAAACAAAAATATCCACAAGGTCAATAATTTTTATTTATACAAGCTATACACTTACATTCTAACAAAAACACTCAAAATGCTATATATACGAGGGTGGGTCAATAAGTCCTTAGAAAAGCCGACAGGTGGCGCGACTAGTACTGCAAGCGGTTTGTTTTCATGCAGCGGCACTACCGATTCAGTATGCTGCGAAGTTTCAATCAGATTGGTCGGGTTGTTGTGTGTTTCTCGTACATTTAAAAAAAAATTTGCTTGTGGAAAATGGAAAAATGGAAAATGGAGAAAATTGAGTTTAGAGTTGTTATTAAACATTTTAATATAAAAGGGTTAACAGCAAAGGAAATAAAAAATGAGTTGGATTTAGTTCACGGCATATCTGCTCCTTCACTTGCAACTATTTATAACTGGTTAAATGAATTTAAACGTGGTCGTACATCAACAAAGGATGAACCACGCTCAGGACGTCCTCTAGAGGTGACTACACCAGAAATTATAAATAAAATCCACGATATGGTGTTAAGTGACCGAAGATTAAAGTTGAGTGAGATAATTGAGGTTACAGGGATCTCAAAAGGTAGCGTCATTTCTATTTTACATGACAAATTGGGCATGAAAAATATTTCTGCAAGATGGGTGCCGCGTTTGCTCACAGTCGACAATAAACGCAGTAGGGTGGTGGCCTCTAAAGCCCTTTTGTCGCTCATGCAACGCAATCCGGATGAATTTTTTCGTCGCTTTGTGACTGTAGATGAAACATGGATACACCACTATACTCCCGAGACGAAAGAACAGTCAAGGCAGTGGAAAAAGGAAAAACAATAACAGGGGATTATTATGCATCTTTATTGGACCAGCTAAAAAACAAAATTGAAGAAAAACGGCCTCATTTAAACAGGAAAAAAATCCTCTTTCATCAGGACAATGCCCGTGTTCACACATGTTTACGATCAATGGCTAAAATTGAAGAATTGAAAATCGAATTGGTCGACCACCCACTGTATTCGCCAGATTTAGCCCCCAGTGACTTTTTCCTTTTCCCAAACTTAAAAAAATGGCTAAGTGGACAACGTTTTTTTTCAAATGAAGAAGTCATCGATCGGACAAATGCTTATTATGAGGACCTTCCGAAAACTTATTTTTCTGACGGTTTAAAAAAAATTGAGAAACGTCTAACCAAGTGTATTGAGCTCCAAGGAAATTATGTTGAGAAATAAAAAAAAAATCCAAAAATAAAACCTGTTTTAATGCTTTTTTCTAAGGAATTATTGACCCACCCTCGTACCATTTATTAAATTTATACTCATATATAATTTACCAATTGAATATTATTATTTATATTATAAAGGTATATATATATACTCGTACCTCAAATGATCCTTCTAACCATGTTCTCGGACAAAATGCATTTTTTACACATTTAATAAGTTTCTATTGTTTATATATTTTTTGAAAATAATGTATAAGTATATATTGTTTTTTAACACTACAACGGCCCCACAGGCCCAATGACAGTAGTGTAGTGACACAGTAGTAAATTTAGTAATATAAGTGGATTAATCACAAACACACAGGCATTGAGAAAACCATATACATTATATATATTGTGTCCTCGTCGGGAATCGATCCCGGAGCTTCTGGACGAAACGCCAACGCCTTACACACTGCACCTTTACTTACCTACATCATATGTAATAATCAAGTAAATTCTAATCACTATGGATAGTTAACTGATACACTGTTAAAACATATGCTATTGTTACATTAAAAACTACCCTGAGATGTGGAAAATCGATGGTATACATGTTAAAAACTGTTATGAAAATTTTTTGATTTTCCAAAATATTAATAAATATTTTTAAATTATCACGGTATTCAGATTCTGAAAAAAAAGATCTTAGTGTCAGTGTTATAAGATAAAGTGTTATAAGATAAATAATAATATTATGTGATGACTCGAAATAAACCTCGATCTCATAAGAATGGCATTATTATCTGTTGATAAGTATTTACTTGTTTACAAACAATAATAATTGGTAAATAATTACAAAATAATTATTTACAAGATAAAAATAACTTTTTATATACCACGTTTTTAAATTTTCTGTTGAAACATATAAACTTGACAATTCTATGTAGTAATAAATATTTTTTTTTGTACCTACTTTATAAAAATACTGAATAAATATAGAATTCTGAAATGTCATTTTGACAGTTTATATTGATTTCCATAGTAACGCACGTATATTATATTAATAATTTAGTTGCTAGGACCCCCTTAGCAATCAATAATAGTGTCTTACTTTTAACAATTTTTTTACGAAATAATTTTCCATACAAAACAGAATTAACTGAAAATGAATTCAATCCTGCTTAAAGATGGCTTGAAGTATTAAAAAAATTCATTGTCATCGTGTACTGATATATTCTAAAAGTTTCAAATGTCTATCTAGTCGGGAAGTTAGTTAAAAATCGATTGCAAGATTTAGACAAACAAGAAAAAAATTGTACTGGACAAACAAGAATACGAACTAATAAAAACGTGATAAAATAGAACACAAATATATTTGTACATAATAATATCATTATATTATAATATTACCGCTCAGTTAGATCTAATTGAAAATTGAAATTTAACTGAGGGATCTCTACTGCATGTACTAGGTATTGATGGGCCTATCGGAATGTCAATGAATATATTCTTAGTATTACTAATAGAACAACAAACATAACATTAAATGGATGAATGTTGAATTTTTATGACATATTATGTTTTGTTCTGCACGCGCCGTTTGCACAATATTCGCGTCGCGCAGTCACGATCATTTTAGGCCGTGCCCCAGCTGAAGTATTAAGCCTTAATGATGTGTTTTATCAAGAACTCGATTGCTGCTGACAAGGTTATACCTGTACAACTCTAAAACGTAGCTCAATTATTACATTTAAAAATCTCAAAAACCGATGTTGATAATGCAATGGTCTCTAAACTTTTGTGATCATGTACACCTAAGATAGAGAAATAAATAGCGCATACCCCCAATATAATACTTATATATATATTTGAACAATTGCGTAGACGGAAATCAACTCTGGGGTAGTCGTACCCTACTTTAGAGACCACTGCTCTAGAGCTATGGACCCTATCATCAATTAATATTGATTTCAACTTTTCTATTATTTTACACCCTGGTGCTAGGTTGAAAATGATGTAATTATAATATTCTAAAAAAATATTTTTTACATAATATATATTCTATTTATTTATTTATTACTAGACATATAACTAGACATTCTATGACGCACACTAATTAAGTTGTATTATCTAGCGACTGCATTCATATTTTATATTTTTTCATCTATCAATGAAGGAATGGTAGGATTGATAAAAAAATACCCGTGTTAGAAACACAAATGTACCAGACCACTCCTAAAGTGTATAAAAATCAACCGCATTAGGATAATAATGTATACAGAAGAATCTGGGTATATGGAAAGTATTTGAAAAAGTTTTTTTGGGTGTGATTTAAAAATGTGATAGAACAAGTTAACAGAAAAATGTTGCAGATGTTTAGTTTATCTTCTCCACCAGCTCTACCTCTAGGTTGGAAATTTTGGTTTATATTAATTTCTCCAACAAATATTTGGACTGTTTTATATCAAATATATTCATACCAATTTATTATATAAATATTTCTGCGCAGTAGAGGTATAATTTACATACCCTGTGTGAACAGTTTCCATATTCCGTCATACATTTAACGTTTTCTTAGCATAATACCCCGTTTACACGTGTATGGATTTACTGTTGACAGCAAGTATTGTCGCGGCCATAGCAAGAAAATGTATGGGTAAACATGTATTATCCTGCAGTTGGCAAGATTGCATGCATGAATCAAAAAAGTTTGGAAGCTTCTGAATTTTCATGCGACAGTAAGATTTTTTCGACCTGTGCCTGCGCAGGAGAACCTGCCGGCAAAAAACGAACTACGAACATATTTTCAGGTTAACCGATTTTCACTACCTGTCAAATAGTACGAAATAGTACCATAAAATGACAACATCGCGACAGTCAGCTATTTTAAGTGTACTTAAACAGTTATTGTCTCTATAGTTTAAAATACTCACTATTGCTGCCAGTGAATCCATACATGTGTACAGGCGCTATAAGGCCTCAATTGCAGCATTTTGCAGTGCGGCGCGTGTAGCGTGCATACTGTGTGCACTTTGTTTAACATGCGTGCCGCATATTAAACCAAAACATATTTTACTTACTTATAGTCACTCATATAGAAATTCTCTTGCGCGAACAAGTAGATATCCGTAAAAATTCAGCTGAATATGTAAATACTTACTTCTATTTCGGATTACGGCTTTCATTATAATCCGTTTGCTTCTCAACAGCTCGTTTTTAAGCATCTCGCACATTGTCGTTTCCAATAATTTGATAATTGCGTAAAATAAACCCCATTTCATCGAATTTATAACATTGACCTCTGGAAACTAAATGATCATTAATGTTGTAGATATAATTTTCTGGTGCAGAATTGACATGTATTATGAAAAGGGATCTAACGATTTCTTTGTGTATTATTATTTACACGTCTCTACTAGATCAAAACCGAATCCCTTATGAAGGTTCAGAGCTACGTATTTCTACTGAGTTTCGAGAACAAATGTTTGCGACAGATACTATGTATGCGGTGGGGTGATATGACTTAAGGAATAACGGAGAGATAAGAGATTGAACCAAGTAGTCTCTCATCAGAAGAGTGATGACGCGACAGTGGACCTGGCTCAGGCACATGCTGCTGATGCCAAAAGAGAACCTCAACCTGGCTTGCCTGTTCTTCAAGTAAACCGGATTCCGGCATCCTGGAAAGCCACTAAATACTATATATATATAATATATACGGTGAAGCTACATGATTTCAGATGTTTTTTTCAAACTAAAATGTTTTATTCCGGTAGTGTGCGAAGGTCCTACTTTGTTTCCCCACTACCACTCGTCATGTATGTACAGCCGTGGATATGCACGACCGCCTTCCAGGTCCATAAGATAACATGTATTTTGTGAATAACGATTACGTCACATCGACGTATTCGACACGTTGCAGACGGACGAGTTTAGATATGCAAGACAGCTAAGTAGTTCGCAACACTGTTTTCGATAGTTAAAACTATACAAAACATTTCAAATAATATAATAAATAATTACAAGATAAAAAGATCTTTTTAAATACAACGTTTTTAAATTTTCTGTTCAATTATTATGCTAAATATTTTCAAACTTGTACTTGATATGATGTAAATAAAAAAACAAACAAACAAGCAAACAAATATATAATACTGAAATGTCATTTTGATTTCCATAGTAACGCACGTAGGTATATATTAACGGCCTACATGCTCAGCGTAGGTCAAAATGGAGCTTTTATGGTATTTTCAGAGCATAACCCTGGACATTCCTTAAACGTTGTAGATAATTTTGAAGCCTTATTATCCTTTATGTTTATTTTAAACATTTGATGAATGCATAAAGTATTTTTATTACATAAAATAGTATTATTTTAAACATCTCGCTCTAATATTTTAGAATATAGTCACATTTTAGTAAATCCATGTGCAGTGGTATTAAGATTTTTTAGATTTATTAATTTTTAAATGCATTTACAAAACCATTAGTAAAATTATTGTTAACATTATATAGCGACATATTTACAATAAAAAAGTAAATTTAATAATCTTTGTGATCCCGAATTTGACAAGAATTTAGCATTTTATTATTCAAAAAATAAGGCACGATTAACACATTTGAAGATAATTCTAAAGATACTGATTATAAGCTATGTCTTTGACCATTCAAATGTAATAGACATCCTACGAATAATGATTGCTCTATAATAATTCTTGACCTAAGAATAATGTAGTATTTTTTTGAAATGCGCCTTTTCTATTGGCATTTCCCAGTTGCTAAGCTACAACATATAGCTATAGCCATAAATTGACAAACGATAAATGAATTAGGAAGTATGATCATGTTAACGCGCGTGTTTGAACATGTACCTTACCAAAAAAAAATTTTTTTAATGACGGTACATGTTTAAACACGCGCGTTACTATGATCTTACTCCCTACTTCATTTACCGTTTGTTAATTTATTACTACGGCCGTATGTTGTAGTTTAGCCACTGGTAAATGCCAATAGAAATGGCGTATTTCAAAAAAATACTACCCTATTCTGAGATCAATAATTATTATAAAGCAATTATTATTCGTAAGATGTTTGTCACATTTGAATGTTCAAAGACATAGCTTATAATCAGTATCTTTAGAATTATCTTCAAATGTGTTAATCGTGTCCATTTTTTGAATAATAAAATGCCTAATTCTTGTGAAATTTGGGATCACAAAGATTATAAAATATATTTTTTTATCGTAAATATGTCACTATATAATGTTAACATTAATTTTACTAATAGTTTTTAAATGCATTTAAAAATAATAAATATAAAAAATCTTAGCACCACTGCATATGGATGTACTGAAATGTGACTATATTCTAAAATATTAGAGCGAGAAGTTTAAAAGAATACTATTTAATGTAATAAAAATACTTTATGCAGTCATCAAATGTTTAAAATAAATATAAAGGATAGTAAGGCTTCAAAATTAGATAAGTAAATTATCTACAACGTTTAAGGAATTTCCAGGGTTATGCTCTGAAAATACCATAAAAGCTCCATTTTGACCTACGCTGAGCATGTGGGCTCTTAATAATTTAGTTGCTAGGATCACCCCTAGCAACCAATAATAGTGGAATGGATTACGGATTTTTTCCGAAATACCTTTTCATACAAAACAGAATTAGCTGAATATGTATTCAATTCTGCTTAAAGATGGCTAAAAGTATTAAAAGAATGCATTGGCATCGTGTTCTAATATTTTCAAAATATTTAAAATGTCTAGCTAGTGGAAAAGTTAGTTAAAAATCGATTGCAAGATTTGTACCGGGCAAACAACCATCGCACAAATAAGAATACGAGCTAATTAAAACGTTGAAAAATCATCAAAATTGGTTTCATGAATTTATAGCATGAGTTTTTAACCTATATGTCGCGACCTCCTTGGAGTCGTAAACAGTTTTCTGATGGGTGGGTGACTTGATGCTATGATGATTTTCTTAAAATGTATTATAACTTACATACTAGGTATATAAATATCTCATTTTGCTAACTTACTCTTTCTGGTGCAATATCCAAAAATGTCATGAAATTATACACCATCGTCAGAAATACTGCCATTATTAAAAGATCACAATAGAGTATCTAAAATTAACATTAAACAACAACAAAGTCAAAAAGTCATTGTCTAAAAAAGACGAAAAAATCGGACGGTTACCGATGTCTCTGTGGTGTAATGCAGGCTTTCACATAAGACGGTTTTCAATGATACAAATAGCACAACACTTGACGACAAACTGAGCTCATGATGGAAAAAAAACCGTGCATAAACCGTATAGTGAGAAAAGAGGGTGAACTTGTTGCCGATTCGGTATTTATCGTTCGATTTTTTGCCGCACGGTCAAAACCGATAATGTGAAAAGAGCGTTACATGCGCGGTCGCAGCCTTTACCTATTTTGGGTGAAAGCTGTTTCCTCATGTCAGGCTCACCAGGCACCAATAGTGAGAGCTGTGCGGCCGGTCAATGCACTCCTTAGATATATAGATATTTTTAGCGATGCAATATGTATTATGTTTTTAAAATTATATTGTGGTTTTCATGAATTATTGTTGTTTTTTTTATTTTATTTCTTTTGCTATAAAATTATTTTTTCTTCAATATGTTGATTTTCCTGTATTTTTTATTCTGAATGTCATATTGTGAATGTATTGAATTAATAATTTGTTAAATGTTTTTATATTATTTAAATAAATCAATAAGACTCAATCGAAGATTGTTGCCAGCTGAGTCAACGATAATAATGTATTCGCGATTATCGTCGATCCCTAGGCGGCTCTCGTGGTGAAGTGCGTAAAGCGCTTGCCTTCCACCCGAGAGTTCCTGGGTTCGATTCCGGGTCAGGACACACAATATGTATGTGTTTTTCTCAAAGCCTGGGTGTTTGTGAGTGTTCAAAATTACCAACAACCACCTTCGAAAAAGCAAGGGCATGGTTATTAATAATTCTAAAAAAAAGATAATCGTCGACCCAACTGTCACGGAATTAATGCACAAAAAATAGTAATTCTTATAAATTTTGGCCACGCATTTGAGAAAACTTCAAAAGCAAAATTGAAACACAAACATAAAATAATAATAAGATTGAATACTTTAACGAATTCACGTTTTATAAAGGTATTTTTATTGTTAAAGTCTCACAGTAATAATATAAAGAGAGTGGGTATTGTTCGGCCAAATGAAGCCGTGGTAGCTCGTGTTACTACGAAATGTTATAAGTACCACTATGTTGCTTCTCAGTACGGCTACAAAATTTAAAAACAACATAGTTACTAATATTTTCTACTAAATTAAATAAATTGGAAATAATTACCGTTAACTTTATATTTAACACAAAAACAATAAATCTCAGAAACACGTGCTCACAGTTTTTAAATGAATGTAGTCATTCAAATCAATATTAACCGGCGAAGCGTACAAAAAATATGTAATTCAGCCGTATAAATTCTATCGTGCACTCTTCTATCTAACACATAATGCGTGCTGAATGCTTTTTCACTCGCACTTATAGTTCGTTTTTGTTCAGGCCATGGTTAAAGCTATCTTTAACTTTAATTCACAGTTTTTACAGAAAAATGAATACATAATAATAGTATGTGTAGTTTTTTACTTACAAAAGGTTGAAACATCTTATTAATATGTTCTGTTGTGACAAATAACTTCTCATAAATCACCATTAGCCTTTTCAGCTGGCTGTTTTTTGCTTCACGTTGGATTATATCATGTTTAATAAAATTACATTGGTTTTTCATATAGAGTTTTGAGGTTGTATTTTGCGGCACTTTATAATGCACGATATGACTACTGACCGATGTCTTAAGTTCAGCGTTAAATATGTTTAATCTACGTTTTACAATAGAAAGGAACAACATAAAAAAATAAAATGAATAATTTATCGCTATAAAACCTGTCAAAAGTAAATACAAATAAAAAATATATTTGTGTAAGATCCATTCGGTTAATACCCGAATCAATGTAAAACAAACCAAAAACGTAAACAACCAAATATGTCTTCTTTTTGTATCAATATAAAATTTATCATTTTTTATGTACAGCAGTTTGTCAATTTCGTCAATATTTTTTAAGATGATAATCATGGCGTTTGTGTTAAAAAATAAACTTGAAATTGCATTTATAAGCCAGACAATCATTATAAATTGATAATAATATTGCTTCTTGTGGAAAAATTTATCTACATTTTCTATCTCATAAACAAACAAAGTTATAAATAGTATGTACATTAAACATGTAACAATTAGTTCAAAACATTTTTCTCGTTTAGTTAATATTCGCATTTGTCTTCCATTATATGTTACAGTATGATATCGTAAAAATCTTCCCACAATTATAAATGGCTTTAATGTCCAATATATATCGTATATTTCGTTACAAAATTTCACAGAATTAATTGTCATGATGCCTTATTTAAATTCACAAATAAATATGAATTTAAAAAGAATGAATAAACCACTAAAATATAAAACTTTATTTAAAAAATATGACGTCCATTTACTGGCTATGATTTAAAAATTATCAGTATTTTATTTAGAAAAAGCAATACAATAAATGATATTCAATAAAACTATTAAATTGCATATTATTTATTATCCAAGACTAAAATGACAATTGATGGTAATAAAATATATAATATTATAACATTCACAAATGATTCCTATTGTTTCAAAATATGCTAACTCACATTTTCATACTAAACATTGAAATAATTGCAGTGGCTATTATGTTGTAATTTACATTCTACATAACAAATCATGAAATATTGTACATAAATTAAATGTAAATCATTACAATATTTTAAATATAAATAGTTCATCTAAAATTATTCTAAAACCTTCAAAATAAGAGTTGACATAAGTTGAAACGAACTATTGGAATATCGCATATAAAATATAGGCACTGATACTTAGATCACTTGACATATTACATCATTTCTTTTCATCGTAATTGGTAAGAGTGGATAAAGGTAAAACTCACTCAGTTTTAAATTAGCAGGCGGAGTTAAAAATGTTTTTCTAATTATTTTCAAACCAAATGAGATTATGTTAAATTTTATAGATCATTGTCTGGTACTTCGCAGAGCTTTAAAAGAATACAACACAGTATTGCTGACTCAATTGATGCCAAAAGTGAAGTTAACAACTTTTGAAAGTATACTATGTAAAAGTTAATAAATTACTATATAACAAGAATTAACTGTATTCGTTGTCAGTGTGTATTTGTGCATAGTGCCTGAAGATCCTGAAAGTCAAAACACAGGTTTTTAAAATAACCTAAATGGAATAGTACAAAATGTGTGCCATTTATATTAATGTACACCTTAATAAATTGCACACAAAAATCTCGTACAATTTTGTAAATCAATATATCGATACATATTGTTTTGTTAATTTAAATCTGCAATTTATTGATTGAATTTATTATGTTGCAACACCTTGTTTTTATTTGATCTCTAAACCAGCGCTCGGAATGGAGCGGAACGCCCCGGAGCGCCGTTCCTGTTCGTGGGATTTCCAAGGATGGCGTTCCTGTTCGTTAAAATCTCGAAAATGGCGTACCGGTTCGTAAAATATCCGACGGACAGCGAGTCGTCTAGTAAAATCCTCAAGCGTCATACTTAATATTATTACGTTCCAGGTTAGACTTAAAATTTACGGAAATGAATTGATTGGTACAAAGGTACAAAAACATAAATATTTTTTTTTATTAAAAAATAATTTTACTGGTTTAGAACCACTGAATTTTCTATGACCCGTACATAATGTACTTGAGTTTTTTTTCAAATAGTGATAGAGTAAGTGTAAGATAACGTATTTGAGAACTAACCTATCTTCAAGACAATACTGTTTTCAACGAATTTGGCCTTGAATGCACCAATAGACAGAACCTTTTGCGTCAATAGAGATAAAACAATAAAATTGTATACAAAGAAATGCACAGGGGCATGAGTAAGATTTATTGCGTTGTCGCACGTATGGGACAATAATGTATTTTAAAAAAAAAAGGTTTTTATGATTGTAAGAAAAGGTTAGAAGCTATTTTTCATTGGAATGTAGATTTACTGTAGTATTAATTTATAAAACGAGACACTTATTATTTTGCAAGTTCATACATATTATTTTAATACAGTTAAGGTTAAGGTACATGCCTAAATATAGTGAGTTAATAACGTAATAGTTATATTGCACACTCGACTTTAACTTTTTAAATGAAACACATTAAATACATATTTATCGTTACTGTATAAATGACTTAATTAATTTGTTAAATATTGGACAAAAATAACATAGTAAAAATAGTGTGAATAAAACTACGTGCCCTACCTAAGTATCTACCGAGATAGGTATACTATATCTGTCCTACCGAGGGTTGAAATTCTTGAGTACGTTTATGATCAATACGGCAGTGGTAGGCAATCGTTTTTTGTGATGAAACTTAAAATTTTGTATCGAGGCAACCATAATTGACCGAATTGTCCATTTATCATATTATTATTTTAGCGAAATTTACATAGGTTTGACGCGTTCATAGTTTTTGTATTTGATAATGCAATTGGGGTCGTTCATTGGTCGTTTATCAATATTAAGTTGTATGCAGCCAATGATAAGCATTTCATCAGAGGAAGCGACAAAATTAGACTCCTTATTTTTTCAAATTTAATCATTTTAAGTTGTGTTTTTTTGGTTTCCCATTACCTAACCCCCATGTTTTGCTACTCTACACTAATTTATTTTTTATATTTCTTACATTATTGATGAATTGATGAAGTTCAGCGGAAATACTTTGCACTGAAAAACTAAGTAGGTACCGAGAGAGATGGAATAAAATAAGGGAGGCCTTCATCCAGCACTGGATCGACCAAGGTTGATGGGTTGGGTTCTAAATAATTATTATTGCATACATGAAAAAACCCAACTATTGCAGCTGCTTTGCTAAATTTTTAAATTTCCGAAAAACTTGTGCTCTGACATCGTTTAAAAACCCTTTGTAGGTACTTAATAGCTTAAATTGTTGTTTAATAATTTCTAAGGGGGTCAAATATTTCATATTAAATAGTAAATACAGCATTGATACACTACTGGATGAATCATATGCTTCTTAAAATGACGCCCGATTTTCAGTGACTCGGCCTTTGTTAAAACTTACCGAGTAAGCCCAACCAGCTTGCATCTTACTCTAACTAATAGTCAGCGCATGACGACTTGCTCTGTCTGCTTTGCGTTGCAGCCACCCTTAGGTTCACTATTCCAAGAACGCAAATTTAGTTTTACAGCCAGGGCAATACGGGTGAAATTCGGGAATTAACGCATTATACCTACAAGGAAATATTATAAGACGATATTCGTAATATCTTTTGTGGTACATTTTTAAAATGACACTTGTATGGGAACTGCTCATCTAGTAGTATATAAATGAAATACAGTCATGCTTTTCCCTGTGACCAAAACTTACATATTTGCTGTTTTACCTACCTACTTAACGTTACGGAATCGCCAGATAATAATTATTTATCCTAATCTATTATAATATTTTACATTGAGTGACAAAAAAAATAAATATCATTTCCTTTATTGTTTTAATTTTATATGGATATTTTTCGGGTTGAATGAACTGTGTTTTTGATGGTTAAACTTATATAATAATACATTTAATAACTTAAATCAAATAATTCCATAATTAATATAGATACATATTCGTGAACATTGTATGCATGTTAAATTTTTTTGTATTGTTTAAGGTACAATACGAAATAAAAATATTTAAATAAATCAATCAGAATCCAATGGGATAAACATATGAACAATTTCCATGTATATAACAATTTCTATAACATTGGAAACCTATTAGAATAAATTATCCTACATGTCCACATGATGTAAATATTTTTTTCTAATAATATGTACCTACACTTCTGAGGTTGTTTAAAATGATTCATATTTAATAAAGAATGCTACATTTGTAAATCTTGCGTATTACATACTTTTTAAATTAATTTATTAAAAAAATGCCCTTGCTTTTTCGTATACGATGAATTTTAATTTGATTAAAAAATAGTTTACCATAGTCAAAATATTACGAATTTACGAAAAATCAGAGATTTGAAAAAAGCGGCATGTATTTTGTTTAAGCCGAAGTATCTTCACTCATATTTCTATCCACTTTTAGTTGCATATTTTTATTCAAACTACTAACGAAACCAATGGGAAATTGTGATTAGTTTGTCTATTATTTCATGTATTTTAATAATGTTTCCCACTCCAATTAGATTCATATACGTTTAGTTATTTATATTTGTATAATTATTAATGTATTTTTTAGAAAACGATTTCGTAAACTAAAATGACTCTATATTTGTATGTTACCTTAAATTGTTACAGCCGATAGCGTATTGGGCTAAGATGATGATGAAAAAAGTACATCATGTAAAACTAAAAGATATTTTTATGTTACAGATATTATTATATCTAATATCACACATTTTTGGAAAATTGTCGAGCGTTCCTGTTCGTGAAATTTTCCATTTCGAGCACTGCTCTAAACGTCACATTTACAGGATATTGTTTATGTAACGACCCTCGTGGTCCAGTGCGTAAGGCACTGGCCTTACATCCTAACCTCCAGTTTCTAACTAGCTTCTCCAAAGCTTTGTTTGTGAACGTTTCACTTACTATTGATTACACCACTGTCTTTAAATCTCTTCTTTTAGAATAACACCTGCTGTAGTGTTAAAAAGAATTTATATTATTATATAGTATGTACGTATATATTTTTTAATTTACTGTAACTCTTAATGGAGTTTCAGGTAGGTACTTACTTACATTTAGGATTAGATATAATGTAAATAGTGTTTCCAAATAAATTATAATCTGATATCCATCCGGTCTATATAAGATCCATTTTGTATATTTATAAATCTTACGGAATATTTTATACAGTCAGCAATTTTACGTGTAAACAGTTATTATTGCAAAAGTTTAAAATACACACTATTGGTGCAAGTAAATCCATGCACGTCTACAGGTGCTATTATTAATTAACTAACAATGTTACCTAAATGCAATATTGAAGAAACGTTGTGTCTTCCGGAGTAACGCCAATCATCCATAGTGGAATATATTTATATATACTATTATTTCCTAATTAAGATGAAGAATTCTGTTGAATTATGATGACAGTATATGAAACGATACCACTGAGCATTGAGAAAAGTAATGTAAAATTAAGATTATAAAAATTTAATGCCGTTATTTCAGTTTTTTGGCTGTTCATGATTTTTAAGAAGAGGATGAGGTCCGATAATCGCCTGCAATCTGAAAAAAAAACATACAGTATAATTAATATAAAAAGTACAAAATCAGTAGATTAGTGTTATTCGCTAAGAAAAGCATTGACAGATGTTTTATCTGAGCGAAAAAATTAAAAATGATACATATTTAAGTATATTGAGGTATAATTACTATTATTATTACTTAAATTGTTTAATCAGACTTATTTTAAAAGAAGTAAGTAGACTGTATGAAATGGTGTTATAATCACATGGGCATGAGGAAAGAGGAATACAGGTATTGACACAGTAATTAATATGAGCTGTAGCTTCTGAAGACTACCTCAAATATGCACTAGATCTTAGTGCAAAATAGATGTTTATATTAGTGATCGTACGGTGTCTTAGTTTTGTTTTACACTCCTTGGGGACTTTAGGATTTCTTTGTATGGATGATAAAAGAGAAATCGGAAGCGTATATTTAGGGGATGATAATATATGTGTTTAAAAACTGAATTTATTAGGTGATTACCAAGATATAATTGAAACAAATGAATTTTTATTATGTATTGAACATTACCAATATTTTTTTTGTTATAACTAACTGGTTTCAATGCATCCCATCGCACGTGGATATTGAGGGCGTTGAAAAGGCAGATGATCTGGCAAAGGAAGCTGGCTAATCAGGGATGCCATATCAGTGGATACCAGAAAACTTGGACTGGAATAAGGTGATAAAGAAAATGTGCCAAGCATGTGGATAGATTTTCGCCATAGGGCATCCCTAGAAAAGGGGAAATGGAGTAAGTACATTCTACCATCCCCGTGGTTGGTGCCCTGGTTTGTAGAGTCTATTTTGAAGAGAAATGAGCTTAAGCTAATACTGAGGCTAAGAACAGGTCACACAATGCGTAAAAGATTTGATGTCCTCATGGGAAGAAGCGATTCGCAACTCTGCGTTGAATGTAATGTTTTGGAGGACATTATACTTATAGCAGTACAATGCTCTAAATATTAACGACACATGGTAAAGCTGCGAATTGCGGATATCTTTGAGAATGTCGACGAATTGAAAGGTGTCCAGGTGGTGGATAAGACAGAAGAGCTTGGCAAAATTGTAAAGTGCTTTAACATAATTGGAGCGAGGACCTGATCGGCGGATTCCCGGATGACGGCAGTCACAGTCAAAGCCTCGGTAAAATCATTAAACAATCGGTGGGTGTACTGTGTACGCGTTAGAAGTAATACTTCTTCTGCGTAACAAAACAAAAATAAAACTTGTGATAAACTAGATTCTTTGACAAGCTCTTAATTTTCTTTTTAAATTACACACTCAAAAAAAGGACCGCTTATTGGAACGCCGTTGGTTTATTTCTATACAATTTAAACTTATATTACAAAATTATATAATGGTTTCTCGTTGTTTTTATTTTTAAAGTACCAAATGTTAATCTGACGTTTAATTGTTTGTTTACGTAAGGAATTGCAAATGGCCGACCATAATAAATTTGCTGCCTAGGCAACGGAACAATTCTAAACTATAATATTATACTGTATAATCGTCACGATTGCAGTATCATATTGTGGCGTAAAGGTTATGCGTTCGGCCGAACAATCGGTGGTTCGAATCTAATCGAGTGCATTTTATTCGAGTGAAAAAATAAATTATGTGTTACATGTCGCAAGCCAAAAATACACTCTGATCTGATTTCCCAAACGCGCCAAAAGAAGTATAACTTCAAAAAGATATCGGAAAAGGCGAGCGAGAAAAATCAGTTCTCTGCGCTAAAATCGGTTAGTAATATTTTTAAAATCAATTCAAGACAGGAGCGATCGACATCGCCGTTATTTTTTTGACAGCTAGTGTCTGACTGAATTTCGGTTAGTTGCGACTGCTGTTGCGGCGGTTATGTATGCCGTGGTCGCTGTCAACGGGTTCCGTATCCATATTTTATTGCATTACTCATGTTTTATATCATATTTTTAACTATTTATATTTAAAAATAATCATAGGTCATTTAGTTCAAAGGGTTGAAATGATTATTGCATCAAAAGTAATGCATCGGAATAAAAAACTGTCTGCATTTTTAATTTAAAGGTAACAAGCAGTTACTGAACTAATTTACTAAAGAAGAGATAGGGTAGGTATTCAGGAAATTAATAAATTAGGTATTTAAAACATTTATAATAATATAGTATTTACACATACTTCCATAACTCTGCACAATGCCTTTATTTGTGATTTTATTTGTTTTTTTTTAATTTCTGTTTTAATGATTTCACATAGAACAGCTTCTAAAATTATCTCCAGCAAAAAACGAATAGTAAAGATCGTCATGTTTATTATATCTTTCTGTAAAATTGGAATCAAAAAGTCATTTAATTTACAAATAATCATAATAATTAGTAGAATACTTCGAAGTCCCTGAATTAAAAATTCTGATATCCCGAGATTTTATATTCTTAAAATAATGTATGTATCTTTCGATATTTACTGTATATAAAAATTTTATTCACGAGACGTGTTTTACTCAAGGATGAGTACAATTTGAAGTATGATTATAGTTAAAATATAGATTCTAAGTGTTTGATTTTTAAACTTACTAGGTTACTTCTAATGCATTACGAAACAATTCGACCGTGTTTAGGAACAAGAGCGTAACCCTCACAGAACAAATTTTACAAGAGGGGCAAAAAACGTTTTTTGAATGATTTTGGTGCAATATTTTAAAAAAATAGGCACATGTATTGGGTGCATGACGATTGATGATTTGGGAAAATATTTTTTCGATCTAATAATAATTAAAGAAGTATTTACAGAAAAATCAATAAAATTGAGGGTAAATGCTTTTTTCCTTAAATCGAAACTTTATTAAAGCTCAATTAAAACCTGAATTTAGATAATAATTCGGTATTTGCAGCTTACCTCCCTTTTACAGAACGTTTATTTAGTTGTATACGTTGTTAATATCTAATAAAAGCACTTTTCGAAAAATTGAGGGTTTCGCCCTTTTTCCTAAACACAGTCGAATTAATGTGCCGTAAATTATCACATGGAATTTCCAGTACGTGCTATGCATTAATATTTTTTAACAAAATATTTTTTATTAAATTATAAAAAGTTGGGAAACCAATGGATCTCGAAAATCCCTATTCGCACCGACTGCACTGGGTTCCCACATTCATATTATATTCACATCTTTAACTATTATGTATATAAATTTTAAATGGTGTAAAATTATTATATAAGAGTGTTTCGACTCAATAGGCATAATCTCTTACATCTATACCTACAATAAATGAGTGTTCTGACTATTCCGATCCTAATAAGATCATATGGGCCTCCACAGAATGGAGGTTTTTATTAACAGATTTTTGTTTTTATGAGAAATGGATCTTAGCCACTTACTTAACCTATTAGGTCTATACTACTCTGACTGACACACAAATTAAAAAAACAATATCGACTGTGTTTAGGAAAAAGGGCGTCACCCTCGATTTTTCGAAATGTGCTTTAATTAGATATTAACAATGTATACAACTAAATACAGGTTCTGTAAAAATGAAGTAAGCCGCAAATGCCGGTATATTATCTAAATTCAGGTTTTAGTTGAGCTTAAATTAAGTTTTAATTTAAGGAAAAAAGCGTTTACCATCAATTGTATTGATTTTCTGTAATAACTTCTTTATTTATTAGTAGATCGAAACGATATTACACCAAATCATCAATCATCATGCACCCATGTCTGCGCTTAATTTTTTTTATTAATATTAAACCAAAATCATTCAAAAAACGATTTTTGCCTCTCCTGTAAAATTTGTTCTGTGTGGGTTACGCACTTTTTCCTAAACACGGTCGATATGTATACTTGCCAGACCCAGGATTCGAACCTGGGACCCACGACACCATAGGCCAACGCTTAAGCTTCATCATATTCATCATATCACGGCTTTCGTGGGCACAATAAATAATACACCATAATTATTTAAAATGTAACATTCTTTTTTAAACATAAATACTCCGGATGACTTACGAGAAACATACATACGAGAAATTTTTTTTGAAATATATGGATATCGGACGGGACATATTTTTTAATATGTATTATTCTGAGGAGATAATATATTATATAATAATAATATGTTCAATAGTGAATGCAACATTCTTAAATCATGTGTATTAATAATTTAATAAAAATATAATTGATTGAAATATGCTCACGTCCAAATGCAGAGATGTGAATTTTAAGTTAGCCTTAACTAAAACTTTTTAATAATAAGAATAATGATTAAAACGTTGATTACTTTTCGCAATATCACTAAGACACCGATTATGGTATAGTAAAGTTCGAGTGTTTAAAGTCAGACAACGTTATCTACAAAAAAGTGTTGTTTTTTTTTTGAGATAACGTTATTTTACATTTACGGCTACATGATAGTCAAACAACGTTATGTCAATTTTTTCTAATTTCTTATTAAATCGTCAGTAAAGTTTAACGCTAACTACATAAGTTACCCTTGTTTTCATATATTTTTTTAAACTATCCCTATAAATTTTAACATCATCATAAGCAAGATAAATGTATAATACACAATTAATTATAAAATATTAACATTAGGTTTTAAATAAACATTTCCCTTGTTGAGTTACAAGAATCTAAAATAACGATTTTTGGCTCTCCTGTAAAGTTGCACTTTTGTAGATAGTGTTGTTTGACACTAAGCCCTCGAGTTATGCGTTACTAAAAGACATTTCAGCTCATCAGTATGAGCATGCATTTGGCTCTAAGTATAGTAATGTTCTAAAAAATCTTACCAATGTCAGTGTTACTATTGGGCTCACAATAAATCCATTCATAAAGAGTAGAGTCATTGAAAAAGCAGTTGCGCCACGAATTAGCATCTGCAATGTTTATTGTAAATAGTAATAATGAAATAATTATAAATGATTGATATTGCTTTATATGTCAAAAAAATCTGCTTATTACTATATAATATATTGTTAAAGTACTACACCCACAGTACATAATAAAAAAAATCTGTGTGTGTACTTATGTACGCGCGTTAGAAGTTATATTTATTTGGCGTAACAAAACAAAAACAAAACTCGTGATAAACTAGATTCTTTAAAAAACTCTTCATTATATTTTTAAATTACACACTCAAGAAAAAGAACCGCTTATTGGAACGCCGTTGGTTTATTTATATACACTTTAAACTTATATTACAAAATTATATAATGGTTTCTCGTTGTTTTTATTTTTAAAATACCAACTGTCACTCGTTGAACTTGTTGAAACTGACATATAATCGTTTGTTTACGTAAGGAATTGCAAATGGCAGATAATAATAAATTCGCTGCCTAAGTAACAGAAAAATTCTAAACTATAATATTATACTGTATAATCGTCACGATTGCAGTACCATACCGTGGCGTAAGGTAGTGCATTCGGCTGATAACCGAACAATCGGCGATTCGAATCCAATCGAGCGCGTTTTATTTCGTCTTAAAAAATAAATTATGTGTTACTTGTCACACGCCAAAAATACACTCTTATCTGATTTCTCAAACGCGCCAAAAGAAGTATATCCCCAAAAAGAAAAATTAATTATCTCAAAATATGACAATAAAAGCTCTTCTTTAAGGGCCCGAGTAATGTAATTAATATGAAGATCGGAAATGAAGGTATTGCGGTATCATTACGAGCTTATTCTAAATAATCTGTGGAATTTGTAGTAAAAACGCATATTATGCCATTATGATACCTTGTCTTTTCTCATTTCAAAAAATATATGTTTGACTAAAAAAGTGTGCACTATTTTATAGGATCGTCCATAGCATACCTTAACTATTATGGTTTGGTTCAAGCAGGGTTTAATTGAATTTCAAAAACTAACGAGCGGAAACTGCAAATAGTTTAATGAAAACCAATAAGAATGCCAGATTCACTATTTATGTCGAATCTTAACAGTCTAGCTCTACTCCTCGCCAACTGGTAGGTATAGAATGTGTTAAATTAAGGTGTATATTACATACAATTTTATCAAAATAGCAATATTCCACCTGAATATATTATTATAAATATTTTGAATGACATAGAACATAGATAATTAAATATATATAGCCACTTACCGATACTCCGTCAATACTATTAATGATATCAATAGATTCAATAAGTGAACTATAGGTAAACATAAATCTTTCAATATTATTACTCTTGTCTTTCCAGAGTGACTTATTCTCCATGGCATATTTGTCATAACTACGTTGATTCAAAAAAAAATCACAATATTTATTCGTAAATGCTATTTTCCGTAAATCAGACATAGGTTGATATTTAACATTACATATCACATAAACCAACTGCGAATTTAATGTTTGAAATCTTCTTAAAACTATCAATAATTTTATAATAAACAAAATCGCTGAAAATCGTAACGTGAAAAGTACAAACCAACCTTCAAATTTGCTTCTATAATTTGGGCTTTTTCCCGATAAATCTAAAAACATGTGTAAAATATCCGTAAGTAAAATAATATAAGTCCACACAAGAATACTTCTATTCAATTGAACATAAATCCGTTTTTTTGTTTATAAATAACAAATTATCAATTGTATTTATCAAAACCATGAATTTTTTGATGGCAGGTGATTGGAAAAATACACAATACAGACATATCAAGTAACCATTGGTATAAAAATATACACCACCTATGAAAAACCTCATTTCAAGCATCTGTAAATATTTCATATTGCTTAAGTTTTGAAAAAAATATAATGCGGTGAAAATAAAAGACCATATTATTTTTGAGCTAAAATCCGTGGTTTTAATTTTCTCGTTCTCGTATTCAACTGTTGGCATTAAAAAAACCTTCGCTGTTATCAAAACTTTCTTTAAACACCAGAATATACTGTAGTTAATATTTCGTTGCCTTTTCATTTTAATATACTTAAGTTCTTTTGTGAGAGATATTTAAAAAAAATTAAAAATATATTATACTATTAACGAACGCGATCGTAAAATTTTTCTATCAATTGTTAATAATTCTAATACATAATACTATATTGATTATGACTACAAAGACCATGTTTTTCACAGACATGTAGGTGTAGGAAATATAATTATTTAAGTATTGGTGCAATCAACATATTATTACTAGTATGTTCACTTACCATGATTGTATAGATCAGTAATATATAACATTTTTCGTATCTAATTTGATATAATTATTATTAATTGATAGCTAATATATCAGTCTATGTCATGAATATGTTTATACAAATTTAGTTTTGTTACGTCCACAAGGTTTGGTTTTCTTAAATAAATATAATTACAAGATAAAAATAACTTTTTACATACAACGTTTTTAAATTGTCTGTTGAATTATCATGCTCAATATGCTCACACTTGTACTCGATATGAAGTAAATAAAAAACAAACAAACAAATACAGAATACTGAAATGTCATTTTGACATTTTATTTTGATTTCCATAGTAACGCACGTATATATATATTAATAATTTAGTTGCTAGGACCACCTTAGCAACCAATAATAGTCTTTTACTTTTAACGGATTTTTCTGAAATAACTTTCCATACAAAACAGAATTAACTGAAAATTAATTCACTTCTGCTTAAAGATGGCTAAAAGTATTAAAATAATGCATTGGCATCGTGTTCTGATATATTCTAAAAGTTTAAAATGTCAAGCTAGTCGGGAAGTTAGTTATAAATCGATTGCAAGATATGTAGTGGACAAACAACCACCGGACAAACAAGAATACTATAAAATTATTTTTTGGTTTGTTTTTTTCTCTACTTATTTGATTTACCTGTACTTTTTGAAGTTAAACTTCTTTAGGCGGGTTTGGAAAATCAGATCAGAGTGTATTTTTTGCGTGTGACATGTAACACATAATTTATTTTACCAAACGAAAAAAAACGCGCTCGATTGGATCGAATCACCGATTGTTCGGTTATCAGCCGAACGCACTACCTTACGCCACGGTATGGTACTGCAATCGTGACGATTATACAATTATAGCTTAGAATTGTTCCGTTGCCTAGACAGCGAATTTATTATTGTCGGCCATTTGCAATTCCTTACGTTAACAAACTATTAAACGTCAGAGTGACATTTGGTACTTTAAAAATAAAAATAATGATAAACCATTATATAATTTAGTAATATAAGTTAAAGTATATCGAAATAAACCAACGGTGCTTCAATAAGCGGCCCGTTTTCTTACGTCTGTAATTTAACAAGATAATTAAGAGCTAGTCGAAGAATCTAGGTAATCACAAGTTTTGTTTTTGTTTTGTTACTCCAAAGAAGCATAACTTCTAATGCGCGTACATAAGTACACACACACACACACACCGATTTTTTTATTCTAAGTGTCATGTTGTGAACGTCTTGAATTAATAATGGCCATGTGCTTAATGTGCCTTTTTTAAATAAATAAATAAATTACTTAATAACATAGTTAAACAACCAAGTCAAGACACCATGTACATTTATATAATAATAAACGACAGCATAAACGTGCCCTTACTCGAGCTTATTATGCATACTATTGCAACACGATCACTCTACGGAGATCATAATATATAGAGATATTCAGCTCTACCTTCACCGACTTTGTTACGGAGCGCGCCGGCATCATTTGCTGCATGATAATAATATATCCGTTCGGTTTATCGTCTCATTTTATATAATTATTCCAATAGAAAATTGAGGAATGGGGAGCATGAAAGCCAAGATGTTTACACATTTAAGATTAAGCCATTCCATTTTATTATGTTATGTAGAAAAAATGTTCATTCATTGAAACAAGTTCACCATTTCTGTCAATGAGAAAGTATAATAATTACAAAATTTATATCATTTATTACCAATTTACATTAAAATACATCTCATTAAATTTTAATTGCAATAATTGCTTCTTTACGACTTGTTACCTTTGACAATAATAACATTATGCAAAACGACACAACAGTACAAAAACACTACTGTAATAAAAACAATATTTATATTAGAAAAATATTTTATTGAACGGTTACAAAGCAATATGTGGTAAGTGATTGCATTAAACATTATTGAAATCTAAAAATAACTATATCTATTTAACATTATGTCCTCATATTTTAATGACACATTATTGCATCAGCGATTATTAAAGTCTAAATGGACTTGTTGTGTACTTCATTTATTTTGTATGAGAATTACCATAAAATTATAATCAATATACAATGTTTATCGATTATAAAATATTTTTTTATTGGCATTGCTTTAATTATAGCGCTTATACACGTCCATGGATTTACTGGCACCAATAGTATGTATTTTAAACTATCGCGATAATAACTATTTACACGTAAAAGTGTTGCTTGTCTCTCCAATCTCATTCTTCAAGCGTAAGCGAGACGCGATGTAAATTGTCATTCTATGCTGTTATTTGACAGATTCAGACAGTTTCATAGATAATTAGTAAACTTCAAAATGTTCTGTGTGTTGTTGTTTGTATTTCTTCCGGCAGGTTTGCCACTATTAATTGTTCTACAGAGCATGCGTACACACCATGCAAGTACCAATTATTGCGTGAAAATTCAGAAGATTAACTTATTTGATCCATGTATGCATTCTTGCAACTTGCACGATTATGCATGTTTACATGTGCATTTTCTTGTTATGATCGCTATAATACGTAATGTCAGCAGTAAGTTTATGTACGTGGAAACGGGGTATTACTCATGTTTTAAAGACACATTAAATTGCATTAGTGGTTTGTAAAGTCTAAATGGACTAGTTGTGTACTTAATTTATTTTTTATAAGAAACACCATAAAAATTATAATTCATATTCTGTGTTTATGTATAATAATATAAAATTTCATTGGAATTACTTTAATTAATTCGGTAAATTATTTAATAATTTATTATACTATTACAATATTATATAACTGTGCTCATTTTATATTCAGTATTTTAATCAGGGGCAGTCAATATCTGTTGATGTATGTTAAAAAAAATGGTCAATGATTTTTATAAGAAGTAAATAATTAGGTAAATAATTATTATAATTAATAATTAAAATAATGGAATACGTGATTAGAGTACTAAAAGCGGTCTTGATAATATGAATGTAATCAATTGAGTAGAAACTGGCAGCTGAAATCTCAGTTTCATTACCAGCTAAAATTTCGGAAAATATCAACAATTCCTCGAGGAATATATCGTCTGCAAAAAATAAAAACACATAATTCAATTATATTTAAAATATCTCAATATGATTTCCTACTAATCCTACCACGAAGGTTTAGATCGGAACTGGTTTACCGCGAACGATTGGATAAAATGCAGTCGCATATTGAAGACTTCTCAGTGACGTTCCTGTTAAGGCGGCAACGAGTGTTTAAATAATGTATCGGATGTCTTTTTAGATGCGACTCCTTTTCTTCTTCGCAATAAACCAAAAGTTTACTAATAATAATTCTAACATTACTCCTTATCGTTTAAGATATTATATTTTTATTATAAAAAAAAATCGGTGTGTGTACTTATGTGCGCGCGTTAGAAGCTATACTTCTTTGGCGTAACAAAACAAAAACAAAACTTGTGATAAACTAGATTTTTTGACTAGCTCTTAAATGTCTTCTTAAATTACATACTCAAGAAAAAAGACCGCTTATTGGAACGCCGTTGGTTTATTTCTATACACTTTAAACTTATATTACAACATTATAATATGGTTTCTGGTTTTTTTTATTTTTAAAGTACCAAATGTCAATCTGACGTTCAATTATTTGTTTATGTAAGGAATTTCAAATGGCCGACAATAATAAATTCGCTGCCTAGGCAACGGAACAATTCTTAACTATAATATTATACTGTATAATCGTCACGATTGAAGTATCATACTGTGGCGTAAAGGAAGTGCGTTCGGCTGATAACCAAACAATCGGTAGTTCGAATCCAATCGAGTGCGTTTTTTTCGTGTAAAAAAATAAATTATGTGTTACATGTCACACGCCAAAAATACACTCTTGATCTGATTTCCCAAATGCGCCAAAAGAAGTTTTACTTCAAAAATCAAATTACGTAAATTCATGGATCCGTACTCCAAGGAAACGTAAAATTAAATGATACATTTGGGGTCGTTCTTCATTTGAAAACGGAAGTGCGATTAACGGCACATGAAGGGCTTATTAGTTCACAGTGTTAACACGTGGACAAGAAGTTATTATACCACAATATTCATCGTTATTCGATTTTTAACATTTCGTGCAATGAAAACAAATATACGGATTTAATTTAATTATGTTTATTCTATGGGAAATAAATAGTAAATAATAACTGATATTCAGTAGTTGTTTTAATGCCAACCTTATCAGAGAATTATTGGTTACTAGTTAAACTGGTATTTACGTTAATATAACTCCACCAGAATTGTTTTTGAAGTTATACTTCTTTAGGCGCGTTTGGGAAAACAGATCAGAGAGTATTTTTGGCGTGACGTGACAAATTTGCACGCGCAAGTGTAACGCATGTTTATGCAACAATAATTTTGTCATGCGACGGAAGTTTTGCCCGCGATGCGACATAATTTTTTATAATGTAGGTAGGTATATTGCATTCGGGTTGCGTAATACTTTGAAATATTTATCGTTGTGTAAGGCGGATTCAAATTTGTTTCTGTTAACTTTCCTAATTAATAATAACGGAATGAAGCAATAAAATATTTTTAAACCTGCGGCGCTCCAATAAGCGGCACCTTTTATGAGTGTGTAACAAGATAATTAAAATTGTAATATTAAATAATATTAATTATTACCAAATAAAGTAATAAAATAATTTTAAACCAGCGGCGCTCCAATAAGCGGCCCTTTTTCTGAGTGTGTAATTTAACAAGATACTTAAAATAGTAATAGTAAAAAATATTAATAAATACGGAATGAAGCAACAAGATAATTTTGAACCAGCGGCAATCCATTTCAACTTCTTAGCAATAAGAAAAGCAAATAATTTGGATAGTTCGATGAACCAAAGAAACACTTTTATTTATTTTGTGAACCTGATTCTAAATCACCACACCAGAGCTAGTCGAAGAATCTAGGTTATCACAAGTTTTGTTTTTGTTTTGTTACGCCAAAGAAGTATAACTTCTACCGCGCGTACATAAATACACACACCGAGCTTTTTTTTTTATTAATTATACGTTATTTAGTTATTTATGTTGAAATATATTTTGGGCTGCAAACCCGTGGAACGAAGGAGATAAGAAGTCCAATCTATTTATCTGAGTTGAGTATTCAAGGAAAAAATATTATTGTAATTGAACTGAATATTGAATAACAACTAAAATAGCTGCCTACTAATAAACCAGTATGTAAAATTATGTTTTCAATTATGGTGTATTATTTATTGTGCCCACGAAAGCCGTGATATAATGAATATGATGAAGCTTAAGCGTTGACCTATTGTGTTGTGGCTCCCAAGTTTGAATCCTGGGTCAAGCAAGTACAATAATATTGTTTTTCAATTTGTGTATGAGTCAGAGTATGGACCTAATAGGTTGAGCAAGTGGCTGACGATCGGACATGGTCGGAATATCACTTGGCTCGAAGAAGGCTGGAAAACACTGGTTTTTTGGTCACAGGACATAAGATAATCAGAAATAAAGTATCAATTTGGGTTATAAATTTTTACGAAATACACTAAATTAAGAATCTCATGTAACTAAATAGTTAAAACGACATTTTTTTTAAATTTTGCCTCTACGTGTTCCTCTCTACTCTTAAATTAAAATAATGTAAATTCAGTCAAAACACATTTAAGTGCATGGCGAGCTCAGTCTTGGGTAACTGCTCCTGAGACATTCCCAGTCATTAAAAATATTGCTTTACATCAAACGTAGGGTCCCGTGATACGCCCGATTAATTCCGGGTGTGGTGTGGGACCATTAACTTCAATGATTAAAATGTATTTTTAATTTTGTTTCCACGTGCTACTCTCTACTATAGGTAATCTTAACTTATGGTCAAGTAAATTCAATCAATCCATTTTTGAGTGAGACCTCAGTCTTGGATAGCAGTTTCTGAGACATTCTCAGCCATAAAAAATGATTCTTTACACTATATTGTGTTACATCCAATGAAGATAGGATGTGGTGCGGGAAGGGCATGGTTTGGTGCGGCTATTAGCTTCAATGTTTACAAAATGTATACATAATAATAAAAATTGTCTCGCTGAGAGTAGAGTGAAGACGCGACGTTGGACCTGTCTCGGCTACGTGGTACGGATGCCAGAAGAGAACCTCAACCTAGCTTGCCTGTTCTCCAAGCCGACCGGATTCCGGCGTCCTATTTTATTATTCAAAAAATGGGCAAGATTAACACATTTGAATATAATTCTAAAGATACTTATTATAAGATATGTTTTTGAACATTTAAGTGTGATAAACATCCTACGAATAATGTTTGCATTATAAAAATTATTGACCTTAGAATAAGGTAGTGTTTTTTTGAAATACGCCATTTATTTTGGCATTCCCTAGTGGATAAGCTACAACAAACGGCCGTAGCCATAAATTGACAAACAAAAACTGAATTAGGGAGTAAGATCATGTTAACACGCGTGTTTTAACATGTCGTCGCTATAGGATTTGTTTCCCGAATATCCATTTTTGTCGAAATCAACATTTTAATGCAGTTCAATTTCTTTTATCGAACTCTACCGAAATCATTTATAAAAACAATATATTTTTATCTAGGAACAGAGATATTTTTTTAAAAAACCCGAATACGCCATGTTAAGTTACAATTACTCCGTGGTTTTCTCCCGAATGTCCAACTATTCGTACCTGAATATCCAAGTTAATTTCGGTCGAAATATATCTCTGGCTGAGTGTTTATTTCCCGAATATGACTTTAGCCAATCAAACCGCGCTCACGCCGTGCATCTCGCTCCCACATTCACGCTGTCTAGCTCTAAAACAATCACGCCCACTTTCATATTTTTCCGCCGTCTGGAGACTTCTTTCAAATTTCGTCTTATTGATATTGTTTTTAACGTTACTATTGTTTTAATAGTGAATTCATCAAATTTGAAGAGATCATTCATAGCTGATACACCACCAGTTTGCCCTGAACTTACAATAGAGTTGTGGAAGTGAGTATTTCAACCTAAATAACTGCATTTTGTTTTGATAAATGACACAAAATCCCAACGGTTATATGAATTCTACAGTATGACCCGGCAACTACTACGACGTAAAAAATAATTATTATTTCAAATTATTATTAATCAAACATTGTTTCTCTTTATTTTACTTTTAATCTAGGTATTTCTATGAAAATAAAGGCGATGCTATTATTTATTTTTGAATGCGCTGATAATTAATATTTTAATTTAATATGTATGTTAGTAACTATTTATTTGGTGGATATTATATACTTAGGAATTAGGATATTGGTACCTACCTAATATTAGCAGCCAATGGTAATTAATTTATACATGCTATTATTTTGTGTTGTTGTTCCTTACAATAGTAAATATATAATATTTATTTGGTGGTTTGTAATTAGTTTAATTGTCAATTATAGAAATATATATATAATAATATACTGATATATATATATATAGATTTTTTTTTTTTTGGAAAAAGTATTAATATAAAATTGTTAGCAAGTACGAGTAAGTACCATCATAAAATATTGGAGAAATGACCGTGAGGTCGGTTAGTAATTGAAGTAGTAGATACCTTATAATATATTTTCTCAGAAGTGATTTAAAAAAAATATGTAAGTATGTTCAATTATTAGAATGGTACATTCTTAAATCTTGTGAAATATTCGTTCAATAAAAAAATAGTTAATTACTTAAAAACTATTTTATTACTTAATCCGAAAAAAAAACCGAAAAAAGCGATTGCCGCGTGTTATTATTACATACGAACTTGGATAATTACGATCATTAAGTATTTAAATAGTAGAGGTAATTATTAACAATTATCGTGTAAATAAATATAAAATTTGAGGCGCGTACTTTTTGACCACTCAGTAATCTGTGGGCCGTGCAGCAATACGCAACGGTCTTAAATCCCGAACGTCCATGTTTTGTCCCGAATATCCATTATTCTAAGAGAGCGCTAAAAATTTCCCGAATATCCACAGTGAGTACTTGTAAATAAAACGCATTTTCTGTGCATTTAATGATTTATACCAGTATATTATTCTTGGAATCTATTCTTAGATAATGTTGCAATCATACAGTATAGAAAGAATGATTGTTACATCTACTGATATTAAAATATACGACAGTGAAATTTGTTTTTCGTCTCCTGTAAAATTGACATTTGGTCTATTCGGGAAACAAATCCTATAGCGACGATGTACCTAACCGAAATTTTATTTTTATTTTTAAACGGTATTAAAAAATGCATTGTCGTCGTTTTATGATATATTCTAAAAGTTTCAAATGTCTAGCTAGTCGGGAAGTTAGTTAAAAATCTTGGGAAAAGAAGAAAAAAATTGTACCACACAAGAAACAATCTGTACCGGAAAAACAAGAATACGAACTAATAAAAACATGGTCATAATAACAATCGATACAATCAATCTCATAACAATAATATTATGACTTTTAGATAGAACGCTCTATAAGTCTACAGGGTTCCAAAAGTTTTCTAGTAACCAATTATCTCCAATAACTACGTCGAAAACCTAATTCTCAAAAAAACACAAACTTAAATATATTTTTAATCCAATGAATAAAAAACAAGATAAGAATGTAGCATTTATTTGTAATCACAAAACATAGTCTATTTCTAAATAGTTTCTCAAATTTAAAATGTATATAACATATTTTCTTTTACCGCTATGCTATCAGTTGTGTTTTATAAGGTCAATTCCGTCAGTTATTTTATCGAAAATAATCATACATCTTTGAATGTTTGTTATCTCAGTTTTCCAGAATTCCTTATTTTCCATAGAAAATTTTAAGTATTTTTACAACGTTTTTCTTAGCTCGTTTTCTTATTTGTCCGGTACAAATCTTGCAATCGATTTTTAACTAATTTACCGACTAGCTAGACATTTGAAACTTTTAAAATATATCAAAACACGATGCCAATGCATTTTTTAATACTTTGAGCCATCTTTAAGTAGAATTGAATTCATTTTCAGTTAATTCTGGTTTGTATGAAAAGTTATTTCGACACAATTATTGGTTGCTAGGGGTCTGGGGTCCTAGCAACCAAATTAATAATATATACGTTCGTTACTATGGAAATCAATAATATGAGTGTCAAAATGATGTCAGTATTATAAATACAATATTTTTGGTCGTTTAAACTAGTCAAGTCAAGTTTATATGATTCAACAGAAAATTTAAAAACGTTGTAAGTATATAAAAAGTTCTTTTAATCTTGTAATTTTTTATTATTCAAAATCATTGAAAAATATCCATTTATAATGCAATCACCATTTTTATTGATTTATCTGCCTCGTTTTTATACAAAATATGATAAATTTGATGGTTCATTGTTTGAAGTCTTCTCCAAACAGTTATGAGATTTGTAGTAGGTCCAGTAACGAATACATGGTTATTAGATTATAATACTATGTAATACATATAAATGTAAATAATGCCAGTGCGCTGTATAGTGTTACTATTTATGTATGTTTATATATTTTTATACCCTCCATAGAGTAAGATGTATTAATTTATTACAAATAAGTCATAGAGGATTTTCACAGACGCCACTGATAATAGCCATACACCTATTATTTTAATCAATAAAAAAAAATTAATATCTATTAAGATTATTACGGCTTTCGTAAAAATATTAATAAATTATACAATATATTGGCATTGAAATAAAATAGCATTATAGTATAATTCAATGACAGTTATATTTCAATCAAGCAAATGACTATAATAATATTACATGACAATTAAATCTTATTGAAATAACTAAATAAGCACTTACCTTACCATACATATTATGAGTATTGATCAAAGTATATAATATCATAGTATTTACAATCGAATACTTAGAATACAAAAACATGTTTTGAGAACAGCTATATAAATTAAATCGTGTATTATTTATATTATATAATATACCTTCTTAAAATATACTGACAAGGTACCTGTTATGTAAATTGGATTTACAGATTTATTTATTTTATACCATCCATTTCCAATATAACTTTCATCTTTTTTAATCTTGTCGGCGCTAAGTGAGAACAGTTACAGCGAATATATTATTGCCCTTTGATATTTTTAACACGTTTACAGTATGTACCTCTCCTAATATTTTTTTGCAAGTGTGATTTTTAATTAATGAAATTGAAGAGAAATGATTGTAGTGGGTATCTATTTCACATTGTTATGCGTTTTCATAGTCTAGTCTAGTCATAGTCTAGTTTCATAGTCTAGTTTCATAATCTAGTCATAGGCCTGAATCAATCCACTGCTGGATAAAGGCCCATCCAAGCTGACTCCATTTCTCTCGGTCCCGTGCGTTGAGTTGCTACGTACTTTCGCAGAACTTTATTATTTCATCGATCCAGCGTACCTCTTGGGTACCACTGGATGACTAGATTTGTCCAACGATTGTCCCTTCTTCGAGCTATGTGTCCAGCCAAATTCCATTTAAGGCCTGTAGCGAACTCTATTACAACGCAAACCCTTGTCTGTGTCCTTGTCCACTCATTCCTTGTTTTGTCCTTTTGCGTTACGCCTAGCATGCACCTCTCCATACCACGTTGTGCTACTCTAAGTATCTGGATATCTCTTTTACTTAGTGTCCATGTTTCACGCGCATATGTGATTAGTAGTATGCATATGTCAATCATTATAGGTACCATAAAGTAAGTTACGTCTATGGTGAGTTTTCTTTGTTGCTTGATTTACTTTGGTATGTAATAAAAGCATATGCAATTGTTACTTCTACAAGAACTTTCACATATGCGTAATCAATGTTGAAGAAATTATAGGCTGTGATTCCAAGTTTCTGTGAGCTAATGAGGTTGGAAAAGATAATAAAATATTTTCTGCATTTTATATCTGCAAAATAAAAATTAAAAAATGATATAGGTAAGTAGATTTTAAAATACAGCTTTAATTAAATAATTTAAAAAAAATGATTTACCGATTTTGATAGCTACCTAGTTTGGACTATATCATGTTATCATGTAGCGATAACAAGTCATGAAAAATGAAATAGACATTATCAAACAAAATCATAAAAATACAACAGAACTAGCTACATTGATCGCAATAGCATTTGTTTTCAAGTGCATAAGGCGCTGACCTTTCATTCGGGGATCCTGGTTTGATTCCGGTGAGGTCATTATATATTTATGTAATTTTCTCAAAGCCTGAGTGTTTGTTTCACTTATATTATTGATAACACTACTATTATTGCGCCTCATAGCGTGTTGTAGTGAATTGCTATAAGTACCTACTTATCGTCACATTACTATTAAGACCTTGTAAGTCCGATATTATGGAAAAATGAAGTTTGTTCGACAAAATTTAACACAAAAACATTTTAAATGATATTAATACCTTGGTTTTCTAGACTAGTATGCTGTCCACCTATCGACAATTAAAAAAAACTTGTGAGTGTCATGGTTTCAAACATGGAATTAAAACCCCGTATTTCACAACCAGTGTTAGCAGATTCGTCGATTAGAGAGGTGTTTAAAATATTGTTTGTATTACGTTTTTTCCTTCCCTTCAACCTTGTTCTCAAACAGACTTACGAGGTATTAATATTAAGGTGACGTTATGTATATATATATATATATATATATTTATTAAATAAATAGGTATCAAAACACGCATCGGCCTCCGATTCAGCTTGGTGTATGGCTGATCTCCTCCGGGGAAAGCATACCTACATATGCCTACATATTACAAAACTTCGCGATGTATTTCGTGTTCACTTTCGCAAAGCCCTGCTCTTATAAGCGCATCTGAAATGCTTGCACCAGTACAGACATTTGCGTGTAATCCTAAAGCCAGGAAGTTAGTAGGTAAGGTAATTAGAAGAAAGTTCTTCATGACCGGTACGTGACGTAACAAGGGACCAATAGAAAAAAAATATTGAAAAAAGTAAGACACCCCGCAGGAATCAAACTTGTGTCTCTCGGGTATCGCGCCCATGCACATATACCACTATGCTAAAGGCTTCATACTTAATTGCGAAAAAAATTAACTAATGGCTTGGATAAAAAAAACTGTTAATTAAAAATTATAAGCAAGTTCAAGTTATTTACAACAAAAAATTTTGGAGTAATCCATGACGTCAGTTAGTGATTAAAGTAACAACTACTTTGATTTAAAATACGGAAAACGATCGCCAAAAGTACTTCAATTTGGAAAGCGCGTCATAGAGTTTTAAAAGCTATTAGTTAAAATTCGTCGCAATTGAGTATGACGCCTTTAGCATATTGGTATATGTGCATGGGCGCGATACCCGAGAGGTGCAGGTTCGATTCCTGCGGGATGTCTTACTTTTTTCAAAAAGATTTTTTCTATATGTTATAATATCTTTTCTCAGAAGTGTTTTCAAAATTATGTATGTTCAATACAATATATTATTTTACAGTAGAATCAATGTAATGTTTCAGACGACTTTTTTTTAAATCATCTTTTTTAAGATTTTACTGTGTAAATATATTGAAGTGCAACTTATAGGTGTATAATTGCAATACTGTTGTTTTGTATGCTGTAGGGGGAGGCGGGGCTAGTTGTTACGGGGGCATGTTGTTACATCCTAGATAAATCTCCCGTTATAAGGTTCTGTGGCGTACGTGTCATACAGGAGACGTAAACATCCTGTCCGCAGTCGCTGACGAAAGGTCGCCTGCATTAATTGTATGCAGTTGAAATAAAACCATTTTGAGTGAATTTCGTGTCCAAAGCAACTTTTGTTGGCCGAATGTGAAGTTTGATTGTTACCAAACTATAAGATGTAAGTTTTTTTAAAGTATGCTATTAAAAATCTATATATTTATGCTAGTATTTTGTATATTTACTGAAGTAAATATAATTCCCGTGTTAATATTAAAACAATTTCAATTTTCTTTGGGTCAAAGGGGCTAGTTGTTACAGTGAGGTGGGGTCAGGTTGTTTCTGTATGAATTAACTCCACTCACTACCACTTTAGTACAAATTCTTTGTTATCTTCTTTATTTGCAATAGGTAGGTACTTATACCATCTATTTTTATCCTTCCAGATTACAATCTTACAATGGTGAGGACAAAAAAAAAAACAAAACCGATAGAGGTAAAATTTCCCAGGAAACCGACAACAGAGCGGCTAAAGAAATAATTGAAAACAGAATATCTCTTAGAAAAAAAGCTGCCCAAGCATACAAAGTAAACTATATGACCTTACAATGTTATATTGAACATAGAGAAAATCGTCAGACCACTTCCAAGTTAGTGAGGTTACGCAAAACCTCGCCAGGTATTTTCTGTCGATCAAGAAAACGAGCTTGCAACATACATAAGAAAATGTAGCAACATATTTCATGGCCCAAGGAACTAAGAAACTGAAAAAGAAAGTGGTGTTATCTTCTTCTATACAACATGCAAAAATTGGGCTCACATTTCCTGTATTCGTGGGGATAAAGTTAATTTCATGTGTCAGAATTATGATTTTAGTGACTAAATATAAATGCAAAGAAAATCACAAGCAAAAAACTTACTTTTACATACATTTTTAATTATTGTTTTAGTTGGTAACAACGTGCCCCTACTCTGTAACAACTTGCCCCCGGCTGGGGTACATTGTTACACTTTTTTTTTTTTTTTAATGCTATTATAATTTTTTTAAGGTATGTATTTATACAAATAAACAGTATTGTAAAAGCTTAATGTATATAAAATTAGTAATAATTAATATAATGTGTCTTAAGATAAACGGATTTCAGATATTTAATTTTTTCTTTTTTTGCAACAACTAGCCCCGCCTCCCCCTAATTAGCTTACCTTTACAATATATACTGCCTCTGTTAACAGTATTTAATGATCTTCCAATGTTAGCTTGAAATATTTCGCACAATGTTGCTTCTGCCAGCAGAAATGCAATGTAAAACAAGTTCTTCAATATTAGACTGTAATACTGAAAAATATTATTTTCTATTATTGTCATTTTATTATTGTAAAAAATATTCCCAATATTAATTGAGCCAACCAACTCCCTATTATAAATAATCAAGTCTGCGTTTAATCTCACACGTGTGTCAACAGGATATGCTAAAATTTGATCTTAGCTAAAAATATGTAAGTAAGTATAATATTAATACAATCGACCGAGGGTACTTGTTGGAATTTGAATTTAAATTGTAATAGATTTAAGTTTTTTACTATTCTATTAAAGTCGTTTTTATGCGACCCGGGTTTTGCCTTTCGGCGATTTCAGGCACTATAAATGCACTCACCAAAAGGCAAAAAATACACACTGACAACGAATACAGTTAATTCTAACTTTTATAAAAAAATAATACAATAAAGTAGGTAAAAGTTTTATCACAATAAAAAATATACCTACTTATATATATGTCAGAATTATTGAACTGGATCAATGAAAACAAATCAGTATGACTGAAAAAGTGTGCATTATTGTTGTGGGGCCTTTGCATTCAACCTCTACTATTAGGTATGGTTTAGTCTGGGCGGAATTAAATTGAATTATAAAAACTAACCAATACCACCTAAAAATTATATTTTTAGTTCAGTGAAAACAATAAGTATGACTTAAAAAATTTCGAGTGTTCTATTTATGTCGGATCTCTATAGCTTGGGGTCCCGACAAAACCGCCTGGACATTGCCGCTAAGACATTGGCGCTAAAACAATTTAGAAATGACACAAATTTATTTTTACATAATATTATATTTTAGATACACAAATAAAAAAAAACATACGAATAAAGATATACTACATACTTAAAACAATAAAGATGAAAAAAAATAGTAGATATACCAGGCATTCATTAGGAAACTTAGGTATAAGCTATGCAGCTGCATCGGGTTAAACACGTTTGATCGGCAATTTTTTTGATTTTATTTCTAAGTGTTAAAAGCTGATAATTTAAAGTTATTACTCTAAGAACAGCTGCAACGGATTAAATCTCCAATTACACTGATTATCGTAAATTTGTAAATTTCTATCGATACGCAATTCGAAAAACCAAAAAAAGCACTACAAATTATTGTTTTATATATGTTTGTATTTTTTGCGGGCGGATTTGGTTTGGCGGCAATTTCTGGGCCGTGTAATCAGGGTGCCCTACAGCTTACGTCCACCCTTCCCCACTGATATATTATATTCTGTTATTGAAAAACAGCTGTTATATGAATAAATAAATGAAAAATTCTTACATAAATGTTGTGCCACAATGCCTACATTTTATGGATATAGAGTTAAAAAATACTCACTGTTAATAAAGGTTCCATCCGTAACACGACTATTTCATAAGTTGTCATGATAACTACTACGTAGGTAAAACTACTTCGTAAAAGTAGCTGAAATATATCCATCAGGTATATTAGTTAAGTACATCAGAAACTGAATCATGTATTTAATATCCACAGCCGGTTTAATATTATTTGAAGGGTACCAACTTACTATTATAAATAGTTAATATGTTTCCGTTATTTGTATTGGTCCAAAATAGCACGGATATCACTCGGAGCAATTTCATAATAAAGGCGGTTATCTATAATAATTGTTGTCACAATTAACATGTCTTACTTGCATTAGAATCTCTACTTATTGGATAAAAAACCCAATTGGATATTTTATTATATTCTATCAAGTAAGACAATTTATTAATTATGTTACTCAACGACATTTTGATAGGTCTGTGTTAAAAAATATCACGCCTGACAGTTAATTTTCCGGGATAATTAATTGCCAGAATACGACATATCATATCACATTGATTTTGGAGTTAAGTTTAAAGTTAGAATAGACTTATACTTATTGGTGGATATAAAACGAAACCAATTTAAGCTTATTTTTAATTTGCTTAAACACTGAAAACTATTATTTGGTTAATAATTATTTTTATTACGCATGCTCAAGTTGTGAAAAGAATATTTTTTTAGATTGCAACGCAAGACTTCCTCAGTTATTATATATTAGCAAATGGCGGTGAATAATATTATGTTTATGTATGTATTGTAAACATTTTTTCCACTGCCGCATTTTTGTTGCAATTAATTTTAATGAAGAAATTTCTTAAATAATTTTTAATTTATATTTTGGCCCGTATCCTTTCTCTACTTTTAGCTCTATGGTATATTCGGTCTAGTCAATATGTATCTATTATGTTGCTCTCTTTCTCAATAACTATAACACTGTATTTTATTTTAATCTACACAATTTGAATGTTTGCACTCGCGATGGCTGAGTGGTAACGTATCCACTAAATCAAGGTTCTCGGGCTCATATCCCGGGTCTGGAAAATTTACATGTTGTTTTTAATGTGTGTCTAAGTCCATACCATGAACCTAATAGGTTGCGTAAGTAGCTGACATCATTTTCTTGTTAAAAATGTTACGAAACCTCTTCGTGAGGAGGATATTTTTTTTTTGTTTAGTTATAGTTTTATCTGTACCCAGTTCTACAAGATTCTAATATAAATTCAAGACTGGTGTCTTTCTGATAGACATTCACAATAATTAATAACAAACCTTTACAAAACTACATATTATCTAAAAACTTATTTGATGACCTACTAGCCATCGTCGACGGATCAATCCCCGCCCTCCATGACAATCCCTTCCCACCCAAAGTGATGATGCGCACTAATGTAATGTTTAAGTATCATTATTTTGAAAAGTATATCAACAACACTTAATTTTTTAAAAACATTTATCTGAAAGCCGTCCATGAGGAATTTATCAGTGAGTAGGATCAATAATTAAAAGGTTATTTAAAAAAAACTTTGAATAGGGAGTTCCGTTTGGAGTACCTAACCCCGTCCCTTATTAACACGGCAGCCCTCGTGATCTAGTGCGTAAGATGCTGGCCTTTCATACCCGATTCCCGGTGAGGCCAGCCTTTCACAAATCTTGGTGTTTGCGATTGTGTCACTTATATTCTTAATTACAATATATTTTTACTATACTACCAATGACAGCATTGGCCTTCAAATGTTAAAATAAACATGTAAACAGAATTTCAAGTGTCTGGGTGTACGTCAAAGGTTTAAGCTTACATATTTTTGAAAACACGTTTGAGAAAATATATAGCCAATAGAAAATATATTTTTTGAAAAGTTTTTTTAAAAATTAGGTATGTTCTTAAATGGATGAATATAAAAAAAAATAGTTAATTTAAGCCTACCTTTTTATGGAGTAGGCGTTTTTTAACTATTTTTTTTCAACGAATAATTCACAAGATTTAATTATGTAACATTCCAATTATTGGACATACATAATTTTGAAAACACTTCGGAGAAAATATATTATAACCAATAGAAAAACTCTTTTTGAAAAAAGTAAGACACCCCGCAGAATTCGAACCTGCGTCTCTCGGTTATCGCGCCCACGCATATAGTCCACTATTCTAAAGGAGTCATACTTGATTGCGACAAATTTTAACTATTGGCTTTTAATATTCACTGAAGCGCTTTCCGAATTGAGCTAATATTGGCGATCGGCTTTCGTATTTTCATAAATTTAATAAGAATGAGTCTTACCGATATTCCAAATATTTCATTCACACCATTAATTGCTGTAACAATTAGTTCATATGCTTCCATCATACTTTCCAAATCCTTTACCTTATGATTAGTATTTTGACTGCTAGTAATAATACAACTTGGAAAGTTTCCTTTTTTACGTTTAAAATTATTTTCACGTGGAATACTAAATAAAAACTGTTTTACATTGAACGACTTTGAACAATGGCATATGTTTTCAAGCTGATGATTCAATATTTCGTATCTCTTATCCACAACTGACAAAATAAGCATAAACAGAATTGAAGTAGCAAACAGAGGTATCAAAACAGCCCAAACTAATATATATAACCTGTCGTGTGTATGGCAAAAATAGTCGAATGGTATATAAACAGATAGATAGAAAAAATACATGGCAAATGTTTTAACTATTTTGGATCTCAATAAACTGTATTCTTCGTCACAGTTTAGTTGTAAAATTCTATCAATATCTTCAATACTTTTAAAACACTTAACTTTTATATTAAATTTTTGGAACATAACCCAATTCGAACAAATTAACCAAAATATGAAAATTACACGATAGAAATACCTCCGTAATACAAAATACCATGTATTGTAATTGTGCTGGAAAGAAAACCAAAATATTTGGAAATAGGTGATAAGTGATATTATAATGACGATAAGATATTTGTATTTATTCGTTAGTGGCCTCACATAATTATTCTTGTATCTAAATATAGGAAAACCAATGATATTTATCATCAATATTGCCGGCTTGAAAGCCCAATATATATTCTTTTTTTCATTCTTATTATTTAAATCCATAGTAAGATTTTTTAAATATAATGTTAACGTTCTGTTTATAAATTATGTATGAGAGTTGAAACTACAATTCCGTTCTTTGCCTAGTCATGAATTAATTTATATAACACTTCCAAACACTACGCTTATTTATCTATTTAAAAATAATTTAAAAACCATTATGTTAGTCGTTATTTTTTTATGACTATATTTCACAAAATAATAGCGGTAGACATTATATAAAAAACGATAAATTTTAGGTCTAATGAATTATTATTGGATGAGTATTACTAAATAAAATAATGTAAATATTATACGGCTTACAATTTTAATATAAATATTTTAATGGCAATAACATAATGCAAATAGACTTTTTTAAAACATAATTATTTAAGTATTATATTATAATATCCATATTATTATTTATCGACAGAGATTGTTTTATGATTACATTATGATTATCCATTAAAAACAATTTAAAAAAAAATAATAAAAATTACATGACTATTTAATTGAGGTGTATTAATTTTATTATATTATTATTATGAGGTAAATGGAACGTTACTCATTATATTATAATGTCAGGATGCATTTAATATTTAATACAATATAAAATAATATACCGTAACTTTTAATTGAAAAATTGCAATAAATTGAATAAGATGTTTCATAAAATGCATTAGTTAGCTGTTAGAGTACACGTTTTATAACTTTGCACTTTTTCTGCACTTTTTACAACGCGTGATTACCTCGTATAAAATTAGATCAAATGATATTCAATTATATTAATATATCTGGGAATAAATAAATAAATAGATAATATATTATGTAAAATACATATTTTTAGAATATACTTATTAAGGGGGAGAGGCATGCCAGCAGAAAACCTAGCGGAAAAATACGAAGCTTGCATTTTTAGATTTTTTTTTGATAATTTACAATTTCAACTGTATTAATTAATAAATATGTATATGAAAACAATAAGTAGATTTTCATTTCGCAATCTGCGCGATTTTAAGGTTAAGTTGTTCCACTATAGTCGGTAGAGATGAAGTCGTGTTACAATTTATAATAAATACCACACGGCACCTTTAAAAAAAATCTATCGCTCGCTAGTCCTCATGCATCTTTCCAGCTCATGTAAGCATCCGGTAGCTCCACCTATAAAATCATTTTTAAAAAGCTGATTCTATTCAAACAAAGTTAAATAAAAAAAATATTTAAGTATAAATAACATTGTAAATATTTTAATATTCTTTGTCCATTGTTCGCTAAAGTATACATTGTTTTTAAATTAATAATAACAACGCTATGTCAACATTTAATTCCTGCAGTGTGACTATTTTTAAATGGGTATTAGAGAGGATTTACTTTGGCCTTTTGATTGTCATTATAACGTACCCATATAGGTGGAAGTTTTGCCGCACTTTGATTACCAGCCTGCCTCATCATACTTTTATAGGAACATGCCTGCTTCACCATACTTTCATATAACCTGCCGCCCCGAGTGTATAACTAAATAAATAATATGTACAGGGGTGATATGCTATTTTCAAAACGTTTTGTACCAAATTAATGTTTTGAGACTCGATCTCATATTGTAAACGTTTTGATTTTTTAAATTTAGTACTTATGTCCACAATGTATTTTTTTTAATACATATAACAAAATACTAGAGCAAAAATTTATAAAAAACTGCATTAAAAATAATTGTTAAAATATTGAATGTATTTTAATGCATTGTAAGTTGTTGGAGCGAAGCTCGGAGCAGGATCACGGAGCACTGAGATTTTACCCGAAGCAGGAGCGGAGCCGGAGCCCCAAAAATGTGTAGTGCTCCACTGCTCCGGATGTTTTTTTATTATCAAATTTTCGTTCTAAGTCTAATTAAAATAGTATATTTTCACACTGCAATACTGGAATTATTTAAAATTTACTGCCGAGTAATAGATAACCTCACTTTTTTGACAAATAAGGCAAATAATTAGAAACGATTAGCTGTCGGTAATTTTGTTTAATATAATTAATATTGAAAATGGCGATTATTTTTAAACTACTAATTTTTTAACATATTGTATGCATGAACAGCGGAACCGGAGCAAGTTTAGGTCCCGGAGCGGTGCTGGAGCGGAGCTTGAGCGGAGCAACTCAAAAAAGGCTCCGCTTCAACTCTCTGATTGTTAACGCTAATAAGCATTAAAATAACATAACTAGGGAAAAGGTATCGAATCGTTACTTTTTTGACGGCCATAATAATCGTAAGTATGTCATTTATGTTAACACCATTACATATATTGGGTTTCCACGTGACGTAGTGCGCAGAAGATGTCAAAAATCAAACATGGAATATCCTAACATATTCCATATACCTCGAAGCTAACCTAATTTAGGCAACGATATTGCTTATCTATTGTGATTGTTGAATAATGGTAATCAAGAGAACTATAAATTTTATGGAAATTTCATAGAAATATATTATATTTATTACTCAACTAGTCAATTAATGTATAAAAATATTGAAATAATAATGGTTAATTTAATAAATATTACCCTTTCGATTTATATTGCAATATTGATTTTTTTAAAACCTTTTTCATAACGGTATAAAAGGAGAAACGCTGCCATTATAAATACGTACTTAGAACTGAATTTCTTCGTCTGCTTTTTTAAAAAGAAACCCTTCAAATCTATAGTTTTAAAGTATTGTTATTTTTCATTTAAACGAGTAGCGAAAGAAACGTTATAAAATGTTTAATATTATGAGAGTACGGAACAAGTTTAATGTCATTTGGGCACTTAAACCATTATTACAAATACTATTTTACACAGGATTTCCAGCGGTTATATATAAAAATAATAATATTACACGCATATCTAATAAAATCAAATATTTATATGTATTTATTGGTTTATTTCTTGTGGTCATCAGATGTTATTTAATAATTATATATGCTCACGATATATCGACTGAAATTAACTCTATGATACATTTTTATCATCACTCTCTTGTTGTTATAAGTTGGTATTTATCTCTAAGCTATATTGTGTTTTTTAAAAGTTATAAAATTGTTGAAATTTTAATTTACTTAAAACAAATAGATCAGATATTAATTATAAATTTTAAAGAAATATTCAGTGCATTCAGACGTAAAGTATGTATTATAATAATTATAATGATAGCCTATACGTTATATTATCCAATTGTATATATCATTTTCAAGTTGAATAAAGTTACGTTACTCGTAAATCCAATATCTTTGATTGATATGATTCCAACAATTGGCGTGAAATTTTTGTATATGGTGTTTATTTTCATAATAAGTGAACGTTTTAAATATCTGAACCATCAAATTGAAATATTATCTCTACCTTCTGATGTTTATGAACCATTTTATGACCAAGAAAATGAAATTCTACGTACCAAGCGAAATAAGAATAAAGTACAAAATCATGAAAACCCGGATGTAGGGAAGCTTATGATAGTTTATGAATATCTTGTGGAGTCGATTGATTTGTTCAATGATACATTCGGTTTACTGGTAAGTAACTTTTTAATAACATTTTTTTATTCTTTAAATTTAATGTTATTCACTATTAGATAATATGCATTTGGAAATTTTATATTTTATATTAAACAGAATCAATATTGAGTTTTTTCAGAAATGTATTTATTTAAAAAAAAATTAAAAAAAACATGTTTGTATAAATTTTAGATGGTACGTTTTGATAAGGTATTTTAAAAGAAAATTGCCAATAAATTGTATTAAATTGGGATTGAGGTTACCCTCAATAAGTTATCCTGAACGTTGTATGAAGATTTTTTATAGTACAGTAATGTATTTTTAACATGAAACATGTTTAACTCATGATCTTCGACGCAAAAGCGTTACGATAAATAGACGTAGAGCCCGCCGGTGGCCCGCGCCCCGCCCCGGTTACTTACCCACGCCGATTATTTTCATTTTAGGTTCACTACCCTACATTCTGTGTGACGTATTGTTCGTTTGTTATTTATTTTAAAAACATTGATTTTTCTAGAAAATAATGTGTAAAACAATCTTTTTTATTATTTATAACGATTCGAGCTTTTGTATTGTAATTTGGATGAAAGCTCATTTTTAAGTTTATTTTCATTTAAAAAAATATTTTGCTTTTAATGTTTCTACTAAGATAGGCACTGATTATTTAAAATTTAAATGCTTTAAGCGGTGTCCATATCGGCAACAAGTTGCTGGCAATCTCATTAAATTTCGATTAAAATAATTCATGGTCATATAAATTATGATAATTATCGTGAAATTTAATGAGGTTGCCGGAAACTTGTTGCCAATGTAGTCGCGGCATTAAATTGCATATTTTATTCTGTCTCCAGAAACATCTTTACTAGAAATTATTACCCTAATACTCTAGTATAGTACTAGAATAGTATAATACTCTTGAATACTTCTACTAGTTAAATAGAAATTACAATCATTAAAACTCTTTGTCACCTGCGATGGCCGAGTTATGAAGTCGTGGGTCTCTGATTCAAATCCCGCATTTGTTTACAATAAGTCCTCGCAAAGTTACGCGAATTCGACTTACGTAAATACATACTTACGCAATTTAAAAAAAATATGTATTTTTGTCACACGATTATAACAAGTATACTCGATAAAGTTTGAATCATGGATGATGTAAAAAAGTGCAATCCAATTTACGATAATTACAAAGAAAAGAGGAATATTATTATAAGAAAAAAATTGAATGTATAGTATTGGTTATATGGATAGAAAAAAATGCAGCAACAACAAATTTCAATACGTCTTATGCTCATACAAGAGAAAGCCTTTAGTTTTTTTTTAACGAAGTGTAAAATTATAATAGTGTTGATACTCATACATTCACTACAAGTCACGGATGGCTTCAAAAATTTAAAAACCCTATTTAACCATACAATATTAAAGTAACAGGTGTAGCTGCCAGTGCAAATACTGAGAGATCTACGATTTTTATCAAATCATTCGGCATTATATCAGAAACCATAAAAAAATTGAGGGTTAGAGGAGAATTCCTTTCTTAAGTGTATATAAAATGTAGTTAAAAAATATGTGATTTTAAGTTTTATTCGACATCCGCGATTTGTTGACATATACGAAAATCTTCAGAACGAATAAATTACGTAAGTTGAGTACTTACTGTATGTTATTTTTTTATCGAGACTGCGATCGTTTTGAAGAATACACAAACCTGAACTTCACTCCAGTCCATTTGGAGCCCTGATTTGTGTATTTTATTTTACAGATTCTACTGAGATACTGTGCAACATTAACCAAACTTCTAATACTCATATATATAATAAAAATATTACTTTTCCAGGCAAGTATTATAACCTTGGTTATTAAGTTTAAAGGGAATTAATGTATTTTTTCCACTTCCTTGGCAAAATCATCCATCTGGAAAGCAATCTGTGAAATTAGTCAGTTGTCAATCGCGACTTTTACACCTCTCACTATTATTCATTAAATTAGTGGCTTAGTAATAAAAGTAATACCTACTTTGATTTAAAATACAAAAGCCGATCGCCAATAGTAACTCAATTTGGAAAGAGCTTCAGAGAGTATTAAGAGTCATTGGTTAAAATTTGTTGCAATTAAGTATGGCGCCCATAGCATAGTGGTCTATGTGGATGCGTGCGAAACACGAGAGATGCAGGTTCGATTCCCGCTGGCTGTCTTGCTTTTTTCAAAAAAGATTTTTTCTATTGGTTATAATATTTTTTCTCAGAAGTATTTACAAAAAATTTGTATGTTACATATTAATATATTTTACATTAACCCGATATCTATAAAACTCAGGGATTTTTCAATATTTCAGGTCGTTGCGTTTGGAAACCTAATAATTTGTATACATTACATTATATTCACTCTACTTGAGGCTATGTATTGTGAAAAAATTCAGAATAATATAAGAAAATGTAAGCATAGCATTAAAAAAGCTATTACATACTGCAATGGTAACTATTATTTCATTTTTTTTTAAATTAATATTGTCTAAGTTTCCAGATATTATAATAAAAAATCAGCTGCTAATCCTTATTTGTACCTATTTACTTATTAGGTACATTAAAAATGAAATTTATGGAAAAAATAGAGAATGTAATGATTTTATTTAATTTAACGGTGTATTAGAAGAGAAATCCAAAAAATATGAGTCGCGTCACATGGCATAAAATAGTGCATGTTGGGCATTACACAGAAAGATCACAAAATAAACCAATAGATGGCACATCTCCAAGGGCCATTAAACGATCATAAGGGTGACTTAAAACCTGCCCGATTGACCAACTTACTAAATGTGGCTGAAGTAGGCAACGAGAATTATCTTGGGAGGCCTTTATCTAGCACTGGGTCCGCCCCGAGTGATAATGATGACCGGCTCAACAACTCTGCCTATTGAAAAATTCCATTGTACTCAAAAGATACTAAACAAATAAAATTCTTACGAAAAAAATTAATCAGAGTAGACTTCAGCTGGTAATTATGATAGAATTTGATGTATTAGAACAGTTTTTCTCAATCGGAAATAACGTACCCCTCTCGGGGCCACAGAGTATTATTTTTAAAGTTGCCACCAGCCGAAAGAATAAAATATTAGAATTATTATATTAAAATGATTGCAATTCAATAACTAAATTATTACAGACTGTAAATTTATAAAAATATTATAGGTATTCTTAAATATCATAAAAAAGTAAATATAACAATGAAATGCTCCGTGAACACCTTGATACTAAAATGGTTATCAAACGATATTTACTTTCATCGCGTTATTTACGGTAACGGCGAAAAATTATAATGTCACAACAGCCTGAGATTATTATTTATATTCAATATTGAATATAATTCACAAGATTTTAGAGTTTTAAATTTTTCTTGTTAAATACAATATTGTTTAAATATCATGGGAATTAAATAAAAAATCTTTGGGCTCTTGGGCTCGTAAGTATTCCAAATACTGCCAGGGCTGGGGAAGCGGCCAGCTTTGTAAGTGAAACTAGATAATAGCAGCTGGATCATAATAATAGGTATGTCAGTACATATGCTACATAGGGTACTTGTATAGATTTGGTTTGAACGTAATTGATGTTGAAATTACTTAAAAGCCTCAGAGATAGAGCATCAAAATCATACAATATCTGAATATATAGTGAAATATGAAGAACATGACCACAGCTAGAGAAACGGGATAATATATATTATATTATTTCATTTATTCTTACACTCTACTTTGTTGATTATTTGGCTTGATCATCTGCTTTCAAGAGATCGTCAACGTATCGATGTCGTGAATAGTAGACATCTTCATTTGTCGCCCACAACAACCGAACATTAAAAAACTTGGTTATTTGAAACAGTTACAAGGATCAATAATTTAAATAAATTTTATATCAATTTATTACATATTATCTCGATTTAAAAAAACTAATATATTACCATTATGAGAGATATTATGACCTACATAATTATTTTAATAAAAGTGCATTATTTATTGCACAAATTATTTTATATTTATTTTTCTATAACTCATATTTTAGTCTACTTAAAAGAAGTTCACAGGTCGAAAAAGTTAAAAAAAAAACTGTGGATTAGTTTTTAATAATATATAGAGAATATTTTAATACATTCAGAAATATCATGCTGTGTTTGATTTTAATATATGATTAGCGAAAGATTACTGAATACTGTAACGTCATGTTGAAAGGTCAAGTTATTTAAAAACGACCTCCATTTTCACAGATGACGGCAGTGATTTTTTTGATGATTTGCTGACATTCTCAAGTATTTTGAATGGCCACAAAATCGGTATTTCCGCGTGCAATTTTTTCTGGGTGGATTTTGCCCATATCAAAGTATTCATCAGTGCAGCCGTCACGTATACAATATTCATTGCAGTCCAATATTGAATTATGAAATATGAATTAAATCCCCGGGATTAGAAAGGTATCATTGGCACACTGTGACGCAACAAAAATATTTAGAAGTTATAATAATTAACAATATTATATAATAAATGTGTATATATACATATTCGCATTTGTGCTATTTCGTTCTGTACTTACTAGCAAATTTAACATAAAGCACGTTTATTGGAATTTTACATGACATTCCCTTTAATGCACTTCGACACAATGAGTCTTTTTTATATAAAAATTGTACCCAATTTTTTTATGATAATGTATAAGCTTGAAATAATTTATTTTGTATTTTTATCGTCATAATACCAATATTTAATTGTTTTTATAAAATATTAAGTCCGCATTTAGAAAGCTACTGAGAAAACTAAATATATCAATTAATGTCAGATAAAACGGACAATTTTTTCAGTTTTAGTAATTACTTTGGTACATCTTTTCAATTAAGTCGCAAAAACTTATTTTAATCAAAAAATAAAATATAAGGAAGATCAATACAAGGTCTCATTAAAAAAAAAATTAGGTGAGATGATGCCACCAGCAAGTAAGCCGTACCAAACGGTGCATTTTTGTGTATAAAAAATAAAAAGTTTTTTTTATGTTGTAATTGTTTGAAATATAACTTTTTTAATATACCCTAGAATATATTTTTTGAGTCGCATACACGTGTAATGTATTTTTATTGGTACATTGTGTATTTTTTTTAAATGATGCGTGCATTTTATTTACTTTATCAATAATTATATTATTATTAGTGTTAAATTGTTAAATAAAAAATAACAATTAATTCTTTCAAGGTTTAAATAGCGTGTAATCAAATTATGTAACACTTACTTGTGAATAGAGTTGGGTATTTCCCGATAAAATCTTAATCTCGAGATTCGGGATTTCCCGAAATGATGACATTTTGAATTTTTGAGATCCGGAATTTCCAGAAAAGTATTCTCGAGAATTCTCGAGTTATCGGGAAATTTTAAAAAAAATCTAAAATCAGTGTAAAACAGACAACTTCCAAAACAATATGATTTCTTTTTGTTTATGTAAGAAGAAAAACAAACCAGAAGTAGGAAATCAAAAATAATTCAAAACATTACTTATTAAAATGGAATTTCAAAATACACAGACTGTCAATGGGTGCGTCTGACAATCGCGTAGGTACGCTTTTGAGACACAAAATTCTCTGATGTTGCAAATATTGCGCTCATTTTGATTCAACGTTGGCTTAATTGTGTTTAATGCCCCGATCAGTCTTTGAACGTTTTGTGTTTTCTCTCCACTTTTTTCATATAGAAAATAGTTTTTTCAATTAATTTTTGATAATAAAGAAATCTCAAATCCCGAGAAAAGATTCTCGAGATCCTGGAATTCCGGAAATGTTAAAAATATCAATTCTCGAGATTCGGGATGGAAAATCTCAAAAATTTCTCGAGAATTCCCGTGTCGGGAAATTCCCGAAACACAACTCTACTTGTGAATTTACTTTTTAACTGTCAATAAAACATAATTTCAACATTAATATTGTTTTATTATATTGGTATGTTTTTACTTTATGCATAAAGTTTATGGCATTATTAGTAGATATACTGGGTATTACCCGAGTTATATAATATGGATATTTTGAATTCAAACAAATATTAGATAGGCCAAAATAAGTGGCCAATATACATTTCTCGTGAAAAAATCATAAATCTTTTAATAAAAAACTCCATCCTGTGGAGGCCCATATTATAATCCTATTAAGATCGGACATGGTGAAAGAAAAAATAATTACTATTGAAAACAATGGTGCTTGTTTTACAAACGCAAATATAACATATTATACAATTATATGTAGGTACGTATATATTTAATTTTTAATACAACAATAGGCCATGTGATCCAATGATAGTACCTAGTGTAGTGGAACAATAGTGTAATTAGTAAAATAAGTGAAACAATGTCAAATACTCAAATTTTGAGAAAATTACATAAACATATTGTGACCTCACCGAGTCAACCCTAGAGCCCCCGGATGTAAGGCCGACGCCTCACGTACTGGACTACAAAGTCTACAAAATGTACCTAGTTAAGTATCCTATAAACGTGTTTTTTCGGGTTTTAGACAAAATCTAGTTGATGAAACATAACTAAAAAGAAAAGGGGCAACTTAACACTTAAATCGAAAATAAATTGTAGTAATTCTTTTTTTTGACCTTGAAATACAATATATGTGTATTTTCCAGACCCAGGATTCGAATCTGGGGCCTACGTTATATGCGAGTGAAAAGATAACAAAAAATCAAAAATTATCCCAAGATCTTTCGACTCATATTCATTGCTTAATTGTACTTTTTGATATAACATAATTATATTTAATCGGGGATCTTGACCTAGAAAAAGTAATACAGAAATATTTGTCAGTATTAAATTAAAATTTATTTTGTATTGCTTATTGTGAAGGTGACTAAATTGAAACTTGACTTGGGTGAAAACAAGTCATAAATACAAATCAGTTTATGGCCTTTTGGGACGCAGCACAAAAATTGACATAGAAAAAAAAACAATATACGCGGAAAAATGTAGTAACTAAGATTTAGCAAGATTGATAAAAAATAGATTGTTTTAATTTAAATCTCATATAAAATCATTGAAAATAGGCTGATATTGAATACAAATTGATAATCAACATAAATATTATGGATACTATCCTTAAATCGTTTTATATTTGCAGGCATTTTGCTGGAGTGGCTGGCGCGGAGTTTTATTGCTTTTTGTAGACGAAAGACCTGACGCCTTGTTGAGAGTCATTAACTGCGAGCGTTTTTCGAGAGCGGGCGGCTTCAAGAGAAACAATCGCTCTCAGAAATATACATGTTCCAATATACTTCCGTGTAGCGGAAGTACTCACCATCAGGCTACTGATGTATTTATTTAATATAACAATACGAAGAATGCCACAAAATACATTCGTTTGTTTTATGTAAAGAGGTGCAATCATTTAGTTAAAATACGAATTTTATTACCATGTTATAAAAATATGCAATGATAAAACATTGTACCTAGTAGATATTCTGTCAATTGAGTTAATGTGATCAACCAACCAATAAATTATTTTTTGTTGCATTTTTATCAACAAAGTATTAATTGTGTAAGTAATGAAAGTGTTCAGACCACACAGATTAAGATAACGTACACAAAATTTGATAGGTTCCATATATAAATAATAATTATTATATCCAGAAACATAGACTAAATTTTGAAATTATATTATAATCATCATGGGAATCGGAACTCCTCTTAAATGTTATAGTTTTTAAGTCTTTAAGCTGGCTCTCACATCAGAAAACGCCACGTGTTCCGCAGAGCCATAAGTCAAACCTTCCATCGGCTATCCAGTGGTGCATGTCACAAACTTCGCATATCTACCCAGCGACACTCGCGCGTAATCTCTCTAAAAGTCAAACGCTATTACGCAAATATGTCATCAGACGCGGAAACAGCGATTATTATCTATTGGTACCGCAGAAATTTAATTATAAAGTGAAAATATTTAATTCATCCGTCAATTAAGCGTATATTGATGCACAGTGCATTCTGATGTCAAGATAAAATGGCCGAAGAAAGCGGCTTACGCAAGCGCACAAGCTAGCTCACATCGAAATAGCCGATCTTGACAAGTAGGAAAGTCGAACCAACAGTCCGAAACAGTGCTCATTTGGTAGCTTGCATTTTATGAATAACGATGACGTCACATCGACGTTTTTGATATGTTGCGTACAATGCGAGTTCCGATGTGAGAGCCGGCTAACGCTCAAATTTCATTGGCAGATTGCGTCTTGCCCGATCGTCTGCGACGATTGCAAAAATCTATTATCTATGGTTTTCCGTGATCGAGAACAATCGTGAGCAAATTGGAACCAATCCGTCTGTCACGAATAACGAAGATACAAGCGAAGATTGCCGAGAAAGTACGAACACATCCGAAGCCACCGCCCACTTACGAGGTTAAGTTTGACAGCTGATTTTTGACGTAAAATTGCGCGGGAAAACTGTTCAGTGTAGCCTCCAATCTAGCGAAGATATAGTTTTTGGTCGATCTATATTTTTAATAATAGCAACACTATGTTTATTTTAAACCAATCAAGCCGAAAGAAAATGACCGCAAAAAGGAGAAGCGAGAAAAGGAAAAGAAAGGACCGACGCGATCGAATCGTTGCATGTAATTATTGCAAATAGTGTGATCCCGACCGCGACGGTTGGCATGGATCGTTGGATCTGATTGGATCTGCGAATGTAATTAAGCTTTAAGTCTCTCCACCGATCAATGGCCTAAGCTGTTTGCTTAGCTGAAGATATTGCGAGATCTGTAGCGACATTCATTTGGTCCGAACATTATGCAGGAAACCTCCCTCTTCCGAATTTAATTTCGCCATTTTAGGATGAAATTTTCCGTTGACGTTTTATTCTCCATATCAACTCCGTTACCACTACCTAACCTCGCTGCGATCGAGGCGACGGTCTCACTTCGCATACCCTTGTTACGCCACTGGTAATATGTTTTTAAAAATCATATAATGGAATTTAACATAACTGTATTTTCCAGAATCCGTATACCGTGATCAACTAAAAATATTTGATAATATTTTGGATAGTCGGAGATTTTGATTTATTGAAGTTTATCATTTGTACACTACTGATTTTTCTAAGCCCAAGACAATTTCAAATACAAGAATAGCACATATTTTAGCAATTCATCAGTTAAAATTGTAGATGAAAAATTTCGTGGTTATTGAAAATAAAACAAGGTAAGTAAAATTTTTTTTTTTTTGTAATATCTAATAATAGTTATTAATTGTAATGTAATTGTAATAATTGTGCAACACTGTGATTTCTTGAAATAAAAACTTGAATTGAATTCTCCTCATAGCATCTATAATAAGTGGGTAAATAAATACTCTAATGTTGATAACTTTACTGATAATTCTACAAAAATACAAAACTCTCCACGTAATAAAACAATATTGTATGTAATTGAAATAATATTTTATTGTCACCTTGAAAACGTGAAGTGTTATGTAATAATTGGATTTAGGCTTGATTGAAATCTGAAATTATTTTATAATAATTATTCATTTAACATTAATTGTGTAATAAAGAAAATAACATACTATAATGGTGTATTGTTTATACATTATTACTATGTTGTAGCCATGCAACATTGTATTCTTACCAAATATTAATAAGCAGCATAATGAATATCTCACAATGCATTTAATAAAGATTTGCTTTATTGCACCATTGTTCTTACTTGCGTCTGATGACATATTTGCATAATAGCGTTTGACTTTTAAAGAGATTACGCGCGAGTGTCGCTGGGTAGATATGCGAAGTTTGTGACATGCACCACTGGATAGCTGATTGAAGGTTTGATTTATGGCTCTGCGGAACACGAGGCGTTTTCTGATGTGAGAGCCGGCTTAAAGACTTAAAAACTATAACATTTAAGAGGAGTTCCGATTCCCATGATGATTATAATATAATTTCAAAATTTAGTTTATGTTTCTGGATATAATAATTATTATTTATAAATGGAACGTATCAAATTTTGTGTACGTTATCTTAATCTGTGTGGTCTGAACACTTTCATTACTTACACAATTAATACTTTGTTGATAAAGGTGCAACAAAAAATAATTTATTGGTTGGTTGATCACATTGACTCAATTGACAGAATATCTACTAGGTACAATGTTTTATCATTGCATATTTTTTATAACATGGTAATAAAATTCGTATTTTAACTAAATGAATGCACCACTTTACATAAAAAAACAAATGTATTTTGTGGCATTCTTCGTATTGTTATATTAAATAAATGCATCACTAGCCTGATGGTGAGTACCTCCGCTACACGTAAGTACATTGGAACATGTATATGTCTGAGAGCGATTGTTTCTCCTGAAGCCAGGCGGCTCTCGAAAAACGCTCGCAGTTAATATTTATAAATTGTCGCTATTGCCGCGGCGACCATTGGTGCAAAGACAGGGCGTTTAGCTGCTAACCGAAAAGTTGGTGGCTTGAACCCATCCAAGAGCGTTATTTTTTATGTGAAAAAAATATCTAAAATTATGCCATAAATAAACCATACACAATTTTAGATATTTAGTAGATAGAAGAATACTTTGTATCATAAAATATTGTTTAGTCTAAGCAGGTCTTGCTAAATAATATCATTAACATCATTAACAACATCATTATAGCACTAACATAAAAGCGGTCACCCATCCAAGTTCTTACTCTCCGCGCGCAATGTCGCTTAACTTCGGTGATCGGGCGAGAACTTTCAGCCACTCGGCTGGTAACATTCTGCGTTACATTTGAATTTTGTGCACAGAATTTTTATTTAATGCCAATGTCACGACGAGCGGTAAAGTATATACATATTAAAAAGTTCTAGCACCAGTAAGAACAGCTGCGGTTTTCTTTGACACAAACGATGCAACCGATTTACCATAAAATCTCTCTTTTTTTATTTTCTCTCTAAATGGTTCACATCAGTAATATAGTTATGAATCATAAGCGTACCCTTTTTTTTTAATTTTGTAATATTTTTTTAAAGTTTTATATTTTTTTATTAAGTTTGATTGTTATTTTTATCGTAGAGAGCCTTGAAATCAGTCAGTTTATTGGATCTGTACGTGACCGAAAGCGCCACTGGAAAGGGGATATTTCAAGTTGATCTTTTGTAAACACTTACTTTTATTTCGGATAATTGCTTTCATAATAATCAATTTGGTACTCATTAGTTCTTTTTTAATCATTTTAAATATTGCTGATTCCATTAATGGCATAAGAGTGTAAGTTAGGCTCCATCCTATCCCACTTATAAAATTAATATCTGAAAACTAAATAATCATAGACGTATAATTATTATCAATCTTATTATACTTTTCTTTAAATAAAAAAAATCATACGAGCTGACTTTACATAAGAATCGTTAGTAGAATTCAACATTTTAGAATTATACATTCATTTGAATAAAATAAAATACATTTTTCTTTATTCACACAATATTTTTTCCTTTACAGCTATTTGTAAAAATGTCAAAAAATCATATTTTAATTTAAATCTAATGTAAGTTTAGTTTCCTTTATTTTGTTAACTGTCAATTCATGGTGGAACTGCATTTTATTGTTGTTTTTATTTAATAAAACGCATTTTTTTTATAGTACTTATTCCACTTTTAATTAATATATTAAGACCGGTTTCGTCCACTTCAGTGGAAAGTCGAAAATTTCTCACTGAAGCGGACGAAACCGGTCCTAATATATTAATTAAAAGTGGAATAAGTACTATAAAAAAAATGCGTTTTATTAAATAAAAACAACAAGTAAGTTGAGTTATTTACTATTCCATTTTAGTGTTTTTTTGCGACCCGGGTCTCGCCTTTCGGCATCTTAAAGCACTATGTGCACTCACCAAAAAGTAAATACACACTGACATCGAATACTGTTAATCCTAATTTATGTAATAAATTAATCCAATAAAGTAGGTAAAAACTGTATCACTTAGGAACCTAAGAATCAAATAAAAAAATATAAAAAAAAAACTATGAATAAGTAGTTGAAGTATTTGTAAAAAAAACCTTACCTTATCACTAATAATACACTCGATAAGCGTATAAATAGTCAAAACCTGATATTAGATGATTATTAATTATAATCAATAAAAATACTTCACTCAAGAGGTGTAAAATCGTCAATTCTGGGAACAATGGCAACGTACTGGGAATAAGCTAAATTTTAACTTTTTAAATACTAATATCATTAATAAATCTCACTAGTTAACTCCAATAAATTCCCTGAAGATGCCGAAAAGAGAAACAAGGATTGCAAAAAGAGACTCAAATGGAATAGTACAAAACTTAAATCCGTTAGAATATTTTAAATTCAAATGCCTTCGGTCGATAGTATTAATATTTATTAATTTTATTAATGTTTAAAATAAACTAACAATATAATAAATTTTTTAAAAATTCCTACGTATGAAAGTTAGACATTTTTTAGGGGTCAAAATAGTAATTTACCCGATCTTCAGTGTGAGAGTTATTTCTAAAAGATCAGATATCATTCCTATTCACGATGATTCTGTACCATAACCGGTAAGAACGTGTCATGGTATTTTATACCTGTCGTGGTGAATGACGTACGTGAACAATTAAATGTCACCCTTCTTGTTTTTTTTTTTATTTATTTTAAAATACAATAAGTAGGTAAGCGTGTTGGTCGATAACCTACTTACAATGGTAACTTACCCTTTTTAATGTCCATATATCCAAACTTGGTACAAATTCGTACAGTATCATCAAAAATAATGCAAATTTTACACAACTTCCGTAGAATATCTAAAATCAATATCGTATCAGAAGAGAATAAAATGTGTACAAATATATGACTTAGGCCACACACTATCGTATATTATATAGGATAGTTTCAACGGTATTCCTTTGCTGTTTACTGTCACATATTTTCGACATTTTAAACTATTCCAATACAACCAAAACCATATAATCAATTATTTATTAGTACTTTCTTCAATGCATAAAATATTGTACCAATAAATATATTCATAAATGTAAAAAAAATAAGTACCTCTTACTAGATTTACATTTGAAGATTTTGTACTATCGCCGGAACTACATATTACAATAATATGTCGTGCGATATACTCTCAGTATAATATGTCTATATTATTATAGGCCCATTATCTGGAGTCCTTATAAGGTATCCTATAAGCTTGTTTTAGACTTTTAGAGCATGTTCAGAAGAAATTTGTTGAAAAGATCTTTATTTGAATGTAAATAAATATTTTTCTTTTGACAGTTTCTCAAACGGGTATTTTCCGACTAGCTTTCTTCTAGCCGTACTCGTCTTTCATTCTATTGAAGCTTATATATCACCTATGCTCTTAAAGCATTTTTCCCTGGTCTCACATCGTTTCCAAGCTTACACCCATTACCTATTTTGGGTGAAAATTGATTCCTTATGGCAGGCTCACCAGGCACCAATAGCGAGGTCTGTGCGGCTGGTCAATACACTTCCTAGTGATGTCGACATTTTTAGCGATGCAATATGTATTTTGTTTTAAAAAATCTATTGTAGGTATTGTTTAATTTATATTTTTCTTGAATTATTGTTGTTTTTTTATTTTATTTCTTTTGCTTAAAAAATATTTTTTTTTCTCTACTAATTTTATTTACCTGTACTTTTTATTCTAAATATCATGTTGTGAATGTCTTGAATTATTAATTTGTTATGTGCTCAACTCTTTTTAAATAAATAAATATTGTAGAATTTTTCAATTATCTATTAATTTTGAATTATTAATAACCATGTCCTTGGTTTTTTGTACAAGGTGGTTGTTAGAAATTTCGAACAATCACAAATACCCAGGCATTGAGAATAATACATAAATATTGTGTCCTAGTCGGAAATCGAACCCAAGACTCTCGGGTGGAAGGCCAGCGCATTACGCACTGCACCATGAGAGCCGCCTCAATTATCTATTGTGGAACAATTGATAATAATTTTCATTGTGGCTATTTTCAAGATTTTTTATTTGTGGTAAAATCAATTTATGTTATTAAAATATTGAGATATGCGTATTATTTTACTTACAGGAATTTGAAACATCTTATTGATATGCTCTGTCGAAACGATTATTTTTCATAAACAACCATTAGTCTTTTTAGCTCGAATTCTATTGCCTCATTTTGAATCGTAGCATTATCGTTGTGATGTTGATTATTAAAGCATTTTTTTGATTTTTTGTTTTGGATGTTTTCATACGATGTTAAAAGTGATTTAAAATCTGATAAAAACACAGTGGATTTTGGATAATGTGCTATGTAACTACCGACACTTTTTAAAAAAAAATTAACCTCCGTTTTACGTTTAAAAGCAACACCGTAAAAAAATTTAAAAAAAATTTAGAACATGTAATCATCAAATGTACAAAATAATAAAAAAATGATATATGTAACATGAATGCGGTTATATACCGAATTGTTAAAATAAATACTAAAAATATAAATAACAAAATATGTCTTTTCTTTGTGTGAATATAAAATTGATAATTTTTCATATACAATAATTCATCAACGTTGTCAATATTTTTTTAAATGATTACCATTGCGTCCGATTGAAAAAATATATTTGAAATTGAAATTTAAATCCAACTAGTCATTTCAAAGTGATAAAATTTTTGTCTACTCTGGCTAACTCCGTCGAACATTGGTCTCTCAATATAAAACACTATCAGAAATGGAATGTATATCGAACATGTACAATTGATTCAAAATATCTTTCTCGTTTAATTAATGTTCGCATAATATGTCTTCCACTATAATATCTTACCGTCGTTAATCGTAAATATCCAGACATAATTATAAATGGTTTCAACATCCAATATATATCATATTTTATATCAGAAGCCTTCACCGCTTTTATCATATTGCTTTATTCAAAATACGAATAAAAAATAGAAATTTCACGTATAAAAAAAATAATAGTGCTCAGTAGAAAAGTATAACACGCTTTTAGTATAAAACTGTTTCTTTATCAATATCACGTCCGTTTGTGATTTTTTATTTTTAAAATAACCAATGTTTTATGTAAGACATTACATCTACAAGCAATACATGTAATAAGACTTATAAAAATGTATTGGTACTGTTCGGTTATACGGAATACAGCGGAAAACACATTTTGAAAATACCAGATATACTGTATTATTTGTTAGTTTGGGTTAGTTTAGGTTAGGTTAGGTTAGGTTAGGTAAGGTTAGACTAATTTAGGTTAGGTTAGGTTAGGTTTGGTAAGGTTAATCTAACAAATAATCCAGTTTATCGGCTATTTTCAAAATTGTTATAAAAAGTAGGTACTACAGAAATAAATTTTGTAATATCGTCATATCGATCATATGGCAATAGTAAATAAATAAATATAACATTGTCTTCGATAAAAAAAAACATTGGAATACAAAATTACTAAAAAATCATATAACTCGTGATCAGCGGCGGCCGGTGGTTTCCAAAATTGCTTTCATTGGGGGTGCACCAAAAATTTCTTACCTTATTTAAAAAGCATATCTATACAGCGTTGTTTCTGTTAAGCGAACACCTCAATCACTTCTCATTAAAGTCTGGAACTGGAAGTTTTTTCTCAATGTTTAACACAGATAGACAGTTAAGTCTGTCCTGATTCATGGTAAGTATTTTTAAAGACAATTTAATTCTTTTAATGGTTGAAAAACACTTTTCACTTTCCACAGATGTCATCGGGCCATCCTTTTTTTTCTGACTCTTTTTTCGAAGGAATTCTTATTATTATTGATAAAATCTACGTTTACCGACATCATTTTAAAACACATACACTTCACTGATTGAACGATAAGTATATGTATTATTATGAATCTTTTATTCACAATTTATTTATTTTTTATACACGAAATTATCGAAATAACGTGACAAAACACCTAAAAAAGTCGACTATAGATCGCAATGACAGAAACCATACTGAATTGTATTGTAAGTAAATAATATTTGATGAAAATGTTAAAAAAAATGTATAACTATCGATTGTTTTGAACAGGTAGTTACGTATTTTTCGACTCTCGACAAGGCGTAGGTTCCTTCATCTACAAAAAGCAATAAAACTCCGAGCCAGCCACTCCGGCAAAATTCCTGCATTGTTTAAAATATGATAACGACACCCCGAAAGTCCAGGAAGGGGTGGGGAGTCGGGGCCGCACAGCCCGTTCCAACCTCCGCACTTAGCTCTCCGGTCGACCTGGCGTTAATGACGTCGTTGGTAGCGCGTCGTCGGTCGATACGTGTAAGTTACACGACCAGCTTCCACCCTTTGGCTAGCTCAGTGATGGTAAATTTAATCAAGGCGGTCAATAGAAGCTGGATTTGGTGTTGGTAGAGCACGTTCAGTGTTCAGGTTAGTCATGACAATTGGGTTAAGATATTGGATTGACAGTTGACGATGGTGAATGTTTAAAATGAAACACACGTTGTTCGTAGCGAAAATCTCAAAAGAAAGTTTTATTTTAACAATTAAAGTTCACAAAAAAGTTACTCACTATTACACACATAAATAGAGGTCAATATTAACACACATTAATATGTTTATGTTTATGTAAGAAGACAAACAAAATAGAAGTAGGAAAACAAAAATAAATCAAAACATTACTCACTAACATCAAAAAACACAGACTGTCAATAGCTGCGTCTGACAATTGCGTACGCTTTTGAGATACAAAATTCCCTGCTGTTGCAAAAATTGCGCTCATTTTGAGTCAACGTTGGCTTAATTGTATTAAATGCCCCGATCTCAGCCTATTGTCAATGAATTTATATGAGATTTAAATAAAAACAATCTTTTTTTTATTGTTAAATCCTGTTAAATCTCCGTTACTTCATTTTTCCGCGTATAATGTTTTTTTCTGTGTCGAATTTTGTACTGCGCCCAAAAGGCCGTATAATTTTGTGTATTTATGACTTGTTTATGGGTTTCACGTGTTGGGTTAAATTGTTATTACATCATGTAATATGAATGGCAAACCAAGATCAATATTAGGGCGCTCACCACAGCGCTCGTTTTCAATGACTGTTCAATAGGTGCATGCTTTTGGTAATTTACATTGATTAAATTGCGATAAACGAGTGATGACTTTTGAATAGCATTGTTGCACAATGAGAGATGTTTAGGAAAAAGGACTGCAGCGCACATGCATGGTGTTAGGAAAGCCGCCGCTGCTCGTGATACAACAGGACACGGTGTAACCGGCAATGCATAAATTCAAGCAATAACTTCCGCGCTGAAACTCGGCTAAGGTAAACATGTTACATGATTTCGTGATGTACCTACTCCATAGTCTGAATCTGAATATAACAAATATTATAAGTGATAAATAAATAATATGAAACATAGTTCGTAAATAACTTATAAATATTTTTTTACGAGACTCGCACCCGCATCCATAGAATTTCTACCATAGTGCAATATCAATTTTTTCACCTTCACAATAAACAATACAAAATAAATTATAATTTAATACTGACAAATGTTTCTGTATTACTTTTTCTAGGTCAGGTTGCCCGAGTAAATATAATTATTTTATATCAAAAAGTACATTAAAGCAATCAATATGAGGCGAAAGATCTTGGGATAATTTTTGATTCTTCATTATCTTTTCACTCGCATATAACGTAGACCCCAGGTTCGAATCCTGGGTCTGGCAAATAAACATATTGTATTTCAAGGTCAAAAGATAGAATTACTACAATTTATTTTCGATTTAAGTATTTAGTTGCCCCTTTTATTTTTAGTTATGATTCATCAACTAGATTTTGTCTAAAACCCGAAAAAATACGTTTATAGGGTACTTAAGTAGCTATATTTTGTAGACTTCGTAGTCCAGTACGTGAGGCGCTGGCCTTACATCGAGGGGCTCCAGGGTCGACTCGGTGAGGTCACAATATGTTTATGTAATTTTCTCAAAGTTTGGGTATTTGTGATTGTTTCACTTATATTACAAATTACACTACTGTTTCACTACACTAGGTACTATCATTGGATAACATGGGCTATTGTAGTATTAAAAATTATATATATACGAACCTACATATAATTGTATAACATGTTATATATGCGTTTGTAAAACGAGTACCACTGTTTTCAATAGTAATTATTTTTTCTTTCACCATTTCCGATCTTAATAGGATTATAATATGGGCCTCCACAGGGTGGAGGTTTGTATTAAAAGATTTTTGATTTTTTCACGAGAAATGTATATTAGCCACTTACTCAGCCTATCTATACTAGATATTTTTTTAAATTCAAAATATCCATATATAACTCGGGTAATACCCAGTATATCTACTACTTATGCCATAAAGTAAAAACATACCATTATAATAAAACAATATTGATGTTGAAATCATGTTTTATTGACAGTTAAAAAGTAAATTCACAAGAAGAGTTGGGTTTCGGAAATTTCCCGACACGGGAATTCTCAAGAAATTTTCGAGATTCTCCATCCCGAATCTCGAGAATTAAAATTTTTAACGTTTCGGGATTTCTTTATTATCAAAAATTAATTGAAAAAACGATTTTCTATATGAAAAAAGTGGAGAGAAAACACAAAACGTTCAAAGACTGATCGGGGCATTTAATACAATTAAGCCAACGTTGACTCAAAATGAGCGCAATTTTTGCAACATCAGGGAATTTTGTATCTCAAAACCGTACGCAATTGTCAGACGCAGCCATTGACAGTCTTTTGATGTTAGTGAGTAATATTTTGAATTATTTTTTTTTCCTACTTCTATTTTGTTTGTCTTCTTACATAAACAAAAAAAAATCATTTTTTTTTGAATTTGTCTGTTTTACACTGGTTTTAGGATTTTTTTAAATTTCCCAATATCTCAAGAATTCTCGAGAATACTTTTCTGGAAATCGCGAATCTCGAGAATTCAAAATGTCATTATTTTGGGAAATCCCGAATCTCGAGATTAAGATTTTCTCGGGAAATACCCAACTCTATTCACAAGTAAGTGTTACATAATTTGATTACACGCGATTTAAACCTTAAAAGAATTAACTGTTATTTTTTATTTAACACTAATAATAATAATATTGATAATGTAAATAAAATGCACGCAGTGTTTTAAACAATACACGATGTACATCAATAAAAATACATTACATGTGTATGCGACTCAAATAATATACTCTAGGGAATATTATAAAAGTTATATTTTAAACAATTAAAAGATAAAAAGAACTTTTTATACTTTTTACAGAAAAATGCACCGTTTAGTGTGGCTAACTTGCTGGTGGCATCATCTCACCTTATTTATTTTTTTAAGTGAGACCTTGTATTGATCTTCCCAATATTTTATTTTTTGATTAAAATTATTTTTTGCAACTTAATTGAAACAATGTATCAAAATAATCACTAAAACTAAAAAAATTGTCCGTTTTATCTGACATTAATTGATATATTTAGTTTTCTCAGTAGCTTTCTCCAAGATTTCTAAATGTCATATAATAAGTAAATTGACACATTGAAATATATACGGACTTAATATTTTATAAAAACAATTAAAATTTAATTGTTTATATTGGTGACTATTGGGAAATATTATGACGCTAAAAATACAAAATAAATTAATTCAAGCTTATACACTATCATAAAAAATTAGGTACAATGTTTATATAAAAAGACTCATTGTGTCGAAGTGCATTAAAGTAAATTTTATGTAAAACTCCAATAAACGTGCTTTATATTTAATTTGCTAGTAAAAACAGAACGAAATAACACAAATGCGAATAGGTATAGGTACACATTTATTATATAATATTGTTAATTATTATAAATTGTAAATATTTTTATTGCGTCATAGTGTGCCAATGATACCTTTCTAATCCCGGGGATTTTATTCATGCTTCATAATTCAATATTGGACTGCGATGAATATTGTATACGTGACGGCTGCACTGATGAATACTTTGATATGGGCAAAATTAACCCAGTAAAAATTACATGCGGAAATACCGATTTTGTGGCCATTCAAAATACTTGAGAATGTCAGCAAATCATCAAAAAAATCACTGCCGTCATCTGTGAAAATGGAAATCGTTTTTAAATAAATTGACCTTTTAACATGACGTTACAATATTCAGTAATCTTTCGCTAATCATATATTAAAATCAAACACTGCATGATATTTCTAAATGAATTAAAATATTCTCTATATATTATTATAAACTAATCCAGAGTTTTTTTTACTTTTTCGACCTGTGAACTTCTTTTAAGTAGACTAAAACATGAGTATAGAAAAATAAATAAAAAATATGTGCACTAAATAATGGATTTTTAATAAAATAATTATGTAGGACATAATATATCTCATAATGGTATTATATTCGTTTTTAAACCGACATATAAAGTGATATAAAATTTATTTAAATTATTGATCCTTAACTGTTTCAAATTACCAAGTTTTTTATGTTCGGTTGCTGTGGGCGACAAACGAAGATCTCTACTATTCACGACATCGAGACGTTGACGATATCTTGAAAGCAGATGATCAAGCCAAATAATCAACAAGGTAGAGTTTAGGAATAAATGAAATAATATAATATAAATTATCCCGTTTCCCTAGCTGTGGAAATGTACTTCATATTTCACTATTGACTATTGTATGATTTTGATGCTCTATCTATGAGGCTTTTAAGTAATTTCAACATCAATTGCGTTCACACCAAATCTATACAAGTACCCTATCTAGCATAATATGTACTGACATACCTATTATTATGATCCAGCTGCTATTATCTAGTGTCACTTACAAAGCTGGCCGCTTCCCCTGGCAATGTTTGGAATACTCACGAGCCCAAGAGCCCAAAGATATTTGATTTAATTACCATGATATATTAAAACAATATGGTATTTAACAAAAAGAATTTAAAATTCTAAAATCTTGTATATCATATGCAATATTGAATATAAATAATAATCTCAGGCTGTTGTGACATTATAATTTTTCGCCATTACTGTAAGTTTAAAACGAGAGCTTAATGTCAAACAACACTATCTACAAAAGTGCAACTTTACAGGAGAACCAAAAATCCTTATTTCAGATTCTTGTAACTCAAAAATGGGAATGTTTATTTAAAACCTAATGTTCATATTTTATAATTTATTGTGTATTGTACATTTATCTTGCTTATGGTGATGTTAAAATTTATAGGAATAGTTTTTAAAAAATATGGAAAAAGGTAACTTATGTAGTTAACGTTAAACTTTACTGACGATATAAGAAGAAATTCGAAAAGATTGACATAACGTTGTTTAACTACCTATCATGTAGCTGGAAATGTAAAATAACGTTTTCTCAAAACAAAAAACTTTTTTGTAGATAACGTTGTTTGACTTCAAGCACTGGAATAGATTGTAGTCTTTTGAACATATCTGATCATTAAAAGATTAGCATCGGCTGTCTCTTTTCAAATTATTTTAAGTGTAATTAAAATAGAGCTCTGTCGCAAAGTGCAATGACGCGATGAAAGTAAATATCGTTTGATAACCATCTTAGTATCAAAGTGTTCACGGAGCATTTCATTGTTATATTTACTATTTTATGATATTTAAGAGTACCTATAATCTCTATATATATAAAAATCTCATGTCACGATGTTTGTGGTCGAACTCCTCCGAAATGGCTTGACCGATTTTTATGAATTTTTTTATGTATATTTGTTAGGTATGAGAATAGGTCAACAAGTATATTTCATACCGCTAGGTGATTAGGGTATCTCTATCCAGAAAAATTTTCTTTTATTTTTTTGACAATTTTTTTTGGTATTTTTTTTATTATTTGGCATAAAAAAATACCTATAACCCCAAATTTTCAGCCTCCTACCCTCACCCTCCCATTTTTTAACAATGTTTGCCGGGTCAGCTAGTATTTTTATAAATTTACATTCTGTAATAGTTTATTTATTGAAATGCAATCGTTTTAATATAATAATTTCAATATTTTATTCTGACTGTGGTCCGCTAGATGTTGTTCTGCTTTCCAAAATATTTTTTTTGGCCTGTGGCAACTTTAAGAATAATGTTGTGTGGCCCCAAGAGGGGATCGTCATTCCCGTTTGAGAAACACTGTTCTAATGCATCAAATTCTATCATAATTACCAGCGGAAGTCTACTCTGACTCATATTTTTTTTTCAAAGAATTTTACTAGCTTAGTATCTTTTGAGTACAATGGAATTTTTCAATAGGCAGAGTTGTTGAACCTATCGGTTTTATCAGTCGGGGCGGACCCAGTTCCAGATAAAGACCTCCCACGATGATTATAGTTGCCTACTTCAGCCAAACAAAAGATCTTTCTTTGTAACACCTAACATACACTTTCTTATGCTATGACGCGACCCATTACACCATTAAATTAAAGAAAATCATCACATTCTGTACTTTTTCCATAAATTTAATTTTTAATACGTACCTAATAAGTAATTAGGTAGAATTAATGATTCGCAGCTGATTTTTTTAATATAGCATCTGGAAACATAGACAATATTAAAAAAAAAATGAAATAATAGTTACCATTGCAGTATGTAATAGCTTTTTTAATGCTATGCTTACATTTTTTTATATTACTCTGAATTCTTTCACAAAACATAGCCTCAAGTAGAGTGAATATAATAAATTGTATACTCAATATTAGGTTTCCAAACGCAACGACCTGAAATATTGAAAAATCATTGAGTTTCATAGATACTGGGTTAGTGTAAAATACATTAATACGCAACACACATAATTTTTGAAAATACTTCTGAGAAAATATATTATAAGCAATAGAAAAAATCATTTAAAAAAAAGCAAGACAGACAGCAGGTATCGAACCTGCATCTCTCGTGTTTAGCCCGCATCCACATAGACCACTATGCTATAGGCGCCATACTTAATTGCGACATATTTTAACTAATGGCCACTAATACTCTCTGAAGCGCTTTCCAAATTGAGTTGCTATTGGTGATCGGCCTTTGTATTTTAAATCAAAGTAAATATTACTTTAATTACTAACTGACTAATTTAGTGAATAATAGTGAGAGGTGTAAAAGTCGCGATTGACAACTAACTAATTTCACAGATTGCTTTCCGGATGGATGATTTTGCCAAAGAAGTGGAAAAATTGCATCAATTCCCTTATAACTTAATAATCAAGGTTATACACTTGCCTGGAAAAGTAATATTTTTATTCCATATATGAGCATTAAAATATTGGTAAATGTTACACAGTATCTTAGTAGAATCTGTAAAATAAAATAACATACAATAATTAGGGCTCTAAATGGACTGGAGTGCATTTCAGGTTTGTGTAATCTTCAAAACTATCGTAGTCTCGAAAAAAAATAACAAACAGTAAGTTCTTGACTTATGTAATTTATTCGTTCTGAAGATTTTCGGGTAAGTCAAAAAATCGCGGAAGTCGAATAAAACTTAAAATCAGATACTTTTCAAATAAATTTTACATACACTTTAGAAAGAAATTCTCCCTTAGCCCTCATTTTTTATGGTTTCTGCTAAAATGCTAAATGATTTGATAAAATTCGTAGATCCCTCAGTATCTGCATTGACAGCCACACCTGTTACCAGTGGCGATCCTCCCTTGAGAGCGCTGGAGCGTAGCACACCCACCCACTCAATTTATGCGAAAAGTCTTTTTTTAAATGAGTATTTAATTTATATTTGATTAATTAAAAGTGTTCTGATCTATTACCGTCGCCACTGCCTGTTACCTTAATATTGTGTAGTTTAATGGGGTTTTTAAATTTTTGGAGCCATCCATGGCTTGTAGTGAATGTATGAGTATCAACACTATCATCATTTTACATTTTCTTTTTCTTTTCTTTCGACCATGTCCGATCCTAATACGATCATATGGGCCTCCACAGAGTAGAGTTTTGTATTAACACATTTTGTTTTTTACGAGAAATGGATGTCAGCCACTTGCTCAACTTATTAGGTCCATACCCTGACAGACACAAATTGAAAAACAATATGTGTATTTGCCAGACCCAGGATTCAAACCTGGAACCCACGGCGTAATAGTCCAACGATTAAGCCGCGCGGCTACGGGCCTTCAAAAAAACTCAAGGCTTTCTGCTGTATGAGCATAAGGCGTATTGGAATTTGTTGTTGCTGCATTTTTTTCTATGCATATAACCAATAATTATTCCATTTTTTCTTCTAATATTATTTGTCTTTTCTTGGTAATTATCGTAGATTGCATTGGTAATTTTTTACATGATCCATGATTCGAAATTTATCGAGTATAATTGTTATAATCGTGTGACAAAAATACATATTTTTTTAAATCGCGTAAGTACGAATTTACGTAAATCAATATCGCGTAACTTTGCGAGTACTTACAGTAAATGAATTCGGAATTTGAATCAGAGACCCACGACTTCGTAACTCGGCCATCGCAGGTGACAAAGAGTTTTAACTATTGTATTTTCTATTCAATTTCGACCACACTAAACAGATTTTGAGGGTAATAATTTCTATGGAGACAGAATCAAATATGCAATTTAATGCCGCGTCTACATTGGCAACAAGTTTTCGGCTACGTCATTAAATTTCACGATAATTATCATGATTTATACGACCATACATTATTTTAATCGAAATTTAATGAGGTTGCCAGAAACTTGTTGCCAATATGACACCGCTTAAAGCATTTACATTTTAAATGATCAACACCTTATTAACTAGAAACATTAAAAGCAAAATATTTTTTTTTTATGAAAATAAACTAAAAAATGAGCTTTCATCCAAATTACAAGACAAAAACTCGAATCTATTTATATCGATAAAAAAAAGTTATACACATTATTTTCTAGAAAAATAAATGTTTTTAAAATAAATAACAGACGAACAATATTTCACACAGAATGTAGGGTGCTGAACGTAAAATGAAGATAATCGGCGCGCGTAAGTAATCGGGGCGGGGCGCGTCTATAGTAAAGTTGCTCTACGTCTATTTTTCGTAACGTTTTTGCGTCGGAGATCATGAGTTAAACATGTTCCATGTTAAAAATACATTATTATATCATGAATTATCTTCATACAACGTTCAGGATAACTTATTAAGAGTAACTTCAATCCCAATGTAATATAATTTATTGGCAATTTTCTTTTAAAATACCTAATCAATACGTACCGTCTAAAATTATTAAATATGTGTTTTTTATTTTATAAATAAACAAATTTCAGAAAAACATAATATTGATTCTGTTCAATATAATATATTAATTTTTCAAAGGCATAATTATCTAATAGTGAATACATTAAATTTAAAAAATAAAAAAATGCTAAGTTACCTACCAGAAAACCGAATGTATCATTGAACAAATCAATCGACTCCACAAGATATTCATAAACTATCATAAGCTTCCCTACATCTGGTTTTTCATGATTTTGTACGTCATTCTTATTTCGCTTGTTACGTAGAATTTCATTTTCTTGATCATAAAATGGTTCATAAACATCAGAAGGTAGAGATAATATTTCAATTTGATAGTTGAGATATTTAAAACGATCACTTATTATGAAAATGAACAACATATACAAAAATTTCACGCCAACTATTGGAATCGTATCAATCAAATATATTGGATGTACGAGTACTGTAACTTTATTCCACTTGAAAATGATATATAAAATTGGATAATATATCGTATAGGCTATCATTATAATTATTACAATACATACTTTACGTCTGAATGCACTGAATATTTCTTTAAAATTAATAATTAATATGTGATCGATTTGTTTTAAGTAAATTAAAATTTCAACAATTTTATAACTTTTAAAAAACACAATATAGCTTAGAGATAAATACCAAATTATAACTATGAGAGAGTGATAATAAAAATGTCTGATATATTTAATTTCGACTACTATATTATGAGCATTTATAATTGAATAACACTTGATAACCACCAGAAATAAACTAATAAATACAAATATATATATTTGATTTTATTAGATATGCGTGTAATATTGTTATTTTTATATATAACAGCTGGAAATCCTGTGTAAAATACTATCTTTAAAAATGGTTTAAGTGCCCAAATGACATTAAACTTGTTCCGTACTCTCATACTATTAAACATTTTAAAAAGTTTCTTTCGCTACTTGTTTAAATGAAAAATAACAATACTTTAAAATTATAGATTTGAAGGGTTTCTTTTTAAAAAAGGTGACGAAAGAATAAAGTTGTAAGCACGTATTTATAAAACAATACCAGTGCTTCTCCTTTTATACCGTTACGAAATAGGTTTTAAAAGGTCTATATTGCAATAAAAATCGAAAAGGTAATATTTATTAAATTAACCATTATTATTTCAATATTTTTATACATTAATTGACTAGTTGTGTTATAAATATAATATATTTCTATGAAAATAACCATAAAATTTATAGTTCTCTTGATTGCCATTTTTCAACAATCACAATATCATTGACTAAATTAGGTTAGCTTCTATGTATATGGAATATGTTAGGTTATTCCATGTTTGATTTTTGACATCTACTGCGCACTACGTCACGTGGAGACCCAAATTCTAGGTAGTGCTCGGAAATTCGTATGTGAAAATAACTACATGGCATATTTCACATTGTACCAATAAATTCGCACTTAGTAGGTAATAACAGCCAACGTCACGGAATATGTCTGCTCCGTTCGGCGGTATTTTATTTTTTTGCAATCGACAAATGATTATAATAGCGCCTTATACACGTGCATGGATTTACTTGCACCAATCGTGTGTATTTTATACCACCTGTACACGTGCATGGAATTACTGGCAGCAATAGTGATTATAACTGTTTAACGTAAAAGTGCTGATTGTCTCTCCAATCCATTCTTAAAGAGTGAGCGAGATACGATGTTATCATTTTGTGGTACTATTTCGTACTATTTGAGAGCTAGCGAAAATCGGTCTACCTGAAATTTCATGCTTAATTCGTTATTGTGCCGCAGGTTTGCCACTATTTCTTGTTATCACCGCGGTAAGACGTACTGTCAACAGTAAATCCGGGCATGTATAATTTTTAAGTAATAAAAGGCTATTGTTTTTATTTTATATAATCTAATTTATTTTTTTAATAATCATTTTTCTATGCTTACTTTTTTTTGTTTAGTCAGTTCGCCAGGTGACGTCAATATTTTTAGAGAGATCTGCATGTGCAATATTAAAATATTATATGAGTGCAAACATGGTAAACCATGTTTATTCCATATTCCATAATATATTACCATGGTTTAAGTATACTATGTAGTGATTTATTTTATTAAAAATAGAATATAATTAATTATATATAAGTATATTATGTATGCTTATAAAACACGTAACATATTTTTAATGGTATTTGAATGTTATATATTATTTTATAAATTCTTAAAATAGGGTCTCCTAACAAACTCGGTGTACTTCTTTCAATTTATATGTATGTAGAATTGTATTTTCACTGCTTTTGCATGTTTATATTATTATTATATTCCCACTTTATATTTTCATTTTTATCCCTTTTATTACTTTTGTTTTTCTTTCTTCTGTATAATAATGTTTGATGTTATGTTGTGAACTTCTTGAAGTTATAACTCATAATGTCCACAATTTATAAAAAATAAATAAATTGAATTGAATATTATAAATAACATGAGAAAAGTGATCAATTTGTCATACAAAATATAGTAATATTATTTAGTTGGAGTATTTAATTGGTATATAATTATAGTGTACGACGTAATACTCGCTAACATTGAGAAAATATAACTAAAGTTTATGTTGAAAAATTGAAAAAAAATTGCATGCTGTTATATTAACACGTTGACTGGCTATTAGATTACTTAGGAGCAATAACTCGGATATTTTCATGTTATCTGAAAAAGAAAAGAAATCATTATGGTTAGTGAAAAAATCGGTCGAAAATGGGTTCACCGGGGAACTAAAATATATATAGTGTAGTGACATGACTTCAAAAAGAGATCCACAAATGGCGCTGCCTATTAACTGGATGTCTCAAGCGCTACGAAGATGTATTAGAATTTAGCCCTATGTGAACTCCGTAATTTTACTCACAATCTTAGAGCCAGTCAGCTTAGTCTGCTCTGTTCCTTTTATCATGCAAGTCCTTTATTTTATAACTAAGAACCTCACACTATCGAAAATCGTTTCTAGTGTTACGTGTGGTTATCTAGTTGTCAAATGCGATACCTACCTGAACTAAACTTATTCTTTAGCAAGTTCGTCTGGTTATTTAGTCGAGCGATTCATCTTATTTTCTTAATTTATTTTCATCTACCATCTGAAGTATTATCTATTATTATTGTGTTAATATCTGTGAACTTTGAATATATATTAAAAAAGAAAGTGTTTCTATTTTCTAAATAAACCATCCTGTAATATTTTATTTAAATTATCTGAAAATATAAGATTTTTTCTATTGGATGTAATATTATATTTTATCAGAAGTGTTTTCAAAATGATGTATTTTCAATGATTAGAATGTTACATTTTTAAATATTGTGACTTATTCGATAAATAAAAAAATAATAATTATAATAGTAGTTATTGTATTATACCATACCATTGTTATTATGTACAATTGCTTTGCTGATTATTTTTTGTGTATATTTTGTTTCGCTGGAAATTATTTCGCAAAAAATTGATTCTATAATTATGTTGATACCAAAATGTACAGTAACCAATATCATGTTTGTCATCAGAATCTGAAAAATAATTAAGATAATCATTTTAAGAAAAATTATTACATAAGTGGTTGATTCAGGGTACCTAAGTAGTGTAAAGGCCGGGGGTTGTTGTTGCGTATCAGATAAATACAATAAAATAAAAATATGTTTGTATTGCACATTATTATGTGAATAGGTATATAAAATATTTTCTTACCATTGATGTTCTGTCAAATGTAATTAAAATATATCCATGTACCATGAGTAGAATTGTGATAAAAGAAATTGAGCCACGTAGAAGCATCTGGGGGGAAAATTTTCATTGTAATACATGTATCATAAAAACACATCACCTGCTATCTTATAAATATGATGAGAGTGTCATAGTGTGGTCAAAGATGATGACTCGGAGATGGTATGGGTCTAAGCTTGAATATCTATACCTACACATAAAATATTAATATTTTAAGCGTATTAAAAAATAAAGCCTTAATTCGTTTTATAAGACATCCGTGATTTCAGTATATTTTTTTTGTTAATGTTTCATTACTCCCGCCATACATATACATGATTTAATATTAAAATAATATTATATAATAACTTATATTCCATAAAACCTTGTATTGAAGTTTGCCATTTGCTCGTAATTTTAAGGAAACTTTTACAACCTAAATTATTTGCTAATGATTGAATATATTATTAATATTATCTGAAGATAACATATTTTAATTTCAATAAATTCCAAAATAATAATAAAAAACGTTGTATCTTACAAAAAAGAATTTTACAATGGAAATCTACGTCTCAAAGTAGTGTAACCAATCATCGATTGAAAATTACGAGCCATTTCATAGTCAGAATTTATCATGTATTTTTTTTAAAAATAAATAAATTATAATACGAGAAGCTTGAAGCTTGAAGATTGAAGGGAAAAAAATAAGGTAATTAATCCAAACTATTGTAATAACGATCAAGACCCTTTTCATTACAATTTCCAACTGACAAAAATACATATTAAAAAGAGATATTAAATTATTTGGTGACAGGACAAAATACAACATGATATAACAGAACATAAAAAAATAGAATATGATAAAACATAACATGAAAAAACAGAACAGCCAAGGGAAAAATAAACCATTAATTTTTGTCGCACCTATTTATTGATTATAAGTGTATAAACGAAATACCTTTATTTAAATATTTTATATACATTTATATAATCACTGCATGTTGGCCATTCGGCGGAAAAATCTTAATTTATCTACTTGATTTTGATAATTATGCACAACTTCCACAGAATTATTGAACGCAATATTTCGTTGTACCTAGTCACCCAAATATTTTGAACATATTAGATACCTAGATTGCTGGCTACACCAAGTTGAGTCCCGTTTAATTGAGGCTTTCCTGCAATGATTAGGAATGCAGAAATTATACAATTTTATTTTTTTACGCCATAATTATTTAAAACCTGTGTTATTAAATAGAGATAGGTACGAAAATTTTATTATTAAATAATATATTTTTCCAGAAAGGCCAGAGTTCTATTTATCGCTGTTCTGTTTTGTCACTGTTCTGTTTTTTCATGTTATGTTTTGTCATGTTCTGTTTATTCATGTCCTGTTTATTCTTGGAACCTAATTATTTATACCTTCTAATACTTGTAGAGGTATTGAGAAAACTCCGATTATATACCTACAAAAATTATAAATATAAAAGATACAGATTCAACGATTTCATTTATAAAAGTAATTATTTTTGTATAATTATGTAGCAAAAATTGAAATCTATTTTAATTTATGGGTTATAATAAGTTTGTACACTCACCGGTATGCCATCTATTGCATTTATCATATCGAGTGCTTCAGATAAATGATTTGAAATTTTCAAAAGGCGCTAAAAATTATTCTTAGAATTTTCCCATATAATTTTTCTCTCCAGTGCATATATTTCGAACTTTTTACAACTTAAAAATAGTTGAGAATAGCTGTTGCTGAATACTTTGTAAATAGATTGAGTTAGTGGTTTTTTTATTAAAAAATATGAATATTTCAATTGTATATTGAACATTTGCATCCTTCGAATTACCAGGATAAGCCTGATTGCCAATAGAAACATGGATACGTGTAATAAAAAAATACGGGACACAAGCCCAGCATAACTTTATGGTTTCCAAAATGACCAAAAAATCTAATTATTATATGTAATTTGTCAAATAGCGCGAGTAATAGACCGTAGAAAAAAACACAATTTTTAAAAGTGACATAAATTCGTTTTTTGTTTATAAATAACATTGAATCAATTTCATCGATATTTTCCAAAAACTTTTTCGAAGTGTTCGAATTGAATAAAATATTTGTAATAATGATAGTGAATGCATTTACATACAGAAACATACTGGCAATAGTAAATTTGAAACCTTTATTGATGGTGTCTGTTGACAGATCAAATATTTGAAAACCAAACATTATAGTCGCAATTGTGATGTACATAACTTTTTTTTATTAAAGTTAATTCTCTGATTCTATTGTCAACATATTCGACACATGGATACAAAAAAAAGTTGCATAAATTCAAGGTTCCCTTCAACGCCCAAAATATGTTATGACAATCTTTATGTTTTTCCAAAACATCAATTCGATTTGATTTTCTCATAAAATATTGATCAGTCATTGAAATATGATTTTTAGTGCAACACTTCATTGTATTGAACGTATCAGACGGTGAAACATTATGAAGTTTATTGTGAATTAATGTGTTAATTCATTCATTCTAATTACGTAAATTGCATTTAATAACACATTGCTTTTTGATTAATAATTAATTAATATGCATCTAATGTAATACTTAGTCATGCCTAATCATGTGTAATGGTGTTAACATAAACGACATACTTACAATTATTATTATGGCCGTCAAAAAAGGAATGATTCGATACCTTTTCCCTAGTTATGTTATTTAAATGCTTATTGGCGATTACAATGCATTAAAATACATGCAATATTTTAGCAATTATTTTCAATGCAGTTTTTGAAATTTTCGTTCTATCGTTTAGTTTTATTTATTAAAAAAAAACAATATATTGTGGACATACTAAACTTAAAAAATCAAAACGTTTACAACATGAGATCAAGTCTCGAAACATTAATTTGGTAGAAAACGTTTTGAAAATAACATTGGTCTAATCTCACCCCTGTACATATTTATTTAGTTATACACTCGGGGCGGCAGGTTATATGAAAGTATGGTGAAGCAGGCATGTTCCTATAAAAGTATGGTGAGGCAGGCTGGTAATCAAGTTGCGGCAAAACTTCCACCTATATGGGTACGTTATAATGACATTCAAAAGACCAAAGTAAATCCTTTGTAATGCCCAGCATTATGTTTATTGCATTGCTATCTCTCGTAAGTTGTCAGCTATTGTTGGCCTGCTTTATTCAGTTGTATGAGAAAGCAGATTCCTTGTCCATCTTTTTATTTAATACCTCTATGGTTATGCATTTAAAAAAAGTCACACTGCAAGGATTGAATGTTGACATAGCGTTGTTATTATTAATTTAAAAACAATGTATATTTTAGCGAACAATGGACAAAGAATATTAAAATATTTACAATGTTATACTTAAGTATTTTTTTATTTAACTTTATTTGAATAGAATCAGCTTTTTAAAAAAGATTTTATAGGTGGAGCTACCGGATGCTTACATGAGCTGGAAAGATGCATGAAGACTAGCGAGCGATAGATTTTTGTTATAGGTGCCGTGTGGTATTTATTATAAATTGTAACACGACTTAATCTCTACCGAGCATAGTGGAACAACTTAGCCTTGGAATCTCGCAGATTGCGATTTCTTCTACTGCGCACGAATTGCATAGGGTAAATTTAATTTATCGTTATCATTATTATTTCCGACTGCTCAACTCTATAACATTTTTTTTTCGCTCAGCATCGCTCTAATTATATCATATTTTCTGTCAAAACTATGGAATTTCTCGCTTGTGTTTTTAGGTGATCATTGGTGCATTATTTTCAATTTCGTATCAAAGTGGTTATCAAAATTTATGCACAATTATTTACAATCGCTTATTTTTACAATAAACCTCTAGTAGAGTAATGCTTCATAACTTTGCACTCCGGCGCTAGGATGTAAACGATGCACTTAATAAGTGTGTTCTAAAAATATTACATATATTATCTATTTATTTATTTTTTATCAGATACATTAATATAATTAAATATCATTTGATCTAATTTTATGCGAGGTAATCAGGCAAAGAGGCGTATCAGTGTAGTAAAAAGTGCAGAAAAAGTGCAAAGTTATAAAACGTGTACTCTAACAGCTAACTGTTTTTCATTTTATGAAATATTTTATTCAATTTACTACAATTTTTCAATAACAAGTTACGGTAAGTATATTATTTTATATTGTATTAAATGCACCCTGATATTATAATATAACGAGTAACGTTCCATTTACCTCGTACTAATAATAATATAAAACTAATACACCTCAATTAAATAGTCATGTAATTTTGATTATTTTTTTTAAATTATTTTTAATGGATTATCAAGATATATTCATAAAACAATCTCTGTCGATTAATTATAATATGGATATTATAATATAGTTAAATAATTATGTTTTAAAAAAAGTTTATTTGCATTATGTTATTGCCATTAAAATATTTATATTAAAATTGTAAGCCATATAATATTTACATTATTTTATTTGGTAATACTGATCCAATAATAATTCATTAGACTTAAAATTCATCGTTTTTAATAAAATGTCTACCGCTAATTATTTTGTGAAATATAATCATAAAAAAATAACGACTAACATAATGGTTTTTAAATTATTTTTAAATAGATAAATAAGCGTAGTGTTTGGAAGTGTAATATAGATTAATTCATGACTAGGCAAAGAACGGAATTATAGTTTCAACTCTCATACATAATTTATAAACAGAACGTTAACATTATATTTAAAAAATCTTACTATGGATTTAAATAATAAGAATGAAAAAAAGAATATATATTGGGCTTTCAAGCCGGCAATATTAATGAAAAATATCATTGGTTTTCCTATATTTAGATACAAGAATAATTATGTGAGGCCACTAACGAATAAATACAAATATTTTATGGTCATTATAACGTCACTTATCACCTATTTCCAAATATTTTGGTTTTCTTTCCAGCACAATTACAATACATGGTATTTTGTGTTACGGAGGTATTTATATCGTGTAATTTTCATATCTTGGTTAATTTGTTCGATTTGTATTATGTACCAAAAAATTACCACAAAGGTTAAGTGTTTCAAAAGTATTGAAGATATTGGTAGAAATTTACAACTAAACTGTGACAACGAATACACATTATTGAGATCCAAAATAGTTAAAACATTTGCCATCATTTTTTTCTATCTATCTGTTTATATACCATTCGACTATTTTTGCCATACACACGACAGGTTATATAATATAAGTTTGGGATGTTTTGATACCTCTGTTTGCTACTTCAATTCTGTTTATGCTTATTTTGTCAGTTGTGGATAAGAGATACGAAATATTGAATCATCAGCTTGAAGACATATGCCAGTGTTCAAAGTCGTTCAACGTAAAACAGTTTTTATTTAGTATTCCGCGTGAAAATAATTTTAAACGTAAAAAAGGAAACTTTCCAAGTTGTATTATTACTAGCAGTCAAAATACTAATCATAAGGTAAAGGATTTGGAAAGTGTGATGGAAGCATATGAACTAATTGTTACAGCAATTAATGGTGTGAATGAAATATTTGGAATATCGGTAAGACTCATTCTTATTAAATTTATGAAAATACAAAAGCCGATCGCCAATATTAGCTCAATTTGGAAAGCGCTTCGGTGAATATTAAAAGCCAATAGGTAAAATTTGTCGCAATCGAGTATGACTCATTTAGCATAGTGGACTATATGCGTGGGCGCGATAACCGAGAGACGTAGGTTCGATTTCCGCGGCGTGTCTTACTTTTTTCAAAAAGAGTTTTTCTATTGGTTATAATATATTTATATATTTATAATAGTTTTCAAAATTATGTATTTCCAATAATTGGAATGTTACATAATTAAATCTTGTGAATTATTCGTTGAAAAAAAATAGTTAAAAAACGCCTACTACATAAAAAGGTTGGCTTAAATTAACTATTTTTTTTATATTCATCGATTGAAGAACATACATAATTTTTAAAAAAACGTTTCAAAAAATATATTTTCTATTAGCTATATATTTTCTCAAACGTGTCTTCAAAAATATGTAAGCTTAAACCTTTGACGTACACCCAGACACTTGAAATTCTGTTCACATGTTTATTTTAACATTTGAAGGCCAATGCTGTCATTGGTAGTATAGTAAAAATATATTGTAATTAAGAATATAAGTGACACAATCGCAAACACCAAGATTTGTGAAAGGCTGGCCTCACCGGGAATCGGGTATGAAAGGCCAGCATCTTACGCACTAGATCACGAGGGCTGCCGTGTTAATAAGGGACGGGGATAGGTACTCCAAACGGAACTCTCTATTCAAAGTTTTTTTTAAATAACCTTTTAATTATTGATCCTATTCACTGATAAATTCCTCATGGACGGCTTTCAATTTAAAAACAATTAAGTGTTGTCGATATACTTTTCAAAATAATGATGCTTACACATTACATTAGTGCGCAGCATCACTTTAGGTAGGAAGGGATTGTCGTGGTGAGCGGGAATTGAGCCGCCGACGCTGGTTAGTAGGTCATCAAATAAGTGTATAGATATGTTGTTTTGTAAAAGTTTGTTATTAATTATTGTGAATTTCCATCAGAAATTAGAAGAATTTATATTAGAATCTTGTGGAACTGGGTATAGATAAAACTATAGCTAAACAAAAAAAAAATATCCTCCTCATGAAGAGGTTTCGTAACATTTTTAACAAGAGAATGATGTTAGCTACTTACGCAACCTATTAGGTTTATGGTATGAACTTAGACACACATTAAATTCCAGACCCGGGATTTGAACCCTTGATTTAGTGGATACGTTACCACTCAGCCATCGCGAGTGCAAACATTCAAATTGTGTAGATTAAAATAAAATACAGTGTTATAGTTATTGAGAAAGAGAGCAACATAATAGTTGTGAGGAAGCGTTAAAACTTATACATGTTGACTGGACCGAATATATCATAGAGCTAAAAGGAGAGAAAAGATACGGGCCAAAATATAAATTAAAAAATAATTAAGAAATTTCTTAAATAAAATTAATTGCAACAAAAATGCGGCAGTGGAAAAAATGTTTACAATACCTACATAAACATAATATAATTCACCGCCATTTGCTAATATATAATAACTGAGGAAGTCTTGCGTTGCAATCTAAAAAAAATATTCTTTTCACAACTTGAGCATGCGTAATAAAAATAATTATTAACCAAATAATAGTTTTCAGTGTTTAAGCAAATTAAAAATAAGCTTATATTGGTTTCGTTTTATGTGCACCAATAAGTATAAGTCCAGCAGGGCTATTCTAACATTAAACTTAACTCCAAAATCAATATGATATGATAATATGTCGTATTCTGGCAATTGATTATCCCGGAAAATTAACTGCCAGGCGAGATATTTTTTAACACATACCTATCAAAATGTCGTTGAGTAACACAGTTAACATGTCTTACTTGATAGAATATAATAAAATATCCAATTGGGTTTTTATATCCAATAAGTAGAGAGTCTAATGCAAGTAAGACATGTTAACTGTGATAACAATTATTATAGATAACCGCCTTTATTATGAAATTGCTCCGAGTAATATCCATGTTATTTTGGACCAATACAAATACAGAACGTGTTAACTATTTATAATAGTAAGTTGGCCCCCTTCAAATAATATTAAACCGGCTGTGAATATTAATACATGATTCAGTTTTTGATGTACTTAACTATAGATACTTAACTAATATACCTGATGGATATATTTCAGCTACTTCTACGAAATAGTTTCACCTACGTGATAGCTATCAAGACGACTTATGAAATAGTCGTGTTACGGGTGGAATCTTTATTAACAGTGAGTATTTTTTGAACTCTATATCCATAAAATGCAGGCATTGTGGCACAACGTTTATGTAAGAACTTTTCATTTATTTATTCATATAGCAGCTGTTTGTCAATAACAGAATATAATACTTATATCAGTGGGGAAGGATGGACGTAAGCTGTAGGGCACCCCGATTAAGCCGGCCCAGATATTGCCGCCAAACCAAATCCGCCCGCAAAAATACAAACCTTTGTAAAACCATTTGTAGTGTTTTCTTAGTTTTTCGAATTGCGTATCGATAGAAATTTACAAACTAACGATAATCAGTGTAGTTGGAGATTTAATCCATTGCAGCTGTTCTTAGGGCGTAATGCTCAATTCGTACTTACCACAAACTTACAGTAAAATTGTTAAATAGCCGAAATCCATCTGTTAACTATAGATTATAGAGATAAGGAATCCTTAACCATAGACTACTTTTGTTATGAACTCGCCCCCTTCTGTGTTACCATTTACCACTGACAGCTACTGTCAAAATAAATTTACGTGTCTATAATTACACTCAAATTCATTTAACAATTGATCTCAATATGGATATTGCATATTGGAGTTTGCAGTTATTGCGAACATTGATGTATGCATGATAGAATGTAAAATTCGCGCAAAATGCCGATAATGGACAATCTCGAAAATAGAGAACCGAGATCTTTTGTTTTCGATTGAAACACAATCAATACTTACGATAATATTATATTGTGAATAATTGTCAACAATCCTTAACTCATTCATTACTCATTATTAGGTAGGTAGTATATATTATTATTATAATGTTATGAGTAGGTAGGTAAAATTTCATAACATGTCATTCATGTCGACAAAAAAGCCATTGAAAAAGATTACGTACCTAGGTACGATGGTAGATATACGATATTTGAATTACCTATTGCAAATTAAAACTGTTGAACAACTATTAAATATCCGTGACATTTAATACGACATATTTTCCTTTACTTTCGTTGATTCTGTTCATGTCTTAATTTAGTTAAACCGATTATCGAATTGAAATGTCATTGTCAATGAATTATGAATTAACTTTTCTTATTCGGATTTAGATATTTATATAATATTAAAGCAATAGATAGGTAGTTGAAATATATAAGTACTTAGTTACCTACACACCAATATGGTAATATTAGTTTTAATCATTCTATATAAATATTCACATCATGGCATATTTGTAATAATTGTAAATGACACCATATCGACATCAGCTGACATATCAACGGCAAGTGTTACCGTATCGGGAAAAACATGGGTCAAAAAATAACTTATATTAATTCACTAATTGCGGAGACATTTAATCATTTTATTAAATATTAATCGTGTATTTATAGTTATTGAATTTATTTTGTATATTTTTCATATTTTTGTCATCGTTTAACAATTACAAAATTATGAAAAAGAGAATTTTTATATATGGTAATATTTTCAATAGAAAAACAGAACGAAGCTATTGCAGATTTGGTGGACCATAGACAACTCGATCATAACTATGAAAGGCTTTCTGGATAGTGTTTTGTTGTAGTTTTGTTGTAATTATGACAGACGATTGAGCATCGCGCTCTTAGAGTAATAACTTAAAATTATCAGCTTTTAACACTTAGTACTAAGATCAAAAAAATTGCCGATCACACGTGTTTAACCCTATGCAGCTGCATTGCTTATAATGGAATGCCTGGTATATCTACTATTTTTATATATCTTTATTTTTATAGTTAAGTAATATATCTTTATTCGTATGTAAATATCATGTAACAATTAAAATTGTCAAATTTCTAAATTTATTGTTTTGGCGGCAATGTCTGGCCGGCAATGTCCAGCTGGTTTTGATTCGGGTAATTTTGTCGGGACCCCAAGCTGTAGAGGTCTGACATAAATAGAACATTCGAATTTTTTTAAGTTATTGGTACCTATTGTTTTTACTGAACTAAGAATATAAATTGCAGGTGGTATTGGTGAGTTTTTATAATTCAATTAAATTCTGCCTAGACTAAGCCATGTATAATGCAAAAGTCCCTTAAAAATAAAGTACACTTTATCAGTCATACTTATTTGTTTTCATTGATCCAGTTCAATAATTTTGACATATATATAAGTAGGTATATTTTTTTGTTGTGATCTTTGACTTAATAGGTAGATGATAAAGTTTTTACCTACTTTATTGTATTAATTTATTATATAAGTTATAATTAATAGTATTTGTTGTCAGTGTGTGTTTGCCTTTTGGTGTGTGCACATAGTGCCTGAAGATGTTGAAAGACGAAGCCTGGGTCGCTAAAAACGACTCAAATAGAATAGTATAAAATTTAAACCATTAGAATTTAAATTCAAATCTTAACATATCCTTATTAACTAGATATATTATGACAATGATAAAAATATCGGACGTGTATTTTTGACATGTGAAGATGGTCACTACGAACCCTTAAGTTAGAGCGTCCCCTGGTTGGTTTTATTATTGGGAATATTTTTTACAATACAATAACATAAAATAATATTTTTCAGTATTGCGGCGTATGTCTAATATTGTGGAACTTGTTTCGCATTGCATTTCTGGTAGCAGAAGCAACATTGTGCGAAATATTTAAAGCTAAAATTGGAAGATCATTAAATATTGCTAACATAGGCAGTATATTTTGTAAAGGTAAGCTAATTACAGCATACAAAACAATAGTATTGTAATTATACACCTATAAGTTGCACGTCAATTTATTTACATACTAAAATCTTAAATATTGATTTAAAAACAAAAATCGTCTCAAAAATTTAATTGATTCTAATGTAAAATAATATATTATATGAAACATACATAATTTTGAAAATACTTTTTTTCCTTCCCCTCAACATTCTTCTCAAAAGGACTTACAATGTTTTAATAGTAAAGTGACGTTATATTTATTAAATAAAAAAAAATTTCAAAGCACAAATCAGCCTCCGATTCAGCTTGGTGTATGGGCTGATCTCCTCCGGGGAAAGCATACCTAGAGTTGGGAATTTCCCGAGAAAATCTCAATCTCGAGATTCGGGATTTCCCGAAATGATCAAATTTTGAATTCTCGAGATTCGAACCTGTAAAAATCTTAAAATCAGTGTAAAAAAGGACGAATTCCAAAAAATATATTTTTTTTTATTTATGTAAGAAGACAAACAAAATAGAAGTAGGAAAACAAAAATAATTCAAAATATTACGTATTAAAATAGAATTTCAAACAACACAGACTGCCAATCGCTGCGACTGACAATTGCGTACGCTTTTGAAATACTTAATTCCCTGATGTTGCAAAAATTGCGCTCATTTTGAGTAGACATTGGCTTATATTTGTTAAGTACCCCGATCAGTCTTTGAGTGTTTTATGTTTTCTGTCCACTTTTGTCATATAGAAAATCGTTTTTTCAATGATAATAAAGGAATCCTGAATCCTGAGAAAAGATTCTCGAGATCCGGGATTTACCGAAATGTTAAAAATTTCAATTCTCGAGATTCGGGATGGAAAATCGCAAAAAATTCTATAAGCATAACTACATAATATTACAAAACTTCGCGATATGCTTCATGTCCACACTCGCAAAGCCTTACTCTTATAAGTAAGTAAGAGACGCAAGTTTGATTCCTGCGGTGTGTCTTTTCAAAAATATTTTTTCTATTATAGTGTTTTCAAAATTATGTATGTTCAATATTTAGAATGTTATATTCTTAAATATTGTGAATTATTCGTTGAATAAAAAATAGTTAATTTAAAATATATTATACTGCCTATGTGTGCTTTGATATTTTTTTCATTTAATAAATAAAACCTCGTAAGTCTGTTTGAGAAGAATGTTGAGGGGAAGGAAAAAACGTAATACAAACAATATTTTTAAACACCTCTCTAATCGATGAATCTGCTAACACTGGTTGTGAAATACGAGATTTTAATTCCATGTTTGAAACCACGAGACTAACGAGTTTTTTTTTTAATTTGTCGATAGATGGACAGCATACTAGTCTATGAAACTGAGGTTTGGATATGATTTAATATGTTTTTTTGCTTAAATTTTATCGAAAATACTTCATTTTTCCATAATATCGGACTTACGTGGTCTTAATAGTGAGGTGACGATAAGTAAGTACTTAGGTACATCAATTCGCTACAAGACGCCATGAGGCCCAATGATAGTAGTGTAATCAATAATATAAGTGAAACAATCACAAACACCCAGACTTTGAGAAAATTACATAAATATTGTGACCTCACCGGGAATCAAATCAGGAGCCCCCGGATGAAAGGTCAGCGCTTTACGCACTGGAAAACAAAGGCCACTGCGGTTAACATGGCTAGTTGTTTTAATGATTTTTTTTTCTAATGTCTTTTTCATTTTTCATCAGCTTTTGACTTGTTATAGATAGCTACAGGATTACATAATATAGTCCACAGTAGGGATCTCGAACTATTTTCGATACCTATGAATCCCGAGATTGGTAAACATAATCCCGAAACTTTCGGGATTGATTTTTTTTATCAATTTTTATGGAAAATAAAATAAAAACGAAAATATAACAGAAAAAATACTTTTAATAACATACAACTACATAAGAAATAAACTGAGTTTGAATGAAGTTTGATTTATTACCCATGTCTTTCTTGCCAATTCATTTTATTTTTTCACATAAAATAATAAAAATGAGAAATATTGGAAAAAACAATGCTTCGCACTTTTAAGAAAGTGATTCCACCATGTTTTTTAATGCATTTGTCATTTTTTATTTTAATTGAATTTGTATTTTGTATATGTCATCTTTTCATAAATAAATAAAACTATTTTATTTTCACATCATTATTTATATTACAATATTATTTACTCCATTAAACCTATATATTTCCAAGATTGAACGTACACAATATAAACAATAAATATCTTAAACAGTATAAATTATACTAGATTTATTTTTGAACGATTTTATCAACGTTATTTGTATATATATATAAGTTTTATATCAACTATTGAAAAAAATGCCAATCCTGGGATTGTCAAATCGTAATCCCGAAATCCCGGGATCAAGATTTTGGCTCGGGATTGAATTCCCTAGTCCACAATAGGTAGCTCTATCAAAATCGATAAATCATTATTTTTATCATTGATTAATTTTTATTTTGCAGATATAAAATGACGAAAATATTTTATTATCTTTTCCAACCTCATTAGCTCACAGAAACTTGGAATCACAGCCTATAATTTCTTCAACATTGATTACGCATATGTGAAAGTTCTTGTAGAAGTAACAATTGCATATGCTTTTATTACGTACCAAAGTAAATCAAGCGACAAAGAAAACTCACCATAGACATATCTTACTTTATGGTACCTATAAAGATTGACATATGCATACCTACTACTAATCTCATATGCGCGTGAAACATGAATACTAAGTAAAAGAGATATCCAGATACTTAGAGTAGCACAACGTGATATGGAGAGGTGCATGCTAGGCGTAACGCAAAAAGACAAAACAAGGAATGAGTGGACAAGGACACAGACAAGGGTTTGCGTTGTAATAGAGTTCGCTGCAGGCCTTAAATGGAATTTAGCTGGACACAAAGAAGAAGGGACAATCGTTGGACAAATCTAGTCATCTAGTGGTACCCAAGAGGTGCAAGGTAGACCTAGAGGCCGCTGGATCGATGAAATAATAAAGTTCTGCAAAAGTACGTACCAACGCAACGCATGGGACCGATAGAAATGGAGTCAGCTTGGAGAGGCCTTCATCCAGCAGTGGATTGATTCAGGTTGATGACTAGATTATGAAACTATACTATGACTAGACTAGACTATGAAAACGCAAAAAAATGTGAAATAGATACCCACTACAATCATTTCTCTTCGATTTCATTAATTAAAAATCACACCTGGAAAAAAATATTAGTAGAGGTACATACTGTAAACTTGTTAAAAATATCAAAGGAAAATAGTATATTTGCTGTAACTGTTTTCACTTAGCGCCGACAAGATTAAGAAAGATGAAACTTATATTGGAAATGGATGGTATAAAATAAATTAATCCGAAAATCCTATTTAACATAACAGGTACCTTGTCATTATATTTTTAGAAGGTATATTATATAATATAAATAATATACGATTTAATTTATATAGCTGTTCTTAAAACATGTTTTTGTATTCTTAGTATTCGATTGTAAATAATATGATATATACTCGTACTTTGATCAATACTCACAATACAAGGGTAGTCCCAGAAGTACCCGACCTAATAAAGAAAACACAAAAAATTTGGGAAAAAATATTTTTTTCTCTACGTAGTCTCTTTTTAGGTCGACACGCTTTTCCCAGCGATGTTCAATAGCTTTGATACCCTCTTTATAGTGAGAATCGTCGAGCTCCTCAAAATAGCCATCAACCGCAGATTCCACCTCTTTATTGTTGGCAAATATTTTACCACCGACCCATTATTTCAAGTTTGGAAACAGAAAATAATCCGAGGGGGTTAAATATGGTGAATAGGGTGCGTGAGGAAGCAATTCGAACTTTAATTCATTGGTTTTGGCCATCGCGATAACGGATGTGTGTACTGATGAATTGAATTAAAACATGTTTTTGTATTCTAAGTATTCGATTGTAAATACTATGATATTGACACCCCGGAAGTCCGGGTAGGGAGGGGAGTCAGGGCCGCACAGCCCAATCCGACCTCCGCACTCAGCTCTCCGGTCGACCTTGCGTTAATGACGTCATTGGTAGCGCGCCGTCGGTCGATACGTGTAAGTTACATGACCAGCTTCCACCCTTCGACTAGTTCAGTGATGGTAAATTGTTCAGGGCGGTCAATCAAAGCTGGATTTGGTTTTGGTAGAGCACGTTCAGTGTAAGGTTAGTCTTGACAGTTGGGTAAATATAGGATGCCGGGAGGATAAAAATGATGAATGCACCAATTATTAATCGACGTAAAGGTCAAAGGTTTTTATTATTTATTATGGTTCACAGTAAGGCTACATACACAACACAACACATTATATATTATAAGTTTTACACAGTTTATAAAGCTACAGGCACATTCGAGATTAAAGGTCGGTCAAAAGTTTGCTGAATGTTAATTAAATTTTCACGAGTCGATTCATTTATATTTTTTTTCGCAGTGATTGCACGGCTACACTATTATTTAAAGAAGGGTTATCTAAGTTAATTTCTAGATTTTAAATTATCTAGACAACTCTAGGCGCCTTGTGTCGCCAGAAATTCGCAATTGGCGTCACGTAACTGCTACGGAAAGTTTGAATGCAGTAAACACGCGTTGACTAACCGGATCGATCCCTGTCAATACAGAAATCGTTTTAAAAAGTAGGTAAACAGCAACAAATTATATTCTTCACGAAGTCGATTCTAAGCGGGACACGAAGTCCATCACGTATCAAAGGCTTCGGCTTACTCACTCACCAGATTGGACACCTACCGCGTGCCGCGGCCATGTCTCCTTTTTTGGCTTTTATCGCTGTCCCTCTCAATCTACCCCTGAACGCTCACCCCTCTCTGTCATTCTCGCCCGCGGCAGAATGCTTGGCTTTTACATGGGTTTTACCTTAAGGATCGTCCAGGTCATCTTTTAGCCAGGTAGTCGAGAGCTACAGCGATTTCGGGGGAATCGAGCCCAAAAGAAGCAACATTAGGTATCATAATATAAATACGATTTAAAAACTAAAATTATTTCCTTCGAGTCTCGATCATACTAATCTCGCATATCCAACCTTTATCTCGCCTATCTAGCAATTTGTACATTTTTTGTTAATAAATAAAAGTACAGAGCATTTTATTTGATCGAGCGGCGATAGACAGACATTTGGCTTAGCGGACTATAAGAAACATGAATGTGGCATTCATCGCTTTGCTCGTATTTTACCCTAAAGCGGTCCTCCATACACGTAGAAACGTGGAGGTATCAATATTATATACTTTGATCAATACTCATAATATGCATGATAAGGTAAGTACTTATTTAGTTATTTCAATAAGATTTAATAGTCATATTATATTATTATAGTCATTTCATTGATTGAAATATAACTGTTATTGAATTACACCAAAATACTACTTTATTTCAATGCTAAAATATTGTATAATTTAATAATATTTTTACGAAAGCCGTAATAATCTTAAAAGATGTTAATTAAAAAGAGATTAATGTTTTGATGAAAATAATCGGTATATGGCTATTATCAGTGGCGTCTGTGAAAATCCTCTATGGCTTATTTGTAATAAATTAATACAACTTACTCTATGGAGGGAATAAAAATATATAAACATACATAAATAGTAACACTATACAGCGCACGAGCATTATTCACATTTATATTATGTACGAGGGTGGGTCAATAATTCCTTAGAAAAAAGCATTAAAACAGTTTTCATTTTTGTATTTTTTTTTTTATTTCTCAACATAATCTCCTTGGAGCTCAATACACTTGGTTAGACGTTTCTCAATTTTTTTTAAACCGTCAGAAAAATAAGTTTTCGGAAGGTCCTCAAAATAAGCATTTGTCCGATCGATGACTTCTTCATTTGAAAAAAAACGTTGTCCACTTAGCCATTTTTTTAAGTTTGGGAAAAGGAAAAAGTCACTGGGGGCTAAATCTGGCGAAAACGGTGGGTGGTCGACCAATTTGAACTTCAATTCTTCAATTTTAGCCATTGATCGTAAACATGTGTGAACACGGGCATTGTCCTGATGAAAGAGGATTTTTTTCCTGTTTAAATGAGGCCGTTTTTCTTCAATTTTGTTTTTTAGCTGGTCCAATAAAGATGCATAATAATCCCCTGTTATTGTTTTTCCTTTTTCCAAATAGTCAACGAAAATAATTCCACGTGCATCCCAAAATACAGTAGCCATAACCTTACCAGCTGATTTTACGGTTTTCGCCTTCTTTGGACATGGTTAGCCTTTCGCAATCCACTGCTTTGACTGTTCTTTCGTCTCGGGAGTATAGTGGTGTATCCATGTTTCATCTACAGTCACAAAGCGACGAAAAAATTCATCCGGATTGCGTTGCATGAGCGACAATAGGGCTTTAGAGGCCACCACCCTATTGCGTTTATTGTCGACTGTTAGCAAACGCGGCACCCATCTTGCAGAAACTTTTTTCATGCCCAATTTGTCATGTAAAATAGAAATGACGCTACCTTTTGAGATCCCTGTAACCTCAATTATCTCACTCAACTTTAATCTTCGGTCACTTAACACCATATCGTGGATTTTATTGATCATTTCTGGTGTAGTCACCTCTACAGGACGTCCTGAGCGTGGGTTATCCTTTGTTGTACGACCACGTTTAAATTCATTTAACCAGTTATAAATCGTTGCAAGTGAAGGAACAGATATGCCGTGAACTAGATCCAACTCATTTTTTATTTCCTTTGCTGTTAACCCTTTTATATTAAAATGTTTAATAACAGCTCTAAACTCAATTTTCTCCATTTTTGTAAACAAGCAAATTTTTTTTTTTAAATGTACGAAAATAAAAAACAACAACCCGACCAATCTGATTGAAACTTCGCAGCATACTGAATCGGTAGTGCCGCTGCATGAAAACAAACCGCTTACAGTACTAGTCGCGCCACCTGTCGGCTTTTCTAAGGACTTATTGACCCACCCTCTAAGTATTACATAATATTATTATCTATTAACCATGTATTCGTTACTTCAACTACTACAAAACTCATAATTGTTTGGAGAAGACTTCAAACAATGAACCATCAACTTTATCATATTTTGTATAAAAACGAGGCAGATAAATCAATGAATGGTGTTTGCATTATAAATGGATATTTTTCAATGATTTTGAATAATAAATAATTACAAGATAAAAAGAACTTTTTACATACAACGTTTTTAAATTAACTGTTGAATCATATAAACTTGACTAGCTTAAACGATCAAAAAATTTGTATTTGATAAAAATAATACTGAAATGCCATTTTCACATTCATATTGCTTTCCACAGTAAAGCACGTATATATTAATAATTTAGTTGCTAGGACCCCAGACCCCTAGCAACCAATAATTGTGTCGAAATAACTTTTAATACAAAACAGAATTAACTGAAAATGTATTCAATTCTACTCGAAGATGGCTCAAAGTTTAAAAAAATGCATTGACATCGTGTTTTGATATATTCTAGAAGTTTCAAATGTCTAGCTAGTCGGGAAGTTAGTTGAAAATCGATTGCAAGATTTGTACCGGACAAAGAACGACCGGACAAATAAGAATACGAACTAAGAAAAATGTTGTAAAAATACTTAAAATTTTCTATGGAAAATAAGGAATTCTGGAAAACTGAGATAACTAACATTCAAAGATGTATGATGATTTTCGATAAAATAACTGACGGAATTGACCTTATAAAATACAACTGATAGCATAGCGGTAAGAGAAAATATTTTACATACATTTTAAATTTGAGAACTATTTAGAAATAGACTATGTTTTGTGATTAAAAATAAATGCTACATTCTTACCTTGTCTTTTATTCATTGGATTAAAAATATATTTAAGTTTATGTTTTTTTGAGAGTTTTCGACGTAGTTATTGGAGATAATTGGTTACTACAAAACTTTTGGAACCTTATAATAGACTTATAAAGCGTTCTATCTAAAAGTCATAATATTATTGTTATGAATTTGATTATATCGATTGTTATTATTACCATGTTTTTATCAGCTCGTATTTTTGTTTGTCCGGTACAGATTTTTTCTTGTGTAGTACAATTTTTTTCTTCTTTGTCCAAGATTTTTAACTAATTTCCCGACTAGCTAGACATTTGAAACTTTTAGAATATATCAGAAAACGACGACAATGCATTCTTTTATACCGTTTAAAAATAAAAAATAAAATTTCGGTTGGGTACATGCTTAAACACGCGTGTTAACATGATCTTACTCCTTAATTCAGTTTTAGTTTGTCAATTTATGGCTACGGCCGTATGTTGTAGCTTAACAACTGGGAAATGCCAAAAGAAATGGCGTATTTCAAAAAAACACTACATTATTCTAAGGTCAATAATTATTATAAAGCAAACATTGTTCGTAAGATGTTTATCACACTTGAATGGTCAAAGACATAGCTTATAATCAGTATCTTTTGAACTATCTTCAAGTGTGTTAATCTTGCCTATTTTTTGAATTATAAAATGCCTAATTCTTGTCAAATTTGGGATCACAGAGATTATAAATTTAATTTTTTATCGTAAATATTTCTCTATAGTAATGTCAACATAAATTATACTAATGGTATTATAAATTCGTTTAAAAAATAATAAATGTAAAAAAATTTAACACCACTGCAAATGCATGTACTGAAATATGACTAAATTCTTAAACATTAGAGCGTTAGGTTTAAAAGAATACTATTTTAAGTAATAAAAATACTTTATGCAGTCATCAAATATATAAAATAAATATAAAAGATAATAAGGCTTCAAAATTATATAAACAGATTATCTACAACGGTTAAGGAATGTCCAGGATCATGCTTTGAAAATGCAATAAAAGCTCCATTTTGACCTACGCTGAGCATGTCCGCCCTTAATCATTATACAAATACATGACAATCAGAGTACTGGATTTACCTTTTTTTTATAGAATTGTTTAAAACCATTCGCACAACCACTATTATTTGATGCTGAAAATAAATGTAATGGGAAGAAAATACTAGTATTCACCATCTGGTTTATAAAAAAAAACTATAAATTTATAAACTACATGGGCTGGATTCGAACTATGACTCTCTGATTAACGCAATGTTATCACCAGATAACATAAAAGTAAAGAAATTTTGTTACTTTCTGAATTTGGAAGTAAGAAGGTACAATTTTTGAGTGTGGAAAGATATGGGATGAAAATAAATACGTGTTAAAGAATATGTTATTTAGAAATGTATATTTAGAAATACAAATGAAAATTATATAAAAATGAAAAAATCTAATAAAAAATTAGAGTTTGTTATGTAAACAAAACCAGCAATTAATATTGGTAAAAAATATTCAAGGATATTAAGCGGACTTTATTTATTTATTTATTTAAGTAAACAAAACATTGTGGACAGAACACATTTAAATTTAAGACGTTCACTACATGAGATTTACACTGTAACAAATAACAAATATTACCCATACAGGAAAGAAGAATATATTGTACCTATTAAAAAAAAACATAAGGCCAATTTTATAAAGAAAATAAAAATTTAACAAAAAACATAGCATATCACTGAAAATGTCTATATCTTTGGGGACCGCATTGATTAGTCTTGCACTCTTCACTAATCGTAGCTGATAGGCTTGACACGAGGAAATGGCTTCGACCCTGTATCTTTGCTGGGACCACGTAGGTAATCGACAGGCGCATGTAAATTCTTTAGGACACCAGGATTGGAAACCATCCTTCACGATTACAGTAAATAAGTTCCTCAAGAGCAGACGTGACCTATGAGATTTAAGAGAGTGAAAAGTAAGCATGTGTTGTAGAAAGGCAGTCGGAAAATAATCATTTGACGAATAATTATCCAAAGGAAAATAGTTACAGATATGTCTTAAAATAACGACATCGAATAAATTCCTTCTGGACGTATTCTAAAATAAGCTTATAGGAAACCTCATAAGAACACCAGATTATCGACCCATATTCAAGAATGCTATGCACTAACGAGACGTAAAGTGAACGTATGATATTTGGATTTTTGAATGGTTTGACTTGTCACATGATGAATCCTAGAAGCTTACTCGTACGCAGAGCCGTAAAAGTGATATGCAAATGAAAAGATAATGAAGAATCAAAAATTATCCCAAGATCTTTCGCCTCAGATTGATGATTTAATGTACTTTTTGACATTATATAATTATATGTTATCGTATGTGTATCAATATAATGAATATTTCATTATATTGATTCACATTCTTAAGACTGATTCATTCAATAAAAAATAGATTAACTAAAAAAAATATTCTCATTTTTGAGACCAGCTGAATCATTTTAAAATAACTAAATTCAACGTAGACACTGAATTAATAATTTAAAAGTCGTCTATTATTCTTTTTAAACGTCATATATTTAGGTATGTACCTATGTATTTTACTAATCGTAATAATACATCGGATGATCTTGAATTTTTTTCTAGCTTACATAATTATATATATATACAGAAAATCCGCTGTAAACTCTAAATAGGTATCTAATTTATCGACTTACCAATCTTTGGTAGCAACCCCACGAATATAGATATCAATGAAAACGTCAGTATAATATTAATAAAAACATATAATTAATGGACGTGCATTTATTAATCTATGGCTTACATATAACGTACTAACGATAAACTAAAAATGCATTACACAACGTCCATTTAAATTTACAGTAATGTCGTTAAATTTTATGATTTTAATAATAATAGTTCTATAATCGATAAATAATATTTTCAATATTTTAAGGAATAAATTTCAATCTTTCTTCAATCGTTTGCTATTCAGCATCACCAAATGGTTTATAATAATTAAAATAGTACACTAATGCTATTATATTAAACTTTCAAGAAGAATTTTAGTATATTTTTTTATATGATAATATATTAACACAATAGTGTACATGTATTTATTTATAAAATACTCTTTATGCTAATCGATTGGGTGTTTAAATCATTTTTAAAACAACGACAAAACTCGGTGTACTAAATTAAAATAATTCAAAATGGCAGAGATTAAAACGACTACTGAAAAAATTGATATCATCTGGGCTGTCAAATCAATAATTCAAATTATTAAATATCTCGGATATCCCACAATACTTTATAAAAATGACACCATAGTACCATTACCTAATAAATACAAATGTTTGTATTGTATTGTCATCTTACTCCTAATAATTGTATTAATTATTTATGAAATTAGCATCTACAATTATTTTCATTACTCTTTATTTATGTGTTGGGTTATTTGCTTAATTACTAGTGTGATATTTAAAAATTATAATATAGTAACAATATTAAATAATTTAAAACGTATTGACGAAATTCTTCAAGAAAATCGCAAGGAATTGATTGTTGTCTTTAGGCGCAATGCAATAATAATTGGCGCCATTGTATTTTTTTTCTTTGGCAATCCTCTTATATTTTTTAATTTTATTTTCTCAGTAGATAATTTATTTCGTTCATTTTTGATATACATTTACAAACTTCAAGTACTCGGTGCAAAACATTTATATTTACTTTTTATTTTTCTGATAAGTCGTCGGTTGAAATCTGTCAACCACCAACTTGAAACATTATTTCTTACGTCACCTTATTTTGTACCGGCTGTGTATTTGTCGGATTTTAAAATACACTCACAAAGGCAGCAAGATAAAAATAAGACAAAACGTAAAAAAACACCTTATGACGTCCGGTACCTAATGAGAGCTTATGAATATATTGTTGAGTGCATTCATTTGTTCAACAAAACATTCGGCCATATGGTAAAATTACCCAATATTATATATTTTTTAAATAATAAATATACTTATAAGTAGGTACGGTACATAAATATAAAATACCACAAATCCTATCTGAGTTTCTATAAGGCAGAAAAATGAATTATCTGTCAAACAACATACATATGGGAATGCTAACAGTAGCATTTTGGCAATAGTACCACCCTGAATCTTTTTCCTGTGAACTGTTCCTATTCACCACGGCATTCCTATTTCTCCCGTTTTATGGTATATAATGTAATCGTGGTGTTCTTACAGATGCTTTTGAGCAATGCAGAAACAATTTTTGTCGGTCTATATACTATTTATAGGTTCAAATATTCAACCCCAGTAGATATTTGGTCAACTGAACATATTGTAAGTATTTAATTAAAATATCATTATTTGGAATAATTCCAAATTTTCTCTTCTTTTTCTTTTCAAACTATGTCCGATCCTAATAGGATCATATGGGTCTCCGCAGAGTTGAGGTGTGTATTAACATTTTTTTGTTTTTACGAGAAGTGGATGTCAGTCACTTGCTCAACCTATTAGGCCCATACTATGACTCATACACAAATTGAAAAACAATATGTGTACTTGTCAGACCCAGAATTTGAACCTGGGACCCATGACGCTATAGGCTAACGCTTACGCCACGCGGCCAACGTGGGTGCTATGGTTTAATATAATAAAAAGTATTGCAAGTAAGGTATACCTACTCTTCTGCAACATCTTCTTGGCTACGCTTCTAGGCGCTGTTGTCTACTAAATGGGAGGACCTTGTTAGTTTATAATAGAAGTGCAGTTTAAAATGGGTGTAGCATGTTAGTTCACAGTTTTAACACGTAGCCAAGAAGATGTTGCTGATGAGTACTTTGTTATATTTTCTAGAAAAAAGGTGAAAGGTACCATGAATTTTTCCAAAGTTGATGTCACCTTCTAAAAATATACTTTGAATGAAAAAATATTTATAAAATAGGATGTAGGTACTAAAGAAAATCGGAATTGAAATTGTACCTAAGTAACCTACTAAATATTATGGTACACCCACATTTTTTTGGCCATCAATAGTGTTATTCCGCCTTGCTATTGATCTAGGGCTCCCGCGTTATATGTTCTCCGTATATATTAAGTAACTGTGGAAATAAGCTAAACAGCTCGACGATAATATATGCCAGGGGCTCGTAACCTCAATTGGGTCGCGGGCGCATTTGATGTTTAGGATAATAGTAACGGGCGAACGCCGGATTTCTAAAAAGAAACAAGATTATTATTCAGTAACTATTATATGTTACATTTTTGTTAAATAATTATGGTCAAAACTATTTTTACCAATCACCTTTTTTATCTTTGGAAAATGTACATGAGAATTTTTTGCCAAACTATTTATTCAAAACTGTTATTTAGCTTTGAAAAGTTTTTTAGAGCTAATCATTTTTGCTTTAATATGTTTATTTTTCCTCTGAAGATGTGAACGTTATTTAATTGTTGAAATGTTTAACTTTTTGAAATGAGCATTAATCTCTTCCGAAAAATCAAAAAATCGGCTTAGTGCTTTGCCCTTACTTCACTACCTTATATCTCTGTGTAACATAAAGTCAGCTTGTGAGGAATTTAATTTTTTTAGGAGGGACTTTAAACAGTTTCTGTGATAAAGGACTTGTTCGAATATTGCTGATTATTTCCAAAACGATATTCATGACATGTTCATACTGATACCTTGGATGCATGAGTGCCCGCAGGCACAAAGATTAAGAACCCCTGATGCATGCGATAGTTCTGATACGAACAATATAACGTAATAGATCGAAATCTATATTATTATCATAATGATACTCCAGCCTAGATTTTCATAACCTTTAATAATTGACCGTAGTTCCTTATAATACGTGACCAGCGTAGTCCAATGCATAAGGCAATGGTTTATTATATTCTGTGATTGTTTTCCGATAAAGTCACAATCAGCTTGGATATTTCTATACTGATCTTACTGATACTACTATACCACTGGATCATTTCTACTGTAGTTAGAGTTGTTAAACTTATTGATATTTTTTGACTGATACTTTTCTTTCTTACGATGTTTTTGCTCTAGTTTTAATATTCACAATATACTAATTGGCGTTTACACTAAAATATTTACAATATGTTAGTTATTATGTTTATGACAATTTATTCAACATTTTTTCTACATTTAGAGTATATAGGCGTGGAATAGTTTTTACTATATTTTTCTTACTAAGGTTAAAAATATAAATAATAATTGAAGAAATACATATTAGTAATAAAATAAAATATAAAAATATTTGTCGGAAGTTGGATTAGAACCCACGCTAACAGAACTTCAATTCATTTTTTATACAATTACTGCAGCCTTAGACCGCTCGGCCATCATGCTCGTCGTGATGTTGTGAAAAATTGTAATAAAATAAGTATCACGGTAACATTTTGCGTTACACTCGTATTTGGTGAACACAATTTTATTTTAATATCACGGCGAGCGATAAAGATACATGTTAATATATCAACCGTTAAAAAATATTTTAATAACTTTACAGACGTTGACTTTAAAAATCATCTTTTGGAACGCATTTCATCTTGTTTTCACATTAATTGAGGCTACGTTATGTGAACATCTTCAAAGAACAGCTGGAGAATGTAAATCGAATGTTAACAAAGCCATAGCATATTGCCAAGGTAAACAATTATTTATTATTATATTATAATGTGTAATGAGTTTTCTCTCAAAGTCGTAATTAATTCACATATTTTATGCGGTTACTTATAGTCCGACAAGATAACATTTTGATGTTTGGTTGTGGTCGGCTATTTTTGGCCAGTACATGAACGTTTAAGAAGGAAACAGTCCATATTACACGTAGAAAATCGTCAAAGGTACTTTCGATATAAATAATTACTAAACTATTGTCCACAACAAGATCTCGGCGATAACACCAAGTCGCTGCAATTGCGTGTTTCTTAGTAATTCACTTAGAAGTCCAATTATTATTCGATAATTAACAATAGAAAAATAAATTAAAATAAATTCACCTCTTAATTATTATTATTATGATAGTTAGGTTAAATAAACATTACTGGGTAATTATTGACTTTGGAAGGAAATAAATCATTAAACCCACATTAACTGATTATATTGCTGCAGGTAATTATTAATTAAATAATTAGTATAACACAAATTATGACTTAAAAAGTAGAAGTGAACAGTATACAGATTAAATATATCGATGACCCAATCACATTTACAAATAATGTCTTTTAATTGGTATTTTTTTAATAAAGTTGTTGTTAAAACACATACTGTAAAAAATAAATCTATAAAATATATCTACCTATCATCATAAATTTTAAAACAATTTGTACCTATCTGTTAGAATACAATGTGCTTACAATTCACAACGTAAATCACGCATTACTCTGACATCGCATCTGATTCACTGTTTGAATAATAATCATCGTTCTTGTCATCTGATAGGTACGCCAGTTGCTTCATTTGCCGATGTAAGAATATTATACTTCAAATTGTATTGTTTTTTCATAACTTTTGAATATTCGGTCACATTTTCGCGCTTGTTCTTGTAAATGTTTGTTGTGATACCCCGATCGAGATGGTGTATTTATTGTTAAACTATAAAAATATACGATTGAATCGTGTAAAACAGACTTTTCATGAACACGTACTGACGTTACAATGCCGGAGGTCAGGGATGTATTAATTATCAATCCCTACTATATGCGCACGAAAGGAAGTGTGGTTCTGCACAGGTCCGTTTCTAAGTTGCTTAACTATAGTTATGAGATGAGAAATAACTATCTCACTTTCTTTATACGAATGGCCATGTTCTCCTCTTTCGAATGAATAGTTAACTTTTTAAATCATAAATTATCCTAAAGGAGATAATAGACGGTAATTACGATTACAAAAAATATCTTCTTCTTCTTCTTCGGCCATATCCGCCCCTTTGTTGGAGCATATGTACACCACGCGGCGCCTCCAAGAATCCCTGTCGCTCGCCAGTCTTCTTGCTTCGTTTCAGGTCAAACCAGCATCCCATAGCTCCGCCGTATACACTTTATAGATAGTATTTAGCGGCCTTCCGGACGCCGGAATCTGGCCGGCTTGGAGAACAGGCGAGCTAGGTTGAGGTTCTCTTCTGGCATCCGTACCACGTAGCCGAGCCAGGCCCAACGTCGCCTCTTCACTCTCAGCGTGACATTTTTTTTTATTATGTATACATTTTGTAAACATTGAAGCTAATAGACGCACCAAACCATGCCCTCCCCGCACCACCTTCTGTCTTCATTGGATGTAATACAATATGGTGTAAAGAATCATTTTTTATAACTGAGAATGTCTCAGAAACTGCTATCCAAGACTGAGGTCTCACTCAAAAATGGATTGATTAAATATACTTGACCATAAGTTAAGATTACCTATAGTAGATAGTAGCACGTGGAAACAAAATTAAAAATACCACACCCGGAATTAATCGGGCGTATCACGGGACCCTACGTTTGATGTGAAGCATTATTTTTTATGACTGGGAATGTCTCAGGAGCAGTTACCCAAGACTGAGCTCGCCATGCGCTTAAATGTGTTTTGACTGAATTTACAATATTTTAATTTAAGAGTAGAGAGGAACACGTAGAGGCAAAAAAAATGTCGTTTTAACTATTTAGTTACATGAGATTCTTAATACAGTGAATTTCGTAGAAATTTATAACCCAAATTGATACTTTACTTCTGATTATCTTATGTCATATGACCAAATTATATCCTACCAGTGTTTTCCAGCCTTCTTCGAGCCAAGTGATATTCCGACCATGTCCGATCGTCAGCCACATGCTCAACCAATTAGGTCCATACTCTGACTCATACACAAATTGAAAAACAATATGTGTACTTGCTAGACCCAGAATTCGAACCTGGGACCCACGACGCAATAGGCCAACGCTTAAGCTTCACCATATCACGGCTTTCGTGGGCACAATAAATAATACACCAAAATTTAAAACATAATTTTACATGCTGGTTTATTAGTAGGCAGCTATTTCAGTTGTTATTCGATACTGTTATTTAATATTCAGTTCTATTACAATAATATTTTTTGCTTGAATACTCAACTCAGATAAATAGACGGGACTTCTTATCTCTTTCGTTCCACGGGTTTGCAGCCCAAAACATATTTCAAGATAAATAACTCAAATAACGTATAATTAATAAAAAAAAATCGGTGTGTGTATTTATGTGCGCGCGGTAGAAGTTATACTTCTTTGGCGTAACAAAACAAAAACAAAACTTGTGATAACCTAGATTCTTCGACTAGTTCTGGTGTGGTGATTTAGAACCAGGTTCACAAAAAAGATAAAAGTGTTCCTTTGGTTCATCGAACTATCCAAATTATTTGTTTTTCTTATTGCTAAGAAGTTAAATGAATTGCCGCTGGTTTGAATTATCTTGTTGCTTCATTCCGTATTTATTAATAATTTTTACCATTACTATTTTAATTATCTTGTTGAATTACACACTCATAAAAATGGCCGCTTATTGGAGCGACGCTGGTTTAAAATTATTTTATTGCTTCATTCCGTAATTATTAATATTAGTTAATATTACTGTTTTAATTATCTAAAAATAAGATTTTAAATTACACAGTAAGAAAAATGCCTCTCATTTGTGCGTCGCTGGTTTAAAATTATTTTATTGCTTCATTCCGTAATTATTAATATTATTTATTATTACTATTTCAATTATCTTGTTAAATTATACACTCAGAAAAAGCGCCGCTTATGGGAGCGCCGCTGGTTTAAAATTATTTTATTGCTTTATTTCGTAATAATTAATATTATTTAATATTACGATTTTAATTATCTTGTTACACACTCAGAAAAAGCGCCGCGTATTGGAGCGCCGCTGGTTTAAAACTATTTTCTTGCTTCATTCCGTAATTATTATTTAGGAAAGTTAACAGAAACAAATTTGAATCCGCCTAACACAACGATAAATATTTCAAAGTATTACGCAACCCGAATGCAATATACATTATAAGAAATTATGTCGCATCGGCGGGCAAAACTTCCATCCCATGACAAAATTATTGTTGCATAAACATGCGTTACACTTGCGCGCGCAAATTTGTCACGTCACGCCAAAATGCACTCTGATCTGTTTTCCCAAACGCGCCTAAAGAAGTATAACTTCAAAAACGATCCTGGTGGAGTTATATTAACGTAAATACCAGTTTAACTAGTTACCAATAATTCTATGCTAAGGTTGGCATTAAAACGACTACTGAATATTAGTTGTTATTATTTACTATTTATTTCCCAAGGAATAAACATAATTAAATTAAATCCGTAAATTTGTTTTCATTGTACCAAATGTTAAAAATCCAATAACGATGAATATTGTGGAATAATAACTTCTTGTCCACGTATTAAAACTGTAAACTAACAAGCCCCTCATGTACAGCTAATCGCACTTCCGTTTTCAAATGAGGAACGACACCAAATGTCTAATTTAATTTTACGTTTCCTTGGAGTACGGATCGATCAATTTACGTATTTTGATTTTTGAAGTTATACTTCTTTTGGCGCGTTTTAGAAATCAGATCAGTATGTATTTTTGGCGTGTGACATGTAACACATAATTTATTTTTTTACACGAAAAAAAAAGCACTCGATTGGATTCGAACTACCGATTGTTTAGTAATCAGCCGAACGCACTACTTTTACGCCACAATATGATACTGCAATCGTGATGATTAAATAGTATAATATTATACTTTAGAATTGTTCTGTTGCCTAGGCAGCGAATTTATTATTGTCGGCCATTTGCAATTCTTCACGTAAACAAACAATTAAATGTCAGATTGACATTTGGTACTTAAAAAATAAAAACAATGAGAAACCATATAATTTTGTAATATAAGTTTAAAGTGTATAGAAATAAACCAACGGCGTTCCAATAAGCGGGCCTTCTTGAGTGTGTAATTCTACAAGATAATTATTAGCTAGTCAAACAATCTAGTTTTCGTTTTGTCACGCCAAAGAAGTATAACTTCTAACGCGCGTACATAGGTACACACACTAATTTTTTTATAATAACAATATATCTTAAACAAACAGGAGTGATGTTAGAATTATTATTAGTAACATTTTGGTTTAATGCGAAGAAGAAAAGGAGTCGTATCTAAAAAGACATCCGATACATTATTTAAACACACATTGCCGCCATAACAGGAACGTCACTGAGAAGTCTTCAATATGCGACTGCATTTTATATAATTGTTCGCGGTACATCGGTTCCGATCTAAACATTCGTGGTAGGATTAGTAGGAAATCATATTGAGATATTTTAAATGTAATTGAATTATGTGTTTTTATTTTTTGCAGACGATATATTCCTGGAGGAATTGTTGATATTTTCCGAAATTTTAGCTGGTAATGATACTGAGATTTCAGCTGCCAGTTTCTACTCAATCGATTACATTCATATCAAGACCGCTTTTAGTACTCTAATCACGTATTCTATTATTGTTATTGAATTAAGTTATAACTAATTACTTATTTCTTATAAAAATCATCAACCATTTTTTTAATATACATCAGCAGATATTGACTGCCCCTGATTAAAATACTGAATATAAAATATGCACAGTTATATAATATTGTAATAGTATAATAAATTATTAAATAATTTACCGAATTAATTAAAGTAATTCCAATGAAATTTTATATTATTATACATAAACACAGAATATGAATTATAATTTTTATGGTGTTTCTTATAAAAAATAAATTAAGTACACAACTAGTCCATTTAGACATTACAAACCACTAATGCAATTTAATCTGTCTTTAAAACATGAGTAATACTCCGTTTTCACGTACATAGACTTACTGCTGACATTACGTGTTATAGCGATCATGCTCTGTAGAACAATAGTGGCAAACCTGCCGGAAGAAATACGAACAACACCGCACAGAACATTTTGAAGTTTACCAATTATCTACGAAACTATCTGAATCTGTCAAATAACAGTATACAATGACGACTTACATCGCGTCTCGCTTACGCTTGAAGAATGAGATTGGAGAGACAGTCAACACTTTTACGTGTAAATAGTTATTATCGCGATAGTTTAAAATACATACTATTGGTGCCAGTAAATCCATGCACGTGTATAAGTATATTCACTGCTGACTAAGGAATCCAATCCCGAGCCAAAATTCTGATCTCGGGATTTCGAGATTACAATTTGACAGTCCCGGAATCCCGGGATTGGCATTTTTTTCCATTGTTAATACAAAAAATTTATATATACAAATGAAATTGATAAAATCGGTCAAAAATAAATCTAGTATAATTTATACTATTTAAGATATTTATTGTTAATATTGTATACGTTCAATCTTGGAAATACATAAGTTTAATGGAGTAAATAATATTGTAATATAAATAATAATGTGAATATAATATGAGATTGCTGTTTCTGATAGTGAATACTTAATGAATGGGTTAGCGAGATTTAAAATAGTAAAGCAAATCATGGTGTACTTATGGACTTTCCGCTTCATAAATCTAATTAGTCAGCCAAATATGAAACTGCCGTAAAACGTATGAGATCATGGTAGACTTACTTTGTCAATAGTGCGAAGAATTGTTTTTTTCCAATCTTTCTCATTTTTATTAATTTCTGTGCAAAAATAAAATGAATCGGCAACTTACACATGGGTATAAATCAACTTCATTCAAACTCAGTTTATTTCTAATGTAATTATTTGTTATTAAAAGTATTTTTTCTGTTAAATTTTCGTTTTAATTTTATTTTACATAAAAATTGATAAAAAATTCAATCCCGAAAGTTTCGGGATTATGTTTAACAATCCCGGGATTCATAGGTATCGAAAATAGCTCGGAATCCCGAGATTGGAATCCCTACTGCTGACTAGATAATGACTTTTTAATTACCACCTTTAAAATGCACGTTAATTTAATCTATCGGCCGCCTGATCATTACGCGCCAGGTGTGTCTTCAGCGTCCAAAGTATTAAAGCAATCCCAATAAAAAAATATTTTATAATCGATAAACATTGTAATTGATTATAATTTTATGGTAATTCTCATACAAAATAAATGAAGTACACAACAAGTCCATTTAGATTTTAAAAATCGCTAATGCAATAATGTGTCATTAAAATATGAGGACATAATGTTAAATAGATATAGTTATTTTTAGATTTCACTTACCACATATTGCTTTGTAACCGTTCAATAAAATATTAATCTAATATAATTATTATTTTTATTACAGTAATGTTTTTGTACTGTTGTGACGTTATGCATAATGTTATTATTGTGACAGGTAACACGTCATATAAAGCAATTATTGTAATTAAAATTTAATGACATATATTTTAAGGTAGATTGGTAATAAATATTATAAATTTTGTAATTATTATACTTTCTCATCGACAGAAAAGATGAACTTGTTTCAATGAATGAACATTTTTTCTACATCATACTATGACGGACCGAACATAATGGAATGACTTAATTTTATATGTGTAAAAACATTGGCTCTCATGCTCCCCATTCCTCAAATTTATATTGGAATATTTATATAAAATGAGACGATAAACCGAACGGATATATTATTATCAAGCAGCAAATCTGGCGCAGTCCGTAACTAAGTCGGTGAAGGTAGAGATGAATATCTCTATATATATATATATATATGATCTCTGTAGAGTGATCGCGCTGCAATAGTATCCATAATAAGCTCAAGTAAGGGCGCCTTTATACTGTCGTTTATAATTATATAAATGTGGATGACCTTGACTTGGTTGTTGTACTATATTATTTAGTAATTTATTTATTTATTTAAAAACAAGACACATCGAGCACATGGCCATTATTAATTCAAGATGTTCAAAACATGACAGTTAAATGACAATAAAAATAATCGGTGTGTGTACTTATGTACGCGCGTTAGAAGTTATACTTATTTGGCGTAACAAAACCAAAACAAAACTTGTGATAACCTAAATTCTTCGACTAGCTCTTAATTTTCTTGTTAAATTACACACGTAAGAAAACGGGTCGCTTATTGAAGCGCCGTTGGCTTATTTCTATACACTTTTACTTATATTACTAAATTATTTAATGGTTAAGTTAAGTTAAGTTAAGGTTAAGTACCAAATGTCACTCTGACGTATAATAGTTTGTTTACGTAAGGAATTGCAAATGGCCCTCACTAATAAATTTACTGCCTAGGCAACGGAATAATTCTAAACTATAATATTATACTGTATAATCGTCACGGTAACCGAACAATCGGTGGTTCAAATCCAATCGAGTGCGCTTTTTTTCTGTGAAAAAATTAATTATGTATTTGGTACATGTCACACGCCAAAAATACACTCTGATCTGATTTTTCAAATGCGCCTAAAGATGTATAACTTCAAAAAGTACAGGTAAATCAAATTAGTAGAGAAAACACAAATCAAAAATTAATTTTATAGTTTTCTATATCCGAGGTTATGAGATGACATAACCAATGCTGTGACAATTCATTCATGATTTTGGATAATAGTATGCAATTGGGCTGTAAAATAGTTAGATACTTAGGTATAGGTTAGATACAAATATATAACCATCAGAGTAAAAACTGGATTAAACCTTTATCAGACAATCGTTTGAAAACCATTCGCACTACACCCCTATTTAGATGGTGAAAATAGATGGGATTAGAAGAAACTACAAGACTTCACCCTCTGGTTTATTAAAAACACTATATTATAAGTATATTAAATAACTACATCAGTTGGATTCGAGCTTACATATAACGCAATGTTATCACCAGAGAACATAAAAATAAAGGAATTAGGTTATCGAATTTGGCGATAAGAAGGTAACGTAAACCACATGCACATTTAATATGTATAATATTTGAGGACATCGGACATTTATTTATTTAAGAAAACAAAACCTTGTGGACGTAACAAAACTAAATTCATATAAATAGATTCATGACATACACTGATATTATATTAGCTATAAATTAATAATAATTATATGAAATTAGATACGAAAAATGTAATACATTACTGATCTATACAATCATGGTAAGTAAATATATTAGTAATAATATGTTGATTGCACCAATACTTAAATAATTATATTTCCTGCACCTTCATGTCTGTGAAAAACATGGTCTTTGTATTCATAATCAATATAGTATTATGTATTAGAATTATTAACAATTGATAGAACAATTTTACGATCGCGTTCGTCAATAGTATAATATATTTATATATTTTTTTAAATATCTCTCATAAAAGTACTCATATTAAAATGAAAAGGCAACGAAACATAAACAACAGTATATTCTGGTGTTTAAAGAAAGTTTTAATAACAGCGAAGGTTTTTATAATGCCAACAGTTGAATACGAGAACGAGAAAATTAAAACCACGGATTTTAGCTCAAAAATAATATGGTCTTTCATTTTTACCGCATTATATTTTTTTCAAAACTTAGCCAATATGAAATATTTACAGATGCTTGAAATGAGGTTTTTCATAGGTGGTGTATATTTTTATACCAATGGTTACTTGATAGCTCTGTATTGTGTATTTTTCCAATCACCTGCCATCAAAAAATTCATTGTTTTGATAAATACAATTGATAATTTGTTATTTATAAACAAAAAACGGATTTATGTTCAATTGAATAGAAGTATTCTTGTGTTGACTTATATTATTTTACTTACGGATATTTTACACATGTTTTTAGATTTATCGGGAAAAAGCCCAAATTAAAGAAGCAAATTTGACGGTTGGTTTGTGCTTTTCACGTTACAATTTTCAGCGATTTAATCATAAAATTATTAATAGTTTTAAGATGATTTCAAATATTAAATTCGCAGTTGGTTTATGTGATATGTAATGTAAAATATCAACCTATGTTTAATTTTCGAAAAATAGCATTTTCGAAAAAATATTGTGAAGTTGTTTTGAATCAAAGTAGTTATGACAAATATGCAATGGAGAATAAGTCACTCTGGAAAGACAAGAGTAATAATATTGAAAGATTTATGTTTACCTATAGTGCACTTATTGAATCCATTGATATCATTAATAGTATTGACGGAGTATCGGTAAGCGGATATATATATTTCATTATCTATGTTATATGTCATTCAAAATATTTATAATAAAATATTCAGGTGGAATATTGCTATATTGATGAAATTGTATGTAATATACACCTTAATTTAACACATTCTATACCTACTAGTTGGCAAGGAGTAGAGCTAGACTGTTAAGATTCGTCATAAATAGTGCATCTGGCATTCATATTTGTTTTCATTAAACTATTTGCAGTTTCCGCTGGTTAGTTTTTGAAATTCAATTAAACCCTGCCTGAACCAAACCATAATAGTTTAGATATGCTATGGAAGATCCTATAAAAATAGTGCACACTTTTTTAGTCAAACATATATTTTTTGAAATGAGAAAAGACAAGGTATCATAATGCCATAATATGCGTTTTTACTACAAATTCCACAGATTATTTGGAATAAGCTCGTTATGATAGCGCAATACCTTCATACTAATTACATTACTCGGGCCCTTAAGGGGACGCTCTACAGAATTGCCCTTGAGAATTGTAAATATGATTTTTTTACATGTGGTCCGGAATTGTTGCTCTACTGGTAATATTCAAAGGACGCCGACAATGCTTTGGTCTAAAGTAATAATAATTATCTCTTATTTAATTTAAATCATAACACTGTCAAAGTGTATAAAATATGGGGTGACCAAAAAATGATATCTTCTAATATACGTAAATGTTACTAAATTCAATTTCTTAATCAGGTGTTTGGTGGAAAATATTGCAACCAATATGATGGATAGCCACGATATAAACTTAATAATAATATATTAATAACGTTTTAACCTGAAATTGTCCGAGAGCTAAACATACGAAGGATGTTGAAATACATATCTACCTACATTTTTATTTCATGTGCTATCCAAAAAACATCTTTAATGAATAGTATTTTTTTTTGAATGTGTAAGACCTATTACATAATTATTTAAAAAAAAAATAGGTACATATTTTTAATTCTAATGCATATTTGAAAAAAAAAATATATAGTGATGTTTGTTTATTATAAAAAGAAAGTGACTTTTTATTAAAAGATATGAAAATATAATTAATTATATTTTCATTTCTTTTAAAATGGAATTCTACCAAGTAAATGCAAACTCAATTAATGACTTTTTATTACTTACCCGATTAGTTTAATTAATTTAGTCTGACACTTTTACAAACAAGTAACGCAACTTTACTTTTAGTTGGTAGGTACAATAATTATTGTGTTTTGTTGGTAAGTAAAGCCAATGCAAGAAATAATTTATACTTATAAAAAATGATTATTAACGTGGTCACCCACAGATTTTTTTTTATTCAAAGCTAGCGGATCGCAGAGAACAAGACAAAAAAACTGCCGACTTTATCGAATTACACAGGGCTGTCCAAGACGTCTTATTTGTTTTTATGATAAATTGTTTTTAATTGTGTGCAATTTGGCGGAAAAATATAATATATACAGTTGCTTACCATTCGGTTATCCAATGAGCTGGGTTTTGTTTACTCTTCTGCCGACATCCTACAGTTTTATTTTTTATCTTGCCCATCTCGTGTAAGGCTATCTGCGGGCCTATTCTTAACAATCATCACATTAGCATATTTACGATGTTACCATTGGTCCAAGTTAACACATTTGTTATTCACGCACATTGTCAGAAATTATCACTTTAGCGCCGCTAACTTTCATATCCGGTTTAAACGGCTTACTTCGGCGTGAAGTACGTACGTTATTTGCTGGTATATTATCTATGATTTTCTGACTTCGGTTACAATCGGCCATGTTCGTGCCGCGTTGTCTCTGGTATTAATACCCGAACGGCACGAGCTTTGTTTATATTAAATGTCAAACGTAACCAAACTTAACCTACAATTTTGCCAGTCATGTCAATTGCATGAAATATAGATAATATACGTAAAGTCAATTGTCAACCGGACAAAGATTTTGACGGTAAGAATATATAATTTAAATATTACAATGTTGTTTGTGTGTATGGAACAGAAGGTATATTATTTTGTTTGGGATTATTATGCAACTATAGTAAAACACTTTTTTATATTCTAGCACGTAAAATATCAAGGCGTCATCCTGTGGATGAAGCCGAGAGCACACCATTGCAACCCCGGCCTAGAGGTAATAGTTAAATATTGTTTGTTTCATATTTGTTTATATAAAAAATATTGAAGAAAACCTTGGTGTAGGAAAATGATTGATTTTTTCCATCAATGTTGCCGGCCATGAATGGGGATGTTTCCAACCTTTTATTGGAGAATAACCAGACGAAAGTACTATTATCATACATTCATTGTATAATATCTATATATTTTAACTATATCAAAATAGCATTCACCTAGACTAGGTCATCATGACTGATTGGATGCATACATACTTGCTTTACACTAATATACTATTATGTATGCAGTATATAAACAAACAATATTTATTTAGTAAGTAAGTAGTACATACGCCCACCATATCTATACTTAATACATGTGGCCCTCGACTTTCACACGTAATTAGTTCCTCAGAAAGTGTACATTAAAATATTATTTATTTATCAATGGGTGTAATAAAGTTAACGGGTGTTTTCTTAAGAAACTTGTTATATATTTAAATAGTCGAATACCACGCTTTTACGTATTTAAAAAGGTGACAGGGAACGGAGGAGAGAGTAGCAACTGCGTGGTAAAGCACAGTTTTTGCATTATCAACAAGAATCTACATTGTAAGAAATGTACGAAATAACGAATTATTCCACCCTCACTACGATATCAAAAGAGAGTATTATATCAGAAGAAATTATGTATATTATGGTGTGTTGTAAAAAAATAATCCAAGTATAAAAGCATTACCAACAATTTTTATTAATGTTAATATAATACAATATAATTATTATATATAAAAGTATAAAATAGAATAAGTACATAATAGTATGTGCATTATGATAAATTTGGCATATCTCAGTCATTTGTCGATAATATATTGGATAAAAGGTTAGTTATTTATTACGCCACATTTATTTAATTAATTATTGGCACCAAAATATCTGTTAACAATTCTCTGTTGAGCAGAATACGCCTGCCTTATCCTATTGGCATTCCAGAGTATATACAAATTCAGATGGGACAGGGTCATCTACAAGTGAGATTCGGTATCCTGAAAAAAAAAAAATTTGTTAGCACAATACATGACACTCAATCCAATGTCACATCTATTTAAGTACCTACTGTTTTCATTTACTTGAAACTTAAATTACCTAAATTGTTGTTGCAAATTGTTGTGCAGAATACAACATACATATATTTTTTTTTATTTTTGTTGCTTTTTGTTTGCTCGTAGGCATCTAAATTTTTAATTTAAGTACACCGTTGAGTCTCTCTACCACATTCGTTGAACAGTGGGTTTCTCAACCACATAACCTAATTCACCTGAAATGTTTTTAGATCAGTCAATACCAAGAAAACCAAAAGGAAACAAGAGAATAACGAAGATGACTGAGAGAGAAGACGAAAGCTGCGACCGACTACATCATCTGCTTCACGTTCGTCAGCTGAATGCAGAACTAAGATTTCAATGATCACAACCTGTTTTTTGAATTTGTTTTCGATTAAATAAATTTGAAACGTTATACATCGTTGTTTCATTAAATACCCACTCATAACTATGCAAAATTTTGATTCCTTTGATGTGTACGGAATACGGGTAAATGTAAAACCAAACGAAAATGTTTGTTACTGGCAATGGGTGGGGGTAGGCTGTTAAGATCCGCCATAAATAGTGCACACTAAACTTTAAGTTAAAACTCGTTCGTTATTCAATCGTTCCATTTACAATTTGACCAGTGATTCGTTAAATAATAAATGTCATCTCATAAGCAACAATAACGAGCTCGACACATTCGCTACCAGTTGAATTTGCATAAAAATGGGGGCCCTGAAAAGGGCCTTTTGTACGACAATAGATGAATTATTGCATGTAATCATAGACGATACGATTTTTCACTTCATTTTTCATTGATCACGCATTCTCAGTCTTCTTGGGAAAGAGCACCGCCTGGATAGAGAGCAGCTTGTTCAGCTCCTCGTTGCGGATGGCGAGCTGCAATTGACGTCATTCTCTTCTTAAAAATCATGAACAGCCAAAAAACTGAAATAACGGCATTCAATTTTTATAATTTTAATTTTACATTACTTTTCTCAATGCTCAGTGGTATCGTTTCATATACTGTCATCATAATTCAACAGAATTCTTCAGCTTAATTAGGAAATAATAATATATATAAATATATTCCACTATGAATGATTGGCGTTACTCCGGAAGACACAACGTTTCTTCAATGTTGCACTTAGGTAACATTGTTAGTTAATTAATAATAGCACCTGTAGACGTGCAACGATTTACTTGCACCAATAGTGTGTATTTTAAACTATTGCAATAATAACTGTTTACACGTAAAAGTGCTGACAGTATAAAATATTCCGTAAGATTTATAAATATACAAAATGGATCTTATATAGACCGGATGGATATAAGATTATAATTTATTTGAAAACACTATTTACATTATATCTAATCCTAAATGTAAGTAAGCACCTACCTGAAACTCCATTAAGAGTTACAGTAAATTAAAAAATATATACGTACATACTATATAATAATATCAATTTTTTTAACACTACAGCAGGTGTTATTCTAAAAGAAGAGATTTAAAGACAGTGGTGTAATCAATAGTAAGTGTAACGTTCACAAACAAAGCTTTGGAGAAACTGGTTAGAAACTGGAGGTTAGGATGAAAGGCCAGTGCCTTACGCACTGGACCATGAGGGCCGTTACATTAACAATATCATGTAAATGTGACGTTCAGAGATCAAATAAAAACAAGGTGTTGCAAAATAATAAATTCAATCAATTTGCAGAATTAAATTAACAAAACAATATGTATCGATATATTGATTTACAAAATTGTACGAGATTTATGTGTGCAATTTATTGGGGTGTACATTAATATAAATTGTATACATTTTGTACTATTCCATTTAGGTCATTTTAACGAGCTGTGTTTTGACTTTCAGCATCTTCAGGCAATATGCACAAATACACACTGACAACGAAAAAAGTTAACTCTTGTTATATAGTAATTTATAACTTTTACATTGTATACTTTCAAAAGTTGTTAACTTCACTTTTGGCATCAATTGAGTCAGCAATACTGTATTGTATTCTTTTTAAGCTCTGCGAAATACCAGACAATGATCTATAAAATTTAACATAATCTCATTTGGTTTGAAAATAATTAGAAAAACATTGTTAACTCTGCCTGCTTATTTGAGATTTAATTTAAAAAACTGAATGAGTTTTACCTTTATCCACTCTAACCAATTACAATGAAAAGAAATGATGTAATATGTCAAGTGATCTAAGTATCAGTGCCTATATTTTATATGCGATATTCCAATAGTTCGTTTCAACTTATGTCAACTCTTATTTTGAAGGTTTTAGAATAATTTGAGATGAACTATTTATATTTAAAATATTGTAATGATTTACATTTAATTTATGTACAATATTTCATGATTTGTTATGTAGAATGTAGATTACAATAATATAATAGCCACTGCAATTATTTCAATGTTTAGGATGAAAATGTTAGTTAGCATAATATTTTGAAACAATAGGAATCATTTGTGAATGTTATATTATATATTTTATTACCATCAATTGTCATTTTAGTCTTGGATAATAAATAATATGCAATTTTATAGTTTTATTGAATATCATTTATTGTATTGCTTTTGCGAAATAAAATGCTGACAATTTTTAAATCATAGACAGTAAACGGACGTCATATTTTTTAAAATAAAGTTTTATATTTTTGTCGTATATTTACTTTTTTTAAATTCATATTTATTTATAAATTTAAATAAGGCAACATGACAATTAATTCTGTGAAATCTTGTAATGAAATATACGATATATATTGGACATTAAAGCCATTTATAATTGTGGGAAGATTTTTACGATATCATACTGTAACATATAATGGAAGACAAATGCGAATATAAACTAAACGAGAAAAATGTTTTGAACTAATTGTTACATGTTTAATGTACATACTATTTATAACGTTGTTTGTTTATGAGAGAGAAAATGTAGATAATTTTTTCCACGAGAAGCGATACTATCATCATTTTCTAATGTTTGTCTGGCTTATAAATGCAATTTCAAGTTTATTTTTTAACTCAAACGCCATGATAATCATCCTAAAAAATATTGACGAAATTGACAAACTGCTGTACATAAAAAATGATAAATTTTATATCAATACAAAAAGAAGACATATTTGGTTTTTTACGTTTTTGGTTTGTTTGGCATCGATTCGGGTATCAACCGAATTGATCTTATATAAATATATTTTTTATTTGTATACACTTTTGACAAGTTTTATAGCGACAAGTTATTCATTTTATTTTTTTATGTTGTTCCTTTCTATTGTAAAACGTAGATTAAACATATTTAACGCTGAACTTAAGACAGCGGTCAGTACTCATATCGTGCATTATAAAGTGTCGCAAAATACAACCTCAAAACTCTATTTGAAAAACCAATGTAATTTTATTAAACATGATAATATAATCCGACGTCAAGCAAAAAACGACCAGCTGAAAAGGCTAATGGTGATTTATGAGAAGTTATTTGTCACAATAGAACATATTAATAAGATGTTTCAACCTTTTGTAAGTAAAAAAATACACAGTCATACTATTATTATGTATTCATTTTTCTGTTAATAGTATTATCGTAAGGGATGGATGATGGGGGATAGGTTGATTCCAATGAATAGAAGGGTTCTGCGTGATTAAATTAATAGCCAATATATTTCCCTTAACAATAAATGATACAATTTTAATGCAGACACGTACTATGATATTTAAGTGATTTTTACAGTTTATATTTACGGAGATGCGTTGTGAGAAAATCACTTATCGTTAGATTATAAATTCGACTGGATGTTAGAATGATTTAACGACTTGTGTTATTAGGTCTCTTGCTTCCTGAGTTTTTATACTGATTTTAGACAAAGGAAATGCCATGTTAGCTTGAGGCGAACGACTTGAAGATGCATGTCATTGTTTACTGCATGACCGATGCAGAGTTCATGCCCTGGTAAACAATTCATGGAAAACGACTCTTTCTGCATTACGAAATCGCGTTATAAAATAATTATTAATACATTTTATTATACAAAGTTGCAAGAAGTGCACTCATCCACGATCGGACAAGTAATTTTCTTGCAATAACAATGATTCGATAGTATCATGTTCGCATTCCGAATTATTATAAACAGTTGATTTAGCAACCAAATGTTGTGTGTTATTATTATGTAATCATCGTCGAGGCGATCTGCTTACTGGGTTTACAGACCGCAGAGCGTGCTGTCGACAATGATTTGTAACTCATATTAAAAGACAAACCTAACAACTAGCTTTCTTACAAAGTAACATAGGTTCTAATGTACTTAAACAAACTATGATGATAACTTATATATATACACTATGATTGGAGATCCATGGAGTTCCCACAGTAGTTGTGCTTAATGTGAATTAAATTCAAAGATAAACTTTAACCAAGGCCTGAACAAAAACAAACTATAAGTGCGAGCGAAAAAGCATTTACCACGCATTATGTGTTAGATAGAAGAGTGCACGATAGAATTTCTACGGCTGAATTACATATTTTTTCTACGCGTCGCCGGTAAATATTGATTTGAATGACTACATTCATTTAAAAATTGTGAACACGTGTTTCTGAGATTTATTGTTTTTGTGTTAAATATAAAGTTAATGGTAATTATTTTCAATTTATTTAATTTAGTAGAAAATATGGTTAGCTATGTTGAGTTTAAATTTGGTAGCCGTACTGAGAAGCAACATGGTGGTATAGCATTTCGTAGTTTAATTAATAATAATAAAACTGAGGTTCTACTGGTTATACTACGATATACGAAAAAAACACGGCTTCATTTGGCCGAACAATACCCACTCTCTTTATATTATTACTGTGAGACTTTAACAATAAAAATACCTTTATAAAACGTGAATTCGTTAAAGTATTCAATCTTATTATTATTTTATGGTTGTGTTTCAATTTAGCTTTTGAAGTTTTCTCTAATGGTTGGCCAAAATTTATATTAATTACTATTTTTTGTGCATTAATTTCGTGACAGTTGGAGTCGACGATTATCTTTTATTTAGAATTATTAATAACCATAATATCCTTGCTTTTTCGTACAAGGTGGTTTTGTTAGTAATTTTGAACAATCACAAACACCCAGGCTTTGAGAAAAAAACATACATATTGTGTGTCCTGGCCGGGAATCGAACCCAGGAACTCTCGGGTGGAAGGCAAGCGACTTACGCACTGCACCACGAGACCCGCCTTAGGGTCGACGATTATCGCGAATACGTTATTATCGTCGACTCGATCTTCGATTGAGCCCTATTTATTTATTTAAAAAAAAGCCACATTAAACATACAACAAATTACTAATTCAATACGTCACAATGACATTCAGAATAAAAAGTACAGGTAAATCAACTTATTGAAGAAAAGACAAAGCAAAAAATAATTTAGCAAAAGAAATAAAATAAAAAAAGAACAATAATTCAAGGAAAACACAATAGAATTTAAAAAAAAATACATATTGAATCGCTAAAAATATCTACATCTCTAGGAGTGCATTGACCAGCCGCACAACCCTCACTATTGGTGCCTGGTGAGCTTGACATGACCCAAAATAGGTCATGGCTGCGACCAAGCATGTAACGCTCCTTTCCCATTATACGGTTTTGACTGTGCGGTACAAAATTGAACAGTAAATTCCGAATTGGCAACACGTTCACGTTCTTTTATCACTATACGGTTTATGCACGGTTTTTGTTCCATCATGAGCTCAGTTTGTCGTTGAGTGTTGTGCTGTTTGTATGATTTAAAACCATCTTTTGTGAAAGCGTGCATTACACCACTGAGACATCGGTAACCGTCCGATTTTTTCGTTTTTTTTAGACAATGACTTTTTGACTTTGTTGTTGTTTAATGTTAATTTTAGATACTCTATGGTGATATTTTAATACTGTCTGTATATCTGATGATGGTGTATAATTTCATGACAGTTTTGGATCCTGCACCAGAAAGAGTAAGTTAGCAAAATGAGATATTCATATACCTAGTTTGTAAGTTAAAATACATTAAAAAAAAAAATCATCAGCCATCAAGTCATCCACCCCTCAGAAAACCGTTTACGACTTCACGGAGGTCGCGACATATAGATTAGAAACTCATGCTATAAATTCATGAAACTAATTCTGATGATTTTTACTATATAGTGCTATATGTTTTGTATATTTTTAACTATTGAAAACAGTGTTGCGAACTACTTAGCTGGCTCGCATATCTAAACTTGTCCGTCTGCAACGTGTCGAATACGCCGATGTGAAGTAATCGTTATTCACAAAACACACGTTATCTTATGGACCTGGAAAGCGGCCGTGCATATCCACGGCTTAACATACATGACGGGAGGTGGTGGGAAAACAACGTAGGACTTTCGCACACTACTGGAATAATACATTTTAGTTTGAAAAAAACATCTGAAATCATGTAGCTCCACCGTATATACTATATAGATAGTATTTAGTGGCTTTCCAGGATGCCGAAATCCGGTTTACTTGAAGAACAGGCAAGCCAAGTTGAGGTTCTCTTATGGCATCAGCAGCATGTGCTTGAGCCAGGTCCACTGTCGCGTCTTCACTCTTCTGATGTGAGACTACTTGGTTCATTCTCTTATCTATCCGTTATTTCTAAAGTCATATCACCCCACCGCATACATAGTATCTGTCGCAAACATTTATTCTCGAAACTCAGTAGGTATACGTAGCTCTGAACCTTCATAAGGGATTCGGTTTTGATTTAGTAGAGGCGTGTAAATAATAATACACAAAGAAATCGTTAGATCCCTATTCATAATACATGTCAATTCTGCACCAGAAAATTATATCTACAACATTAATGATCATTTAGTTTTCAGAGGTCAATATTATAAATTCGATGATATGGGGTTTATTTTACGCAATTATCAAATTATTGGAAACGACAATGTGCGAGATGCTTAAAAACGAGCTGTTGAGAAGCAAATGGATTATAATGAAAGCCGTAATCCGAAATAGAAGTAAGTATTTACATATTAAGCTGAATTTTTACGGATATCTACTATTGTTCGTGCAAGAGAATTTCTATATGAGTGACTATAAGTAAGTAAAATATGTTTACAATAAATGGGTGACAGCGTTTTGCGGAGCGGAACGTGCGGCGCGCATGTTAAACAAAGTGCACACAGTACGCACGCTACACGCTCCGCAATCCAAAATGCTGCAATTGAGGCCTTATAGCCCCTGTACACAAGTATGGATTTACTGGCAGCAATAGTGAGATTTTAAACTATAGTGAAAATAACTGTTTAAGTACACGTAAAATAGCTGACTGTCGCGATGTTGTCATTTTATGGTACTATTTCGTACTATTTGACAGTTAGTGAAAATCGGTTAACCTGAAAATTTTTCGTAGTTCGTTTTTTTTTGCCGGCAGGTTCTCCTGAGCCGGCGCAGGTCGAAAAAATCCTACTGTCACATAAAAATTCAGAAGCTTCCAAACTTTTTTGATTCATGCATGCAATCTTGCTAACTGCAGGATAACAATATGTTTTTTTTTTTTTTTGCTGTCAACAGTAAATCCATACACGTGTAAACGGGCTATTATGCTTTAAATGTATGACGGAATATGGAAACTGTTCACACAGGGTATGTAAATTATACATCTACTGCGCAGGAATATTTTACATATTAGATTGGTATGGATATACCTATTTGATATAAAACAGTCCAAATATTTGTTGGAGAAATTAATATAAACCAAAATTTCTAAACTAGAGGAAGAGCTGGTGGAGAAGAGAAACAAAACATCTGCAACATTTTTCTGTTAACTTTTTCTATCACATTTTTAAATCACACCCAAAAAACTTTTTCACATACTTTCCATATACCCAGAATCTTCTGTATACATATTATGCTAATGCGGTTGATTGTTATACACTTTAGGAGTGGTCTGGTACATCTGTGCTTCTGACACGTGTATACATACAAGGTTCTTAAAACTAATACATTTTTTTATCAATCCTACCATTCCTTCATTGATAGATGTCTCGTTGATGGTTTTCGGATAAAAATATAAAATATGAATGCAGTCGCTAGATAATACAACATAATTAGTGTGCGTCATAGAATTATGCATGTAACAAAATGAATAACATGGGTACTGGTGAAGGGTTGTGGTGGTTGATTTTTACCATGGGGTGGTCCTTTAATGGGAGGTTGTGCCGCCGAATTTTTTACTACAATGATACGCTACTTTGCTTGATTACTTCGCATATATTCAATTGTATAAATATGTCTAGTAATAAATAAATAAATAGATAATATATTGTGTAAAAAATATTTTTTTAGAATATTATAATTACATCATTTTCATCCTAGCACCAGAGTGCAAGTTTGAAGCATTATACTCTTCTAGCTAGTGGCGGAGCACCATTAGTATATTATAATAAATATCGATTTAATTTTTTAAAAGCTTTAGATATTGTGCAATAATAATATAATAAAATAATAGAAATGTAGAAATCAATATGAATTGATGATAGGGACCATAGCTCTAGAGCAGTGGTCTCTAAAGTAGGGTACGACTACCGCAGAGTTGATTTCCGTCGACGCAATTGTTCAGATAGGTACTATTCAACAAACTGCCAAAAATTGACGTAAAATATATTATACAAGTATTATATTGGGGGTATGCGCTATTTATTTCTCTGTTTTAGGGGTGCATGATCACAAAAGTTTAGAGACCATTGCATTATCAACATCGGTTTTTGAGATTTTTAAATCTAATAATTCAGCTACGTTTTAGAGATGTACAGGTATAACCTTGTCAGCAGCACTCGAGTTCTTGATAAAACACATCATTAAGGCTTAATACTTCAGCTGGGGCACGGCCTAAGATGATCGTGACTACGCGACGCGAATATTGTGCAAACGGCGCGTGCAGAACAAAACATAATTTGCCATAAAAATTCAACATTCATCCATTTAATGTTATGTTTGTTGTTCTCTTAGTAATAATAAGAATATATTCATTGACATGTTTTCTTTTTTAAGTAAATGGGTAACGTTTTTTGGTCATCTTTAGACGATTTAAAAATTCATTCCCCCGACGCTATCACAAAACAAATTGACGTGTTCACAGCTCCACTTTCGCTCTCCGATTGGCAGCTAGTCCGAAATTTCGTCGTTTATTGCCGTTTCACTGAAGTATGTTCTTAAAGTTATCGGTATAAGCAGTATCATAGGCACATCAATACCTAGTGCATGCAGTAGAGATCCCTCAGTTCAATTTCAATTTTCAATTAGATCTCACTGAGTGGTAATATTATAATATAATGATATTATTATGTACAAATATATTTGTGTTCTATTTTATCACGTTTTTATTAGTTCGTATTCTTGTTTGTCCAGTACAATTTTTTTCTTATTTGTCTAAATCTTGCAATCGATTTTTAACAGACTTCCCGACTAGATAGACATTTGAAACTTTTAGAATATAATTATCAGTACACGATGACAATGAATTTTTTTAATTCTTTAAGCCATCTTTATGCAGAATTAAAATCATTTTCAGCTAATTCTGTTTTGTATGAAAAGTTATTTCGTAAAAAATCGTTAAAAGTAAAACACTGTTATTAATTGCTAAGGGGGTCCTAGCAACTAAATTATTAATATAATATAATATAATATGTGCGTTACTATGGAAATCAATATGAACTGTCAAAATGACATTTCAGTATTCTATATTTATTCAGTATCTCTATCCAGTACAAAAAAAAGTATTTATTAATACATAGAATTGTCAAGTGTATGTTTCAACAGAAAATTTAAAAACGTGGTATACAAAAAGTTCTTTTTATCTTGTAATTATTTATTTTGTAATTATTTACCAATTATTATTGTTTGTAAACAAGTAAATAAATATCGATAGATAATAATGCCATTCTTATGTGATCAAGGTTTATTTCGAGTCGTGACATAATTATTATTATTTATCTTATAACTGACACTAAGATCTTTTTTTTCAGAATCTGAATACCGTGATAATCTAAAAATATTTATTAATATTTTGGAAAATCAAAAAATTTTCATAACAGTTTTTAACATGTATACCATCGATTTTCCGCATCTCAGGGTAGTTTTTAATGTAACAATAGCATATATTTTAACAATGTATCAGTTAACTAAGATGCATAGTGATTAGAATTTACATGATTATTAAATATAATGTAGGTAAGTAATGGTGCAGTGTGTAAGGCGCTGGCGTTTCATCCAGAAGCTCCGGGTTTGATCCCGGCGAGGACACAATATATATTATGTATATGGTTTTCTCAAAGCCTGTGTATATGTTCTATTACTAAATTTACTGCTGTGTCACTACACTACTGTCATTGGGCCTCTAGGGCTGTTGTAGTATTAAAACACAATATATACTTATACATTATTTTCAAAAAATATATAAACAATAGAAACTTATTGAATGTGTAAAAAATGGATTTTGTCCGAGAGCATGGTTAGAAGGATCATTTGAGGTACCTTTATCATATAAATAATAATATTCAATTGGTAAATTATAATATGAGTATAAATTTAATAAATGTTATATATTGCATTTTGAGTGTTTTTGTTAGAATGTAAGTGTATAGCTTATATAAATAAAAATTATTGACCTTGTGGATATTTTTGTTTCTTTTATATTACATTCACCCCACAATGACATCTCACTTCATGACTTTTTGTCTTGTAGAAAGTAAATACAAGCGATACCATTACATTAAATCTACATTTAGAGTGGCCTTCATAAAACCAAAACATAGTTATAGCCTAAGTATGTATTACAATATATTAATTTGTATATTGTAGTTAGAAGCCGGCTAGCCCGTATCAATACGACCTTATGGTGGAAGCGAGTTCAAAAGATTTTTTTGAGACTTCTTTACTCGAAGTGTTAAAGATACTATCCGTACCTTTATCCAACTGACTTTCTCTTATGTATGTTTACATACTGAAGTTTAAGCACGAGATGATTTATATTATATATTTGGCCCTGTATTTTTTTCCGACTTATATGGAGTGTAAATGAGAACCCTGCCATTCTTGGTAGGATCGACGCTTCTGGATAAATTTATTTTTCGGGTATATTCATAATACAAGCCCTTTCAATTCCAATTCTTTGAACCATATAGCCATAAGTAAGGACGCATATCTAAAGAAAAAAATTCGGAGTATCGGTATCAAATGATTAATTTCGGTTTAAAAAATTGCAAAATCACTATCTAAGTACCTAAAAAGTTTTATATAATTGTACTGCAGAACCAGTGCGTCTCATGTACGATTTTTCTAAATCCGTTGGTATCGATACAATTTTGAAGCCCCTATACGTAAATACGTTAAGAGCATTAACAAATGTAATATTTGGCATGATCCAAAAAATGATTTGTACTTACTATACACTGGTTCCCAGATATTAATATATTTTATTAACTATTGACTATATAAATTAAGTTGAAATTATTTTTTTATCACAGGGCTTCGAACCATTTTTGAAGTTTACTTCTTTTGGCGCGTTTAGTGGAGGGTAAAATCGAGAGCTGCCCGCGCACAGCGTTACAAAAGTGCGACATGATAAAGTTAGCCGTGAACGTGATCGGGGTATACAAACGCAAGGTACTCAGCATAACAGGTGGTTATTTTTTAAATCCATAGTAAAGCAGTTCATGTATTAAATTTTATTTATATTTTATTAATTGTCAATAATTATCTTTATACATATTTATATCCAGCTATCAATACGGCATCCATTAGTAGACAATTTGCATGTTATATGGCGTCCGGGTGCAAAATTGCGCCCGTATACCGGACGCAAGTTTACAAGCATGCAAATTTTTTTCGTTTCGGTTTTTGTTCAGAAAAAAGTAACGTTTTTTCTCCGGGTGTCGGTTTTTGGTTCAGCTCCGAGTGATGTTCCGATGTTTTTATTTGTAAAAAAAAATATTATATACCATAATTTAGAACATTAAATGGCACTTGTATAATAACCCCCCATCACGCTCAGAAACCAATGGTTATCTTGCACTGCACGACCGTAGCAATATATTTTAAAAATAATATATTATAATTGATGAGAATTATGTCAAGATACGTCACGACAACTAAGTGACAACTGTAGTGGTGAGTAAGACCATGTTATCTCACGTGTTTCATCATGCACCGAACAAAAAAAAAACGATTTTGTTTTGTTCGGGTCGATTTCGGTTTTCGTAAAAAATAACGTTTTTTCCGGTTTTTGGTTTTTAGTTCAGTTCTGGTTCGAAACCTTGATTTTTCAAGTAAATGCAGTTCGTATTGATACCGATTCGGAATTTAGTGATATTTTTTCTTCCGTTAACTACATAATCCGATGCGGATCTTTGCCGCCTTCTAGACAGGTTTTTTCTTAGTTCTTTTTAGATGCATGGATGTTAGAAACTTGTAACACCTACAAAGTTTCTGCTCTATATCTAACAATACACATTAAAAAGTACAAGACACAATATCGCTCGTCATGTAGAATGAAAAAAAAAACTGATTGCTTGATAATATTAAAGATTGTTTTTATTACTACGTATAGGATGAAGAATTCTGTTGGAATATATTGATGGTATATGAATCGATTCCACTTATCATTGAGAAAAGTAATTTAAAATTTGTCTCATAAAAATTGAATGCTGTTTTTCAATTTGCTGCCTGCTAATCACATTTGAGAAAAAGATGAGGTCCGATAGCTGCTTGTAATCTGAAAAAAATAATAAAATAATTTATTTTAAAATAAAATCTGAATCCATATTCTTCGCTTTACAGATTCATTCTCTAGGGAATTAAAAAAAAACAAGATCAATACACAACGTGAAAGGGGAAGAAATGGTGAAGCACTCCCCGGTTTTGGAGATAAGTGTATTAGAATTGATATCGGTCCAAACAATGATTATAATTCTATAATTCTCACCAAGTTTGGTATATTCAGTGACGAGAGTTACATTCCTAAATCTCATAATGTTTTAAATATAATAAAATTGTCAATAAAATACAGAGAATCCTTATAAACATAAGTACGACATTAGGATTCAAACTAACAACCTTTCTGCTCCGGTGATTGCTCGTATCCATAAAGTTATCAATCCATCTGTCATTCTTGACTGTGCTGAGTATTTATTGGTGGGGCTGCCATTGTAGGGTCCGTAAACTTGCCCTGGTTTTTTGTAAGAATTTTACTTTCCGTAACCAGAATATACCAGTTTCAGTTTCAAGGGTTACATCGACGTTGCCGAGCCTCCCCAACCTGCAGCGGTGCTACAAAAGAGATTTACGTTCTACAAGTCTCACATGGCGTAGGACATTGCGGTGGACCGAGGAAAGTAGCATTGTGCTTGCCTTATGCCTCGAAACTGAGGAGTAATTGAGTGAAGTAAATAATGCCAAAATTTATAAAAGTGCCACCTACAAAGAATTGACAGTACCTACGTGTAAAAAAAGTATGACGATATCGATTTTGAAAAAATTTATACTTAATTTCACAGTTCCTCACAATGGCTTTATTAATGATGGTTGGGCCATTTACGTTCCCATTCCACTCCTTATCTCCTCATCCACCTCCTAATCCCTAGTGTTATTGTGACCAGATAATCAATTATCAATTACGGGTGATGAGAGACGGTGTTACAAAAATCATTCAGTTGCATCTCGATAGCGGGCGCGAGCAGCCTTCAAATAGCTTTCCGTCGCTTAAGTGATTGTTTCAATAGATACAGACCCATTCAGAAGCTATCATCATCATTCATATACCCTATCGGTACTCGAGAATTCTCAAGTTTCTCAAGAAAGCGACATTATTACGAAATAACCTCCTGCCGTATTTTTTAATTTAATTTAGATCTTCCAGCAAACAAAATATTTAACGAAAAATCTTAGTAGGTACCTATCTACCTAATTTAGTTCACAATGAAAATCAAGACGTTGGACAACAAATTGTATTTCTTGATTTCTCGAGAAATGAGAATTTTCGTAATTTCGAAACATTAATTATTTTTTCTGATTATTTCTCGAGAATTCTCGAAACGAAATTTCTTGGAATATATTGACAACCGAAGCGATTTGGTTCAACAAAGTTATTACCCTCCCAATCAACATTAGCACTTTTGTAGATTAGTAATGTACTTTATGAGAACAGACATTTATTACTGATGCTCCCTATTTATAAAATAGTTATCTAAAATATAAAGTGGCTTATAAAGATAACCAGTGTGACTGCACATTATTGGATTTTTCAGTAGTTTACTGATTCTGGTAGTAGAATTTTGGTCATTTTAGCGAAATATTAGACGGGCTTATGTAGTGAAAGGATGCCAACCATACAAACTTACTTCACTGTCACGATCCAGTGTTGGGTCGGAGGACAAGGACAAGATCTCGCCACCTCCTTAGGTCCATCACCACGTGAGACTTTCAGGGCGTAGATAGCTATTGTAGCACCGCTGTAGTGTGAGAGACTGTCGGCTTTGGATGCCAAATATAGTTATGTTTAAAAATATATGTTTTTTGCCAATGACATCTCTGCTGACGCCTGAGTAAATTTATCCACAAAGAGAAAAATCGTCGTAAAAGTTGTTGACCCACGAAGAAGAATCTGAAGCATTTATATATATCGAAATGACTGTAAATTTCGTGTTTTTTACACGTTTTTAGAAGATAATTTTTTGGCGTCATTATTAATATTTATACTAACCTCCTTAAGCAAAGTATAATTGAAGCCAAAAAATCTTGAAAACAATATGACATCGGACACGAATCGAACCTACATCCATCGGATTGCAGACAATGTGCTTGATTCAACCCACAAAAGCCACAGTGAAATTTGTAAAGTGCATGACTATTAGTTAATTATATCGAAAATATGTAGGACGCAGGTGAGAAAATTGATAAATCACATTGGGAAATCGATGAATGCAGGTTCGAATCCTGTCCGATGCCATCTTTTTCTAATGTATGTTTCTGATCTATTTTCAAATTATATATTATGAAAAATATATTTCTTCAATATTATAGAGAAAAAGTATATAAATAAACATTGTAGATATAGTATATAAAACATTCATTTGAAAGATATAGACATCCAGAATTACACCAACGTTGTTAATTTGTTTGTTATATTATGTATCTGTTATATAACCGTACTAATTCTTAACCCTTTATGATAATATAATAATTTGCAAACGATTATATTATTTATAAAAATGTTGTATACTTTTAGATGTAGTGATTTTTTTCGTCTTATAATATTCCACCCTCATTATTTTAAATAATGTATATTATGTAATTAAAAAAATATATATTATATTCACGTAACGATACTCCGTCAATAACATTTATAACATCAAGGGATTCAATTAATGCACTATAATATTTTGTAAGATTAAGTCTTTCAATATTATTACTCTTATTTTCCATTGCATGCTTATCATAATTACGTTGATTCAAAACAACTTCACAATATTTATTTGTAAATGTTATTTTTTGAAAACTGCATGTCAGTTGAATTTTTTTTTATTAAATAACACATAAATTAGCTGCGTGTTTAAATCTTCTCAAAACTATGTATAATTTTAAAGTAAGTAAAATCGCTGAAAACCGCAACGCGAAAAGTATAATCCAACCTTCAAATTGGCTTATTTGATTTGTGTTTATCGATAAATCAAAACACATGTGAAAAAATCTATTAACAACATAACACAAGTCCATGCAAGAATACTTCTATTCAATTTCACATAAATCCGTTTCTTGTTTAAAAATAACAGACTATCAATTTTGTTCATCAAAATCATGATGTTTTTAATCGCAGACGATTGGATTAATACACAGTATAGAGATATCACGTAACAACCAATTGGCGTAAAAAAAAAGCCAATAATGAAAAACTTCTTGTCGGGTAATTGAAGATAATTGACGATGTTTAGGATTTGATAGAAATACAATCCAGTATAAATGAAAAACCATATTAACTTTAAACTAAAACCTGTGGTTTTAATTTGCTTATTCTCATATTCCACACTAGGCACGGAAAATTATTTGGCTATTGTTAAAATTTTCTTTAAACACCAGAATATATTGTATGTTAATTTTTGTTTCCCTTTCATATCGAGATGTTTTCGTATGGTGAGTATATTATTTTAATATGTTTCCATTAAAAAATAAATTATATTACTTTTCAACATTAAAAAACATTATCAATAATTCATAAAATGAAACACTTTCTGTTTGATTGTTAAGTGATAACAAAATCCATATTTAGCTTTTACACTTTAATAATTTAAATTGTATACAATAGGCAGGAATATTATTACAAATATTCTAATCGTTCTATAGAACAGTGGCGTGAAACCTTTTTTTCATACTTATGATAATTTATTATTGCACTCCCGATGGCCGAGTAGCTTACGCGTCGGTTAATGATTTTGTGGGTCCCAGGTTCGAATACTGAGTCTGGCAAATACATATTTTTTTCAATTTGTGTTTGGAGTCAAAGTATGGACCTAATAGGTTGAGCAAGTGACTATATTCATTTTTCGTAAAAATCAAAATCTGTCAATACAAACTTTCACTTCGTGCAAATCCATAAGGATTGGATATAGACAAAAGGAAGAATAAAATAATTATTGCAAATAAACACTTACATATTTTATATTACATTAAGAATTAATAAATTAAAAACAAGGTGAGATAAAATACGAGGGTGGGTCAATAATTCCTTAGAAAAAAGCATTAAAACAGTTTTTATTTTTGTATTTTTTTTTTATTTCTCAACATAATCTCCTTGGAGCTCAATACACTTGGTTAGACGTTTCTCAATTTTTTTTAAACCGTCAGAAAAATAAGTTTTCGGAAGGTCCTCAAAATAAGCATTTGTCCGATCGATGACTTCTTCATTTGAAAAAAAACGTTGTCCACTTAGCCATTTTTTTAAGTTTGGGAAAAGGAAAAAGTCACTGGGGGCTAAATCTGGCGAATACGGTGGGTGGTCGACCAATTCAAACTTCAATTCTTCAATTTTAGCCATTGATCGTAAACATGTGTGAACACGGGCATTGTCCTGATGAAAGAGGATTTTTTTCCTGTTTAAATGAGGCCGTTTTTCTTCAATTTTGTTTTTAGCTGGTCCAATAAAGATGCATAATAATCCCCTGTTATTGTTTTTCCTTTTTCCAAATAGTCAACGAAAATAATTCCACGTGCATCCCAAAATACAGTAGCCATAACCTTACCAGCTGATTTTACGGTTTTCGCCTTCTTTGGACATGGTTCGCCTTTCGCAATCCACTGCTTTGACTGTTCTTTCGTCTCGGGAGTATAGTGGTGTATCCATGTTTCATCTACAGTCACAAAGCGACGAAAAAATTCATCCAGATTGCGTTGCATGAGCGACAACAGGGCTTTAGAGGCCATCACCCTATTGCATTTATTGTCGACTGTGAGCAAACGCGGCACCCATCTTGCAGAAATTTTTTTCATGCCCAATTTGTCATGTAAAATAGAAATGACGCTACCTTTTGAGATCCCTGTAACCTCAATTATCTCACTCAACTTTAATCTTCGGTCACTTAACACCATATCGTGGATTTTATTGATCATTTCTGGTGTAGTCACCTCTACAGGACGTCCTGAGCGTGGTTCATCCTTTGTTGATGTACGACCACGTTTAAATTCATTTAACCAGTTATAAATAGTTGCAAGTGAAGGAGCAGATATGCCGTGAACTAAATCCAACTCATTTTTTATTTCCTTTGCTGTTAACCCTTTTATATTAAAATGTTTAATAACAGCTCTAAACTCAATTTTCTCCATTTTCCATTTTTCCATTTTCCACAAGCAAATTTTTTTTTTAAATGTACGAGAAACACACAACAACCCGACCAATCTGATTGAAACTTCGCAGCATACTGAATCGGTAGTGCCGCTGCATGAAAACAAACCGCTTACAGTACTAGTCACGCCACCTGTCGGCTTTTCTAAGGACTTATTGACCCACCCTCGTATATTCTGCTTGGTAGAACAAATTCTCCGTCGAAGTGAAAAACTAGAAACAGTGGAAGAGTGGAAGGAGTTAAGGGAAGTTTTCATCCAGTTTTTGATCGACCCCAGTTGATGATGATGATTCTACTGAATTCGTAAAGAATCTCTTGCCAAACATATTAGGTACGTCTTAATTCGCGCCGATAAGACGACGGGGGATTTGGACAGTTCAAATAAATAGTGAGTATAATTAAATGATATTTTACTTCAATATACTATTTAGCTGACGTATGACTCAAATGTAGGAGGTCATCACTGTTGGCGTCATGGTGTGGTGGATGAGGGAGTCGTGATTTTGGTGGTTGCTCCGATGGATGTTGGAGCGAGTTTTATTTTCAGCGTAAACAATAGGTACAAGAGTATTTTATCGTAGTTATGTTACAATACTTATGATATTGTTTCGAGGTCCGAATCTCGGTAAAATGAGATGTTGTGCGGAACGATATAGATATTGAGATTCTAACAGACTGGGGACTTATATTCGAGTGACATCTCCAGGGAATTATGATTCACTATTTATTGAAGTGCTCACAATCTAAATCATATCTTGAAAAGAAGATTTAGGAAAAAAATATTATAATTGAGTTATAATGGAGTTTGCGTCATCGGATATAGCTGACTATGTGGAAATAATTACAAGATAAAAAAAAACTTTTTATATACCATGTTTTTAAATTTTCTGTTGAATCATAATATAAACTTGACAATTGTATGTATTCAAAAAAACTTTTTATTATACTTGATAGAAATACTGAATAAATATATAATACTGAAATGTCACATTTTATATTGATTTCCATAGTAACACACGTATATATTAATAATTTTGTTGCTAGGACCTCCTCAGTAACCAACAATAATAACTTTCCATACAAAACAGAATTAACTGAAAATTAATTCAATTATGCTTAAAAATGACTAAAAGTATTAAAAAAATGCATTGTTGTCGTGTTCTGATATATTCTAATAGCTTAAAATGTCTAGCTAGTCGGGAAGTTAGTTAAAAATCTTCAATTGTCCAATACAAATTTTGGACAAACAAGAAAAAATTTGTACTGGACACACAAGAAAAAGCTGTACCGGACAAATAAGAATACGAGCTAATAAAAACGTGGTAAAATGAATATTGCGGAAACAATCATTGCAATCAGCAATATCTATTAAGTTTGCCATAATTGGATACTACGAGAAATCGATATTTAATATCCCCGATCAATATGCTGACACGGATTGAGTTGTTTATTTCAATATAGTCCAAATACCTATACATAATAATATATAAGTTAGATTTAAATAACCCACTAGTTTGCACTGACAAACTTGTTTGAAAAAGTCCATATTTAGTCTCTGTAGATTTAGTATACGATATATATATATATATATATATATATATTTATATCCGACCACATTTAGTGGCTCATGTGTGAATAGACGACCTTCGTCGATCACTATTTCACATGTCATATATAATGACATGGATGAGGTAGCAACTTGCTGTCTTTTTCGTTATATTTAAAACATGGTCAGCTATCACTTAACTATAAATATTATGTTTATACCCAAAAAAATATCATCTATTTTTAATGTCTCTACATTGATCATTTTGATCAACACACTTGTTCGTTCATGCAACGTTGCCAAATTATCTTGAATTCAGAACACACAGAACTGAGAGCTAGCTTTGTTCAACTAATGTTTTACAGCTGTTGTAGTGTTATGATGAGAGTTTTTAAGACCATTTTATATTTGAATGTAAATTACAAGATAATAATATTAGAAAAATAAATAAAATAAATTTATTATAAGTATTTTGACAATTACAAAAAAAATCAAGTTGATATATTATTTTGGAATGAGTTTGTTGCTTTGAAAAATGAAATTTGACTATCGATAAGAAAAATATCTGTTTAGTCGGTATCTTGATAAAATCATGAATAAAAGTATTTAGAAATGATTAAGACGATAGGTATTGTACCTAAATGAATGATTTACATGCGTGGTGTACGGTGTGGTGTACCTTAATTATTAAGGTAAGTAGGTACATGCAAAAAAATAATTCGTCCACACCAGGGATATGTACATACTATTGGAGAAGACAGATGAAGGTGTGAACTGTAATAATTCTAATTAGTTTTTCGGCAATTTTAAATATGTCTCCAGTGCCAGTGGCACCCATACTACCAAATAATATTTTGTATGAATAAAATTATCTTGTGAAGTGCATGTAAAAACAATACATAGCATTATGAGCACTGTACTGCTTGGGCTTATTTTTTTTTCCACTAAACAATGGCTACCTTTTTTTGTTTACTAATAATTGAAAAATTACTCATTTTACGAGATTCTCATTTTATGCCGTGTTTATTCATAAAAACTTTTTAGATTTTAGAACTGTATTAAATTTTATATTTGGCGTTTTTTAAATCATTCTGTTATTATGCCTACTGTTAATCTTTTCGATGCACCCCAACTATTTTATAACTTATTAATATAAATTCTCCACCTAAAAGGTACATATTAATAAAATAACCATACAATTTGAATTTGTGAAATGATACCATCTTATTATTAATTTTTATTTTATGGTTATGTTTTTCACCCTATGATTATTGGTTTTTCTCTTGTGCAGCACAAATTCAAATGATTTTGAATAATTCATTTTTTTGATTTTTTAGATAAATAAAAATGTGTATAACGCGAAATCCAAATCTGTACCTTAGCGTCAACTTGACCCAAGATTTTATAATATTTGTATGTATGTGATGCAATTTTATGTGATACAATAAATTATCTAAATTTGATGATAATTCACATTTGGAATTTTATTTTATAGTTATCTGTAGTGTGTTTCCTGACTAATATAAATAGCTATTTATCCAATATGTAGAAGGGTCGCATGTTACTATGTTACCATGAAAGGAGGTCGTGATCAATGGTTCATAATAAGCCAACAACTCAATAATTCAAGTGGATTTATTTGAAAATTACAAAAAATACACAGAATACCATTCATTTTACCTCGCCAAACCCAGGGATTCTACGGAATATCATTTGGGGATAATATGGGGAATACTACTGTAGAACATCATACTGCCCTTAACCTCAGTGATAGGTAAAGGGGCACGCCAAACATCCTGGCATGGGGCCCCGGTTCGGGATGTGGGGACCATGGCCAAAGCATAATAAAGCAAAAAAAAAACTGTCTACGATGAGAATTTTCACATTCAATGACTGGTGTAATTTTGTCAAAGAATGCGGAAATTCATTGTATCAATGACGTTTCAGGTTTTTAAATCATTCGCATCTAAATATGATAACCCAACGCACCATTTAATTTATATTACAAAAAAACATTGTGTGGTAAAATAGTTCCCATATACAATATGGCGTGGTTTCACGTTTGAAGAGATGATTTTGAGAGACTCTTTTTATATAAACATCATTTGAAGAAAATGATTTTATGGTAGTTGGTTAACGACGAAATATAGAAAGAATTCCTGTTATTGTTCCAGATATACCTATAATAATTAAGAATCCAAAGAAATCATATTTCTAAATTAAAATATCGTGATTTAGTGACAACGATAAATACATACCAGAGGAATACCAAGAGTATTTTCGTGGGCTTTCCAGACAGTGAAGATTATGCCTGTTTTGTACTATTATTTTGTTGATAAATGCAAACCTAAAAAACAACGAAGATCTTAATGTTATCTAGCTTATGTATCTACCTACAGAACCCAAATCATTAAAAAACAAGAGATTATAATATTATTTATCAATAGTTATATTTTTTGTTATTTTAACCAATATGCAATATTTGAAAAAACATGAGAGCCAAAATTTCTTAAAAACCCTAAATACAGTCAAATTTACAGGTAGCAAAACAAAACATTTTTCACATCATTTTTCAATAGTGCACGAACTGTAAAATTTTTGTTTTTTCAAGTGAAAAACAAAATACCTTTTTAGTGATGCGTGTGTGTAAGTAAAGTGATTGGTATTATTTTGATTACATATATGTAATTATTTTCTTCGGAAATAATTTTCGAAATTTCCATGTCGCGCCAAGTTGCATTAAATCCATTAACCAATGGTTATACGGGTTCAAATCTCGTCGAGTTTCGTATTTGTTTTCAAATATGATTTTTCTAGTGGGTATATATCTGAGGTGTTTTCAAGTTATGTATGTTCAATATATGGAATGTTACATTCTCAAAATCTTGTGAATTATTCATTAAATAAAAGAAATGGTTAATTCAAAGATGTTTATTTATTGAGTGTATTTATGTAGGTATTCATATTGGATCAATACAAGCAAGCAAAAAATAAAACATCTGGTAGGTCGTGCCATTTATTTCAACTTTAATAGTATGCTTATAGTTAAGCACATATCTACTAAAGTGTAGTCTATACAATTATTACGCACTTTTTTGCTATTCAAATCATTTGACGACCTCCGTGGACGAACGGTTAAGATTCTCGTCTACGAATCCGGAGATCGCGTGTTCGAACGCGGCGTGCTAAGTCAATTTTATTTGATTCATATGTGTTATTTTACGTTTAATTACTATAAAATATTATAGTATAGTATACTTGCGGCAAGTTCCGGAGCGGTGGATACTCTCAATATCGTGAAAGACAACAATTCAGAATCGAAACGTTGCTTGAAATGACTTCTAGTCCAAATACTAAACAAAAAAGTATCAAAATACTAAAAGTATTTTGATATCCATTAAAAACCCACTTAGGGTTTTCAAAGTATTTATAATATTACAATTAATAATAAGTATACAAAGTCATAATATTGTTTCAACGAATAAGAAAATGTATTCTGTCTTCATCTATACGTATAGTATTTAAGCAAAGGCAAACGGCCTATCTGAATAGTCTTGATAATGGTGTCACTTTATTCAGGTGTAAACAATGGACCCGTCTCCAGCACCTGTACCTACAGTAAAAAATATTTCTTATGCAGTTTACGCAAAGGATATTTTCGCATATCATTGAAATTATAAAATTTCACGCACCGTTCCCTCACCTCCCTCGTCTCACCTTCCTATCACCTTTTCCTTGCAGTGGCAACGTCGCACTCTCTGATCAGCTAAAGGCGATTAATAATGAACGGAAATAATCAACGAAGTCACGTTCTATATTCAGGGATAAAAAAGTATATAGGAGCCTATTTACTGCCTTCGAAATTATCACTTACCTTATCAAATTGAGTTATAGGTACCTACGGTACCAGCTCGTCGAGCTGGTCACAACTGCATATAAATCTATACCTGACAATGATCAAGTAAGTGACAAATGAGCCAATAAGTCGAAATGATCAGGTAACTCCGGTAATTTGTGGACGGTTTGATTCACTAACTGCCCTTAGACATACTTATATATATATATATATATATATAAATCCAGCTATCATTGTTGCGTCCTTTTACAGAACCCACAGTATAGCGTCCATCTGAAAGACTTGATTTTTCGTAAATTTGAACAAAGTATATTCTTTTTGTCATTCATCTGACGACCGTGAGGTATTTAAATTTTTGAAAAACGTTTATATAAAAATATACGAAAATAAAAAACTACTTTTCAATGACCCGCTTATCGGAACTCCTTTCATATTAATACATTGTGGGGTCCTTCATATATTTTTTCATAGTGGGTAGCATGTCGTGCGTCCCACTTGTATATTTGGTTTGATTGTCCCAACAATCGGACGTCTTGCGATGTTGCCACTATTTCTCTACGTTTTTGTTTAATAGATTTAATGGGTATGTAGATAGGTTGTTATTGAATATTAAAGCGTTCTGGGAAGAGTGCTATGATCATGGCGCGTTATTATGAGTTTTCGGAGAGAGAAAAATTGGAATGGTACTCTTTATTGTGGTTAGTGATATGAGATATATTATGACGTATTATTATGTAGGTACTTTCCAACCTTTTTCAGTTCATTCTCCCGCCTCAATTTTCATCCGTCTTTGCTGGAATACTTATTTTTAGGTCTCGTAGATCTTGATATTTTCTATATAGTATGTGGCAGTATCGAAGGATGGAGGTAGGCTGTAAGATTCGACATAAATTGTGTGCACTAAACTTTGTCAGTCATACGTATTTGTTTTCATTGAAATAAGACTAGAGATTGGTTGGTTTGTTTTTAAAATTCAATTAAACCCTGCGAAAACCAAGCCATAATAGATAATAGTCAATAAATACTAGTAAGTATATCTATAAAATATCTAAAATTATGCAATTAGGTCATACGTAACTTTGGACATTTTATAGTATAATAATATTTTTTTATCTATTATAATTTGGTTTAGGAAGGGCTTCATTAATTTTAACTAACATTAATTTTAACAATTAACTAACAGTATGTGTAATATGTATTCTGAATCCAACGAAAACAAATAAGTATGAATGAAAAAGTGTACACAATTTTGTCGTATCGTCCAAAATATACCAAAACTATTTTGGTTTGGTTTAGGCAGGGTTTAATATTTTTTTTTAATTTACCAACACCATCTGTAAATTGTAGTCTTGGTTCAATAAAAACAAATACGTGTGACTAACAAAGTTTAATGTGGATTATTTATGGCAGGTCTTAACAGCCTACCTCCACACTTTGCTGCTGGAAGGTGGTAATTAAGTTTCATAATTCTCTGATTCCCTTTACTGTGATAAGTAAAACTATACTTTACGGATCCATAAAATTGTATAAGCAAAGAGAAAGGGGCATAATTTAATATAAAATTGATAGCATAACATTCTTATAAGTACATCTGAATAAACACAAAAAAACTAGAAATATATTTATTTTTTATAATGTCATTGTCCAGGATCTATCCGATGCTGGGTGAAAGAAAAATAGTCATAAGCAACAAAATTATTTTTAATAAATTCATATTATAATAACTGTTATAGTATTATAGTTACTACTTTAAATAATAACTATACCTAAATGAAGTAAGGTTGGTATTTAGTAGAAACATTAGTTGATAAAAATAATAGGCACCCAATATGTACTTCAAATAGTTACACAATTTAATAATTAAAAAAAAAACAAGAACAATGTCTAAATAAAGTTAGGTTTTTGGTAGAAACACAATTATGACATTGTATGAGAAAAAAGTAACCCTATATATAATGGAAAATAGGTTAAAAAAAACAAAAAACAAGAATTACCTATAAGTAACAAAATAAAGTTAAGATGATTGATAAAAACATACGAGAATCAATAAAATAGCTGGTAATAAACTTTTTAAAAAAATTGATAAACTCAATAAAGCATCTTTCCTTACCAACAATAAAAATATATAATACTATACAAAAACCTAATACTAAGTAGGTAGGTAGGTTACCAAAATTCCAAAACAGTAAGTATCCGAAACAATAACGGGAATACGATAAAATAATAATACTTACCTACCTAATTTACCATACATCACGTCTGTGCCGAAGGTCACATCATAGGAATGAGTAATGAATAAAAAATAATAATTATCGTTATTGCATCACCGTGCTGACATAAAAAGCTGGAATACAGCGTTGCCAACCATAGGACGTACGACACGCGACACATTGTAAACAAAATATTCAGGCACAAATATACACTCATCGCTAGTAGCGCCGTCAGCGACAAAACTGCAAACTACAAATACATATTTTGTTCCTATGAGGTAACAAAACTGCGTCTGGGCTATTTTCGGTTTTAGACTCTATGAGCGGTTGGGAGATGAGAAAACGTAAAATTACATGAATTCAATTCTGCGTCCGTATACCGGACGCCGTATTACAGTAGGACGCAAGATTGAATGAAAGTGTCCTATTAGATGACGCAGTAATGATAGCGGGATGTATATATATATATATATACTTATATCATTTTACAGTATGGTTTATGTATTTTTAATATTTTGTCTAAAACATATTTTTGTGTGTTTTAGAAAAATATATAATTTCTAGTCCACATAGGTCCTTCGTACTGCTAAATGCCGAGAGGGATTGAACCAAGCCGTGGAGAAGATTTTTAGACTGCAAAATCCAAGTCACAATCCATAGTCATGAAGTTCTGGTTTAATATATGATATAATATTAAAGTAATTAATAACATGTTTTGTACATATTAACTGTATTGTAGGATATCACTTTAGTCTCGAGTCTCGGTGTAATATTACGATTATATAAACTCGAAGTGTACGAGTTCAAACGAGTACCGCTCATGTTAATGCAGTTTTTTACAATATGGTTATTTTGGTTTTTAAAATAGTTTTAAATCGAAATAAAAAAAACATGTTACCTCTCAATATTCCAATTGGAACAGAAATAGCGAAATAATATCAATCATTTACAAAAGTTTCTCGTTTTCTGTTATCAATACACAAATACCTGAGTGCTTTTTTGTAATATACTATTATCTACATAAAATGACATGACATTTTAATTGCAATAATAGCTTTCTAGTTGTTAATACTCTAATGGTGATAACTTTATTGATAATTCTACAAAAATACAAAACTTCTCACGTAATAAAACAATATTTTATGTAATTGAAATAATATTTTATTGTCACCTTGAAAACGTGAAGTGTTATGTAATAATTGGATTTAAGCATGATTGAAATCTGAAATTATTTTATAATAATTATTCATTTTACATAATTGAGTAATAAATAAAATTGCATACTTTAATAGTGCATTGTTTTAATATATATTATTACTATGTTATAGCCACACAACTTTGTATTCTTACCAAATATTATTAAGCAGCATAATGAATGTCTCACAAAGCGTTTGATAAAGATTTGCTTTATTACATCAATGTTCTTACTTGCTAAATGCAAAGCATCTTATCGCTCATTGTTTCAAACTTAATTCTAATGCATAATTGTTTTATATGCATCTAATTTTCTTATCAAACTAAAATGTCTGAGAATGTCATGCGTAAAATTAATGAAGTTTGTTTTATATAGAATCAAAATAGCTTTACAGTTCAGTTTTAATTCAACCTTAAAGAAGGACGCATTGACTGCATTCAATCACTGCATTGAATCAAACTTTTAACAAGTTTTTGTCTAAAACCTAATCTATTATATATATACATATATATATACATATATATATATATATATATATATATATATATATATATATATATATATATATATAACCTTCTAATATAGACAGTTTAAAATATATAAAAGGTGTTTATAATATGAAGTTGATCCCGCCATTCCATAACAACTAATAAATAACATTGTATGAAAGAAAAAAACATTAACGTTGCAATTAATTATGATGTGACTGATTTCTAATTGTATTCGATGAAAAGAATAAAATATTTTTTAATATAAAACAACAATGCATTGGGCTTTGGAAGCCTTGTCGCGTATTTTTACTGATGGTACAAAAGCTAGACTAGACTAGACAAGCGACAGCGACATGTATAAAGAAACAACTATAAACCATATATTGGACATACATACTACTACTCGTACCATATCAACGACGGGTCGTGTTCTAGCCGATTTCTCACTCGTGCGATATCACTGTTTTTTGGAGCACAGCAACCGTGACAGGCGACATTATGCTTTTATGCCAGAACTGTCGCGTCATAACAAGGCGTTGCATGTCAAAATGTCATATTATTAAAATTTAATTAAAACCTGTTTATTTTTACATACAGTGAACATTACAAATTATAGATTTAAGACGTTCCCAACGTAACACTTAAAAACAAAGAAATAGAGTTAATAAAAAAGAAATAAAATTTGCAGTATAACAAAAAACAGTATAAAAAGTAAATAGGTACAAAAATTATAAAAATTATGAAGCACGAAAGCTAATAAGCTAAATGGACCCTATTTTAACAATTTATAAAACAACGTCCAAATATGATATAAATCCTTCCGTAAGTGGAACATAATATCAACATGAAGTGTAAAATCATATTAGTAAAAAAATCTTGTCACAATTCACAAAAACTGTAACACATTTGGATAAAACGAAAAAAGCGCTTTGGTACTGCAGTTATACTAGACTTGATTAACAAACTTTCGACATCTGTGTACCCCTTCTATAATTTTCGTAACCGTGAGTACCCCTCGTCAAAAAAAAAAAATTGCATATACTTTAATAACAATCAAAATATATTTATTTTTTCCCCTTTTACATAAACAAAATAATAATAAACAAAAAACAAAATTCATTCATAAAAAAATATATATAAAAGTTAAATTATAAACAACATATTTTATAATCAATGAGAAGGACGAAATTGTTTATGTTGAGACGACAGATCAATGGTTCCCTGGTTATAAATTTTAATCTGAGATGCGGTTCCACATCCAAAAGCCTGTTCCTTTTTTTTAACTTAATGTCTACAAATGCTGAAATCAAAATCAAAACGAGCTTAAATATTGGGACCATACCTAAATAAGATTTCATATAAATAAAAATGATTTCAGGTTATACACATTTATATTTTTTATAAAAATCGAAATTCTTAAAATAGATATAAAAAATATTAAAACTATGAATAAGTCAAAAATCTAAAAATTGAAAACTTAATAAACTAAATTTTAATAATAAATATAACCATAAAATGAATGTAATAATAACGTAACCTATGTACCAAATATGGGACAAATTCACATTTTTTTATAATTGTAAGTTTATCTCTGACTAAAAGAAAATAGTTTTAATGTTTTCAGATACATATTTATTAAATTTTATATTTTATTATATAATATTATATTTGAACAGCACTGCTCTTGCTGATGTTAAAATATAGCACTTATTGCAACAATTACAAACGCCTTATTGTAATTGTTACAATAAGTATTAATACTTTGATACAAACCTACCCTGAGTTTGATAATATTCATCACTTTATCACTTTAGCGGTTTTTCTCAGTTTTAATCTAAGCCCTATAAAAATCGAAATCAATTTTGAAATAAAAAAATTATACGACCCCTTATAACCCGTTTACATGTGCATGGATTTACTGCTGACAGCACATATTATCGCGACGATAATAAAAAAATGCACATGTAAACATGTATAATCTTAAAAATTGCAAGATTGCATGCATGAATCAAAAAAGTTCGGAAGCTTCTGAATGTTCATGTGACAGTTGAGAAGTTGTTGTCGATATTTACGCCTGAGCAATAGAACGATTATGGCAAACCTGCCGGGAAAAAAAATATACCGCACAGTGACTTATTTTGAGGTTAACCGATTTTTAAGACTATCAAATAGTACCATAAAATGACCATATCGCGTCTCGCTTACTCTTAACGAATGAGATTGGCGAGACAGTCAGCACTTTTACATGTAAACAGTTGTTATCGTGATAGTTTAAAATGCACACTATTACTGCAAGTAAATCAATGCGAGTGTACAGGTGCTATTAGTTACAATTAAAACTTTTTTGAGTTATGAAGGTACTCGTAATTCATTAATATACGACAATTCCTTTAATCATTTGCCGATATAATAAGTATACAAAATATATAAATATACATATCCACTTATTATGAATGCTATGAAGAGAATTCATTAAAATTTCTGTTTTTATTTCAAGAGATCAAAGTGTAGATTGAATTACAATAACTATTATTAGATATTAAAAAAAATCGACTAAGTTTTTTACTTACCTTGTTTTATTTTCAATAACCACGAAATTTTTCATCTATCGTTTTATTTGATGAATTGCTAAAATGTATGCTATTCCTGCATTGAAAATTGTCTTGAGTTTCGAAAAATCAATAGTGTACAAATTATAAACTTCAATAAATGAAAATCTCCGACTTTCCAAAATATTATCAAATATTTTTAGTTGATCACGGTAAACGGATTCTGAAAAAACAGTTATATTAAAATCCATATTAAGATTTTTAAAATACATATTACCAGAGGCGAAACAAGGGTATGCAAGTGGGACCGTCGCCTCGATCGCAGCGCTGCCGTCCTAAGCGATATAGCCGCATCTCATTTTTAAATAGGTATAATAAGCTTATTAAATATGTCGTATCTCAAAATCACAATGAAATCCTAAGCGCAATAGCAGTACCTCAATTTCCTAAGAGGTTTAGTAGTATCTCTGAGATACACCCTTTTCGCTTACCATTATGACCGGCAAAGCTCACAATGCCATCATTGTTGGCTTGACGTATCGGCGTGTATTATTGTGGGTTTGACAAGCGTGTTTTTATCAAAAATATATCAAGAATGTACTCAAGAGCGATGTAAATGATGATTATGTGGCAATAAAATATAAAGCAATTAAGTAAGACAGTAATTCAAATACAATGCATTTAAATTTATCGAAAAATGTACCTATGTGAGGTTATGTCAATCACTTGTCGACGTTTATATTCTTTTATACTGCAATATTATCAGCTATTGTTACGAAATTTGGTTGTTTTCATTTCAAAAAGTATTCAAAAATCTATATCTAAAACAGAGAAAGAATTAATAAAGAATAATTCAGCTGTTGCTGAAACGATTTTTGTTTGCAGTTCAGTAAATGTTCAAACACGCGCGTTAACATGATCTTACTCCCTACTTCATTTATCGTTTGTCAACTTATGGCTACGGCCGTATGTTGTAGCTTAACCACTGGGAAATGCCAATAGAAATGGCGTATTTCAAAAAAATACTACCTTATTCTTAGGTCAATAATTATTATAAAACAACCATTATTCGTAGAAAGTTTATCACATTTGAATGGTCAAAGACATAGCTTATAATCAGTATCTCTAGAATTATCTTCAAATGTGTAAATAGTGCCCATTTTTTGAATAATAAAATAAATGACTAATTCTTGTCAAATTTGGGATCACAGAGATTATAAGTAAATTTTTCACTATATAATGTTATTATTAATTTTACTAATGATCAAGAGGTTTAAAAGAATACTATTTTATGTATTAAAAATACTTTATGCAGTCATCAAATGTTAAAATAAATATAAAGAATAATATGGCTTCAAAATTATATAAACAGTTTATCTACAACGTTTAAGGAATGTCCAGGCTTATGCTCTTAAAATACCATAAAATCGTTTTGACCTACGTGGCGCACGTGGGCCATTAAGTGTGGACTAACGTCATTTCAGAAACTGTTCAATGTTCGGAACCTGATGTTGATCAAGAGGCAATGCAGAACAATTTGGGTGGGTATGGTTTCGGAAATGCCTCAGGATGAAAACATGTGTTTTGAAGGTAACTTGACAGGTTTTTTTCTAATCGATATAATTCAATATTATGTCCGTATTTATAGTCTATTTTTATAAGATAAAGGCCAAGCAATAACATTACGTATTATAATACGTGATTTTATTATCCCAGACCAACGTGGATGTAATGTGAAACTATTTTTGGGGAGGCCGCCAATTAGTCCTGCTACTGCTACTCCGACTATGTAGATGCTACTTCTTCGAATCAAATAGAATCTCCAATAAATTATGTTATAGTTGAAAAACCTTCATTATTATTATAACTTGAGCCAGTTAATCCAGTCAATTCTAATAACACTGTCACCGAAGATATTCCACAAATATTTATATTGGATGAGGGTGAGATCAGTGAGAATAATGGCACAGGTGAAATTGTTAGTGAACGTGAACGCAACAGTGATGTCCTTCACACAAAAAAGAGATTGATTAGAAAAAAGAAAAAATTTGATTTGTCTTTAAAAGAACGAAAAAAAACAAAAGTTGCAATCAATAGCAGAAATGCATGCGGTAAAAAATGGTTGTGATAATGAAAAATATGCACATAAGTGCACTGAAATGATATCTGAAGAAAGGAGGCAGTTTCATAACAAATAATTTTGGAAAATAGATAGTTCTACGATAAGAAAATCTTTCAACTCATCAATCTATCAACGTTCCTGTCAAGCAAAATGACAGTTAGTAGTGTGTGCTGAAAACACTAGAAGAAATAACACGTTTAACTCATTTAGTGCTGACAACGCGACTGGCGCGTTTGCATTAGTTGGCTTTTAGAAATAAATAACATGATATTTGAATGTGGTATTAATTAGTTATCTGGTCAGCAGTTTAATTATACTTTAAAAGATGAGAGTGGAATTTCTCATCGGTTTGTAAAACAGTTTTTCTAAAGTGACAAAGTCCTTCAAACATCTTTAAAAAGTATTTCTAATTTTGTAAACATTAATTTGTACGAAAGTATAAAAGGAATGCTAGTTTTTGAAAATAAATGTAAGTGTTCATCCAATGTCATAAAGGCATAGGTCGTATCTATTATTTCGAAACCAAATTTACTAAGCAAAATGGACGTATCTCATTTATTAGCTTAAATTTTTATTTTTAAGTAAAATTAACCCTTAAGCAGTTAGGTAAGTGTGCGAAGAGGTATTATATCGCATATAAACATCAAATAAGAATTTATAAAGTGGTGCGGTTTGTATTTTTACAAAATTGCTCATAGCCAAAAGTTAACATTCTTGAGATACTGCTCTTTCACTTAGGACGGCAGAGCGAGGGTAGGTAGTGGCGACGGAGTTGATCGTGGCATAGATATGTGGATAGACTTAAGGCTTAATTACATTCGCAGATCTAACCAGATCCAACGATCCACGCCGACCATCGGGACCACACTATTTGCAATAATTACACGTAACGATTCGATAGCGTTGGTCCTTGCTTCTGATTGGTTGAAAATAAACATAGTGTTATTATTAAAATATAGGTCGACTAATATAGGTCGACTTATATTAAAAATATAGGTCGACCGAAAACTATATCTTCGTTAGATTGGTGACTACACTGAACAGTTTTCCCGCGGAATTTTACGTCAAAAATCAGCTGTCAAACCTAACCTCGCAAGCAGGCGGTGGCTTTGGATGTTTTTGTACTTTCTCAGCAATCTTCGTCAGTATCTTTGTGAATCGTGGCAGACGGAAATAAGATTGGTTCCGATTTGGTCACGATCGTTAACGATCCGCGAAAACCATAGATAATAGATTTTGGCAATCGTCGCAGACGATCGGGCCAGACACAATCTGGCAATGTAATTTGAGCGTTAGCTGAGTCTCACATTAGAACTCGCCTTGTTAGCAACATGTCAAAATCGTCTATGTGACGTCGTCGTTATTCATAAAATATACGTTGGCAAATGAGCTCTGTTGCGGACTGTTGGTTAGACTTTCCTACTTGTCGAGATCGGCTCTTCCGATGTGTGCTAGCCTGCGCGCTTGTTCTCTCGTCAGCCATTTTATCTAGACGTCAGAATGCACTGTGCAACGATATACGCCTAATTGATGGATGAATCCAATATTTTCGCATTCTACTTACATTTCTGCGCTGCCAATACATGATAATCGCTGTTTCCGCATCTGATGATATATTTGCGTAATGGTGTTTGACGCTTCGTCGTCTCGCGCGAGTGTTGCTGGATAGATATGCGAGGTTGTTACATGCAACACTGGGTCGCCGATCTTGAAAGGTTTGATTTATGGCTATGCGGAACACGAGACGAGTTCTGATGTGAGAGCCGGCTTAAAAACTTAAAAACTATAACATTAACGTTCCGATTCCCACGATGATATGATAAAATCAACATTTAGTTTATGTTTCTGGATTTAATAATAATTATTTATGTATACAATGTATCAAATTTTGTGTACGTTATCTTAATCTGTGTGGTTTGAGCACTCTAATTACTTACACAATTAATAATTTATTGATAAAAGTACAACAAAAAATAATTGATTGGTTGGTTGATCACATTTACTGAAATATATACTAGGTACAATGTTTTATCATTGCATATTTTTTATCACATGTTAATGAAATTCGTATTTTAACTATATGATTGCACCTCTTTACATAAAACAAACATTTTTTGTGGCATTATTCGTATTATTATAATAAATAAATGCAACAGTAGCCTGATGCTGAGTACCTCCGCAATACGGAAGTACATTGGAACATGTATATGTCTGAGAGCGATTGTTTCTCCTAAAGCCGGCGGCTCTCGAAAAAATTCAAACACTCGCAGTTAATATTTATATCGTAAAATTGTCGCTATTACCGCGGCGACTATTAGTGCAAAGGCAGAGCGTTTGCCTGCTAACCGAAAGGTCGGTGGTTCGAATCCACCCGAGCGCATTATTTTTTCATGTGAAAAAAATATCTTAAATTATGTCATAATTAAACCATACACAATTTTAGATATTTTGTAGATAGAAGAATATTTTTATCATCAATTATTTATTAGTCTAAGCAGGTCTTGATAAATTATATCATTAACGTCATTAACAACATCATTATCGCATTAACATAAAAGCGGTCACCCATCCAAGTACTTACTATCCGCGCGCAATGTCGCTTAACTTCGGTGATCGGACGAGAACTTTGAGCCACTGGGCTGGTAACATTCTGCGTTACATTTTAATTTTGTGCACAGAATTTTATTTTAATACCAATGTCACGACAAGCGCTAAAGTATATACATCTTAAACGTTCTAGCACCAGTAAAACAGCTGCGGTTTTCTTTGACACAAATGATGCAACCGATTTACCAAAAAATCTAAAATTTTCTCTCTAAATGGTTCACATCAGTAATAAAGTTATGAATCATAAGCGTCCCCTGTATTTTTAATTTTGTAATATTTTTTTAAAGTTTTATATTTTTTTTTATTAACCCAATGCTTACGGGCCCTTTTAATTAATTTTGTAATTAACGTGTTAATTTGCATTTGAAAAGCAATTAGCAAAAACACAATTTTGTGCGGCCCGTAAGCATTTTTATCGTAGAGAGCCTCAAAATCAGTCTCGTCGGAACTGTACGTGACCGAAAGCGCCACTGGAAAGGGGATATTTCAATCATATTATGATCTTTTGTAATGACTTACTTTTATTTCGGATAATTGCTTTCATAATAATCCATTTGGTACTCATTAGTTCTTTTTTAAACATTTCACATATTGCTGATTCCATTAATAGCGTAAGGATGTACGGTAGGCACCACCCTAATCCACTTATAAATTGAATATCTGAAAACTAAATAATCATACACGTATAATTATTATCAATCTTCTTATACTTTTCTTTAAATAAAACAAATCATATGAGCTGACTTTACAAAAGAATCGATGGTTAAATTAAACATTTAAGAAGTTTACATTCATTTGAATAAAATATTTTTTTTTCTTTATTCACACAATATTATAACGATTTGAAACAGTTTTTCCTTTACAGCTATTAGTAAAAATGTCAAAAAAATCATTTATTAATTTAAATTCTAATGTATTTAAGTTTTCCACTATTCCATTTTAGTCGTTTTGTGACCCAGGTTTCGCCTTTCGGCATGTTAATGCACTATGTTCACTCACCAAAAAGTAAATACACACTGACAATGAATACTGTCAATTCTAATTTATATAATAAATTAATCCAATAAAGTAGGTAAAAACTGTATCACTTAGGTACATATTAAGTCAAGGATCGCATTAAAAAACATAACAAAGAAACTATGAATAAGTAGTTGAAGAATTTGTAAAAAAACCCTACCTTATCACTAATAATACTCTCGATAACCGTATAAATCGTCAAAACCTGATAATAGATCAATAATAATTATAATCAATAAGAATACTGCACTTAAGACTAGTAAAATCATCAATTCTGGGAACAATGGCAACGTATTGGGAATAAGTTTAAATTCAACTTTTTAAATACTGATATCATTGATATTATATCTCACTAGTTACCTCCATTAAATTCCCTGAAGATGCCGAAAAGAGAAACCAGGGTCGCAAAAAATTACTCAAATGGAATAGTACATCCGTTAGAATATTTAAATTCAAATGCCTTCGGTCGATAGTATTAATATTTATCAATTTTATTTATGTTTAAAATAAACTAACAATATAATATAGCATGAAAGTTAGACATTTTAGGGGTAAAAATAGTAATTTACCCAATCTTCAGTGTGAGAGTTATTTCTAAAAGATCAGATATCTTTCCTATCCACGATGATTCTGTGCCATAACCGGTAAGAACATGTCATAGTATTTTATACCTGTCGTGGTGAATGACGTACATGAACAATTAAATTTCACCCCTCCTGTTTCTTTTTATTACAATTTATTACAATAAGTAAGTAAGCGTGTTGGTCGATAACCTACTTACAATGGTAACTTACCTTTTTTAATGTCCACATATCCAAACTTGGTACAAATTCGTACAGTATCATCAGAATTACTGCCAATCTTACACAACCTCCGTAGAATATCTAAAATTAATATCGTTTCAGAAGAGAATAAAATGTATAAAAAATATATGACTAAGGCCATATCTATATATAGGATAGTATGAACGGTATTCCTTTACTGTTTACTGTAACATATTTACAACATTTTAAACTATTCCAATACAACCAAAACCATATAATCGATTATTTATTAGTACCTTCTTCAATGCATAAAATATTGTACCACAATAAATAAATTCAGAAATTTGAAAATATAAAGTACCTATTACTAGATTGACAATTGAAGATTTTGTACTATCGCCCGGAATTATTCTGTGGAAATACATACAATAATATATGGTGTGATAAACTCCCAGTATATGTATATTTTATTATGGGTCCATTATCAGGAGTCCTTATGAGGTGTCCTATAAGCTTGTTTTAGACTTTTAGAGCATGTTCAGAAGAAATTTGTTGACAAGATCTTTATTTGAATGTAAATAAATATATTCCTTTTGACAGCTTCTCAAACGAGTATTTTCAGACTAGCTTTCATCCAGGCATACTCGTCTTTCATTCTATTGAAGCTCGTAGGTCACCTCTGCTCTTAAAGCATTTTTCCCTGGTCTCACGTGGTTTCCAAGTTTACACCCATGTCCTATTTTGGGTGAAAAATGATTTCTTATGGCATGCTCACCAAGCACCAATAGTGAGGGCTATGCGGCTGGTCAATACACTTCCTAGAGATCTAGACATTTTTAGCGATGCAATATGTATTTTGTTTTAAAAATTCTATTGTATTGTTTAATTTGTATTTTTCTTGAATTATTGTTGTTTTTTTATTTTATTTCTTTTGCTAAAAAAATATTTTGGTTTTTTTTTCTCTACTAATTTTATTTACCTGTACTTTTTATTCTAAATATCATGTTGTGAATGTCTTGAATTATTAATTTGTTATGTGCTCAACGTGTCTTTTTAAAAAAATATATTGTAGAATTTTTCAATTATTTATTTATTTTGAATTATTAATAACCATGTCCTTGGTTTTTTGTACAAGGTGGTAGTTATAAATTTTGAACAATTACAAACACCCAGGCTTTGAGAAAAATACATAAATATTGTGTCCTCACCGGAAATCGAACCCAAAACTCTGGGGTGGAAGGCCAGCGCCTTACGCACTGCAGCATGAGAGCTGCCTCAATTATCTATCGTAGAACAATTCATAATAATTTTCATTATGGCTATTTTCAAGATTTTTTTTTTGTGGTAAAATCAATTTATGTAATAAAAATATTGAGATATGCGTATTATTTTACTTACAGGAATTTGAAACATCTTATTGATATGCTCTGTCGAAACGAATATTTTTTCATAAACAACCATTAGTCTTTTTAGCTCGAATTCTATTGCCTCATTTTGAATTATAGCATTATCGTTGTGATGTTGATTATTTAAGCATATTTTTGATTTTTTGTTTTGCATGTTTTCATACGATGTTAAAAATGATTTAAAATCTGATAAAAACACAGTGGATTTTAGAAAATGTACTGTGTAACTACCGACACTTTTTTTAAGTTGTATATTCAAAAAAAATAACCTCCGTTTAACGATTAAAAGCATCACCAGAAATAAATAAAAAATATAAAATATGGAAATTGTAAACGTCAAATGTACAACATAATAAAAAAATGATCTATGTAACATGAATGCGGTTATATACCGAATTGTTAAAATAAATACTAAAAATATAAATAACAAAATATGTCTTCTCTTTGTGTGAATATAAAATTGATCATTTTTCATATACAATAATTCATCAACGTTGTCAATATTTTCTAAAATGATTACCATTGCGTCCGTTTGAAAAAATATATTTGAAATTGAAATTAAAATCCAACTGATCATTTGAAAGTGATAAAATTTTTGCCGAAATTGGATAACTTTATCGAGCATTGGTCTCTCAATATAAAACACTATCAGAGAGGGCATGTATATCAAACATATAACAATTGATTCAAAATATCTTTCTCGTTTAGTTAATGTTCGTATATGTCTTCCACTATATCTGACCGTCGTTAATCGTAAATATCCAGACATAATTATAAATGGTTTCAACATCCAATATATATCATATTTTACATCAGAGGCCTTCACAGCTTTTATCATATTGCTTTATTCAAAATACGAATAAAAAATAGAAATTTCACGTATAAAAAAAATTATAGTGCTCAGTAGAAAAATATTACACGCTTTTAGTATAAAACTGTTTCTTTTTCAATATGACGTCCGTTTGTGATTTTTTAATTTTTAAAATAACCAACGTTTTATGTAACATTTATTATCAAAAAGCAATACATGTAATAAGACTCATAAAAATGTATTTAATATTAAATATTAGCCGCGATTAGATGTAAATTTAAAAGTAAGTATATAATTAATTATGTTTATATACCAAATAATTGCCATAATATATTTTATAATATACACAAGGAAAACGGTATCATTAAATAATTATAAATTAATTAAATAATAAATAAATATCACACCATAACATTATTATGGAATGTCTTGAATTGAATTAATCACTGGTATATATATATAATATACATCGTAGCAGTGACGTCCCTAGATAAAATGCCGCCTCATTTTTTTTACACATAATTTTTATCATCCTTTCATGAGTCAAATATCTAATAAATGTGTTGTATGGATACATTACTAACAGAATATAAGACTAATTATTCGAAAATCTGTACGTGTTGTTTCTGGTCACCAAGGACGTTGAATGGCAATGGAAGTAAACTATATATCGCGAAACCGACAAAAGTATTTGGATAAATTAATAAGGTACCTAAGTATGTACCTACCTATAATTCAAATATAATTCGCAAATCTGCACGTGTCATTGCTGGTCATCAAGGAGTGATATCCAAACACAACAGAAGTAAACTAGACATCGCGAACCCGACGAAAAAATACAGTCTTGTTAAACCTTTTATGCCAATTAATACATTTTGTTTCCAACCAGTGAGTTGAATCTTTAATGAAAAAATATAATACTATGTTTAGTTACCTCTTTCTATATTATATTCCAAATATTTTCCTCGATTTGCCGCCCTTTGAGTAACTGCCACCCCAAGCGATGTGCAACCTGCCTACCTCTACTGAACGTCACTGCAAATAGTGGATAAACTTTGTAAGTCGTACGTATTTGTTTTCATTGAACTAAGTCTACAATTTACAAAATGGTGTTGGTTAGTTTTTTAAAATTCAATTATACTCTTAAACCACAACAAAATGAAAAAATGATTTACAACAAACCGGTTGGTTTTATAAGTCTTATTTGTACTAATCTTCTGTAGAATATAAATTTTATTAGTATAAAAATTACTACAGAAATTAATTTTGTAACATTGTTTTTTCTCCCCTGGAAAATCATCTTTTTGAACTTATACTCATAAGCCCGCCGATCATAGATTTAATACCATATGGCAATAGTAAATAAATAAATAAATATAACATTGTCTTCGATAAAAAAAATAGAATACAAAATTACAAAAAAATCATTTAATTCGAGATATAACAGGACACGGTGGAACCGGCAATGCATAAATTCAAGCAATAACTTCTCACATGTTACATGGTTTCGTAATGTACCTACTCTATAGTCTGAATCTCACCATACTCACAATATAGCAAATGTTATAAGTGATAAATAAGTTATTTTAAACATAGTTCGTAAATAACTTATAAATACAATTTTACGGGACTCGCACCCGCATCCATAAAATTTCTACCATAGTACAATATCAATTTAGTCACACTCACAATAAACAATAAAGAATAAATTTGAATTTAATACTGACAAATGTTTCTGTATTACTTTTTCTAGGTCAAGAACCCCGATTAAATATAGTTATATTATATCAGAAAGTACATTAAAGCGTCAATATGAGGGGAAAGATCTTGAGATAATTTTTGATTCATCATTATTTTTTCACTTGCATATAACTTCTACAGCTCTACGTTCGAGTAAACTTATAGGATTCATCATGCGACAATCCAAACCATTCAAAAATCCAAATGCCTTACGCACACTCTACGTCTCGATTGTCTGGTGTCCTTATGAGGTTTCCTATAAGCTTATTTTAGAATGGGTCCAAAAGAAATCTCTTCGATGTTTTTATTTTAAAACATATCACCATATAAATAGTTATATAACCATGATGTAACTATTTTCCTTTCAATAATTTGTCAAATGATTATTTTTCAATTGCCTTTCTATAAGGCATGTTTACTTTTCACTCTCTTGAATCTCGTAGGTCTCTTCTGCTCTTGAAACACTTTTTCCTGTTATCGCGAGGGATGGATTCAAATCCTGGTGTCATAATGAAGTTGAATGAAATTTGAATTTGTTTTCAAAAATTTATTTTTCTGTGTAAAATTGTAGTTAAGTATGTTTTTATCTTTATTTTATATATTTTCTTCTTCTCTCTTGTGAGGGTAATATTTTTTTATAATGTAAATCTCATGTTGTGTATGTTTTAAATTTAGATTTGTTATATACACGATGTTTTGTTTTCTTAAATAAATAAATATATAACTAATAGCTATGTAACTGAAAAAATAATCATTCATTAATATTAGTGACAAGTTTCTATAGTTCAAAGTACCAATATTAGGTACTTACCATGAATTCTAGTAAGCGTTCTTCAAAGTGTTGACGAACCTATTTAAAAACCGATTGCCAACATTAACACAATTAATAAAGTACTTCAGGTGTAGCTAAGTTCGTTTAATTATGTAGCACGCAGTCAATTGGTAAAGAACATTGTCACAATTCCAATATGTGACAGTTCGAGTCCAGTCCAGTATTGTATTTTTTTTATACGTATTATGAATATTCAATAAATAACGTTACTTTTTCAATTCTTGTGAATTATTCATCGAATAAAAAAATATATTACTGTATTACTATTACACCCACGATGACCGAATGGGTTACGCTTCGGCTTATAATATCGTAGGCCCCAGGTTCGAATGCTGGGTCTAGCAAATACACATATTGTTTTTCAACTTGTATTTGGAGTCATAGTATAGTCAAAATGGCCCATATAGGTTGAGCAAATGGCTGACATCCAGTTATTGTAAAAAAAAAATGTTAATACACAGCTCCACTTAGTGGAGACCCATAAAATCATAATAAAATTAGACAAGATTAAAGGAAAGGATTCCTACAATTTTCGATTTAGGTATTTTTCCTTTTCTTTTAAGTTATGATTCAACAACTAGATTTTGTCTAAAACCCGAAAAAATACCTAAGTTTATAGGATACTTAGGTAGGTACATTTTTTAGACTTAGTAGTCCAGTACGTGAGGTGTTGGCCTTACATTCGGGGGCTCCAGGGTCGCGGTGAGGTCACAATATGTTTATGTCATTTTCCCAAAGTTTGGGTATTTGTGATTGTTTCACTTATATTACTAATTACACTACTGTTTCACTATACTAGGTACTATCATTGGATCACATGGACTATTATAGTATTAAAAATTATAATATATATACGTACCTACATATAATTGTATATGTTATATGCGTTTGTAAAACGAGTACCAATATTTTCCATGGTAAATATTTTTTCTTTTACTATGTCCGATCCTAATAGGATTATAATATGGGCTTCAACATAGTGGAGGTTTGTATTAAAAGATTTTTGATTTTTTTATGAGAAGTGTTTATTAGTCACTTACGCAGCCATTACGTATCCATAATATATAACTCGGGTAATACCCAGTATATCTACTACTAATGCCATAAAGTAGAAACATACCAATATAATAAAACAATATTGATGATGAAATTATGTTTTATTGACAGATACAAAGTAAATTCACAAGTAAGTGTTACATAATTTGATTACACGCGACTTAAACCTTCAAACAATTATTGTTATTTTTTATTTAATACTAATAACAGAGCTCGAAATAGAAAAGTTTACGAACCGGGGCGCTCGACAATTTTCTAAAGATATTTACATAGTTATCAAATGTTATGTGTTTTTTATAAAAACAAGTTTGATTTTCTATTATATGGCCTTTCTAGCTCAGACGGTCAAAGTATTTTTTCCACAAGACGGAGTGATAATTTCAACGATTTTACGAACCGGAACGGCGCTCCAGTCCATTTCGAGCCCTGACTAATAATAGTATAATTATTGATAAAGTAAATCAAATGCACGCAGTATTTTAAAACAATACACGATGTACATCAATAAAAATACACTGCAAGTGTATGCGACTTAAATAATATATTCTAGGGAATATTATAAAAGTTATATTTTAAATAAATGAATAACGTATCCGGTTTGTTCCGGCTACTGAAAGAGTGATAATATCACAATTATTCAAATCGACTATAAAGCTTTGTTTATTTATTTTTTGACCATGTTCGATTTTAATAAGCAACATATACCGTTTTTTTGCCAATAGCATTTGGAAGCTGACCCGTTGCTTATCACAACATTGCATTCAGCGATGAGGCTCATTTTTTCAGTTGAGACACGGTCTAAAAAGATCGTCGCTAGGCGATGCGCGGATTGCGGGTCGCGGGTGCAAATGAGGCATGTCAAACCAAATATAATTTGTCTTATAAATCCAACATGTGTCCATTTAATATTCTGTTTATTGTTTTATCAGTAACAATAATAATATATTCATTGACATGTTTTCTTTTTAAAGTAAATGGGCAACGTTTTAAGTCATCTTTACACGATTTAAGAATTATTACGGCCGTCGCCATCACGAAGCAAAATGACGAAATTTCGTCGCGCCTATGGTTGAAAATTATTTGCCTTTCACTGATGAATCACCTTAACGGGTTTGTTAATAAGCAAAATTATCGCATATGGAGTAAGACCCTACAGACTCCAATGCATACACAAAAATGCACCGTTAGGTGCGGCTTACACGCTGGTGGGATCATCTCACCTTATTTTTTTTATGAGACCTAGTACTGACCTTCAGAATATTATTTTTTACAACTTAATTGAAATAATGTATTAAAATAATTACTAAATCTGAAAAAAATGTCCGTTTTATCTGACATTAATTGATATACTTAGTTTTCTCAGTAGCTTTCTCTAAGATTTCAAAATGTCATATAATAAGTAAATTGACACATTGGAATAAATACGGACTTAATATTTCATAAAAATAAACAAATATTGGTATTATGACGATAAAAATACAAAATAAATTAATTCTAGCTTACACCTACATTATAATAAAAATTGGGTACAATGTTTATATAAAAAATACTCATTGTGTCGAAGTGCGTTAAAGTGAATTTTATGTAAAACTCCAATAAACGTGCTTTATATTTAATTGCTAATAAATACAGAACGAAATAGCACAAATGCGAATAGGTATAGGTACACATTTATTATATAATATTGTTAATTATTAAAAATTGTAAATATTTTTATTGCGTCATAGTGTGCCAATGATACCTTTCTAATCCCGGGGATTTAATTCATATTTCATAATTCAATATTGGACTGCAATGAATATTGTATACGTAACGAATGCACTGATGAATAATTTGATATGGACAAGATCAACCCAGTAAAAATTACATGCGGAAATACCGATTTTGTGGCCATTCAAAATACTTGAGAATGTCAGCAAATCATCAAGAAAATCACTACCGTCATCTGTGAAAATGGAAACCGTTTTTAAATAAATTGACCTTTCAACATGACGTTACAGTTTTCAGCAATCTCTTGCTAATAATGTATTAAAATCAAACACTGCATGATATTTCTAAATGTATTAAAATATTCTCTACATATTAATATAAACTAATCCAGAGATTTTTTTAAAAACTTCTTTTAAGTAGACTAAAATATGAGTTATAGAAAAATAAATATAAAAATATGTTCAATAAATAATAAACTTTTAATAAAATAATAATACCTCTCATAATGGTAATAAATTCGTTTTTTAAATCGAGAAAATATATGTAATAAATGGATAAAAAAATTATTTAAATTATTGATCCTTGTAACTGTTTCAAATTGACAAGTTTTTTAATGTTCGGTTTTTGTGGGCGACAAATGAAGATGTCTACTATTCATGTCATCGAGACGTTGACGATCTCTTCAAAGCAGATGATCAAGCCAAATAAACAACAAAGTAGAGTGTAGGAATAAATGAAATAATATAATTTAAATTACTTTAAAAAAAAAAAAAAAAAATTTAAATTATCCCGTGTCCCTAGCTGTGGAAATGTACTTCATATTTCACTATTTATTCAGATATTGTATGATTTTGATGCTCTATCTATGAGGCTTTCAAGTAATTTCAACATCAATTACGTCCAAACGAAATCTATACAAGTACCCTATGTAGCATATGTACTGACATACCTATTATTATGATCCAGCTGCTATTATCTAGTTTCACTTACAAAGCTGGCCGCTTCCCCAGCCCTGGCAGTATTTGGAATACTTACGAGCCCAAGAGCCCAAAATTTTTTTATTTAATTCCCATGATATTTAAACAATATGGTATTTAACAAGAAAAATTTAAAACTCTAAAATCTTGTGAATTATATTCAATATTGAATATAAATAATAATCTCAGGCTGTTGTGACATTATAATTTTTCGCCGTTACCGTAAATAACGCGATGAAAGTAAATATCGTTTGATAACCATTTTAGTATCAAGGTGTTCACGGAGCATTTCATTGTTATATTTACTATTTTATGATATTTAAGAATACCTATATTATTTTTATAAATTAAAATTCTGTAATAATTTACTTATTGAATTGCAATCATGTTAATATTTTATTCTTTCGGCTGGTGGCAACTTTAAAAATAATACTCTGTGGCCCCGAGAGGGGTACGTTATTTCCGATTGAGAAACACTGTTCTAATACATCAAATTCTATCATAATTACCAGCTGAAGTCTACTCTGACTCATTTTTTTCGTAAGGATTTTATTTGTTTAGTATCTTTTGAGTACAATGGAATTTTTCAATAGGCAGAGTTGTTGAGCCGGTCATCATCATCAGTCGGGGCGGACCCAGTGCTCGATAAAGGCCTCCCACGATAATTCTCGTTGCCTACTTCAGCCACATTTAGTAAGTTGGTCAATCGGGCAGGTTTTAAGTCACCCTTATAATCGTTTAAAGGCCCTTGGAGATGTGCCATAATATATTGGTTTATTTTGTGATCTTTCTGTGTAATGCCCAACATGCACTATTTTATGCCATGTGGCGCGACTCATAATTTTTGGATTTCTCTTCTTATACACCGTTAAATTAAATAAAATCATTACATTCTCTACTTTTTCCATAAATTTCATTTTTAATGTACCTAATAAGTAAATAGGTACAAATAAGGATTAGCAGTTGATTTTTTATTATAATATCTGGAAACTTAGACAATATTAATTTAAAAAAAAAAAAAAAAATAGTTACCATTGCAGTATGTAATAGCTTTTTTAATGCTATGCTTACATTTTCTTATATTACTCTGAATTCTTTCACAAAACATAGCCTCAAGTAGAGTGAATATAATCAAATGTATACACATTAATAGGTTTCCAAACGCAACGACCTGAAATATTGAAAAATCATTGAGTTTTATAGATATCGGGTTAGTGTAAAATATAATTATATGTAACATATATAATTTTTGAAAATACATCTGAGAAAATAATATATTATAATAACCAATAGAAAAATCTTTTTTGAAAAAATTAAGTCAGCCAGCAGGAATCAAACCTGGATTTCTCGTGCTTCGCACGCATCCACATGGACCACTATGCTATAGGCGCCATACTTAATTGCGACAAATTTTAACTAATGACTCTTAACACTCTCTGAAGCGCTTTCCAAATTGAGTTACTATTGGCGATCGGCTTTTGTATTTAAAATCAAAGTAGGTATTACTTTAATTACTAAGCGACTAATTTAGTGAATAATAGTGAGAGGTGTAAAAGTCGCGATTGACAACTGACTAATTTCACAGATTGCTTTCCAGATGGATGAGTTTGCCAAGGATGTGGAAAAATTGCATCAATTCCCTTATAACTTAATAATCAAGGTTATACACTTGCCTGGAAAAGTAGTATTTTTATTCTATATATGAGCATTAGAACATTGGTTAATGTTGCACAGTATCTCAGTAGCATCTGTAACATAAAATAACATACACAAATCAGGGCTCCAAATGGACTGGAGTGAAGTTCAGGTTTGTGTAATCTTCAAAACGATCGCAGTCTCGATAAAAAAATAACATACAGTAAGTACTCAACTTACGTAATTTATTCGTTCTGAAGATTTTCGTGTAAGTCAACAAATCGCGGATGTCGAATAAAACTTAAAATCACATATTTTTTAAATACATTTTACATACACTTTCTGCTAATATGATATGATAAAATTCGTAGATCCCTCAGTATCTGCACTGATAGCCACACTTGTTACCTTAATATTATGTAGTTAAATAGGGTTTTTAAACTTTTGAAGCCATCCGTGGCTTGTAGTGAATGTGTGAGTATTAACCCATCTTACACTTTGGGCCTTAAAAAAAACTCAAGGCTTTCTCCTGTATGAGCATAAGGCGTATTGGAATTTGTTGTTGCTGCATTTTTTTCTATCCATATAACCAATAATTATTATTCCATTTTTTTTCTTCTAATAATATTCCTATTTTCTTTGTAATTATCGTAGATTGCATTGTACTTTTTTACATGATCCATGATTCGAACTTTATCGAGTATACTTGTTATTATAATCGTGTGACAAGAATACATATTTTTTTAAATCGCGTAAGTACAAATTTACGTAAGTCGAATTCGCGTAACTTTGCGAGGACTTATTGTAAATAAATGCGGGATTTGAATCAGAGACCCACAACTTCATAACTCGGCCATCGCAGGTGACAAAGAGTTTTAACGATTGTAAGTTCTATTCAACTAGTAAAAGTATACTAGAGTATTATATTATACAAGTACTATACTAGAATATTAGAGTAATAATTTCTAGTAAAGATGTTTCTTGGGACAGAATAAAACATGCAATTTAATGCCGCGTCTACATTGGCAACAAGTTTCCGGCAATTTCATTGAATTTCACGATAATTATCATTATTTATATGACCATAAATTATTTTAATCGAAATTTAACGAGATTGCTAGAAAGTTGTTGCCAATTTGAAAACGCCTAAAGCATTTACATTTACATTTTAAATAATCAATACCTATCTAACTAGAAACATTAAAAAAAATATTTTTTTAAATGAAAATAAACTTAAAAATGAGCTTTTATCCGAATTACAATACAAAAGCTCGAATCGATATAAATAATAAAAAAAAGTTATACACATTATTTTCTAGAAAAATCAATGTTTTTAAAATAAATAACAAACGAACAATACGTCGCACAGAATGTAGGGTAGTGAACCTAAAATGAAAATAATTGGCGGGCGTAAGTAATCGGGGCGGGGCGCGGGCTGTGGGCGGGCTCTACGTCTATTTTTCGTAACGCTTTTGCGTCGGAGATTATGAGTTAAACATGTTCCATGTTAAAAATATATTATTGTACTATAAAAAATCTTCATACAAAGTTCGGGATAACTTATTAGGGGTAATCGCAATCTCAATTTATTACAATGTATTGGCAATTTTCTTTTAAAATACCTTATCAATACGTACCATCTAAGATTATTAAATATATATTTTTTTAATTTTTTTAAATAAATACGTTTCAGAAAAAACTTAATATTGATTCTGTTCAATATAATTTATAAAATTTTCAAAGGCATATTATCTAATAGTCAATAACATTAAATTTAAAGAATAAAAAATGCTAAGTTACTCGTACTTACCAGAAAACCGAATGTATCATTGAATAAATCAATCGACTCCACAAGATATTCATAAACTATCATAAGCTTCCCTACATCTAGTTTTTCATGATTTTGTACGTCATTCTTATTTCGCTTGTTACGTAGAAGTTCATTTACTTGATTAAAAAATGGTTCATAAACATCAGAAGGTAGAGATAATATTTCAATTTGATAGTTGAGATATTTAAAACGATCACTTATTATGAAAATGAACACCATATACAAAAATTTCACGCCAAATGTTGGAATCGTATCAATCAAAGATATTGGATTTACGAGTAACGTAACTTTATTCAACTTGAAAATCATATATACAATTGGATAATATAACGTATAGGCTATCATTACAATTATTATAATACATACTTTACGTCTGAATGCTCTGAATATGTCTTTAAAATTTATAATTAATATGTGATCTATTTGTTTTAAGTAAATTAAAATCTTAACAATTTTATAACTTTTAAAAAACACAATATAGCTTAGAGATAAATACCAAATTATAACTATGAGAGAGTGATAATAAAAATGTCTGATATATTTAATTTCGACTACTATATTATGAGCATTTATAATTGAATAACACTTGATAACCACCAGAAAAAAACTAATAAATACATATATATATTTGATTTTATTAGATATGCGTAAAATATTATTATTTTTATATATAACAGCTGGAAATCCTGTGTAAAATACTATCTTTAATAATGGTTTAAGTGCCCAAATGACATTAAACTTGTTCCGTACTCTCATACTATTAAACATTTTAAAAAGTTTCTTTCGCTACTTGTTTAAATGAAAAATAACAATACTTTAAAATTATAGATTTGAAGGGTTTCTTTTTAAAAAAGGTGACGAAAGAATAAAGTTGTAAGCACGTATTTATAAAACAATACCAGTGCTTCTCCTTTTATACCGTTACGAAATAGGTTTTAAAAGGTCTATATTGCAATAAAAATCGAAAAGGTAATATTTATTAAATTAACCATTATTATTTCAATATTTTTATACATTAATTGACTAGTTGTGTTATAAATATAATATATTTCTATGAAAATAACCATAAAATTTATAGTTCTCTTGATTGCCATTTTTCAACAATCACAATATCATTGACTAAATTAGGTTAGCTTCTATGTATATGGAATATGTTAGGTTATTCCATGTTTGATTTTTGACATCTACTGCGCACTACGTCACGTGGAGACCCAAATTCTAGGTAGTGCTCGGAAATTCGTATGTGAAAATAACTACATGGCATATTTCACATTGTACCAATAAATTCGCACTTAGTAGGTAATAACAGCCAACGTCACGGAATATGTCTGCTCCGTTCGGCGGTATTTTATTTTTTTGCAATCGACAAATGTTTATAATAGCGCCTTATACACGTGCATGGATTTACTTGCACCAATCGTGTGTATTTTATACCACCTGTACACGTGCATGGAATCACTGGCAGCAATAGTGATTATAACTGTTTAACGTAAAAGTGCTGATTGTCTCTCCAATCCATTCTTTAAGAGTGAGCGAGATACGATGTTGTCATTTTGTGGTACTATTTCGTACTATTTGAGAGCTAGCGAAAATCGGTCTACCTGAAATTTCATGCTTAATTCGTTATTGTGCCGCAGGTTTGCCACTATTTCTTGTTATCACCGCGGTAAGACGTACTGTCAACAGTAAATCCGGGCATGTATAATTTTTAAGTAATAAAAGGCTATTGTTTTTATTTTATATAATCTAATTTATTTTTTTAATAATCATTTTTCTATGCTTACTTTTTTTTGTTTAGTCAGTTCGCCAGGTGACGTCAATATTTTTAGAGAGATCTGCATGTGCAATATTAAAATATTATATGAGTGCAAACATGGTAAACCATGTTTATTCCATATTCCATAATATATTACCATGGTTTAAGTATACTATGTAGTGATTTATTTTATTAAAAATAGAATATAATTAATTATATATAAGTATATTATGTATGCTTATAAAACACGTAACATATTTTTAATGGTATTTGAATGTTATATATTATTTTATAAATTCTTAAAATAGGGTCTCCTAACAAACTCGGTGTACTTCTTTCAATTTATATGTATGTAGAATTGTATTTTCACTGCTTTTGCATGTTTATATTATTATTATATTCCCACTTTATATTTTCATTTTTATCCCTTTTATTACTTTTGTTTTTCTTTCTTCTGTATAATAATGTTTGATGTTATGTTGTGAACTTCTTGAAGTTATAACTCATAATGTCCACAATTTATAAAAAATAAATAAATTGAATTGAATATTATAAATAACATGAGAAAAGTGATCAATTTGTCATACAAAATATAGTAATATTATTTAGTTGGAGTATTTAATTGGTATATAATTATAGTGTACGACGTAATACTCGCTAACATTGAGAAAATATAACTAAAGTTTATGTTGAAAAATTGAAAAAAAATTTCATGCTGTTATATTAACACGTTGACTGGCTATTAGATTACTTAGGAGCAATAACTCGGATATTTTCATGTTATCTGAAAAAGAAAAGAAATCATTATGGTTAGTGAAAAAATCGGTCGAAAATGGGTTCACCGGGGAACTAAAATATATATAGTGTAGTGACATGACTTCAAAAAGAGATCCACAAATGGCGCTGCCCATTAACTGGATGTCTCAAGCGCTACGAAGATGTATTAGAATTTAGCCCTATGTGAACTCCGTAATTTTACTCACAATCTTAGAGCCAGTCAGCTTAGTCTGCTCTGTTCCTTTTATCATGCAAGTCCTTTATTTTATAACTAAGAACCTCACACTATCGAAAATCGTTTCTAGTGTTACGTGTGGTTATCTAGTTGTCAAATGCGATACCTACCTGAACTAAACTTATTCTTTAGCAAGTTCGTCTGGTTATTTAGTCGAGCGATTCATCTTATTTTCTTAATTTATTTTCATCTACCATCTGAAGTATTATCTATTATTATTGTGTTAATATCTGTGAACTTTGAATATATATTAAAACAGAAAGTGTTTCTATTTTCTAAATAAACCATCCTGTAATATTTTATTTAAATTATCTGAAAATATAAGATTTTTTCTATTGGATGTAATATTATATTTTATCAGAAGTGTTTTCAAAATGATGTATTTTCAATGATTAGAATGTTACATTTTTAAATATTGTGACTTATTCGATAAATAAAAAAATAGTAATTATAATAGTAGTTATTGTATTATACCATACCATTGTTATTATGTACAATTGCTTTGCTGATTATTTTTTGTGTATATTTTGTTTCGCTGGAAATTATTTCGCAAAAAATTGATTCTATAATTATGTTGATACCAAAATGTACAGTAACCAATATCATGTTTGTCATCAGAATCTGAAAAATAATTAAGATAATCATTTTAAGAAAAATTATTACATAAGTGGTTGATTCAGGGTACCTAAGTAGTGTAAAGGCCGGGGGTTGTTGTTGCGTATCAGATAAATACAATAAAATAAAAATATGTTTGTATTGCACATTATTATGTGAATAGGTATATAAAATATTTTCTTACCATTGATGTTCTGTCAAATATAATTAAAATATATCCATGTACCATGAGTAGAATTGTGATAAAAGAAATTGAGCCACGTAGAAGCATCTGGGGGGAAAATTTTCATTGTAATACATGTATCATAAAAACACATCACCTGCTATCTTATAAATATGATGAGAGTGTCATAGTGTGGTCAAAGATGATGACTCGGAGATGGTATGGGTCTAAGCTTGAATATCTATACCTACACATAAAATATTAATATTTTAAGCGTATTAAAAAATAAAGCCTTAATTCGTTTTATAAGACATCCGTGATTTCAGTATATTTTTTTTGTTAATGTTTCATTACTCCCGCCATACATATACATGATTTAATATTAAAATAATATTATATAATAACTTATATTCCATAAAACTTTGTATTGAAGTTTGCCATTTGCTCGTAATTTTAAGGAAACTTTTACAACCTAAATTATTTGCTAATGATTGAATATATTATTAATATTATCTGAAGATAACATATTTTAATTTCAATAAATTCCAAAATAATAATAAAAAACGTTGTATCTTACAAAAAAGAATTTTACAATGGAAAGCTACGTCTCAAAGTAGTGTAACCAATCATCGATTGAAAATTACGAGCCATTTCATAGTCAGAATTTATCATGTATTTTTTTTATAAATAAATAAATTATAATACGAGAAGCTTGAAGCTTGAAGATTGAAGGGAAAAAAATAAGGTAATTAATCCAAACTATTGTAATAACGATCAAGACCCTTTTCATTACAATTTCCAACTGACAAAAATACATATTAAAAAGAGATATTAAATTATTTGGTGACAGGACAAAATACAACATGATATAACAGAACATAAAAAAATAGAATATGATAAAACATAACATGAAAAAACAGAACAGCCAAGGGAAAAATAAACCATTAATTTTTGTCGCACCTATTTATTGATTATAAGTGTATAAACGAAATACCTTTATTTAAATATTTTATATACATTTATATAATCACTGCATGTTGGCCATTCGGCGGAAAAATCTTAATTTATCTACTTGATTTTGATAATTATGCACAACTTCCACAGAATTATTGAACGCAATATTTCGTTGTACCTAGTCACCCAAATATTTTGAACATATTAGATACCTAGATTGCTGGCTACACCAAGTTGAGTCCCGTTTATTGAGGCTTTCCTGCAATGATTAGGAATGCAGAAATTATACAATTTTATTTTTTTACGCCATAATTATTTAAAACCTGTGTTATTAAATAGAGATAGGTACGAAAATTTTATTATTAAATAATATATTTTTCCAGAAAGGCCAGAGTTCTATTTATCGCTGTTCTGTTTTGTCACTGTTCTGTTTTTTCATGTTATGTTTTGTCATGTTCTGTTTATTCATGTCCTGTTTATTCTTGGAACCTAATTATTTATACCTTCTAATACTTGTAGAGGTATTGAGAAAACTCCGATTATATACCTACAAAAATTATAAATATAAAAGATACAGATTCAATGATTTCATTTATAAAAGTAATTATTTTTGTATAATTATGTAGCAAAAATTGAAATCTATTTTAATTTATGTGTTATAATAAGTTTGTACACTCACCGGTATGCCATCTATTGCATTTATCATATCGAGTGCTTCAGATAAATGATTTGAAATTTTCAAAAGGCGCTAAAAATTATTCTTAGAATTTTCCCATATAATTTTTCTCTCCAGTGCATATATTTCGAACTTTTTACAACTTAAAAATAGTTGAGAATAGCTGTTGATGAATACTTTGTAAATAGATTGAGTTAGTGGTTTTTTTATTAAAAAATATGAATATTTCAATTGTATATTGAACATTTGCATCCTTCGAATTACCAGGATAAGCCTGATTGCCAATAGAAACATGGATACGTGTAATAAAAAAATACGGGACACAAGCCCAGCATAACTTTATGGTTTCCAAAATGACCAAAAAATCTAATTATTATATGTAATTTGTCAAATAGCGCGAGTAATAGACCGTAGAAAAAAACACAATTTTTAAAAGTGACATAAATTCGTTTTTTGTTTATAAATAACATTGAATCAATTTCATCGATATTTTCCAAAAACTTTTTCGAAGTGTTCGAATTGAATAAAATATTTGTAATAATGATAGTGAATGCATTTACATACAGAAACATACTGGCAATAGTAAATTTGAAACCTTTATTGATGGTGTCTGTTGACAGATCAAATATTTGAAAACCAAACATTATAGTCGCAATTGTGATGTACATAACTTTTTTTTATTAAAGTTAATTCTCTGATTCTATTGTCAACATATTCGACACATGGATACAAAAAAAAGTTGCATAAATTCAAGGTTCCCTTCAACGCCCAAAATATGTTATGACAATCTTTATGTTTTTCCAAAACATCAATTCGATTTGATTTTCTCATAAAATATTGATCAGTCATCGAAATATGATTTTTAGTGCAACACTTCATTGTATTGAACGTATCAGACGGTGAAACATTATGAAGTTTATTGTGAATTAATGTGTTAATTCATTCATTCTAATTACGTAAATTGCATTTAATAACACATTGCTTTTTGATTAATAATTAATTAATATGCATCTAATGTAATACTTAGTCATGCCTAATCATGTGTAATGGTGTTAACATAAACGACATACTTACAATTATTATTATGGCCGTCAAAAAAGGAATGATTCGATACCTTTTCCCTAGTTATGTTATTTAAATGCTTATTGGCGATTACAATGCATTAAAATACATGCAATATTTTAGCAATTATTTTCAATGCAGTTTTTGAAATTTTCGTTCTATCGTTTAGTTTTATTTATTAAAAAAAACAATATATTGTGGACATACTAAACTTAAAAAATCAAAACGTTTACAACATGAGATCAAGTCTCGAAACATTAATTTGGTAGAAAACGTTTTGAAAATAACATTGGTCTAATCTCACCCCTGTACATATTTATTTAGTTATACACTCGGGGCGGCAGGTTATATGAAAGTATGGTGAAGCAGGCATGTTCCTATAAAAGTATGGTGAGGCAGGCTGGTAATCAAGTTGCGGCAAAACTTCCACCTATATGGGTACGTTATAATGACATTCAAAAGACCAAAGTAAATCCTTTGTAATGCCCAGCATTATGTTTATTGCATTGCTATCTCTCGTAAGTTGTCAGCTATTGTTGGCCTGCTTTATTCAGTTGTATGAGAAAGCAGATTCCTTGTCCATCTTTTTATTTAATACCTCTATGGTTATGCATTTAAAAAAAGTCACACTGCAAGGATTGAATGTTGACATAGCGTTGTTATTATTAATTTAAAAACAATGTATATTTTAGCGAACAATGGACAAAGAATATTAAAATATTTACAATGTTATACTTAAGTATTTTTTTATTTAACTTTATTTGAATAGAATCAGCTTTTTAAAAAAGATTTTATAGGTGGAGCTACCGGATGCTTACATGAGCTGGAAAGATGCATGAAGACTAGCGAGCGATAGATTTTTGTTATAGGTGCCGTGTGGTATTTATTATAAATTGTAACACGACTTAATCTCTACCGAGCATAGTGGAACAACTTAGCCTTGGAATCTCGCAGATTGCGATTTCTTCTACTGCGCACGAATTGCATAGGGTAAATTTAATTTATCGTTATCATTATTATTTCCGACTGCTCAACTCTATAACATTTTTTTTTCGCTCAGCATCGCTCTAATTATATCATATTTTCTGTCAAAACTATGGAATTTCTCGCTTGTGTTTTTAGGTGATCATTGGTGCATTATTTTCAATTTCGTATCAAAGTGGTTATCAAAATTTATGCACAATTATTTACAATCGCTTATTTTTACAATAAACCTCTAGTAGAGTAATGCTTCATAGCTTTGCACTCCGGCGCTAGGATGTAAACGATGCACTTAATAAGTGTGTTCTAAAAATATTACATATATTATCTATTTATTTATTTTTTATCAGATACATTAATATAATTAAATATCATTTGATCTAATTTTATGCGAGGTAATCAGGCAAAGAGGCGTATCAGTGTAGTAAAAAGTGCAGAAAAAGTGCAAAGTTATAAAACGTGTACTCTAACAGCTAACTGTTTTTCATTTTATGAAATATTTTATTCAATTTACTACAATTTTTCAATAACAAGTTACGGTAAGTATATTATTTTATATTGTATTAAATGCACCCTGATATTATAATATAACGAGTAACGTTCCATTTACCTCGTACTAATAATAATATAAAACTAATACACCTCAATTAAATAGTCATGTAATTTTGATTATTTTTTTTAAATTATTTTTAATGGATTATCAAGATATATTCATAAAACAATCTCTGTCGATTAATTATAATATGGATATTATAATATAGTTAAATAATTATGTTTTAAAAAAGTTTATTTGCATTATGTTATTGCCATTAAAATATTTATATTAAAATTGTAAGCCATATAATATTTACATTATTTTATTTGGTAATACTGATCCAATAATAATTCATTAAACTTAAAATTCATCGTTTTTAATAAAATGTCTACCGCTAATTATTTTGTGAAATATAATCATAAAAAAATAACGACTAACATAATGGTTTTTAAATTATTTTTAAATAGATAAATAAGCGTAGTGTTTGGAAGTGTAATATAGATTAATTCATGACTAGGCAAAGAACGGAATTATAGTTTCAACTCTCATACATAATTTATAAACAGAACGTTAACATTATATTTAAAAAATCTTACTATGGATTTAAATAATAAGAATGAAAAAAAGAATATATATTGGGCTTTCAAGCCGGCAATATTAATGAAAAATATCATTGGTTTTCCTATATTTAGATACAAGAATAATTATGTGAGGCCACTAACGAATAAATACAAATATTTTATGGTCATTATAACGTCACTTATCACCTATTTCCAAATATTTTGGTTTTCTTTCCAGCACAATTACAATACATGGTATTTTGTGTTACGGAGGTATTTATATCGTGTATTTTTCATATCTTGGTTAATTTGTTCGATTTGTATTATGTACCAAAAAATTACCACAAAGGTTAAGTGTTTCAAAAGTATTGAAGATATTGGTAGAAATTTACAACTAAACTGTGACAACGAATACACATTATTGAGATCCAAAATAGTTAAAACATTTGCCATCATTTTTTTCTATCTATCTGTTTATATACCATTCGACTATTTTTGCCATACACACGACAGGTTATATATATTAGTTTGGGCTGTTTTGATACCTCTGTTTGCTACTTCAATTCTGTTTATGCTTATTTTGTCAGTTGTGGATAAGAGATACGAAATATTGAATCATCAGCTTGAAGACATATGCCAGTGTTCAAAGTCGTTCAACGTAAAACAGTTTTTATTTAGTATTCCGCGTGAAAATAATTTTAAACGTAAAAAAGGAAACTTTCCAAGTTGTATTATTACTAGCAGTCAAAATACTAATCATAAGGTAAAGGATTTGGAAAGTGTGATGGAAGCATATGAACTAATTGTTACCGCAATTAATGGTGTGAATGAAATATTTGGAATATCGGTAAGACTCATTCTTATTAAATTTATGAAAATACAAAAGCCGATCGCCAATATTAGCTCAATTTGGAAAGCGCTTCGGTGAATATTAAAAGCCAATAGGTAAAATTTGTCGCAATCGAGTATGACTCATTTAGCATAGTGGACTATATGCGTAGGCGCGATAACCGAGAGACGTAGGTTCGATTTCCGCGGCGTGTCTTACTTTTTTCAAAAAGAGTTTTTCTATTGGTTATAATATATTTATATATTTATAATAGTTTTCAAAATTATGTATTTCCAATAATTGGAATGTTACATAATTAAATCTTGTGAATTATTCGTTGAAAAAAAATAGTTAAAAAACGCCTACTACATAAAAAGGTTGGCTTAATTGATAATCGATTGAAGAACATACATAATTTTTAAAAAAACGTTTCAAAAAATATATTTTCTATTAGCTATATATTTTCTCAAACGTGTCTTCAAAAATATGTAAGCTTAAACCTTTGACGTACACCCAGACACTTGAAATTCTGTTCACAGGTTTATTTTAACATTTGAAGGCCAATGCTGTCATTGGTAGTATAGTAAAAATATATTGTAATTAAGAATATAAGTGACACAATCGCAAACACCAAGATTTGTGAAAGGCTGGCCTCACCGGGAATCGGGTATGAAAGGCCAGCATCTTACGCACTAGATCACGAGGGCTGCCGTGTTAATAAGGGACGGGGATAGGTACTCCAAACGGAACTCTCTATTCAAAGTTTTTTTTAAATAACCTTTTAATTATTGATCCTATTCACTGATAAATTCCTCATGGACGGCTTTCAATTTAAAAACAATTAAGTGTTGTCGATATACTTTTCAAAATAATGATGCTTACACATTACATTAGTGCGCAGCATCACTTTAGGTAGGAAGGGATTGTCGTGGTGAGCGGGAATTGAGCCGCCGACGCTGGTTAGTAGGTCATCAAATAAGTGTATAGATATGTTGTTTTGTAAAAGTTTGTTATTAATTATTGTGAATTTCCATCAGAAATTAGAAGAATTTATATTAGAATCTTGTGGAACTGGGTACAGATAAAACTATAGCTAAACAAAAAAAAAATATCCTCCTCATGAAGAGGTTTCGTAACATTTTTAACAAGAGAATGATGTTAGCTACTTACGCAACCTATTAGGTTTATGGTATGAACTTAGACACACATTAAATTCCAGACCCGGGATTTGAACCCTTGATTTAGTGGATACGTTACCACTCAGCCATCGCGAGTGCAAACATTCAAATTGTGTAGATTAAAATAAAATACAGTGTTATAGTTATTGAGAAAGAGAGCAACATAATAGTTGTGAGGAAGCGTTAAAACTTATACATGTTGACTGGACCGAATATATCATAGAGCTAAAAGGAGAGAAAAGATACGGGCCAAAATATAAATTAAAAAATAATTAAGAAATTTCTTAAATAAAATTAATTGCAACAAAAATGCGGCAGTGGAAAAAATGTTTACAATACCTACATAAACATAATATAATTCACCGCCATTTGCTAATATATAATAACTGAGGAAGTCTTGCGTTGCAATCTAAAAAAAATATTCTTTTCACAACTTGAGCATGCGTAATAAAAATAATTATTAACCAAATAATAGTTTTCAGTGTTTAAGCAAATTAAAAATAAGCTTATATTGGTTTCGTTTTATGTGCACCAATAAGTATAAGTCCAGCAGGGCTATTCTAACATTAAACTTAACTCCAAAATCAATATGATATGATAATATGTCGTATTCTGGCAATTGATTATCCCGGAAAATTAACTGCCAGGCGAGATATTTTTTAACACATACCTATCAAAATGTCGTTGAGTAACACAGTTAACATGTCTTACTTGATAGAATATAATAAAATATCCAATTGGGTTTTTATATCCAATAAGTAGAGAGTCTAATGCAAGTAAGACATGTTAACTGTGATAACAATTATTATAGATAACCGCCTTTATTATGAAATTGCTCCGAGTAATATCCATGTTATTTTGGACCAATACAAATACAGAACGTGTTAACTATTTATAATAGTAAGTTGGCCCCCTTCAAATAATATTAAACCGGCTGTGAATATTAATACATGATTCAGTTTTTGATGTACTTAACTATAGATACTTAACTAATATACCTGATGGATATATGTCAGCTACTTCTACGAAATAGTTTCACCTACGTGATAGCTATCAAGACGACTTATGAAATAGTCGTGTTACGGGTGGAATCTTTATTAACAGTGAGTATTTTTTGAACTCTATATCCATAAAATGCAGGCATTGTGGCACAACGTTTATGTAAGAACTTTTCATTTATTTATTCATATAGCAGCTGTTTGTCAATAACAGAATATAATACTTATATCAGTGGGGAAGGATGGACGTAAGCTGTAGGGCACCCCGATTAAACCGGCCCAGATATTGCCGCCAAACCAAATCCGCCCGCAAAAATACAAACCTTTGTAAAACCATTTGTAGTGTTTTCTTAGTTTTTCGAATTGCGTATCGATAGAAATTTACAAACTTACGATAATCAGTGTAGTTGGAGATTTAATCCATTGCAGCTGTTCTTAGGGCGTAATGCTCAATTCGTACTTACCACAAACTTACAGTAAAATTGTTAAATAGCCGAAATCCATCTGTTAACTATAGATTATAGAGATAAGGAATCCTTAACCATAGACTACTTTTGTTATGAACTCGCCCCCTTCTGTGTTACCATTTACCACTGACAGCTACTGTCAAAATAAATTTACGTGTCTATAATTACACTCAAATTCATTTAACAATTGATCTCAATATGGATATTGCATATTGGAGTTTGCAGTTATTGCGAACAATGATGTATGCATGATAGAATGTAAAATTCGCGCAAAATGCCGATAATGGACAATCTCGAAAATAGAGAACCGAGATCTTTTGTTTTCGATTGAAACACAATCAATACTTACGATAATATTATATTGTGAATAATTGTCAACAATCCTTAACTCATTCATTACTCATTATTAGGTAGGTAGTATATATTATTATTATAATGTTATGAGTAGGTAGGTAAAATTTCATAACATGTCATTCATGTCGACAAAAAAGCCATTGAAAAAGATTACGTACCTAGGTACGATGGTAGATATACGATATTTGAATTACCTATTGCAAATTAAAACTGTTGAACAACTATTAAATATCCGTGACATTTAATACGACATATTTTCCTTTACTTTCGTTGATTCTGTTCATGTCTTAATTTAGTAAAACCGATTATCGAATTGAAATGTCATTGTCAATGAATTATGAATTAACTTTTCTTATTCGGATTTAGATATTTATATAATATTAAAGCAATAGATAGGTAGTTGAAATATATAAGTACTTAGTTACCTACACACCAATATGGTAATATTAGTTTTAATCATTCTATATAAATATTCACATCATGGCATATTTGTAATAATTGTAAATGACACCATATCGACATCAGCTGACATATCAACGGCAAGTGTTACCGTATCGGGAAAAACATGGGTCAAAAAATAACTTATATTAATTCACTAATTGCGGAGACATTTAATCATTTTATTAAATATTAATCGTGTATTTATAGTTATTGAATTTATTTTGTATATTTTTCATATTTTTGTCATCGTTTAACAATTACAAAATTATGAAAAAGAGAATTTTTATATATGGTAATATTTTCAATAGAAAAACAGAACGAAGCTATTGCAGATTTGGTGGACCATAGACAACTCGATCATAACTATGAAAGGCTTTCTGGATAGTGTTTTGTTGTAGTTTTGTTGTAATTATGACAGACGATTGAGCATCGCGCTCTTAGAGTAATAACTTAAAATTATCAGCTTTTAACACTTAGTACTAAGATCAAAAAAATTGCCGATCACACGTGTTTAACCCTATGCAGCTGCATTGCTTATAATGGAATGCCTGGTATATCTACTATTTTTATATATCTTTATTTTTATAGTTAAGTAATATATCTTTATTCGTATGTAAATATCATGTAACAATTAAAATTGTCAAATTTCTAAATTTATTGTTTTGGCGGCAATGTCTGGCCGGCAATGTCCAGCTGGTTTTGATTCGGGTAATTTTGTCGGGACCCCAAGCTGTAGAGGTCTGACATAAATAGAACATTCGAATTTTTTTAAGTTATTGGTACCTATTGTTTTTACTGAACTAAGAATATAAATTGCAGGTGGTATTGGTGAGTTTTTATAATTCAATTAAATTCTGCCTAGACTAAGCCATGTATAATGCAAAAGTCCCTTAAAAATAAAGTACACTTTATCAGTCATACTTATTTGTTTTCATTGATCCAGTTCAATAATTTTGACATATATATAAGTAGGTATATTTTTTTGTTGTGATCTTTGACTTAATAGGTAGATGATAAAGTTTTTACCTACTTTATTGTATTAATTTATTATATAAGTTATAATTAATAGTATTTGTTGTCAGTGTGTGTTTGCCTTTTGGTGTGTGCACATAGTGCCTGAAGATGTTGAAAGACGAAGCCTGGGTCGCTAAAAACGACTCAAATAGAATAGTATAAAATTTAAACCATTAGAATTTAAATTCAAATCTTAACATATCCTTATTAACTAGATATATTATGACAATGATAAAAATATCGGACGTGTATTTTTGACATGTGAAGATGGTCACTACGAACCCTTAAGTTAGAGCGTCCCCTGGTTGGTTTTATTATTGGGAATATTTTTTACAATACAATAACATAAAATAATATTTTTCAGTATTGCGGCGTATGTCTAATATTGTGGAACTTGTTTCGCATTGCATTTCTGGTAGCAGAAGCAACATTGTGCGAAATATTTAAAGCTAAAATTGGAAGATCATTAAATATTGCTAACATAGGCAGTATATATTGTAAAGGTAAGCTAATTACAGCATACAAAACAATAGTATTGTAATTATACACCTATAAGTTGCACGTCAATTTATTTACATACTAAAATCTTAAATATTGATTTAAAAACAAAAATCGTCTCAAAAATTTAATTGATTCTAATGTAAAATAATATATTATATGAAACATACATAATTTTGAAAATACTTTTTTTCCTTCCCCTCAACATTCTTCTCAAAAGGACTTACAATGTTTTAATAGTAAAGTGACGTTATATTTATTAAATAAAAAAAAATTTCAAAGCACAAATCAGCCTCCGATTCAGCTTGGTGTATGGGCTGATCTCCTCCGGGGAAAGCATACCTAGAGTTGGGAATTTCCCGAGAAAATCTCAATCTCGAGATTCGGGATTTCCCGAAATGATCAAATTTTGAATTCTCGAGATTCGGGATTTCCGGAAAAATATTTTCGAGATATCGAGAAATTTAAAAAAAAAAACCTGTAAAAATCTTAAAATCAGTGTAAAAAAGGACGAATTCCAAAAAATATATTTTTTTTTATTTATGTAAGAAGACAAACAAAATAGAAGTAGGAAAACAAAAATAATTCAAAATATTACGTATTAAAATAGAATTTCAAACAACACAGACTGCCAATCGCTGCGACTGACAATTGCGTACGCTTTTGAAATACTTAATTCCCTGATGTTGCAAAAATTGCGCTCATTTTGAGTAGACATTGGCTTATATTTGTTAAGTACCCCGATCAGTCTTTGAGTGTTTTATGTTTTCTGTCCACTTTTGTCATATAGAAAATCGTTTTTTCAATGATAATAAAGGAATCCTGAATCCTGAGAAAAGATTCTCGAGATCCGGGATTTACCGAAATGTTAAAAATTTCAATTCTCGAGATTCGGGATGGAAAATCGCAAAAAATTCTATAAGCATAACTACATAATATTACAAAACTTCGCGATATGCTTCATGTCCACACTCGCAAAGCCTTACTCTTATAAGTAAGTAAGAGACGCAAGTTTGATTCCTGCGGTGTGTCTTTTCAAAAATATTTTTTCTATTATAGTGTTTTCAAAATTATGTATGTTCAATATTTAGAATGTTATATTCTTAAATATTGTGAATTATTCGTTGAATAAAAAATAGTTAATTTAAAATATATTATACTGCCTATGTGTGCTTTGATATTTTTTTCATTTAATAAATAAAACCTCGTAAGTCTGTTTGAGAAGAATGTTGAGGGGAAGGAAAAAACGTAATACAAACAATATTTTTAAACACCTCTCTAATCGATGAATCTGCTAACACTGGTTGTGAAATACGAGATTTTAATTCCATGTTTGAAACCACGAGACTAACGAGTTTTTTTTTTAATTTGTCGATAGATGGACAGCATACTAGTCTATGAAACTGAGGTTTGGATATGATTTAATATGTTTTTTTGCTTAAATTTTGTCGAAAATACTTCATTTTTCCATAATATCGGACTTACGTGGTCTTAATAGTGAGGTGACGATAAGTAAGTACTTAGGTACATCAATTCGCTACAAGACGCCATGAGGCCCAATGATAGTAGTGTAATCAATAATATAAGTGAAACAATCACAAACACCCAGACTTTGAGAAAATTACATAAATATTGTGACCTCACCGGGAATCAAATCAGGAGCCCCCGGATGAAAGGTCAGCGCTTTACGCACTGGAAAACAAAGGCCACTGCGGTTAACGTGGCTAGTTGTTTTAATGATTTTTTTTTCTAATGTCTTTTTCATTTTTCATCAGCTTTTGACTTGTTATAGATAGCTACAGGATTACATAATATAGTCCACAGTAGGGATCTCGAACTATTTTCGATACCTATGAATCCCGAGATTGGTAAACATAATCCCGAAACTTTCGGGATTGATTTTTTTTATCAATTTTTATGGAAAATAAAATAAAAACGAAAATATAACAGAAAAAATACTTTTAATAACATACAACTACATAAGAAATAAACTGAGTTTGAATGAAGTTTGATTTATTACCCATGTCTTTCTTGCCAATTCATTTTATTTTTTCACATAAAATAATAAAAATGAGAAATATTGGAAAAAACAATGCTTCGCACTTTTAAGAAAGTGATTCCACCATGTTTTTTAATGCATTTGTCATTTTTTATTTTAATTGAATTTGTATTTTGTATATGTCATCTTTTCATAAATAAATAAAACTATTTTATTTTCACATCATTATTTATATTACAATATTATTTACTCCATTAAACCTATATATTTCCAAGATTGAACGTACACAATATAAACAATAAATATCTTAAACAGTATAAATTATACTAGATTTATTTTTGAACGATTTTATCAACGTTATTTGTATATATATATAAGTTTTATATCAACTATTGAAAAAAATGCCAATCCTGGGATTGTCAAATCGTAATCCCGAAATCCCGGGATCAAGATTTTGGCTCGGGATTGAATTCCCTAGTCCACAATAGGTAGCTCTATCAAAATCGATAAATCATTATTTTTATCATTGATTAATTTTTATTTTGCAGATATAAAATGACGAAAATATTTTATTATCTTTTCCAACCTCATTAGCTCACAGAAACTTGGAATCACAGCCTATAATTTCTTCAACATTGATTACGCATATGTGAAAGTTCTTGTAGAAGTAACAATTGCATATGCTTTTATTACGTACCAAAGTAAATCAAGCGACAAAGAAAACTCACCATAGACATATCTTACTTTATGGTACCTATAAAGATTGACATATGCATACCTACTACTAATCTCATATGCGCGTGAAACATGAATACTAAGTAAAAGAGATATCCAGATACTTAGAGTAGCACAACGTGATATGGAGAGGTGCATGCTAGGCGTAACGCAAAAAGACAAAACAAGGAATGAGTGGACAAGGACACAGACAAGGGTTTGCGTTGTAATAGAGTTCGCTGCAGGCCTTAAATGGAATTTAGCTGGACACAAAGAAGAAGGGACAATCGTTGGACAAATCTAGTCATCTAGTGGTACCCAAGAGGTGCAAGGTAGACCTAGAGGCCGCTGGATCGATGAAATAATAAAGTTCTGCAAAAGTACGTACCAACGCAACGCATGGGACCGATAGAAATGGAGTCAGCTTGGAGAGGCCTTCATCCAGCAGTGGATTGATTCAGGTTGATGACTAGATTATGAAACTATACTATGACTAGACTAGACTATGAAAACGCAAAAAAATGTGAAATAGATACCCACTACAATCATTTCTCTTCGATTTCATTAATTAAAAATCACACCTGGAAAAAAATATTAGTAGAGGTACATACTGTAAACTTGTTAAAAATATCAAAGGAAAATAGTATATTTGCTGTAACTGTTTTCACTTAGCGCCGACAAGATTAAGAAAGATGAAACTTATATTGGAAATGGATGGTATAAAATAAATTAATCCGAAAATCCTATTTAACATAACAGGTACCTTGTCATTATATTTTTAGAAGGTATATTATATAATATAAATAATATACGATTTAATTTATATAGCTGTTCTTAAAACATGTTTTTGTATTCTTAGTATTCGATTGTAAATAATATGATATATACTCGTACTTTGATCAATACTCACAATACAAGGGTAGTCCCAGAAGTACCCGACCTAATAAAGAAAACACAAAAAATTTGGGAAAAAATATTTTTTTCTCTACGTAGTCTCTTTTTAGGTCGACACGCTTTTCCCAGCGATGTTCAATAGCTTTGATACCCTCTTTATAGTGAGAATCGTCGAGCTCCTCAAAATAGCCATCAACCGCAGATTCCACCTCTTTATTGTTGGCAAATATTTTACCACCGACCCATTATTTCAAGTTTGGAAACAGAAAATAATCCGAGGGGGTTAAATATGGTGAATAGGGTGCGTGAGGAAGCAATTCGAACTTTAATTCATTGGTTTTGGCCATCGCGATAACGGATGTGTGTACTGATGAATTGAATTAAAACATGTTTTTGTATTCTAAGTATTCGATTGTAAATACTATGATATTGACACCCCGGAAGTCCGGGTAGGGAGGGGAGTCAGGGCCGCACAGCCCAATCCGACCTCCGCACTCAGCTCTCCGGTCGACCTTGCGTTAATGACGTCCTTGGTAGCGCGCCGTCGGTCGATACGTGTAAGTTACATGACCAGCTTCCACCCTTCGACTAGTTCAGTGATGGTAAATTGTTCAGGGCGGTCAATCAAAGCTGGATTTGGTTTTGGTAGAGCACGTTCAGTGTAAGGTTAGTCTTGACAGTTGGGTAAATATAGGATGCCGGGAGGATAAAAATGATGAATGCACCAATTATTAATCGACGTAAAGGTCAAAGGTTTTTATTATTTATTATGGTTCACAGTAAGGCTACATACACAACACAACACATTATATATTATAAGTTTTACACAGTTTATAAAGCTACAGGCACATTCGAGATTAAAGGTCGGTCAAAAGTTTGCTGAATGTTAATTAAATTTTCACGAGTCGATTCATTTATATTTTTTTTCGCAGTGATTGCACGGCTACACTATTATTTAAAGAAGGGTTATCTAAGCTAATTTCTAGATTTTAAATTATCTAGACAACTCTAGGCGCCTTGTGTCGCCAGAAATTTGCAATTGGCGTCACGTAACTGCTATGGAAAGTTTGAATGTAGTAAACACGCGTTGACTAACCGGATCGATCCCTGTCAATACAGAAATCGTTTTAAAAAGTAGGTAAACAGCAACAAATTATATTCTTCACGAAGTCGATTCTAAGCGGGACACGAAGTCCATCACGTATCAAAGGCTTCGGCTTACTCACTCACCAGATTGGACACCTACCGCGTGCCGCGGCCATGTCTCCTTTTTTGGCTTTTATCGCTGTCCCTCTCAATCTACCCCTGAACGCTCACCCCTCTCTGTCATTCTCGCCCGCGGCAGAATGCTTGGCTTTTACATGGGTTTTACCTTAAGGATCGTCCAGGTCATCTTTTAGCCAGGTAGTCGAGAGCTACAGCGATTTCGGGGGAATCGAGCCCAAAAGAAGCAACATTAGGTATCATAATATAAATACGATTTAAAAACTAAAATTATTTCCTTCGAGTCTCGATCATACTAATCTCGCATATCCAACCTTTATCTCGCCTATCTAGCAATTTGTACATTTTTTGTTAATAAATAAAAGTACAGAGCATTTTATTTGATCGAGCGGCGATAGACAGACATTTGGCTTAGCGGACTATAAGAAACATGAATGTGGCATTCATCGCTTTGCTCGTATTTTACCCTAAAGCGGTCCTCCATACACGTAGAAACGTGGAGGTATCAATATTATATACTTTGATCAATACTCATAATATGCATGATAAGGTAAGTACTTATTTAGTTATTTCAATAAGATTTAATAGTCATATTATATTATTATAGTCATTTCATTGATTGAAATATAACTGTTATTGAATTACACCAAAATACTACTTTATTTCAATGCCAAAATATTGTATAATTTAATAATATTTTTACGAAAGCCGTAATAATCTTAAAAGATGTTAATTAAAAAGAGATTAATGTTTTGATGAAAATAATCGGTATATGGCTATTATCAGTGGCGTCTGTGAAAATCCTCTATGGCTTATTTGTAATAAATTAATACAACTTACTCTATGGAGGGAATAAAAATATATAAACATACATAAATAGTAACACTATACAGCGCACGAGCATTATTCACATTTATATTATGTACGAGGGTGGGTCAATAATTCCTTAGAAAAAAGCATTAAAACAGTTTTCATTTTTGTATTTTTTTTTTATTTCTCAACATAATCTCCTTGGAGCTCAATACACTTGGTTAGACGTTTCTCAATTTTTTTTAAACCGTCAGAAAAATAAGTTTTCGGAAGGTCCTCAAAATAAGCATTTGTCCGATCGATGACTTCTTCATTTGAAAAAAAACGTTGTCCACTTAGCCATTTTTTTAAGTTTGGGAAAAGGAAAAAGTCACTGGGGGCTAAATCTGGCGAATACGGTGGGTGGTCGACCAATTTGAACTTCAATTCTTCAATTTTAGCCATTGATCGTAAACATGTGTGAACACGGGCATTGTCCTGATGAAAGAGGATTTTTTTCCTGTTTAAATGAGGCCGTTTTTCTTCAATTTCGTTTTTTAGCTGGTCCAATAAAGATGCATAATAATCCCCTGTTATTGTTTTTCCTTTTTCCAAATAGTCAACGAAAATAATTCCACGTGCATCCCAAAATACAGTAGCCATAACCTTACCAGCTGATTTTACGGTTTTCGCCTTCTTTGGACATGGTTAGCCTTTCGCAATCCACTGCTTTGACTGTTCTTTCGTCTCGGGAGTATAGTGGTGTATCCATGTTTCATCTACAGTCACAAAGCGACGAAAAAATTCATCCGGATTGCGTTGCATGAGCGACAATAGGGCTTTAGAGGCCACCACCCTATTGCGTTTATTGTCGACTGTTAGCAAACGCGGCACCCATCTTGCAGAAACTTTTTTCATGCCCAATTTGTCATGTAAAATAGAAATGACGCTACCTTTTGAGATCCCTGTAACCTCAATTATCTCACTCAACTTTAATCTTCGGTCACTTAACACCATATCGTGGATTTTATTGATCATTTCTGGTGTAGTCACCTCTACAGGACGTCCTGAGCGTGGGTTATCCTTTGTTGTACGACCACGTTTAAATTCATTTAACCAGTTATAAATAGTTGCAAGTGAAGGAACAGATATGCCGTGAACTAAATCCAACTCATTTTTTATTTCCTTTGCTGTTAACCCTTTTATATTAAAATGTTTAATAACAGCTCTAAACTCAATTTTCTCCATTTTTGTAAACAAGCAAATTTTTTTTTTTAAATGTACGAAAATAAAAAACAACAACCCGACCAATCTGATTGAAACTTCGCAGCATACTGAATCGGTAGTGCCGCTGCATGAAAACAAACCGCTTACAGTACTAGTCGCGCCACCTGTCGGCTTTTCTAAGGACTTATTGACCCACCCTCTAAGTATTACATAATATTATTATCTATTAACCATGTATTCGTTACTTCAACTACTACAAAACTCATAATTGTTTGGAGAAGACTTCAAACAATGAACCATCAACTTTATCATATTTTGTATAAAAACGAGGCAGATAAATCAATGAATGGTGTTTGCATTATAAATGGATATTTTTCAATGATTTTGAATAATAAATAATTACAAGATAAAAAGAACTTTTTACATACAACGTTTTTAAATTAACTGTTGAATCATATAAACTTGACTAGCTTAAACGATCAAAAAATTTGTATTTGATAAAAATAATACTGAAATGCCATTTTCACATTCATATTGCTTTCCACAGTAAAGCACGTATATATTAATAATTTAGTTGCTAGGACCCCAGACCCCTAGCAACCAATAATTGTGTCGAAATAACTTTTAATACAAAACAGAATTAACTGAAAATGTATTCAATTCTACTCGAAGATGGCTCAAAGTTTAAAAAAATGCATTGACATCGTGTTTTGATATATTCTAGAAGTTTCAAATGTCTAGCTAGTCGGGAAGTTAGTTAAAAATCGATTGCAAGATTTGTACCGGACAAAGAACGACCGGACAAATAAGAATACGAACTAAGAAAAATGTTGTAAAAATACTTAAAATTTTCTATGGAAAATAAGGAATTCTGGAAAACTGAGATAACTAACATTCAAAGATGTATGATGATTTTCGATAAAATAACTGACGGAATTGACCTTATAAAATACAACTGATAGCATAGCGGTAAGAGAAAATATTTTACATACATTTTAAATTTGAGAACTATTTAGAAATAGACTATGTTTTGTGATTAAAAATAAATGCTACATTCTTACCTTGTCTTTTATTCATTGGATTAAAAATATATTTAAGTTTATGTTTTTTTGAGAGTTTTCGACGTAGTTATTGGAGATAATTGGTTACTACAAAACTTTTGGAACCTTATAATAGACTTATAAAGCGTTCTATCTAAAAGTCATAATATTATTGTTATGAATTTGATTATATCGATTGTTATTATTACCATGTTTTTATCAGCTCGTATTTTTGTTTGTCCGGTACAGATTTTTTCTTGTGTAGTACAATTTTTTTCTTCGTTGTCCAAGATTTTTAACTAATTTCCCGACTAGCTAGACATTTGAAACTTTTAGAATATATCAGAAAACGACGACAATGCATTCTTTTATACCGTTTAAAAATAAAAAATAAAATTTCGGTTGGGTACATGCTTAAACACGCGTGTTAACATGATCTTACTCCTTAATTCAGTTTTAGTTTGTCAATTTATGGCTACGGCCGTATGTTGTAGCTTAACAACTGGGAAATGCCAAAAGAAATGGCGTATTTCAAAAAAACACTACATTATTCTAAGGTCAATAATTATTATAAAGCAAACATTGTTCGTAAGATGTTTATCACACTTGAATGGTCAAAGACATAGCTTATAATCAGTATCTTTTGAACTATCTTCAAGTGTGTTAATCTTGCCTATTTTTTGAATTATAAAATGCCTAATTCTTGTCAAATTTGGGATCACAGAGATTATAAATTTAATTTTTTATCGTAAATATTTCTCTATAGTAATGTCAACATAAATTATACTAATGGTATTATAAATTCGTTTAAAAAATAATAAATGTAAAAAAATTTAACACCACTGCAAATGCATGTACTGAAATATGACTAAATTCTTAAACATTAGAGCGTTAGGTTTAAAAGAATACTATTTTAAGTAATAAAAATACTTTATGCAGTCATCAAATATATAAAATAAATATAAAAGATAATAAGGCTTCAAAATTATATAAACAGATTATCTACAACGGTTAAGGAATGTCCAGGATCATGCTTTGAAAATGCAATAAAAGCTCCATTTTGACCTACGCTGAGCATGTCCGCCCTTAATCATTATACAAATACATGACAATCAGAGTACTGGATTTACCTTTTTTTTATAGAATTGTTTAAAACCATTCGCACAACCACTATTATTTGATGCTGAAAATAAATGTAATGGGAAGAAAATACTAGTATTCACCATCTGGTTTATAAAAAAAAACTATAAATTTATAAACTACATGGGCTGGATTCGAACTATGACTCTCTGATTAACGCAATGTTATCACCAGATAACATAAAAGTAAAGAAATTTTGTTACTTTCTGAATTTGGAAGTAAGAAGGTACAATTTTTGAGTGTGGAAAGATATGGGATGAAAATAAATACGTGTTAAAGAATATGTTATTTAGAAATGCATTAGAGTTTGTTATGTAAACAAAACCAGCAATTAATATTGGTAAAAAATATTCAAGGATATTAAGCGGACTTTATTTATTTATTTATTTAAGTAAACAAAACATTGTGGACAGAACACATTTAAATTTAAGACGTTCACTACATGAGATTTATACTGTAACAAATAACAAATATTACCCATACAGGAAAGAAGAATATATTGTACCTATTAAAAAAAAAACATAAGGCCAATTTTATAAAGAAAATAAAAATTTAACAAAAAACATAGCATATCACTGAAAATGTCTATATCTTTGGGGAGCGCATTGATTAGTCTTGCACTCTTCACTAATCGTAGCTGATAGGCTTGACACGAGGAAATGGCTTCGACCCTGTATCTTTGCTGGGACCACGTAGGTAATCGACAGGCGCATGTAAATTCTTTAGGACACCAGGATTGGAAACCATCCTTCACGATTACAGTAAATAAGTTCCTCAAGAGCAGACTTGACCTATGAGATTTAAGAGAGTGAAAAGTAAGCATGTGTTGTAGAAAGGCAGTCGGAAAATAATCATTTGACGAATAATTATCCAAAGGAAAATAGTTACAGATATGTCTTAAAATAACGACATCGAATAAATTCCTTCTGGACGTATTCTAAAATAAGCTTATAGGAAACCTCATAAGAACACCAGATTATCGACCCATATTCAAGAATGCTATGCACTAACGAGACGTAAAGTGAACGTATGATATTTGGATTTTTGAATGGTTTGACTTGTCACATGATGAATCCTAGAAGCTTACTCGTACGCAGAGCCGTAAAAGTGATATGCAAATGAAAAGATAATGAAGAATCAAAAATTATCCCAAGATCTTTCGCCTCAGATTGATGATTTAATGTACTTTTTGACATTATATAATTATATGTTATCGTATGTGTATCAATATAATGAATATTTCATTATATTGATTCACATTCTTAAGACTGATTCATTCAATAAAAAATAGATTAACTAAAAAAAATATTCTCATTTTTGAGACCAGCTGAATCATTTTAAAATAACTAAATTCAACGTAGACACTGAATTAATAATTTAAAAGTCGTCTATTATTCTTTTTAAACGTCATATATTTAGGTATGTACCTATGTATTTTACTAATCGTAATAATACATCGGATGATCTTGAATTTTTTTCTAGCTTACATAATTATATATATATACAGAAAATCCGCTGTAAACTCTAAATAGGTATCTAATTTATCGACTTACCAATCTTTGGTAGCAACCCCACGAATATAGATATCAATGAAAACGTCAGTATAATATTAATAAAAACATATAATTAATGGACGTGCATTTATTAATCTATGGCTTACATATAACGTACTAACGATAAACTAAAAATGCATTACACAACGTCCATTTAAATTTACAGTAATGTCGTTAAATTTTATGATTTTAATAATAATAGTTCTATAATCGATAAATAATATTTTCAATATTTTAAGGAATAAATTTCAATCTTTCTTCAATCGTTTGCTATTCAGCATCACCAAATGGTTTATAATAATTAAAATAGTACACTAATGCTATTATATTAAACTTTCAAGAAGAATTTTAGTATATTTTTTTATATAATAATATATTAACACAATAGTGTACATGTATTTATTTATAAAATACTCTTTATGCTAATCGATTGGGTGTTTAAATCATTTTTAAAACAACGACAAAACTCGGTGTACTAAATTAAAATATTTCAAAATGGCAGAGATTAAAACGACTACTGAAAAAATTGATATCATTTGGGCTGTCAAATCAATAATTCAAATTATTAAATATCTCGGATATCCCACAATACTTTATAAAAATGACACCATAGTACCATTACCTAATAAATACAAATGTTTGTATTGTATTGTCATCTTACTCCTAATAATTGTATTAATTATTTATGAAATTAGCATCTACAATTATTTTCATTACTCTTTATTTATGTGTTGGGTTATTTGCTTAATTACTAGTGTGATATTTAAAAATTATAATATAGTAACAATATTAAATAATTTAAAACGTATTGACGAAATTCTTCAAGAAAATCGCAAGGAATTGATTGTTGTCTTTAGGCGCAATGCAATAATAATTGGCGCCATTGTATTTTTTTTCTTTGGCAATCCTCTTATATTTTTTAATTTTATTTTCTCAGTAGATAATTTATTTCGTTCATTTTTGATATACATTTACAAACTTCAAGTACTCGGTGCAAAACATTTATATTTACTTTTTATTTTTCTGATAAGTCGTCGGTTGAAATCTGTCAACCACCAACTTGAAACATTATTTCTTACGTCACCTTATTTTGTACCGGCTGTGTATTTGTCGGATTTTAAAATACACTCACAAAGGCAGCAAGATAAAAATAAGACAAAACGTAAAAAAACACCTTATGACGTCCGGTACCTAATGAGAGCTTATGAATATATTGTTGAGTGCATTCATTTGTTCAACAAAACATTCGGCCATATGGTAAAATTACCCAATATTATATATTTTTTAAATAATAAATATACTTATAAGTAGGTACGGTACATAAATATAAAATACCACAAATCCTATCTGAGTTTCTATAAGGCAGAAAAATAAATTATCTGTCAAACAACATACATATGGGAATGCTAACAGTAGCATTTTGGCAATAGTACCACCCTGAATCTTTTTCCTGTGAACTGTTCCTATTCACCACGGCATTCCTATTTCTCCCGTTTTATGGTATATAATGTAATCGTGGTGTTCTTACAGATGCTTTTGAGCAATGCAGAAACAATTTTTGTCGGTCTATATACTATTTATAGGTTCAAATATTCAACCCCAGTAGATATTTGGTCAACTGAACATATTGTAAGTATTTAATTAAAATATCATTACTTGGAATAATTCCAAATTTTCTCTTCTTTTTCTTTTCAAACTATGTCCGATCCTAATAGGATCATATGGGTCTCCGCAGAGTTGAGGTGTGTATTAACATTTTTTTGTTTTTACGAGAAGTGGATGTCAGTCACTTGCTCAACCTATTAGGCCCATACTATGACTCATACACAAATTGAAAAACAATATGTGTACTTGTCAGACCCAGAATTTGAACCTGGGACCCATGACGCTATAGGCTAACGCTTACGCCGCGCGGCCAACGTGGGTGCTATGGTTTAATATAATAAAAATTATTGCAAGTAAGGTATACCTACTCTTCTGCAACATCTTCTTGGCTACGCTTCTAGGCGCTGTTGTCTACTAAATGGGAGGACCTTGTTAGTTTATAATAGAAGTGCAGTTAAAAATGGGTGTAGCATGTTAGTTCACAGTTTTAACACGTAGCCAAGAAGATGTTGCTGATGAGTACTTTGTTATATTTTCTAGAAAAAGGGTGAAAGGTACCATGAATTTTTCCAAAGTTGATGTCACCTTCTAAAAATATACTTTGAATGAAAAAATATTTATAAAATAGGATGTAGGTACTAAAGAAAATCGGAATTGAAATTGTACCTAAGTAACCTACTAAATATTATGGTACACCCACATTTTTTTGGCCATCAATAGTGTTATTCCGCCTTGCTATTGATCTAGGGCTCCCGCGTTATATGTTCTCCGTATATATTAAGTAACTGTGGAAATAAGCTAAACAGCTCGACGATAATATATGCCAGGGGCTCGTAACCTCAATTGGGTCGCGGGCGCATTTGATGTTTAGGATAATAGTAACGGGCGAACGCCGGATTTCTAAAAAGAAACAAGATTATTATTCAGTAACTATTATATGTTACATTTTTGTTAAATAATTATGGTCAAAACTATTTTTACCAATCACCTTTTTTATCTTTGGAAAATGTACATGAGAATTTTTTGCCAAACTATTTATTCAAAACTGTTATTTAGCTTTGAAAAGTTTTTTAGAGCTAATCATTTTTGCTTTAATATGTTTATTTTTCCTCTGAAGATGTGAACGTTATTTAATTGTTGAAATGTTTAACTTTTTGAAATGAGCATTAATCTTTTCCGAAAAATCAAAAAATCGGCTTAGTGCTTTGCCCTTACTTCACTACCTTATATCTCTGTGTAACATAAAGTCAGCTTGTGAGGAATTTAATTTTTTTAGGAGGGACTTTAAACAGTTTCTGTGATAAAGGACTTGTTCGAATATTGCTGATTATTTCCAAAACGATATTCATGACATGTTCATACTGATACCTTGGATGCATGAGTTCCCGCAGGCACAAAGATTAAGAACCCCTGATGCATGCGATAGTTCTGATACGAACAATATAACGTAATAGATCGAAATCTATATTATTATCATAATGATACTCCAGCCTAGATTTTCATAACCTTTAATAATTGACCGTAGTTCCTTATAATACGTGACCAGCGTAGTCCAATGCATAAGGCAATGGTTTATTATATTCTGTGATTGTTTTCCGATAAAGTCACAATCAGCTTGGATATTTCTATACTGATCTTACTGATACTACTATACCACTGGATCATTTCTACTGTAGTTAGAGTTGTTAAACTTATTGATATTTTTTGACTGATACTTTTCTTTCTTACGATGTTTTTGCTCTAGTTTTAATATTCACAATATACTAATTGGCGTTTACACTAAAATATTTACAATATGTTAGTTATTATGTTTATGACAATTTATTCAACATTTTTTCTACATTTAGAGTATATAGGCGTGGAATAGTTTTTACTATATTTTTCTTACTAAGGTTAAAAATATAAATAATAATTGAAGAAATACATATTAGTAATAAAATAAAATATAAAAATATTTGTCGGAAGTTGGATTAGAACCCACGCTAACAGAACTTCAATTCATTTTTTATACAATTACTGCAGCCTTAGACCGCTCGGCCATCATGCTCGTCGTGATGTTGTGAAAAATTGTAATAAAATAAGTATCACGGTAACATTTTGCGTTACACTCGTATTTGGTGAACACAATTTTATTTTAATATCACGGCGAGCGATAAAGATACATGTTAATATATCAACCGTTAAAAAATATTTTAATAACTTTACAGACGTTGACTTTAAAAATCATCTTTTGGAACGCATTTCATCTTGTTTTCACATTAATTGAGGCTACGTTATGTGAACATCTTCAAAGAACAGCTGGAGAATGTAAATCGAATGTTAACAAAGCCATAGCATATTGCCAAGGTAAACAATTATTTATTATTATATTATAATGTGTAATGAGTTTTCTCTCAAAGTCGTAATTAATTCACATATTTTATGCGGTTACTTATAGTCCGACAAGATAACATTTTGATGTTTGGTTGTGGTCGGCTATTTTTGGCCAGTACATGAACGTTTAAGAAGGAAACAGTCCATATTACACGTAGAAAATCGTCAAAGGTACTTTCGATATAAATAATTACTAAACTATTGTCCACAACAAGATCTCGGCGATAACACCAAGTCGCTGCAATTGCGTGTTTCTTAGTAATTCACTTAGAAGTCCAATTATTATTCGATAATTAACAATAGAAAAATAAATTAAAATAAATTCACCTCTTAATTATTATTATTATGATAGTTAGGTTAAATAAACATTACTGGGTAATTATTGACTTTGGAAGGAAATAAATCATTAAACCCACATTAACTGATTATATTGCTGCAGGTAATTATTAATTAAATAATTAGTATAACACAAATTATGACTTAAAAAGTAGAAGTGAACAGTATACAGATTAAATATATCGATGACCCAATCACATTTACAAATAATGTCTTTTAATTGGTATTTTTTTAATAAAGTTGTTGTTAAAACACATACTGTAAAAAATAAATCTATAAAAATATATCTACCTATCATCATAAATTTTAAAACAATTTGTACCTATCTGTTAGAATACAATGTGCTTACAATTATTCACAACGTAAATCACGCATTACTCTGACATCGCATCTGATTCACTGTTTGAATAATAATCATCGTTCTTGTCATCTGATAGGTACGCCAGTTGCTTCATTTGCCGATGTAAGAATATTATACTTCAAATTGTATTGTTTTTTCATAACTTTTGAATATTCGGTCACATTTTCGCGCTTGTTCTTGTAAATGTTTGTTGTGATACCCCGATCGAGATGGTGTATTTATTGTTAAACTATAAAAATATACGATTGAATCGTGTAAAACAGACTTTTCATGAACACGTACTGACGTTACAATGCCGGAGGTCAGGGATGTATTAATTATCAATCCCTACTCTATGCGCACGAAAGGAAGTGTGGTTCTGCACAGGTCCGTTTCTAAGTTGCTTAACTATAGTTATGAGATGAGAAATAACTATCTCACTTTCTTTATACGAATGGCCATGTTCTCCTCTTTCGAATGAATAATTAATTTTTTTAAATCATAAATTAACCTAAAGGAGGTAATAGACGGTAATTACGATTACAAAAAATATCTTCTTCTTCTTCTTCGGCCATATCCGCCCCTTTGTTGGAGCATATGGACACCACGCGGCGCCTCCAAGAATCCCTGTCGCTCGCCAGTCTTCTTGCTTCGTTTCAGGTCAAACCAGCATCCCATAGCTCCGCCGTATACACTTTATAGATAGTATTTAGCGGCCTTCCGGACGCCGGAATCCGGCCGGCTTGGAGAACAGGCGAGCTAGGTTGAGGTTCTCTTCTGGCATCCGTACCACGTAGCCGAGCCAGGCCCAACGTCGCCTCTTCACTCTCAGCGTGACATTTTTTTTTATTATGTATACATTTTGTTAACATTGAAGCTAATAGACGCACCAAACCATGCCCTCCCCGCACCACCTCCTGTCTTCATTGGATGTGATACAATATGGTGTAAAGAATCATTTTTTATAACTGAGAATGTCTCAGAAACTGCTATCCAAGACTGAGGTCTCACTCAAAAATGGATTGATTAAATATACTTGACCATAAGTTAAGATTACCTATAGTAGATAGTAGCACGTGGAAACAAAATTAAAAATACCACACCCGGAATTAATCGGGCGTATCACGGGACCCTACGTTTGATGTGAAGCATTATTTTTTATGACTGGGAATGTCTCAGGAGCAGTTACCCAAGACTGAGCTCGCCATGCGCTTAAATGTGTTTTGACTGAATTTACAATATTTTAATTTAAGAGTAGAGAGGAACACGTAGAGGCAAAAAAAAATGTCGTTTTAACTATTTAGTTACATGAGATTCTTAATACAGTGAATTTCGTAGAAATTTATAACCCAAATTGATACTTTACTTCTGATTATCTTATGACATATGACCAAATTATATCCTACCAGTGTTTTCCAGCCTTCTTCGAGCCAAGTGATATTCCGACCATGTCCGATCGTCAGCCACATGCTCAACCAATTAGGTCCATACTCTGACTCATACACAAATTGAAAAACAATATGTGTACTTGCTAGACCCAGGATTCGAACCTGGGACCCACGACGCAATAGGCCAACGCTTAAGCTTCACCATATCACGGCTTTCGTGGGCACAATAAATAATACACCAAAATTTAAAACATAATTTTACATGCTGGTTTATTAGTAGGCAGCTATTTCAGTTGTTATTCGATACTGTTATTTAATATTCAGTTCTATTACAATAATATTTTTTGCTTGAATACTCAACTCAGATAAATAGACGGGACTTCTTATCTCTTTCGTTCCACGGGTTTGCAGCCCAAAACATATTTCAAGATAAATAACTCAAATAACGTATAATTAATAAAAAAAAATCGGTGTGTGTATTTATGTGCGCGCGGTAGAAGTTATACTTCTTTGGCGTAACAAAACAAAAACAAAACTTGTGATAACCTAGATTCTTCGACTAGTTCTGGTGTGGTGGTTTAGAACCAGGTTCACAAAAAAGATAAAAGTGTTCCTTTGGTTCATCGAACTATCCAAATTATTTGTTTTTCTTATTGCTAAGAAGTTGAAATGAATTGCCGCTGGTTTGAATTATCTTGTTGCTTCATTCCGTATTTATTAATAATTTTTACCATTACTATTTTAATTATCTTGTTAAATTACACACTCATAAAAATGGCCGCTTATTGGAGCGACGCTGGTTTAAAATTATTTTATTGCTTCATTCCGTAATTATTAATATTAGTTAATATTACTGTTTTAATTATCTTGTTAAATTACACAGTAAGAAAAATGCCTCTTATTTGTGCGTCGCTGGTTTAAAATTATTTTATTGCTTCATTCCGTAATTATTAATATTATTTAATATTACTATTTTAATTATCTTGTTAAATTATACACTCAGAAAAAGCGCCGCTTATGGGAGCGCCGCTGGTTTAAAATTATTTTATTGCTTTATTTCGTAATAATTAATATTATTTAATATTACGATTTTAATTATCTTGTTACACACTCAGAAAAAGCGCCGCGTATTGGAGCGCCGCTGGTTTAAAACTATTTTCTTGCTTCATTCCGTAATTATTATTTAGGAAAGTTAACAGAAACAAATTTGAATCCGCCTAACACAACGATAAATATTTCAAAGTATTACGCAACCCGAATGCAATATACATTATAAGAAATTATGTCGCATCGGCGGGCAAAACTTCCATCCCATGACAAAATTATTGTTGCATAAACATGCGTTACACTTGCGCGCGCAAATTTGTCACGTCACGCCAAAATGCACTCTGATCTGTTTTCCCAAACGCGCCTAAAGAAGTATAACTTCAAAAACGATCCTGGTGGAGTTATATTAACGTAAATACCAGTTTAACTAGTAACCAATAATTCTATGCTAAGGTTGGCATTAAAACGACTACTGAATATTAGTTGTTATTATTTACTATTTATTTCCCAAGGAATAAACATGATTAAATTAAATCCGTAAATTTGTTTTCATTGTACCAAATGTTAAAAATCCAATAACGATGAATATTGTGGAATAATAACTTCTTGTCCACGTATTAAAACTGTAAACTAACAAGCCCCTCATGTACAGCTAATCGCACTTCCGTTTTCAAATGAGGAACGACACCAAATGTCTAATTTAATTTTACGTTTCCTTGGAGTACGGATCGATTAATTTACGTATTTTGATTTTTGAAGTTATACTTCTTTTGGCGCGTTTTAGAAATCAGATCAGTGTGTATTTTTGGCGTGTAACATGTAACACATAATTTATTTTTTTACACGAAAAAAAAAGCACTCGATTGGATTCGAACTACCGATTGTTTGGTAATCAGCCGAACGCACTAATTTTACGCCACAATATGATACTGCAATCGTGATGATTATATAGTATAATATTATACTTTAGAATTGTTCTATTGCCTAGGCAGCGAATTTATTATTGTCGGCCATTTGCAATTCTTCACGTAAACAAACAATAAAATGTCAGATTGACATTTGGTACTTAAAAAATAAAAACAATGAGAAACCATATAATTTTGTAATATAAGTTTAAAGTGTATAGAAATAAACCAACGGCGTTCCAATAAGCGGGCCTTCTTGAGTGTGTAATTCTACAAGATAATTATTAGCTAGTCAAACAATCTAGTTTTCGTTTTGTCACGCCAAAGAAGTATAACTTCTAACGCGCGTACATAGGTACACACACTAATTTTTTTATAATAACAATATATCTTAAACAAACAGGAGTGATGTTAGAATTATTATTAGTAACATTTTGGTTTAATGCGAAGCAGAAAAGGAGTCGTATCTAAAAAGACATCCGATACATTATTTAAACACACATTGCCGCCATAACAGGAACGTCACTGAGAAGTCTTCAATATGCGACTGCATTTTATATAATTGTTCGCGGTACATCGGTTCCGATCTAAACATTCGTGGTAGGATTAGTAGGAAATCATATTGAGATATTTTAAATGTAATTGAATTATGTGTTTTTATTTTTTGCAGACGATATATTCCTGGAGGAATTGTTGATATTTTCCGAAATTTTAGCTGGTAATGATACTGAGATTTCAGCTGCCAGTTTCTACTCAATCGATTACATTCATATCAAGACCGCTTTTAGTACTCTAATCACGTATTCCATTATTGTTATTGAATTAAGTTATAACTAATTACTTATTTCTTATAAAAATCATCAACCATTTTTTTAACATACATCAGCAGATATTGACTGCCCCTGATTAAAATACTGAATATAAAATATGCACAGTTATATAATATTGTAATAGTATAATAAATTATTAAATAATTTACCGAATTAATTAAAGTAATTCCAATGAAATTTTATATTATTATACATAAACACAGAATATGAATTATAATTTTTATGGTGTTTCTTATAAAAAATAAATTAAGTACACAACTAGTCCATTTAGACATTACAAACCACTAATGCAATTTAATCTGTCTTTAAAACATGAGTAATACCCCGTTTTCACGTACATAGACTTACTGCTGACATTACGTGTTATAGCGATCATAACAAGAAAATGCACGTGTAAACATGCATCACCGTGCAAGTTGCAAGAATGCATGCATGGATCAAATAAGTTAATCTTCTGAATTTTCACGCAATAAAAGGTACTTGCACGGTGTGTGTGCATGCTCTGTAGAACAATAGTGGCAAACCTGCCGGAAGAAATACGAACAACACCGCACAGAACATTTTGAAGTTTACCAATTATCTACGAAACTGTCTGAATCTGTCAAATAACAGTATACAATGACGACTTACATCGCGTCTCGCTTACGCTTGAAGAATGAGATTGGAGAGACAGTCAACACTTTTACGTGTAAATAGTTATTATCGCGATAGTTTAAAATACATACTATTGGTGCCAGTAAATCCATGCACGTGTATAAGTATATTCACTGCTGACTAAGGAATCCAATCCCGAGCCAAAATTCTGATCTCGGGATTTCGAGATTACAATTTGACAGTCCCGGAATCCCGGGATTGGCATTTTTTTTCCATTGTTAATATAAAAAATTTATATATACAAATGAAATTGATAAAATCGGTCAAAAATAAATCTGGTATAATTTATACTATTTAAGATATTTATTGTTAATATTGTATACGTTCAATCTTGGAAATACATAAGTTTAATGGAGTAAATAATATTGTAATATAAATAATAATGTGAATATAATATGAGATTGCTGTTTCTGATAGTGAATACTTAATGAATGGGTTAGCGAGATTTAAAATAGTAAAGCAAATCATGGTGTACTTATGGACTTTCCGCTTCATAAATCTAATTAGTCAGCCAAATATGAAACTGCCGTAAAACGTATGAGATCATGGTAGACTTAGGGCTTGCGCAGACAGAGCGCGGTCAGGCGGTCTGCGTTCCGCGTTCGGAGTTCGGCGTTCTTTGTACTGTATGGACTTCATACTGTATGGGTACACAGCCGGTGGTCAGACCGCGCCGGTCAATTGGAACGCTGGAGTTCTGGAGTTCTATGCCCGGAATTACAAAGAACGCCGTACCTCCGCTGAGCAGTCACACAACATAGAGCGAAACCACACGGGGGAGTGAGTACGCAACAGCGGTGCTTTCTCACTTCCACTCGCAGTCGGAATATAGCGGTCAAGCATTATGCAGCGCTTGTGTCAGTACAACGTTTGTAAACAAATGGAACGCTTATTGTTGACCGCCACCTGTCTGCTGTCCCTGAACGTTAGCGGTCAACGGTCGGTTGAACGCAGAACTCCGACCGCTCTCTGTCTGCGCAAGCCCTTACTTTGTCAATAGTGCGAAGAATTGTTTTTTTCCAATCTTTCTCATTTTTATTAATTTCTGTGCAAAAATAAAATGAATCGGCAACTTACACATGGGTATAAATCAACTTCATTCAAACTCAGTTTATTTCTAATGTAATTATTTGTTATTAAAAGTATTTTTTCTGTTATATTTTCGTTTTAATTTTATTTTCCATAAAAATTGATAAAAAATTCAATCCCGAAAGTTTCGGGATTATGTTTAACAATCCCGGGATTCATAGGTATCGAAAATAGCTCGGAATCCCGAGATTGGAATCCCTACTGCTGACTAGATAATGACTTTTTAATTACCACCTTTAAAATGCACGTTAATTTAATCTATCGGCCGCCTGATCATTACGCGCCAGGTGTGTCTTCAGCGTCCAAAGTATTAAAGCAATCCCAATAAAAAAATATTTTATAATCGATAAACATTGTAATTGATTATAATTTTATGGTAATTCTCATACAAAATAAATGAAGTACACAACAAGTCCATTTAGATTTTAAAAATCGCTAATGCAATAATGTGTCATTAAAATATGAGGACATAATGTTAAATAGATATAGTTATTTTTAGATTTCACTTACCACATATTGCTTTGTAACCGTTCAATAAAATATTATTCTAATATAATTATTGTTTTTATTACAGTAATGTTTTTGTACTGTTGTGACGTTATGCATAATGTTATTATTGTGACAGGTAACACGTCATATAAAGCAATTATTGTAATTAAAATTTAATGACATATATTTTAAGGTAGATTGGTAATAAATATTATAAATTTTGTAATTATTATACTTTCTCATCGACAGAAAAGATGAACTTGTTTCAATGAATGAACATTTTTTCTACATCATACTATGACGGACCGAACATAATGGAATGACTTAATTTTATATGTGTAAAAACCTTGGCTCTCATGCTCCCCATTCCTCAAATTTCTATTGGAATATTTATATAAAATTAGACGATAAACCGAACGGATATATTATTATCAAGCAGCAAATCTGGCGCAGTCCGTAACTAAGTCGGTGAAGGTAGAGATGAATATCTATGTATATATATATATATATGATCTCTGTAGAGTGATCGCGCTGCAATAGTATCCATAATAAGCTCAAGTAAGGGCGCCTTTATACTGTCGTTTATAATTATATAAATGTGGATGACCTTGACTTGGTTGTTGTACTATATTATTTAGTAATTTATTTATTTATTTAAAAACAAGACACATCGAGCACATGGCCATTATTAATTCAAGATGTTCAAAACATGACAGTTAAATGACAATAAAAATAATCGGTGTGTGTACTTATGTACGCGCGTTAGAAGTTATACTTATTTGGCGTAACAAAACCAAAACAAAACTTGTGATAACCTAAATTCTTCGACTAGCTCTTAATTATCTTGTTAAATTACACACGTAAGAAAACGGGTCGCTTATTGAAGCGCCGTTGGCTTATTTTTATACACTTTTACTTATATTACTAAATTATTTAATGGTTAAGTTAAGTTAAGTTAAGGTTAAGTACCAAATGTCACTCTGACGTATAATAGTTTGTTTACGTAAGGAATTGCAAATGGCCCTCAATAATAAATTTACTGCCTAGGCAACGGAATAATTCTAAACTATAATATTATACTGTATAATCGTCACGGTAACCGAACAATCGGTGGTTCGAATCCAATCGAGTGCGCTTTTTTTCTGTGAAAAAATTAATTATGTATTTGGTACATGTCACACGCCAAAAATACACTCTGATCTGATTTTCCAAATGCGCCTAAAGATGTATAACTTCAAAAAGTACAGGTAAATCAAATTAGTAGAGAAAACACAAATCAAAAATTAATTTTATAGTTTTCTTTATCCGAGGTTATGAGATGACATAACCAATGCTGTGACAATTCATTCATGATTTTGGATAATAGTATGCAATTGGGCTGTAAAATAGTTAGATACTTAGGTATAGGTTAGATACAAATATATAACAATCAGAGTAAAAACTGGATTAAACCTTTATCAGACAATCGTTTGAAAACCATTCGCACTACACCCCTATTTAGATGGTGAAAATAGATGGGATTAGAAGAAACTACAAGACTTCACCCTCTGGTTTATTAAAAACACTATATTATAAGTATATTAAATAACTACATCAGTTGGATTCGAGCTTACATATAACGCAATGTTATCACCAGAGAACATAAAAATAAAGGAATTAGGTTATCGAATTTGGCGATAAGAAGGTAACGTAAACCACATGCACATTTAATATGTATAATATTTGAGGACATCGGACATTTATTTATTTAAGAAAACAAAACCTTGTGGACGTAACAAAATTAAATTTGTATAAATAGATTCATGACATACACTGATATTATATTAGCTATAAATTAATAATAATTATATGAAATTAGATACGAAAAATGTAATACATTACTGATCTATACAATCATGGTAAGTAAATATATTAGTAATAATATGTTGATTGCACCAATACTTAAATAATTATATTTCCTGCACCTTCATGTCTGTGAAAAACATGGTCTTTGTATTCATAATCAATATAGTATTATGTATTAGAATTATTAACAATTGATAGAACAATTTTACGATCGCGTTCGTCAATAGTATAATATATTTAAATATTTTTTTAAATATATCTCATAAAAGTACTCATATTAAAATGAAAAGGCAACGAAACATAAACAACAGTATATTCTGGTGTTTAAAGAAAGTTTTAATAACAGCGAAGGTTTTTATAATGCCAACAGTTGAATACGAGAACGAGAAAATTAAAACCACGGATTTTAGCTCAAAAATAATATGGTCTTTCATTTTTACCGCATTATATTTTTTTCAAAACTTAGCCAATATGAAATATTTACAGAAGCTTGAAATGAGGTTTTTCATAGGTGGTGTATATTTTTATACCAATGGTTACTTGATAGCTCTGTATTGTGTATTTTTCCAATCACCTGCCATCAAAAAATTCATTGTTTTGATAAATACAATTGATAATTTGTTATTTATAAACAAAAAACGGATTTATGTTCAATTGAATAGAAGTATTCTTGTGTTGACTTATATTATTTTACTTACGGATATTTTACACATGTTTTTAGATTTATCGGGAAAAAGCCCAAATTAAAGAAGCAAATTTGACGGTTGGTTTGTGCTTTTCACGTTACAATTTTCAGCGATTTTGTTTATCATAAAATTATTAATAGTTTTAAGATGATTTCAAATATTAAATTCGCAGTTGGTTTATGTGATATGTAATGTAAAATATCAACCTATGTTTAATTTTCGAAAAATAGCATTTTCGAAAAAATATTGTGAAGTTGTTTTGAATCAAAGTAGTTATGACAAATATGCAATGGAGAATAAGTCACTCTGGAAAGACAAGAGTAATAATATTGAAAGATTTATGTTTACCTATAGTGCACTTATTGAATCCATTGATATCATTAATAGTATTGACGGAGTATCGGTAAGCGGATATATATATTTCATTATCTATGTTATATGTCATTCAAAATATTTATAATAAAATATTCAGGTGGAATATTGCTATATTGATGAAATTGTATGTAATATACACCTTAATTTAACACATTCTATACCTACTAGTTGGCAAGGAGTAGAGCTAGACTGTTAAGATTCGTCATAAATAGTGCATCTGGCATTCATATTTGTTTTCATTAAACTATTTGCAGTTTCCGCTGGTTAGTTTTTGAAATTCAATTAAACCCTGCCTGAACCAAACCATAATAGTTTAGATATGCTATGGAAGATCCTATAAAAATAGTGCACACTTTTTTAGTCAAACATATATTTTTTGAAATGAGAAAAGACAAGGTATCATAATGCCATAATATGCGTTTTTACTACAAATTCCACAGATTATTTGGAATAAGCTCGTTATGATAGCGCAATACCTTCATACTAATTACATTACTCGGGCCCTTAAGGGGACGCTCTACAGAATTGCCCTTGAGAATTGTAAATATGATTTTTTTACATGTGGTCCGGAATTGTTGCTCTACTGGTAATATTCAAAGGACGCCGACAATGCTTTGGTCTAAAGTAATAATAATTATCTCTTATTTAATTTAAATCATAACACTGTCAAAGTGTATAAAATATGGGGTGACCAAAAAATGATATCTTCTAATATACGTAAATGTTACTAAATTCAATTTCTTAATCAGGTGTTTGGTGGAAAATATTGCAACCAATATGATGGATAGCCACGATATAAACTTAATAATAATATATTAATAACGTTTTAACCTGAAATTGTCCGAGAGCTAAACATACGAAGGATGTTGAAATACATATCTACCTACATTTTTATTTCATGTGCTATCCAAAAAACATCTTTAATGAATAGTATTTTTTTTTGAATGTGTAAGACCTATTACATAATTATTTAAAAAAAAATAGGTACATATTTTTAATTCTAATGCATATTTAAAAAAAAAATATATAGTGATGTTTGTTTATTATAAAAAGAAAGTGACTTTACATTAAAAGATATGAAAATATAATTAATTATATTTTCATTTCTTTTAAAATGGAATTCTACCAAGTAAATGCAAACTCAATTAATGACTTTTTATTACTTACCCGATTAGTTTAATTAATTTAGTCTGACACTTTTACAAACAAGTAACGCTACTTTACTTTTAGTTGGTAGGTACAATAATTATTGTGTTTTGTTGGTAAGTAAAGCCAATGCAAGAAATAATTTATACTTATAAAAAATGATTATTAACGTGGTCACCCACAGATTTTTTTTTATTCAAAGCTAGCGGATCGCAGAGAACAAGACAAAAAAACTGCCGACTTTATCGAATTACACAGGGCTGTCCAAGACGTCTTATTTGTTTTTATGATAAATTGTTTTTAATTGTGTGCAATTTGGCGGAAAAATATAATATATACAGTTGCTTACCATTCGGTTATCCAATGAGCTGGGTTTTGTTTACTCTTCTGCCGACATCCTACAGTTTTATTTTTTATCTTGCCCATCTCGTGTAAGGCTATCTGCGGGCCTATTCTTAACAATCATCACATTAGCATATTTACGATGTTACCATTGGTCCAAGTTAACACATTTGTTATTCACGCACATTGTCAGAAATTATCACTTTAGCGCCGCTAACTTTCATATCCGGTTTAAACGGCTTACTTCGGCGTGAAGTACGTACGTTATTTGCTGGTATATTATCTATGATTTTCTGACTTCGGTTACAATCGGCCATGTTCGTGCCGCGTTGTCTCTGGTATTAATACCCGAACGGCACGAGCTTTGTTTATATTAAATGTCAAACGTAACCAAACTTAACCTACAATTTTGCCAGTCATGTCAATTGCATGAAATATAGATAATATACGTAAAGTCAATTGTCAACCGGACAAAGATTTTGACGGTAAGAATATATAATTTAAATATTACAATGTTGTTTGTGTGTATGGAACAGAAGGTATATTATTTTGTTTGGGATTATTATGCAACTATAGTAAAACACTTTTTTATATTCTAGCACGTAAAATATCAAGGCGTCATCCTGTGGATGAAGCCAAGAGCACACCATTGCAACCCCGGCCTAGAGGTAATAGTTAAATATTGTTTGTTTCATATTTGTTTATATAAAAAATATTGAAGAAAACCTTGGTGTAGGAAAATGATTGATTTTTTCCATCAATGTTGCCGGCCATGAATGGGGATGTTTCCAACCTTTTATTGGAGAATAACCAGACGAAAGTACTATTATCATACATTCATTGTATAATATCTATATATTTTAACTATATCAAAATAGCATTCACCTAGACTAGGTCATCATGACTGATTGGATGCATACATACTTGCTTTACACTAATATACTATTATTTATGCAGTATATAAACAAACAATATTTATTTAGTAAATAAGTAGTACATACGCCCACCATATCTATACTTAATACACGTGGCCCTCGACTTTCACACGTAATTAGTTCCTCAGAAAGTGTACATTAAAATATTATTTATTTATCAATGGGTGTAATAAAGTTAACGGGTGTTTTCTTAAGAAACTTGTTTTATATTTAAATAGTCGAATACCACGCTTTTACGTATTTAAAAAGGTGACAGGGAACGGAGGAGAGAGTAGCAACTGCGTGGTAAAGCACAGTTTTTGCATTATCAACAAGAATCTACATTGTAAGAAATGTACGAAATAACGAATTATTCCACCCTCACTACGATATCAAAAGAGAGTATTATATCAGAAGAAATTATGTATATTATGGTGTGTTGTAAAAAAATAATCCAAGTATAAAAGCATTACCAACAATTTTTATTAATGTTAATATAATACAATATAATTATTATATATAAAAGTATAAAATAGAATAAGTACATAATAGTATGTGCATTATGATAAATTTGGCATATCTCAGTCATTTGTCGATAATATATTGGATAAAAGGTTAGTTATTTATTACGCCACATTTATTTAATTAATTATTGGCACCAAAATATCTGTTAACAATTCTCTGTTGAGCAGAATACGCCTGCCTTATCCTATTGGCATTCCAGAGTATATACAAATTCAGATGGGACAGGGTCATCTACAAGTTAGATTCGGTATCCTGAAAAAAAAGAGATTTGTTAGCACAATACATGACACTCAATCCAATGTCACATCTATTTAAGTACCTACTGTTTTCATTTACTTGAAACTTAAATTACCTAAATTGTTGTTGCAAATTGTTGTGCAGAATACAACATACATATATTTTTTTTATTTTTGTTGCTTTTTGTTTGCTCGTAGGCATCTAAATTTTGTTTTAAGTACACCGTTGAGTCTCTCTACCACATTCGTTGAACAGTGGGTTTCTCAACCACATAACCTAATTCACCTGAAATGTTTTTAGATCAGTCAATACCAAGAAAACCAAAAGGAAACAAGAGAATAACGAAGATGACTGAGAGAGAAGACGAAAGCTGCGACCGACTACATCATCTGCTTCACGTTCGTCAGCTGAATGCAGAACTAAGATTTCAATGATCACAACCTGTTTTTTGAATTTGTTTTCGATTAAATAAATTTGAAACGTTATACATCGTTGTTTCATTAAATACCCACTCATAACTATGCAAAATTTTGATTCCTTTGATGTGTACGGAATACGGGTAAATGTAAAACCAAACGAAAATGTTTGTTACTGGCAATGGGTGGGGGTAGGCTGTTAAGATCCGCCATAAATAGTGCACACTAAACTTTAAGTTAAAACTCGTTCGTTATTCAATCGTTCCATTTACAATTTGACCAGTGATTCGTTAAATAATAAATGTCATCTCATAAGCAACAATAACGAGCTCGACACATTCGCTACCAGTTGAATTTGCATAAAAATGGGGGCCCTGAAAAGGGCCTTTTGTACGACAATAGATGGATTATTGCATGTAATCATAGACGATACGATTTTTCACTTCATTTTTCATTGATCACGCATTCTCAGTCTTCTTGGGAAAGAGCACCGCCTGGATAGAGAGCAGCTTGTTCAGCTCCTCGTTGCGGATGGCGAGCTGCAATTGACGTCATTCTCTTCTTAAAAATCATGAACAGCCAAAAAACTGAAATAACGGCATTCAATTTTTATAATTTTAATTTTACATTACTTTTCTCAATGCTCAGTGGTATCGTTTCATATACTGTCATCATAATTCAACAGAATTCTTCAGCTTAATTAGGAAATAATAATATATATAAATATATTCCACTATGAATGATTGGCGTTACTCCGGAAGACACAACGTTTCTTCAATGTTGCACTTAGGTAACATTGTTAGTTAATTAATAATAGCACCTGTAGACGTGCAACGATTTACTTGCACCAATAGTGTGTATTTTAAACTATTGCAATAATAACTGTTTACACGTAAAAGTGCTGACAGTATAAAATATTCCGTAAGATTTATAAATATACAAAATGGATCTTATATAGACCGGATGGATATAAGATTATAATTTATTTGAAAACACTATTTACATTATATCTAATCCTAAATGTAAGTAAGCACCTACCTGAAACTCCATTAAGAGTTACAGTAAATTAAAAAATATATACGTACATACTATATAATAATATCAATTTTTTTAACACTACAGCAGGTGTTATTCTAAAAGAAGAGATTTAAAGACAGTGGTGTAATCAATAGTAAGTGTAACGTTCACAAACAAAGCTTTGGAGAAACTGGTTAGAAACTGGAGGTTAGGATGAAAGGCCAGTGCCTTACGCACTGGACGATGAGGGCCGTTACATTAACAATATCATGTAAATGTGACGTTCAGGGATCAAATAAAAACAAGGTGTTGCAAAATAATAAATTCAATCAATTTGCAGAATTAAATTAACAAAACAATATGTATCGATATATTGATTTACAAAATTGTACGAGATTTATGTGTGCAATTTATTGGGGTGTACATTAATATAAATTGTATACATTTTGTACTATTCCATTTAGGTCATTTTAACGAGCTGTGTTTTGACTTTCAGCATCTTCAGGCAATATGCACAAATACACACTGACAACGAAAAAAGTTAACTCTTGTTATATAGTAATTTATAACTTTTACATTGTATACTTTCAAAAGTTGTTAACTTCACTTTTGGCATCAATTGAGTCAGCAATACTGTATTGTATTCTTTTTAAGCTCTGCGAAATACCAGACAATGATCTATAAAATTTAACATAATCTCATTTGGTTTGAAAATAATTAGAAAAACATTGTTAACTCTGCCTGCTTATTTGAGATTTAATTTAAAAAACTGAATGAGTTTTACCTTTATCCACTCTAACCAATTACAATGAAAAGAAATGATGTAATATGTCAAGTGATCTAAGTATCAGTGCCTATATTTTATATGCGATATTCCAATAGTTCGTTTCAACTTATGTCAACTCTTATTTTGAAGGTTTTAGAATAATTTGAGATGAACTATTTATATTTAAAATATTGTAATGATTTACATTTAATTTATGTACAATATTTCATGATTTGTTATGTAGAATGTAGATTACAATAATATAATAGCCACTGCAATTATTTCAATGTTTAGGATGAAAATGTTAGTTAGCATAATATTTTGAAACAATAGGAATCATTTGTGAATGTTATATTATATATTTTATTACCATCAATTGTCATTTTAGTCTTGGATAATAAATAATATGCAATTTTATAGTTTTATTGAATATCATTTATTGTATTGCTTTTGCGAAATAAAATGCTGACAATTTTTAAATCATAGACAGTAAACGGACGTCATATTTTTTAAAATAAAGTTTTATATTTTTGTCGTATATTTACTTTTTTTAAATTCATATTTATTTATAAATTTAAATAAGGCAACATGACAATTAATTCTGTGAAATCTTGTAATGAAATATACGATATATATTGGACATTAAAGCCATTTATAATTGTGGGAAGATTTTTACGATATCATACTGTAACATATAATGGAAGACAAATGCGAATATTAACTAAACGAGAAAAATGTTTTGAACTAATTGTTACATGTTTAATGTACATACTATTTATAACGTTGTTTGTTTATGAGAGAGAAAATGTAGATAATTTTTTCCACGAGAAGCGATACTATCATCATTTTCTAATGTTTGTCTGGCTTATAAATGCAATTTCAAGTTTATTTTTTAACTCAAACGCCATGATAATCATCCTAAAAAATATTGACGAAATTGACAAACTGCTGTACATAAAAAATGATAAATTTTATATCAATACAAAAAGAAGACATATTTGGTTTTTTACGTTTTTGGTTTGTTTGGCATCGATTCGGGTATCAACCGAATTGATCTTATATAAATATATTTTTTATTTGTATACACTTTTGACAAGTTTTATAGCGACAAGTTATTCATTTTATTTTTTTATGTTGTTCCTTTCTATTGTAAAACGTAGATTAAACATATTTAACGCTGAACTTAAGACAGCGGTCAGTACTCATATCGTGCATTATAAAGTGTCGCAAAATACAACCTCAAAACTCTATTTGAAAAACCAATGTAATTTTATTAAACATGATAATATAATCCGACGTCAAGCAAAAAACGACCAGCTGAAAAGGCTAATGGTGATTTATGAGAAGTTATTTGTCACAATAGAACATATTAATAAGATGTTTCAACCTTTTGTAAGTAAAAAAATACACAGTCATACTATTATTATGTATTCATTTTTCTGTTAATAGTATTATCGTAAGGGATGGATGATGGGGGATAGGTTGATTCCAATGAATAGAAGGGTTCTGCGTGATTAAATTAATAGCCAATATATTTCCCTTAACAATAAATGATACAATTTTAATGCAGACACGTACTATGATATTTAAGTGATTTTTACAGTTTATATTTACGGAGATGCGTTGTGAGAAAATCACTTATCGTTAGATTATAAATTCGACTGGATGTTAGAATGATTTAACGACTTGTGTTATTAGGTCTCTTGCTTCCTGAGTTTTTATACTGATTTTAGACAAAGGAAATGATATGTTAGCTTGAGGCGAACGACTTGAAGATGCATGTCATTGTTTACTGCATGACCGATGCAGAGTTCATGCCCTGGTAAACAATTCATGGAAAACGACTCTTTCTGCATTACAAAATCGCGTTATAAAATAATTAGTAATACATTTTATTATACAAAGTTGCAAGAAGTGCATTCATCCACGATCGGACAAGTAATTTTCTTGCAATAACAATGATTCGATAGTATCATGTTCGCATTCCGAATTATTATAAACAGTTGATTTAGCAACCAAATGTTGTGTGTTATTATGAAATCATCGTCGAGGCCATCTGCTTACTGGGTTAACAGACCGCAGAGCGTGCCGTCGACAATGATTTGTAACTTATATTAAAAGACATACCTAACAACTAGCTTTCTAACAAAGTAAAATAGGTTCTAAGGTACTTAAACAAACTATGATGATAATTTAAATATACACTATGATTGGAGATCCATGGAGTTCCCACAGTAGTTGTGCTTAATGTGAATTAAAGTCAAAGATAAATTTAGAATTAAGAAGCATTTACCACGCATTATGTGTTAGATAGAAGAGTGCACGATAGAATTTCTATGGCTGAATTACATATTTTTTCTACGCGTCACCGGTAAATATTGATTTGAATGACTACATTCATTTAAAAATTGTGAACACGTGTTTCTGAGATTTATTGTTTTTGTGTTAAATATAAAGTTAATGGTAAATATTTTCAATTTATTTAATTTAGTAGAAAATATGGTTAACTATGTTGAGTTTAAATTTGGTAGCCGTACTGAGAAGCAACATGGTGGTATAGCGTTTCGTAGTTTAATTAATAATAATAAAATTGAGGTTCTACTGGTTATACTACGATATACGAAAAAAACACGGCTTCATTTGGCCGAACAATACCCACTCTCTTTATATTACTACTGTGAGACTTTAACAATAAAAATACCTTTATAAAACGTGAATTGAACGTGAAACATGAAACGTGAAAACGTGTTTCAATTTAGTTTTTGAAGTTTTCTCTAATGCGTGGCCAAAATTTATATTAATTACTATTTTTTGTGCATTAATTTCGTGACAGTTGGAGTCGACGATTATCTTTTTTTTAGAATTATTAATAACCATAATATCCTTGCTTTTTCGTACAAGGTGGTTTTGTTAGTAATTTTTAACAATCACAAACACCCAGGCTTTGAGAAAAACACATACATATTGTGTGTCCTGACCGGGAATCGAACCCAGGAACTCTCGGGTGGAAGGCAAGCGACTTACGCACTGCACCACGAGACCCGCCTTAGGGTCGACGATTATCGCGAGTGGGCATTTTCGCCAAAGTTTGTACATGTTTGAAATTTGGGTAATATTATTTTTTCACTCAAATTAACCATTTTTATATAGCTAGCAGATTCCTTGTTCTATTGCTGAATTGGTGATAGCAATTTTTCAGCAAAATATTGATTAATACAATATTTATATCATTTTTATTATGAAATTGGGCATAATAAGTTTCCGTTCCGTGACTACGAAACTTAGCTTTTAAAACATGAATGAAACACTTTTTATCACTTAAAAGAGCTCTATTAGATTAAAAAAACCATACACTTCAAAATAAAACTACAAATAGTCAAAAAATATTATTGAATTTTAATTCTTGGGCACATTTCGTTCCCCTCCGTTACCCTATGTCTATAATGGCAGAGCATTTTTCCTTTAGTATTTGAAAAAACCAATCAATGTTCGTTCTGCTATTTTTTTAAAGACAATAATCACTTTTACTAAATTTTATTGGAAAAATAAATAAGTTTCGTTATTTAATAATCAAATGAAAAATAGTTAACGTTCAACTTTTTTGGGGACATTTTCGGAATGGAACGAAATGGTAACGGAGTGTAATTTGTAAAGCTTAAGTTACATGTTACCATAAAAACAAATTTTTGTTTTATGAAATTTATTTGAATTTTTTGATAGACAGATAAATATTCAACGTGCGTCAAAATAACAAAACAAATCAAACTTAATCACTAAAATAGACATATTTTATAATAAATTTCACAATACTTGTAAAATAAGGTAGGTAATAATTTTGACACACTATACATTACCATAACTTTATTTGGCATTTATATTATTTGTAACTCAGATAAAAAATATTTTTAAGCAAATTAACAATATATGAAAAAAAAAATCAGCAAGGGATTCAGACGCGAGTTCCTAGCGCGGCACGGAGTATATAACTTTTACGAAAATAATTATAGTCAAACTCGGTTATTACGATCTCTGACATAGCGAGATCTCGGATGTAATAACGAAACATTTGTTGACAATTGGTTTATGATTTTCGCCATACATTTAATTCTTTCACTGTTATAACGAGCAACTTATCGGATATACCGAGCTAAAATACTGTTAATGTGTCGACCGTTTTAAAACATTTCGACCCTAAGCAATAAAATCCGATTGGACAGGATGCCGCCGGGGTCGGATTACGTTTATGACACTAGTAAAGTGTCTAAGTACCTACCTTATTGGTGTTTCACCGACAATAATAAAAAAGTATCCACGCATATGGTTGAAAAATCCAAGGTTTGTGAAGTCCGTAGGTACCTACCAGCGTTAATTACAATAAACAACTTCTTTTGTAGTTTATGAATGCCATGCTCGTTTCGGGGATTTTTACGATGGTTTCCAAATTTTTTATTTTCGGCTTTTTGTGTAATGTGACATGCTCATTTAAAAATACCTATTCTCTGATATAACGAGTAACGCTTATAACAAGCAAATTCAGTCGGTCCCATCTTCCTCGTAATAACCAAGTTCGACTTTATGTTGTCTTGAAATTTAATTGTATTCATCAACATAAAATGTAGCTATACAGGTTGATTGTAATCAAGACGTACTTTTCTGACATTTCGTGAATACCTACAGTTCTAGGTATTAAATCTAATCGAGTACACATTTCTGTTAAACGTGACAAAAAAATACTTTTTCATACATTTTTATAAATTTCTATGCCTAAAATGTATGGAGAAGTTTTAAAATTTTGGTGGCGTATAACAGAAAGAGTATGACAGAGCCAGTGCCTGTCTCGCAATTATTTCAGTCTGGTGTTTTTTCTTTTCCTTCTGTTGTTTTTTTTTATCTCCATACTTTTATGTGCGCTATTTTTGCGTATTCAGACATATCACATACTTTTTTAATCTTTATTATATTATTATATTATAGTCAGGTTATTTTTTATATTTTTTAATGAAAATATTTTTGTTTTTCATACGAACAGACAAAATAATTTTTTTTATAATCTATGAAGAACTAAACACACACTGTAAACCCAACTTTATGCATGCCATTTCGTTACTTTTATATTCCACATATACGTTACCACCAATATAGTTTCGGAGTGGAAGTAACGGATTCTGTTTCAGAAGTGTTTGAAGCCAAAATTTAGCTTAGTTTTATTGTTAAACCTGCGATATGTTTTATTATATCTGTAGTATGAAAGATAAGCTCCATATGTGTAGTATGTGAAATAGAAATATGTGTTTTCTTACCTTATAAATCGTGGTAACAGTAGTGGAACTTCTTAAATGACCAACCCAGAAAGCAACCTGTTCCGATAGCGATACCGACACACACCAACAATTTAAAGTGTACATGGCGATCAGTGTTATACAAAAATGTTGCTACATTAAAAAAAAACATATTTATAGTGAAAATTTTTCGCCTTCATGCTAAAATCGTGGTAACGGAATGTGGAGTTCCACTTTTTCAAATATCCTGGGACACACTTTAAACGTGATTTTTTTTCAATATTGGTACAAATTTACGAAAAAACTATATATTTTCCAAAAATATATAATGTAAGCTGTTGAAAACACTACGAATTTAATTTTACACACTCAAAATTAATGACGAAATCAGACTTTGTTTATTTGAATTTATGGGTGGGACATGGTAAAAACGCACTACCTTTCGATCTAAATAATCAATTAAAAATATATACAGGTCAGATAGTTGTATTTAACTGATTGAATAGAGTAAATTAATAAATTTGCATGTTAAAAGTACATAACTTTCCAACATTTTATAATATAATAACTATGAAAAAATCAATCAAAGTCATGGGACATGCCAAAAACGCAATGTACAAACTTTGGCGAAAATGCCCGAATACGTTATTATCGTCGACTCAGCTGGCAACGATCTTCGATTAAGCCCTATTTATTTATTTATTTTAAAAAAAGCCACATTAAACATACAACAAATTACTAATTCAATACGTCACAATATGACATTCAGAATGAAAAGTACAGGTAAATCAACTTATTGAAGAAAAGACAAAGCAAAAAATAATTTAGCAAAAGAAATAAAATAAAAAAAACAACAATAATTCAAAGAAAACACAATAGAATTTTAAAAACAAAATACATATTGAATCGCTAAAAATATCTACATCTCTAGGGAGTACATTGACCAGCCGCACAACCCTCACTATTGGTGCCTGGTGAGCCTGACATGACCCAAAATAGTTCATGGCTGCGACCAAGCATGTAACGCTCCTTTCCCATTATACGGTTTTGACTGTGCGGTAAAAAATTGAACAGTAAATTCCGAATCGGCAACACGTTCACGCTCTTTTATCACTATACGGTTTATGCACGGTTTTTTCCCATCATGAGCTCAGTTTATCGTTGAGTGTTGTGCTGTTTGTATGATTCAAAACCACCTTATGTGAAAGCGTGCATTACACCACTGAGACATCAGTAACCGTCCGATTTTTTCGTCCTTTTTAGACAATGACTTTTTGACTTTGTTGTTGTTTAATGTTAATTTTAGATACTCTATGGTGATATTTTAATACTGTCTGTATATCTGATGATGGTGTATAATTTCATGACAGTTTTGGATCCTGCACCAGAAAGAGTAAGTTAGCAAAATGAGATATTCATATACCTAGTATGTAAGTTAAAATACATTTAAAAAAAAATCACCAGCCATCAAGTTATCCACCCCTCAGAAAACCGTTTACGACTTCACGGAGGTCGCGACATATAGATTAGAAACTCATGCTATAAATTGATGAAACCAATTCTGATGATTTTTACTATATTATGTTAAATGTTTTGTATATTTTTAACTATCGAAAACAGTGTTGCGAACTACTTAGCTGGCTCTTATATCTAAACTTGTCCGTCTGCAACGTGTCGAATACGCCGATGTGACGTAATCGTTATTCACATACATGACGGGAGGTGGTGGGAAAACAACGTAGGACTTTCGCACACTACTGGAATAATACATTTTAGTTTGAAAAAAACATCTGAAATCATGTAGCTCCACCGTATATATTATATAGATAGTATTTAGTGGCTTTCCAGGATGCCGAAATCCGGTTTACTTGAAGAACAGGCAAGCCAAGTTGAGGTTCTCTTATGGCATCAGCAGCATGTGCTTGAGCCAGGTCCACTGTCGCGTCTTCACTCTTCTGATGTGAGACTACTTGGTTCATTCTCTTATCTATCCGTTATTTCTAAAGTCATATCACCCCACCGCATACATAGTATCTGTCGCAAACATTTATTCTCGAAACTCAGTAGGTATACGTAGCTCTGAACCTTCATAAGGGATTCGGTTTTGATTTAGTAGAGGCGTGTAAATAATAATACACAAAGAAATCGTTAGATCCCTATTCATAATACATGTCAATTCTGCACCAGAAAATTATATCTACAACATTAATGATCATTTAGTTTTCAGAGGTCAATATTATAAATTCGATGATATGGGGTTTATTTTACGCAATTATCAAATTATTGGAAACGACAATGTGCGAGATGCTTAAAAACGAGCTGTTGAGAAGCAAATGGATTATAATGAAAGCCGTAATCCGAAATAGAAGTAAGTATGTACATATTAAGCTGAATTTTTACGGATATCTACTATTGTTCGTGCAAGAGAATTTCTATATGAGTGACTATAAGTAAGTAAAATATGTTTACAATAAATGGGTGACAGCGTTTTGCGGAGCGGAACGTGCGGCGCGCATGTTAAACAAAGTGCACACAGTACGCACGCTACACGCTCCGCAATCCAAAATGCTGCAATTGAGGCCTTATAGCGCCTGTACACAAGTATGGATTTACTGGCAGCAATAGTGAGATTTTAAACTATAGTGAAAATAACTGTTTAAGTACACGTAAAATAGCTGACTGTCGCGATGTTGTCATTTTATGGTACTATTTCGTACTATTTGACAGTTAGTGAAAATCGGTTAACCTGAAAATTTTTCGTAGTTCGTTTTTTTTTGCCGGCAGGTTCTCCTGCGCCGGCGCAGGTCGAAAAAATCCTACTGTCACATAAAAATTCAGAAGCTTCCAAACTTTTTCGATTCATGCATGCAATCTTGCTAACTGCAGGATAACAATATGTTTACCCATACATTTTCTTGTTATGGCCGCGACAATACTTGCTGTCAACAGTAAATCCATACACGTGTAAACGGGCTATTATGCTTTAAATGTATGACGGAATATGGAAACTGTTCACACAGGGTATTTAAATTATACATCTACTGCGCAGGAATATTTTACATATTAGATTGGTATGGATATACCTATTTGATATAAAACAGTCCAAATATTTGTTGGAGAAATTAATATAAACCAAAATTTCTAAACTAGAGGAAGAGCTGGTGGAGAAGAGAAACAAAACATCTGCAACATTTTTCTGTTAACTTTTTCTATCACATTTTTAAATCACACCCAAAAAACTTTTTCACATACTTTCCATATACCCAGAATCTTCTGTATACATATTATGCTAATGCGGTTGATTGTTATACACTTTAGGAGTGGTCTGGTACATCTGTGCTTCTGACACGTGTATACATACAAGGTTCTTAAAACTAATACATTTTTTTATCAATCCTACCATTCCTTCATTGATAGATGTCTCGTTGATGGTTTTCGGATAAAAATATAAAATATGAATGCAGTCGCTAGATAATACAACATAATTAGTGTGCGTCATAGAATTATGCATGTAACAAAATGAATAACATGGGTACTGGTGAAGGGTTGTGGTGGTTGATTTTTACCATGGGGTGGTCCTTTAATGGGAGGTTGTGCCGCCGAATTTTTTACTACAATGATACGCTACTTTGCTTGATTACTTCGCATATATTCAATTGTATAAATATGTCTAGTAATAAATAAATAAATAGATAATATATTGTGTAAAAAATATTTTTTTAGAATATTATAATTACATCATTTTCATCCTAGCACCAGAGTGCAAGTTTGAAGCATTATACTCTTCTAGCTAGTGGCGGAGCACCATTAGTATATTATAATAAATATCGATTTAATTTTTTAAAAGCTTTAGATATTGTGCAATAATAATATAATAAAATAATAGAAATGTAGAAATCAATATGAATTGATGATAGGGACCATAGCTCTAGAGCAGTGGTCTCTAAAGTAGGGTACGACTACCGCAGAGTTGATTTCCGTCGACGCAATTGTTCAGATAGGTACTATTCAACAAACTGCCAAAAATTGACGTAAAATATATTATACAAGTATTATATTGGGGGTATGCGCTATTTATTTCTCTGTTTTAGGGGTGCATGATCACAAAAGTTTAGAGACCATTGCATTATCAACATCGGTTTTTGAGATTTTTAAATCTAATAATTCAGCTACGTTTTAGAGATGTACAGGTATAACCTTGTCAGCAGCACTCGAGTTCTTGATAAAACACATCATTAAGGCTTAATACTTCAGCTGGGGCACGGCCTAAGATGATCGTGACTACGCGACGCGAATATTGTGCAAACGGCGCGTGCAGAACAAAACATAATTTGCCATAAAAATTCAACATTCATCCATTTAATGTTATGTTTGTTGTTCTCTTAGTAATAATAAGAATATATTCATTGACATGTTTTCTTTTTTAAGTAAATGGGTAACGTTTTTTGGTCATCTTTAGACGATTTAAAAATTCATTCCCCCGACGCTATCACAAAACAAATTGACGTGTTCACAGCTCCACTTTCGCTCTCCGATTGGCAGCTAGTCCGAAATTTCGTCGTTTATTGCCGTTTCACTGAAGTATGTTCTTAAAGTTATCGGTATAAGCAGTATCATAGGCACATCAATACCTAGTGCATGCAGTAGAGATCCCTCAGTTCAATTTCAATTTTCAATTAGATCTCACTGAGTGGTAATATTATATTATAATGATATTATTATGTACAAATATATTTTTGTTCTATTTTATCACGTTTTTATTAGTTCGTATTCTTGTTTGTCCAGTACAATTTTTTTCTTATTTGTCTAAATCTTGCAATCGATTTTTAACAGACTTCCCGACTAGATAGACATTTGAAACTTTTAGAATATAATTATCAGTACACGATGACAATGAATTTTTTTAATTCTTTAAGCCATCTTTATGCAGAATTAAAATCATTTTCAGCTAATTCTGTTTTGTATGAAAAGTTATTTCGTAAAAAATCGTTAAAAGTAAAACACTGTTATTAATTGCTAAGGGGGTCCTAGCAACTAAATTATTAATATAATATAATATAATATGTGCGTTACTATGGAAATCAATATGAACTGTCAAAATGACATTTCAGTATTCTATATTTATTCAGTATCTCTATCCAGTACAAAAAAAAGTATTTATTAATACATAGAATTGTCAAGTGTATGTTTCAACAGAAAATTTAAAAACGTGGTATACAAAAAGTTCTTTTTATCTTGTAATTATTTATTTTGTAATTATTTACCAATTATTATTGTTTGTAAACAAGTAAATAAATATCGATAGATAATAATGCCATTCTTATGTGATCAAGGTTTATTTCGAGTCGTGACATAATTATTATTATTTATCTTATAACTGACACTAAGATCTTTTTTTTCAGAATCTGAATACCGTGATAATCTAAAAATATTTATTAATATTTTGGAAAATCAAAAAATTTTCATAACAGTTTTTAACATGTATACCATCGATTTTCCGCATCTCAGGGTAGTTTTTAATGTAACAATAGCATATATTTTAACAATGTATCAGTTAACTAAGATGCATAGTGATTAGAATTTACATGATTATTAAATATAATGTAGGTAAGTAATGGTGCAGTGTGTAAGGCGCTGGCGTTTCATCCAGAAGCTCCGGGTTTGATCCCGGCGAGGACACAATATATATTATGTATATGGTTTTCTCAAAGCCTGTGTATATGTGATTAATCCACTTCTATTACTAAATTTACTGCTGTGTCACTACACTACTGTCATTGGGCCTCTAGGGCTGTTGTAGTATTAAAACACAATATATACTTATACATTATTTTCAAAAAATATATAAACAATAGAAACTTATTGAATGTGTAAAAAATGGATTTTGTCCGAGAGCATGGTTAGAAGGATCATTTGAGGTACCTTTATCATATAAATAATAATATTCAATTGGTAAATTATAATATGAGTATAAATTTAATAAATGTTATATATTGCATTTTGAGTGTTTTTGTTAGAATGTAAGTGTATAGCTTATATAAATAAAAATTATTGACCTTGTGGATATTTTTGTTTCTTTTATATTACATTCACCCCACAATGACATCTCACTTCATGACTTTTTGTCTTGTAGAAAGTAAATACAAGCGATACCATTACATTAAATCTACATTTAGAGTGGCCTTCATAAAACCAAAACATAGTTATAGCCTAAGTATGTATTACAATATATTAATTTGTATATTGTAGTTAGAAGCCGGCTAGCCCGTATCAATACGACCTTATGGTGGAAGCGAGTTCAAAAGATTTGTTTGAGACTTCTTTACTCGAAGTGTTAAAGATACTATCCGTACCTTTATCCAACTGACTTTCTCTTATGTATGTTTACATACTGAAGTTTAAGCACGAGATGATTTATATTATATATTTGGCCCTGTATTTTTTTCCGACTTATATGGAGTGTAAATGAGAACCCTGCCATTCTTGGTAGGATCGACGCTTCTGGATAAATTTATTTTTCGGGTATATTCATAATACAAGCCCTTTCAATTCCAATTCTTTGAACCATATAGCCATAAGTAAGGACGCATATCGAAAGAAAAAAATTCGGAGTATCGGTATCAAATGATTAATTTCGGTTTAAAAAATTGCAAAATCACTATCTAAGTACCTAAAAAGTTTTATATAATTGTACTGCAGAACCAGTGCGTCTCATGTACGATTTTTCTAAATCCGTTGGTATCGATACAATTTTGAAGCCCCTATACGTAAATACGTTAAGAGCATTAACAAATGTAATATTTGGCATGATCCAAAAAATGATTTGTACTTACTATACACTGGTTCCCAGATATTAATATATTTTATTAACTATTGACTATATAAATTAAGTTGAAATTATTTTTTTATCACAGGGCTTCGAACCATTTTTGAAGTTTACTTCTTTTGGCGCGTTTAGTGGAGGGTAAAATCGAGAGCTGCCCGCGCACAGCGTTACAAAAGTGCGACATGATAAAGTTAGCCGTGAACGTGATCGGGGTATACAAACGCAAGGTACTCAGCATAACAGGTGGTTATTTTTTAAATCCATAGTAAAGCAGTTCATGTATTAAATTTTATTTATATTTTATTAATTGTCAATAATTATCTTTATACATATTTATATCCAGCTATCAATACGGCGTCCATTAGTAGACAATTTGCATGTTATATGGCGTCCGGGTGCAAAATTGCGCCCGTATACCGGACGCAAGTTTACAAGCATGCAAATTTTTTTCGTTTCGGTTTTTGTTCAGAAAAAAGTAACGTTTTTTCTCCGGGTGTCGGTTTTTGGTTCAGCTCCGAGTGATGTTCCGATGTTTTTATTTGTAAAAAAAAATATTATATACCATAATTTAGAACATTAAATGGCACTTGTATAATAACCCCCCATCACGCTCAGAAACCAATGGTTATCTTGCACTGCACGACCGTAGCAATATATTTTAAAAATAATATATTATAATTGATGAGAATTATGTCAAGATACGTCACGACAACTAAGTGACAACTGTAGTGGTGAGTAAGACCATGTTATCTCACGTGTTTCATCATGCACCGAACAAAAAAAAAACGATTTTGTTTTGTTCGGGTCGATTTCGGTTTTCGTAAAAAATAACGTTTTTTCCGGTTTTTGGTTTTTAGTTCAGTTCTGGTTCGAAACCTTGATTTTTCAAGTAAATGCAGTTCGTATTGATACCGATTCGGAATTTAGTGATATTTTTTCTTCCGTTAACTACATAATCCGATGCGGATCTTTGCCGCCTTCTAGACAGGTTTTTTCTTAGTTCTTTTTAGATGCATGGATGTTAGAAACTTGTAACACCTACAAAGTTTCTGCTCTATATCTAACAATACACATTAAAAAGTACAAGACACAATATCGCTCGTCATGTAGAATGAAAAAAAAAACTGATTGCTTGATAATATTAAAGATTGTTTTTATTACTACGTATAGGATGAAGAATTCTGTTGGAATATATTGATGGTATATGAATCGATTCCACTTATCATTGAGAAAAGTAATTTAAAATTTGTCTCATAAAAATTGAATGCTGTTTTTCAATTTGCTGCCTGCTAATCACATTTGAGAAAAAGATGAGGTCCGATAGCTGCTTGTAATCTGAAAAAAATAATAAAATAATTTATTTTAAAATAAAATCTGAATCCATATTCTTCGCTTTACAGATTCATTCTCTAGGGAATTAAAAAAAAACAAGATCAATACACAACGTGAAAGGGGAAGAAATGGTGAAGCACTCCCCGGTTTTGGAGATAAGTGTATTAGAATTGATATCGGTCCAAACAATGATTATAATTCTATAATTCTCACCAAGTTTGGTATATTCAGTGACGAGAGTTACATTCCTAAATCTCATAATGTTTTAAATATAATAAAATTGTCAATAAAATACAGAGAATCCTTATAAACATAAGTACGACATTAGGATTCAAACTAACAACCTTTCTGCTCCGGTGATTGCTCGTATCCATAAAGTTATCAATCCATCTGTCATTCTTGACTGTGCTGAGTATTTATTGGTGGGGCTGCCATTGTAGGGTCCGTAAACTTGCCCTGGTTTTTTGTAAGAATTTTACTTTCCGTAACCAGAATATACCAGTTTCAGTTTCAAGGGTTACATCGACGTTGCCGAGCCTCCCCAACCTGCAGCGGTGCTACAAAAGAGATTTACGTTCTACAAGTCTCACATGGCGTAGGACATTGCGGTGGACCGAGGAAAGTAGCATTGTGCTTGCCTTATGCCTCGAAACTGAGGAGTAATTGAGTGAAGTAAATAATGCCAAAATTTATAAAAGTGCCACCTACAAAGAATTGACAGTACCTACGTGTAAAAAAAGTATGACGATATCGATTTTGAAAAAATTTATACTTAATTTCACAGTTCCTCACAATGGCTTTATTAATGATGGTTGGGCCATTTACGTTCCCATTCCACTCCTTATCTCCTCATCCACCTCCTAATCCCTAGTGTTATTGTGACCAGATAATCAATTATCAATTACGGGTGATGAGAGACGGTGTTACAAAAATCATTCAGTTGCATCTCGATAGCGGGCGCGAGCAGCCTTCAAATAGCTTTCCGTCGCTTAAGTGATTGTTTCAATAGATACAGACCCATTCAGAAGCTATCATCATCATTCATATACCCTATCGGTACTCGAGAATTCTCAAGTTTCTCAAGAAAGCGACATTATTACGAAATAACCTCCTGCCGTATTTTTTAATTTAATTTAGATCTTCCAGCAAACAAAATATTTAACGAAAAATCTTAGTAGGTACCTATCTACCTAATTTAGTTCACAATGAAAATCAAGACGTTGGACAACAAATTGTATTTCTTGATTTCTCGAGAAATGAGAATTTTCGTAATTTCGAAACATTAATTATTTTTTCTGATTATTTCTCGAGAATTCTCGAAACGAAATTTCTTGGAATATATTGACAACCGAAGCGATTTGGTTCAACAAAGTTATTACCCTCCCAATCAACATTAGCACTTTTGTAGATTAGTAATGTACTTTATGAGAACAGACAATTATTACTGATGCTCCCTATTTATAAAATAGTTATCTAAAATATAAAGTGGCTTATAAAGATAACCAGTGTGACTGCACATTATTGGATTTTTCAGTAGTTTACTGATTCTGGTAGTAGAATTTTGGTCATTTTAGCGAAATATTAGACGGGCTTATGTAGTGAAAGGATGCCAACCATACAAACTTACTTCACTGTCACGATCCAGTGTTGGGTCGGAGGACAAGGACAAGATCTCGCCACCTCCTTAGGTCCATCACCACGTGAGACTTTCAGGGCGTAGATAGCTATTGTAGCACCACTGTAGTGTGAGAGACTGTCGGCTTTGGATGCCAAATATAGTTATGTTTAAAAATATATGTTTTTTGCCAATGACATCTCTGCTGACGCCTGAGTAAATTTATCCACAAAGAGAAAAATCGTCGTAAAAGTTGTTGACCCACGAAGAAGAATCTGAAGCATTTATATATATCGAAATGACTGTAAATTTCGTGTTTTTTACACGTTTTTAGAAGATAATTTTTTGACGTCATTATTAATATTTATACTAACCTCCTTAAGCAAAGTATAATTGAAGCCAAAAAATCTTGAAAACAATATGACATCGGACACGAATCGAACCTACATCCATCGGATTGCAGACAATGTGCTTGATTCAACCCACAAAAGCCACAGTGAAATTTGTAAAGTGCATGACTATTAGTTAATTATATCGAAAATATGTAGGACGCAGGTGAGAAAATTGATAAATCACATTGGAAAATCGATGAATGCAGGTTCGAATCCTGTCCGATGCCATCTTTTTCTAATGTATGTTTCTGATCTATTTTCAAATTATATATTATGAAAAATATATTTCTTCAATATTATAGAGAAAAAGTATATAAATAAACATTGTAGATATAGTATATAAAACATTCATTTGAAAGATATAGACATCCAGAATTACACCAACGTTGTTAATTTGTTTGTTATATTATGTATCTGTTATATAACCGTACTAATTCTTAACCCTTTATGATAATATAATAATTTGCAAACGATTATATTATTTATAAAAATGTTGTATACTTTTAGATGTAGTGATTTTTTTCGTCTTATAATATTCCACCCTCATTATTTTAAATAATGTATATTATGTAATTAAAAAAATATATATTATATTCACGTAACGATACTCCGTCAATAACATTTATAACATCAAGGGATTCAATTAATGCACTATAATATTTTGTAAGATTAAGTCTTTCAATATTATTACTCTTATTTTCCATTGCATGCTTATCATAATTACGTTGATTCAAAACAACTTCACAATATTTATTTGTAAATGTTATTTTTTGAAAACTGCATGTCAGTTAAATTTTTTTTTATTAAATAACACATAAATTAGCTGCGTGTTTAAATCTTCTCAAAACTATGTATAATTTTAAAGTAAGTAAAATCGCTGAAAACCGCAACGCGAAAAGTATAATCCAACCTTCAAATTGGCTTATTTGATTTGTGTTTATCGATAAATCAAAACACATGTGAAAAAATCTATTAACAACATAACACAAGTCCATGCAAGAATACTTCTATTCAATTTCACATAAATCCGTTTCTTGTTTAAAAATAACAGACTATCAATTTTGTTCATCAAAATCATGATGTTTTTAATCGCAGACGATTGGATTAATACACAGTATAGAGATATCACGTAACAACCAATTGGCGTAAAAAAAAAGCCAACAATGAAAAACTTCTTGTCGGGTAATTGAAGATAATTGACGATGTTTAGGATTTGATAGAAATACAATCCAGTATAAATGAAAAACCATATTAACTTTGAACTAAAACCTGTGGTTTTAATTCGCTTATTCTCATATTCCACACTAGGCTCGGAAAAGTATTTGGCTATTGTTAAAATTTTCTTTGAACACCAGAATATATTGTATGCTAATTTTTGTTTCCCTTTCATATCGAGATGTTTTCGTATAGTGAGTATATTATTATTTTAGTATGTTTCCATCGAAAAATAAATTATATTACTTTTCAACATTAAAAAACATTATCAATAATTCATAAAATGAAACACTTTCTGTTTGATTGTGAAGTGATAACAAAATCCATATTTAGCTTTTACACTTTAATAATTTAAATTGTATACAATAGGCAGGTATATTATTACAAATATTCTAATCGTTCTATAGAACAGTGGCGTGAAACCTTTTTTTCATACTTATGATAATTTATTATTGCACTCCCGATGGCCGAGTAGCTTATGCGTCGGTTAATGATTTTGTGGGTCCCAGGTTCGAATACTGAGTCTGGCAAATACATATTTTTTTCAATTTGTGTTTGGAGTCAAAGTATGGACCTAATAGGTTGAGCAAGTGTTCGAATTCTGGTTCTGGCAAATACACATACTATTGGTTTTCAATTTGTGTTCGGAGTCAGAGTATGGACCTAATAGGTTGAGCAAGTGACTATATTCATATCTCGTAAAAATCAAAATCTGTCAATACAAACTTTCACTTCGTGCGAATCCATTAGGATTGGATATAGACAAAAGGAAAAATAAAATAATTATTGCAAATAAACACTTACATATTTTATATTACATTGAGAATTAATGAATTAAAAACAAGGTGAGATAAAATATATTCTGCTTGGTAGAACAAATTCTCCGTCGAAGCGAAAAACTAGAAATAGTGGAAGAGTGGAAGGAGTTAAGGGAAGTTTTCATCCAGTTTTTGATCGACCCCAGTTGATGATGATGATTCTACTGAATTCGTAAAGAATCTCTTGCCAAACATATTACTTCTTAATTCGCGCCGAGAAGACGACGGGTGATTTGGACAGTTCAAATAAATAGTGAGTATAATTAAATGATATTTTACTTCAATACACTATTTAGCTGACGTATGACTCAAATGTAGGAGGTCATCACTGTTGGCGTCATGGTGTGGTGGATGAGGAAGTCGTGATTTTGGTGGTTGCTCCGATGGATGTTGGAGCGAGTTTTATTTGCAGCGTAAACAATAGGTACAAGAGTATTTTATCGTAGTTATGTTACAATACTTATGATATTGTTCCGAGGTCCGAATCTCGGTAAAATGAGATGTTGTGCGGAGCGATATAGATATTGAGATTCTAACAGACTGGGGACTTATATTCGAGTGACATCTCCAGGGAATTATGATTCACTATTTATTGAAGTGCTCACAATCTAAATCATATATTGAAAAGAAGATTTAGGAAAAAAATATTATAATTGAGTTATAATGGAGTTTGCGTCATCGGATATAGCTGACTATGTGGAAATAATTACAAGATAAAAAAAAACTTTTTATATACCATGTTTTTAAATTTTCTGTTGAATCATAATATAAACTTGACAATTGTATGTATTCAAAAAAACTTTTTATTATACTTGATAGAAATACTGAATAAATATATAATACTGAAATGTCACATTTTATATTGATTTCCATAGTAACACACGTATATATTAATAATTTTGTTGCTAGGACCTCCTCAGTAACCAACAATAATAACTTTCCATACAAAACAGAATTAACTGAAAATTAATTCAATTATGCTTAAAAATGACTAAAAGCAGGGCTTTTTTTTCCATTTAACGCGGTGGAACGGCGTTCCGGCACCTTTTTTCACGGTTTTATTTCAAAATCAATTAAACGAAAAAATATTTGCGCTTAAGTAATTACAATAATAATTCGTTAAAATGATAAAATAAGGTACAGGTGGAAGCCATTTTGAATGTTGGCGTGTTAGTGTTAGTGAAGTAACCGTATAGTTTAAATAGCAAACATGCGTATGTAACTAGCTTCATACGTATGCTGCGTATTATGATTTTGACAGTTTGACGTTTATTGCATGGCAGCATCTGCGTATATTGTTATTTACGTTTGTTTAGTCAGTTTGTGTTACGATTACGTGTTGTGCAACTATTTTATATTTTATTTAGTGCAACCCCAAGTTTAAATATGAAAAAAATTTCCTGTTACTTCTCAACCACCGGCAGCGGCGCCGATTCCGCAAATAAAAAGCTCAAAACAGAAACGATGACAGAAGATATGGAAATATCGGTACATGTAGATGTTCCTGAATCATCTCTAGCTGATCTCGGGGATCAAGGTCGAACTCAAAACGATTGGCCAGACTGCTGGTCATTAGATCAAAAAAACGATTTTTGCTCAAAAAACGAATGGTTGAACGTACACAAAATGAAACTTGGCTGCACAATTTGCAGAAACGTTGGAACTCTTGGAACTGAAACGACAATGGGAATGAAAATATCCAAAGAATGGGCCAATAATGAAATCACGTATTCTGGGAAAGAGAGGAAGCTACAATTGGGGTCACTTCGAAAAAAAATTTTCGATCACAGAGGATCTATTGCACACAAAGCAGCGTTAAAAATCATTTCTGAAGCCAAAAAAAAGCAGATTGAAAATACTTTTTTAAAATCGTTATCTCGCGAAAAAGTAATAACAGCAAACATTTTTCGAACTGCATATAAAGTAGCTAAGGAAAATCAATCATTCAATATGTTTGAAAGTGAAATTAATCTCCAAGAACTAAATGGGATCGAAATGGGTCATATTCTCCATTCCACTAACGCATGTGTTAACATTGTAAATCATATATGTGATGAAATGAGAAAAAATGTTTTCAAAGAAATTGTTCAATCGAAAAATATAATTTCTTTGATAATTGATGAGTCTACCACCATAAGCCAAAAAACCACCCTCATTGTGTATGTTCGATGCTGTGTCGAAAGTGTTGGAATGAATTCACCAATTAATTTGTTTTTGGATTTGATTGAACTTAAAGACGTAACGGAAAAAGGAATATTTGAATCATTACTCCAATCTCTTGATTTATATGGGATGACAGAAGAATATTTAAAAAAATATTTAGTTTCGGTTGCATGCGACGGCGCTGCTGTGATGTTAGGTTCTAAAAATGGAGTGAAAAAATTGCTGACAGAAAAATTTCCTTCAATTATAGATGGCATTGTACTAATCACAGATTAGAATTATCAGTAAGTGATGTTGTAAAAAAAATTTCAGGGATCAATAGATTCAAATCATTTATTGATAAACTTTATGTTTTATACCACGCGTCGCCGAAAAATAATAGAGAGTTGCATTTATGTGCAGAATCACTAGGCGTTGAGGTACTGAAAATCGGAAGAGTTTTAAGTACCCGATGGGTGGCATCTAGTTTTCGTTCAGTTTCGGCTGTGTGGAATAATTATGAATCCCTTGTGCGTCATTTTGAAGAAGCGATGAATGACCCTACAAGAGATAAAAATGACAAGTGTACTTACAGTGGCTTAAAGAACAAAATAACATCAACAGCATTTTTATTGGATCTAGCATTGATGTGCGACGCTCTCCAAGAATTGTCGGAACTTAGTTTGGACCTACAAAATCGCAATGTGAACCTTTACATTGCAAATCGAAAAATAAATGAACTCGTTCAAGTTTTTGAAGAAAGAAAACAGAATTTTGGACCCTATTATAAATGTGCTGCAGCTGCTATAAGCAATCTGCATTTTCGTGGAGTTTTACTTCACGAAAAAGTTTCTAAAAATGATCCTCCTATTGATCCGAAAATATTTTATTCCACGTTGAAAACGTCAATTGAAAAAAGTCTGCTAGATAATAAAGATGTTGAGTTTGCACTTTGGGCTCGCGTACTTGACCAAAAATATTGGCCTGAAGACATTGATAATCGGTTGACATTTGGAGAGATGGAAATTAGAAACATTTCGATCAGGCTACAACTAGATGAACGAGAAATGATTCGTGGATTTCGCGAATACATTCTCGAAAAGACATATTCTGAAAAACTCTTGCGTTTGGTATATGCTCTGAATCCTATTCCCATTTCTTCAAGTGAATGTGAACGGGGGTTTTCGCAAATGAATCTTATTATTACCCCAACAAGAGCTTCGTTAAACACTAAAACAGTTTCGGCACTCTTGTTCATCAAACTCGTGGGACCACCCTTGACACTTTTCGATCCTTCAAAATATGTTGATAGGTGGTTACTTAAAGGAAGACATTCGGCCTTAGACTCTAACACTAAGAAAAGGAATCGAGATGATGTATCAGACGAGAATTGGAAAAAACTTTGGAAATCACTCTAAACTTTTATTCAAGTTCATAAATAAATACATTACGTATGTATTTACAATTATATTTTAAAGTTAGTCTTATTTAGTCTTATTTGTACAATATATTTCAAATATAATGTATGTATTTTATTGTTTCTGTAGCTTTGTTTTGACTAAAATAAAAAATTATCGTAAAAATCAACCTTTTTTTGTTCGCTTCGTGGCATAGCTCCTTTAAATTTCATTTAAGTGACATTTGAATATAATTTTATTTAGTAAAAAGCTTGACATGAAGTGAGTTCCGGCACCTTTTTTTTTTTTAAAAAAAAGCCCTGACTAAAAGTATTAAAAAAATGCATTGTTGTCGTGTTCTGATATATTCTAATAGTTTAAAATGTCAAGCTAGTCGGGAAGTTAGTTAAAAATCTTCAATTGTCCAATACAAATTTTGGACAAACAAGAAAAAATTTGTACTGGACACACAAGAAAAAGCTGTACCGGACAAATAAGAATACGAGCTAATAAAAACGTGGTAAAATGAATATTGCAGAAACAATCATTGCAATCAGCAATATCTATTAAGTTTGCCATAATTGGATACTACGAGAAATAGATATTTAATATCCCCGATCAATATGCTGACACGGATTGAGTTGTTTATTTCAATATAGTCCAAATACCTATACATAATAATATATAGGTTAGATTTAAATAACCCACTAGTTTGCACTGACAACAAACTTGTTTGAAAAAGTCCATATTTAGTCTCTGTAGATTTAGTATACGATATATATATATATCATTTTACAGTATGGTTTATGTATTTTTAATATTTTGTCTAAAACATATTTTTGTGTGTTTTAGAAAAATATATAATTTCTAGTCCACATAGGTCCTTCGTACTGCTAAATGCCAAGAGGGATTGAACCAAGCCGTGGAGAAGGTTTTTAGACTGCAAAATCCAAGTCACAATCCATAGTCATGAAGTTCTGGTTTAATATATGATATAATATTAAAGTAATTAATAACATGTTTTGTACCTATTAACTGTATTGTAGGATATCACTTTAGTCTCGAGTCTCGGTGTAATATTGCGATTATATAAACTCGAAGTGTACGAGTTCAAATCCCACCGCTCATGTTAATGCAGTTTTTTACAATATGGTTATTTTGGTTTTTAAAATAGTTTTAAATCGAAATAAAAAAAAACATGTTACCTCTCAATATTCCAATTGGAACAGAAATAGTGAAATAATATCAATCATTTACAAAAGTTTCTCGTTTTCTGTTATCAATACACAAATACCTGAGTGCTTTTTTGTAATATGCTATTATCTACATAAAATGACATGACATTTTAATTGCAATAATAGCTTTCTAGTTGTTAATACTCTAATGGTGATAACTTTATTGATAATTCTACAAAAATACAAAACTCTTCACGTAATAAAACAATATTGTATGTAATTGAAATAATATTTTATTGTCACCTTGAAAACGTGAAGTGTTTTGTTATAATTGGATTTAAGCATGATTGAAATCTGAAATTATTTTATAATAATTATTCATTTTACATTAATTGAGTAATAAATAAAATTGCATACTTTAATAGTGCATTGTTTTAATATATATTATTACTATGTTATAGCCACGCAACTTTGTATTCTTACCAAATATTATTAAGCAGCATAATGAATGTCTCACAAAGCGTTTGATAAAGATTTGCTTTATTACATCATTGTTCTTACTTGCTAAATGCAATGCATCTTATCGCTCGTTGTTTCAAACTTAATTCTAATGCATAATTGTTTTATATGTATCTAATTTTCTTATCAAACTAAAATGTCTGAGAATGTCATGCGTAAAATTAATGAAGTTTGTTTTATATAGAATCAAAATAGCTTTACAGTTCAGTTTTAATTCAACCTTAAAGAAGGACGCATTGACTGCATTCAATCACTGCATTAAACCAAACTTTTAACAAGTTATTGTCTAAAACCTAATCTATTATATATATATATATATATATTACCTTCTAATATAGACAGTTTAAAATATATAAAAGGTGTTTATAATATGAAGTTGATCCCGCCATTCCATAACAACTAATAAATAACATTGTATGAAAAAAAAACATTAACGTTGCAATTAATTATGATGTGACTGATTTCTAACTGTATTCGATAAAAAGAATAAAATATTTTTTAATATAAAACAACAATGCATTGGGCTTTGGAAGCCTTGTCGCGTATTTTTACTGATGGTACAAAAGCTAGACTAGACTAGACAAGCGACAGCGACATGTATAAAGAAACAACTATAAACCATATATTGGACATACATACTACTACCATATCAACGACGGGTCGTGTTCTAGCCGATTTCTCACTCGTGCGATATCACTGTTTTTTGAAGCACAGCAACCGCGACAGGCGACATTATGCTTTAATGCCAGAACTGTCGCGTCATAACAAGGCGTTGCATGTCAAAGTGTCATATTATTAAAATTTAATTAAAATCTGTTTATTTTTACATACAGTGAACATTACAAATTATAGATTTAAGACGTTCCCAACATAACACTTAAAAACAAAGAAATAGTGTTAAAACAGAGTTAAGAAAAAAGAAATATAATTTGCAGTATCACAAAAAACAGTATAAAAAGTAAATAGGTACAAAAATTATAAAAATTATGAAGCATGAAAGCTAATAAGCTAAATGGACCCTATTTTAACAATTTATAAAACAACGTCCAAATATGATATTAATCATTTCGTAAGTGGAACATATCAACATGAAGTGTAAAATCATATTAGTAAAAAAATCTTGTCACAATTCACACAAACTGTAACACATTTGGTTAAAACGAAAAAAGCGCTTTGGTACTGCAGTTATACTAGACTTGTTTCCCAAACTTTCGACATCTGTGTACCCCTTCTATAATTTTCGTAACCGTGAGTACCCCTCGTCAAAAAAAAATTGCATATACTTTAATAACAATCAAAATATATTTATTTTTTTCCCCTTTTACATAAACAAAATAATAATAAACAAAAAACAAAATTCATTCATAAAAAAATATATATAAAAGTTAAATTATAAATAACATATTTTATAATCAATGAGAAGGACGAAATTGTTTATGTTGAGACGACAGATCAATGGTTCCCTGGTTATAAATTTTAATCTGAGATGCGGTTCCACATCCAAAAGCCTGTTCCTTTTTTTTAACTTAATGTCTACAAATGCTGAAATCAAAATCAAAACGGGCTTATATATTGGGACCATACCTAAATAAGATTTCATAGAAATAAAAATGATTTCAAGTTATACACATTAATATTTTTTATAAAAATCGAAGTTTTTAAAATAGATGTAAAAATATTAAAACTATGAATTAGTAAAAAATCTAAACGGTTAAAAATTGAAAAATTAATATACTAAATTTTAATAATAAATATAACCATAAAATGAATGTATTAATAACGTAACCTATGTACCAAATATGTGACAAATTCACTTTTTTTTTACAATTGTAAGTTTATCTCTGACTTAAAAAAAATCGTTTTAATGTTTTCAGATACATATTTATTAAATTATATATTTATTATATAATAATATATTTGAACAGCACTGCTCTTGCTGCTGTTAAAATATAGCACTTATTGCAACAATTACAAACACCTTATTGTAATTGTTACAATAAGTGCTAATACTTTGATACAAACCTACCCTGAGTATGATAATATTCATCACTTTATCACTTTAGCGGTTTTTCTCAGTTTTAATCTAAGCCCTATAAAAATCGAAATCAATTTTGTAATAAAAAAATTATACGACCCCTTATACCCCGTTTACATGTGCATGTATTTACTGCTGACAGCACGTATTATCGCAAAGATAATAAAAAAATGCACATGTAAACATGTATAATCTTAAAAATTGCAAGATTGCATGCATGAATCAAAAAAGTTCGGAAGCTTCTGAATGTTCATGTGACAGTTGAGAAGTTGTTGTCGATATTTACGCCTGAGCAATAGAACGATTGTGGCTAACCTGCCGGGAAAAAAAATATACCGCACAGTGACTTATTTTGAGGTTAACCGATTTTTAAGACTATCAAATAGTACCATAAAATGACAACATCGCGTCTCGCTTACTCTTAACGAATGAGATTGGCGAGACAGTCAGCACTTTTACATGTAAACAGTTATTATCGTGATAGTTTAAAATGTACACTATTACTGCAAGTAAATCAATGCGAGTGTACAGGTGCTATTAGTTACAATTAAAACTTTTTTGAGTTATGATGGTAATTCATTAATAAACGACAATTCCTTTAATCATTTGCCGATATAATAAGTATACAAAATATATATATATATACATACCCACTTATTATGAATGCTATGAAGAGAATTCAATAAAATTTCTGTTTTTATTTCAAGAGATCAACGTGTAGATTGAATTACAATAACTATTATTGGATATTAAAAAAAAATCGACTAAGTTTTTTACTTACCTTGTTTTATTTTCAATAACCACGAAATTTTTCATCTATCGTTTTATTTGATGAATTGCTAAAATGTATGCTATTCCTGCATTGAAAATTGTCTTGAGTTTCGAAAAATCAATAGTGTACAAATTATAAACTTCAATAAATGAAAATCTCCGACTTTCCAAAATATTATCAAATATTTTTAGTTGATCACGGTAAACGGATTCTGGAAAAACAGTTATATTAAAATCCATAATAAGATTTTTAAAATACATATTACTAGTGGCGAAATAATGGTATGAAAGTGGGACCGTCGCCTCGATCGCAGCGAGGGTAGGTAGTGGCGACGGAGTTGATCGTGGCATAGATATGTGGAGAGACTTAAGGCTTAATTACATTCGCAGATCCAACCAGATCCAACGATCCACGCCGACCATCGGGACCACACTATTTGCAATAATTACACGCAACGATTTGATGGCGTTGGAATGCATCAAATTTGGTGTACGTTATCTTAATCTGTGTGGTCTGAGCACTCTAATTACTTACACAATTAATAATTGATTGATAAAAGTACAACAAAAAATAATTTATTGGTTGGTTGATCACATTGACTCAAATATATACTAGGTACAATGTTTTATCATTGCATATTTTTTATCACATGGTAATGAAATTCGTATTTTAACTATATGATTGCACCTCTTTACATAAAACAAACATTTTTTGTGGCATTATTCGTATTATTATATTAAATAAATGCAACAGTAGCCTGATGCTGAGTACCTCCGCAATACGGAAGTACATTGGAACATGTATATGTCTGAGAGCGATTGTTTCTCGTAAAGCCGGCAGCTCTCGAAAAAATTCGAACACTCGCAGTTAATATTTATATCGTAAAATTGTCGCTATTGCCGCGGCAACTATTGGTGCAAAGGCAGGGCGTTTGCCTGCTAACCGAAAGGTCAGTGGTTCGAACCCACCCGAGCGCATTATTTTTTAATGTGAAAAAAATATCTTAAATTATGTCATAAATAAACCATACACAATTTTAGATATTTTGTAGATAAAAGAATATTTTTTATCATCAATTATTGTTTAGTCTAAGCAGGTCTTGATAAATTATATCATTACGTCATTAACAACATCATTATCGCATTAACATAAAAGCGGTCACCCATACAAGTACTTACTATCCGCGCGCAATGTCGTTTAACGGCCCACGTGCTCGTCGTAGGTCAAAATTGAGTTTTTATTGTATTTTCAAACCATGATCCTGGACACTCCTTAAACGTTGTAGATAATCTATTTATATAATTTTGAAGCCTTATTATCCTTTATAGTTATTTCAAACATTTGATGACTGCATAAAGTATTTTTGTTTCATAAAATAGTATTATTTTAAACCTCTCGCTCTAATGTTTTAGAATATAGTCATATTTCGGTACATAACTGTGCAGTGGTGTTAAGATTTTTTACATTTATTAATTTTTAAACGCATTTATAAAACCATTAGTATAATTTATTACGAGATAATTTTTGTAAAATATTCACGATAAAAAATTATATTGATAATATCTGTGATCCCAAATTTGACAAGAATTAGGCATTTTATTATTCAAAAAATCGGAAAGATTAACACATTTGAAGATGATTATAAAGATACTTATTATAAGCTATGTCTTTGACCATTCAAGTGTGATAAACATCTTATGAATAATGATTGTTTTATAATAATTATTGACCTAAGAATAAGGTAGTGTTTTTTCAATAAAAAAATAAATAAATATCTTTAGAATCATCTTCAAATGTGTTAATCTTGCCGATTTTTTGAATAATAAAATGCCTAATTCTTGTCAAATTTGGGATCATAGAGATTATCAATATATTTTTTTATCGTAAATATTTTACTAAAATTATCTCGTAATAAATTATACTAATGGTTTTATAAATGCGTTTAAAAATTAATAAATGTAAAAAATCTTAACACCACTGCACAGTTATGTACCGAAATATGACTATATTCTAAAACATTAGAGCGAGAGGTTTAAAATAATACTATTTTATGAAACAAAAATACTTTATGCAGTCATCAAATGTTTGAAATAAATATAAAGGATAATTAGGCCTCAAAATTATATAAATAGATTATCTACAACGTTTAAGGAGTGTCCAGGATCATGGTTTGAAAATACAATAAAAACTCAATTTTGACCTTCGACGAGCATGTCCCCCCTTAACTTCGGTGATCGGACGAGAACTTTCAGCCACTGGGCTGGTAACATTCTGCGTTACATTTTAATTTTGTGCACAGAATTTTATTTTAATACCAATGTCACGACAAGCGCTAAAGTATATACATCTTAAACGTTCTAGCACCAGTAAAACAGCTGCGGTTTTCTTTGACACAAACGATGCAACCGATTTACCATAAAATCTAAAATTTTCTCTCTAAATGGTTCACATCAGTAATAAAGTCATGAATCATAAGCGTCCCCTGTATTTTTAATTTTGTAATATTTTTTTAAGTTTTATATATTTTTTTATTAACCCAATGCTTACGGGCCCTTTTAATTAATTTTGTAATTAACGTGTTAATTTGCATTTGAAAAGCAATTAGGAAAAACACAATTTTGTGCGGCCCGTAAGCATTTTTATCGTAGAGAGCCTCAAAATCAGTCTCGTCGGAGCTGTACGTGACCGAAAGCGCCACTGGAAAGGGGATATTTCAATTTGATCTTTTGTAATCACTTACTTTTATTTCGGATAATTGCTTTCATAATAATCCATTTGGTACTCATAAGTTCTTTTTTAAACATTTCACATATTACTGATTCCATTAATAGCGTAAGGATGTACGGTAGGCACCATCCTAATCCACTTATAAATTGAATATCTGAAAACTAAATAATCATACACGTATAATTATTATCAATCTTCTTATAATTTTCTTTAAATAAAACAAATCATACGAGCTGACTTTACAAAAGAATCGATGATTAAATTAAACATTTAAGAAGTTTACATTCATTTGAATAAAATATTTGTTTTCTTTATTCACACAATATTATAACGATTTGAAACAGTTTTTCCTTTACAGCTATTTGTAAAAATGTCAAAAAAATCATTTATCAATTTAAATTCTAATGTATTTAAGTTTTCCACTATTCCATTTTAGTCGTTTTTTGCGACCCAGGTTTCGCCTTTCGGCATCTTAATGCACTATGTTCACTCACCAAAAAGTAAATACACACTGACAACGAATACTGTTAATTCTAATTTATATAATAAATTAATCCAATAAAGTAGGTAAAAACTGTATCACTTAGGTACCTATTAAGTCATGGATTGCAATAAAAAATATAACAAAGAAACTATGAATAAGTAGTTGAAGTACCTATTTGTAAAAAAACCCTACCTTATCACTAATAATACTCTCGATAACCGTATAAATTGTCAACACCTGATAATAGATCAATAATAATTATAATCAATAAGAATACTGCACTCAAGACGTGTAAAATCGTCAATTCTGGGAACAATGGCAACGTATTGGGAATAAGTTTAACTTCAACTTTTTAAATACTGATATCATTGATATATCTCACTAGTTACCTCCATTAAATTCCCTGAAGATGCCGAAAAGAGAAACCAGGGTCGCAAAAAATTACTCAAATGGAATAGTAGATCCGTTAGAATATTTTAAATTCAAATGCCTTCGGTCGATAGTATTAATATTAATCAATTTTATTTATGTTTAAAATAAACTAACAATATAATATAATTTAAAAAAAATCCTAAGTATGAAAGTTAAATATTTTTAGGGGTAAAAATAGTAATTTACCCAATCTTCAGTGTTAAAGTTATTTCTAAAAGATCAGATATCATTCCTATTCACGATGATTCTGTGCCATAACCGGTAAGAACGTGTCATAGTATTTTATACCTGTCGTGGTGAATGACGTACATGAACAATTAAATTTCACCACTCCTGTTTCTTTTTATTTATTTTAAATTCAATAAGTAGGTAAGCGTGTTGGTCGATAACCTACATACAATGGTAACGTACCTTTTTTAATGTCCACATATCCAAACTTGGTACAAATTCGTACAGTATCATCAGAATTACTGCCAATCTTACACAACCTCCGTAGAATATCTAAAATTAATATCGTTTCAGAAGAGAATAAAATGTATAAAAAATATATGACTAAGACCATATCTATATATAGGATAGTATGAACGGTATTCTTTTACTGTCTACTGTAACATATTTACAATATTTTAAACTATTCCAATACAACCGAAACCATATAATCGATTATTATTTAGTTCCTTCTTCAATGCATAAAATATTGTACCACAATAAATAAATTCATAAATTTGAAAAAATAAAGTTCCTATTACTAGATTGACATTTGAAGATTTTGTACTATCGCCCGGAATTATTCTGTGGAAATACATACAATAAAATATGGTGTGATAAACTCTCAGTATATGTATATATTATTATGGTTCCATTATCAGGAGTCCTTATGAGGTGTCCTATAAGCTTGTTTTAGACTTTTAGAGCATGTTCAGAAGAAATTTGTTGACAAGATCTTTATTTGAATGTAAATAAATATTTTCCTTTTGACAGCTTCTCAAACGAGTATTTTCAGACTAGCTTTCATCCAGGCATACTCGTCTTTCATTCTATTGAAGCTCGTATATCATATATGCTCTTAAAGCATTTTTTCCCTGGTCTCACGTGGTTTCCAAGTTTACACCCATGTCCTATTTTGGGTGAAAAATGATTTCTTATGGCATGCTCACCAAGCACCAATAGTGAGGGCTATGCGGCTGGTCAATACACTTCCTAGAGATCTAGACATTTTTAGCGATGCAATATGTATTTTGTTTTAAAAATTATATTGTATTGTTTAATTTGTATTTTTCTTGAATTATTGTTGTTTTTTCATTTTATTTCTTTTGCTAAAAAAATATTTTTGTTTTTTTTTCTCTACTAATTTTATTTACCTGTACTTTTTATTCTAAATATCATGTTGTGAATGTCTTGAATTATTAATTTGTTATGTGCTCAACGTGTCTTTTTAAAAAAATATATTGTAGAATTTTTCAATTATTTATTTATTTTGAATTATTAATAACCATGTCCTTGGTTTTTTGTACAAGGTGGTAGTTATAAATTTTGAACAATTACAAACACCCAGGCTTTGAGAAAAATACATAAATATTGTGTCCTCACCGGAAATCGAACCCAAAACTCTGGGGTGGAAGGCCAGCGCCTTACGCACTGCAGCATGAGAGCTGCCTCAATTATCTATCGTAGAACAATTCATAATAATTTTCATTATGGCTATTTTCAAGATTTTTTTTTTGTGGTAAAATCAATTTATGTAATAAAAATATTGAGATATGCGTATTATTTTACTTACAGGAATTTGAAACATCTTATTGATATGCTCTGTCGAAACGAATATTTTTTCATAAACAACCATTAGTCTTTTTAGCTCGAATTCTATTGCCTCATTTTGAATTATAGCATTATCGTTGTGATGTTGATTATTTAAGCATATTTTTGATTTTTTGTTTTGCATGTTTTCATACGATGTTAAAAATGATTTAAAATCTGATAAAAACACAGTGGATTTTAGAAAATGTACTGTGTAACTACCGACACTTTTTTTAAGTTGTATATTCAAAAAAAATAACCTCCGTTTAACGATTAAAAGCATCACCAGAAATAAATAAAAAATATAAAATATGGAAATTGTAAACGTCAAATGTACAACATAATAAAAAAATGATCTATGTAACATGAATGCGGTTATATACCGAATTGTTAAAATAAATACTAAAAATATAAATAACAAAATATGTCTTCTCTTTGTGTGAATATAAAATTGATCATTTTTCATATACAATAATTCATCAACGTTGTCAATATTTTCTAAAATGATTACCATTGCGTCCGTTTGAAAAAATATATTTGAAATTGAAATTAAAATCCAACTGATCATTTGAAACTGATAAAATTTTTGCCGAAATTGGATAACTTTATCGAGCATTGGTCTCTCAATATAAAACACTATCAGAGAGGGCATGTATATCAAACATATAACAATTGATTCAAAATATCTTTCTCGTTTAGTTAATGTTCGTATATGTCTTCCACTATATCTGACCGTCGTTAATCGTAAATATCCAGACATAATTATAAATGGTTTCAACATCCAATATATATCATATTTTACATCAGAGGCCTTCACAGCTTTTATCATATTGCTTTATTCAAAATACGAATAAAAAATAGAAATTTCACGTATAAAAAAAATTATAGTGCTCAGTAGAAAAATATTACACGCTTTTAGTATAAAACTGTTTCTTTTTCAATATGACGTCCGTTTGTGATTTTTTAATTTTTAAAATAACCAACGTTTTATGTAACATTTATTATCAAAAAGCAATACATGTAATAAGACTCATAAAAATGTATTTAATATTAAATATTAGCCGCGATTAGATGTAAATTTAAAAGTAAGTATATAATTAATTATGTTTATATACCAAATAATTGCCATAATATATTTTATAATATACACAAGGAAAACGGTATCATTAAATAATTATAAATTAATTAAATAATAAATAAATATCACACCATAACATTATTATGGAATGTCTTGAATTGAATTAATCACTGGTATATATATATAATAAACATCGTAGCAGTGACGTCCCTAGATAAAATGCCGCCTCATTTTTTTTACACATAATTTTTATCATCCTTTCATGAGTCAAATATCTAATAAATGTGTTGTATGGATACATTACTAACAGAATATAAGACTAATTATTCGAAAATCTGTACGTGTTGTTTCTGGTCACCAAGGACGTTGAATGGCAATGGAAGTAAACTATATATCGCGAAACCGACAAAAGTATTTGGATAAATTAATAAGGTACCTAAGTATGTACCTACCTATAATTCAAATATAATTCGCAAATCTGCACGTGTCATTGCTGGTCATCAAGGAGTGATATCCAAACACAACAGAAGTAAACTAGACATCGCGAACCCGACGAAAAAATACAGTCTTGTTAAACCTTTTATGCCAATTAATACATTTTGTTTCCAACCAGTGAGTTGAATCTTTAATGAAAAAATATAATACTATGTTTAGTTACCTCTTTCTATATTATATTCCAAATATTTTCCTCGATTTGCCGCCCTTTGAGTAACTGCCACCCCAAGCGATGTGCAACCTGCCTACCTCTACTGAACGTCACTGCAAATAGTGGATAAACTTTGTAAGTCGTACGTATTTGTTTTCATTGAACTAAGTCTACAATTTACAAAATGGTGTTGGTTAGTTTTTTAAAATTCAATTATACTCTTAAACCACAACAAAATGAAAAAATGATTTACAACAAACCGGTTGGTTTTATAAGTCTAACTTGTACTAATCTTCTGTAGAATATAAATTTTATTAGTATAAAAATTACTACAGAAATTAATTTTGTAACATTGTTTTTTCTCCCCTGGAAAATCATCTTTTTGAACTTATACTCATAAGCCCGCCGATCATAGATTTAATACCATATGGCAATAGTAAATAAATAAATAAATATAACATTGTCTTCGATAAAAAAAATAGAATACAAAATTACAAAAAAATCATTTAATTCGAGATATAACAGGACACGGTGGAACCGGCAATGCATAAATTCAAGCAATAACTTCTCACATGTTACATGGTTTCGTAATGTACCTACTCTATAGTCTGAATCTCACCATACTCACAATATAGCAAATGTTATAAGTGATAAATAAGTTATTTTAAACATAGTTCGTAAATAACTTATAAATACAATTTTACGGGACTCGCACCCGCATCCATAAAATTTCTACCATAGTACAATATCAATTTAGTCACACTCACAATAAACAATAAAGAATAAATTTGAATTTAATACTGACAAATGTTTCTGTATTACTTTTTCTAGGACAAGAACCCCGATTAAATATAGTTATATTATATCAGAAAGTACATTAAAGCGTCAATATGAGGGGAAAGATCTTGAGATAATTTTTGATTCATCATTATTTTTTCACTTGCATATAACTTCTACAGCTCTACGTTCGAGTAAACTTATAGGATTCATCATGCGACAATCCAAACCATTCAAAAATCCAAATGCCTTACGCACACTCTACGTCTCGATTGTCTGGTGTCCTTATGAGGTTTCCTATAAGCTTATTTTAGAATGGGTCCAAAAGAAATCTCTTCGATGTTTTTATTTTAAAACATATCACCATATAAATAGTTATATAACCATGATGTAACTATTTTCCTTTCAATAATTTGTCAAATGATTATTTTTCAATTGCCTTTCTATAAGGCATGTTTACTTTTCACTCTCTTGAATCTCGTAGGTCTCTTCTGCTCTTGAAACACTTTTTCCTGTTATCGCGAGGGATGGATTCAAATCCTGGTGTCATAATGAAGTTGAATGAAATTTGAATTTGTTTTCAAAAATTTATTTTTCTGTGTAAAATTGTAGTTAAGTATGTTTTTATTTTTATTTTATATATTTTCTTCTTCTCTCTTGTGAGGGTAATATTTGTTATAATGTAAATCTCATGTTGTGTATGTTTTAAATTTAGATTTGTTATATACACGATGTTTTGTTTTCTTAAATAAATAAATATATAACTAATAGCTATGTAACTGAAAAAATAATCATTCATTAATATTAGTGACAAGTTTCTATAGTTCAAAGTACCAATATTAGGTACTTACCATAAATTCTAGCAAGCGTTCTTCAAAGTGTTGACGAACCTATTTAAAAACCGATTGCCAACATTAACACAATTAATAAAGTACTTCAGGTGTAGCTAAGTTCGTTTAATTATGTAGCACGCAGTCAATTGGTAAAGAACATTGTCACAATTCCAATATGTGACAGTTCGAGTCCAGTCCAGTATTGTATTTTTTTTATACGTATTATGAATATTCAATAAATAACGTTACTTTTTCAATTCTTGTGAATTATTCATCGAATAAAAAAATATATTACTGTATTACTATTACACCCACGATGACCGAATGGGTTACGCTTCGGCTTATAATATCGTAGGCCCCAGGTTCGAATGCTGGGTCTAGCAAATACACATATTGTTTTTCAACTTGTATTTGGAGTCATAGTATAGTCAAAATGGCCCATATAGGTTGAGCAAATGGCTGACATCCAGTTATTGTAAAAAAAAAATGTTAATACACAGCTCCACTTAGTGGAGACCCATAAAATCATAATAAAATTAGACAAGATTAAAGGAAAGGATTCCTACAATTTTCGATTTAGGTATTTTTCCTTTTCTTTTAAGTTATGATTCAACAACTAGATTTTGTCTAAAACCCGAAAAAATACTTAAGTTTATAGGATACTTAGGTAAGTACATTTGTAGACTTCGTAGTCCAGTACGTGAGGCGTTGGCCTTACATCCGGGGGCTCCAGGGTCGACTCGGTGAGGTCACAATATGTTTATGTCATTTTCTCAAAGTTTGGGTATTTGTGATTGTTTCACTTATATTACTAATTACACTACTGTTTCTATGTACCTACATATAATTGTATATGTTATATGCGTTTGTAAAACGAGTACCAATATTTTCCATGGTAAATATTTTTTCTTTTACTATGTCCGATCCTAATAGGATTATAATATGGGCTTCAACATAGTGGAGGTTTGTATTAAAAGATTTTTGATTTTTTTATGAGAAGTGTTTATTAGTCACTTACGCAGCCTATATATACCTAATATTTGTTTGAATTCAAAATATCCATAATATATAACTCGGGTAATACCCAGTATATCTACTACTAATGTCATAAAGTAAAAACATACCAATATAATAAAACAATATTGATGATGAAATTATGTTTTATTGACAGATACAAAGTAAATTCACAAGTAAGTGTTACATAATTTGATTACACGCGACTTAAACCTTCAAACAATTATTGTTATTTTTTTATTTAACACTAATAACAGAGCTCGAACTGGAAAAGTTTACGAACCGGGGCGCTCGACAATTTTTTAAAGATATTTACATAGTTATCAAATGTTATGTGTTTTTTATAAAAACATGTTTGATTTTCTATTATATGGCCTTTCTTGCTCAGACGGTCAAAGTATTTTTTCCACAAGACGGAGTGATAATTTCACCGATTTTACGAACCGGAACGGCGCTTCAGTCTATTTCGAGCCCTGACTAATAATAGTATAATTATTGATAAAGTAAATCAAATGCACGCAGTATTTTAAAACAATACACGATGTACATCAATAAAAATACATTGCAAGTGTATGCGACTTAAATAATATATTCTAGGGAATATTATAAAAGTTATATTTTAAATAAATGAATAACGTATCCGGTTTGTTCCGGCTACTGAAAGAATGATAATATCACAATTATTCAAATCGACTATAAAGCTTTGTTTATTTATTTTTTGACCATGTTCGATTTTAATAAGCAACATATACCGTTTTTTTGCCAATAGCATTTGGAAGCTGACCCGTTGCTTATCACAACATTGCATTCAGCGATGAGGCTCATTTTTTCAGTTGAGACACGGTCTAAAAAGATCGTCGCTAGGCGATGCGCGGATTGCGGGTCGCGGGTGCAAATGAGGCATGTCTAACCAAATATAATTTGTCTTATAAATCCAACATGTGTCCATTAAATGTTCTGTTTATTGTTTTATCAGTAACAATAATAATATATTCATTGACATGTTTTCTTTTTAAAGTAAATGGGCAACGTTTTAAGTCATCTTTACACGATTTAAGAATTATTACGGCCGTCGCCATCACGAAGCAAAATGACGAAATTTCGTCGCGCCTATGGTTGAAAATTATTTGCCGTTTCACTGATGAATCACCTTAACGGGTTTGTTAATAAGCAAAATTATCGCATATGGAGTAAGACCCTACAGACTCCAATGCATACACAAAAATGCACCGTTAGGTGCGGCTTACACGCTGGTGGGATCATCTTACCTTATTTTTTTTATGAGACCTAGTATTGACCTTCAGAATATTTAATTTTTTGATTAAAATTATTTTTTACAACTTAGTTGAAACAATGTATTAAAATAATTACTAATTCTGAAAAAAATGTCCGTTTTATCTGACATTAATTGATATATTTAGTTTTCACAGTAGCTTTCTCTAAGATTTCAAAATGTCATATAATAAGTAAATTGACACATTGGAATAAATACGGACTTAATATTTCATAAAAATAATTAAATATTGGTATTATGACGATAAAAATACAAAATAAATTAATTCTAGCTTATACCTACATTATAGTAAAAATTGGGTACAATGTTTATATAAAAAAGACTCATTGTGTCGAAGTGCGTTAAAGTGAATTTTATGTAAAACACCAATAAACGTGCTTTATATTTAATTGCTAATAAATACAGAACGAAATATCACAAATGCGAATAGGTATAGGTACACATTTATTATATAATATTGTTAATTATTAAAAATTGTAAATATTTTTATTGCGTCATAGTGTGCCAATTATACCTTTCTAATCCCGGGGATTTAATTCATATTTCATAATTTAATATTGGACTGCAATGAATATTGTATACGTAACGAATGCACTGATGAATAATTTGATATGGACAAAATCAACCCAGTAAAAATTACATGCGGAAATACCGATTTTGTGGCCATTCAAAATACTTGAGAATGTCAGCAAATCATCAAGAAAATCACTACCGTCATCTGTGAAAATGGAAACCGTTTTTAAATAAATTGACCTTTCAACATGACGTTACAGTCTTCAGCAATCTCTCGCTAATAATATATTAAAATCAAACACTGCATGATATTTCTAAATGTATTAAAATATTCTCTACATATAATATAAACTAATCCAGAGATTTTTTTAAAAACTTCTTTTAAGTAGACTAAAATATGAGTCATAGAAAAATAATTAAAAAATATGTTCAATAAATAATAAACTTTTAATAAAATAATAATACCTCTCATAATGGTAATAAATTCGTTTTTTAAATCGAGAAAATATATGTAATAAATGGATAAAAAATTTATTTAAATTATTGATCCTTGTAACTGTTTCAAATTGACAAGTTTTTTAATGTTCGGTTTTTGTGGGCGACAAATGAAGATGTCTACTATTCATGTCATCGAGACGTTGACGATCTCTTCAAATCAGATGATCAAGCCAAATAAACAACAAAGTAGAGTGTAGGAATAAATGAAATAATATAATTTAAATTATCCCGTGTCCCTAGCTGTGGAAATGTACTTCATATTTCACTATTTATTCAGATATTGTATGATTTTTATGCTCTATCTATGAGGCTTTCAAGTAATTTCAACATCAATTGCGCTCACACCAAATCTATAGAAGTACCCTATCTAGCATATGTACTGATATACATATTAATATGATCCAGCTGCAATTATCTAGATTCAATTACAAAACTGGCCGCTTCCCCTGGCAATATTTGGAATACTTACGAGCCCAAGAGCCCGAAGATATTTGATTTAATTCCCATGGTATTTAAACAATATGGTATTTAACAAGAAAAAATTAAAATTCTAAAAGCTTGTATATTATATTCAATATTGAATATAAATAATAATCTCAGGATGTCGTGACATTATAATTTTCGCCATTACTGTAAGTATAATACGAAAGCTTAATGTCAAACAACACTATCTACAAAGTGCAACTTTACAGGAGAACCAAAAATCCTTATTTTAGATTCTTGTAACTCAAAAATGGAAATGTATATTTAAAACCTAATGTTAATATTTTATAATTTATTGTGTATTGTACATTTATCTTGCTTATGGTGATGTTAAAATTTATAGGAATAGTTTTTAAAAAATACGAAAAAAGGTAACTTATGTAGTTAACGTTAAACTTTACTGACGATATAAGAAAAAATTCGAAAAGATTGACGTTGTTTGACTACCTATCATGTAGCCGGAAATGTAAAATAACGTTTTCTCAAAAAAAAAACACATTTTTGTAGATAACGTTGTTTGACTTCAAGCACTCGAATAGATTGTAGTGTTTTGAACATATCTGACCATTAAAAGATTAGCATCGGCTGTCTCTTTTCAAATTATTTTAAGTGTAATTAAAATAGAGCTCTGTCTCAAAGTGCAATAACGCGATGAAAGTAAATATCGTTTGATAACCATTTTAGTATCAAAGTGTTCACGGAGCATTTCATTGTTATATTTACTATTTTATGATATTTAAGAGTACCTATATTATTTTTATAAATTGACATTCTGTAATAATTTAATTATTGAAATGCAATAGTTTTAATATAATAATTTTAATATATATTTTTTCGACCTGTGGCAACTTTAAAAATAAATATTGTATGACCCCGAGAGGGGTACGTCATTTGCGATTGAGAAACACTGTTCTAATACATCAAATTCTATCATAATTACCAGCTGAAGTCTACTCTGTCTAGTCTAATTTTTTTTTCGTAATGATTTTACTAGTTTAGTATCTTTTGAGTTCAATGGAATTTTTCAATAGGCAAAGTTGTTGAGCCGATCATCATTATCACTCGGGTCGGACCCAGTGCTAGATAAAGGCCTCCCACGATAATTCTCGTTGCCTACTTCAGCCACACTTAGTAATTTGGTCGATCAGGCAGGTTTTAAGTCACCCTTATAATCGTTTAAAGGCCCTTGGAGATGTGCCATCTATTGGTTTATTTTGTGATCTTTCTGTGTAATGCCAAACATGCACTTTTTTATGCCATGTGACGCGACTCATAATTTTTAGATTTCTCTTCTGATACACTGTTAAATTAAATAAAATCATCACATTCTCTACTTTTTCCATAAATTTCATTTTTAATGTACCTAATAAGTAAATAGGTACAATTAAGGATTAGCAGCTGATTTTTTATTATAATATCTGGAAACTTAGACAATATTAATTTAAAAAAAAATGAAATAATAGTTACCATTGCAATATGTGATAGCTTTTTTAATGCTATGCTTACATTTTCTTATATTACTCTGAATTCTTTCACAAAACATAGCCTCAAGTAGAGTGAATATAATCAAATGTATACACATTATTAGGTTTCCAAACGCAACGACCTGAAATATTGAAAAATCATTGAGTTTTATAGATATCGGGTTAGTGTAAAATATATTAATATGTTACATACATAATTTTTGAAAATACATCTGAGAAAATAATATATTATTATAACCAATAGAAAAATCTTTTTTGAAAAAATCAAGACAGCCAGCAGGAATCAAACCTGGATTTCTCGTGCTTCGCACGCATCCACATGGACCACTATGCTATAGGCGCCATACTTAATTGCGACAAATTTTAAATAATGACTCTTAACACTCTCTGAAACGCTTTCCAAATTGAGTTACTATTGGCGATTGGCTTTTGTATTTAAAATCAAAGTAGGTATTACTTTAATTACTAAGCGACTAATTTAGTGAATAATAGTGAGAGGTATAAGAGTCGCGATTGAAAACCGACTAATTTCACAGATTGCTTTCCATCTGGATGATTTTGCCAAGGATGTGGAAAAATTGCATCAATTCCCTTATAACTTAATAATCAAGGTTATACACTTGCCTGGAAAAGTAGTATTTTTATTCTATATATGAGTATTAGAACATTGGTTAATGTTGCACAGTATCTCAGTAGAATCTGTAAAATAAAATACACAAATCAGGGCTCCAAATGGACTGGAGTGAAGTTCAGGTTTGTGTATTCTTCAAAACGATCGTAGTCTCGATAAAAAAATAACATACAGTAAGTACTCAACTTACGTATTTTATTCGTTCTGAAGATTTTCGTGTAAGTCAACAAATCGCGGATGTCGAATAAAATTTAAAATCACATATTTTTAAATACATTTTACATACACTTTCTGCTAATATGATATGATAAAATTCGTAGATCCCTCAGTATCTGCACTGACAGCCACACCTGTTACCTTAATATTATGTAGTTAAATAGGGTTTTTAAACTTTTGAAGCCATCCGTGGCTTGTAGTGAATGTGTGAGTATTAACACATTTTACACTTGTGCCTTAAAAAAACTCAAGGCTTTCTCCTGTATGAGCATAAGGCGTATTGGAATTTGTTGTTGCTGCATTTTTTTCTATCCATATAACCAATAATTATTATTCCATTTTTTTTCTTCTAATAATATTCCTCTTTTCTTTGTAATTATCGTAGATTGCATTGTATTTTTTTACATGATCCATGATTCGAACTTTATCGAGTATACTTGTTATTATAATCGTGTGACAAAAATACATATTTTTTTGAATCGCGTAAGTACAACTTTACGTAAGTCGAATTCGCGTAACTTTGCGAGGACTTATTGTAAATAAATGCGGGATTTGAATCAGAGACCCACGACTTCATAACTCGACCATCGCAGGTGACAAAGAGTTTTAACGATTGTAAGTTCTATTCAACTAGTAGAAGTATACTAGAGTATTATATTATACAAGTACTATACTAGAGTATTAGGGTAATAATTTCTAGTAAAGATGTTTTAGAGACAGAATAAAACATGCAATTTAATGCCGCGTCTACATTGGCAACAAGTTTCCGGCAACTTCATTGAATTTCACGATAATAATCATTATTTTTATGACCATAAATTATTTTAATCGAAATTTAACGAGATTGCCAGAAAGTTGTTCCAATTTGAAAACGCCTAAAGCATTTACATTTACATTTTAAATAATCAATACCAATCTAACTAGAAACATTAAAAAAAATATTTTTTTAAATGAAAATAAACTTAAAAATGAGCTTTTATCCGAATTACAATACAAAAGCTCGAATCGATATAAATAATAAAAAAAAGTTATACACATTATTTTCTAGAAAAATCATAAAATAAATAACAAACGAACAATACGTCGCACAGAATGTAGGGTAGTGAACCTAAAATGAAAATAATTGGCGGGCGTAAGTAATCGGGGCAGGGCGCGGGCTGCGGGCGGGCTCTACGTCTATTTTTCGTAACGCTTTTGCGTCGGAGATCATGAGTTAAACATGTTCCATGTTAAAAATATATTATTGTACTATAAAAAATCTTCATACAAAGTTCGGGATAACTTATTAAGGGTAATCGCAATCCCAATTTATTACAATTTATTGGCAATTTTCTTTTAAAATACCTTATCAATACGTACCATCTAAGATTATTAATTATATATTTTTTTAATTTTTTTAAATAAATACGTTTCAGAAAAAACTTAATATTGATTCTGTTTAATATAATTTATAAAATTTTCAAAGGCATATTATCTAATAGTGAATAACATTAAATTTAAAGAATAAAGAATGCTAAGTTACTTACCAGAAAACCGAATGTATCATTGAACAAATCAATCGACTCCACAAGATATTCATAAACTATCATAAGCTTCCCTACATCTGGTTTTTCATGATTTTGTACGTCATTCTTATTTCGCTTGTTACGTAGAATTTCATTTTCTTGATTATAAAATGGTTCATAAACATCAGAAGGTAGAGATAATATTTCAATTTGATAGTTGAGATATTTAAAACGATCACTTATTATGAAAATGAACACCATATACAAAAATTTCACGCCAAATGTTGGAATCATATCAATCAAATATATTGGATGTACGAGTAATGTAACTTTATGCCACTTGAAAATGATATATACAATTGGATAATATATAGTATAGGCTATCATTATAATTATTACAATGCATACTTTACGTCTGAATGCTCTGAATATGTCTTTAAAATTTATAATTAATATGTGATCTATTTGTTTTAAGTAAATTAAAATTTCAACAATTTTATAACTTTTAAAAAACACAATATAGCTTAGAGATAAATACCAAATTATAACAATATAGTTTTTATTTTTGTATTTTTTTTTTATTTCTCAACATAATCTCCTTGGAGCTCAATACACTTGGTTAGACGTTTCTCAATTTTTTTTAAACCGTCAGAAAAATAAGTTTTCGGAAGGTCCTCAAAATAAGCATTTGTTCGATCGATGACTTCTTCATTTGAAAAAAACGTTGTCCACTTAGCCATTTTTTTAAGTTTGGGAAAAGGAAAAACTCACTGGGGGCTAAATCTGGCGAATACGGTGGGTGGTCGACCAATTCGAACTTAAATTCTTCAATTTTAGCCATTGATCGTAAACATGTGTGAACACGGGCATTGTCCTGATGAAAGAGGATTTTTTTTTTTGTTTAAATGAGGCCATTTTTCTTCAATTTCGTTTTTTAGCTGGTCCAATAAAGATGCATAATAATCCCCTGTTATTGTTTTTCCTTTTTCCAAATAGTCAACGAAAATAATTTCACGTGCATCCCAAAATACAGTAGCCATAACCTTACCAGCTGATTTTACGGTTTTCGCCTTCTTTGGACATGGTTTGTCTTCGCAATCCACTGCTTTGACTGTTCTTTCGTCTCGGGAGTATAGTGGTGTATCCATGTTTCATCTACAGTCACAAAGCGACGAAAAAATTCATCCGGATTGCGTTGCATGAGCGACAACAGGGCTTTAGAGGCCACCACCCTATTGCGTTTATTGTCGACTGTGAGCAAACGCGGCACCCATCTTGCAGAAATATTTTTCATGCCCAATTTGTCATGTAAAATAGAAATGACGCTACCTTTTGAGATCCCTGTAACCTCAATTATCTCACCTAACTTTAATCTTCGGTCACTTAACACCATATCGTGGATTTTATTGATCATTTCTGGTGTAGTCACCTCTACAGGACGTCCTGAGCGTGGTTCATCCTTTGTTGATGTACGACCACGTTTAAATTCATTTAACCAGTTATAAATAGTTGCAAGTGAAGGAGCAGATATGCCGTGAACTAAATCCAACTCATTTTTTATTTCCTTTGCTGTTAACCCTTTTATATTAAAATGTTTAATAACAGCTCTAAACTCAATTTTCTCCATTTTCCATTTTTCCATTTTCCACAAGCAAATTTTTTTTTAAATGTACGAAAAACACACAACAACCCGACCAATCTGATTGAAACTTCGCAGCATACTGAATCGGTAGTGCCGCTGCATGAAAACAAACCGCTTACAGTACTAGTCGCGCCACTTGTCGGCTTTTCTAAGGACTTATTGACCCACCCTCGTATGAGAGAGTGATAATAAAAATGTATGATATATTCAATTTCACCTAATATATTATAAGTTGAATAACATTTGATAACCACAAGAAATAAACTAATAAATACATATATATATTTGATTTTATTAGATATGCGTGTAATATTATTATTTTTATATATAACCGCTGGAAATCCTGTGTAAAATAGTATTTGTAATAATGGTTTAAGTGCCCAAATGACATTAAACTTGTTCCGTACTCTCATACTATTAAACATTTTAAAAAGTTTCTTTCGCTACTTCTTTAAATGAAAATTAACAATACTTTAAAACTATAGATTTGAAGGGTTTCTTTTTAAAAAAGCTGACGAAAGAATAAAGTTGTAAGCACGTATTTATAAAACAATACCAGTGCTTCTCCTTTTATACCGTTATGAAATAGATTTTAAAAGGTCTATATTGCAATAAAAATCAAAAAGGTAATATTTATTAAATTAACCATTATTATTTCAATATTTTTATACATTAATTGACTAGTTGTGTTATAAATATAATATATTTCTATGAAAATAACCATAAAATTTATAATTCTCTTGATTACCATTATTCAACAATCACAATATGATTGACTAAATTAGGTTAGCTTCTAGGTATATGGAATATGTTAGGATATTCCATGTTTGATTTTTGACATCTACTGCGCACTACGTCACGTGGAGACCCAAATTCTAGGTAGTGCTCGGAAATTCGTATGTGAAAATAACTACATGGCATATTTCACATTGTACCAATAAATTCGCACGTAGTAGCTGTAGGTAATAGCAGGCATCGTCACGGAATATGTCTGCTCCGTTCAGCGATAATTTGTTTTCTTGCAATCGACATATGATTATAATAGCGCTTTAAACAGGTGCATGGCTTTACTTGCACCAATCATGTGTATTTTATACCACCTGTACACGTGCATGAAATTACTGGCAGCAATAGTGAAAATAACTGTTTAACGTAAAAGTGCTGATTGTCTCTCCAATCCATTCTTTAAGAGTGAGCGAGATACGATGTTGTCATTTTGTGGTACTATTTCGTACTATTTGAGAGCTAGCGAAAATCGGTCTACCTGAAATTTCATTCTTAATTCGTTATTGTGCCGCAGGTTTGCCACTATTTCTTGTTATCACCGCGGTAAGACGTACTGTCAACAGTAAATCCGGGCATGTATAATTCTTAAGTAATAAAAGGCTATTGTTTTTATTTGATATAATCTAATTTATTTTTTTAATAATCATTTTTCTATGCTTACTTTTTTTTGTTTAGTCAATTCGCCAGGTGACGTCAATATTTTTAGAAAGAGCTACATGTGCAATCTTAAAATATAAGAGTGCAAACGTGGTAAACCATGTTTATTCCATATTCCATATTACCATGGCTTAAGTATACTATGTAGTGATTTATTTTATTAAATATAGAATATAAGTAATTATAGGTATATTATGTATGCTTATACAACACGTAACATATTTTAAATGTTATTTGAATGTTATATATTATTTTATAAATTCTTAATATAGGGTCTCCTAACAAACTCGGTGTACTTCTTTCAATTTATATGTATGTAGAATTGTATTTTCACTGCTTTTGCATGTTTATATTATTATTATATTCCCACTTTATATTTTCATTTTTATCCCTTTTATTACTTTTGTTTTTCTTTCTTCTATATAATAATGTTTGATGTTATGTTGTGAACTTCTTGAAGTTATAATTCGTAATGTCCACAATTTATAAAAAATAAATAAATTGAATTGAATATTATCAATAACATGAGAAAAGTGATCAATTTGTCATACAAAATATAGTAATATTATTTAGTTGAAGTATTTAATTGGTATATAATTATAGTGTACGACGTAATACTCGCTAACATTGAGAAAATATAACTAAAGTTGATGTTATAAAAATTGCATGCTGTTATATTAACACGTTGACTGGCTATTAGATTACTTAGAAGCAATAACTCGGATATTTTCTTGTTATCTGAAAAGAAAAGAAATCACTATGGTTAGGAAAAAAAATCGATCGAAAATGGGTTCACCGGGGAACTAAAATATGTATAGTGTAGTGATATGACTTCAAAAAGAGACATATAAATGACGCTGCCCACTATCTGGATGTCGCAAGCGCTATGTGGACGGATAATAATTTAGCCCTTTGTTTACTCCGTAATTTTACTCACAATCTTACAGCCAGTCGGCTCAGTCTGATTAGCTCTGACCTTTTTGATCATGCAAGTCCTCTATTTTATAACTAAGAACCTTACACTATCGAGATTCATTTCTAGTGTTACGTGTGGTTATCTAGTTGTCAAATGCGATACCTACCTGAACTGAACTAATTCTTTAGCAAGTTCGTCTGGTTATTTGGTGGAGCGAGTCATCTTATTTTGTTAATCTATTTTCGTCTACCGTTTGAAGTATTCTCTATTAATATTGTGTTAATATCTGTGAACTTTGAATATATACTAAAACCGGAAGTGTTTTTATTTTATAAATAAACCATCCTACAATATTTTATTTAAATTATCTGAATATATAAGATTTTCTCCATTGGATGTAATATTATATTTTATCACAAGTGTTTTCAAATTTATGTATGTTCAATGATTAGAATGTTACATTCTTAAATATTGTGAATTATTCGATAAATAAAAAAAAAGTTATTGTATTATACCATACCATTGTTATTATGTACAATTGCTTTGCTGATTATTTTTTGTGTATATTTTGTTTCACTGGAAATTATCTCGCAAAAAATTGATTCTATAATAATGTTAATACCAAAATGTACAGTAATCATTATCATGTTTGTCATCAGAATCTGAAAAATAATTAAGATAATCATTTTAAGAAAAATTATTACATAAGTGGTTGGTTAAGGGTAAGTAGTGAGTAGTGTAAAGGCCGGGGATTTTTGATGCGTATCAGATATATATAATAAAATAAAAATATGTATGCATTGTACATTTATGTGAATAGGTATATAAAATATTTTCATACCATTGATGTTCTGTCAAATGTAATTAAAATATATCCATGTACCATGAGTAGAATTGTGATAAAAGAAATTGAGCCACGTAGAAGCATCTGGGGAAAAAAATTTCATTGTAATACATGTATCATAAAAACACATCACCTGCTATCTTATAAATATGACGAGAGTGTCATAGTGTGGTCAAAGATAATGACTCGGAGATGGTATGGGTCTAAGCTTGAATATCTATACCTACACATAAAATATTAATATTTTAACCGTAATAAAAAATAAAGCCTTAATTTGTTTTATAAGACATCCGTGATTTCAGTATATTTTGTTTGTTAATGTTTCATTACTCCCGCCATACATATACATGATTTAATATTAAAGTAATATTATATAATAACTTATATTCGATAAAACTTTGTATTGAAGTTTGCCATTTGCTCGTAATTTTAAGGAAACTTTTACGATCTAAATTATTTGCTAATGATTGAATATAATATTAATAGTATCTGAAGATAACATATTTTAATTTCAATAAATTCCAAAATAATAATAAAAAACGTTGTATCTTACAAAAAAGAATTTTACAATGGAAATCTACGTCTCAAAGTAGTGTAACCAACCATCGATTGAAAATTACGCGCCATTTAATAGTCAGAATTTATCATGTATTTTTTTATAAATAAATAAATTATAATACGAGAAGCATTTATTGAAGGGGAAAAAATAAGGTAATTAATCCAAACTATTGTAATAACGATCAAGACCCTTTTCATTACAATTTCCAACTGACAAAAATACATATTAAATTAATATTAAAAAGAGATATTAAATTATTTGGTGACTGGACAAAATACAACATGATATAACAGAACATAAAAAAATTGAATATGATAAAACAGAACATGAAAAAACAAAACAGCCAAGGGAAAAATAAACATTAATTTTTGTCGCACCTATTTATTGATTATAAGTGTATAAACGAAATACCTTTATTTAAATATTTAATATACATTTTTATAATCACTGCATGTTGGCCATTCGGCGGAAAAATCTCAATTTATCTACTTGATTTTGATAATTATGCACAAATTCCACAGAATTATTGAACGCAATATTTCGTTGTACCTAGTCACCCAAATATTTTGAACATATTAGATACCTAGATTGCTGGCTACACCAAGTTGAGTCCCGTTTAATTGAGGCTTTCCAGCAATGATTAGGAATGCATAAATTGTACAATTTTATTTTTTTACGGCATATTTAAAACCTGTGTTATTAAATAGAGATAGGTACGACAATTTTAATATTAAATAATATATTTTTCCAGAAAGGCCAGAGTTCTATTTATCGCTGTTCTGTTTTGTCACTGTTCTGTTTTTTCATGTTATGTTTTGTCATGTTCTGTTTATTCATGTCCTGTTTATTCTTGGAACCTAATTATTTATACCTTCTAATACTTGTAGAGTATTAAAAAAACTCCGATTATATATCTACGAAAATTATAAATATAGAAGATACAGATTCAATGATTTCATTTATAAAAGTAATTATTTTTGTATAATTATGTAGCAAAAATTGAAATCTATTTTAATTTATGGGTTATAATAAGTTTGTACACTCACCGGTATGCCATCTATTGCATTTATCATATCGAGTGCTTCAGATAAATGATTTGAAATTTACAAAAGGCGCTGAAAATTATTCTTAGAATTTTCCCATAGAATTTTTCTCTCCAGTGCATATATTTCGAACCTTTTACAACTTAAAAACAGTTGAGAATAGCTGTTGCTGAATACTTTGTAAATATATTGAGTTAGTAGTTTTTTTATTAAAAAATATGAATATTTCAATTGTATATTGAATATTTGCATCCTTCGAATTACCAGGATAAGCCTGATTGCCAATAGAAACATGGATACGTGTAATAAAAAAAATACGGGACACAAGCCCAGCATAACTTTATGGTTTCCAAAATGACCAAAAAATCTAATTATTATATGTAATTTGTCAAATAGCGCGAGTAATAGACCGTAGAAAAAAACACAATTTTTAAAAGTGACATAAATTCGATTTTTGTTTATAAATAACATTGAATCAATTTCATCGATATTTTCCAAAAACTTTTTCGAAGTGTTCGAATTGAATAAAATATTTGTAATAATGATAGTGAACGCATTTATATACAGAAACATACTGGCAATAGTAAATTTTAAACCTTTATTGATGGTGTCTGTTGACAGATCAAATATTTGAAAACCAAACATTATAGTCGCAATTGTGATGTACATAACTTTTTTTATTAAAGTTAATTCTCTGATTCTATTGTCAACATATTCGACACATGGATACAAAAAAAAGTTGCATAAATTCAAGGTTCCCTTCAACGCCCAAAATATGTTATGACAATCTTTATGTTTTTCCAAAACATCAATTCGATTTGATTTTCTCATAAAATATTGATCAGTCATTGAAATATGATTTTTAGTGCAACACTTCATTGTATTGAACGTATCAGACGGTGAAACATTATGAAGTTTATTGTGAATTAATGTGTTAATTCATTCATTCTAATTACGTAAATTGCATTTAATAACACATTGCTTTTTGATTAATAATTAATTAACATACATCTAATGTAATACTTAGTCATGTCTAATCATGTGTAATGGTGTTAAAATAAACGACTTACTTACAATTATTATTATGGCCGTCAAAAAAGGAATGATTCGATACCTTTTCCCTAGTTATGTTATTTAAATGCTTATTGGCGATTACAATGCATTAAAATACATGCAATATTTTAGCAATTATTTTCAATGCAGTTTTTGAAATTTTCGTTCTATCGTTTAGTTTTATTTATTAAAAAAAAACAATACATTGTGGACATACTAAACTTAAAAAATCAAAACGTTTACAACATGAGATCGAGTCTCGAAACATTAATTTGGTAGAAAACGTTTTGAAAATAACATTGGTCTAATCTCACCCCAGTACATATTTATTTAGTTATGCACTAGGAGCAGCAGGTTATATGAAAGTATGGTGAAGCCGACATGTTCCTATAAAAGTATGGTGAGGCAGGCTGGTAATCAAGTTGCGGCAAAACTTCCACCTATATGGGTACGTTATAATGACATTCAAAAGGCCAAAGTAAATCCTTTGTAATGCCCAGCATTTTGTTTATCGCATTGCTATCTCTCGTAAGTTGTCGGCTATTGTTGGCCTGCTTCATTCAGTTGTATGAGAAAGCAGATTCCTTGCCCATCTTTTTATTTAATACCTCTATGGTTATGCATTTAAAAAAAGTCACACTGCAAGGATTGAATGTTGACATAGCGTTGTTATTATTAATTTAAAAACAATGTATATTTTAGCGAACAATGGACAAAGAATATTAAAATATTTACAATGTTATAAGTTTTTTTTTAACTTTATTTGAATAGAATCAGTTCTTTTTAAAGATTGTATAGGTGGAGCTACCGGATGCTAACATGAGCTGGAAAGATGCAAGAAGACTAGCGAGCGATAGATTTTTTTTATAGGTGCCGTGTGTTATTTATCATAAATTGTAAAAATACTTAATCTCTACCGACTTTAGTGGAACAACTTAACCTTAAAATCGCGCTGATTGCGATTTCTTATACTGCGCACGAATTACATATGATAAATTTAATTTAACGTTATCATTATCGTTATTATTTCTGACTGCTAAGCTTTATAACATTTTTTTTCTCGCTCAGCGTCGCTGTAATTACACCATTTTGTCTGTCAAAACTACCGAATTTCTCGCTTGTGTTTATAGGTGATCATTGATGCATTATTTGCAATTTCATATCAAAGTGGTTATCATAATTTATATACAATTTACATTCGCATATTTTCACAATAAACCTCTAGTAGAGTAATGCTTCATAACTTTCCACTCCGGCGCAAGGATGAAAATGATATTCTAAAAATATTTATTTTACATACCTATATTATCTATTTATTTATTTATTACCAGATACATTAATATAATTGAATATCATTTGATCTAATTTTATGCGAGGTAATCAAGCAAAGAGGCGTATCAGTGTAGTTAAAAGTGCAGAAAAGGTGCAAAGTTATAAAACGTATACTCTTAACAGCTTACTAATGCACTTTATGAAACATCTTATTCAATTTACTGCAATTTTTCAATTACAAGTTACGGTATATTATTTTATATTATATGGAATCTTAAATGGACCCTGACATTATAATATAATGAGTTACGTTCCATTTACGTCAAAATAATAATATTATAATAAAATTAATACACGTCAAATAAATAGTCATGGAATTTTTATATATTTTTTTAAATAATTTTAAATGGATAATCATAATATATTCATAAAACAATCTCTGTCGATTAATATTATGGATATAATGATATAAATAATTATGCTTTAAAAAGTTTATTGTTTGCACCATATAATTGCCATTAAAAATGTAAGCCATAAAAATTTACTTAAAATCCATTAGACTTAAAATGTATCATATTTAATATAAAGTCTTCTGCTAATTAATTTTTTAAATATAATAATTAAAATATTAACCACTAACATATTGATTTTTAAACTACCTACATTTAAATAGATAAATAAGCGTAGTGTTTGGAAGTGTATTATAGATTAATTCATGGTTAGGCAAAAAACAGAATTATAGTTTTGACTCTCATATATAAATATAACGTTTATCTTATAAAAAATCTTACTATGGATTTAAAAAATAATAATGAAAAAAAGAATATATATTGGGCTTTCAAGCCGGCAATATTGATGATAAATATCATTGGTTTTCCTATATTTAGATACAAGAATAATTACGTGAGGCCACTAACGAATAAATACAAATATCTTATGGTCATTATAACATCACTTATCACCTATTTCCAAATATTTTGATTTTCTTTCCAGCACAATTACAATACATTGTATTTTGTGTTTCTGAGGTATTTCTATCATGTAATTTTCATAGCATGGTTAATTTGTTCGAATTGGGTTATGTTCCAAAAATTTAACACAAAGGTTAAGTGTTTCAAAAGTATTGAAGATATTGATAGAATTTTACAACTAAACTGTGACGAAGAATACACTTTATTGAGTTCCAAAATAGTAAAAACATTTGCCATGTATTTTTTTCTATCTATCTGTTTATATATCATTCGACTATTTTTTTCATACACACGACAGGTTATATATGTTAGTTTGGGTTGATGTGATACCTCTGTTTGCTACTTCAATTCTGTTTATGCTTATTTTGTCAGTTGTGGAAAAGAGATACGAAATATTGAATCATCAACTTGAAGACATATGCCATTGTTCAAAGTCGTTCAACGTAAAACAGTTTTTATTTAGTATTCCACGTGAAAATAATTTTAAACGTAAAAAAGGAAACTTTCCAAGTTTTATTATTACTAGCAGTCAAAATACTTATCATAAGGTGTTTGCAAAGAATGATGGAATCATATGAACTAATTGTTACAGCAATTAATGGTGTAAATGAAATATTTGGAATATCGGTAAGACACATTCTTATTAAATTTATGTAATATCTACTCCATAAAAAAGTAAGTTTAAATCTTTGACGTACACCTAGAGACGTGAAATTCTGTACACATAGTTTTTTTACCGTTTGAGGCAAAATAAGAGTTCTTCTTTCACCCGCACGCCTAACCCGATAACCTAGATTTTTCTTCTAGCTCTTAATTATCTTGTTAAATTACCCACTCAAGAAAAAGGGCCGCTTATTGGAGCTTTGTTGGCTTATTTCTATATACTTTAACATATTTTACTAAATTATATAATTATTTCTCGTTGTTTTTATTTATAAAGTAACAAATTTACTGTCACTCTCGCTTTTAATCATTTATTTACGTAAGGAATTGCAAATGGCCGACAATAATAATTTCGTTCTCTAGGCAACGGAACAATTCTACTATTTGCGTTTCTTTCTAGCGTTTGTATACAGCTGACTAGGGAATCTAATCCCGAGTAAAAATTCTGATCCCGGGATTTCGGGATTACAATTTGATAATCCCGGGATCCCGGGACTGGTCCCGGGATTGGCATTTTTCCATAGTTAATACATTTTTTTTTATATTTACAAATAACATTAATAAAATCTGTCAAAAATAAATCTAGTATAATTTATACTATTTAAGACATTTTTATGCAACGTTTTCATTAGCTCGTATTCTTATTTGTCCGGTACAAATCTTGCAATCGATTTTTAACTAACTTCCCGTCTAGCTAGACATTTGAAACTTTTAGAATATATCAGAACACGATGCCAATGCATTCTTTTAATACTTTTAGCCATCTTTTAGCAGAATTGAATTCATTTTCAATTAATTCTGTTTCGTATAGAAAGTTATTTCAGAAAAATCCGTAAAAAGTTAAAGACTATTATTGGTTACTAAGGAGGTGGTCCTAGCAACTAAATTATTAATATATACTTGCGTTAATATGGAAATCAACTGAAATATCAAAATGACATTTCAGTATTTTATATTTATTTGTTTGTTTGTTTTTTTATTTAATTCATATCAAGTACAAGTTTGAGCATATTTAGTATAATAATTCAACAGAAAATTTAAAATCGTTGTATATACAAAGTTCTTTTTATCTTGTAATTATTATTGTTTATTATGTTAATTGTTCAACCTTGATTTAATCTTGATGAATTTTAATGGAGTAAATAATATTGTAAAATAAATAATAATGTGAATTTAATATGACATTACTGTTTCTGGTAGTAAAGACTTAATTAATGGGTTAGCTAGATTTAAAATAGTAAAGCAAATCGTGGTGTATGGCATTTCCGCTTCATAAATCTAATTAATCAGCCAAATATGAAACTGCCGTAAAACTTATGAGATCATGGTAGAATTACTTTGTTAAAAGTGCGAAGAATTGTTTTTTTCAATCTTTCTCATTTTTATTGATTTATGTGAAAAAATAAAATGAATCGGCAACTTACATATGGGTACAAATCAAACTTCATTCAAACTCAGTTTATTTCTAATTTAGTTATTTGTTATTAAAAGTATTTTTTCTGTTATATTTTAGTTTTTATTTTATTTTCCATAAAAATTGATAAAAAATCAATCCCGATATCCCGGGATTATGTTTACCAATCCCGGGATTCAAAGGTATCGAAAATAGCTGAAAATAGCTAATAGGGATTGGAATCCCTACAGCCGACTGATTCTCAGTAAACTTCATACAGTCGTGCACTTTCGTTACGGTGTGCGTGCGCAGCTCTCAATTTCACTCTCTACCAAACGCCCCAAATGAAGTATAATTTCAAAAAATGTCCGCCTCACAAAGAGGTTTCATAACATTTTTAACAAGAAAATAATGTTAGCTACTTAGTCAATCTCTTAAGTTCATGTTCTGGGTTTAGGCAGGTATTAAAAACAACATGTAAATTTTCCATACCTGGGATTTGAACCCGAGTTCCTTGATTTAGTGGATACGTTACCACTCAGCCATCGTGAGTGCAAAAATTCGAATTGTGTTAATTAAAATAAAATACAGTTATTGTTATTGGGAAAAGGAGCAACTTAACAATTGTGGGAACGGTAAAACTGACACATAATTGACTGGGCCGATTTTACCATAGAGCTAAAGGAACATAAATGATACGGGCCAAAATATAAATTAAAAAATATTTCAGAAATATCATTATTAAAATTAATTACAACAAAACGCGGCACTGGAAAAAATGTTTACAATACCTACATACATATAACATTCACCGCCATTTGCTAATTTATAATAACTGAGTCTTGCATTGCAATCTAAAAAAAATATTCTTTTCACAACTTGAGCATGCGTAATAAAAATAATTATTAACCAAATAACAGTTTTCAGTGTTTCAGCAAATTTCGAAATAAGCTTAAGGGCGGACATGCTCAGCGTAGGTCAAAATTGAGTTTTTATTGTATTTTCGAACCATGATCCTGGACATTCCTTAAACGTTGTAGATAATCTCTATATATATAAAAATCTCGTGTCACGATGTTTGTGGTCGAACTCCTCCGAAATGGCTCGACCGATTTTTATGATTTTTTTTATGTATATTTGTTAGGTATGAGAATAGGTCAACAAGTATATTTCATACCGCTAGGTGATTAGGGTATCTCTATCCAGAAAAAAATTTCTTTTATTTTTTTGAAAATTTCTTTTTGTATTTTTTTTATTATTTTGCATCAAAAAATACTTATAACCCCAAATTTTCACGCTCCTATCTCTACTCTCCCATTTTTTAATCGCGATTTTATTATTTTTTATGAACAAATTTAACCGTCGTTCGTATTTCAAACAGAACGAAATTATTTATGTTGTTGAATGACAGATAGCGCTACGTCCGAGAAGAATTCAAAAGAAGCGTCGCGTCATTTTAACATTTCATTCGGCATATCACAACGCAGTGTGTGCAAAATTTTGTACGATTTATTTTAATTTATCTATTTTTATGTGCGTGTATTACAGTGCACAATGCCATCAAGACGCAAGGGGGGCAATTTGGGCCGTCGAACGAATAAAGCAACAAATATGCAAAATAGTAGAGCAGAAAGAACAGACGAACAAATCCAACAAGATAACAAAAACGTGCGTGTAAGCATGTCGCAATTGCGTGCATCCCAATCACAAGAGGCACGAGCTGAACGAAATCAACAACGACAATTGGAACCGAGCCAAGCGCGCCGGTTCGAAGTTAACACACGCAGAGCAAATGACCGACAACGCCAACAAGTACATCGAACATTTACACCCGCTTCATTCCTTCGTCTCGCATTCGATTACGAGCCAGATATTGAATATTCCGCTCATCCGAAAGTGCTGATTGGTGCTATGGACAAAGAATGTCCCCATTGTCATGCGCTCAAATTCAAACATGAGTCAGCCGGATGTGTTGCGCATCAGGAAAAGTGCAACTACCAGAAATTGAGATACCAACAGAACCATTGAACGGCTTGCTCATCGGCACGGTTCCAGATTCAAACCTGTTCCTGAAGTCCATTCGCACATTCAATTCATGCTTCCAAAAGACTTCGTTTGGAGCAACAGAAATAGTTCACAATACTGCGGCAAATGGTCAACAATTCCATTCTACGTTCAAAATCAAAGGCCAAGTATACCACAAAGTAGGCTCATTGCTGCCAATGCCAAACGAACCACATAAATTTTTACAAATCTACTTCATGGGCGGTGAGGACATCAATCATGTGGATGCACGTTGCGGCTACAATAGCCTCAATTCGCCTAATGCCAGGCGCATCGTCGGCGAACTGGACGCCCTGTTGAATGAGCACAATGAATTATTGAAATTTTTCAAAGCACACATGCACGAATTGCAAAATGACAATCACGCTATTGTCATCAATCCTGATAAAACACCAACTGGAGAGCATGTGCTTCGATTCAATTCGCCTGTTGTTGACGACATTGCTGGAATCATGGTTGGCGAGCGCACATCGACGCGAGAAATCGTGATTCGAAGAAGAAACAATAATCTAAGGTTCATCGCTGACACACACCGTTCATAGGACGCTCTCCAATATCCGCTATTTTCTGGAAGGGACACGACGGATATTGCGTAAACATTAAACAACGAGATCCTGTCACAGGTAATTCATTCATTATGAACACCATTACTCATTTTGAATTGAGAAAATGAATAGTTGATGTTTTTTTGTTTTTATCGGCGGTCATCGTCTACAGCGCTCTATTCCTCTTTCTGTCATATTATATCCCATCCCCACATACTTACGATACATTCGTTATTTTTTATTTAACAACCAAAATATTCACTAGAAATAATTTATATGGCAGAACAACGTTTGCCGGGTCAGCTAGTTTATTTATATAATTTTGAAGCCTTATTATCCTTTATATTTATTTTAAACATTTGCTGACTGCATAAAGTATTTTTATAACATAAAATAGTATTCTTGTAAACCTCTCGCTCTAATGTTTTAGAATATAGTCATATTTCAGTACATGAATGTGCAGTGGTGTTAAGATTTTTATATTTATTAATTTTTAAACGCATTTATAAACCCTAAGTATAATTTATGGCGAGATAATTTTAGTAAAATATTTACGATAAAAAATTATATTGATAATCTCTGTGATCCCAAATTTGACAAGAATTAGGCATTTTATTATTCAAAAAATCGGCAAGATTAACACATTTGAAGATAATTCTAAAGATACTTATTATAAGCTATGTTTTTAACCATTCAAGTGTGATAAACGTCTTACGAATAATGATTGCTTTATAATAATTATTGACCTAAGAATAAGGTAGTGTTTTTTTTTAAATACGCCATTCCTTTTGTCATCCCCCAGTGGTTAAGCTACAACATACGGTCGTAGCCATAAATTGACAAACTAAAACTGAAGTAGGGAGTAAGATAACCAAACCAAAAAAAAAAATTAACGGTAGGGGAGCAAGGGGGAATTGGAGCATACTAAGGAAATTGTTGAAAAAAAGTAACAAAATGTTCTAATCGTTTATTATTAAGACTTGATATGAGTCCTTTGGTTACATAGTAATAATATTACTGCAATTTCCACTCAAAAATTCTATAACTAAGGTACAAAAAAAACGTTTTCCCAAAAAACACATTTGGCTCCAATTACCCCACATGTACGGTAATTAGAGCCAAAAACTTACCAAATTATATAGTGCTTATAAGCACGTATACACATTATAACAGACATAGGTACAATAAAATTTTAAATATTTACTAATGTAATTCAACAAAAATATGCTCTAGTACTAAAAATATCAAAAGAATCAACACGTCATGTTATGAAACTAAGCAAAACACAAATATAATCTTTCTGGTTTCGAAGGGCATTTTCCAACTAGCCTTAAAAGTCGTCAGCTTTCTATTTCTGGGCATCTGGAACAATTAAAATCTTTTCTACTAGTAAAAGAGGTGTGAAATTTATATAGGGGTAATGGGAGCCACCTAGGCTCCAATTACCCGAATGTCAACCACTTTGAAGGTTGATAAATAACGCAACCAAACTATTTTAAACCTTGATTCTGAAACTACTAAACAAAAAACATGTATCTGGCTATACAATGGACACAAAATATGATAAAATAAGTAAAATTTTAAGTACTTACGTTGATGTTTATGTATTGTAAATTGATATAAGCACCTAGCCCAAAACACACTTCCACTCGCCACGCGCGTGCACGTGCCACTAAGCAGCCGACAGCGATCGACGGGCTTAGCCGACGATTGACGAAGATGTTTTGGTTATTTCAGAGTCATTTTAGTGTTAGATGGTACCTGTTTTGCAGTCGCTCTCATTACCCGCAAGCTCCCATTACCCCACGCTCCCCTACATGTTCAAACACGCGCGTTTTTATAATATCCTTATTCAGTAGATATATTATGGCAATGATTAAAATATCGGACGTGTATTTTTCACATGATAATGATGTGGGGATGGTTACGAACCTACGAACCCTTAAGGTCCTCTCCTAACCTCCCTTAGAGCCTCCCCTGGTTGGCTTTATTATTGGGAATATTTTTTACCATACAATAACATAAAATAATATTTTTCAGTATTACGGCGTATGTCTAATATTGTGGAAGTCATTTTACATTGCATTTCTGGTGGCAGAAGCAACATTGTGCGAAATATTTAAAGCTAAAATTGGAAGATCATTAAATTTTGCTAACATAGGCAGTATATATTGTAAAGGTAAGCTAATTACAGCATACAAAACAATAGTATTGTAATTATACACCTATAAATTGCACTTCAATTTATTTACACACTAAAATCTTAAATATTGATTTAAAACAAAAATCGTCTGAAGTATTAAATTGATTCTAATGTAAAATAATATATTATATTGAACATACATAATTTTGAAAACACTTATGAGAAAATATATTATAACCAATAGAAATAATCTTTTAAAAAAATTACGACACCCCGCAGGAATCGAACCTGCATCTCTCGGGTATCTCGCCCAGAGACATAGTCCTCTATGCTATCTGCACTATGCACATCGCGAAGTCTTGTAATATGTAGGTATGCTTTTCCCGGAGGATATCAGCCATACACAAAGCTGACTCGAAGGCCGACGCGTGTTTTTATATTTTTTTTTGTTTAATAAATATATAATATATAACATCACCTTAATATTAAAATCTCGTAAGTCTGTTTAAGAAGAATGTTGAGGGGATGGAAAAAACGTAATACAAACAATATTTTAAACACCTCTCTAATCGATGAATCTGCTGACACTGGTTCTGAAATACGAGGTTTTAATTCCATGTTTGAAACCATGAAACCTACAAGTTTTTTTTTTAATTTGTCGATAGATGGACAGCATACTAGTGTAGAAAACTGAGGTTTTAATATCATTTAAAATGTTTTTTTGTTTAAATTTTGTCGAACAAACTTCATTTTTTCATAATATTGGACTTACGAGGTCTTAATCGTAAGGTGACGATTCACTACAACACGTCATGAGGCACAATGATAGTAGTGTTATAAATAATATAAGTGAAACAATCACAACATTGCACTTGAAAACAAATGCCACTGCGATCAATGTGGCTAGTTCTGTTGTATATTTTTTATGATTTTGTTTAATAATGTCTTTTTAAATTTTCATGACTTGTTATCTCTACATGATTACATGATATAGTCCAAACTAGGTAGCTATCAAAATCACTAAATCATTTTTTAAATTATTTATTTAAAGCTGTATTTTAAAGTCTACTTACCTATATCATTTTTTAATTTTTATTTTGCAGATATAAAATGCCGAAAATATTTTATTATCTTTTCCAACCTCATTAGATCACAGAAACTTGGAATCACAGCCTATAATTTCTTCAACATTGATTACGCATATGTGAAAGTACTTGTGGAAGTAACACTTTCATATGCTTTTATTACATACCAAAATAAATCAAGCGACGAAGAAAACTCACCATAGACATATCTTACTTTATGGTACCTATAATGATTGACATATGCATACTACTAATCACATATGCGTGTGAAACATGGACACTAAGTAAAAGAGAGATCCAGAAACTTAGAGTAGCACAACGTAGTATGGAGAGGTGCATGCTGGGCGTAACGCTAAAGGACAAAACAAGAAATGAGTGGATAAGGAAACAGACAAGGGTTTGCGATGTAATACAGTTCGCTACAGGCCTTAAATGGAATTTGGCTGGACACATAGCTCGAAGAAGGGACAATCGTTGGACAAATCTAGTCATCCAGTGGTACCCAAGAGGTACAAAACGTCCGCAAGGTAGACCTAGAGGCCGCTGAATCGATGAAATAATAAAGTTCTGCGAAAGTCATAATATTATTGTTATAAATTTGATTGTATCGATCGGTATTATTTATGTAAGTATCATTAAATAAATATCAATAATCGCTGATTGAAGTGCACCATTTAATTTCAATATAATATTACTGCAGTGAAAATAAATTGTAGTAAGGCATTGAAATCAAAAACCATTAGGTAATGAACAACCTATTTGAATAAAACCATATTTTTTTTAATAAATAATGGTGGGCTTTACTAGATATATACAAAATTTCATCGTTAAAATATTGCATCAATTATATTGTTATCAGACCACACGACCAATTAGTCAATTATTCAGTGACTCGAATATAAGACACATTCTGTAGTTTTTTGAACGTATTAATTGGTGTGGACCGGATAACCTGAAGAAACTGATGGTTTTATGTAGCCTGCAGGAAAGAAAAAGTATAGGAACGACCAAATGAAAACCTTACTGGAGGCAGCCTTCACTCTGTCATGCAATAAGCAAATAACCGATAATTGTGGAGAGTCTTGGTTACTCAGAAGCATCTACAGTCAAGAGAGAACGGCCAGGAAGTGGAACATTCGATTGAATGCATTAAAGTATAATATATAATGGGGTAGTGGGCTTTCATCCGGAAGCTCAGGGTTGATTGCCGATGAGGACACAATAATATATTTATGTGATTTTCATGGTTATGGCCAAGAAAACATCTCATGTCTTAGCCAGTCTCAAGTATTGAATAATATGGAAATCTTTCAATAGACTTACAACCACAGTAGGGCGCACTCTAGACTAGACAATGCTTACATGTAAATTGTACGTAAAAAAATTCACCGTAGCATAGTTCGCCGTAAATTTTCTTATCGGAAAGAGATGACCGTCTACTATACGGTTTCCGATTGTATTAGATCGAACATGAACAATAATTCAATTGTCATGACCGATTTTGGCAAAATTCATGAATAATTCAAGAATGAAAATCTAACCTAACCTAATTTAACCTAAAAAAATAATGTAATACATCGGGTTTTACAAAATTTGTTTGCTGCTGGCTTCCTGCAAAGTATAAACCGACAAAAACCGTATTTTATTTAGACATGAATTTTATGTCAGTAATATACGACCCGAAGAAGTTGGACGGTCTTTAATATACGGTCATATATTTCCGATACAACATTTTATGATGAAGTATGATACGGCGAACTGCATATATACAAGTTTCCGGACACGCTAGATAGTGGGATTCTCTGATGATCTAGCCTGCAAATTTGACGAAGCTCAAATCAAGAAACGTCTACTTTCATACAATATACTATTGTCATATAAACGCAACATCAAATATATCCTACTAACTGATGAAAACAGTGTTGCTTATGCATCCTGTCAGAGTAATATTCTGTAGCCGTTGGCCTCTTGAGATAAAGAATAGTTGGAGATTTGATATAAACGTAACTATTAAATAATGATATAGGTACACCCCATAATATTAAATCCAGCCAGACAGGTGTGGAATAGTATTTTGCATATGCAAACGCTGTGATGTCATGTTTTGGTGCATTTCCCCCATTGCATCTGAATGCGCGTGTGGACAAACATACACAGTCAATATTTACAAGTCGATAAGAGGTATGTGATCCGAATTTGGTAAATACATTATTGAATAGTGCGTCCAAATTGTGTCACCCCTAATAAAACTATTTTATTAAATAATAAGTGTGAATTTTTAAATAGAGTATCTTGCACTGTTGAGTTTTACTGAAATTCGTTTCAAATATTCGGTACGTCTCCCCAATGCATTTCGCATAGCTTAATACTGTATCGAATGCCCAGTAGCATCCTTCAATTAGTTGGCCATGTTTCCGCAGACGAAGAGCCTTTTTTGTGATTTTACCGAGGCTTTGGCTGCGACTCGCTGTCATATCGCCTCTTTTCGTCTAGAAGGAGATCCGTCGATCAGGTCCTCACTCCTATTATGTTAAATAACTTTGCAATTTTGCCTAGCTCTTCCGTCTTACCCACCGCCAGGACACCCTTCAATTCGTCGACATTCTCATAAATATCCGCAATACACAGCTGTACTCTGTGAAGTTCATATTTAGGGCATTGTAGTGCTATATGTACAATGTCCTCTTAAACATGACATTCATCGCAGAGCTGCGATTTGCTTCTTCCCATGAGGACATCAAATCTTTTGCCCATGGTGTGCCCTGTTCTTAGCCTCAGTATTAACTTAAGCTCATTCCTCGTCAAAGAAGACTCTACAAACCAGCGCACTTCTCGTGGTGATGGTAGAATAGACTTACTCCATTTCCCTTTTTCTAATGATGCCCTATGGTGAAAATCTATCCACATAATTTGGCACATTTTCTTTATAGCCTCATTCTAGTCCAGGTTTTCTGGTATCCACTCATATGGTATGAGCCTTTCTTCCCTTCTAGCAATAGAATTAAAGAATAATTTAAAAAAAAAATCAGATATATTTTGAAGACTCGGCCTATCGTGTGTTTTTATTTCTGGATGAAGATCTTCACGATCTTAACTGAGTAGGTATTAAATTATTACATAATATAAGAAACTAACTTATCTTGATTATTATTCTATTAATTTTAAACTTAATATAAGTATTGCCTTTATACTTCGTCGCGGTTCATTTAAAATCTTTCTATACTACCAAGTATTAAAATTATATGTCCAACAATTCTATACCCCTTCATTCACAATACCCCGTCGCAGGACGGATATCATGTGGTTAACATATTTCATACCACTATTAATTTATCAAATTAATTAATTTTATGGACACGATAAACATGTAATATAATTTATTTGTATTTATTATTTAAAGTAGATATTGATTCATATTTTTTATTATTAGTTATTAAATAATTTTTCGTATATGCCCAGTGCTGTACATAACTATTTATAATTATTACATACTTTGTGCTTTGCATATTTTGGTGCATTGAATGTCCAATAACTTTGTTGTTGTCAAACTGATTTTATGAATTTAAAATTTAATTAATCAATTATTCATATTTAGTGTTACCCTAATCCAGGGGTCGGCAAACCGCGGCTCTTTGGGTATTGGCTTGCGGCTCTTTAACAAATTCCCAATTCACATTTTTTACAAAAAAGGTATGATTGTTGTCGTTTTAAATCCGCTCATTGCAAAAGTCGACAAATTAAATTTTTCTTCATTTCATATTGGTACGAGCACTTTCGAAATATTTTTTTTGGTGGATTTAACAAGCAAAGAGTTATGTAGCTTCAAATTTGTAGGTCTTGCCACCAAAATTGAGGATTTGGAGAGAGAAAAATGCAATTTAATTTCACAACACAGCGGAGCGCTCTACAAGATCTACATAACAACATAAATAGCATTTAGAGAAGCCAAATAGCCGATGAAAATTTGGAGTCACGCCTAAAATTGAAAACTACAAGTCACATACCAAACATACACACTCTCCAAAGAAATGCAAGGAAGGTCATTGTTCACATTAGTTTTAAGGAATGCGTGAAAATTGTATGTAACTCATTTTCTGTAAAAAATATATTTATAATGCCAACAATAAAAAAAACTTATATTTGCGTTAGTTTTATTCGCAAAATCTTCTTCACTTGACAAATAAACAATAACATTCAATGAAATAAATCATATTTATAAAAAATACATGTATGGCTCTCGAAAAAAATTTTAACCGTTGTGATACTCATATTTGGCTCTTTTGGTCCAAGAGCTTGCCGACCCCTGCCCTAATCTATCGATGTACTACGTACCATATTTAGATGAATATAAACGTGTATAAATCATTTGCGTAACACACCATAATTTCATATAGTAGGTACTACAAAAAAATTTAGTAATACATAAAGGATTTTAATAATCATTAATTATAAATTAACTTAATATTATATGCATTTTACTCACCAAAGTTCTGTTCTATTGAGCTACTAAGGAACTGAGCAATGTTTCAAGTCGATTCAATTCTCACAGTCAAGTCTACTCAGATATGTAGATTTATCCCATTCGATTACCTCAGTCTGCATAGAGTGGTTCGGTTTGTTTGCTAACACGAAATTAGTTGTCGCGTTATGATCGCTATAATCGTCTATATGAGTATGTATCAATGGGCTTTGTACACTGACTGTGAAATAATGTTATAGTATTGACATAATACTTAAAAACACATGCACATGAACTTCCCTACCAGTGTTAAAACGATGTGTTGTAAGATTTCTCGTTATTTCTTTATAAATCATATTATTTTCTTATCTTTTCATCCCTTAATGGAGGTCGGCAATCATCAATGTTAACTTTACTTTATCATCTGCTATCCGAAACAGTTCGTTGGAGGAGCTGCAAAATCATATAAATGCAGATAAAAAAAACGTAATATGTTAGTACACTTCGTTGATAAAGTTGTTCTACTTGTATGTTGTATGTCAGGGTTTGTTTACACGGGCTGAGTACTAATTATTGTTAGTACTTGCGACTAGCACTAATACGGATACGTGTGAATAGGCCGAATACTATAATAATATTTATTACTAATTCACCCTGTGTAACTAATAATTTAATAATAATAAAGTACTAATAATTATTAAACTTACATAATTTTGATAACTGTTGAGAAAATATATTATTTATAACCAATAGAAAAAATCTTTTTTTTTTGAAAAAAGTAAAAAAACCTTAGACCACTGTGCTATACATAGGTGCCATACTTAATTGCGACAATTTTAAACTAATGGCTCTTAATACTCTCTGAAGCGCTTTCCAAATTGATTTACTATTGGCGATCGGCTTTTGTATTTTGAATCAAAGTAGGTACCTATTAATTTAATTACTAACCGACGCCTCGGATGACTCCAAGATTTTTTATTGTAACTTACTTTTAATAATAATAATAATTTTTATTTGACTATTTTTTTATTCAACGAATAATAATTCACAAGATTTAAAAATGTAACATTCTAATAAATATTAGCACTACTAAACAAGCCTTAATTGTAGTAAAAAAATGTCACCTATGGGGCAATTCTCCTTGGTATTCATTATCTTAAAATTAAACTTATATGACATACATTACATGATAATACATTATTAAGTAAAGTTTTTAATTAAATGTTATCGATAGTATTTGTCTGGTACGTATGTTAAAAATCCACTGCTGTTATTTAATATGCTAATTTAACTACAAGAGTGGATACTGCGTGCCATTTTCAATATTTTTTGAAAAAATGAATGAAGAAAAATGGAAAATATAAGAAGGGTTTATACTTTATAGTCGCCATCATGAAACGTATATGGTTACTTATTCACTTTCATCATAAACGTTGTGAGAACGATATAAAGTGTAATATAAAATATCATATTATGATAATACTCAGTTACCTTGTTAAAACTTGAAGTAACATGTTTTATTTGCTGGTTTCTCGAGATCACGCCATTGTTTATAATTTATATGATTGATTCCCAACCTTCTTTGCTTGGCGGAACCTTTGATACATTATTATAGAATATAGTAACTCGTGTAACCCCTACGGATGGAATCTTATAAAATATACAATATGTAAAGTTGTAGTGATGTTATTCCGAGACAAAGTAGACAGAAACACCATATCTTATTATTTACAAGAATATCTCAAAGTAAACAATGATATTGCGGCGCATGCGAAAATGTTTATGAGAAATTTATTTTATCATACTATCGAAAGCTATTTGACAAAGTAACACACAGTTAACTATCAATAGTATACTAATATAGTCGAACTTGGTTATTACGATCACGGAAATAGCGAGATCTCGGATGTAATGCGGAAACATTCGTTGACATTTTAGTTTATGATTTTCTCCATACATTTATTCACTTTTATAACGAGCTACTTCTCGGGTATACCGATCAAAACTTTTGATGTGTCGATCGTTTAAAAACAACATTTTCGACTCTAAGTAATAAAATCCGACCGGGCACTTAACTAGACCGTTGCCGCCGGGATCTGATTACGTTTATGACACTAGTTAAGTGTTGGTTAAACCTAGTTGGTGTTTTCGCTGACAACATTGAATAAGTATCCACGCATATGGTTGAAATTTCACGTAAAAATCCAAGCTTTGTGAAGTCAGTAGGTACCTACCAGCGCCGGCGGCTAAGTTTCGGGGATTTTTACGATGGTTTTCAGATTTTTTATGTTCTATGCATAAATAGAATGTAGCACAAAAAATATTATATAACAATTGAACGAGTTATGCTTATAACAAGCAAATTCAGTCGGTCCCATCTTCCTCGTATTAACCAAGTTCGACTGCAAATCATTTTCTGTGCTGTAGCTATAATGTTGTCGTGCACATTTTAAACGCTTTGACAGAAATAAAATAAATAGTGCATAGGAGGCGGTGGCCTTCATTAGGAACTTCTAAAATCCTCGATTTTTACTTTGAACTTAAAAACTCTTCATTGCTTAGCCCTTTTTTATTCTTATTACTTATTATTAGTTGGAAGCTTTTGCGAATTCTCGCTGAACTCCTAACACGCTTTCCCGAACCCCAGGATTCCACGGAACCCGGTTGTGAATCACTGGTTTATACTGTAGGTGAGTATTATAAAAAATTTAATCTACTTTGTAAATACACTATTCAATCATTATGGAATGAGCCACCCGTGATTACCTTGGTGCAACGCAAATAGACTGTGCTCTTATTAATATCCCACTTTCTAGTCAAACGGAGCGTCATCATAATATTATTATAACCTTGTTTTAGAATCAGGTACTGTAAACTTAAAAAGTATATTTATTAATTAATTTTTGAGTAATATTTTTTTTATAAGTAATAGAAATGATTTTCTACAAGCTTGTTTCCGAGTTTCTCCAAAAGAATTTTCTCCGACTATTTTCCTTTTGATATTTTTTCAAACGAGTATTTTCTACGATTTCTTCGAGGATTACTCGCTTTTCACTCTCGTGAATCTCACAGGTCACTTTTGCTCTTATCCTTACTTCTACCGTAAAAACATAGCAGTCACCTGTCACGACAAATATAAAATTCGCCAAAAAAATGCTAAAAATCATTGTTTTTTTAATTACATTAAAAAAATCACAATTAACAGGCCAATTTTTATTTGTTGTATCCAAAAACAGTTTTTCTTTAAAAAAAAAAATAATTCAGGATATATTTGGATAAATGTCATTATGCGTCCTAGATGGAATAATCAGGTACTAACGAGATAGTTAGTTATACGAGATAACTCGTCTCTGGCGTGGCGGGCATGGATTATTAAACGATGTATCTCATTATCTTACCTAAATATTGCTAACATTAATTAGGTTCTCAAATTGTGGTAGAATCGTTAACCTTACCAAAAATTTTCAAAACATATTTTGTATGCAAAATTTCTGTATGGATAACGGAAATATTACCCAAAAACCGTTTTTGGTCTCCATTTTACTAAGATGGCGTCGTTTTTTCAAAGGTATCAGAATGGCACCTGGCAGATTTATAATCTGCGAAAAAGAACTGAGTCAGAATCAATTTACTAGCCCTCTCCCTTTCTAGCGACCGAACTATCAGTATGATTATTATTGAATTGGGTAGATACCCGCGCGGCTTAAGCGCTGGCCTATGCCCTATAGCGCCGTGGGTTCCAGGTTCGAATCCTGAGTCTGGAAAGTACACACATTCTTTTTCAATTTGTGTATGAGTCAGAGTATGCACCTAATAGGTTGAGCAAGTAGCTGACATCCATTTCTCGTAAAAAATATATGTTAATACAAACCTGACTCTGTAGAGGCCCATATATTATGATCGTACATGGTCGGGGAGATACTAGATAGTGTTTGCAGGTTTTTTAATTCTAATATCTTTCCACCAAAAAACAGGTATAAATAAAATTAATAGCTAATACTGGTAATATAATGATTACAAAAAGTATGTATTCACAATGCAGTACTTGAAACTTCCCTATGATATGTTTTGAATATTACAGGGCCGCAGCGGTTGGGTGGGAAATTCCTGTTGTTGAATACAGATGCCGTTCGCGTCTAATTACGCCGTGCGGCCTGGGACTTTCATGATCATTGCATAATATGGACGAAGTGCCCTACTGATGCGGATCATGCTTATTGCGCCGATTCAGCGGTGGCAAAGTAATAATATTAATATTGTGTACTCAACAAATCGGTTCGGCAAAGTGCTCTGAATTATTACCATGCACATACACTCTATGTCACCTATGTCCAATACACCAATCGCGATCGACCGGTCAATAGCGAGATTAGGGATTGCAATACCGGTATTAAATTATTTATCGATACCGGTATTTTCGGTATTAAGCAAGCATACGCGTTTATGTTTTTCGAAAATGAATTTAATGTTATTTTTCGTTACTTACATAGTGTGTATTAAATTTAATGTATAACATTAATGCTGCCTAAACGCAAATATATTGACTAAAACCAACAATACTAATAAAACAAAATCCCTTAAATATACTTAAGTATGGAATTGTCCCGATGAATTGACATATTTCGAAAAAGAAAACATTCGTGGCAAATATTTCCAATTATTTTATAACTGAGCCGTTGCCCGGAATAACGTTGTATCCAACAATATTCTTGTTTTGAGAAAAATTGAAAAAATTAAACCAGTTATGTTTTGTCACATTTTATATTTTAAATACAATAAACATACAATTATTAAGAGTTTTAAATGTATAGTGGCGAAGAAAAGCAATTAAATTTGGATTTATTACAAAAAAATATAGTAAATTAGTGGAAAAATGTTGTATATGAAAATTTCACATACAACATTATTCCGCAAAATGTATTTTATTCATTCTGATTCACTCAATAGTGCCTTAAAAAAGGCCGCATGCTCATCTAACATGAATTCACACATGTCATTGAGGTCTTTGAGCTTAGAATTATCTTCGTCTGCTTTCTGAAGATAGCGTCCGACATTCGACTCTCAATACATGAGACGAGATGATGACTTTGTCCATTGTGATTCAGTAACCTGAATGCTAATTGAATATTTTTCTTGATATTAAAATCGAGAACACATCCCGGATTAAATTTTTTTTGGCAAAAACGCGACATTGCAAAATAGAACTAGGAATGATTAAAAAAAATCGAAACGGTATTAGATTAAGTTACAATATATAGAGCGCTACAATACCAGCATTATTATTAAACAACATTTCCAATAACAATATGGATAAATCAATTGAATACAATCGATTAACGTTCGACATATTAATAATATGTCGAACGTAATAATTTTATTCATGAGATCAACAGAACTGTCAAATGGTACACAACATTATTCCACAAAACTGTTTCGACGGGTAAATTGCAGGCTTAATAATATTTTTTCTGGATAAGATAAATACTCTTTTCCTACATCCTTCAGCTTCCTAGCTTTGATATTTATCCAGTATAAAACATTAGATGTCCGTTTTCTTCCTTTATTCAAGTGAATTATACTACGCTCCGTGATATTGACGGATGGCGACGCCATTTTGACAATAGCATATACAACGTTCTTCCACAAACCAATAACTTTAAAATGCTGCCACAAGCCTACATATTTTTAATTTTCCATACTACCTACCTTAAACGATGCATAAAAACATACCCAACATTATTCCATCAATAACTCAACATGGACAATTTTGTTGGATACAACATTATTCCGGGCAACGGCTCAACTATTGATCCAACGTCAGAATATTGAACAAAAGTTGAATTTGAAATAGATTTTACTCTACCTGGACTAATATTATTTGTAAAATTCTAGCAGTTCTAAGATATTATTATATATTATATAAAGGTCAACATAATAAATGTAGGTAGGTACTTCAAGTTGCTATAAAATAGTGTTTTAAATATATTTTAAAAGCCTTATTTATTGATAGGTACCTACTTCTTTTTTTCTATTACTTATGTGTTTTGACGAATACCGGTATTCAATAATAAATACCGAAATACCGGCATTCAAATATTCATTCGGTATTGCAATCCTAAGCGGTTGTATAGGAATTGGAATAAGGAACCAATTGTAATAAAATATGATTTCATTGAGATTTTGAAAAGGAAGCATTAAATTAATATTCATATTATTATAACCTTTATCAGCTTACGTGAAAGTTATTTTCAAATAACTTAATTAGTAGGTAACCTCATCGTTTTGCATCACTCACGGATGAGTGGGATAGAAATAATAAATTAATCTCTGCACTTTAAACTAATACCCCGTTTACACGTCCATGGATTTACTGCTGACAGTACGTATTGTCGCGGCCATAACAAAAAAATGTACGTGTAAACATGTAGGGATTATCCTGCAGTTGCAAGATTGCATGCACGAAGCTGTTCGATCTGCCCCTGCGCGGTAGAACGATAGTAGCGATATTCTGCCTGATAGTCTGCCGGCAAAAAAACTAACTACACCGCATTTTGAGGTTAACCAATTTTTACGAGCTACATATTATTATAGTACCATAAAATGACAACATCGCATCTCGCTTACTCTTGAAGAATGAGATTAGAGAGACAGTCAGCACTTTTATGTGTACATAGTTATTGTCACGATAGTTTAAAATACACACTATTGCTGCCAGTAAATTCATGCACGTGTATAAGCGCTATCAGGCGTAGTATCGTAGAACCGTCATGCAATAGGCTCTTTTCATAGTAGGAAAATTGTTTGATAATAAATGCAATGGGTGCCAAAAACTAGACTAAACAAACGATGTTTAAGCGAACTGTTATGTCCCTTAGGTGGGAAGGCAAAGAAAACAGGTAGCTCGGGTTGATAGGAACCTGATGTGGTTTGATGATTTTATCCTTCCTTCGTCTCCTTATCAACGACTGGACTTCTGTGCAACTCCTGAGTAGTATTCATAGCTGTTACGTTTAAAGACCGTTGTCTTGAAGGTAATTGTCAAGTGATTTACCTTCAAGTATATGTTTAACTAGATGACGAAAGGATGATCGGGAAATAATAAGCTTTCGTTAAAACATTAAAGTTTATTCAGTGGAAATGCAAGTACGTAGGTTTATTCTTTCGACTTTGTCCGATCCTAATAGGATCATAATAATTATAGGCCTCCACAGAGTGGAGGTTTGTATTGACAGATTTTGTTTTTACGAGAAATGGATATCAGCCACTTGCTCAACCAACATAGGTATATAGCGGACTATATACACGTTACAATGATTTAAAAATAATAGACAAAGGCGCGTAGCCTTTTTTATACATTTTTAGTGATAGCATTTTAATTAATTTGTTGACGTCTTGTGTATGAGATCCGGCGTAGCTCCAATGTCCAATGACCGTAGCTGCCCTACATTGTGTTAAATTAGAATATTCTGTAGGTACTACGTCATCATATTACATGGCTATTGTTGATTAACCCTTATAAACTTGCAAAGTTTGATAAGTATACCGTACTCTGAGTCTTGGGAGTATGTATAATAGAACGATCAAGTCAAAATAGTACCTCTACATCCTTATCCTAAAAACAAAATATTATTTAAACTTACTTCACCCTCTTACGTTCCATCACTTCAGCTTAGAGTCTTACTGCAGTATGCATACACTTTTGAACCGCATTCAACGCAATAAGCGGTTTATCGGCCAAATAAGAAAACTATAAAAAATGCAAACGTCACGAAGATGCGTACAGGAATGCGCACCAAACTTAAAATGGCGGCGATCTGCGCGAGCTGTCAGTGTCACTTTAATATACGTCTAAAATGAGTTCATCACAACAAGCGTTTAGTAGGAGACTTGAAACGTGCCGTTGTGCTATAATCGGATTCATGATGATGATAAATGATGCTAAATGCTTGTAAAAATGTATACAGATCGTGGATCGATGGAGATTTTCAATTTCAACTTGGATTGGATTTTCAACGAGTCCGCGAAACTGTATTGCCATATTATGGAAATATTTAATGGGTATACTTTATCATTTTGTGCATTAAGAAGTATAAAATAAATATGATTTTATAACAAATAAATTATTTAACGTTCATGATAACTATTCATTTATAATTATTAAATTTATATGGTACCGTTTGCACATTTTTACACCTATTCACAATTTCAAAATTTTAAATTAATTATCGGGAAATTTAAATTTAAAAGTTGGTAACATTAGCCACGGCATGACGCGTATTACGTCAGCGACGTGACGTCACTATTCGACAGATTCAAATTAGGTTTATGCATGCAAATTTGCAGTAAATTAAATAGCTTGAATGCAGTTTGCTGTTATATGCATACGCCAGTTAGAGCATGCTCAAGGTTGTGCTTCCCTCGGTCTATCGACACTTCTCACACCTTTCGTCATATGATACCTGTAAATTGCTCTCCTCCTGATAGACCACTCTAAATGGACTGAATGCAACCCCCTTCGTGCCCGTGCTTATTCCAAATTTTAAAATTCACTTAAGTATTTATACTTTATCACTATATGCAGTTAAGAGGGGGCTCAAGAGAAGGAGATTGAAATATAATCTAGTATCAAAAGGACATCGGCGTCGTTAGGACGTTAATTTAAATCGATATTTTCGCAAAAATCACTAATCATCGGAGATTTTATTAAAAAAAAAAAAAAATATTATTGGTATTGTCGGCCATCTTACACATTATTATTTGATAAACAACTGCACGTGTCCGCCGATCAGAAATTAGGGCTGTCAAAATATTATATGGATTAAATATTTTTAAAATGTTAATTTCGTCATAGTTTTTAATCAAACCTGTAAGTACATACTGATAACTTGGGTGGATATCGTAGCAAACATACTATTGATATATCTACGGGTATATTATTATTAGTACCTAATTCAAATTGAGCATAGGTTGATACTCAAATACTATTATAGTATGTTTATGATTTCGAGAAAATAATACGGTAACACGATATCGAAAATAATCCATATCAATTATTTGAAAACATTACATTTGCATGTAGGTACATGTATAATATAGTGAAAAGGTCCTGTTTAATTTGCAAGATAACATCAAAATTTGTATATACTTACCTAAATGAAGAATGACATTCATGAGTGAGCACGGCTCAAAGCTAGGAAAATGTGTTTTTTTCAATTTGAAAATATTTTAATTGTGTATTATTTTATTACAGATTCATAATACATTATATAACTAATAGAACATACTGTTTTTTTCTATGAATAAAAAAGACTGGAAGGAACATTTATGTCAAACACAGTATCACTGCAATCAAGAAAGACCGGAAAATATGGCCAACAATGCATGATACACAAACATAAAATACACAAAATTACCTATTTATGTTTACCGCACACGTGCAGACCACGCGATATTTGTTTACGCAGTCGTCGCTTTCCAAAATGGCGAATTTGGTTGCCAGTTTTTATGGCGATGAATCAGTATGTTCCTTCCTGTCTTTTTTTATTCGTAGGTTTGTTTACTATGTACACCAAGAAATTTCCATTTATAAAATGAGTTTTGGAATATAATGCAACTAAAACTGGAAAAATTCTATCATGGGTGTTTACTTCTTGAATAAGTTGACCCCAGAAACAACAGGTCCATTCCACTACGTGAACCACAGTGGATATTATGCCGGGTCCACATTGGCAACATGTCGCCGGCAACCTCGTTAAATTTTACGATAAGTATGATAATTATCGTAAAAGTTCTTAAGCCATTATCATAATTATCGTAAAATTTATCGAGGTTGTCGCGCGACATGTTGCCAGTGTGGACCCGGCATTAGATGCACGAAACTTGAATAAAATATATTATAAATAAAATTTTAAAAGTACAATATGATTAATTGCGTCGACAGCCCTGGCGTCGCCCGCCAGTCGGATGGACTAATAAAAAAATAGTGTCTAGTGACTGTATGTTAATAATTATTTTTAGGCACTCATGATATAAATTATTTCGACAATTGGCTTTACATACAATAATGCTTCTTTCTACCACTTGTTTCACTAGTATAAAAGTGAAGTTGCGCAGCCAATAAAAAGTCACTTTCTTTTTATAATAGGCAGACACTAAATTCTACGTTTTAAAAAATATGCATTAGAATTAAACAATACCTATTATTTTTAATACGTAGGTCCTAAACATTACAAATAAACACTATTCATTAGTAATGTTTTTTGGATAGCACATGAAATAAAAATGTAGGTAGATATGTATGTCAACATCCTTCGTATATTTAGTTCTCGGACAATTTCAGGTTAAAAAGTTATTAATATATTATTAAGTTTATATCGTGGCTAACACATAATCAAAAAAGTTATCATATCCATCATATCAGTTGCAATACTTCACACCAAAGAACTGATAAACATATTGAATTTAGTAGCATTTATTAGAAAGTACTATTTTTTGGTCACCCCATTGCTTCACTTCACAAGCTTCACTTGGAGGGAGTTTATTGAGACAAACATTGGCGGCAACCTTTTTATATTAACTAGTAGACCAGTTATTATGGACCACATGTAAAAAAAACATATTTTCAATTCTCAAGGCCGATTCTGTAGAGCTTCCCCTTAATGTATACAGATTATCTAGACCTATACGGTTCGAGCTTTTTCGTTACTTATCTCATAAATTGTATTTAATTCACTCGGGAGTTTTTCGTTATTATCAACGCAATAACTGAGTAGTGCGATGCCACTGCAATTTTGACAGTGGCGTGTATGTGTCTATATAAATTTTAAGTATTTTATTGTATATGGAGTTGATGTCGTGTGTTGATCATATTCAGAAAATTGTAATAAACCAACCATTAAAGTGTTGAAAACCAAAAGTACGACAGTTGAAAAAGATGTGTTAATTAATATCGTACTATACGATACGTATATATAGTAACATAATACAGGATACCCCATGGCATTCAGCTTTCGCAACTAAAACTTTCAGTGGGTACGGATATATTTAGTGATGGCTTTCAAATATTATTGCGACCAATATTTTATGCGCCTGCTCATTTGTAGCGATCGGGAATCCATGTTCTAACTTAGTGAACAGAATCGTTTCTGATCGATATTAAATAATGTAGACTAAATTCGTATTGTCATCATCATGATAGTGCGTCGTTGCAACTTGTATACCGATCCATTTTGGTCATAATAATTATTCTTTGACCAAAACATGCCAGGCTCTAAATTCAAAATTCAGATTTTAACAGCCTACCCCCACCCTTCGACACTACAACCTGATAATTTCTGATTTTTTCAAACACACCACTCACTCGAAATGAAATCACTACGAATATTTTTCTGTCGTCTATTAGAAAGTAACCAAATGTTTAGTTTTATTTTATTTCCTTTGTACTTAAATAAACCTAAATTATTGCATTTATTCACCCGTATGCATTTAAAACAATATAGTATTAGCCTTTATACAATACTCATATTTACCCACAGAATTAACCTATGTCCACAGTACCTCCCTGCTATGTATTTAGAGCACAGTTCCGCTGTTAGCCGTGCACTTTGCATTGCTGTCTGAAATATGAATCCGTAAACAGAGCTAAGTCCCAGTGGGACTTCGTCTGTCTTATGGACTTGCAACCGTGAACTAATTAACACTGACCGTATTTTATGTATTTACATGATTGTGAAATCCTTGCTTGAAAGATCTTAGTATTCAGTGAGAAGGCTTCACAATATCAATAATTGAATATAGTTTATACACAATTTTTCGAAACCCACCAGAAGGATATTCAAATTCAAATTTATTTATCTTTTACATACCATGAACATTACAATTTATAAATTTAAAACGTTCACAACATAACATTTAAAAACAAAGAAACGGTATAAAGAAGAAATACATATATGTAGTATCACAAAAACAGTATGAAATTAAAGTAAACGGTACAAAAAATATAAAATATATAAATTATAAAGCATGGAAGCACATCGAATGACCTAAGTGGACCCTACTTTAATAATAATTTATAAAACAACGTCCACCTATTTATACACATCGTCACGTAGGTGGAATATATTTTCAACATCCGAAACAATTTGGTTGAACAGAGTTATTGCCCTCCCAATTGGCATCACCAATGGCAGGTTAGTTCTGCTCTTCTGAAGAACAAACAACTAATGCTCCCGATTTCTAAGATAGTTATCAGGACACACAAGTCAATACTACCAAAAATGGCAGAGTTCTCATTTACACCACGTATAAGTCGAAAAAAAATACTTGGCCAAATATTCATATCTTTTAGTATAATATAAGAAAGAAACCAAGAAAATAATTTACCAAATAAGTCTGTTTGTACTAGTTACTGAAATTATTAGATATGTAGCTAATTGGCTAGCGTCGCGAGTGTATAATAGTAATGTATACGGTTCGTATGGGGTGGGGATACGTCGTGTGAACGTGTCATGTTCATAATTAATTGTTTCCACCTTAGATCCACATTGGGTTGAAGCACCAATGATGACAATCATGCCCCCCCATATTCTGAAGCGGGCACCTATGCCAAGATGTTTGGCGGGCCCCCTACCTATCTCTAATGTTAAGGGCAGTGTGATGTTCTACAATAGTTTTCCCCAAATGTTATCCCTTTGAACCCCACCGGTCCACGAGGTTAAATGAAGAGTATTTTTATTGTTTGGCACTCGTCATCGTATCTTTATAATATAGCACTGATTGCGACCCCCTTTTGTGGTAGTCTAGTAACATATTGCGACCCTTCGCCATATTGAATAAACAACTATTTTATTATTCAATAAACACATTTCTGCACCTGAATATCAATCATCACATCACATCAAGTTGCAACTTAATATTTTGCAAGCAAAATAGCGCCGCAGTCGTCTTTTTTTACTATTTGAACAATTTTTTGGTGGGTGTTTATCTCACTTAACTACTCGACCTGCAACGCCGGGCACCCAGGTTAGAGCCATGTCGCCCCCCCCCCCCCCTTGTGGGAGCCATGATGACAATGACAATGATGATGATACACACCGACAAGTAATTAACATAGATAAATAAAAACTCTCTTATAAGTACCTATATTTTGCTCGAAAATTTCTATCCGGAATTTTTAGGAAAACTTTCAAAATTACTTGGCAGATGAAGCTTTGACCAGTCATAATCCATTTCGTAATTGAAGTTAGAGGCAACGACATTTTTCCGCTCGACGTATTGAATTATTTATGTGTTTAATTGGCGCCGGTGTGCATTCAAATTTGATACCTGCTATTTTCAACGTTCCTTTCAGAATTACTATTTACACCCTGTACCAGTTTCTGGTAATTGTTTTATGATGTTATGATTGAATTACGTTATTGTACGTGTTAGCTTGTTGTTGATCGAATTGTAACTGAACAATTGGTAACTGTGCCGTTTGACATAAATGATTGTAAAGGTATAGAATAGAAATGTTTGGTGGGAAACATTACCTTACCTGTCAATTCCAATGTTTACTTTTCATTTTGCATATTTTTAAATTCGATTGTAATTTCTTTTGTTTGACTTGACTGTCTAGTCAGATTTATTTTAATTTTGACATGTTAAATAAATATTGAATACTGTAATTGCTATTTTTTTTAATAAGATACAAGAAGAGATTAAACAGAACCATCGTAAAAAAAGTGTATCGAATTAAGTAAGTACTACTTTCAGGTAGACATTTTGTTTAATAATTTTCAAAACAACGCCTAACTAAACTCATTCATACAGTAATACAGTCGCGAAGACTCCATACTGGCATATTATTTATTTAAATCCTACCTTCTTAAAGCCGCGTTGACACGGTCCAAGTACGATCCAAGTAGACTTGGATAGGAATGATTAGTATGAAGATGTCTCATCCAAGTGACAGCTTCATATTATTTATTCCTATCCAAGTGACAGCTCCATACTATTTATTCATATCCAAGTTAACTTGGATGAGTAGGACGCGGTCCAAGTAGCTTGGATAGGAATAACTAGTATGAAGATGTCACATACAAGTGCACTTGGATAGGAATAAATAGTATGAAGCTGTCACTTGGATGAGACATCTTCATACTAATTATTCCTATCCAAGTAGACTTGGATCGTACTTGGACCGTGTCAACGCGGCTTAAGAAAAATATTTTTTAATTGGAAATTAACGTATTGTTGTTTTAATTTAATAAAATATTTTTTTGTTGTACTTATTCCACTTTTAATCAATAGATTAGGACCGGTTTCGTCCGCAACAGAGGGACATTTTCTACTGAATACATTTTTTTTTCTTTAAAACAATATTTATCAAACAAAATATAAAGCGACAGAAATAATGTAACAACAGGTATAACAACATAACTTTATAAATTGTACATTATTTATTATTTTAATTTTTATTTAATTTTGACTTATATTTTGGTTGCATTTGTTTTTGTATTCGATCTTGCTTCAATTGATAATATTGTTTATTTTATTATTTTTTTATATATTTCTTATTGTAAATTTTGACTAATCATAAATATTTGTTGATATTAATGTTATTGTAAGTGTAGATTGTTTCATATTTTGTGGTTTGTTAATATTTTAAAATAATCTGTTTAATAAATTTGTATGAAATATTAATGTCCAACCTCATTACTTTTAAATTAATTTGTTATTGGGAAGGTATTATTGGACGGATAATTTATGTACCTGTTATTATATTATTTCTGACGCTTTGGATTTTGTTTAATAAATATTGTATTATAAAAAAAATGTATTCAGTTGAAAATTTCCCTCGGTGGCGGACGAAACCGGTCCAAATCAATTGATTAAAAGTGGAATAAGTACTACAAAAAAATGCGTTTTATTAAATTAAAACAACAATACAATGCAGTTCCACCATGAATTGACAGTTAACAAAATAAAAGAAAAGGAAATTAACGTATTTAAATAATAACTTGATTATTTTATATTCTGTTAAAAAATTTTAATATCCCAACGATATCAGACAATTCTGTCGTAGATGTAGAAAAAAATGTAGTATTATAAGTATAATACAGAATCATTTTGTCAAAGGGTAAAAAATACAACAGCGCCATCTCTATTCAGCTATATGTATGTATATGTATATATGTACTTAAAAAAGAAAACATGTCAATGAATATAGGTACTATTATTATTACGAATATAATAATAAACATAACATAAAAAGGACGCATGTTGAAATTTTATGACAAATTATATTTCGTTCGGCTTGCGTTATTTGCACCCGCGACCCGCAATTCGCGCATCGCCTAGTCACGATCTTTTTAGACCTTGCCTCAGCTGAGGTATAGCCTTAATCAGTAGTAATATTGTAATATCTTCTTATTTTCCGTAAGTATATCTGACAAGTGTGCTCTTTTTCTCTGATCTCCACAGCCTACCTCTTACCAAAAGTCATCTTTCGCCACTGGTATAATAATATATCTATAATGGTTGCAATAAATGCGCTTTTTTGTAAATACCCACCTAAGAAAGTAGAGGATATATAACATCAATTACAGTAAATTATTTCTATACATTATACCAAATTGTATGGCAATATAATATGATGGAGTATAGTAAAATATTGTCATTCTACAATAATTGAGGCGTCTAATTCCAAAAAGCGATAAGTCCACATTTGGTCTAAATCGAGAAAAAAATACGCACGTATTCTTTGTATAATTTTACACAATATGTATTGATCTATAAATTCCAAAACGCGATATAACCCTACGAAAAAAAATATTTTAAGTGTCGATTTATTACAAAAAGCGCCAAGTCCGTGTTTCATATTATTTAAAGCTTGGTTGATTTCGCGCCTGTTTAAGTCAACTAATAAGGAAACGTTCAATATTGAAAAGGGCGTCTCCCATGCTGTAGCATCTGGTAAACTCATGACAGTATCACGGAAATATGTGCCTTATGCGAAGTGAGCTACAAATAGCGCTACGTCCAATTTTATTTTGCCTTTATTTATTACATTTAAGAGTTTATCGGCTGAAACAAATTGCCATTTGGTTCTAATTTAGACATAGAATTTAACGGAAAAAATAATCTCACGTTAAAAAAAATAACTGAAGCTTGAAACATAAAAACGTTGTTTCCCAAAAAAATATTGAATTGTGGACTTGTCGCTTTTTGTAATTAGATGCCTCAATTATTCAAACACCTATAATTTATGTAATAAAATAATACGGGGTATTAATTATATAATGTTTTGACACTTTGACTTAGCACCATAATATTTACAGACAAATATGTGAAGTATTCAGTAATAAATCATATTTTCGTATACGTAATCATTTATTATGTTATATACATATTTTTATTATTTACTAGCTGAAGTACCCGGCTTCGCACGGGGTCGCTTTGTGGTTATATTTATCTTAGATATTTGAAAAATAATAAGAGGTAATTATTTCTTTAATATTAAAATATCTGTGTAATACAATATGGCAATATGAAAATAATTATAATAGGAGTAAAGGTCAAACATAAGAACACTAAATTAAAATCGAATCCAAAATATGAAAACGTTATTAATGTTATAAATATGTATTAAAAAAAAAATCAAAATTGGATGGAACAAACAAACAACAAACTTTGTATGTTATATAATAATAATTTAGAAACCGCACACAACTGACAAAAGTTTCATCGCAATCGGATGAATGGTATAGGAACGCATACGAATAGTAGAAGAAGATGATTTTCTAATTCAGAAACCTTCGTGGGCATGCGCATGACAACTCGCCAAAGTTTCATTGCAATCGGATTAATGGTATAGGAACGCATACGAATAGAAGAAGAAGAAGATGGTTGTACTAATTCAAAAACCTTCGCGGGCTTGCACACAACAACTGGTCAAAATTTCATCACAATCGGATGAATGGCATAAGAACGCATACAAATAGAAGAAGAAAAAGATGATTGTAGTAATTCAGAAACCTTTGCGGGCAAGGGCACAACAATTCACCAAAGTTTCATTGCAATCGGATGAATGGTATAGGAACGCATACGAATAGAAGAAGAAGAAGATGGTTGTACTAATTCAGAACTCTTCGCGGGCGTGCTCACAACAACTGGTCAAAATTTCATCGCAATCGGATGAATGGTATAAGAACGCATACAAATAGAAGAAGATAGAATAGAAGAAAAAGAAAATAGTTGTAACAATTCAGAGACCTTTGCGGCGTGAGCACAACAGTTGATCAAAATTTCATTGCAATCGGATGAATGGTATAGGAACGCATACGAATAGAAGATAGAATAGAAGAAGAAGATGGTTGTACCAATACCCGATATACTGGATTATTTGTTATGTTAACCAAACCAAACCTTACCTAACCTAACCCAACCTAAACTAACAAATAAACCAGTATATCCTCAGTATATTCCTCATAACCGAACTGTACCCTTTTTTATTTTTCAGACATGTCCGATACTAATAGTATCATATGGGCCTCCACAGAGTGGAGGTTTGTATTTAACAGATTTTGATTTTACGAGAAATGGATGTCAACCCCTTGCTCAACCTATTACACTCTGACTCATACACAAATTGAAAAACAATATGTGTACTTGCCAGACCCAGGATTCGAACCTGGGACCCACGACGCTATAGGCCGAGTTATGAAAATATAAAAAGCGTGGTCATTTCAAGAGGTTTTAAAGAGGAAGAATTAACCATGACTATATTTATTTTATTAACAAATACACTTAAAAGTCAAATTAAGCATGAGGAAGCTCTGATGACCTCGTCGTATAACTTAATTCGTATTGCACCACTTAAGGCATAACACAGGAGTGATAAAAGGAGAAGGTAGAAATTCCCGCGCTGTAAACCGAAGCGTTATTTTTCCTTACCGACACGCAGTGTGTTCTTTTCACAGTATGAGAATATTTTGACAATGAGTGCAATGGGTAACTTATAATTTATATGTGTCCTGCGGTGAACTATTTACGTACAAAATTCCGGATACGGTATTCACCTTGTACTGAAACCCAAGTATTCACATCTATACTATAATTTGAAGAATATAATATTTGGATATTTGTATATTTGTACAGTCCTTCGGTTTTTTATTATACAAATCCACATGCGCAGTCGGATTTCGATAAAATTTATACAGTAGACAGAGGCCAACGAGCCGGAGTGTGTGGTTGGGGTCTCGAATTTCAGATTTAACCCGTTGCATCCCGGGGACAGTTTTACGGTTTTTGCGGAAAAAGGGCGCGGCGTACAGGGTCTTGCAACGCGAAAGTTAATGCTGCAACCCACATTTTTTATTGAAAATATCGCTAGAATGTATACATTTAAAAAATATTGGCGTTTATTTCAGCTCGATCGGAGCTTGTGCTGCCACATTAGATCGGAATGCTTCACTCACGGACAATTAATTATTGTATGTAGCGGCATCAAGAGTGGGGATTAGTAAAAATCTATATAGTTTGGCACCAAATGGAAAAGCCACAAATATTGTATATCGAAAAGCCCTGGAATGATGGATTGGATATTTATATTATCGATGGATATTTATATTATATCGAAAAGCCTTAAAATAATAAATTGAATTATGTACTACTTTTTAAGATATTTAAATGTAATAAATGTACAAAAATATACTATATTATCTTAAAAATAAAAATCTCTAATATTATATTATTTTACTTTTTTAAATTTAATCCTTTGCACTCTACGTATTAAATTTAGAATTTTTATTTTCAAATATTAAACCATTCTACTCCCAGGCAGCACCGGATGATAATGCTAGTTATAATATAAATGTAGCTATAGATTACTGTAAAGAAACATACCGTCGTCAGTTACTGTGATTACACAGTTATTTAGTATATTTAGATGAAAAAATAAGAATATGCCATGCGTACATTTTAATAGAACGTCAAAACTGGCCGCCATCTTTTAAGAGCATACTTCAATGAAACGGAAAATAATTTTCAACTATAGGTGCGACGAAATTTTGGACTAGCTGGCAATCAGAGAGCGAAAGTCGAGATGTGAACACGTCAATTTATTTCGTGATGACGACGGAGATATTAATTCTTAAATCTTGTAAAGATGGCTAAAAAACGTTACCCATTTACTTGAAAAAGAAAACATGTCAATTAATATAATATTATTGTTACTAATAGAATAATACACAAAACATTAAATGGACGCATGTTTAATTTTTAATTATACAAATGACAAATTATATTTCGTTCGGCACGCGTCATTTACACAATCCGCGCATCGCCTAGTCACGATCTTTTTAGACCGTGCCCCGGCTGAGGTATAAATAGCCTTAATGTGTGGCATCAAGGAAATTAGTTACGTATAACCGAAACAGTTATGCGTACATATTTTCAAAAGAATATATTGGTACTATTATAGAAGTATTTAAAAAACAAAAGATAAATAATATTGAATCATTACATTAACCCATCCCTAAAAGTGTCGAGTAAAAGATTTTTAGAAGAGACAATTCGACCATCATTAATTCAAGGTGTCGCGGGGGTTCATTGCCAAATAACTCAATCCATACCCTATAAATACAACAAATAAAAATAAACTAAAAATAATAAACAAGATAAAAAGAACTTTTTATATACAACGTTTTTAAATTTTCTGTTGAATTATTATGCTCAATATGCTCAAACCTGTACTTGATATGAAGTAAATAAAAAACAAACAAACAAACAAATATAGAATACTGAAATGTCAATTTGATTTCCATAGTAACGCACGTATATATTAATAATTTAGTTTCTAGGACCACCCACTTAGCAACCAATAATAGTGGATTGGATTACGGATTTCTTCCGAAATAACTTTTTATACAAAACAGAATTAACTGAAAATGAATTCAATTCTATTTAAAGATAGCTAAAAGTATTAAAAGAATGCATTGGCATCGTGTTATGATATATTCTAAAAGTTTCAAATGTCTAGCTAGTCGGGACGTAAGTTAAAAATTGATTGCAAGATTTGTACTGGATAAGCAACCACCGGACAAATAAGAATACGAGTTACTAAAAACGCTGTAACAAACTATAACTACTTATAAATAAATAATTGTTGTGGTATTGTAAAATGATAGATAATTAATTAATTTACGTGTCAAACCGAAGGCGTGTGTTACGATAAAATTGATATTATTGATAACATGATAACATGATAACATTAATAACATTGATAACATTGATAACATTGATAACATTGATAACATTGATAACATTGATAACATTGATAACATTGATATGATAACAGTAATAATATTAATATCTTTTCAAAACACCCCATTTCACACGCATCTATTTTTATCGCCGCCATAAAAAACCATTGTGTGTATTACGATAAAATTGAAAACAGTGATAACATTGAAACATTGGCAACATTGATAACACTGATAGAATTGGTAACATTTATAACATTGATAACAGTAATAATAAAAATAACTTTTCAAAACACCCCATTTTTCATGCGTCTATTTATATCACCGCTATAAAAAGAGCATAGTAGTGTGTAATACAATAAAATTGATACCAGTGATAAAATTGATAACATTGGTAACATTGATAACATTGATAACATTGGTAACATTAATAACATTGATAAAATTTATAACAATGAAAATAAAAATAACTTTTCTGAACACTCCATTTTACACTCGTCGATTTTTATCGCCGTTTTAAAAATTCTCGGGATAATTTTATTTTTCAACAAGCGTTTCTAATCTAAAATGACCTCCACGTTCGATCTTTAGGGGTATGTGCTTCCAATAAACTTATTCAAAGTTAAACTACCTGAAAATGGTGCTCCATGCTTAAAATAAGCTTGAAAATAAACCCTTATTGTTAAAATTTAAAATAATATTGGCCACATTAGAATTATGTATCAATTCAACCACACTATAAATCATTTTTGAATCGGTACGAAAAATTGGTTATTATGTATTAGGTAAGTATAATATTATAATATAGTCGAACCTTTTGGAAATAATATATTTTAATTTTTAATATCACGTTTATATAGTACCTACCTATTATAATCTTAAGATTTGATTTATTTATTGCTGGGCTTTATGCCGTGCTTAAGCATCGCAGTCGTAACGCTGCTAGAACAGTATGTCGGCACCTATATTAAAATTCCAGACAGAAGCAAAATTCTTCTTGTTACTACAGAAAAAATTCAAATAAAATTTACCACACAAAAATGTACTTTTTTATTTTTCTTTCTTGAGTATTCTTTTTTAATATTGTTACTTTTTATTATAAATACCAACGAGGTTGAATGGGTATGAATGTTCATCTCATGCTAAGAGCCTGATAACAACACGAGTATAAAGATAATCCGGATAATAACAAAATATTAAGTACACATAATAATATTATGTTTTACAAAGGTACATCATAGAACCTTTTTGCATACAAGTTTATTTGAAATATTGTTAAATTTTTAGCTAATATTTTTTCATTGACTATTTTTTTTGTTTAACAAATAATTCACAAGATTTAAGAATGTAACATTCTAATTATTGAACAAATTACATAATTTTGAAAACACTTCTTGAGAAAATATTCTATTTTATATTGAACCAAAAAAACGATTATTTTCCGGTTCGGTTCCGGTTTTCGTGCCGACAAAAATAACGGTTTTCCGGTCTTCGGTTCAGTTCCTGTTCGAAGGCCTGATTACAAGTACATATTGTTTTACATTATTTTGTTTAGTTATTTTATGTCATTCTTAATTTTTGTCAATTAAACTGCTTGCATTCCGTTACTAGATCTGTATATATCCATTAGATCACCTTAAGGCGCTTAAGGCGATACCTCTACCTACCAGAGGCATAATGTTATTTAGGTATGGTCCCAATATTGAAGCTTGATTTGATATAAATAAATAGGATATCAAGTTATACACATTTATATATTTTTTTTTGTGATTTTACCGAGGCTTTGACTGCGACTCGCTGTCATATCGCCTCTTCTCTTCTAGAAGGGGATCCGTCGATCAGGTCCTCACTCCTATTCTGTTAAATAACTTTACAATTTTGCCTAGCTCTTCCATCTTACCCACCGCCAGGACACTTTTCAATTTGTCGACATTCTCATAGATATCCGCAATTAGCAGCTGTACTCTGTGAAGTTCATATTTAGGGAATTGTACTGCTATATGTACAATGTCCTCTAAAACATGACATTCATCGCAGAGCTGCGATTCGCTTCTTCCAATGAGGACATCAAATCTTTTGCCCATTGTGTGCCCTGTTCTTAGCCTCGATATTAACTTAAGCTCATTCCTCGTCAAAGGAGACTCTACAAACCAAGGCACCTCTCGTGGTGATGGTAGAATAGAATTACTCCATTTCCCCTTTTATAATGATGCCATTTATATTTTTATAAAAATCGATGTTTTTAAAATAAATATTTAAAAAAAAAAATCTATGAATTAGTCAAAAATCTCTTAGACAAAACATAGAAAACTTAATAACCTAAATTTAAATAATAAATATGACCATAAAATAGTATGTCATAATAAGATGGGATACTTTAACAAATTCACATTTTATATTATTTTTTACAATTCACAGTTTATCTTTAACTTAAAATAAAATATATTTTTATTTTTAATGTTTTCAGATACATATTTATTAATTAATACAGTTTAAATTGTAAATTATCAAAAAAATGTCTTAAATTGCAAGCTTCGTATTTTCCGGTAGGTGCCTCTGGCAGGTAAAGACTTCGCCTTAACATTTTAATACAATATTATATTGAACAAAAGTATTTGAATACTATTTTGAGGCGATCAGACAGCATCGTTATTTTGTATGGGAACTTTTCAAATTAACAATATTTTTGATGAGCTTTTATGTTAGTCTACACTTTTTGTGGAAAAAGCACTCAGTTTTTGATTTGTTCACAAAAGTTATTTCCACAGCGTGCACTTTGATAAAAAGTTTTCCGGAAAGTGCAAAACAATTGAATTTGAGAGAGTTTTTATTGAACAATAGTGTATTCTAGTTTACGGAGTATAAAATAGTTTGTTCATTTTATTCAATACACAGGAATAAATAAAATTGTATTATTATAAAACATTTTTAAAAAATGATAATAATATGCCACACACCATTAAAACGAAAATTGTAATAATATAATATCGATAATACCTGTGAATCGATGTAGTATTGTAATTTTAAGCAATTGACTAAAGGTCACTTTGATTTTATTTGAAATTGGCGCGTTTTTAGTAATATGCGCTTTTTGCCTTCGAGCTTTCGTTCTAGGCAGATTTACAGACCGTTATTTTTGACTATCGGTTTTTGTGTTTTAAATCAAGGAACACAAAAACGGATAGTTGAAATAGCGCAATTTGATACGCATTTCATGTAGGACCTACTGGTCAAAATTATCGCAATTAAGTAGAAGACCCGTAGCTTAATTAGTTAAAACATATTGGTGCGATACCAATGAATATACCGGTTCAAATCCCGTCGGGTATCGTATTTTTTTCAAATGTGATTTTCTCTAGTACGTATATCTGAGGTGTTTTCAAGTTATGTATGTTCAATATATAGAATGTTGCAACTCAAATCTTGTAAATTATTCGTTGAATAAAAGAAATGGTTCATCAGTAGATTATTTTTTAGAATTGGTTTCGAATACCGAAATGTTATTGTCCCTCAAAGTAAATATGTACATACCACTAATTTAAAAATTTCGTGGAGATGATTAATGATGTGTCGGGCAATTTTTCTTTGCACAAGTGTTTTTGTACAAATTAATAATATATACCTAACTCTTGTTGTCAGTGCAGAGAAGGAAACTATGCATAACAAGATTATGTGCACAATTAATAGATGACCTAAATAAGTGGATAAATAACTGGTGGCGCTTTTGCAGTGAACTGTAATTTGAGGATGATGGTGGATTACGGATCTAGGGGGGAGGTTTACACAGGATGCGAGACACTGGCCTTTTATGTTGAGAGTGTTGGTGCGCTGGACACGGTTCGGTGTTCATGCACTCACGCACTGACGGTTCGGAATGTCACTCTCACGATTTCACTTGTTTTGGGATGAATGATGATAACAAGTTCAGGATGGTTGATAGACGCGACGTTCGCTTAAACCATATCAGATTTTAGGGCAACGAAGGTCGAATGTGTTTTGTCTGAGTCACTCTGTGGTTAACGACGGCTTAGATTTAACAAGCCTACACGCGTCCGTTGTCTAAATGTGTTGTGAAAGAGTACTCGATGGACGAATCATCCTATATGCACAGCGGTCTACGAACAATTCACAAGTGCCAGATTCTGATAGCGACAGCTTAGCTATAACAAGCCTGCATGCGTCCGCTTTCTTGATGTCACTTGAGATAACTAAATGTCATTCAATCACGGTCGACTGATGACCCGTAACTGCTGGTCGCCCTAGTCTTGGCGACAATAATATAGATAAGGATTTGAGGTTGGTGGGAAAATAAGGCATGATGGCCAATATAATCGGCCCAACCGATAGCTTATAATATGTGCCATTTATTAAAACGTTTTTCTTAGCTCGTATTCTTATTTATCCGGTGCTTCTTTGTCCGGTACAAATCTTGATATCGATTTTTAACTAACTTCCCGACTAACTAGACATTCGAAACTTTTAGAATATATCAGAACACGATGCCAATGCATTTTTTAATACTTTTATCCATCTTTAATACTTTGAACGCTGAAGACGCGCATGCGCGTAATGACCAGGCGGCCGATCTATGTAATTAACGTGCATTTTAAAGGGGGCAATTAAAATCTCATTATATAGTTCGCAGCGAATGCGTTAAGTAGAATTGAATTCATTTTCAGTTAATTCTGTTTTGTATGAAAACTTATTTCGACACCATTATTAGTTGCTAGGGGTCTGGGGTCCTAGCAACTAAATTATTAATATATTCGTGCGTTACTATGGAAATCAATGTGATTATATTGTAATATTTCAATATTATTTCTATCAAGTAGAAATTTTTTTGATCGTTTAAGGTAGTCAAGTTTATATGATTCAACAGAAAATTTAAAAACTTTGTATATAAAAAGTTATTTTTATCTTGTGATTATGCATATTAATAAAAGGATGTATATGTAATATTTCGTTTATCGTTGACCTATTAACCATTATATTGATAAGGTCATAAACTAAAGTTGCTTGTATATTTTTTACTCAGTGATTTATTTATGTTTGTTCCAATTTTTATGATTTTCAATACGTTCAAATGCTGAAAAAATGAGAGATGTTTGATCCCATGACATCGATATTCTCTTGGGTAAAGTTTTATAAAATTGTCACTTTGCTTTGGAAAATCTCTAAAAGGTATTATATGAAGTCTCACGTGCAAAACAATAGCTGCGATCATGGTAATGTGCGAGGGAAAACTTGTTTGTTATGTAACTCCAATGTTTTTTGTAAGTATTATTTCCCTTGGGTACTGACGATAAAATGAAAATATTTAGGTATGTATGTTGAAAACGATTGTTATTTTGAACTGTAGCATATTTTAATATACAACGTGTAATACTAATAAAATAAGATATATCATAGGTATTTACTATAATATGTGAAACGACTTTAATTTTAAACTTATATTGTAATTAATTAACAAGAATGAAGAGCAAAAAAAAAGTTTTGAAATCAGTTTGATAAGTTAGTTATAAGCTGATATTTAGAAAATTTTTATATCATAATAGGTGGAATTAGAATCCCAAAACAAACCTTTAATTATTATTTATTTTGTGGAGATTCTTATGAAGATATGATAATATCCGGATGGAGAGTTGATTGGGAAAGACTCAAAGGATGTTTGCGATGTATTGCAAGAATTTACTGTATTTTTAAAGATAGTGTATCAGATTTCAAAACAAATAATACTATCGCCGTAGAAAAGCAAGTGAGATTCTATTTTACTATGAAATGACGAGAACTACGTAATAAATCGTGACGTAATATGTGCTTCTATTGAATGTTTGAGTAGAGTTGGGTATTTCCCGAGAAAATCTCAATCTCGAGATTCGGGATTTCCAGAATAGAGTTCTCGAGAATTCTCGAGAAATCAGGGAATTTTAAAAAAAAACCTATAAAACTCTTAGTCAGTGTAAACACAAACAAGACACATTCCAAAAAAGTCAGTCAAAAAATCAGTCTTTGAACGTTTTGTGTTTTATGTCCACTTTTTTCATGTAGAAAATCGTTTTTTCAATTATTATTTGATAATAAAGAAATCTCGAATCCCGAGAAAAGATTCTCGAGATCGGGGATGTCCCGAATTTCAATTCTAGAGATTCGGGATGGAAAATCTCAAAAATTTCTCGAGAATTCCCATTGGGAAATTCCCGAAACCGAAATGTTTGAGTGTCTATGTCTAGTATTATTGACTGAAAATTTGCGAGTATGTATGTTAGGTACTTGATGGAATTTGAATTTAAATTCTAATGGATTTAAGTTATGTACTATTCCATTTGAGTCATTTCTTTGCGACCCGGGTTTCGCCTTTTGGCATCTTAAGTGTTATGTCATATCCGCTTAGACGATTCTCATATTAATAGTGCCTTCAGTCAGGCAATTCAATTGAGGCATGGTCTAAAAAGATCGTGGCTAGGCGATGCGCGGATTGTGCAAATAACGCGTGCCGAACGAAATATAATTTGTCATAAAAATCCAACATGCGTCCATTTAATATTATATATTACTAATAATAATAGTATATTCATTGACATGTTTTCTTTTTTAAGTACATACGTAAAGTTTTTTAGTCATCTTTACGCGATTTAAGAATATTTTCATCCGACGCCATGACAAAACAAATCGACGTGCGGACACCTCGACTGTCCGTCTCGATTGGCGACTAGTGAGAAATTTCGCCGCACCTACCGTTGAAAATTATTTGCCGTTTTACTGAAGTACGCTCTTAAGTACGTCATGGTGGTAGGGTATTCATCCTACAATTTTAAAAAGATTGAAATGTTATTATTATCTTGCATTTTTAGCAGATAATATTATATCGTTTTGCCATATAAACTTTTGTTCAAATTTGGTCAGATACAGATATATTTTAACATTGGCCGGCTCGCACATCCATACTCGTCTCGTCCGTAACGTGCCGAATACGCCGATGTGACATAATCGTTATTCACAAAACACACGTTATCTTATGGACCTTCGTACACTGCTGGATTAAAACATATTAGTTTGGGAAAAAAAACATCTGGCGTTGCTTGCAATAAATCTAATGCGTCTCGGGCTGCGAGTCGAACCCGGCAGTGTTGCGGTTACGCATACGCACAAGCTTCGAATTGGTCATTCCTGTTTAGACGTCCAAGCTCGCTGGTCGCCACATCCATTGATTCATATCCACGTTTCGAGTGGTTACGCGCGACTGTCGCTAGGCGGCTATGTGCGCGTTCTTCATATGCAACATCGGTGCGACGTTCCTAGAAGGTTTGGTTGGTGGCTGTGCAGCAGACGAGGGTTATGGAAGAAAACTTAAAAATAAAACTGCAGTTTTCTCCGCAGATACCGATATACCCACAACATATTTAAGAATATTTGATTTTTCATTTCAGAAAAAAAGTCACACCAAGTGAGTCGTGGAGTCACATCTTTCATTTTCCATGTGAGTTCTCCAGTCTTTAAGCTATCGATCCATCTATTACGCAAGCGAACTATTTCTAATAACTACGTTTATCTGAGTACTTCAAATGTCGTCAATTGAAAGGCTATATACTTAATTAATATTGGTAAATGACATTATGTATTGTAGAAGACAACCGGCGCTAACCAAATTTGTATTAAATGTATTGACGTTCTGGTACTAATGTGTATAGTGAATAGAATATTAGATTATTTTCATAGAAAATGCAAAATTTTACCCGCAGAGTGAAAGATGTGAATTCTAATTTTCTGATGCAGTTTATATTTGAGTTTAATTAACAAAGAGAATAAATAATAATTGTGAATAAGCAATAGAGTATCAGACACTCCGCATCGAGTTAAATGTTGATCCAGCTTATATATTTATATTGCAATATTTAAAATACAACCGGCGATCACTAATGACAGTAATATGAATTATTACTATGTTCAGTCCTAAGCGGAGTCATCGCATAGAGGAAGTTGTATTAACAGATTTTAGTTTATACGAGAAATAAATGTTGGTATTTTGCTCAACCTATTATGTTCATACTCTGGGTCCAAAAAAGTACCTATGCATTGAAATATCAATATGTAAAATTTTCCTGACCTGTGAGTCAAACCCGAGATGATAATGTTTTGATTATTATTATTTCTATCTAGTATAAAATTATCTTCGAATAAATACCGCTATTAATTTGACGTAAAACAGAAACATATAATAAATACCTAATTATTTATTATAGTTCGCGTTCAATCAATTTAAAAAATACGGTTGTTGTATTGGATAAATAACAACTTCTTCGCGGTAATAATAGAGGGCGTTGCGTGACGAACAATTTCACCGGATACTTCTAATAGCACCGGAAGTGCGTATATTTTGTTTAGTTTAGCAAATAAAATTAGTTGTAAGGGTCTTGATATTTCCGTCGTATTACGAGTATAAACTTTAATTATGTTATAAATTTTAGAACATACATATTCAGTATTAACACTAACGCATTTTACTGTTAAATTTAAAAGGGTTGTTACTGTGATAAATGTAAATTATCTCTCTATCTGATGTATGATATAAATGTATTTCAACACTTTTCATTTTAGCGAATGAGGATTATATTATTACCCTAACTAATAATTACATTAGATTAAATAAGAATACGTACAATATGAAAATGTCGATATTATATTATATTTTTTAATGTAAGTACTCAGCTGGTAATTGAGGATGTCACCTTTTTAACACTCCCGTTACTGTAATGTCACCTTAGGTTACCCAGCCCATTAAACTGCAAATATTTCAGCTAATATGCACTTCGTCATCTTCATTTTTCGGCTATTCCTAAAATTATCAATATTATTAAATCTAATTAAAATTTTATTATTATCAAAATCGATAGCATTATCCAGTAAATACATATAATAATTGATAGGTATCCGTCAAATTTCATTTACTTATAAATAATTATTATCTAACAGAATAAAATAGTTATATCTAAAAGTATATGCTACAAAGAGAGACATTTTTAATTGTAAGATAGAGATATGAAAGTAAGAGACGAGTTCAAAATAGTATTATTGTAGGCTGTAAAAATAAAAATATCGGAAACCTGGACATTAACTCTGCGAAATGAACGAGCCCTGAACATCTTTGGAAGAAAAATTCTCCGCCGTATATATGGACCGATCAAGGACGGCACCAATTGGAGGAGAAGATATAATGCTGACCTCTACGGGCTGTACGAAGATTGCAGCGCAGTTCAATCAATTAAGATTGGGAGACTGCGATGGCTAGGTCATGTGCCCCGTATGAATGACAATGAACCGGCAAAGAGAGTGATGTCTAGCAATCCAATAGGGCGTAGAAGAAGAGGCAGTCCAAAGATTCGCTGGTTGAATGGAACTGCCAGTTACTGCCGTATTCTGGGGGTACCGAATTGGAAAGCGGCCACACTGGATAGGGACAGGTGGAGAGAGCTGTTGGAGGAGGCCAGGACCCACATCGGGTTCTCGCGCCCCTGATGATGATGAGGCTGTAAAAATGTATAGAAATACTCATATTACGTATGCTTATAATTAAATTTTGATGTGTTTTCGATCATTTTATAGATAAAACAAATACAAGGTAATGCTTATAAACCCTTATTAGACTTGATTATGTTGCCAAAATAAGCATTTCCCTTTTACTTACTTTATATATTGATATATTCCACTTACGTGAGGTGAATTTAGGTGGACGTTCTTTTATAAGTTTTTAAGATAGGGTCGGGTCACTCTGTGTGTTTCCATCTACTTTTATTTTTGGTATTTTTTATTATTATTATTAACTCACATTGCTATGTATTTTCATTTGTAAAATTGTTAACACTTATTTTATGTCATGTCGTGAACGCTTTAAATTTATAATTTGTTATGTTTAGTACATATAAAATAAATAAATTTTAATTAAATTGAATATTGTCAATTTCGTACGGTAACCCAAGGTGACGTCGCCGGAATGTACGGAGTTTATAAGCATCGTAAAGGGAAGGTTAGCCAATACTTTAATATAAGTACATAAAATATATAATGCAACGACGCCTGGTTGGTGATGCTTCATTGTTATTTCAGTAGGTATATGAGAAGCTAACTTGTTGAGATATTATTCTGTTTTGAAATAATGTTGAAGGAAAAGTTCCGTTTGTTTATTCAATTCTTGAGAAATTTTGCATTTCAAGACGCTGTTTACTTTGTATCTTTCTGCAGGCGGAATGGTTTTCATTTTAATTATAAATATTGAAATAAAGTTTTCACTTTGAGTCATGAAACTACATTTCGTCGAATTGAAATCATTTCATTATCTAGGTATAACTCAATGTCCAGAGAAGAAACAGGTATATAACAGAATATTTATGAGGACCTTAGAAAAGAAATGGCAGTTTCCATTTTTTTTTTAATTTCTCTTTTATAGGTAATTTCTTAAGTATTATTATTATTTTTTATTATTATTAAATATTGAATATACACAAAGCTTTAATAATGTCTGATTCTTTATTATAGAAAATAATATATTTTGGAAAACTTCAGAAACATAGGGTGGAACTCACTTTTTTCACTTTCCGGGTGAGTAATTTGGCTTGTAAACTAGCTGAGGTTTTATTATTATCATGATAAATATGTTATTTTTAGCACGTTTTTATTAGCTCGTATTCTTGTTTGTCCGGTACAGATTTTGTCTTATGCAGTACAATTTTTTTCTTGTTTGTCTAAGATTTTTAACTAACTTCCCGACTAGCTAGACATGTGAAACTTTTAGAATATATCAGAATACGACGACAATGCACTCTTTTAATACTTTTGGCCATCTTTAAGCAGAATTGAATTCATTTTCAGTTAATTCTGTTTTGTATGTTTCGGAAAAAATTCGGTAAAAGTAATATTTACTACTCACTATTATTGGTTGCTAAGTGGGTCCTAGCAACAAAATTAATAATATTATATACCTACGTGCGTAATGGAAATCAATATGAAATATCAAAATGACGTTTCAGTATTCTATATTTATTCAGTATTTCTATCAAGTACAAAAAAAGTATTTATTAATACATAGAATTGTCAAGTTTATACAGAAAATTTAAAAACGTGGTATATAAAAAGCTCTTTTTATTTTGTAATTATTATATATTATTATTTGTATGCAAAAAAATTTTAAAGTACCTTTTCAGAAATTATACATATAAGAAAGATATACATATGACATTTTTTAAAGATACGTCAATATTTTACGAAAATGAAACTGTCGTTTCTGTATCTTAGCCACTCTCTTTCGAATATTACTACTATTCTATCTACACTATTCGAAAACATAAAAAGATCAGGTAAAATGCGCGACGTTTTTATGTTAGCTGCGCTGTATACATACCGTGATATTTTTTCAACTTATATGACGTAGAACTCCTCCATTCTTTGTAGTATTGACCAGTGGGCATCGAATATTCGATAAAAAAAACAATACTAGCGCGAGACTTTAATAAATGATTGCATTTAACAATATCGAAGTCAATTTTCTTACGCCTTCTTCAATCTAACATAATATTATTATCTAAATTAATATGGAATTGTTTAAGAGCGTACTTCAGTGAAACGGCAAATAATTTTCAACTGTAGGTGCGACGAAATATCTCACTCGTCGCCTGGATTCGCCAATCGGAGACAGATAGTCGAAGTGTGCGCACGTCGATTTGTTTTGTCATGGCGTCGGATGAAAACATTCTTAAATCGTGTAAAGATGACTAAAAAACTTTACGTACGTACTTAAAAAAGAAAACATGTCAATGAATGTACTATTATTATTAGTAATATAACAATAAACATAACATTATATGGACGCATGTTGGATTTTTATGACAAATTATAATTCGTTCGGCACGCGTCATTTGCATAATCCGCGCATCGCCTAGCCACGAAAATTTTAGACCATGCCTCAACTGAAGTATAGCCTTAAGTATATGAGAATCGTCTAAGCGGATATGACATAAAACTGAAGATGCCGAAAGGCGAAACCCGGGTCGCAAAAAACGACTCAAATGGAATAGTACAAAACTTAAATCCATTAGAATTTAAATTCAAATTCCATCAAGTACTACATAATTATTACTATTTTACTATTTTAATTACAACAATCAAAATAATTGACTGGGTGATAATTGAAATACCTACCTACGGTTTTTTTTGGTGTCAAAAGTAATCATCACAAAAAAACTATTGTAGGTAGGTATAATAATATTATGAAGAATTAAAATTCCTGTGAAAAAAAATATGATATTTCGTTTTTAATAAAGCCATGAAGTAGCTTTGTGGCATTGTTTTTAATCAAAGGTGACGGATATACAAGAAAATGCTTTTTGAAACACATTTTTAATGAAATACACACCGAATTTGATTATAAAATGTTACACATCGTACTCCACGTCAAAATATAATGTTTATCTAAAATAACACCGAAAAAATGTCCACAGTAAACAATACTCTTTTCAAATGATATTTAAAAATTATTTTACAATTTAAAAAAATGTTAAAACATTACATAAACAATATGAACCAAACTATGCGTACAATGCCGTTTAAAAGTTATCATTTATAACCTCTTTCTGTCATGTCATGTTCTGACTTCAGTAGGTACTTTTTCTATCGAACATGGTGGAGTCTCTATTTTACCATCTCAAGAGGCACATGAAGGCTCTTTCTATGCGTGCTCCTCTCCTCTAATCCTGTAACGCTGTAAGACATGGCCTCTGACCATGGCCCCCACATCCTGAAGCGGATCCCTTACCTATTGCTAAGGTTAAGGGCAGTGTGATGTTCTATAGTAGTGTTCCCTAAATGGTATTCCGCGGAACCAAGTATTTCTATCGATTTTTGTATTTTGAAATAAATCCGTTTGAATGATTTATTAGATGTAGTAGGTAGCCAAGTAATATGCGACCCTTCGCCATATTGGAAAAATAGCCATTTTTGTCAGAAAACACACTAATAATTTTAATTTGTTTAATTTAATATTAATAATTTCATTAAATTTTAATGACATCAATCACCATATCACATCAAATTGCATCGCACAGTCACTTATTTTTAATTTTTTATAGTCTGAGGTAGAATAGCGCTTTTACTATTAAAACAAAATTTGTGTGTGTGTATTTAACTGATTGACCCACCACGCCGGGCCCTCTGTAAGCCCGGGCCCCAGGCTAGAGCACTATCAGTCTCCGCCCCCCTTGTGGGGACCATGCCTCTAAGATTCTGGCTAGCTACTTATAGTAATTCTGTAAAAAAAAAAATACTAAAAAATTGTACTTTATTTTTTGTGTATTATAGAAGGTACCTACTTATATATAAAATTTAAATGTAGACGAGTACTTACCTACATAATATTTTATTATATACATATTATTGTGTAATATTATGATACAGCCGCTCAATACTTATAACAATATGTTTACAATAAAATGAAATGACTCCATTATTGACATACTTATATGAATTTTTCTTTAAAAAAAATACTGATAAAATCGTTATATAACGTGTACGACGTAATCATTTTTGAACCACGTTCCTTATCAAAGCGTTTAAACATACATGGATTTATTATATATATGTGTGTGTGTGTAGTTACTTAGTTACAATGTTGTCAGATTCTTCTGGCAGTGCAGGCGACTCATTTAGGTATCGTTACTTACAAATGGCACTCAAAGTGATTTTGCCGTTGCCGCAATGCTATCTGTTCAGTTTGTCTGTAGACAATACACATAATATTTGTTCTTTCCGGATATTAAATGGCGATTGGATATAACCATGTTGACTCCTGATCACCACACCAGTCAATTTTTGACAGACCACGGTAGGTTCACTGCCAAGCTCTTCGAGATTGGAGTTGTTACCCAACCGACATGTCCATGTGGCGGAGAAAAACAGGATGCAAAATACATCCTCTGTGAATATCCGAGAATGTGCTCAGCGAGGGAAAAATTACTTGAGTCGGTCCAACCAGCTGTTGGGACCATCGGACCGTCCGACCTGGTCGCCACAAAGGCCAATTATCTTGCATTTAAAAATTAACGGCGTCTTGCTGTGGGCGTGAAGATCTCTTCACATATTTTTTTGCTGTCCGTATGATTAGCTTCGTTTTTTTGTTATATTTATTATATTTCTTGTGCCTTTTCTCTCCTCGGCACTTTGCATTAGAGTAAAATTAATAAACTCAGTCAAAGCTCACTTGAGAGCGTGGCGACCTCAGTCTCGGGTAACTACTCCTGGGACATTACACGGCGTAAACAACTGTACAGCTGATGCTTCACATCAAACGTAGTGCCTCGTGATTACCTCGATCGACTGAGTGTGGTGCGGGGCGGGTTTGGTTTGGAAGGCGTGTTTGTATTGTAGACAATTGATAGAGGTCTGCCCTCAATGTGCGGGTGAGCATCTCCTTTTTTGTTTACTGATAAACTAAAGACGGATTTTTATCAATGAAAATTTAGTCCATTTCTCTTACGAATGGTGTTTACTTTACCCATCATTAAACAGGGAGAAAATCTTGTTCGGGACGGGTGTTTGTTTTCTTCGCGTTATCTCTTGAATGCGTTCAATCATCGAATACGCACAGAGTACATAATTTTGTTAAAACATATTTGTTGCATTATGATATATTTTTTACAATAACAATTAATGTGAAAGTATAGAAAATTTTTGCTAAACATTGATTTATCTATCAAAACAGAGAGTTTCCTAATGGCCTTTCGCGTGGGCAATCGGTTGTGGTGCCTCCCCTTAATGCCGAATATAAAAAATCATTCGTCAATAGCGTCGATAAACACTGCCACAGGTTTTTAAATTCAAAACACAAAGCAAAATAAACCATTTCACTGTATTCATTCGAAGCCCTCGCGTTCGATAACAAAGTGCTTGAATCGTGATCCGCATTTACGAGTGACGGCGCCACTGTACTATCCGCGAAATAAAAATGTACAAAATAATAGATTGGGCGTTGCGTAAGACAGGCGATTTCTCATATTATTTTATTGATGAAAATGAAACCGTCTCACGTATAAACATAAGCATTCATTGTATATAATATGAACATCGTATAAAAAATCATATAAAATAAAAAATACATACAAAAAAAAAATCTAATGGATTTAATTTTTGTACTATTCCATTTGAGACGGTTTATGCTTTTCGGCACCTTCAGGTATTATGTACACTCGCCAAAAGGCAAATACACACTGATAACGAATACAATTAATCCTTACTTATATAACATAAATCCATTAGAATTTAAATTTAAATTCCATCAAGTACCTTCGGTTGATATTATTAATACAAAAAAAAATCCTAAAATCATGTCTTATCAAACGATTATTAAGAGTTTGCCAGAAGAATCTATAGTTTAAATTGTATCCTATTACTAAATTACAATATTAATTTTAATTAAAATTAGTATTTATATAATACCTACCTATGTGTGATTGAAAGCTCAAATCACATTCAGAATGATAGTAACATTTATACATAATATAAAATTGAAGCCGTCATTAATAAGTGATTATTGACAGATAATCAGGGAACTCAGAAATGATGGGAACTGAAATACCTAACGGGTAAGCAGAAGTAGGCAAGCGATCTCGAGTAAGGAAGAATACGGAATAAATCTGAACACGTGTCAAAAATACGTTATACGTCGAATACTGAAACCTGCTCTCGGTTTATGCATTTACGCTCATTTAATATTGGTGTATTACACACACTATTGCACGTGCATAATGCGTGTTTCATTTTCGTAGAACACTCACACATTCAAAACACTGCATCAACATGTAGCGTATTGGACATAGCCTATCGGTATCCTATTTATTATCTTTTCTGTGGGGATAATCTATCACGATTTAAAATCATCATTGTAATTTGCATCTATATAGTTTATTATGTAAGTAACCATTTTTATTAAGTGTGGAGTGGGCAAGCTAAATTTTCTTTACCTGTTTACTAAATAATGGAATAATATATGAATGATATTACAAATTAATGCATAATAAGGTGGTTGTTGAATGTTAATTAAAATGTTGTTAATATTTTGGACCTCCTTGGACGACTTTGAAACAAAGTTTTGTTAATAAGTAAAATACGTTTCTTTTGATTTTGTGATATTGAGAGCCGTTGCTGACTGTATAGTTTTCTTTAGGACGATCTATCACAAAAAAAAAACGAAATAGTGTTAATGTATACATTTTTCGATTAGTTGGTGAGGGGCATCTCTACTCATCAATACTTTTTCATTCGCCGTGATGACTTGGCGGGAAAATAATGTGGCGCGAAATCTTCGGCGCGGGAATATTCTTTTTTTAAATGATTGGTAAACGTTTATTTGCGCGGGAAAACGAGGTGGGGTTTTTCTCATCGCGGTTTTTGATCGACTCGCTGAAACGTGTTAGGCAACTCTAAATGCTGGATAAAGGGCACTTAGTTCGCAAAGTGTTACTTCGTGTCAAATAACAGAAGCCATTTTGTTATTTGACAATAGCTTCATTCTTTATTAACGCGTGAACTGATTAAAGAATAGCTGAAACGTATAAATCGAAATAAACGTCTAAATTATAATATCACAGGCATATTAGACGCGTTTTTCTAAATAAAATGTTATTCTTAATAAAGCATTTCTTTTATTCAACGAATAATTCACAAGATTTTGAGAATGCAACATTCCATATATTGAACATACATAACTTGAAACCCCTCAGATATATACCCCCAAAAAAAAAATATGTTTGAAAAAATACGATGCCCAGTATGACCATTTAAATTGTCGTAATTAGATAGGAGACTCGTAGCATAATTGGTTAATGCACAGTTGGCGCGATACCAGTATCAACAGATACCAGAATCACTGGTTCAAATCCCGTCGAGCCTCGTATTAAAAAAAAATATATATATATTTTTTCTAGTGGGTATATCCGAGGTGATTTCAAGTTATGTATGTTCAAATGTTATTCGACTGGTACCTATTTATTTCTAAAATTCACATTAACCTAATCTAACCTAAATAAAGGTTTATTGTAATATATACATTTCTGGAAATGTTTTCTTTAAATATAATATCATTATGTACCTATTATCCGCTACTCTTGAGGACTTATTTAGGAAATTTGATTGGGAAAAAAAGGTGTTCCAATTAATGGGGAGCACCTCAGTCACCTACGCTTTGCAGATGATATTATTATACTCTTACCAGACCCGAAAGAGCTCCAAGGTAGAATGCAAGAACTCGCGGATGTCAGTCAAACGATCGGCCTAAAGATAAACGTCTCACAGACAAAAATGATGAGGAACTGTTTTTCGGACCCTGCAATTATCTGTATTAATGGCACCTAACTCGAGCAAGTCAGCAGCTACGTCTATCCCGGACAGCAGGTGCCCATAGATGGAAGCATGCACGATGAAATTACTCGAAGAACAAAGCTGGGATGGAGTGCTTTTGGACGTCTGAATAATATATTCAAGAGTCACCTACCATTATGTCTTAAGCGTAGGGTGTTCAACAAATTTGTGCTACCCGTGCTCACGTGTGGCTGCGAGACGTGGACCCTCAACACGAGAGATGTCCAAAGGCTAAAAGTCCCACAGCGAGGCATGGAGAGATGTATGTTGGGCATCACGCAAAAGGACCGTAAGAGAAACGAATGGGTTAGGAAACAGACAGGAGTACGCGATGTAATAGACGTTGCCAAACAGCTGAAATGGAGATGGACGGGGCACATTGCTCGCCGAAAGGACGGCCGCTGGACAAATGCCGTCATCCAGTGGTACCCAAGGTGCACGAAACGGCCACAGGGTCGCCCTAAAAGCCGCTGGATTGACGAACTGGTAAAGTTCGGCGGAAATACGTGGCAGCGAAGGACACAGGACCGAGAAAGTTGGAATAAGCTTGGGGAGGCCTTCATCCAGCAGTGGATTGACCCCGGCTGATGATGATGATGTACCTATTGAATTTATTTTATTTCTTTTAACACATTATGAACACTAACATTTTATTTATTCAAGTAGTTTTCAACCTAAATATGCTTACAGAGTACACTTACATCACAAATTGTGATGTAATCAAATGCGTTGAAAAACCTTTTACTAGGATGGATCCTAAATATTCATACATAATGGAAGCAAAACAATTGAAAAACTGAGCTACAAATGACGTCGCTATGCATGTTAATTTGCAGGGAACTTCACACTACTGCTTTGATATTTATTTGTAAATTTTCATGTCCTATATAAAGACAATTCTTTACATTGCGTAGATAATCAGCCAATAACACTACACTCCGGCATTATTATAATGTAGTTGAAAAATCATATTAAATTTATGTAAAACCGTTTATAACTGAATTCACGTAACTAAAAACAATGAACATAAAAAAATGACCGCCTTTGCGTGTGTAAGAAAATCAGAATGGCAATCTAGCAATTTTAATATTTTTTTACAAGGCCTGAACAAAAACGATGCATAAGTGCGAGTGAGAAAGTATTCGGCACCCTTATAATCTCTGCGACACGCGCTAGAGTAAGATAAAAGGTTTACAGATGTGTAGAAGATTTTGTTGTCGGCGTAGCCGCCAAATCTTAAATTTTTGCTTAACTAAGCGTCGATAACCTGCGAGCGCGTGTTGCTAAAATTGATATTTTTTGTTGTTAAACATAAAGTCAATGGTAAATATGTTTAGTTAATTAAGTAGAAAAGATGGTTCTGTGTGCTGTATTAAAATTTGGTAGCCGTACTGATAAGCAAGAAGATGGTATTACGTTTCATAGGTAAGTTGATACATGTTCGTGATAATTTACTTGTATATTATTTATTATATATGTTAATATTAAGTGACCGTGTTTCTTTAAAATAACTTAAATTATGGATATTTTTACCTATTGGTTGCATTTTCACCGCTTAAAAATACTATATAACGTAAAAAAAATAGAAAAATATATTTTAATTCTGAGCGTCTAGTGCGAGCACTTTGGGCGAGCACTAGCGAAATGGTCTATGGTCTCGAACATTTGTATACGAATGCGTTCGCTCGCCCACAAACCAAACGCACGGCACGCAGCTTCATTTAGCAATGCAATGGGTGGCGTCTAGATGTATCTAGATTTTTTACAAGTTTACCAACTAAAACATGCTTCATGCGCTTGCAAAATAATTTCCAATGTCATATGACCTGTGAACCATGTCATATGAACATATGACCTTCTATTTTACTCCACATTGGTTAAACAAACAGCTGGTGATGCTTCCGAATTTTCATGCATAATAATTTGACAAGTTCATTTATCTAAGCAAAAAATGAGACTATTGTCGCACATATTTTTATTAAATAGCATAACATAGCATATCAAAATTCAGGACGTTCACAACATGAGATTTACATTATAATAAACATTACACTCACAAGAGAGAAGAAAACTTTATACAGTAAAATACAATTCCAAAAACATTATAATACACAGCACATCACTGAAAATTTCAATGTCTTTGGCAAGCGCATTTACTAGTCCTGCATTCATCGTTAATGTTGCTCGAAATGCTTGACATGAAGAAACAGTTCTGACCATGAATAGGTCATACTGTCTGCGACCACATATTAGGTAATTGACAAGTGCATATAAATTTAAATTCTTTAGGACACCAGGACTGGAAACCATCACCTGATAGTAGACAATATGATCCTCACACGCAATAAAAAATAGAGGATATTATGTTGGTATGGAGGTGGAAAATTGTTAATGATTTAAATATCATACCCAATATATATGTGTGTAAGCTATGGTTTAATACAAAATAATAATTATCCCATTTTGGTGTTTTTGAAAATCATACTACATTCACGTTAACAGCTAAAAGCTTCGTTAAATAAAATTTAATTATGAGTTATAAAACATGGAAATATTTTTCGGTTATATCATCTCTATAATAATACAATAATGACTGTTATTATTTATGCCAAAAAACATTGAAATATTCATTTTTAAAGCGTGTTCATTCAATTCGCATAAAAACTTTTAGCATATACCTACCTAATAGTTTATAACAAAATTGTTCTAAAAGAGTTTCAGGGTTTTGTACTAAAAATATGTTTATTCCTTTTATATTGTAAATATTATACACGTCGTTTATTTTTATAGATTAATTTAGTCTATAATAAGAAAAAAATAATATTAACAAATTAACAAAGAATATGTCCATTCTTACGTACATTTGGGGCAACCAAAGAAAAATAGTACCCATCATCATCATCATCAGGGGCGCGACAACCCGGTGTGGGTCCTGGCCTCCTCCAACAGCTCCTTCCACCTGTCCCTATCCAATGTGGCCGCTTTCCAATTTGGTACCCCCAGAATACGGCAGTCACTGGCAGCTCCATCCAACCAGCGAATCTTTGGCCTGCCTCTTCTTCTACGTCCTATTGGATTGCTGGACATCACTCTCTTTGCCGGTTCATTGTCATTCATACGGTGCACATGACCTAGCCATCGCAGTCTCCCAATCTTGATTGATTGAACTGCGCTCCAATCTTCGTACAGCCCGTAGAGGTCAGCATTATATCTTCTCCTCCAATTGGTGCCATCCCTGATCGGTCCATATATACGGCGGAGAATTTTTCTTTCAAAGATGTTCAGGGCTCGTTCATTTTGCAGAGTTAATGTCCAGGTTTCCGATGCGTAGGTGAGCACTGGCTTTACAAGTGTCTTGTAAAGAGTGCTTTTAGTTCGGCGAGATAGTATGCGGGACTTAAAATGTCTTAACAGGCCAAAGTAGCATTTATTCGCAGACATGATTTTCTTGTTGATTTCTTCTGTAATATCATTATGTCGAGTTACATACTACATACATCCTACCCATACTACCTAGTTAGCATTTATTATATAAATAACTAACTCGGTAACCGTTTAGATTCTTAATACATCTTGCATAGGTATATAAACATTTTTCAAATAAATTATGGCGCCAAAATATTTTACATATTTATATTTTTGTTTCGATTTGGTCCATATACCTACCTACATAGGTAATTTTTGAGAATTTGGTCGGTTAACCGAGTAAAATTATCCGGTTTTCGATTAATATTATTAGCAACAAATGGTTACCTTGTTAAATAGTTTTAACTCCCTCGAAAATAAGCTTTTCCAAATTGCTATTTTTGCACTTCGAATGAATTCGAATAGAATCATTCCTTACCCATGCGCCTCTATACCTTCTTTTATTGTATTAAATTTCTATAAAAACAATAAGAATCCATTATAAGTGTGTATTTGCCATTGATGAGTGCGCATAGTACCTGAAAATGTCGAAAGGCGAAAGATGGGTCGCAAAAAATTACTCAAATGTAGTACAACACTCAAATCAATTAGAATTTAAAAATAATATAATATTATACCTACTTATACTTTTATTATAATATTCTACTGTATTAAAATAATATACTTTTGTTGAGTGGTATTAACATGATAAAACAATATGACATTAATTGTATGTACCCAGTAATCGTAGATTCAAAGTCTTTATGCTAAAGACTTCTTGAAGCAAATTTTAGTGAGACATAAACAGCAAAGAGCAGGGCAGGGATATTCACAAGTAGGGAATCCAATCCCGAGCCAAAATTCTGATCCCGGGATTTCGGGATTACAATTTTATAATCCCGGGATACCGGGACTGGTCCCGGGATTGGCATTTTTTCCATTGTTAATATAAAATTTTTATATTTACAAATAACATTGATAAAATCGTCAAAAATAAATCGAGTATGATTTATACTATTTAAGACATTTATTGTTAATATTACATACCTACGTTCAATCTTGGAAATACATAAGTTTAATGGAGTAAATAATATTGTAATATAAATAATAATGTGAATTTAATATGAGAATCTGTTTCTGATAGTAAAGACTTATGAATGGGTTAGCGAGATTTAAAATAGTAAAGCAAATCATGGTGTACATATGGCCTTTCCGCTTCATACATCTAATTAGTCAGCCAAATATGAAACTGCCGTAAAACGCATGAGATCATGATGGAATTACTTTGTTAATAGTGCGAAGCATTGTTTTTTTCCAATCTTTCTCATTTTTATTAATTTATGTGAAAAAATAAAATGAATCTGCAACTTACACATGGGTATAAATCAAACTTCATTCAAACTCTAAAAGTATTTATTCTGTTATATTTTCGTTTTAATTCTATTTTCCATAAAAATTGATAAAAAAAACAATCCCGAAAGATTCGGGATTATGTTTATTATTTATTATTATTGATAAACATAATCCCGGGATTCATAGGTATCGAAAACAGCTCGTTATCCCGGAATCACGGGATTGGAATCCCTATTCATGAGTAATTAAAACGTCAGGGCTAGGGGCATCTGAAGAGGCACGCAGAAGAGGAAGAATGTAAGTAAATAATAATGTCCATTCATAGTGAGGTTCTTCCATCTACCGACGTACCTATACTCTGGGCGAAGCTTCGGCCTTTCCCCCTGTAACCGCCGTTGTGATAAAGCTCGTTATTTCGATTCAAGTATCACCTTTCTGAAAGCAACAATGTCCGATAAAAATGTAACAGCTTTTTAGTACACGGTGTGCGGTAGTAAATCTAATGCGGCCGCCCGCCGTAGCAAATATAATAACAGATAAATCACGTTTTTACAACCGGCTTGAGGCCATCCTGTACTTGTTTTTTTCGCATCAAGTATACCACCTACTGATACACCAGTGATACATTAAAAATATACGCATCTCTTGCAGGAAAATATACCCCGTGCGATATAAAATAACGATGTGAAAATGTGTGTATTACATGAAAAAAATAATTCTTAATTTGAAAACATTGTATCTACTGTAGGTATTAGTGAATTTTACCAACTATCCATTTCCCAAATTATATTGGTAATGTTATACCTCTGCGCATATATTCTGTACACAAGGCTACTATCGATCAGCGGTTATCGAGGATAGTCTATCATATTTATGTATTGACGTATTATAATTTATTAATGTTACAATACGTTTGCCGTCTAAACTGTTAAAACTGTCTATCTCGCTCTAAAAGTTAACACAGCCAAGAGAGGTGCTGTTAAAACATAGCACTTTTTGACAATTTGAACGGTTAACTTATTGTAAAAATTAACCGTTAATCTGACAAATTAGAAAATATATATATTGCACTAAAAGTACCCGCAAAGAAGTTGTAAAAAATGAATTTTCCTAATATTTCACTATATTTCCTTTAAATCTTTAAATTCTTATAATTCACTTAAAATTCTTCCCTTACGCGCCGGCTAGACGACAGCGACTTGCCTGCGCGGTATAATTTGTGCAAAAAATACGAAACCCTTTTACAGCGCTTTTCGGTTTACGCGAGCTACGGTTTTCCCGTCCATACACACGGGTTTCCTGACACAAACTGGTTTTCGCAGGTAAGCTTGTGGTAAATGAGCATGAGCGTCTAGCCGGAACATTACCCACCGAATGGAAAATTCGCCCGCGGCGTTATTTCGTTTAGTGGGCATACACATTTAAAAAAATGCGTGCGTGATAGTCCATACTAAATTTTTAAGCTTTATTCGGTCAAAGATATTTCATAAAATAAAACAATTTGAACAATTAATTATTACTTTACATTTTTATAATTCTAATATGGGTTTGAGGAGGGCCTAGAATCAGTTACTGCGTAGAGCAGGGGTAGTCAACCTGGTCCCTACCGCCCACTATTGGGCGTTCCAGCTTTCATGGTGGGCGGTAGGGGTTTTAAAAACATTTTCATTATGTTATTTATTTAATTTATTAAATATAATTTTATTAGACTTCATACTTCTATGTACGCAAAGTATAAATAAAATATAGATTTAACTACATTAAGTTGTTTTATAAAAAAATATTCTGCCAAACTCAGCGAATAAAGTATTTGGTAAGTAATTATTATTATATGCTTGCTGTAACTCTGCTTTATAAATTTTATAAAGTAAAGTTACTTGCCTACTTTATAAATCACCATTATTGTGGAACCGGTGGGCGGTTAGAACATTTTACTACTAACAGAGATACAAAAGTGGGCGGTAGGTATAAAAAGATTGACTACCCCTCGCGTAGAGCAACTAATTTGAAATACAAATATTAAAATAGACACATCGAAGGAAACAATATTGCCCAGGCCAGCGTAACCGACAATGTAGTTACAATTGTACTGAAAACACGCAGACCGCACACAATATGAAGCGGAAACAAATTCCATTATAACTTACTCTGTTTGTATCAAATATGCGACAAAGTATTCCTTGTTATAAATACAAAGTCACTGCTGTGATGTTGTTATTTGCTGGTTACGCTGAAAGGAATTGACACTTTATTGAATGCCGGTGGGTAATCTATGAGGCAATAGTCAAAGTGTTAAAATAGTGAACCACGTATCAGACATTGCAAAATACTCCAGTTATAAAAATAATAAATACCATAACCTAGACAAAATACTACGGCGTTTTCACTGTTATATCTTTTCAATCTATGACGGCATGGATACCAGTGGCGAAGGGTGGAGGTAGGCTGTTAAGATCTGACTTAAAATAGTGCATACTAAACATTGTCAGTCAAACGTATTTGTTTTCATTGAACTAAGGCTACAGTGTGTAGATAGTGTTTGTTAGTTTTAAAATTCAATTAAACCCTACTTAATCCAAGCCATAGTAGATAATAGTCTAAAAATATTCGTTTATCTATAAAATATCTAAAATTATGGCATTAAAACATGATTTTAGATATTTTATAGATATAAGAATATTTTTTGTCAATTATGGTTTGGTTAGGTTAGGTTTGGTTAGGCAGGTTTTAAAGAATTTTAAAAACCTAACCAACGCCATCTGTAATATGTATTCTTAATTCAAAGAAAACAAATAAGTATGACAGAAAAAGTGTGCACGGTTTTTTGGGTCGCCCATAGCATACCTAAACTATTGTGGTTTGATTTAGGCAAGGGTTAATTGATATTTTAAAACTAACCAACATTATCTGCAAATTGCGGTCTTAGTTTAATGAAAATGAATACTTATGATTGACAAACTTTAGTGTGTACTATATATTGTGTCGGATCTCAATAGCCTACCTCCACCCTTCGCCACTTATGGTTACATATCAAAGAGTTTGAGGCCTTCGAAATGCGTATATCATTATATAATATACTTATCCTTAAAATCTCTTGAACTGTGCGATATGCATATACAAATGTGCTGCGCCCATATCACGCGTTTCATTTGGCTAGCTAGGCGACATACCTAATTCATTTTTAAATCGGCTTTAAAAAACAAACGCGAGTTCACGAAGAAAGCCCGGCAATTCAATTGTGATACACGGCTCCTTTGAGATTTTGTATATCGTGATAACTTGCAAGATGTATTATCGCGATCGCTTGCACTTTTCGCGTAAGGCTTAACACCCCGCGAGTGTATGTGGATGGATTAATTAGGTCACTTGTACCTGGAGAAAGCACTACATATTACGCGCGAATCAAATCGCGCCATCTGGACAAGGCCTAGAGTTTAATTTGCTTGTATCATTCCATTTTTTATCTTATTCTCTCATACATATTTTATTCACTCATAAACTGATGGAAGTGATTGTAATAAATAAGCATTGAATTTGCATACCGGTGACTTTTTTCTACGCGACTTTTATTTTTTATTTTCTGCCCAGCGAGTCCACAACTGTAACGTGAGATCTTAGAGTAATAATATAAAGAGAGTAGGTATTGTTCGTTGAAATTAAGCCATATTTCTTGTGTATAACGCACAATATAACCTCAATTCTATTATTATTATTCACCTAACTGTGAAACGTTATAACCACTAACTTGCCTTGCCATAAAAATGATGCGTGTGTAAACATTAGTGTTCTCGATATTTTTATACGGAGTCGAGTCGTGGACCCTGAAGGCAAGAAAACGGAAGGCAATTGATGCCTTTGAGATGTAGTGTTGGCGCCGAATGCTTCGTATTTCTTGGACGGAGCACAGGACGAACCAGTCAATCATCCAGAGTCTGCAAATAATGGAACGGCTCTCGACAATATGTCTGAGACGAATTCTGCAGTTTTTTGGACATATTGTCAGGCGCGGACCTGACAACCTGGAGAGACTGGTGGTTTTATGTGGCCTCCAGGGAAGACGAAGCAGAGGAAGAGTGTCTGCGCGCTGGAGAGACTAAGTGAAAGAGCTGACTGGGGACACCATCCTCACGTCACGATCCTCAGCCATGAGTGTACGACCAATAAGAAGTCATCCAAATCAATATTTTACCGGCGACATGTACAAACAAGTGTATATAAAATATTTAATTCAACCGTAGAAAGTATATCTTACCCTAACGCATATCGTGGAGCATGCCAATGCTTTTTCACTCGCACTTATGGTTCGTTTTTGTTCAGGCCTCGAATCAGATATTTATTTGTAAAAATACACTTTAAAATGCTTGCAAATGAGAGTATTTTTTACGGTTTTTTTAGATGACATATTATGGGCAACGAGTCCACTTGACTTTTCAGAGTAATGTGATAGTGCCTTCTGTATATACATTGTATTACCTTATAGATGTTTTTTGTTTTTAAGTAAAATGCATGATAATATTGCTAATGTTTTGGAGATTACAGTATCTGCCTGGATACACATTATTATACGGACTGTAGAATAGCTTAGAATGTTTAGCTGATCGGACTTGTAATAGTTAATCATAAGGTCAGGTAAATACATCAAAGGTTTGAAGTGAAAACTAATGTACATGGAAAACATAAATAATTAATTATGAACTATAAATCTTTGTATCGCGCAAAATCAATTTTACTTCAAACGGAAATTTCACCATTGTAACTTAAATATTAATACTTACGTCATTCATGATTGATTTCATCATTTGTGGTATAAACAAATAAAGTATTTTGATCTTTATGGTTTGCTTTACGGTTATCGCAAATACTTCGGTAGTATACCCAACTCTCGTCGACAAAAATACGTGTAACAAAAAAAAACATTTGAATAGTGGTACATTTCCTCTACTAAATATGTTTCCCTTAATTTTTTACAAAATTCTGATAAAAAAAAACATATTTCCTTATATAGGTAAAACAATAAGCATCACAGAACACATAATTAATGGGAACTGAAATACTTAACAGGTGTGGAGTAACAGGCAACTAATCTCGAGTGTGAAAGAATATGGAATAAACTGAAACACGTGTTAAGAATACGCTTATCATTCGTTCTAACAACTGCTATCGGTTTATGCATTGACTCTCATTCAATATTGGTGTATTTGAAGGTTGCAACACACGTAATTGAACGCCTATAATCTGTGGTTCATTTTCGTAGGGCACTCACACATTCAAAACCCTGCGTCTAAATATAGTATATTGGAGTATAGCCTATCGGCATTATATTAATTAATCTGTTCTGTGAGTGGCACCATAGACAATTTAGGGGTATATTGGAATTATTTACACAATACTTGTTAAAATAATTGGAAACGATACCACTACAACTGCAAGCTCCAAAATTACATTAATTTATATTTTTTTTTATATAATATAATTAAATATACATAACACACGAGGAAGAGCTAAATTTACATATTTCCATGTATTTGTAATATCAATATAATAACGAATTAATGTGATACCTGAGCTTGTTTCAATTAACGTAAAAAATATATATTTTGCTTGATATTTGAAAGAGCAACCTGAAGTTATTGGTCAAGACCCTTCGGGCACGACTGCTTATCATTTTTAATTATAACTTGAGTTGAAAAACTTTGCTCACCTGGATATGTCGTAGAAAATGGGAGCAGAACTGCTATAGCCTTGTCGGGAATCTGAGGATATTGTTCATTATTAACCGAAATCCAGAAAATAAAAAATGGAACATCGACGAAGTTCAGTTTTAGCGTTCCGTTGTGTCTCAATTCAACAAATTCTTATCGAATTTATAGGGAAAGCGTTCTTATAGAATTTTCAGCATTGGTTGCAAAAACATATCGAATCCAGTCGTATTGATTGTACGAAAGTAATAATGAAATTTATTTTGGAGCAAAGTTAAATTTGACAGATCCTGAATTAATTGCTTGTTTTCAATGGTGGTTTGGTATTTCCTTTGATACATTTGTGGAGATCCTTGTCTTAACTCCTTCAGCCAAAGACAGATCATGTCAATATATTTTCATTCTGACCTTGCGTTATTTTATTAAGTTCATTCAGGTGCTCAAATATATTACCAGCCATGTACGCAAATTTGGCTACTAAGTATTCTATAATATACAACATATTTTCGGATATATATTTTTTTTTGAAAAATGCACCGCGGCACATCTAGCATCGTGCTGCGGCATACCGGTTGCAGAGCACTGCAGTAGAGCAGTGGTCCCAAACCCCCGGTCCCTGGATCAAATGGTACCGGGCCGCCCAAGGAACATTAAATTATTTCCATTTTATTTACTGTGGTGTATTTCTCTCGGGTTTGTGCTACTTTTCATTAACTAGGCAAATCTAGCATGTCTGTGCAAGAAGAAGATCACAACACACTTCGGGTGCAGAAGAGGATATTGGGATAGGTATATGCCCAACAATTAATTAGACTTCTACAAGGTGTACTATCCAATATACTTGATACTATTATGATATAATAACAGTAACAAAGACATGTAAAAAATTGCTACATACAATATACCTACAAACATAACAGTCGTAAAAATGGAAAAGCTAAATGGAAAACGTGTTTAGTGTTGAAAAATAAGCAATATAACGTCTTTAGTACCGGATTTTAAAATCATATAGGTAATAAATGTTACCACAACAGAAAATGTTACAATCCATATTCACTAAATGGCGGAAATTCTAAATTTGATTTAGTATAAAACTGTTACCACTTGATGTATGTACTACTTCACAGTGGCATAGCAAGGTGTATGCAAGCGGGGCAGCTTTTAGTAGATGCTCAAAAGTGGAATTTTATTGACAGTACAGGAATAAAAAGTGTATTCTCGAACAAGAAAATCTTGTGGAAGTGTTAAAACTGTGAACTAATAATCCCCTCCAGTGCAGCTAATCGCACTTCTGTTTTCAAATGAGAAACGGCCCCAAATGTATCATTTCATTTTACGCTCCCGTGGTGTACGGATCTATCAATTTACGTAATTTAAGCTTTTTATAATAAAAATATGTCTAAAATGATCAGGAGCGATGTTAGAATTATTATTAGTAAACTTTTGGTATATTGTGACCAAGAAAAGGAGCCGCATCTAATATCAGAGCAAATACAATATTTGAACACGTCTCTGGCACGCATTGCCGCCATGATAGGTACGCGACTGACAAGTCTTCTACATGCGACTACAGCAACTTCCTGTTATCGCCGATTTTTTATTGTCGGATAACAGTATAAAAGTAAAATTTTACCTCTGAAATAACCGAAATTTGGGGAGAACGAATCTTTTTATCATTACATTATGATAAAACGTAGGTATTCTTTAATCCCTTTGGTGATGATATTATAATGTTCATCACATTAGTCTGGTTAAGTATATTCAATGTTGAATATTCATTGTTTTTCCTTCATACTCGTATATGACTATAATACTTACTAACAAAAAAACAGGGATCTTGATTTTTTTTTCAGTTTTATAGAGGGCCTTACATTTTTTAAATATCCGTTTTAGTTATTTTGTACGTACTATTTAAATCTGTTAATGATAACCGAACACAATATGTTAGCTCGGTATTAATAAATTATATGTAGGTAATTAACGTGCATAAGCATACGTTTTAATGGCGACAATTTTCCTTACTGAACCGGGCTTTAAAACATTTTGTTAAGACCCTGTGAATGATGATGATCTTTTTTTATAATGAACTTGTCATCCACATTCTATATAACTTGATATATAGAGCTTTGATAAGGTGGGGTTCGTGATCAATTAGATTAAAGTCGCATGAAGCTTTGATGTACGGTATGATGTCCAAATCCCGGTTGGTCAATGATTTGAGTTTCCCCATCTCCACCCACCATGTATATATTATGCAGCCGCGGTTTATGGATGGCCGCCTTCTATGATGCTATAAACGTGTCAAAATGAAAATATTTTAGTGCCAAACTTCCTTGTTCCAAAGCAATGGTGCACGGGACTGATGCAGTAACCATGCACCTAAGTGCTTAAAGAAAGAGTTTTAGAAAATAAAAAGAATCTTGACTTGCTCTGCCCTAATTTATTTTTAATGACATGAAGTGTCCTCAAAAAAGAGGAGTCAGGAGTTGAAAGTGATGAATCTTAGTAGAGATCGGAATTATTTCATCCTCCATATAAGGCAGCAAATTTTTTAAATGCCTCATCCGTATCTGTACTCTGATGTGGAAGTAGATATAACACTTAACAAAGGCTATGTAGTATCATTTTTTTTTGTTTTAGGAATTGTCTCATTCTGGAAGTAACTGGTACGACTACGTTACACACACTAGTGTTAGTGAGCAGATGTAACAGTCTTTGGAAATGGTTTATGGAGATGTAGGTACTTCATTTAACCATGACATAATATAATCTGGGTGCTATTCAAGATTGTGACATTTGTAGTTGTCCCGCAGATTCCGTCTGCATGGTTGACTCTCCCAAAAGCTATGCTTTAAGAACGAAAGGTTGCATAATTAACGTGGTAAGATGTTCTGGACCAAGAAAAACGGACGCGATCTTATTCCTATCATATTCTCCAAGGCTAGAGCAGAACTGGGTGACCTGGGTGACAAAGTAAATTGGGTAGATATACTTATTTATAAAATGTGTAATTAGGCATTCAACATAAACAGTTCTAGGAAATGTTTTTCATTGAATACCTGGCTAACATTATTATTTATTTTATTTATTAATTCCTGGTAAAGAAATACATATTATTGTTGTGAGAAAATATATTATAACCGGTATACAATACATAACCGGTCATGTATTTATATTGAAATTTTATTACCACGTTTTTCTTAGCTCGTATTCTTGTTTTCCCGGTGGTTGTTTATCCAGTACAAATCTTGCAATCGATTTTTAACTAACTTCCCGACTCGCTAGACATTTGAAACTTTTATAATACACCAGAACACGATGCCAATCCATTCTTTTAATAATTAGCCATATTTAAGTAGAATTGAATTCATTTTCAGTTAATTCTGTTTTGTATGAAAAGTTATTTCGGAAGAAATCCGTAATCCAATCCACTATTATTGGTTGCTAAAGGGGTGGTCCTAGCTACTAAATTCACAATATATACGTGCGTTACTATGGAAATCAAAATGACATTTCAGTATTCTATATTTGTTTGTCTGTTACAAAATAGCAAAAATATAATTTGTTGACAATTGCCTTATTTGTCCTAAATTATTAATACATAGAATTGTCAAGTTTATATGATTCAACAGAAAATTTAAAAACGTGGTAAATAAAAAGTTATTTTTATCTTGTAATTATTATATAATAAGTACAAATAAACTTATTACAATATTTTTAAAAGTTGTATGTTATTTATAAAAACTGAAAAAAATACTATGCCATACTTTTTATAAATAATCATAAATTTAAAAACACGGAATCCCTTGAAAATTTTGAATAATTAATATCAAATTAATTTAGTTACATGCATAGATATTTTATTTAAAAAAAATCTACAATCTAAGGCTGCGCGCACACGGCAAAGCGAAGTTTCGGATTCATCCGCCAAACGACGTTTGCGTTTTATTTGCGTTTTATTTGCGAGCCGATTGCGTTTTAAATGCGTGTCAAATGCGTCAATATTTCGACAATGCTGTCCAAGAGAAAAGACGGTTTTCAAGGGGATTCATAAACGCCTTTTTTTGAAACTGCACCCTGCTGCGAGAGTATTTATCTTTCATTACAGTGGCGTACAAGGGTAAATAAATCAATATAAAATCAGTACGTAATATTGCATTATACCTACATTTATTTTCCCACTATTGCTTCTTTTGGAGCTGGACTGTTTTATATCGAAAGCGTTTTGAAAATTACCTATTGTTGAGCCTATTATATACCATCATCATCAATACTATCGACCGAGGGTACTTGATGGAGTTTGAATTTAAATTCTAAATGATTTAAGTTTTGTACTATTATTATTTATTAATACAATAAAAAAAGATTATAAGTTAATACACGAAGAAAGGGTAAAAACCTTATTACCTAGATACCTACTAAGTAAAGGATTAAGTACAAAAACATAATATTTTGAATAATTTGAATATTTGCAGTATTCTAAAAACCTGTTGTAAATACTATTAATACATTCGGTAGGTAAGCAGTTTTACAAAATACTCGTATAATAAAAAGTTGTGACACAGCACAGCTATGAGAAGAAGTATTTCACGAGAAGAAAGGCTCGCCATATCTATACGGTAAACTAAACTATTATTATTTATTTTGTAGTATGTACTTATTTAATTAATTTTTTTATTAGTTGACACTGTCATCTTCTATAGATACACTAAAATGGAAACGGGTACTAATAATAATATATTGAAGTGAGAATAATGAATACCCACCTACTACTATTGATAGGTATGTGCTTGTGTACTTGTATCGGTACAAGTATATTTATATTAATTATTGTTTTTTTGTTATAATATATTAGTTGCGATTAATTGACAATAAAATTTTGATAATTTATCTATTTAGCCGCTACAGTACCATATTATTCAATTACATATTCAAAAAAAGTTGGTAGTTATGAATTCAAAACACCTTTCATAAAAAATAGATTGAAATATTAGTAGGTATACCATCATCAATACTATCAACCGAGGGTACTTGATGGAATTTGAATTTAAATTCTAATTGATTTAAGTTTTGTACTATTATTATTTATTAATACAATAAAAAAAGATTATAAGTTAATACACGAAGAAAGGGTAAAAACCTTATTACCTAGATACCTACTAAGTAAATGATGAAGTATAAAAACATAATATTTTGAATAATTTGAATATTTGCAGTGTTTCTAAAAAAACCCGTTGTAAATACGATTAATACATTCGGTAGGTAAGCGTATTAAAATGTCATTTCTCGTAAACAATAGTTTTCTCGTTGTGCAATATGTTGGGAGTTTAATAATATTAACGCTTTCGCTGCTGAATAGATAATGAGATTTTAATTGCCCCCTTTAAAATGCACGTTAATTACATCAATCGGCCGCCTGGTCATTACGCACCGTGTGCGTCTTCCGCGTCCAAAGTATTAACTAATGAGAGATGTCACCAACTGTAACTACTCACTAAATAAAAAAAAAACGAATAAACAATGTTAAGGTATACTCTTCTGCAACATTTTCTTGGCTACGCTTCTAGGCGCTGTTGTCGACTAAATGGGAGGAGCTTGATAATTTATAATGGGAAAAAGGGAGGAGCATGTTAGTTCACAGTTTTAACACGTAGCCAAGAAGATGTTGCTGATGAGTAGTTCGTAATATGCAAATTTAAATAATTTTTGATGAATACCTATATACCTATACCGAAAATATTTATATAAGTACCTATAGATACGTATTGAATTACCCACCTACCTATTCATATTATATGAAATACATATTTAAAATAACACCATTCTTTTGGGAAGAATACAAGTAGGTATGCATTTGGTTATATTCGATATTAAATAAGTATGTATCTTTAATAGAATCATGCCTCCTTTTTAGTAGTAGAATCTTTATGTAGGTATCGAATCTATAAAATATTTTTATTAAATTTAATCTGTTTTTAAGCGTGAAGGCTCGCCATAACTATAAGGTAAACTAAACCATTATTATTTATTTTGTAGTAAGTATGTACTTCTTTAATTATTTTTTTTATTAGTTGACACTTTTATCTTCTATAGATACACTAAAATGGAAACGGGTGCCAATAATAACATATTGAAGTGAGAATAATGAATACCTTCCTACTACTATCGATAGGTATGTTCCTGTGTACTTGTGTAGGTACATGTACATGTATATTTATATTAATTATTGTTTTCGTGTTATAATATATTATTTGCGATTAATTGATAACAAAATTTAGATAATTTATCTATTCACCCGCTACAGTAAAATCTATAAAATATTTTAATTAAATTATATCTGTTGCTCTACATTGCATGAACGCCACTGAAGCAATGGAGTAATTAATTATGTCATACAATACGTGCCATGAATATACTATCTACCACATGTTCTTTTAAATCTTCCCATTTAGGCCAGGACCGAACTTTTGAAAGCTGAAATTTATGGGGGCGCGTATTAAGAAATATTACTGATTAACCACATAATTATGTTCAGAAAGGCCTAATAAATTTTATTTACCAATGACAAACTCATGACCGGATGAGTGGGTATTTTTCATTAAAAACTTGGGTATAATGTAAAGGTTTAAGCCTACGCAATCTGCACCTAGCACATTGTCATATATAATAATATGAAGAATGTTAAATCTCAGTCGGTTCCATGACAAAACAGGACAGTGACAAAACAGAACATGACAAAACAGAACACCTGGAGAAAACCTGGCTGTTCTGTTTTATCATGTTCTGTATTGTTATTGTTGTCGAAGTCATGATGAATTGTTTGCAACCAGAAAGATTCACTTGAATGATTAATGCTTATTTGGACTATGTCTGCATTTGCGTATAGCTAACAAAAATCCGCATGAAAGTCATTAAAAATAATTTCTACACTATGAAAATATCATCAAATTAAAAAACGCTTTCGATATAATATAACAAAATTCTATTCCAAATCAAGCAATAGTGGAAAAAATAAATATAGGTAAAATGCTAAAAAAGAAATACTTAATAATTATGTAGGTAATGTTTACATATTATATTTTTATATTTTATTTATCTTAGTTCGCCACTGGCGACAAAAAAAAGGTTTTTTTTAATTCTTCGGATAGTGCAATAAATAAATTCTTACATAATAACACTAACGGTGAAAACAAAAAGTACTAATATCCATAATAGATATAAGTTGGCGAACACAATAAGGCACATATTGTATGACATAATTTATTACTTTAGTCCGAAAAAATTAAAAAAATCTTCCTTCTTTCTTAATTAGTGTCATCAAGAATTTCACAGTGGCGTTAATGCAATGGGGAAAACAGATATAATTTAATTAAAATATTTTATAGGTTTTTTGTATATAATTTGTTAGAACAATGTAATATATTATTATACCTATTGTATCTTTTATTAAATAAACATTTAAAACATATTATTCATAAACATTTGAAATATCTCCCCTTAAAATCTGTTCATATTTCCAATAGAATATTATTGCTTAGAATTCAATAGCTACATATTAAAAAGATAGCTATTGTAATGAGACTATATCAGGTAATTTCGTGTTAGTGTACCTACTAATATTTCAATCTATTTTTTATGAAAGGTGTTTTGAATTCATAACTACCAACTTTTTTTGAATATGTAATTGAATAATATGGTACTGTAGCGGCTAAATAGATAAATTATCAAAATTTTATTGTCAATTAATCGCAACTAATATATTATAACAAAAAAACAATAATTAATATAAATATACTTGTACCGATACAAGTACACAAGCACATACCTATCAATAGTAGTAGGTGGGTATTCATTATTCTCACTTCAATATATTATTATTAGTACCCGTTTCCATTTTAGTGTATCTATAGAAGATGACAGTGTCAACTAATAAAAAAATTAATTAAATAAGTACATACTACAAAATAAATAATAATAGTTTAGTTTACCGTATAGATATGGCGAGCCTTTCTTCTCGTGAAATACTTCTTCTCATAGCTGTGCTGTGTCACAACTTTTTATTATACGAGTATTTTGTAAAACTGCTTACCTACCGAATGTATTAATAGTATTTACAACAGGTTTTTAGAATACTGCAAATATTCAAATTATTCAAAATATTATGTTTTTGTACTTAATCCTTTACTTAGTAGGTATCTAGGTAATAAGGTTTTTACCCTTTCTTCGTGTATTAACTTATAATCTTTTTTTATTGTATTAATAAATAATAATAGTACAAAACTTAAATCATTTAGAATTTAAATTCAAACTCCATCAAGTACCCTCGGTCGATAGTATTGATGATGATGGTATATAATAGGCTCAACAATAGGTAATTTTCAAAACGCTTTCGATATAAAACAGTCCAGCTCCAAAAGAAGCAATAGTGGGAAAATAAATGTAGGTATAATGCAATATTACGTACTGATTTTATATTGATTTATTTACCCTTGTACGCCACTGTAATGAAAGATAAATACTCTCGCAGCAGGGTGCAGTTTCAAAAAAAGGCGTTTATGAATCCCCTTGAAAACCGTCTTTTCTCTTGGACAGCATTGTCGAAATATTGACGCATTTGACACGCATTTAAAACGCAATCGGCTCGCAAATAAAACGCAAATAAAACGCAAACGTCGTTTGGCGGATGAATCCGAAACTTCGCTTTGCCGTGTGCGCGCAGCCTAATGTGAATTTTAGCCACTTGACGAAGAGTTTTTACTCGAGATTCGAACCCGAGACCAACGACTTTATTAGCGATCATTCCACCAGTTCTCCATTGCCGGTGGTAAACTAGGTAGGTATTACAAAAAAAAAACTAAAATACTGTAATACAGAAACAGAATTTACAGTCAGACTTACTAATTTATGCTTACCGTATAACAAAATTTTATCAAAAAATATTTTTTTTTTATTTTGACCTACAATGTTCTTCTAATGTCAATAGTACATTTATTGTTTGTATTCTTATAATAAACTTTTCGGCATTTTTTTGATTAATGCTGAGTAGGTTATGTGAAAACTAAGTCATATTTTTTGTAAACATTAATATATTTTGTCGATTTTTCAATGCTTTGTTAAGTTTTCCATTTAGTGTATACGTACGTATAACTCGCAGAAAACAATATAGTATATGCTGTTGTACCATATTATAATAGAGATGAGTGATATAATATTATAATAATTGAGACTTTCACGGTTGTTTTTTATTGTATATATATATTATATAAAAACTTTATCACCAATCTATTAAGTCAAGGATCCAATAAAATAATATATCAAACAAATTATGAATATTTGAAGTGGAAAAAAAACCCTCCTTGTCAATAATAAAACACTTGATAAGTGTATAATAAATCGTCAAAACCTAATAATAGATCTTTAGTACCTAATTATAAACAATAATAATTACAAGATAAAAAGAACTTTTTATATACCACGTTTTGAAATTTTCTGTTGAATCATATAAACTTGACAATTCTATGTATTAATAAAAATTGTACTTGATAGAAATACTGATTTAATATTATATAATACAGAAATGTCATTTTGACATTTCATATTGATTTCCATAGTAACGCACGTATATATAAATATTATTGCTAGGACCCACTCTTAGCAACCAATAAGAGTGAGTAGTAAATATGACTTGTAACAATTTTTTTCCGAAACATACAAAACTGAATTAACTGAAAATTAATTCAATTCTACCTAAAGATGACCAAAAGTATTAAAAGAAAGCATTGTCGTCGTGTTCTGATATATTCTAAAAGTTTAAAATGTCAAGCTAGTCGGGAAGTTAGTTAAAAATCAATTGCAAGATTTGTACAGTACAAACAACCACCGGACAAACAAGAATACAAGCCAATAAAAATACTACACTCAAAAGGTGTGAAATCGCCCATTCTGGGAACAATGGTAACGTACTGGGAATTAATGGAGTTAACCATTGTGATATATTATTATATATGATATCAGTATGTATTTAAAAGTTATTAGTTAAACAATTAATATTCTTACATGATACCTACATTTTTATAATATTATTTTTTAAATATATCAAATCTACAAATAAACCCATCTAATATATATATTAAAAAAACGACACAAATGGAATAGTAAAAAACTTAAATGCATTAGAATATAAATTCAAATTCCATCAAGTACCTTCGGTCGATAGTATTAAGAGCGTACTTCAGTGAAACGGCAAATAATTTTCAACTATAGGTGCGACGAAATTTTGGACTCGCTGGCAATCGGATCAGAGTGAACGTCGAGCTGTGAATACGTCAATTTGTTTCGTGATGGCGACGGGGGTATTGATACTTAAATCGTGTAAATATGACTAAAAAACGTCACCCATTTACTTGAAAAAGAAAACATGTCAATGAATATATTATTATTGTTACTAATAGAACAATAAACAGAACATTAAAGGGACGCATGTTGGATTTTTATGACAAATTATATCTGTATACCAGAGTTAAACTATTGTTACTCCAAAAATCGTGAAATGGAGTTATTGTTATATTGTTACTTAATTACTAATTATCCTGCATACGTGGTAAACAGCTGTAAATCATATTACTCTTATTATAAAAGTTAAGAATTTAAAATATCATTGTAACTCCATAACTATTAGAGGTAAGCAATAGTAAGAAAACATACAATTCTTTTGATGAAGCTTATAATCGAACTACAGCGGTAAACAAACAAAAAGGTTTTGATAAATAGATAAATTTTATCTTTCTCCATTCACGAATGCCACAAGTTGAAATTTCCAAAAATCACAAATTCGTCTCTCCTGTGAAGTTGTCATTTTGGATTTACCGTAGTTTACCTCTGGTATACAGATATTTCGTTCGGCACGCGTCATTTGCACAATCCGCGCATCGCCTAGCCACGATATTTTTAGACCATGCCTCAACTGAAGTACAGCCTTAATATTGTAGTTATTAAATTTTTAAAAATTAAGGTATACAAGTTTTCGATTTTCAACTACATTATGAAAACACCCATAGCTTTCAGCTTTCAGGGAAATCACTACTCGGGTAGATACAAAATAAATTTTCACATAGCCGCCTTTTGATTGATGGCTTTGTAAGCAGTCAATAAAGTGTATTTTTGTGCTGCGAATCGATGTAACGGCGGAGTATTGAATATTGAAAACGTCAGAATTCAAATTTATTTACGTCAAATAAAAAAGCAGGTACAGTACGTTATGATAGGTACTTAACGTGTTTGTTTTCCATAAAAGGAAAGTAAAGCGTAGCATATTATTATAAGAGATTTTCTCGTCTCTATTATTATATTCCATTCTATAAACATAAACAAGTCATCGAAGATAAATACTTACGATATTATTTTAATATTATATTATGGTTTTATTCAATGCTAATATATATTTTGATTAGGGATTGCAATACTGAATTAAAATGTCAATACCGGTTTTTCGGTATTTCTTATTGAATACCGGTATTTTTAAATTAAAAAAAAAACAGAAGTAGGTGCTTATCAATAAAATATCTTTTAAAAATATTATTTTATAGCAAAAACCTACATTTATTATGTTGATATTAAAAAATATGTACCTATTGATCATAATAATTGTAGAACTGGTGATTTTTTACGAATAACTTGAATATATTGATAATTTTAACTAAAGTCATCAACAGTTCATGAAGTGCAAATAAGTCCCGGCTTCAGGAAAAGCTTCTTAAATTCAACGCTTTTACAGTCACTTTTACTTGTCACAGATGTTTTCTATTTCGAAATAATATGATAATTCATCGCGACAATTGCTTATATAAATATATTTGATGAAATATGTTTTAATATTTTTTCACCTCTGATGGATTCACTCAATATATTTGCATTTTAGCAGCACATAACTTATAATTCATTTTCAAAAACGTAAACGAGTGTGCTTTCTTAATACCAAATATCCGGTATTTTGGATTTTTAAAACCGGTATTTCAGTATTCATAAATACTGGAATACCGGTACTGCAATCCCTAATTTTGATAATAGAATAATAAATATGGCATTTTGTTAGTGCCTATACGTAGAGAACATTAATATATAAGGGGTTACGCTTTTTAGTAGTAGACTGTAGTTTGATGGTTGGTGGATGTAAATGATAAAAATCATAACACCACTGCACATGGATGTACTGAAATATGACTATATTCTAAAACATTTTAGATCGAGAGGTTTAAAAGAATACTATTTTATGTAATAAAAATATATGCACTCATCAAATGTTTAAAATAAATATAAAGGATAATAAGGCTTCAAAATTAAATAAATAGATTATCTACAACGTTTAAGGAATGTCGAGGCTTATGCTCTGAAAATACCATAAAAGCTCCATTTTGACCTACGTGGCGCATGTGGGCCTTTAATACTAACAATCTAGTGGCCAGGCGTCCTCTATTGGTATATTTTGAAATTCCCTGAATGTCCCGAAAGGGCGGGAATTTTGAAGGAATTAAATTAAATCTGGTCTGTTTAGGACTTAGGTCAACCAATTATTTAGTTAGGCCATAATATCATAATGGTAACAGTAGGTGTCTCTTTTTGTTATTTTGTTAAGAGCATACATAAGTGAAACGGCAACTAATTTTCAACAGTAGGTGGAACGAAATTTTGCAGTCATGTCAGGCACGTCAATTTGTTGTTAACGTGATGGCGTCGGAGGAATATATTCTTAAATCGTGTAAAGATGACTAAAAACGTTCCGCATGTATTTGAAAGAGAAAACATGTTAATGAATGTACTATTATTATTACGAATATAATAATAAACATAATATTAAAAGGACGCATGTTGAATTTTTATGACAAATTATATTTCGTTCGGATCGCGTCATTTGCACAATCCGCGCATTGCCTAGTCACGATCTTTTTAGACCATGCCTCAGCTGAAGTATAGCCTTAATATTAGGTGTAAGACATGATATCGAATGTACTTTTTCACATTGTAAGAACTGTGTTTGACTTTGGAACCATTCGCGACATATCGAGATATTTCTAAGAATTTTATTTTGATACCCAGCAAAATTTCAAAGCGCTCTCCTTAAAAGTCACGAAAATGTCACCTTTCGTTTCACTTATCAGCCTTTGCCAAATAATTATTGAAGATCTATTTGAATCTCCAGTTTCGTCACCTGGCAGTAATATTTAAAGAAAGCAAAACCAGTCCTTGTCATTGGTACTATTTCAAATTTTATTGTATGTTAACAAAAAAATACTGACATCATCGAGAAGCGAGAGTTTTATTTTTTAAAGCTTTTTATTTAGATACATATGTGATCCTTTTATACCTAGTTTGAAAATACCTAAAATAAAACTACACGAAAGCTTTTACATATTGAGTTTACTTTATACAAATAAACTCGATGTCAGGATTGATATACGATAGGTAATAGATTTCCAGAATTTTGTCTTAGTACGCAGAAATCATTAGTAAACTTGGTACTGTCGTAAGCCCAGGTATAATCCCTTACACTGATAGTCTATTAGTTTTACCTCAGTGAGACTGCATATAAACGATCTAAGATTAGGTAGGTACTCTAAGTAAAATCGGTTTGCATCTATCTATTCATACGAAAGCTAGCAGCATTGCAATGGTAAAGTTTCATGGAGGATAATGTCATTATCGATACTAGATAACTATTCATAATTAACTAGTAACATAATTACTAGATAACTATTCATAACTCTAAGTAATCTCTAACTGTGTATACAATACTTATAAGATTATTATTAACGTTGTCTAGTAAAATTTTATATTTGTACAGAGTTTTGCACTCAGTTTTCTCACTCTCTAATTATTCTAGTTTGTAAAACGGTGACCGTAGTAAATATGAAGCCGTGGATTGCATGACGTGTGTTTAATCCTGTAGAAAGGACTCAACGGGCTGGGCGAATGGCAAACAATTATTTTCCGTTAAATAAACTGTTAATACAACTTCTAATCTGTAGAGGCTAATATAGTCTATTAGGATTGAACACGGTGATTAATAAGTTCTTTTTAGCTTTTAACACAGTTAAAGATAGAATTAAAGAGCATAATGAAAAAAAAAAAATCTTAATTTTTTTATGCTTTACAAAAAAAATATAGGAATACCAGTGGTGAGGGGTAGGCTGTTTAGATTCGACTTAAATAGTACACACTAAACTTTTTCATACATTCTTATTTGTTATCAATGAACTAAGAATACAAATTGCAAATGTGTTGGTTAGTTTGTAAAATTCAATTAAACACTGCCTTAATCAAACCATAATAGTTTAGGTATGCTATGGACAATCCCACAAAAATAGTACCTACACATCTTTTCAGTCATACTAATTTATTTTCGTTGAATTAAGAAAACATTTTGCAAATGGTGTTCGTAAGTTTTTCAAATTCATTAAGCCCTGTCTAACAAATAACAGATAAAAATATCTAAAATGGTATGTGGTTTCTGAAATATTCTGAAAGATATTAAATAAGTACCTAGTACTAAAGATTGTGTTTTATTTAATTATTAATACAATGCATTTCCACCATAAATAATGACATTTAACACTATAAAAGAAAATACAACCAACTACATATTATAGTTTAGATAATGGTTGGGCCAATTATTATGGTCACCCTCACCATATTTCCCTCCAACCTATAATCCAAAGTTATTGTCGCAAGTCCAGGCGCAACTCAGTTACGAGTTATCAGTCGACCGTGATTGAAAAACAATTAGTTACTTCAAGACATCGAGCGCATCTAGGTTTGTTACTGCTTGACCGTCATTAACGGGTAATTCAATGCGAATACAGACTGATTCAAAAACTTCAGTTCAGACCACGACCGTGTATAGTGTAACCGTCATGGGAACCATAATTTTACTCGAGTCTTCGTGCAAACTCAGTAAATCATACCATCTGTTGAGCCGTGTTAATTGCGCATGGTGTCTCCTCATTTATCATATAAACCCAAGTGTACCGTACGAGTGCCTACTAAGACGTAAGGGCATGCACCAGGGGCTAGCTTCAGGCAGACATCTGAACACCAAAAAGGTTAGTGTCTGCACTAACTCCTGTGTAATCGCCCCTCTAGCATCCACACCCACCATCACAATCATACAATAATTACAGTCCACTATATAAAGCGCCGCCAGATACTATGTCCTCTGTAACAAAGCTCATAAAGTACGTATACAATTATTATATCGTCGCTTTAGTATTGGTTTTGTGAAGCTCCATTTTTGGCAAAATTTACTTTTTAATGCAGTTCGTTTTCTTGTATATAAACACATCGAAATCGTTAAAAAAATATTATATTTTTCATTAGAAACAGAGATATTTTTTTCAAAAATTTCCAAGAAACCACGGTACAAAATAATCATTCGGTATTGGTTTGTCTAATGTGTAGACCAAATAGCGTAGTTATGCGGATACCGACATCTCTACTACGTGATTGGTCTACGGATAACTTCTAATATTCCTTTTCTAATATTGGCGTTTTTTTAGCTTTACTGAATACCTGAATACTTCCTCATTACACATTATTTGAATACGTTATAATTTTTATATTAATTTTGTGAGAATTCGAAGCGCTCGCTGCTAAAGTACAGTATCTTGCGTTAAATAAATACAAAGTCTTCTTAATTAAATGAGTAATATCTCTGGATTACTCTTTTAAACCTGATCCGTGCCACGGACGAATTAACTCGCCAAAGCATGTATGTCGCGTCAGGCCACGGACGAATATATTCGCGGGTTCTTGTAAAACTTCATAAACTTCATCTTGTCATAACTTCTAAATAAACATTCTGTGTATATTTTCTAAACAATATTTATCATATTAGTGTGAAAATATTCACGATAATCTTGATAAACATGTTGTGTTGCTAAGTTTTCACAAATATTTATCATTCCGTCCCTATTTCATATTTTTAAAGGATTTATTTTATTCCGAAAATAGCTGGCCTACAAGAAAAAAATGACTGGCAGTGATAAGGTTAATATATTTTAATAATATAATGTATCTCTCACTATATCTAATAAATAAATATAAAAGATATTCAAGCATTGAAATATAAGGTAAACTTCGTTTTTCGTCTCATGAAAAATTCACATATTGTCGCTTTGGACAAACCAATACTAGGGCGACGATATGTTAATAAATTTTACTACAAATAAGACGTAATATGTATTTATTTTCATCGTGTTTTCTTACTATCCCGATACTAATTAGTCAAACTAAGGTAGTCATTACGTTTGTATATACACTATAAACTTCAACTGTGCAGTCATAGAGGTATATAATACATAAGTGTAGAGAATACAAGTTGGCGGTGACACAAAACTCACACTTACCTCCACAGTTGGTGGTTGTTCCTTCAGCTTGTTTGTTTGTCTAGCAGACAGTTTGCCTGTTCTCGACTTACGTTGTTTTCGATCACAAGGCTCACGAACGCGACACGTTTTAAGTTTCGGTTTGACACCACTGCACTACTTTCAAATAAGCCAGACTATCTGAATAAACTTTGTGTAATTAATATGATACCATTCTACGAATCATGAGCACGCCACGAAAAATGTGGTAAAAATAAAAAACAAACGAACATTTCAAAAACGAAAAAAAAAAGATTTTCAGTTAGCCAAACGTCTAATTGATAACTCATAAAACATGGTGGCTGATTCATCACCGGAATGCTTATGTTTTAATAATAAAATAAACATACATAATTTGAAAACATCTCATGCATATTATGCACAATAGAAAAAATCATTTTGTAGAAAAAAATATGACACCCGACAGGACTTTTACCTGTATCTACTGGATTCGCGCCAGTATGCTTTTCTAATTAAGCTTCAGACATCTTAGTTAATTACGACGATTCATTCTCAAACCGTGTGTCATATTCTTTGAATGAAAAAATAGTTTATTAATAAAACAAATTCCTCCAGTTAAGTTTATTTGAATTATTTTTTTGACCATGTCCGATCGTAAGAAGATCATATTATGGGCCTCCATAGGGTGGAGATTTGTATTAACAGATTTTTGTTTTTACGATAAATGAATGATAGCCTCTTGCTCAACCTATTAGATCCATACTTTGACTCCAAACATACATTGAAAAACAATATGTGTATTTGCCAGACGCATGATTCGAACCTGGTACTCACGACATCATAAGTTACTACTTGTACGTGGTGCTAATTAGAACTCTGCCAATTCCAAACACTTCAAATTTCCAACACTTATTTACTTATTAATTATTGGGAATCTTTAAATTGACGCATCGGCTTGATGAAATTTAGTACCTATGTACAAAATTCACAATGAAATATTAATAATCAGTGGTTGAAAATATCTACAAATAATTTTACTTCATATTTTTGTACTCTTTGCTGTTTTGCTGCTGTGACGTGACAATAAACACCCGTGGAAAAAAACCGTTTTTGACGAGTTTAATTCATCAAACAAATTTTTGTATGCATTGTTTATTATATCGTCAAAGAAATTTTATTTTAAAAGTTTTTATTTTTATACCCAGGGTTAATTGTACGAGTATTTTATACAAGGGCTAATTGTTCATGAATCGTCTGAACCGTTTTTGTAATGTAAACCTAATCTGTGACTTTCTGTCACTTGACGTAACATTATGTACTGATTGGTAGTGGCGTCCCTAGACAAAATGCCACCCCTAGGCAGCGTCAAAATACCACCCCATTATACAACATTTTTTATTATCCTTTCATAACTTCAATATCTAATAAATACATTATTTACAAAAATATTAACAAAATATATACCACAAAATTGAATTTAAATGTCATCTCTACTTCAATAGACAATATTTCAGTTATATAAGATCATTCATTCAAATGATCAAATGATCAAGTCAATTATACAGATATATTTAAAATACACCTGACAACTTTCAAAACTCTCGAATGACTGACAAAAGTATTTGGATAAATTATTTAGGTACCTACCCATAATTCAAATATAATTCGCAAATCTGCACGTGTCATTGCTGGTCATCAAGGAGTGATGTCCAAAGACAACGGAAGTAAACTAGACATCGCGAACCCGACGAAAAAATACAGTCTTGTTAAACCTTTTATGCTAATTAATACATTTTGTTTCCGACCAGTGAGCTGAAATTTTTAATGGAAAGATATTTCCGTTATTACTAAGTTTAGGTACCTATTCCTTTATATATTTAATGATTCTCCTCGATTTGCCGCCCTTCGAGTAACTGCCGACCCCAAGCGACGCTCAATCTGCCTACTCCCACGGGACGTCACTGATGATTGGCATGTGTGAGTGGCTTAAAAGCAATTTCCATTATTTTTTACAGACATACTACAAATCAATGAAAATAGAAGCATAATTAACATCATCTAATTCTGAAGCAAAAACAGTTTGCTGAACGGAATTAACTCGAATGTTTGCCGATGTAACGCGGACAAGCTTGGCAGTATGTAATCGAAATATCCAATTGCAGCACTGTAATCCTACATCCACTCTCATCTGCACGGACCCTTACCTAGGTACTACTTATGTTGCCAGCGATCGCAGACATAAGAAAAGCTGGATTAGTTCATTTAAATTGTATTTAAATAACCCGTTAAATTTCAGATTTAAAAACTATAATTATTTTAAATAGCAGCCGAACGTAACGCTAAAATATCAAAGCGTGATTTGTAATTGTTAAATTTAAAAAAAGAATAAAATTCATATAACCATTTTTTTATTCAAATAATTCAGAAGATTTAAGAATGCAACATTCTAATTATTGAACATACATAATTTTGGAAACACTTCCGAGAAAATATATTATAACCAATAGAAAAATCTTTTTGAAAAAAGTAAGACACCCCGCATGAATCGAACCTGCATCTCTCGGGTATCGCGCCCACGCACATAGACCACTATGCTAAAGGAGTCATGCTTAATTGCGACAAATTTTAACTAATGGGTTTTTAATACTCACTGAATCGTTTTTCAAATTGAGCTACTATTAGCGATCAGCTTTTGTATTTTAAATCAAAGTAGGTACTAATTACCTTAATTACTAACCGGCGTCACGGATCACTTCAAGATTTTTTGTTGTAACTTACTTGAACTAACATAATTTTTAATAAATATTTTTTTTATTCAACGAATAATTCACAAGATTTAAGAATGTCACATTCTAATTATTGAACATACATAACTTTGAAAAATATATAAAAATATGTTATAACAAATAGAAAAAATCTTTTTGAAAAAAGTGAGACACCAGCAGGATCGAACTTGCATTTCTCGGGTATCGCGCCCACGCACATAGACTATGCTAAACAGGTATGGTATTCAATTCGGTATAAATCATGTTAATAAATGCAATAGTGAAAAATATTTGTATTCATCAACTTGATCGATAACACCCACGGTGGCCACGAGGCTTAAGCGTTGGACTATAACGCCGTGGGTCCCAGGTTCGAATCCTGGGTCTGGCAAGTACATATATTGTTTTTCAATTTGTGTCTGTCAGGGTATGGACCTAATAGGTTGAGCAAGTGGCTGACATCCATTTCTCGTAAAAAACAAAATCTGTTAATGCAAATCTCTACTCTGTGGAGGCCCATATGATCCTATTGGGATCGGAAATGGTCGAAAGAAAAGAAGAAGAATTCACAAGATTTATGAATGTAACATTCTAATCATTGAACATAGATTAAACATTTGAACATTTTCAAAACACGGCGGCATAAGGGCTCTTACTAAATCGATACCTTAGTTATTTAAAATACACTGTTCCAAGATAATGCCGTTTGATAATTTGTACAAATTCTCATTTCAATGTTAAAGCCTTGATTTTTAAGTAAATGTGTTTTTATTTTATTTAGTTCAAATGAAATTAGCAATACACAATGAAATCTTACAGTTCAATAAAATAACTAACTCAGACATTTCTGTTTATAATTAAATTAATGATTAATCCTAGAAATAATGGATATTCGATTTATGACCCGTTGAATATTTTTTTTATTGAATTATAAAGAAAAAATCTTTCTACATTAAATGGCATTATTAACTGAAAACCTTTAAATTTTGTGTTGTTTCCCTATATAACTAGACTAGAGTATCAAAATTGGAGCTTTCGTAATGTGACTGTATCGGCGAACTAGAGATTAAACCAGGACAACTTAAGATAAAGGACAGGAAAAGCAGATTCTCTTGGCTACTACATAATTTGTAAGTGACTAAATGTCAAAGGTATTGCTGATCTGATACGACTAACTTAGGATAGGGATATGTACTACAATTTGATAAAAGACAGCACAAAAAATATGAGGAATAATTGTAAAAAAATGCAACCGAAGAGTATTAACTATCTATATAGTATATCTATCTAAATATATACCTATCATCATAAATCTCCGGTGTTCGAATTTAGAACTAAGCTCATCACAGTATAAAATGTATTGAATGATATATCAAATGTTTGGATGTGGCGCCCCCACTCACCGAACAACTTATACTGGTGATTCTATAATAATATACAAACTGAAAAAAGTGATTATGCAATGCCAACTATATGCCAACGTCATATACGTAGAAATGTATTATATAGATTACAAAACAATCTGCAAAGGTTTTAAAAAAAAATATGCCACGGCGCGCCATCTGTCTTGATGTAAATAAATGTCAGATTATGTGTGAAGGAATTGTGATATTTTTTCGTATGGACTTACGTCACGTAACCTCATTCAGTCTATCGACTTGCATGAAATATGGTAGGCTCCTATCGCAGAGCCTAAAACTTATTGTTGTCATGACTGCACTTTGTCCAAAATAATTAATAATTAGATAATTTAAAAAATAATTTGTATGGTGTTTAATCGCATATTAATAAATATAGATTGTTTTTAAACATAAAAATAAACTTTATCTAATGGTTTTAATGTGTAGTTTTGAAAAATATGTAATTTAAACTCATCGCTCAATTTTATATCATCACTGAGTTTTTGAAGTTTCATTGAATTAATGTGACGTTATCATTAGTGTTCTATTATATCTATTATATTCTATCTTACCTATTCATTAGTAGTAATATCGTATTATCTTCTTATTTCTCGTAAGTATACATGACAAGTTTGCTCTTTTTATCTGATCTTCACAGCCTACCTCTTTCCAAAAGTCACCCTTCGCCACTGATAGAGTGTAATTTTACATTCCTTTATTTTGTTTTATTATAACTATGTATATTTTCTGGGGCTTTTGAAAATAATGTATTATTTACGAGCACATTCCCAATTGAGAACAATAATCAATATCTTATAAATTCATGCATACTTGTTTATAATTTTCTTCCCGAGATCCTCTCACCTAATAAATAATTGTATCTTCTTCTTCTACACCATATCCTTCATCTGATATTGGTGATTGGTGATAATTTTAGCAATCGTTTTTTTCTGATACGATATAGATATTTTTTGATAACAAAATTTGATTAAAAAGAAATAATTACAAGATAAAAAGAATTTTTTATATACCACGTTTTTAAATTCTCTTGAATCATATAAACTTGACAATTCTATGTATTAATAACTACTTTTTAAAATATTTATTAATTGAATAACATAATACTTATATGAGATTTTTAAAAGTTGTACATACTTGATATGAAGTAAAAAACAAACAAACAAATAAAAAACAAGAAAGCGAGTTAATTCTTTTTTCAAAATCGTCGAACGCCGTTACGCAAAAGTGCAAGCATTGAATTCGATCGAAACGCCACCTTGCGAATTTTTTTCCGAACTAACTTTCCATACAAAACAGAATTAACTGAAAACGAATTCAATTCTGCTTAAAGATGGCTAAAAGTATTAAAAGAATGCATTGTCACCGTGTTCTGATAATATTCTAAAAGTTTCAAATGTCTGGCTAGTCGGGAAGTTAGTTAAAAATCGATTGCAAAAGTTGTACTGGACAAACAAGAAAACGAGCCAATAAAAACGTGGTAAAATAATGTTTATGTATTTAATATACCTACTCTTGTATTATGGCAGCCGATCCACACTTTCTTTCGTTTGTACTGGAAATAACAATAGAAAGCCACACGGAATATGACTCGCTTGTGGATTCTAAATAAAATTTTAATCAATTTCAACTTTAATTACTCGTGTTTATTAATTGGTTCCATTGCCAAGATGATTAACTACAATACTGTGTAAAATGAAAGCACAATTTAACGTAATATTGCTTTTTTTATTAGCTCTATATTTCAGTATGGATTGTTGTTTTTATTATTATTAATATTAAATTAGTCTGTTATTGGGAAGGTATTATTGGACGGATAATTATTATGTATTTTTCTTTTTTCTTTCGACCATGTCCGATCCTAATAGGATCATATGGGCCGCCACAGGGTGGAGGTTTGTATTAACAGATTTTATTTTTTACGAGAAATGGATGTCAGCCACTTGCTCAACCTATTAGGTCCATACTCTGACTCATACACAAATTGAAAAACAATATGTGTACTTGCCAGACCCAGGATTCGAACCTGGGACCCTCGACTCTATAGGCCGGAATTTAAGCCACGCGGCCATCGTGGGTGTAATTATTATGTAAACTCATCTTCATTTTTGGATGTATAATTTATAATATTATGTATGTATCAGTGGCGAAGGGTGGAGGTAGGCTGTTAAGATTCGCTATAAATAGTGCACACTAAACTTTGTTAGTCATATGTATTTGTTTTTATTGAACTAAGACTACAATTTACAGATGGTGTTAGTTAGTTTTTGAAAATCAATTAAACCCTGCCCAAACGAAACCATAATAGTTTTGGCCTAATTTGGGCGATACGACAAAATTGTGCACACTTTTTCATTCATAGTTATTTGTTTTCGTTGGATTAAAAATACATATTACACATATTGTTGGTTCATTTTTTTTATTTCATTAAGTCCTGCCTAAACCAAACTATAATAAATAAAAAATATTATTCTATCTATAAAATATTCAAAGTTATGTATGATTTAATTGCATAATTTTAGATATTTTATAGATAGACATGTATTTTTTGACTATTATCTAATATCGCTTGGTTTCTCAGGGTTTAATTTAATTTTAAAAACTAACCAACACTTTCTGTGAATTGTAGTCTTATTTCAATGAAAAAAAATATATATGTCTGAAAAAGTTTAATGTGCACTATTTATGGCGGATCTTAACAGCCTACCTCCACCCTTCGCCACTGGTATGTATGTATTGTTATATTATTTCTATCGCTTTGAATTTTGTTTGATAAATATTGTTTTTAAAAAATGTATTTAGTTGAAAATGTCCCACTGAGGCGGACGAAACCGGTCCTAATATATTAATTAATTGCGTTTTATTAAATAAATACAACAATACAATGCAGTTCCACCATGAATTGACAGTTAACAAAATAAAAGGAATTTAGTATGGATCTTGGCCGCCTCCTTTTACAAGAAATGGTGATTTTTTTACCGTTAACCTATCGGTTATTTTCTCCGGGTTTCAATACATATTTAGATGAAGGTCTTCTTTATTAGAAATAGTATTTAATATATTATTATAAGTGTGTGAATTATATACAAATATTAAATATTATTATATAAATGAATCCCAATAATTTTATTGATGCATTATTTATTATTAATTTAATTTCATAAAACGCAAATTTTTATCGTACTTATTCCCCTTTTATTAATTAATATCCGGACCGGTTTTGTCCGCCTCAGAGGGATATTTTGAACAACTAGAATATTTTAACACAATAGGTATGTATAAAAACAAATTCATAAAGTGACAAAAACAATCAAGCAATAGGTACATTGAATTTTTATTCGATATTGTATTTGAAAGAGTTTACCAAAACTGTCCACTTGGTGTGTAATTTTAAAAGTCGTACTATTTTCGGAAAGCAAGGTTTAACAAAATACTAATAGACGCAACTTAAATCGCAGGTAGTGGACGCTGTTCTACAATAATTCTTTTTTCGGGAGTCTGGGTCGAGTGACGATATCGTACATGTATAATACTCTCCCATAATATGATCATTTATTATTTATAATATTACCTACCCATAACAATACTAGAGTAAAGATTTATTTAACGATGTTAATATTGTCGTAAAATCATCAATCACTCCGGTTCGTAAAATTTTCCATTTCGAGCGCTGAAGCCACCCAGTAATCTACATGTACGTTATGTAACTATTTATATCACAGCGTAGTGTCGTAAAATCAGGTACATGTTGCACTCGAATAGGTAACTAATTTGCTTAAAAGTTACTTCGTCAACAGAAGTTTCTATTGAATCCGTAACTAGTTGTTATTTTGGTTACAGACTCGGGTTACAAATACCTCGCTCTAACTATAAAATTCCCTACAGACAGCAGACATAAACGATGAGTGCAGTTTACTAATAATAATAACTAATATACCGTATAATATACCGTAAATAACCGTAACCCAGTATGCTTCTGGAAAACTTTTGAACAAATAAATCTCTTTTAATGCATTCCAAAGATTACTTAAACATTTTACTGAAATGATTCTAAATAATACCAAATATTAGTTATCGTCTATTTCACCAAATATTAGGTAAATTTAATGAAATGTGCATCAACGGTTTTTTTTTGAATCCGTTCTTTTATGTAAATATACAATATATACAAGCCTTGTTTAAATATACAGAACATGTTTAAAGGAGATATTGATGAAAATATCACGTATTATGGCAGAAACGACAGACAAATTTCCCCAATGAATTGACCAAAGCCCCAACTAATCACAGATTTTGTTCCTGCAGCTTTATTTACCGGTAAAAATCTTCCATGTTTTTTTTGTGTAAAAAAAAATCATCTGCTAGGTACCATAAAATATTTTTTTTTAAGGGATCGTTGTACGTTAGGATGATTTTCAAATATGGTTTTATAAATACACAATATTGTAATATAATTTATATTAATATTGATCTAAAGTTTGTCAACTTCCATATTGATTTATTCGGTGACCCAAATTATATTTTTCTGAATGCTTTATGTAGGTGATGTACGTAGTATCAATTCTCTATGTATATAATATAATTCCAGATATAACGGTTTTGACTGTTTAAATTTGCGTCTGCTTAGTTTTTATTATATTATAATATCCAAGACTATCAAATATTATTTATGTACATAGTTTAGCGGGTGTACACGGCAGCAAAATAAATATGAATCAAAAAGAGTAGAAGGAGATAGGGAAGGCCTTGATCCGATAGTGGATCTACCTAGGGCTGTCATATCGAAAGAAAAGAATGGATACCTGTGGGTCTATTGACCAGACGTGGGCAAATGCGGCTCTTCGTTGGGTTAAGTGCGGCTCCCAAAATCTCTTGATAAAAATATAAGAAATTTCTTTCCCTGTTATTTTGTGTTTTCTTTCTCATTTTTTATTTTCTTATACATGTATTTTTCACACTTTATATAAGAATTAAGTTTTGTTATTAAATTTGAATTTGTGTATTTATTTAATACTACGTGAGAACGTGACTACTGACTATGGTGTGGCTATTTATATATGAACATCCAGAATTTGGCTCTCGTTGACCTCATATATGAACATCCAGAATGTGGCTCACGTTGACCTCATGTATGCCCATCCCTGGACTCTATTCTATACACAAGGCGGCTATCGGCGGCTGTTTTTATTCATGTTGTTTTTAACGTGTCTTTCGATCATGGCCCCCACATCCTGAAGCGGGCATCCCATCTATCGCTAAAGATAAAGGCAGTGTGACGTTCTACAGTTTTCCAAATGGTGTACGCGGTAAAATAAATGTGTATATTTAGTGTTTTTTGTATATTTGAATTCATCTATTTGAATTATGGAGTTGTCGAGTATCGATAAAAAAATGTATCGTACAACCACATAATTTTAATTAATAATAATATTGAAGATAAATAGCGCCTTTTTTACTAATCGAGAGAATTTGTGATGTGTGTTTAAATCACTTATCTGGTCGATTCGCCATGCCAGGCCCTTCCTGAGCCCGGCTCCCCAGACTTGAGCCCTGTCAGCCCCCCCTTTGTGGGGGGGCTTGCTTTCGATCTAGGGCATGAATCTGATAGGTTGAATAAGTGGCTATATTAATTTTTGTACTAAATCTGTTAAGATTAGGTGATTGGTATGCGACGAAGATTCAAATTGAATTGTTAATGAACAAAATATTTTGTAGACGAGACGTCAAAGAAGAATTATGTCTCTTAAAAATATAAAGATTTACCCTACAAAATATAAAAATAAGAAAATGGTCTTTATTAGTCACCTGAAATAATTTTAAATGAAAGTACAAAATTATTAACGTACAGTGTTCGGTAAATCTGCCAAAAATAAATCATAATAATATATTGAATGACAAGATATGATGATTTCATATTGACACACGCGATTTTTTTTGAAAATAGCGATTCTAGAGAGACACGCTTCGAGTTTTTCACACGCAGTGAAAAAATGACCCTTTTTCCATTTCCCGATGATACTTTTCTCGATTTGATCAAAACCCAATTCAGTTTTCCACATACACACCTAACATTTATATGAAAAGAAAAAATGTAACGGTTTTCCATAGGTGATCACTATTTTTTTCATCTCCTTTAGATTATTAACAAATTTACCACATTAGTGCTGTCAATTGTTCATTTTTCGTGGGAAGATAATGCATTAGGTACCTATCTCAAATAATACACAACCTGTTGTTCAAAATCCAATGGATGCGGGTTCAAATCACGCCCCGTATTTCAAAAATATTGTTATAATAGGTATATTTCTGAGTTGTTCCAAATTATGTATATAAGAACCTACTATAATTTTTATTACGTAATTTATTAGTGTTTCTACAGTTGGGAGTATCATAGTAATTCTATAAACTGACCCTGATCGTTATTAAATATGTGGAAGAAGTATTATATATTGGGTTTTATTTTAATCTATACATAACATTTTTTACTACACCCACGATGGCCGCGTGGCTTAAGCGTTGGCCTATAGCGTCGTGTGTCCCAGGTTCAAATCCTCGGTCTGGCAAGTACACATATTATTTTTCAATTTGTGTATGAGTCGAGTATGGACTTAATAGGTTGAGCAAGTGGCTAACATCCATTTCTCGTAAAAACAAAATCTGTTAATACAAACCTCCACCCTGTGGAGGCCCATAATATGATCCTAAAACAATCCTACAAGGTCGAATAAAAAGAAAAGAAACATTTTTTTTATAATATTAACTTTGTCAGTTTGTATAATGACATCTTATTTTTTTGTCAGATAGGTATTTAGTTTTAGGTATGATTGAATTGGTAGTAGATCTTGTGATTTTCGACATTTTTCGTTTTGGAGATTTCTCAAGAAGTATTTTTATTTCTATTTTTTAGGTTTTTCGGTTCAAATTTTCTGCTGGCCGAATCCGTTTGAGATTAAATTCAAGACCTTTTTCTATTTTTAAACTTCATTATCATTTTTTTTTCTCAGCTGAATTTAAAAAAAATCCTACAGAGAACTTTTTCTTTTCTTCCCAACAAAAACTTTCATCGGTGAATATAAGAAATTCTGGTTACGGTCTGCTATCTTTTTCGGTTTAAACTATCCATTCTTATTTTTAACTGGTAAAAATTTCTCGAGATTCTCATTCATGCATGCAATTTAGGAGGCAATATTTCTTGAGATTCGAGATTAACCTTTTCTGATTATTTCTCGAGAATTCTTGAGACAAAATTTCTAGATCACAACCTCTAATAAGTAGCCATAGAAAATTTCATATTATTTTATGACAAAACGATTTACATAGGCACATACAATTTTGATACTAAAAGTCAAAGATCTTTTCCATCGCCACCTTTCTATAATATCATAAATGACATTTAAATATCTCGGTAAGTCATCGTGTAGTGAAATATTTAAATTTTGGGATCCTTTCGTTCATCCTGATGTGAAATATTATGGGGTATAATACGTATATTATATTATCTACGTGCAAGGTGTTCAACCTTTAAGAACTGTCTTGCGAAAACGCATACATGGAAAAACTCGTTCATATCACGTCATTTCCTTCACACGTTGGTCCATCCGGGAAGGAAAAAAACTGATTTATATTTTTCACGGTTGGATTCATTAAATGCCTATAAATTTGCAGAAAAGGGCTAGTTTTGACCATTAAAAATAAAATAAAAATAAAAATGTTTTCTTTTCTGTTCTATAAAAAGGAAAATATTTATTTTCATCTTGTAGTAGGTGCGATGAATCTCAACTACCCCAAGGTAAAATACATTCTACGATAAAAATAAATATATATACTTAGATTTCTTAAGGAAAAGGACGGAAGTGAATATTCGCAACTATATAATATTTTAAGAGCAATTTTAAATATTAATTTGATTGGTTTCATCATATATTTTTCACTAACTACCCTACGTACCAATAGTAGTGACTTCGTCATTGAATGATTCTTGCTGGTGTACTTATGGGAAACTGAAAATGACATTCTAATTCACGAGTCCTCAACTCATGGATCGCACCAGTTTTAAGGGGCGCTAACTACTATAATATCTAACTGAAATATCTTTCTTTTTATGTAAAATATGTGTATGGTTTTGAGAGGTGTATGTTGGGCATCACGCGAAAAGACCGTAAGAGAAACTAATGGGTTAGGAAGCAGACAGGAGTACGTGATGTAATAGACGCTGCCAAACAGCTAAAATGGAGAAGGGCGGGGCACATTGCTCGCCGAAAGGACGGCCGCTGGACAAATGCCGTCATCCAGTGGTACCCAAGGGCCACGAAACGGCCACAGGGTCACCCTAAAAGCCGCTGGATTGACGAACTGGTAAAGTTCGGCGGAAATACGTGGCAGCGAACGACACAGGACCGAGAGAGTTGAAAGAAGCTTGGGGAGGCCTTCATCCAGCAGTGGATTGACCCCGGCTGATGATGATGTGTATGGTTAATCTGTATTTATGTGATCCATACTAGTAATAATTACTTTAATTTTCATATATATATAGCACAATCTCTTTTAAAAGATTCGTCACTCGAGAATTAGGTAATTAACTTTCAATTAATCTCGTCAACTGAAAATTAAAAAACTAATAGTAAGAAAAATAGTGTCACTATACGAATATTAAAAAGTATGCTAAATAATATGGCTTATGTTATATTATTATATAACTGTTTATCAGATATTATGAGCAGAGCATGATAGAAAATCTGATAATTGTTTATTCACACGTAAACTTGTGATGGTAGCAGAGCATTGGAGCGGAGCTCGGAGCAGAAGCACGGAGCAGGAGCACCGAAAATGTGTAGTGCTCCACTGTTGCGAATGTCTTTTTTTTAATATTAAATTTTCGTCCTAAAATCCAATGAAAATATTATATTTGACACTTTGCAATACTGGAATTATTTGAAATATATGATAAATAACCTCACTTTTTTGAAACTTTGGAGACACCACGGTATTAAGTTCGCAGATATTATATTTAATAGAATTAATAATGAAAATTACGAATAAACCTTATATTACAAGTAGGTAAGTATTTTTTCATTTTTTAACATTATTTGTATACATACCTATAATACCAATTAAAAAAACTTTTTACCCGGAGCAGAGCAGACCCTGGAGCAGATCCTGGAGCGGAGCTTGTGCAAGTATTAGGTCCCGTAGCGGACCTGGAGTGGAGTAACTCAAAAAAGGGTCCTCTCCAACCCTCTGGATGATATTAATAATCGAGAAGACAAATTTTATTTTATGCTTCTTCTCTGGTTTAAGCCACGCGCATTCGATAACCATTTATGAATGCGACAATTTGCAATAACCCATAAGTGGGCACCCTCAGTTATACCTGCAGGTCAGTCGTTTATCACTAGAGTCAAAGGGCGGATTGTCTGGGTATGGGGGCATGTATTTGGAAAAGCGCGGTTTTCCGTGGTTGAAACGCCAACAATTAGTAGGCGAATTAAATGAGCAACTATCTAGCTGCTGCTAGATTTCTGCTTCTTTCCTGCCGTCTCGTTAATTAAAAGTTAATACCTATAATATTTTTTTCAAAATGTACCCTCCCAAATCATTTTTCTGTGTGCGCGCCTGGTTAGAACAATAACTAACTGATAAATTAAGCTTGATTGATATGATTTAAAGCCATTATAATTTAAATTTTAATAATTCACACATAAGTCTCTCCGAATGCACCAAATATGCATTCTGCATCTATTATTCAAAGAGCACACGTTGGCCCCCATCAGAATAATGTGACCCGAGCAATCACAGCACGGCAAATCGGCGGCGAACTGTCAGGCGCAAACTGTTGCATCATTTATTAGTCATTTAGCAGGCGGGCGACGACCTGACAGGGCCCGACTTGTCACTCAGTGTCGGGGACAGGGATATTGGGGCCTCTTTGCTAAATAATGAATAGTGAAACAATGTAGACTGGCAGGGATATTGAACGTTTACTGCTGAAAAATATTCATTACTACGTTGCTAGTGTTGTCAGGAACATTCTTCGTCCAGAATAATTCTTTTCATAAGACTTAGCCTACAATAATTATTCATCGTAAGTATAATATCTTTGGATCCATGAATAAAAAGGATATGATAAAACAGAACATGAAAAATCAGAACAGTGACCAAACAGAACAAGCCAGGTAAAAATAAAACATTCATTTTTGTCGTATCTATTTATTAATTAAATGCTTATAAAACTTAAGTTTGTAAACGAAATATATATATAAATATTTAATATAATATATTCAATATATTATAATAACTGCATGTTGGTCATTCGGCGTAAAAACCTCAATTAATCTGCTTGATTTTGATAATCATGCACAACTATTGGCACTTGATTACTAAGGGTCTCATACCTTTTCTTTTTAACTTCAATGTGACCTGTATGGGCATTGGCTAATAATAATTGTTGGCAACCTATATTTCACCTTAATCCATCTAATAGATTCCAAATGCTTGAACATGAATAAACAGAACATGAAGAAACAGAACGGTAACAAAACAGAACATGAAAAAACAGAACAGCGATAAATAGAACCATTACCTTTCAGGAAAAATATATATTTAATATTGAAATTGTCGTATCTCTATATCGTCACTGTTCTGGTAGAAGACACTAATCCGAAAAAATGACATATTGAGTTAGTTATACCAAAATTTTCTTTATTAATTCAAACTTTACCATCTGGAAACCTTCTTAATAAATAAACTTTTAAGTCTTTATTTTAAAGTCATCCTTTTTACGATTACTTAATAAACTCACGTGATATTTTAAACATTTTAACAACGTCAAAGTCAAATTACTCAAAACTAGTATTCTCCAGTTAGTGTGTGCCAGAACACAGACGATATTATGTTGTATAGATTTTTAATACTCGTAACAGAGGTTTTCAATATGCCAAAAAAAACAAATTAAATAATTTCTACATTCTTAATTGCTGGAAAGCCTCAATTAAACGGGACTCAACTCGGTGTTGCCGGCAAGCTAAAGGTACCTATATCTCGTCTTAATCAATCTAATGTTCAAAATGCTTGGGTGATTAGGTACAACTAAATAAAGAGTTTATTAATTCAGTGGATATAAAAAAAAACAGGAAGATCACCTCTCTTTCCAATAATTAGAACATGTAATCATTTTGAGACTGCTGCTAAAAGATCTCCCAAGTATACAAATTGTGGTGAAAGTTTTAACAACGCCTTCAACTCATTGTTTCATTGTAGTAGCATTTGAAACCTATTAGATGGATTAAGGTGAAAATACAGGTCGCCAGAGATTATTATTATCCAATGACAATACCGGTCACATTGAAGCTAAAAAGAAAAGGTATGAGACCCTTAGAAATAGTATGGCAATAGTTGTGAATGATTATCAAAAGCAAGCAGATTAATTGAGGTTTTACGCCGAACGGCTAACATGCAGTGATTATATATTTAATATAATTATTATAATATTCAATATTTATATATATTTCATTTATAAACTTAAGTTTTAAAAGCATTGATTTAATAAATAGATATGACAAAAAATAATGTTTTATTTTTCCCCTGGCTGTTCTGTTTTGTCACTGTTCTGTTTCTTCATGTCCTGTTTATTCATGTTCTGTTTATTCGTGTTCTTTTATATCATGTTCTGTATTGTCCGGTTACCGGCTATATCTTTAGCCCACTGTTCAACGCAGGGAACACAAAATTAATGGGAACTGGCTTACCCTACTGGGGGGTGGTATAACAGGCTATATCGAGTGTGGAAAAATATGGGATAAACTTAAACACGTGTTAAACACAAAAAAGTTAATAAATAATATGTGCTTTACTTTGTCACGATAATGTAACATGCTTTCAATCTTTGGGAAAAGTCTACGCGGTTTTTTTACTTAGGTTTTATGGCGGTCGGGCCATAAACTACCCTGCTTCATAGCTTTGGTACATGGCGACGGCTTTAATTTTTCAATTTAATAATCTGTTCCGCCATATACCTATATTGTAAAAATATTTTTGATTAAAGTTACTTTATTTTTGTAATGGATTTTTAAGGATTACATTCTCATTGATTTGAAATTTGTATTATTCCATTTAAGTCATTTTTTGCGACCCGGTTTCGCCTTTCGGCATCTTCGCGCACTATGTGCATTCACCAATGGCAAATACACACTGACAACGAACAAAGAAAACGCTCGCAAAAATACTCAAATGGAATAGTACAAAACTCAAATCAATTATAATGTGAATTCAAATTCAATCAAGTAGACACCCACGATAGTATTGATTTTTTTACATCTGTCCAAGGCTATTTTGTGTAAATTATTACTTTTCTATTTATACATCAGCTGTCGCCCTTTTGACTTGAAGCTGAAGTAAATCATTATTTTTTTGGCCGAAGTATGCAGCCATTTTCGTTTGACAGTACCTAGATATAAGTTCCCTCGGTTCATCTTAAGATCTCTTCATTGGTAATATGATCAGCCTAGAAAATCCTCATGGCCGATATAGCCACATCTTAAAATTAAGATCACGATTCTCGGTTATGAGGATCCGACGAAGAAAAAGTCCTATAAAGGGTATTGTGTTGGAGGAAAATGGATGAATTTTGTTTTTTATTTTAATTTTATCTAAGTACAATATGATTAATTTTTTAAAAAATCGAAGAAGCTAACGTAAAAGTTTCTGATTTACTATTACTTTTTGAAAGTATCATCAAATACTGGTAAGTACAAAAGCTTAGCGAGATTAAAAGCTCAATGGAAGTTTTCCTATTGACGAGAGAGGTAAGTTTAAAATTTAAAGTGAACTGATGCACACTTAAAAGTTTCTCAAAAGTGAATGCATATCAGTTTCAATTCTTGCACAGCATATTATGCGAATTTATAACAAGTTGTTCGAGTATGAGCTAACATGCGCTTCGAAGCATTGCATTGGATTCTACTGCAATATTATAATGATATAGAGTTTATTTATGGGCTTTTTTGTTATTTCACATCAATATTTTACTAGTGTGCTTAATGTTTGTAGGTATAATCTTTTTAAGAGATTTAGCTTTTAGCTTCTAGTGATTCATGGCAATCAATGCATAGTAATAATTATTATTGATATTCGCTACAGAGAAAAAAAACTAATTAAGAATAAGTACGCTCCATGTTTACATATCTATTTTTGAAAAAAATTAACCATTCAAAACGTTCACAGCATAACATATTAATACTGTTGTGTTTTCGGCAACGGAAATCCTTACCAACGGGCCCCGATCCTTCACATGGTCCAGTGGAAGGTGTATGTTAGTTATAGGACTCGATGGATTTAATCTTCAGAGATGTTTATTCGTCAACTCTCAAATAAAAAGGAAAGAACTCAAGAGAGTTCAATCCGCAGTGAAACAACTCGATGAGCAGAGCTGAGTTAAGTTTGAACAATTTGAATGATCCGAGTTGAATGATATCAGAATCAATTACAATAGTATAAAATATGAAATAATAAGTAATATTAGTGACGCTTAGTGCTAGAATTGAACGCATGAGTTTATATAATATAAATGCTTCATGCTTCATGAATTTTGGAACTTTTTTAATAGAATAATCGTGAGGAATCGGTTTAAATACCTACGTGGCAACGCATCGCACTGAATCGAGAAAAGTCTGGAAACAACTTGGGGAAGCCTTCATCCGGTTAGAAAATAACCAGCCTGATGATGATGAATCGTGAGAAATGAGGGACTAGATCTTTTTTTTTTTTTTAAATATACCTAATATTTGACATGCATGTAAATATATAGGTACTTCTTATGAATTAAATTGAATTATTTTATTTAAATTTCAAACAAGAACTTTTTATACACCACGTTTTTAAATGTTCTGTTGAATCGTATAATCGACAATTTTATGTATTAATAAAAACTTTTTATTGTACTTGATAGAAATACTGAATAAATATTATAGATTATTGAAATGTCATTTTGACATTTCATATTGATTTCCATAGTAACGCACTAACGCATTAATAATTTAGTTGCTAGGACACCCTTAGCAACCGACAATAATAACTTTCCATACAAAACAGAATTAACTGAAAATGAATTCAATTCTGCTTAAAAATGGCCAAAAGTATTAAAAGAATGCATTGTCGTCGTGTTCTGATATATTCTAAAAGTTTCAAATGTCTAGCTAGTCGGGAAGTTAGTTGAAAATCTTCAATCGTCCAATACAAATCTTGGACACACAAGAAAAAATCTGTACCGGACAAACAAGAATTTATGTAGTAAGTATATTGTTATCAGGACCGTTGGCGTCCACTTCAATGGGATATCGTCAAGTGATACAAAATAATATATGCGTTGCATAAAATTGATAATGAAGATTTCAATAATATAATTTATGAATAATTCAATAAAAGCTCACGAATTAAAGTGGTCAATAACAAAATAAACCGTACTCTGTTAAAATGCTACTAAGTAACCATCTATGTTCTGAGTTATATAACTGACTGAAACGGATTAAACCGGCCTTGGTTACTATAATACAATGTAGAATAAGTCCAACAAATTGTGTTTTATTCTGATTATTACAATGCCTTATTAAAATAAATAAAAAAGTGGTTTTTATAAATCACATTATTAAAACATCTCAAACAGCTTTTTTCAATAAAGTTATTATCTGCTGGGTTAAAATTTGGGTTGTTAAAAGGGGTAAGTGCCCTTACGGAATGCATATTTTTTGAAGCTTTTAAAGTTTTATTGTATCGTATCCGTACGAGAGATCAGCCTAGCTAGACTCTTGCTTCAAACATATTGTTATCGTCGATGTAACAGCTGGTTGCAACGAGCGGGTAAACATTCACATGTACCGCGCGATTCATTGTCCCCTTCACGCTATCTATATACGTACGCATACCGTGTTTGGGCCAATTATGGTAGCGCTAATCACAGGCATAATTCCTAACCTACCTACACAATGATTTTATTGCGTTCAAGCATTTTATAAACAGTTCAGTTACCTTCAGACCATAAACGCGTCAAGACGTGCACTCGTTTGAACCAAAATAAGTAATTCAATTACGAATGACGATTCGCCCAATGCCGCGTCAATCACCGAAATTCATAAATAATCATAAACTCAACCATCTATTCAATTAACTGTTTTGAAGTTAATGGCCCCACCAAACCACACCCGACCCGCACCACACCCGGTCTTAATCGAGCATATCACGGGACCCTACGTTTGAATGTGAAGCATCATCTTTTATGACTGGGAAGGTTTCAGGAACAGTTACCCAAGACTAAGATCGCCGTACACTCAAATGTGCTTTGACTGAATTTACATGACATTATGTTAAGGTGCCCGCGTGAGAGATGAGCACGTAGAGGCAATATTAAAAATGAACTACTGAGTGACTCTACAAGAAGTTGTAGCGCTATAGTATTAATGAGTGAGTGTGGGAACAAGGAACCAGCTCAGCGCTTCCGGCTTATCAACATTAAAGGTCAGTGCCTGGAATTCTTGTATCTCCCCCTATCCCAGCATCCAAATCATCCCCGCCCTATTACAGTCCACTAAAAAGAACAAAAATATTGTTAGGCTATCTTTATAATGTATATTATTGTATAATGTATAATAACATAACTCCGGTTTCGAGAGAAAAGGGTGAAACATTTATTTTTTTAAACATACACATGACTTTCGCGCCATATCGCTATTACTTCGTGAAGTTTTCTCGTACTGCACACTGAATGAAGTGCATGCACTTTAAAGGCTGAAAACTTATCTATCAACTTCGCCGAAACAATAATGCGCTCCTGCTCAAGTGAACGGAAAGTTTCTCCATCGGTTACAAAGTAAATCAAAGCAAATCGATCGCGAAACCAATCAACTGCGATGTGATACCGCAAACCAGTGATGTATCTCATTGTCTCATCTGAGGCGTATGCTTCCATAACCCGCTAAGTCCACATCAAATTTAACAAATGTATGCTTTGTATTATTTCACATTCTTAACATAATATCGTCAGCCAGTGTCAATCCACTTCTGAGTTAAGCCGTCTTTAGCTCCTATTATTAGTTTTCTGTACCGTTATTATTTCTCTAAAGTATGGCGCTGAACACCCATACTAATAAAAAAAATATTAGTCACGATTATCGACCGTTATTTTTATAGGTAGGTATAGCTAATTTCTGTCATTGTAGTTTTATTTCATTCGATTGGAATAATTACTCAATTCCCGTTATCAATGGCAATTGCCTTGTTAGTATTATGTTATAAATATTTTTGAATTAAAATTACTTTTACGGTCATCATCATCAGGCGATGTCGATCCTCTGTTAAATAAAGAACTTCTTATATTCTAATGGATTCAAGCTCTGTACTATTCCATTTAAGTCGTTTTTTGCGACCCGGGTTTCGCCTTTCGGCATCTTAAGACGCCGTGTACACTCACCAGCTTAAACTCAAAAGCCACCAGCTCAGCAGTTAAAAATTTTTGACATGCAACGCGAAATTTTAAAAGTAACTTACTATATAATTCAGTCAATCTTGCCGTTTTTACCTTTGGTGAGTGTACACGGCGCCTGAAGATGCTGAAAGGCAAAACCCGGGTCGCGAAAAACGACATAAATGGAATAGTACAGAGCTTGAATCCATTAGAATTTAAATTCAAATTCCATCAAGTACCTTCAGTCGATTGTATTAATAACTTCTCATATGTCTCCTTCTCTATTGATTTCTTGTGTGGTCTTTCTGCGTTGTGCCCAACATGCATCATTCAATGCCATGTTGCGCTGTTTTTAATTTTCAAATTTCTCTAATATTAAATGTTTATTTTTAACTTGCAGGTATACTTAAGTACTGTTAGGCTGCGCGCAGACGGCAAAGCGAAGTTTCGGATTCATCCGCCAAACGTCGTTTACGGGTCGAATGCGTTTTGTTTGCGTTTCGTTTACGGCGATATATCGACGATGCTGTCCAAACATCTGGACAGAGAAAACACAGTTTTCAAGGAGATTCATAAACGCCTTTTTTTGAAACTGCACCCTGCTGCGAGAGTATTTATCTCTCACTACAGTGGTGTACAAGGGTAAATAAATCAATATAAAATCAGTACATAATATTGCATTATACCTACATTTATTTTCCCACTATTACTTCTTTTGGAGCTGGACTGTTTTATATCGATAGCGTTTTGAAAATTACCTATTATTGTGCCTATTATGTATCATCATAAACTTTGTCTGATCAATACTATCGACCGAGGGTACTTGATGGAGTTTGAATTTAAATTCTAATTGATTTAAGTTTTGTACTATTATTATTTATTAATACAATAAAAAAAAGATTATAAGTTAATACACGAAGAAAGGGTAAAAACCTTATTACCTAGATACCCACTAAGTAAAGGATGAAGTATAAAAACATGATATTGTGAATAATTTGAATACTTGCATTGTTTCTAAAAACTTGTTGTAAATACTATTAATACATTCGGTAGGTAAGCAGTTTTACAAAATAAAATAAAAAGTTTTGACACAGCACAGCTATGAGAAGAAGTATTTCATCAGAAGAAAGGCTCGCCATAACTAGAAGGTAAACTAAACTAAACTAAAAAATATACATATACCTATACAAGTACATAGGCACATACCTATCAATAGTAGTAGGTAGGTATTCATTATTCTCACTACAATATATTATTATTGGTACCCGTTTACATTTTAGTGTATATATATATATATAGATCATCTAGATGAACAGATTTTAAGGGAGATATTTCAAATGTTTATTTATAATATGTGACAAAACAGAACACCCAGAAAAAACCTGGCTGTTCTGTTTTATCATGTTCTGTATTGTTATTGTTTTGTTTTGTCATGTTCTGTTTTGTCATGTTCTATTTTGTCATGTTACCATCTAAGTCATACCACGTGTCTGGGCAGTGTAAAAATAAAACCCAATCATTTAATCATTAATCAATTAATGCAATATTATGTACTGATTTTATATTGATTTATTTACCCTTGTACACCACTGTAATGAGAGATAAATACTCTCGCAGCAGGGTGCAGTTTCAAAAAAAGGCGTTTATGAATCTCCTTGAAAACTGTGTTTTCTCTGTCCAGATGTTTGGACAGCATCGTCGATATATCGCCGTAAACGAAACGCAAACAAAACGCATTCGACCCGTAAACGACGTTTGGCGGATGAATCCGAAACTTCGCTTTGCCGTGTGCGCGCAGCCTTAGAACATATTGGTTAAATACTTGATGCCTTAAACACACTGGGAGGTCACTTTTAAAGATACAATTCAGGCATCCAAATGCGCTACACGCGGCTCTACGAGCAATCTCGTCATACATAAAATATTTATTGTCCAATATAGACGTAGTTGTTGACCCGCTCGGTTTGAATGTCATCGATTTTTGGTCAATAAAGTAGTTTATCATTACTTTTATGTGCAAGGTAATAATATGTAATAATTTACAAGCAGTGTTACCAACTGTCACGTAAGAAAGATACTAGATGGCAGATTATTCCAAAATTTAAAAAGTGTCTACAAGATCGAACAAGAATTTAGTATTTTACTACTAATAAAATAAATAATCAAATTAAAAATTAATCCACGTACGAAAAAGTCATCGTTTAGTAAGTAACATTTATTTATTTATTTATAAAATATAATGTACAAACGACCAGAATGTTGGATTTTCAAGAAAATCTGTAATAATATTCTAGGAGCGGCATGCACAATTTAAGATTTCGATCCTAAGGATAAGTCGCCGAAAAGCATGACTTAACTATAGACAATCTTGACTATAGAGTTAAGGAATCCTTAACCATAGACTACTTTTGTTATGAACACGCCCCCTTCTGTATTACCATTTACCACTGACAGCTGCTGTCAAAATAAATTCGCATGTCTATAAAACAGTCCATACACTCAAATTCATTTAACAATGTATCTTAATATGGATATTGATAGTGTTAATTCGTTTGGCATGTACTTGCAGAATATCATTTTACTTTTATACGCCAGCCCGCAGAAATACAAGATGCCAGATGATAGAATGACACTTGACGCTAGTGTTACCATGTTAAAAAAAATATCTTGCGGTGCCTGTGGAATCACGTATAATGACTTATAACGGAAACATAAGAGTAATTTAATTAAATATTAATAATATGTATTTATAGTTATTGCATTTATAAAATGCAGTTGTCATCGTTTATCAATTATAAAATAATTTACCTAAACTATAGGAAAGATAATTTTTGAATATGGTATTATTTTCAATAGAAATGATCCTAAGGACAATGTTTCTGAAGCATAGTGTTTTCTGCTAAGGAAATTTTAGTTATAACAAATGTTTCTGCATTCCGCTCTAGGTCTATTATGAAAAGATTCAAAGTGTTTGCGTTGTCGAAAAACGTTAAACTTAACACAATACGCCAAATGCAAATTTGGAGGCTAGATGCCTATTCAAACTGCTAGATCTGGCAATAAAAACACTAAATTGTCGACGATATATACAAGTACCTTTAATTTCTAAAACTAGTTTATAGCATAGGAAAAAAATTGTCAAAGAGAAAAAAAATACATAGTACCTAATGCGACCGTGATGAATATAAAACATTATTAAAACATTTCTACAATTCCATTGCTTACCTGCATCTTTTTGTTCATTGATTAACATCTCTTACTATTCGAGGCTTAACATAATATATATTGCTTATATTATATTGCAGTGACGAAGGGTGGGGGTTGGCTGTTAAGTGCAAGAACGTAGTGATCGCGCGGGGGCGGCGCGGCGGCGTCTTGCAAAACTCAAACGTATAACCGTGTTTAAAATGTTTGTAGACAGTGTCTTTTTTGGAGCATAATACACACGGTTTTACGTTTGAGTTTCGCAAGACGCCGCCGCGCCGCGCCCGCCAGATGACTACGGACGAGCACTTAAGATCCGTCATAAATAGTGCACATTACACTTTGTCAGTCAAACGTATTTGTTTTCATTGAAATAAGACTACAATTTACAGATGGTGTTGGTTACTTTTTAAAATTCAATTAAACCCTCCGAAAATCAAGCCATAATAGATAATAGTCAAAAAAATACGAGTCTATCTATAAAATATCTAAAATTATGCAATTGGTTTAGGCAGGGTTTAATGAATTTAAAAAAATGAATCAACAATATGTGTAATAATATGTATTCTTAATCCAACAAAAACACATAAGTATGAATGAAAAAGTGTGCACAGTTTTGTCGTCTCGCCCAAAATATACTAAAACTATAATGGTTTAGTTTAGGCAGGGTTTCATTGATTTTTAAATACCATCCAACACCACATGTAAATTGTAATCTTAGTTCAATAAAAACAAATACGTATGACTAACAAAGTTTGATGTTCACTATTAATGGCAGATCTTAACAGCCTATCTCCACCCTTCGCTACTGATATATTGTGACTCCAGCATGTCATTTTATAGTCAAGGGTGCTCTAGCTAGCATGTTAAAATGGCCGCTACTAAATAGACACAAAAATAGGGAGCGATTTACTTTGTCATACGCTGCCTACAACATTTTTCATCTGACTCTTTTTACTGGCATTTTCACCTGTCGTCCGCATAATATTTTCTCATATCTCGACCTCTCAAGGCAGTAAGGTCCGTTTTAAAAAATTACTTACGAAAGGGGGCTCTTTCAAAGTCCACTTCACGTCAACGTAAGCGAAGGCTCGCTTAATATTGGGTAAATGTGACGAAGCACATAATATTTTAAACTCATTACTCACATACACTTTTATTGACTGCATTAAATAATATTTTATAGCATAATAATCATGCAATACAACATGATTTTGCTTTCATTTTTATATTGACTATGACTATAATAATTATCTTGTTTAATATCTTGGATATAAGGCCCCGCCCAGGGTAGGCGCGTTCGGCGGAGCGTTGAGCAGCGCGCGCGAGCTTTTTTTAAATATGGCAGATGTATTATATTGGGCCCTATCACATGAATTGCAGTCTCGAATAGAATTTTTAATCCCGGAATATCAGAAATTGTATGTCAATCAGTCCCTCCGCCTGCGATACCGGGTTAATAAAATAACTGTGTTTTTTACTCTTTTTCGGCATTTGTACCATTTATGTAATCATGTTTTAATTTGGTTCTACAATACAAAATAATGTTGATCTTAGCTGCCTCGCGAAGAGATTTTTTTAGCAGATTCTTTTACGAGAAATGAATTAACTCACTAAGAATCCAAACACATAATGAAAAACAACATGTGAATATACCAGACCAGGGATTCGAACCCGAGACCCACGACTTAGAAGTCGATATATTACCGCTTGATCATCGCAAGCGCATCTGCTACTGAAGTTCTAATGCGGTAACAATAAATTTTATTAAAATTTGGTGCTCTAAAAATAGGGTTTCTATGAAATACTCAAAATTAACAAATTTTTGCTAATGATATATATGTGTGGGTGGGCAAAGGCTGACTATGGCCTCAATGATGTATACTGATGCCAATAGGTATACTTCTAAAAAATGTTGAGACGCCACTGTCCAAGAAAGTCAGCAAATCCTATCTCTAGCCTCCGCGTGGCGTCCCCCGGGCAATGCAGATAATGTGCTGTATAACGCAACATAATATCTGTAGCTAATAGAGAAGGGTGCAAGGCGAAACTCTGGCGCCTTAAAACGAGAGACCTTTGGCTACGGGAAGGATCACCCAGACAGAAAAACCACACACCAACCCGTCTGGACAGCGTGGTGTGTTATGTCCAAAACCTTCATATGAAAACAAAAACTTCTAGAACCCGGCCCTCATTCTCCGGAGGCCAACCTGATACTGATCACGGCAGCGATCAGCGAAGGAAGGCAGAGGGTGCTAACAATCCCCGGAGACCCGGAAAAGGCTGCCAACAGATGACCATTGCTACATATAACGCAAGAACATTGTCCAGCGATGCCAAACTCGTAGAGTTTCAAGAAGAGCTCCGGAATATCCACTGGGATGTTGTCGGACTCAGCGAAGTAAGGCGTAAAGGTGAGAGTATTATTACTTTACAAAGCGGACATGTGCTGTACTCCAAAGGAACCGATGAAGGACGCACGAGCGGTGTTGGATTTGTTGTCAACAAAGCCTGGAGGGACCGCATAGTCGAGTTTAACTGCATTTCTGACAGGGTCGCAAGCGTGATACTTAAAATCAATGCTAGGTACCGGATTCAGATTTTGCAAGTATATGCTCCGACACAGAGCTATCCTGATGAAAAAGTGGAAGAGTTTTACGAGGAAATAACATCCTTGAAAAATAAAAGTAAATGCCACTTCAACATCATAATGGGAGATTTCAATGCACGTATTGGATCATACCAAAGAGATGACGTAGCGGTCGGACATTTCGGACATGGCTCAAGGGATGGTAGAGAGGACATGCTTGTGGAGTTTCCTGAAACCAACAATCTTCACATCATGAATTCCTTTTTTCAACATAAACCTACACGTAAATGGACGTGGAGAAGCCCGACAGGAAGGACCAGCGAAATCGATTACATCCTCACTGACAGAAAATATACATTTTTAAACTGTAAGGTGATCAATCAGTTTAACACCGGCAGTGACGTCCCTAGACAAAATGCCGCCCCTAGGCAGTGTCAAAATGCCGCCACATTTTATTTATACAGTACTTTTTATCATCCTTTCGTGACTCCAATATCTAAGAAATGTGTTGTATGAATACACTACTAACAATATATTATAATATATACCACTAAATCTAATTTAAATGCCGTATCTGCTTCAATAGACAATATTGCGAATCGACGGTTTCAGATAGGTACAGTTAAAAATACACCTGACAACTTCCAAAACTCGCGAGTGACTGGCAAACATAATATTTGTTTAAATTTTAAATTAGGTATCCACGTGTCATTGCTGTTCACCAAGAACGTGATGTCCAAAGACAACGAAAGTAAACTAGACATCGCGAACCCGACAAAAAAAGTCCAGTTAACACTTTTATATAGTACTTACCTTATAAATACATTTTGTTTCCAACCAGTGAGCTGATTTTTTAATGGAAAGATATTTCCGTTATTACTAAGTTTATGTAGGTAACTGTTTCTATATATACCTAATGATTCTTTTCGATTTGCCGCCTTTTGGGTTACTGCCGCCCCCAAGCGATGCTCAATCTGCCTACCCCCACGGGACGTCACTGCCGGATGGTGAGATGTAAGATAAGATTGAACGTCAAATCAGAAAGATCCAAACTGCAGAAGAAGTCAAATGCTCGCGTATACCTGCAGAACAATACTGAATTCCAAAATGAACTCAAAAATGCACTATCGGCTTTCTTAGATGAGAACGAAACCGTTTCCCTATCCAACGCGGAGGATATAACGAATATTATTCTACAATGTGCAGAAAAAAACAGGCGTAAAAAGCTCAGAAGTTACACCTTCCACCAAGCTTTTGAAGGTAACATTGAATCTTATGGAGCAGAGAAGGAAAACCAAGAGCGATAGACAGGCACAAAACGATATGGAGTTTTCATCACTTTGCAAAACCCTCCGAAGGAAGATTAGAGAAGACCTTCGTAAATTCAATGTAAACCTCATACAAGCAATTGTGAAAGCAGGCAGAAGTTTAAACAAAAACAAGCAATGCTTGTCGATAGGAAAACGTCAAATCACAGCACTAAAAGCAAAAGATGGTTCTATCGTCAGAAATTGGGAACACTTGTTAAGCCGAGTTGAAGAGTTCTACAGCGATCTCTACAGTGATGATGGAGAATGGAGAATACCTGAGTCATCTGCGCTTTGCCGATGACATAGTAATTTTCTCGCAAGACTCAGAAGACCTCCAAAGCAGAATGCAGGAACTCGCTGAAGTAAGCAACAAAGTAGGTTTGAAAATAAATGTAACAAAGACGAAAGTCATGTTCAACTGCTTTGCAGGCCAAAAAGAGATCCTCATCAATGGCACTCAGCTCGAACAGGTGAAAAGCTACATCTATCTGGGACAACAAGTATCTATAGATGGATGTATATTTGATGAAACTGTTCGCAGAGTAAAGCTAGGCTGGAGTGCTTTTGGCCGCCTGAATAATGTCTTCAAAAGTGACCTTCCACTGTGCCTAAAGCGCAAAGTGTTCAACCAGTGTGTGCTTCCCGTGATGACATATGCGTGTGAAACATGGACCCTAAGTAAAAGAGAGATCCAGAAACTTAGAGTAGCACAACGTGGTATGGAGAGGTGCATGCTGGGCATAACGCGAAAGGACAAAAAGAGGAATGAGTGGATAAGGAAGCAGACAAGGGTTTGCGATGTAATAGAGTTTATTAAAAGCCTTAAATGGAGATGGGCTGGACACATAGCTCGAAGAAGAGACAATCGTTGGACAAATCTAGTCATCCAGTGGTATCCAAGAAGTACAAAACGTCCACAAGGTAGACCTAGAGGCCGCTGGATCGATGAAATGATAAAGTTCTGCGGAAGTACGTGGCAACGCAATGCACAAGACCGAGAGAAGTGGAAGCAACTTGAAGAGGCCTTCATCCAGCAGTGGATAGATTCAGGCTGATGATGATATATGTGTCGCTACATTTCAAAATCAGTCAAGTCCACCTTTAGGTATTTTTGACTTTTTTGTGAATTGCTGAAGAACTACTACTTTCTAACATTTCTGTATTATCAAAATGTGGAATCGGTACTGTTCGGTTATCAGGAATACAGCGGAAAACACATTTTGAAAATAGCCGATAAACTGGAATATTTGTTAGGTTAACCTAACCTAACTTAACCTAACCTAACCTAAACTAACCCAAACTAACAAATAATCCAGTATATCGGGTATTTTCAAAATGTGTTTTCCGCTGTATTCCTGATAACCGAACAGTACCGTGGAATTTATTAATTTTAAATATTCTATACTCGAAATAATATAAACTTTCACCCTTGTGACTGTGACTTGAGAATACAAAAAGCTGTTTTTCTCCTATTCATATATTATGGACTTGGCTGATTTCGAAATCTAGCGACACATATACTTAATAGATCTACTATTTTCATATAAACATGGGTGTCGTCGATTTACTTTTCGAGATTATTTAACTTTAATATTCCATGAGTGCGCATCGTAAAGCACGTGTAGTGGAGAAAGAGTAGGAGTTCTGGCAGAAAGCAGATTTTCACTTACATGTAAGCTTTATTAAAATTAAATGCGGCATCTATTGAAATTATAATAAGGTGTATACTGTACCTGTATAGGTAATAAAATATGTATCCTTATACATTATTATAGTTACACATATATTTTGTTACCTATTTAAATCTACCAAAACACCGAAAAAGATCAATTAATAAACTCTCTCATCTAGTTATATTACCATCAGATAACAAATACGTAGGTACCTGACGTCGGAGCATAATGAGTCGTTCGTGGAAAATGAACAATACATCCCAACTGCCAGACTTGAAGATTTATTGCGAGTACTTGGTCACTTAAAAGAAATAAAATGTCACACAAATGAAGCAAGTTCATAAAAAAGCTCTCCTTGATAATATAAAATAAGCTTAAAAGTTTCGCGACAGGCTTTTCTCTTCATTATGGGAATGTGTGTTTTTTTTCACGCTATAAATTCGCAAAGTTCCACGGTGCGAGCGGGTCCCTAAAAACTACCCCAAGATAAAAATACATAAATCACCCGCCTTAAATAGATCCCATGATACAAAAGGCGCCTGTAAAACGTAAGAAAAGCATACTGAGGACATCCATTCGAGAAACATCCCTTATCAATCATTAGCGTCATTATGTCGTAAAAAAACATAATATGCCATCATTTTTGCCTCCGACAATATTGTTATAATAGCGTATGCGTCGTAAAATCCATTATAACAACATCTCGTATATTTATGATGGATTGAATCCACTCAAATGTCATGGTACATAGTGATATAATCATATTATTATATAATTTTATTAATACATTTTTTGACTTAATGGGTGAATATGGAAGCGAATTCCTTAGCTATGCTAAAAACGTCATAATATATTTCATAAGATGTGTAAGAAAGTTAAGGGCGGACATGCTCAGCGTAGGTCAAAATGGAGCTTTTATTGTATTTTCAAAGCATGATCCTGGACATTCCTTAAACGTTGTAGATAATCTATTTTTATAATTTTGTAGCCTTATTATCCTTTAACACCACTGCACATTTATGTACTGAAATATGACTATATTCTACAACATTAGAGTGAGAGATTTAAAAGAATACTATTTTATGTAATAAAAATACTTTGTGCAGTCATCAAATGTTTAAAATAAATATAAAGGATAATAAGGCTTCAAAATTATATAAATAGATTATCTACAACGTTTAAGGAATGTCCAGGATCATGCTTTGAAAATAGAACAAAAGCTCCATTTTGACCTACGCTGAGCATGTCCCCCCTTAAGGGAAAATGTAACATGTATCTACAGATGCACCAAAATAAGTTATAAGTATACTATTAATACTATCGACCGAAGGTGCTTGATGGAATTTGAATTTTAATTCTAATGGATTTTAGTTTTGGACAATTCCATTTGAGTCGTTTTTTGCGACCCGGGTTTCGCCTTTTGGCATCTTCGGGCACTGAGTATACTCACTAAAAGCTAAATAAACACTGATGAACTTTTATTTGCCTTTTGGTGAGTGTACCCAGTACCTGAAGATACCGATAGGCGAAACCCGGGTCGCAAAAAACGACTCAAATGGAATAGTACAAAACTTAAATCCATCAGAATTTAAAAGTATACCTTAAGAATTTGAAACTAAAATCATCATGTTCCGTATTGTGATTCAACACATCGTTTAATACCCCGTTTACACGTGCATGGGTTTACTGCTGACAGTAGGTATTAACAGGAAAATGCACGTCTAAACACGTATTATCGTTGTAAGATTGCATGCATGGATTAAAACTGTTCAGAAGCTTCTGAAACTTCACGAAATACACTTGCATGGTGGGTGCACATGCGCAGTAAAACGATAGTGGCGAACATGCCGGAAGATATTCAAACTACACCGCACAGAATATTTTGACGTTTACTGATTTTCACGACCTATATTTTTATGAATAGTTGATATAGTTTTAAAAATAATATAATAATGCAATTTAGTACATATCCATTTAGTATGTATAGTATAGCCGGTAAGTAGTCTGTTTTTTTTTTTAAATAATGGAATCAAACTTGGAAACCGGAACTTTGATTTGACATACTTGAACCCAGGAACTCCACCCTCCACTAAAACCGAACCTTTTAAATACTTAGCGACTCTAACAGCTCTGGTTGTAAAATTTCAGTAGGTTTTAAACTACTTCACACTTAATGGAATATAATAATATAGTGCAAGTAAATGTAATAAAAAATGATGATTTTTATTTGGCTTTACCTTCAACATTATTAAGAAACCGGCGCCATTACGAGACAAGACAACATAAAATGGCTTCCAGGTTTACAACTGCGTGTATCATAAATTTAATACCCATGTGACAGCGACGAATTAAGCATTTCGTAATGGACGCTCTAAATCCAATGACATCTACGCCAGACATTCATCACGTGAACTTTATTGTTATTTGGTTTGATGGCGGTCATACTTAATATTAAATTATCGTTATCGGAATACTGCGTGTAGTAGATCACTAGTCTCATATATCCGTTCACTAGGGGCAATAGTACACCAATCACAAAAGGCGGCAGATACCCACCACAAAAAAGAGACGATTGCCGTTAGCTCCCGAAATTCAGTGCTCGAAATGGACCGGAGCGGACCGGCGCGTAACTTCTGTTCTTGAAATCCTAAATAATATAGCTACATCTGTAAAATAAATAAAAAAAAATATCATTCTTGATCGTGTATCATTAATAAAATAACCAAACTCATTTACTCTGTATTTTAACTTAAGTTTAATACGAAACTTGTCAGTGATCGTGGTGAAAGATGAATTCAATTTTAATTTCAATTCATAATTATTAATCTTACATAATATTATATCAAACTTCACTAAATTTTACTTAAGAAATAAATAACATAAGTGTTGGGTCACTACTGTGTGGTTGAGGATGATGATGATGAAGTCGAAGATGTAGCAGGAGCGAGTTTTTATTAGCAGCGTAACGATTGGTACAATAGTATAAATACAATGACAGTACATATAATCTACTGAGATAGTTACGAGCCAGGTACTTGGATTCGAGTGACATTTTGATAAATCATTATTCGTTATTAATTTATACAATCAACAGTAATACATAAACATTATATTCTAGTATATAATTATATTGGACTAATTATAGAGTCAGCGGTTTAAATCGAGTAGCTTGTGAAATTTTATTTATTATTACAGTCATAAGAAAATATGATACTGTGGGAAATGATTATTCGGCTAATTATCCATTGCGATACCGTATTTAATATCGCCAATCAATCTGCTGATCCAGCTAAAAGTTGTTTACTGGAATATGATTCGCTGGGAATATATTATTGCAGTCGAATAATCTGATACATTTATAAAAAGATATTGGATCGCTAATATACTAGGTACAGCTACAAACTTATAATATTAAAATAAGAGTAAAAAAAATTAAATAAAAGATAGGATAATAAGACAAGTTAAAAATACACGAAAGCTCACCAAATGAACTTAAGTAGACAGTATTTAAAAACAACGTCTACCTATACTGAACTTCACGTAAATGGCATATCAATGTACGTAGCAACTTGATTGAACATATTCATTTACCTCCTATTTGGCATTACCAATGGTGGGTTTGTTCTGCACTTTGTGGGAACTAACAATGTTATTAATTTGATGAATTACAAAGTATCGTATAACCCAATTTCTGCAACCAATACTGAGATCTTGTATTATTTTACTGCAACATGAAAAGCAACGTACTACGTATGCCTCATAAGGGTTTCAAACTGGCCTGCCTTTTTGAAAGCCAACTGGATTCTGGTACCCTGAAACACAGTTAAAAACCATTCATAGGGTGTACACGTAAAAGTTACAGGATGCTGGTGCGATCTGGAAAGCGAGCGACATGGTATCTTGGAGGCATTGAGTGGTGTCTATATGCTCCAACTAAAAACGGGATATGATCCCAGAAGAGTAAAAGATTAATTCAACAAAACTAAATCCCTATTATCATACAAAAAGTTCAAAAACACCTCTTTTGGTAACAGTCTATTATTGGTTTCATACAATAGAATCTTAAAAAAATAAACATCTTTATACCAAATCAAAGCTCGACAATTATATTTACATGGTTATTAATTTTCAATTTTCTGAAGATATTTACATACTTAGTTATTAAATTTTATGTGTATTATATAAAATTAAGTGTGTTAGATTTTGTACTATAATATTATATGGTCTATGCACCAGTGGCGAAGGGTGGAGGTAGGCTGTTAAGATCTGCCATAAACAGTGCACATTAAACTTTTTCAGACATACATATTTGTTTTCATTGAAATAAGACTACAATTATTTAAAGATAGTGTTGGTTAGTTTTTTAAAATTCAATTAAACCCTGAGAAACCAAGCCATAATAGATAATAGTCAAAAAATACATGTCTATCTATAAAATATCTAAAATTATGCAATTAAATCATACATAACTTTAAATATTTTATAAATAGAATAATATTTTTTATTTATTATAGTTTAGTTTAGGCAGGGCTTAATGAATTAAAAAAATTAACCAAAAATATGTGTAATAATATGTATTTTTAATCCAACAAAAACAAATAACTATGAATGAAAAAGTGTGTACAATTTTGTCGTATTGCCCAAATTAGACCAAAACTATTATGGTTTCGTTTAGGCATGGTTTAATTGATTTTTAAAAACCAACTAACACCATCTGTAAATTGTAGTCTTAGTTTAATAAAAACAAATACATATGACTAAAAAAGTTTAGTATGCACTATTTATAGCTAATCTTAACAGCCTACCTCCACCCTTCGCCACTGCTATGCACAGATGGTCAAAATATTATGTTTTCCACGAGACAGAGCGATAATTTTACCGATTTCAATGAACGGCACTCCGGTGTGCTCTGGTCCATTTCGAGCGCTGTCTAAGTGTATAGAAATGTAGTAGGTACCTACTATTATAATAGTAAACCACAGTTAAAATAAATTTCACTTAAAGAGACTACTGATATAACTAAATTCCTACAGTAACTACGGTAGTGTACATAAAACGTTGATTGCAAAGAAAAAAAAACTTAAATACCAGAGAAGTGCTCCAGAATATAATTAATTAAAATCGCCGCTGTAAAGCTTTCCCGTATAGCGTGTGCATAACATATAGCTATCATTGCTGTGGTTTGAGAAATATAAGCGACAATGTAAACCATATACCTAGTAAGGAAGAGATATTTAAAATATTTAATGCAATTAAATTTAACGTTGCATCCTTACATTTTTTTTAATTTAAATTTTCCTCTAGTACTAGATTAATAGTAGATAACTTTAATGTCATCAGCTGTAATATAATGGAGAGAAAAGCCAAGTACAACAAGATATATAATAATATGTAGATTAAATGAAAATACTTTCTTCAAGGAATGAGTATTAGCACCGCCATCTTTAGATTAATAAAGCCTGAGCATAACTTTTTGCACAAGCAACGAGTGGTCCACTTTTCAGCTGTCAATATCAGATCCCAGATTGCTTGACATATTGATTCGCCCTTTCTCGTTTCAAATTGAATTATGAAAAATTCTCAAATCAAATATGTTAACTATCAGTGTTATTTATAAATAATAATCCTGTTATTCATCAGCTGTCAAAATCAAACGGACTAGTCCTTTACATAAAAACCGGTTATAATATCGATATATGCATTACATTTGTAGAAAGTGTATTATTTATCATTTAACTTTAACTCATCTATCCAAATCAAACCATTCCCTGTGTCAAGGCTTACTTTGATCGTCACTTTGCCACTAAATCAGATTAACTCCAAGGTCTCCAAGATACGTTAAAACAATCTGAAAGAATACTCCAATAAGTGAACACGACAGACGCGTCAGTATGAGCACTCTATAGACAGGCAATGACAGGTCATCCATAGACAACGGTAGGGGCGAAAAGTAGGACTAGTCGTGTAATGTATCGGCTTTCTTCTTTAGTGGGCAATGGTATTAGTCATTCACATGACCTATAGGGGTCCAATTAGGGATTGCAATACCGATTGAATACATCAATACCTACCGGTATTAATACCGGTATTCGTCAAAACATATTGTAGTAAAAAAGAAGTACCTATCAGTAAATATAACTAGTATAATTTATTTAAAACACTATTTTATAGCAACCTAAAGTACCGACCTAAATTTATTATGTTGAAATCACTCACAAATACTATAAGTCTGGGTACAGGAAAATCTCTTTCAAATTCAACGTTTGTATGATGTACTATCAATGATGCATCAATAGTAGAATAATTGAAAATATTAGCCACAAATATTTTCTTTTTCGAAATATGTTAATTCATCGCGAAAATTATTCAATAAGTGTATTTGATGGATTTTGTTTTAATATTATGTAACTTTTGTTAGTTTCAGTCAATATATTTGCATTTCGGTTGCGTAATTTAATATACGATAATATCGATATAGTACAGAGTAATGAAACATAACATTAAATTCATTTTCGAAAAACAGAAACGCGTTATAATATATGCTTTCTAGAAACTCAAAATACCGGTATTTTGGATTTTTTAAACCGATATTTTGGTATCGATAAATAATAATTGAATACCGGTTTTTAAATAAATAACGGTATTGCAATCCTTAGGTCTGATATAATACTAGGGTTGAACACATTGAATAAGATGACGGTATTTGTTAGAAATTCGCTCTCACGGCTTCATAGACAAGCAATTCAGCACTTAAAATTAATAAATATAGTTCGTTAATAAAATATTTATGAAAACTTTGACAAACTGATATTTAATTTGAGCTTAACCAACTTATCAGTTTTTATAGGTAGCGCTTTGGTTGTTAATGAAATTAAGTTGCTTCACCTTGTTTACTTGGACCACGCAGGTGTCTCGTGAAAGTTTTCTTTTCATTTATGAATACAATATTAATAATTTAAATTATAGTTATATAACAAGGACCTAATCGGTTGGGCAAATGACTGACGTCCTCAAATATAGTATCAACTGTATAGAACCACTCTTAACATGATAATTTACTGTTCCTAATACTTTCTCAAACTTAAATTGTAATCTTGAAAAGAGGTTGGAATTTTTTAAATCAGTCGAAAATCCTTTCGCATGTTTTGCCGAAGTGTCGTGTATTTTTTGAAAAGATCTTTTCTAGTGGTTGTATATTTCCCACAGGTTTTTTCAAAGTATGAATGTCCAATAAAGTATATAACTTACATCATTATGTAAATCATGTGAATTATTCGTTGAATAAAAAAATAGTTTATTGAACCCTTTTCGTTGTGTACCTACTGAACCCGTATTTCATATTATTATATTATGTTAATTTTGTTACACTTTTTCTTTTTTAATTTTAAATTAATGATAATTTATATTTTTTTTAAATATTATTAAGTAGGTACATTTTACCCGACTGTAATATTTTTCTTTGTGTCCTGTTACACTGTTTTATTTCTTTAAGTTTATGTATGTCATACCCATTTGCACTCACAATGGCCGATCCATTACATCTGGCATATTAATATTCACGTGTGTAGTTGGACCCAGAGAATAGACCTAATAGGTTGAGCAAATGGCTAACATCCATTTCTCGTAAAACAAAATTTACTGCTGATTCAACCGCCACTCTGTGGAGACCCATATTATGATCTTCATAGGATTCAATATGGTAAAAGAATACATACTATTTTATATTATTTTTCTTGCTAAAGTGTAAGCGCCGTTTAATAAATAAATAATGCTCATTTAAATAATTCAGTCTAACTGCAAAGTTCAAATTATCATTTAATTTTATAGTTAAGATTTTTCATCATATTGTATCGGCGTGACTTTGAAAAGAGACTCATAGATGGCGCGGCCCCTTTGACTGGACGCCGCAAGCGCTATGTCGACGGATTAGGATTTAACTCCATGTTAACTCCGTAATTGGTATCTCTCACAGTCTTAGAGTAGGTTAGCTTAGTCTGATTAGCTCTGACCCTTTTGATCATACAGGTCCTCCTGAAACTAAGCACCTTACACTATCGAAATTCGTTTCTAGTAATAAGTGTGGTTTCTAGTTGTCAAATGCGATACCTACCTGAACTGAACTAATTCTTTGGCAAGTTCATCTGGTTATTTGGTCGAGCGAGTTATATTATCTTGTTAATCCGTTTTCGTGTGCCGTTTTAAGTATTCTCTGTTTTTGTTGATTAATCTCTGTGAACTCTGAATAAATACTAAAACCGGAAGTGTTTTTATTTTATAAATAAAAAACATACTTACTATAATACTAATTATCTTAATGAGAACTCAGTGTGGTATTGTTTTTTTAATTACTGTGTACGTCACTGTCATGGAACATTGCGTGATTCTTAGCTAATATCTAACATAATCTGCGCCAAGAGAAGGAAAAGTATCCTACCCTAGAAAGTAAGGGTATTAATTAATTAGGCGTAGGTAGTTTTGTCCGCTTATCACCCATCTAATGTGAGTAAAGGTTCGTTTGTTTTACTGTCACTCTGGGCTCATTGGCAGTGTGCTTACATTTCTTGTTTAAAAGATGTATTAAATATTTAGTAAGTAATATATGGTAGAAAATAATGTCGATTTATACTATATTATGCTAAACTTGTTAAGAGGAGTTTGACTTTTTAATTTGTTCTATAAATTGCAAAAGAAATGGAAATTGTAAATTATATAAAACTATCAAATTACTTACTTACTTCACCTTGTCACGCCCCAGTAATGGGGCATAGGTCAAGTACCTACAAGGTCGGCGACTCCCGGTATGCGAGGCCTGTAGCGCGTAGATCGCTGTAGGTTATAAGCCTTTCTCCCTATTCATTGGGTCCTTGCACTGGATTAAACTAACATAAAAAACAATAGGTATGTAATTTTTAGTGCCCAGCCGCGAGATTGAATCGACAAACCACGGCTTCAGAGATGGTCGTTCCACCGATATTTATTTTTTGTTAAATCTTCTTCTGACATATCCGAGCGAGAGATGCTCTTAGAATATTTCCGACCATGGTAATATCTACCAATCATATTTTTATTCATCGTCTTCAAGTCCTGCATTCCCCAGTTGGTAGCTTCAAATAAGCTGTGTAGTCACATGTCTTCATCTACCTCCATATTCTTTCCACTGCTATGGAATGAATTTATTTGATAAAAGTTAAATAACATTATTTTAAGCACTTTTTAAAGTATATAATTCATTCAGACCATCGTATTTTCTTAAGTGAGATGGGGAAATGCAAACACCACACTGTTATTTTGCATGACATTCACATTTTAAAAAGAAAACAAGCTGCATTTCTCTTTTTATAAAATAAATAAGTCTTTGTACTAATATAAACTCAATTGGGAGCACGTGCCCCGTCTTGAATTCTCTCACAATGCGCCCCCGGCTGTTTCATACTTGAAATTACGTTTTTGCTGTTTTTACAGGTTTCAAATAGAAAATATTTGCCTCAAATAGACATAATTTTTGCCGAAAGTAACAAAAATAATAAATGCCACGGGATTAACCCATTTAAGACAGATTTTAAAGGAAAAAAATGATAAGCCAACAGTTTAACTTTGTCTTAAATTTTAGAAGATTTTACTAAAACTGCTACACCTTATTCATTATTTGTTTAATTTAAATATATATTTTAGAATTGTGTAGTCATTTAAGTATTTCAAATTGTAATAATTGTCTAATGTATGGGTACGTTTGTTGAGTTTGCAGAAATATTGAAAAAGAGAAATAATATATATTTACCAAGAACAAGCGACGCAAACTTGACGCCAATTGTCCAGAATCACTTGGTCAACAGCGGCGTCAAATTGGTGCAGTTTACATACAATAGGTGAAATCTAATGCATATCCAATTTCAATTATTACTTTTCACAGAGATATATAAATATTCATAATGGGTAGGTACTTATGATACATAGATTCGGATAATACATCGATTAAAACTATGAAACTTTTAATATGCCATTTACGCTGACTCTCAGAGACGTATGACGAATAATTTATATGTTATGAAAAGAATGCCTTATGACGTGTATCATTTACGATTCTTTTAATTGGCATAAATTTCATTGACAACTATTTCGTAACGTTTCTGTGTAGATACATTATACTTTATTTGAGATTTTGTAACAGTTTTATAATAACTCTTTGCTAAAATTCATAAAAACACGACGTATGTTAGTATAATTTTCTTCACATACACAATACGTATTGAGCTGGGTTTCAGGAATTCTCGAGAAATTTTCGAAATTTTCCATCCGAATCTCGAGAATTGAAATTTTTAACATTTCGGGAAATCCCGGATTTCGAAAATCTTTTGTCGGGATTCGGGATTTTTTTATTGTCAAATATCAATTGAAAAAACGATTTTCTATATGAAAAAAGTGGACAGAAAACACAAAACGTTCAAAGACTGATCGTGGCATTTAACACAATTAAGCCAACGTCGATTAAAAATGAGCGCAATTTTTGCAACATCGGGGAATTTTGTGTCTCCAAAGCGTACGCGATTGTCAGACGCAGCGATTGACAGTCTGTGTTTTTTAAAATCCTATTTTAAAAAGTAATGTTTTGAATTATTTTTGTTTTCCTACTTCTATTTTGTTTGTCATCCTACATAAATAAAAAAAAAATCGTATTTTTTTGGAATTTGTCTGTTTTTACACTGATTTTTACAGATTTTTTTAAATTTCCCGATGTCTCGAGAATTCTTTTCTGGAAATCCCGAGTCTCGAGATTGAGATTTTATCGGGAAATACCCAACTCTAAATACGTATAACGTAATAATAAATTGAATACACGGGTGCATGTCGATTATATTAATATCTCGTGTATCAATAAGTATAAGTAGTATTATACAGATATGCACGTCACTATTAAGTCAATAATAATAAAAGGTTATAAGAATATACGAGCAAAACATAAGGACTGAGAAGAGTGAAATGCGACCAGTAAGAGGCTATTATTTAATATTGGATAGACCCCAGCTTAATATGATAATATTATGAAAAAAGTTTTTTTAACACTACAATAGGAAACAATGAGAGTAGTATAGTGAAATAATAGTGTAATATACTAAAGAAGAGAAACAATCACGAATACCTACATAGATTTTGAGAAAATCGCATAAATATATGTAACCTCACCGAGTCGAACTCGGTGGCCACGTATGAAAGATCAGCGCCTTACGCACTAGACTGCCGACATAATATAATAATTAATAATTTCATTAAAAGACTTCATTTGTCATTAGGTGAATATGGCAATGCGATGTGCATGATACTAGTTTCGTAGTTTCACCCATTATGTAGACCATGTCCAGATGGCGCGTGTCTCACCGCTCTTTACGCACGAGTACCAAAAATGTGTTGCGCCCATATAACGCGTTTCATTTGGCAGTGAAAAAGCTAGGTGACGTAATTCACTTTTGAATAGGCATAAAAAACAAGCAAGAGTGCAAGAAGAAAAACTGCAACTCAGTCGTGACACACAGCTCCTGAGATTTTATATCAGCTAGCTAGCAAGATATATTCTTGTAGATGTTGGTGAATACTTTTGAAATTGCTATAAAAACGTCGCGTTGTCGAGAATCTAGCGAGTGCTTGCGCTAACCGCGCGACAGATAATACGCCGCGAATACATGTGGACGACCTGGAGAATGCGTAAATTGTTTCACGCGAGTCGCGTTCACACCATCTGGAGAAGGCCTTATACAATACGTGTATTGAAAAATTATGGAAAAAATATTAATCAAACTATAAGTATATGAATAATACACAGAAAGTGTAATGCGTGGATAAGGAGACAGACAAGGGTTTGCGATATAACAGAGTTCGCTGAAGGTCTCAAATGGAAATGGGCTGGACACATAGCTTGAAGAAGAGACAATCGATGGACAAATCTAGCCATCCAGTGGTACCCAAGAGGTACGGCAGGTCGGCAAGGTAGACCTAGAGGCCGCTGGATCGATGAAATGATAAAGTTATGCGGAAGTACGTGGCAACGCAACGCACAAGACTGAGAGAACTGGAATCAGCTTGGAGAGGCCTTCATCCAGCAGTTGATAGATACATGCTTATGATGATGATGACACAAGATTTAATTATATAGCACTCCATATGGAAAAATCTTAATTGAAACATTTTGGAAACAAAACAAAAAAATCTAGGTGTGTTTCTGATAAAATAAAACGAGTCGGTAAATACTTGTTATAAAAGGTTGCATAATATAACTTAATACGCAAATATATTAGATATTTTAACAGGCATATATGAGATTATGTATATGAATGTCTGGAAACTGTAATTATTAATTATTTCAAGTCTTTAATTTTAATAATGAAATCTTACTACGTGCTTAAAAGTTTGAAACTACATGTAACTATTATATACGGCGTACACTATTTATTTTAATTTAACACATGAAGCTCGAAACTTTATGACTTAATAATATACTAAAATTATTTTTTAATGCATCAGTAATGGCTTAATATAACAAAGATTTTTTTAAAAGAAAAGTCAAATTTCAAATCACAAGTAAAGTTAGTATAAAATTGTTAGGCGTAGATACAACCACTTGCAATTGCTTGAAAATGTGTAATGTTTGAATATAAATAAGGTGTCCCTCGAGAAGTGGTCTATAAAATGAAATAACCAAAATTTTACAGGAGAGAGGTGTAGAGGTTTTATATATACCTAACCCTACAATTGTCATGTTGTTGTCTATGGTCCTTGATAGACCATAGACAACAACGCAACAGAAATAAAACAGTACCTAAAGTTGTCTTTCGGTCCTCCTATTATGTATTCGACACGCGTACCAATATAATAATTCCAAATTAATGTAAACCTTTCAACTCAAACTAAAATCAATGTGATAGTCATTTCTTAGTGCCGTGTTTATCCGAACTGTATTACTTTAAAATAAAACCAATAAAATACCAACTTGTCTATTATTCATCACTGCCCGAACATACCATGTCACACACATTCAAGCACTTCAAACATAACCTCGGGGTAATAATAAACACTTCGTTAATCACCCCGATAACGGAAACCCACTTAAATAAATAAAAAACAAGAATTTCAGTGATGTGTGGTTATATTTATTTTTTAATCATTGCCTTAAAATCATAGGTAGATACTATAAATCACAGAAATTCTTGTTGGTGATTTTGTTTTCCTTTCTTCCTTGTAAAGTTTAGGTTTTCCATATAGACCACTTTTCCAAGAACACCTTCCACAGAATATTAATTTGAAGCCAGATGTAATGTTTGTTAATTTAAATGTATAAGCAAATCCAGTGCAAAAAATATTAGGTATACAATTACGATTAGATATTATGTACTGAATGTGAATAAAAATGTGATAATTATTATTACACATGAAAAAACGATAATGTTAATGACGTGATGGTTGCGAATTATTAACACGTAAACATAGGTACACATAAATAACAAAAGAAATGTGATGAATAAAAATCGACATGTAAAAACAAATGAAGTGAAAGAAAAGATGATTATTGGAAATTCACAATTCACGTAAACATAGACATAATAAATGAATGTGTGATTAATATTTTACGTGATGTAAAATTTACCATGATATTTTTTTAAATTTTGAAGGTCGTAAGTTACTTAGCTAATAATATAAACGTAGGTCAAAAGTTTCAACTAAAAAAGTAAAGATCCTGTGCGCTAATATAATCCTCATTAAACTTGGATATCGACTGAAAAAACATAATAATAAATGTTGTATGAACCGAGTTGATTAACCAATTTTAAAGCCTGCTTAAGGGCCCACATGCTCAGCGTGGGTCAAAATGGAGCTTTTATGGTATTTTCAGACCATAACCCTGGAGATCCCTAAATGTTGTAGATAATCTATTTATATAATTTTGAAGCCGTATTATTCTTTATATTTATTTTAAACATTTGATAACTGCAGAAAGTATTTTTATTACATAAAATAGTATTCTTTTAAACATCTCGCTCTAATGTTTTAGAATATAGTCATCTTTCAGTACATCCATGTGCAGTGGTGTTAAGATTTTTCAGATATATTAATTTTTAAACGCATTTACAAAACCATTTATAATCTTTGTGATCCCAAGTTTGACAAGAATTTGGCATTTAAAATGGGCACGATTAACACATTTGAAGATAATTGTACCATTTAAAAAAAAAAAAAAAAAATCGGTTAGGTACATGTTCAAACACGCGCGTTAACATGATCTTACTCCCTACTTTATTTATCGTTGGTCAATTTATGGCTACGGCAGTATGTTGTAGCTCAACCACTGGGAAATGCCAAAAGATTATATTATATTATTAGCGTATTTCAAAAAAATACTACCTTATTCTTAAGTCAATAATTATTATAAATCAAACATTATTCGTAGGATGTTTATCACATTTGAGTGGTCAAAGACATAGCTTATAATCAATATCTTTAGAATTATCTCCAGATGTGTTAATCGTGCCCATTTTTTGAAAAATAAAATGCCTAATTCTTGTCAAATTTTGGATCACAAAGGTTATAAAATATATTTTTTTATCGTAAATATGTCACTATATAATGTTAACATTAATCTTACTAATGGTTTTGTAAATGCGTTTTAAAATTAATAAATCGAAAAAATCTTAACACTACTGCACATGGATGTACTAAAATATGACTATATTCTAAAATATTAGAGCGAGAGGTTTAAAAGAATACTATTTTATGTAATAAAAATACTTCATGCAGTCATCAAATGTTTAAAATATATATAAAGGATAAATATGCTTCAAAATTATATAAAAATATTATCTACTACGTTTCAGGAATGTCCAGGGTTATGCTCTGAAAATACCATAAAAGTTCCATTTGTGGAGCCCATGTGGGCCGTTAAGACCGATCGAACTATGGACAATAGCATTGACTAAAAGGTTCCGTAAGAAGATTTTAATTAAATTCGTTCTTATTCGTGTCGCTTAATAATGTTTCGATAGCTGACGACTTAAGGGGGGACATGCTCGTCGAAGGTCAAAATTGAGTTTTTATTGTATTTTCAAACCATGATACTGGACACTCCTTAAACGTTGTAGATAATCTATTTATATAATTTTGAAGCCTTATTATCCTTTATAGTTATTTTAAACATTTGATGACTGCATAAAGTATTTTTGTTACATAAAATAGTATTCTTTTAAACCTCTCGCTCTAATGTTTTAGAATATAGTCATATTTCGGTACATAACTGTGCAGTGGTGTTAAGATTTTTTACATTTATTAATTTTTAAACGCATTTATAAAACCATTAGCATAATTTATTACGAGATAATTTTTGTAAAATATTCACGATAAAAAATTATATTGATAATCTCTGTGATCCCAAATTTGACAAGAATTAGGCATTTTATTATTCAATAAATCGGCAAGATTAACACATTTGAAGATGATTCTAAAGATATTTATTATAAGCTATGTCTTTGACCATTCAAGTGTGATAAACATTTTATGAATAATGATTGCTTTATAATAATTATTGACCTAAGAATAAGGTAGTGTTTTTTTAAAATACGCCATTTCTTTTGTCATTACCTAGTGGTTAAGCTACAACATACGGCCGTAGCCATAAATTGACAAACTATAATTAAAGTAGGGAGTAAAATTATGTTAGCGCGCGTGTTTGAACATGTAGCTTAACTACTGGGGAATAACAAAAGAAATGGCGTATTTCAAAAAAACACTACCTTATTCTTAGGTCAATAATTATTATAAAGCAATCATTATTTATAAGATGTTTATCACACTTAAATGGTCAAAGACATAGCTTATAATAAATATCTTTAGAATCATCTTCAAATGTGTTAATCTTGCCGATTTTTTGAATAATAAAATGCCTAATTCTTGTCAAATTTGGGATCACAGAGATTATCAATATAATTTTTTATCGTGAATATTTTACAAAAATTATCTCATAATAAATTATGCTAATGGTTTTATAAATGCGTTTAAAAATTAATAAATGTAAAAAATCTTAACACCACTGCACAGTTATGTACCGAAATATGACTATATTCTAAAACATTAGAGCGAGAGGTTTAAAAGAATACTTTTTTATGTAACAAAAATACTTTATGCAGTCATCAAATGTTTAAAATAACTATAAAGGATAATAAGGCTTCAAAATTATATAAATAGATTATCTACAACGTTTAAGGAGTGTCCAGTATCATGGTTTGAAAATACATTAAAAACTCAATTTTGACCTTCGACGAGCATGTCCCCCCTTAATTAATACTTCAAAAATGATAACGGTACAACTTAGACAATTATAAACTATACACAATACATTTATATAGATAAGTATACACTTACATTGTAAATCGTAGATTCTGTTTTCCAGACGAGAGATGAAAATTTTCCAGAATACAAAATGTAGATAGATAATTCTCGTATTAGTTAGAAACAAACAACTATAGAGACAATGTTACTTGTCTTGTTTTGCTCCCGCCGCTCGGAGGAATAAGATAATAAGGTCATTTGTACGATTCCCTCTCCCAGCTATTTATCATTGTTACCTACAGAGCCAACTTTTAATTTGAATTTATTGGTTTTCTACGGTCGCAATAATTAACTTGGACGCTGAAAATGTAAGTTATTATTATCTGTTTCTGTGCCCTGCGAAGAATTTGTCATAATTCCAGTAGGTAACTTTTGAATATTTAAACTAAATTAACTTTAGTAATCTATATCTCAAATTTATTATATAAACCAAAGAGGACAATCCTCATAACTAGTTTAATATAGTTACATTACTTCATCATGCTTAGGCCTTAGTAACATAGCGTTAATATAATATGGTAGAGCCTTATTACAATTCGTTCAGTAGCACGCTTTCCTCCTCTCTTAGCCAGGTTCACAAAACACATGTAGCTTAATGCACTGCCTACATAGCGTCGGTATGACATTTTTGGTATAACACCATTATATGTTCAATATACGTCATGACTTAGACAAGTTAAGAGCGAGTGCGAGAGAGGAGTACGTACATGCAAAATTAAAAACGGTAATAAGTAACAAATGCCAATACAAACTGCCTTGTCGCTGACAAACATGGGATTTTATTTATATTTTTCTATAATTTTGATATTTGTAACATGCTAATTATATCTAATGGCCACCTGATGGGCAATGCACCAGTTGCGTTGGACGCAGCGAATGGGTGAAGTCATGTGTATGTAAAAGTTTCATATTGTATTTCCAACGTATTTTTGTATCAGCAACAGGGGTCTGCAATCTTGTAACCATGAATAGGGCAAAACTAATTTTGAAAAAAGCTGAGGGCGTTAATAATGATACATCAATACTTGCTGGACCTCCAATGAACGATGGACAATAATAATTAATTATTATCAATAATTATCTTATTGTAAAGACAAATTATAATGTCGTGTTTTAAAAGAATGTGTTGCGGATTTCAATGGGTATTCTGGGCTACACTATTTTACGTGTAAATTGTACATTACATTTCACTGTAGTACTATTCAGTGTATTACTGGGTAGAGATGGCTGTATGGCGCTGAGATAAAAAAAAATAACAAGCTGTTCGTAAAGCATTGCAGACAATAATGTTCCAATTTTATTAGATTCAATAATATTACATTACATAATTTGATATCAAGGATATCAAAATATCTGATAATACGCTGTCATTATTGTCACGTATTGGTACGGCTTAATACTTAGCTGGCTCTCACGTCTAAACGCCTCGTTTGCTGAGCAGCCATAAATCAAAATCTTCTAGGAACGTCGCTCCGATATTACGACCGCGCACTCAGGCACCTAGCGGCGGTTGCGCGTAACCTCTTGAAACGGCCACCGGCTATCCGGTATAGGAATGACCAATTCGTAGGTGTGCGTATGCGTTCTGCAGCACTAGATATTTTTTCAAACTAAAAAGTCACACTTCACCAATGTGCGGAGCTCCATTTGACGACGCAAACGTCACAACAAAGTATTTGACACGTTGCAGACGAGACGAGTTTTGATGTGCGAGCCGGCTACGAGTACCTACCGGATTTTTTTATAAATCATACGAAATATTGTATTTCTAATTAACTAATTATCTAATTATTTTCTTCTGTCTTTCCCTTGTATTCCGGTGGTTTTGAAATGTTTTATTTAGACATGAATGTGATCTCAATATGGTCATCTATTTCTGACCGTGAATTTTCATACGGCCAACTGCATAAGTAGAAATTTATGAACACGTGGTGTTTGACCTCCGATGGATGATGGGACTGTTAATTTTCGGTGGAGCGACATATTATTAGAAACAACAAACTACTTTTAAAAAATATTGTTTAGTTATAATATAATAATTGTTGTTAAACATTTCTTTTTTTATTGAAGTCATACTTCTTTTGGCGCGTTTGAGAAAACAGATCAGAGAATATTTTTGGCGTGTGACAAAGTTGTGCGCGCACATGTAACACGTTTGGCGTGTGACGGAAGTTCCTCGCGCCGATGCAACACATAATTTATTATTATGATTATGTTCATTTCGGTCTCAGGAGTACATGCGCGTGCGCATAGTGTTATTTAGTTAATCGTTCAATACAACCAAGTAAACAGCACGTGTTGTAAACATAGCCAATATTGTGTTATAATAAATATATATTATGTTTATAAACAAATTTCTGAAGACTAGCATTCTACACTGTTAATTTATATTCATAAAATTTTATTTATACTGGAGTGTAGGTATATTTATTTTTCATTGTAAAGATTGTGTATCAAGATTTGAGGTTATATTTATGTAAGAATTATTTATGAGTAAAATTATATATCAATAAATAAATAAATTTTGTGAATGTTGAGTTGGTAAATGATTTTAATTCATCATGGGCACTTCTGAATCGATTTTAACCGCTGAATGGCAAAGATGAGTTTTGGTCCAATACAATAATTAAATTACAATAATTTATCATGTGCTATGTTAGACACAGATGAATCGCGTACGTTTTCATCAACCTAATCCACTGTAATATTAATAGACTCAGTTAACGGCTTATTTTGTTTTGTTACGCCAAAGAAGTATAACTTCTAACGCGCGTACATAAGTACACACATCGATTTTTTAAGAGTTTGTTTGTTATTCAAAATAATAATAATTTAAATAATAATATTTTCAAGTTATTTTGATCTGACTCTGGGTTGGTGTTACTTAGAAAAAAAATACTTCATACGAATACCTAAATCATTGTATTTTCTATACCTAAGCTTCAAAATACCTCAATAGTAACACCGTCTTAATTACCAAGACGTTTTAAGCGCCACAGAGATTGGAAGAGTACATTTGCCTTTATTATTCAAACGCACGAGGTATCTTGCCGTCGATGCTTGTCAAACTTTATGACGACAATACCTATGAATAAATCATGGCAGCTTTTGGGTTTTAATTTCACATACAAATTTGTATTATTTTCTAATCATCACGATCAGTCATATTCAACGTCGTCTGCCTCGTTGTGTATGAATTTCTCTCGTTATTTATTTTCTGACGAGGTTTTATTGGTTAACATTAAAAAAAAATGTACTTGTACGACACATACTGTATAATGCTTAATGTATGATAAAATTCACATCATCATCATCAGCCTGAATCTATCCACTGCTGGATGAAGGCCTCTTCAAGTTGCTTCCACTTCTCTCGGTCCTGTGCATTGCGTTGCCACGTACTTCCGCAGAACTTTATCATTTCATCGATCCAGCGGCCTCTAGGTCTACCTTGTGGACGTTTTGTACTTCTTGGATACCACTGGATGACTAGATTTGTCCAACGATTGTCTCTTCTTCGAGCTATGTGTCCAGCCCATCTCCATTTAAGGCTTTTAATAAACTCTATTACATCGCAAACCCTTGTCTGCTTCCTTATCCACTCATTCCTCTTTTTGTCCTTTCGCGTTATGCCCAGCATGCACCTCTCCATACCACGTTGTGCTACTCTAAGTTTCTGGATCTCTCTTTTACTTAGGGTCCATGTTTCACACGCATATGTCATCACGGGAAGCACACACTGGTTGAACACTTTGCGCTTTAGGCACAGTGGAAGGTCACTTTTGAAGACATTTTTCAGGCGGCCAAAAGCACTCCAGCCTAGCTTTACTCTGCGAACAATTTCATCAAATATACATCCATCTATAGATACTTGTTGTCCCAGATAGATGTAGCTTTTCACCTGTTCGAGCTGAGTGCCATTGATGAGGATCTCTTTTTGGCCTGCAAAGCAGTTGAACATGACTTTCGTCTTTGTTACATTTATTTTCAAACCTACTTTGTTGCTTACTTCAGCGAGTTCCTGCATTCTGCTTTGGAGGTCTTCTGAGTCTTGCGAGAAAATTACTATGTCATCGGCAAAGCGCAGATGACTCAGGTATTCTCCATTTATGGGGATCCCTTTGTCATTCCAGTCAAGTTGCCTGAATAAGTCTTCAAGGGTAGCTGTAAATAGTTTAGGTGAGATTGTATCACCTTGTCGGACTCCTTTGCTGATAGGAAATCTGCGCGATGGTTTATGGAGATTTACAGATGCTGTTGCGCTACTGTATATATTATTGAAAATATTTATATAGCGTCCAGGGATTCCTTGTTTTCTGAGTGCGTCGAGTATTGAACATTTCTTTATCGAATCAAACGCCTTCTCATAGTCTATAAAACCCATGCATAGTGGCAGTTTGTATTCCTGGTACCGCTCTATGATTTCTCTGACGACTTGGATATGGTCCATAGTGCTGTATCCTCCTCTAAATCCGGCTTGTTCTCTCGGTTGGTTCTCGTCTAGTACATTTTGCAGACGGTTTGAGAGAATTTTTGTGAACGTCTTGTAGAGAATAGGGAGTAGACTTATTGGACGATAATTTGCTAGGTCTTCTCTGTCACCTTTTTTGTGAAGAATGACAATGCTGGCATTTTTCCATACCTCTGGGACATCCTCTTTGCATATGCAGGCTGTGAACAATTGTGCAAGTACTTCATTTGCATCCTTTCCTGCTTTTTTGAGGATATCTATATATAGATATAGATATCACATAACAGATAATAAATAGAATTCCGATAAGCTATATACCAATACAGTAAATTTTGAAGCATGGTTTTGAATGTGTGAGTGTCCTACAAAAATAAGCCACGCATTATAGACATGCAATAGTTTGTGTAATACACCAATTTTAAAGTCAATGCATAAACCGAGAGCAGTTATCAATATTCGACGTATAACGTATTCTTGACAAGTGTTTAAATTTATCCCATATTCTTACTTACTCGAGATTGGTTGCTTGCTTCTCATTACCCGTTTGGTATTACAGTTCCCATTATTTATGAGTTCCCTGATTAAATTGTACCAATAATTTAAACTAATAGATTAGGAAATTTCTGGTCTGCGCGTGAAATTCTACTATGTTCATTTTGTTAAAAATAAATAAGAATTTATTAATTCTGACTAATCACGATTATCATACAGTTGTGCATCAGGATTATAACGCCGGGAGTCCCAGATTCGAATCCTGGGTGTGGAAAAATTTACACGTTGTTTTTCAATGTATTTTTGGATCCAGAGCAATGTTCCCTGTAAAGTGTGCGCGTGTGCGCCCGCACATCTACCAAAATGTGTCCGCACACATGTTTTAATCCCCCGCACAGTCCTCACACAATAATATTGTAAAAGAGAGTTTCCTTTGTCAGATTTTAGTTTTGCTCGAATGTACGAAAACATCACATGCACAATTCTTCGTCTTATTTCTTAGAAGGCGAAGGTCAAGTGCGACTAACGCGAGCACGCAAGTGAAATTTTACGTCGGGTGGGATCACTATATCCGTCCCGTTCTATCTCATGTCAAAGTATACGAAAAGAAGATATGTATTTTAGTTTTAATCAATTTAATAAATACCTTAAAAATATTTCTACATACTTAAGTTTTAATGAAAAATTGTATGTGTGTGTTTATGGGTAAATTTCCCGCACCAGGACACTACCACTACGCCACTGCTCAGATGCATTGATGATCCGCACACACAATAGAAAAATTAGAGGTAACGTTGATCCAGATCCAGAGTAATCTAATAGGTTGAGCAAATGGCTAACACCCATTTCTCTTGAAAATAAAACTAATCTGGGGCCCGATTTCCTAACTATCGTCTCGTGTGGCACCAGACGACATGACGTAATTGTGACGTCAGCCAATACATGCCGCCCGCTCGAGCGTGTATTGGCTGACGTCACAATTACGTCATGTCGTCTGGTGCCACACGAGACGATAGTTAGGAAATCGGGCTGCTGTTAATACAACCTCCACTCTGTGTAGGCGGCCCATATTATGATATTCTTAGACTTGAAAGTGGTATTTTTTTTAAATGTGGTATTTAATTTATCAATCAAACTGACTAAATGATAAGATCCTCTCGTTATCCGAATGAAACCGTATTAAAACTGGTCTTTGTGACCACAAGATTGGTGACTCCAGTGACTAGTGGCCGACTACAATGATTTGAAAAGATATTTAAATATCAGGCCTTGTCATCATTATTTCAACATTGTAAAAATTAGCAAATCATTTAAACTATCCCACAATAGTCGCATCTACAGTCAGCATATTCTATACGCGTGACACCGAAGTGCAATAATATAGAGGCCGACAGATTTCTCAATTGCAAACTTCATCAGCAATGACTCGCAATATACCGAATATTCATGCATATAAAAAGCAGGTCATAGTTGATTAGTTGCTCAGTCTAAATACCTATTAGTATCAATCATAATCTCCGTCCGTAAGCTTCGTGTAAGTTGCTCCTATTCCACTGAGTTCGGACCTCGGGAAAATATCATAAGTATTGTAACATAACGCTCTTGTAACATACTCTTGTACCAACTGTTTACTCTGCAAATAAAACTCGCTCCTGCATCCATCGGAGCAACCACTACCAAATCTCGACTTCTCATCTCTCCTCCTGACGACTCTCCATCTACACCTCCTAGTCATCCCTAAACACAACGGTCTCGTCCCTCAACCACAAGACTCCGCAAAAGGTATAATAATAGGAAAACAAAAGTATATTTAATATATTATGTATACGGATATTGCGCCCTTTCAATTTTTGAAGTTATAATTTAAGGATTATTTATGAGTAAATATATATATCAATAAATAAATAAATTTTGTGAATGTTGAGTTGGTAAATAATTCAAACAATGATATGTTGTAAATTTACAATATTTAGACACTTCATATACAAAAATACATATTTTTACAGTTTAAGATAATATTTGTCGCTTATCCCATTTCAATTTATTTGTTAGCGGTTTATAATAATTAAAGTCAATAATAATTATTATATTTCATCACAAAGGCCAATATCACGTTTCAGTTAAGTTAAACCATTAAATATGCTATGTTTTACTTTTGATTTTAATAAATAATTATTATTGTTAACGAAAAATAGATGGTCGAAATAGCGGTTTGCAAAATTTTTCAAACAAAGGTTTTGAGATTTTTTTCTTCCAAAATTTTTTCTTTCTGTCGTAATGTTTGTGAGTTGCAAGCGTTATGAAAATGAATTATCTAATTGTTGTTCTGAAGATGGATTCATAGCCTGTATGTCGTAGAATTAGCAAAAAAAAACTTTGTATTAAAGCCTTTAAGCCATCAATCTGTGTAGTCTGGAAATAAATTCTTAATTAAAAAAATGATACAACTACTTTAAAAAATGTTCACGTATAAGATTTTGTGATATATTAAAGGTACTTACATACCCTTGAAAATTTATCATTATAAATTGCTCGAAAGATTCATTTTACAGTGTATTCATTGTCTCAAATATGATGCTTTCAGGTGAAATATAACCCAACTTTACAACTCAAACAAAAACGATATTTCACAGAGCCTTTTTGAAAAAAAATAAGTATCACTTACGGTGCATTTTTTGAGATGGTCTATTCCGACCGAAACTTTAACACATGGGATCCGTCTGGGACTCTAGATGCAAAAGTAGGGCTTAAAAAGCTACGAGTTCATTTGCATCTCGTATATTTAACTTTCTGTTGTCAGAATAAACTTTCAGCTATGAATGATAAATCATATTTAAGCCGAAAAGCTTCGTAACTTTCCAGAGTGCTCTAAGATCAATGCAGGCTGGTAACTAATAAAAAGCTTTGTTTGTTCAACTTATCAAATGATTGTGAATTCGTGATATGAATCACAACGCTAAAATTTTAATAAAAACAGAAGATTAACGATGTTATATGGTTTTGAGACATGAGAAACATTACTTAAATGTCCTTTTAATTTTGAAGTTAAGAGTGTATCAAAGATGATTGATGATGTCTACTAGTATCTTCTTCTTCGAAGACTTCTTTAATATACAACACATATTTAAACCAATAAATTCAACGATTTCTTTACACAAACATAATATATTATGTATGTTAAAATAGACATAAATTTAACTAAACTATATACAAGTCGAATTGTTAAAACCTACGATGTCACAAGTTTGTTATTATTTTTTTCGTATTTTCTGTTTTAGACCGCGTAGTTTAGTGATATTCTCAATGTTCTATATACAGCCAAACATTTATAAGGTATTATGGAAACATCCAATGTAACTTGTCTAATTTTAATAATAGTATAATATCTCTAATAAATGTAGTCATCACATTGGATGTATAAAAATACCCGATAATGACGAGTCCCCTACTACCTACTAGATTAATTGAGATATTCAGAGACTTAAAAAGTATACCTTCATTTTTTGTGTAATAAAACAATTTTTGTCGCTCCTGAAAAATTTCAATTTGTCACATCGGAGGTTTTAACAGTTCAAGACATAAAACGTCCATCACTTTTCAAAATTGAACTACCCGAATTTGATAAAAATCAAATTAGTTTTTTTAAAACCAGATCTTTGGAAAATATACTTACTTATAATAAATTTAAGTAAACATATTAAAACGACGTAATTTGTATTTCAGTTTTAACGATCTTATACTTAGAACTAAATGATATCAATCTGTTATGACTTGTCGATCTTCACAAACTTTGATCATGACCACCATCGACTCCAGAATTTCTCAAATTAGCTGCTATTTTTAGACCTCTCGTTGGAGTAATTTCTGTTTTCTTAGTTTTTGTTTATGCTAAACCAAGTTAAGTACAAGAAGACAGAAAATTGGTTGCTTGAAAAAGGTTTGTACATATCGACGAACTTAAAAAATTTAATCACAGTGCACACTTGGAATTGAATAATTAACTGATTTATTTGAAATATAGGTTATTATTTTAGTGCAGATCTTTGTTTTTGATGTCAGAAAATTTTTAAGCAAACTCTACTTTTCTTTGAATCATGGACGATCTGGTTAAGATCATACGGGCCTTCACTAAGTGGAGGTTTATATTAACAGATTTTTGTTTGTTGACAAAACACATGCCAATATCTATGTTCAGGACTTAGGATTCGAACCTGGGACCCACGACATTATCAGTCAATGCGTAAGCCGCTCGGCCATAGTAAGCGTTTATTATACCATACACTTACCCTTTATTCTGTTTTAAGCCTTGTATGTTATTACACCCAATTTATACTGTAGAATCTACAGTGTAGATATTAGCAGATACTTTATTAGATAAAATAAAGACTATCTCATTATTCTATAGTGCACAAGATTTAATAATAATTACAACAATTCTAACTTGATAATAGAGCAATTTATCAGTTAAATGTTAACCTAGTTTGAAGATTGAATCCAAATTAATGTGATCCTTAGAGTTCCGGGTAGCAAACACTTACGTCGATTGATAAAATATGATAATGTCTACATTGAAGAGGCAGCAACATCGTGCCATTTTTTTTTTTTTTGATAAATGAAGGCATTTCAAAAAAAATCATTTTCGCTTTATAATAGACGATTGTTTAAAAATCACCATCATCAATCTTTTCTTTTCCGATCTTTCCGTGTTATGCCTACCATGCATATTTATATGTCACTTAAATACTAAATAATTACAAGATAAAAAGAACTTTTTATATAAGTACAACGCTTTTAAATTTTCTGTTGAATTATTATGCTCAATATGCTCAAACTTGTACATACTTGATATTAAGCAAATAAAAAACAAACAAACAAATATAGTCATTTTGATATTTCATTTTGATTTCCATAATAGTCTATTACTTTTTACGGATTTTTCTGAAATAACTTTCCATACAAAACAGAATTAACTGAAAATGAATTCAATTCTGCTTAAAGATGGCTAAAAGTATTTAAATAATGCATTGGTATCGTGTTCTGATATATTCTAAAAGTTTCAAATGTATAGCTAGTCAGGAAGTTAGTTAAAATCGATTGTAAGATTTGTACTGGATAAACAACCACTGGACAAACAAGAATACAATCTAAGAAAAACGTGGTAAAAATTGATGATGAATTATTATTGATGCTCATTGTGTCAATGTCACCTACTTATAAGCCTGAAGTTATGGCATTCAGAATGAATCATAAATTGTATAACCTCACTAGAACATACATTATATTATAATCAGTGCAGTTGATAAAGAGTATCTATATGAAAATGAACGTCCAGTTGAATCAACGGTGAGAACAAACAACCACCGGACAAACAAGAATACGAGCTAATAAAAACGTTGTATATATAATAAAATAAACAAATATATACACACTGATCATTAGATAAACTTAATCAGTAGATTATTCAACGATTTTATTAAAGATATATAATTGTAACCATGGCTTCCACATCCTAAAGTGAGCCCTCAGGCTAGGATCATTTATGCCCCCCCTACCTATCGCTAAAAAGGCAGCGTGACGCACTAATGACTACATTAACGTTTTTCAAGTTGTGTTTCAGGTCAAATTAGGGGTCTATTCAGTATATTATTAGTAATGTTTTCTATTTTTAATACACCTAGGTACTTTAATCATGGAGTATCGATACATAATAATCAAAAAATTATATCGCACAATCATATAATTTAAATGTTAATTATCATGAAGTATAATAGTGCCGCAGGCGAATTTTTTTTAATATTAAAGCAAATTTATTATGTGTTTTTATCTCACTTATTTGGTCAACCCCCCCCCCCTCCCTTGTGGGGGATAATTGGAACCACCTCAGATATATACTTCTAAAAATTGTTTTTTTTTCAAAAATGACGCCCCGCGGAACTCAAACCCACATCCACTGCACTTGCGCTAATATCCTTTACCAATTTATCCATTTGCATCTTATCTTATTTAAACGAAATTAACAAATATTGTTTATATCTTCAAGCGATTCTAAGCTTTTCTGGGTAAAATGAGGTATTTCAAATTATGCACGTTCAATAAAAATATTGAACAATCTACCGTTCTAGTCCGCCTTCTGAGCAGTGGCTATATTATTTTATGTTTAGTATATAAGTGGCATAGAAAAATGCATGTTGGGCATAACGCGGAAATTTCATAAATGTACACAATTCAGCATGATTTTTTCAAAAACATTTTTCTGTGTTTTCAAATGATATAATATGTTACATTCTCAAATCTTATGAATTATTTATTGCATTAAAAAGTAGTTTATTAAAGGTTTTATTTATAAAATTAATAAAATTTAATATTCTATATTAGAATCACAACAAAATATATGAAAATATATTATCTAATATAATAAAAACTACTTTAAAAATATATAGTAAATAGTTGATGAAAATATTTAATGATAACACCAGGACAGATAGGTTACAAAGAAACAGAATATTATCCATTGCAAAGGGAGCCTAACTAGAACAGCGGGCACTGTCGTCAACGAAGCGAATAAATTTTACTCGACAATAAACAAAGACATCAGTCATTATTTCCCTTTTGCTCAATCTTTTGCTTCTGCTTTTGCCACTATTTAAATAAAATATTTCATTACTAGTTTATATTTGTAATAAAATGTTTACTTATATTTTCATATATTTTGTATACAAAATGGTGAACAGTAAATAATGATCTAAGTAATTTGAAGGATACTCAGACGCAGCTAACCGTAAAAATGGACTTGCATTTCCCTCCACCACCCGCCACGTCTCTACGCTCATTATGCGCAGACGTATACCATGGCGTAACGAACGATAGGCGCTCTTCAAATTTGTGCCGAAAGTGTCCCAGGAGCAACTTCCCAAGACCTTGGTTGGTGTGCACTAAAGTGCTTGTGATCCCTACTTCGATATAATGTATTACGGTCAATTCTCTATGAGAAAAGAACTTCTAGCTCGTTGTAAAAATCCGCAAACTTTTTAAGAGCTAAAAAATTTTCAAGTCGCAATGTCCAACCGGTCCAACTGAGGGTCGGACCAACTTGAGAAGCTCTTCACTTTCAACCAACATATGGGGACACTCCCAGAGGATGTGATCGGCATTCTGCAATTCGCCACATAATCAAGTCGGAGATTCTATTAGGCCAAGCTGACAGAGCTTGGAGGCAAAACCACCGTGTCCGATTAAGAACTAAGAAGTCCAATGGTCTGGAGTCAATCTGGTTATCTCCATGCGCCACTGCAAAAAACCAATGCGTTTGTCTGCACTTGGAAGAAGTGGTCCGTCGCCCCTGCCACGCACGCAGCGCGGTGTCATACGTCAGGTTGCGTACAATAACTTTTCGAGCATACCAGCTCATGGAGCCAAGACCTGAAGGCGGCGATATAAAGATATCGCCAACCTCCGCCCCAGACCTCGCTTAGAAAATCTGAAAACTTATCCAGGTACCTATTTTAAAAAAAGATTTAAAAAAAAAAATGTAACTGATAAGTAACGATAAACGTATCATTAACGGGTTATGTATTAAATAATTACAAGATAAAAAGAACTTTTTATATACAACGTTTCTAAATTTTTTGTTGAATCATATAAACTTGACTTGACTAGGTTAAACGATCAAAAAAAATTGTACTTGATAGAAATAATACTGAAATGTCATTTTGACATTCATATTGATTTCCATAGTAACGCACTTATATATTAATAATTTAGTTGCTAGGACGCCAGACCCCTAGCAACCAATAATAGTGGATTGGATTACGGATTTCTTCCGAAATAACTTTTCATACAAAACAGAATTAACTGAAAATGAATTCAATCCCACTTAAAGATGGCTAAAAGTATTAAAAAAAATGCATTGGGATCGTGTTCTGTTATATTCTAAAAGTTTCAAATGTCTAGCTAGTCGGGAAGTTAGTTAAAAATCGATTGTAAGATTTGTACCGGATAAACAACCACCGGACAAATAGAATACCACCTATTAAAAACGTTGTAAAATAATATATATATTTTTAGTCACGTTTTCTTAATAATAAATATTTTTTCTATAAAATTTCATAGAAACCAATAGGTAGATATGAAAAAAAAATATTCAATTATGAAAACAATCAGAATCACAAGGACTCTCGAAAAATAGCACTGTGTTCAGTGACAATGCGTAGAATAACGTATTTGATTGCAGACTGATATAACTATACTATGAAGAGATGTTAAACCTCTTTAAGCGAACAGTTCTTCAACAGTTTTTAATGAAAAATATTACTAATACGCAACTGGTTTGCAAGTATTATTTTCCAATTATTGGGATCATATGGTTTTCTTTAAAATTGTAGAAGCAAAGCAAAGCGATAAGATAAATTTACTAATTGAGGGGCTATTGATTAAAGACTCCCAAATGGGTAGGTTTTGAATCAAGGTATAAATAATTAAGTGGCCTAATTACTATCCGATATCCGGATAACTCCAAATTTTATACGTACTTGCACTTAATTATACTATAATTTAACAAACTATTGCTTTTATTCAACGAATAATTCATAACATTTGAGAATGTAACATTGTTTATATTGAATATACCTACATAATTTGATTAAAACCGATAGCCAACATTAAGGCGATGTCTTTTCCTATCAGAGGCACCTAGTAGAAAAATAATAGTAAAAGTAAAAAATACAATTTGAGACATTTTTTTAATAATTTACAATTCAGTACACGGGTACAGAGGACACTTCATGTCATTAAAGATAAACGACGGCAGAGCAAGTCAAGATTCTTTTTATATTCTAAAACTCTTTCTTTAAGCACTAAGGTGCATAGTTGCTACATCGGTCCCGTGCAGCATCGCTTCGGGACAAAGAACTGTGGCACTAAAATCGTTTCATTCTGACACGTTTATAGCGTCATGGAAGGCGGCCGTGTACAAACCGCGGCTGTATATACATGGCGGGTGCAGATGGTGAAACTCAAATCATTGTATTAATTAATAAATATGTTTCTGAAAACATTAAAAAGAAAAATATTCTTTATTTTAAGTAAAAGATAAACTTACAATTGTAAAAAGATGTTATAAAATGTGAATTTATCAAAGGACCCCATCTTATTATTTCTGTAGCTAAGAGATTTTTGACTAATTCATAGTTTTAATATTTTTTATAATTATTTTAAAAAACATCAATTTTTATAAAAATATAAATGTGTATAACTTGAAATCCTTTTTATTTATGCTACGAAATACAAAATAAAGTGATCTATTTACTTGCTGCATGTCTCATATGGAGGTGCGGGAAAAGGTTGGAGCGAGGTACGTTGTCATAAGTAAATTAGTTTATTGTATGGCAGTTTGATTACTATTATGTAAACGACTTAACTAAATTAAAACTATTTTTTATTCGTCGAAGAATTGTTTGTAAACTTGTATTTCATCACCTGTCGCGTTAAATAAATTGAATTCCAACTCGTTCGCACTCTCTGAGAGAATTGGACCAAAATGGATGTTCAATGGCCAATATGGTAACCATGACCTCTGTATATAGGTATTATATAAAACTAATAAATTACAAATAATTATTCTATAGTTATTAGTATATAATATGGTAAAATGTGTGAAGTGTTTTCACTCTCTTATTATATAGGTAGTATACATATTATATTTGAAATTCGCAGACAATCATTAGTTTATGAAAGTATAATTCATTGTATTCTTATTGATAAATATTAATTTGTAGGTATTTGAAATATTTTTTTTTCTTACAATAAATCATACACGATAGGTACTTATTAAAGTAGGCTCTAAATAATTGCATAGAAAGGAGTATTCACCACGTCACTGCATAATATTTTAACGTTGTGTACGTAAGTTGATTATTTTATACATACACATAGTAGGTATATAATTAAATATATATTATTTAATAAAAATACAATACTAGTTTTAAATACAGATGAAATAAATTCTTATGCTATAAAAGTTTTCACCAAGCCATGGTCACCCTACTTTGCTATCGTAAAAATAATATATCGATGAAAAAATGAAAAACTGAAATCACACAATAATGATCGAATCAGGAGATCGATTTTTGTCTCAAAAATAATGTTTTTTTCAGTTACTTATTATATGTTATATTAGGTATACCTAATTTTTATTTAAATTATTTAAATATTTCACCATAATATAATGTTAACAACAATTTTACTAATGGTTTAATAAATGCGTTTAAAAATTAATAAACCTAAAAAATCTTTACACCACTGCACATGGATGTACTGAAATATGACTATATTCTAAAACATTAGATCGAGAGGTTTAAAAGAATACTATTTTATGTACTTAATAAAAATACTTTATGCCAGTCATCAAATGCTTAAAATAAAATAAAGGACAATATGGCTTACAAATAAGATAAATAGAGTATCTATAACGTTTAAGGAATATCCAGGCTTATGCTCTGAAAATACCATAAAAGCTCCATTTTAACCTACGTTACGCATGTGGGCTCTTAATGCTAAAACACCGGCACAAAATATGGGAATCTTGTACACTCTCACTCGATAGTATTAATTTATTAAGTGTAACATGAGTCTTGTAATTAGCATTGAATGTAGCGTCTCAACATCGTCTCAGAGTTGTCTCAATATATTGATTGCGAATTAATTCTGTTAAAATTTGTACATTGATTGGCTGAAACTTATTTCCCAAAGGCATGATAAACTGTTAAGTTTGAAACATAAATCCGTATTATTGTAAGTGTAAGTACGATTATATAGGTATACATAGAGTTCAATTCCCATGTTAAATTCATGAAATAATATTATTATATTAGAGTCATACTTCTATTTTGACTAATAAATAATATTCTAATCCTACACCACAAAAGGAATGACTTATTAACTAAGTTTGTTTTTTTAAATAAAACTACTATTACTATTAGAACCAAAATGTAGCACGAAAATATAATAATATATTAGGAAAGCATGATAATAATAATACGTGAAGAGGTGTTCGATTCAATCCGAATACAAAACAAAATATGTTTTTAAATTAATATAGAGCATTCGAAACAAATGAAATGATTTTTTTCTGTCAGGTCAGTGAGTGATTATAATATTTTTTTACAGTTCGATGTGTTTTGAAAAACGGATTAACAATACTTTTCACTGAATCTTTCGATTGCTCATTCCTAAACTATGCCTAAAGTTATTATTGTGTAATACTATTGAGGATGTAGCTCTGTTTAAAAGAAACATGGATAAAATAACGACGGAGCGAATATCTTCATGTCAATTTTGCTTTGTAAGAAAGTTTGCTTGTGTAGCTTGAATTTTTGGACAAAAAATGTATTTTTAAAAATAAAAATTGATGATGAATTATTATTGATTCTCATTGTGTCAATGTCACCTACTTATAAGCCTGAAGTTATGGCATTCAGAATGAATCATAAATTGTGTAACCCGCTAGAAAATAATATATAATATTATATTCAGTGCAGTTGATAAAGAGTATCTATATGAAAATGAACGTCCAGTTGAATCAACGGCGAAATTCGAAATGACCATCGACGGAGATTTCGCAAGATATTGGAATCAATTTCAATCAAAAATATTTATGTTTTTTTATAGGTGATTCAACAGTTAAGTCGAAGTTTTCTTAAATATATCGCATATTTTTTATGACTAAAAATGGATTTTTTTAAAAACTTTTCCGAAGGTTTAATGAATGTAAATTATACAAATTATACATGGTACACAATATTATTTTCCTTTAACCTAAGTGCTTGTTCAGGTGGCAGGTTCAGGATTTCAAGTTATACACATTTATACTTTCATAAAAAAAATTTTTTTTTAAATAAATATAAAAAAATATTAAAACTATGAATTAGTCAAAAATCTTTACGAAGAAAAATTGAAAACTTAATAAACTAAATTTTCATAATTTCTTTTATTTTGTTAACTATCAATTCATGTTGGAACTGCATTGTACTGTTGTTTTAATTTAATAAAAAGCAATTTTTTTTTGGTACTTATTAGATGAAAATGTCCCTCTGAGGCGAACGAAACTGGTCCTAATTTATTGATTAAAAGTGGAATAAGTACTAAAAAAAACGTTTTATTAAATTAAAACAACAATAAATTTTAATAATAAATATGACCATAAAATAAAATGTAATAATAAGATGCGGTCTTGGGTGCCTCTGGTAGGTAGAAGCATCACCCGTAGTGTAAGTATTATTTTATTAGATTTTCAATGGATATTGAAACGGAGACCAAAGCATGGTCCTAAATGGAAAGAGAACTATAGCTTTCGAATTATCCAGACGCGGGATTGGATCCCATAACCCGAGATATCAGAAGCGGAATCCTATGATTCCATAAGTATTAAAAGTATAAGTGTAATTTAATATAAAATCAATTTAACCAAGCAACTTTAAATAGAATAAAAATTCGGGACCTCCGTTAATAATACCGGAACCGTAGCGGAAGTTCTCACGTAGCACTTCCGGTGAGCTAAAATACGTGGACTTATTTTAATTAGGCATGTAAAGTGCTTTTAGCGCTGTCGCTAGGGTATTAGACGAATCGCTTCGAGTATAAATACTGCATCTTGTCTAGCATCAGATAATATGAATTGGTTTATTAATTATCAATTCAACTGGCGTTTACGTGATAAAACTACATTTTTACTTATAATAGCATTAAAAACGAAGTTTTTGTTAATGTTTTGGTTTCTGTTTCTGGATCCCCACAAGGGGGGACATGCTCAGCGTACGTCAAAATGGTGCTTTTATGCTATTTTCAAAGAATGATCCTGGACATTCCTTAAACATTGTTGATAATCTATTTACATATTTCTATTTCAAAAAAATACTACCTTATTTTTAGGTCAATAATTATTACAAAGCAAACATTATTCGTAGAATGTTTATCACATTTAGACATATCACTTTTTTCACTATAATAATGTCGACATAAATTTTACTAATGGTTTTATAAATGTTTTAAAAATTAATAAATATAAAAAATCTTAACACCACTTCACATGGACGTACTGAAATATGACTATATTCTAAAACATTAGAGTGAGAGGTTTAAAAAAATACTATTTTATGTAATAAAAATACTATATGCAGTCATCAAATGTTTAAAATAAATATAAAGGGTTAAAAAATAAAAGGCTTCAAAATTATGTAAATAGATTATCTACAACGTTTAAGGAATGTCCAGGATCATGTTTTGAAAATAGCATAAAAGCTCCACTTTGACGTACGCTGAGCATGTGGGCCGTTAACTAATTTTCAAAAATTCAAACTGAAATGATCATAACTCCAAGTGATGACAAAAAAGAGAGTGATTATGTTAAAAATCTCTGCTTTATTTCACACAACAGTAGCGTAGATCAGTTATTGTACCTTGAGTTAAAGCCTCTTGTATAAGTTGACACTTATAATAAATTTAACATGCCGAAGAGTTTTGTAGTAAGTATTACATACAAAAAGTAAATGGAAATCCACAACCACTTAACCCTAGCTGCGCTTTTTAGTGGACTGTAATGTAATAGTAGACGGGATGATTTGGATGCTGGGGAGGGGTTATTCAAAGATTCCAAGCACTGACATTTAATGATGATGAGGCTGGTTCCGTGGTCTGGTTATCACTCACTAGCACTACCATTCTCCCGGTTACACAGTACTTTTTGAGTCACTCTGTAGTTTGTTAATATATATATAATTGGGTAATGAGTTTGATTGTTTATGAATTACGGTGATTTACCATTGGGCGAACCGATAATTCGTAATTCAATTACTTATGTGTTGATGCTAGGGTCAAACGAGTGCACTTGACACGTTTATGGTCTGGAGGTAAGGTCTGATATGACAGTACCTGGATGACGGCAATAATCATAGATGTGGGTAGGGAATTTATATAGGATTTACGCTACAGCAATTGGCCCAAACAAACCCTTATCAGATATTTTGGAAAATAACACAGTTTTAAAGTATAATTCAGTTAGTAGGTAGTGTAAGTACTTACCTACTAAGTAATATTTATCGTAAAATTTAAGTACCTTATTAATTTATCAACATAATAATACAAATAATTGTCTATGGCCTGATATTAAAACATTAAAAACATACCCACTAGACATTGTATTAAATTTAATATTTACAAATTATTTTTGACAGGTCCATGGAAAACGTGTCAATATGTGAAAGCAGGAAGTTAATAAGCGGCCGTTCATTTCGATAGTAAAATTATCTATTGTAATAAAATTATCAATATTATTCTAATGAAAAATATATATATGTATTATATTACCACAAACTGTGCAGGAGTTTAATATACGTATGCAAAATTTAAATTAATTTGTTGACATGTCAAAGTACGTTTTCCACAATACACTAAATTTGTTTTGAAAATACATATTATTATTATGATACATAATCTAATAAATTCAATTGTGCTCGTGTTTCATATTGCATTGAATGTAGAGATACAGTCTAGACTAGACATTTTAAATATTTTCTCACAAAATACAGTTAAGCACGGGTATTAGGTATCGTTTGTGGAAATTTATGTTTTCAAAAGTGCTTTTGTGACCTCGGCATCTAAAATACATTGTAAAAACTGAAAAAAGAGAATTAATGCACGAATTGAAATAAATTGAATAATCCATTTCGCCAAAATTAATTGTATAGCAAAGAACTGACAGAAAATAATTACAAGATAAAAATAACTTTTTATATACCACATTTTTAAATTTTCTGTTGAATCATATAAACTTGACAATCATATGTATTAATAAAAACTTTTTATTGTCCTTGATATAAATACTGAATAAATATATAATACAGAAATGGCATTTTGACATTTCATATTGATTTCCATAGTAACGCACGTATATATTAATAATTTAGTTGCTAGGACCCCCTTAGCAACCAACAATAATAACTTTCCATACAAAACAGAATTAACTGAAAATGAATTCAATTCTGCTTAAAAACGGCTAAAAGTATTAAAAGGATTTTTTTTGTCGTCGTGTTCTGATATATTCTAAAAGTTTCAAATGTCTAGCTAGTCGGGAAGTTAGTTAAAAATCTTCAATGGTCCAATACAAATCTTGGACAAGCAAGAAAAAATATTTAGTGGACACACTAGAGAAAATTGGTACTGGATGAACAGGAATACGAGCTAATAAAAACGTGGTAAAATAGAATGCCTGCACCAAAGGCAGGCACACATATAATATGTTTTTTCCAGATATCAAAATTTTACTCCAGATTACTACACCAGTTAATTTTTGACTGACTGAACATGATGGCTTTGCTGGTAGGCTCTATAAGTAGGTAGGTACCTATGCATTGTTACTCTGTCCATTTATTATAATCGCTTACCTCAGCTCAACGGGAAGCATCTTCGCCATTGGTATGTTGTTATGAATAGTGAATAAATATCTATTATAAAGTAGATACATACATAAGGAAAAAAATGGCTATTTTATGAACGAAATCTGAAATCATAAATCTCCACAGTAAAATTTATATTACTGAGTGACAACAAAAATAAGAAAGATTATTTCCCATTTTATCTGGCGATGAAGAAAAACATTCGAAGGTTGCTCATTCTCGTGGATGGAATAGCGCTTTTCATTTTTTACATAGCCGATTGGCTCTGTGTTAAAATAAGCAAACAATATAATATAATACAAAAAGTGGCTTTAGGGACACCTATAAGCGATGACAAAAGAGTCTTTTTGTTAGTTTGGTTAACAACTGGAGATTTAAGACTTCAGTGTTCGTCCAATATTTTTTTTTTTTTTTAACTTACTGGACGGAATAAAATATTTCTGCATTACACAAAGTTATAACTGTTTTTATCTTACCTACTGTCATTTAATAACAATAAAGTTTATAAATAAATAAATGATGCGCGTAGAATTCTGTGAGTGCGTATTAACATTTTATGAAAGACGGGACCGCGCACCTATTATAGTGTACAGTGCACTGCAGTGGTTTCCAAACTGTATGTTACTACGCCTCCGATACAAATAATCTACACAGTAAACTTTTCAGTCATACTTAGGTATATGTTTTTCTTGAACTAAGAATTTCAGATTATGGTGGTTAGTTTTTAAAAATTCTGTGAATGACAAGATTCAGTGTGCATTTTTATTTCGGTTCTTAATAGCCTCAGCAAAATATATATCGTGGAAACAATATATGTATTTAATATGTCATAATCATAATCCATTTTATAAATCAAAATTATTTATTAAAGATATTGAAAACAGCTCAATTCTAAGAACTTCTCGCTGTTTAAAATAAATTAATTGAAATTACCGAGTTTTTTCAGAAAGCATTAGTATAAATTTAATATAGTTGGCTACTTAAAGCCACATAAATAAATATTTATAAATTAATAGTGTAAGTTCATTTTTACAAAATTATTTTATTATATTAATTAAGATTAAAATTACTTAATTAGTTGTATAGAATCCGCCCACGATGGCCGAACGGCTTACACGCCGGCTTATAATGTCGTGGGTCCCAGACTCGAATTATAAATCAGGAAAATATAAATATTGTTTTTCAAGTTGTGTTTGCAGTCAGAGGATGGATCTAATAGGTTGAGCAAGTGGCTAACATCTTCTCGTAAAGAAAACAAAAATCTGTTAAATACAAACCTCCACTCCGTGGAGGCCCATATGATCCTATTAGGATCGGACATTGTCAAAACAAGAAAAGAAAGAAGTAGTTGTGTATAAGTTCATATATACATACTTAATTATGCAGTCACGTTGAAAAAAAAGATTACGTAGCTTAACCGCATTATAAATTACCCACCACGAAAACCATAAGGCTTTATAATTAATATTAGGTAGCATTCATGGAGAAAGCTCTACGATTTTTCTCTTGCGATGAGTAAACAGTGAAAACTCCCATGAAATAGGTACTACTATTATTAATTAAACTCTCGCCGCTAGCAGTTTTCATCAAAACGTACGTCTTTTGCAGTTTGTGTGCCCGAATGAACTTTATGTCTATAGCAGAGATAACGTGCTTAGGGTATCAATCCTCTTTCCCCAGATTCTGTTAAACACAGTCTATAGCCTTCAAAGGGTTACAATATTATAAAAATATTTGTATCTCTGAAAAGGAAATATTATAGTCAATACATTTTTTTATGATACGTACATATTAAAATATATCTATGTTATGTTATTTCATCCTTCACACAGTGAAGTTTGCGTAATAAAAGTATGCTTGAAATAGGTGTAGATACAAATTCCAAAATATAGTAAGGCTTGTTTGATTACGATTACGTTCCATAATTCCTAAGCAAAGCACATATAAAATAATGTAATATTACAGATTCTTTCATTAATTAACGTGTGTCGGCGGTGTATTATGGGAATGACCCCCACAAGGGGGGGCCCGGCGTGGCGAGTCAATCAGATATGTGAGATAAATACATTTGTTACAATACAGTGTACAATTTTCTCTAATAGTAGAAAAAAGTCGCCTGCGGCGCTATTTTACAAATGGATTAACATTTAAAAAATGAGATTGTAAGATGCAATTTTTGATTGTTTTGTATTTGATACTCGACAACCCCGTAATTCAAGTAGACAAAACTACAAAAAATCGCTAAAGGCCCTCACACAATTTTGAAAACGCTTATGTGTGCACCACACATGCTATTAAACTTAGCGATGGGTAAGGGGGGCCGCTTTAGGATGTAGGGTCCATGATTATGGGTCATTTTGCGCCTAGTGTACAGCTTTAAAAATATTTTTTTTTGTTGACTGATCTTTAAAATTTATTTTTGAGTATGAAAAAATTCTCATTTTACATCTTTACGTACGCAAGGTCTATCTACGGCGTATAATTTAATTGAATTCTACAAAGGGATTTTCAATTGAGGTAGGTATATCCAAAAATATTTAAACATGCTCATCAAATGGCTTCTTTATTTGGAAGTACGTATATTTGTGAAAAATCATTTTTTACAATGAGCATTAATAAATCAAACTTATAGTCAAAATTAACAAACAACCATAAATTGCATCTGTTTTGCGTATTCACACCACTAAATTTGAGCCTAGATTGCTGGATTTAGTTTCAAACAAACAATTATTGCATAAATCACATGGTAGAAAAATTTTAATATTATTTTGTAGTATATTAATAAGAGTAATAGGTAATAATGTACCTATATTTACTTTAAAATATAAGTTTACACAACGACATATTTTTTTAAAAACAGAAAATATTTACAAAAGAAACGGCGGCCCGCCAAATATTTTTGATTTCAAAATTCTCTCTTTGACGAAAAAGTTTGTGAATGCTGAAAGGCAAAACCCGGGTCGCAAAAAACGACTCAAATGGAATAGTACAAAACTTAAACCCAATAGAACATATTATTATTGTTCAGTTTTAATAATTTTATCATTGTAGGTATAGGTGTCAATTAAAAAATGGCTACACGTATTGTCATTTCCCTCCATTTTCAAAAGTGGAAAGATGCTGTCACTTGGTTCTTTGTATGGGTTTTCGTCTGGATTCAGGACTTGGATGTGGACAATTAACACACCGGAATTGTGGTGGAAACGGCGAGGTTTATTTACGTAAATATTATATAATAGTTACATTTTTAATTATTTATTTTACGAAGGACGAAATGTGCGTGTTTACGGTTTGGCTGTCTGCAGCGTTCTGACACAATGCGGCGTTGCCAATATGAAATTTTGCCGGCAACCATGTACAACGTTGCCGGTTTATTATTAATTATTTTCTTAATCAACCCTTACTATTTGTAGGCTTGATATCGACTAGGGCCTCTCCAGATTCACAGAGACATCCCCAAATGGGGGCCATTTGGGAATGTAACAGTATGATTACCAAAAGTGACGTTACCACGCTGTATATTGTTTTTTCTAAACTTTCGTAAATGCAACGTTGTCATATTATTTCCATTTAGCCCTATAAATTTAAGACGAATGCAATCGGCAACATCTTTGTATTTATATGCTTTCTAATTTAATTTCTTTATTTACTTTTGTAAAATATTTTTATTTTATTCATCTATAAAACCTCAATATAAACAGAAATATATAGGGAAGCTTTAGATAGTATGTCTAAATTCTTTTGTCAGTCACGCGTCATGCAAATGCGACGCATAGTCAAACATTTGGTTTCCCATTTGACCGGAAGTCAACTGAGCGAAATCGAATGAATATTGGATGTATGGAAAATATGAAAACAGGCCAGCCGGTTTCCGCGCTCTTTCGAAGCATGACAGAATATGGCGTAACATTTCAATAGTATGTAATAATCTAGAAATACTTACTCATTTATTAAAAACAACTACCTCTCCTCTCATTCGGTCTCCTTCTGTTGGCATTCAGCCTACACCTTGACATGCCATGGTGGATTCGCAGTCGAAAAGAACTACAGGATGCAAACCACATCCTCTGGGAATGTCCGAGGATGTGCTCCGAGAGTCAAGAGATTCTTAAGTAGGTCCAAACAGTTGTTGGGCCTATCAACCCGTCCGACTTGGACGCTACAAAGACCAATTATATTGCATTTTTTTTAAATGCAGGCGCCTTTTTGTGGACGTGAAGATCTTTTAAGGTAGATTAGTTTTTCCGTATTGTTTTAGCTTTGTTTTTTGTATCTTATATAATATCATTAAATTCGTTTATTTTTGTTAAGTCTCTGTGCCATTCTCTACCATGACAATTTGTATTGAATTACATCAGTAAACTCAGTCAAAGCTCACTTCAGAGCGTGGCGATCTCAATCTTGGGCGTCTGCTCCTGGGACATTTCCAGGCGTAAACAACTGCTGATGCTTCACACCAAACGTAGGGCCTCGTGATACGCACAATTAATACCGAGTGTGGTGCGGGGCTGGTCGGTTTGGAGGGGACCATGTTTTAGTTGTTAGCATTTAGTGTGATCTTGATTATATGATGTGTGAATAAATTTAATAACAAAAATAATTTCCGTGTGGTTGGCTGTCCGCCAACATATTAAGTTTAACAATATTTATCTTAGAAGTTTATTACTCTTTTTTTAATCCATGTCCGCTACTTACTTGGAGCATAATATATGAACACCACGCGGCGCCTCCATAAATCCCTCTCGCTCGCCGGTCTCATTGTCTCTTCCCAGGTCAACTCAGGATCTCTTAACTCCGTCGTATACATACATCGGTCAGTTTGATGAACAGGCAGTCCAGGCTTAAATTTAATTTAATGTTATCATTTTAATAGTATAGAATAAAGATATGGGAGCTAATGCCTCGTTCTCGTGTGGCAACTTTTGTCGTTCAACTGTATGGTGAAATACAGTTGAAAGTCAATTGAAAAGTTGAACCATATTTCAACAAATTATATCAACTTGTAAATTGATTTTAATGAAATTTTGTACTTTTTTCCCTTTCATCATTCCTTTCAACTAGTTGCTTAGCAAGTTGCATATATTAACCAAGGTGATACGAGGGTGGGTCAATAATTCCTTAGAAAAAAGCATTAAAACAGTTTTTATTTTTGTATTTTTTTTTTATTTCTCAACATAATCTCCTTGGAGCTCAATTCACTTGGTTAGACGTTTCTTAATTTTTTTTAAACCGTCAGAAAAATAAGTTTTCGGAAGGTCCTCAAAATAAGCATTTGTCCGATCGATGACTTCTTCATTTGAAAAAAAACGTTGTCCACTTAGCCATTTTTTTAAGTTTAGGAAAAGGAAAAAGTCACTGGGGGCTAAATCTGGCGAATACGGTGGGTGGTCGACCAATTCGAACTTCAATTCTTCAATTTTAGCCATTGATCGTAAACATGTGTGAACACGGGCATTGTCCTGATGAAAGAGGATTTTTTTCCTGTTTAAATGAGGCCGTTTTTCTTCAATTTCGTTTTTTAGCTGGTTCAATAAAAATGCATAATAATCCCCTGTTATTGTTTTTCCTTTTTCCAAATAGTCAACGAAAATAATTCCACGTGCATCCCAAAATACAGTAGCCATAACCTTACCAGCTGATTTTACGGTTTTCGCCTTCTTTGGACATGGTTCGCCTTTCGCAATCCACTGCTTTGACTGTTCTTTCGTCTCGAGAGTATAGTGGTGTATCCATGTTTCATCTACAGTCACAATGCGACGAAAAAATTCATCCGGATTGCGTTGCATGAGCGACAACAGGGCTTTAGAGGCCACCACCCTATTGCGTTTATTGTCGACTGTGAGCAAACGCGGCACCCATCTTGCAGAAACTTTTTTCATGCCCAATTTGTCATGTAAAATAGAAATGACGCTACCTTTTGAGATCCCTGTAACCTCAATTATCTCACTCAACTTTAATCTTCGGTCACTTAACACCATATCGTGGATTTTATTGATCATTTCTGGTGTAGTCACCTCTACAGGACGTCCTGAGCGTGGTTCATCCTTTGTTGATGTACGACCACGTTTAAATTCATTTAACCAGTTATAAATAGTTGCAAGTGAAGGAGCAGATATGCCGTGAACTAAATCCAACTCATTTTTTATTTCCTTTGCTGTTAACCCTTTTATATTAAAATGTTTAATAACAGCTCTAAACTCAATTTTCTCCATTTTTGTAAACAAGCAAATTTTTTTTTTTAATGTACGAAAATAAAAAAACAACAACCCGACCAATCTGATTGAAACTTCGCAGCATACTGAATCGGTAGTGCCGCTGCATGAAAACAAACCGCTTACAGTACTAGTCGCGCCACCTGTCGGCTTTTCTAAGGACTTATTGACCCACCCTCGTAACAACTCGCATGGGCACGTCAAACTTGTTTGTTTCCCTTGACGCCATCTTAGTTAATTACATATTACAACTATCAGTTCAACTAAAATCGATATGTAGGAACTTTCTGTTCAACATTCAACAGACAGTTGAACGACAAAAATCACCACATGAGAACGCGGCATAAGATTTGAACAGTTTACTTTTTTACCAATATCTTTAATTTCCAATGAAGCTTTTTCGACTGTACTTACAGACACAAAATTGTGTAAAGCTTCTATATAGCAATACTGAACCGCTATGAGTTAAAGAAATTTACTGACTGTAACATCTCTATATATATAAAAATCTCGTGTCACGATGTTTGTGGTCGAACTCCTCCGAAATGGCTCGACCGATTTTTATGATTTTTTTTATGTATATTTGTTAGGTATGAGAATAGGTCAACAAGTATATTTCATACCGCTAGGTGATTAGGGTATCTCTATCCAGAAAAAATTTCGTTTATTTTTTTGACAATTTTTTTTTGTATTTTTTTTTATTATTTGGCATAAAAAATACCTATAACCTCAAATTTTCACTGTCCTATCCTCATCCTCCCATTTTTTAATCGCGACTTTATTATTTTTGTATGAACAAATTAAACCGTCGTTCGTATTTCAAACAGAACGAAATTATTTATGTTGTTGAATGACAGATGGCACTACGTCCGAGAAGAATTCAAGAGAAGCGTCGCGTCATTTTGACATTTCATTCGGCAAATCACAAGGCAGTGCGTGCAAAATTTTGTACGATTTATTTTAATTTATCTATTTTTATGTGCGTGTATTACAGTGCACAATGCCAGCAAGACGCAAGGGGGGCCATTTGGACCGTCGAACGAATAAAGCAACAAACATGCGAAATAGTAGAGTAGAAAGAACAGACGAACAAATCCAACAAGATAACAAAAACGTGCGTGTAAGCATGTCGCAATTGCGTGCATCTCAATCACAAGAGGCACGAGCTGAACGAAATCAACAACGACAATTGGAACGGAGCCAAGCGCGCCGGTTCGTAGTTAACACACGCAGAGCAAATGACCGACAACGCCAACAAGTACATCGAACATTTACATCCGCTTCGTTCCTTCGTCTCGCATTCGAGTACGAGCCAGATATTGAATATTCCGCTCATCCGAAAGTGCGCTATGGACAAAGAATGTCCCCATTGTCATGCGCTCAAATTCAAACATGAGTCAGCCGGGATGTGTTGCGCATCAGGAAAAGTGCAACTACCAGAAATTGAGATACCACCAGAACCATTGAACAGCTTGCTCATCGGCACGGTTCCAGATTCAAACCTGTTCCTGAAGTCCATTCGCACATTCAATTCATGCTTCCAAATGACTTCGTCTGGAGCAACAGTAATAGTTCACAATACTGCGGCAAATGGTCAACAATTCCATTCTACGTTCAAAATCAATGGTCAAGTATACCACAAAGTAGGCTCATTGCTGCTAATGCCAAACGAACCACATACATTTTTACAAATCTACTTCATGGGCGCGGCGGTGAGGACATCAATCATGTGGATGCACGTTGCGGCTACAATAGCCTCAATTCGCCTAATGCCAGGCGCATCGTCGGCGAACTGGACGCCCTGTTGAATGAGCACAATGAATTATTGAAATTCTTCAAAGCACACATGCACGAATTGGAAAGTGACAATCACGCTATTGTCATCAATCCTGATAAAACACCAGCTGGAGAGCACGTACGTCGATTCAATGCGACTGTTGTTGACGACATTGCTGGAATCATGGTTGGCGACCGCACATCGACGCGAGAAATCGTGATTCGAAGAAGAAACAATAATCTGGGGTTCATCGCTGACACACACCGTTCATACGACGCTCTCCAATATCCGCTAATTTTTTGGAAGGGACAAGACGGATATTGCATAAACATTAAACAACGAGATCCTGTCACAGGTAATTCATTCATTATGAACATCATTACTCATTTTGAATTGAGAAAATGAATGGTTGATGTTTTTTTGTTTTTATCGGCGGTCATCGTCTACAGTGCTCTATTCCTCTTTCTGTCATAGATCCCATCCCCACACACTTACGATACATTCGTTACTTTTTATTTAACAACCAAAATATTCACTAGAAATAATTTATATGGCAGAACAACGTTTGCCTGGTCAGCTAGTAATATTATAATATGTTAAGTATATCAAAATAATTCAGTTTTCTATTACTTTACTATTTACTTACTCATACTTCGACAACAACATTATAACGATTACCACCAAATAAGGCATTATTTTATATGATAATATCATGTACAACCTTCATGAAAATATAAAATGTATTGAGAAACGTCAAAGCAATGTTGAGAGTAGGTAAACAATATATATCATTACTCCTAATCAAGGTTGCCGATTTAATACATTAGGTTCCGTTAAGCAAGCAAGCGTTAAGCGTTTAAATACGTACCTAATAATATTAATCAATATTTTTGTAAGTAAACTATATTACTTAACACTTGTGTTAATAATTATCAATTTAAGCTTTCTATAGTGAATATTTTGAGGGCGTGAAGACTCATAAAAGGGATGACCAGGTCACGTTGTTAGATGCAATGCCTGGTAAGTTTTTTTTGTGATTTTACCGAGGCTTTGACTGCAACTTGCTGTCATATCGCCTCTTCTCTTCTAGAAGGGGATCCGCCGATCAGGTCCTCACTCCTATTCTGTTAAAGAACTTTACAATTTTGCCTAGCTCTTCCATCTTACCCACCGCCAGGGCACCTTTCAATTCGTCGACATTCTCATAGATATCCGCAATTCGCAGCTGACCTCTGTGAAGTTCATATTTAGGGCGTTGTAGTGCTATATGTACAATGTCCTCTAAAACATGACATTCATCGCAGAGCTGCGATTCGCTTCTTCCCATGAGGACATCAAATCTTTTGCCCATTGTGTGCCCTGTTCTTAGCCTCAGTATTAGCTTACGCTCATTACTCGTCAAATGAGACTCTACAAACCAGGGCACCAACCGTGGTGATGATAGAATTGACTTACTCCATTACCCCTTTTCTAATAATGCCCTATGGTGAAAATCTGTCCACATACTTTGGCACATTTTCTTTATAGCCTCATTCCAGTCCAGGTTTTCTGATATTCACTGATATGGCACCCCTGAATGGCCAACTTCCTTTGCCAGATCATCCGCCCCTTCATTGCCCCCAATACCCATGTGCGATGGGATCCATTGAAGGCATAGATCTCCTGCCCGGTAAGTTGTCCTTCGGCTCTTTGGGAATCCTCGGAGTTGACTGGTAACATCATTGCAATCTATGTAGTATTAACTTCGCATTCCGGGGTTCCGGGATTATGTAATTATATTAATTTTTAAAATATCATAATATTATGTTGTGACAATAAATAAATCATCTCTTATAAAAAAATTAATGCTAAATACGATAAAATGAAAAAAAGATGACGTATGCTTACCTATCCCCTAACCGTTACATCCGATGCAGCGACGTCCAATTTTTGACAATGTGGTTTTTTATGGATAAAAACGTACGTTTTCATTCAAATGTGAGTAAATTCGCTCATTCATTACACGTCAAAAGTCATGAAATATTGAAAGTATTCTGTTTTTTTAAATAAACTTTGCACAAATCGAGGACCACAGTGGTGACCTAATAAAATTTTATGAATAATAATATAACTGATAAGGTAATATTTTATTTTGGACGAAATACAATTTTTTTCTAGCAGTAGATAAATTTATGAATAATATTTGATATTAGTGTACTTACATACGGACCAGTTAATTAATATTTAATTACCACATTTAATTAACATGGTAATATTATCTAATGGCAATCTAATGCCGGCACGGCAGCCGTGTCGTCGGCGCTGTTTGAGTTAAATAAACACTATTTTAGAATAAATAACAAGGAGAATTCACAAGATACGAGAACGTAATAATCAAGATAATGGCTGAGCTTTCCATAGTGGACTGTAATTTTGTAACGGAATGCTTGTGATGGTGGATATTGATGCTGGGGGGGGGGGGAGCGGTTACACGGGAGTTAGTCCAGATCAATGACATTATTATTGGACAACGTACTCAATACAGTAGCTAGCAAGTAAATTCGCACATGTATAGGTAGACGTCACGCAATTTCCATTATGCGATATCACGCATCGGGAATTTATAGCAATATCACCTTTATTGTAATGGCATTAGAGCGGCGGCTCTCATGGTGCAGTGGGTAAGGCGCTGGCCTTCCACCCGAGAGTTCTGGGTTCGATTCCCGGTCATGACAAAAAACATTTATGTGTTTTACTCAAAGCCTGGGTGTTTGTGATTGTTCAAAATTACTAACAACCACCTTGTATGAAAAAGCAAGGACATGGTTATTAATAATTCTAAAAAAAAAAAAAAAAATGGCGTTAGAGCAGTGTTTCTAGTGTCAATTTTCATTTGAGCGAACCGTTCGAACATAACCATTAGGCAGACCCGACAAAAAGCATCGGGCATTTATAACAACATCACCTTAATTGTAATGGCGTTAGAACAGATTATGCCATTCGGCAGACCCAACAAAAAAGTGAGTGTCATTTTTTTTCCAAATGTTTCATCCATATTAATGTCATTGGTCCAGATACTAACCAAATTGATGTTCAGCTGTCTGGCTGAAGCTGGTCTCTGGTGCATGCCCTCATAGTCCTAGTAGACACTCGCACCGTACACTTGTGTTTATGGTAAACGATGAGACACCCTCTACCGGTAACATGGACACTGGTGGTTTGATTAACGAAGTTTGCACGGAGACTCTAATAGCATTATGGTTTTCATGATGGTTGCACTGTACACGCTCGTGGTATCACTTAACTTTTTGAATCAGTCTGTATGCGCTTTGAATAAATTACTCGTTAAGAGCGTACATAAGTGAAACGGCAAATAATTTTCAACTGTATGAAGAACGAAATTACGGCTGCGTTGTCATTCGGAGAGCGATAGTCGAGGCGTCTGCACGTCGATTCGTTTTGTCATGGCGTTGGATGAAAATATTCCTAAATCGTGTAAAGATGACTAAAATACTTTACGTATGTACTTAAAAAAGAAAACATGTCAATGAATATACTATTATTATTACGAATATAATAATAAATATAACATAAAAAAGACGCATGTTGAACTTTTATGACAAATTATATTTCGTTCGGCTTCCGTCATTTGCACCCGCGACCCACATTCCGCGCATCGCCTAGTCACGATCTTTTTAGACCATGCCTCAGCTGAGGTATAGCCTTAAATGACGGTCTAGCTGTAACAAGCTTGATGACCCGTAACTCATTTGCGCCTGGACTTGCGACAATACTGAAGATTTGAGGTAGGAGAGAAATATAGGGATGTGTGTAATATTTCTTTGATTTAAAATACAAAAGTCGAATTCCAAATTAAACACAAATTGTGAAGCGCTTTAGGTTACCAGTTGGAAAGAAAATCAAGTTAACTTCGTCGCAATTGGATGGGATGCACGTAGCTTAGTTGATAGAGCACATTAGCCCGAATTCAGTGGGCGCGGGTTGAAATCCCGGTGGGCGTCGTATTTTTTTCATTTTTTTTTCTGTTGCTTATATATTTCTAATTGTGTTTGTTTAATAGTTGAAATTTACGCCTACACAGAGATTATATAGAGAGATATTTAAAAAATCAGTTTTTTATTGATTGACTTTGGTATAAGTACCAAATATTTTAGAATTATAAAGATTCTCATTGTTATTACAACGTTTTTATTAGCTCGTATTCTTGTTTATCCGGTGGTTGTTTGGCCAGTACAAATCTTGCAATCGATTTTTAACTAACTTTCCGACTAGCTAGACATTTAAAACTTTTAGAATATATCAGAACACGATGCCGATGCATTATTTTAATACTTTTAGCCATCTTTAAGCAAAATTGAATTCATTTTCAGTTAATTCTGTCTTGAATGGAAAGTTATTTCAGAAAAATCCGTAAAAAGTAAAAGACTATTATTAGTTGCTAAGGGGGTGGTCCTAGCAACTAAATTATTAATATATACGTGCGTTACTATGGAAATCAAAATGACATTTCTGTATACTTTATTTGTTTGTTTGTTTGTTTTTTTATTTACTTCATATCAAGTACAAGTTTGAGCATATTGAGCATAATAATTCAACAGAAAATTTAAAAACGTTGTATATAAAAAGTTTTATTTATCTTGTAATTATTTTTAAATTTAAGATTAAACAAGAAAATATGTTATGTGACTTAAATAAGACTATAAAATGGTTGGGGTAGAATTATTGTCAGTCTGCTTATGACACTTTACTCTAGGGCCTAGGATGTCAATGTGAATAGTTACGTATTTTTAAAGGATTTATTAATCTGATATTTTTAACCAGTTAAATGAGAACTTTTTTCATTAGCTAAGTCTTTGTCAGTTTAGTTTAATTTCTCTCAGCGAAACTGACATGTTGACAATTCAGATCTGGCGTCTGAATTTTATGTTTGCCAAAAGCAAACTAAAAGTTAATTGAAAACCGTACAGTTCCCAGACACGTACATGCCATACATACCTACTTTAACTTACGCTCAAGTGAATAAAGTCATAAAATATAGCGCTACGGAATTGAAGCCACTTTTCTATATATTATTATTAGTATATGATAGAGACTTCTAGTCATTGAAAACGATTCATATACATATATATATATATATATATATACGGAATATATATATTATAAACTCACTCAATAATAATAATAATAATAATATATTAAACGACTGATATTACGTAAGTATATTATTTCGTCACCTATTTAAAGAAACACTTTTTTTTATTTTATTGAATAAAATACTTAATTTAAAAATGTAACATTCTTTATTGATTATAAAGAAAGGTAGAGAAACAAAACAAATAATTGGATTCGATCCACCTATAAATATTTTTCAAATCATTGAAATATAATTTTGATACCATTACCCAAAAATTTGATTGAATGGATACAATTTCGCATCATTTTTAAATCAAATAGGTTTGTAGGTAATTTTTTTCTTTTAAATTTCCTATCTACTTTTTTTTGTAATATACAGGTAATTACTATAAACATCCAGGCCGACTAAGCCCACGCGATTGACAACGGTTGGGTGTAGGCGCAAACCCCGCTATCCGCTTCTCACTTAAGGCTATAATTCAGCTGGGACACGGTCTAAAACGATCGTGACTGCGCGACGCGAAGATTGTGCAAACAATGCGTGCAGAACAAAACATAATTTGTCATAAAAATTTAACATGCGTCCATTTAATGTTATATTTTTTGTTCTATAAGTAATCTAATATATAAAAATTAATATTTGTTTGTTTGTTTGTTTGTTCGTATTGTATGCACTGCCATACCGTTCATCCGATTGTGATAAAACTTTGTTAACTTATTGCTTGCACTTTCGTGAAGAGTATATGCTATATCTTATATATAAAAATGAATGCCTGTCTGTCTGTATGCCTGTTTGTCTGTCTGTCTTTCTGTCTGTCCCGTATGCGTTCCTATACCATTCATCCGATTGCGATGAAATTTTGGTAAGTGGTTGTATGCACAAAAGTTTCTGAATTAGAAAAATCATCATCTTCTTCTTCTTCGTCATTCTATTTTCTTTTATTCGTATGGTTCCTATACCATTCATCCGATTGCGATGAAACTCTCCGATTGGCAGCGAGTCCGAAATTTCATCGCACCTATAGTTGAAAATTATTTGCCGTTTCACTGAAGTATGCTCTTAACCATTACGCTGCTGCTATCTGGCTATGTTTCATATTCATATCGTAATTCAGCATAATTAATTGTTGCAAGTGCGTTATGTTTGAGAAGTTTTGTATTGTAAGTTCGGTAATAACAATGTAGATGTAGCTATCTATGCAAGTTTCATTAATAATAGGTCTAGTAGTACAAACAGACAGACAGTAAACAGTAAAAAATATATTTTTTGCTGAGGTTTTATGTAAAAGTAAATAGTGAAACCAAATATTTCAAAATCATAGACATATAATATGTACTTCAATTGTATTTATACCTAAGTATATAATTTTATATTTTACAAAAAATAAGTCTAAACGGTTTTAATTTTTTTTAAATATCTAACGATGAAAGTTGCTGTCATTAGCATTACAAATTGTTATTAAGTTAATTGAACGTGTATTATTATTATATTATGTTCCAGTGGTTCCTCTAAAGTTAGAGTCTAAATAATGAAGGATATTTTGCAAGACATAAAAAAGATTTATTAGATGGTTTAGGACATTCTGGCCATTTGGATGACTTCGTTAAGTATTACTTATGGAAAGAATATGTTTACATAAAATATAAACGTATGAAAATGATTTTAGGTACATACCAACTTTATAGAGAGACTTTGATTAATAATTCAACTAATAATTAACATTCCGTCAAAATGTAGTCTACTGAAAAGCGCAGCTACTACTAGGAAAACATCAATATTATCTCTAATATCACACTCAATCTAATGACGGTACCTGCATTTACTAGTTGGACAATGTGTCGGAAAAGATTTCAGCAATAAATCATTATACTAGATCGCATTGTTTATTATTTCATATCTAATTTTTACATAAACTTAATGTTAAATGTTAAAATAAGATACAATAACTATTATCAATTCATATTCTCTTACACCGATTCGAACGACATTTTTACAGTAATGACGTCATATTTTATTTTACATAATATCTGAAATATTATGTCGTGACATAGCCGACCATAGTGATATTATTATTTGATTAATTATTTTTTTTAATTGAATAAAACACAATTTTATAGGGGTCCTTTGAGCAGGACGAAACTGGTCCAAAATTTAATTAATAAAGTGGAATAAGTACCTACTATAAAATTGTGTTTAATTTAATTAAACAAATAATTAATCAAATAACATAATGCAGTTCCGCCATGAATTTACAGTTATCAATTAATAGTGAAACCCACGAGTAAGGATTATTATTCGCTTTGTGAAATTCCTTTTTTCTCTATGTGACTGACTAGTTGTCAAAACTAAGTTTATTTATATTTTTGAAATGTGATACTTAACGTGTATTTAAAAACGGTTTTCTAAATTTTTAGATCGCTTTCGCAATTTAAAGATCACTTATGAGCAGGTTTTAATAAGGCGAATGGTTAAAGTTTGTCGCAATTAAGCATGGCAGTCATAGCATAGTGGTAATGCACAGGGCGCGAAACGCAAGAGATGTAGGCTCGATTCCTGCCGGGTGTTTTACTTTTTTCGAAAAAGATTTTTTTTCTATTGGTTATATTTTCTTATGAATGTTTTCAGAATTATAGTTTTCTAAACGTTTGAATATTATTTTAGGTATGAATTTTGACTAATGCGATTTACGATTAATTCCCACAAAAAAAATAATAAGTACTTCTCTCAATTAACAATATATCATCTAAGTAACAATTTAAATGCCACAAGGTCAATGCAAACTTAACGGGAAATAATTTATTGGTTAGCCGCTAATCCACCAAAATACCCTTCCTAAATCTCAATCGAACTTCTGGGCGAGAGCTCTTGACAGTCGACCTTAAATCAAAGGCATCGGTTACCTTCGTATACATAACTAACACTTAGTAAAACAGGTTATGATGCCATGAATAATAATGCGCTCACAGAATACCTGATCAATTTAAATTAGTCTAAGGATTAACTTACTCCCCGCCAGACAATATTGTTTAGGGTTTCGGTAACCTTTACTTTGCATTGTTAGCAGTGTATTATAATAGTGTAGAGCTACTCTAAGGTATACCTTAAGAATGACAGTAGTTAACATAAGTTTTGTGAACCTATGACATTTGATTAATATTAAGTACAAACTATTCATGAATCCGTTGAACCCTTATAGGGATTGCAATACCGGTATTCAATTATTTATCGATACCGAAATACCGGTTTCAAAAATCCCATATACTTTCGGTATTAAGAAAGCATACAGATTTATGTTTTTCAAAATTGAAATTAATGTTATTTTGACATTACTGACTACTATATTGTATATTAAATTTAATGTATAAGTTTTATGCTGTCAAAATGTAAATATATTGACTGAAACTAACAAAGGTTAAATAATATTAAAACAAAATCTCTCAAATATACTCATAGACTATTAATTATCGCGATGAATTAAAATATTTCGAAAATGATAACAATCGAACAAAAAATAATCGCGGCTAATATTTCCAATTATTTTATAACTATTGATCCAACGTTGATAGTATATCCAATAAACGTTGAATTTCAGAGAGATTTTTCTGTACCCGGACTTATTGTATTTGTAAAAATTAACAGTTGTAAAATATTATGATCTATGCATATTTACAAATGTACTTTAGGTTGTTATAAAATAGTGTTTTAAATAGATTTTAATAGTAATATTTATTTATAGGTGCTTATTTTTTTCTACAATATGTTTTGACGAATACCGGTATTCAATAAAAAATACCGGTATTGATATATTCATTCTGTATTGCAATCCTTAGTCCTTTATAAGTGGAAGCTTCCGTGAAGAATAGATCTAGTTATGAATCGTGTTCTTAAATAATGTGTCTCATACAAAATGTATTAATAAATACCTACTAGCTGAATTTATTTATTAAGTATTATCACATTGCACCGGTCTAAGCTATCAGCTGTTACAATGTGTGCCTAATTTATATAATTGAATTACGTTTTCCACATTTTCTTTTCATTTTTAATTGTCGTCCACTTTAATTGTGAAGCTTTAAAAAAATTACCATGTGACTAGATAAAATGCAATACTAAATCCTAAAAGCGTAATATATTTTTATTAAAAACTGCATCATTGGAATTTGCGTATAAATGAAAACACATATTATGTACCCATGTTGCTTTGCAGAAAATTGGAACTCAGTACAGTGTACTATTGATAATATTTACCTAGTCAGTGACGCAGACTGAGCGTCGTTTGAAGGAAGCAGTTACTCGAAGGGCGGCAAATCAAGTAGAATCATTTAGTATATAAATAGCTACCTAAACTTAGCAATAACTAAAATATCTTTCCATTAAAATTTAATCATGTCACTGGTTGGAAACATAATGTATAAAATGTTTAACAGGGCTGTATTTTTTTGTTGTCGGGTTCGTGATGTCTAGTTTACTTCCGTTGCCCTTCGACATCATTGGTGACCAGAAACGACATGTGCAGATTTGAAAATAATACAGTATGACTTATTAACCGGTGCGCACGGAAGTTGCGTTGGTCGTCGAAACTAAAAATGCACACCCCTCTTACAAGCGTCCTACATACCGTTTCTGGTCCAAATTTTGGCTGTATCGAAACGTCGCGTCGTAGTCGATTATCGATTTAATAATGCCTAAACTTTTGCGATCTCAGGCTATAAATATCATTACAAATTGTGGTCAAGTTTTGTAAAGAAGAAAAGCGACAGGAATCGCCCTTAATTCCTTATGACGGAGAAAATTAATGTAGGTATCGCCAAAACGTCATATTAGAAGCCACTGTATTACCAACATCTAAATATTCCCCATTTTTGGGGAAAAATATTTATAAATTTATTTTTGTATGTTTTAGTGGTATATATTTTGTTAGAACTGTGTCCATACAATACATCTCATAGATATTGGAGTCATGAAAGGATGATAATGACACTGTTTAAAAAATATGACGTCACTGTACCGAGTTACCGGCACCTAGTCCAGATAAAGGAGTATTTGGGAAATCGCCCGTCTCTGATGCCGTGGGTGGTATAAATCCCGTGTCCGTCAAAAATGACATGTTGTTTTTTCAATGTGTTTTTGGTCCAGAGTAACGATTTGGTAGATTTGGCGAAAAGCTAACAACTATCCATCGTAAAATGTAACCTCAGTTCTATGGAAGCCAATGCTTTATTTAGAGGTAAGTCATTACCTACTAAATTTCTTGTATTTTATTCACAGAGTTTATTTACCTATTCGTCTTTATAATTATGTAAGTTATAAAACAAACGGTTAGATACCAAAATTAAATAACCACATTCTTGAAGTAGGTAGGTAGCTACCTGTACAATTTGGTTAGGTGTATAAATTTTTGTTATGTCAATATCGATTGTTCAATAAGTATGCAAGTGGAACTTGATTATAACAATGCACTTTGACATTGACTGTTATTATAAATGATTAATATTCAATTTGTATTTAATTAATTCGAATATTCAATTTGTAAAAAATATGATAGCGGTGGGATTCGAACCCACGCCTCCGAAGAGACTGGTGCCTTAAACCAGCGCCTTAGACCGCTCGGCCACGCTACCGATACTAAACCACGAAATAAATGACCGATAAGTGAACAGAGAAAATAAACATAACATAATATTATTAATCAGGGTTATTAACAGATAACATTTCACTAAAATAATGTATTAATAACATAAAGACCGATGCAAGAGAGATAAGCTATGAGATGTATTTAAATCTGTTCCAATTTACAGGTTATTTTTATCTCCCGACGTCTGACTTAAAAATAAAATTGATACTTATCAACATACCTACCTACCCAAACATCTTATTGAATTACGTATATTTAATATTAAACTATATCTAATAATAGTACTTACATAAATTCTGGCAGCAATTTAATATTATATTATTATATACCTAACAAATACTATTATTAAATTATTTAAATAGGATTTACTAGGTATATTTCCATTTTACTAAATGGCTATTGATTCAAAATTTATTTATGAAAAATAATACTATAACTACCTCATCATATTACGTCCCATAATCTCTATAAAATATAAAAAAGTTCAATTAATATTAGTAGGTATATATTATATGTATTACAAAACAAATACTGTTTAATGAGTGTGAGATAATGGTCTTACAACTAAAACATACGCTGACTAAAATTGTATTATGCAGAAATTAATTCTGTTTGCATAAGGCCTTGTCCACGTGGCTCGGTTTGATTCGCGTGCATTCCAGGTACATGTGACCTCATTGAGCCGTCCACACGCACTCGCGTCATGACGACTATCGCGCGCGGTCGAGGTACATGTGACATCTTTGATGTGTCCATATTCACTCGTGGCAAGACACGCGTCATGTGGACAACGCCTAATATGAATCAATTGATTATTTATACCTACTTATTTAAACTTAATATTTAAACTATTCACAGATGTTATTTATTTTAGAACCGTACCTACTTCTTAAAAATCCTGATTAATTACCACTCACCATTTGTGTATTTGATATTATTATCTAAAAATATTCACACCCACGACCGCTTATCTACAGTAAATATTAATTATAAATAATAATATATTTAATATTCAAGAAATTCGGTAATATGATAATAATCATGCTATTCAGACACTTTCTATTATATAATTATTCCAAAAATATTCACATAATGATATTATAAATATACCTATACCTATTATGTTTATAATTAGACCACATAATTAATTACTCTTGGTAATTATTAAATAATATTTTAGTATCCATTACATTAAAATAACGTAACGTGGTACTTCATCACCATCATTATTTATGGCGTTACAACCTTTTTCAGCTCTTGGCCTTCTTCAAAAACTTCGTCCATCCTGGACAAATGATTTGAGTTACCCATCTCCACGCGCCATGTATATTATGCAGCCACGGTTTGTGCACGGCCAACTTCAATGACGCTATAAACGTGTCAGAATGAAAAGATTTTAGTGCCATACTTCCTGCACGGGACTGATGTAGCAATCGTGCACCTTATTGCCTAAAGAAAGAGTTTTAGAAAATAAACGGAATCTTGACTTGCTCTGCCGTCATTTATGTTTAATGACATGAAGTTTCCTTTGTACCCGTGTACTCAAACTCTGCCGAAACAGAGGAGTCAGGAGTTGAAAGTGATGAATCTAAGGAGTGATCGGAATCATTCCATCTTCCATATGACGCAGCAATTTTTTCAAATGTCTCAAAGTTGGCCTTGGTTGATGTCAAGTCGGCATGGCCAATCGTACCCGTGTGTGGACGTACCCTGGCAAACAGCTCCACTCGGTCAGATCCCATCAACGGGCAGTCCCAGAGGACGTGTTGGTCGTGCCCGCATGTGCATTCCGGCCCATGTCCTATCAAACGAAAACCATGCAGCTACCCTCGAAGTCACCATGGCCGGTCAGGAACTGGCTTACCCAGTGTCTTGGTTGTCTCATCTGAAGCCTGATCTGAATCTGAAGATCTGAATGTTTGTATCCACGAATGCCTCAATTTGTCTAATTCATCACTGATAAAGCAACCATTAAATGAGCAGACGCTTAAGTCGTTGGTGACTGATGTAAACACGAAAAGGCACCTAGTATTGCTGGTGTTTTACATTCATATTAGCGATAGCGCCCATAGAACGCGTCGAGCGGGCGAAGTCGGCGTATGAGCGTTTATTCATAACCATAATCACACGTCTCTTGCCGCTCATTACCCTTCACCTATGTAATAAGCGGCCCAAGCAGCACAAAATAATTAGTATTACAGCGTCTCTCATAACAAAGCAATAAAAATATTATATTATTTCGGGGCTTGTAATTAATATTTACGACGACATTATTCAACCAGCGAAATATAGGACATGCAATAAAATTAAACAATGAGATCTCTGTTATTAAATAATGACTTCTCGCCCGTCGATCGACGACGCCGTCCAGAGCGTGATTTTGCTCGCTGTGTTCAATGAATGGACTCCATTGTATTTTCTTTCATTCGTATCGCCGAGAAGCGGTGATTCGCGAAAAAACGATGATTCATGCGGCGGGCGCGTATAATGCGTCGTCAAATCCAGTGGGCGCTGGCGTATTTGATTACGTTGTATTTTCGTTGATTTACGCGCCACTTGTGAAATTTTGCGCGAGAGCCACACTTGCTGCGTTAAGTGGGTTTTACGCCTTACGAATACGGATTCCATTGTCGTGGTCGACCTTCTTTTATTCCTTAGATATGCTACAAGAGCCATTCTACATACTATCAGTGTCTGACGCAAATGGAGCTATTCTGTGGTTATCCTATTAATATGTTCCATTGTTTTTGGCCTTAAAGGTTGAAATAATAGTACCTAATCCATATAATTTAATAACAATCATTAGAACTATCATCAATTATTAATAATATCCCTGAGACAATAAAACGGTCGTTATTTTATTGCTCGGGTTGTTCAACTATTTTTATTACATTAGATATTATCAAAAGAATATAATGACGTTTTATTCAACTGCACAGTTTAAAGACACCATAACACTATCAATATAAATCACTTTAATTTAATAACTCTACATCCATTTACGACAAATGGATTTCGTCTATATGGATAAAGAAAAATAAAAATTCATTTTTTATCGAAAATAAATTTCTTAGAATCGAAAAATACACCATAAACAGTACATTGGAATTTCGTTCATTCTGTTCCCTCGATTTTCTTCGTCTATCAATGTGGCATTCACGTAAATTGATCGATTGTTTATCGAAACTTTTCCAATTTGCAGCAAATCGAATGAGAACTTGTTTTATTATTATTCAATGGAATTGTTATCAATACGTTTCTTATATTGTTTCAAAAGTCGAGGTAGGGGTAAAACCACAAAGTGCTGGTAAAAGCTCTGTCTACCCTTTATATAGGACGATATTTTCATTTCATTTATTTAGTTAAATCTTTGTAGAATGCAAAATAATATGATAGCTTTATAAACTGACTAGCGATTGTACACTGAGTTTTTCCTTGGCAGTTGTGTATTTTTACCGTTCTATATTATAATATTAAATAATTTTAAAAAGTCATTTAAATCAAAAATCAAAACAAAATAATGTGTTTGTTGTTTGTTCTTTTACCCAGAATATGAATAATTTTTAAGTAGGTAATCATTTAGAAGGTTTTGGGAAAATGAGATAACTTGATGGATAGATAGGTACTGTAATCTTGTGACTTAGGTAATGAATCATAATGTTTTGACAAAAATGATCACCAAGGATAAAATTATTAGCCAGTTTTATTTATCGATTCGGAGCCCCAATCCACGTATGTTTCAGGTCATGCTGTATTGGGAATATCATCATCATGGCCCCCACAAAGGGGGACTGACAGGGATCTAGCCTGGGAGCCCGGGCTTAGGATGGGCCCGGCGTGGTGGGTCAACCAATTACGTGAGATAAACACATATCTTAAATTTACTCTAATAGTAAATTATAATAGTATTTATCCTATATGGCGAAGGGTTGTATGTTCCTTGGTTACCTGCAAATTGTTGCTATCAGTGCTCCATAATATAATGCTTAATGCCAACAACTCAATAATTCATTATGAATTTATTTAGAAATGGATTATCCTTAATTGTACCGTGGAATACCATTTTGGTAACACTATTGTAGAACATCACATTGCCCTTAACCTTAACGGTATGTAGGGGATCCGCCAAATATCCTGGCATGGGGCCCGCTTCAGGATGTCAGGGACATGATCATTATCAATTATTAACTTCATTGTAAAATTCTACTATCAGTGAGTTCAAATGGTGCACCCCACGATAGATGGCGCTACACAAAGAAAGTTCTCTATCCGAATCGTTAGAGCTTAGAGCAACATTCGACTTAATACGGAATGTCTGAGACTCTACACTGTATTTGGTTAAAACTTAATGCCACATTTTGATAGTGACCCTTTAGGGTAGCAAAATAAATTCTTGCGACGGAAACTGGGTGTACCTATGGTGATATGGTTTTAACTGTAGCAAGGAAGTAAGAGGGTGCATTATACAGTTTATCATTTCATTGAAAGTGAAGGAGTGACGTTGGATCTGGCTCGGCTAAGTGTTACGAATATCTCAACCTAACAAATCTAGTCTTAACCTTATTATATACCTAAATATCATCCACAGGATATAAACAACGGCACGGAAGGATGCTGGTATAGGCTGGGAAGATACAAAAAGTCTGGCGAGTGTGAAGGATTCTTGAAGGTGTTGCGTGGTGTCCATATGGTCCAACTAAGGAGCGGAAATATACTATAAAGAAGACAATATGTTTGTCATATTGATTAAATATTTTTTTGTCGGATGTTGTAGAAACACAATTTCTGTTATCCCGCCTCATACCATCGAAAACAAATAATGTAAAATTAAAGCGTACACATTCACAAGCTTACATTGAGCTTATTTATGAGCTGTTTGTTGGCAAATTCAAAAGCGGGCGATTCAGCTACTGCGATTTGATGATTAGGGGAACCTGTTGTACCTTGGACATGGTTGTACCTCGAACACATGCATGTTTTTGTATATTGGCGCCATTTTATCTTGAAATTTACAATAGTAGTTTAAACACCTTCATTTTGGTGGATAATTAACGCTAGTTTCAGACGGCAAGCGGCACGCGTGTTTATGTGAAGTGAGTTTTGTAAATATATGCCATACTATGTTTCTTGTGTGAATAAGTAAAAGTGTAATTGAATTAAATTTCATATGTCCATAACATTGGGTTATTATAGATTTTGTATTCCTTACCTAAAAAAAACTATTAATTGTTTTTGTCATTTTGGCGTGGTGTTGTACCTTGGACATAAAAAATGCGTTGTACCTCGAACATGTCCAAGGAACAACGCGTTTGCCACCCATATTGTGTATGACTATGATTAGTATTGTTCATTCATTTAAACATTCAATTTAATTCAAACTATTGTTTAAACTTGTTCCAGGTGTTTACTTAATATGCCTCGTACGTATCAAGACAGGAATCAAGAGGGTTCGCCCGGATAACGAAAAAATACAAAGTGCGATCCGTTTAATAAAATAACAAAAATATACGCTGAACAGAGCTCCGAAACTAAACGGGTTACTCAGAAGCACAATAAGAAAGTATATTCATCATTTTGAAAATACTGAAAAGCCTTACCCATTATGAAAATCTTCCTTCAAAGAAAATTTTCAGTGAAGAAGAAGAACATAATATGTTGCTGCAATACATTACAGAAGCTGCATCTTTGCAGTATGCCTTCTATGATAAGACCTCACCCCAAAGCTGCCCCGCGGAAAAATAATCGCCAGGGGCGAGAAAAGGGTCGATCTCGTAGTCTGACTGATACACCGGAGAAATTAAGAATCGAGGATAAAAAGAAAACCAAGCTGGCGAAGACTTAAAATATTATTCCATCGAAAAAAACTAATTATGTTCTTAAAAAAGTTTTTGCTGTTAAGAAAAAGCTATTAGTTAGTTTCGAATCTTCATCAGCAGAGTCATCGGCTGATAATTTTGCTCTTCAAGACTCCAGCGATTCAGAAGGACCTCAAGAATTTCCAGATGAATTTTAATCTACACTGAATTTAGAATATCAAGTGGGGGATTTTGTAATTTTTCTTTATGAAAGAGAATAATTATTTTCTAGGAAAGATCCTAGAAATATGCAAGGATGGGGCCAAGATTAGCTCAATGCGAAAATCGCTAAAGGGTTGGAAATGGTCGGAGAACATCGACTCGAAGAATTATCCTTGAGGTGACGTAATCCAGAAAATTCTACTAGCTGAAAAATGCCAATCTAAATTTACTTAATTTACTAAATTCTAAATCTACATTTATCAAGTTAAGGAAATGGTCAAGTATTAGGGTGATAAGGCAGAGATAATTGAGGTTTTATTATTAAATACGATTCATTTTATGTGTTATAACATCTACCTAATTCTAATTAAGATAATTATGGTTTATGATTAAGTATAACTGTTATGAAAAAAATGTTCTTCTGTTCCATAAAATATATTTGTAAAAAGCTTATTTTCTTTTGTCGTAATACACAAGCGAATGCGAATTTAATAAATCTGTGTTTTTATTTAGCATTGGTACCTAAATGTCCCCTTATTAGGATTTTTGAAATGTATGTCCAAGGTACAACCTTCATATGTTCGAGGTACAACACCCCTGTTGTAGCTTGGACCTAAATCCACATTTTTTATATGGCCTAAAATCACCATAAATATCAAGATATTTAATTTGATACATGTATCAAAGCATGCGCAACAGATGCTAAAATCAAACCAACTAAAGTTGGCAATTTTACCTATAACCAGTAATTTATGAAAAATCAAAAACAGAAAATAGGTCCGAGGTACAACAGGTTCCCCTACACACAAAACTTTCCATTCGCTGAGAAGCCACAAGCCAGCGACTATTTTGACGTAACGTAGTTCGTTTTTTTTACGGGGAGGTTGCTACTGCGCTCTACTGCGCAGACGCAGTAGACCCACACGCTGGCGTGTAGCGTGTAGCGTGTAAAGTTGACCGGCTTTCAACTTTTCTCGGTAGAGTGTTTACAACCTGCTTGTTAGCTTGTTCGATGATTACACTGGGCGACTTTACAGGCAGATTGTAAATTCGCCAACAAGCAGCTCGTAAAGAAGCTCAATGTAATTGACCCTTTACAAGCAATGATTTATCATATTTTTGACAGATTTTAAGGTATTTTCAATTGTGTCTTTATGTAACGTATTTTGCTATAGTTTTTTTTGTGTCATTCTTCTTATCCTTTGTGAGACCTCGTGCCTGAGGAGCATAACCCGGTTGATTTGGCCGTCTGACAGCTTTTTCCTCGGTTTGACTTCCAGTTTTGAGAGGCAGGTAGGGGGTGTAAGTAAAAACCATTAGAACTAATGACATCGTCGGTGTTTTGTAAAAAGGGCGAATCAACCATTTTGGCGAAATCGAGATTTTAATAGAAATACAATATGTATCCCACTAGCTTTGTTGTGTAATAACGGCGAATTTTTATCTCTACAGGAAAGTACTTAAAAACGATTATCGACTAAAATTAAAGTCATTAAAATTACGAAATACCTATTATAATGACAGTATTCTTTCTAAGCTTTATTATACACTTGTTAGATATTTATAATTATCTACAGGTAAAAAACAAATAAATGTGAAAAGTTAAAAATCCTCCTCTTGTAAAGTAGCATTTGGGTTAATTCGCCCTTTTTACAAAACACCGACGATATACTCCGTCCATTCAGAGAGAGTTCTAAGTCATCCTCTTCGACCTTCTATCTGACCAAATACCATGAATTTTTACAGGTTGTTATTCTCCCTTTTCGCATTTTTCATTCACGCATATGACGCAATCAATTTGCCGGAAGACTTAAAACGGGCCCTCGAAACAGTTCAAACCAGTCATATAATAATTTATTAAATTATACAAAAATCTTAATTGTTATTTTAGTGTGATCAGTCAGGGGGTCGGGCCTTAGTACGTCACTAAACGCGCCACAGCATATCGCTGCCTCAGCACAAGGTTTACACTATTTGACAAAAAATGGCTGTTCAAGTTAACACCAATAATACTACGTCTTACGTGAGCGACGTCGGCGAAGCGATGAGGGGCGCGCGCAACTCAAGCGTATAACCGTGTGTGAAAATGTTCGTAAACAGTCCCATAAGCGAGTACCTAATTAGATATTTTAAGTATTTGTATAGTATTATTATTGTTGTTTTTATTTAATAAAACGCAATTTTTTGTAGTACTTATTCCACTTTTAATCAATAGATTAGGACCGGTTTCGTCCGCCTCTACATTTTCAACTTTTTGAAGTTGAAAATGTCCCTCTGAGTACTACAAAAAATTGCGTTTTATTAAATAAAAACAACAATACAATGCAGTTCCACCATGAATTGACAGTTAACAAAATAAAAGAAATATTATTATTATATTAATATCCTAAAAAACTGAACATTCTATCTAAAATTATAAAGAACCACCTTAAATTCTCTCCCTTGTTTAAAATAAATCAATTTATTTAATAGTCTAGTATTGTACTGAAACAATAACTTTATACTCGATTGTTATTCATGTTGATGTCATACAAATTTATCTGAAATGTTATGGTAAAATAAATTGGCGTGAATTTTTAAAACAAGAATTAATAGACAATTTTGAAAAGTTTTTAAATATCAAATGTCATAATTTTAAATGAATGGTAAGTATTTATTTCAAAGTATCGGTATAAGCTCGCCAGTTGTATTGTTGAATGTAAAATATTGGTACAGCAAGAAATAATATTCAAAAATCAGTAGTAAAAATAAATAATCATTATTTAAATGACATGGGCCAGTAGATAAAACCACTATCCATTATTATTTTGATAGTATGAAAAGTAAAAAACATTCAATGGGGCGCACGGCATTTTAGGGTTACCGCTACCATTATAATAAAGTACTTATATTATAGTCTATGTCTTCATGAATATCGGTATGAACAAACTATTTATGATTACATTTATTAAAAGAAGATCAACTAAGAAGTCGCAGAGGTGCAGAAAAAAGAGCTAGATGGACATTTCACACAATTTCTACAAAAATAGTGCAGCTTACTTAGCCCAGAAGCTTCAGCTGATTCTCCTTATTTTGTAATTTATAAGTCAAAACTGACATTTTACTGTACTGGTTTGTACTGATGAAGCGATATGTCTGGCGCAGGAAAATCGTATTATTACTTTACTGAAATAATAATGCGAATTCAATTAAGTCGGAAAGCCTTCTACTAGAATAATTCTTACCATCACTATGCTACTATGCCGGATGCCTTGAACCCTAAATATAGCACACAATAAGTTACCTACCGAATGATTTATTTACCGCCGTCTCTACAATTCATGTCAAAACTCTAATGGTACATACCTTTTGCCTTTACGGATGAAAAAACATGTCTTTGTCTGGGTAAGGAGAGCAGACGTTTTCGAAATACTTTACCTGATTACCCAGTGGAATTAGGCGCGTTACAAGTGGTCTGCACCTGGGATTTCCCTTCTTGCAAATCGGAGGGTAATATTTTTCAAAGTGAAAAGCTAAGTGTTCTTACTTAGGTATTTAAATATATACCTAAATAAAATAAGCAATCATGATAGTTTCACACATACTAACTCAATCTTAAATAATTAAATAATGTTTAAAATATATTATTATTATATGAATCGTAGCTTTTTAAGACCATATTCGTTTAATAATATTTCACCGCATAATATGCATATGACTGCTTCTGGATTTATATTTAAAGCATCCAAGGATCGTCTAACTCTTCTTCTCTCAACTCATTGAAGAATCTGATGGAGGTGATATGGATCCCATGCGGGTTTGGTGGAAACAACTTAATATTATGAAAGCTATCAGAAACATCGACGAAGCGTAGAATGAAGTCACCTACTCGTGTATGAAGGGTGTTTGGAAAAGGTTGTTTAGTGAAATTGTTGAAGTTCACTGCAATTATGAAAATGATGATATGCAGACTGTTAAAATCACACGGCGAACCCTTAACTAATGAAGAGCTGCAGGAAATGGACTGCCATACGTCCCTAGAAAATGATGTCTTCGAACCTGTTCCCGTGCGAAAGTTAAGTGCTCAGACGTATTGGTTTGGCGGGCGCGGCGCGGCAGCGTCTTGCGAAGCTCAAACGTATAACCGTATGTGTAATGTTCGTAGACAGTGTCTTTTTTGGGGCATACTACACACGGTTATACGTTTGAGTTTCGCAAGACGCCGCCGCGCCGCACCCGCCAAACCACTACGGCCGAGCACTAAGTGTTAAAACCATTGAAGAGGCCCTTTCTCTTCACAATCAATGCATGGAGTTGTTAGAAGAGAACGACGAGGATCACGAGCGAGTAATTACTGTTATACGTGAGTGTAATGCATATTGACAGTATGTTATTGCAAATTTTGCAGAATAAACGTAAATAAGCCAAATAAGGGAACCCCCCCCCCCCCGTTTATCGCGAAATTTTGTTTATCTTCCACGATGAACGGGCTACTAGTATTGCAACCTCTAGACTACGACCTACGTCTTTAATAATATTTATTATGTATGTTTTTTTTTTCAAATTTGTTAAAAACCAACATTAAAATATTAATTGTGTATTTTTACGGCGATTTAAAGACATGAATATTTTAATATTATGTACAATATTATCATGCGGGCACTATCAGTAATGTCCCCATTTTCATAAATCGAAATAGGTTATCACTACAGTCTACCTACATAATATTATTAATATTATTATTGCAACTTGTTGATTTAAAAAAAAAACATTCGGACGGATATAGTAAGCTGGCTTAGAATTTATATAATATGTATTATCTTTAAATTCTTTATGACATCACTGTGTAAAATACACCATTGTCATGACAGCGTATAGAAGTCTATTTATTTAAACGGAGTTTTTGCATACAAAAAATCGTGTATGGAAAAAGCGTAAAGGAATTTTCAATAACACCTACACGCGGATATTTTCTTTGGTCCTTTGTCAGAAGTTTTTTCAAACATAAAGAAGAGGTCTTTTCTACTGGAATTGGTGACATTTTTCCGAGAAAAAAACGGCTGTTTTTGTCAAGCCTTAGAAAACAAATTCGGCTTTGAGGAAAATCTTTATTTTGATTTTTAACAATAAAATCAAGGCGCGTCTCTGTCGTCTTTGTGGACGTATTTATTACTATGAAATTGTGTAAAAAAATTATGAATAACACAAAAGAAAATGTTCTATTTTTGTTTCTGATAGGAAAATTCTCACGGCATTCTGAATTTTGTTTTATCAAAGGAAACAAATCAAAATTTGATACAAGCTGATTATATATATCTGCTTCCCTTGCCACTTATTTGAAGATCTGGGATCATCTTGGCAATACCCAGATAAGTGGGTTTGTGTTTTGTTATATTCTGCCATGGATAGAAACAAATAGGCGTGGGTAGTAGATTGTGGAATTTTTGTTAGCTACCTACTCTTTCACTTCAAGTAGTGACTCATGGTCTCGTGGAGTGTTTTTGTGATATAATTTTTGCAGGTGCAATAGCTGGGTTTAAAAAAGCGTTTGAACACGTAGGGGAAATTTTTTACAAACAATTTTATATATTTTAGCGATAGAGTGTAGGTAGGTATGTAAGCCTGTACTAGGTTTTACACACTCTAAATTCACAAAGATTGATATTTTACATAACAATATGTAAAAAAAATACAACGTAAAATTCAGCATATTAAATAATGTAATATTATTAAATAAATAAAAGATAATATAATATCTATGGTACGTGGAAAAATTGATCAGTATGCTTTCATAAACTAGATAGGTAGGTATTTAGTTTTAAAGATATTAAAATACCATCCGTTTGACAGTTATTTATTTAAAATACGATGTTGGAAATCTTTCTCTTAATTCGATAATAAAAAGTTACTATTTTTATACGTAAAATAAAAAAAGCCAACGGCACGCGGTGTTCCCAAGCGGTCACCCATCCAAGTACTATCCGCGCCCAATGTTGCTTAACTTCGGTGATCGGACGAGAACCGGTGCTTTCAACATGGTATGGTCGTTGGCGAACAACATTATTTTTTAAACAGTAAAGTTGGTACAGTTACAGTAACAACATTTTATTACTAAATTTAGATAATTATTGTTATTTACTTTACGTGTGCTTATGGTTGCCAACTTTTTACTGAAAAAAAAGTTTAATTCGGGACATTTTTCAAGTTTCCTTTTCAAAATAAAATCTCCATCTTGATTGAATGCTGGAGGCTTTTATTATCGTTTTTCTTCCCAGAAAGAAAGACTCGTTCAGAATCGAAGAGGGATCATGACTTTTTCTCCCAAAAATAAAAACCCATCCAAATTCTTCTCTACAATAATTGATGAAATGAAATTTTCTTCCGTGTTCATTGGAACTTCTGACCGTTGGAGCGGACCCTTTTTTGAGTTCCTCCACTCCAGCTCCGCTCCGGGACCTAATACTTGCTCCGCTCCGGGTAGAAAGTTTTAATAAATATTATATGTATACAAATATTAAAAAAATTAAAAAATAAGTAAGTAGTTTTAAAATAATCGTCATTTTTATTATTAATTCTATTAAACAAAAATTCCGCCAGCAAATCGTCTCACATTCTTTGCCTCTTCTGTCAAAAAAGTGAAGTTATTGATCACTCGGCAGTGTTGCTATATTTCAAATAATTCCAGTGTTGCAAAGTGACAAAATATACTATTTTCATTGGATTTTAGGAAGAAAATTTAATAATAAAAAAAACACCCGGAGCAGTGGAGCACTACAAATTTTCGGTGCTCCGGCTCCGCTTCTGCTCCGGGTAAAATCACATTGCTCCAGTGCTCTGCTCCTGCTCCGAGCTCTGCTCCAACGCTCTGCTTCTGACCATTGTTTAGCTTTTATTAACTATCAAAGCTTTCCGACTAATGCCAAAGTGCTACATTTCATTTTGAGCTACTTGTTAAATAAAAAAAAAACGGTACTCCCTGAATTCAGAAAAATTTTGCGTCCCTGTTGAGGTTTAATACTGGTATTCGAAAAACGGTATATTTATGAGACAACTTCAGGACAAGTATAAAATTAGTATTGATGGAAAGTCAAGACGTTTTTTTTATTTAACTTAGCTTTACATTCAAAAAATAACATTTTACGTCCCGGAGCCTTTTTTCATTTTCAATTTTATTTTAGATTCATTCAAGCTATTTTTTTAGGGTTTTTTACCTATCAACGATTTCCCATTATTGTCTGGTGCTACGTATCATTCCAAGTTGCCTTGTCGAAAATTGAGTCGGTGACCTTTATATTTCCAGGATATGTTACGTCCCCATCCACGATCACCACCAAACGGGGATGGTTAGCAATACTAATTATAACAGTTTCCCACCAATTATATTTAAATATAATGGCGTTCCATTAAAGTTTATGGAAATTAATCATACTAGTGCACACAATATCTTAATATAAATAGATAATGCCTTTTACAATAACACGGATATTCACCGAGCTTTCCTTTGAACTAATTAGCCAATCTTCCTACCGCATGTAACACAATTTACCGTGGCCCGGTTGGTAAATGTTCCGTACGGGATTCTTTCCATCCACGACACGTAACGACCAAATCTGGCAAGAAACAAACGGCTCTCGTTATGCGAGCCGACACCTTTCTTGCGAAACTAAAGCGAAACCAACGTGAGACACTGCTTAGATATAGTATCTGGAACGTATGCGAACGTATGCAGTAAGATAATATGCTGTTATTGGGTTATCTCATTTTCACTTGCCGCTCCGTGTGCTATACTAGATTCAGTGCTATCCAACTGAAATACTCGAGAAATTATTTATATACTCATGGATTTCTGCGACACAAATTCATGAGAGAAATAGACTTTTCTTTAAATTGTATAGCCATATCTATCCATTTCTTGGCGCCTTTTACCATACAATTAACCAAAGTTTTGCAAAAAACATTGTATTTATTATTATCCATTCTATTGAGACATTGGAGGAATGTTTTTTAATATTTTGTATATAACTGTGATGCAATGATTATTGATTTCGATGAAAAAAATTTGGCTTCGAAATAACAATTTTTAAATAATTGCCAATCTCCGGACTTCATAATATATTAAAAAAAGTTTCATTATACAACAACACACTCTAATGCAATCTGTTAGTTTCATTATTTCTAAAAGTAGATCGACAGCAACCATTTTATTTTATATTTCTAGTTGGAGACTAGCCATAATGAATGCCGTGTCCGGAAACTTGTACGTATGCAGTTCGCCGTATCACACTTCACCGTGAAATGTTATATCGGAAATATATGGCCGTATATTAAAGACCGTCCAACCTCTTTGGATCGTATAGTACTGACATAAAATGTATGTCTAAATAAAACACTACTTTTGTCGGTTTACACAGAAAGAGCAGCAAACAAAATTTGAAAATAGCCGATATACTGGATTATTTGTTAGGTTATGTTAGGTTTTTATTCTTGAATTTATGAATTTTGCCAAAATCAGCTTTGAAAATTGAATAAATGTTTATATTAAAACTAATTAAATTGGGGACCGTATAGTATACGGTCATCTCTTTTCGACGAGAAAGTTCACGGCTAACTATGCCACGGTGAAATGTTTTACGTACAATTTACATGTAACCAATGAATATATTATTATTATTGAATAAGTTTGAGCTCGATAGGATCATTAGCAAAAAAAAGTTAGTTAATAGCGTTAAATGGAGACTGTTTAGACAGAGTACCAGTACCCTAATTTTAGCAACCTGTATTGTCAAGTCAAGTATTTCAAGTTTTGAACTAAATGAATATTAGGTAAAAGTGCGTAAAATATCACTAAAAAACCTGACAGAAAAACGTTACAAATTATAACTTATCTTTTCATATTAAAGAGTAGATTTAATTTATTTATTAAAAATATTTTTTCGTTATTCTGCCACTCCTGAATCCTGCTGCCAAAAATATCGCACTTAATACAATGAGGGCGACAACGTATTTTTGATGGCTCTACGTTAAAAAAAGATCTTTATCATTGAATATATTATTATATAATATAACTATAATATATAATTAACTATTTTTTAAATATTATATAATATTAATATGTATTTATTATTGTTATTTAATTATTGTTATTTAATTATTGAATATTAATTGTTTAGCTAATAACTTTTAAAGACTGATCTCTCTTCTTGGTCGTGCACTCAATAACCTAACCTAATCAAATCAAACCTAACTTAATCAAATCAAACCTAACCTAACCTAACCAAATCAAACCTAACCTAATCAAATCAAACCTAACTCTATCAAATCAAACCTAACCTAACCAAATCAAACCTAACCTAATCAAATCAAACGTGCACGGTCGTGCACTCATGGCTGAGGATCGTGACCACATGTAAATTTCGCCATCCTTTGAGCGACCAAGACTTTCCATCCTTCTCGATCTTCCGCTTCTCTCAGGGCAGAATGGATGGTGCCTCCAGTCAGCTCTTTCACTTGGTCGCTCCATCACGCAGACGTTCTTCCTCTGTTTCGCCTTCCCTGGAGGCTACCCAAAACTACCAGTCTCTCCAGGTTGTCCGGTCCGCGCCTGACAATATGTCCAAAAAACTGCAGAATTCTTCTCAGACATATTGCGAGAGCCGTTCCTCCACTCCATTAATTCCCAATACGTTACCATTGTTCCCAGAATGAACGATTTTACACATCTTGAGTGTAGTATTTTTATTGTTTATACTAATGATCTATTTTTAGGTTTCGACGATTAATATACGCTTATCGAGTGTACTTATTATTACTGATAAAGCGTCAATTACATTGAGCTACTTTACGAGCTGTTTGTTGGCGAATTTAATAGTGGGCGATTCAGCTACTGCGATTGTGATGATGACACACAAAACTTTCCATTTGCTGAGAAGCTACAAGCCAGCGACTATTTTGACAGAACGTAGTTCGTTTTTTTACCGGGAGGTTGCTACTGCGCTGTACTGCGCAGACGCAGTAGGCCAACACGCCGGCATGTAGCGTGTAAAGTTGACCGGCTTTCAACTTTTCTCGGTAGATTGTTTACAATCTGCTTCTTAGCTTGTTCAATGATGACACTGGGTGACTTTACAGGCAGATTGTAAATTCGCCAACAAGCAGCTTGTAAAGTAGCTCAATGTAATTGACGCATAAGGTAGGGTTTTTTTACAAACACTTCAACTATTCATAATTTGTTTGTTATATTTTTTTATTGTGATCCTTGACTTAATAGGTAGGTCATCAAGTTTTTACTTTGTTTATTGTATTGATTTGTTATATAAGTTAGAGTTAATAAATTGTATTCGTTGTCAGTTTGTATTTGCCTTTTGGTGAGTGTACACATTGCCTGAAGATGCCGAAAGGCGAAACCAACTCACGACTCAAGTGTAATATTACAAAACTTAAATCCATTACAATGTATTTGTTAAATGTACTCTGTACTCTATATTATGAATGTGGCAGACGCGGGAACACATAGATAAACATACGAGTACCTACTAGAGGTGAGTTAGAGATACTGTCACCAGTTTGCGTACTCAAGTATCGGCATGTACTACCCATACTCAGTACGTGTGGCCCAATATACTTGTTACAAAATACTTAGAAGTTCGAACGCATGCTACGAGTATGAGATCTCTTTGTACTCAATACTAGCGAGTCCGCTGGCTAGTTGGTACTGTTTCTACCTATGACATCTCGCCGGGGACGCGGCGACTCGCTTATGTATAAACAATAGGTGATAATTTTTGTGTAATTATTGGACCACATTCCCACAGGCTCATTATGACAGCTCAAAACATGTTTGAAATAAAAAAAATCATTGAACATTCATTCAAGAATATTATAACCTAACATAAAAACAGCTCATAAATTTAAAATGGGTTTAAAATCGACTCAGTGTATTTTTAACGATTCTATTAAAGTCGATATTTCAAATCGCCATTCTCTCTCTTTCTCCCCATTTGTAAAGTTGGTGTGGTGAAGGATAGAAATGGTGACTATACTGTAATAATACTATGGAGTTAGTTTTAATTCCAGTTGAGTATGTATTACTAGTAAGTATTTTGGAACAAGTTTCGATACTAAGTATTTTTTATACTGGTAGTAAGTATACTCTGTCTTCAAAATCAGTTTTCCCACCTCTAATACCTACTTATTTTATACCATTCCTCTATTGGCCCACTACTCATGACGATAAGGTGAGATAAATATTAAATAAACTTGTCAGTCTATCTCTTTTGATAATCAATTATTATAGAGGTGGATAGATACACAGAAGGGAAATTTAGTATGCAATACGTAAAGGCTTTCGCCAAAATATGTCAATACCTATCCATCTGACGTCGCTCAGTTCTATCTCGTCTTCCGCGGAAAATTCCAAATATCCCATCGAAAATATCGAAAATTCATCAAATATTTATCATTTTCGCTTTCCGTATATCAGCGGATAAGCAAAGACAAAACAAATTCACATTGTTACAATATATATTGTGAAAAGAAGGTTTTTCCTATAGTGGAAGGGATGATAGATATGATCCATAAATACTGTGTGAAATTCTATATTAGTATTTTCCTTTCGCACATCGTTATACTGTATTTGTGTCTTTATTGGCTCTATGGAAAATATTTCTATATTATTATTTCATAATATAAGAAATATGTGATAAATAATTATATTTATATAATTTATCATTATAAATAATTGAATATAAAATACATAACGTGAAAAACCACACAAATATACCAATTAAAAGATATCTGTTTCCAATCGAAAGGTGTTTATTTACACTATTCGCAACTACATGAACGTCAATAATGAACTTGGCTAGCTCTGGACGTCATTTATGATGAAGTTTCTAATGACATTTACCATGATTACAAAACTAATCGCCTTTATATTGGCACAGTTTGATGTAGGTACCTCTGATAATATGTTCCTAGTTAGAATAGATTGTTTAAAGACTAGAACACTCACTGGAAAGTTAAAGATTTGAGCTCGAATCCTATTTGGTCAAACCTAGAATTTTTTCAATATTTATGTTTCTGAGGTTTTCAAACTTGTATATTATAAAGAATATAACATTCATAAAACTTTGTATGGATTCAGTATTAAACAAATTAAATTACTCAGTACCTATTTATGTTAAGTGTAATAGTAATAATGCAGGCGACTCATTTACGTGTTGGTATCGTTAATTTCAAATGTCATTAACACCATTCTAAAGTCATTTTGTCGTAGCCACAATCTCGGAAGAATCTGCATTTTTTTACCTAATTGAAATAAAATATAACATTATAATTATATGTAAAGGTACAGTAATCTACTTAATATAATAAGTAGAGTATATGCTTTATAACTTAAAATTTTTTTGCACTTTATACTACACTGAATATGTCTACAACCTCTTTGCCTGATTACCTCGCATAAAATATATCAAATGATATTCACTTATTTTAATAAAATTAATATTAAGAAAATAAATAGATAATAAAAATAAATAATAAAAAAGATAATAGATATATGTAAAAAATATTTTTATAATATATAAACATTATTTTGTAAGAACTGAAACTGGAGTGCAAAATTATAAAGTGGCAACTCTACCTGTTTTGTCCACTTAAAGAGAAATTGTCAATATCCCTCTACGCGGAAGAAACTGATCATTATGTAGGTACACTGAATAGTCGTGAGATATCAAGAATTAAAAGTAGAATAATAATTAATCATGTCCCAGATAGATTTAGAAATGATTGTGAACGTTCGCTCTACGTTTATTATATTATTATAATCGATTCCGAAAAAACGATAACAAATTAACCCTTTGCAAATATAGCTAATAATAAAAATGCTATTTATATATTATAGATAAGTAAATATATATAATATTATAGGTAATAATTGTAAGGGTTGTAAACTAGGAATTGTAACGTTCAGACATTAGAAAAAGATATTATTGTTAGTGTAATTATTATTGTCTGCTTTGATGGGGCTGTTTTATTGAATGTTTATTGCACGGCTGTTCAGAAAGATGGCTGTAAAAGTAAAAATCGGCTATTCCGTGGCTGTTTTTGTGGTCAACATGGTTGGATAAAGATAGATAAATTTTATGATAATGAGCTTGTAGCCTGAAATGGGCGAAAGCGGTAATTTTAGTCACTTACTGTTTTTTTTTATTATTTAAACCAAAAATTCCCACGATGGCTGAGCGACTACACGTCAGGTTTATACATTGTGGGTCCCTGGTCTGGCAAAAATTCACATGTTGTTTTTCAATATATGTGTCGCTAGAATTCAAAATCAGCCAAGTCCATAATGGATGACATAACTAGAAGAAAAACAGCTTATGTTTTCTCAAGTACAAAGTCACAAGGGTGAAATTTTATATTATTTCGATTATAGAATATTTAAAATCAATAAGTTCCACATTTCGATACTGCAAAAATGTTAGAAAGCAGTAGTTCTTCAACAATTCACAAATAGTCAAAAATACCTAAATGTGGACTTAGCTGTTTTGAAATCTAGGTACACATATATTTGAACCAGAGTGTGGACCTAATAGGTTGAGTAAGACGTGATTAACACTCATTTCTCCTAAAAAACAAAAACCTGTTAAGAAACCTCTTCGTATGGTGATGCAAATCCATATAAGATTGTAGAGCCAAAGAAACAATTTTACAATGTTATTGAGTATAATAATGGAGTCAGCCATTTACATCTATTCATTCATATAACTATAGGGTATTAATGAATGGTGCGATCATCAATTTTATTTTAATATTCTGACGTGAAATGTCTAAAAGACATGACAGCGTGGACGACACAAATGGACACTAACAATTCTAATAATGATAACTGTTGTGTCACACGCATTCGACAATCACTTTTTGATGCGACAGGTCGTAATAAATCGTAGGTGAACACCCGTAGCTATAGCTACCTCCATGCCAAGTGGTCATTGCTAATTTCAAGGTGCGTCTGTGTATGGGGCATGGCCCCCACACCCTGATGCGGGCCCCCAAGCTAGCATCTTTGCCACCCCAAAAACTGCATCACCCAACCATATATATTAAAATAGTAATAGCGCCGCAGGCAACTTTTTTACTATTAGAGCAAATTTAAGATGCGCGTTTATCTCATGTCGACCCGCCACACCGGGCCCCCTGAGCCCGGGCCTCTAGATCAGAGCCATGTTTGTCCCCAACTTATGGGAGCCATGGTATGGGGGTATTTGCCCAGAAAACTGTAGTGTCACGGATTAAATATAATTCAAAAGTTTGTGACACTTGCTAGATTTTCTTAACCCCGCCTAGGGATTTCAATACTGAACGAAAATGTCAATTCCGGTTTTTCGGTTTTCTTATTGAATACCGGTATTTCTTAAATACTAAAAGAATAGAGATAGGTGCTCGAAATAATATTATGGTAATTCAAGGCGACAATAATTACTAATAGATATAAATATAATTGGTGAAATTTGTTTTATTATTTTTTCACCTTTGTTGGATTCACTCAATATATTTGCAGTTTGGCAGCACATAATTTATAATTCATTTTTACAACCGGTATTTCGGTATTCATAAATACTGGAATACCGGTATTACAATCCCTAACCCCGCCCGCTCCCACGGCTTTCTTTAATAAATAATTATTAGTAATAATATTTCGAAATGGACTCTATTTCTGTGTGCGCGCCTATATTTGGTGAATACCAAGAGTGCCTGTGATAGATATGGCTCATACATTATCACCAAGTAGTATTTTATTCTGTTTTGTGAACATCTTAATTTTTGGATTAATTTATCTTTTGATACTAAAATACTCATGTAAATAATATAAATTCTCGTAGTACTCTTAGCGTATATTATTGGATATATTTCCGTCTGATAAATGTCGTAATAATAATATATGGGATGAGTTTATTGGCTGCATATCGCATTGTAGTATGGGCTAGTGGCCAAGTCGAAAGCTGCAAGATATTTATTAAGAATTGTAGGTTATTTTTCACATAAGAGCTAAGTAAATTCTGAATTTAACCTACTATCGTAATAGTATTGTTTTGCCAGATATAAATATATTAATATGATTCTGGATTGTTTATGATAAAGTGGTGAAAGTATTGGTTATATCTAATGCCGCTACTATTGTGCGTTCGATCTACACATTACGTTGACCAGTGGCGTACTCAGGATTTAATATTGGGGGGGGGGGGGCAAGGAGGAAAATATAAATTAGTCCCATAGGCTCTTTTACTTCTTCGTATAATTATTTTGACATATTTTTACAATACACGGCGGTATATTTTTACAGTTTCTCATAGTTTTTATTAAATTGAAGGGATAGTGGCGGTAACCGTTGAGCGTGTCATCAGCGACTGGTGGATTGGAAGTGACTAACAGTGACCATTCTGGACATGTGCGCCTAGTATGCTAAAACATTACTCAAATAATATCGGCTGTGCTACCCGTTCATATCGACACATAATAATCAGAAAATATATAATTTAAATTGTTTCTGGTCATGAAGTATAATAGCGCCGCAGGCGACTTTTTTTCCAATTAAAGCTAATTAATGATGTGTGTTTATCTCACTTATCTGGTCAACCCGACACGCCGGGCCCCCCACAGCCTGAGCCCCCAGGCTAGAGCCCTGTCAGCTCTCCCCAGCCATGACCTACACCACTCCGGAATTCGGGTGGACACCGAATTTTTTTTTGACAGTTCCATTAGGTATTGGATTTCTAAAAATATCCGACATTAGTGTTTCGAAATATTTGTGTTAGAAATTAAAATCTAAGAAATTTTTCTAAAAAGGGTGCTGGAGAATAATTACAAACCATTTTTTGTCGTGTTTTTATTTGTCTAAACCCGCCCAAGGTATAGTTTATTGCCTTTCAATTTCAATGTTTAAAATCATTCTGATAATTTTCATGTTTGGGGGGTGCCAGGGCATCTTGCCCCGCCCCCTGGGTGCGCCACTGACGTTGACTTATCAGTGGCGAAGGGAGACTTTTTCGAAAGATGTAAGCTGTGAAGATCAGAGAAAAGAGCACACTTGTCTTAGCAGGTATACTTGCCGACGATAAGTTATTGTGATACGGCCAAATGCATACGTACAATTTTCCGGACACGGGTTTTCCTTCGTATCGGTTCCAAATTCAATAAGAAAGACACGCTATTATTATACACGCATATGCTGACTATTCGATCTCTTCTGCAATGTTGTGTAGAAAAGTAATGTGATTTTGATCATGCTAAGTAGTGAGTATAATTTTATCACCATTGATGTAGTATTTATTTTTTTTGCCGTTAGAAGTTTCTGGTTACTTCCGGTTGTTTGTATTTTTGTTATAGTTGTTTCAAAAATTCTACATAAATAAGCCAAATATGAAAGTAGTATTGCGTATACGGATGCATTAAATAATATACTAAAATGTTACCATTATTAATGCAACGAAACGCGAAAATCACTTTGAGGGCCTAGATCACCCCATTTTTTAAAAATGGTGTTAAAGAAAGATGATTTTTTTTAACGTTTTTGTATATTTTTGAGTTCTTGTTTACAGCTGTTTTGTTAATATACCACTAAATATTATTACAAAGATTAACATTTAAAAATATATATAATATAATCGGTAGGTATCTACCACCTTCCTAAAAAATTATCACCAAGTAAATGTCAATTCAATCAATTCTAAACTTATCAGAATACTTGTATAGGAGCTTTGATATACGATTGATGCTTTGAACTTTTATTTTATGCACATGAAAAAATCGAATAACCTTCATATAAAATTGTGTCACAACTCAACTTTATAATCACGGAGGGAAAAAATTCTCTGTGTTGCTATAATGCAGTTGCTAAAAACAATATTATGTCATCCAATCCCAGGTGACACTTTTGTTTCATTATTAACTACATCTGGAACCTTTCCCCAACTGTTTCAACACTGAAGAGACTTATTACGTGCCCGTTTATCAAATTAATATTACACGAAGTGAAATGACTTCTCGAAGTTAGAAACTTCACACATGTATAAGGTAGACGAAAGTAATTAAATAATATTAACTTTTAATTAACAATTTTGTATTCGATGAACGAATAATACAAATAAATTAAGAATACATTCGTTATTGAACATACATAATTTGTAACTTTTTTACAAAAATATTTTTTCTAATAATTTAGGTAAATTTAGAAAATTAGGTTAATTTTAGAAAATGGTTTAATGATGAGAATACGCACATGCAATCCGATTGGCTTAATGAATAAGCAGGCCCTGTTATTATAACTCTCTTGAGGCATGAAGCACGTTTCCGAGCTAGATACAACTTTGCTTCTCCACTCCCAATATTAAATATTGAGATAAATACATCTTGTCTCGAGAATTCTCGAGAAATATATTTTTCATCATCATCAATTAGATTCTTGAGAATTCGAAAAATTGTCACTAGAATAAGCTATTGACAGCAACCGGAACTTAAAAAAAACTGATTTGACAATAAAATTTAATTTCACGTTAAATAGGGCCTCGAACGGAATTTTGTCCCGATATAATTTTTTTGTCTAGAATTATCTTTATTATCTTATCTTATTATTTTTTTTTAACCTAGACTTAGATATCTAGAAAATATAAAACAGGCTCTCAAGTTTCAGTCAAATCAAAATATCTTTAATTTAATTTTTGGCTTCTTGAAATTTTTCGGTATAAATTGGAAGATCTAAAAAATGAAACAAAATAATTACAAGATAAAAAGAACTTATTTTATACAACGTTTTTAAATTTTCTGTTGAATCATATCAACTTGATTTGACTAGCTTAAACGAACAAAAAAAAATGAACTTGATAGAAATAATACTGAAATGTCATATTGATTTCCATAGTAACGCACGTATATATTAATATGATTAATATTTTAGTTGCTAGGACCCACTTAGCAACCAATAATAGTTTTACTTTTTACGAATTTCTTTCGAAACAACTATTCATACAAAACAGAATTATCTGAAAATGAAATCAATTCTACTTAAAGATGGCTAAAAGTATAAAAAATGCATTGGCATCGCGTTCTGATATATTCTAAAAGTTTTAAATCTTTAGCTAGTTGGGAAGTTAGTTAAAAATCGATTGCAAGATTTGTACCGGACAAATAAGAATACGAGATAAGAAAAACGTTGTAATGTAAAATAGACAAGAAGAGGTACCTAGTTTCGTAATAATGTCAATTTTTCTCAAAAAATCTTGAGATATAGAAAACAAATTTCGAGAAATAAAAATATCCAGTCATCACAAGCTTTCATCAGTGTAATGGAACGTATCATAGTCCTTTGTATCTCATCATTGCTCTCTAGCTCACGCCATGGCCAGAATTCATCGCTAGCATTCCTTATCTGAACCTTGGTAAGGTGCCAAAATCCGATACCGTAAAGAAGCACCGTCAGAATGCAAGAATTACCATACCCATACGACGGGATGAAGTATGCGAAGGAGAATTCCATTCCTCGTAAAGAATATGTTGACATGCGATACAATATTTTAATAATTTTACTAAAAATTGTATTTAAAAAATATATTCATATCAGCTTGATAAAGATATGTAATACTCTATAAATTATTTTAAATAAATCCACCAGACAAACCACATATTATTTACAAGAAGAAACATTTTAAGCGGATAATTTTAACTAAGAGGGTCATATAATGCCACCTACAGAGGCAAAACTTATGGTACGAGCATATGTAATACTATAATACTTACCGAACAAACTGAATGCAGTATTAGGAGCTTTTAAACTTCGTAGAATAATAAATTAATAATGTAACATGGAAAAAGGTTTTATTTTGTATATTACATTTTATAAATTAACGAAGATATTACCTACTTACTTACTTATTTCCTTTATCCTGTCACGGTATAGCTTTAAAGCTTTAATGCATAGAGCAAGTACAAGATCGTGACGTTTATATTAGTCTATTACTACGATTAAAGCCATATTATCCTTATTATTATATAACTAATCTTAAAATATTGAAATTTTTAAAAGATTTGGTTGAAAATATGACGTAGCCATTTGGAGTAACAATAACACAATATGTTGTGAATACGAAAAATATTTATACTCATAACTGAGGCGTCTAATTCCAAAAAGCGATAAGTCTACATTTGGTCAAAATCGAGAAAAAAATACGCACGTATTCTTTGTATAATTTTACACAATATGTATTAATCTATAAATTCCAAAACGCGACATAGACCTTCGAAAAAAAATATTTTAAGTATCGATTTATTACAAAAAGCGCCAAGTCTGTGTTTCATATTATTTAAAGCTTGGTTGATTTCGCGCGTGTTTAAGTCAACCAATAAGGGAACGTTCAATATTGAAAAGGGCGTCTCCCATGCTGTAGCATCTGGTAAACTCATGACAGTGCCACGGAAATATGTGCATTATGCGGAGTAAATGAAAAAGTGAAGTACAAATAGCGCTACGTCCAATTTTATTTTGCCTATATTTATTACATTTAAGAGTTTATCGGCTGAAACGAATTGCCATTTGGTTCAAATTTTGACATAGAATACAACGGAAGAAATAATCTCACGTTAAAACAAATAATTGAAGCTTGAAACATAAAAACGTTGTTTCCCGAAAATATTGAATTGTGGACTTGTCGCTTTTTGTAGTTAGACGGATTCCAATACTGGTGTTTAAAAACCGGTATCCCAGTATATTTCGATACTAAAATACCGGTTTTAAAAATCAGAAAATACCGGTATATTTAGTATTGAAAGTGGAAACAAAATGTGTAAAACAAAATGTATAAAAGGTTTAACAGGGCTGTAAATTTTTTGTCGTGTTACGCAATATCTGGTTTACTTTCATTTGCTGCGCTTTTGTGCACTGTAATTTAGGATGATTATGGATGTGGATGCTAGGGGAGGGTGGTTTAAACGGGATTCGATTCAGGCAGTAACCTTGATGTTGTAAGGCTTTATGGCTGGAACAGGTCCCGGGTCATGCACTCACGCACTAGGTTATTACTCGCACGTTATACACTTATAAATATGAATGATGATGACAAGTTGTGTATGATTATGAGACACCCGGTAACACGGTTTGTTAGGTAGTCTAATAAACTGAGTTCGTAATGAGACTAGAATTGAATTATTGCTTGGACAACGGTCACACAGTAGCAAGTTGATACGGTCGCGGTATACGAATAAATGCCTTTGTATCCATCACGGGCGACTGGTGACTAGAGGTAAATTGAAAATACTGTCACCAGTTTGTGTACTCAAGTATCGGATGAAACTACCCATACTCAGTACGTGTGGCCCAATAAACTTGTTCCAAAAAATTTGTGATAATATCATCGCTAGTTTCGCTGGCTAGTTAGTAGACATTCAATCCTATTGACATTAAATGCGCGCGAGCGAGATAGCACTAGAATACAATTATATTTTAATTTATTGGTCTATGCATGCGAATGACATCATCTTATGTATAAGTCATAAATTTTCTGTAGCAGAATATTATTCCCTCCGAAATGTGGTGAGGTGACGCAGTTTACAAAAAAAAATCATTGTTATTCATTTTATGTTAACAAGAATATTATAACATAACATAAAAACAACTCATAAATTTAAAATGTCTTTAAAATTTTATAATAAATGGAACATTTCGAAAAGCCCAGCTCAGTGTATTTTTAACGATTCTATTGAAGCCGATATTTCAAATACAATACTAATGTGGAGATAAGTTTTAGTTCCAGTTTAGTATGAGACTTATGTCGCATACGCAAGCCAAACGCTATATCTATATAGTATTCCAATTAATACTAGTAAGTATTTTGGAACAAGTTTTGATACTAAGTATTTTTTTATACTGGTAGTAAGTATACTTAGTCTTCAAAATCGACCAGTTTTCCCACCTCTACTGATGACTGTTAAATAGTTAAGCGCCTGGATGACAACAATAAATTAGCATAGTAGGTATTAGATATTTGTGTGGTTTAAGCACTAATAGAAATGTATATTGATACGTACATTCATGAATATTAAATTGTAAAAATCTGCTGATCCTTACTGCTGTTTAAAGAAGAGAAAATAATAATTTTATTTTATTTTTCACCAATGTCCTGCCAAAATTGTTGTAACTTCATCATATAATATCAGTTGCCAATACCCTTTTGACTTCACATACAAGTAGATAGAACAATTAATATTTTTCTGGATAATATAATATATCTGTGCATTTCAATCATAATATGAAGTCAATTGAATACTAGCTTATTGATATCATATTTTGTACTTACATTTTTAATGAGTAAGACTTAGCCCAACAAATAAATTACAAATAGCGGTGCACTCAAAAATAAAATACGCGAAGAGAAATTTATTTCCATTAAGTCGTGAATCGAGTATTTGTAAGTGGTGTTACTTGAATGTTGCTACGTATTTGTATGTGTGAGCAAAAAAAGCTCTTTTGAAATTTTCTTAAAGCTTATCCCAGCGCTAATGTACAGCTGGCCATGGAAAACTAGCTGGCTGTCAAGGTGGCTACCATAAATCAATGTTCTGTATAGTGCACAGTTGCAAGGAAAAATACACACCTACAAATTTAATATAATAATAAAACATATTTTAGTTAATGGTGTTAACTAGTCATAGGAAATCATAGGAAATATTTTCAAATAAGTATGTAGGAGAGGGGCTTGATTATGCGGTATAAATCGTCTCCAATAATAAAATAGACAACTTGTTGCAGTTAACGATATTAATTTTACGCGATGTGCACTGTGCAAATTTATTTAATTGAAAGCACTATTGACAAAGTCATTGTCCTCCCCCATTCGATTTGACTTTAATTTTAAGCCGGCTCTTACATCTAAGCTTGCCTTGTCTGCCACACAGCCATAAATTAAACCTTCTAGGAACCTCGATCCAGTGTTGCATATGAAGACCGTGCATGTCTACATAGCGACAATGGAACGTAACCTCTCAAAATGTATAAATATTTGGATGCGGCGATCGGCGAGCCGGTATAGGAATGACCAATTCGTAAGTGTTCGAATGCGTTCCGGCGTCTTCGACTCGCAGTTCGAGAAGCATGCGATTTGTTGATAGCAGCACTAGATGTTTTTTTCAAACAAAAAAGTCACATTTGACAAATCTGCGGAGCTCCATTTGGCAAAGTGTGTTTTGTGAATAACAATGACGTCACATCGACGTATTCGACGCGTTGCAGACGGGCGAGTTTAGATGTGAGAGCCGTCTAACATGAAGCCGTCGCTGGCAGAGGCACCTGGCCTGACCTTTCTGAAAACACCCCGTTTACTGAACGAACACTTAGAACGAACATTTTTGTTATAATTATAATTTGATGGCTAGTTTTGACATACTTAACACAAAATAAACTTATAATATTTATAGCTTAATTGAATCTCACTCCTGGTTATGAGACTGTCAGAAGCCGGTTTTGGCCTAATCTCCAAAGTGGTGCCCATAATATAGCGAATATTAATATTTACCTATATAATGTGAAACATTTTTTACGTACCAAAACGCGCAGATATTCCAATTTTACATTTTATTATTACCTCTGAAACCTCGCAAACTAATTTTCAAATCAAACTAATGTAGTTTTGTCACGTTTAATAACGCACTGAAAGTATAGTTCTTTATTAAATTATACGCGTATATAGTCGGATCTAACAAGTCCCATGTCATATTTGCTCTCATAGGCATATGAGCTGTTATATAATTTTACGATGACAAAATCTCATACATATATTCGTTTGGACTTTTTGACATAATTAACGACATCTATATCGACAGTTGCGAAATAATCAGAAATTCCGCTTCAATTTTTATTATGGTCATAACAATGTTTATAACTTTAATATAATTAAATAAAATAGTTTAAGCTTTTCGTTACAAAAATGTATTTGGTAGGTATGTATTTTATTTATTTAGAATTTTGCTGCCTGTTTATTTCTAACTGGCATATTTTTATCAACGATTGTTGGCAACACTATTATTATAGGTATAACTTAAAAAACGATATACCTAATTAGAGTATCATTAAGCCTTCGCATTAATCCTGCTGATATTTAACTAGAAAACTTTCCGAATATTTGTACAGTAATCATTTCGTTTTAAATGCTGAAAAAAAATATATGTAACTCTTTCCTCAAATACGATTTTAGTATAGGTACATTTAAGGTAATCGTGTCCTTGTATTAGCTAAGGATAAAAAAGTTTTATTTTGTTTTCGACTTCGTATAAAAATTTTCAAAAAGCTAAATCGTTTGATGCCATAAAGATATTATAAATTACCTATTAAAAAGTTTGTCTATTTACGTACAAGCTAGTTGCTTTAAAAATTACAATTTAAGGTATGCAAATTTTACTTTTCATACTCCTTGAGAAGTTTGAAGACTTTTTTCTCAGTTTCTTCCTTTCTGGAGTAAGTTTATTTCACTTGAAGCAATTTTAAATTGTGGTCCGCTGGGAAATGTTTGAAGCTTTTGCATTCTGTTTTTTTTAACACAATTTTTCAATTAAAAGCTTTTTAAAGACGTCGTTTTCAAGTCAGTAATAAATAGATTCAACTGCAATAAATACAATGTTTACATTACGTTAATATTTACATTACTTCATCATCATCGATGGCCTAATAACCTAGAATGGGCCCTGACTTTCTCAATTCCTTCTCACCGTACTGCAGTTTCTTACAAAGTATCTGCATCGACTGTCCTACAATCTTTATTAACATCTCTAATTATTTTTTTTTTATTCAACGAATGATTCACAAGATTTAAGAATGTAACATTCTAATTATTACACCCGCGATAGCCGAGCGACTTAAGCGTTGGCCTATTGCGTCGTGGGTCTCAGGTTCGAATCCTGGGTCTAACAAGTACACAATATTGTTTTTCAATTTGTGTATGAGTCAGAGTATGGACCTAATAGGTTGAGCAAGTGGCTGACATCCATTTCTCGCAAAAACAAAAGCTATCAATGCAAACCTCCACTCTGTGGAGGCCCATATGATCCTATTAGGATCGGAGATGGTCGAAAGAAGAATGACAACACTTCTGAGAAAATATAATATAACCAATAGATAAAATCATTTTGAAAAAAGTAAGACACCCCGCAGGAATCGAACCCGCATGTCTCGGGTATCGCATCCGCGCACATTGACTACAATGCGAAAGGAGGCATACTTTATTACGACAAATTTTAACTTATGGCTTTTAATACTCACTGAAGCGCTTTCTAAATTGAGCTACATTGGCGAACGGCTTTTGTAAATGAAATCTTTAAGTCCCAATATCTCCAGATTGCACTTACTACGGTTTTACACTCACGGTGCGATGTATTGTGTTGCGGATGCTGCCAAAGAGTACGACACTCAGTAACTTTGTGACACAGACTCAAAAAGTCTGTCGCCGTGGCCCTCTCTCTCTCTCCCTACAGCGGTGCTATACAAGCTATGTATGTGCTGCAGATCTTACCAGATGGGAGGTGCAAGACGTGGCAATAGAAGGAAGTGACGTGACCTTGTGCTCGCTCTATAGTCCGATACTGGAGCCTAATAAGGTGCAGTAAGTGTGTAAGAAATTAGAGGAGGTCACAATGATTGAATTAGTTTTTGAAGTAATTATATTTATTTTATTGCAATGCGTATTATTTAAATTTAGATAATAATCTTTATAATATTTGTGTTATCGTGATGACAAATAATATTAATACAATAAATATTAAGTAATATTTTCTGTACGTATTATATACATTATTTTCTTTTGGCATGAAGGTATATTTAAAACTATGACACTCGTAATGCTTCTTTTATTTTGTGACAAATGCAGTGTCGGATTATAAACTATGATAAGTGCGTTATATCATTAAAAATAAATTTATAAATAATATACATTACCGTTTAGTATGAGAGAGATTAGCATTAATGGATATGCAGAAACATACAAATCAATTCAAACTTCTAGTAGTTGTACTCGTTCAGAATCCAATACATTACCATTAAAAATAACATGTATTCTGACAGTTATGTTATACTATATATACTGTTATATCAAATCATGCCATCTTGCAAAAACTATAGATGCTTTTGGCAGATAGTAAGTCAGTGATGATGACATATGGCCAAATGTAGATATGTTGACGATACAGTACTAATAAGAAAAATAATAATAAACATGGCACTTGTTTTTTTCATATTCACTAAATCGCCGTTTTCCAGGCCACCGTGTAAATGTGTAACTATGCATTTGACTCTTAGTCAGAAACAATGAGATACAGCCTGCTCATTTCTTCGGATAGTATCCCCATGTTTAAACCATATCTGCATTGAATACTAAGCCTGCAAACTACCTGCTATATGTGGTAGGTAGCATCTAGTATCTTAAAGCACACTTACAACGATAAAAGGCCCTAAGGCATCGTCTTATATTATCACTAAATATAATTCAGAGTTTATACAGCGAAACTGAATGACACCATGACCTGGGGAATAACAATATGACTGGCAATAGACAGTGATACTTGAATCGCCACGTGGAATAGACATGGATAAAGAAGAAGAAGAAAGAATATGCATACAATTTATATAATTGATATAATAAATATTTTCATAGTTAAACTCCGACGACCATTTATACAAATACCTACCTGATATAGGTATATCGATACACCTACATCAATTCTAAGATACAAATAAAAACAACACTTCTGCATGGCTATTCCAACTAGTTAACACGATATCAATTTTCCGTTATTTTTCTTGTTCCGAAATAACACGAACATCGCTCAGATCAGTTATTTACATAGGTAAGTCGATTAACTGAACTGCAAGTTAACACTTAACAGGCGCTGCGCCAGCTTCAATGTAACTAATATTTGTTTTGACTAGAATTACGTATTCACTATATTATTTTAGTTAGTTTTATTATTGTTATATATAATATGGCGTCTGTAATATTATAGTACATTGAAGTAATGGCTGTGAGTCATAATTTTTTTATTATGAATGGGAATGTTTCAGGAGCAGTAACACAAGACTAAGGTCGCCATTCACTCAATTTTACTTGGACCCAATTTACATGGCTTTAGGTTAAGAGTACCCTTACTTAAGAGTACAGAGTAAGAGTAAGAGAAAGATGAGCACATAGAAGCAATATTAAAAATTGTAGTAAGTATAATAACAAAAGCTAATACAAAACTACCAAACATTCTAAGTGAAGAGATCTTCACGTTGGCAGTACGACGCCGCAAATTTTCTAAATTTAATAAAATTGGCCTCTGTGGCGACCACGTCGGACAATCCAATGGGCCCAACAGCCCAACATATAGTACATTGTACATAGCTATATCACATTTGCAATTATTTAAAAATATTACGCCCAATCAATGACATTCCACAGATAGTAGGCGTGTAATACGCCAACTTTAGTTTGGCGGCGCTGCGCAGTGTCGCAATGTTATTATTAATTTTCAAAATCGCCGCATCTTAAGAAGAAATTGTCATCTTCTATCTAGCAGTAAGCAGATCATAGAATATTAATTATATTTTATGTATATATTTTGGAGTTAAGTAATAAATGTTAAAGCCCTGCTGATCAGTATTAAAAATGTTCAAAATTGTATTTAATGTCATATCAAAATTAACGAATGTTATCAAAAAAAATTAAGTACTTCAATAGAATAGTAAGTTATTTGTTACACTTTTAAATACTTATGACGTTTCTCAAGTTTTCTTAAAACGATTCGATGATTGAAATATGAACCTGATTCGCTTCTGTTAGGTTTTTTTTTACTATGTCTACTATGAAAAGCCATGAAGAAGTAAAACAACAGAGAACATCTGTCAAAACGAAGCCAAGAAGCAGCGAAGGCTTCGCAACACTTTAAGAAATGTTAACCAACTAAGAACATTTATAATTATGCCGTGGTTTTATAAAATAAATATGCGGAGAAACTTTAGACCGGTCGGAAAAAAATTAAGTAGCTTTTTCTCAAGCGCGCATAAATATACTGTGTGCTTTTGTTTTCTCGGAGCTTTCGTGGAATTTTCAGACAGTGACGGGGAGTAATTAACTTAGTAAATCAAAAAAGGTTGTATTTTTTTTCTCGTGCGAAGTGCTGCATACGTTGAGTAAATCTAAGCACTGTACTAGTTTAACTTGATAGAGTTTTTCTCTCCGAGAACATAAAGACTAATTCATTCGTTGATAGTGAGTGAAGGGAAAATTGAGAAGTTCATTTATTAATAATAACTACTATAAAATTATCAAAATAAAGTAGTCTTAAAAGACTTAAATATTCCATCAGTTTAATAGTCAGATTCTTTTTATTTTTAAACAGTAATTATTTATACTAGCTGAGCCAGCTGGCTCTCGCCAGTCTGTCTCGCTAGGTCTTGCAGACGGCTTGGCGGTATTGGATATTAATATAATTGTGAAGTATGCATAGGCGGCGCCATAATTTTCCCTTCGTCGTAGATTTTCATTCACCTCAGACAGTTTGATATTTTGCTGATTTGTCAGTTTTACGATTTGCAAGTCGTCACTACCAATATAAATTCGGGGTCATATGCGTAGTCTATTCTGGAGTCTGGCCTTTACAATATCGTCTGACACCACTTCAGACTGATAGGCCTAGCAGAACAGCTGGCAATCGCCGATCGCTACTACTGACATTTTAATAGAATATACCTAATATGTTTATATATTCATATTGCACTTTCTCATTCATTCTTATTTATTTTCGTTAAACTAAGAACATACATTACACGTCATGTTGTTGGTTAGTTTTTTATAATTCATTAAACCCTGCCTAAACCAAACAATAGTAGTTAAATATTATTCTATCTATTAAATATCCAAAATGATGTATGATTTAATGGCATAATTTTAAATATTTTATAGACAGATGCGTATTATGGCTTGGTTTCCCAGGGTTTAATTGAATTTAAAAAACTAACCAACAACATGACGCGTAATGTATGTTCATAGTTTAACTAAAATAAATATGAATGAATGAGAACACTATCTGTAAATTGTAGTCTTAGTTCAATGTAAATAAATACGTATAACTAACAACGTTTAGTCTGTACTATCTATGGTGGATCCACCCTACCTCCACCCATCGCCACTGCAGGATAGTCTTATTTTTCATACATTTAGATTATTGCGATATAATACGTTTTATTTATTCAATGGGATCACCTTAGATTGCATCCACTATTTCTTATAATAAGTCTTTTAAGATACTCGTAATTACCACTCTGAAGGGGTGTGTCCATATGCTTTGCTTAAGAGCAAAAATGGTAAGTACTTTATTTTAAAATTCGTAAGTTCTTAATATACTAATGAATAAATTTCAACATGCTAAAATTATTATTTAACAAATTATCTTTGTGGGGAAATAAAAAAAATATTATTTTTATCATGTACAAAAATGGAAAAAGAAACAGGTAGGTACTTACTTATTGTACCTAATTGTGTCGTATAAAGGTCATAATCGACTATATTTGACTATAAATATATATTTCACTTAGAAGAAATAAAAGATGAAATAGCAAACAACATGCATAATATCATTATCAAAAGAAACATTATTGCAATTTAATTTTTATTAATATTAATAGTTACTAATGATATAAAAGAAGAAGGAAGGTTACTGTAATTTTATATTTAATTATTATTATAAAATATATACCTAAACATTATTAATGTTTAATTACTTGTATTAAACGTCACATGAATTTCATTTACCAACGAAATGTAAAAATAATACAATTATTACTGAATCACGATAACTACCTATCTATTTTATATGGAAGTGTGTGATACTTCGACGTTGATCTGACAATAGTATCTATCTGACATTTATAGTCAATTTTTCAGGCGGTTCAAAAAACTGTTTTTGTCGGTATCAGTATTATTTTTATTTTTCAAGTGAAATGATTTAATATTAGTACTAAAACAGTCATTTAAAGATGTATGAAAATTGTAATGTCATAATAAAATAAATCACGCAGATAGATAATATTTCTTTTTAGTTTCTAGACACTTCGATGCAGATAGACACTATTTTCCACGTCAAATTTGAGCATTTTAGGATTTTTTTCGTAGAACAATAATATTTCCATTCGATCCGTCACCATTTTGTACAAAATACACCAATAACCTAGAATTTGCCAAAACTGCAGATAGATACTATTGTCAGATCACAGTCGACTTACTATAATATTGAGAAGAGCGTAATATGTACCTCTATAATCTAGTTTCTTATTTATTAAGTCTGAAATTATTCAATTTATTGATGGAATTATTAAAATTATCTTCATCTTACAATAAATGTCTTGATTGAAATTGATTATTTATGGGTGCTAATAGAAATGTCACATTTTTTCGATTACTTATTCCTGCAAATTCTAAATTTGAAATCTGATACGTCAAATGAACTTGTTTTGCGAAAGAAAACAAATGACAATCTAAGTCTTTTAGTTTGACAGATAAAAAGCAGTGACATGGTTTTAGATTATATTTTCGTAATAATTAGTGAGGAAATATCCATTTATTTTTTGTTAAATTTCTTCGTACGCCAATGTGATACTTACAGATTTGAATAATTTTGTGGAATATTAATTTAGATATTTTGCAATATTGATTATATAGAAAGAATTAAGCGACATTATAATCGATTTGCGGTAGACGAAAGGCAAGATGCGAAAATGTATGGTGACGGATATAAAACGCGATTTAAAAATGATTTTATCTGTGATTGTGTCGAGTTTTATCAGATTGTGTCCGATTCAAATGGAAGTAGATTCGGGACTCTAAAAATTGAAGTGAATTCCTTTAATAATCAACAAAGTGGTATTTAAATAAAAAAGTTGACGTATTTTCCAAAATCTCTTAGGATAATAATATATAGGAGATTATAATGTTTGAGACTTTTACGGTTGTTTGTTATTGCGTTGTCACGGTATGTTCTATGTCCTTCCTTCCTCGATGTTTCGTTTCTTCTCATGATGACATCATCTAAATTAAATATTATATACATGAATTAGGTACTTACATCAGTTTTAATTACCTGCATGACGTATTTGTAAAATGCTAAATATCTTAAAAAAAATATTATTTGAATAATATGTGACTAAAAATAACTCTGTATATATATAATAAAATAGAGATAAATCAATACTTTTCTTTTTTCTTTTTGCGCCCATGATGGCCGACCGGCTTACGCGTCGGCTTATAATTTTGTGAGTCCCGAGTTTTAATCCTGGGTCTGGACAATACATATACTATTTTTCAATTTGTGTTTGGAGTCAAAGTATGGACCTAATAGGTTGAGCAAATGGCTAACATTCATTTCTCGTAAAACAAAAAATCTGTTAATACAAATCTCCACCCTTTGGAGGCCCATAATATTATGATCTTATTAGGATTGGACATGGTCAAAAGAAAAGACTTTATTCTCCTTTACGCAAATGTATATCCATATTAATGTGGTATATTCAACAAATTTAATATAGTAGGTATTATAAAATTATTCTCCATTCTCTATGTACTGCTGAATAAAGGCTTTTCCTTGTTTTATCCTTTATTTTATCTCTTTCTTTACCATCTACTTGAAGGACTTAGAATCAAAAACGGCAGTTCCCATTATCATAAAATGTTGGCGAATCATTAATAGTATCATATCATTCTTATAGGTATACTTTCTGATAAAAAAGGTTTGTTCGTATACTATTATAATACTTTTTTTAGACATTATATATATAAAAGAGAAATAAGATATTTTTGCATTTCTCAAAAATATAAACTGCTGTTACTAGATCCCCCACTTCTACTGAATTTGATTATCTCATCGATTTAGTGGATCGCTCTTTAGATTTTTTTAAATATTTCTTGGATAATGAGCTGTTCTTCGAGCGATGAGACCGTCCCATCGTCACTTCACGATCCATTTTGTATTTTGTTCAACGCTTTTATTTATTCCTACTTAAATTTAAAGTCCAAGATTCATACCCATACATTAGAAATTATACATAATAATTATATAGATTCAACAGAATATGATGTAATAAATTAACTAACTGAAGTAGGTGGATAAGAGTTAAGGGGGGACATGCTCGTCGAAGGTCAAAATTGAGTTTTTATTGTATATTCAAACCATGATCCTGGACACTCCTTAAACGTTGTAGATGATCTATTTATATAATTTTGAAGCCTTATTATCCTTTATAGTTATTTTAAACATTTGATGACTGCATGAAGTATTTTTGTTACATAAAATAGTATTCTTTTAAACCTCTCGCTCTAATGTTTTAGAATATAGTCATATTTCGGTACATAACTGTGCAGTGGTGTTAAGATTTTTTACATTTATTAATTTTTAAACGCATTTATAAAACCATTAGTATAATTTATTACGAGATAATTTTTGTAAAATATTCACGATAAAAAAATATTTTGATAATCTCTGTGATCCCAAATTTGACAAGAACTAGGCATTTTATTATTCAAAAAATCGGCAAGATTAACACATTTCAAGACAATTCTAAAGATACTTATTATAAGCTATGTCTTTGACCATTCAAGTGTGATAAAAATCTTATGAATAATGATTGCTTTATAATAATTATTGACCTAAGAATAAGGTAGTGTTTTTTTGAAATACGCCATTTCTTTTGTCATTCCCCAGTGGTTAAACTACAACATACGGCCGTAGCCATAAATTGACAAACTATAACTGAAGTAGGGAGTAAAATGATATTGACGCGCGTGTTTGACCATGTACCGTTTAAAAAAAAATAAAAAAAAATTCGGTTAGGTACATGTTCAAACACGCGCGTTAACATAATTTTACTCCCTACTTTAATTATAGTTTGTCATTTTATGGCTACGGCCGTATGTTGTAGCTTAACCACTAGGGAATGACAAAAGAAATGGCGTATTTCAAAAAAACACTACCTTATTCTTAGGTCAATAATTATTATAAAGCAATCATTATTCATAAGATTTTTATCACACTTGAATGGTCAAAGACATAGCTTATAATAAGTATCTTTAGATTCATCTTCAAATGTGTTAATCTTGCCGATTTTTTGAATAATAAAATGCCTAATTCTTGTCAAATTTGGGATCACAGAGATTATCAAAATAATTTTTTATCGTGAATATTTTACAAAAATTATCTCGTAATAAATTATACTAATGGTTTTATAAATGCGTTTAAAAATTAATAAATGTAAAAAATCTTAACACCACTGCACAGTTCTGTACCGAAATATGACTATATTCTAAAACATTAGAGCGAGAGGTTTAAAAGAATACTATTTTATGTAACAAAAATACTTCATGTAGTCATCAAATGTTTAAAATAACTATAAAGGATAATAAGGCTTCAAAATTATATAAATAGATCATCTACAACGTTTAAGGAGTGTCCAGGATCATGGTTTGAAAATACAATAAAAACTCAATTTTGACCTTCGACGAGCATGTCCCCCCTTAATTGCCATTGTCTAGTTTTACGTAAAAACTTGTTAAAAAAAGTGAACTAAAAAATTCGAAGCCTCGTAATTAAAATGTGTTTTAAGAAACGTTGTATATTCTCACCGTACCGCAATGGCTTGGCTTTATTTCAGCATTAAGTTATGGTATCTCCTGCCGTTCATCAACGTTCATTTCATAATGGCGCTGCTCGGGCAGCAAATAATACATTATTCCTGCCTGAAATCCCGTTAAGATAATGTAAAATGCAAATTAAAATATGCTCCTAATGCTCAGCACTAATATAAGCCATCATATACTGCGTTTAAATTCAGTTTAAATATTTTAAAACAGTATCTATATAGATACTATATAATTTTGCATGCCAAGAAAGGGGAGTAGTTGTTATTTGTTTAGTCAACTACCCCCGTTGTTATGTTATATTCAGACGGTTGCATTTTTTGTACGTGACCTGTGATGCAGTGGGGGCAGTGTTGAAGGAAAACACGTGTTGGTATTTTATTTCGTATATATGGCACAAATACATTAGTAGTATTACACGGCAGATAGTATGAAGTTATATTCAGCTATGTTTTTGACTGAAAAGGTTTATCCTGATTCTGATTTATGGCTGAGTGCTTTGTAACCTCTACATATTGTACGTCTCTAGACAACTGTCATTTCCAACTCGCTACTGTCTATGCACCAAAGATGAGCATAGGCAATAATGTGTCAGTTGTAGAGTTGGGTAAAACCTCTGCTTTGGAGATGAAGCGTATGTACATAACTATAATACATTGCATTTAAAAGTCTCTGTTGCTCACTAATCCTCTTTAATTTTCCCAGGCCAGTATCCCGTAGATCCACCATTTACCCATCACGGATGGGATTCTATAGTATATTCTTATATTTTGATTCCACGAAAAATGCAAAATACTTTAATTTTACGCGAAATATGTAAAAATATTTACCATAATTTTGAATAGTTCGAAACGAAAAATGCTCATGTACGAAACTTTTCAGAAATGCTTTTTTTTACTCCTTTGTACTAGTATAGAAAAAAATGGAAACACTACGCAAGATTTAAGAATGAACAATTTATTAAAATTTTACAAGACACCTCGTATGCATAGTTAATAGAAAAATTTATACTGATCATCAGTTATTTAGTTATTATACCGCAATCCTCGCAAGGAAGGCTCAATGAAGGCTCAATAGCTATATTTAAAAAAAAAATTAATGTTCCTACATGTTTTTGAGGTGTTCCAAGTTATGTACGCTAAAGAATGAATTTGTACAGCTAATTATTATATTATTCATTTACATAAAAAAAATTAGAAATCTTATATTATTTATTTAGCGATTGTTTCATCTTCGAATTATATGTCATGCTCATTTCTAATTCAAAGTTGTAATACTCATTTATATCGCGTACCCTTGTTTGTTTGGTATGGAGTGACTTGGATGATTTGATGATGACTGGAAATGGAAAAACTTAGATTGGGCAATATGTGCGTTAGACTGGACTTCACGTTTTGTCAATACGCACTAACTATCAGAGTCACCTGATTTAGCACCCCCAGATTTATTTTCTATGGGTATACTTGAAAGGGTAATTTAATATAAACAAGCTACAGAATAAATAATATTTATCAAAAATTCAAGATTTTAATAATCGAAATATGTATAGCAGTGATAGAAAATACAATAAAAAGGATCCAACTTCATACCTCGCCTAGAGGCGACCACTCACCTGATGTTATTTTTCAAAATTGTCAATAAATAAAATCTTAAGTAGGTACTTACCTAATCAAATTTTTTTAATATTTTCAAAATTACAGCTGAGCGGATAACGTGTCGGTCTGTAATGTCGTAGGTCCCAGGTCAAGCTAAAAATTACATGTTGTTTTTAAAAGTGTGTTTGGAGCCAGGGTAAGGACCTATATTAAGCAAGTGGTTAGCATCCATTTCTCGTAAAAATAAAAATCTTTTAATACAACCTACACCTTGTGGAGGCCCATCTGATCTTCTTAGGATCGAACATTGTAAAAAATATTTCGAATCAGGTAAGGATTTAATATGCTCCATCCTATATTATTTACTGTTATTCTATCGAAAATAGTTTATTACGATTATTTTTGACTGCCTTTCTAAAAGGCATGCTCGCTTTTCACTCTCTTGACTCTCGTAGGTCTCTTCTGCTGTTGAGACATTTTTGCCTGCTATCACGAGGAATGGTTTCCAATCCTGTCGTCCTAAAGAATTTAAATTTATATTCACCTGTCAATTACCTATGAATCATATCTTATTCTGGGCCAGAACCGTGTCCTTGTATCATCGTTATCATGTACCATTAGCTAGGGATGCAAGACCAGTCAATCTGCTCCGCTAAGATATAGACATTTTCTCTAATGTGCTGTGTATTTTTTTTCCGAAATTTTATTTTATTTTATAATATTGTTTATGTTTTTTTTTTGTGAGGGTAATATTAATTGCTATAGTAGTATGTATTTTTATTTAACTTTTAACCAACCATTTTCCAATTTAAATGTCATGTTGTGAACGTTTTAAACTCTGATGTGTTATGTCCATAATGCCTTTTTTTAATAAATAAATGAATAAATAAATATTATAATATAATAAGCTTGATTATATAACACGTGTCGTGATTATAACGACGAATATTTATAAAATTATTGAAATTTCAATCTTTTGATAATATGGTGTTGATTTAATAATGTCGTTAAATTTTTCTCTTAGCTAATTATGTTTCTTTGTACAATCAATACGCAATACCTAGTCGTGTATTTTTAGAGAGAATTTTTCACGCTCATTATTGTCAAAGAAACAGAGATCAAAAGGAAAAAATAAGCCTTTTTATGTCTTTTGCTAAGCACGGCTAATTATTTATCTTCTTTTCTTTCGGAAAAAATTGGGAATTTCATTCCCCAAGAGTAACAGAGTTTCGCAAAACTTATTAATATAAAAAAATATGTTTTTCAATCTCTTCCCCTTTCTCTCTGTGTCTGCTTTATTCTCAATTTCAATCATTGTAATCTTATTCTTGATTAAATATTTATTTAAGTTTTTAGCATAATATATCATCATCATGGTAACTCGACCGATCTAATGACGAATGAAGATCTCCCAAACACTATTACCTACATACTTTTTGATGATACGAGGGTGGGTCAATAAGTCCTTAGAAAAGCCGACAGGTGGCGCGACTAGTACTGTAAGCGGTTTGTTTTCATGCAGCGGCACTACCGATTCAGTATGCTGCGAAGTTTCAATCAGATTGGTCGGGTTGTTGTTTTTTATTTTCGTACATTTAAAAAAAAAATTTGCTTGTTTACAAAAATGGAGAAAATTGAGTTTAGAGCTGTTATTAAACATTTTAATATAAAAGGGTTAACAGCAAAGGAAATAAAAAATGAGTTGGATTTAGTTCACGGCATATCTGCTCCTTCACTTGCAACTATTTATAACTGGTTAAATGAATTTAAACGTGGTCGTACATCAACAAAGGATGAACCACGCTCAGGACGTCCTGTAGAGGTGACTACACCAGAAATGATCAATAAAATCCACGATATGGTGTTAAGTGACCGAAGATTAAAGTTGAGTGAGATAATTGAGGTTACAGGGATCTCAAAAGGTAGCGTCATTTCTATTTTACATGACAAATTGGGCATGAAAAAAGTTTCTGCAAGATGGGTGCCGCGTTTGCTCACAGTCGACAATAAACGCAATAGGGTGGTGGCCTCTAAAGCCCTGTTGTCGCTCATGCAACGCAATCCGGATGAATTTTTTCGTCGCTTTGTGACTGTAGATGAAACATGGATACACCACTATACTCCCGAGACGAAAGAACAGTCAAAGCAGTGGATTGCGAAAGGCGAACCATGTCCAAAGAAGGCGAAAACCGTAAAATCAGCTGGTAAGGTTATGGCTACTGTATTTTGGGATGCACGTGGAATTATTTTCGTTTATTATTTGGAAAAAGGAAAAACAATAATAGGGGATTATTATGCATCTTTATTGGACCAGCTAAAAAACGAAATTGAAGAAAAACGGCCTCATTTAAACAGGAAAAAAATCCTCTTTCATCAGGACAATGCCCGTGTTCATACATGTTTACGATCAATGGCTAAAATTGAAGAATTGAAGTTCGAATTGGTCGACCACCCACCGTATTCGCCAGATTTAGCCCCCAGTGACTTTTTCCTTTTCCCAAACTTAAAAAAATGGCTAAGTGGACAACGTTTTTTTTCAAATGAAGAAGTCATCGATCGGACAAATGCTTATTTTGAGGACCTTCCTAAAACTTATTTTTCTGACGGTTTAAAAAAAATTGAGAAACGTCTAACCAAGTGTATTGAGCTCCAAGGAGATTATGTTGAGAAATAAAAAAAAAATACAAAAATAAAAACTGTTTTAATGCTTTTTTCTAAGGAATTATTGACCCACCCTCGTATTATCCTAGACGACATCGTATTCTATATCAGTAATGAGCAGTGAATCAACGTAACAAAAAAAACAGGAAAAAAATTATCAAAAAAACAGTCGGACAATTTGACTGAAATAATATTTATTGTGAACATTTAACCTAGTCCTAGTTTAACTAGAGCCAAGTTAACTCATCAAAGTATGTATGTCGCGTCAGGCCATGGACGAGTTAACTTGTGAGTTCTTGTAAACGTCATAACTTCTGAATAATCTGTTTGTGTATATTTTCTAAACAATATTTTATCATTTTAGTGTAAAAACATTCACGATAAACTCGAGAAACATGTTGATTTTGTAAGTTTTCACAAATATTTATCATTCTGTTCCTATTTCATATTTGTTAAGGCGATACTTCAGTGAAATGGCAAATAATTTTCAACTATAGGCGTGACGAAATTTTGGACTCGCTGGCACTCGGAGACCGAACGTCGAGGTGTGAATACGTCAATTTGTTTCATGATGGCGACGGGGGTATTAATTCTTAAATCGTGTAAAGATGACTAAAAACGTTACCCATTTTAAAAAGAAAAGATGTCAATGAATATATTATTATTGTTACTAATAGAACAATAAACAGAATATTAAATGGACGCATGTTGGATTTATATGACAAATTATATTTCGTTCGGCATGCGTCATTTGCCTCGCAGCCCGCAATCCGCGCATCGCCTAGCCACGATCTTTTTAGTATCATTTTAATCCAAAAATAGCTGGCCTACAAATGTTCACTTAGTAAAAATTGGCTAGCAGTGATTAAAGATAATCAGCTGCTCTGCTTATCGTACCGTCCGACTGACAATTTTGTTGTATTTAGACAAATTCGCTATACTGCCGATGTGCAATTGATGCAAAAGCAATGTTTATTGATTTTATAACAAGCGAAAGTATGAAATTCTTTATGTGTGTTTACATATAGATATTTATATAACCATTATATTTTAATTCCTCTTCTGAATTGTCATGTCCCATATTATGTGTGCATGAATGCAGGTACTATGTAAATTTATTTAATACCGATTACAATCAATAATCCTGTAAATCCATTTCATATTATTTAAGGAGTTCGATAAGACTACACTGGCAATAAATATCACACACATAAGAAAGCTCTACGGAGCGCTAGCTAAAATATGACCAAAGAATATGCTAAGCACAACGACCCGAATCTAAATCCTAAGGGGAATACCGTTTACAGACTGCAGCTTAAATTTATTCTATAATACATCCGGTGCCAGAGGTATTGCCGGATATTGAAAGCGGCTATTGAAGTCAGAACTTCTATTGAAACAATAGCACAGTACTATTTTATATAGGTATCGGATATAATATTTGATTGAAAGTTTTTTATAAAAATATGACCTAGTTTCTAAATAAATATAAATCTGGGATAGAAAACGTATAATATACATTGTTTTAGCCATGGGCCCCCCTACCTATCGCTAAGGATAAAGGCAGTGTGACGCTCTACAGTAGTGTTTTCCAAATGGTGTACGCGGTAAAATTAATGTGTATATTCAGTGTTTTTTGTTTAAATTTTAAAATTGTAATACATCCATTTGAATTATGGAGTTATCAAGTATCGATACACAACTAAAATTTGTATCGTACAACCATATAATTTTAAATAATAACATTATCGAAGGAAAATAGCTATTAAAGCAAATATGTGATGTGTGTTTATCTCACTTATCTGGTCTACTCGCCACGCCGGGCCCCCAGGCAAGAGCCCTGTCAGCCCCCTTGTGGGGGCTACGGTTTAGCTTTAGATGGAGTATAATAATTTAGATCTCCATTGTTATGTAGAAGCTGACATAACTTTTGCGAAGATGAACCATTTTACTTACACCTAATTTGTGGATATGCCAAATAAAATATTACAATATTCTCGCGTTTGATTTAGATACATATTATTATTAACGTATTAAAAACAAAATCTCATTAATCTAACGAATTGTGTTATTATTAGATATAAAGGAACATCACCTTGCTTTAGTTTTGTATGGGAAAGTATTACGTGTGCTTCCATTTATGCAACCGCAACTAAAATCAGCGGAGTTTATTTACTTCGCCACTTAACCGCTAGAGGCGCTTAAAAAAGTTTAATGATACTGTAACAATATGACCACATTATATTACAATAATTATTAGTATATAAGTCACCTCGCCATCAATAATATTCAACATTAAGACAACAGAGTTGTTCTAATGTAAAAAAAAATATATTTGTGGTCAATAGTCATATATTCTCATTTTTTTATTCCTTGAAACATTAACAATTAATATATTATACCTACAGATACTATAGGTATTATATCTACAGATACTATAGGTATTATAATCCTTCTTTTTTTTATTCCACCCCCTATCGGAATCCAGTATTTTTTTCTATCATAAAATGGTCGAAATCCTGTAGTTTTCTATGTTTAACACTACGCAAACCTTCTCAGTCCAGAAGATTTTTACGAAAACTATAATATATCATAATTAATTAAATATAGATCACAGTTTATTTTGAAAGAAAGTTTTGTCAAAAATTTATACTGTTGGGATCTGTAGAATCATGCATTTATAAAGAATTGTAAGTTGATGATAGTCAGTATATCGTCATCATCATTTATGGCACTACAAGCCTTAGTGGGTCTTGGCCTCCTTCAGAAACTTCCATCATCCTGGATGATCCAGCTCCGACACTCTCCAATTGCTTTGACCTAGCATTTTTTCACCCGTGGCACAGTCCAGCCATCTCAGTTTCGGCCGTCCAGGTCTTTTCTTGCCATCATGGGTTGCGTACATAGCTCGCCCCCATAAAGTGTGTATAGCTTCTCATTATACCTTGACCTCCAAATGCCACCTTCTTGAACAGCCCCAAAGATTCTTCTCAAAACTCTCCTCTCAAAGATATTCATACTTCTCTCATCCTGTTTGCTGAGTGCCCAGCATTCTGATCCAGTCAGTATATGTGTGTAGTTAATATAATCTCTACAACTTCTCTTTACCCTGTGTGTAGATACTCAGCAATTAACAGTATAGTGTAGCTTAAAGAGTATAAATTAACTTGCTCACACATATAAGCTAATACATATAATCGCACAGTGACGGCATTTTGACTATGGCCATTCCAAAAGACGCGACGCCCAAAGGCCGTCTCTTTTATTAAGACAAAGAGCGCCGTGAATCACTACTGGACGTCGCGACGCTAACCCTGCACGAGGCTTCGGTGGAGAAATCACTTACGAGGGGTTAAATTACACCCCTGAACTGAGCTTTGTGTATTAAAGCCAGTTTTAGATAAAGGGTGTCGTGAAAGCGATGATGGTCGTATTGAAGATGACTATTAAATTATACCGATAAATTATCTCGTTTAAGTATTTCTAACATTACTGTAGATTGCGATCGTCCGCCTATAATAAGTTATTACAGTAACTAACATCCGTGTAATGACACCATAGACAATTTAAGATACAAATACAATAATTTCTTTCCGTATCCATAAAGTAGGCAATTTGTATGTCGCCACCTTAAACGAAGTATACATCAGTCACTTTTTTCGGGTCTAGGACGATTCGGCACCGGGACAACTGGACGCCACACAATCGAATGATATTCGAAAATAAATAGACGTCCGTGAACTATAATGGATTGTTTTGAGAGAAAGATCTTGAGGTGGATATACGGACCCATGAATGATGGTGGGGAGTGGAGAATTAGGTGCAACACGGAACTATACCGCTTATACCAAGATTTAAAACTCTCCACCTTCATAAAACTCCAGAGGCTGAACTGGGCAGGCCATGTCCAGCGCATGCCTGAGTCACGGATACCGAAGAAGATCATCGAAGGAAATCCAGGGGGGAAAGGCCAGTAGAAAAGCCACGCACACGATGGGGTGACAACATTACAAGAAGAAGAATAACTATATTTACTTTAAAAATATATAATATTTAATATTATTACCTATTTATATTTAAATAATTATTTTATTATTATCTAATACTCAGTGCGAATTTAAATATGCACATTTAAATAGTGATTTTATTGTTTTGTCTTTAAGTTACAACCAGAAGAGAGTTCTTTTATTTTTATATAAAGCCTCAAGCAAGAAAATTCTCAATCTTCATTTAAAAAAACATTATGTTAAGAGCAAAATGAATTAAAACTACTAAGTAGTAGATAGACACTGATTAAAATTATTCGTCTATTTTCTATATAAAATCGTAACGAACGTCTATTTATTTCATTTGGCAGTGCGGCACCCACTTTTCCAGAGCCCAGATGTCCCATTCCCATTTTTTTGTATCGGTCACTCGACCCCCTACCCTTTTGCTTTTTATTGAGTCTTAATAACTACAATGTGGTTACAACCGTGTGTTTAATTCACAGATAATTAAGTGATTTAACTAGGGGGTTCATATTATGAATACTTGGATTTTGGCCAAATATATTTTTGAGACTGCTCGAAAACCTTATTTTCATGCGAATTGGTGGTTAATAATTTTGCAACCAGCGCATCTATTCTATACACATTCTATCGGCCGCTATCGGCGGTTATCGAGGGTAGTTTATCATATGTTTATAATATTGAGGTAATATAATTTTTACAATAAGTTAGCCGTCTAAACAGTCAAAACTGTCTATCTTGCTCTAAAATTTAGCACAACCAAGAGAGGTGCTGTTAAAACATAGCACTTATTGTAGCAAGTACATCTAACTTATTGTAAAATAATACTTCAATACAAAAATATGCCGCCGATAGCAGCCGATATCAGCCTTGTGTATATAATCGATGCTATGGTCGTTTGTTATGTTATAACACCTTTCCAATCGATTTTTCATTTAATTTATGGCGATACAATGTTCAATTTAATTAATTATTTTTTTATATTTTCGTACCTAGTAGTAAATATAATAATTCGTTGACTTCTATATGAGTGGTTCACAAGCTTAGTGAACCAAGTCTATTCTGGTTTTTTTTTGAGTAAGCTAGGTTCAAACATAATATTTGAGTATTTCTTATTCTGTAAGGGTATGATTTCCATTATATAATAACTTAAAAGTATTCAAACTAACACTTTAGAATTATAATTATACCCTTACATAATTATAAATACTCAAATATTATGTTTGAACCTACCTTACTCAAAAAAAACCAGAATGGACTCGGTTCACTATACTTGTGAACCATCATTCATATAATGAATTATCTGTTCACTATGTTAAATACATTTGAACCGGATGAAAGTATTAATATAACCTGACATAAAAGTATTTATCGATTATTCTTTCAAATTAATGAGGTTTTAAGTTTGAAAATTAATATAGGCTTACAGTTATATTTAATACTTAAAAGACTTTCAAGAGTACGTATATTTTTTTTTTATTATTAGCGGTTTTTTTTATTATTACCGGGTAATTTTTTTTTTATTTTCAGGGTATCGCATCTTGGTTGTGAGATTAAATACGAAATACGAACTTAATATCTCCGGAAATTTGTTCAAACGAGGATTCACATTTTTAATATATGAAATAAAATAGTGAAAATACCTCTGTGTATTTTATTTTTCTTCATTATTCAAAGACCTGTATATGAGCTTCCCACGAGTTTTGAATAGAAAATGCCTTGCTGCACAACTAGAGTTGGTCGACTGCCAGAGAGATGTCAACTCAGGAAGTGTGTATTTCTTCCAAAGCTGCCTTAAATAGGCCCAGGCTACACGGCCTGCATTTTCCTTGGCTTTGTTACGTTATCATGAGGGATTTGGATTATGTTATCGCATTTAGGTCATTCCAATTGTTGCATTTTTATTATGCGGTGTTTTAACAATAACTACGAGTCTAAATTGTAGTGACTAAACGTATATGTACATTGGTAAAGGAGGGGTTTAAATTAATATTCGTAAGTTTATATACTTATATTAATATGTATGTGTATATAATATATTGGCTGCTAGTTATTTGTTTTACAATTTAGATATTTAAAGCTTGTAAAAATTATTTAGTAAGTACCTAGTTTTCCAATCAAATTTGATGTGTTACTGCGAAAACAATAACATCATAAAATCGTGAGGTTACTGCCAAATATTGGTAAGTCTCGAAATCATGTTATGCAGTAATTTAAATTTGAAAGTTTGACTTGCCCTCCAAAATCAGGTATAATGCTAATTTCTTTGTGCTTTATGTTCATGTTCCATTATAATTATCGGATCAGCATGATTTATTTTTTCTAGCATGCGTATGTATAAGTAATATATAGACACATAATTCGGTGTTAACTCTAAATATTGTCATGGAATTGTTTTGTGTGGGGATCAGGAATAGGTATGGATGGGGATATAGGATAGGGATAAGCATGAGACTCGGGGAAATAGGAGGCAGGGTCGTGGATGGTTTGACAATTACCTCTAAGACCTCAGTTACCTGTCCGGTTACTTCGCTCATTCGTTGGATGTTCCTGTATAATAATAAATTACATAAAGATGGAATAAATATAAATATCTCGGATTGAGCGCCACTCTATGATGATGCATAGAGACAATAGTGAAGGATAATTAAATGAAAAGCAAGTAGAGAAATTTCAACAATTGTATATTAATAAATAAGATAACTTGCGGGCTACAGTGTATAGAGAAATATAATTACTTAAGTGAATCACGAGCACCTAATGCGATATAATATTTAAATAAATAAGAACAAAGACCCAAAAGCTAAGTTCGAAACAAAGACTAGTTCGGTCGGTGGACCGTAACATAAATGAACAATAAATACCAATTACACAAAAGGCTCTCCAGCCTTTTCGCTGCCCTCGATTCCTTCCAGGACGGAATCGAGGAGTGCGTCTTCAAACGTGTGGGGACCGTGGAGTTCCTCCGATCTCCTGGCGTGGGGGGGATGTCCTTCAGATGACCATCGTCCACGTCTCCAAAACGTCAGGGAATCGAAAGCCCTGTGCCCAGGGTCCGAGGCTCGGAACTGGCCAAGACGTCTGCTTCCTTCGAGCGATCAAGACTGAGAGATCGACTCCCGCTTCACCTTCGTGTAAAAAGCCCGCTATCTCATATAGCGCCGGAAATAGTGTCACGAACTCCGTACAAACTATCCCGTGCGCAGGCGCGATCCGGTCGTACTTTTGCGTAGTGTTGCCCTCGTAAAGACTTCCTTGGCTTAGTGTGTTATGTTATAAAATAACATGACAATATCGAAATTATCGACTTCAATCTTAGGGATGATATTAATTAAGAATCACGTCAACAACAATGAAAATGATAATTATAATTATGGTAAGAGCAATTTGTACATATTATTATGGTTATAAATAAGCACAAACAGTAAAAACAAACTAAAAATTATGTAACTTCACAAAATTATATCTACGTGCGTAATACGTTATAAATATGTCTAATTTCTATTACGTATTAAATTAATATTGGCCTGACGAGGACACAAATTGAGGCTTTACAAATTAATCAACACTTCTCTTTTACCATCATAAAAAATACTCAATTTCCTATTCGTCGAAAAATTATAAGTTTTGGTCTCTGTTTGTGTTCCCATTTCACTCATCGTGAAACTATTATTCTATTGTGAAAAGAGCCTATTGCGGGACGGTAAGGAGAAACCACACCCCAGTTTAAAGCACGGGGATTCACATATTATATTTATCTTACTCTCATTTGCATATAACGCCAATCGAGAGCACGTCTTTGACTAGAGGGTCTTCATCATTTTAATTATTTAATTTATATAATAATTATTACTGTCTACGCAATATTTGTTGATCCCTAAAAGATATACCGTTCTATACCCAAGTTCTTGTTGATTAGACTTTCCATACCCCCCCCCCCCCTCCCCAACCTCCACAGCTTAACAATCTATATTTTTGTATTTTATGTAAACCATGTCCGATCCTAAGACACTCATATGAGATATATTAACATATTAACAGATTTTTATTTTTTACGAGAAAGTAATGTTAGCCATTTGCTCAACCTATTATGTCCAAACAATAATTCACAATGAAAAATAATAATACCTATATTATGTATTTGCCAGACCCAGAATTCGAAACTAGGATCCGTGACATTATAAGCCGACGCGTTAGCGTATAGTATTATTTATCTCATCCTAGTATGTTATACAATAGATATCCGAAGTGTGTTTTTAATCTAATAGATTTTATATGAAAATCTCGGAATAATTTCGTGGTGCACTGCATCCACAGCGTATATTAACTGTACGCCACTGATATGTATATAATATGTAGTGGTGTGTAAGATTTTCCATAGTTATGTTTGACTGATTGTCAGTGTTGCCAATTCCCTATGGTACTTTATAATATATTATGAGAGGCCTAGGTTCATAACTCACATATTCTAAAAATCGAGTCTTGAGATAATCTCAAAAGACCACATGAGCACTGTTTTTTGTAATTAGAAGAAAGGTTTTGAACTTCTTTAATTATTAATGTGTGAGTTGATTTACATTAGGTATTGTTTTAAAATACATGTAATATTCTTAATGCTGCAGACACACAGCAGACTATGAGAAATTGAGCTCCCTGAATGGCTAGAAAGGCCTTGGTGACAGACATTACATTATTCATTGAAAAATGTGAGTTATGACACCAACAGTCAAATTTTTTAACAATTTTCACATGGTTTAAAGTGACTTATGATACCCAACTATTTTTCTTTATTTAGATTAATGCGTAAAGAATCACTTGGTATATTTAACTGAAAAATGACAAAATTGCAAAACGTGAGCTATGACTAGGCGACACATATATACCTACTTATAATTCGTATTACCGTTTCCGGTAAAACAGCTTATTATACCTTATGTTTTCGAGCTGAATTTGGTTAGGCTATCGCAAACGAAGTGAAGATTAAACAAGCAGGGACGTCTTACGTCGAAAAAGTATTACAATCTCATAAGCCGTTTTTCCGCCGTTGCTCAAAAGTTTGCTTAATTTAAAACGCGATGAGGAAAATTTAAAATACATGTTGTTAGCACTCATAAGACAAAAACGCCGTTACATAAATATTAATCAAAAAGAAACAACCCGCCGCAAAAAGTTTTACTACGTTCATCTTTTTTTTAACCACATAAAACCAAAGAAAAACAACTTTTCCGTCGGAGGACTTGGAGAAACAAATTTTCATAATAAATAAAATTAATACTGTCCCTTTAAGTCACGTCAACTTCGCGAAACTCGCGGAAAGATGTTTCGCTTTTATTTCTTTTTACTTTTTTTTTGTTTGTATACATATTCATAATACTAATTTGATGTAATACGTCTAGCGAGTTTTTCAAGTATCATAATAAAACCTTCAGAGAATGAAAGACACTCACAATAATTAAAGCCAAGCTTCAGTGGATTGTGATCATAATGATATGCTTCACGTGGTTGACATCATTTTCATGGCGATTGAAATTCTTCGATCCTTCCATATAGTGGTAAGATGTATCTGTAGAGTTGTGATCACGAGTTGATATCGTGAGTTGACATCACGTCGGGGTCACCACTTATAGACGTTAGATCTAATGTTGTAGGTTGTGAAGATATAACGTCTATTATTTGTATGTAGAAGGTTGCTTCGTGTGTGTGATAATATAATGTTCGGGGGCACAATTGACATGAGACACAGCTTTGATATGGATTGTTTTATATTATCTTAAAACATTTTAAGATTAACACGGCATTAAAGTATGACTATCACATTGTTTTTATACTTTGTTACTGAAGGTTACATTATGATTTTGAATTTGATATCGAAACTTTATGCGGAGTTGCTCTCATTTTGGCTGTATTGTTAGAGGCCCAAATTGCAACTGAACTGTCGACTCATTTCCGCTTAGTATTATTGTCTATGTTATACACATGAACAGACAATAATATCTCGGTTGGGTAAACCTCTACATGTCAGTGAATTTTTCGCAATCTGTTTGCACCATATTATTATCTCTGCTTAACAACCACCTTTTGCACTAATGCTCGATCCCATATATAGGTACAAAGTCATACATTGTTTCTAGGTTTTGGAGTATAGGTACTTGCTGCTGGTAGAAGGTGACCCCGATCGATATACATTACAAATATTAGTCATGCACAATTATTATTTATAAGTACAACAAAAAAATACAATTTATTAGATATTAAATTTGAAATAAAATAAAATAAAAAGTAGGTATATATATAAAATTGGCACATCAATTTATGAAAAAAAACGTTTAGTAAGTAGACACCTAAAAAAACTCGGCGCTTCGCCCCCCCTGGGCCCCTCAGATGATGGTTACTTAAACCCTGACAGCTAAAATTATTAAACATGGAACATGCTTTGCATACTGATTCTCTGAATGCTGGTTGTCCAAATTCGAAAGAAAATTTATTTATCAAAGTAACTGAATCCAAAAGATTCAAATAATTTTACTTTTCTGAAAATTATGGAATTACAATAATAAAACTAAAGAAGTAATATTAACAGACGAACAATATGTCGCACAGGATATAGGCTACTGACTGAACGTAAAATGAAAGTAATCGGAGGGGGCGCGGGCCGGGGGCGGACTGCGTAGGCGGGCTGCGTGTCTATAGTTATTCTACGTCTATTTTTCGTAACGCTTTTGCGTTGGAGATCATGAGTAAAATATGTTACATGTTAAAACATGTATTACAATGCTTGATTGGCTGAACTATTGAATATGTCAATAGAATAATTATTATATTGTCGAACAAGAACTTCTTGTCGACGTGTTAAAACTGTGAACTAACAAGCCTCTCCTATGCAATTAATCGTACTTCCATTTCAAATGAGGAACGCCCCTAAATTTATCATTTCATTTTACGCTTCCGTGGTGTAAAGGTCTACCAATTTACGTAATTTGATGGTTTTCATAAAAAAAATATAGGTATATAAAACGATCAGGAGTGACATTAAAATTATTATTAGTAAACTTTTGGTTGATTGCGAAGAAGAAAAGGAGTCGCATCTAAAAAGAGAGATGATGCATTATTTAATCACGCGTTGCCACCATGATATGTACGTCACTGAAAAGTCTTCCATATGCGACTACAGCAACTTCCGGTTATCGACGAGATCTTGTTGTCGGTCAGTAGGGATAATGAATCTTTGGAAGTGAAGAATAGAGATGTTAGCTTTTAAAAATCAAAGTGAAAAGTGTCGCATTTTTTATCTGTCTAGTAGAGAAGCGAAACTGAAACATTCTCAACAGTTCGGGGCAGTCGTAAAATGAATATACGGTTTTAGACATAACCAAAAGGTCAGTAATTTGCCGCCTTTGATTTTAATATGGACAGTTTAATTATCTCTAACAAATTACTATAGTTTAACGTCCACGATGGCCGTGCGGCTTACACGTCGGTTTATAATGTCGTAGGTCCCAGGTTTAGATACTGGATCTGGTAAATACACATATTGTTTTTCAACGTGACTTTGCAGTCTGATTATGAACACAATAGGTTGGTTGAGTAAGTGGCTAACATCCATTTTTCGTAATAACGAAAATCTGTTAAGGGCGGACGTGCTCAGCGTGGGTCAAAATGGAGCTTTTATTCTATTTTCAAAGCATGATCCTGGACATTCCTTAAACGCTGTAGATAATATATTTATATAATTTTGAACCCTTATTATCCTTTATATTTATTTTAAACATTTGATGACTGCATAAAGTATTTTTATTACATAAAATAGTGTTCTTTTAAACCTCTCGCTCTAATGTTTTAGAATATAGTCATATTTCAGTACATAAATGTGCCCACGATGGCCGCGTGTTTTAAGCGCCGGTCTATAGTGTCGAGGGTCCCAGGTTCTAATCCTGGGTCTGGCAAGTACACATATTGTTTTTCAATTTCTGTATGAGTCAGAGTATGGGCCTAATAGTTTGAGCAAGTGTCTGATATCCATTACTCGTAAAAATTAAATCTGTTATTACAAACCTCTACTCTGTGGAGGCCCATATGATCCTATTAGGATCGGACATGGTCGAAAGAAAGATATAAATTATGATTAATCTGGCGTATTCAACAAATATAGTACCTATCATAAAATTATTCTCCACTCTCTATCCACTGCTGAATAAAAGCATTTACTTGCTGTATCCACTCTTCTTGCTCCTAAGCCTTTCTCTGCCATCTACTTGAAGGACGTAGACACAAAAATAGTATAACAATATCTTTCAATAATTTGGATGTTAACTTTATAACTGACGAAGCATATTGTAAATATTATTCAAGAAGTGGCGCAAAAAAGAATATGTTATTACTTATTAAACTCACTAGAGCAGCGCCCGGCAACCTATGGCACGCGAAAGGATTTTTGGTGACACGCCTCGAAAATGACAATTTAATAAATTTTTCGGTACTTTAAAAACTATACTGTAATATTATGTGATGATACACTTTTGAACATTGAGTATGTTGATTTAGAGGTAATCGAATAAAACAACTCTGAAATTTGGACATTAGATAAACTTCAAAACTTCCAGAGATGAAATTAGGAAAAACGAAGACAATTTTTTTGATATGATAACCAAAACGTGGAATGAACTCACAGACAGATTTCATTGTATGAAAAAATTCGCATTTGCTATTTTAAGTGTTTTCGGTACAACGTACTTTACTGTGAGTAAACATTCTCAGTTATGAAATATATTATAAACCCGTATCGAAATCGTTTAACTGAAAAAAATTCGGAAATGTGCATAAAATTATAAACTTCAAACTATGAACCAAATATTGAGGTGTTAGCTTCCAAAATTGAACTTCAAGGGAGTTACTAATGTTTAAATATTGTAATTTTTATGATGTTATTATGTAGCGTGTATTATTTAATACTCAAATAAAACTGTCTTACAATAGATTTACTAGTTTTATTTCAGTGGCAGGCTGAGTGTCGAGTACTTTGAATTACCTATTTTGTGGCACGACAATGCATTTGGGCTGCCGACCGCTGTACAAGAAGATCCCATGATAAAACCGAGCATTTATTAGCTTTAAAAACAAATAAGATATATGTGATTAATTTATGATAGTTTTTGGTTGAAAATGATACATAAGTCACGAGTTTTAGTAATAATAAACAAAAGTGATAGATGGACCCCATCAATGGAATAATTAAATTCGCCGCCTAATTAAAAATATTTATACTCACAACCTTTATAAAACCAACCAAATGTTATATTATTTGAAGCTTTTCATAGCCACCGCCTAGAATCAAATGTTAACGTATCAATACTCGGTGCCTTTTTAGGATGCAAAACGCTACACTGTTGTGGCACACCCACACGAATCCCTTTGCCGACTCTACGTCGCCCAGCAATAATTCTACAGAAGCTATCTACGTTGTACAGGTATCATATGGCTGGAGATGTGAACTAGGCATAATGTCTATAATACTATTATGTTTAATATTATTGCAACATTAAAAATGTATATAAAATGAATAAATGAATCCAAATTTAGGTACACATCGATAAACGTAACTAATAAAATCTATTTCACACACTATTGTAGAGCAACATAAAGTACCTACCTACATTTGTATTATGTTGGCCTTTGTAAATATGTATAGATCATAATATTTTAAAACTGCTAATTTTTACAAATACTAGAAGTCTGAAAAATCTCTCTGAAATTCAACGTTTGTTGGATATACCTACATATTATCAACGTTGAATCAATAGTAATAGAATAATTGGAAATATTTGCGACGAATATTTTCTTTTTAGGAATATGCTATTGCATTGCGACAATTCTATAAATATATTTGAAGGATTTTTTTTAAATATTTGCGTTTTGTAAGCATACAACTTATACACTAAATATACGGGACAGGTATGCTTTCTTAATACCGAAAATACCGGTATTTTGGATTTTTGAAACCGAAATTCCGGTGTCGATAATTAATTGAATACCGGTTTTTAAATAGCGGTATTGCAATTCCTTGTACTGTCAATATATTACATTGTTCCGTGTTGCTCGTAACCTTTTGTATTACATCCGTGATGCGTGGTCCATTGTTTGAGTACCGCTGTTCTACGGCATTGTATTGCGATGTTTTAAGAGTCAACATTACGAAATCTGTTTATTGATTTTTTCGTCCGTTAAAATTGGTCATTCACATTTCTCGAGTTTTAGTTGAATTTTGACGAACCTATTTTTTAAAAAAAAGTTTGCATTGTATTCACTTCTCTTTTACTATTCAAACAGTGTGAAGTGAGTATCGGATTATTAAGAGAATAATAGTTTTATCAATTGACACGGAGAGAGTATTTTATTGGATTCTCCTAGAGTAGTAGTGACAATGCATTAAGGCTATACTTCAGTTGAGGCATGGTCTAAAAAGATCATGGCTAGGCGATGCGCGGATTGTGCAAATGACGCGTGCCGAACGAAATATAATTTGTCATAAAAATCCAACATGCGTCCATTTAATGTTATGTTTATTGTTATATTACTAATAATAATAGTATATTCATTGACATGTTTTCTTTTTTAACTACATACTTAAAGTTTTTTAGTCGTCTATACACGATATAAGAATATTTTCATCCGACGCCATGACAAAACAAATCGACGTGCGCACACTTCTACCGTCGGTCTCCGATTGGCGAGTCCAGGCGACGAGTGAGAAATTTCGTCGCACCTACTGTTGAAAATTATTTGCCGTTTCACTGAAATACGCTCTTAAGTATGCCAAACTGAATCATGTTTAACCTGTCTCTTACTGTGCTAATCAATTCCGTTCCATCATGTGCCATCGCACTGTGTTACAATACTAGTTCCGCGAACAAAACGGTATTTAAAATGGAAATACTGAAATAGGCAACATAAAAATATATAAACATTTCATTATTAAGTCCTTTTTTATGTCCTAACTTCTTCTTCTTCGATGGGGCTACAGCTCAAGTCGAGCCCTAGCCTCCTCCAGCCGGAAAGGTCCTCCACACGTCTTTTCCAGTTCCTGATTTTTAGCAGCTGGTTGGCATCTTTTGTAATGTTATCACCCCATCGTGTGCGTGGCTTTTCCACTGACCTTTTCCCCCCTGGGGTTCCTTTGAGGATCTTCTTCGGTATCCATGACTCAGGCATGCGCTGAACATGGCCTATCCAGTTTAGCCTCTGGAGTTTTATGAAGGTGGAGAGTTTTGAATCTTGGTATAAGTGGTATAGTTCCGTGTGGTACCTAATTCTCCACTCCCCACCATCATTCATGGGTTCGTATATCCGCCTCAGGATCTTTCTCTCAAAGCAGTCCACCATTTCAGCCGCTTTCATATTTAGCGTCCATGACTTGCACCCGTATGCAACGACTGTGCGTATGACGGTTTTATAGAGCAGGGTTTTAGTTTTTCTGTGGACATTTCTGGATTTGAATGTGGGCAGCAATGAAAAGTACGATTTATTTGCAGCGATAATACGGGCTTTTATTTCTTCCAGTTCCTCGTTCTCTTTTGTAATATTGTATGGTATGTAAACCGGTTTACAACCTCAAATTGATGGTTTTCAAAACTGGAACTTTGGCCCAGCCTACTCTGATTTTGTCGGTTTTGTACCATGAGTTTAGTTTTGTTTTCATTTACTCTTAAGCCAATCTCTAGTGCGGTCCTAACTAACATAACTAATTAACAATCGTAAGACAAAATTAAGAAACTAAACAACAAAAAGTAGTGTTAATTGACATTGCAACTAACATCCTCAAATAAAGTAGGTATTCATTAAAATATAATTTAATTAATACATTCCTAGAAAATTGCCTGAAACATGAACAGTTTTTTTCTTCCGTATGCCGACCGGGTCTTCTCGGGTCGTATTTTTGCCAATTACATTTTTGGGAAACCTTCGTCAGGTCTTTATAATTGAAAATAATGTTTCCCGCGGCAGTAATGAAAATTCGCAAAACAAAAACAATAATAATTGACCTTACGTTTTCCGGGCAACGGTGCACACGAAGCCTTAGTGATTAATTTTAAGAACCTGGGCTGTTTACTCAATTTTTCCGCACAACTTTGACGCTTTTAATTTGAAGAAGACCTCATGGAATCAAATTAATTAAAAATAATTCTGCAAAAAGTTGACGTCTCGCCAACTTGTGCCGGCAATTTAATATTTTCTCAATTCCACGCTGTTATAAAATACCGTGAAAAGATTGCTCGCCCATTTTTTAAATAACAGACAAGGCAAAATGATTCAACTCGGAACATTTTTTTTCTTATTTAATAAATGGCTTTAAAAAACCTTTTTTTAATTTAATTAAAATATTTATATATCGTTCTTCCGGTTACCGTGCAATAGCTCTACAAAAAAGTATATTAATAACATTTTAGACTATGATAATAATATGTCGGAATGATGTTTTAAAAGTAAGAATATTTAGCTGCAAAGATGATCGAAAGACTTGTTAGGTATATTTTCTGATCACCTCTTGTCGATTGGTAGATTGACAAAAATAGAATTATAAATAAACACACCCACGGTGGCCGCACGTCCTAAGTGTTATCCTGGGTCTGGCAAGTACACATATTGTTTTTCAATTTGTGTCTATCAGGGTATGGACCTAATAGGTTGAGCAAGTGGGTGACATCCATTTCTCGTAAAAAACAAAATCTGTTAATACAAATCTCTACTCTGTGGAGGCATATGATCCTATTAGCATCGGACATAGTCGAAAGAAAGAAGAATTTGTTGTTAAAAAAATCATCTGTACCTGAGAGCCGGTGTAAAAAAGAACCTTACAACTCCAAAGATATGACAGAAAAATAGCATGTGCTGTGTTAATCTATGTAAATTTTTTTCACCCAACAGTACGTAGTTATATTTAATTTTTATCACTTATTTCACTAGACAGATTAATGAATTATATATTTAGATGTTAAACAGATTTAAAAAATGACTTTCAAAAAATATGTTGAAATTTAATGTTTAGATTTAATAAAAGTAGCATAACATGCTTCTTAATTAAACCATGATAATAATTATCATGATTCAAGTAAGTTTATCAACTACAGCTCTTCATTTTGGCAAATCAAAACACAGGATCAGATGGTGAACCTGATCGATATGCAAGTATAATCTAATATCGACAGGGGTTTCAAAACTGTAAGCGTAAATATACGTTTTTTTTTAATTATAAAAATTATGTGTATTTTTTGTCGCTCTAGGACATTTGGTGGTCTAATATTAACAACTCGTAACAGTGACGTCCCTAGGCAAAATTCCGCCCCTAGGCAGCGCCAAAAAGCCGCCCCATTTTTTATACAGTATTTTTGTCACCCTTTCATGACTCCAGTATCTAAGAAATGTGTTGTATTGATACATTACTAACAAAATATACTTCAATAAAGCATACAAAATTAAATTTAGATATAAAAGCGAATAAATATAATTAAGTTAGACACTTACCCAAATCATCAAAGTTTGATGTCGTATTTGGTTGATATTTCTGACACATTTGGTTTTTACCATTTAGCAATACACAGATTTGTTATTTCCACACCATTTTAACAAATCTATTATTGTAGGTAGGTACAACATGTAAACAAAATATTTTTAGCTATTTCTATAAGTAGGTATGCCAAGTCTCGATTTGCCGCCCTTCAAGTAACTGCCGCCCTTAAGCGACACTCAATCTGCCTACCCCCACGGGACGTCACTGCCTCGTAACAAACATTTAACTTTTTTGCCAAGGGCAATTAAAATGTATTTAAAAACCAGAAAACAATTCAATTAAAATAGAAATATATTCTAGTTAAATAAATAAACTATTATTTTCGAACATTTTTACAGTTTTATTTTTACCACATTGTAACTCTCCCCAGTAAAACATTCTATGTTTGTTACGAGATGCTAATGTTAGACTATCGCTATTATATTTTGAAATATTGACGTTACTCCTTCCATATTATGACGTGTGAACATCAAATTTTGTTTTCACTGAACTGGTCTTTCGATAAGATGAATCTAGATGAACGAAATTACAAGATCGTCATTATAAATTATTATTGTAATTAATTGAAAGATAGACTACTTACATGAGATGAAAAAAACATTTTGTAATAATATTCATATTAACACCAACCTCTACTCAGTAGCTGCTATATTTTAATATCTCATCACAATAATCATGTTTAGTTTCATTACAAAAAATTGGCCCTGATGACCTCAACTAGTAGATAAACTATATGGTCATCCATAGGGATCCTATCCCGGGATCCCGAAGTATTTTCGATACCTATGAATCCCGGGATTGGTAAAAATAATCCCGAAACTTTCGGGATTGATTTTTTTTATCAATTTTTGTGGAAAATAAAATAAATACGAAATTATAACAGAAAAAATGCTTTTAATAACATATAAATATATTAGAAATAATCTTATTATATTATCTTTTCATAAATTCACATTATTGAAATTCACAAAACTGTTTTACTTTCACATTATTATTTATATAACAGTATTATTTACTCCATTAAACCTACGTATTTCCAAGATTGAACTTCGTTCCTTCTTTCGACCATGTCCGATCCTAATAGGATCATATGGGCCTCCACAGAGTAGAGGTTTGTATTGGCAGATTTTGTTTTTTTACGAGAAATGGATGTCAGCCACTTGGACTATACCGCCGTGGGTCCCAGGTTCGAATCCTAGGTCTGGCAAGTAAAAATAGATTGAACTTACACAATATTAACAAATAAATGTCTTAAATAGTATAAATTATACTAGATTTATTTTTGACAGATTTTATCAACGTTATTTGTATTATATAAAAATTTGTATTAACTATTGAAAAAAAAGCCAATCCCGGGATCGTCAAATTGTAATACCGAAATCCCGGGAACAAGATTTTGGCTCGGGATTGGATTCCCTAGTCATCCGCTATTAAGCGTGTGAGTATTCAGGATTTTGGTCTTCGCTGAATTCAGGCTCAGGGTGACCTCCAAGCGTTGTATCGTTAAGTCAAGAATAACTGCATCGTATCCGTCTTTCTTTCTTTCTTCACTACGCCTGTACACGTGCATGGATTTACTTGCACAAATAGTGTGTATTTTAGACAATCGCGATAATAACTGTTTACACGTAAAAGTGCTGACTGTCTCGCCAATCTCATTCTTCAAGAGTAAGCAAGACGCGATGTTATCATTGTATGATACTATTTGACAAGTCGTAAAAATCGGCTAACCTCAAAATGAGTTTCTACGCGGTGTAGTTCGTTTTTTACCGGCAGGTTCACGACTATCATTCTACTTTTTTAGTTCATGCATGCAATCTTGCAATTTTCACGATAATACGTGTTTCTACGTGCATTTTTTTTGTTATGGCCGCGGTAATACGTACTATCAGCAGTAATTCCATGCACGTGTAAACGAAGTCTGACTTGGGGTATAACTCGGTATATAACAGCTTATCCAGTGACTAAATATCGTTTTGTATGAAAACGTGCATTAGGTCACAATATACATCCAAGGCTTTAGCGGAGAACATATTATATTTAGAAAACGGAAACTCCGAAGTTTACGCAACTAAAAACCGACATCCGTATCGCAAAAGATAGCTTTAGAACCACTTTCTTGGGGTGAAAAAAATGCGCGGATTTTTATCACAAAGATTAGTCTGCTGTATGTGACACAGGTTACTTATTACTTCTACGAATTTCCGCTGGAAATTTTCATTATACTTTCTTGCACGTTGAACACTCCTGCGGACACAAAATCCATATGTGCGTGTTGTTTACGGTGCATCCTGTATGACTTGCTGCCTGCAACGATTATTTAATCTTGGATATGCATTGAATGCTGAAACACGATGCATATCAGCACTATGAAAATGCACCGTGACCCAAATTTCACTACGTAACGATAAGTCAATGCACCATCGTTTACTAATATTATTATCAATAATTTTAGTGAAGTTTGAAATTTATCATATACGTCACCCAGTTACTAAATTAATTTGTTACTTAACACAATGCGCAAGGGCCCTTTTAATTATTTTTTTAATTAACGTGTTAATTTGCATTTGAAAAGTAATTGGCAAAAAAACAATTTTGTGCGGCCCGTAAGCTATGGGTTAATAATGTTTTACTGACGATCATACTCAGTTACTTATATAAATACTTTTTTTTCTAATATGTATATTTTCACCCACAATAGAGTAGATAGTGGGATACTGTCTTCATCTGAAACTGTGTGATGTGGATTTTAATCCCAATTGAAATGACATTTTAAAAGTGTACCTATATGATTTTAAAGCAATAACCGAATGCGTGAGAGAACAACCACCTTTCGTAAAATATGATGTTTTTTCAACATTTGGGTACTCTGTGAATAAACATACGCTCCACTTAAGAGCTCCACGGTAATTTACTTTTTAATATAATATGTCACGTTTTCATGTTCCTTCGTATTGAAGATCGTCACAGGCTACCTTTATCTGATGCTGATAATAAATCTTTTCAATTTGTCGTTTTTTTCTTCTAGCTACTTGGTCAAAAAATAGCCGTAGGTACTCTCTGAATAAATACTTAAGAGAACCGATGCTTCGTTTTTATTTCGTCCGGAACCGAAATATTCATCCGCTTTACCGTGCATGGAATCCTAAACATGCGCCTCCTACACCACACTTTTTTTTACAAATTTAGCAAGACTTTAAGCCAGCTCTCACATCAAAACTTGTCTCGCCTGCAATGTGTCGAATACGTCGATGTGACGTCATCGTTATTTACAAAACACACGTTGCCAAATGGAAATGGATTGGTCGAATGAGACTATTTAGTTTGAAAAAGTTGCAATTGACAAGTCGCATGCTTCGCGGGCTGCGAGTAGAAGACGGCAGGATGCATACAAACACCTACGAATTGGTCATTCCTATACCGGCTCGCCGATCGCCGTATCCAAATGTCTATACGTTTCGAAGGTTATTTGCGACTGTCGCTAGGTAGATCTGCGCGGTCTTCATATGCAAAACCAGATCTACGCTCTTGGAAGGTTTGATTTATGGCTGTGTGGTAGACGAGGCGAGTTCAGATGTGAGAGCCGGCTAAGTGTGAGCATCTATCATATCGCCTCTTCTTCTCTAAGTAACGATCTGTTGTACAGGACATCCTCACAATTCTGCTAAAGAATTGCAATTGCATGATGTTACTGAGTCTTTGCCTAATGTCGTGGCACATTTCAGTTGCTCAACGTACTCAAATATATCTGTTAATCACAGCTCTACTGAAATCGTCTATCAGTAAAAATTTGGAACACTAAACCAGTATATATAATGTTCTCCTTAACATTAAATCTTCAGCTCATTTCTGCTCAGAAGCAACACTATAATCAAAGATACCCGGCATGGAGAGGGTAGAATAGACTAACCAAGTCTAATACCATTATTTTTAAGACATTAGAGATACCCTATGGTGGAATCAAATTCACATACTTTAGTACATTTTCCTTAGATTCATTCTATGCAAGCATTTTAAGCCAATACTGTGTCATTTACTTAAATAGATTTCGTACTTTCCCAATTTAAAAACTATATAGCAAATGTAATTTATTAATTAAATTAGTTATATAAATAAACGATACTAAAGAAAACTTTCTTTCACTCGAGCTACTCGAATGCATTCTTGAAGCTTTTCTGTGAATACTGTGGATTTTAGTTATAGGAATATTTTTTTTATTTTAAAAAGTTTTTCAACTCTTTACTTTCCACTTATATTAGAATAAAGAATCTTTATTATTAAACTTTAATTGAGGCATCTAGTTCCAAAAAGCGATAAGTCCACATTTGGTAAAAATCAAGAAAAAAATACGCACGTATTCTTTGTATAATTTTACACAATATGTATTGATTTATAAATTCCAAAACGTGACAAAACCCAACGAAAAAAAATATTTTAAGTCTCGATTTATTACAAAAAGCGCCAAGTCTGTGTTTCATATTATTCAAAGCATGGTTGTTTCGCGCGTGTTTAAGTCAACCAATAAGGGAACGTTCAATATTGGAAAGGGCGTCTCCCTTGATGTAGCATCCGGTAAACTCATGACAATGCCACGGAAATATGTGCCTTGTGCAGAATAAATTAAAAAGTGAGGTACAAGTAGCGCTACGTCCAATTTTATTTTGTCTATATTTATTACATTTAAGAGTTTATCGGCTGAAACAAGTTGCCATTTGGTTTTAATTTCGACATAGAATACAGCGGAAGAAATAATCTCACGTTAAAACAAATAATTGAAGCTTGAAACATAAAAACGTTGTTTCCCGAAAATATCGAATTGTGGACCTATCGCTTTTTGTATTCAGACGCCTCAATTAACTACACATCACAGAAAAGAGATGTTTTTAAATTTACATAGTATATACCTACCGTTGAAAATAATTACAATTATAACAACAAACTTGACGTTATAAAACATATGTCATGAATAAGAAAAACCTGTTAAATATCTGAACTTGAAAACAGTGCTTAGTTCGTTTTATAAAATTTTGTTAGACTGTGTCAGTGGAAGGACCACTTTTTGGCTGGCTAAAGATTCGTTGGAGCCCTCATACATCTAAATTGCCAGCGAGGTAACCGAGGTAACATAATAAATAGATTATCTATCTGAAAATCTAGAGATAACGATTCCGTTGTTGTGACCAATCATCCCATAACAATGAGACAAGAAAATTGTTTACAATGTTAGGAAGACATATCAATTGGCGAAAGACGGTACTCTGACCCAAGTGAAATAATGCGATACTATGCTTGCTCTATTCTTCAAGGCCAGATCCTGATAGTGTGAACTCACTTACAGACTAACCCTGTTATGATCATAACAGTAGGGTATATCCATGGCCCCGACATCCTAAAGCGGGCCCCTAGGCTAGAATCTTCGGCGGGCCCCCCTACCTATCGCTAAGGATAAAGGCAGTGTGACGCTCTACAGTAGCGTTTTCCAAAAGGTGTATGCGGTAAAATTAATGTTTATATTTAGTGTTTTTTTGTATATAATATAATATGTACATCCATTTGAATTATGAAGTTGTCGAGTATTGATACACAAATAAAAATTGTATTTTTAATAATATTAATATTGAAAGGAAAATAGCACCGCAGGCGACTTTTTTACTATTACAGCAAATTGGTGATGTGTGTTTATCTCGGTTATCTGGTCGACTCGCCACGCCGGGCCCTTAGGCTAGAGCCCGGTCACCCCCCCTTCCCCCCTTGTGGGGGCCATGGGTATATCATTCAATCCAGATTACCAAGCTAACTTGCAGCAATAAGACAGTAGGTTAAAAAGATAAAATCGGTGTCTGTACTAATAAAATGCGGAATATCAAGTACCTACATAATATCGTCACTGTTCTGGCAGAAGACACTAATTCGAAAAAATTACATATTGAGTTAGTACCAAAATGTTCCTTATTTCAAACTTTACCGTCTGGAAACCTTCTTAATAAATAAACAGTCTTTATTTTAAAGTCATCCTTTTTACGATTACTTAATAAACTCACATGATAGACCATTATTTCAAACATTTTAACAATTTCAAAGTCAAATTACTCAAAACTAGTATTCTCCAGTTAGTGTGTTCTGCCAGAACAGAGACGATATTATCTATCAAGCAGTGGCGAAGGGCGGAGATAGGCTGTTAAGATCCTCCATAAATAGTGCACATTAAACTTTGTCAGTCATACGTATTTATTTTTATTGAACACAGACTACAATAATTTACAGATGGTTTTAAAAAAAACAATTAAACCCTGTCCAAACCATAACAGTTCTGGTATATTTTGAGCAATACGACAAAATTGTGCCTACTTTTTCATTCATACTTATTTGTTTTCGTTGGATTAAGAATACATATTACAAACATTGTTGGTTCATTTTTATTAAATTCATTAAGCCCTGATTAACCAAACTATAAATAATAGATAACAAATATTATTCTATCCATAAAATATCCAAAGTTATGTAAGTATGATTTAATTGCATAATTTTCGATGTTTTATAAAAAATAGACGAGTATTTTTTTTAAATTTATTATCTATCATGGCTTGGTTTTCGCAAGGTTTAAATAAATTTTAATAACTAACCAATTCCATCTGCAAATTGTAGTCTTATTTCAATGAAAAATGCTACGTATGCCTGATAAAATTTAATGTGCACTATTTATGGCGGATCTTAACAGCCTACCTCCACCCTTCGGCACTACAGTGAGTACCAAGTCATATACTTAATCGGATACGTTGTATCATCGAGAATTTAGACGTAACATTATACTCCTGATATGGGTTATGTAGAGTTATATTTTAATTTTAATTATATCTGTAAACAGTGGTTAAATTTGATTTGCAGTTTAATTATTTTACGAAAACTTGGTTAATGTCATATTGAGCAGTGATACTTGATCCCAAATAAATGAATTCGTAGCCATTTATAATGAGCAATAGTATTTACGCCCACGGTGGCCGCGCGGCTTAACCGTTGGACTATCATGCCGTGGGTCCCAGGTTTAAATCCTGGGTCTGGCAAGTACACATATTATTTTTCAATTTGTGTGTGAGTCAGGGTATGGACCTAATAGGTTGAGCAAATGGCTGACATCCATTTCTCGTAAAAACCAAATCTGTTAATACTAACCTCTACTCTGTGGAGGTCCATACGATCATATTAGGATCGGACATGGTCGGAAAAAAATAGTATAAATATATTGTGAAGTAGCCTCACACGCAGATATATTGAATGTTAGCTCGAGTTACCTATACCCCGTTCTGCTCCCTTAGCAAGTTTGTCCACTGACTGAATCTCACTATGCAATTTGAGCAAAAACACAGTCATAATAATATCTGGGGAGATGAAAGGCTTCATTGTATATGACCCCTAATGTTTAAACATAAATATTTACATAAATACTAAATGAAAATACGTGGCACAGTGATTGAATTTACATATTTAGCAATGTTATAACGAAACATGGCATTTACACTTTCTATTATAACATAAAAAACACTAATAATAATTTATCTTGAAGTAAATAATGAATATTCAGTAGAAATAAATTTTCTTTTCTACAAACTCCAGTAGAACAATGTCACTCCCCTGTAAAAGCTAACATTATTCAATAAACTGTGCATATTAATTAATTGCCATTCGAGCGTTGCATAATTTTAACATTGCCAATTAGTTTTAATACCTTCTAATTATACTAACATAATTAATATAACGTTGTTTCTTCTGAAAGCCTTTCTCCGATAAGGTATCATTTGAACTTGTAAAATATGTCCTCTTGTAAATATCATGGATGGTATAATATCGAACCAAAAACCAATTTCGTGACACGACACTGTAAACTTTGATCGTAGTGATTAAGGCCTGAACAAAAATGAACCATAATTCCGAGTGAGTAAGTCTTCGGCACGCTTATATATCCGCTCTATGCGTTAGAGTAAGATAGAATTTATACGGCCGAATTAAATATTTTTTCTAAACGTAGCCGGTATAGGTATATGGATTTTGACTGATCACATGCATTTGAAAACTGCGAACACGACGTGTTGCTGGAATTTATTGTTTTTAGTTATTTTAGTAGAACATATGGTTAACTATGTTGTGTTTAAATTTGGTAGCCGTACTGAGAAGCAACACGATGGTATAACGTTTCATGGTTAATAATAAAATCATGGTTCTACTGTGCGCTATACGCAAGAAACACGGCTTCATTTTGTCGAAAATAGGCGCTCTGCATATATCATTGCTCTAAGGTAGTGATAGCTATTTCTGCTATTTTTAATGCAGTATTCTGTAGAAAATGATGATTATTGCATATTAAAATAAATGGTAATAGTTTGAACTAAATATGCAATCAAAAATCTTTATTTATTGCGAACAGGTTTTTTTTTATGATTTTACCTAGGCTTTGACTGCGACTCGCTGTCATGTCGCCTCTTCTCATCTGAAAGAGGATCCGCTGATCAAGCCCTCACTTCAATTCTGTTAAAGAACTTTACAATTTTGCCACGCTCTTCCGTCTTACCAACCACCAGGGCACCTTTCAATTCGTCGACATTCTCAAATATATCTGCAATTCGCAGCTGTACCCTGTATCGTTCATATTTAGGGCATTATACTGCTATATATACAATGCCTTCCAAAACATCACATTCATCGCAGAGCTGCGAATTGCTTTTTCCCATGAGGATATCAAATCTTTCAGCCATCGTGTGTCCTGTTCTTAGTCTCAGTTTCACTTTCTTTTTAGTTTAGTTTTTACTTTCAGCCCCGGCAGGTTTTTATAAAGTTTACCCCTATTCCCGGACAAATTTGAGTGAAATTGGTTTTTTCTAGTAAATGATATAATCTTGGTTTATTGGCTTATTTGTGGGAATATTTAAATAAAACTTTCAGGAACAATCAAAAACAGTTTAATAATTACGAATAGTGTGATATTTCTGCCAGCAGATGCCTTTGTGAAGAGGAACATCACACTCTTTACACAAGTACCGAGTCTCGCCCCTTTTTTTAATCTTTGGCACATACCTTGCATAGCCTTGTTGGATATGCTTTTTCCGCGTCACTAGAATCGCCTGTAAGGTATGTCTGGACATGTCTCCAGATAATCTTACAGGCGAATCTAGCGTCACATGACGCCTCAGAGCCGGAGAAGACGAGACATCGGTACCAATAGACATTAAAGAAATTGAATACTCTACTAAAAAATCTTTAAATTCTAACTTACGACTAGGGTTACATTTTTTAATAATCAATGAACTGATTGAACGTCAACATTCACTTTTACACTTGGGTCAGCAGTAAACGGTCCAGGTGCTGGAGTGTAGTCTTCTGTTGACCACGGTTCAGTAACACTGGCACTAAACCTCGCATGTCCTCCTCGGCTGCCTCTGGGACGACCGCTTCTACTTCCTCTTCCACGCCGTCGACCCGCTCGACCTCTGGTTTCTGTCCGAAATGGGCCAGGGAGTAGGTCCTCGGACGTGTCGACTCCTGACACCATACTGGTTTCATCTAGCACCTCTGCAATGCGGTCAATGAAACCGTTGAAGTCGTCCTCAAAGTTGCTCGAGTGGTCGGCGGTGAAATGGGTGATGTCTGCGACATCGGTGGTGGCATCCAGTAGATCATCTGAATCAGAGTCATATAATAACTCGAATGCATAATCCTGCTCAGAGTCGTCTGTTCCAAAGGCCTCTATTTCAATGAGTGACAATAGGCTGGAATCAAAACAAAATTCCACATTAGTAAACAGAATTTAATTCTTGGGAAACATGTGGCTTTATCAAAATGTTCGATTATCTTATATAAATTATATTTTGCGTATAAATTATTACCTTGTGACGTATATAATGTGGCAAATCGGTTGGTTTGCATTAGTTGTAAACAACAAAAAAATCGCCATTAGTAAACGAATTTTGAATGTTGGGAAAACACGTGGAATTAGCTAAATACTCGTTCAAACACATATAATTATATAGATTATTCATAATAATTTAATATTCTAAGCTTATAAAGTAATATATCGGCACATTATCAAGGGATTGGTAAATAATGAGAACATTCAAACTTTGCATTCGGAAATTTTGACAGTAAAGTTACGTGAATGAAGAAACATGTAAAATTAATTTATATTGCCAGAAACCATAAATATTTATATAAAATATCATAGATAAATTATTTCTCTTACCTTATTGAATCCCTTTATTGCTTATTACTGTAACTTTCGTCTTCAAAATCAGTACATAATTCGGTAAAGTCACACGAGAGAATGATCAAAAATGGCGTCTTATAATAATAAAATTGTGATTTTTATTTAATAATATCACTGAAGGTAAAACAGATATCGATATTTTATCTATACCAGTCGGTACTGAATTTTATAATCTAACAGGATATGTCAAATGTTTTCGTTGAAAATACATAGATGTCACAGTAAACATATTTATTTAAAAACGCGCAACAAAACGAGGATCCTCGCGCGCGGTACTCAGCGTAATTATTGATATAACGAGAATTCTCGTTTGCGGTACCGAGCGTGTTAAGTTCATTTCTCTTCAAAGGAGACTTTACAATCCAGAGTACCTTTGATACTTTTACATTGGATATTTTAAGGAAAAGACAAGCGTTTCGTGCCGTCTACATTTTTTGAAGCTCTCTTTAAAAACTGTATTGATTCCGTCTCATTATTGTCTATGCTCTAAAAATGAGCATATACAATAACATGTCAGTTATATAGTTGGGTAAAACCTCTACAATGGTGTGCCATTATGCGCTGTAATAGCTATACGATATTCTGAACATTATTATTCGTATATAGAAGAAATATAATCAAGTAAAATGTTTTACATAATTGCTCAATAGAAACATGAAAAATATTAAATAGTACTAAATCGATTATTTCTTTGAATGCTTCGTATTTACAGCATCTATGGACCGTACGGCTCTGGTAAAAACTTTCTCAAATGAGAATATTATCATAAAGACTTTTTATAAATATGGCTGATGTAATAAATACGGAAAAACAAACAAACACAATTAAATGTTTGTTATATCTGTACAATGTCTTTCCATAAAGTAATAACAATGATAAAAATATTAATATTATCATTTTAAGTATAAATTTTCTTCAAAAATGAGCAATAACTAAAACTTTATAATGGACACAAAGCAAAAAAAAGTATAATGGTTTTCTCTAAAAGATATATCGCTCTTAAACGACCCTTATAGTTTACGAACAAATCAAATTATAATATATTATGATGTTCAGTGTGGATGCCCCTTAAAATACTTTTAGTATCGTCTTACAGAGGATTTAAGTATGCAGAACTTTTATGACAAAGTGAATCTTGGAAATACTGTTCTTTTTAGTTTGAAGTTAAATGTGATTATTTATTTTAGTTTAGAGTTAGTGATTTACTTTGTTTCAATTCTGCAGTGCAAAGAACTGAATGCATACCCTTTCAATGTTATAGTAACTTAGTACCCATAAAATGTATATATTATACTTAATTAATTTTATTTATCTCTTATAGTTTACTGTAATGTTATTTTAATCGTTTTATATGGAATGGGAGATATCACGGAAAATTGATACTTTAAAGTTGTGGCTGTATACACTATCAGATTAGTAAAAGTATGTATAGAAATAAGATGAAAATAAATGAATAATAAGAAATAAAAAAGGTAGCAATGGATATTAGTTTAAAAAGGTCCTCTTACGGTAAAGAAAAAAATTATCAAATAACTCTTAATATCAAGGCGCGAGATCGCACTGTCACGTGGATTTGACTAACATTGAAACATTTACCTATAGATGTACAAAAGGTAACAGTAGAAAAAAATATAAAAGTTATTACATATAAAGTGTTATTTATATAAGCATGTAAGTATATGAGTAATTAGGACGCGAAGTGTGAGTTAAATATGTGCATAATGAAATAATGCAGATTTAAAAGAAAATATTGTATTTTAAATAGTTAACAATTATTAATTAAAATATAAACACATAATCTAATATATAAAAATTAATATTTGTGTGTTTGTGTGTTTGTGTGTTTGTGTGTTTGTTTGTTCGTATTTAATGCGCAGCCATACCGTTCATCCGATTGCGATAAAACTTTGTAAACTTATTGCTTGCACTTGCGGGAAGAGTATAGGCTATACTAATATATAAAAATGAATGTCTGTCTGTCTGTATGTCTGTCTGTCTGTGTGTCTGTCCCGTATGCGTTCCTATACCATTCATCCGATTGCAATGAAATTTTGGTAAGTGGTTGTATGCATACCCATAAAGGTTTCTGAATTAGAAAAATCATCATCTTCTTCTTCTTCTTCATTATATTTTCTTTTATTCGTATGGTTCCTATACCATTCATCCGATTGCAATGAAATTTTGGTAAGTGGTTGTATGCACACCCATAAAGGTTTCTGAATTAGAAAAATCATCATCTTCTTCTTCTTCTTCATTCTATCTTCTTTTATTCGTATGGTCCCTATACCATTCATCCGATTGCGATGAAACCTTCATCAGTTGTTGTGGTAACACCCGCAATGGTTTTTGAATTAGTACAACCATCTTCTTCATCTTCTTCTTCTTCTTCTATTCTATATTCTTCTATTCGTATGCGTTCCTATTCCATTCATCCGATTGCAATCAAATTTTCGTTAGTAATTGTGCCTACACCCGCAAAGGTTTCTGAATTAGTACAACCATCTTCTTCTTCTTCTTCTTCATTCTATCTTCTTTTATTCGTATGGTCCCTATACCATTCATCCGATTGCGATGAAACCTTCATCAGTTGTTGTGGTAACACCCGCAATGGTTTTTGAATTAGTACAACCATCTTCTTCTTCTTCTTCTTCTTCTTCTATTCTATATTCTTCTTCTTCCATTCATCCGATTGCAATAAAATTTTCGTCAGTAATTGTGCCAACACCCGCAAAGGTTTCTGAATTAGTACAACTATCTTCTTCTTCTTCTTCTTCTTCATACTATCTTCTTTTATTCGTATGGTCCCTATACCATTCATCCGATTGCAATGAAACCTTCATCAGTTGTTGTGGTAACACCCGCAATGGTTTTTTAATTAGTACAACCATCTTCTTCTTCTTTTTCTTCTTCTTCTATTCTATATTCTTCTATTCGTATGCGTTTCTATTCCATTCATCCGATTGCAACAAATTTTTCGTCAGTAATTGTGCCAACACCCGCGAAGGTTTCTGAATTGGTACAACCATCTTCTTCTTCTATTCTATCTTCTATTCGTATGCGTTCCTATACCATTCATCCGATTGCAATGAAATTTTGATCAACTGTTGTGCTCACGCCGCAAAGGTCTCTGAATTGTTACAACTATTTTCTTTTTCTTCTATTCTATCTTCTTCTATTTGTATGCGTTCTTATACCATTCATCCGATTGCGATGAAATTTTGACCAGTTGTTGTGAGCACGCCCGCAAAGAGTTCTGAATTAGTACAACCATCTTCTTCTTCTTCTATTCGTATGCGTTCCTATACCATTCATCCGATTGCAATGAAACTTTGGTGAGTTGTTGTGCCCTTGCCCGCAAAGATTTCTGAATTACTACAATCATCTTTTTCTTCTTCTATTTGTATGCGTTCTTATGCCATTCATCCGATTGTGATGAAATTTTGACCAGTTGTTGTGCTCACGCCGCAAAGGTCTCTGAATTGTTACAACTATTTTCTTTTTCTTCTATTCTATCTTCTTCTATTTGTATGCGTTCTTATACCATTCATCCGATTGCGATGAAATTTTGACCAGTTGTTGTGAGCACGCCCGCAAAGAGTTCTGAATTAGTACAACCATCTTCTTCTTCTTCTATTCGTATGCGTTCCTATACCATTCATCCGATTGCAATGAAACTTTGGTGAGTTGTTGTGCCCTTGCCCGCAAAGATTTCTGAATTACTACAATCATCTTTTTCTTCTTCTATTTGTATGCGTTCTTATGCCATTCATCCGATTGTGATGAAATTTTGACCAGTTGTTGTGCGCAAGCCCGCGAAGGTTTTTGAATTAGTACAACCATCTTCTTCTTCTTCTATTCGTATGCGTTCCTATACCATTAATCCGATTGCAATGAAACTTTGGTGAGTTGTCATGCGCATGCCCACGAAGGTTTCTGAATTAGAAAATCATCTTCTTCTACTATTCGTATGCGTTCCTATACCATTCATCCGATTGCGATGAAACTTTTGTCAGTTGTGTGCGGTTTCTAAATTATTATTATATAACATACAAAGTTTGTTGTTTGTTTGTTCCATCCAATTTTGATTTTTTTTTACTACATATTTATAACATTAATAACGTTTTCATATTTTGGATTCGATTTTAATTTAGTGTTCTTATGTTTGACCTTTACTCCTATTATAATTATTTTCATATTGCCATATTCTATTACACAGATATTTTAATATTAAAGAAATAATTACCTCTTATTATTTTTCAAATATCTAAGATAAATATAACCACGAAGCGACCCCGTGCGAAGCCGGGTACTTCAGCTAGTAATATATATAAAATAAATAAAAGTAGAAGAAACATGGTATTGAAACAGTTTAAACTTGTGATCTTTATTCGCAGAGACCGTGAATTTATACAAACATTAAATATACATGGTTACTTATCTGAGCTTCCTTCGTCGTTTGATATGAACTGGTTATATTTAAAATTTATAATAAAGCTTTGAATTAAACTGAAATTAATTGAATACCCTCCGTTCGGCATCCGTCAGGGTAAACTGATTAATAAAAAATCCAAGAGTGATGTCAATTTTAAAGTAAAAAAGGAGTCGAAAGCCTTTATTCTATCGTCAATGTTTGTTTTGTGAAAGAGAAAATTATAATAGAGAAAGAGCGCTGTAACCTTAAACAAAATATACAAGCAATCAAAAAATATAAACATTGTGAAGGAGGAAGAACCTCCAGTTAAGCGTTGCCACTTGACAAATGAACGAGTTCAGTGATGCCGTGCTCGTCAAAGTCAAGAGTCTTCACAAAGACGTTGTAAGGGTGATATTATACACGTAAACGTACGAGAGACAAGAAAAAAGTGTGTGAGAATGTTCACAGATGGTATTATCACCTGGTAAATTTTGTTAGTTAGGTACTAATATTTCACTTATGAACTAATCAAATATGTACTACAGATATGCAAGTCGGAATAACTGGATAATTAGTGATTATGAATAATTAATTAATAATAATATTATTCGCTTTATGTTTCCATCTACAATCTGTTCAGAGTGTCTCAAATGAGCTTTTGACATAAAAATGTGGCACACAGGCAATAAAGCTGCGGCCGAAGAACGAAAGTTTTATCATAATATTCTTTGTAATTTTACACCAGATGCTACTCGCTTTGAGTAATTTATTGGCACGCGACTGTGCGTAAAAATTGCGGACAGTTATTATTGCTCCACGCATTTCAAAAGATACGGAAGCCATTTGAAGAAGTTGTACGATTCATGTGCTTTAAGATTAGAATTTGGATTTGATTTACTTCATGGAGAGCTTTTGGATTAAAGCTTACACTGAGCTTTTTCCTTGAACTTTGTACCCTTTACTACTTAAATTTTATAATGATGACTTTAAATTTTTGATCGTTTAGTACTTTAGTTAGTTAAGTATGCCCATTAGTAATGATATAACTTTTGGCAATGTCGAATTTATAAAAATTAAATGTCGATTAATTGAATGACTTGTCGAGATAGAGATGTATATTGAATAAATAAAAATACTGCGCAGAAAATAGTAGAAAAAATAAAACTTTTAAAGATGACCCATATAATCGATAATCAATTACAGAATAATATGATAGATAATTTCCATCCAGTTATAAACAGTAGTGAGAAGACTTATTTATAATTATAAGATTTTGCCGACGTTTGTGCAGGGAATACTGAAAAATATTTTGAATGTAAATTCGTTATTAGATCATCGTCTTATTTTGGTTCCGTTTTGTATCGAAGGTTGACGAACAAATCCTAAGCCAGTCGTTTTTGACCATTACTTTTTTGTTTATTCTATATCACTGCTGACATATTAATTAATATTTAATTATCACATTTAAATATCATGTTAATTATATCTAATGGCTAACTAATCTAAACGCGCCAGTCACGGTGTTAGCACTAATTTGCGCTCTACCTACCATTTTTTGCTCTCCACCTTTCGATTCATTATGAACTTCAATCTTACTTCTCATTGCGCAAAAATATGGTGAGCACTTGATATTTGCTAAAATTTCTCTTGGCTTTTTGGTTCATATTAAATCGTCTTCTTTGGTATTTTGATTAACCGATAATATCCGTATGCCTATATATTTGGTTCCATTATTAAACAGAACAGTAACAAAACAGAACAGCGATAAACAGAACTATGACATTTCGGGAAAAATATAACATTTAATATTAAAATTGTCGTATCTCTTTATTATATTGTGTAGATTTTTAATAACACAGGTTTTCAATACGCCGTAAAAAAATATTTTTTGCATTCTTAATCGCTGGAAACCTTCAATTAAACGGGACTCAACTCGGTGTTGCGGGGAAGCTAGGTATATCTTGTTTCAATCAATGTAATATGTTCAAAATGCTTAAGTTTCTAGGTACAATGAAACAATGAGTTTAAAAATTCTGTGGACTTAAAAAACAGGAAGATCACCTTTCTTTTCAACTGCTGAGACTCCAAATTATTATGAAGGTTTTAAATACGCCTTAAACTCACTGTTTCATTGTAGTCACCCAAGTATTTTAAATCTATTAGATGGATTGAGACTAGATATAGCTTCCCAGCGATTATTATTGGCCATATAGGTATTAAATAAAAAGAGGGGCAAGGAATCGGCTTTCTCATACAACTGAATGACGCAGGCCAACAATAGCCGACAGTTACGAGAAATAGCGACGCGATAAAAAAATCAGGGCATCACGGAGGATTTACTTTGGTCATTATAACGTACCCATATAATATAATGTTAACGTGGAAATATTGCCGCAAATTGATTACCAGCCTCCCTCACCATAATTTTTCACCATACTTGCCTGCAGTGGCGCACCCAGGGAGGGGGCCAAGGGGCCTTGCCCTCCCCCCCAAAAACATTGAAATTGAAAGCCAATAGATTAGACAAATAAAAATACGGCAAAAAATGATTTGAAATTCTCCAGCACCCTCTTTAGAAAAATTTCTTAGATTTTAATTTCTAACATAAAAATTTCGAAACACTAATGTCGGGTTTTTTTAGAAACCCAATACCTAAGGGAACTGTCAAAAAATTCTCGGTGTCCACCCGAATTTTGGAGTGGTGTAGGTCATGGCTGGGGAGAGCTGACAAGGCTCTAGCCTGGGGGCCCGGGCTGTGGGGGGCCAGACGTGTCGGGTTGACCAGATAAATGAGATAAACACACATCATAAATTAGCTTTAATAGTAAAAAAGTCGCCTGCGGTGCTATTACACTTCATGGGCATGAACATTTTCAATTACTTATATAATTGTGCAATATATTTTTTGATTATTACGTGTCGATACTCGACAGCTCCATTATTAAAGTAGATGTATTAAAAATCGCCAATAATTCACTGTATAAGTACCCTTAATTTAAACTAAAACACAATTTCAAAACGTTAATGTAGTGTTTCACACTGCATTTAATCTTAACGGTAGGTAGGGGGCCCGATAATATCCTAGCGTGGGGGCCCGTTTCAGGATGTGGGGACGAGATAAACGAGAAATTAAGCTGTGAAGAAGAAAAAGAGCCTATGGGACTAATTTACATTCTCCTCCTTGCCCCCCCCCCCCCCCAATATTAAATCCTGGGTGCGCCACTGCTTGCCTGCTTCACCATACTTTCATATAACCTGCCGCCCCTAGTTATTAGCCAATGCCCATATAGGTGACATTAAAGTTTTAAAAAAAGGTATGAGACCCTTAGTATTTGAGTGGCAATATGTGTACAATTATCAAAATCAAGCAGATAAATTAAGGTTTTACGCCGAATGGCCAACATGCAGTGATTATATTATATTAAACATTTATATTTATTTATTTTATAGTTTAATTAATTAAGTATTTAATTAATAAATAGATACGACAAAAATGAATGTTATATTTTTTTCCTGGCTGTTTTATTTTGTCAACGTTCTGTTTATTCATGTTCTGTGTTGTTCGGTTATCTAGATAGTTTCCCGTCTTCTGAAGGTCCATTACTTCAACGTTCAAACTTTGGCTCCAAAAACCAGTACAGAATATCTTATTTTAATAAATAAAAGATTTTTAAAAAACTTCTGACGTATTTATTATGTGGTAGCTTTATGCTAACTAATTCATCGCGAAAGTACCGATATAAAGCATTGTAGGTATCCCAATTACACTACGGGTCCTAAAACTTAGTTCGAGGCGGCTTTGCCTTTACCCAAGCTTAATTGCGCGAATGTAATCATCGCGAGGCCGTGTAATCCTTCAAAGTCTTTTCACGTAAGTGGACGTACTCTCTAGCTGTTCATTTATGGCTAATAGTCGGATGTATATTTAGCTAGCAAGCTTGGACTTGTCACCGGACCAATATGTCCATGTGGCGGAGAACATAATGCAAACAACACAGCCACTGGGAATTTCCGAGAATGTGCTCCAAAAGAGAAGAGATTTTGAAGTCTGAATCAACTGTCTGTCCTATAGGGTGGTCCGACTTGGTCGCCATAAAAGCCAACTTTGTTGTTTTAAAAAAAATTGCGCCATCTTCTTGCGGATTTGAAGATGTATAAGCTTTACTTTTGTATCATATCGTCTCTGTTCTGGCCGAACGCACTAACTGGAGAATACTAGTTTTGAGTAATTTGACTTTGAAGTTGTTAAAATGTTTGAAATGGTCTATCATGTGAGTTTATTAAGTAATCGTAAAAAGGATGACTTTAAAATAAAGAATGTTTATTTATTAAGAAGGTTTCCAGACGGTAAAGTTTAAAATAAGGAACATTTTGGTATAACTAACTCAATATGTCATTTTTTCGAATTAGTGTCTTCTGCCAGAACAGTGACGATATTATGATAATGATTTAGATTCATTTGTTTTATGTTAGTGTCCATGCACTTTTTATTAAATAAATTCACTGTAAACTCAATCAAATCTCACTATATAGCGTGGTGACCTCAGTTTTGGGTATCTACTCCTGAGAAATTACCAGATGAAAACAACTACTGATGCTTCACATCAAACGAAGGGCCTCATCATACGCTCGATTAACACCGAGTGTGCTGCAGTGGTTGTTTTGGAGGGATCCATGTTTGTATTGCCTGTCAGAAACTCGCAGCGTATTTAGTATGGCTCTCCGACAATAGCCTGTGGTCGTGTTGTGACTGCAAGTTGATTTTTCGGGTTATATATACCGTGAGCTGTCGTACCGTAAAAAGATTGAGCTAAAAAAATACCTATTATTCGTCGATCGTTGCATGCAGTAATTTTCCAAGTTTATTAGATTGAAATAATAACATTAATTTGATATTAATTTGTTTCAAATATCTGATCATACAGTGTTACATACAATCTTATGTAGGTATTTATGTTCAGTATTGAATTGGAATTCGGTTAATAATTTCGCTTTTAAACGTACAAATAGTGTATGTACTATCGCTGAAAATAATGATGACTATGTACTTGTTATGTAGCAAATAATTGTATACCTAGTTAAATAACCCGTGATTCAGGCGACCGATAAATTTATATTTTTAATTTGTGTTTCGATCAAGACCATGGATTAATAGGTTTAGAAAATTATTAACAAACATTTTCTTGTTAAAGATAACAGGGGGTGGCCAAGGTCCGCATTGGATTATTATAGATCTGATAGAAAAGAAATTGAAAAAATAAATAATAACAAAAATACACCCCTTGTTGTGTAACCATGTGAAAAAATGTAATCAAAGAAAACTTAAAAGAATGAATGGAAAGTCAAGAATAAAATCATTTGTTCACTTTATAATTTAGATTTATTGATATCCTTCAAGATGCTGATTACTCAATGAAAGTGAGCGTCCCATCATTCAATCCCATTCATAAAACTTTGTCCATTTTGAGTTATATTATTTGAATCCGAAGAACGAATGATGGCATTATTCCATTTAAAAGTTTACTGAGTCGGGTCATAGGGATACGAAGTCGTCAAAACAAATTTCAAAGAGCCCGGAAAGTTGAATAAAATCAATTCTGGAAAGTAACTCAAATTCCAAGGACCAATATTTCATACACTAAATGTGGTACGCACGTATTTATACAGTGTCGTTTTGAAATAATAATTCAATATAATATAATACATACACAAATACTAATATAGTTTACTATGTATATTATTTTAATATTGACTCTAAGGACGTTTTCCCACTGTCCAATCCGAAGATTCATATTCATAAACCTGCATCTCTGAACTATCATTTACGCATTTGAATCTGATCGTGGACCAACATAGCCTGGATAACTTTGACCAGTGATATAGACATGCTGCAAATAGTATTTTAGATTTTGTTTATATGGAACATTCTCGTAGCGTACTGTTATGTCCCACAGAAAGGAAGGCAAAGGAAACATGTAACTTGAGTTGACAGGAACCTGATGTGGCTTGATGTTGTTATCCTTCCTTCATCTCCTTACCAAAGATAGGACTTCTGTGCAACTCCTGAGTAGTATTTACAGCTGTTACGTTTTGAAGGTAATTGTCAGTTGACTTACCTTCAAGGATGTATTTAGACTAAACAGCGAGAAGATGACCGGGGAATAATAAGCTTTCACGAAAGTTAAAATATTTAAGTTTATTCAACGGAAATGCGAGAACATATACAGCGGACAAGATATACGCGTTACAAAGATTTAAAAATAATAGACGAAGATCGCGAGGTGCATATCTCTTTTTATACATTTTTGGTGATGTCATATTAATTAGATTTTGACGTCTTGTGTGTGATATCTATAGTTTTATGACCGTCTGATGCCCCACACTTGTTTTAATCAAGTTAAAGTAATTCTGTAGGTATTGCATCATATTACATGGTTATTCTTTATTAACCCTTATTAACTTGCAAAGTTTGGTAGGTATACACTCTGAAACTTGGTAGGTCGTATAAAAGTACGCCAAACGTGTACGATTTGGTGTAGATGCCGACTTCACAAATGGCGGCTGCATATACTTGACTAAATATGGAGATGGGGTAACTCAAATTATTGCTCCACACTCAATCTTGACTACAGATCTCAGGCCACATCAGTATTGAAGAGTGGAGATAGCCTATTTAAATTCGATATAAATAGTTCACACTAAAATTTGTTCATACGTATTTGTTTTCATTGAACTAAGACTACAAATTTAATTGCAGACAGCGATGGTTAGTTTTTAAAATTCATTTACTGCTGAGTAGATAATTACTTTTTAGTTATAGATAATAGTCAAAAGTTAATATTCGTCTATCAATGAAATATCTAAAATTATGTCATTAAATCAAAGATTATAAGAAGAATATTTTTTATCGGTATGGTACAAATAATACATTTTTACGATACCCGGGAACACAGAATTAACGGAAACTGAAATACCTAACGGATATAGAATATCAAATAACCGATCTCGTGATGTGTGAAGAATATGGGATCAACTTAAACACGTGTCAAGAATACGTCATTCTAAGCATATCTTTCGTTCTGACAACTTCTCTCGTACTTCATTCGTTTCTGTGCTTCATTTTCGTGGGACACTCACACATTCAAAACCCTGCTTCAAAATGTAGCGTATTAGGGTATAGCTCTTATATGAATTCTATTAAGTATTAATATGTTTTGTGAGTTATACTTATGTCAGTTCAGTAGAGAAACGGTAAATTATTATAATCCGTATCAATTGTATATTTACCACAGGTAAATATGCATAATGAATGAAGTTACAGAAATGCGTATTGTTAAAAACGATTTAAATATAATACCACAAAACATTCATTATTACGAATTGAAATTAAAGTTGCATAGAGTATCAGTATGATATTAAAAAATAAAAATCTCACAAAAAACTTGATATGCCTTTACTACTCTAAGGCTTTCGTGAAGTATGGTGGTTGTAATCTAAGCTCAACATAACTTAGGGCTTCGACATCGGCCATTGTATGCATGCCGGAGCTTTTTATAAGTCGGCTAGGCAGATAACTTTCTTCCGCTAAACTTTTATAATGTATGTACGCGTACGTAGCATGGGGGTAGTTACGTTGCGCGAGGGTAGTTTTTCAGATGTGCACGCGGCCGGAAAAGCGAAACTACGTTCCATCATTCACGCCGGATATATTTTGACAGTCTGGATTTTATATGATCAATATTATCGCCTTTTGAACTGAATTACTGCCAGATTTTTTTATCAAAGAATATCGCTACAATCTTTCATATTACTTATACTTAATAAATCCCACGGTTTATGTTTGAGCTAAAAGCATATGTGTTAAAAATCTGAAATTGAGAGTCATCACGATACGACGTGTTGACGATTCCTAAAATAGCTCCCGAATAACATGAGAAATATAGCTGACAATTAAATCAATTGGAGTTTTTATAACTAGATACTTACAAGGAAAAACTTTAGAAAATTTATTGTAAGATCAATAAAAATAGTACCTTCTATCCCATGACCCCCACATCTTGAAGCAGGCTCCCAGGCCAGGATGTTTGACGGGCCCCTATACCTATCGCTAAGGTTAAGGGCAGTATGATATTCTACACTATAGTGTTCCCCAATGGAACTTCCGTGTCCGGAAAATTGTACGTATGCAGTTCGTCGTATTTCACTACACCGTGAAATGTTATATGGCCGTATATTAAAGACAGTCCAACCTCTTTGGGTCGTATAGTACTGACATACAATTCATGTCTAAATAAAACACAGTTCTTTTCGGTTTACACTTTACAGGAAGCCAGCAGTAAACAAATTTTGAAAATAGCCGATACAATGGATTATTTGTTAGGTTAGGCTTTCATTCTTTAATTCATGAATTTTGCCAAAATCAGTAATGAAAATTGAATTAATGTTCATATTGAATCTAATAAAATTGATGACCGCATAGTATACGGTCATCTTTTTCCCATAGAAAGCTCACGGCGAACTATGCCACGGTAAAATGTTTTACGTACAATTTACATGTAACCTAGAACCCCAGGGTTCTTCAAAGTAAAATTACGGGTGATCTGTGTATTTTTCGCGATTTTTTTGTATTTTTATATAAATTCACTTGAATTATTGAGCTGTCAGCACTCGGCTTTAAATTATGAAGCAATGATCTCGACTCCCTTTTGTGGTAGTCAAGTAACATGCGCTCTTCAAATAACTAAAATGAATTATCATTTTATTATATCAATAATCATATGCGACTTTTTTTACTATCTCTGCAACTTAGTGTCTACCTTACTTGATTGGTCGACCTGCCACGCCGGGCCCCCTCTAAAACTCGGGCCCCAGGCTAGAGCCCTGTCAGCCCCCCTCTTATGGGGGCCATGCTCTATCGCTATACATTGCAAACGACGCATATTTAGTGAATACAGTTTGATTTCCGTTGACGGAATTGATACAAATCCATGCTGTTCATTTACGAGTATTATGAATGAATTAATTCTTAACGAATTCATATTGTGATTATAGTTTTCCATTGTTGACTCTGTATCACTCTTACGAATTGTATCAACCATCTACATTTTCCACGTTTCGGGAAAGATATCCAATTCTATTGTGAGATTGGGAGACCAAATTCGCCGTATAGTGAATTCAAAATAGATCCCGCTAAAAATTGAATCAACAATTTATTTATAATATCAACCAGTTTCAGCAGATAAAGACTTATATATCTTGTGGCATTGACACAATGTCACCACATGAATATATATTTTATTGTGAGATTGAATATATACAAAAGTAGGCCTGTGAAGAAGACAATACACTCAAAATTTTGAGAAATTCTCTGATTTCTTCTTCCTTTTTTAAAATCTTGAGTAATTATTTCCTTCGTTTTAACATCATCCATGACATAAAAAAGGATTGGTAACAGAAAACTATATTATGCAGTCTCAGGTTTAGGTTAAGGTTCTGTTTACTAAGGAAGTTATCTCATTTTAAGAAAGGCATTCCGTTAAAATAATATCACAACTATATTTTTAATAAATAGAAATTAAAAAAATCTTTTTATTTGGTTCTTTTGAAGGTTTAAATACTTTGATATAAAAAAACTTATTTCAAAGTGCTGGTTAGAAAGAATTGTATGTTTTCGGTTACTTACATAATTCTTTTATAAATCTTTTGTGGGTTTTTATGCAAAGGTTAAATGTATCAGAACAAAATAATATTTTATAAATAAGTACCTACGTAAATGGGTACCTACATGCTTTTATAATAGAAAAAAAATATTATCAGACCGATGTTCTGCCGAAGTTTCTTTTAAATTAATACAATATTTTATTATTAACATGTTACTTTGATACAAAAAAAAATATATATCAAACAAAATATTATCTCAAAAGCTTTCTCTCGGTAAATATTTCCCTAACGGAAAATATCCAACAGTTTGATCTCTGCGAAAAATCGCTGGTAAAAAAAAACCTTTTTGCATACATAACATAAGGTTAGCATTGTCACTAACATATTTTCTGAAAAACACGCCAAAGGCTTTGTTTCTTACGTTTTCGTGATTTTTTTATTCGAAAATTTGTTTTTTAGGGACATACGCTATCTTCATTCAAAGCCTGAAGTTTCTTTTGTGATAAACAATAATATGTTTGGTGAATAAATCGTATTGTTTCTATGCATTATATTATATTTTCAAAATAAGCTTATTTCAAAGTGATTTTTCTTCAATTCTAATGCGTGTTCAATTTATTTAAATGTGTCTCCCACTAATAAATAAAAAATATTATATGTATATATATTAATATGTGAGACTTTTTCGATGTATTGGAAAACTTAGCTTTTATTTTAACGAATCTGTGACGAAAATTATTAAGAATCAGCTGACACATTTGTCCTCAAATCATTTGAAAAGTGTTACCTAGTTCATATACCTTGACACAATCCTTAATGGCTTCGGTAGCTGCAGAGAACTTAGTAAACAAAGTGAAGAATTGCAATGAATTCGAATGCCATGAGTTGTCTCGTCAAAATATAAAAAATTGCTAAAAAAAACGACTTAGTTAAAACACTAATATTTTCAATTCTATACGATGCTAAAACCCGACTATGTGGTGCGAGTGGAGATTGTTCTGCTTCTCATTAACGATGTATCTATATTAACATAGTTAGGCAAGAAAGAACGTATCTTAAGCCTCTGCGTGCAAGGGAAGGGTTCATCGCTCTAAAGAAAGTTTCTGTGCATCCTGAAGAGGAAAGTGATCACCATGGCCCCCAGATCTTGAAGCGGGCCCCCAGGCCAGGATCTTTAGCGGCCCCCCTACCCGTCCAACTCTCCTTCAGAGGACTAAAATTCCCTCACACAGAATAAATCTGCAGAGGGGGTGGAAGTTTGAAGGGGGAAACTTCGATTTACTTTACTCATTAATGGGTGAGGTAGATTGGAGTGAGTTGTATGAAATTTGTGACGTAAATGACGCGGTACAGCACTTTTACAACATTATTTATAATATTTTTGACCAGTGTTTTACAAGGAAGTCGCCATGTCGTGGTGGAAGGCGATACCCGAGGTGGTTTTCTCGGGAAGATATCGGGGACATTGAGGTCAAACATTATTACCATAGAACTTGGAAGACTAAGCATATTCAGCAAGACTATGAAATGTTTAGTCTTTATTGCTCAAGAGTGCGGCAAGCTGTTCGACTGGCCTATCGAGCGCATATAGAAACGGTAGAAAATTGCATCCGCGAAAATTCTAAATCGTTTTGTGACTATGTTAAATCTTTAAGAAGGGATGGTGGGTTTGCCAATTCAATGAGTTGGAAAGGCGACGAGGTGACCGGATCTAGAGTGGCAGAGGCATTTGCTGGTCACTTTAGGTATATCTACGCAAGTAGTAGTCCGAATCTGGATGTTGCCTCAACGTCAAGAAAACCATCACGCCGTGCCCAATCTATCGATATCCTTCCGATTTATGTTGCCATTGTGTTTAGGTTCATTAAAAAGCTAAAGAACACACGATCTTTAGGACCGGATAATCTCCCAAATTTTTTTTTAAAGGGGTGTATTGACTTTGTCAAAGGCCCGCTTTCATATATATTTAATCTTGTGAGGGAGACGGGTATCTTTCCCGAATTGTGGAAGATGTCAAAGGTTACTCCAATCCATAAGAGTGGTACCGAGTCATCATTGGAGAACTACAGGCCGGTGGCTGTTCTCTCGGCACCCGCAAAAGTTCTTGAGGTGATCATGCATAACATGATTTATCCAAAAATTGAGTCATTTATAATGAATGAGCAGCATGGATTTAGAGTTGGCCGATCAACGGAAACTAACCTGATGGTATTTGTAGATTATGTGTCGTCAGCACTAGATAGAGGCCATCAGGTTGACTGTTCCTACAATGACTTCTCAAAAGCATTTGACAGAGTCGATCACGTCATCCTGTTGGAAAAACTCCAACTAATTGGATTGTCCGATCGTTTTCTGAAGCTATTCGGGAGCTATTTTAGGAATCGTCAACAATACGTATCGTATGGCGTCTATCAGTCACAGACGTTCAATACATTTTCTGGTGTCCCTCAGGGCTCAAACTTGGGGCCATTGCTGTTTACGATTTTTATAAATGACATAGCAATGACCATTAACAATGCTATGTTTTTGTTGTTCGCTGATGACCTGAAACTCTTCATGGAAGTTGTCACCTTGGACGATTGTCGTCAACTCCAACTTGATATAGACAATATATTAGATTGGGGCAGGCGTAACAAACTGGACTTTAATATTGAAAAATGCAATATTTTATCATTTACCAGAGCCTCGCGAGTATTATTTTTCCAATATTCGATGCATGGCAGAGTTCTTTCGCGAATACCATCTGTAAGGGATTTTGGCATTACGTTTGACAGTAAGCTGTCATTAAGTGGTCATATAGCTATTATTTGTAAAAAGGCGCTACAATTAATGTTGGGCTTCGTCTTGCGTACTTCCCGGGTCTTTTCGGATGTTACTGTATTAAAAATTCTTTATAATTCCTTAGTGAGAAGCCGGCTTGAGAGTGGGTCGATTGTTTGGGCAGTTGGCAGGGCATCAGTTGAAATATGACTTTATGGTGGAGCGAGTTCAAAATAAATTTTTGAGACTCCTTTATTTGAGGTTATATGGATACTATCCGTGGCTTTATCCAACTGACTTTCTCTTAGGTATGCTTACATACTGTAGTTTAAGTGCTAGAAGATATCAATATTTGGCCACGTATTTCTTTCGACTAATACGTGGTGTGAATGAGAACTCTGCCATTCTTGGTAATATTGACTTGTGTGTCCCTGATAACTATCTTAGAAATCGGGAGCATCAGTTGTTTGTTCTCCCGAGGAGCAGAACTAACCTGCCATTGTTGATGCCAATTGGGAGGGCAATAACTCTGTTCAACCAAATTGCTTCGGATGTTGATATATTCCATCTACGTGATAATGAGTATAGGTGGACGTCATTTTATAAATTCTTAAAATAGGGTCTGCTTAACTCATCCGGTGTACTTCCTTTTACCTATACACTTCATATTTTTTGTATTTACACATTTATACTGTAGAATAACTTAATATTGCATAATTACAGTATTACATAATACTGTTTTAATAATATTTCTTTGTTTCTAAATGTCATGTTGTGAACGCCTTAAACTTATAATTTGTAATGTCCACAATATGTAAAATAAATTAAAATTGAAATTGAAAATTGAAATTGAAAATTGAAATCGCTAGGGTTAATGGCAGTGGGACTTTTTACAGAATCGTTTTCTAAATGTTGTTTCAGGTAAAATTAAGGGTATTCGGTGTATTTTTAGCGATCTTTTTGTATTGAATAAATCCATTTGAATTATGGAGCTGTCGAATATCGAAACACAGTAACCAAAAGTTGCATCACACAACCAGACATTTTAAAATGTTAAGACTCTACAAATAAAATAGTGTCACAGGCGAGTTTTTTCCCCATTAGGGCAAATTTGTGATGGGTGTTTATCTATATTATCTTTATTAAAGCGACTGAATTAACAATGATTTAAGTAACAAGATCAGTGCAGGATTGCTCCAAATGGAAAGGGATTATTGGTAATTCCTGTAATATCAGCCAGATATTAATGAAATTAGTACAATACTTATATACCGACTTACGACATTGTTAGTAACAATTTATTATATGTAGTTTCATTTTGATTTATCTGAAGGTTCTGAAGTTACAAGATAAAAATTCTCGAAAATGGCGAACTTTAAACGGTTCATCACGGGTAGATAGGTACCTAGATTAAATATCATAAATATAGTAGCGATGGAGTGGTGAGATGAAGAGCGGGCGGAGGTAAATGCATTTAATTTCAACCATTGTCTATAATATGTGAATAAATCACAGTGAAATCGAATCAGTCTATTTAAGCATGAAACATGCTTTACCCGTGAACACCCAGGCGTCAACGGTCACGAAAATAAGTAAAAAGTCACAAAAGTAGCGCGGGCTACGGTTGGCTTCAGAGTTCAGTCGGTCGATAGTATATTAGTCTATGGTCGGTCGCGAACGGCGCTTCGGTAACGTAGTCTGTTCCGCGCCCCACAACCTCAATTCCAAAAATTGATTCTAAAAATTACATAACTTATTTCAGCTATCATAAACCCATGTCCATTACTTCTAACGATTATGTGGAGCAAAAATAAAAGGAAGCCATTTAGCGTTCGGTAATTTCTTTATTCATAGTTAGGCACTAACATTACTATAATAATTACGAATTCATAAATTTTAATTTTCAGAAAAGTAAAATTGTTTGAATCCTTTGGATTCGGTTACTTTGACAAATAATTTTTCTTTCGAATTTGGACAACCAGCATTCAGAGCATCAGTAGGCAAATGACACGAACAAAAACGCCGACCTTCAGTTAGTGTTTGGGGCAGAGTATGGTTTAACGACATAACTATACAAATCTAGCCTTGTAGTCAATTCTACTTCTCAATAGCCTTGCGACAACCTCACGACACGGTTCAGACAGGATATATAAGTCCCATGGTTCTAAACTATGGAAGAATCAAGAATGAAATGGTCAAAAAGACCATGAACAGGTAACCACTAGCGTAATCGTTTAGTATTAGGAAGTAAAATGTATGTTGTTAACCTTTTCTTTGTAAATGTAATAAAATTTTACGTAAAAAATTTCGCCTCCGAAAATCGAGACTGCTAAAGAGTAATTGGAACGCTGTGACCACAGGCCTCGAGATGACACGTCGCGTAGATTAGCGCGATGTATTTTTTGAAAATAATTTCCGGGAAATCTCCATTAAACTTAGAAAATAAGTTATGGAAGAGATTGTTTACGTAAAATTTAGCAAGTACATGCTTCAATAACTTTTATAGCAATAATGGAAGTGTATGAAAATTGGAAAAGAAAATTGAATATTTATGAATTTATATATTGTATAATTGTGAATAAAGAATTTTTATACTAATTTTATCAATACAAGATAGAAGCTAACTACCGTTATAAAAATACTGTAAACGCGTATCTATGTTTATAGACGCGTAATTATAATTATAGATTTTGTTAATGCTATAACTTGCTGACTATAATGAATATTGTAAAAGTAACAATTGGAAAAACTTAAGATTCTGGTATAGATGGGTTTCTACCCATAAACAATAATAAATCTTAATCGCTTCCTAAGTAATAAAAGAATCAAATACTGCGACTAAAAATACAAATTGGCGTGTGACCTTGAACTTTAACTGAATTCTGTCCGACTAGAATTTACGGCCCAGCTGTTCTGGCTCGCGAGGTAAAAATAGATTCAAGGTTACATCCATATTACTATATAAAAGTCACTATGCAAGATTAAATAAGTTAGTAACTGTTCGTGTATAACATCTTGTTAGGATTAAGCATTTATATATTTAAGTTGAAATGTTAAGTATAATATTATAGTATTTTCTCGTAATAATATTCGTCCGAAAAGTAAATATCGAATGAGAAAGTTTCTGCGGCTCCAAACAGTTTTATTAAAACTTAGTAAAATTCTATTGGCCTAAAAAGGCCAAGAGTGGTGGAAAGGACTAGTACGTGGGTGTCAACCTTTCATTTTGACATTTTAAATTTAAAGACTGCCATTCCCTTATTTAGTACCCGAATACTTATTCCGATACCTCGTTGGAAAGCTAGAAACTTTCCCCTTCGTTTGAACACGAAAAATCATATAAAATCAACTATTTTGCTTACGTCATCGTAACTGCGTATTTAAGGGACATGTTCTAGAGGGTGCTTGAAACACCCCTATTGAGTCTTAATTTTGCGAAAATAAAGTAGAGTAAATTTAACCCGACTAAATTAGAAGATATCTCTATTAGAAAGTTGCCAGGAACGGGAGATATACGTAAATTCATCCCGTGAGAGAAAGATATACATCTGCTATCCCTTACGGACTGTTTCCTGTTAAACCTCTATCCGAAGGATATAAAAGGCGACCACTTTTCCCGTAAAATCATTAGTTTCTACACTCTTCACCAGCGATCTTCAGCAAGCAGCAGTCCTCACTGAGAAGTTGTGAGACATGGTTCTCAGTACATTCGCGATTCATACGTACCAGTAAGTCCCCTTCGACGGGCAAGACGTAGCGCGAATAACACGTATCTGTCGGTAGTGACGTCGGCCGCTAAAACGTAGCACGAATACCACGTATCTGCCGGTAGTGACGTACACGCGGAGTAATTTTATTTTTCATTACTCATCCTACGAGGTGACGTAATCGGGATAAATTACGCGATCGGATTTGTTTTATAAAAACAAATTAATAAACTCAGTCTGTAATAATAAATTTTACAAATCTTTTCGGGATTATAAAATAAATTTTTGAAACTTTATTAAGTAAACATAATTATAAAACAAGTTTTAGTAAATAAATTGGTAAACATAAAAACAAATTTTAGTAAATAAATTTGTAACATTAAGTAAACCTTTTGTAAACGAGTTTGTGAACACAAATAAATATTTGTAAACCTGCTGTGAACATAAATAAACTTTATAAACAACAACAAATAAATTCTATTCTTTTTTATAAACCTAATACTGTGTGACCAAAGAATAATTTATATTTTCTTTCTTATGGGAAAATATTTCTTGAATTAAAAATATCCAAAGAATATCGGCGTATACATTCTCTGAATTAGGTGTGACTTTTTGGGAACTCGTGAAAGATTTCACAGAGATCCTATAGTGAACAAATAAATAGTTTGCTGATACTTTAATGAGATTTAATTACGGGAACAATGACAGTTAACCTTATTGTGTGACCGTGAACTCTAGTACCTGAATAAATTCGGCACCACACCAGCTGAGAGTTTTATTCGGGAAATCAAAAGTTGTGATACTACAAAGGAGATCCACCTCTCCTAGTTCATCACTAGTCTCCTCAGTGACGGCCCGGTAGCATTATTGAGCTAGCCGTGAGCCGGGTCATGTCACAAACCATGTTCCATGTTTAATAATTTTAGCCGTCAAGGTATAAGTAACCAACATATGAGGGGCCCAGGGGGGCGGAGCCCCCCCGCGAGGCGCAAAGCGCCGAGTTTTTTATATGTACTATTTCTTGTTTTCAAAGCAACTATAAAACGTGATTAATCGAATTATAAAATTGCGGATCACCAAGGATTGAAGGCATATTATTCTTTTATGCAAAAATTCCGCGTATTATCCTCGCAGGTAGAATGTTTAGCATAAAAAATCATAATAAGCATGGATAATCCTTCAAAAGAGATGTGGAAAAGGTGAATAGGCGGGCACAGGTATCAGGGTAGCAAGATAGCGAGGAGGTGGGTGGACTCTTTTCTCTCTTGTGAAGTAATTTCATTGCAAAAAGCGAGTCGGATTCCACGCAGACTTTGCTTTGATATATTAGATTTTCCCCATTATAATAATGGCGAACCGCGTTTCATCGCCAGACACCTCCACTTTATGTGACAATTTTATTATTCTATTTTTTTTAAATCGCGCAGAATTTACATAATATATTTTAAAAATTTGCCCTTGATCTATTTAATAATATAAAGTATTTTATTCCTGTAAAGCCATCGACTTTTGAGTATCTTCAGTTAAATTAAAAAAGAAATACATTTACTCTACATAATCATAGGATACGGTTTATATTTTCTGTACCTTTTAGTAAAAAGTTTAGTTATTTAATATTATCAATCAAAACAATTAATTTTAGCGACAGAATTAATTCGACGACGAGTGACAAGTACAAAGCGTCGTTTAAAGCCCGGTACTCATTAGCGAGTCGTAACTGTAACCCACCGTGGGTCTATTCTATACTTATCGACCGCTAAAGTGATAAAGTGATAAATATTATCAAACTTAGGGTAGGTTTGTATCAAATTAGCACATATTATAACAATTACAATAAGTTGGTTGCAATTGTTGCAATAAGTGCTATATTTTAACAGCACATCTCTTGGCTGTGATAAAATTTAGAGCGAGATAGACAGTTTTGACTGTTTAGACGGCTAACTTATTGTAATATGTATGGAAAAAATAAGGCGGGGTAAATATTGGAAGTCAGTGGTGCCTGCTAGATTTTGTTTACTCCACTCCTTCCCGCTGCCTATAAAATAAAGAATAAATTATTAGAGATACCTTTTGAAATGGACCCCCCCCCAAACCATTTTCCACTGAGCAAATGCAGGATGCAAACCACATCCTCTGGAAATATCCTAAAATGAACACGAAAGGGAAAAAGAAGCTTAAGTCGGTACTAGTAGCTATTGGGCCGACGGGGCTCATCGAGCCGTCCGTCCTGGTCGCCACAAACCACATTTCACTGTATTTTATAAAACTGTAGGATTTTACTGCGGATGTAAAAACTTCTTCACATATAATATTCGTCAGTCTTGAATTAGATTTAATAATACAAAAGTATTATTTTTATGTTATTATTCATAATTGTCATTTTTTTTACAATTGTTTTCCGTGATTCTCTATCCCATGAGCACTTTTTTATTAAAGAAATCAATTTAAACTGTCAAACCATATTTGTTTGCATTGTGACCTTAGTCTTGGGTAACTGCTCCTGAAACATTCTAAGGCTTAAAAAAACTGCCGAAGCTTCACATCGTGTCATCATGTAGTATGCTTGATTAAGACCGGGTGTGGTGCGGGCAGAGTGGTTGGACGGGTATATTTTTGTTAAATATTAAATTCGAAAGAAATCACGATCACTGGTGACTGGGAAGATTTAATAAAGTAATATTTTAAAATGGAGATAGGGGTGAATCAAATGACACAACAACTCAATTCTCCACGTCCACTTTGGGAGGAGAGAATTCTTTTATTTTTTGTGTCTTTTTCATGTACTGCACACGTACAACCTGACACTTAAATATTCATACATTCATCATGCAAAAATATGTATATTTGCACACCTGTTGTATGACATTTGTATACATTGCGATGCGATATAAATTTAATGTCACTGCATAATCCGTGAGTCACTAGTAGATAAAGTAAAACACGATTAGAATCGATGGTGACAAAATAAGTATAATTGTCAACAATGAGGTTTGACTTTTTCACAGGCCTCGTGAAGGATTTTTTTAAAAACGAAAATCGTTCATTTAGTTTGTGCAAACCCGATATAAAATCTGATTGGCTGAAAACAATTCCATACTAATCAGGCGATACCTCATTGGCTGCATACGGTTTAATACCAATACATCAACCAATGAATGGCTCCGAATATAGTACGAACTATAAGAAAATGGAGCTGAAATGGAGATGGGCGGGGCACAACGCTCGCCGAAAAGACGGCCGCTTGGCAAATGCCGTCATCCAGTGGTACCCAAGGAGCACGAAACGGCCACAGGGTCGCCCTAAAAGCCGCTGGATTGACAAACTGGTAAAGTTCGGCGAAAATACGTGGCAGCGAACGACACAGGACCGAGAGAGTTGGAAGAAGCTTGGGGAGGCCTTCATCCAGCAGTGGATTGACCCCGGCTGATGATAAGAAAATGTGTATGCATCAATCTACGTGAATTTAGCTAAAGACCTATTTTATACAGTAAATCATACCTAAATAAAAAAATATGGATTATACCCATCACAGTTTATAAACTATACAATTGGTACAAAGTTTAAGTTTTTTTAACCATATTCAATTCTAAGATGTTCATAAATGGGCGGGCCTACACAGAGTGGAGGTTGTTGTATTAACAGTTTTTTAACGAGAAAAGAATGTTTGCCTCTTGCTTAACCTATTAGGTCCATCTTCTGGGTCTAAACACACATTGAAAAAACAACATGTGTATTTTTCTAGACCGTGTATTCGAACATGGAACTCTTGATATTATAAGCAGACGCGGTAACCACTCGGCCATCGGTCAATTCAAAATTACAAGATAAAAATTCTCAAAAGTGACGTTCCTACCATAATTCATCACGATCGTAGGTAAGATGGCTATTTGTACGTAGTTTTTCGCGAAATTTATCTGCAAAGAATAGTTAATTGCGATATTGCGAAATTGAAAAAATATAATAATATTATTTAGAAAGTATTTTGTTCAATGAAATATCGAATATAAATGAAGGAAGGGCAGAGCATACAATCTGTGACATTTAAAAGAGATAAACGACCTACTTGTCTCTGAAAATCTTTCAATTTATCATCCCATCTCATCGCATTGAATGATATGACTCTCTCGCGATGAAATAATAATAATTTAAAAATAGTGCCTCTATTTATACGAAATATTTCCTCTCCGTGACACTTAGGACGAACTGAAGGGAGAGGCGTCAATGATCAATCATTAATGCAAATTACTCCCTGAGGAAATTATCAGCGAGTTTTCAAACCATTTCAACAGTATTTCGCAAGATATTTTCTCTTTTAGCGACATTTCACTTCGTGGATGCCATTACGAAACGTAGCGAAACAAAAATAGATAATCTAAAAGCAAGACTATTCGTTCATTATCACTTTCCACAGCAATTAATTAATCATCAGAATTTACTGCTCGATAAATTTGTTATTTTACGTTTAACGATAGGTACGAAAGTCTAACTGCACACGAATAATATTTATTTTATGGTATTAACTGTCAATTCATGTTGGAAATGCATTGCACCTATTATAATTTAAATAATATTATTTAAATTTTAATCACGAAGGCGTGTACCAAGCCTGTACGAAGGCCTAACCCATGCAAGCTGTAATCACACAATTATATTAGAATTAAACCAAGTGGGAACAGCGGCAATTTTCATAGCCGATTTTGGCAAAAATCATGAATTATTCAAGAATAATAACCTAACGTAATCTAACCAAACCTAACAAATAATCCAGTATATCGGCTATTTTCAAAATTTGTTTGCTGCTGGCTTCCACTAAAGTCTAAACAGACAAGAACCAAACTTTCATAATAGAGTTAAACAAAAAAACTCCATATTCACTTCTTCTTTCTGGCGCTATAACCCTGTTCCGGTCTTGGCCTCCCCCAGAATCGACCTCCATTCAGGTCTTTCCAAAGCCAGTTCCCTCCAGGACGACCAAGGTCTTTAAATCTAACTCGTCAATATCCCGCCATTTTATATGAAGTCGATAAGGTCTTCATTTACCTTCCGGCTTCCCAATACTCCCATATACATAGTTAATGCACAGTTGGCATAATACCAGTGGTTATACGGGATCAAAACCCATCGAGCATCGTATTTTTTCAAATAATATATGATTTTTCTAGTGGGTATATACCTATATCTGAGTGTTTTCAAGTTATGTGTGTTCAATATTATGGAATGTTACATTCTTAAAATTTTATGAATTATTCGTTGAATAAAAGAAATGGCTTATTAAAAAGGCAAGTTGAAGTAGACGTTATAACTAAAATATTTGGCGAGAGCCGGACGTCGGTTAGTAATTAAGGTAAGTAATTAATATTCCTTGATTTAATACACAAAAACCGATAGTCGATAATAACGCAATTTGATAGGAGGCTCGTAGCATAATTGGTTAATGCACAGTTGGCGCGATACCAGTGGTTATACGGGTTCAAATCCCGTCGAGCATCGTATTTTTTTCAAATGTGATTTTTTCTAGTATGTATATTTCTGAGGCGTTTTCATGTTATGCATGTACAGTTTAATAAATTTATTTTAGCTACCGAAATCGTGATAATATTCATTAGTTTTTTTTTATTAAGGAAACAAACAGTTACATATTGATTACAAAAATTTAAAATATAATAATGAAAAGTTATTGAAACCAGCAAAGTTTCCATATATACATTATAATATAGTTAAGCCTAACAAGATAGAGAGTAAGAATAACATAAATATAAAGAAATTACATGACAAGAATGAGGAAGAATAATGAATAATTAAATTATATACAAAAAAAGTAACATAAAAAAATATATATATCTATTTATACAAAATTTTGGAGATAGCGCGTTTAAATGAAACAGGTGAATTATAGAAGGATCAAGGGTGAAGAAATATATATTATAATATATAAGAGCGCGAATAAAAGAGTTTTGTGCATAATTGGAACCGCTACGACTGATATGGTACAAAGTTTGGTTTCGCGTAAATCTTGATGGACAATGGAAACCCACCCTTTCGAGTAGGTTTGGCGAGTCAACAAAACCATTGATAATTTAAAAAAAAAAAAATATTGATCAGATATAGAACGTCGACCTTCCAAAGATGGTACCATAAAAGTTGCAGTGGTGGAAATAGAATTAGATAAATCGTAACAGTAAGCTTTAAAATTGACGTGCTTACGAAATCGCTTTTGTACCGCTTCGAGACGATTTATGTATGTAACGTACTGCGGATTCCACACGACAGAAGCAAACTCAACTATGGATCGAACATATGAGAAGTAAAGTACCTTCAGAACATCAGGTGATCTGAATGGTTTAGAGATCCGAAGAATAAAACCTAGTAATTTTAATGCTTTATTGATAGTTTAATTGATATGTGCGTTAAAATTCATCTTATTAGAGTAAACCTACGCCGGCGGCTCTATGTGGCACACGAATTTTTAATAATAATATGCCGAAGGACAAATACGATTTTATTGTTATGTAAAACAATTATTAGTTCGTGCAAGAGAAAAAATATTTGGATATAATTGCATAATTGCATAATTGCGACCACAATTTTTTATAAAATTAATCTCGCCCCCCTCGTGAAAAGAAATATTTCTCGTCACTAATATACAATATAGTCGTATTCGGGAATAGATGGTGGATACAAGGTATAACAGTATCCTATTTTAAATACTATTCAAGACTAGACGACGAGTAGAAACGTCGAGGCAATGATCGTCTTTTGAAGTTTCAGTATATTATTTAACACCTTAAAGTCTAACGGTGTTATTAGAATATCGCCTTACATCTTATCCTTTAATCCTTCTCGCGAACGTTGAAGATCTTTTCATTATTATTTGTCACGTGATCAAAAGGTCTAAGGAGTCGAAAGTAAGATTGCGAGAAATTACTTTATGTCAAGAATTGTCTCTCAAACTTGCCGTTGTCACATGAACCTTTTAAGCAAAATACATGCATAGCTATAGCATGTGGATTAGGGTTTGCGATTCCGGGATCCCGAGTAATTTATTAGCCATGGGATATAGGGATTGATTCTATCTGTTTTTTTTTTTACTAAATAACATCGCACCCGGGGAATAATAGTGGCACAAGTCCGAATTTGTCATTTTTTAGTAAAGTATGCAGAAATTTTCCAAGATATCATTTCTATCCGGACAAATAGAGGCATAATTCTTAAAAATATAATGGTGGCCTTAAAAGCATTTTTGTCATTATCATATTATAACATTTTGCTAGAATTCAAGCAAAAATAGTGGCACAATGATCATTGTGCCATTATTATTGCGGATAACATTCAAAATGAGATGACTCAAGTGTGCCAACTTCACGCTATTATAGATTAAATTTAAAAAAAAAATACTGATTTAATACACCAAAATAAAATTTTCAAACTGCTCTCCTGCAAAAACAAGTTTTTCGAGTTGTGCCACTATTATTTCCCAGTTGCGACATAATGAAGTTAACACTAATTAAGATTTATTATTTCTAGAAAAAATTTAATCTGTAAAATATCGCTACCTGAAAGCAACAGTGACATAAAGTGAAAAAGGTCGATTTTTAGATAAGTATGCAAATCGATTGCTGAAAGCTAGGGGTGGCAGGTTATATGAAAGTATGGTGAAGCAGGCAAGTATGCGGAAAAAGTATGGTGAGGTAGGCTTATAATCAATTTGCGGCAAGATTTCCACATTAACATTATATCATAAGATTACGTTATAATGACCAAAGTAAATCCTCCGTGATGCCCTGCATTTTTTTTATCGGGTCGCTATTTCTCGTAAGTTGTCGGCTGTTGTTGGCCTGCTTCATTCAGTTGTATGAGAAAGCCGATTCCTTGCCCCTCTTTATATTTAATACCTCTATGGCTAAAAGCTATACCTACATAATTAATCACTGAGATTTAAAAAAAAAATCTCAATTAATAATAAAAATGTCACTATTGCATTTATTAAATTGTATTGTCCAACTAAGATAACTTACTGTTAATAATGGTATACAAACCTTTCTACCATTATAATAATTATAAACCACAGAAAAAACAAAATAAACATAAAATGACTATTTTATTAGAACGACACTAACATTAACGGCCCACATGCCTAACGTAGGTAAAAATGGAGCTTTTATGGTATTTTCAAAGCATTAGTCTGAACATTTATTAAACGTTGTAGATAATCTATTTATATAATTTTGAAGCTTTATTACCCTTTATATTTATTTTAAACATTTGATGACTGTATAAAGTATTTTTATTACATAAAATAGTATTCTTTTAAACATCTCGATCTAATGTTTTAGAATATAGTCATATTTCAGTACATCCATGTGCAGTGGTGTTAAATTTTTTTATATGTATTAATTTTTAAACGCATTTACAAAACCATTAGTAAAATTAATGTTAACATTATATAGTGAAATATTTACGATAAAAAATTAGATTTTATAATCTCTGTGATCCCAAATTTGACAAGAATTAGGCATTTTATTATTCAAAAAATGGGCACGATTAAAACATTTGAAGATAATTCTAAAGATACTGATAATAAGCTATGTTTTTGACCATTCAAATGTGAACAAAAAATCCTACGAATATTGATTGTTTTATAATAATTATTGACCTAATAACAAAGTAGTATATTTTTGAAATACGCCATTTCTATTGGCATTTCCCAGTGGTTAAGCTACAACATACGGCGTAGCCATACATTGACAAACAATAAATTAAGTAGGGAGTAAAATCATGTTTACGCACGTATTTGAACATGTACCTAACCGGAGAAAAAAATCGTTTTTTTTTTAACGGTACATGTTCAAACACGCGCTTTAACACGATCAATGTCCCTACTTCATTTATAGTTTGTTCATTTATGGCTACGGCCGTATGTTGTAGCTTTACCACTGAGAAATGCCAATAGAAATGGCGTATTTAAAAAAAATACTACCTTATTCTTAGGTCAATAATTATTATAAAACAATCATTATTCGTAGGATGTTTATCACATATAATTAATACTAATAGAAATATGTTAATTCATCATGATAATATTATTTGAGGAATTTTGTTTTATTTTTATTTAAATGTTGCTGGTTTCAGTGAATATATTTGTGTTTTGGTAGCATAAAACTTATCCACTAAATTTAATATACAATATAGGACATAGTAAGTAATCGAAAAATACCATTAAACGTGTGTGATTCCTTAATACTTAAAATAACGGTATTTTGGTTTTATGAAACCGGTATTTCGGTGTCGATAAATAATTGAATACCGGGTTTAAATACCGGTATTACAATCCCTACCTACGAGTTTAGGTACCTATAAAAATATGTTTATATCTCAGTTATAGGCTGCAGTTCTAATGAAGTACACACCTACATAATATTGCGTTTATTCTAATGTAAATTTCATGAGAAACTACAACTATTAAGTATTAAGGTACTAAGCAGGATTTTCAGTTTGAAGTTGGTTTTAAGATTTTTGACAATTGACGATTCTTCAAAGCTTCGTTAAAATTCTCTTTAGAGTGATCTTGAACTGAAGTCTGTTAAGTTAAATGTAATAAAAAATAATAATACCATAGATCTCCAATGTAAACCAAAGAGTAACTAATCTTATACATGTACATTATCATTACAACTGGTGAAGGGTGGAAGTAGGCTGTCAAAATCCGACATAAATAGTGCACACTAAACTTTGTCAGTGAACTAAGAAATAATAATAAACCATTTCTTTTCTTCAACGAAAAATTCACAAAATTTTGAGAATGTAACATTTCATTTATTGAAAATACATAACTTGAAAACACCTCAGATATACCCAATAGAAAAAATCATATTTGAAAAAAATATGATGCTCGACGGGATTTGAGCCCGTATAACCACTGATAATGCGCCAACTGTGCATTAACCATATAATATTTTTATATTTAAATATTTGGCGAGAGCCGGGCGTCGGTTACTAAATAAGGTAATTAATACTCCTTGATTTAATACACAAAACCCGATAGTCAATAATAACGCAATTTGATAAGCATTTCATGTATGATGTATGATAGTTTAGTTTACCCTTCGCCACTGCAACTAGGGATAGTGCCATTGTACATTTCATTAGTGTCAACCCAACGTAAAAATAGTAAATTCTTAATTAAACACTAAGTAATTATAAGTTTCTTTTTATTTAAAAAAAAAAAAAACATTATGAAAAGTGCTAAATTAACAATTCTGTGAGAACATGATACAATTCTATTTTCAGAATATTATACAATGATAATAATATCATCTCTCCCTTAATAAAACAAGTAATCTTCTCTGCTGGTAAACAACAGGTGAAAAAATCTGAGACACTTAATGCCTGTAATTCGTTCTTTTTTAAGAAAACCTCTAAGGCAGTTTTCCCTTTTCTAGAATGAAACCAGAAAAAAAAGATATTATATATGCGGCATAGAAGCTTCAAAAAATTAAATGAGTATAGCGACACAGTGCTTTGGGTTCAAGGCAAATCCTTATTTTGGGTTTGGCGTATACTTCTACGTTAGAGCACCATACTACGTTGTACATCTATATTTTAAATACCTATCTATATTAAGCACACATCACATATAATCTTATGGGTATTTAAAATAATATTTTTATAACAGTATTTTATGAAGCCATATGCCTTATTTTAGGAAATATCTCTCTGGCAGATCTATTCAAACGTAACACTTATGTAACTGCAAAATCGGGGTTATGAAACTTCAAAAATAACGTTGGTTAATGACATCATTGCATTAATTAATATCTAATAGAACGTGGTACCATAACATTGAGAGTAGGGATTCCAATCCCGGGATCCCGAGCTATTTTCGATACCTATGAATCCCGGGATTGATAAACATAATCCTGAAACTTCCGGGATTGATTTTTTTTATCAATTTTTATGGAAAATAAAATAAAAACGAAAATATAACAGAAAAAAATACTTTTAATAACAAACTACATTACAAATAAACTGAGTTTGAATGAAGTTTGATTTATACCCATGTGTAAGTTGTCGATTCATTTTATTTTTTCACATAAATTAATAAAAATGAGAAAGATTGGAAAAAACAATGCTTCGCACTATTAACAAAGTAATTCCACCATGATCTCATACGTTTTACGGCAGTTTCATATTTGGCTGACTAATTAGATTTATGAAGCGGAAAGGCCATAAGTACACCATGATTTGCTTTACTATTTTAAATCTCGCTAACCCATTCATTAAGTCTTTACTATCAGAAATAGCAATCTCATATTAAATTCACATTATTATTTATATTACAATATTATTTACCTCGTATTTCCAAAATTGAACGTATACAATATTAACAATAAATGTCATAAATAGTATAAATTATACTAGATTTATTTTTGACCGATTTTATCAATATTATTTGTAAATATAAAGATTTTATATTAACAATGGAAAAAATGCCAATCCCGGGATTGTCAAATTGTAATCCCGAAATCCCGGGATTAGAATTTTGGCTCGGGATTGGATTCCCTAATTGAGAGGAAGAATAATCTGAAATTCAAAGTAGGTATTTTTGATTATCACTAAATAAATTGCTTAAACATTCAATATAACATCAGATTTTATTATTATTATTAACCATGCCCTTGGATTTTCGTACAAGGTGGTTAATAGTAATTTGAACAATTACAAACACCCAAGCTTTGAGAAAATCACATAAATACATAATTATCTTTTTTTATTCAACGAATAATTCACAAGATTTAAGAATGTAACATTCTAATTATTGAACAATTGAACATACATAATAAAATCTTAGAGTGATCCGTGACGTCGGTTAGTAATTTCAGTAATACCTACCTACTTTGATTTAAAATTCAAAAATCCGATCGCCAATAGTAGCTCAATTTGAAAAGCGTTTCAGTGAATATTAAAAGCCAATAGTTAAAATTTGTCGCAATTAAGTAGGACTCCTTTAGCATAGTGGAATATGTGCGTGGGAGCGATACCCGAGAAATGCAGGCTCAATTCCTGCGGGGTGTTTTTCTTTTTTCTTATTGATTATAATTTATAATATATTTTCGAAGAAGTCTTTTCAAAATGATGTAATAGTATGCTACATAAATATATTGTGCACTCACTGAGAATCGAACCCGGAGCTCTCGGATGGAAGGCCAGCGCCTTACACACTGCACCACGAAAGCCGCAGTAACACAGGAATTATCAATAATATTGTGTAACTATTAAACAAAAAATAAATACGAGTATTGAATCTAGAGGCAGTTTAATAAATACAGTTACTCAACCAAATTAAGCGCTACATAAATCATTAGAAACTAAGCTAGTGTATCTTTACCGGCGTCGAGTTGGCAATCGTCCAGTTGAACTGGTGTTACCAAATCATCTTATGCCCAGGTGCACTGAGTTCAAAGAAAATTGTAACGCCTGGGTATGTTGTCGATTAGATGTACCTACTACGGATTCGTTACAAGGCTTCCCTTCATCCAATTCCTAAATATAATTTGGTTGATATTTCGTCTTTATTAATATTCCATGCCTGGCTTTTGCTCCATCTGACTTGCTTTGCACGCGCCAGCATTACTCAAACCCCCCAGATGCTTACTCGGCCGAGTAGAAATCTTATGTCGGGTAGAGGTGTATCAGTATTTGCACGTAAATAAGTCGGCAGAGAAGGGCGTACATGGAAACCTCGCCCGGAGCGAATTTCTGACATTTTGCAAATTTCGTTCTCACACCAACCAGTTCGCTTGCGCTCTTTAATGCTGTTTCCTTTTTATTATGGCGCGAATAATATGTTCTAGCGCCACGATTGGGCTGTAATATAAGACACACGCAATGGATATACATTGTAAAAGTCCGGCTCTAGATGATTTGTACATATACTACATCTACGTGCTCCTCTCTCCGACGAGTACTCTTAACTTAAAGTCATGTAAATTCAGTCATAGCACATTTGTGTACACGGCGACTTTAGTCTTGGGTAACTGCTCCTGAGACATTCCCAGTGATAAAAAAAATACTTAACACCAAACGTAGGGTCCAGTGATTCGCCCGATTAACACTGAGCCGTTAACTTCAACGTACGTAAGCTGGACAGGCGGGTACACAGAAAATGGTTTGGGGGATCCATTTCCAAAAAATATCCATTAATATACGTATTTTTGATTTAGTGGCAGGAGGTTTTAGACATGCCAGTTCATAATAATATTAAAGCAAACATTGGATGCCTCATATGGTTCCATCAATTCACGAGTACAACGGGGCTTCCACTTGCACATGGGTTGCGAATAGTTACGTTAGAATATCGTAGATTCCATAATTAGTGAATTCCAATTGATGACAAACTCTTCAAGATTTTTCAATGCCGGACTTTACTGTGTTTTGTTCATGTATTCCGCATCACAGATAACAATAATTTGGAAAACTCTTTATTTTTAAGTGGCCTTCAGGTGAACGGACCAAATCAAAAATTTCACAGGCGTATCGAAACGTAGACGATATTCACCATATTATATTCTTTAAACACTCCCCACGGCTGTTATTTAGTATTAAACTAAGAGGCCATCCATGGACTGAAACCGTATGCGCTTTAGATGTTTGTGCCATACTAAACTTATGATTTTTGTTCATGAACATATATTTTCACTAAATTTGTACCTAAGTGTAAGTGTATGGTATAAATGGATACGATCTGATGCTTATAGTATACTTTGTGAAAATATATTTCCATGAACAGAAAAGATAAGCTTAGCATGGCACACGGTTCGAAACCGCATACGGTTTCTATTCATGGATGGCCTATAACTCAAGTGGGTAAATATCAGAATAAATTCAATAGTTTATCAGTCACACCAAAGCATCAAAGAATCTGTCAAAATTTTCGATACTCTTTTGACTTTCTTACCATACCAGTAGGGATTACAACAGAGAACTCAGAAACAAAGGGAACTGAAATACCTAACCTAATCTGACGGGTGTGGAGTAATAGGCAACCGATCTCGAGTGTGGAAGAATATGGGATAAACATAAACACGAGTTTAAAATACGCTTGTCGTTCATTCTGACAACTGGTCTCGTTGTATGCACTGACGCTCATTCAATAATGGTGTATTTGAAGGTTGCAACACACGTAGTGTTTGTTTCATTTTCGTAGGACACTCACACATTCAAAACCCTGCGTCGAAATGTATTGTATCGGAATTCTATTTTTATTAGTCTGTTCTGTGGATTATACCTAATCACAAACAATATTTTCAATCCCATGATTTTGAAAATATTGACAGAATCGAATAATTCCGATCCTGGGACACTAGAATTAATGGAACCTTAGTCACAAATTATCGATTGAAAACATGACAAATTGGTTACTAGGCAATAGCATATCGATGTAGGTATGTATATTTCAATTTCATTAAATTTAATATCATTTTCACTCAAAGCCAACTTTATTTTTGTACTTTATCGCGTTTATATTATACGATATTCAAAATTCTTCATTATTATTTTTCCAGTCTGCTTGGATATTTTTTCGTTCCTAATACCCAGGTGGCGGATTTTATAAATTCTATCAAAATTATTATTATCCGAAATTTTTTTTCGCCTACAGTTTTCTCAATTTCCCACAATTTTAAAGCCTAATTTCCCCGACGCCTGCATTTTCCTACGCGCCAGTACTTTGCTTATCGGTTTTTAATGCGCGCCGTATTCCCATACATTGTTACTAGAGTTTTATGCCTGATTAAAGATACATGTACATTTTTATAATGCCCCATTGGGTAGTAAAAGATTTTCTGTAATGTGATTTAAATTCATAAATATTCTCAATATAAGCCCTTGATTACGAAAATATCATGAACTAGCTCCAATACAGTACCTACTGTTGTTAGTTATGTAGGCCTCACTACGTCTTCTCGATTCCATATCCAGTGACGTCCCTAGACAAAATGCCGCCTCTAGGCAGCGCCAGAATGCCGCCCCATTTTTTAAATACAGTATTTTTATCATGCTTTCATGACTTCAATATCTAAGAAATATGTTCTATTACTAACAAAATATATACCACTAAAACATACAAAATTAAATTTATACTTAAATATTTTCCCTTTTTGGGGGTTTTTTTTGACGTTGCGATACATTAATTTTCCTTGTCTTGAGGAATTAAAGGCAATCCATGTCGATTCTCTTCTTCACAAAACTTGACAACGTTTTGTAATGTCATTTTACCACGTTTTTCTTAGCTCGTATTCTGGTTTGTCCGGTGGTTGTTTATCCAGTAAAAATCTTGCAATCGATTTTTAACTAACTTCCAGACTAGCTAGACATTTGAAACTTTTAGAAAATATCAGAACACGATGCCAATGTATTCTTTTAATACTTTTAGCCATCTTTAAGTAGAATTGAATTCATTTTCAGTTAATTCTTTTTTGTATGAAAAGTTATTTCAGAAAAATCAAAATGACATTTCAGTATTCTATATTTGTTTGTTAGTTGCAATAGCAAAAAAATGATTTGTTGACAATTGCCTTATTTGTCCTAAATTATTAATACATAGAAAAGTTTATATGATTCAACAGAAAATTTTAAAACGTGGTATATAAAAAGTTCTTTTTATCTTGTAATTATTTAGCCTGAGATCACAAAAGTTTAGGCATTATTAAATCGATAATTGATGACGACGCGACGCTTCGATACAAACTAAAATCGTGGACCTGTGGGTCTATTCTATACTTATCGAACACTAAATTGATAAATAATATCAAACTTAAGGTAGGTTTGTATCAAAATATTAGCACTTATTGTAACAATTACACGAAGCTGGTTTTTATTGGCGCAATAAGTGCGATATTTTAACAGCAGCAAGATAGGTGCTGTTAAAATATAGCACTTATTGCAACAATAAAAACCGGCTTCGTGTAATTGTTACAATAAGTGCTAATATTTTGATACAAACCTACCCTAAGTTTGATAATATTTTTCACTTTATCATTTTAGCGGTCGATAAGCATAGAATAGACCCACAGGAACGGTAAGTAGGACGCTCTGTAAGAGGGGGGTGCATCTTTAATTTCGACGGCCAACGCAACTTCCGTGTGCACCGGTTAATAAGTCAGACTGTAATTATTTAGTAATCTGCATGTTTCGTCTCTGGTCACCAAAGTCATCGAAGGGCAATGGAATTAAATTAGACATCACGAACCCGACATAAAATACAACCATGTTGCTTAAACTTTTTATGATAATTAATACAATTTGTTTCCAACCAGTGAGCTGATTTTTTGAATGGAAAGATATTTTCGTTGTTGCTAAGTTTAGGTAGCTATTTCTATATAACATATATACTAAATGATTTTCATCGATATGCCGCCGTTCAAGTAACTGCCGCCCTCAAGCGACGCTCAATCTGCTTACCCCCGCGGGACGTCACTGGCCATATTGGTTTCATTCTAGATTTGAGATGCTACGAAATTAGTAACAATTTTTAACGGCTACAAAGCGAATGTAACAAATGATATCCCGTTGGAAATTTAATGTTCTATAAATAGGATACAACGCGCATGTTCACAAAGTGCGGGACGCATGGGGAGGTAGGCTTAAGACCGAATTATGAAAAGTCCTTTTTATTCAGTGATGATATACAAGATCTAAGAATGTAGCAATCGTTATTTAACAAACCTAATTAGGAATATCTCAGAAATATCCATAAAGTTACCGAGCACGCTGAACACTATCCGATAACATGATCCGATGCGAGTGAAAATATATAATTATGTAAGAGAAATTACGTTAAAACTAAAAATTAGAGATACTAACGCCACCTAAGAATCAAAAATATATTGTATGTTAATTAATATTTGTGTCAAAGGGGACTTAAATCTGCATCCATCATATTCGGGCAATGTACTTTACGAATTAATCAACCGGTGTACTATGTACGCCCACGATAGCCGAGCGGCTTACGCTTCGGCTTATAGTGTCGTGGGTTCCAGGTTCCAATCCCGAGTCTGGCTAATACACATAATGGTTTTCAATTTGTGTTTGGAGTCAGAATATGGACCTAATAGGTTGAGCAAGTGGCTAACATTTTATTCATTTGTCGTTCATCGTTGCCCTCTGAACAGGAGATCAATCGCATCATTAGAACGTTGATTGTTGGCAAGGCCCCAGGCCCGGATTGCATTGACAATATACTTGTCAAACGCACATGGGCCATCGCCGCGCCAGAAATTACCAAACTTTTCAGTGACTGCATCAAGAGCGGCACGTTCCCCGACTGCTGGAAGCGGGGCTTACTGAAGGTAATCCCCAAAGCCGGCGGTCGGGAACCGTCAAGCCCCAAAGCCTACCGTCCTCTAACACTCTTGCCGGCTCTCGGTAAGGTGCTGGAGAAACTTCTGTGCTACAGGATTGAAGCCCACCTGGAAGAGCATGCGCCGCTTTCTGAAAAGCAATTTGGTTTCAGAAGAGGCAAATCAACGACAGACGCCATAAGAAACGTGATTGCCATCGCTGAAAATTCTCGCCGTAAATACGTCCTAGGAGTTTTCCTGGACATTGCAGGTGCGTTTGATAGTGCATCCTGGCCTCTTATACTTCAAAAGCTTCGGCTCAAGAGACTACCAGGAAATTTGTTCGCGTCGATTCAGAGTTATTTCACGAATAGTTTCGTGTTGGTTCTACCACAATAGAGAGGCACACCAGCATGGGCTGCCCCTAGGGCTCTGTCCTCGGGCCCCTCCTCTGGAACGTGCTCTTCGACGATCTCCTTAGGATCCCGCTTCCAACCGATTGCACTGTCATCGCCTACGCTGACGATGCGCTGCTGTTGGTGGAGGCCGACAGCAGGGCGAAGATTGAGAGTGCCGTCGGCGAAGCCTTAAAGTCAATTGAGGCGTGGGGTAAAGTAAGCAGACTATCTTTCGCACCTTCCAAGACAGAAGCCATTGTCCTGAAAGGACCGGGACGACTAAACTGTAAGCGGCCACCCACAGTCCGCTTCGGTGACACGAGAGTGAAAGTGTCAAAGATCGTCACCTACCTGGGCGTCCAAATGGACACTATGTTAAATTTCCATCACCATGCCTTTACCCAAGTCTATAAGGCTGGGAGGGCCTTCCAGAGGGTGGGCCGTATGGCTGGTGATGGATGGGGCTTAAAAGTAAGGGCGCTTAAGATTGCCTATGGCGCCATTTATATGGGGATTGCCGCCTACGCTGCTAGTGCGTGGTGCTTGCGTATCCCGAAAAGTGTCAAACTTAGAAGCACTCTTTTAAGCGGACAGCGCAGCGCGCTGCTTTCCATAACCAAGGCCTACCGAACAACTTCTACGGCCGCGCTCCCGGTCCTGGCCGGCATTCTCCCACTAGATCTGCACGTACAGGTCAGCGGCGCGTCAACGATGCTCTTCAAAGGCGAGGAGGCCGTTGTTGGTGACTTTCACCTAGCCCCGCCTCCTCGGCTTGTTGCTGAAAAAGTAACCTCGTTGAAGCGGACAATACGTCTCATGACGCTTGACGCGGCGTGGAAGACCTGGCAGCGACGGTGGGATGAATCAACCAAGGGCCGGCACACATATATGTTTTTTCCAAATATTAAATGGCGATTGGAGATAACCAAATATCTGACTCCTGACCATCACACCAGTCAATTTGTGACTGGACACGGTGGGTTCGCTGGCAAGCTCTTTGAGCTTGGACTTGTAAGCCGTCCGACATGTCCATGCGGAGGGGAGATTCAGGATGCCAACCACATCCTCTGGGAATGTCTTAGAATGTGCTCCGAACGGGAGGAGATGCTCAGGTCGGTCCAACCAGCTGTTGGGCCCATCGGGCCGTCCGACTTGGTTGCTACTAAGGCCAATTATCTTGCATTTAAAAAATTTGCGGCGTCTTACTGCGGGCGTGAAGATCTCTTCACATAATTTTTGCTGTCCGTATGATTAGCTTCATTATTTTGTTTTATATACACTAGAATCATTTTTATTTTGATAATTTCCCTGTGCTCTTCTCTCCCCGGCACTTTGCATTAGAAAGTAACTTTAAACTCAGTCAGAGCTCACTCTGTCGTTAAAACCTAAATCTGTTAATACAAACCTCCACTCTGTGGAGGCCCATATACGATCTTATTAGGATTCAATGACGTATTAAATGGACAACTCACTTCATACCCGGCGCGCAAGAGAAATTGTGCATGAAAGTTATTCGCAGATGTATAGGTAGATGTCAAGTGACCATATGACGTATCCGTTTCCATTATGCGATACAAGCTTCGAGAATTTATAGTAATATAACCTTTATTGTAATAGCGTATTAGTGTCATGACTTATTGCGTGAGAAACAGATTCTCGGTTACTTACGACTTCTCGGAGATTAGACGCAAGTGAGCCCAGCGAATCACAGGCGACTGACTGTCCAATGGTTCCTGTCATTCAATTGCATTGAATAAACATTCATCAATATCTTAAAATGGCATTTTATAAATAATACATAATACTAACACATGAAATGTGATATCCCATCTTTCTTGGAGTGTTTAGTAGATTTTTTTTTACAATTTTTGACTAGGCACATTGGCATTTTGTAACACAATAATAACGGTGAAGTCGAAACCTGACAGTCAGAAATTTTGTATGGGCAGACCCAGCGGTGTCGCCAGACCGCTTGCAAGCAGAATGTTCATTTGAGCGTAGGATACCGATATTAAAATATGAATTTCGCCATCCGGCAGACCCGACACAAAGTGAGTGTCATTTTATTTTCTAGATGCTTCGTCCATATTAATGTCATTGTTAGGATTGGACATGGTCAAAAGAAAAAAAAGTACTATTTACAAAAGATGGTGGCCAATATTTACGTAATTTGAGGTAACACCTCAGACGCTTAGACCCGTTTCAGACGGGACACCGGTGTCGCCCACGTATATAATAAGGAGGCCTATGAATTCAAATAAAGGGGCCTTTGTATTATGTTTATGAACGCCCCATAGCTAATGAGTCAACGTGTGTCCGGTACTCTTTTCCGTTATTGTTATTAATACTGCAGCAAGTTTTATGTTCTAATTTATAACGCAAAATTATGCGTTGACTCATTAGCTTTGGGGCGTTTATAAACATAATACAATGGCCCATTTATTCGAATACAAAGGCCTCCTATATTAATTATATCGAGCGCGACACCGGTGTCCCGTCTGAAACTGGCTTTAGTTACTAGTTATATTTGACGTACCTTATTAATATTACAGGTCATAATATATATTAAAACAAATGATTTCCGTCTGTATTTCTGACTAAAACATTTGATGTTGAATGCTGAAGATTGAAACAAAAATTCGAATAAATATTTAATTATTATTCACGGAAATATAATATTATTTATCTTTCAAAAGAATCTGATTTTGTTTTATTCGTTGGACGTTTGTTATGAAAAATTTTGTTTCAAAACCCTGTATTTTTTGTTTTTGTTTCGGTGAAGTTTCCTTTTAATCTATTTCTTGGAAATGTATCTACACTATATTATTATGCTCTGCAAAATATTCCTCGCAACAGAGTAATCAAACTGTCAATTTCTATGCAGTGTGATATGCGAGTAGCTTTGATGGAAGGCGTGCCTTGTTATTTTCTAGGCGTTTTCATATTAAATTTCATACATCGCCATACCTGCCATATATCGGGATTCATAATAAAATACCACATCTTGCATTTCTGTTGAATAAATACTTGTATTACCGATTCACGGTATGATAGATATAATACTACACAAGAAAAGTGAAGTGGATTAAGTGATAAAGTAACTCTTTCGGTAGAGGCATAATATGAAATAATTTACTATATTTATCATCTCCTTGTTCTTCTTTAATTGCTCTACCTAAATCAAGCTCTGGTCTTCTCAACCCTCAGCCTCCATAACACTTGGTCTCTCGCTCTCTAACAAAGTCTGTCTTGGGAATCCATTGAGCATCTTCTTCGTAATGTGAGTCAGTCATCCATTGGAGATGCCCCCGCCTATCAAAGCCGAAGAATTTTTATATGTATTGAGAGTCGTAGATTATATATTTTGCATCAGTCCCATGCCATGGCCCCCACAAGGGGAGGGGGGGCTGACGGGGCTCTAGCCTGAGGGCCCGGCGTGACGACTCGACTGTAAGTGAAAAAAATACAGATCACAAATTTGTTCTCATAGTAAAAAAGAGTAGCCTGCGGCGCTAATTTAGGTAAATGGCATTATAAATATTTGGTTTTAGGATGCAAATTATAACTTTGTGCCGATACTCGGCAACTCCATAATTCAAATGGATGTAAATATTAAAAATACAAAAAATCGCTAAAAATACACATAAATATTACCGCGTATAGCCGTACACCATTTTTAAAACGCTACTGCAGCTAGAATTGGGTTTCGGGAATTTCGAGAAATTTTCGGGATCCTCCATCCCGAATCTCGAGTATAGACATTTTTAACATTTCGGGAAATCCCGGATCTCGAGAGTCCTTTTTCGGGATTCGGGATTTCTTTATTATCAAATATTAATTTAAAAAACGATTTTCTATATAGAAAAAGTGGACAGAAAACACAAAATTCAAGGACTGATCGGGGCATTTAACACAATTAAACCAACGTCGAATCAAAATGAGCGCAATTTTTGGAACATCAACAACAATTGTCAGACGCAGCGATTAACAGTCCGTGTTTTTTGAAATCCTATTTTAATAAGTAATGTTTTAAAATATTTTTGTTTTCCTACTTCTATTTTGTTTGTCTTCTTACATACATAAAAAATCATATTTTTTTTGGAATTTGTGTTTTTACACAGATTTTAGGATTTTTACAAGTTTTTTTGAAAATTCCCGATTTCTCGAGAATTCTCAAGAATTCTTTTCTGGAAATCCCGAATCTCGAGAATTCAAAATTTCATCATTTCGGGAAATCCCGAATCTCGAGATTGAGATTTTCTCGGGAAATACCCAACTCTAACTGCAGCGCGTCACACTGTCGTTACCCATAGCGATAGGTAGAGGGGCTGCCAAACATCCTAGCCTGGAGGCCCGCTTCAGTATGTGGGGGCCATGGTTATAGCACGGCAGCTTTGAGCCTATCTTTGTATTATTGTTAAGTATTAATAAGCATGCATAATGAATCCCTGGGAATGTATTTGATAAATATTAGCTTTATCGCACCATTGTTATTTTCAATCTAAACGTCTAGAATGCAATACATCTTTATCGTTCATTATTTCAAACGAATATTTTTTTATATGTATCCACTTTTCTTATCAAACTAAATGACTCTGAGAATGCTATACGTAATATTAATGATATGTTTTATATAGAATCTTTATTTTAAGAATACATGTACACAAAATACATACACCAATTCATCACCACCATATTACAAACACGCCTTCGGCATTCAACACATTACCAACTATGTGTTAACTTCTATTGAAGACTCACTTAAGTCATGACACACATTTATTAATTATGACCTGCGCCAATGTGGAAATCGTCCAATTGTGATGTGTATCCAGATAACGAAGCCACGGTATCGACGCCAAATAGTCCCATCACCGCGTATACATCTTCTGCATTTCATAGACTTTTCTTTCGTGTGGTTCGAATAAAACATAACCTACACTATATTATAGCATACACAGATTTAACTTTAAAAGAAGTATACATAAACATGTTATGTGCTTTTAACTCTTCGTCTGTATGAGTCGGCCTATAGCGTCGTGGGTCCCAGGGTCGAATCCTGGGTCTGGCAAGTACACATATTGTTTTTCAATTTGTGTATGAGTCAGAGTATGGACCTAATAGGTTGACCAAGTAGCTGACATCCATTTCTCGTATTTTTTTTAAACTGTTAATACAAACGTTCACTCTGTGGAGGCCCATGATCTTATTGGGATAAAAACATGGTCGGAAACATCTACGTACCTATATTCCAAATGTCATTTTGAACATATATTCAAATAGGTAGACACATTGAATATTGAAAATCATGAATGATATTCTGTCAATACGGTGAAAATTACGCATTTACTTCAGCACTCAGTATCATATTAACTAATGCATTCTAGATTAAATTTACCGATGTGTATTGGGGCATGGTTGTATTATTAAGCAAACACGTTGTGCTTAAATAACGTGATTGACATATCACTAATTCGATTGACATCAATCCTATCATCGGCTATTGTAAGTACCTACAGATTCCTAATATGCATATCGAGTTTAAATTAAATATTTAGGTATGTGACAAGAATAATAAATTCATAGAATTGGTGGGAAGAATCTGAAAAAATAAAAGTTTCGGCAAGATTCCGTAATTATCATTATCATCATCCAGTTTTGAATACAGGTCTCTCCAAACCAGTTACGTTAATCCAGGACATTAAATGTTAAAACAACCTACTTCAATAATTATTTATTATTTGTGTATATAAATATATACATCATATTTTATATTATTACTGAACATAATGATGAATACATGTATCTATATAAATAATAAATAACTTAAATGTGATGATTCAAAGAAGACCACTCCTGTAAAATATTTCAAATGTGAGTTAAAATATAGTTCTGCATTCAGCTGAAGATTTCCTATATGTTGGTACAAAGGCCGTAGCACTGAATTGTGAATAACAATGATAGATCTTAGAGTGCAATAACCATATTGATATATAAGATAAACACATATTATTTTCAGTCAACAATGTTGTCAAGTCAGAGAAGTATAAGTTGAATGTGAAGTTTTTTTTTTTTTGACCATGTCCGATCCTAATAGGATCATATGGGCCTCCACAGAGTAGAGGTTTGTATTAACAGATTTTGTTTTTTATTAGAAATGGATGTCAGCCACTTGCTCAACCTATTAGGTCCATACCCTGACTCACACACAAATTGAAAAACAATATGTGTACTTGCCAGACCCAGGATTCGAACCTGGAACCCACGGCGTGATAGTCCAACGCTTAAGCCGCGCGGCCACCGTGGGCCGTACCCGTGGGTGAAGTACCCAGTAATAATAATAATAGTAAACTGTTTGTTTCACATTAACCTGTTCCTCGCCCCATAAACAGCCTCTCATTAGCCAAGAGAGCAGATCGTATTTCGGTTGGGATGTATGCCACGAAGTGGCATTTGCCGGTATGAGAGCTTACCTTGTGGCTTAAACGAACTTACATATAAATAGTCCTCTTCAGCGAGACCCATCTGCTCCTTTTTTATAGATAAATTGCCTTCCTGAGCTGGGTTTCATTGATAGACTCAGGCATATGAAACATAATTACCTGAGGCAGTTAATTTCCTGTGAGTTCCGCTCACACATCAGCAGTCCGAGGTCTCCATAATGCCAACTAGGCTTGGCCTCGTCTTCAGAACAGGGATGAACAAAAATACCCCCGTTACTAATATTCCTAACGGGCGTTATTTGGACGCCAATATCCGTGGGGTTCATCGTTTTTATAGAAACACCTTAGTTGCCTCAGAATGTTTGTCCTCTTTTCCCATGGGGAAGAAGAGAATACCGGGCCTTGGTGCCAGGGAAAGAGCCGGAAAAGCAGGTCCTGATAGTACTGAGGTGATGGCTGTGCGTGGTTTGCACGCGGGTGTCTGCTCAGTGTGATTGCCCATGTCATCACGGACTGGCAGCTCTTAATGTCATTGTATACTCGCGAAAGTCTGTTATTGGTTTATCCGGTAGAATACATCCTATTTTGTCCCTCTTGGTTAAGTTTTGAGTACCTACTTTAATAATTATGTGATTTGTGAATAATGATCTGCATTTCCGGCCTAGCCATCGCCAACTTCTGGCCGTCTTGAGCCTCAGAGAGACTGAGAAGCGCGTTAAAAATTATTCATCTTTATGCCCGGCTTGTTTGCTTTTCAATGCCTCATTGGCTTCATTAATAAAATGTATAAAATCTTTATAAATTACCTTATATTGATCTAGAAGACTGTCAAGGCCGTCGCTTTTGTTATCATCACATTGATCAGTGGTGGTGCTTAGATTAGATAATTGAAAATTAAGCGGGCCGCTAAGCGAGGGATTCTATGACGTAACCGTCGTTCTTTCCCGGTAGCGAGTACTGGTGTGACCTTCTCGGAAATGGCTCACTGGCAAAACGTTCAGGTATCTGTAGGGTTAATTACCACCATATAATACTTAATTTTAGACATTTATAAAATTACTTAAATAAAACATACTATACCTACAGATCTATACAAGCTACCGGGTTTGATATAATCCATGGTTGACTTTTGAAGACATTTTTGATACTTTCTGTCATTATTCTTATAGAGCATATTTTAATTTACTAGGTAAAGGCCTTCTTAAGAATTCCCCTCTCCTCTCGCTTACTTGTTCTTCATGTTCACGTAATTTTGCCGAACATTAACGCAACGTATTTTTGAGTTCTAAATCCACTCCATTACATTGTTTGATATGTTTCTTTTTGTATTTACATGTTTCTGAATTTTTTCGAAAAATATATTATATTTTTAATAAAAATGTTCTTAAATTATCAGGCGTTTTGTGAGGAATGACAGATTGCCGTTAGTAAGTACTTGGCTAGCTACAATATTACAAAACAATATAATTATTTTATTCGAATGTCAGTTTCCTTTATGAAATGTCCACATCACGTGCATCAAAGTGAAACCAACGAGGTTCCATTGATTACAGCACTCAGCGAACGAAACGTGGTAGAGAATTTTCCTCGGCTGCACTTTGTTGCATTATTCTGATAATGACGTTTTATGCATCGGCCGTAAAAAGACAGGCCCGAAATCATGACAGAATAATGTTAATGATAAATTACCCAGTATTTTCTTTATACTTGAACGTTTCACAAAAGGATTCCGGTAAAAATAATAATATTTAGTGCTGATAATAGGCATCTGAAATTTTTAATTTGGCTTATCACTAATGTTGACAGAAAAACTGAAACATCAGAATAATTATTGGTTTCTTGAGTTGCTTAGCAACCTCTAGTTAATATTAAAACTATAGCTAAAAATCGCACCCCTTTGTTTTAAAGCATACGTATCTTCGGCGTATTTGAGTCATTTTGAAAAAAATGAATCGCTTAAATTTTTTTCCTGGAGCCCTAAATTCTAAAATGGTGGTGAAATAAAGACGATAAAATAATAGTGGACTTGAAAATTTCGAGATGTGGCTGTATAGACGCATCCTCAAAACTCCTTGGACTGACCGGGTGACAAATGTTGAAATTCTCAATCGAATAGGGAAGGACCGAGAAGTTCTACGTAGTATCAAAACCAGGAAACTACAGTACCTCGGCACCATTGAGGACAAAAGTACAGCATTCCCCAACTTGTCATTCAAGGAAAGATCAACAGTAAGCGTAACAGAGGACGGCGCCGTATTTCGTGGCTTAAGAACCTCCGTGATTGGTACGAGTGCAGCTCCATTGAACTGTTTCAGGCAGCAGACGACAAAGATAAGATCGCCTTGATGGTGGCCGACCTCCGCTAGGGGATGGCAGAATAATAAGAAGGTGAAATAAATCAGTGTTCTATGATTACCGCCTGATTTGATTTATTTTCAGTTTGAAAATCTATTTTATAGTTTTTTTTTATTAATAATTTTTATAATTTGAAGATGAATTTGTCATTTTTTAATTAGAAACTCATAAGATACCACGATGAAACAGAAATTCTGTTGACTTGGCAACAGGTTGACTAGTTGAAATTCTCTTGAGTTATCCGTAGCACGTGGCTGACCTGTGTGCAACGTTGCTTTTTTACCATTGATGTGATAGGAAGCAACATGGTCCGCTCTCGTATCCCACCATTACTTTTTAAGCATACCCAGTAGGTATCTGTCATAAGCATCTACACTCTAAACTCAGTAGGTATATGATTACTCTGAGAATTCGTAAGTTGCCATGACAAATTATCATTTAATTTAAATTTAAAATCATTTTCCCTAGCAACTTATCTATTTAACAAATACCTGTGTCGAATATTTGAGTAACGAACAGTGAGTACTGGTCTACTGATTTCAAATTTGGATCAGGTAATAGTTTTGATTATGCCGTCATGTGTAGAATCCTTAACCAACAGCGAGCTTAACATCATGGAAAAATATCAACCGCTGGTTGTATACGCCTTTATGAGTAATGATAAAAAATTGTTATAAAAATGTCCGTTCGTTGAATAAATTGTTGTTATTGTTAATACATATTCTTTTTATGTTTTCATTACATTGATATATTAATATTTTGTAATTGTTATCTTTGACGTCATAATTACTAAATAAAAGGATTTCTTGATAAAGTAAGTAGAGATGAAGTATGAGCATGAGACATGAGACAAGGGCCGTAAGTTACCTAATCTTTTCCAAGCCAAACTCCACATTTCTTCTGAAATATCGCAACTGATAACTGTAAATTTAATTAAAGACAAGGGATTACACGGCTGAACGCTCGTGCAATTCAGGGTTTAAGATGTACATAATAAATTTCTGAACGCCACACGATCTTAAGACCGTGAAAGATAATAAATATTTAACAGTGTGGAATATAGAATTGGGAACAATAAATAAAAGAGCGATTTATGTACATGACAGAAACTATATTATCGCAAAGACAATAATTTAAAAATACATTAAAAATTTATTAAGCGGCTCGATACTGAAATATGAAATACTAACTTTAAATACAAGCAGCTAAGTTTGAAAAGAAACAATGGAAGAATGGCGAATCAAATAATAGTTTTGAAATACCCAAATTGGAACGATCATAGGCTCCACACAGCGCCTGCATCGTGCTCCATTAAGTGACGTCCATGATTAATGTTGGGTAAATCCAAACGGAGCACGACTGTACTAGACGGCAGGCAGAATCAGAAAGCCAAGTCTCTCACACCTCGCGACCTCCGTTGTTGCCGGAAATTCCATCAGCGACATCTGTCCAATCGCGTACGCTCTATCGATGTGACCATAGATAATAATCGGGGTTGCCAGCGGTATCAAATTTAGTTATGTTAAAAAATGAACATAACAACATGCATATACAAATTATATAAAAAAAAATTAGTTTAATTAAATTAGCATTTATGTGGTAAGAAGTATTTTATAGTTAGTTTACTAAACTATAGAATTTGTTTCTCATTATTAATTTTGTAGTTGATACTATTTATTTCATAATATACAATATGATACCATAATACGTAGGATTTCACGTTGTAGAAGCGGATACTGTGTTGCTAAGTTTTAATTAAGTCTTGGGTTCATACCGGAAGCAAAGCGCTTGAGTAACACGTAAGAGACTGTAGGGTAGTGAAAGCATAACGTTTAATATAACCGATAGCTATAAGTACTAGCAAATAGAATATCTATGAATACAGATTAATCATGTATAAGTATTATTTAATTTTAAGAGGGCTTTATTGTTTTACACTATTGGAAAAAAAACTACTTTTAGGATACTACGTAAATTAAATATGACCCCTTAATGTAAAAAAGCGGGAAAAGGATTAGGAAAAAGGAGTCACATAGAGTCGTAACTCACATTTTGCAATTTTGTAATTAGTTAAATATACTAAGTGATTCTACAGGCATTATTCTATATATAGAAAAATAGTTGGCTATCAAAAGTCACTTTAAACCATCTGAAAATCGTTGACAAAGTTGACTGTTGGTCTCATAACTCACATTTTCCAATGAATAATATGAGTTCTGTCATCAAATCCTTCCTAACCAATCAATGAGCTCTATTTCTCATAATATGCTGTGTGTCTGCAACCTTAGGAATATTATATATCGTCATTATTCTGGCAGAAGACACTAATTCGAAAAAATTACATATTGAGTTAGTTATACCAAAATGTTCCTTATTTCAATTTTTACCGTCTGGAAACCTTCTTAATAAATAAACAGTCTTTATTTTAAAATCACGATTACTTAATAAACTCACATGATAGACCATTTATAACATGTTAACAACTTCAAAGTCAAATTACTCAAAACTAGTATTCTCCAGTTAGTGTGTTCTGCCAGAAAAGAGACGAATATTTAAAAAAAAAATATTATAATTCGACTCACTCACTCATTAATATTCAAGGGAGTTCAATAGTTTTCTTCTAATTACCAAAAACAGTGCTCTGGTGGGTTTTTGCAATTATCTCAAAACATGATTTTTTGGAATATGTGAGTTATGACTCTGTGCAACTCATTAAGGTACGCGTTGTGCACTTTGAGCCCTGTACATTTTTTTACATCGTTAAATATCTGGAGATAAAACGTGGATATGTTAGGTGGTCAGGGGTTAAAATGATATACAGTCGAAGTAAATGTACTCATAGTAAATAGTAGATAAAAAATATGGAAGGGTCGTGATAACTAACTGTCTTCTAAAATAAAGAAGGTATTTTTCTCCCTAAGTCAATGCTACTTAAATAGCCATTACTGGAGAGAAATTAGCTAACATGATGACAGTTCTGGTGTCCGGAAATTTGTACGTATACAGTTTTCCGTAATACAGTCCATCATAAGATGTTCTATCATAAACAGATAACCGTATAAACTATTGAAATTATTCCTTACCTCAATAAACCAACAAAATATCGCTATAAAAACCACAGGAAAACAAGGGAAAGCGAGAAAAAATAGGTAGGGAAGTAAATTAGAAATGTCATAATATCGTATAGTTTATATAAAAATCTGGTAGATCAAGTCGTACTAGGGATTGCAATACCGAATGAAAATATCAATACTGATTTTTCGGTATTTATTCTTGAATACCGGTATTAATACCGATATTCGTTAAAATATAAAAGACAGTAAATATAGATATTAACATAAAACATTATTTTATAGCGAAACCCCACCTAATAATTTTAATATATTGATAATTTTAACTAAAGCCTTCTAAAAGGCTGTTGCAGGAAAAGCTCCTTTAACGCTTATACAGTCATATCAATAATTATTGTATTAAGTATAGAATAATTGAAAATTTGTCACCGATGTTTTGTATTTCGAAATAATATTATGTTAATTTATTCGGACAATTTTATAAATATGTATATTAAATTTGATTGATTTTTTTTTTGTTGTTCTTTCACCTCTGTTGGATTCAGTCAATTTTCATTTTACTTTTTTTAATTTTAATTTTATTTCACAGTACAATGTAATAAAAAATTCATTTTCAAAACGTAAACGAGTGTGGTTTCTTAATACGAAAAATTCCGGTATTTTGGATTTTTAAAACCGGTATTTCGGTATTTATAAACACTGGAATACCGGTATTGCAATCCTTAGCCGTACCTATAAAACATCTGATTGTAACTAATGACAGTGATATTATCAAACATTATCAGGAGAGTCTTTTGTTATGAGAAATAATAAATCGTTTTGACCTGTAAACATTTTTTTCAGATACAGATACAGATAGTTTAATAAAAGCTCTTCGTACATAACGGGTGAAGTTAAGGGTGAATAATTCTGATCATGTTAAAATTGTCAAGAAGTACAATCTCAACATCGAATAAAATATCAACTATTAGAATGTTTTAAAATGCGCTTTTCTCCGCAAAGAAAACCATATCCTTTGTATTTTGCTGCAAATAGTGTTGTAAATAATTTAACCGAAACGAAAAGAACAAGCGGTACTGCAAATACTTGCATTACTCGTGAGAAAACGGTGCACCCAAAGTGCATTTCATTTTAAACGCATACCTTAAATATATACACACATACATGTACACATGCAAAGTATATTTATAACAAGATGAGAAAAATTGAGTTAGGGAGAAATGAGGAATGTACAAAATGTGGGGAAGACTTTTCCAGGGGCGAAAATTTCTTTTACATTGTCCTTTATATTATATAAATATTATAGGATAGGTTTTTATTTATTTATAATATATAAACACTTTGGGCCTACGGTGGTCGCCAGTTATAGTATTTTATTGTTATAGTAGTCTACATAGCGCTTGCGGCGTCTAGTCAATGGGCCGCGCCATCTATGGGTCTCTTTTCGAAGTTACGCCGTTATAATAATATGTTTATTTTTATTTTTTAAGTGTCTCTCTACTGTCACTTAAAATGTATCATTAATTAAAGACAATATAAAATAATAATTTTTCACATTAGGTGAATAATAAAGATTTAAACCGTTTTCATATGGAGTATATGCTTAATAACTGATGTAATATTATGTTCTAAAAATATATTTTATACAAATATTATTTATGTATTTATTGCTACATATTATTATATTAATATTAATACATGGGAATATCATTTCATATAATTTTATTCGACGTAATCAGGCAAAGAGGCGTATCAGTGTAGTATAAAGTTATAAAACGTATATGACTTATAGACTAATATGAACTATATCAAAAATATAATTATCAATTCTAATCGGATCAAAATAACATACTGCTGTATTATTATTTGGTTGGGTGAAACAAAAAATGGAAATACAAAATGTATTATATACATTTTTTCAGCCACGTGCGCTCTACCAACTAAGTCACCATACGCGAATTTAATTTTTAAATTAGTCAGAGAATTAAAAAAATAGCGAATATACCCAAGTTTGCAGCCAAGCCCCAATTTAATACTATTTATTTGCAAAATAATTTGGATTTTAGAGTTTATAAACTTACATACGACGAAAAAGATTTTAAAGAAGTAGCAGCAGTATCAAAGCCCTGAAAGCATAACAGAAAACTATACTGCAAAAATACGTAAGCAACACCCCTTAATAATCATGGGGTGGAAAGTTGGGAGACACTTTGAGGGTTGAGCAACGGTGGACTGGGGTCCGCTGATACCCCGCAGGTTATTTCGTTATTTCGCTTCGGACGGCGACTACCCATCACGAAACACTTTATCCGGTAATTTCGTTTATTAAGCCACGACGGGTGTGCAATGGGAAACGCTGTCTGGCGCATTTCGCCTTCCGAAGCTTCCGTCATACAGAACGACGATCGGAGCCTTTAATAAAGCTCCCAGCAGTGACGATAGTAGGGCGAGCTTTTTCTTTATTTGACTGCGGTGAATTACGTTGATTTGATTAGAATTTTTCCGAAAAGGGTCCCGTTTAATGCAGTACGACCTTATAAAATGTAATTTTTTCCGTCAATACATTATTTTACTATTGGGAATATATATTTGGTCATTTATCTGAAAAAAGTATACTTACGTCACATTATAGTACATTTAACAATAAAAATTTCATGTTTAACACAAAGCGCCGAGCATTGTAAACAATATTTTGACTAATGCAGGGATTGAGGACTTTATTTTATGCTGTATTTTCAATAAAAATATCCTTACAATCTTTCATGTTGGCAATATTCAGTATGCATTAAATTAAATTCATTATTATGAGCATGCGCAAAGGTGTCATAAGTAAAAAATTCAATTATTACTGACGTCAGTTATATAATTACTTCCCTTATTTTAAATGACAATTATTGTAACAATTTTCTTGATAGAATTTGGAAAACCGCAGACAGTCAGATCGGATCTCAATAGAAATAGCATCACCTGGAAAATGAAAAACGCGAGTTACAATTCGGCTATTTTTTTTAACGATTTTAATAATATTAAGTATATCTCTGATTTTTTTTAAATTGCTATCATCATCATTATCGATTGGGGTCGATCCACTGCTGGCCTGAAAGGCCTGCCCTAGAACTCTCCACTCTTTTCAGTGCCTAATTTTTTGCTGCCACGTACCTACATCCATCGAACTTTATGACTTCGTCTATCCAGCGGGTTTTACGACATTCAGGTGGGCATTTAGCCTCTGTTTAGCGACCTACTCTTGTCTGCTTTTTTATCCATTGGTTTAATTTGTGATCTTTACGCGTTATCCTCAACATGCAGGTTTCCATGCTACATTGCGCTATTCATATATTTTGGATTTCTCTTACATTAAGAATCCCCGTTTTACATGCATACGTGAGCGTTGATTGCACCAACACAGATAGATTTGAAGATACTCGTACTATTCAGACAAAATTGCTTTATTTATTTATATTGTTGGTAAAAAAAAACTCCTATATTCTTAATTGATAACTCAGATATCGAAAAATTAACAACAAAAATTAAATATCAGTCTCATTAATAATTTACATAAAACCCCACTTAGTTCGAATTTCAAATTGATTAATTTTACATATAATGAATTTTACAATTTTTTCAATCAAAACTTTCACAATAGGGGAGTGGGGAAAAACATATAACTACATAATTGTATCATTAATTTGTGTTGAGTATTCTTGAATATGTCAGCATTATTTGGAGTCCTAACAGGTCCTTCCACGCAATTAAGTTGGATCGAGTCCACAATAGATTTCTTAGATTTCTCTACTTAAGAACATACGGATTCTTTCCTTATGATAATGGTAATAAAATGAATTTTCTGACTACTTTTTTTCTGGGTATGCTACCAATGCAATCCTTATCCATCCGAAGAGTGATTGCTCTTTTAAATCATTTTTTTTACTAATTCGTGGGTTCATTGACAATCCGTATATACTGGCAAATATTAATTTGCATGTTTCCACCAATATCACTCGTAACTCTAATATCTTTATGATACCCCGTCGCAGTATGGATGTGATGTTTCATGATGCTGTGTATCGTGCGATTAACTTATTCGATGGCACCATAAAGGTTGATTTTTTTATCTATATCATATTTTTGGACGTGTTGAATAGGTTAAATTTATAATTGTATTTATTTATTTTACTTTAATATCTACATAAGCACATACTTCTTTTCTACTTTCTTGTTATATTGGTTATTATTTGTAATTAGGTCATTTATATAATTTGTATTTATTAGGTATTGTGGCGCATTAGCCAATCGCTTTAAAGCCATAATACTATTTTCTAAATAAATAAATAACAGTCTGATTAATTATAGAAAAAGGCGTAATTAGAGGAATAAATATAAACATCATAAAAAAACTACGCGGTTAGTTACACAGAATGAGTTAATATACCATACATATTTTAAGAATTTATGTCTACGTAAACTCATCCTTTACAATCTTAAACACTATATGCAGCTGTTGTAGATATTATATATTTATATAACGTTCATTTCGCCAGCTTTTCGCTGAAATGCAAGCTTCATTTGACGGTGGTATAAAGTGTTTGGAAGAGAACTGCTGTACGTCGAATCGAGCGATACATTTCAAAACAAAGTGCCGCAGGGGAAATCAATTGCCACTAAAGGAATTTATTTTATTGAGTCAGGGAGCTGCGGTGAGATTATGGAATTAAATTGTTAACTAATGAAGGAATTGGTACTCACCAAGTAGATTGAACTATTTTTAAAAATACAGATATACAAAAATGAGCTTTTTTGCAACACGACTCTTGAAAGCGACGCCTGTTTCTCTTCCTTAATCAATGCTTAAAAATAGCTTAAGTTTTTTTTATTCAACCAATAATTCACAAGATTTAAGAATGTAACATTCCAATTAATAAACATACATATGGGCATTGAGGGCAATGAAAGGGCAGATGATCTGGCAAAGGAAGCTGGCCATTCAGGGGTACCACATCAGTGGATACCAGAAAACCTGGATTGGAATGAGGCTATAAAGAAAATGTGCCAAAGTATGTGGATAGATTTCCACCATAGGGCATCATTAGAAAAGGGGAAATGGAGTAAGTCTATTCTACCATCACCACGAGAGGTGCCCTAGTTTATAGAGTCTTCTTTGATGAGAAATGAGCTTAAGTTAATACTGAGGCTAAGAACAGGGCACACTATGGGCAAAAGATTTGATGTCCTCATGGGAAGAAGCGAATCGCAACTCTGCGATGAATGTCATGTTTTGGAGGATATTGTACATATAGCACTACAATGCCCTAAATATGAACTTCACAGAGTACAGCTGCGAATTGCAGATATCTATGAGAATGTCGACGAATTGAAGGGTGTCCTGGCGGTTGATAAGACGGAAGAGCTAGGCAAAATTGTAAAGTTATTTAACAGAATAGGAGTGAGGACCTGATCGACGGATCCCCTTCTAGAAGAGAAGAGGCGATATGACAGCGAGTCGCAGTCAAAGCCTCGGTAAAATTACAAAAAAAAAAAAAATATTATAACCATTAGTTAAAATATATTATAGCCATTAGTTAAATTTTTCAGGGTGTCAAAAAGATTTTTTCTATTGGTCATAATATATTTTCTCATAAGTGTTTTCAAAATTATATGTGTTAAAAATTAGATAACTAAATAATAATTATCTTTTAAATTTACAATACTTTTTGTCATTTATACTAATCATTGTATTGTTACTTACATTATATGAAGGATTTAATCACTCACTGTGGTATATATCATACGGTTAAACTATATAATAAAAAGCACCATTGAGGTTAATTATTTATTTGGTAGATGTAACTTTTAAATAAGTTGGGTTAATATATTTTTAAATTAATTTTTCAATTGATTTAAAAATTACATTGACTGTATTATTATTAAATTTATATTAATAATATAAATTTATTATATAAGACATTTTAAGTCCCGCATACTATCTCGCCGAACTAAAAGCACTCTTTACAAGACACTTGTAAAGCCAGTGCTCTCCTACGCATCGGAAACCTGGACATTAACTCTGCGAAATGAACGAGCTCTGAACATATTTGAAAGAAAAATTCTCCGCCATATATATGGACCGATCAGGGATGGCACCAATTGGAGGAGAAGATATAATGCTGAGCTCTACGTGCAGTACGAAGATTACCGCGCAGTTCAATCAACTAAGATTGGGAGACTGCGATGGCTAGGTCATGTGCACCGTATGAATGACAATGAACCGGCAAATAGAGTGATGTCCAGCAATTCAATAGGACGTAGACATTGATATACTACTAGATGAGGAGTTCCCATACAAGGGTCATTTTAAAAATGTACCAGAAAAGAAGAAATTACGAATATCGTCATATAATATTTCCTTGTAGGTATAATGCGATAAGACCATTAACATGTTGGCATGTAACACACTGGCTGTAAAACTAAATTTGCGTTCTTGGAATAGTGACCCTAAGGGTGTATGCAACCCAAAGCTTGCAAGCTACCAAAAATTCATGTCTGAGCGGACAGAGCAAGTCGTCATGCGATGACTATTAGTTAGAGTAAGATGCAAGCTAGATCGGGCTTACTCATAATTATTGCCAGGTCGTTTTCGAGACAAATATTAAGTGAGCTTATATCGAGTTAAGTTCGCTGATATTAAAACAGTAAGTTTTAACACTGGCCGAGTCGCTGAAAATCGGGCGTCATTTTAAGAAGCAAATGATTCATCCAGTAGTATATCAATGGACGTAGAAGAAAGGGGAGGCCAAAGATTTGCCGGTTGGATGGAGCTGCCAGTGACTGCCGTATTCTGGGGGTACCAAATTGGAAAGCGGCCACACTGGATAGGGGCAGGTGGAGGGAGCTGTTGGAGAAGGCCAGGACCCACACCGGGTTGTCGCGCCCCTGATGATGATGATGTATTATTATTAAATTATAGTATTGTCATTAATAATTTAGGGTTATTATACCATACGTCCCGTATTCGAATCCCGGGTCTAACAAATTTACATGTAATAAAACCTCTGTGGAAGCATATATGACCCTCTAGGATCGAGTGAAGTGATGCAATGTACTGTGTTATGTAAGATTTTTTTCGCTGTTGGAAGTAAAAATATTTTAATTTTGTATAATAGTTTTAAATACTGTGTACTTGTACGGTGTATTTTGGCGCATTGGAAAATCACTGTTATTACATAATATTTTTTTTCATCTGAATAAAGAATAACATTTATAAAATATTAATAGATTAGGTATATGTTTAAAACCCCGTGATAATTGTGAAGAACCGGTAAAAACTAGGCATACAATGAAAAAAATATTTATATAATTCATATATAGTAAAACCCAGGGTGATATAGTAGTTATAGTATCTGATACTTATGGTGTGGGTTAGTCCCATATCTGGAAAAAATACTTGTTTTTTTTCTGCCTGATCCTGATCAGGCATAAATATATAAACAAGTAAGCTATATTTAATATCCAAATAGAACCTTCATAATATGAACAAAACACATACATTATCATATTATAATATTAAACGACAAATGAGAATACTGCTATTTATATCATACAGACTAAAACTAATGGTACTGCAATAGATAAACAAATAATACTAAACCATATTCACGAGAGACACCTAACTATTAATTCTTAAAACCTCATCAGAACATAAACCAACAACCGGCTACGTGACGTCATAACTCTGGTCTCCAATCCAAGAGGCTGACTTGGCAAGGCATTAAGTCATCTAGGATATGAAGTCCAGCGACTGTTTCCGACTCGACCCGAATGCACAGAGCGTAGCTTTAATCATATTTTATTCGCATGACGTGGCCAGGTGCTTAGCAGGTGTACAGCTCTGCGCACAGGCGATGCAAGCAACAAAGCTCGCGTGAGCTTTACCCAGAGCTTTTGTAACGGTGCTAATTTAAACATTTAAATTAACAAACTATTATTGAAAAGCTTTCTAATATGTACTTTAAAGTAGTTTTGAAGTAAATACAGTAAAAACCAGCGCTCATGAATGTAACTAAAACATGTTGTTTTTCCTTTACATAGATTAGTATTATAGGTACTTCAACAAAGTCGGTTTACATAACTAATACTAACCTTTTCATATAAAATATAACCATGATTACCAATTTTATAACTGCTAACGGACCATATTGTGATTGAGTCTGGTGTAAGGCAGGGTGGCGCACTCTCCACCATGATGTTCAACCTGGTTCTCGAGGCCATAGCCCGTAAGGTTGACATAAGGGGTTGTGTTAACTCTAACACATCCCAGATGTGCGCCTATGCTGACGACATAGTCATAACTAGCCGATCCAAACAAAGACTGATCGACCATGCCACAACATTGAAAAAGGAAGCGGAAAAGCTTGGATTAGAAATAAATGCCTGCAAAACAAAATACATGGTATCCACGCGAGAGCAGGGCCCACCTCGAAATATCTGTGTGGAGCAGCGGGTATGGGAAGAGGTTCAGAGCTTCACGTACCTGGGCTCTAACCTAAACACACTCAATAAAACAACAGAAGAGGTGAACATACGACTCATAGCTGCTAATAAGTGCTTCTACGCCTGTAAGGGTCTACTGAGTTCGGAAATCCTAAGCAAGAATAGCAAACTGCTTATATACAAAACAGTTATTCGACCAGTAGCTACCTATGGCTGTGAGACATGGTGCCTCATTCAAAGGGAAGAACATAAACTGGCCATATTCGAAAGAAAGATCCTCAGGAGAATTTTCGGGCCCACATTGGAAAATGCAAGTTACAGGATAAAAATGAACCACGAGTTAGAAGAGTTAATAAAACATGAAACGGTGGTGAAATTCTGTCGATCCCAAAGACTAAGGTGGGCTGGACACGTTGAGAGAATGCCTGAGCACAGGACGCCAAAAATCATGACCAAGTGGATCCCACAGTGGAAACAGTCTAGGGGCAGACCAAAGAAGAGGTGGGCTGACTGTATCGAAGAGGACTGGAGAAAGATGGGGAGGGCTGGAAACTGGAAAGGAGCAGCCAGGGAAAGGAGCGTGTGGAGGACAATTGTAGAGGAGGCCAAATCCTGCCCCGGGATGTAGTGCCGAGAAAGAAGAAGAAGAAGAAGAACCAATTTTATAAATAATGCATTCTAAGAGGCAAAGAAACTGAATATTTATATTAATAGAGTATTTAAATTTCGTTCAGTCCTTTTTCTTATTTCGTTAAACGGCCCACATGCTCAGCGTACGTCAAAATGAAGATTTTATGCTATTTTCAGAGCAAAACCCAGGACATTCCTTAAACGTTGTAGATAATATTTTTATATAATTTTGAAGCCTTATTATCCTTAATATTTAATTTAAAGATTTGATGACTGCATAAAGTATTTTTATTACATAAAATAGTATTCTTTTAAACCTTTCGCTCTAATGTTTTAGAATATAGTCATAATTCAGTACGTTCATGTGAAGTGGTGTAAAGATTTTTTATATTTATTAATTTTTAAAAGCATTTATAAAACCATTAGTAAAATTTATGTCTACATAATTATAGTTAAATATTTACGATAAAAAAATATATTCTGTATCCCAAATTTGACAAGAATTAGGCACTTTATTATTCAAAAAATGGGCAAGATTTATACATTTGAAAATAATTCTAAAGATACTGATTATAAGCTATGTTTTTGAACTTTCAAATGTGATAAACATGTTATGAATAATGTTTGCTTTATAATAATTATTGACCTAAGAATAAGGTAATATTTTTTTGAAATACGCCATTTCTTTTGGCATTCCCCAGTGGTTAAGCTACAACATACGGCCGTAGCACATACATTTACAAGCGACAAATGAAGTTGGGAGTAAGATCACGTTAACGTGCGTGTTTAACTAAGGCTTCAAAATTATATAAATAGATTATCTACAACGTTTAAGGAATGTCCAGGGTTATGCCCTGAAAATAGCGTAAAATCTTCATTTTGACGTACGCTGAGCATGTCCCCCCTTAAATACATAAACTATAAGTTTATGAAGATGCAGAAATATGTAGAAAGACGAAACTCGGGTAACAAAAAAACAACTCAAATAGCATAGTATAATATTTGAAGCAATTAGAATTTAAAATCAAATTCCATCAAATACCTTCAGCCGATAGTATTAATTACATACAAAAGTTAAATCATTTAAGTATATAATATAATATGTTAGAATTAACTTGTATGTTAATTGGTTTTTATTCAAATTAAAAAAATACACAAAAATAAGTATCGTATCTATCATTGAATATCTATACTTTCTTAAATCAAAGGCCTCGCCTAGAAAATAATAGATGGGCGTTCGAACCCCCGTTCTGTATATAAAAAAAATCAATAAAATAAATTCAAAACCTTAACCAAATTTTATATATTTTTTAATTAGTTGCTAATGTTCTTTCTTGTAAGTTAAATATAAACTACTCGTTGACACGGATTAAAGGCGTAGCATTTAAGGGCGAGAGCCTAAAACCCTCCGACAATTAATTGGAGGTCCTCAATTTCAAGGTCAAGTTTCGAACAAGTTCAACGTCAAGACAACTTATAGAAGATTTAATTAGATGTCACTGTGATTGGATTCGCGCCAGAATTTCTTCAACCAATTGTTTGACAATTTGATGAATTTAATCATAATCAGGAAATACTATAAGGCTATTATTTAATCTATGACTGTAAGCTTCTGATATCACAGTTGTAGTAAACAATAAAAATAAAAATATTTCTTCTTCATCTTCGGCCATATCTGTTCCCGTAGTTGGAGCATATGGACACCACGCGGCGCCTCCAAGAATACCTGTCGCTCGCCAGCGTGACTAACATCCATTTCTCGTAAAAACAAAAATCTGTTAATACAAACCTCCATCATGTGGAGGACCAAACTATGATCATATTAAGATCAGATATGGTAAAAAAAATACGATCTATGATCACCAATTTCATCTTTAGTTTTAGACCTTCTTTATATGTATTTGAATCAAATTCGTTTTTCAATAAATAAATAAAAATATTATCCAACTTAAAATAATATTTGAGTATCTTTGAATTAAAAAAAACCTATTGCAATATGTTAACCACAACATGTAGTCAGGCTTCATGTATTAAATTTTAGATTACTTATATTACAATATGTATTATTAAGAAACACTGACTTTAGTAACGATATGTTGGAGCAAGTAGTTTAAATAATAATAATTAGAACAAAGCTTAATTTCTCACCAAATTTGTGAGAAGGCACGCAGTTTGTGAGATGTAAAACAATTAGTCTTGCCAACTAGGTACTCAGTTTCATTAGCACAACATCAATCTAAATTATTTGGTTTAAATGGCTTTTAACAATAACACATTCCTCGTTTTAAACTGCCATAAATCTGATTTTAATATATTATTTTTTGACGTTTCTCGTCTTACACCCCCACTCCGCAGGATGTCTTACTTTTTTATTGTTATAATATATTTTATCAGAAATTTTCAATAATTAGAATGTTACATTCTTAAATCTTGTGAATTATTCGTTGAATAAAAAAAATAATTAATTATAACCTAAATGTATTTCTTCGCGTATTCCGTGTATCTGTGCGGCGTCCAGATATCCATCGTCCAGTTGTCCTGGCATCCCATCGGCAGAGGCAGCGAGTCATCTTAGTCCCTACACCGCACCGTAATATTAAAAAAAAACTATGTACAATAATGATAGTAAGTATGTATATTATATAAGTATTCTCAAATTATAATATTATGAACTTATCTTGTTGTATATGACGGTAGTTATAAGACGCTGCTCGGTATCGTATGTATAGTTATTACTTAGTCATTCTCCCAAGAGAATCATTTCCAATGCCATAGGCAAAATCGATAATCTTTAGTCGCTGGCATAAAGGCAACAGAAAACATACGAACGTTCGAGCTAATCTAAACTACCTACAATCTTGGCAATATTATAATGACAAAAATTCATATTGCTAAAGAACATAGGTATTTTAATATTAAACAATTTCCTTTGAGTCTAACACAAAAGAAAAATTATTATTATATAAAGCTATACCTTGGGGTTTCGATTTCGTAGACGAGTGATTCCCACCCTTTTTCGGTTAGCGTAAACGCCGGAAACCTTGAATCACTTTTTATTATCATCATTGGCAATACAACCTAATTTAAGCCTTGGTTTTCTTCAGAAATAATACCAATTTTCATATATCTGCGGCGAGCTATAAAAATTCTGTGTGTCTTCATACATGGTATGCAATCCAGTTCCAATATCTTCTTCTTGGTCGTGCACTCACAGCTGAGGATCGTGACCACATTTAAATTTCGCCATCCTTTGAGCGACCAAGACTTTCCATCCTTCTCGATCTTCCGCTTCTCTCAGGGCAGAATGGATGGTGCCCCCAGTCAGCTCTTTCACTTGGTCGCTCCATCACGCAGACGCTCTTCCTCTGCTTTGCCTTCCCTGGAGGCTACCCAAAACTACCAGTCTCTCCAGGTTGTCCGGTCCGCGCCTGACAATATGTCCAAAAAACTGCAGAATTCTTCTCAGACATATCGTCGAGAGTCGTTCCTTTATTTTCAGTCTCTGCATGATTGACTGGTTCATCCTGTGCTCCGTCCAAGAAATACGAAGGATTCAGCGCCAACGCCATATCTAAAAGGCATCAATTGCCTTCCGTTCTCTTGCCTTCAGGGTCCACGACTCGACTCCGTATAGAAATATCGAGAACACTAATGTTTGCACAAGCATCATTTTTGTGGCAATCTAAATTCCCCGATCCTTCCATATAGTGGTAAGGCGTGTCATCGCATTTTTTGCAATCTGTGTGCGCCTTCTTATATCCGCTTCGCATCCGCTTCGCATCCGCCCTTTCCACTGATGGTCGATCCAAGATATACAAACTCGTCGACTGTTTCGAGGTTTTGGAGTGTACTTGATATTGGTAGAAGGTTGGCCCGATCAACAACCATTAACTTGGTCTTATTCCTATTAATAAGGAGGCCGTATTTGCGACTCTCTTCCTCTACCCGATGTAGCAGCTCTGTGAGTTCTCTTTCATCAGCAGCGATTAGTGTGGTATCATCTGCGAATCTTAAGTTGTTTATTTTCTGGCCACCAATTGTTATTCCGCCTTGCCAATGATCTAGAGCTCTTCGCATTATATGCTCTCCATATAATAATATATTGAATAACTGGGGAGATAAAACACATCCCTGACGAACTCCCTTCTCGGTTCGGAAACTCTCAGAAAACGCACTATTTACTCTTACCTTTGTGTGGCTATTGTTATATAAGTTTTTGATGAGACAGGTAAGGTGTGATGGAACTCCCATTTCCAGAAGTACCTTCTACCTACAGTTCCATCTTACGCAGTCGAATGCCTTCTGATAGTCAATAAAGCATAACATCGTAGGGGTATTAAACTCTCTGCATTTTTCAATTAGTTGTCTGATGTTTAAAATTTGCTCTCGAGTTCCCTTTCCCATAACAAAACCTGCTTGTTCCTTAGGTATTTGTCGGTCGATGTAATGCTTCAGACGTCTGCTGATTATATGTAATAAGATCTTGCTTGCATGTGGAATAAGTGAGATTGTTCGATAGTTTTCACATTGACTCTGTCCAGTCCTTGGGCCATACACCACTTTTCCAGATCATGTTGCATAATTGATGTATGATTCTTTTTCCGTCATCATTGACCTTTTTAAGGCTTCTGCAGATATGCCATCGCCACCTGGTGACTTGTGGGTTTTTAGTCTCTTTATCGCCTCTATCACTTCACTAAAAAGTATTTCAGGTTCTTGCTCATCGATACGTACGTCAACCACCTCATCATCCTCTTCTGTATCTCTGTATAGGGCTTCACAATATGTTTTCCACCTTGCCGTGACCCTATCCAACTCCATAAGTAGTGTGCCGTCCTCTTCCTCGATGGCCCAGTTCATTTTCTTGAAATCTCCTGTTCCAATATAATGTATTTTTAATATTTTTGTGTACCAACACAATGGAATAATTGAAAAATTACAGTGGATATTTTGCAATTTAAGCCACAGTTCACTATTCATAATGCAATTGTTTCTGGTAATTACCGTTATTCGTGTTTATGAATAGTGTTGCGTTATGATTCATGATTTTATGTTGTTCAGATTAAATCGTATGCCCAAGTAATAACTCAAACAAGTAAATTCCTATCAAATAAGAAACTAAGATCTCTTGTAATATCAGAGCAGAAACAAAATAACAAAATTTATAAAATCTCATTATGGCATCTACTTTTACCGGCATGCAAATAAATAAATGTATTTTTTTTTTATTTCAAATGAATAATACGTACTGGAATAAAATTGTGTTATATTATAATACAGTATGGAGCATGAAAGTATTTCTTTCAATAGCCACAACATCATACATCTATCTATAATTGAAATCTTTATTTTTAATATAAAAAACACCATTCCTATTAAAATGCTTACTCAATATTTGAAAACGATTTGAGATAAATATGCAAAAGTAATCACCGTGAAGCGTGTGTATAAAAAATAAATACACTGAACAATAAATGAAACATAGCAGTTTTTTGTTATTACCTCTAATATTATGCACCACCTAGAAAAATTCTTTGAACATATTATACAACGCCCGGCAGAACTCGAAACCGCATTCACTGAATTCGCACCAGTGTGCATTACCAATTAAACCCGACGTGTCTCATCTAACTAGTACGAAATTAACTAGCAGTAATAACATCTTGAAGCGTTTAAGAGGACGTTCTACAGAATTGGCCATGAGAATTGAAAATATGATTTTTTAACATGTGGTCCATAATATCTGGTCTACTAGTTAATATAAAAAGGTCGTGTGAAAGTTGTTTGTGTCAATAAATTTGCTCTATGACTGATCAGACTCATATTTCACATTTATTTCATCAGGGCTGTCGAAGACATAAATCATAAATAATTATAATTTTAAATTTTTATTTATAATATGTATTATTTAAGTTTTGTGCATCTAATGCCGGGTCCACACTGGCAACAAGTTAAGTTGCTGGCAACCTCGTTAGATTTTACGATAATTATGATGATTATCGTAAAATTTCTTAAGCAATTATGGTAAGTATCGTAAAATTTAATGAGGTTGCCAGCAACTTGTTGCCAGTGTGGAAATGGCTTAATATCCACTGTGGTTCACGTAGTGGCATGGACCTGGGGTTAACTAATTCAGGAAGTCAACACCCATGATAGAATTTTTTCCAGTTTTGGTTGCATTATACCTATTCCAAAACTCTTCTTTAAAATTCGTTTCCGATTAGTAAACAAACCTACGAATAAAAAAAGACAAGAAGGAACATACTGATTCATCACAGTAAAATCTGGCAATCAAATTCGCCATTTTGAAAAGCGACAATTTTGCGTAAACAAATATCACGTGGTCTGTACGTGTGCGGCAAACTTCGAATGTGTTTGTAATTTTGTGTATTTTATGTTTGTGTATCACGCATTGTCGGCCATATTTGCCGGCCTTTCTGATTGCCGTGATTTGTACACATCTTCCTTCCTGTCTTTTTTATTCGTAGAAACAAACAGTATTTTTTATTAGTTATATGAAGTTGGCATTGAATTTGTTATAAAATAATACACAATTAAAAGATTTTGAAATAGAAAAAAAACACATTTCCAAGCTTTCAGCCGTGCTCACTCATGCATGTCATTCGTCATTTAGATAAGTATATACACATTTTGATGTTATCTTTGCAAAGTGCGAATGTAATGTTTTCAAATAATTGATATGGATTAATTATGCCATCGTATTATTTTCTCGAAATCATAAACATACTATAATAGTATTTGAGTATCAACCTATGTTCAATTTGCATTGGGTTATAATACTAATATACCCGTATATATATCAATAGTATGTTTGCTACAAAATCCACCCAAGTTATCAGCACGTACTTGCACAGGTTTGATTAAAAACTATGATGAAATTAACATTTTAAAAATATTAATGCTTAATATTATTTTGACAGCCCTGTTTTCTGATCGGCTTCATCTCGCAGGTGTTCATAAAATAATAATAATGCTCCGCGCGGCAGACAATATCAGTAATAATAATAATGTTTATTGAAATAAAATCTCCGATGATTAGTGACTTTTTCGAAAAGATCGATTTAAATTAACGTAGTTACGACGCCGAGGTCCTTTTCATACTGAATTATATTTGAATGTGGAGCTCTTCAGCGGCCCCTTAACAAATTGCGTTGTTTTTGGCAATCGGCTTTTGCGGTTTAAATCAAGGTATCAATTATTACGTTAATCACTAGCTGACATCAGGATCTCTCAATATTTTAATTAGGTATAACGTACTTGCACTTTCTAATAATTTAATAAACTATTTTATTATTATTATCAAACGAGGCGTCTGATATCTGAGGTATTTTCAAATTATGAATTATATAATTATGTTAGAATTTTTTCTATTTGCTTTAATATTTATCTACCTTATATTTTATCTTTATTTATTGGACTAACTAGGTACTGTTTACACTGTGTCGTCTTATGACAATAGATTCCCGAACCGAATAGGTAAAAGTACAACATATTGACATATTGACATATTGACATATTGACATATTGACATATTGACATATTGACATATTGACGATGTATGACAAATAAGATGGTGCAGTTAAACGTCTTAAAGTATAGAGGGGTTTTAAGCTTATTTTTAAGTTAATCACCCTACATACCCACAATTTCCCTGTAGAAGTTTTTATATACTTACTGATATTTTCGTTTCCAAATCCTAAATACTATTATCTATTTTATTTCAAAAGATTTCTTAAATTATTTCTATAAACATACCGAATTAGCGTTAGGTTAGAAGAGAGAAAGCGATGCAATATTTTTTTTAATTTTTAAAAATTTTATTTATTAAGGGGGGACATGCTCGTCGAAGGTCAAAATTGAGTTTATATTGTATTTTCAAACCATGATCCTGGACGCGTGTGTTTGAACATGTACCGTTTAAAAAAAAATAAAAAAAAATTCGGTTAGGTACATGTTCAAACACGCGCGTTAACATAATTTTACTCCCTACTTCAATTATAGTTTGTCAATTTATGGCTACGGCCGTATGTTGTAGCTTAACCACTAGGGAATGACAAAAGAAATGGCGTATTTCAAAAAAACACTACCTTATTCTTAGGTCAATAATTATTATAAAGCAATCATTATTCATAAGATATTTATCACACTTGAATGTTCAAAGACATAGCTTATAATAAGTCTCTTTAGAATCATCTTCAAATGTGTTAATTTTGCCGATTTTTTGAATAATAAAATGCCTAATTCTTGTCAAATTTGGGATCACAGAGATTATCAATATATTTTTTTATCGTGAATATTTTACAAAAATTATCTTGTAATAAATTATACTAATGGTTTCATAAATGCGTTTAAAAATTAATAAATGTAAAAAATCTTAACACCACTGCACAGTTATGTACCGAAATATGACTATATTCTAAAACATTAGAGCGAGAGGTTTAAAAGAATACTATTTTATGTAACAAAAATACTTTATGCAGTCATCAAATGTTTAAAATAACTATAAAGGATAATAAGGCTTCAAAATTATATAAATAGATTATCTACAACGTTTAAGGAGTGTCCAGGATCATGGTTTGAAAATACAATAAAAACTCAATTTTGACCTTCGACGAGCATGTCCCCCCTTAAGGAAACAAAAAGTTACATATTGATTACAAAACTTTTAAAATATAATAATGAAAAGTTATTGCAACCAGCAAAGTTTCCATATGCCTAATATTAGTGCAATTACAATAATCACAACAGCCCTGCCAAATCCCCACCTACGAAAATGTTTATGTATATTCATGGTTAGATGGTTTCACTATTAGTTTGTTTACTTCCAATAATTAGAAAGTCATGAATATCATATAAAATTCCGTGTCTGGCAAATTCACATATTATTTTTTAGTGTGTGGATCCAAACCATGAACAACTTAACATTCATATTTTGTTTTAAACAAATCTGTTAACAAACCTATTCGAGAAGCGATTACAATCCAAGATTTCATGTAGAACCACTAAAAATATTTTAATTACTTTCACGAAAATATCATTGAATTCGTTAAATCGTTGAATACCTGTTTAGTTATTAAACATATTTTGGTTTACATCGGGGCTATAAAAAATACTTTTTTTACGTTATCCAAGTCAAGATTAATATAAAATAATCATATCGTTTGTTAAGTGTGATAAAACATGACACATACATGTGATACCTCAGTGTAATGAATTAATGATTCTTTAAGTTAAGTCTTAGCAATAAATGTGTTTTGTGTTTAAAAATGTGTTTACATCAGTACTCAAATGAACAATGAAATTAACGAGGTATCGGGGACACTGCAGCATGGCGTAGAAACTGTAATATTTTAAAGTATACTCCAAGACCAACATTTACTTTATTTAAAAATAAAGTAAGAAAACGACTTGGATCGTTCTTTGCGGGTAGTTTTTACTGCACCGTAGCAAAGCTTGTCCGAAGGTTTTCATATTAAATGATTAATGTTCGTCGCATGACAAGTTTGCTTTTTTATTTTTTTTTGTTCCCTACAAGCACCGCTGACACGAGATCACTGTTGAGACATGACCCGCTTGGGGTGCTTTCAAGTATATTTTACAGCGGAAAAACATACCGAAGAAAATGATCTTTTCAATGTTTAAATGATTGCACGTGTCTATATTTCACTAAAAACATATATGAAAATAATATATCCAGTAGTTCATTTTCACTTTAATTGCTTTCTGGAAGAATTTCTGAGAGATGTTTCAATTATTTATAATATATATACTTATATATATTTATATTATATTTAAATTTAAATAATAAAGCGTTCATTATATAACAGGGGTGGCTTCACTTTGTTTTAGCGTCGACTAGTTGATAAATTATTTATGACGAATCACTATGCCTACTAGTTGACATAGAGTAGTAGTAGTAGTAGTAGTCATACATACATTATAAATTTTGTAATATGTATGTATGAGAATGTATGGATGAGGATTTAGGTATGTATAGGTGTGTATGTACATATATATTTTATTAGGTGAGTTTATATATATTATATTAGACGAGTTAATATGTATAGTTTTTTTTTTAAATAATGGTATAAAAAAGTAGGTACCATGTAAGAGTATTATTAAAGACTAATATCTCATTAGTTAACTCCATTAATTATTTTTCTTAGAATTGACGATTTATACTTCTTAAGTGTAATAATTTTATTGTTTTTAAAGAATAATGATCTATTATTAGGTTTTGACAATTTAATATAATAGGCTATCGAGCGTATTGTTATTAATAAGATAGGGTTTTAACTAATTAGGTTTTTACTGACACTTCAACTATTCATAATTTGTTTATTGTATTTTTTGTGACCTTTGACTTGATAGGTAGGTAATGGAGTTTTTATCTACTTTATTGTATTGATTTATTATATAAGCTAGAGCTAAGAGTGTTCGTTGTCAGTGTGTTTTTACCTTTGGTGAGTGTACACGACGCCTGAAGATGCCGAAAGGCTAAACCCGGGTCGCAAAAAACGACTTAAATGGAATAGTACAGAGCTTGAATCCATTAGAATTTATGTATTATCAGTAAAGAAGACTACATTCTAATGTATTGTGTATATTCATCACCTTTAGAGGTAGGTCTTATGACAACTTACTGTTCACTTCTCTCCTTTTGTAGCTTTCCAATTCAGTAGATACCCTCAAAAGGTATATGGCATATCATGTGTTAGCTAGCTCTATACATATATTAATAGTAGCATATAAAATACTTAATTGAAGTTTATGACTATTGTATTTATCATTAGTTTTAAGAGTGTAGGAGATAAAGGAGAGTTGTAATTATTATTATTATTTGTAAAAAACGAATAAAACAATAATCTTCAGTAGAAAATTAAGCTTTTTTGAAAGCTTCGTGTTAAAATAGATTCACACTTCAGTTTATTGTTTCATTAACGAGTATGTTATTTAATCGCGCTTCTAAAACAATGTCTAAAGTGCAACAAATAAATTTTCTGCCAGTTTTATTTACTTCTGTTGTGCGGGCAAAAAACTGTTTTCAATTTGCGGAGAAGCTTTTTGGAATTCAGTCCGCTCCTTGATTGCAATGCACACAGTTATTTATTTCTTGCATTAAACTCAAGCCATCTGAGGATTATTTATAGTCCCGAAGAGCATTATTGCTTTTAATAGAATACAGTTATTAGTTTTTACTGGCATCTTTTGAACATCTATTGTAAGAAAATGAGTAAATCCAGCATTAAATTGGTAATTCATGTAAGAAATATATTAATTACATGGCATTCATCATTTATATAAAACATTTCACAATACACATTTTACTCACATAGCTTAAGGCTATACCTCAGCTGAGGCATGGTCTAAAAAGATCGTGACTAGGCGATGCGCGGTTGCGGGTCGCGGGTGTAAATGACGCGAGCCGAACGAAATATAATTTGTCATAAAAATTCAACATGCGTCCTTTTTATGGTATGTTTATTATTATATTCATAATAATAATATTATATTCATTGACATTTTTCTTTTTCAAGTTCATGCTGAACGTTTTTTAGTCATCTTTACACGATTTAAGAATATATTCATCCGACTCCAACACAAAAGAAATTGACGTACGAACAGGTCGACTATCCCTCTCCGAATGGCAACGCGGCCAAAATCGTTCCACATAGTGTTGAAAATTATTTTCCGTTTCACTTATGTACGCTCTTAATAATAAACATAAATAGAAATATGTATAATTTCATTTATTGTGCTAACTGTCAAAAATTCATGGTGGAAATGCATTGTATTATTAATTTAATTTAAAAAAACGCATTTTTTTTTACTACTTATTCCACTTTTTGAAGTGGTAAATAATTTAATAAAATATATATGACAAAAAGATATGAACCTGCGCCTTCCATATGTACTAACCTCTCTAAGCTATAGGTTTCTTATCTAATTCCGACGAAGTTAACTAATTTTTTTAAAAATGCCCTCTGAAGCGCTTTCAAAAATTGCGTTATTAATTGGCAATCGGCTTTCGTATTTTAAATCAAAGTATTGAATTACCTTAATTACTAACCGGTGTCAGGACCACCCCAATTTTTGTTATAACGTACTTGCATTCTCTAGTAATTTAATTAACTATTTCTTTTTATTCAATATTTCTGAGAACAGATTTTTTCAACTGATTTTATATCTCTTAGAACTGTTCCAAAAAATACGTATGTATGTTCAATAAAAAAATATTACATTCTTAAATAGTTTATAAAACATATGAATACGTAGTGTAGAAAGGGGCAGTTTACAAAATAACAATTAAATGGATTGGGTGGGGATATTAGTAAAAACGTAAAAAACTAATAGAAATATTAACGGGACTATCAAATTAATTAAGAATATTTTAAATACTAATATTGTACCCCACTCTTCGCAACCTTCTCGTTAGAACTCCATACCATCCACTCAATTATAACTTTGAAGTGTATCAAATATTCCTTTGTCATATTACAAAACTACTTTTCTATACCGACTAGGGATTCCAATCCCGGGATCCTGAGCTATTTTCGATACCTATGAATACCGGGATCGGTAAACATAATATCAATTTTTATGGAAAATAAAATAAAAACGAAAATAAAACAGAAAAAATACTTTTAATAGCAAATAACTAAATTAGAAATAAAATGAGTTTGAATGAAATTTGATACTCATATGTAAGTTGCGATTCATTTTATTTTTTTCACATAAATTAATAAAAATGAGAAAGATTGGAAAAAAAACAATGCATCGCACTTTTAACAAAGTAATTCCACTATGATCTCATACGTCTTACGGTAGTTTCATATTTGGCTGACTAGTTAGATTTATGAAGCGGAAAGGCCATACACCACGATTTGCTTTACTATTTTAAATCTCGCTAACCCATTCATTAAGTCTTAAGTATCAGAAACAGCCATCTCATATTAAATTCACATTATTATTTATATTACAATAGTATTTATTCCATTAAACTTATGTATTTTCAAGATTGAACGTACACAATATTAACAATAAAAATGTCTAAAATACTCGTAGTATAAATTATATTAGATTTATTTTTGACCAATTTTATCAATGTTATTTGTAAATATAAAAAAGTTATATTAACTATGGAAAATATGCCAATCCCGGGATTGTCAAATTGTTATCCCGAAATCCCGGGATCAGAATTTTGTCTCGGGATTGGATTCCCTAATACCGACCATATAATATTAACAACAATATGGAGTCCAATAAATCTGTATCACTTCTGGAGGCTCTACTTTTTCACTGCTACTACATTACTATCTCTAAGTCTCATATTATCATGTAGTATTCAAACTAAAAAAAGTCACAATGCAAATTGCAGTCTGTACCTACTCACATAATATCACGACCATGACAAAATAATACAGATTTCATAACGTTGCAATTTTTCATAAAATACGAATCAATTCCAAACTCCAATAGAAATTTCACCAAATATACTTAACATTTATTTTTCCTATGTCATATCAATTATGGTGATGAGTCCAGTAGCGAAGGGTGGAGGTAAGCTGTTAAGAACCACCATAAATAGTGCACATTACACTTTCTTAGTCATACGCATTTGTTTTTATTGAACTAAGACTTCAAATTGCAGTTTTTAAAAATCAATTAAACCCTGCCTAAACCAACTTATAAACCACCTTCGGTACCTTACGAAGGCTCAGAGCAACCGTATACTGAGCTTCGAAAACAGATGTTTGCGACGAATACGAGGAGATAAGAGAACGCACCAAGCAGCCTCTCATCACGCTGAAAGTGAAGAGGTGACGTTGGACCTGGCTCGGCCACGTGCTGCGGATGCCAGAAGAGAACTTCAACCTGGCTTGCCTGTTCTTCAAGCTGACCGAATTCCGGCGTCCTGGAAGGCTGCTAAATACTATCTATAAAGTGTATACGGCGGAGCAACGGGATGCTGGTTTGACCTGGAACGAAGCAAGAAGACTGGCGATCGACAGGGATTCTTGAAGGCGCTGCGTGGTGTCCATATGCCCCAATTAAGGGGCGGATATGGCCAAAGAAGAAGAAAGAAGAAACCAAACTTTAATAGTTTTGGTATATTTTGTGCGATATGACAAAATTGTGCACACTTTTCATTAATACTTATTTGTTGTCGTTGGATTTAGAATACATATTACACAATATATAGTTGGCATTTTTTTTAAATTCAATGCCTAAAGCAAACTGTAATAGATAAAAAAATATTGTTCTATCTATAAAATATCCAAAGTTATATTTGATTTAATTGACTTCCAATAATAAGGTGCACATCACAAACTGTAAAATATTGTAAGTTTTCATAAACCTTCCTGCATTATCGTGAATATAAATGTGACTCAACCCAGAAATCAATACATTTGTTATTTTTTCAAACTAAATTGATTTCCAATATATATATATTTTAAATATATCCACAAATTTTATTCAATTCGACGCGGTTTGATAAAGCGAACAAAGCCTAAAATGCGTGGAAACAATTTCCGAACAAAGCGTGTGATTTATTTTTTTCCACCATATACATCATGGGGGAAGAGTGTTTCTTTTGGCTAACAACTTTATGTTTTCATTCGGAAAGCAATGGAGAAGGAAGAATCAAAAACATATTTTTATTATATATCCATATAGAATATATTATAGTATCTATTATACGCATGAATTATTGTAGACTTTGAAATTTAAAAAATCTATAGAATAAAGAATCACCGTATCGAATATCTTTCTGAGTTTTGTTTTTTCTTTACTGAAAATCGCGATCTCTTACTTACCATTCAAGATCAAGATCATTTAAGATTACCATTCGAACCGTCCATGTAAACTTTAATGGAAATTATCCGAATGGTACTGAGTTGCGTAAAAATAAAGTGAGACAATTGAAATCACAATTGTCTGGTCAACAGTGTTTTCTCACCAAGTTTAATGAAAAATCCAAGACAGCTACCATGGCTTCTTTGGTAGTAGCAGATGTTTTCATGGAACATAAGAAACCCTTCAAAAATGGTGAAATATGGAATATTAAAAAAAAAAAAACTGAAATAATGTCTTCAATCAATGACTTATCATCAAAGAATACAGTCGTTTGAAGAACACAAGTGATGAGCTTAAACTTGGAAGTAATTCTATGGGAAAACATTAACAAATGTAAATTCCTATCCTTGCAATTTGACGAGTCTGTAGATTACACGGATATTGCATAACTATGTGTTTTTATTCAATTGGTTTTTGAAGATATGTCTATAATTGTGTAACTATGTCGAAACTACAAGTAATGTGTATTTATTTTTTTTAGAAGTGAAATACATAATAATATATACTTGTATCGTTATTTTTTATATGTATAAAATATTTATTTTCAAAACATTTGAATTATAAAAATTGGGTTTTTATTATTCTCGCATGATATAATTACCAGCGATATCATTCGATCGCCATACATAATTTTATTAACTAGTCGATCCTAGAAAAAAAGGTGTTGCAACCCCTGGTCTACAGAAACAGTAGGCGCCCGCTTCAAAAAATGTAAAACATTGACCTTACGATCTCATAAAGATCTCTTTTATATTTGAATAAACGATTCGGCGGCGATAATAAGACAACAGGACAACTGAACGACGAAATTCACAATTTTTATTTTTTGTCATTAATATGTACACTTATTATATCATCCCGTTCTCTCCCATGGCACTTTTTACTAAATTACGTCTTTAAACTCAGTTAAAGCTAACTTGAGAGCGTGGCAATCTCAGTCATGGGCATCTGCTCCTGAGACATTTTCAGGCATAAAAAACTGCTGATGCTTCACGTCCAAAGGTGGGCGGGTTGGTTTGGAGGGGTTTGTGTTTGTACAGGCCAATTGTCGTAACCCTCACTTTTCACCGAAGTACATTTTGATGCCAATGGACTTGCATACTCTTACACGAACTGGCTGAGTATCATAAATCCTAAAAAAATATTTCATATCGAAATAATTCAAAACTATCTTTTAAGCCATTTGTAGCTTGACAAAAAATATTCCAACCAAATGCTTTGAAAAACTCCTAAACGTAAGCTACTGGTGTGTCAATAAAAGAAAATTCTCAATTTGTTATAAAATAATAAATAAATAGTAAGTACGTAAATCCAATTCAGACAGTTTTTTCACTTCCTGAACAATTTGATATTTGAGAGTTAAGGAGGAGAGGTATGCTAGCAGAGAACCTAGCGGAAAAATACGAAGTTTGCAATTTGAGATTTTTTTTTTGATAATTTACAATTTCAACTGTATTAATTAATAAATATGTATCTGAAAATATTAAAAAGATTTTTTTTAATTCAAAGATAAACTTACAGTTTAAAAAAAATATAATAAAATGTGAATTCGTTGCAGGGTCACATCTTATTATTACATTATATTTTATGGTAATATTTATTATTAAAATTTAGTTTATTAATTTTTCAATTTTTGATTTTTGAGTAATTCATTGTTTTAATATTTTTTATATTTATTTTAAAAAACATCGATTTTTATAAAAATATAAATATGTATAACTTGAAATTCTTTTTATTTATGTATTATAATAATATTTTTATCGATTATGGTTTAGCTCAGGCAGGGCTTGATGAATTTTTGAAAACTTACCAGCACCGTCTGTAATATTTATATATATTCTTAATTCAACGAAAACAAATAAGTATCATTAAAAAAATGTGCACTATTTTTGTCGAATCGCCTATAGCATAGCTAAACTATTATGGTTTGGTTTAGGCAGCATTTAATTTAATTTTAAAAACTAACTGGCACGATCTGCAAATTGTATTCTTAGTTCAATGAAAACAAATAAGTATTACTGACAATGCTTAGTATGCACTATTTATGTCGAATCTTAACAGCCTGCCTCCACCCTTCGCCACTGATCTATTCTATGTAGAAGTATCTGATAAGAAATTTGAATTTTTACAATACGAACTAATACGACACATAAATCTCTAACAATGGTATAGATTAGGCCACTATTTGTTGGTTTACTCTATCCAGAAAGTTTACCAAACAAACAATAAAGCAAAAAATGTATTCAATAATATGAGGACAGTATCTTTTGTGAGTTTAATACATAGCCCTTTCTTCGATACTTGTATATAAAGTTTGTAATAACAAAAACAGCCTCGAGAAGAACCGGAAATCGCGTATTTATATTGAAAGGTTTCATATTGTTATTTGTGTTGTCATTATTTTTTCATATTATTTCGTATGAAACGTCTTTTGGCTTGAATTAACCTGGGAAAACAATAGTTTGAGAATAAAAAAATCTCAAATAATATGTAGTCACGTAATATTATAATAAACTAGCAGAAGCACCCTTCTTCGCACACGGTCGCTTCGTGGTTATATTTATCTTAGATATTTAAAAAAATAATAAGAGGTAATTATTTTTTTATATTAAAATATGTGTAATACAATATGGTAATATGAATTCTAATAGGAGTAAAGGTCAAACAAAAGAACAAAAGACCTTTGCGGGTGTGCATACAACCACTTACCAAAATTTCATCGCAATCGGCTGGATGGTATAGGAACGCATACGGGACAGACAGATAGACATTCATTTTTATATATTAGATATTATAGCCTATACTCTTCGCGCAAGTGCAAGCAATAAGTTGACAAAGTTTTATCGCAATCGGATGAACGGTATGGCAACGCATAAAATACGAACAAACAAATATTGATTTTTATATATTAGATAACATTGTAACTTTCAAAAATTTATATAATATTACATTAAATACTAAATTTATTGAGATTTATGGCAATACATAGTAATTCTAATTATTATTAATGATATTTATAATATGTATATGTATTGAGTATGGTTTGGGTGAATGATTGATGAACAATACTCCTAACCTTAATTACATGGTGTAGAAATGTAAATGAAATGTTAAGTTTCAGTTGTCTGCAGTAAAATAAATATTATGTAATTCAATAACTCATTTGCTGCTGACTAGATAATGATTTTTTAATTACCACCTTTAAAATGCACGGTAATTACATCGATCGGCCACCTAGTCATTACGCGCCAGGTGCGTCCAAAGTATTAATGATGCGTCTTCGTGCATTTTTGCATATATATAGTATATATAGTTCGATTTTTATTATTAAAGAGTATTTTATAATATTTGTACGTTAAATTGTAGATTGATAAGTTTTTTAAGGTGACAAAACTATTTAAAAAAAAAATCATGGTTATAAGCAAAGCGTTGGAGCGAATCTTGGAGCAGAGGCACGGAGCAGGACCATGGAGCAGTAGAGCAATGGGGTTTTACCCGGAGCAAGAGCGAAGCCGGAGTATCGAAAATTTGTAGTGCTCCACTGCTACGAATGTTTTTCGTCATTAAATTTTCGTTTAATTAAACTTTGCAACACTGGAATTGTTTGAAATACGGCAACACTGCCGAGTGATAGATAACCTCACTTTTTAGACAGAAGAGGCACATAATGAATGACGATTTGCTGTCGGTTGTGTTTATTAGAACTAACAATGAAAAGGACGAATAATATACTTTATTTCAAAACTACTTATAATATTTTTTTATACATATAAAACATATTAATACTTTTAACCCGGAGCGGAACTGGAGCAAGTATTTGGTCCCGGAGCGGAGCAATTAAAAAAATAGTCTGCTCCAACCCTCTGGTTTTAGCGTATTATTTTTTAATTCAAAAATGATCGATTGTTATATAAAATAAAAATGTGTACCCATGTATAAGCACTTATAAATTTTGCAAAAATCGTTTTGTCACTTTCTAAAGAACTTATCAAACTATATTTTATCGATAAAAAAATTCATAAAATCAGGGTTTATAGAGTTTTTTTTCTAAATTGTATGGTTATTTTTTAACATTATATACGTACTTACGTGTCAATTATTTTTAATGTTAATTATCAAAACATTGAAATGAAGCTTTTAAATTGACTCGCGAGGGCATTGTGATCATCTTTAAAACGTCTATTAATAAACATATACAGTCTGCAGTCAATCTTATAATCAAGATACGTTTTTAAAAATCAATAAATAAATAATAAGCTCACTGTTTTTTCCACACCAAACTATTTTTTAGTACGTTTTGTATATAATAATTTAGAAATCACAATCTAGCGAAGTGTCAACAAAAGCTTTCGATGTAGGTAATTATTATCGTATCTAAAAACTCAATAATATAAGCCTTAGGGTAAGTACAGACGCCATCAATGTATTGGTTATCATTAGGGTGCGTCATTTTTTAGAGTGCTCGGAAAAGCGAACATCTACTTTTTTAAAACCAATTACGCGGGTTTCTGAGCCATTATGTGCGGCTTATTTCTGGCCTTCTGTTTTTCCCCCTGTATAAAATGCTGCAGTAGATATTACTTCCTCTTTGCATAATATTATACCCGGTCTAAATATAACAGATATCTTTTTTTATCCTATTTAAAAAACATCTTTCCGTGGATTTTCGCTAAGAGATATTTAGTCTCGATGATGGAGTAAAAGCCGAAAAAAACATCAACTCAATATTTACATTATAATTGTTTTAAAATAAGTTTTGCACTATTCTATTCCAATATTTATGTATGTATGTATATATGTATGTGTGTATGTATGCATGTGTGTATGTGTATGTATATATATATATATATATGTGTGTGTATCTGTGTGTGTGGGTGGGTGTGTGTGGGTGGGTGTGTGTGGGTGGGTGTGTGTGGGTGGGTGCGTGAGTACGCGCGCGTGTGTGTGCGTGTATGTGTATGTATGTATATATTTAGATATGTAGATATATATGTATGTACATTGTTTTATTCTACTTGAGCCCCGTGTCGATGTTACGCACGACAGTAGATTTTTTTCCGCCAAAAAAGTCACACCGACGCTAAGTGCGGCAGTACACTAACTTACATTTACTTAACTTACACTTTGTGAATGTTTTGTGAATGACAACAAAATCACGATGATAAATAATTAGACATGTTGCAGTCGAGACGAGTTTCTATGTGCGACATTGCTTAAATGTTTAAACACTTCCGATGACAAATATCAGTTTACTAGCGCATTACCTATATTAACCAGAGACACAGATATATCATCACCACTTGATCCACTGCTGGAAGGCCTCACCTCACTCCTTCGATTCTTCACGATCCTAGTTATCTTTTAGGGCTCCATTCAGTGCTACATTTGTATAGATCTTAATGTAGACGGACCGAAATAGTTATTTTCTCAATTAGTATTGACTCACATTGACTTTGTGACCTCTACCACATCGTATACTCATGTGTGCATCCCAACACATTAGTTCCTTTTGCAGTCTTTCAGTGTAATGCCCAACATGCAAATTTCCATGCCACTTTGCTCTACTTATAGTATTTCAGATATGTATGTTGATAATGTAAAATATGAATGTTATTTTTAATTAAATTTATTATTTTGATGTTAAAGTACAGAAGGGCCTTTTTCACTTTGAATACATCTAGGTCACGTGGTCGTACGTACTTTGCATGACATTTTTTTATAAAGCTCAAATGAGGAGAGCTTCTGAATCAAAGCTTTCAGCAATAACGCTAGTGTATGTGACGTGGAATCTTTGATAAATCAAAGACGGGAGAGACATTTCAAAGGATGCTGCTACTATACGAAGTTGACAAATGCATGCAAAAATTTCAGTTAAAAATACGACAAAAACGTGCGAATCAGTAGCACAGGAAGTGTCACAGTTACTGCAAATACGTTAAAATATTTGAAGTGGAAAATATGACCAATAACAGAATAGTAATAAGGAATATTATCGCCTTGAATATGATAAATTGTACTAACATTTGCAAATCGTTTGTCTCGGCAGTTTCAACAGGTTTGAATCCCCATTTTTAGTAAATTCACATCATGTCCTTTTATCGAGGTGTGTTTTATCTACAGTTAGAACTCATCCTTCCTTATAAAAAGGGCTAATTAAAATACGTCTATTCTGTAGCGGATTATATGCTTGGCATTAAGGCATGTACGAGTATATTTGAGTCGCTTAGAATCATAACTCACATATTGCAATTTTGTCGTTTTTTAGTTAAATATGCCAAGTGATTCTAAATGAATTAATCTATATACCGAAAAATAGTTGAGTATTAAAAGTCAATTTAAACCATGTGAAAATCGTTGACAAAGTTCATTGTTGGTGTAATATGTCGTATATTTCAAAGAATAGAGTTTTGTCACCAACGCCTTCCTAACCAATCGGGGAGCTCTATTTCTCATAGTATGCTATATGTCTGCATTGTTAGGAGTATTAGGTATATATATTTTTAAAAAAAAAAGTTATTCGACTCTCTCACTAATTAATATTCTAGGGAGTTCAATACTGTTCTTTTAATTACAAAAAATGGTGCTCTGTTGGTTTTTAGCGATTATCTCAAAACTTGATTTTTGAAATATGTGAGTTATGATTCTAAGCGACTCATTTATCAATGTATAATATAAAATAAGACATTTCAAATACAATGGTACTATATCAGTAAAAATACCATCTTACTATATTTACAATAGGTATACAATTAAAAATAGATAATACCTGTGTAAATCGTAAAAAAACTGTTTCAATACTAGGTATGTATTTATATTACTTATACATTTATGAATCTAAAGTAGAAGGTAATTACAAATTAAATTGTAAACGGTATTCATAAAAGACTGTAGGGTGAATACCCTACCATCCAGCATGACTTGGCAGGAAACCATTAATTTATAACTACAATGTATATTTCAACATAATATTGTTAAAATTGCAAAACAAGCGTTTTATGTGAGTCAATCAAATTTCAACAGAAAGCTAATTTAGCAAAACAATATAATAATTCAATAAATCAATAATATTGCAAATTAAGAAATAATGCTATGTAAGTTTACCACGATATGCACAAAAGTTCTTTGTATGAAAATCAATCTTGCTCAATTATTAAAACTGCATAATTGTTCAAATTAAAATTAATTGTTTATAATTTACGAAACGAATCATGCATTGCACAATAATCCTCATAAGCATGATTATCAAAAATATTCAAGTAGTTAATAGCAGCATTTTCTATTGTATCGAATCAGTATAAAGCACTCAGTAGAAGAAAGCAACATCGTCATTCAGTTACCAAAGATTCCACCGTAAGGTTATCGTTTTGCTTCGCTTGATCGAACTCGTAATCCATCAGAACTCATACTTGTGATTTCACTCATCTAAATTATAATCTGTAAACTTACCTGTAATAATTAAATCAATATTTATTTGGAAGGAGATAATAAAACCAGGGTTCGTTTAATGCACGCATCAACCTTCTTATTATTGGAGTCAAACCAACCTACCCTCCGGTTCCCTATTCCATCTCACTTCCGATAAGACCAACTAACTTATATATAGTTTTATATTAAAGTGGTTTATTGACGCTTATTTATTTCTTTCGACGCTTTTCGAACACTCAGTAAATAACAGTAAATGAAGGTTATTCATCACTTTTCTTTATTCTCTTCAATTATTCAATTCTTTATTCAAGAAATATTTTTCCCTAGAAATACTGATAAAACAGAAACTGAAGAATCACTTCACGTTTTCTGAATATAATTTCCTAAGTCATTTTTTCTTCCACCAATTTGGCCAGCCTATTGCTATAATATGCTATAATGATAAAAGTTATGTCTTTTTTTCAAAACATGTCCGATCCTGATAAGATCATATGGGCCTCCAAAGTGTGAAGGTTTGTATTAAGAGATTTTGGTTTTTACGAGAAACAGATGTTAGCCACTTGCTCAACCTATTAGATCCATGCTCTGACTTAAATACAAATCGAAAAACAATATGTGTACTTGCCAGACCCAGGATTCGAATCTAGGACCCACGCCATTATAGCCGCTCGATCATCGTAGCCGTTATATTTTGTCTACAAAATAATAAATATCTTTTGTACTTAGCTGATATTAATAATAATAAAATAATATTTTTTATTTACAGTTTCTTAATTATTGTACATAGATGTTGCCATTTATTACATAATATACTTTCATAATTAATTTTTAATGATGCTAATTTATTGTATCGATGATAAATCTATACATATATAATGAGGCGCCAATCAAAACTTTATTTTAAATTATCACTATCACAAAGATTCACCTCTGGTGGCAAGTTTAGTAGGGAGAAAAACTACGGACGTCGAGATGCTGTCGACTCGGAAAAGTTCCAAAGACGTCGCTCATGCGAATGGCGTCTTTAAATCCTGTGATAAAGTGGAAGCTTGGAAGTCAAATTGCCGTATCGAATAACCTTTGATAGCTCGAATAAAGTGTGAAAGTTAGTTTATTACGGGTTATAATTTGGTGTCATTTATTATTTAAGATATTATTCATAGAGCCAATTAATAGTTTAATTAACTATGTAATTAATACTGTGTCGTATTTATTTTAGATCTAATACTAACGACCATTATTAAATATTAGAGAGAATTTTTAGCAGTAGCGAAGGGTGGAGGTAGGCTGTTATGATCCGTCATAAATAGTGCACATTACGCTTTGTTAGTCATATGTATTTGTTTTTATTGAACTAAGACTACAATGATTTACAGATGGTATTGGTTAGTATTTAAAAATCAATAAAACCCTGCCTAAACCAAACCATAATAGTGTTGGCATATGTTGAGCGATACGACAAAATTATGCACACTTTTTCATTGATATTTATTTATTTTCGTTGGATTAAGAATTTATATTACACATATTGTTGGATCATTATTTTTAATTCATTAAGCCCTGCCTAAACCAAACTATAATAGATAAAAAATATTATTCTATCCATAAAATATTCATAGCTATATATGATTTAATTGCATAATTTTAGATATTTTATAGATAAACGGGTATTTTCGACTATTATGTAATTATCGCTTGCTTTTCGCAGGGGTTATTTGAATTTTAAAAACTAACCAACTAAGTAAATAACTGTAGTCTGATTTCAATGAAAACAAATACGTATGACTGACAAAGCAACGCGTGGAATATAGATGAATATTTTGTGTTAATTGATACGTTAGCGTACATATTTTCACTACAAACCCTTCCGCGGAAACATAACGAATGGTGCATATCAATTGGCGAAGTTTATTACTGATAAAAAAATCCTTAATTGTTATTCCTTTATCCATTATTGCTACCAAATTTCCACCCTCAAGTATAAATAACTCTCGCTGAACACTATCATATAATTTCTTTTATTCTTAAATTTAAAATTATAAACTATTAGTTATTAAAAAATATATTAATTATTTTATTAAATGTTGTTCAATATCTTTAAATTTCTGGATGGCATTAATTCATAAGCAAAGTACAAACCTTATACAAAATCTAATAAAGAATAAAGTTTTTGCTTTTAATACAAACAACAAAGTTTGAATCACTCGTGAATAATTTTATTATTTTCAATGAGCAAACAAACAGTCGCGAACCAAATGCGCATATTTGTTTGGTCACGTGACTACTCCAGAACTCCTTTCCACGTATACAGTGTCACACCCTCAACAGACGGATAAAGCCAAAACAATCTTTCAAAGCGAGACTGTTGAATCAGACTCCGCGATCTAATTTTGGTTTAATTATTCTTATTTAATGATTATTAATACTAAAACATGCCAACATGCCAAGTAGGCTGTATAAAAAATTATATCATTATAATAATTATATGTATCCAGAAAATGGATGTTTGTTTAATTTTTCGTTTTCCATCCCTCTTCCTTCCTAGAATATATTAAGGGAAATTTTTAATACAATATTAGGCAGCATGTCCCACTTCAAGTAGACGGTGATCTACTAGAGTATCAAAACTCGAAGTGATCCACCACGAATATGGATTGCAATACCGAATGAAAATGTCAATACCGGTTTTTCGGTATTTCTGAAACATTAAAAAAACAGAAGTAGGTGCTTATCAATTAATATAGCTATATTTTTTTTAAAATATCATTTTATGGCAAAAACCTTCTAAAAGACATGATTTTAACTAAAGCCCTCAAAAGTTCATCAAGTGCAAATAAGTCCCGGCTGCAGGAAAAGCTTCTTAAATTCAACGCTTGTACAGTTTTCAATAATTATAGAATAATTGAACATTTTTGTCATGGATGTTTTCTATTTCGAAATAATATTATGATAATTAATTCATCGCGACAATTACTTATATAAATTTATATTTGAAGAAAATTGTTTATTATTTTTTCACCTCAGTTGGATTCACTCAATATATTTGCAATTTTAGCAGCACATAACTTATAATTCATTTTCAAAAACGTAAACGAGTGTGCTTTCATAATACCGAAAATTCCGGTATTTTATATTTTTAAAACCGGTATTTCGGTATTGATAAATACTGGAATACCGGTATTGCAATCCCTAACCACGAACATGCATCTCTCGTGTATCGCGCCCACCCACATAGGCTTTCCAAATTGAGCTACTATTGGCGATCGGCTTTTGTATTTTAAATCAAAGTAGGTATTACTTTAATTACTAACCGACGTTACGGATCACTCCAAGATTTTTTGTTGTAAATTCCTCAAACTTGCTAATAATCTTTAATTACCTATTTGTTTTATTCAATAATTATAATGTTACATTCTTAAATCTTGTGAATTATTCGTTTAATAAAAAAATAGTTAATTAGACATTATTTAACTTGAACAAATATTTTATACTAAGCTGAAGACTGCTTCTTAAACATCAATGCTTGTTATTCACCATTAAAAAGAAATAGGTATTTAATATCACAATCGTCAATAAGTTTTCGTCTTCTTTTAGGCAGTTATCGTCAAACTATGCTATTGTCCAAAGATCCTACTGCGAAATGGTAGTGGGAAACTACCCTTCAGTTTATAACGCAGGGATTCACGTCTTCTCTTTATATCACTCCTGTGGTAAGCAGTGTTGCCAACTGTTATTCACAAAAATATGCCAGTTGGTTATGAAAAAATACTAGATTTTTTAAAAATTGAAAATGGTCAAGAAGCATTTCAAAAAAAATATTATGTCATAATTATCAACATAGTTTTTACAAAAAAAAGATTAAAAAAGAATTTAGTGTTTTACAGCTAATAAAATAAGCCATAAAACATATTATAACAAGTCATATGTCTTGATTTATCTGTCTGTAACGGAGCGTAATATAGCATAGCACACATTTCTACTGACGCACACACATAGTCTCTCTCTTTGTTATCCAACGGTATGCACAGCACACAGGTACACACTCTCTGCCTGAGCATTGAACACATCGAGCATATCGACAGTAATGCTGACAGGTGGCACTTCCAGCTGGTTCTTTTTTTATTACCTAAGATTTAAGGTACAAAAAAGACCACCATGTTGATTTTCAAGCAAATCTGGTATAATATTCTAGCATTAATATGATATATTTTAAGCTGTTTGCGGTATCGAAAAACGTTAGATTTAACGCGATACGCCAGATTCGAATTTTGTAAGCAATTCAAAAATGCTAGATCTTATGCTGGGTTCACACTGGCAACATGTCGCGCGACAACCTCGTTAAATTTTACGATAATTATGATAATTATCGTAAAATTTAACGAGGTTGTCGCGCGACATGTTGCCAGTGTGGACCCGGCATTACAAGACAAACGCTAAGTTGACAACACTGGTGGCAAGTCGTAAGTAACGCAACACGAATCACATGAATAAAGACAATCACCAATACTTGCCACTAGTCATTGAAGCAAAAAAATAATTACCACGTGAGACCTGGTTGAAAAGAATTTTGTTAAGTATGTATATAAAGTTTTAACTTTTCTATCTTAAAGAATTCTTCCTAAGTTATTTAGAATATAAAATGATATTTCTATCAAATGGTACACGTTAGAGCTTTGGAATTTCTGTATTAAACAATTTGTATATGGTGAATACCAAGTGATAGGCTGACTTCTCCTAACAAAAGAGTAACTCCATAATAATATAATTGTTTAGGAAAAAATATTTGATAGCGGGTATCGTTATAGGAGCCCTTCATACCATTTTCAGTTAGTGAGACAAGTGTCGCATTTCCTGTTTATTCTATCCTGCAAACAAATAGATTCGACGGAAGGGATGAAGGGATTTTTTTACTCTCAGTGTTAAGGTAAACATTTCCATCGTTTCGCGCGGTGTGAATTTTCTTTTTTTTATTTTCGCAATGAATAAAAACATTTCTGATAAATAACTTTGTGACATTCTTATTGTTATATACCAATATATAAAACAACAAATAAAAATGATATATCGAAACAGCCGCATTGCCTTCAACGATGTGAAATCAATTACAGTGGAAATTCGAACACCATATCGATCAGTGCTTCACAACCTTTTTTGCGACACGGTATACTTTAAATTATAAAAGTTTCATGACACTAAAATATTCTCGCAGCTCTTACTTTTTACATATTATATTCTTATGATACTGTTCAGTTATACGGAATACAGCGGAAAACATATTTTGAAAATACCCGATATACTGGATTATTTGTTAGTTTGGGTTAGTTTAGGTTAGGTTGGATTAGGTTAGGTTAGGTTAGGCTAGGTAAGGTTAGGTTAAACTAACAAATAATCCAGTTTATAGGCTATTTTCAAAATGCGTTTTCCGCTGTATTCCGTATAACCGAACAGTACCATTATTATTACCTATACATATCTCACATGAAAAAAATAAGTTTTTTTGTAATAGGATAATAGTGGTTTTATATTATTAACATGCGTTTCGGCCTATGAACCCATCTTCAGACCACCACTTAGATTAAGTAAGGTGGGTTTATAGTCAGAAATACCTATCAATATAAAAACTCAATTATCATATAATTAACAAAAAACTTTATTTTTAATTCATTATTAAATAATATTATTAGGTACTTATTATGTTCAACCACTATAGGATCAGTAATCTTAATAATTATATTTTTTAACTTAACCTTGTTCGGTAGTAATTACATCTTTGAGATTATTTAGCTTAATGGCAATTCGTCCAAAGCGATGATTTTTCTGTTTTTTTTAAGTAATCGTGTTTTGTTGCGCAATACAAAACATTTAACTCACTACAAGCACTTACATTTTTGAATTTAAACGTATGTACGCATTTATATGTGGAGTATGCAAATATGTACTTAAGACAAATCTCAAGTGAATCATAGCTTATCAGTTTACTTTCAATTCCCGCCGGCAGGAACCAGTCGAAATTCTTTTGTTAATATTCCACTATTGATTATCGTCAGAAGGCTGTAATTAAGGCTATACCTCAGTTGAGGCATGGTCTAAAAAGATCGTGGTTAGGCGATGCACGGATTGCGGGTCGCGGGTGCAAATGACGCATGCCGACCGAAATATAATTTGTCATATAAATCCAACATGCGTCCATTTAATGTTCTGTTTATTGTTCTATACGTCCAAGTCAGAGGATCGATCACCCTCCTCTTGAGGGGGATCAGCACAATACTCGCCGGTGTCCATCTGACACCACCGCATAGATCCGAGGACGTTCCTTACAGGAAGACTGTAAGTGACATTGTGTACAAGACCGCATTTGCGGCATGGCAGGCGAGGTGGACCGCCTCCCCCAAGGGGCGGCACACTTACCGTTTTTTTCCCGACGTATTCTGCAGGCACCAAACTAGAAGACTCCAACCTTCGCACTGGATTAGCCAGTTCCTTACCGGCCATGGCAACTTCGCCGCCAGACTCCACGAGTTTGGCTTGATAGTAGATGGGCCGGGTTGTACCTGCGGGCATGACCACCAAGATGTTGAACACATCCTCTGGGATTGCCCGCTTATGGAATGCGAACGAGCGGAGCTGTTTGCCAGGGTCCGTTCTCACACGAGCCCAATTGGTCATGGAGATCTGGTAGCAACCGAGGCCAACTTTTCGGCATTTGAGAAATTTGCAGCGTCGTATGGGGAGCGGGATAGTCCCGACTCTTCTGTAGACTCATCCATTTCAATTCGTGACACTCAGTATGCGGGTACACAAAGCGCTTAACGTCAGCGGACAGCATAACCAGTCCAAAAAACAAACATTTTCTCTCTTAACTTTCTTCTTTAAGCACTGCGGTGCATGGTTGCAGCATCAGTCCCGTGCGGATCCATTTCGGGACGGAATGAGCACTTAAAATCACTTCTTTCAGACACGTTTAAAGCGTCATAGAAAGCGGCCGTGCATATCCACGGTTGTGCATATATGACGGGTGGTGGTGGGCACTTTAACGTAATGTTCTATTAGGAACAATAATAATATATTCATTGACATGTTTTCTTTTTAAAGCGAATGGGTAACGTTTTTAGTCATCTTTACACGATTTAAGAATTAATACCCCCGTCGCCATCACGAAACAAATCGACGCGCAGTCACTTCGACGGTAGGTCTCCGATTGGCGAGTACTGCGAAATTTCATACCACATACTGTTGAAAATTATTTGCCGTTTAGCTGAAGTATCGCCTTAAGTGTAATTTGATTTTTATCGTAAATCATTGTCAGAAGCAGATTTAAAAATCTGACCTATTCATAAATACTTCTTGTATTGGATACAACCTTGGCAACTGTTATAAATTATATTATTAGAAATTATCAGTTCTTACTTTTAAAACCATTATGTGATTATATTATAATATATTATTATTAATTGATATCGTTTTAATACTTGTAAACCCATAACACTGTGGGAGGTATATTATATATAATGGGGGATTTAAAAAAGTAGCAGACTCTCTTTGGTTACGCGTACAACGGTTGAATAACGCTGGTTTAAAGGAATTGTAATATTTATTCCTATATGAATAGAAATTTTCAAACAAACATTATTTATTCTCTATCGGTTATAAATTTTAATGATCAATATAATATATTGTATTACAATCATTTATTAATTAAACTTGAGAGGTCATAATAATTTTGTCATATTTAGAAAATAAATATATTTTATGCTAAATGATTTAAATAATACTAATATATACGTCCATTTTTTAATGTTATTTATTTAGCCATAAAATTAAAGCACGTCCGTAAGTGCTTGGCACTCCACCAAATTGTATTTTAAATTAATTGTATGACAACGTGAAATATATTTTGAAGCATTTTACTCCCTAGTATAGCGACAATTAAAATGAAAACATTTTCAAGTATAATAAATATTTAGACAATTCAGATCATCATCATCGGCACCACAACCCAATGTGGGTCTTGGTTGGCTCTAGGAAACGACTCTATTCCCCACGAGTTCCCTCCACTATCTTAATCTTACGGATGCATACTATGTCTCTTTCCACACAGTTCAATCATCGCATTGTATTCCTTCCTCCGTTTCTGTTCTCATCCGTTAAAGTTCCTTTGGTGGTTGAGTGTCTTCAATCCTTGAGACATGGCTTTACCAATGGAGTTGCAAGTATTGACAATTAATCTTCTCATTCATTCTCTGCGAGACATCCTAGAACGGGATATAGTCTCATCCACAATTAATACCCTCTGCTAACTAAGATTTCCACTTTTCCAAGGTCTACCTTTAGATGGTTTTCGCTGTGATTTGCAATTCAGGGTGTGTAATTTCCTATCATGTAGATCATAATTTCTATATCACTAAACCATTGCAGTATTGCAAATAAATCTACTAATGGTTTGGTGTTCAACTGGATTACCCACTGGTTGGGCCAATATTCATATTTATTCCTATCTTCCCACCTACTTCCTAATCCCTTATTTATTACTCTCGCCAGACCAGGGCAACCGACAGTTCCGGGTCATGAATCAACCGTAATTGCTAAGAACAGTCAGTTACTCCAAGACAACCGAGGCTTGCTAAAGTTATCGAAATATATCCGATATGATAAGAACAAAGCCGTTAACTACAGAGTGATTCATACAAAACATATCTGTTCTACCTTCATTGCACTAAGTCTGTTATGGTTTGAGTGACCGTCGCGTCTATATCATCCATCCTGAACTTATCATCATCATTCATCAACGTCATAGGTGTACGTGCGTGTGCGTGAGTGCGTGAACACCGAACTGGCCTCAGCGCACGCCAGCTCTCTCAACATAATCAGTGTCCAGCATCCTGTGAAACACCCCCCACCCATCCATAATCCACCACCAGCATCACCTTCAAATTACAGTCCGCTACTAAAAGCGCCACCACCAACATCAATAGTTGATGTGGGTGGGTGTAAATTATTTATATTCTAGAAGCAGTCTTTTGTGGGTCCAAATATTATGTACAATATTCATATTTCAGCACATAATAGTAATATGTTTTTGTCTTTCATGTTGATCCATTATAGCTGAAGATCGTTGGCATATTTTACAACTTTTTTATTAGGTCGTATTCTTGTTTGTCCGGTGGTTGTTTATCCAGTACAAATCTTGCAATCGATTTTTAACTAACTTCCCGGCTAGCTAGACATTTGAAACTTGTATAACATGTCAGAACACGATGCCAATGCATTCTTTTAATACTTTTAGCCATCTTTAAGTAGAATTGAATTCATTTTCAGTTAATTCTGATTTGTATGAAAAGTTATTTCGACACCTTTATTAGTTACTAGGGCTCTGGGGTCCTAGCAACTAAATTATTAATATATACGTGCGTTACTATGGAAATCAATATGAAATGTCAAAATGACATTTCAGTATTCCATATGTATTCAGTACTTATTTCTATCAAGTACCTACATTTTTTTTTGATCGTTTAAGCTAGTCAAGTCAAGTTTATATGATTCAACAGAATATTTAAAAACGTTGTATATAAAAAGTTTTTATCTTGTAATTATTTGTAATGAATTCTTGCGGAGGTGAATACACTCACAGATGTCGCCGCCCAATTGATTATCTAGTTCCAAACTTGAACACAGAGTGTCCATCGAAAACTCTAATGAAACAGTCCGTCCGAGATGGCGTTAAACTAAACTAAATTAAACAACCTTTACATAGTCTTCGAGGCCGTTCGATCTCTTAGAGTTTCTTATTGTGTACCTACTGATATTTAAGGGTATATGCGGGAGGGTTTGTTTTCAGTTTAATTAAGACCACGAATTCTGGGAAATTAAATATTAAGTATATTTGTACTTGTCACGTCATGTGATATAAGACATAGATATTGATTGAATTAACAAAACTTTGGCGCGGGTAAACAAAGGTGACTAATTAGGTTAGGCGGTTTCAAGGACTATCTACCGACTACTTACTAGTACCTACCCTCTATTCTTGCAACCATGCAGAGTCAAACAATGGTACCTACTTTATTTTTACCATTCCATGGTTCGTGGAATTCTTTTTATTATTGAGCATCCTGATCTAACATTCTTCGACTGTCTCATTTAAAGATACAAATACTATTATGTACAAGTTGTTTTCTTCCTAACTGTTGATTACAGAATTATTGATTTCAATTCAATTTCCAATTTATTTATTTTTTTAACATATTGTGGACATTACAAATTATAAGTTTAAAAAGTTCACAACATGACATTTAGAAACAAAGATATATAAATATAACAGTATTACATAAAAAAAGAGATAGATCAGTAGATAAATTAGATAGGTACAAGGAAGTAGGTACACCGGATGAGTTAAGCAGACCCTATTTTAATAATTTATAAAACAACGTCCACCTAAACTCATTCTCACGTAGGCGGAATATATCAACACCCGAAGCAATTTCGTTGAACATAGTTATCGCCCTCCCAATTGGCATTACCAGTGGCAGGTTGATTCTGCACCTTGGGAGAATAAACAACTGATGGTCTCTATTTCTAAGATAGTTATCAGGGACACACAGGTCAACACTGCCCAAAATGGCAGAGTTCTCATTTATACCTCGTATAAGTCGAAAAAAAATACGTAGCTAAATAAAGATTTCTTCTAACTTGCAGACTGCAGTATGTAAGCATGCCTAAGAGAAAGTCAGTTGGATAAAGCCACGGATAGTATCCATACAACCTCAAGTAAAGGAGTCTCAAGAATTTCTTCTGTACCCTCTCCACCATAAGGCCATACTTCAACTGATGCGGTGCCCAAACAATAGACCCACTCTCAAGTCTGCTTCGAACTAAAGAATTAAATTAAAGTTTTGATACCGTAACATCTGAAAAGACCCGGGAAGTACGCATGACGAAGCCCAACATTTTAAGCGCTTTGTTACAAATGGTAACTATATGGCTAATAAATGTCAGTTTGCTCTCAAACGTAATGCCAAGATCCCTTACAGATGATATTCGTCATAGAACTCTGCCATGCATCGAGTTTTGGAAAAACGACACTTTTGAGGCTCTGGTAAACGATAAAAGATTGCATTTATCAATATTGAATTCTAGTTTGTTACGCCTGCCCCAATTTAATATATTATCTATATCAAGTTGGAGCTGACGACAATCGTCCAAGGTGACAACTTCCAAAAAGAGTTTCAAGTCATCAGCGAACAACAAAAACATAGCATTTTTTATTACGAATGCTATGTCATATTGATGGGGGATTTAGACATGTATTGCGTTATTTGGTATCAGTACGTCTTATAAATGTCCGTAAATAATTTCAGTGATCACAATTTATCTCTAACCACCGGATCAGTTTTCAGCCGTCCACAGTAATATGACATAATCGTGGCATAAGAACCTCCGTGATTGGTCGAGTGCAGCTCCACTGAACTGTTCCGGGTAGCAGACGACAAACATAAGATCGCCTTGATGGTGGCCGACCTCCGCTAGGGGATGGCACAATAAGAAGAAGAAGTAAATTAAGAACCCATTTTAAATTACCTACCACTCCACCCCTCGAATTGAAATCGTGACGAGTTTTCAGCCGTCCACAGTAATATGACATAACCCTAGTATCGCACAACTTAAAAAATAACTTTACTTACAAATTACAATGTAATAAACGCAATTCTTACAAAATAAGATGTCTGACAATTCGTTGAGTGAGCACACCGCGCCTCGCCAAAGGCCATTAGACGCCATTAGCATGTTATCGAATTGGGGTAATTAAGGGGTAATTAGTAGCTCAGCAATGAATGTATTAATGTAAAAAATGCATCGAAAGTGTACCATTAGGATAAGATATAAGTGTCTTTAAAGATACACAAAATATGAACAACCTTACCGAAATAAGATCTTTTTTTAAAGTTAAGAGTCTCTGTCGTCCGTTTGAAGGACATTGTCAGTAAACATTTAGGTATACTAACAGTTTTTTTTAATTATGTTTATTTATTATTATATTATGTGCAGATGCGATTTCTTATAGTTTGCACTATGACTAAGACAATGCGAATATAATTATTTCTACGGTTACTATTGTCGACTTTACTTATATCAAGCCTATTGTAATACTTTCTCTAGCACACCCCCTCCCATTATGTCTTATTTCGTGCTAAAACTACGGAACTTCACGCTCAGATGATACGTTTAATAAATGTTGATTTTTTTTAAACATAGTAATAATGAACAACTTTCCAACATTTACTCTAGGGCCTAACCATTTTATGATAGATGTTTGTGTCCCTCAACATAAAAACTCACTCTGCTTATTTTTTACTTTTAAATACGCCTATTATTACTAATATACTAGATATACCGTATACTTGACTAAGTATTACAAGGTTATGTTTGTATGTGTTTTATTATGACATAAATATTTTCCTGGCAGTAAATCATTAGAGCCTATACGGCTATTTATCTATTTACCGATCAGTCATTTGTTATGATCACGCCATAATCTCATTTCTAAAGTGAAAACGTATTGATTTTCCACATTTTGTTATTCATTAATTTCCACGGCTTATATAGTACATAATATGTAAATCCTACCACGCCTCTATAAATATCAACAAACATAGAGCCGACGTCTCAATTACCAACAAACTACTTAACGTATCTACCTACGTATAGTATTATTATACGCATTAAGTTTATTACAACAATTAATCAACAATTTTCAACACAGCTAGAGTACATTATATTAGGTACTTAAGTGTTTTAATTTAACTCACGTACATTAACAAGTTTCATAAGTTAACACGTCAACATACATATCTCTAATATTTAATAGACGTACTTTCATTATCTTAAACGAGGCAAAAACTAAATACATGCCTGTCTATGTCACACCACGAGAAGTCGCACCAAAGTTAGATATTGGTGCATACAAGTTTGATACGGTCGACAGTTTCATATACCTTGGATCTCTTGTAACTCGACATAATGATATTACAGAAGAAATCAACAGGAGAATCATGTCTGCGAATAAATGCTACTTTGGCCTGTTAAGACATTTTAAGTCCCGCATACTATCTCGCCGAACTAAAAGCACTCTTTACAAGACACTTGTAAAGCCAGTGCTCACCTACGGACCGGAAACCTGGACATTAACTCTGCGAAATGAACGAGCCCTGAACATCTTTGAAAAAAAAATTTTCCGCCGTATATATGGACCGATCAGGGATGGCACCAATTGGAGGAGAAGATATAATGCTGAACTCTACGGTCTGTACGAAGATTGCAGCGCAGTTCAATCAATTAAGATTGGGAGACTGCGATGGCTAGGTCATGTGCACAATATGAATGACAATGAACCGGCAAAGAGAGTAATGTCCAGCAATCCAATAGGATGTAGAAGAAGAGGGAGGCCAAAGATTCGCTGGTTGGATGGAGCTGCCAGTGACTGCCGTATTCTGGGGGTACCAAATTAGAAAGCGGCCACACTGGATAGGGACAGGTGGAGGGAGCTGTTGGAGGAGGCCAGGACCCACACCGGGTTGTCGAGCCCCTGATGATGATGATGACTTTCATATACAAACTGCCCGATTTAGATCATAAACGCAGAACTTCAGTTACAACTGGAAGATTTATAATTCCGTAACCATATATTTGTAACCGTGTTCAATTTCAAAATCTCTTTATACCAAAGATATTGAAAAACATTCTCCTATTGTCATGGATCTTGAGGGCAAAGGAGTGGAAGGCAATTGATGCCTTCCAGATGTGGTGTTGGCGCCGAATGTTTCGTACTTGGACAGAGCATAGGACGAATCAGTCAATCATCCAGAGACTGCATATAAAGGAATATGTCTGAGACGAATTCTGCAATTTTTTGAACATATTGTCAGGCGCGGACCAGACAACCTGGCGAGACTGGTGGTTTTGGTTGGCCTCCAGGGAAGGCGAAGCAGAGTAGGTTCACTATCCATTCTGCCCTGAGAGAAGCGGAAGATCGAGAAGATTATCTCAAATATAAATGTGGTCACGATCCTCAGCCATGAGTATACGACCAAGAAAAAGAATATTAATTAAATTCGTTCTATAGAAATACAGTGCATTTTGTGATTTAATAATCTTTGTGATTTGTACATGTGAAGTTCCGCTCAATTATTTCGAGTTTCAGTAAATAATTATAGATCGCTCTGGTGATTGCTAAGCTATGATAAAAGATTATACAAGAAAAAAAATATCACTTAGTAATTATTTCATTCTATATTTTTGAAAACAAAATTAATTAACTGATTGTATTCAGCATAATATTACTAGGTACTTGTAGTTCCATTGTATTCATATATTTAAATCAAAGAAAAAAACTAACATTATGAAGCATTTAAAGATGCAGAAAATCCCAGTGAGATTAATAATTTGCATGCACATGACGTCTCGAACATATCTTGTGTACAAAAAACTTGATTCGTTTACCAATGCAAAATATCCGCGTTTAAATTTTTTGTATAAATTGTATCAAGTAAAATTATTTTTCCACATGTTTGGTAGTAAAATTTGATAAGTAATCGATTGTAATATCCACGGCTGTATATACATGATGGTTAGAGATGGGGAACCTAAAATCATTATTAAGTAATTATCAATATCTATTTTTATTTAGGTTTTTATTAAAGTAGGGTCTAAATAATCGCGTACTACGGACTCTTCGTAATTTCCCTGCAATTATGGTACGAAATCCGGTACTCCATGTATCACATGATATTGTGATGTACAGGATGCGATAACCAACCGGGATAAATATCATGATCTTATGCAGGGTTTCACAAACTTTTTCTGCAATAGAACACTTCGCAAACCCTGAAATTGTAACAGAACACATATTTTATTTTGTAGGTTATTTATTAGCGCAGCTAACCGTTCTGCCAATTTTGGCAACTGTCGTTAAACTAACAAGATTTGTCACCCAGTCAGTTGAAAACAATATACCCATCTTTTTCATGCGCACGGTGTGAGAAAAGATGTTCCTCCGTCTGTACCTAGATCATGGCCCCCACGTCCCGAAGCGGACCCGCTACTTATCGCTAAGGTTAAAGGCAATGTGACGATCTAGAGTTGCATATTCGAGGTAAAATTAAAGGTATTTTTAGCGATTTTTTGTATTTTAAAAACACCTACTTTTATGTTGATATGTACAATTATGGATATGTCAAATATCGACAATAATCAAAAATTGTAAGTATGACAAAACCACATATTATTAAATGTTAGTAAATTTAAAGTGAAACAGCCCCACATTATTTTTACTATTAGGGCATGTTTGAGATGAGTGTTTATCTTACTTGGCTGGTCGATCTCCCGTAAGCCCAGGCCCCCAGGCTAGAGGACTGTCAGCCCCCCCCCCTTCTTATGGGAGCCATGACCTATCTAGATAGTTGACTTCATAAACACCGGTGGAGATTGATCATTACTCGCCTTTCAATATGAAGTAAATTCTTTAATTATTTTAGTTTTACTTATTTTACTTCTATTTTACTTCGCGGAACACCTATTCAGGTTCGGCGGAACACAGTTTGGGAAACCCTGATCTTATGGATGCCTTATTCTCTACGGCAATCTTTCTCAAAGTGGGCGATAACACCGTAGAAGGCTCAAAGAAAATTAGGGGGCGTTAAGGAAATCTATAGGGGCGACGGCAGACAAATTATATCTATAAAAATCAACATACTCGTATCTATAAATGTCAACATGTCCCAGTTTTAAGGGGGGACATGCTCGGCGAAGGTCGAAATTGAGTTTTTATTGTATTTTCAAACCATGATCCTGGACACTCCTTAAACGTTGTAGTTAATCTATTTATATAATTTTGAAGCCTTATTATCCTTTATAGTTATTTTAAACATTTGATGATTGCATAAAGTATTTTTGTTACATAAAATAGTATTCTTTTAAACCTCTCGCTCTAATGTTTTAGAATATAGTCATACTTCGGTACATAACTGTGCAGTGGTGTTAAGATTTTTTACATTTATTAATTTTTAAACGCATTTATGAAACTATTAGTATAATTTATTACGAGATAATTTTTGTAAAATATTCACGATAAAAAATTATATTGATAATCTCTGTGATCCCAAATTTGACAAGAATTAGGCATTTTATTATTCAAAAAATCGGCAAGATTAACACATTTGAAGATGATTCTAAAGATAATTATTATAAGCTATGTCTTTGACGATTCAATTGTGATAAATATTTTATGAATAATGATTGCTTTATAATAATTATTGACCTAAGAATAAGGTAGTGTTTTTTTTTGAAATACGCCATTTCTTTTGTCATTCCCTAGTGGTTAAGCTACAACATACGGCCGTAGCCATAAATTGACACAAACTATAATTAAAGTAGAGAGTAAAATTATGTTAATGCGCGTGTTTGAACATGTACCTAACCAAATTTTTTTTTTAAACGGTACATGTTCAAACACGCGCGTCCGCCCTTAATGGTTTTAGAATTAATATCATCCACTCAAAACATTTATTGTCGAATTAAGTAAAGAGTTTTCGATTGTTCAGAAGGGTGCACTGCACAGAATAATATTCGAAAAAAAACGTGTATAAAACATTATGAAAAAGATATTCAATAACAGTAACGAATTCGGTGTCTTATTAATAATGAACCAAAAATATTTTGTGGAAACAGTTAACACAAATTGTAGCAAGAACCTTTATAGAAAAGCTACGTCTGTGAAATATTATAACCTATGAAATCGAGTACCTACCTAATTAAAGGATTCGTTTAAATCGATCTTGTAGTTATTGTCATTTGACGTGTAATATTGATTCGATATTAGAACATTAAAAATTATTGAGTAAGGTATATTTATAGATACTTTGGTTTTAAATATAAATAATTAAAAGGTAAAAAGAACTTTTTACATATCACGTTTATAAATTTTCTGTTTAATCATATGAACTTGTCAATTCTATGTATTAATAAATACTTTTGTACTTGATAGAAATACTGAATAAATATAGAATAAGTACTGAAATGTCATTTTGACATTTCATATTGATTTACATAGTAACGCGCGTAGGTATATATTAATAATTTAGTTTCTACGATCCCTTTAGCAACCAACAATAATAACTTTCCATACAAAACAGAATTAATTGAAAATGAATTCAATTCTGCTTAAAAATGGCTAAAAGTATTTAAAAAATTCATTGTCGTCGTGTTCTGATATATTCTAAAAATTTCAAATGTCTAGCTAGTCGGGAAGTTAGTAAAAAAATATTCAATCGTCCAATACAAATCTTGGACACACAAGAAAAAAAATGTACTCGACACAATACGAGCTAATAAAAACGTGATAAAATATATTTTTATATGGGGACCCCGAATAAGTTCTGCAAGTAGGCTTCCCGAATGGTTAAATTCGCACGTGGACATGATAAAATAAGTAAGTCAGTAAATAAAGTATTGGAAAAGTGTAAGCAAGTTAATATCAGTGTATGTAAGTGCGCATTGCAAAGCTTTACTACTATTATGCGAGTAGGTACTAAAAGCTCTCTTATACTGGTCTTTTTAAGCTCTCGGTGATACTACCAAGAAGATGAATAAAGAGAAAAAGTACAAACACATTCGAGAAATGCAAAGTTATCTGGCTATAAAATCTCACATATTATAACAAAGGGAAATTTTGCAAGACGTACGCAGCACTATATTTAAAATTTAAATTTTCCTACATTCGCCATGTTAATATGTAAAATTAATGAACAGCTTTGGAATGGGCATTTTTTTGCATCAAAAAAAATCTCGTTGTTTATGACTTTGTAGAGACTGCGAACCCCCTTCTACCCTAAATTAAAAATTCCTTTCTACAAATTACCTGAATCCTTAATTTCAACTTTCATGAAAAATTCCGAACGTACGCCTATATTAAATTTTGATTAGCTATTTATATCTGCTGTATCATGTATATTTTGTATAAAATAATATTATATACAAAATACTGAGGTTGAAACGTGAAATATATTAGTTTTTCTCATCAGAACAGAATCAGTATCAAAAATACTAGTACTGAAATCCCGGGATTTGAATTTTTTTTCAAAATTATAATCCGAATCACATGCAAATTTTTAGTGATTAATAAAATTTTAATACGTCGTCATAAATGAAAAATAATCGCTGAAGAAAATATTAATGTAATATAGCCTATGTACTAACTGTTTTATATACCAGTATTCTTGAATATGCCAGCATTATTTGGAGTCCTAACAGATCCGTCCACATAATTAAGTTGGATCGAGTCCACAATAGATTTCTTAAATTTCTCTACTTAAGGACATACTACATGGATTCTTTCCTTATGACATTAAAAATAAAATGAATTTTCCGACTCGTATTCTTCTGGGTATGCTATCAATGCAATCCATGTCCGTAAAAGTGATTGCTCTTTTAAAGCATTTCTTTTTACTTCTTCGTGGGTTCATTTACAATTCGTATATACTGGCAAATATTATTAATGTTCATGTTTCCCACCAATATCACTCGTAACTCTACGGTTTTCATGATACCCCGTCGCATGTTCCGTGATGCTGTATATCGTGCGATTAACTTATTTGATAGCACCATAAAGGTTGATTTATTTTTTAATAACTATATTATCATGTTTGTAGACGTGTTAAATAGTTTAAATTTTAATTTTATTTATCATTTTATTTTAATATCTACATAAACACATACTTTCCATTCTACTTTATTGTTATATTGGTTGTTATTTGTAATTAAATCATTTCTATAATTCGTATTTATTATGTATTATGGCGCATTGGCCAATCGCTGTAATGCCATAATACTCTTTTTCTAAATAAATTAATAAATATTTCAAGATGTCTGCCAAAACCACGATAATTTAGATATGAACTTAATTTCTTATTATGTTTAATAATACCTACGTCTTCTTTTCATATACTGACAGGATGTCGGTAGAATACACTAGTGTATGGAAACACCCTTATAAACAAAACTATATACACTTACAATGTCTCTTGGTGCATCTGTGAATATGAACATCGTTAATTGTAATCTTATTTATATTATAAAGGTTTTCTATTAATATTGCTTTGCATTATCTTTCCGATACTATGGATTTGTTTGCCGCCATTATTGGCAGCATTAATTATTGACTATAACTAGATGAATGTTTTAAAGACAAGAATTGAATCTTTTCGATATACTACCATATTAGTGTGACAATAGACAAATACTTACGCTAATACTTTTCCACTTACTTCAGCCTGTGACGTTATAAAATATCATAATATCATCGGTCCTGTGCTACGACTTGTACACACACTATGTCAAACCTAATGCGGTCAAAACGTTATGTAATGTCAGGTACACACCTGGTGGCATTAAAAGAGATGCGAGTAAACAATTTTTTTTTCAAGAATACGACATCGAATCACTTTGTTTTAGTCGGAAAACCAACAAGTAAACGGTTCTCCATAAAACTTTTTAAAGTTGATCAGGCGCGCGTCTGAGACATATTACGTCATAAAATTCTGCAGCGTTATATTTGCTACTGAATATATTATACCAGAATCTAATGTATAGGTATCAATTTAATTAGATTTTTTTAATTACAAAAAATCGGAAATATTGAGGATTAAATTAAAAAGCGCTGTAGTACCGAAGAGAGATTTTTTAATTCATTATTTATTATATTGTAGAGGTTTTGTATAATCCTACAACTGACATGTGATTGCCTATGGTCATTTATAGACCATTGACAATGACGCAACGGAAATGAGAGTCGTCATTGGGCTTTACAAAATTGTAGTCGATACGCGCCGCTCGTCCGTGTCTCTTTTAATATCTAAATTATAAAGTATAATTTAAACCTCTACACTCAAACTATAATTTATATAATGTGTTTCGTAGTGCCGTGTTACCGAACTTTGTTACCATAATATAAAACCAAGAAAATACCAACTAGTGTTTCTATTCATCACTGCCCGAACATAGTATGTCAGCCATATACACGACGCAACCATTAGAATAATATACGTGTGTCGCCTGGAGTCATAAATTCACATTTTTAATTTAGTCATTTTTGAGTTAAATATACCAAGTGATCCTAAAGGCATTAATCGATATAAATAAAAATGGTTGGCTATCAAAAGTCGCTTTAAACCATGTGAAAATCGTTGAATGCTGTCATAACTCACATTTTTCAATGAATAATAACCTAACAAGATAACTCTATTTTTCATAATGTGCTGTGTGTCTACAGCCTTAGGAGTAATATATATAGGTACATATTTTTAAAAATTAATGTAAATCGACTCACTAATTAATATTCAATGGAGTTCAATACTTTTCTTCTAACTACAAAAAACAGTGCTCCTGTGGCTTTTTTCGATTAACTTTCTCAAAACTTGATTTTTGGAATATGTGTGTTATGACTATATGCAACTCAAGTAACATCGGGGTAAGATTACATCCTACAACATCCCCCGATAACAGACCTTTCCTGATTTAACAATATGATTAGGTAGCGTGTTTATTTGAACAGCGAATAATATTTCTTAATCATTTTTATTTTTATCTTAAAAATATTCAAGAAACATATCTCACGAAATTTCAAATAGTTGAAAAAAATGGACAGAATGCTTTGTTAATTTTTTCATTCATCAAAAATTCCTTTTGCAAAAGTCAAAAATAACACGAAACGAAGACTGATGGCCCGGAATTAAACTTAAACAAAAACTAATCAAAGTCGCCTTTAAATAAGCCATTTTAATCTTAAGTAGGCTTATTCTAATGGATCCGAATGGAAGCCCCAAGGACGAATATTTGAAGCTATTTAATCTCATAGTAATTAAAACAAAACCAAAAACTCTCGACGCCTTTCCCCTTACCCCACTTCCCCGCTCATTTTTCCTTTTATCTCGGCTCACGTCTAACCCTTTTTGAATTAAAGTATATATTTACTCAGAACAATAAAAGCGGAAAATTGCTTTCGATGTGCATAATTTTCCAGGGCAGTGTAAAGCTGTCAGCTACTTCTCTTTCGGAAAAAAATGTAAGCATGAGCTTTTTAAAGCTCTGTTAAGGAAGCGATTCAAATGTTTGCTTCGTATATTATAACACAAACGTTTGTGATTGTGTTAGCAGAAAGTGTTTGTTAATTACAATGTAAATTTGTGATATTTATGTTGATAGCGCATTTGAATTAAAACTATGAAATGGATTTCAGCCACTTGCTTGACCTATTAGGTCCATACTCTGACTCATACACAAATTGAAAAATAATATGTATACTTGCCACACCCAGGATTCGAACCTGGGACCCACGGCACTATATAGGCTGACTATTAAACCGCGCAGCCATCGTGGATGTCAAAATAGCATTGAGGCCGTATGTCACCGTCTTTGCCCAGGATTTTAACGAGCAGTAATTTTTACGCTTTTTTTAAAAACATTTGTCATTTATTTGAGATCGGCTTTTATGTATATGCTATTATAATATTCCATCGTATATATTTAGGTATATAGTTTCAATGTTAAATTATTAAAAACCAAGAGAAACATCTTGCATAATAGCCATATTTACCGCTAAAAGTACGTATTGCCATAACCATAAAAATAAAAGGAATATATAAACACTTATTGTAGTGCAAATTGCAACACTTTGTCCATTTATTTGAAAAGTTTAGCGGCTTCTGAATTTTCACGCGATAATTGCAACTTGCTCAACATGTGAGCATGCACGGTTTAACGATAGTGGCGACCCTAACAGAAAATAAACGAAATACACCGCACGGCATACAAAATATGCAAGCAACAACAAACGTGTCTCGTTGACACTTGAAAAATAAGATTGGCGCGACAATCAGTATTTTGTGTGTAAACCGTTATAGTCGTGAAAATTTAATTTGAACGCTATTGCTAGCAGTAAATCCATGCACGTAGAATATGGTACTCATATTATGTAGAGTTGGGTTTCGGGAATTTCCCGACGGGAATTCTCGAGAAATTTTCGAGATTTGCAATCCCGAATCTCGAGAATTGAAATTTTTAACATTTCGGAAAGTGGACAGAAAAAACAAAAAGTTCAAAGACTGATCCGGGCATTTAACACAATTAAGCCAACGTTGACTCAAATATGCGCAATGCAACATCAGGGAAATGTGTGTCTCAAAAGCGTATGCTATTGTCAGAGACAGCGATTAACAGTCTGTGTTTTTTGAAATTCCATTTTAATAATTAATGTTTTGAATTATTTTTGTTTTCCTACTTCTATTTTGTTTGTCTTCTTACATGAATATAAAAAAATCGTATTTTTTTGGGTTTTGCCTGTTTTACACCGATTTTAGGATTTTTGTAGGTTTTTTTAAATTTCTCGATATCTCGAGAATTCTTTTCTGGAAATCCCAAATCTCGAGAATTCAAAATTTCATCATTTCGGGAAATCCCGAATCTCAAGATTGAGATTTTCTCGGGAAATACCCAACTCTACTCATATGTACCAACCTACCTACCATTATCTTGAGATATTGCATGCAAATCATTGTTAAATGTACTGATGTAAACTAATTAAACAAATAAACGGCGCATTTTTTAAAACATCGTAAAAATTATGGCTCGGTAAAATGCTGGACGAAGAACATATTATACGATCTTAATACTATTCACCCATGTGTTATTTGTTTAAATGTTTGCGGCCATAATGCATACGTACAAGTATGGTTATGTATTTTAAGTATGTCCATTTAATTTATAATTATTACAAGTAAATAGAATATAATTTTTGAAAGTATGCATAATATTTATAATAATAAATGTTCTTCATCATAGTGACCTATTTCAGTAAAGTTGATGTATGAAAATAATGCCAGTAGGTCTTAAAGAACACTGTGTTAACCTCTAAGATTCAAAATTAAACTCGCTAAACAACTCAAAATGGTAACATAAATCTCTAAACTATTTCCTCAGATATTTTGCAAAATTCTGTGAGTAAAATTACATCTTACAGGGGATAATAAAGTATTTGTAAGAATGTCGCAGAGCTCCGTGGAATTCGCTCTGGGCAAAACTATGCCATGCCAAAGGAGGCTGCCAAAAGATACCGTTGTTTATATTTTAACAGTTGCGGTGGCAACTTAAAAAGATTTACAGCTGCGTAGTATATTCTCATATTGATGAAAATTACCACCCTTTTAACATTAAAGACGTTTTAATTATTATTAAATGATATTATTAAAGAGCTAACAAATTATAAATGTATATTTGAGCTCAATATTAGTTACATAGTGTATACAACTTGTTAAAATGTAAAACGGTAACCGGACAAAACAGAAAATGACAAAACAGAACAGCCAATGGAAAAATGAAACATTAATTTTTGTGGAATCTATTTAGGTTAGGTCATTATTTCATTGTATCTAGTCACCCAATCATTTTGAACATATTATATTGATTAAAATGATATATCGTAAGCTTACCGGCAAAGTCCCGTTTATTTGAGGCTATCTAGCGATTAGGAATGCAAAAATTAGGTATATAATTTCATTTATTATGGCGTATTGAAAATCTGTGCTATTAAAAATCTATCAACATAATAGAGATAGGACAATTTCAATATTAAATTTATATTTTTCCTGAAAGGTCATATTTATATTTATCGTTGTTCTGTTTTGTCACTGTTCTGTTTTGTCATGGAACCGACCGACACTACATGGAATATTCTTCATAAAAATTTGCATTTGAAGACGTATAAAATACAGTTAACGCTATAACTTAAACATAGTGACCATTTGGAGCGTCTAAATTGTCCTGATTGGGCTTTAGAGCAACATAAAACAGACCTATTATTTCATGAAAAAATCGTCTTCAGCGATGAAGCTCGCTAAATGGCTTCTTAAATAAGCACAATTGTCGTATTTGAAGAAATTCTCGTCGTATTTTAATGAAAACCCACATGCTATCCTTGAAACACCTTTATTTCCAGAAAAATTCACAGTTTAGTGTGGTTTATGGTCTGGAGGTGTGATTGGACCGTATTTTTTGTAGAATACTACAGAAACATGATTACTGTTTTTTTTCAGGACCATATGTGGTTCCAACATGATGGTGCAACGTGTCATATAACTCGTGACACAATCAAATTATTGATAGAAAAGTTTAGTATATATTATCTTTTTATTCGATAACCCTTTACATACTCACTGATTTATGATTTTAGGTGTTAGTTTTAAAATGCAGATTCTTTTACATAAGGTTACATTGAATTTTTTTATTGAATGCTGAATATATAGACGATTTAAGAATGTTAGCTTCTTATTATTGACAATAATACACACACTACTAAAAATGTCCTAGATAAAATAAAATGTAGTCAAACTGCGATTCGAACGTGACATCTTTTCACTGCCCAAGTGAGTGCTCTTATATAATGAGCTGTCGGGTGGTAGAAATTTTTTATAACTTTTATCAAATGCAAGCACGTTAGCACACAAATATATCTTGATGCCATCTATGAATTAAGATATCTTAATTCAAACCACGAAAACCGGTCGCCAATATAAACGAAATTCGATAATCTCTTCAGTTAGATCGATATTCGCTAATTTCATGTAAAGAAGGTACCTATGCCACAGATTGCTTAATTGGTAAATCACGTTGGCCAAAATCTAATGTATACGGGTTCGAGTGCCGCTTCGTAACAATATTTTTTTTATATTAAATTCCAATATGCTCTTATGCTCCTGCGCATCTATTCTATACACAAGACTATTATCGGCCGCTATCGGCGGTTAACGAGGTTAGTTTATCATATGTTTGTATTGAAGTATTATACTTGTGACAATAAGTTAGCCATCTAAACAGCCAAAACTGTATATCTTGCTCTAAAATTTAGCGTACCCATGAGAGGTGCTGTTAAAACATAGCACTTATTGTAACAATTACAACAAATTTATTATAATTTTTACAATGAGTGCTAATACTTATATACAAAAATATGAAAAACTACCCTAGATAGATGCCGATAGCGGCCGAAAGCAGTCTTGTGTATAGAATAGATGCGCTGAGATATTTAAGGAATGATAATAAACAATAGGTACATCTTGTAACTTATTCATTCAATAAATAAATAGTTTCATTTAATATTTCACAACTAAGGAATCCAATCCCGGGATCCCGAACTATTTTCGATACCTATAAATCCCGGGATTGGTAAACATAATCCCGAAACTTTCGGGATTGATTTTTTCATAATTTTTTCCGGAAAATAAAATAGAAACGAAAATATAACAGAAAAAATACTTTTAATAACAAATAACTACATTAGAAATAAACTGAGTTTGAATGAAGTTTGATTTATTACCCATGTGTAAGTTGGCAATTTATTTTATTTTTTCACATACATTAATAAAAATGAGAAAGATTGGAAAAAACAATGCTTAGCAATTTTAACAAAGTAATTCCACCATGATCTCATCAAACGCTTTACGGCAGTTTCATATTTGGCTGACTTATTAGATTTATGAAGCGGAAAGGTCATACACCATGATTTGCTTTACTATTCTAAATCTCAGCAACCCATTCATTGAGTCTTTACTATCAGAAACAGCAATCTCATAATATAATATATGTAAACACAATATTGATTTCACGAATTTTATAAATGAAAATCGTTTAGATTTGTAAATAGTTTAACATAAATTAAAAATTCCACATAATATGTACGATGCAGGTAACATCCGTAAAGTGAATTTGAGAAATAGAATAAATAAATCAAGAAACATTTAGTTAGACGTTTCAGCCATTCACACCTAAGCTGTCTTCTTTTTATAGAAAGTAAATCATTGCGTAACACCATAAATTGCTATTCTGGAGATTACTTCGGGCATATTATTCAGAATAATGTTTTAATTTCTTAAATCTTTAATTTTTTTCAACACAATATGTTATTTTTTATTTTAATTAAAATTGTATTTTATTTTGTTATCTTTTCATAACAAAATAAAACTGTTTTACTTTCATATTATTATTTATATTACAATATTATTAACTCCATTAAGCCAAGATTGAACGTACACAGTAAGAACAATAAATGTCTTAAATAGTATAAATTTAATGATACTAGATTTATTTTTGACTGATGATTATACTTGAATTATACTAATAATATTTTAATTGATTAATAATGTCAAGAAATAACCAAAGCACTCGAATACTGTACTTTCGATAAATTTTGTAAATTTTGATATCCATTAGAACCCACTTAGGGTTTCCAAAGTATTAATAATATTACAATTAATAATAAGTATACAAAGTCATAATATTGTTTGAACGAATAAGAAAATGTATTCTGTCTCTATCTATGCGTATAGTATTTAAGCAAAGGCAAACGGCCTATCTGAATAGTATTGATAATGGTGTTACAACCGAAATAGCTATCGACAAACCTTTTTAAAAACCTGTAGAATTTAATATTAATTATATTTTCATGTCTTGTAATTTTATAAGTCTATCATTATCGTTAATTATCGAGTCTTTGCAACTAGTATCTTATATGTAATTCTGAGATTTCTTATTCCATTACCCAATAATCATAGTATTCTTATTAAACACGATCACGTTACAAAAACGTGAAAATACGATCACGTTATAGTAACAAACGAATGAATACAGAAGTTTCTTGGTGATAAAATTCTTCATACCTTTCCAGATATCTGTTTTTCTATTTCCCGACAAGAAAATATCACTTCCGTGAAGTTTTCCAACATTCTTTACCAAAATACTGTCACGCTCCGCTGATGTGAAAAAGTCCTCTGGTAATGGGCCGAATTAACACTTCCAATTCGGAGGAATGGATTGTCGATGTCAGTTTTATTATAGATTTTTTAAACTCTTTCTAAAACTTCTTCTGCCACTGCAGCATAAAATCTAAAAGACTAAAATTCGTTAAAATATATTATAATGCATCAGGGCAACATGATAATACGCGGATATGTTTGATTTATATGTAGGCATAATATAATCAATATAGAGACAAATTTACCTTCAAAACACGAGGTGAAATAAAATTGTAATGCGAAATCAACGGATTGGTTATAACCTAAATCCACATCATGTACCTAAACCTTTCTGTGGTATTAAATGAAAAAGATTTCTTAGTCCTAAAAAATACGATACGTTTTTCCTATAATTTTCCTAAAATTAATATCGAAGGTTTGATTGCTTTAACCAACGAACAAAAAAAGAAAGAAAGGAACATACTGATTCATTGCAGTATAAAAACGGGTAACCAAATTTGCGATTTTGGAGAGCGATGATTTTGCGTAAACAAATATCACATGGTCTGTACGTGTGCGTAAACTTTGTATGTGTTTGTAATTTTGTGTATTTTATGTTTGTATATCAAGCAATGTTGGCCATATTTGCCGGCCTTTCTGATTGCCGTGATTTGTACATATCCGCATTCCTTCTTTTTTTAATCGTAGGCTTTAACTTACGTTATTATTCGTATTTCAACAGTTAATAATTATTGTTAACATGCCCTTTGTCATTGTTAAGTCTTTCACCGAATTGTACTTCCTGCATCCCTTTTCCCTGTGGTCACAATTACATCCCACCTATATACAATTCACTTGTTCTTGCCGTTGTTCTTCTTGTGCCGGTAACACGTCTTGATAGGTGGTCTAATTGAAGTTCTTAATGAGCCTCGAAATGAATTATTACTTGGACGACGGTTACACTAAAGAAATTGACCATGTCGTGGTCATGATTGCGTTGAGCGCCTGAACTTGCGACAATAATTTGGATTATAGGTAGGAGGTAATTATTGTGATTAGGGTGACCATAATTGCCCCAACCAATATGTATATTATAAAAATTCTTACGGAGGATGATCACTTGATACACACACTCGCAAGTATTAATAATTTTCTTTCAATACGAATACCAGTATTAATATTTTCTTTTTCGATATACCTACATCCTTAATATAAAGGCTATATGTAGCCATACTCACTTTTTTTTTGACCATGTCCGATCCTATGGGCCACCACAGAGTAGAGGTTTGTATTAACAGATTTTTTTTTACGAGAAATGGATGTCAGCTTAAGCCGCGCGGCCACCGTGGGTGGCCAGCCATACCTACTCACTAGTCCATAAAAATGAGGCAAGCGATATTTTTTACCTCCATTGACACTGACAACCGTAACAGACAGTGTAAATCAGTGTTATTACTTAACTCATTTCACCAGAATCGGGTGTTAACAGAGTTTAGTTTCTATTTTATTTTCCATTACGCTCTGATTTTCATTGAGCAAACTTGCACTACCGTGCCTTGTTTGACCCAAAAATAAATGGTTGACTAAAAATGTATCGACACTATATCTGTTAAGACTTCGTTTCATCCTTTCTTTGCGATATTCAGGGAAGTGAATAATTATTGCGCAAAGGTACTCGGTACACTTTTCCTATTTCATAAATAGGAGAATATCTCATTTTTTTAAATGTCAATAGAGAATATAATTATATAAACACACGTATATTATATAATACAACATTTCAACAACTTCTTTGAGACATAAAAAAAACTATAAAAAATAAACTATTTATAGAAGAATTATTTATAGTAGGTTAGGAATTAAATGAGTACACATGCCATATAATTTAAAAAATAGTTAAGAGCAGTTTATACAATAATAGCAATGTTACTATCGTAATAACATTTTATCGATATCACGTGTGAACCGATATATTATTATAATCGTGATTAGTCGACCAAAGTAGGACCAGTTTGATTTTTGTTTTAAATGTGCACCGTTTTAGCACGATGCATTGTCTCCCAGCAAAAGTGGTAATATATTATCACTTCGAAATTTATATACCAATTTGAAAAAAGTCAGTTGCCATTAGCCGATTTAGAAATGTAACTTAACCAGGCATGTTTTTTCGGGCCGAGAGAGCGTGTTGTAATCTCTAGCCCCGCCAATAACTTAAAAATCAATTACATATCATGTCTAATTACCATATACATGAAAATACGAAAATAAATATGTTTGGTCGAACCCGATCGTAAATGAAGTACCTATTGTCAATATCCCTCGAATCGAAATCATATCGAATTTTTTGTCCTCACACCACATACCGAACTATGCGTGAAACTGAATTCAAACATTCGTCACTTTACAGGCCAATTGTCGTAACTCTCACTTTTAACCGATGTGACATTTTTAAGGCATTTGTAATTTCACAAAAAACATTTCAACAAACCTGTAACCTCCTAAACCTAAACGTAAGCCACTGGTGTATCAGTAAAAGAAAATTCTCAATTTGTAATAAAATAATATATATATATATGTAAAATCATAAATAAATAATAAGTAAATCCAATGCCCACAGTTTTTTTCACTTCCTGAAAAATTTAATATTTATTTTGTGGGTTGCGACAATTGGCATGTATAGTGATGATATAATAGCTTATATGAAAAGTTTTAAGCATTCTATTCCTAGTATTGGATTATTTATATCCCATAAACATGATAGATAGTGTAAGCCTGTAGGCACATAATATAAAATGTAGTTATTATTTTCATAGAAACGTATGTATATAATATAATATATTCAATAATTAGGCCTTAATACTGAAAGCATTGATAAACATAACGAAAATCAATTGTTTTCTTGGAATAGTAACAATGGATCATTTGGCAACAAGGCCACAATTAGCTACGGGGTATTTTAGGGACGATTCTGTCGCATATTTTGATGTTTACAGAATCCAACCTAGCTCGGCTTGGTAATTATTTACTAACTATATACTAACAATGAATACATCAATTTAAAGGTGATAACTATCAAATATATTACATGAAATTTTGTATTAGGTAATAATTATTATAATTAAAATTTTTCTTTAATAAAATTTTCAATTTTCTTCAAATTTCGTAGGAAAGAACACACTATCATATATTTATGGAACATATTATTATATTTAATATATAATACCTACATAGTTTTATTATTATTTTACAGTTTAGACTAGTTTAGAGTATATAATATTCATATTGCATTATATTATATTTAGCGCCAAAACTGTAAATTACCAGTTCGGTATAACCTTTTCTAAGCCTCACGATATTACTATGGCAGTATCTGACAGGCCGCAGATCGAACCGGTAATTCATCAGAATCAGAACTCGTGATTTCACACATCTAAATTATAATGTTTAAGCTGACCTGTTATAATTAAATTAATATTTATTTGGAAGGAGGTAATACAAGAAGGGGTTTATTTAATTCACGCACCAAATTCTGAGTTATTCATTTGGGAATCAAACCAACCAACCCTGCCTGTTCCCTATTCCATCTTACTTCCGATAACCCTATTTATTTCCACTTGACAGTAAACACCATAAGAGAAAAAATCTTTTTTTTTGAGTAAAAATTGGAATAACTTTTATTGAATACGATTTATAATTTGTAAAAAATGCATTTGGGAGTCGTCGACCTATGGGAATTCCCCGGATAACGTAGGACTAATCCGCCCGTTATTATTACTACACATTTATTATAAACACATTATGTTTTCCGTCACGTAAATTCTGGGACATGTCCTCTTAGTGATAACTGATAACAATTCTTCATACGTTCTCGCAATATCCCCCATGCGTTATATTATATAATATATGTACACATATAACAATATTTTGTATTTTGGATTGTCTGTTATGAAACCCGATATTAAAGCCGCATCTGTTTGTGTTACCTACCTATATTATCGGCATCGGTTGGCAAGGTAACGTACTATGAAATGTGAGCCAAAACAAAATAAGCTATCAGAGAACATTGAAAGATTGCCAAATGTAAAAAGAAAATAAGAAATTTCTCCTCTAGATATTTAGATTTAATAAAGCAAATAAAATTCTGTGGGCATATGAAAATTGCATATTATAAAGTTTAATGAAATGTATGCCTTTTGAGAGAGTAATAGCTATTTTCGACATAACTGCTTTAGGTACACCTAGAGTTGGGTTTCGGGAATTCTCGAGAAATTTTCGAGATTTTCCATCCCGAATCTCGAGAATTGAAATTTTTAGCATTTCGGGAAATCCGGATCTCGAGAATCTTTTCTCTGGATTCGGAATTTCTTTATTATCAAATAATATTAATTGAAAAAACGATTTTCTATATGAAAAAAGTGTAGAAAAAACACAAAACGTCCAAAGACTGATCGGGCCATTTAACACAATTAAGCCAACGTTTTATACCCACGGTGGCCGCGCGGCTTAAGCGTTGGACGTCGCCCAGACATACATACGTAAATACATGGCGCCACTAGTCAGTCACTTCGGAATCGATACGAGAGACGCGCCGCGTGCCTCGGCGTTCATTAAATATTTCCAGCAATGAGAGTTATTTTTCAGCTTTCAGTTTCATTAAAACAGCAGTAAGCGGGCACATTTATTGTCAAGTAGCGACACTGATTGAATATATTTCTCTATGCTAAATTTAATTGAAATAAAAAACTATTTATTTAATGTATAAGTACATATTTTTATGTATAAATAATAAATAAATTAGATTTATTTTTGAGTTCAAGAATTTCGTATTTTGAGTTGATTTTAAGTAATGGAACCTAACTAGCGTTTTTGTATGGGCACCTTATCTTTTTTTACACGGTTTTGTTTTGCACGGTAGTCTCTGGAACGTATCTCCCGTGCAAAAAGAGGATTGGGTGTATATTCCACTGACTTGAGTCGACGAAATGAGTGCGATGAATACCAACTTTGGGTATGCGGTAAGTTTGACTGTAGGAGCAAAGACGAGATATGAGATTTGACCAAGCAACCTCTCATCGTACCTACTATGAGTGAAGAGGCGCCGTTGGACCTGTTTTTCAAACCAATCAAATTTCGACATCTTCGACGGTCGATAAATACAGCCTACAGAGTGTATAATATGGTGGAGCTACGCAAGCAGACTGTCGAGTGAAGGGATCCTTGAAGATACCGTTTGGCGTCCATACGCTCCAACTAAAGCGTCAATGACATTGAGCTACTTTACAAGCTGCTTGTTGGCAAATTTACAATCCGCCTGTAAAGTCACCCAGTGTCATCATCGAACAAGCTGACAAGCAGATTCTAAACAATCTACCGGGAAAAGTTAAAAGCCGGTCAACTTTACACGCTACACGCCGGCGTGTGGGCCTACTGCGTCTGCGCAGTGGAGCGATGGTAGCGACCTCCCGGTAAAAAATCGAACTACTCATTTTGACATTTACCGTTTTGACGTTTTAAAATGGAAACATTATTCGGCAAGCATTTTACGTTCATTTACGTTCCACTTCATAGCGCTAGAGCCGATAAAAGTAAACAACAACACAATATTATGATTTCAACTCGCTAGCTTGTGTATATTATCTATGCTTTTTTACGTATATTATCTATTGTCTATGATCTGCAACTACGTTCTGTCAAAATAGTCGCTGGCTTGTGGCTTCTCAGCAAATGGAAAGTTTTGTGTGTCATCATCTCAATCGCAGTAGCTGAATCGTCCACTTTTAAATTCGCCAACAAACAGCTTGTAAAGTAGATCAATGTCATTGACGCTTAAGGAGCGCACATGGTTTAAGAAGAAGAGAGTCCAGTATAGACATGAGAAACTCCATAAAGTTGAAACACATCAGCCGCAATTCCGGGATTTTTTTCGACATTTTTTGTTTTCTTTACGGTTGCTGCATTATTCAGAAAATTAATAAAATGAAAAACAATTCAATAATAAATTAATGTACTTACTCGAATAAAATTATCGAAAATTTTAAATCGACAGTTCAGTTCGTGTCATTAGACGTTATTTTTGGTGAAACAAAGGATTTTGAGAGAAACGTTTTATGTAAAAACTGCAGTTTAATATATTTTACTAATAAATTACAATTTAAATAATCAATGATACTAAAATACAATATATATATATATATTATTATTGTAGTTAAAAAAAACCTATCAATACATACAAAAACTATATTAAATATGCGTTTTTCCCCGCATTACATCCCTGATTTTTATTGGTGCATCGTATTTTATGACTATTTTATCGATTTTTTTTTATTGAAAGTGATAATAAATATGCATTTTACCACGTTTTATTAGCTCGTATTCTTGTTTGTCCAGTACATTTTTTTTCTTATTTATACAAATTTATCCAATACAAATCTTGCATTCAATTAGCTCTCTGACTAGATAGACATTTGAAACTTGAATATATCAGAACACGATGACAATGCATTCTTTTAATACTTTAAGCTTTAAGCCATCTTTAAGCAGAATTGAATTGATTTTCAGTTAATTCTGTTTTGTATGGAAAGTTATTTCGGAAAAAAATTCGTTGCTAAGGGGGTCCTAGCAACTAAATTATTAATATACACGAGCGTTACTATGGAAATCAATATGAAATGTCAAAATGACATTTCAGTATTCTATATTTATTCGGTATTTCTATCAAGTACAAAAAAGTATTTATTAATACGTAGAATTGTCAAGTTTATATGATTCAACAGAAAATTTAAAAAAATAAAAAGTACTTTTTATCTTGTAATTTTTATATTTAAAAATGTATATAACTTCATAAATCTAAATTCATTTTTATTTATATCGAATCGATCCCATGAGTGCACTACACTACCGAAGCTTGAATTATTGATATAAATAAAAAAGATTTCAAGTTGGATTCAAATTAAATTATCAAAACCCAAGAGCCATAGGTCTACGTAATACGCCACGAATTGCAGCCACACAGTAGGTACCTATCACAGGTAGCACGCATGTTCTATTTTTCAGTGTTAGTTGAGATTTGCGAGGTGCTTCACATGGATTGGACATGTACCCATGCCGCCCAAGACTTCCGTTTAACTTCACATTTTTTTGTCATATCCGCACGAATTCCATCGCTGTGGTATCGACCCTCTTTACTATGCAGGGTTGACACGAAAGCTCCATAACTCCCATGGCATTGAAGCTTTAAGCTTGGTTTTATAACTAGAGAAATAAGGCGACCTTGTGCTTACACTATATAATAACCTTATTCGAATTTAGGAGAATGTTTGTTAAGTATTCGACATTGTATAAATTTCAAATAATCATAAATAAATTTAATATTTCTCAAACAATTATTACAAAGTTAACCCATTATGTAAAATTTCTTGGCCACTTGTAAGGCGTGCAATAATTTCTTATTTCGATCGTGTAAACTGAAACGCCATTCGCTAATTCATATTTTTCTTGTGGGACGGAAAATAAATCATATCCGACAATGAGGCATTGCAAAAGTATTTCTTATACAAATACATAAATGAGATGGGCATACATTATTTTTAAAAACTTAGTACAAGTAGTATAATATACTATATATAGTTAGTATAAGTACCTATATCTGTAAATATTTTGTTCAAATTGTCATTGGTTTTGAGTTATTTTTTACATTTGAAATAATACAAAATGTGGCAATGCTATTTTACAACTTATTGTATTAAAATTTGAGAGCAGAACATTGGAGCGGACCCTTTTTTGAGTTGCACAGCTCCAGCTCCGCTTCGGGACCTAATACTTGCTCCGGCTCCGCTCCGGGAAAAAAGTTTTAAGTTGAAAAGGTATTATATGTAAACAAATGTTAAAAAAATAAAAAATGAACTAGTTTTAAACTAATCGTCATTTTCATGATTAATTTTATTAAACAAAATTTCCGACAGCAATTCTTCTCTCATTATTTGCGTCTTCTGTCAAAAACGTGAGGTTATTTATTACTCGACAGTGTTGCCATATTTCAAATAATTCCAGTATTGCAAAGTGTCAAAATATACTCTTTTCATTGGATTTTAGGACGAAAATTTAATAATAAAAAAAAACATCCGGAGCTCCACTAGCACTACAAATTTTCGGTGCTCCGGGTAAAATCCCATTGCTCCAGTGCTCCGTGCTCCTGCTCCGAGCTCCGCTCCAACACTCTATTTGAGAGGGTTCACGTACTCGAAACTCTTAATTATCTAATGACGTTCTTCCAAATAAACTATCTCGTTAAAAAAAAGACCGTACTTTGATTATTATTATTTTAATTGTTAACAGTTTACACTTTTGAGGAAAATAGACAAAAACAACACTAAATTTTTTAATAAATCAGACTATCTGTTTTACCAATAATAACAACTAATAATAATAATTAACAATAACCAATCAATTCTTCGAGCTACCTATATAGAAATATTTGAAACACGGCAACAGGTAAATATGAATATAATATATCCTATAAACATACCATATAAGTTAAACAGTTTTGACTGAATATATAACTTCAAATAACATATTATTATTAACAAAAATATAACGCCAAGCGAGAGATTATGATGCAATAAGCTTCATGTAAGATCATTCGGAAATAATAAACTTTTAATAATTACAAGATAAAAATAACTTTTTATATAAGTACAACGTTTTTAAATTTGTTGTTGAATTATTATGCTCAATATGCTCAAACTTGTACTTGATAATATGAAGTAAATAAAAAAACAAACAAATAAACAAACAAACATAGAATACTGAAATGTCATTTTGATTTCCATAGTAACGCACGTATATATTAATAATTTAGTTGCTAGGACCACCCCCTTAGCAACCAATAATAATGGATTGGATTACGGATTTCTTCCGAAATAACTTTTCATACAAAACAGAATTAACTGAAAATGAATTCAATTCTACTTAAAGATGGCTAAAAGTATTAATTCCAAATTATTCTAAAAGTTTCAAATGTCTAGCTAGTCGGGAAGTTAGTTAAAAATCGAATGCAAGATTTGTACTGGATAAACAACCACCGGACAAACAAGAATACGAGCTGAGAAAAACGTGGTAAAATTAAATTCACCCCTCGTAATTTGTGCGCACTAGAAGAAATCGCAATATGCGCAATTTCAAGGTTAAGTTGTTTCATTATAGCTCAACATTTTTCAAATAGTGCTCCGTGGAATCAGCCAGTAATAATATATTAATCGCAACCTGATTACACGCGAGCTACGCAGAGTACAAAATTTATTTATTGCATTAACCTGTACAGTTAAATCAACTACTTTGTAAAAAGGTTAACACTATTTTAAAAAAATACTTATGTACGCGCGTTAGAAGTACTTCTTTGGCGTAACAAAACAAAACTTGTGATAACCTAGATTCTTCGACTAGCTCTTAATTGTCTTGTTAATTTACACACGTAAGAAAACGGGCTGCTTATTGAAGCGCCGTTGGTTCATTTCAATAAATTTTAACTTTTATTACTAAATAATATATTTATTTATCGTTGTTTTTATTTTTAAAGTAACAACTGCCACTATGACGTTTAATCGATTGTTTACGTAAGGAATTGCAAATGGCCGACAATAATAAATTCGCTGCAGAGGCAACGGAACAATTCTAAACTATAATCTTATACTGTATAATCGTCACGATTGCAGGATCATACTGTAGCGTAAAGGTAGTGCGTTCGGTTGATAACCGAACAATCGGTGGTTCGAATCCAATCGAGTGCGTTTTTTTTCATGTGAAAAAATAAATTATGGGTCACCATGTCACACGCCAAAAATACACTCTGATCTGATTTCCCAAACGCGCCAAAAGAAGTATAAATTCAAAAAAAATAATAATGGAAGAATGCAATTTTTAATATAAAAGTATCTGAAATTAAACCAAGTTTTTTCGTCTGTAACACATTAATAATATGTTATTGTTTAGTTTGGTGCTACGATAAAAATATTTAAATATTTTAAGTATATTGTATAAAATATAATAGGATTTATGACTAAATTATTTATTGAGAAACCCTGATCTAAATACCGTAATCAACTCAATAACTCTCTGAAGTAAAACGTCTAAATTTAATAAAAGGTCAAAAAGACCTGAACAGTCTTCGGTATTATTATAAAATCTTCTATTTTTATTATATCGTTCAACAGAAATAGAAACTCTGATACCAAAATAGATACAACCGGTCAGAATCGACAATTATTATTAACCTTCGACGTCGATACAATATATATATATATATACAGTAAAAAATATTTCGGCTTAAGTTTTCAGTGAGTTTTTATAGAAATATGACGTACATTAGAACCTAAATTATCCGGAATATTTGAGATAAGTACCAAGAAAATGATAAATTCGGACAGTCGATTTAATAATAATTAACCTATTTTGCGTCAGAAAAACCCTTTCATAATAATAGTGAGTTTAATAATAATTATTACAAGATAAAGAGAACTTTTTATATACAACGTTTTTAAATTTTCTGTTGAATCATATAAACTTGACTTGACTAGCTTAAACGATGAAAAAAATTGTACTCGATAGAAATAATATTGATTTCCATAGTAACGCACGTATATATTAATAATTTAGTTTATTATTTAGGTTATTTAAGACCCCAGATAACCAATAAAAGTGGATTGGATTACGGATTTCTTCCGAAGTAACTTTTCAAACAAAACAGAATTAACTGAAAGTGAATTCAATTCTACTTAAAGATGGCTAAAAGTATTAAAAAAATGCACTGGCATCGTGTTCTGACATATTCTAATAGTTTCAAATGTCTAGCTAGTCGGGAAGTTTTGTACTGGATAAACAACCACCGGACAAATAAGAATACGACCTAATAAAAACGTTGTAAAATGAGTCTGGTATGCTGACTGATATCTTGATTTCTAATTGTATCACTATCACTAAATCCACTTATTACCACGTTTTTATTAGTTCGTATTCTTGTTTGTCCGGTACAGACTTTTTCTTGTGTGTCCAGTGCATTTTTTTTTTGTTTGTCCAAGATTTGTATTGGACAATTGAAGATTTTTAACTAACTTCCCGACTAGCTAGACATTTGAAACTTTTAGAATATATCAGAACACGACGACAATGCATTCTTTTAATACTTTTAGCCATTTTTAAGCAGAATTGACTTCATTGTCAGTTAATTGTATGGAAAGTTATTATTGTCGGTTGCTAAGGGGGTCCTAGCAACTAAATTATTAATAAAATATACGTGCGTTACTATGGAAATCAAAATGAAATGTCAAAATGACATTTAAATATTCTATAATATTTTTTCAGTATTTCTATCAAGTACAATAAAAAGTTTTTATTAATACATAGAATTGTCAAGTTTATATGATTCAACAGAAAATTTAAAAACGTGTTAGGTATATAAAAAGTTCTTTTTATCTTGTAATTATTTTTACATTAGGCCGGTTATCAGAATCCATATCTACAATCCTTGCAGCCCTAGTTTTAAGCATAATAAAGTTGTATATCGGTGAACTTAACATCTTTCAGGTTTCTGAAAGCAACCAAATCAAATACGGTGATCTAATGGCCAGGTAATGCAAACGTGCCGGTCGCGTTGTTAGCACTAAATGAGTTAACTCATTTTAACGCATTTTTTTTGTACTTAATAAATTAGGACCGGTTTCGTCCGCCTCAAAGGGACGTGAGGCGGACATAACCAGTCCAAATTTATTAAATGAAACAGTGAAATAAGTACAAAAAAATACGTTTTATTAATATAAATCAATAATAGATATCTGATTAATAAAAACAGAACTGTTTTATGGTTGTCTAGTATTTCATGTATATTTTAATATTACATGATAGTATGGCTATTTTGATAGTTTTATGTATATTGCGGACAATCACAGTATACGAGGAACGATTATTCAATTGAGAGATTATTTAGCAACTGCTTGATTGAAAGGTTTGATATAGACTAATGTTAATATATATGTTACTAGACTCCGGCTTCCATATCGAGACGTACACGTCATCGCGGACGTTTCTGGAACTAAAACCGTTGATGTTGTGAAGCATGCAAAAAGCGCGTGGCGTAATAGTTAAATCGCAAACATCGCCATGACGTAGATGTCAATATAATTATAGAAGACGGACACCCTCCTTGGCCGTCACACAAATAGGTTTCTTATTAGTTTTTTTTTTATAAGAAATTGATGTTAACGATATACGCAAACTATTAGCTCGTTTTTCAAACCCTAGATTCGATCCTGGGTCTGGCAAGCTCACATATTGTTTTTCAATTTGTGTATGAGTCAGAGTATGAATCTAATTTATGTTGAGCAAGTGGCTGATATCCATTTCTCGTAAAAACTAAATCTGTTAACACAAACCTCCACTCTGCGGAGGCCCATAATATGATCTTATTAGATCGGACATGGCCAAAGAAGATTCGATCTGAACCCAAAAAGGTTACCACTATGGTTGCAAAATCAAATATAAAAATCATAATACTGTAGATCTTCTACGCCGTAGTATATTAATTTGTATCCTCTACGCTTGCCTACGTAACTGCTACGCTAAACGGAAGTCCAAGTAGCAAGCAACTCATACTTCCCGCGTGTTGCTATGTAAGTCATTACATTACTGGACAATTATTTTCACTATAGAGTATTCACGTTGTACAGCTAATTGATTGTGTACAATGAATAGAGCATACATATGCGTGATATCTGGTGCCTTGACTGCTTGGCCGTCTGTTATAAATTAATATATAATAACCTCATTAATCGAGTATATAGAACAATATATATATAAATATATATATATATAAGAAGTAAGCCTTAAATTAGAACTGAGTATTCCAAAAACTCAGTGACTAGTATGTAGTGTAGGCTGAGGTTCGTGACCTCATAATAAATGTATGCATGTTGTGAGCGACTAGGCTCTTTATATTTATTTATACAGCTTTCTACACTCAGGCTAAAGTGAATATTCTTTGAAAGCTCCCGAATATCACAAATATCTCTAGATTCTTCGCTTCACTATTAGCAATATAAATGTTTCTACGCTAGTTTCTGCTTACTAAATCAATAAATAAGTTGGTACTATTACGATAGCAATATAAGAGATCACTATTAAGACATACTTTGACTATTAAACAGGTTCCCTGGTCTACCAAGTAATCTTTGAACAGAAATGAGTTCAACGTAATGTTAAAATCAAGATCTAGTCACAATTATATTATTACGTGAAGTACCTACATATTCATAGCTTTGTGATTAGCGTGATCGTCAGGAAGAAAATGTTTCCCTAATGGTAAACATAATTCCGGGTCCACACTGGCAACATGTCGCGCGACAACCTCGTTAAATTTTACGATAAGTATGATAATTATCTTAAAATTTCTAACGCAATTATGATAATTATCGTAAAATTTAACGAGGTTGTCGCGCGACATGTTGCCAGTGTGGACCCGGCATAAGGCTTCAAAGTTACACATTCCCTGATATCGAGGAGGATGGAAAAGCTTCGATGAATTGTAAATCTCATCAACCAGATTATTGGAAGAATCTCCACAATAGAGACGGAACGATACTATAATCACTGTCATGTCAGTAGCATGTAAAATTTTCAAGTTATTTGAACCATTTGATGTAACGATCTGTATAGATTAATCTTAATATCTTTAAGAGTAAATTTAATGGATTTTAGCGATATTTGCTATATGGTATATATTAATTAGTTTTGCTACTATGGGTTGTACCAACATTGAAAAAACTAATCAAAATTAATATGTATTTAGAGTACATAATTAAAATATTCGATCGCTTCTCTGTGGTTATGTGTAAGGTGTACGTATTATATTTAATCGTAGCACAGTTCGCTGTGAGCTTTCTTACCGGAAAGAGATGACCGTATACTATACGGTCATCTCTATTTTCATAGCTGATTTTGGCGAAATTCATCTAACCTAACAGTCCAGTATATCGGCTATTTTCAAAATTTGTTTACTGTTAGCTTCCTGTGAAGAACCGTGTTTTATTTAGACATGAATTTTATCTCAGTACTATACGATCGAAAAAGGTTGGACGGTCCCTAATATACGACCATATATTTCCTATACAATATTTCACGGTGAAGTGGGATACGGCGAACAGCATACGTACAAATTTCCGAACACGCTTCTCTGTCCGTTGGCTATGTAATATTTTACCTGTAAAGTATCGCATTGCGATCCAGTGATTTATAATTACTATCTGTAAAAGCGATGACCGCGCGGCTCGAGCGTTGGCTCATAGCGTCGTGTGTCCCAGATTTGAATCCTGGGTCTGACAAGTACCTACACATATAGTTTTTCAATTTGTGTATGAGTCAGAGTATGGACCTAATAGGCTGAGAAAGTGGCTGACATCCATTTCTCGTAAAAACAAAATATGTTAATACAAACATCCACTCTGTGGAGGCACATATGATCCTATCAGGATCGGACATGGTCGAAAGAAAGATATCCATTATGGTTAATCTGGCATTTTCAACAAATATAGTACCTATTATAAAATTATTCTCCACCCTCTATCCATTGATGAATGAAAGCATTTACTTGCTGTATCCACTCTTCTTGCTCCTAAGCCTTTCTTTGCCACCTACTTGAAGGACTTAGAAACATAAATAGTATAACAATATCTTATTAGGATTGGACATGGTCGAAAAAAAATCTGTAAAATCAATAAGTACAGACTGTACTTCCATGTTTTAAGCATTAAGATAATTTGATGTTTTAATATCCAGAAGCTTTAACTAAAACAATATTAATATGTGATTTTCAGACATTCAGTTCCAAGGTAGGTACAGATATTAAGACTCAAGTGGTGATTTTCTAGCTGATGGTTTCCCTTAATAACAAATATGGGTATTGCGCGAACTGTCAGAAATTAATTATGAAGAAAATCTCTCAACATTAATTATTTACCTGTAAATACGAAATTTAATGAATATGTGTAAACAATCGCTTTTGCGTATATATATTATTTACCCGCGGTTTGTAAACGCGTCGTATTTATAATTACTCAACAGAAAGGGTAATACGCTTAACCTTTTCACTGTTAACCATATTCGACTTACCTTTAAATAACTTTCCGTGGTAATATTATGAATAAAAACAATTATTTTCTGCTTTCAAAAATTATATCTGTATTTAAAAAATATGTAAATATCTTTACCAAATGATAATCGTCATATTTTATTGTAATTCACTATAAAAAGTATTTTATAGTGAATTCATCGGGTTGTCCGACAAGGATGTAAATTGTCAACAATATAGTAAAAGTCGGTTAAGAGCATACTTCAATGAAACGGCAAATAATTTTCAGCAATAGGTGGGACGTAATTTCGGCTGCGTTGCCAATCGGAGAGCGATAGTCGAGCCGTAAGCATATCAATTTGTTTTGTGATGGCGTCGGAGGAATTAATTCTTAAATCGTGTATAGATGACTAAAAAATGTTTGAAAAAATTGTATTTACTCGAAAAACAAAACATGTCAATGAATATATTATTATTATTACTTAAATAACAATAAACATAATATTAAATGGACGCATGTTGAATTTTTATGACAAATTATCTTTTGTTCGTTACGCGTCGTTTGCACAATCTGCGCGTCGCCTAGTCACGATCTTTTTAGAGCATGCCTCAACTGAAGTGCCTTAAGGGGAAGCCAGGCGGGAACCACGCTAATTGTCATAGCCGATGTTGGCAAAATTCATGAATTCAAGAATGAAAACCTAACCTAACTTTACCTAACCTAACCTAACATAACCTAACCTAAACTAATCCAACCTAACAAATAACCCAGTTTATCGGCTATTTTCAAAATGTGTTTGCCGCTGGCTTCCCCATAACCGACTTATACCAAAAAATCTTTTTGAAAAAAAGTAATACACCTCACCCAGCAGGAATCGAACTTGTATCTCTCGGTTATCTTATATTATTAAGATATTTTACCACGTTTTTATTAGCTCATATTCTTGTTTGTTCAGTACAAATTTTTTCTTGTTTGTCCAATACAAATCTTGTTTTAACTAACTTCCCAACTAGCAAGACATTTGAAACTTTTAGAATATATCAGAACACGATCACAAGGCATTCTTTAAATACGTTTAGCCATCTTTAAGCAGAATTGAATTCATTTTCAGTTAATTCTGTTTTGTATGGAAAGTTATTTCGGAAAAAATCCGTAAAATTAAAACACTATTTTTGGTTGGTAAGGGGGTCTTAGCAACTAAGTTATTAATATATACGTAAATATAATATAAATCATAAAATAAAATATAAATCAATATGAAATGTCAAAATGACATTTTGTAGTTTTCGTAGTATACACTACACTTATGCTCAATATGCCAAGCCTCACCTCTACGCGGTTGACCGGCACTCCAAAAAAAATTAGAAACCATGTAGGCTCTAGTATTAATGTTTGTAAAAATCTCATATTATGTTATCCAATTAATAAATGTTTGAAAATTTCTTATAATAATTGGTCTATTTATTACGCATTTGATCGTTTTCTTTGAAGTTGATGGGATAATTCATCAAAAAAAAAATAAAAAAGTATATATTAATACATAGAATTATCAGAAAATTTAAAACCGTGGTATATCAAAAGTTCTTTTTATCTTGTAATTATTTAAAGTAACGTTACAAAACGAATCTGCAAGCAGTGTAGTGAACTGATTCATGATTAACGGCGTAGCAAGGGACGGGTGAGCGATTCACAATTACTGGCGAATATTCATAAATAAATATACATATACACAAACAAATACTTAGGAAAGGGTGACGATAATATTGCGAATGTCTGCTTTAAAAATACTTCTCAAACTGTAGGGTGCCGACCACTACGTCATTCCACATTGCCGCGAAATATTTTTAATTTAATATTAATTTTGCGTAGGTTTATAGTCCAGGGATGGAGGGCCAAATTCAAGAATTCAAAATGAGCGGCGGGCCGCAAGTAAAATACCATTTTTAGATATACACTATTTATTATCACGAAAAATAAACATTACAAAAAAAATTATGAGAAGAATGAAACTGTTGTACATTTTTTTAAATTCAGATGTTAATTTTGTAGCTGATATTCTCAAAACTGCTTGTAAATGGGAACATCGGAGATATTTGATCGTATAGAATTTTTATTGAGGTTCATGATCGAAAATGTTTGTTCACATAAATATAGGTTGATCCAAAAATAACGAACATTTTTCTTGCATAATCTTTAAGTTGGTCGAATTTGTCTGAATTAAGGGCATTGTAATATTGGAGATTTCTTCACGACGATGCAATTCTCTTAAATCAGTGTCACACTGCAGATCAATAATCTCAAGTTGTAGCTTTGTCGGTACACTATCGATATCTATTGAAAATGGATCGCGTACTAATGCTAAACAAATTTTAATCCATTGTCAATATTTTTTAAAAATCGCAAAAAAATACCCGGCGGGCCGCAGTTTGCCCCCCCCCCCCCCGGCTTATACTGTCGTGTGTCCTATATTCGAATCCTGTGTCTGGAAAATACACATATTGTTATTCATTATGTGTTTGAAGTCAGATTGTGGACCTAGTAGGTTGAGCAAATAGCTAACATCCGTTTCTCGTAAACTCTGTGGAGGCCCATATTAGTATCAGACATGGTCAAAAAAATCTGTATTATTTAAATGGTAGGTGACCGAACACATGGGAACTCAATATCTATAAGTTATCTATATATCTATGTTGGGCATAACGCGGAAAGACAACTAAATAAACGGATAAGGGAGCAAACAAGAGTAGGCGATGTGATAATAATGTGAATAAGATGGAATGTCTCTCGGCGAGTTGACAAGACTTGTGCAGTTAGTGCTGGACAAATGCCATGATACAGTGGTACGCCCTAAAGCCCCCTGGATATACGAACTCATAAAGTTCAGTAGATATATGTGGCAACGAAAAACCGGAAACTGAAAATAGTATATTATGTATCAACTGATATAATATGTAGAATTAAGATTATTTTTGTTATACGATGGTACTATAGTCAATTACTTATATATTTTTTTACACCAGAGCCGCAGACGAGTTATTATTATAGTTATTCTTATATATGCAGATGCATATTATTATAGTTATATTGAAAACATGATTTATTATTATCACTTGAAAACATTTACTAACGGACAAAATCAATCTTTTTTTTTCAATAATTAAATAAATGAATCACAAACAATATTATGTTATTGGTTTAATTTAATTATCTCCTAAATTTAAATAGCTATCACAATTCTACATTATAATGCGTTGAAAATGTGTAATTGCTTATTTAAGGAATGCTAAACTATACTGGGGATGTTTGTTGTTAATTTGGAGGCTTTATGGGTGGTTTGTACGCATGTCGCTGACAAGCAAACGTCTACCCCGCGGCAGAAGAAGGCTTTCATGACGCGAGATTGGGGTATCACTCTCTCGTCAACACCACTTCATCAAAGGATTCCTTATCTTGAACCGCGAGGCCTGTCAGGGTGTTCAAATCACTTATTGACTCGTACACGAGCCTTCCAATCTTGGAGGGAAGTTGCCGAGTTGTCTTGGTGCTGTGTATTGATACAATGGCATGCTTGTCAGCCGCTGTCAATCAATATTGAATTATTACCCCTTATAACTTTGCTCAGATACAATTCGGCCACTGAACAACGTTACAAAAATTTATTTATAGATAATGTACCTATCTACCAGTGACAGACTGCTTGTTCACTATACCTATACCAAAATAGTAGTAATACCAATACGCAGTTAGACATATTGCGATATAAAATAAAAGTTCTATATTGCCAATTAAAAGGAATCTGTAAAAATAATAAGCGATTATCCACGCCCACTCGTATATCCGGTAAATTGTACATAAATAGTTGTACGTTTACATTATGAGCGTGAACATTTATTCAAATGACATATAGCAGAATAGTACTGAGACCGGATGACACGTTATTCGTCCTATATTTCACCGAATTTGTACGCATTTTAAAAACATCTGTATCTGCGTAAAATACAGTAATAATATATATTTATATTGTTTCAATATTAAATTAATATTTAAACTAAAATCACAAATGAAAATTAACTTAAAATATAGTTTAAGTTTAAAAGATAATTCCGGAATAAATCTGGTCATTCACTGACGCGCAATAGGTAGAAAACATCTTGAAGGTTTATATTATATTACAGACAATTAGATCCACAAAATTGTTAAGACCTGTATTTGTATGTGATATTTCATAAAGAATATATATTGTATAATCAGATTAAAGATGGCTTAATTTAAACTATAGATAAATCCACGCTGATTACGATAATAAAGAATGTATGTATGTATATTTAATCAGATAGGAATAATTTACTGCATTTATTTAAAACAACAATAATTTATTAGCTATATATACAATAATTGTATTATAAACATAACCTTGTTTAAATTATTTTATGCATGATAAACCTTAAATAACATTTCAGTAATCAGTCTATCCTACAAGTACATACCTACATCAAAGAAGAGAAAGCAGTTGAAAATAATTTAATTTATTCAACATATTTCAGAATTTCAATTACCTACCGAGGAGTTTTTTTTTTACAAATATGCGCAATCAAGAAAGTATTTCTGAATTTCAAAATGATTAAAATGTCATGTATTTTCAGCGGTTTTCAAGAATTTAATTACGTCATTATACGATATAAACATCAGAAATCTAAATATTATATTTACTTCAATATTTTAACTTCCTGCAAACCAACCCGCCCCGCATCCTTCTCTCTATTGATCGAGCGTATCACGTAGCCCTACGTTTGGTTGTGAAGCATCAGCAGTTGTTTACGCCTGGGAATATCTCAGGAGCATATGCCCAACACTGAGGTCACCCAGACAGTGTGCTTTGACTGAATTTACTGAGACTTAATTTAATCAAAGTGTCCATGGGAGCATGGAGAATTTGCAAAAATACATGATTCTAATTATTAATTTATATATAAGACTATGTAAAAACAAAGTTAAAAGAATGCGGACATACTTAACTATGTGTTGTTAAAGTATTATAGTTGGCCCTTGTGGCGACAAAGTAAAATACTTAGTCATGTGATAATGTGATATGTGAGTTTAGGTCAAAATCCCGAATGGCCAAATCGCCGAATGCCGAAATTTTGATGGCCAAAAAACCGAAAGCCGTAATCTCGATAAATAAAAATTGATTTATCCACTTTCTACAGGCATAAAATATATCGACTATTATTATTGCTTACTGACGGCATGTCTACTTATTAATATAATTCATAGGTATAGCGTTAAACGGATAACTCTACTTGTTCAGAGAAATATACAATAATTTCACCGTACAACGTGTACCTAAAATGTTTGCCAACCGGATATCGGTAGGTTGAATAGAAATAATAGGTAACACTACGTACCTACTCACCAATATCAATTAATTGGTTATCTAATGAAAAAAAAACTGTATCAGTAGCTCCGCTCATTAGTGAAATTTCAACCCGGCCGCAGCGATCGCAAGCGTGATACAATACCTATTATGATTTACGGTTTGCGGAATTTCTACGAAATATTAAATAGTAATTTCAAAATGGCAAAAAGAAAATGCATTTTCGGCGGCGTTTAAAATGTTGTAAAAAAGTCAAACGAGTAAGTTTAAAACAAAAAAACATAAAAACCGCTTTAACGCCAATATTTTTGACGTGCGACCCAGGGTTCGAAATGGAACGTGAAAAATTAAATATTGGGTTCCGGTTTGTGAAAAAGAATTTAAATACACTCACTTTATATGTATATATTTCTTACTATACCATTGTTTTATTCAACAAATCGTTCACAAAATTTGAGAATATAACTTTCTATATATAGATTATTTTATGGTAACGTGTAAATTGTACGTAATATGTTTCACCGTAGCACAGTTCGCCGTGAGCTTTCTTATCGGAAAGAGATGACCGTATGTGTACTATACATTCGTCTCTGATTTTGGCAAAATTCATGAATTCAAGAATGAAAACCTATCCTAACATAACTTAACAAATAATTCAGTATATCGGCTATTTTCAAAATTTGTTTGCCGTGGCTTCCTGTGATTAAACGACACGAACGGTGTTTTATTTAAACATGAATTTTATCTCAGTACGATACGAACCAAAGAGGTTGAACGGTCTTTAATATACGACCATATATTTCCGATACCACGTTCCACGGTGAAGCGTTATACTGCTAACTGCATACGTACAAATTTTCGGACACGAAAATAAAATTCATAACGTGACATAAACATAAAGACAAAAGTATAAAGACTCTTATTAGATTTGCCTATCTGAGCTAGGTAGGTAGGATACAACAAAAAATCTAACAGCCAAGTTTTTATATTATATACACAAAAATAGATAAACATGTAAAAAAAAAAAATTATCGAGCGCTCCAGTTCGTAAAATCTTCCATTTCGAGCGCTCCTGCGAATTCGCTTTCTAACAGATGGGACGTTGTTTGAGTGGGCCATTATAACTCGATATAAACACACTATCGTGAACAATATAATAATACTAATATCAACCTCGATGACTTCAGTGCACTCAATATAATCGATATATCTTGTCAAGCTTACTAACTAGGTACACTGTGTTCAGAAATCTTTGACAATTTCTCGGTCTCGTGATAGGACAAACAAATAGTCACTGGTACAGCATAATGCACTAACCTGCTAGTTGCATGGTGCTCCATCAATATAATTGCTTTCAGAAGCACCCTATTTCAGTGGTGTACGTATTAGTTTTATTTTTAATAATTGATGATTTAAATAAATGTTCTTTTTTAATAATATATATTATATTAGATAAGATATACGAGGCTTCACTGAAGATTACATGTGGTGTAGAAATGTATGTTTAAAATTTTACCTGTAAACCTGTATATCGCAGTTCCAAAAATAAAACTTTCGCGAAAACGAATTTTGTTTTAATTTTAGATTTCTGTTATGAATATATATAAAAGGTTAAATTTGCTCTGAAAGATATGTAAAATCTGTACTTAACTAGTTTTCTGAAAAATTGTACATATTATGATAATCTGGCTTCGATGTCATTATCATCATAATCATCATCAGCCTGAATCTATCCACTGCTGGATGAAGGTCTCTCCAAGCTGATTTCACTTATCTGGGTCCTGTGCGTTGCATTGCCACGTTCTTGCGCAGAACTTTAACCTTTCATCGATCCAGCGGCCTGTAGCCGGGTGTCTTACTTTTACAAAGAAGATTTTTTTCTATTGGCCATATTACAATAATTAGAAAGGTTTTTAATAATTGTTAACGTGCACTTTAACTGTCATTATTAAGTCTTACGTATACCGCACTAGACCTCATTTTCTGCACCCCTTTTCCCTGTGGTATCAATTACATCCCAATTCCATACAGTCCACTTGTTAATTTTGACATAGGTAGTTATTATCTACACAATATTATTACATACACATGGCAGAAAGGACATAGGCATCCAGTAGTACCCAAGAGGCACAAATTGTCCAAAAGGTATACAACCAACGTGCCATAGCTGTTATTTAATAACTTTGTATATAATATCATATAATATAAACGACGGAAGTGATGTCAGGCATGGCCCCCACAAGGGGGGGGGGGCTGACAGGGCTCTAGCCTTGGGGCCCGGGCTCAGGAAGGGCCTGGCGTGATGAGTCGACCGATAAGTGAGTTAAACACAGACCACAAATTTGATCTAATAGTAAATAAAAAAGTCAAAAAAATGAAAGAAAAAAAAATGGATGTACATATTAAAAATACAAAAAATCGCTAAAAATACACCTAAATTTTACCGCGTACACCATGGAAAACGCTACTGTAGCGCGTCACACTACCTTTACCTTTAGAGATGGGTAAGGGGGGGGAGCAAATATCCTACCCTAGGGGCCCGCTTCAGGATGTGGGGGCCACGATGTCGGGGTTATATAATATGGACGTGTAATTGCGGAATGCTTTTTAGTTACGTAGATCGCCGGTCACACATGCATATAAGATAATATAATTTCATCTTAGTCTCTTTAATAGACCAGACTGGATAAACGAAATATAAGTGTTATGTTAAAAAGAAGCAGTGAACTAAGAAAGACCTTCACCGATAATTTTATCGACCGACATTTATATCTTCCAAATTAAATGTTAGTTGATATTTTAAAATAAAAATAATAACGATGAAATTTCAAAATTATTACTTACCAAATCTTTAAATATAATAAAAATAAAATTGGTATGTAGTAAGTAAAATAAATATATACCAGAATAAAAAGTTACATGACCATTTACCGTCCTTTGCACAGCATATGAGCTTGTACATAGTGGTTAAATAGATATACCTACGTCGTATCTAAATATAAAACAATACATATTTAATATTTATGTGAAACTTTTCGTACTTAAGAGAAGTAAGGTTCTTGCGTTCTAGGGTTCGCACGAATTTTGAAACTTTGTAAAATTATGAAGACAAACAAAAAGTACTTCCACGAATAAACGGCTATTTATACTAAAGATATTGGTGCGTAGATACCTACTTCACATTAATTTTATATAAATGTTGTACAATATTATTATTCTTCATTTTTTTACATTATAACAGGCTACTATGCCCAATATTATGGGTATGGTGGCGACCTTTGTGGTCCAGTGCGCAACAGACTGCGTTCTCAGCCGAAAGTTCCGCGTTCGATGCCCAGTGAGGTCACAATAATGCTTTTGTAGTTTGCTCAAAACTTGTGTGTTTATGACGTGATCGTTTCGCTTCTACTACTGCATAACTGTTTCACTACACTATTGTCATTTCAAGACATGTTTTAGTATTAAAAAGAATATTATTACAAATATTTATTTTTATTAAAAAAAATAACTTTAATGTATTAGATGTAAAACAGTACCTAGTGTAATAATAGCAGTTAAACAATCACAGAAATAGCCGCTCCATTCGGACGGATGGCTGCGGGACTACGTGAATAATTATTGAAGCGCCTAGTTTCAAATCCCCCTAAAACGGTTTTTGAAAATTTTTGATTGAGATATGTATTTAGATGGAGATTTTTGTAACCTATATGATGGCCAAAGATTGAACTTTGAAGATTGAAACGCCAAAAACCGTCAATATGTCTGATCAAAAATTATGGAAAATTTCAAATCCCGCTAAAATGGTTGGGTGTGCTTTTCAAATACCCCTAAAATGGAAAGGCAAAAAACTCCTAGAATGTAACGAACTAAAAAATAAATACATAAAGTTCACAGATTTAATAGATATAAGTTTTTCTCATTTTCTTCAGAACTACCTAAAATCGTTTTAACTTAACTTCGTTAAGCTAGGCGCTTCAATTCATATAAAAATCGACAGTAATAATATATTTTATTTTCGACAGTTGGCAAACCACGTGGAGATTATGTTCTAAATAGATTCATTCAAGTTTTAATTGAAGTCGCGCTTTGTGACTGGAAAAAAAGATTTCAATATTTAAATAACACTCCCCTAGTTTTCATGATAGATACTTATAATGCGTGGCAATGATTCTGACATGACGATTAAAGAATAAATTATGTCTAATATTGACTTTAATACCTCGGTTGATGTGTGCGGTATCGGCATTAAGGGAAACTCGCGATTTAGTTCAAAACCCGTTGACCATTTATTGAAATTGACTTTACCTACAGTTTTACTATAGAGTAAGATACTACATTTACTTGAATTCAATTCAACCTTGAAACCTTATATTCTGTAAGGCAGTGTTCTTCAACCTTTTAACACCCGCGGCCCGGTCAACATAGAAGAAATATTTCGCGGACGACGGGTATTAGCCAGAAATAGTAACCATTATAGATAGAATTTTATTTATTAAATCTTATGTTTTAAAATTACAACTTTTGGTTAGTGTCACATCTGCTGCTGCTTTTTTGTAAGCAAATTTGATATACGTGGTTGCAGCATTGTTTCTGAAAGACGAAGCGCTGAATTAACATCCATTCGATTTCTCTGGTTGGTTTTTATTACTGATATAGATGAAAAAATATTTTCACACAAATAGGAAGTCGAAAAAATTACCAATAGTCCGATCTTTATAATTCAGAGATGGATATTCTTTATCAAGAAATATCCAAAATTGAGACAATGATTGCATTTTATATCTGGACAGAAGAAAACTCGATCAGCTTTTCTTGGTCACGAGGATCAAGTGCCCATGATTTAATATCTTCCAATAAGGGATTATTAATCCAGAGGGCAGAGGTCCACCTTTACGTAAATCTTAATTTTCAAAGAAATATTTATTAAAGTTTTCAGCTAACGCTTTTAAATGTTGGCTTAATAATGATATTGAATATGGCTTTCTGTTTAAAAAAAATATTTTGGTTAGGTACATGTTCAAACACGCGCGTTAACATCATGTTATTCCCCACTATTATATTTTGACAATTTATGGCTACGGCCGTATGTTGTAGCTTAACTACTGGGGAATGCCAAAAGAAATGGCGTATTCCAAAAAAACACTACTTTATTCTTAGGTCAATAATTATTATAATGCAATCATTATTCGAAAGATGTTTATCACACTTGAATGGTCAAAGACATAGCTTATAATGAGTATCCTTAGAATTATCTTCAAATGTGTTAATCTTGCCCATTTTTTGAATAATAAAATGCCTAATTCTTGTCAAATTTGGGATCACAGAGATTATCAATATAATTTGTATCGTAAATATTTCACTATAATAATGTCGATATAAATTATACTAATGGTTTTATAAATGCGTTTAAAAATTAATAAATGTAAAAAATCTTAACACCACTGCACATTTATGTACTGAAATATGACTATATTCTAAAACATTGGAGCGAGAGGTTTAAAAGAATACTATTGTATGTAATAGAAATACTTTATGCAGTCATCAAATGTTTAAAAAAAAATAAAACGGATAATAAGGCTTCAAAATTATATAAATAGATTATCTACAACGTTTAAGGTATGTCCAGGATCATGCTTTGAAAATAGAAAAAAAGTTCCACGCTGAGCACGTCCGCCCTTAATATCAGCAGCATTCAAAAAATCTCCCAGCATTTCATCCAGTGAGAATTCCCCGACTCGTCTAGCGATATAGTCGGTTGACAGCATGGTGAAAGCTTTCGCGGACCGGTAAAAAATTTTGGCGGACCGCGGACCATAGGTTGAAGAACACTGCTGTAAAAGGTAGGGTAGAGACTACATTGTAAGATCATTGCACATTGGTTTGACAGCTGGCGAGCTTCGATGACCTTTCTGGGACCATAATAATTTGCATCAAGCATCTACAAGATACCGTGGTTACAAAAAATATGCAAATGATACTGATCATATTTAACTTTATTGTTTTTATCATTTTTACTGTTCTGTGCGCCACTGTTGCTCAAAGCCATTAGTGACCACTGCAACACTTCTCGCCGCACGCTACTGGATCTAGTGTGACGCTGCTAAGGTCCCATTTAAATTGGGTCACCGAGAAAACGTATTGAGACTGTGGGAAATAATGCATTTTATATGTTAAATAATGTAAAATCATTTTAAATATTGATCAAGATTAACTAATAAAAAGGCTCTCGTATTCGACCCTGCTCATACGAATATATAGTAACAGCATTTTTCTCTTACCTTATCATCATATTATTAACGTTCACCAAGTGCCTCTTCTAAGTATTTTTTACATACAAATACATTATTCAATTTTACATATAATACAATAATAGTGCTTATTGAAAATTCACGTTACCTAATGATTTGCATTTCTTCTGCTAATGAGTCAACTTTCAAAATTTGATTTGTGACAAAAGTTCATTAGTAATCCAATGGTCAATCATTAGTCTCTCATTTTCACGTACTTGGTGAATAAATGAAAAAAAGGAAAAATCAAACAGGATTTTTTTCATCATTCATCAAGTTCTAAATTTTACATTTATATTATCACCTGATTATTTTATATTCTATAAAAACAATTTAATTTGCCAACAACATATATCTTATATGAATGTAGGAACTGTAGGAATGTAGTATACAGATTATAAAATAATCTGCAATGGTTTTAAAAAAACATAAATACCACAGCGCGCCATCTGTCTCGACGTAAATAAATGTCGGATTATTTGTCAAGGAATTGTGATATTTTTTCGTATGGGCGTTACGTCACGTAACATCGGTCTATTGAATTGTATGAAATATGGTAGGCTCGTTTCACTATTGTTGTCATTGCTGCATTTTGTCCAAGATAATTAATTAGATATTTAAAAAATAATAATTTCTATGGCGTTTAAACGCATATTAATATAATATATAGATTGTTTTTAAAATAAAATAAAAATACTTAATGATTTTACATGTGTATAAATCGCACCGTGAGTGTAAAACCAACGTATGTGCAAATTACATAGTTTGGAGATATAAGGGTTTGAAGTTTTCATTTGGTCAGGATAAATAGAGTTTCTAAAATAAAACGATAATATTTGGTGTATGTATACATTATGACATGTTCTTTTATTAATTTTATTTTTTTTCATATAAATCCATCAAGATTACAAGTTTTAGCAGTTGCTATGGTTTTACACTTTCATGATGCATAGAAAATGTTGATATTTCGCAGTTACCTGAATTGCAGTAAGATTTTTATTGGGAACTTTGGTAATACCATTATAATATAATATATTATATTATTATTAAATAAATCAAGAATGATATTTACCTATAATATTTTGATATTTTAAGCTTACTAACTATAATTTATTAAAATAGATGCATACAATTTTAAACCAAAATAAAAATAGCAAATTACAATAATTGTAATGTTTTTATAATTAATTTTATCGACGTCAATTATTATCTGAATCTGTATTTAAATGTGTCGATGAAAGTTTTTTTTATAAAAATTATGGTGTATTTCTGGTATCACTTTTGATGAACATAGGGAAATCAAGTCATTTAGTTTTGCTTCGGAGATCCGAGGTGGTTTTATAAATGCTTTGTGTAGTTGAGGTTGTACTGATTGACGTCCGCCCTGACGTTTTCTAATATTTATTACATCAAACACTTCTGTTTCATACTTATTTTTATAGAACAGGCAATAAGGATTGTTTTTCCTCACTTCAATAACGCAAAACCCAACTAACATTTTTACTATTTTCGTTGAATTGAAAATTATTGCCCATTTCATTTGCTAACTTGTGAAAATCAAAAATCTCGTCAGTGCCAATTTCCAGTGAATCACTGGAATCCACTGTATTGGTATATAAATTGGACCTGACTTCAAGACTATTTATTTTGTTTCTCTATGCAAGAGTGTTATAGAGTCACCCTCGTTCTAGGTGTGTCCTACGACCAAAAAGTTGTGTGTGATTTTTGGGATATTAAAATTCTGGACGGCGTATAAATACATTGCTGTAAAAAATTTATTTTTATTCTGTCCGGCACAATTATCCGAATTAAAAATGACTTCCTTCCCAATTGATTTATCTTCCAAAAATTTTACAACACAAGAACCAATTGCATTGGCCCCTTTGTTTGTAGTCCCTTCATGCTAAACAAAACAGTAACCATTTTTATTATTAATGTGTGTAAGATGGTAAAATTATAGGTTGAAAGCTTTCTTTTATAATATAGCACTGATATCTGGGCATTTGGTGTTGATAATACGGCCTGCAGATTATAGCAACATACTATTTTATTCGTCTTTCGCCTTCTGTGTTCTCGATAATTGTTTATTTTTTTTGATGAATGTCATATATTATTTAACTTGAATTATATTTTTCTCTTCGCTACTGCAATTTTTATATTTTTCACAAAAGTCACATAGGTCCTTGTTTGGTTGAAAAAAGCCTATATTATAATGGGTATTGTTCCTCTTGCAAACCAGCAGCATCCTTATCTATATCCAACATGGGTTCTTCAGCATCAGGAAATGTACTTGTCACATTTTTGAAAATCTGTAACATTGCAAAAACAAAAATATCATAGATCTGATTGATATACTATTGTGTTAATTGAAAGAGTTTATTATTGTAGGTGCATAAAATAAATACATAGGTACATAAGATAAGTCGATAATAATAAGTTTCATAACAATAATAATATTAAGGTTAGTTTTGTATATCATTTTAGTATAATATTTATCACAAAGTCTTACCTTTTTAGAAGTTTTTCAGCTTTTAAAGCTAACTCCACCATCATTCGAATCCTTAAACTCATATTTGATAAAAACAAAATACACTGCACTACATTACTTGAATCAAAGGAAACAATAATGTGTTGTAGAATGCGTCTGGATGCGTTATCAAAGTCTTAACACTGAATCATTTCAATAATTGCCTGCTATCACAATAATAAAAACAATGCCACATTGCATTCACCAAAAGAATGCGTCTGATGCTCGGGTTTCACAATTAGTCATGGATAATCATTTGCAGATACTATGGTTTTACATTAACAATGGAAGTAAATCTTTGTATTGTAAAACCCAAATATCTGTCTTTTTTAATGAAAATTTTTAAGTTTGCAGTAACTTCAATTTTACATTATCAAGTTTATGACTTTTGCAGTTGTTTTGCATTTAAATCTCGAAATTGAAAAATTTGCACTTGCTATGGTTTTACACTCACGGTGCGAAATGTTTTGAAAAATACGTAATTCAAACTCATCGCTCAAATTTATGTGGTCAGTAAGTTTTTGAAATTCCGTCGAATTAGTGTGTCGTTATCATTATTTAGTGAGTATTCATCAGTAGTAATATCGTATTATCTTCTTATTTCCTGAAAAGGGTGTTCTTTTTTCTGATCTCCACAGCCTACCTGTTTCCAAAAGTTACCCATCGTCACTGTCAGTGTGTATAAATAGTTCCTCAGAAATAATCAGTTTTTAAGTCAAAGTCATTCTCTATTGATTATAGCTACATGGTGTTTTATATAAAACATTAGAAACATATCTACCATAAAAATTCAAATTAATAAATAGCCAGTAGTGCACTAAATAATTTCGAAGCCCTCATGATAAAAAATAAAATAAAAACTTTAAAAATTTATCGCTATATCTTTCATCGACTCGCGTTTTTTTAACTAAAGATAATTATTATTGAAGATGACAATGCTGGCACAATATAAAAATATTAGTGGTCTGTTGTTTGCGTACATGTACTTAAACTACCTACCTACACTATCTATTATATGATTGAATTGTTATATTATATACCCCATGTTAGTTTCAGTGATTTTGTTATGCTTTCTGTAATACATACTGCAATTTATTTTTTAAAAAGTACACATATTTCAACAGTTTTGGAATATATTAATAATTGTAAGATGGTTTGAACTGTTTCGAGGCACCTTTCAAAATCTTATGATGAATCGATTGCTTCATATGCGTCAAAGAAAATCGTTACTGGCCACGACCGGGTGCCACAGTTTACCGATTAAACTTTCGCTGCAATAACTAAAATAACGACAATCATAACTTGTCTCACATTTTTATTAATCTAGAATAATAATTTCAATTACTTTTAATAGTAACTCAATTTGGAAAGCGCTTCAGTGAGTATTAAGAGCTATAAGATAAAATTTGTCGCAATTAAGTATGATGCCTATAGCATAGTGGTCTATGTGCATGGACGCGAAACCCGAGAGATACAGTTTCGATCCTGCTGGGTGTCTATTGATTATAATATATTTCTACAGCTTCTCCACGACAGCAGACTTCTAAACAGATCTAAACAATTACGATCCAGCCATCCCCACCGAATTTTCGAGACCACGAGAAATACTGCTCTTACAGTCTTAGTCTATATTTTTTTCCATAGTAGGAGACAAAAAAGAGGCCATTTGGTTCCCTCTCCATCTACATAGATATAAAAAATAAAATATTCCGCAGTGCTGACACCGTCAATCCGAAGGATAGTAGGTAAATCCCCTATTATTCCCAGTTCTTTTTCTTTTACATTTTTTTCCTTCAGACCCACGGTGAAGAGCCATGCGCTCTTCATTAATAGGTATACAAACGCAAGTACTATATAGTATATATGACGAGGATAAAAGGCCGTTTGGTCTTGGTGCCTCATATTATACCTATACATACCTAATTGAATTGAGTGTTTTCAAAATTATGTACCGGGTAGTCCCAGAAGTACCCGACCTGACGTATAGATAGCAGTTGTTGTTTAAACATAATGACCATGATAAAAAGTACCAACGTTATAAAGCCTAAGTTTGAAGTTTGACGACGCTACATTGTTCAGTAATTATTTGTCAGCCATCAACAGTGAACGCTCTCAGTGAATTTGTAAACATGGAAAAAATTGGTCATAGTTATGTGATACAATACTTTCATTTGAAAGGCTTCAGTCCAACCAATATCAAAGCGGCACTAGATTCTACTCTGGGGGTGTCTGTTCCTTTGTTTACAATAGTAACATAATAGGTGGCAGAGTTTAAACGAGGCTGTACGAGCTGCCAAGACGAACATCGCAGTGGTCGTTCTAATGAGGTGACCACGCCAGAAATGGTGACGAAAATCCACAAAATGGTAATGGATGAACGTCGACTGAAATTGCGCGAGCTAGTAGATATGGTAGGCATTTCAAAAAGTGCTGTACATCACATATTGACTGAAAATTTGGACATGATAAAGCAGTGCGCAAGGTGGGTGCCGCGATTACTCACAATGGAACAAAAACAGCATCGTGAGGATGTTTCAATCGAGTGTATGGCGAAGTTTCACAACAATAAAGCAGTTTTTGCATTTATTCATAACCATTTATGAAATATGGGTCCATCACTTCACACCTGAGATGAAAGAATAGTCAAAACAATCGACTGAAAGTGGATAATCGGCTCCAAAGAAGGCGAAGACAGTTCCATCTGCAGGCAAGGTCATGACGTCAGTTTTTTGTGATGCGCGTGGGGTAATTTTCATTGATTATCGAAAGGAAAATCAATCAACGGCATGTATTATGTAAACATATTGCAGCGTTTGAGTGATGAAGTCAAGAAAAAATAACCTCATTTGACGAAAAAGAAAGTTTCCTTTCATCAGGACAATTCATCAGTTCACACATCGCGATGGCCAAAATCAATGAGTTAAAGTTTGAATTGCTTCCTCACGCACCCTATTCGCCAGATTTTGCCCCCTCGGATTATTTTCTGTTTCCAAACTTGAAAAAATGGCTCGGTGGTAAAAGATTTGCCAACAATGAAGAGGTTGAGTCTGCGGTTGATGGCTATTTTGAGGAGTTCGACGATTCTCTCTATAAACAGGGTATCAAAGCTATTGAACATCGCTGGGAAAAGTGTATCGACCTACAAGGAGACTACGTAGAGAAATAAAAATATTTTCTCCCAAATTTTTTGTGTTTTCTTTGTTAGCTCGGGTACTTCTGGGACTACTCTCGTATGTAGAATAATATTTTTTCTAAAATAGAAAATAATATAATATATAATGTTCAATGATTTATATTCTTGTTAAGTATATAAATAGATTTAAATGTGTCCATTGTTAGAAATCAAAAAAAAGATTTAAAGATTTCAGGTGTTTTTTTTTTCAAATATATAAATGTTAAAAAGTGTACATATAATACGAGTATATACGAATGACTAAACCAGTGAAAAAATATGTAATTTTACTAAATAAGTGTGAAAAAAAACGGAATAATATAAAATAAACATTTTTCGTAAGTCTGTTTTAACAAAATGTGCAAATGCAGTGTCAAATGGCAAGCGCTTCTCAAATAGGGCTTTTCTTTTCTTAAATACCTTTCTGAAATGTATAACCATTATCATTTTCCCCTATTATGTATTCAAAAATTCTTTTCGAGTTTCTTCGCCCGGCCAGCCCTAAACAATAAAACTGATTCGACAATAAAACACAGAAAAAAGGAAAACAAAGGGAACAATGAATCCATTCAACTCAACAAAAACAATAGTTTTTTTAAGTAGCAGAACTGTGGCTGATATTTTTACTTTTATTATGGAAATAATGGGTTCTGCGAAAATGGACTTATTTTTCTGAAGTAATTATATTGTTATAAATAGCTACTTGAATAAATTCTTCCAATTATTCCACCTTTATTCGGCAGAGCTTACAATTGGCATCTCAAGTCAACTGAGCCTCAAAAGCAGATATACATACACCAGTAGTTTTGGAGGGAGGTAAAATGTAATAGTATGCAGTGTTACAAACACAATAATACATGCATCCCGGGTCGCAAAAAACGAATCAAATGGAATAGTACAAAACTTAAATCCATTCGATTATATATATATATATAATTCTTGCATCTATCCCGTAGGTAGAGTTGGGTATTTCCCGAGAAAATCTCAATCTCGAGACTCGGGATTTCCCGAAATGATGAAATTTTGAATTCTCGAGATATCGGGAAATTAAAAAAACCTATAAAAATCCTAAATTCAGTGTAACAAAATAGAAGTAGGAAAACAAAAATAAGTCAAAACATTACTTATTAAAATAGGATTTATTTAATAGGACAGACTGTCAATCGCTGCATCTGACACAAAATTCTAAATATATCTATTCAAAAAAGATGTTACAAAAGTTGCGCTCATTTTGAGTCGACGTTGGCTTAATTGTGTTAAATGCCCCGATCAGTCTTTGAACGTTTTGTGTTTTCTGTCCACTTTTTAGATATAGAAAATCGTTTTTTCAATTAATATTTTATAATAAAGAAATCCCGAATTCCGAGAAAAGATTCTCGAGATCCGGGATTTCCTGAAATGTTAAAAATTTTAATTCTCGAGATTCGGGAATGGAAAATCTCGAAAATTTCTCGAGAATTCCCGAAACCCAACTCTACCCGTAGGTATCTAGAATAAATAATATAGAGTATGGAATATAAAGCAAGTAGAAAATTGTCACGTAAGCCACTAACACCTGCTAATACCAAATTTACCTATAACTTAATAAAAATCTCAAGGTAATCTTTAAATGGAAACATTTATTGAAGAGAAACGGGGATGAAGAGAACATTCAAAGATACTATTTAATTGAAACTATAGAATCAAATAATGAATGTCATTATTTAACTTGCGAATATAATTTCAGCGCAATATTATAAATCTTGCAAGTTATAGACTATCAGATAAAAAGTAGACGTCCAACCGGAGAGCGCAATATCTAACCTATCCAAATTAAAACTATCCTGAGCAATATAAAAATTCTCACAATCTAACCTAACCTAACCTTTCTGTACATTGAAGCCTCGGAGTCTGCATGTGATGTCTTCTTCCAAGAGAAAGGCCTCGATCATCTAGTCTTCGTAGGCTGAATCATAACTCTTCCCAATCCCGTAAATACTAAAGTTAATTGTACGTTGATGAATTAATTGTGAATGTCAACTAAATTACAAAGATAAAGTTTATGAGTTGCGGTTGCGTGAAGTTTATGTCTTTCAAATCAGCTTAAATGTACATAGATGTACCTATATTGAATACAAAACAATCGCAAAACATTAATAGACGTAATCAAATTACTTTGAAAACAAGAAAGACCCTTTTCTCAGTGGCAACTATTAACGCGCCACGATTCATAAAGTCATTTTCTGAACGTTTTTATTAACAGCCAGACCTCAACTCTATTCACTTTCTGGAACAGACTGCAAACTGAATTGTAGGTGCAAAATTGAGTTAAGCTTTAAACTGGTTCTGGGAAATTACGTAACGGGACTTGCTTCGCAGCTGACTGTAGTTAGAGACAGGGTTGTAGGGAAAGGTTTTATGGCCCGGAATCTAGATCAGTCTTTCCCAAACTGTTTTTCACCACGGCATACAATTTAAATTGTTACATTTTCTCAGCACACGTAAAGTAAATAAATTCCTAATAATTAATTGTAATCGCCCGTCGCCCTTGTAATGAGATCCCAATCCTTTGAGCTCTCTGCCGTCTATTTTGATATAATTAAGTTTTTATGTTACAGTACCTATGTATGAATTTTATTACTTTTACGATACTTATTATTTAATATGAACATTACGGCTGATAGTAAGTATAACTCTTTGCGATGATAGTTTGTATGGACATTATAATGTATTAATTGAATGCTTAAGTTTTTAGATTTAACTTTTCGATCCGGAAACGAAGCATAGTCTCAAAATACAAAGTCAGTGGTCGCAATAGACCGGAGTCAACCGGAACGCAACTCCGGTTTGTCAGATCATCGAGACTATCGCTCCGTTTAGTGGAAAAATTATAAATTACTTTCTGGTTCGTGAATTACTCAGAAATTCTAGATTAATTTACATTATATTTTTATTTTCAAAGTTTAATTCGAATCGCATGGTAGATACATAAACATACTTGTCCAACAGAAAAATCGAACACATTGTAATATTTTCGAAAAATTATCGAGCGCTCTGGTTGATAAAATTTTCCGTTTCGAGCACTAAAAATACAATTAATTACACAACGTCGAGTACACTTTCGATTGTACGCATAATCAAAATTATCTTGTGACACACCAGTTGAGAATCTTTGATTATATATGCAAATTAATATAATTATCAAAATATTCAAAATTTAAAGAAGCGTTAGGTGTTTAACACATGTTCTTTCAGTAAAAAGAAATATTCAATACCTTCGAAAAATACAATGCGGTATGTAGAGATGCATGTTGGGCATAACTCACAATTATCGAAAAAAATGGACAAGAGCGTAAAAAACGTGCAAAAAAAAGACTTTGTCGGCTTTATCACTGGATAAATCGTATCGTACACCTAGTGGTACATACAATATATTATAAGACCTAAAAGGCAAAAAAACCCGCTGAATCGATGATGTAATCGAAAATTAATTGAATAAAATACTAATGGCCATGAATAATGGAGACAGCACGGAAAGGCTATCATCCAACAGTGGATCGGAAGTGGCTGAAATGATAATGATGACTAAAAAACTCTTACAGAAAAATCCACCTAAGTGCCTATCTGTATCCGGTTAGCAGAGCTCTCTGGCGTCACGTAGTAAAACTTACTTCTCTCTTGTAATATTGTGTAAGGGCGTGTAGTGTGTACTTGTGATGGTACATGTAGTACACATGTAGGAGGCTTTCCCGGAGTTTCCCACCATTTAAACGTATGCGATGTGGTAGATACAATGTAGAGTGAAAGTGAATGTTACAAGGATATTAAGTTTAAACAAGTGCTTTTAGTAGGTTTTGCTTTAAATTAAAAGTTCTTTATCTGACATAATATTGTTATAAGTTTATAATTATTCCGGGATATGACTGTATCGGCATACCATGAACATTTCCTGGGTTGATCACTGTAATAAGGAGATGTTTAGACGGGCCAATAAGCCAAGATAACTTATATCCGGTTTAACACAAAACGCGGGAAAAATGCGTATTTCGACGGTATTTTCCGCAATAAGAAGTATGATTAAATTTACTCCAACTCATATTGCAGCGAGACGTAGAAGGCACCGGATATGACGTATGTAGTAAGAAATTCTTTTAGCTATACAACTTTCGCAAGTGGTTCAATATCCAAGACATTGGTGATTTTATATAACTGACTCATAATAGAGTACCTACTGCAATTTGGTCGCCATCCTTTTAATAGAAGACTGCACCAAATAGGAAGATTACTTGGTTTAGAATAATAAGGTCACTAAAATAAAGCATTCGCATGGTATATTCAACAGATCTACTGTATGATACCGGCATATGTGTTCAGTAGTTTATACGAATTTATTTTAACGCCCACGATGGCTGAGCGGCTAACTTGGTATATAATGTCGTGGGCATGGCCCCCACATCCTGAAGCGGACCCCCATGCCATGATGTTTGGCGGGCTCTACCCATCGCCAAGGTTAAGGATAGTTTGATGTTCGACAGTAGAGTTCCCCAAAATGGTATTCCGCGGAACCCAATGGTTCTGCCAGGTATAATTAAGGGTGATGAAAAGTACACATTTAAGCGATTATTATTAATTATATTATATTCTTAATGAGTTGTCGACACTCGACATGATCATTATAAAGCACTGATCACAAGCCACTTTTATGGTAGCCGAGTAACATGCGATTATTCGCTATATTGGATGAATAGCAATTTTTGTTAGTTTTCTGACTTACGACGCGTGAATTATAATTTAATTATATCAATCATATCTCTTAAAATTGCATCGCACATCTCACATATTTTTTAATATTAATATTTTTAAGTAAATAGTGCCGCAGGGGACTCTGTGGTGTTTGTTTATCACACTTAAGTGGTCGAACCCACACGCCGGGCCCCCAGACTAGAGACCAGTCAGCCCCCCTTGTGGGGCCATGGTCATGAGTCCCGGGGCTCACGAATCCTGGGCCTGGCAAATACACCTTTTTTTTAAATGTGTGTTTGGAGTCAGAATACGGAAATCGAACACATATTTCTCGTGAAAACAAAAATCTGTCAAAACAAACCTTCAATCCGTGGAGGCCCATATGTTATTATTAGGATCGTATATATATTAAAGAAAAAAGTAATTATTTCATATATCAATATCTCCTTTCGCCAGTATATACAAAAAGACAAACTCCGTGACCACGTATATACGACTGCGTAGCACATTGGCGGCCATTAAACATTTCCGCATGGATGGTTATTTGCAGCCTTATACTGTAACTTGCCTTGCAATTTTATGAATATTATTTAATTTTATTTTTCATTCGCATCTTTACGGTACTGCAGTTAAAGTATGCAAATATTGCAATTTCATGGGTAAACATAAATAAGGAACAGTGTAATAAAACATAATCTCACTCGTGTGATTAAAATTGTTATGCAAGAATAATTATTAAGACGCGAGCAGTTAAATTTCACATTATGGCAACCGATATACTTTCGGAAATAAAAAGCTTCATTAATTTGAGTACGTACTAATATGTTCTTTTGAATTAAAATCCATCTCGTACAAAGATTGACCTTTTTCTATATATTATTTGGTTGCGCTTTTTATAGTGGACTGTAGTTGATTTTTATGGAATGATTGTGATGGTGGATGTGGATGCTGGGGGGGGGTTATAATAAGTACCGTTTACATTCCCAGTGACCCACGTAAACGCACAATCATCAACGAATCATCGAAAGTGATCATCCGGAACCAAAAGTGATTGAAGTTCAACTAGTTCTACTTTTTGATCATTTTGTGTTCACTGCGGATGATTCCAAAAGTCCTGCGCCCTTGAGTACTGTCATCATATTTCCTATGATATTACATCGCATTACATACGTCTAGTATATTAGTCTATGGTTTTATCTTTCTCTCGATGAAATTTCTGCATTTATACAAATTGTTTAAATTCTAACCTGCAGCGTAATTTCACCTGACGCCATTTTAGATGAATTATGTATTTCACTTTCAGTGACACGTGTAAACAAAAAATGAACGCCTGCATTCAATTCACTGCGGTTCATCACCCGCAGTGACTCGTCTAGCCTTTATGACGCCAGGCACTGACCTTTTATGCTGTCGACGATCTTGCTCCGTGGTCTGGTTGCACTATCACGCACGCGAGATTGTTTGTCGCAATGCTGTCGGTAAGTCCAGCAACAACTGTATAATAGGTAAGTACCTAAATATTTGTGTAATTTTGACCGTGTTTATTATTTTAATCATGAATAATGGAACGCAATTCACAATAGACTTATTTAGTAATGATGTCGTTTTGATCAACCAATTACAGAATAACCGATTATTCAAATCACAGTCTACCTTTTCAAGTGTGCCGATAACTTTATAAGTTTAATTATTGATATTACTTTATTTGCTCCGATTATAAAGACGTGCAACGTTATCCCCCGTTTACACCTAATAGTACATATTATCGGGGCCATAACAAGAAAATGCATGTGCAAACATGTATTATCATGCAAGTTGCAAGATTGCATTCATGAATCATAAAAGTTCGGAAGTTTCTAATTTTTCACGCGACAGTAGAACGATAGTTGTGAGCCTGCCGGTAAAAAAACGAACTACAACGCGATTCATTTTGAGGTTAACCAATTTTCACAACCTGTCAAATAGAACTATAAAATGACAATATCGTGTCTCTTGAAGAATAAGATTGGCGAGACAGTCAGCACTTTTACGTGTAAACAATTATTATCACGATAATGTAAAGTACACACTATCCATGCTATGCCACTACGCCCACGGTTGCCGCACGGCTTAAGCGTTGGACTATCACGCCATGGGTCCCAGGTTGAAATCCTAGGTCTGGCAAGTACACATATTGTTTTTCAATTTGTGCGTGAGTCCAGGGTATGGACGGTTGAGCAAGTGGCTGACATCCATTTCCACATATGATCGGGGGAAAAAATCATGCAGTATACAGGGGGAATGGGACGACTGGCCCCCGGACAATTGGACGCCACACTGTCGTAGACACGTATACAGAACGTAGACGAGGTATTTTAATCAGTTTCTATCTACTACTTAGTAGTTTGAATTCATTTTACTCTTAACATAATGTATTCTTTATCGCGGATTGAGAATTACCATCCTAAGGCTTTATATATAATAAAAAACTCTTTGTTCGTTAGATCTTAAACATATGCACGATTAAATCATTGTTTACGTCTGCATATTTACATTCTCAACAACTCTAATAAATCATAATATAATAATTTAAATATAAATAATAATATTGAATATTTTTTTTAAAGTTCCTATAAGTACCTAACGTCTATTTATTTTAAAATTCCGTGGCGTCCAGTTGTCCGGTGCCAAATCGTCATAGACCCTATACAGGCGCTATTAGAATAACTAATCTATAAAAATATTTATTTATTTATGTTTGTACAACAAAATCAAGACATTCAGAACTAAACCAATCCGTATAAATAAAAAAACCTTTATAAATTCAATTTTCTTATTCCAGGAACCCCATTTATTACTATATAAAATAAAACTCTCCCAATTATTATAAAATAACCTCATATAATATTGTTAAATTATAAGCTATTGCGAAGTATGTTAAAACTAAAATTTTGAGAGATCGTGAAGCCGTGGAGGAATCAAAGTTACTGTCAATCTTTCATACGTAGATAGGATTACATCAATTCAAATTGGTTTATAAAAAATAGTCGTTAAATTAAAAAAAAAAAATGAATGTATATCCCATGGTCCCCACAAGGGGGGGGGGGCTGACAGGGCTCTAGCCTGGGGGCCCGGGCTCAGGAAGGACCCATCGTAGTGAGTCAACTAGATAAGTGCAAATCAAATCACAAACACTAGATAAGTGCAAATACAAATCACAAATTCTCTCTAATAGTAAAAAAAAGTCGCTACTTGTCTACAATAATATTATTATTTAAAATTATGTGGCTGTACGATACAAATCTTGTATTGTGTATCGATACTCGACAATTCAAATGGATGTATTAAAATATACAAAAAAAAAACACAAAATAAGTAAGTATACTTACACATTAGTTTTAACGCGTATACAGGGGGACCGCCAAAGATCCTTGCCTGGGGGCCCGCTTCAGGATGTGGGGACCATGATATATCCAGTTGCATATTGTTAGAAAAATTGGAGTGATATTGGATGAGAGTGATGGGAGCTATGGGAGGCTTTCATCCAGCAGTGGATCAATCCCGGCTGATAATGATGATTATAAATAACCTCTTTACTATATAAATTAGTCTTCAAACAGTGGCGTTGCGCTTGTTATTAATAGTGACTCAGGGGGATGGATAATTTGTTGTAATTACGAGTTTGATTTACGGCACGGCCGTTTAACAGCTGAAGAATAACCACCGAATGGCGCCTATGTTAAGTTCTTGTTTTTGTTTAGTACTTAAGTAATGAAACAGATGCTTCAGGCTTTTATTGCACGCAACGGGCTATTTTAAGAAGGCTGTTTTTTCTCTCTATCGTTTCATCAACATTAAGTCACAAAATGGCTGGGATTTGTAAGTCATTCGCTTTAATTAATTACTTTCTCATTGAACATAACGTTTTCCAAAGTCTTGCTAGAACGTGTTTCAGCTCTTTAAGTATCATAAATGGCCAAATAATTTAGAGTAAATTAACCCCCTTTCAGTAGCGACTTTAACATGACCAAAATACCTAAGGTTGGTTCAAAATAAATAAAACATATTTTTAAATTACACACACTTTTTATTTTCTAAAAACAACGATGATTTAAATATTAAAAAATACATTAACACTTTAATTACACTAAAACATTTTTCAGAACTTATTAACATAATTTTATTTTTATATTTTTCTGGTAATTTTACGATAATTTAGTTATTTCTGTTGACAGCTGTTTCAAGTAAGTAAAAACATGAAAGTAAAGTTTTTAAAAATATTCATACTATAATAATATATTGGTAAGAAATATATAATAATACGTTCAATGAACATAATATTATTATTATTAACAGAGCGTTGGAGCGGACCCTTTTTTGAGTTGCTCCGCTCCGGGACCTAATACTTGCTCCGGCTCCGCTCCAGGGTCTTCTCCACTCCAGGTAAAAAATTTAAATAAGTTTTATATATATAGAAATGTTAAAATAATAAGTAGTTTTAAAATAATCGTCATTTTCATAATTAAATCTATTAAACAAAATTTCCGACAGAATATCGTTTCATTATTTGCCTCAAAAAAGTGAGGTAACTTATCACTCGGCAGTGTTGCCATATTTCAAATAATTCCAGTGTTCTAAAGTGTCAAAATAAACCATTATCATTGGATTTTAGGGCAAAAATTTAATAATAAAAAAAACATCCGGAGCACTAGAAATTTTTGGTGTTCCGGCTCCGCTCCTGCTCTGGATAAAATCCCAATGCTCCAGTGCTCCGTGCTCCTGCTCTGAGCACCGCTCCAACGCTCTGATTATTAACATAGCCTTCGAGGGTGGGTCAATAAGTCCTTAGAAAAGCCGACAGGTGGCGCGACTAGTACTGTAAGCGGTTTGTTTTCATGCAGCGGCACTACCGATTCAGTATGCTGCGAAGTTTCAATCAGATTGGTCGGGTTGTTGTGTGTTTCTCGTACATTTAAAAAAAAAATTTGCTTGTGGAAAATGGAAAAATGGAGAAAATTGAGTTTAGAGCTGTTATTAAACATTTTAATATAAAAGGGTTAACAGCAAAGGAAATAAAAAATGAGTTGGATTTAGTTCACGGCATATCTGCTCCTTCACTTGCAACTATTTATAACTGGTTAAATGAATTTAAACGTGGTCGTACATCAACAAAGGATGAACCACGCTCAGGACGTCCTGTAGAGGTGACTACACCAGAAATGATCAATAAAATCCACGATATGGTGTTAAGTGACCGAAGATTAAAGTTGAGTGAGATAATTGAAGTTACAGGGATCTCAAAAGGTAGCATCATTTCTATTTTACATGACAAATTGGGCATGAAAAATATTTCTGCAAGATGGGTGCCGCGTTTGCTCACAGTCGACAATAAACGCAATAGGGTGGTGGCCTCTAAAGCCCTGTTGTCGCTCATGCAACGCAATCCGGATGAATTTTTTCGTCGCTTTGTGACTGTAGATGAAACATGGATACACCACTATACTCCCGAGACGAAAAAACAGTCAAAGCAGTGGATTGCGAAGGCAAACCATGTCCAAAGAAGGCGAAAACAGTAAAATCAGCTGGTAAGGTTATGGCTACTGTATTTTGGGATGCACGTGAAATTATTTTCGTTGACTATTTGGAAAAAGGAAAAACAATAACAGGGAATTATTATGCATCTTTATTGGACCAGCTAAAAAACGAAATTGAAGAAAAACGGCCTCATTTAAACAGGAAAAAAATCCTCTTTCATCAGGACAATGCCCGTGTTCACACATGTTTACGATCAATGGCTAAAATTGAAGAATTGAAGTTCGAATTGGTCGACCACCCACCGTATTCGCCAGATTTAGCCCCCAGTGACTTTTTCCTTTTCCCAAACTTAAAAAAATGGCTAAGTGGACAACGTTTTTTTTTTCAAATGAAGAAGTCATCGATCGGACAAATGCTTATTTTGAGGACCTTCCGAAAACTTATTTTTCTGACGGTTTAAAAAAAATTGAGAAACGTCTAACCAAGTGTATTGAGCTCCAAGGGGATTATGTTGAGAAATAAAAAAAAAATACAAAAATAAAAACTGTTTTAATGCTTTTTTCTAAGGAATTATTGACCCACCCTCGTAGATTATAGAACATAGCATGACGCACGGTGTCGATAAGGTCTTATAAAAAGGAGATGACATGGAGAAAACATGGAAGATGGACAAAATACAAATAAGACTATGAAGGTTTTTATGGTCCATTTATTCATGTAGAACTAACTTCTTCAGATTAAATGTAGAATAGTTCATTAAATTGTGGGTATTAACAAGTGCAAGTACATCATAAGTAAAATTTAGAGACGTCCTGACGCCGGTTAGTGATTAAGGTAACTGATACCCAATTTATCGCCCTTTATTAGCCCAATCGATAGCACTTTAAGATGTAAAAACTACAAGATATTTTCGTCGTAAATTATAGCACACGTGACTCAAATAAACCACATTGGTGCAAATCAAGTGGATTCGAGTAATTTTGTCAAAGATTTTTTCTAGTAGGTATATATATATATATATATATATATATATATATATCTGAGGTGTTTTTAATTTATTAATGTTCATATTATATTTACAAATCTTGTAAAAAATTCGCTAAAAAATAATTTATTAAATATAAGGGTTTTATCTCCCATGCCCTCTTAAAACTGCGACCAATACAGATCAATTAGAAAATACAAATTAGTTTATCCTACCGTTAAATGCAAGACTGCGATAGTAAGTCTAGCTTGGAGCGGGTAATTTACATTTCACCTTGAAATATGTTAGCATTTTGCCTTGATATACTAATATCAAAATTTTCCTAATATATTTAAGGGTTAATCGATTTTCATAATTTTCTCTTATCTTGCAAAAGTTTTTTTTCCTACTGTCTCGCATAATAAATCATCCCTAAATCATACTAACAATAATTGGCCAATTGCGTGATAGATACATAGCTCATTTATTTTTATTTTTTTGTAATCATAATATAATATCGCTGTAAGTTTTTGTATCACATAGGTCAGGGTTGGCGAACCTTTTTACGTACGCGTGCCAGAATTTCCCAGATATTTTATTTTTTGACTGTCTGACGTGCCGAGCAGTTTTTCGAGTAGTTCAAGCAGGAAACAAATGAAAAAGTAGCTGTAAGAATTCTATTAAAAAGTTCAAAAATAAGTAATAAAGTTCTTGAGTATTAATTACTATAATAATTAGGTACTTAGTTTGGTTCTTCGACGCGCCTTCCCCCGCCGCCTGATGAAGTAAGTGCTATAATATTATTATGTTTGACGCATAAAACCTAAGGACCGATCTATGCAATTTAATTAATTACAATTCTAATTCTTGGAGTATCTGCCTGTTACTTTTTATACAATGCGATCTGTCATTTATGCATAAATTTCGTCGTTTCCGTTTGCGCATCAATTGATAAGTATTATTGATAAAAATATTATTAAAAACCGAAGAAAATACGCATTTTTTATACATATTATATACATAATATACGAGTATAGAGTATAGAGTATAGAGGTATTTGTAACATTTTTGTAAAAAAAATATATTTTTAGAATTTTTCCCTTCAACGTAAAACATTCGCGTGCCATGCAAAATCGTCTCGCGTGCCACTGGTGACACGCGTGTCATAGGTTCGCCATCCCTGACATAGGTACTACTATTTTTATATAAGAAACATATTATATCCATTACTATATGCAATTATACGGTTCTGGAATGCCAAATAGTTATAACTTATGTAACATTATGCGGATTAAGTTGTTGTCATTTTTTAGATTTATTCAAAGAAATGTTCCTATTTGTGTTTACTCAATCACTCCTAAAGGTTTGTTTACACTGGCTTAATGCTTAGTATTAGTACACACTAATACTAACACTGCGCTGCAGGTAGAGTTGGGTTTCGGGAATTCTCGAGAAATTTTCGAGATTTTAAATCCCGAATCTCGAGAATCTTTTCTCGGGATTCGGGATTTCTTTATTATCAAATATTAACTAAAAAAACTGGTCAAGAAAAGACTGTTCGGGGCATTTAGCACAATTAAGCTTACGTCGACTCAAAATGAGCGCAATTTTTGCAACATCATGGAATTTTGTGTCTCAAAAGTCTAAGCGATTGTCAGACGCAGCGATTGACAGTCTGTGTTTTTTGAAATCTTATTTCAATAAGTAATGTTTTGAATTATTTTTGTTTTCCTACTTCTATTTTATTTGTCTTCTTAAATAAATAAAAAAATCATATTTTTTTTGGAATTTGTTTGTTTTTACGATGATTTTAGGATTTTTACAAGTTTTTTTTTAAATTTCCCGATATCTCGAGAATTCAAAATTTCATCATTTTGGGAAATCCCAAATCTCGAGATTGAGATTTCTCGGGAAATACCCAACTCTAGCTGCAGGTATGGCATGGCGGGAGGCACGAGAGATGGCGATGGATCGAGGGAAGTGGCGCGAACTTATGCTTGCCCTATGCCCTAAGAAAAGAAAAATGAAGAATAAATGTTATCTAGTAGGTACAAATTTAATTTAATTACTTAAATTAATTATTTTTTATATTTTCATACATAATGAATGAACACAGTGAGAAATATTTATTGTAACTACTAGAAAAAATCTTTAAAAAAAATACGGCACCCATTGGAATTCAAACCCGAGCCCACTGGGACTCGCGCCTATGTCGCTTGACCACTAAGCCATGTGTGTTTTATCTAATCATGACGAAATTAAATAGCGGTTCTTATTATTGCCGGCCCTTGCTAATATTTTCATAAGCTCATTTTTTATTTAACTAATAATTCACAAGATTTAGTAATATAACATTCTTTATTGAAAATACATAATTTTAAAACACGCGTGAAAAATATATAATCACTTGAAACAAATTATTTGAAACACAGCGAGATTCAAACAAGCGCCTCTTGGGTTTTATGCTCATGTGCTCTAACTGCTAAAATATGTGTGTCCTATCTAATAGTGACGAAATTTACGTGCGTTTTTTTAAATTCTCGCTGAAGCAATTTCTAAACTGGGTCATTATTTGGAAAATTATAAATAATGCTACATTCTTAAATCTTGTAATTTATTCCTTGAATGAAAAAAAAAGTTTATTATATTTAAGTTTGAATTTACACAGTATAATATATATACTCAATAGATAATTAATAGACAGTCATTTGTTTGAAAAATGGAAAAAATATTTTTAAAAAGAACCTTCAACTCAACTTCGGTCCGTCCGTTTAAAGAACTCTAAAGGCAATAAACGCCTACAATGAATACTTTGTCGAACAAAAACAGAACGATTCGTTTCTTTTAAGAACAAGAAGTAAGAAATTAGAAGACTAAAAGGGAATAAGTGTTAGCTGGGAAGCAACAGGAACCTAAATCTTTAGGCAAATGAAGTGGAAACGCAACGCTACCAAAGAAACATATCCGATTATTAACCCTTAGACAACTTCGCTTTTCTTTTTTCAGTCATTTTATAATAGGAAAACTTTTCTGTTTTTTTAACCAACTCTTTTATTATGTTTCTTTCGATGTCGGCAGATTTTTAACCTTACCATTTGGTTGGACCAAATATGGTGGCAGTCATTGCTTATTTCCCCACCTACCTCATATCCTTATTTATTATTGTCACAAGACCAGGTAATAAGTTCCAATAAACGGTCAGTTAGATCAATACAACGATTGCGTATAGGTCTGTTACCGCTAAACCACCGTTTATTGATTATTTCAATTATACAGACTGATTCAAAAGTTATCTCAAGTGATATCTAGAAAGCGGACGTGTGCAAGCTTGTTATAGCTTAACCGTCGCTAACTACAGCGTGACTCATACAAAACGTATCTGTTCTAGCTTCGTTGTACTAAATCTGTTACGATTTGAGTGAACGTCGCATCTATATCATCCATTCTGAGCTTATCATCATTATATTATGATCCATCAAAAGTGTACCACCCGTTTACCAGTGCATGAGTGCGTGAACACCGAACCGATTCCGGCGCGCCCCAGCCCTCTCATCATAAAGGTCAGTGTCTGGCATCCTTTGCAACCCCCCCCCCTCCCGCCCCCACTTCCGTAATCCACCAGCATCAGTCAAAATTACAGTCCATTACAAAAAGCGCAACCACCATTATAATTTCAATCGAGTTAACTGAAACTTTTCGTTCTAAATAAAATATTTATGGGAAAAACTGTATGTTTCACGTCTTCAATATTAGCTCTTTAACCCTTAACATGAAGTTATTATAGTAATAATTATAATTTATTTCAATGAAATATATCCTTTATTTATAATATGTATATATAGAAATTTCAGTATATATAAAAAAACTTCTGAATAACTATGTGGGAACGATTTTCCCATAGCTTGATTGCGGGGAATATTTAACTATTGCCCGATAAAATTAGCCAAATTATATGTATGAAGGATATTACCAATGCCAGATTAAGGTATAATCCTATGTGGATCTAATCGATTTCTTCAAAAGGCCCAATGTGGTAATGTCTCCAATAACGCAGTCAAGACATCTTAACTTTTACTTAATTTTATTTTTAGAGCTATGTTTTTTCTATCCTTCTCGCGTATTTATAGTTTTCAAACTTCATAAATATTGTAGACTAGAATAAAATACTAATAATAATATTTACTTACTACTTACTTCACCACGAATCGAGGCTGTTTTAACAGATTTTGTTTTTACAAAAAATGGATGTTAGCCACTTACTCGACCCACAAAGTTCATACTCTGAGTCCAAACACACATTAAAAAGCAATATGAGAATTTTACAGTGACCGGGAATTCGAATCCAGGATCTGCAACATTAATTTGAGACGCCTTAGTGCCCTGAGCCAAATATATAATACGTTATGTTATGACAATGGGAGAGTATAGTACAGGGGTGGCACGCGTTTGAAAAAAAATACCTATAATAATAATAAATGACAGATCGCATTGTATAAAAAATAGCAGGCAAATATTCTTCGAGAATAAGCATTACGTTTAATGTAAATATATAATTGCATGGGTCGGTCCTTGCGTCTTGCGTCACATATATTATTATCACACTAACCTCATCAGGCGGCGAAGGATGCCGCGCCGCGAACCTCTAGTTTTGATCGATTTAGTATGCTTGAGACCACTGTAGCGAGAGAATGCCTCATCTGATCGGAGCAATTCTCGTGTCAATTTATGCGATAAGAACCAAACTAATGACTGCACCAAATAAGTATAATAATGTAATAATAAAATAGTGGTATCTAGAACATCATCATTTTTTTGATAGAATTTTTAAAATCTATTTTATTCTCATATAAAACTGATCGGCACGTCAGACAGTTGAAAAATATTATTTTGGGAAATTTTGGCACGCGTACATAAAAAGGTTTGCCAACCCTGGTATAGTAGATAAGTGGCTTGCTTTGATACTGGATAGTACCTACTACTACCAATTTTTATTTTTAACTCGTTTTTATCACATTTCCTAATAACTAAACTTATATATTACTAAACCGCCAGTCAACAATGGGATTTTTTTTAAATTATGGATAAAGTAAAATTTTCGCGGTAATTTAATATAATCTGAGTTTTCAGACTCACAAGGGTTATGTTAATGCGGCAATGAAACGAAATACGACTTAAAAGCCTTCGAAACGTGTGCATTGTGAAAATCTTATACGGGGGAATCCTTACGTAGGATCTTCCATGTGACACCATTGTTATTAGAAACGAAAAGGATCCATATATTGTTAACAAACCATACCTAGATACTAGTCAGTTCACGAAAAGATACCTAACTCCAAGGACAATTTGTCGAGTGTAGACGATTTTTAAAATTTGAACGGCAGGATTTTTTTTTTTGAACTATTTATATGTTTCACACGCATATGTGATCACGGGAAGAACACATTGGTTGAACACTTTGAGCTTTAGGCACAGTGGAAGGTCACTTTTGAAGACATTATTCAGGCGGCCAAAAGCACTTTAGCTTAGCTTTACTCTGCGAACAATTTCATCAAATATACATCCATCTATAGACACTTGTTGTCCCAGATAGATTTAGCTTTTCACCTGTTCGAGCTGAGTGCCATTGATGAGGATCCATGGACCCTTAGTAAAAGAGAGATCCAGAAACTTAGAGTAGCATAACGTGGTATGGAGAGGTGCATGCTGGGCATAACGCGAAAAGACAAAAAGAGGAATGAGTGAATAAGGAAGCAGACAAGGGTTTGCGTTGAGTTTATTAAAAGCCTTAAATGGAGATGGGCTGGACACATAGCTCGAAGAAGAGACAATCGTTGGACAAATCTAGTCATCCAGTGGTATCCAAGAAGTACAAAACGTCCGCATGGTAGACCTAGAGGCCGCTGGATCGATGAAATGATAAAGTTCTGCGGAAGTACGTGGCAACACAATGCACATGACCGAGAGAAGTGGAAGCAGCTTGAAGAGGCCTTTATCCAGCAGTGGATAGATTCAGACTGATGATGATGATGATATGTTTAATTCATGGAACACCATAAGTTTGGGGTAGGTAACCAATAAGAAAAATCCAGTGATGTAAGTCATTCGATCGACTGTACAGTCAAAATACACAAAATTCTAAAATAGACACTCCCATCTGTAGTATTAAACTTTTTGTGATAAAAAACTGTTGCTGATTGAATAAATATTATAAATCCATGTGTCATAATGTTGGGTAATTCGAATACATAATTAAATATGCGATTGTCAATGTTATATAGTAACTGTTTTTAACAATCTGTAAATGATGTAAAACACTCAAATGATCTTTTATTGCAATTTCATGAAAAACATTATTTCTTTATGTTTAAGAGCGTACTTCAGTGAAACGGCAAATAATTTTCAACAGTAGGTGCGACGAAATTTCTCACTAGTCGCCAATCGGAGACCGACAGTCGAGGTGTCCACACGTCGATTTGTTTAATCATGGCGTCGGACGAAAATATTCTTAAATCGTGTAAAGTTGACTAAAAACTTTACATAATATGTACTTAAAAAGACAACATGTCAATGAATATACTATTATTATTAGTAGTATAATAATAAACATAACATTAAATGGACGCATGTTGGATTTATATGACAAATTATATTTCGTTCGGGACGAGTTATTTGCACAATCCACGCATCGCCTAGCCACGGATTTGGATTTGAAGACCAAAACTGATGGGAAACGATTTTGAGACAGACTTGAATGAAGTTGAAGTTATCAATACTCACATAATATTAAAATTGTGGGAATAATAATAAGAAGATAATGTTTAAAGTCGCAGTGGTGTCTTAATGTAACTTTTTAATGTAGCTCAACATATATTTTTAATTTTTCGTTGCATAACAGAACCAAAAAAGGTGCAAAAATACGTTTGAGTTTACGCTTACTTTTCCTTTTAAACTTTCCGGAATAGTAACGAGGACGATAGATTTCCCAAGCATTTTTTTTTTGAATACTTATAACATGAGTATGCAGAAAAATTCACTTAAATATTCGCATCTTCGGAATACAAAAGCAGTTTGTTACGTTTTCTCCTTGCAAACTAATTCAATTTTGCCCGCTTCATGAAACGGAGTGCAATTCCTCAGCCAAAAATTTAAGTTGTTCAACTGGCCAAGGGAAAAGAGATTTATCATAAAAAGTTTGGCATGTTTATGTGTCTTACTAGATACCCGAAACTTTCAAAATTTCCATTAGGCAAAGATGCACTTTATCACAATAGCAAAAGTTTTGTAAGTATCACTGCTTAGTTATATGTATCTTAGAACCAAATCAATTTGAAATATCTTATTTTTATGACAATGTTTGCTCTTACGCTTTACACATCTAAAAATCATTTACCTTTGATAATCTTCTTTCGGCTTTCTAGGTAACACCATTATCCCCAATATCTTGTAAATAAACCTTAGCCGGCTCTCATATCTAAATTCGCCCGTTTGCCGCACAACCATAAATCAAACCTTCCAAGAACGTCGACCGCGCAGATCTACCTAGCGACAGTTGCACGTAACCGAAACGTATAGATATTTAGATACAGTGATCGGCGAGCCGGTATATGACCAATTGGTAGATGTATGTATGCGTGTAACTTGTCGATTGCAACAGCAGACGTTTTTTCAAACTAAACAGTCGCATTCGACCAATCTGCGGAGCTCCATTTGGCAACGTGTGTTTTGTGAATAACGATGACGTCACATCGTCGTATTTGACACGTTGCAGGCGAGACGAGTTTTGATGTAAGAGCCGGCTTAAGTATATGGCATTTAACGACCTTTCTTGGAAAATAGAAAGTTGAGACTCTGTGACGAATCAAAGTCTAAGCCCGGTCGCACATACAAATTGGCATACAAACACGTCGAATTTGTCGATGTGATTTTATTGTCATTCGTAAAACACATGTAACTGAATACACATAGCGTCGGTACGACTTTTTTGGTAGAATAAACATATGCTTGTCGCGTGTAACAAATTTAACTCGAGATGGCGCACAGGTAAAATAGCCAAAAAATGTCGCATTGCCGCATGTGCAGACCTGTTTTTTCGTTCGTTTCGGCTGGCTTTGTGCCGTCTCTGTCTGCCATATCCCAGTCGAGACGATTTTCGATGTACGACCAGGAAAAATGAAGCATCTTTACCTTGTTACATAGATATAATGAGAATCTAAATATTCTACATGGTTCGGTCTCTCAACAATTGTAAAAATATGTTTGTTTGATTCAACACGCCATGCCACCTACGCATACGTAAAACGAAACTCAGTTTATTTCATACGTATATTCAAATATAGCCTGTACTTATTACAAAATATGACATAATTTTGCGCGAGCCAACTCGCACGCATTAAAAGCATCAAAATTGGGCCTTAAGATAACTTGCTCGACATATTTTGCAATAGGTAATATTAAGATATTCCCACGTCCACGGGTTCCCAACCGTCTCCGAGACGCGACAATATTTTAAATTAGTAAAGTAACTATCGACCTCCCGCGAGATCGGCGTAGAAAACTGTTCTTAATACGGTCAAGAAACTTATAACAGAGAAAAATCAAAAGGTTATACTTAAAAAACATACATAATTTTGAAAACACTTTTGAGAAAATATATTATAACCAATAGAAAAAATCTTTTTGAAAAAAGTAAGACACCCCCGCATGATTCAAACATGCATCTCACGGGTATCACCCTCACGCACATATACCACTATGCTAAAGGAGTCATACTCAATTGCGACAAATTTTAACGAATGGTATTTAATACTAACTGAAGCGCTTTCCAAATTGAGCTACTATTGGTGATCGGCTTTCGTATTTAAAGTTAGGTTAGGTTAGTAATACCTACTTTGGTTTAAAATACAAAAGCCGATAGCTAATAGTAGCTCAATTCAGAAAGCGCTTCAGAGAGTACTATAAGAACCATTAGTTAAAATTTGTAATTAAGTATGGTACCTTTGGCATAGTTGTCTATGTGCGCAGGCGCTCGAAACCCGAAAGATGCAGGTTCGATTCCTGTCTTACTTTTTTCAAAAAAGATTCTTTCTATTGTTGTTGTGGTATTTCTATTGTGGAGGGGTGCAAGACTAGTCAATGCGCTCCCCAAAGACGTAGATATTTTCAGTGACGTGATATGTATTTTGTATTCGAAATTCTATTTTACCACGTTTTTATTAGCTCGTATTCTTGTTTGTCCGGTACAGGTTTTTTCTTGTGCAGTACAATTTTTTTCTTGTTTGTCCAAGATTTTTAAATAACTTCCCGACTAGCTGAAACTTTTAGAATATTTCAGAACACGACAACAATGCATTCTTTTAATAGTCTTGGCCATCTTTAAGCAGAATTGCATTCATTTTCAGTTATCTAATTCTTTTTGCATGTTTCGGAAAAAAATCGTTAAAAGTAATATTTTACTACTCACTATTATTGGTTGCTCAGTGGGTCCTAGCAACTAAATTATTAATATATACGTGCATTACTATGGAAATCAATATGAAATGTCAAAATGACATTTCTGTATTCTATAACATTTATTCAGTATTTCTATCTAAGTACGAGTACTATAAAAAGTTTTTATTAATACATAGAATTGTCAAGTTTATATGATTCAACAGAAAATTTAAAAACGTGGTATATAAAATGTTATTTTTATCTTGTAATTATTTCTGCATAAAATTGTACCCAGTATGTTTTTATTTTTATTTTATTTTATTATTATTTTATATATTCTCTTCTTCTCTCTTGTGAGGGTGACATATGTTATAATGTAAGTCTCATCCACAATGTTTGATTTTCTTAAATAAATAAATAAAATAAATAACATATTTTCTGTGTAAAGTGTTTTCAAAATTATGTAAGTTCAATAATAAGAATGTTGCATTCTTAAATTTTGTGAATTATTCATTGAATAAAAAAATAGTTAATTATACTTAAAGTGTTGAATGTGTTTGCATTTGGGGAACCAGCTTTATAATTCATAACTTAGTGTTTGTTTGTTAAAGCTAGGTAATTCTCAACATTTAGTCGGTTTCTTGAATTATGTTGATATGTAGAATTATTGAAAACCCACTCTCACTAGAAGTAGACAATAATCAAAATGGTGACAATTTGATATGACTGATACATAATATAACAGAACTGATTCCTGTAATTTTACATAAAAAGAAGTATACAAGGTATCATTTCGCTTATCCAAAATGTAATAGGTAATACCGGCTGTATTCAGGGAAGCAGATAAGGGTTTCCTATCCGTGCGTTTTATTTTTCTGTTAACTCAGGGAAATACCGCTGATAATAATTTTCAAAGAACTCAATGTGGCCAATAATCGTCACTTTCTGATAGTCATTAAATTCACACACAGATTCCTCCAACACACTGTCGAGGCAAAGATATATTTTACATTATTACAACGTTTTTCTTAGCTCATATTCTTATTTGTCCGGTGGTTGTTTATCCAGTACAAATCTTGCAATCGATTTTTAACTAACTTCCCGACTAGCTAGACATTTGAAACTTTTAGAATATATCAGAACACGATGCCAATGCATTCTTTTAATACTTTTAGCCATCTTTAAGTAGAATTGAATTAATTTTCAGTTAATTCTGTTTTGTATAAAAAGATATTTCGACACCATTATTGGTTGCTAAGCGGATGGTCCTAGCAACTAAATTATTAATATATACGTGCGTTACTATGGGAATCAAAATGAAATGTCAATATTACATTTCAGTATGCTATGATCGTTTAAGCTAGTCAAGTCAAGTTTATATGATTCAACAGAAAAATTAAAAACGTGGTAAGTATATAATAAAAAAAATTATCTTGTAATTATTTAATATTAATACTATGTAACTTCAACTATCCATAATTTGTTTGTTATATTTTTTATTGTGATCCTTGACTTAATAGATAGATGATAAAGCTGTTACCTAATAAGTTAGAGTTAACTGTATTCGTTGTCAGTGTGTATTTGCCTTTTGGTGAGTGCACATAGTGTCTGAAGATGCTAAAAAGCGAAACCCAGGTTGCAAAAAACGACTCAAATGAAATAGTACAAAACATAAATCCATTAGAATATATAAATATTACTAAAAGGGACTAATGAAGACCTAACTACACAAATTTAGTACAGCTCTAATATGCAGTATGTTGTACTCAGAGCAATAATACAGTTGTACTTACTTATTATCTGTAGATCAAAACTTATTTTAACTAATTCAAAAATGTATGGAAATTAATTAGTTAAAATAATTACAAGATAAAAAGAACTTCGGATGTATAAATTTTCTATTGAATTATTATGCCCAATATGCTCAAACTTGTACTTGATATGAAGTAAATAAAAAACAAACAAATATAGAATACTGAAATGTCATTTTGACATTTCATTTTGATTTCCATAATAACGCACTTATATATTAATAATTTAGTTGCAAGGACCACCCCCTTAGCAACTAATAATAGTCTTTTACTTTTTACGGATTTTTTTTTAAATATCTTTCCATACAAAACAGAATTAACTGAAAATGAATTCAATTCTGCTTAAAGATGGCTACAAGTATTAAAAAAATGCATTGGCATCGTGTTCTGATATATTCTAAAAGTTTCAAATATCTAGCTAGTCGGGAAGTTAGTTAAAAATCGATTGCAAGATTTGTACTCGACAAACAACCACCGGATAAACAAGAATACGAGCTAATAAAAACGTTGTAATAACACCGTGCCAACATATTATTTGACAAGCGATCAATTCTATGATGGACAATAACTTATATATTATTACTTATGGGTATAACTTTACTTTTGGTCATCATTTTACTATACGTATGAAAAAACACTCCGAATATAAGAAGGCATCAGTGGCACCGACAGTAGGTACAAGTCGCAGGTGTCTATAAAAAAAATAATTAATGCGTATATTAGACTAACTTCTAACTGAAATGAATGTCACATGTCCATAGTATAAGTGTGCACTTACTCTTAAACCACAACAAAATACGATGATTTGCAACAACCTGGTCAGTTTTATCAGTATAACTTGTACTAATCTTCTGGAGAATATAAGTTTTATTGGTATAAAAACGACTACTTTACTTACCTACTTAAAACTTAAAACGAGGCATTAACTAAATACATGACTGTCTATGTCACACCACGAGAAGGCGCACCAAAGTTAGATATTGGTGCACACACGTTTGATACAGTCGACAGTTTCATATACCTTGATTCTCTTGTAACTCGAAATAATGATATTACAAAAGAAATCAACAAGAGAATCATGTCTGCGAATAAATGCTACTTTGGCCTGTTAAGACATTTTAAGTACCGCATACTATCTCGCCGAACTAAAAGCACTATTTACAAGACATTTGTAAAGCCAGTGCTCACCAACGCATCGGAAACCTGGACATTAACTCTGCGAAATGAACGAACCCTGAACATTTTTGAAAGAAAAAATCTCCGCCGTATATATGGACCGATCAGGGACGGCACCAATTGGAGGAGAAGATATAATGCTGAGCTCTACGGGCTTTATGAAGATTGTAGCGCAGTTCAATCAATTGAGATTGGAAGACTGCGATGGCTAGGTCATGTGCACCGTATGAATGACAATGGACCGGCAAAGAGAGTGATGTCCAGTAATCCAATAGAAGAATAGCGTAGAAGCGTAGAAGAAGAGGCAGGCCAAAGATTCTCTGGTTGGATGGAGCTGCCAATGACTGCCGTATTTTGGGGATGCCGAATTGGAAAGCGGCCACATTGGATATGGACAGGTGGAGGGAGCTGTTGGAGGAGGCCAAGACCCACACCGGGTTGTCGCGCCCCTGATGATGATGACAATGGTATAAAAACGACTATATAAATAAACTTTGTAATAAGTTTTGTTTTTGCTCTCCTAGATAATCGTCTTTTTGGATTTATACTCATAAGTCCGCCCATTATAGAATTTAGGTGTGTATTTTTTTTCTGTTTTGAAATAAACCGATTATCTTTAATAAATTATTATGTTTTTTTTTCATTTAGTATTGGGTATCCCGTAGTACCCGTGTAATTCGTGGTACAACATGTTTTGATTGAGTATTATTAATATTTTAATAGAATCTATCGATTCAGCTAGTTTGGATTACGAAAGATTGCTCTTAAACATGATTTCCAGATTTACTTTCCAGCGTCAATTTGAATAATTTTGATTTTGATTTTTTACCTAATTTTCAATGTTTTTTCTATTTAGTATTTGGCTAAATCGTAAAAACACTCATGGCTTGGGAACCCGTGTTCTAGTAATTATTCATTCATAAAGACATTCAACACAGGAAAATATACCTACATAAAACAATGCTGTAATCAGTATAAATATAAGTAAATTAACGTTCCGACAAATTATGTAAATCTAATTTATGCTATGTGTTACCTTAAGCGTATGACTTCCTCACCATTTATACAAAAAAGAAGAGTTTCTTTCTTAAAGGCTTTATTCTTTTTTGGAAATTATACCAAAGTACCTGAGTGTATTAAAATAATATACTTAAAGTTGTTCGTAATAACCAGGCCTTTAAAATGTTATTTAAAATAATAACTATAACATCATTATCAGCCGGGATCGATCTTATAATATATCGTTTTCGATTAGATTTTCCTCGTCAAGTATCTACTTGAACTGAACGCGTTCACTTCAAACGAGTAGGTGTTTGGCAGTCGGTGGGCGTTGTTTATTTAGTGCCTTTTGAATGCCGATGCATGGCTGTATTTGTCCATCGGTAAACCGATAATGTAAATTGTACGTATTACATTTTGCCGTAGAACAGTTCACGGTGAGGTGTCTGAGCTACTGGAAAAAGATGGCCTTATAAAATTAATATAAAAAAATTACAAGATAAAAAGAACTTTTTATATACGACGTTTTTAAATTTTCTGTTGAATCATGAATCAATCAACTTGACAATTATATGTATTAATAAATATAGAATACTAAAATGTCATTTTGACATTCCATATAGATTTCCATAGTAACGCACGTATATATTAATAATTTAGTTGCTAGGACCCACTTAGCAACCAATAATAGTGAGTAGTGAATATTACTTTTAAAGAATTAACATACAAAAAAGAATTAACTGAAAATGAATTCAATTCTGCTTAAAGATGGCCAAAAGTATTTAAAAAATGCATTCCCGTCGTGTTCTGATATATTCTAAAAGTTTCAAATGACTAGCTAGTCGGGAAGTTAGTTAAAAATCTTGGAAAAACAAGAAAAAATCTGTACGGGACAAACAAGAATACGAGCTAATAAAAAGATGGTAAAATACGCATTGTTCGTAGATTATTTCTTACAAGATATAACGTTCCAAATTTGTTAGATTCAATATGAACAACGACTTGCTTCCTACAAGCAGAATTTTATATAAATTATATGTCTCATTTTCTACATATTTTCCTCTGCCTTTCCCTTGTACTACGGTGGTTTTTAGTACGCATTGTTCGTATTTTATTTAAACATGAATTTTATCCCAACATTTTATGGCCTTCTATAACTGATGACTAGACACCGGACATCTGGAGTCCTTTTTTTTTTGGGACGGACTCGAATATTACAACATTTTTTAATTAAAAAATGCGTTAATAATTTATGGAACCTATGTTTTTCAGAAAAATAAGTTGTACGATGTAGTAGGTACAATGAAATATGAAATAAATGATATTGATAATATGTGCAAGAGACTTTATCGATACTTAATTATACAGAAACGCTGCTATTAGTAGGTAGATATACTATACTATTTAGAGAAATTAATGAAGCGCTTACGTATAGAGTGGAAAAATTAGTTGTTAATAGTAATATCTATAATATTTAATAATATTCCACTTTTTATATACATACCTATTATTGTAATCAAAGTTTAAAATTTCTACTAAACTACTTTTATTTTTACTATCAAATAACAAATCACACTTGCTCCCATAATGAGAAGGACCTGACAGCTAGTGTATTATTAAAATCGTACCAAATCTGAATGATTTCGTATATTATGTTGATACTACGAAAATATATAATATGAAAACATATTATTATATTATATGGATTTATGGATGGGTAAAATGGGGAATATCGGACCTATGTGGTTAATGAAACCCTTTAGAAAAAGTTTCGTACGAAAGATACTTCAAATCGTACTTTTGTGTTTCAAGCAAGTGGTTGGACATATTGAGATATTTAATTTTAATATATAGGTACTGATGTTGTAATGTTTTTTTTGACATTTTATAGGCCATTTTCAAAAACTTTATATTCATCATGCAAAATATGTAAGTACATGCGTTTTCTGTTAATTGCTACTCCCTAATACTATAAATTATATATCATAGTATTATTTCAATGAAATATATAAACCCGATATAATTATTTATTTCGGAAGTTATCAAAATGATACAATCATAATTAGTCGACATTGATACATTGTTTATATATAGTACCTAATACCATTGATAATAAATTATTTTATCAAGAAAATATTAGATATAAATAGGTATAACACAGTTGCAGTGCCTACCATTTGCCTTAACAAGTTGACCTTGGTTCTAATAGTTCAATGATTTATCCAATCTGGGAGTTCACACATGAAACTATAATTTGATGTTATAGTAATATGGTAGAAAAAACAAAAAAAACTTAACCTGCGCGTTTGTTAACTGATCTACGTATTTTCTTAAAATCCGAGATCACTTCAGTTTTGACGATTATGGATTATAGCTTAAAATTGTTTATTTGTTTTTATTTAGTGAGTAGGTATATTTCGTGATATTTCACATTAGCTGGTTCCATTGTTTACGGGAAATGACGATTTAACGGGCTTACCCCTAGTATCACTCTTATGCTGCATTATAAATACAAGCGGTGGATTCCGAACAAAGCGGGAGGGGTAGACAGCCAATCCGCAATTGCATCAGTCACCGTCCGGTGTTCGATGTGACTGTGAACGTGCGATGTTACTATTTTCACGCCAAAAGTAAAGAAAGCAGTTCCTCATACTTTTTGGTCTCAAGACTCTCAAGCACATGTCTGTGGTGTTACGGCAATCAAGTAAATGTATTTTGATTTAAAAATAATGTGTTTATGCGATGACAGTATCAAAAATAATCTATTTTCAATAGTCTTTGGGTGGCTCAATCCAATTAGTAATAATTTGGGGAAGGGGTCATTTGAGCCATAACAAACGTACACCTGAAAGTAACAGATACACCTGAGAAGGACCAGCTTGCTGCAGAACAAAGTAAACGGAAAAGTGAGGGTAGCAAGAAGATAGTAAAGTCGAAGAAACTGACAGTGAAGAAAGCTATTTTGAAGAGTTCCTCTGAATCTGATGAAGAGACACGACCTGTTAAGAAAACTAAAAATCTCCAAAAGAAGAAAAAAGTACAGACAAGTATAACTATATGTTCCTATTGTTTTCTAATAACTTGGATTAAGGATTTAAGAAAGATTTTGTTTGTATTTTATATTGCTCTGATGAAAAAAACCTTTCTACGCCCACTGGCTCAACTGACCCCATTGGGTGGCTCAGTTGACCCCACCTAGTGGGGCCAACTGAGCCATCTGACATTTGTGACATTAATTTAAATTTAGTCTTGTAAACATCGTCTTTGTTACAGTTTTTTGATGAAGTTACATGACCAAATAAACAACTTAACTGGTTTAAAAGATATCATTTCTTATTTCTTCATTAATTAGAAGCTATACTGCTTTGAGCAAAATCATGATCAAGTGACCCCGCTCTGCCCTATGTAATATATTCATTACGGGTTTTTCACAAACACTTCAGATAATCAAAATTTGTTTTTTACTTGATCCTTTACTAATAGGTAAGAAGGTTTTAACAATCTTTTATTATGTCAATGTGCATTTACGATCGGTGAGTGCGCATAGTGCACGAAGAAGCCAGAAGGCCATAAGCCAGAAGGCATAAGCCGGGTCGTAAATAATGACTAATAGAATACCTAGTACAAAACATAAATCAATTAGAATTTATTGATTAATATTTTTGCCACTCGTACCCGTTAGATATAGGGACCATTATACCACTTTCCTCTAGAAGGTGTATAAGGTACTTTTAAACACTTTGTACATTTTGCATTTTTGTTTATTGTTATTAAATCTTAGTTGATATTATTCTTAGATAAAAATAACAACAATGGATGAAATATAATATTCCTAAATATTATAATATGTCACATATATAATATTGTGTAAGTATTTAATATATAATTATCAAGCCTCGATAGCGAAGGCTGCGTGACTAGCAAATGCACTTACGACCTATGTAAACCTGCCGCTTTGTAATTTTATTCTTGTAAATCCACGGTATTATAGATGGTTGCACTATTATATCTAAAATGTAAACATCAATTTATATGCAATATTGGTATATACTACAGCTGATGATGATACATACTATCGTATGGAAAATAATTCATTTTTAAGTTGTGGGTTTCTTGTACGTATCATGCGACAAAAGCAATAAAATCGTCTTCAAGTTTTTGTCATTGGTCGGGAACCTTTTTTGATACATACACATAAACACAGCAAATTTTTCACAGTTTTGAAGTTACGCTATTTCTTAATGTATATAAACCAGTCATTTAATAAATAAGGACAAATATCACCAACAAGTTAGTTCAAGTAAACAATCGACTCCCACGTCCTCTATACTTAATTGACTTTTTATGCAATAATATGTACCTACCTATATTTTGTACTGTTATTCAATTGAAAATGTCCATTAGGATAAAATCGGTTGAATATCAACATTATGGAATAAATGTGGAAAAAGTACGAAAGTACATATTATAAAGTGTTTTAATGAAATATGTATCTAGGTACCAGTCGTTTTATGTGATGAATAGTTCTTTACACTTTATAATATGTAAGTATTGAAATCAAATACATAATATAATCATATATCAGATAATTTCTTTTTAATAACAACATTTAAATATAATGCTAATTATGTCGAATGGCCACCTAATCGGCGCGCCTTTAGCGTACAATGTATTAAATGGGACGGCGGGACTTTTTTTAATGTTACACACCTACAAACTTACCTGTAGAATGGCCAAAAATGGAACTACGAATTACCATAGGACGCCATTTTGAAAATTTCATTCGAATGTCAGATTTTGTCCAGTTACTAGTCTTGATTGGGTAGTTTTCGACAATGGCTCCATTTTTTTTGTAGTACTTATTCCACTTTTAATCAATAAATTAGGACCGGTTTCATCCGCCTCAGAGGGACATTTTCAACTGAATCTTCCCTTGTTCGGTTGAAAATGTCCCTCTGATGCGAACGAAACCGGTCCTAATTTATTGATTAAAAGTGGAATAAGTACTACAAAAAAATGCGTTTTTTTAATTAAACAACAATAAATATTAACGTAATACAATCACTAAGTGAAAATCTGAAGTATTACATGGGACGGCGGGACTTTTTTTTAACGTTACACACCTACAAACTTACCTGTAGAATGGCCAAAAATGGAACTACGAACTACCATAGGACGCCATTTTGAAAATTTCATTCGAATGTCAGATTTTGTCCAGTTACGAGTCTTGATTGGGTAGTTTTCGACAATGGCTCCATTTTTTTTGTAGTACTTATTCCACTTTTAATCTATAAATTAGGACCGGTTTCGTCCGCCTCAGAGGGACATTTTCAACTGAATCTTCCCTTGTTCAGTTGAAAATGTCCCTCTGATGCGAACGAAACCGGTCCTAATTTATTGATTAAAAGTGGAATAAGTACTACAAAAAATGCGTTTTATTAAATTAAACAACAATAAATATTAACGTAATACAATGACTAAGTGAAAATCTGAAGCAATATTATATTGCAAAACCTTTAGAAGAATGCAATTACGGCTTACGCAATACATAATATTATAATAGTAGGTTCAAACGAATATTTTCAGGGATGTCTCGCATCTACAGATGTACGCCACTGGTATTTTGAAGATGAAATTTCTTACGATCGATTTGATGAAATTCTTCAATGTCAATAGTTTATAATCAAATAGACCAGTTTGGGCAGAGCATCCTCAAAATACTTAAATATCTAAAGAAATAAACAAGTAGGTATGTGACTTTTTTATCGATATGTAGGTACGGTATTGTTGCTTGGTAATACTAATAGGTATCAATATGATACATTTAGAACATAAAACGGGTCAGCGGACAAAATCTTCCAATATTTGTATTTATATTAGTGGTAGGTACGCAAAAGCTATTCGATATTTAATTATGAAAAAACATATTCTACACGCATTTTATAAAAATGGTTTACCATTACTTACCTGCAATAAAACAAACCATCAATTTTGTAATGCGATCTTTTTAATTGCATTTTGCGAATTTGAATTCGTTTGTCGTAGCCGCAAGTCGCGTTATAATATTGGCAAGACGATTATCTTAATTACAATAATTACCATCGCACCTGAGCTGCCAGAAAAAACAACTGACTAATTGTAGAAATCCATACTAAGAATCATTTGGGCAAAAGTCTCCTTAGGATATTGGATTCGTCCACCATTTTAATGTGTTTTTTTATGGGTTGACGGTTAAAAACTTGAAAGATCCGGCCTTTACTGATGACTGTTACAATATATTAACGGTAAAGTGTGATTCGGTTAACAGCATGCGTACATTTCCGGATACTGGAAACTGGTTCAGCATGTTTCCATTTTATCCCTAATATCAAAATGATACTACTATAATATTGTTCTTATGTGTCCTTTATTATTGATGCTGATCGTCGCGAGTTACGACCTACGATGACTGTCACCCTCGGCGACCAATAATATTTGTTTTGCCTACGCGAAAGAGTCAAAAATTTCTTCAATGTGTCAAAAAAAACGAATGCCTACTTAACCTTCAATTATATGCTGAAATACCTATCTGGGTTAATTTCTTATTAAACTGTAAAATTTCATTGTGCATTGCTGAATTCCACTAAACTAAATTTTCCTCAAAATCAACGCTTTAAAATTAAAATGAGAATTTCTGAAAAAAAAATCAAAAGCCACTATCTTGGAACAAGGTTTTTTGAGTTATTTCTTATTTCTCTATTGAAATATTATAGTATCGATATGTAGCTATATGCATGTGACCATTGTGGGGTAGTTGATTTCTCGTCCATCCCTAAAGCCGTGCAGTTGGGTGAGTATGAAGGACGATATCATGATCTGCTTAGGGCCGAAAATGGTGATCAACTTAACTCAAGTTAATTTAATTTGAAACAATTCATTTCAGAAGTTTCATTTCGAATAAAAATAAGCCTACCTGCTTACTTCAAATAGATCTCGGTGAAAAATGAATTTATTTTTAATCATTTCGAACTAAACTAAGTGAAATTTCAATTTAAAACATTGTAATTTTTTAAAGTTGGGACCCAGTCGGAAGCCAACAGCGGTGGAGTGAGGTTGTACAACTTCGCTTGAGTACTCGGGTCGCTATTCGCCTGGTTACTCGCGAACGGTTATAAATACGGGATACAACAAAAATAATATTGTTTGTAAATGAATTTGACAATAAAATCAACATGTGTGGTCCCATGTGATTTTGACAATCAGTGCCAGTGCTTGAGAAAAAGTGAAAAATATTTATTGTTGCACGGATAGTGCACTTTGTGCGGGGAGTGCGTCAAACGCTGTGAAGCGAGGGGTTGTCCACACTGTTTTTTGTTCACACTGTTGCGCGAATTCCAAGACCGCGTGAACGGCAAAAGCAATAAAATGGAAAACACCACGATGGAAGTGAATGAAACCAAAAAAACGAAGAAGAAAAGAAACGATGATGAAGAGGAAGTGGTTGGAGAAAAAGAAGAAGAATGGCAGACGGTGACCTCTGGAAAAAAACCCAGAAGAGACTCTGGGGTCACTCCAAAGGGAAACCAAAACATCGTCATGATAGCGACGGGAAGTAAAATTCCATTAAAATTGAAAATAGCGCAGATGCTGCATAAGGCAGGAGTAAAAGTACAGAAAATTTACAATACAAATTTAAAGACGTACATCCAAGTAGAAGATGAAAAAGAAGCAGATAAAGTTAAACAAGCTGGAGAACTCAAAGATCTCGGTTTTGTGACCAAAGAGAATGACTCCTGCTCTTATGGAGTAATAAGAAAAGTCGGTATTGATATGGACCTCCAAGAACTGCAAATGGAAATCAAAAGTGATGCAAAAGTAATCAACCTTAAGAGGTTGACAAGAAAAGGTGATACAGGAGAGCTGACAAAGACCTCGTCAGTCAGTATTAAATTTGGGGAGAAAATATTGCCGAGAACAATTTACATATATGGAGTCTCTTTTGCTGTAGAACCGTATGTATTCAGGGTTATGCAATGCTACAAATGCTGGCGATATGGGCATATCGCGAACAATTGCGGACGTACAGTAGAAACGTGCCCTAAGTGTGGTGAAAACCACAAAACCTGCGAAAAAAATGAGGAAATTACGTGCATCAATTGCAAAGGTAACCACGCGGCAAACAGCCAAAAATGCCCAAAGTGGCAAGAGGAAAAGAATTGCAAAGAAGCAATGAAAAAAATGAACATACCTTTCAAGGAAGCAAAAAAAAATATGTTAAATAATAGCTATGCTGACATATTAAAACAAAAAAAAATCGTAGGAAGAGATGAAAGCGAAACAATTCAAAAAACTAAGGAAAACAAAAAGAAAGAAGAAGCGGTGGTAGAAGCTTCAGGCTCAACAATAATATCTACAGGTAGCAGCGTAAAGCCTACAAAAAATAAGAAAAATTCTAAGGGGAAGACAGAGGTTAACGCGATGGGAGAAATTATGAAAGTCTTGCTGAAAGGGGGAGACTGGCAGCAGATCATTAAACAACTAATAATTAAAGCAGTGGACTGGGTATGCAAACAATTCAAAGAAGGACACTTAAAGGAAATTCTAGGGGAGGTTCTGGAGCAAAATGGATAGTAAAAAACAAATTAGGATTTTACAATGGAATGCCAGAAGTATGAAGCAAAAAAAAGGATGATATAGAACTCTACTTAATAAGACAAAAAAATTTCAATAGCATTAATCTCAGAGACTTGGCTGAGGTCTGAATTAGACTATCTGAAATTCAATGATTACACGATGTATCGAAAATACAGAAGGGATGGATACGGAGGAGAGCGATTCTGGTGCATAAAACACTGGCGTCTAAAGAAGAAAGAAAGAAAGACGGAAGAGCTAGACAAAATAATTATAAAGCCATTTAACAGAATAGGAGTGAGGACCTGATCGAAGGATCCCCTTCTAGAAGAGAAGAGGCGATATGACAGCGAGTCGCAGTCAAAGCCTCGGTAAAATCACAAAAAAAAAAAAAAAAAAAAAAAAGTTGGGACCGGTCTGATGGAAATTGTATAAATTTGTGTGGAAATAAGTGATTTGTCATACGGCATTTCACTTTATGGTCAAATTTCCAGGAACGTATTAGTGTGGATTATAATAATAAATAACACGACAAAAAAAATTCTGCGGAACAGTGGTTATACAACTCTTACGTTTGGTATTCATTATGCATTTCGAGTAATTATGCAACCCGTGAAAAGTATGGAAAAATGTTTCCTTTTTGCTTTGTTTCATTACTTCCGGCCTATTCTCTCAGAAACAAACATAAAATAATGAATTCCATAATTTTCCATAATCCGTTGTCCGTCCCTGTAAGGTACGTAGAGGTTGATTTTCTTCTATGATTTTTATTTCGGTGTATTTTCAGCGTTTTAACATACATATTTAGATCAAGCTTAGGTGAGGCTAGAGTTGGGTTTCGGGAATTTCCCGACGGGAATTCTCGAGAAATTTTCGAAATTTTTAATCCCGAATCTCGAGAATAGAAATTTTTAACATGTCGGGAAATCCCGGATCTCGAGATTCTTTTCTCGGGATTCAGGGTTTCTTTGTTATCAAATATTAATTATTGAAAAAAAAACGATTTCCCATATGAAAAAGTGGACAGAAAACACAATACGTTCAAAGACTGATAGGGGCATTTAACGCAATTATGCCAACGTCGACTCAAAATGAGGGCAATTTTTGCAACATCAAGGAATTTTGTATCTCAAAATCGTATGCGATTGTCAGATGCAGCGATTGACAGTCTGTGTTTTGAAATTCCATTTTAACAAGTAGGTAATGTTTTTATTTATTTTTGTTTTCTTACTTCTTTCTATTATGTTTGTCTTCTTACATAAATAAAAAAAATCATATTTTTTTGGAATTTGTCTGTTTTTACACTGATTTTAGGATTTTTACAGGTTTTTTTTAAATTTCCCGATATCTCGAGAATTCCCGAGAAATCTTTTCTGGAAATCCCGGAACTCGAGAATTCAAAATTTCATCAAGATTGAGATTTTCTCGGGAAATACAGAACTCTAGGTGAGGCTAGTTTAAGTTATCGTATTATTTAGATTTAGGTCAAGCTTATGTTGTCAACTTGGGAGCACAAAACAAAGGAAAGTGTCGTTTGGGTCAGGCTGGAAGAAGTTTTACTTCTTAAATATGGGATAACCTACTTTCAGAGCTCACTTTGAGCGTAGCAACCTTAGTCTTGGGTATTTTCTTCAAGAGTATTCCCAGGCAAAATTGAAATAGATGCTTCACATCGTCCCTGCAGGGTCCCGTCACACGCTGGATTAAGACCGAGTGTGATGCGGGGCGGGTTTTGGTTTGGAGGGATTAACTTCAATATCCGACAACAAGATCTCGTCGATAACAGGAAGTCGCTGTAGTCGCATATAAAAGACTTCTCAGTGACGTACCTGTCATAGTGACAACGCATGTATAAATAATGCAACGACTCCTTCTTCTTTGCAATAAGCCAGCAGTTACTAATAATAATGCTAACATCAGTCCTGGTCGTTTTAGACATATTTTTATTATAAAAAGCGTCAAATTACATAAATTGATAGATCCGTACACCACGGAGGCGTAAAATGTAATGATAAATTTTAGGGCGTTCCTAATTTGAAAACGGAAGTGAGATTAACTGCACAGGAGGGGCTTGTTAGTTCACGGTTTTAACACGTGGAGAAGAAGTTCTTGTTCGAAATAAGACATGTATTAAAGATGATGCTATTTTCAATATTCATGTCTGTATCATAATTTACATTACATTGCAGTTTGTCAAATAAACGAAACGCGTATTCAATATTGCTCATATTTTAAATAACTCCGCGCGCTTTGTATTTCTTGCATTTTATATTTTAACCGTTATAAAGGAATAAACTGACTTTGTCTTCAAAGCCTCGGTTCATTGCAAATGGCTTTCTCTTTTATATATTATTAATTTGTTATGTGTTATCGACAATGGCAGTCTTGCTAGTGATCTCTGAACATGTATGGAAATAGAGGGATCTGCATTCAGTTAACTAAGAGTCGCATAGAGGTCCGTACCGTTTGTACTTAGCTGACCCTAAGGTTCGGCGGAGACATCAATTCTAACAGTCGAGACCATCAAAGCTTGGCGAGATCCCATGTCTCACAACCATACATGAGCAAAGGTAGCACGCACGCATTGAACAAACGACATTTTAGTCCTCATAGAATACAGCCTTGACCTCGATGCGACTCCAAGTTGACTGAATGCAGGCCTAACATTTATGCAACTCCTACATTCATGATTCCTACAAGCATGCGAATTTAAATAATGTAGTCCAAAGAAAGTCATCTTCGTCAACTGTACACCCTAAATACTTGAATCTGGTCATCAGGTTGACGGGCAGACCGTAAATCAGCAGTTGAGTGTCAGCGACAATGTATGCAGCACAGCACTTGGATTTGGTCTTCGCCGCATTCAGTATAATTCATGTTAATAAATTAACACTATCGACTGAAAATATTTGATAGAATTTGAATTTAAATTCTAATTAATTAAACTTTTGTAATAACGTCATCATACAGTGGTATCCGCCCACAGGGACGTCCTAAAATCCGCTGGATAGACGAAATTATAAGGTTCAGATCTAGGGGAGGCCTTTCTCCAGCAGCGGATCGACCCCGGCTGATGAATAATTTGTACTTACATATAGAACAAAATTTAATAAATGTGTATTTTTAGAGGGACGCAATTGGTAGGACGTCCGAATGTCTAAATTCGCACCTGTTGAAAAGTGATAGTACAACACTTAAATGAATTACAATTTAAATTCAAATTCCATCTACTACCTACCCCCTCAGTCGATAGTATTATTTTTTGTAAAATATTTAAAATTTTGTCTAACGTGACGTCATGACATAAAATGATGGGAAAAATAAATTGAATAGTTATTACTAATATACAATATACGTTACTCATTGAGTAGGTGGATTAAATATTTTTACTTTCAGAGTGGTCTATAATTTGTCATATTATTTCAATGCTGAACACAGCCGAGTCGACAAGCCACAGTACAAGTCACCAAAATCATTTTGATTATGATGAATAAAGTTTGAGTTTATTAGTCATTTTTGCTGCCGGATTTCAACCCTCGGCGATAAAACATACGAGCCGCAACGAGTTTTGTTTAACCTCAAATAAAATAATGAACTTCTGGGAACAGTTCTTCCTCGGAGAAGTTATAATTAAAGCATGAATTACCGGTTTTTTTGTAAACCGATTTTTTCGACCGTGTCCGATCCTAATAAGATCATATGGACCTCCACAGAGGGGAGGTTTGTGTTAACAGATTTCTGTTTTAAGTTGTTTCAAATACAGGGTACCTACTGTTAATTCATCATCATCATCATCATCAGCCGGGGTCAATCCACTGCTGGATGAAGGCCTCCCCAAGCTTTCTCCAACTCTCTCGGTCCTGTGTCGTTCGCTGCCACGTATTTCCGCCGAACTTTGCCAGTTCATCAATCCAGCGGCTTTTAGGGCGACCCTGTGGCCGTTTCGTACCCCTTGGGTACCACTGGATGACGGTATTTGTCCAGCGGCCGTCCTTTCGGCGAGCAATTTGCCCTGCCCATCTCCATTTCAGCTGTTTGGCAACGTCTATTACATCGCGTACTCTTGTCTGCTTCCTAACCCATTCGTTCCTCTTACGGTCCTTTCGCGTGATGCCCAACATGCACCTCTCCATGCCTCGCTGTGTGACTCTTAGCCTTTGGACATCTCTCGTGTTGAGGGTCCACGTCTCGCAGCCATACGTGAGCACGGGTAGCACACATTGGTTGAACACCCTACGCTTAAGACATAATGGTAGGTCACTCTTGAAGAAAATATTCAGACGTCCGAAAGCACTCCATCCCAGCTTTGTTATTCAAGCAATTTCATCGTGCATGCTTCCGTCTATGGACACCTGCTGTCCGAGATAGACGTAGCTGCTGACTTGCTCGAGTTGGGTGCCAGAAATACAGATAATCGCAGAGTCCGAAAAACAGTTCCTCATCACTTTTGTCTTTGAGACATTTATCTTTAGACCGACTGTTTGACTGACATCCGCGAGTTCTTGCATTCTACCTTGGAGGTCTTTCGGGTCTTGTGAGAGTATAAAGAGTTAATTACGACTTCCAAATGTTTGATACTACAAGCTTTACAAATACATAATAATCCTCGCGTAACTTCTATAGTTTATCCGTGTTAATCTTAACTCTATTAATAATAAAGAAACCGTAAAAATCTAGAATATATTATCGAAAGTCCTTTAAAATTCATTTATACTAACATGGATGAACAATATCGACGTCTAAGCTCTAAGACGTTCACAGTATGGCGTGTAATATTACATACATAGAATGAGGTTGATAAAAAGAAATGACACAGATATACAGTTTAAATAAATATAATAATACAATTATTATTTAATAATGCTATATTCTTATTAATTAAATCATGTAGGTACATAGGTAACTTTAATAAACTTCCGAAACATAGATATATTTTATATTTAACCTATGCATGAACAGATGTTTTTTAATATTAATACTATCGACCGAAGGTACTTGATGGAATTTGAATTTAAATTCTAATGGATTCAAGCTCTGTACTATTCCATTCAAGTCGTTTTTTGCGACCCGGGTTTCGCCTTTCGACATCTTCAGGCGTCGTGTACACTCACTGACAACGAACACTCTTAACTCTACCTTATATAGTAAATCAATACAGTAAAGTAGGTAAAATTAATAACAATAAACTCGATAGCATATTATTATAATAAATCGTCAAACCTAATAATAGATCATTATTCTTTATAAACAATAAAAATACTACACTCAAGAGGTGTAAATCGTCAATTCTAAGAAAAATAATTAATGGAGTTAACTAATGAGATAATACTTTAAATCTTTAATAATACTCTTACATGGTACCTACTTTTATAACATTATTTAAAAAAAAATCTATACATATAAACTAGCTTAATATAATATATATAACTCACGTAATATAATATGTATGTATATATTACACACCTATACACACCTAAATCCTCCTCCATACAATCTTATACATACATAATATGTATATACATTTTGTGTCAATAATATTGACCATAATATAGTCTCATATGTAAAACATCATACAGGGTATAACAAAGGGCTATTAGGAAAGCTAAGTTGATCATTCAAGATAGGTAAGCTCTGATAGGTAAGCAACTGTGCTCTATTTATTTCTAATATTTCTTGGTAGAATAATTTATAATCACCCGTATGACTGTAAAGTAGTTTTGCACCCTGTTCAATTTCAAACGTGTGTTTTTCATTTAATAAGTGGTTCGCAAATGTTGAAGTATCCTTCTCCAATCTTTGGGCTGCTAAATGTTCTGAAATTTTAATATTTAGGTTCCTCGTAGTTTTACCAACGTAAAATTTGGGGCAGTTGTTACACTCTAATTTGGAAATACCGGATTTATTTTTAATTTCTATGGAGTCTTTATTGTTTATCAATAATCTACCAACTATGTTATTACAATAAAATGCCGGTTTGACATTATTTTTGGAAAGATGATGTTTTTTAGTTTTTACGAGAAATGGATGTCGACAAATTGCTCAACCTATTAGGTCCATACTCTGGCTCTGACCCTGAAACAACGTCATAACCAAAATTAAAACTATAAATCATGTAGGTCAATAACTATTTTTTTATTCAACGAATAAGACACAAGATTTGAGAATGTAACATTCCATATATTGAATATACATAATTCTAAAACGTCTCAAGCATATTATACATACCAGAAAAAATCGTTTTGTAGAAAAAAAAATACGGCACCCGATGTGCTTGAACCTGTATCTGCTGTATTCGCGCCTGCTTTTCCAATTAAGATACGGGCATCTTACTATTTTTTTTTTGACCATGTCCGATCCTTATAGGATTATATGGACCTCCACAGAGTGGAAGTTTGTATTAACAGATTTTTGTTTTTACGAGAAATGGATGTCAGCCACTTGCACAACCTATTAGGTCCATACTCTGACTCATACACAAATTGAAAAACAATATGTGTACTAGCCAGACCCAGGATTCGAATCTGGGACCCTGAACGCTATAGTCCAACGCTTAAGCCGCGTTTTACCTCGATTAAATAACAAAATTTGTGACCATTTCTAACGGAATTCGAAATATATCGAAGAGGTATTATTCGTAAGATTGACATAGCCATGCCATCACTCGGAAAATGAATCATTCTGGTTCAAACTTTTGTTTAGGATTTTTCGTATTTTGTATGTATTATATGTACCAAGGGCGAGGAAAATTTAGGCTAATTCGTCTGGATGAATTGTTGGTGGACGACCAAATTTCTGTCAACCATAAAACACAGCGTCGGAAATCATAGCCCGGCCGTTTACATGTGAAATACTTTCACAGTCATAGCATTAATATTCATTCTACATTATATTGTATGTGGCATAAACTGGAAGGCTTGCTTAGTGTGATAATATCGTGGATGTATGAAGAGGTAGAGAAATCCCACTACAACCATTTCCATTTTGCGGCACATATTTAGGAAATGCCTTGACGTTATTCACAGCAGAGAACGAGTGAGAAGGGATTATTTCATAAGAATTTTGAATAATTTTCTTTCGACATCACACTAGAATGAATTGATTTTCATATATATTTTTAACCGCAGTTACACGACATTGTATTATGTATCTATCTACTATTAATACGTACGTATATTAATCTTGTTGGTGTATAGCCATCTAAATATTATAAGTAATAATATAAATATGAAATAAATACGTGTTTAACTCTAGCACTGGCTGCACGACGCTGCTAAATACTAATAACTGTTTTATGTTAACTTGTGTGTGCGGCGTGACACCAGTTAGTACTCGAAGGTCTATTGTAACGCGCGCATAATAAAATGTAATCTGTCATAATAACTCTGTATTCATGAAGTTGATAATAAATAAAGTTAATCATATATATAAAACTACGTTGATAATTTACGATCCTTAAGCGATCCACTATTCCCAACAAAACTATATATGTTTCGGGAGATGGTGTAGTGATGAAAATCGGATTGGAGGTTGCTCTAATGAATGGAGGAGCGAGTTTATTACTGACGAGTAAATAAGTACAATGGTAAAATAACAGGGCAAATTTATGATACTGTTCCGAGGTCCGAGGCTCGGTGGAAGAGAATGCTGTGCGTAGCGACTGATACGGAGATTACTGATCAAACTGAGATTAAAATTGATACTAAGATTTAGACTGACTAACTCATCAACTATGAGCCGCTATTTATATACATGAATATTCGGTAAATTGCGAGTCATTGCTGATGAATTTTGCGGTTAGATGTAAGTTGTACGTATGCAGTTCTTCGTGGGACACTTATTCGTGCGCCCGCAGTACGTGAAACATGAGTTCGTGCAACATTTAATCAAATGACGCGTTCTTCGTTGAACATTTTACAGTGGAATACATTTCACCGTGGAATGCGTATTCTACAACATGTGGAGCTAGTTTGCTGTTCCAATTAGATTCAATACAAATTTTATGAGGTATTAATTAATAAAATTTTATAAGTGTTCCACGTTGAACTGTTTACGTACAAATTTCCGGATATGGAATTTTGCAGTTGGGAAATCTTCCTTTTCATTTCGACCCCATCTAAGAATAGCACGCGTGTAGAATGTGCTGACGGTAGATGCGACGATTGTACGATAATTTAAATGACTTACTATTTTTTACACTATTGAAATAATGCTGACAAGGTCTGAAGTCACTGACCTTTACATATGTAATTCGCTATCTGAAAGTAACAATGATATAAAATAAAAAAGTGGATTTTGAGATATATATGCCAATCGATTGCTGAAAACTATACCTACATATTGAATCACTAAGACTTAAAACAAATGTAATACCCATTTTCAGGAAAAATGCCAATGAAGCATTAATTATGTAAATCGTTCTGTTAGGTACTTCAAAACAAAAGTGTGATAACTGAGATAATCCAATGAATGTTACACAAAAAATCATACTTTTATAATTGTCGCTAGATTTCAAAATCAGCCAATTCCATAATAGATGAATAGGAGAAAAACAGCTTTTTTGTTTTCTCAAGTAGGTACACTGCCACGGGGGTGTAAGTTTATATTATTTCGATTATAGAATATTTCAAATTAATATGTTCCACATTTCGATAATGCAGAAATGTTAGAAAGCAGTAGCTATTCAGCAATTCACAAAAAATCAAAAATACGTAAGGTGTATAAACCGCAGAAACAACAAAATATATTCAAGTTCAATTATATCGAAACTAGTATTTTTTTACTTATCGCACTGTTACTTTAAGGTAGCAATATAAAGACTAGATGAAGTATCGCATTGCTAATAAATGTATAATATTATAAAGCTAATAATATTATCAGCTAAAAATATCTTGAGAGTAACACTTTAGATCTTGTGAATTTAAAAATTATTTTACTTATAAATACCGTATTTTTTACGTACTTTTAATTTAAAATACATAACTCTACTATTCGGGATATTATAATTTACACGAAAACGCTGAAAAGCAAAACCCTAGTCGCTAAAAACAGTTACCATGGAATAATACGAAACATTCACCAATTAAGATTACATACCTACATGAAAGTTTTGGTCGATATCAATTATTGACCTAACCTTTAATTGCAATCGAAATAGGGGAAGGAAGAAACAGTACCTTCATATAATTTTATCGTTTCTTGTTACCTACGTTTATTTAACTTAATAATACTTTATCAGTTAACATGTCAAGTTTGTTAGTATTCTGATAGTGATAATAATACTATTTATATTGTTAAATAAAATACAATATACGAGATTAGACCTAACGGAAAAGATAAGTTATTTCACACACATTTTAACGGACATATTATCAGTGACGTTCCGTGGGAGTAGGCATATTCAGCGTCGCTTGGGGGCGGCAGTTACTCGAATAGCGGCAACTCGAGGAGAATCATTAAGTATAATATAGAAATAGCTACCTAAACTTAGTAGTCACGAAAATATCTTTCCATTCAAAAATAAACTCACGGAAAGGTTTAACTGTATTTTTTGTCGGGTTTGCGATGTCCATTTTACTTCCGTTGCCCTTCGACGACCTTCGCGACCAGAAACAACACGTGCAGAATTGCGAATAATTACTGTCTGACTTATTAACCAGTGTGCACAAAAGTTGCGTTGGTCGTCGACACTAAAGATGCACCACTCTCTCAGAGATCTTCCCACATATTGCCCCATGGTCGACGATTTTGTTTGTATCGAAGCGTCGCGCCGTCATTATATCGATTATCGATTTTGCATATTGCCTAAACCTTTGCGATCTCAGACTAAATAATTACAAGATAAAAAGAACTTTTTATATACCACGTTTTTAAATTTTCTGTTGAATCATATAAACTTGACAATTCTATGTATTAATAAATACTTTTTTTGTACTTGATAGAAATACTGAATAAATATAGAATACAGAAATGTCATTTTGACATTTCCTATTGATTTCTATAGTAACGCGCGTATATATTAATAATTTAGTTGCTAGGACCCCCTTAGCAACTAATAATAGTGTTTTACTTTTAACGATTTTTTTCCGAAACATACAAAACATAATTAACTGAAAATGAATTCAATTCTGCTTAAAGATGGCCATAAGTATTAAAAGAATGCATTGTCGCCGTGTTCTGATATATTCTAAAAGTTTCAAATGTCTAGCTAGTCGAGAAGTTAGTTAAAAATCTTCAATCGTCCAATATTGGACAAACAAGAAAAAAATTGTACTGGACACACAAGAAAAAATCTGTACCGGACAAACAAGAATACGAGCTAATAAAAACGTGGTAAAATATCATTAGAAATGTTGCCAAGTTTTGTGAATTAATGTATCGCAAAAATGACACGTAATAAGACAACGTGAAAAAAATCCCTACTCATATGGAAAAATATGTATAAATTGAATTTTGTATGTTTAAGTATTATAATATATCACATTTCTTAGATATTGGAGTCATGAAAGTATGATAAAAAATACTGCATAAAAAATGGGGCGGCATTTTGGCGCTGCCTATGAGCGGTATTTGATCTAGGGACGTCACTGCATATTATTATGTAGATATAATCCGACGGAATCAACTCATTTATGTAAAATGTAACTTCAAAAAAATGTACTTAATATATATTGTATTATAAATATGTGCTAGTACCTAGTAACTGTGAAAAAACATTATATTCTAAGTATTTGAAATATAGATTCGTAGTACATATATGTTTAAAAAGGTTATCTATCTATCTACCAACCTAGATTACAAACATTATTTTTAAATAATTTATATATTTATTGCTTTGATTTGTAAATATGAAATATCCACTTGAAAAAATAAAATAAACCTTACATCTATCTACCTTGATACTAGTAATATTAAGTACAGTAAAATCTCGATACAACTGACAAAATAACCGGTTAAATGTGAAAATTGTTAAAAAATATCGTGATAACGTTATGCATGTTTAAATCCAAGTGTCACCGCTTGTAAACAACGTTCTGCGCTTGATAACACGTCACACCTCCCGCACTCGAATTCGAGTCATAATGCCTACCTGCACCTGTCAAAATTCTCAAACGTCTTATAGGTGTCTCCCTCTCCCTCGTACGTTTACGTGTATGTTCTGTCTTACTGTATGTGAGTTGCTGCACCAGCCTGGCTGAGTCTTTATAGGGTCTTCTGATTTTTCCGACGACGACCTAGCAGAACTCATTCATTTGTTAAAGTACGGCGAAGCTTATCTGATGATTCTTCTTCATTAATGTTTCTATTTTTGATTGATTGTGTATACTGCATAAGGGCCCTAAGGTTACAGTGCGTTACAGCACCGTATCCCAATTATGATTATGAACCCATATTTTTTTTAAATAACACTAATTTCTCGATACTCTAATCACTATATATGCTATTACCAAATCGTACACAGCTGCCAAACTATTATGAAAGCATTATTTGTTTTCTTTCACGACCCGATTAAAATAAGCAATTCGTCAGATTTTTCAAATTTAGAATTTTTGATTATACGTGTTTGCTTAACAAGTCTTTTCCTGTCTCACTCTATCTTACAATGTTTTATATATTTTCTCTAAGCGTTGCAGATAATTCAAGATCAATATATAAAAATACATACAGTCATATTCAGTTTTGGCTTAATCACCAAAAAGGGGGTAAATATTTGGTAGATAAATAAATTAATATAAAATCCTTGTTATTATTTTCTTCTTCTTCCTGTGACGACAATTGGTTGAAGGCCTTGGTCTGGTTCAGAATTATCTTCCGCTGGTATTGATCTCGCCCATCTGTAAATTCAAGCTATACTTATAGTGCGTACGAAGCTTTGACATTATCAATGTTTCGTATGTATTGTAAGTGTTGTTTATTGTTAAACATACTGACAGATATGTGTTGTATCTAACAGATCGCACAACACGTGAATAAAGTCAAAAACAGATCATATTATTTGATGTTTCCATAATACTGTGCTTCTCAAATATATTTTATCATTTATAAATAATTATGTAAAAAATAATAAAAGGTTAGTTCAAAAATAATTTTAATTCGAAACGGATAGAAAACATCAGATAGATTGAGAAAATAATACATAATCATACACTTTTAAAGAGATAGAAAAGCAGTTAGCTAAGTAACTAACCCGTTAAAAATATAGTTTGAAAAATCTTTGTTAATTGGATGATGCTAGCTGATATATTATTATGTAGTTATCAATTAATAACAAAACCATGTTGTAAGAATTTGGTGAAAAAGATGATGGAGTAAAATTGTAAACTAGAATATCTGATTATATATATAGAACCTGGTTACATATAAATTGTACGTAAAACATTTCACCTTAGTACAGTTCTCCGTGAGCTTTCTTATCGGAAAGAGATGACCGTATACTATACGCCATACGGTCTCCAATTTTATTAGATTCAATATGAACATTATTAAAATTAAATTTTCATTCAAGCTGATTTTGGCAAAATTCGTGAATTCAAAACCCTAACCTAACCTAATCTAACCTAACAAATAACCCAGTATATCTAAAATATAATCTGCTATATATATTATTATATTAATTAGCTTCTAATAAAATCAGTTTAAATATAAAAGGTGTTTATATGAAAATGATCCCGCCGTTCCATAACAACCGAGGCACAGACATGTTTAGAGGCTCCCGATAAATTGCTATTTGGTGTTTTCAATTCATTTTTACAACGTTTTTATTAGCTCGTATTCTTATTTGTCCGGTGGTTGTTTATCCAGTATAAATCTTGCAATCGATTTTTAACTAACTTCCCGACTAGCTAGACATTTGAAACTTTTAGAATATATCAGAATGCCAATGCATTCTTTTAATACTTTTAGCCATCTTGAAGTAGAATTGAATTCATTTTCAGTTAATTCTGTTTTGTATGAAAAGTTATTACGGAAGAAATCCGTAATCCAATCCACTATTATTGGTTGCTAAGGGGGTGGTCCTAGCAACTAAATTATTAATATATACGTGCGTTACTATGGAAATCAAAATGACATTTCAGTATTCTATATTTGTTTGTTTGTTTGTTTTTTATTTACTTTTTAAGGTTTTTTATGTAGGTACGTAGCTATTGAAGACGGGATAAGTAATATTATTAACTTGATTTAAATACAAAACTAGCTATATTTCATTGGCGTAATGTGAAATACTTAGCTACGTAGCTTAATACAAAAGCGCACGCACCAGGCCAGTGAAAGACGTGAGTTCCGCTCAGCACAACTCTTTTCTTTTAGGATTTTTTTCTTCACATTTGTACATGTTTATTTGTTTACCGACAGATGTACGTTGATCTGGACTAGACATAAAAATATACTTCCGGGGTTTTATGTATGTATTAAAAACACACCACTTGAGTAGCACTGCCTAAAACAACAGACAATTTCAATTATTTGATATGACAACGATTCGTGCTGGCTGGATGGATTTGTTTTGTACTAATGCATAGGTCCACTATATATGATTCACAATTATAGAGTACAATATGCAATCATTGTTATCCGGACATTTATTCATAGCAATCATAATAATAACATAACGGCTACCATTATCTCGAGCTGCGTTTTCATAATAACATAAATAAATCGAAAAATGCATTTTGAATAAAGATTTATGAATTCATACATATAGTGTCACTCAAAGTAATTAAAATTTAGATCGAAAATTATTTATTCGATTCTGCTATTTGATAGATATTTCTCCACGATTGATAATATGTACACCTTATCAATTATAACCTTTGATTCTCGCCGGCAGGAAGCAGTTGAAATTCTTTTGTTAATATGTGATCTCGCCCAACAGAAATGATTAAAAGTATTTAGATATTTAAAAACCTTATCAGAAACAGACATCCAAAGCTGACCAAACCTCTTACTTTGTTACTGGTTATTATTATTCTTACTTCTTAGTTGTAAAAATATTGTGTGATTATATTACGTGCTTATTAAAATATATAAACTGTATTATAATATTATTATTATTTTTATAAACATAGCAGATAATATATAATTGGTGGCGCTTTTTGGAGTGGACTGTATAATTTGAAGGTGATGGTGGATCTTGGATTACAGATCTAGGGAGGCTGGCGCGCTGGACTGATTGCACTATCACTCGCGCGGTATGGTTTGTTGAGTTACCCGGTGCACGGCACTTGGCGGTATACTGTTGATGGATGATATTATATGACGTTAATGAATGATGATGATAAGTTCAGGACGGTTGATATAGACGCGATGTTCACTCAAACCGTAACAGATTTAGTGCAACGAAGGTCGAATAGAAACGTTTGAGTCACTCGGTAGTTAACGACGGCTAACCTATCAGAAGCGATGTCACTCGAGCTAACTAAATGTTATTTGCATCACGGTCTATCATGTCCTGTGACTGCCGGTCACTTGTTTTTGTGATAATAATACTAGGATTTGAGGGAGGTGGGTAGAAAGGAATGAATGCGGCCACAATCGTCCCAACCATTAATTATTTTCTTTTATTTTGTTAACTGTCAATTCATGGTGGAACTGCATTGTATTGTTGTTTTAATTTAATAAAAAGCATTTTTTTTGTAGTACTTATTCCACTTTTAATCAATAGATTATGACCGGTTTCATCCGCCTCAGAGCGACATTTTCAACTGAATACTAAATACTAGGTATTCAGTTGAAAATGTCCCTCTGAGGTGGACGAAACCGGTCCTAATCTATTGATTAAAAGTGGAGTAAGTACTACAAAAAAAATGCGTTTTATTAAATTAAAACAACAATACATTAATTATTTAATAATTCAGCCTCTTGTTTTAAACGCGCCATTTCCAATATATTATATAATTGACCTTCATTATAAATACAATTTATATTTTTTTTTTCGTTTGTTTGTTCAAGGAGAGAGTTAATGAATGCTTCGTAATAATTAGCAGTATTTTAAATTTCAATTATATTTTTCTTTGGCGCATAGCTCGCTCGCGTATCCGATCAAGCGAAGAATAGAAACATAATGCAAACAATAATCGAGAATTCTTTTTAAGAGTAAGCACCTACCCCGTTCATAGTAAACAGAGGGAGACTCGCCTAACAGAAAGAATTATCAAGGAAACAATTGGAAGAGAAACGGTAATAAAACACGGGAATAGCTTCTACAGAGAATGCTTGTACTTAGGTTTTGAATATATATTTTATTCGAGCGATGATCTATGAGAATAATAAAGGTTTTATTATGCTGAGCCTTGAGTAGGTATCTATTTAATCTAAATCAAATATTCCATAAGATTTCAGGGACTAATGAGGAGCATATTAAGTAGACTAGGAACTACTCGTGTAGACAACAATCCTTGTAAATTTTCGAGATTTGAGAATTTTCGAGACATTTCATGTCTATCTACATGAAGAGTTTATTGTGAATTTCGTTTGTCATGTTGTGTCGACATTTTCTTGTATACCATCCGAAAAAAAATCAACCTCGAATTAAAGTATTCCACCTAGAATCAAAGCCAAGCCTTTTTCTTTAGCTCTTCCAGCCAAAAGAAAAACTCTAGTGAATTCTCAAGAATCAATGTTTTTTGGAATCGCTCCTTTTGAATGACATTTTTTTATATTCATATTAGTAGTAAGAATTTTTGGTTTTTCGAGATTAACAAGAACGATTACTCGAGAAATGTGAATCTCGAAAATTTATAAAAATATCTCGAGATTTATAGAGAAAATATCATAAGCTTTCCTAGGACAGCGGCAATACTTTTTAAAATTAATGCATCACAATGGACATTCAAAAGTGGCTGATAATGTTATTTTGTAGACTCACTGATAGAAATATTAAAAATGCAGTAAGTACTTACCTAAATTTAAAATAAAATATAAAAATGTGTACTTATAGAAATGCACATATTAATAAAAAAAAAATGCAGGTTACACGCTCCAAAAAACGAATACGTGTAAGGCATGGGTAAAGTCAAAAACCCCAAATTACCGTTACTAATGGGATAAGTATTTCCAATTTTTATTCTCGTTTGATTTCCTCTAATATAAGTGTCTCCATTTCTTCTGTCATGGACAACCTGACGACAGGAATTTCATAAATAGGTAATTGAAATATTTAGTATTAAGATTCACAAATAAGTGGATACCATTGTTGAATTTGTTGAGCTTTAAACTATTTCATTATTATAGATTTTGATCACTCAAGTTTTGTGAAACTTTCTATATTGCAATACAAAAATTGAATTGGAGATATACTGGTAAAGCAATAGAGACGCACAAAGGTAACGAAAGAGAACGGGAGATGCTTCAGTGGAGTAACAGATAATTATCACGAAAGGAATCAAATATTAAATGTAAATTAATATTATATCGAAAATTATGGCACGAGGTGTAACATTTCCAGTGCAACTCATGAATAATCTTCTTTTTGCCCAAGTTCACACTTTAGATGAAACACCGGACAACATCTCCGATTTCATGTCTCATTCAGATCCTTACGTTGATCATATCATGGACTTCACAAAGCGCCTCCAAGAATCCTGAGCGCTCATCAATTTTCCAGCATTTACATGCTATTTAGTAGGATACCCCACCTCGTTGACTTGAAAATAATTGAGGTAACGTAAACTAGTTTGCAATAATAATCACCGAATAATTCGCAATAATTGAGAATGTAATATTCTTTATTGAACATAAATAATTTGAAAACACCCCAGCTCATCTATTCTATACACAAGACTGCTATAGGCCGCTATTGGCAGCTATCGAGGGTAGTTTTTCATTTTTTGTATCAAAGTATTAGCACTTATTGTAACAATTGCAATACGTTAGCCGTCTAAACAATCAACACTGTCTATCTCACTCTAAAATTTAACACAGCCAAGAGATGTGCTGTTAAAACATAGTACTTATTGTAACAATTACAACGAACTTATTATTGTTGTTTTAATTAATTGTTGCAATAAGTTCTAATACTTCGATACAAAAAAATGAAAAACTATCCTCGATATGTGCCGATAGCGGCCTATAGCAATCTTGTGTATGGAATAGATGTGCAGATATATTATTGTACCTAATAGAAGAAAAAAATTCAAAAAAAAACGATAGCCGATAGGACTCGAACCCGTATCCACTGAATTCGTGACAATGTGCTTTACATGTTGAACCGCTTGTGTCCTACCTAGTTACGACGAAATTAGATTTTAAAAGCTTAAAAAAAACAGTGGATGCGGGTTCGAGTTCCATCGAACGTCGTATTTTTTTCAAAGATTTTTTAGTAGGTATAAATCTGAGATGTTTTCAAATTATGAATGATGTTAAGACAAAAATTCATAATAAAATTATTAGATTCAAAATTACGCCTTCACTTCATTTTTTTTTTAGAATTATTAATAACCATGTCCTTGCTATTTCGTACAAGGTGGTTGTTAGTAATTTTGAAGAATCACAAATACAAAGGCTTTTAGAAAAACACATAAATATTGTCTCCTCACCGGGAAATCGAACCCATGGCGCACTGTCTTAGCTCTTAATTATTGTGAAAATTATGAACTCGGTAAAGTAAGTGTCGAGCCACACCGGGCGACTCTGGTCTCGAGACCAGTCGCGCGACTGGTCTCTTCGGGCGATTTACTCAGGCGACTTGCCGGCGACCAGAGAGGCAGCCAATAATAATAATAATAATAATAATGAATGTACACGCAATTATGCAAAAAATGCGGCGTGGCTGCCGGCGACTGGTCGCCTAGTGTGCCAGCGCTCAATACATAGCTATATGTTTTCATACATCGCTACCGATCGCCCGACCAGAGAGACCAGAGAGACCGGGAGACCAGACCGAGCGCACGAACGAGATTTTACAGATGGCGCGACTTTATTGCTTACGCGATTACTGGGCGACCAGGTGTGGCATGGTCCATATAACTGCATGCATCGGTCTGGTCTCGGCGAGTGGTCTCGAGACCAGAGTCGCCCGGTGTGGCTCGGCTCTAATAATCGATTAAAAGTTCATTCGGTTTGATTGCTTTTCAGTCAATTATAAAATATCGACCTGATACTTTGAGCCAATTTACTTTAGTTCAAATGTTTCAACAAATTATAATGTAGGTTTGTATCTACGCCTCATGTAATTCCATACCCATTTTTAAATATATTTTCTGATTTTATTCATACACAGTGTTAACGTACCTACGTAGGCACGCCACACGCTACTAGCAAATAAATACTCGAGCTGGGGAAGTGGATTAAAGATCGGATGAGAAGGAATAATAAAATGCTTTTCGAGACAAGCGGAGCAAAATGGTTTCATTCGACAAAGGGCCCTTTTTTAAAGCCAACACTCAAATAGCAAACAAATAATACACATTGACAAACTTTACCTCACCCTATAATAAATAAACATATGAAAGTTTTCATGTCACTGTTAAAAATATACAAATATTAAATTATAAAATTAACGGCCATTCTTAGATTTTAATTCTATTATGTTCAAATTATTATTGATATACAACAGGCATTTCCAACTTCAAGTAAGCTTTACTATCCAGTATCAAAACTGACATTTATTTCAAATTTTCAATTTCAATTTATTTTTGAACATATTGAGGACATTACATTAAGTTTAAGACGTTCACAACATGATATTAAATATTATAAAGAAAAAAAAGTAACAAAAACGATAAAAATTAAAATATAAAAAGAGAACATAATAATATAAAGATACAAAAGCAGTGAAAATACAATTATACATTTATAGAAGTTCAAAGAATTACACCGAGTTTGCTAAGGAGACCCTATTTTAAGAATTTATAAAATAGTGTCTACCTAAATTCACTCTCACGCTAGAGATGGAAAAACCGGTCGATTTTGAAGACTAAGTATACTTACTACTAGTATAAAAAAATACTTAGTATATAAACTTGTTCCAAAATACATACTAGTATTTGGAATACTATATAGATCGTTTGGCGTGCGTATGCGACAAAAGTTTCATACTCAACTGAAACTAAAACCAACTCCATATTATTAGTATTTTAAAATACGTATCGGCTCAGGGAACTCAGACTGTGTATCGGCTTCAATATAATCGATAAAAATACGCTGAGCTCCGCTTGTAGAAAAGTCCCATTTATTATAAAATTTTAAATGTATGAGTTGTTTTTCTGTTAGGTTACAATATAATTGTTAACAGAAATGAATAACAGTGATTGTTTTTTAAATTTTAAACATCTTTTGAGCGGTATATAACAAGCCTAAGCATGTGCGTCATCTCACCACTGTGCTGCGACACAAAATTTATGACCTATTATTATTCATACACTCGAGCGCAATAGACTAATAAATTAAAATATACCTATATTCAAGTGCTATTTCGTTCGTGCGCATATAATGTCAATAGTGTTGAAAGTCTATCAACTGGCGAGTGCACAGAACAGCGACTCGCGATGATATCGCGAGGAATAAGTTTATTGGACCACAAATACTTAGTATGGGTAGTTTCATCGGAAACTTGAGTACACAAACTGGTGACAGTATTTCCAACTCACCTCTATCTCACGCACACCATTACATACAATATGGGTATTACATAAAAGGGGTAATTTTTCCAGAAAATGTTATAGACATTTCGTCATGATACGCAGTAAGAAATATTAATATCCAATCTAATTAATTTAAATTTAATTGTTAGTGACAAACTACTATTGGACGGATAATGCTATGTATTGGTAAATTATTTGTATCGCCTTTATGATTTTGTTTTGATAAATACCTTTTTTATAATTATTATTCAGTTGAAAATGTCCCTCCGAGGCGGACGAAACCAGTCAAAATTTATTAAATAATAAAAGTGGAATAACTACTACAAAAAAATTTGCGTTTTAATTAATAAATAATACAATGCAGTTTCACCATGAATCGACAGTTAACACAATAAAATAAATTTATTCATTCGGTATTGCAATCCCTAGTCGTGAGAATAGATGTCGGAAAAAAAATATTCCTGAATGTTTTTGAAAATAATTTCGATACGCCTTTCAAATATATAGTTTGCATAAATAAAAATGTTTATTTGTTCACATTTCCGATAGATATTTGTCTGGACAGGCATTATAATCATTTCACCACAAAGTGTGAGTAGATTTTTTTTTGCATTATAATTTTGACATACTTGTGCAAAGAAGAATCCAACATTCCTGTTTTGGTTATATAAAGTGAATTTTCCAACATTAAAATGACTTGTTTATTATACCTGTACTATATTTGTTTCAAAACGTCACTGAATGGTCACTTACCTACATACAAAGTGGACATTTTGAAAGCATCAATATTCCAGGGAACTTAAAAAGACTACGGTTTTATGTTGAAAGCTTCCCCTAGAGATATTTGCGACTTGCGAGATCACAGTACTATCTTTTTAACTTTTTGCCAAAGGACAGAGACTTTACCACCTAGTACGAGACAGTTGACATCAAGTTGATTTGTCAGAAATTTTGATAATAATATATAAAATATCTATATATTATTATATATGACAAATTGATTATTAAATTTATTCAAAAAGTTAGTTTTGTAATAAAAAAAAATTAAGTAAATTAATTTTCACACTTTTATTTAAAAAATGTTATGTGATGATCGTATAGTAGAGATTTATCGTCAAAGATCCTAAAGAATTCAACGTAAAATATTTAAAATTACGATACGATAAGTTTACATATATGTAAATTTTGTAGGAAAGATATTTGTACTATTTTCTTTTTTCACCGTAATAATAAATATTTAATATTCACATAAAATATGTACTATGTAGGTATATTCATTAAGTCTGTATTCTGTTATTTCGTTCCCTGATATATGTGCGAGTTACTTCTTCTTCTTTTTCTTCCGCCATATCTTCCCCCTACGGCTCGTCTGAGGTAAGCGCGTTCGGCAGCGCGTTGAGCGGCGCGCGCAACTCAAACGTATAACCGTATAAAAGTATAACCAAAATAAGACTTTGTCTACTAGCATTTTCACACACGGTTATACGTTTGAGTTGCGCTCAACGCTTCGCCGACTTCGCCCACGTAAGACGCCCAGTTAGTCGGACCATATGGACACCACGCGGTGCCTACAAGAATCCCTGGCCCTCGCCAGTATTCTTGCCTCGTTCCAGGTCAAACCAGCATCCCGTAGCTCCGCCGTATGCACTATATAGATAGTATTTAGCGGAATCCGGTCGGCTTGAAGAACAGGCAAGTCAGGTTAGGGTTCTCTTTTGGCATCCGCAGCACTTGGCCGAGCGAGGTCCAATGTCACCTCTTCACTCTCAGCGTAATGAGAGGTTACTAATAAATTAATAATATTCTAATTCGTTTGATTTGTAGGTACATTCCATTTCAAACTTTTTTTGCGATGCGTGTGTCGCCATTTGGCACATCGAGGTATTATGCACACTCACCAATGGAAAATGTACAGCTGACCAAAAATATAGTTAATCTCTGTATAGATACTAAATAATATATACGTAAAAAAGTAAGAAACTATATTATGTGTCAGTTGTGCGATTACCATCGGTTAGTTTTCATAGTACCTGAAGATGCTAGAAGAGGAAAGCAGGGTTGCAAAGAAACTTTTCAAAAAATGGAAGAAAACTATAAACAATAATCAATCAGTAATATCTCTATTCGAGTTTTTTATTTACACACTTAAATGCGTTTTAACTAAACTTTTTATTTATGTCATAATAATATTCCTAATTGATTAACTCGGTATCAAAGTCGGACAGATGCCAAATCTCACTAAATTAAGAAATGATCTTTTCAAAAAAAAAAATCACCAGAAATGGTTTTTTTGAAAAAAAATAATGGTTTTCATATAGATTTTTGAGTTTAAAGTTAGTATGAAGTATGTAAAAACGGACCCTACAGTTTACACTCACGTTCGCGAATCTCCTGTAAATTTTCGTAAATTGCTTATGTCCCACTTTCATACTCATGTGCTCCTATATTTATCACGTTTATCACGATATCAATATTCTATGATGATTGTTTATACTTGAATCCCCACCATATCCCAATTCTCAATTGTCGACATATTTAGGACACGTCACGTCCTTCCCTGGAAACATAAAATTGAATTATACATTTTAAGTACATTTCTTTAAAAAAAACAGTACCCATTTGAGGTTTTACTCTCGGCGGTTGAAAATTAAAATCTGCCTGATGTACCTACAAGCTACAGGACAGCTTTGGTATGTATGTCTTTGTCCCAGTGATGCAAAATCTTTGTATTTGTAGGGCGAATTTATCATTTTTAAAGCGTTCACAAGCCACGAAGTGACACGGGTGAGTCTCGAGTAGAAATAGTATTATTTTCAATCAAATTGAAGAAAATCTTATCCCTTCGAATTGGAACGTAAACATGTGAAAAAGAAACAATACACAACTCCCGGTATACCAATTTTCATACAAACTGAGAAGAAATAGAAATCAATTTGTAAATGGAATCCATAGAATTTTCCGTCTGACAGAAGAAATATATCTTCAACTAACTTTATCAAATAGTCTGATCACTCGCTACTCTGCATTAAGTATTTTTTTTAGATGGAACTTAGTGTAAACGCTAGTGAGATAGTTGACACTGTATGCCAGACTTTTCTTTGTCAAAAAAGAACAGTTTTATTAGGTCCCTAGAAAAGTGACAAGTCAGACCTTTTGCAACAAGGTATTGATAATGTATTATATTATATACAAGTAATAATTATACTTTGTGCGGAGAGACACTACCCCATTGATTGCTCCAATATTATACTTCTATCAATGAAGTCTGTCCCAGTAGAATAAAATTTTAATATATATAACAGACTATAAAAACATTATATAACGAGTACAACAGCAATGTATAACCATTGTCAGAAACTTTCAATCACATTATCAAGACAACAGCACTATCAAGACAATTTACAGATCACAAGCCATACCAGAGCGTTTTTATAGGTCTGATTGGTGGCAGAATGTCTCCCAAGCCTGGTATAGATTCATGACGCAGATATCTGCAAACTTGCTCAGTAATTTGGATCTATCTGAACTTTATGACATAAGGGAGGATTCCCACTTAAGGCTGCGTATGAGATTTCGACGATTACGTGATAGTTGGACTCCTGTGAGCTTTAGCATTGGACATAATATTACCACATCTGAGTTCATTAACCTAGATGCATGTTTAATCATGCATTATGGGCGTAAAACTTCTCCGTGGCGATCGTTTATTTATATTAGCTCTTTTCCCGAAATATAGAAAAGCTTTCCTGATTGAAGGCGAAAAGCTCGTCTTATGTAATAGTGTACTACTATAACGGTTTAAAGCATTTCACTGAAATCTTAACCAAGTATTAAAATGGGATATACCTACTAAGATTTAATGCCTATTTTATTAAGGCTATACCTCAGTTGAGGCATGGTCTAAAAAGATCGTGGCTAGGCGATACGCGGATTGCAGGTCGCGGGTGCAAATGACGCATGCCGAAGGAAATATAATTTGTCATATAAATCCAAGATGCGTCCATTTAATGTACTGTTTATTTTTCTATTAGTAACAATAATAATATATTCATTGACATGTTTTCTTTTTCAAGCAAATGGGTAACGTTTTTAGTAATCTTTACACGATTTAAGAATTAATACCCCCGTCGCCATCACGAAATAAATCGACGTGTTTCTAGCTCGACGTTCTCTCTCCGAATGGCAGCGAGTTCAAAATTTCGTCGCGCCTATAGTTGAACATTATTTTCCGTTTCACTGATGTATCGTCTTAAGCCGGTAGACCGCAATTAATTGAACCGCGGACGGGTTGTGCATCACTGATTTACCATATGGCAAGTATATTGAATACCTTATCCTCGAACGACTTTGTCTATTCGCCTGGACGCATAATAAAAATGTCCAAAGCTTTTTGCATTTCCGTGCATTGAAAATTTTTGAACCGCTGCAAAATTTATTGAAAGGAAAACGCTATGCGACCCTACTGCAAACAAAGGAATTCGCTCATTTTAAAATATACGAGACCAAAGTTATTTTTTAATCCAATTTTATTTTTTACCAACGGATAAGTTTGCTTTCAATTTGGTTCGCGCTAATATTGTATATTGCCTAGGAGGTTTTTTTTAAATTTCTCTGTAGTACCTACCTCCTAGAAAATTTATTAAATTCCCAAGTAAAATTTTATAGACGTATTCATTTTTTACAAATTTTAATTCAACTAATAAAAATGAGTGATTATTTGCGCAAAAAAACATTTATTTGTGGCTATCAATGATGGTTCTGTGAGAACCAAGCAGTGTCAGTAGAATCCATGACATATTATGAATCGCTATCAAATTAATGTTAATTAATTAATTAGTTAAATTATTTATTGTTTAGTACAGTGGATTCCAAACTTTATGTTACTACGCCTCCCTTTTAAAAAAATCTAATCTTGACGCCTCCCCCCTTTATTTGATTAAATAATACAGACACCTTTTTAAATAGCCAAATATGTACTAATACAAAAATGAAAAAAAAACCTAATTATAAAAATAAACAAGGTTTCACTAATTATATTACATTCATTTTTAAATTAATTTATTTTTTATGCGATGGATGTGCATATTTATTAGCACAAAGTGCTTTTTTTCTACTTAACTGGATTGACATTTGTATTTCATTGCAGCTAATGCAGAAAATCCCGTTTCGCATAAATATGATGTTACGAATCAATGGTAGCAGTACTTTACTTACAACTTGCGTTGCTATTCTTGACAAAGTATTATATTATTCTTCACTTCGATTCAACCAAATTTTAACTAGGGTTTTTGTTTCAATGAAATATCGCATGATAATTCTATCAATTTTTCCTTTTCAATGGTAGGTAGTCAATCCAAATTTATCATCGTTCATTGACAAATGGATTCTATCATGGGCCTCACATCCTGAAGCGGGCCCACCTACCTATCGCTGAGGTTAAGGGCAGTGTGATGCTCTGAAGTAGTGTTTCCTACATTATACACGGGAGTTATCATTTAAGTATCACATCAAATAACTGCAACGCACAACCACATAATTAAAATATTTAATAATTTTGAAACAAAGTAGCGCCTTTTTTTTTTTAAACTATTAGAGTAAATTTGTGATGTGTGTTATGCCCGGGTCCCTACGCTTTTTATAAACTATGCATTTGAAAACTGCAAACCTGTGGCTACATTTGTGTTAAACTTTTCGCGCCTCCCTTTGCAACACTCCGCGCCTCCCAGTTTAGAAATTGCTGGTTTAGTATGTGTAATTTCTCTGTATACATTTTTCACGTAATCGAATTACTACTTAGTAAGCACTTTGTTTACCTCAATGATATTCATTAAACGTTTATTATATTTTCTCACCAAATGGCTGAGATACTGAGATAAGCATTTTTCTATCGTGACAGGTTCAATCAAAGGCTGTCGGGAGAAAAAAGTGAGTCTATCCGTAATATTCACTTGATAAACTTGTATCTTGCTAGAGAACTTAGTGCCTCGGAAAATAACACCCACCTCTGTCATATTGTACCGATTGTACTTATGTAACCATAAATAAACTCTCACTTCTCCATCATCACAAATAACCAAGATCGTCTTTCATCTACCACACCATCGACCACTCCTACATATTTATATTTACAATTGAAATAAATAATTAAAAGCAACATTTTGCCATAATATATTTTGGTTGGGCAAGTTATGGTGGCACTCATTCCTTTCTTCCCACCTACCTCGAATCTCCAGATTTGGTTACAAGTCAGCAGTTACGGATTATGACTCATGCGTCAACTGTGATTGCAAGTAAAGTTTTGTTACTTCAAGACAGCGTACGCACCTAGGCTTGTTAAAGCTAAGCCGCCGTTAACTACAGAGTGATTCAGACAAAACGCATATGTTCGTCCTTTGTTGCGGTAAATCTGATACGGTTTGAGCGAACGTCGCGTCTATCATCCATCCTGAACTTGTCATCATCATTTATCCCAAAACCAAAGTGAAACCGTGGGAGTGACATTCCGAACCATCTGTTTACCAGAGCCTAAATGCGTGAACACCGAACCAGACCCAACGGGCGCCATCCCTCTCAACGTGAAATCCCCCTCCCCCCTAGATCCGAAATCTACCAGCATCTTCAAATTACAGTCCACTGCAAAAAGCGCAACCATATTATTTATTTTAACGCATAAATAACACTTTACAAGACGTATCTTGTGAAGTGTGTTCAATGTTTTAAAAACATTACGTGCTACGAATGAAAACAAGAATTAATAGGCATTTATTTATGTACAAATCAAAATCAATCAAGCAATAAGAAAGGCCAGCAGATATGGCCATCATTGCATGATACACAAACATAACATACACAAAAAATACAAACACATACGAAGTTTATACCCACACGTACAGGCCTGCGATTTCCTAACTATCGAGTCGTGTGTCACCCGACGACATGTCAAGCCAATACACGCTCGAGGCAAGCCGCCCAACGCTCACGGCTCACCATAGATATTATTATGCTGAAACACCTATTTGTGTATGGGGACAATGGATAACGCCAGTATTTGAGTAGCGTTAATTTCTCGAATGCTATTATCACTCCGGTAGTACGTCACAATGATGTCATATGACGCCATGTCGACCGGGCGACTTCAACTCGCAAGTTATAACATAAGGCCCCAGACCACGTGATAGTTGTTTACGAAAAATCATCGCTTTCCAAGATGGCGAATTTGGTTGCCCGTTTTTATACTGCAATGAATCAGTATGTACCTTCCATTCTTTTTTTATTCGTTGATTACGTGTATATTTTAATAAATAAATCAAATATTAAGAAACAAAATAGTATTTGTGAATTAATTATTCCAAATACAATGTTATCATATAGTTTAGTTTAAAAATAAAGTCACTTATTTCCGTACCTGAGTTAATAAAAGATTTTGTAAGAGCAAAATAACGGACACGTTTTAAAGAAGTGCAAATGTAAGAACGTTTAAGTTCTAGGAATCATTTTAAAAATGTGGAACAAGAAGCTTGCATAAAATTTGCATACTAACTCTTTGAAGCCATGTATTTATAATATATTATTTTTATAAAATTATTAATACAAAAAATACACAGATATACGATACATACAATAAACGATATAGGCATATGTTTGTTGTCGATATACATTTAATTTTTATAGATATTCGACAATAAATTCTCAATAAAATAAAATATATTATTTAGTTAGGCACTGATGCAATTAGCAATTAAAAGTAACGGTCTATGGTAGGGTAGGCGAACCTTTTTACGCACGCGTGCTAAAATTTCGCAAAGATTATTTTTCGACTGTCTATTAATAAGAATAGTACCTACTTTATTGTATTGATTTACTATATAAGGTAGAGTTAAGAGTGTTCGTTGTCAGTGTGTGTTTTCCTTTGGTGAGTGTACACAACGCCTGAAGATGCCGAAAGGCGAAACCTGGGTCGCAAAAACGACTTAAATGGAATAGTATAGAGCTTGAATCCATTAGAATTTAAATTCAAATTCCATCAAGTACCTTCGGTCGATGGTATTAATATATACTTATATATTTATTTATAAAACTTTTTTGTAAAAAGGATTATTTTCTCTTCAAAATAAAACATCGGGATGCCATGCAAAATCATCTTGCGTGCTACTAGTAGCACGCATGCCATAGGTTCGTCATCACTGGTGTATGGCGATGGTTTTATTATTGTTTAACATTTAGAATATACTATCTTGATATATATTTTGAGAACGTATTTGTGCAAATCGATTGAATGGGCAAAGATTTCTTTTTCCTTTTATAAACTGTTATCATCACATATTTTTCCTAAGCTCTTTCCCATTCACACTTAAGGATATGACTATACCCATCATAGAGCCTGTTAGAGGGAACTTGTGTGTATCAATCTATTTTTATGTTTTTCAATCGTGTATTATTTTCCTTTCATACAAAATCTGCCTACACGTATTATGAATAGGTACTTATATATTATATTAGAGATGGTTAGAAGAATGGGAGAAATTTACAGAGGTCCCATACCTACATCTGAGTCGTACACATTATTAAGAGTTTTCATTTAATTATTATGAAGCATTCCCTTTAAAAGGTGATTAATACATAGAGATACATTGGGATTTGCTTTGATAATCAACTTTTTCAATATTATGTTTTTTCTATCTTTTCCACTACATTAAAACTTAAAAATAAATAGAAATATACTTACCAAATTTTCGGAATTTATAAATAAAACTTCGTTAAATAAAATATCAAATAAAAAACAATAATGGTTCCCAGGGTTGATCGCATTACTAAGATGTGGTTTTAAAACGAGCCAATATTCGTAAAGAACTTGTAGTTACTGTCAAATGAAGAAGGCTTATATTTCGGTCTAGTGATTCTAAAGTAGGGAAAGATAGGTACAAGGCGTGTGTGATCTGGTTGATACGAATGGCCACCGATAGGGAGATGTACTGTCACTTGTCATCAGCCTTCGATATAATACGTGATCAAATGTGTCCGCTTAATTTAAAAAAATTACATATATATATAATTGAAGCATACATGCATATAAAAAAGGACAACTAATTACCAAAGATTCTGTATCTTAACACCTGCTAGATCGTAGTAGGGTATGTATGACGACAATGATGATATTAATTGCTCCACCATGCTCAAAACACGCACAGCGACTGATCACGTGATTCGGAGAAGGTCTGAGTGAGTCTACAGTTAGTAGAGGTGAACATAAAATGTGTGTAAATACGAATAAATGTGATTTGGCCAAATTAGAAATATAAATATAACAATTTCATCCTGATCGACCTGTTGGTTTATTCTTATTCTTATTATGCGTGGTATGTATGATATTATTCAGCTATACAAAGTACCTACCAAATTAACAAAGCACAATTGATTAGGCTCGTGATTGTTCCGTGATGCCTACATTCAGAAAGTATAATAGCGGTATTATATTATATAATATATTATAATCTGTACATATATGAGAAAGGTATAAAATAGGGCTTCCCATCCCGGGATCCCGATTTGCTCATTCTAACCGGTGTTTTTTTTCGGTATTAGATTAAATATTAATTTCTAGAAAAAAAGACATTGTCTCGTTTAGTAAATATGTGGTATTTAAAAACAATGATTACCCAGTTGACAAAAAATATATTCGTAAAATACCGCCCGGCGTCTATCATGTAAGCTAGGATTACAAAATAGAAAAAATACGCATTATTAAACATAAGAAAAGTATATAAGTAAGGTAGCCAGTCATCTCGTCATTCAGAAGAAGGTCTCAATTTTACAGTAAAAAAGTCAAGAATCTACTTGGTTGTGGCAATTATATTCGCCCCATCCCAATATTTCCCTCCTACCTATAAACCTCATTTGTTGTTGTCATCCAGGCGCTTAAATATTTCAAGAATTATCAGTCGCCCGCGCGATAATTAAATTCGAGTCTCATTAAGAACTCAGTTATTAGACCACATATCAAGGCGTTCTACCAGCACATGGTGTCTCATACAACCATTTTGCCTACTAGTGCATGAGTTCATGGCCCGGGACCTACTCCAGCCATAGAGCCGAACAACATCAAGGTTATTGCCCCCTTCCAGATCCGGAATCCACAATCATCCCAAATTACAGTCCACTATAAAGCGCAGCTACTACTTCTAAAAACAACTGTTAAAACTCCAATGAAAAAAACCAATAGCGTAGACTATATTTTTTAATAAAAATTTAAAATAAGCACTGTTATGAAATGTAAAAATGTCTTTTAAATATGAACTTCGTCCGCAATCCTGGGATGAAAATACTATTATTCCCGTTATCCCGACATTGTAAATTGATATATATATAGTTACATACATACATGATTATATTTATCTTGTACTATAATATGATTACTTATAACTGAGTGAAATTTGAAGCTTATATTAACAAACACAAAACATCGCAAGCTAAAACAGCGGTATATACAATGTGATACTAGAATAATTAGTAAATTTAATCATAACCGAGGCAACTTCGAATGCTAAGTGAGTAAGAGTGACGAAGGCACAATATGTTGCCAACGTATGAGTGGGGTTCAAGGTGTCGAAAGCTCTGCATATTTGAGCTGGGAAGCTTTCAGAAAAGCTAGGGTAGACGTGGAAATTCCCTCAAGACATTAACAGAGCTACAATTTAGACTGTGCTTTTTATATTCCTGTACTACTAGCAGCAATGCAACATTTAACATGGAGCTTTTTGGGTCAAATTAACACTATTTATATGTACAAATTATTTGTGTAGAAATGTACGATAAACAAATAAATATTAAAATTCTAATGAATTAATGCATTAGAATTTAAATTTTACGTCCATTAAGTACTTTCCCTCGATCGATAGTAATATTAATAAAACAAATATTTGTTTAGACCAGTGGTTCTCATGTGCGGCCACCAGAGGATTTTGCTGCGGCCACCAACATCATTTTCAGTATTTAATTTAATACGTTAACTAACGTTCAATAAGCGTGAGTCATGACCAAGTATTTAAAAACCATTTTAATAATACCACGGTTAAAAAATGTTGGTCGTAGTTATACGTTGACCAAGAATTAAGTAAATTCAAGGAATTTGCAACTTTATTAATATTGTCGATGTTTCCTATTACTGTATACTGTGAAAGATCGTCCAGTGTAATGCACTTCATAAAAAACAAATATCCCGGTTGACAGTGATGTAAACTTAGAAGCAGCCATGCGGCATTGGAAAAAAGGAGTATTGAGGAATTTCCATTTGCATTATTTTTAAATAAATAGGTATGTACTAAAATGTTCAAATATCTTTTATTAAATGGACTTGTCTTCAATAAATTGATTTTTTAGTAAATAAAATTTAGCTTTATTTTTTTTAATCACAACAAAAGTTAAATTTGGTGCGGCCGCCAGACGTTTCCATAGACCTGTCAATGTCAATTGTGCGGCCACAGGTAAATTTCACGTGAGAACCACTGGTTTAGACGATCCCCTATATCAGTTTAATGCAATTGTGATATGGATTTATTATAAAACGAGGATCCCACTAAACTGTTACAAGTTTTAGGTGGATAAGTCTGGGCATATGGGACTGTTAGGTATAACGAAATCCCCGTGTTATTTTTTAACCAGTTTTATCTTGACGAAAATTATTTTACCATTAAAGTCGTACTTTCGCATTGCAGAGTCTTGCAAGTATAAGAGTTATCAACATTTTAAAGTATCTTCGCTTTTTGGTATTTTGCTACACGACTAGCAATGTAGCAATAATAATATATTCAAGTAATATATTATATCGTATTGTATATAATATATATACGAGGCGTAATAAATTGATCATAATGGTATAGACCAGGAGTTGTCAACCTTTTAACACCTACCGAACACTTTTGTATCTCTGTTAGTAGTAAAATTTTCTAACCGCCCAACGGTTCCACAGTAATGCTAATTTATAAAGTCGGGAAGTAATTTTACTTTACAAAATTTATAAAGCAGAGTTACTGCAAGTAAAATCATCTCCATTCATTCTGGGACGAGGCTCTTTTGTTTGCGGTCGCACTATAGCGCCATTTAGTTTCACTTACATAACGTGAACTAAACTTATCGGAGAGCGATACAAATAGTATATTTTCTGAAATTTAAATTGTCAAGGGGAATTTTATGAAAACATAATGAAAATCTTTTTAAGACCCCTACCGCCCACCATGAAAGCTCGAACGCCCACTAGTGGGCGGTAGGGACCAGGTTAACTACCCCTGGTATAGACTATAGGAGACAATAACGATCATATATTATTTACTATAAGAAAATCCTGGGACAGTAAATAAAACCACAATAATTTATTGTAACTCGTCTAATTATACCAATTAAAACAATTATATTGCATATTCTGAGTATATTTATATTAGATTCGACATCAAGCTCGTACAAATGTGAAATGTACAAATAATGGAACCATTGTTCATATGTATGCAACAATTATACACATGATGATGAAGGCCAACACATCAAATCACATATTGCTTTTATGTATCATTCTTGCTCGTTTGAAAATCCGCCATTCCACCCCGTATACAAGGCATATTGGGCATTTATTATTATGTTTAGCTTTTTTTTCAATTAAGTGCAATAAAAACTAATTTAAAGGACGCATTATTATATTATAAATTCGAAATTTAGACATTCGTCTCTTATTGTTAAATGAGACTTTTCCGCCTTGTTTCATTTATGTATACCATTATGCCCGATGTTCCTCTAGTTTTTATCAAGAAATTATGCGTTTACTATTTAATAATAATAATAATAATCCACTTCTTGCATTCAACGGATAATTCAAAAAATTTAAGAATGTAACATAGGTACTATATATTATTGAACATACATAATTTAAAAAGATCTCATGCATATGTCAACTAGAAAAAATCCATTTTAGAAAAAATAATACGTCACCGAAGGGACGTAGCAATTAGAAAATCACACTGGCGAGAGTCTAGTGGATACAGTTTTAAGTCTCGTCGAGTGTCATATTATTTTCTAAAATGATATTTATCTAGTGGGCAATATAATATAGGTATGCATGAGATATTTTTAAATTATATGTTTACTTAATTAATTCATGATATTTATAACATTTTACTGTTAGGTGACTTTCCCCTGTTATTAAAATTGTTTTACGACACGTTTTTTCATGATCATTGGGCAGGAAGGAATTATAGAGTGCGTGATTCATATTCTAATGATCAAGGCTAAGATAATATGAGATATTATCATATGATCTAAAACGCTGGAGACTTTTTGAACGCTGAGAATTTGTTGGCTTTTTCGCCTAACCTAACCAACATAGACAGACACGTAGTCATGCATAGTATACAATTTGGTCATTGAAAACATACTGATGTAGTTTTCTGGTAATCGTTGACTTCATTTTATGGTTAACGAAGGTTCTCAAATATACAACGTTATTAATAAAAAGTCATGTTTTATTTGTCAAAATTTTTATTACACCTGATAAATGCTTCGCCATCAGTACATTAAACAAACCGTTTTAATAAACTTAATACGAGACATGGTACAAATTTTATTCAATTACATCTATTATAATATTATTTAACATAATTCTTTAATTAATTACTGCATTAAAAATACTAATTTTACATCACTTTCTTATAGACCATCGCCAATTTATACAACATTAATTATTAATGGCTGGAAAATTCTAAAAACCATTGAAAATAAAATAATTTTTCATCATTGATTTTTACGCTTTAGTTTGCTTAAATCAAATAAATGTATAAATTAAAAAAATGGTAGCAAATATATGACTTACATAAAACAATACAAAATGTAATAAGCATTAATTTTTTTACATAATTATAGGAATAATTCGTTAAAGAAAGAAAAAAAATAATTAAATAGAAATCTCTCACCTTGTTTCAAAATATGTGTGGAATATTAATAATTAAAAAATGAAATAAACTGCCTTTTCAATTTTGATCAACAACTAGTGAATAGCTAAAAATACATTAAATAAAATTTCCAAAAAATGTACCTAATAATTAATCTACATAATATAATAACGATTAACACCTGTTATAAGTTGATAATTAACTCCCAAGTAAGTGATTCTCAACCAAGATTCCGTGATAATTTGCAAAACTTAATGAATTATAGCATTTTATGTAAAAGTGCAATAAAAGTTATCGAGCATTTCCCGCAATCTGTTATTATAATAAACCCATTAAGTATGTTAAAATTTACTTTGTTTATACGTTCAAATGAACGTTATTATTGAAACAATTGTATAAAAAGTCTATATACCAGTGGTTATTTTTGTAACCAGTAAGTCCGACGAACAGTTAAAACGTTGCTTTATGTATACGTAATATGTCAGCCCAATAAGGATTCAAGTTCTCGCAATTAAAAAAAATCATCGGTTCCCCCAACCAAAAACAGTTGGGAATCACTAAATAAGCAGACGATTTATTTACGCAACCGTTATTAAATTATGTAGATCAAGTATTATTTCTTTCATTTACCTAATAAAATGGATTTTACATGAACAAAATTGACAGCTTTTAACATCAATATTTTCCTATTTAGTTAGTAGTATGAGTAAAAAATACAGTGTGGTCCTGCTACAGATTTTATTACCAGACAATGAATACATTTTTGTTATTATTATAAAAGTATATGTTAATAATTTGCATAGGTCATTGCGAATTTTCATAATTCCCATTGCCATATTATCTTTACTAATCCCAACATAAAGATATCATCTTACTTATTTACGCTCGTCGATAAAGAATAATGCATAGCACATTTTACAGTACCCGGTAAAGGCAAAAAATACATCTAGTCGCTTTATAGTTTTTATCGCTCCGTGGCAAAAGTGGATAAATCTTTGAATAAATTTATTTTATATAAACATTCATCGCTCGTAATTTAAGTTAATATTAATTATATAAATCCACTGCAGTCAATATCGTGAATATTATATTATTATAATCTTAATTATTATTATTCTAAAGATTTGTTGATTTAAATAGTATATTTTATTACGTTTAGAGAAGCAGCCGAAATAACTCATCAACATCGAAGAAATTTTTAAGATGTTTTTACACAAAAAAGTTATACAAAAAATAATATAATACAATAGTGCTATGTCTATAATTAAAACACAGAGAATTAGACTGTAATATTAAATAGTTAAGCGGCATAATTAATAAATTCTAAAAAAATATGAGTATATTTCATTTTTATTGATAATTACTGTGGTGATTTTAATACAATTATTTAACTGCTTAAATTAAAACTACCCAAAGTAAATCTCTATATGCAAAACTATGAAAATTTTGGCATGTTTCTTCTACTGGTCATATTCAGTATTTTGTTCAATCTATCATTTCGTAGTTTGGTCAGTAGAGTACGCATTTAACTCAAAAGTGCGTATTTTTTATGATGATAAATAAGAATTAATAAAATAATTATTATATAGGTTTTTTATTCTTTCAAAATGCGAACAAACTCAATACTACAGCCATATTCACTGTGCAAGATAAACTCAAGAAAATAATATTGCAATATTAAAAAAAAGATTTTTTGCGACATTTATTTAAATAAAAGAAAATTAGTATATTTATATTTAAGAAAAGATTTAAAATATTTATGTTGTACTTATATAAAAATAATAACTCGATATGGTGATATGTATTTATTCAAATAAATCGTAAACACCAAGTCAAATTAATCAATAAATTGTGTATAATACAGGTGTTTGTATTTTCCAATCTTTTTCTAATAATATGAATGACTTTTTTCAGCTTATTTTCCTTTCAATCATTTCAATGATATATGTGTACTTATGTAGGTATGTAATGGTTATTTGATTGAATTTTTAAAGTAGGTGTTATCAATGTCTCACTGCAACATTATTACATTATAATATAAACTGTCAAAATTCAAAGAATTTGTCGGTATGAATGTGTGACTTCGGACACTATAATTAATATTAGTCATTGCAAATATTATTACATGCAATAATGAATGTTGTATTACTGATAGGAAAGGTTTTATGTATGTGAATAAACGCAACTATTTAGGTAGAACAAGAAAAAACTAAATTTCGCCCTTTTTGGGTTTGCCATTCGTATATCTGTGCGATAGTAATCATTTATAAATAATGTTAATTTAATCGTAAAGAGGATGGACCACAAAAACACTTTGTTTGCCGTCCACGAGTACAGTGAAGTCCAGCCCATAAAATCAACATTAGAATAATTGAGAAGACATGAAGAACCTTCTAAGAACCCCAAACACCCGATGTAGAGCAGTCGGATTCTACATTATATCCGTATTGATCTACGGCAGCGAAGAGCAACCTATCTTGTAACGAGGGCGAAATTAAATACAAAAACACTTTGTTTTTATATGTTTACCATAATAATTACCCAAGGCGATTATTTTACAATACAATAAGATATTAGGGCCACCGCCCACGGCGACGCGAACATGTAGGTCATACACGACCGGCCGTTTATGGCCTATTGCGTCGCGTCGACATCACACTATTTAAAAAAAATCCTTTATTACTGGTATATGAAGTGAAAACCTCGACGTTAAAAACGCATTATTATAAGTGTTTTACAGTGTTACCAGTAATGGGTGTCCTCACGACAAGACAGATAGTTATATTCTAGCTAACATAAAACGCAAAAAAGCTGAACACTTCAGCCATAATTTCATAAATAAGATATTTATTATTCCACCTCATAATTCAAGGAGAGTTAGAGAGCAGCAGACGCGTGGATAGATAGAGATTTTCTAAATTAGTATGACATCCAAATGCCCATAAGTGTCTAAATTCCGTGTCCACATTGACAACAAAATGCTGGCAACCTCATTAAATTTTACGATAATTATCATAATTTCTTTTGAGGTTGCCAAAAACTTGTTGCCAATGTGGACACGGCTTAAGGCATTGCCGGCCTGAAATATGGAGATGTAGGTATTACAATTTGGTCGCCAATCTTCGCAAAAAGAAGAAGATAAACAATTTACAACTACAATTTAATATACGGTACTATCAGATGTTTCAAAATATAACAGCGCCGACGTTTTACGCGAGGCGATGATTTCGTTTGTTTGCCTCAACCTAAAAAGTTGTCTATTACACATCCATACCACTATATTTCTTACATAAAATTGCATGACAGTGTGCGACGTGCACTATTCACGAATCACCGAGGTTATACTATTAATGACCAAACTTATTCATTTCGAAAATTCCCTTTGGTTCTTCATTTAGATATAAATTAATACCGTTCGGATTCAGCAGAACTGTAGTATATTATCAATACATACACAATAATATAATAAAAAAGCAGTGCTTATCTGTCTTAAAGTCAAAAGACTTTGTATCACTTCAAATCTTTGTAGACACCCAACTTTGCATCCATTCAGAAGATATTATAATTATAGTATTGTAGCAATCATTAATAACGCAATGTGACATGGTGTGTAGGGATTGCGATACCGAATGAAAATGTCAATACCGGTTTTCCGGTATTTCTTAATGTATACCGGTATTCGTTAAAATATTAAGAAAAACAGAAGTGGGTCTTATCAGTAAATATAGCTATTAAAATATATTGAAAACATTATTTATAGCAAAAACATAAATACTTACCTACCTACATTTATGATGTTGAATTTGAATATATTGATAATTTTAACAAAAGCCCTCAAAAAGACATTTCATTAAGTGCAAATAATAAGCCCGGCTGTAGGAAAAGTTTCTTAAATTCAACGCTTGTACAGTCACCAATAATTATACAATAATTGAACATTTCTCACGGATCTGTCTCCTATGAGGCGCGACAATTATATAAATATATTTGATGAATTTTGTTTTATTATTATTGCACCTATATTGGATAGATAACTTATAATTCATTTTCAAAAATTCCGGTATTTTGGACTTTTAATACCGGTATTTCGGTATTGATAAATACGGGAATTCCGGTTTTGAAATACCGGTATTGCAATCCCTAATGGTGTGTGTACTGTGAAAAAAATATGTGAAAAAAAATAAAACAAAATAATATGTATACTGTTGTAATCTATTATTTATTTATTAAAAATAGTAGTAGGTATTCAATAATCATATTATTTTACAAAAAAAAATAGAAACAATTTTTCTACGCACAACTCTGATATTGTTTTTATTAAACACATCAATAATAATATTATTATATACTAATTGTGCCGGTTTTGAGGAATTAAACAAATCGTCACCGCGCAATACTACAACTAGATAACTTGATTTTCACTGTTTTTGAGATAGCTATTGATCATACATTCTACATTCTCTTCTCTATATAATGATAAAACCATAGATGCATTAAATAAATAAAATAATAAATCTACAATATCTTGTCATACAATTGAACATTATTTAATTGTTTCCAATTAGACAAGCACAATTTTCCATTTTTATAGCCTAGATTTATGTTAATCAAGTATTTTATTTTCCCAACAATGACCAAATCAGAGTTATCTAGTTGTAGTATTGGGGTGACGAAATTTAATACATAAACGATTTATTTCATTAGTGGCAGTACTTTTTTTTTTACAAATGATTACTTCCCCTTGAAATTTAAAATAATACTAATAATTGTTACATATTAATGATTCCATTCTATGGCTCATATATTTAGTTGTACAGAAAATCTTTTTTGTGGGAATTATGAATTTAAAATTCACGTTTTTTTAAATAAAACCGATACTAATTAAATATTTAATATATATGTATAGTTATTGCCTAAAATAACTTAAGGGAATAATTTTATACTCAATAAAAATATACAAAACTTATAATGGCAATATTAATAACTAATTTATATGACTTTCAGTGATGAAAAAAAGAGCCGTCAACTTATAATAACAATAAAATATTATATGTATAAGACAAAGTATTTTTCAAAAATCGAACAATGCAATGATTGTAGTAAATACAACGATTTCGATTTCGAAGAACAAAATTAATTATTGGTTATTAAATTTTTCGGAAACTCATAATATACCTATGTCTAGTAAAAAAAAAAAAGAATTAACACTACCATGTTCATTTGGAAACTATTTTAGAGATCTAGAGATAACTTTATCGGTTTATCTCTGTGGAAAATAAATTTATGTTATATTTAATTCCATTATAAACAAAATAATAGGTCGCTTGTTAAAAAAAAAAACAAACGTAAATATAATGTTTGTGAAATTCTTGAGCTACCTACGTGAATTGTATAATAAATCGAGTCATGTTTTTTTTTTGTTATTCAGCAAAAAAATATTTTATAAAATAAAAATGTGAAAAAAATTACCAATATTGTGAAGATATTGGTTAGGTACATCGAAAAGAAATATAAGTTTAAATTTATAATACATGTAGAAAATGAAAAATAATGGACAAGTACATCGTTGCCCTAGTTCTAATACCACGTAACGTATCAATTAGAAAATTTTAAAGAATTTGAAAAAAGATTTTTTTTGTAAAACACTTCCAAGTTCTCATATAAGTACTACTGATTTAACAGTGCTAAAAATATAAACATCTATTCCTTATAGTCTGTAAATAGTGAATTTTATGTGTTTTCAAATTTTTGTTAATATGTTTTATTTCAAAGTAGAGTTACTTAGTACCTAGGTACTCTTGTTACATGATGGAATTATCGGACTAAACGTTTTGGCATTGCATTTTTTTTAAATCAAATAAAAGTGAGATATGTGTTAGTTGAACTAGGGCAGCAACATCTTTTTATTATCATACCTACTCATGAAAAAAATCGCAAATCGCCAAAATAACCGTATTAAGTTAAAATCATTATTTATATACGCTGTTGATAGTTTAGACATCAGTTTATATCGTATATATGTTTTCTTTTTACATATATCTGCAGTTACCTACTTCGGATAATTCGACAACATGCGATCTAATGCAGTTACATGAGTAATCATTTTGGCTAAATAAAATAATCATAAATACATTTAAAATTCACGAAAATACAACTTACATAGTACACTTTTGATCATGGATAAATACAATTCTATTTATTTTAACATCATACCAATTATGATAAATAAAGAGCATGTTAAAAAAAAGTATGTGGCAAATTATGTACTTCACAATACACATAATATGGTATGGCTGTCACAACTGTATATAGCTTATATTTCATAACTTCTCAAATATATCGTAAATCTTACAAGAGCAAAAAAAAACATTTTTCTTAGCCATGCATTCCTCCATATAAAGTAAATCGTCACTTTACTATTAAAATCTCGAAGTCTGTTTGAGAAGAATGTTGAGGGGAAGGAAAGGAAAAAGTAATACAAACAATATTTTAAACACCTCTCTAGTTGATCAATCTGCTAACACTGGTTGTGAAATACGAGGTTTTAATTCCATGTTTGAAACCACGAGACCTACGACTTTTTAAAATTTGTCGATAGATGAACAGCAGCAAAGAGCCGAAGTTTTGGTATAATTTAAAAAGCTTTTTGTTTAAATTTTATCGAACAAACTTAATTTTTCCATAATATCTGACTTACAAGGTCTTAATAGTAAGGTGACGATATGTCTTTTTTTTTAGTATTAACATTACATTACAGTCTTAGAATTTAAGTTTTTTCGGCACATGGCGTGTCTCCAACAATATCTGCTGTCATTAAAGGACTGTTCTTGTAAAATTTGCGAGAACTGAGATATTAGTAGTTTAACATAGTAAGTTTTGTTTTATTAAGTACCCATTCATATGACAATAATTGTTTCACCAACAACCAACATTGAAAATGACAAAAGAAGTTTTTATAGATCCAGGATTTATTTACTTCACCAAAAAAGTGTAGCTGTTACAATTGAAAGAAAAGATAAATTACTTATAAAATGGTTTAACCATGTCTACAGAGCAATGATAAAAAAATGAAACCTAAAAGGAAATGCTGGTAAGTAATATTATAATGTATGTACAATATTTATACCAAAATCAAAAGTGTTTACGTAACTAAATTATCACAATGAAACAGCTTAATATTACAATAAGTAGAATACATAGCACTTAAAATCGTTTTCAAAATAATCATAATTAATTATTAAATTTAACTAAAATTAAATCCGTTCGTACTAACTTCACATTTGACTTAGTGTGATTGAAATATCTTCGGTATAATATAAGCTATATTATACTAGAATCAATTTAAAAAAAAAGCTAGATAGCTAGATTAAATCATATAGTTACTTACTGATAGTTCACACACTAGCTCAAAGGTATAGTTAGTTTAAAAAAATACAAAAAATAATATAAAAAAAGGTTTAAGGTGTTTTTTTTTTGAAGTCAACATAATATAAAATTTTCTTAAAAAAACGATGGAATGCTACAAAGTGGGGGAAAACATATCGATACAAAAATAAATCAATGGAAATATATAAGTATTATCTAATAACTATAGTTTTAATTATTAAAAAAAAAACAATAATCATTCTGCCATAACACATTTTTTTTATTATTTTGATACACATACATCACAAATTAAATCACCGTTTAAAAAGGTTCCACTGTGATATACTTATTAAAAATTTAAAAAGGTGCGCCACTATATTTTAATACACACAATATTAATATATTATCCTTAACACATTATTTAAATGTAGCATTAATTGAAAAAATGTCATACCTACGTCAACGATGTTCACTGCTCTCATTCAAAGTTCGTAAAAAAAATCTACGTACAATAACAACCCATATATTTAGTCAGTCTATTATCTTTTTTATTATTATTAATTTACTATAACTTTTGCATACTCATATAATTTTAACATTTATAGACACCTCAGGGAAAATCTTACGATAAAAAATTGATGTCCATCATAATTTTGTTGTGTTATAATTTTAATTATTTCTGCGCAATTATTATTAGTAAGACCTGACACACACGGACCACATTTGACAATCGCATCGACCGCAAAATGCGGTCATACTTTTGGATCGCGATACATTTTTTTGTTTTTCAACAAACTTCATGTATGCCATATGTATATGACGAAATTTTGAGGTTTAAAAGACAGACAACTATGGTCTATGTGAGGTTAGATCTCGGACTTAAATAATTATTATATTCGGATGGGATAGCCAAAAACTATGAAATATAATTAAACATAACTGATTAGAAAATTTACAATTAAATAAAAATTGACAATTAGCAGTACTTTGTTAGTACTTGGCCGTTCGTAGGTTTAAAAACTGTTACGTTTTCAGATTATTTTTATTTTCAGTCACATTTTTATGGTCTCTCAGTCAAATATCGTTAACATGATGTATCGATCATTCATGGTATGATAATAATCGTTTTGTATTTTATCTTTCAAGACGGGCCGAGTGAATAAATACAAGCAGCTGCTTAAACTTGACATTTTATCAGTAATCATAACGGTAAAAGTCGATAGTTATTTTTGCACCCGACCCGATATTTCAAAGTAATTATGGAATAAACTATAATGAGTTTTAAAAATGTCAGAAACAGTGCGTTTGTAGTCGTTGATAATATATGTAAGTATCGATAACAGTACGATTAAATTTACTTAAAAAATATAACCATTACTATTAATATCACATGTTGACTGTAAACAAGTGATATAGAAATATTAGAATACATAGTGGACCTTATATTATTAAATTGATTGCATTAAAGTACATACTAACTGGAAAATTCCAATAAAGGTTACTTTTACGGACACTCAATCATAATAAAAAATGCACTTTAACTCGGATTTAAATATCTATACAAAATTAGTATCAAGGGAAACTTTAAATACACACGCGCATGTTTTTTAATTATTCAAGAGTACGTATTTGAAATAAGTGTTGAGTCGAAAAACTCAGACCGCAGAAACGTGTCCGTGTGAAGACGCGCTAACTTTACTGAAATTACTACGAAGTTAAATTGTTAAAGGTCCACTATACAAGGTGTTTATAAAAAAAAGATGCTTGACGTGATATAACCGGTACTGAAACACGTTTAAAATATAAATAGTGTTACGATATGTCGCACTTTTGGCAGTAGGTTTAATAATTACTGTTACACAACTTAACAAAATTCAATACCTTGGGAGTATATACGTAGTTAATGGCGCAGAAGTACCAGTTGGACACGTTGTTTCTATACACACACTTAAATGAATAACGCGACGATATCACTCTCCCCTCGCGACCGGTACAAAAAAGCTCGCTCAATATTTAAATAGACTTTCATATTTATTACAATACGGAAAAATAAACAAAAAATCTTAGTCATTCAATAAAAATCGCCGCGGATCCGAGAGGCACACTAACTTGTGCCAAAACTCACCGCGCCTGTTCACGCATTACATTAAAAATTGCGACAAATCGATAAAATCGCGTATTTACATGAAAAAAAAACAACATAAACGAAACTTCGACAAGTACACTTAAGTGATTTTTGCGGTCGAATTTAAGTATGATTATGATTTTCGTAACCGTATATGATTTTATATAACGATATTATAAGAGTCAAACAATCCCTGCAATTAAATGGCTATATAAAAAAAAACTTATATTTTACGTAAACAATGTTAACCATTCTCACTCTGTGATGTCAACTCATATTACCATAAATTGTTAAAAAATTAGTTAAATACTCATACGTACTTCTAGTATGTAGAAGAAAAAAAAACAAATACCAAATAATAATGATGAAATGTTAATATATTTTTATGTTGCCTATTTCGGTATTTCCATTTTTAAATACCGTTTTGTTCGTGAAACTAGTATTGTAACACAATGCGATGGCACATGATGGAACGGAATTGATTAGCACAGTAAGAGAAAGGTTAAGAATGATCCAGTTTGTGCATACTTAATAAAGCCTGGAGGGACCGCATAGTCGAGTTCAACTGCATTTCTGACAGGGTCGCAAGCGTGATACTTAAAATCAATGCTAGGTACCGCATTCAGATTTTGCAAGTATATGCTCCGACACAGAGTTATCCTGATGAAAAAGTGGAAGAGTTTTACGAGGAAATAACATCCTTGAAAAATAAAAGTAAATGCCACTTCAACATCATAATGGGAGATTTCAATGCACGTATTGGATCATACCAAAGAGATGACGTAGCGGTCGGACATTTCGGACATGGCTCAAGGGATGGTAGAGGGGACATGCTTGTGGAGTTTGCTGAAACCAACAATCTTCACATCATGAATTCCTTTTTTCAATATAAACCTACACGTAAATGGACGTGGAGAAGCCCGACAGGAAGGACCAGCGAAATCGATTACATCCTCACTGACAGAAAATATACATTTTTAAACTGTAAAGTGATCAATCAGTTTAACACCGGCAGTGATCACCGGATGGTGAGATGTAAGATAAGATTGAACGTCAAATCAGAAAGATCCAAACTGCAGAAGAAGTCAAATGCTCGCGTATACCTGCAGAACAATACTGAATTCCAAAATGAACTCAAAAATGCACTATCGGCTTTCTTAGATGAGAACGAAACCGTTTCCCTATCCAACGCGGAGGATATAACGAATATTATTCTACAATGTGCAGAAAAAATAGGCGTAAAAAACTCAGAAGTTACACTTTCCACCAAGCTTTCGAAGGCAACATTGAATCTTATGGAGCAGAGAAGGAAAACCAAGAGCGATAGACAGGCACAAAACGATATGGAGTTTTCATCACTTTGCAAAACCCTCCGAAGGAAGATTAGAGAAGACCTTCGTAAATTCAATGTAAACCTCATACAAGCAATTGTGAAAGCAGGCAGAAGTCTAAACAAAAACAAGCAATGCTTGTCGATAGGAAAACGTCAAATCACAGCACTAAAAGCAAAAGATGGTTCTATCGTCATAAATTGGGAACACTTGTTAAGCCGAGTTGAAGAGTTCTACAGCGATCTCTACAGTGATGACACTGACAATACGACTATAGACTTAGATCTTCAGAGAAATGGAAATTCGGAAGACCATACTCCCGAAATTACATCCTGGGAAGTAACCCATGCTTTAAATTACATGAAAAGTGGGAAAGCCCCCGGGGAAGACGGTTTAACGATAGATATCCTCAAAAAAGCAGGAAAGGATGCAAATGAAGTACTTGCACAATTGTTCACAGCCTGCATATGCAAAGAGGATGTCCCAGAGGTATGGAAAAATGCCAGCATTGTCATTCTTCACAAAAAAGGTGACAGAGAAGACCTAGCAAATTATCGTCCAATAAGTCTACTCCCTATTCTCTACAAGACGTTCACAAAAATTCTCTCAAACCGTCTGCAAAATGTACTAGACGAGAACCAACCGAGAGAACAAGCCGGATTTAGAGGAGGATACAGCACTATGGACCATATCCAAGTCGTCAGAGAAATCATAGAGCGGTACCAGGAATACAAACTGCCACTATGCATGGGTTTTATAGACTATGAGAAGGCGTTTGATTCGATAAAGAAATGTTCAATACTCGACGCACTCAGAAAACAAGGAATCCCTGGACGCTATATAAATATTTTCAATAATATATACAGTAGCGCAACAGCATCTGTAAATCTCCATAAACCATCGCGCAGATTTCCTATCAGCAAAGGAGTCCGACAAGGTGATACAATCTCACCTAAACTATTTACAGCTACCCTTGAAGACTTATTCAGGCAACTTGACTGGAATGACAAAGGGATCCCCATAAATGGAGAATACCTGAGTCATCTGCGCTTTGCCGATGACATAGTAATTTTCTCGCAAGACTCAGAAGACCTCCAAAGCAGAATGCAGGAACTCGCTGAAGTAAGCAACAAAGTAGGTTTGAAAATAAATGTAACAAAGACGAAAGTCATGTTCAACTGCTTTGCAGGCCAAAAAGAGATCCTCATCAATGGCACTCAGCTCGAACAGGTGAAAAGCTACATCTATCTGGGACAACAAGTATCTATAGATGGATGTATATTTGATGAAATTGTTCGCAGAGTAAAGCTAGGCTGGAGTGCTTTTGGCCGCCTGAATAATGTCTTCAAAAGTGACCTTCCACTGTGCCTAAAGCGCAAAGTGTTCAACCAGTGTGTGCTTCCCGTGATGACATATGCGTGTGAAACATGGGCCCTAAGTAAAAGAGAGATCCAGAAACTTAGAGTAGCACAACGTGGTATGGAGAGGTGCATGCTGGGCATAACGCGAAAGGACAAAAAGAGGAATGAGTGGATAAGGAAGCAGACAAGGGTTTGCGATGTAATAAAGTTTATTAAAAGCCTTAAATGGAGATGGGCTGGACACATAGCTCGAAGAAGAGACAATCGTTGGACAAATCTAGTCATCCAGTGGTATCCAAGAAGTACAAAACGTCCACAAGGTAGACCTAGAGGCCGCTGGATCGATGAAATGATAAAGTTCTGCGGAAGTACGTGGCAACGCAATGCACAGGACCGAGAGAAGTGGAAGCAACTTGAAGAGGCCTTCATCCAGCAGTGGATAGATTCAGGCTGATGATGATGATGAATGCATTGTCATTACTACTCTAGGAGGATTTGAGAAATACGTTCTCCGTGTCAATTGATAAAACTATTATTCTCTAATAATCCGACATTCACTTTGCACTGTTTGAACAGTAAAGGAGAAGTAGTGAATATATTGGTAACTTTTTTTAAAATTACGTCAAAATTACAACTAAAACTCGAGGAATGTGAATGCCCAATTTTAACTGAAGAAAAAATCAATAATACTAAACAGATTTCGTAATATTGACTCTTAAAACATCGCTATACAATGTCATAGACGTTTGACTTGTATTTTTAATCGAGCAGAATCATATTTAGTAATATTTTTGCCCATTCCTTTTTTGCAGATTTTTTTTTTACTTAAGACATCTTTAAGTTGAGTCTGCATGAAACTGCTTTACGAACGTCAGAATATGGATTAACTCACTGTGATTTTGCAATTCGATATAGTTCTGTTTTTATTTGTTAATTTCGATAGTTAGTTTTTTTTTTGCGCGGTGGATGGAGGGTAATCATTAAAAGGCGTTGATTGTGGTTGGCCGTTCTGAGACCACACTAGCACCAGCTTTCTTCTCCGGGCGCCTGGCTCTCATCTTCGTCGGAAGGCGCCTCGCCGTACATGTCGGCCAACTTTCGGAACCGAGGACCGAACGACGAAAGGTAGTCGAACTTCAGATCGCCTTCGTCCGTACCTGTAGGAAAAATATCACACAAATCAGAATAAAAAATGACAACTACACTTAAAACGAATATACCATACAAGAATATATCGTCACTGTACAGGCCAAATTGGCATAACCCTCAAATATCAAATTGTACAGGAAGTGAAAAAAAAACTATGAGCATTGGATTAACATATCGAATGTAGAAAGGAAAAAGGGCGTAACACGCAGTTTTTTTTCAAAATATGTTTTATTGCATAATAACGTTGCACATTACTAAATACACATTGTGTCCAAAGGATGTAAGGTGCAAATGGCGACTTATTATCTTAATTTAGTTAGCAATTAAAAAAAGAAGGAATTAACGTGGAAAAAAAGAGTTTAAACATCATTTGTGTTGATTTTTTTTAAAATTAACTCTATAATTAATATCAGATTAAGGATATAACAACCAAATTTATAATTATTATGCACAAGGTTATGTCTATTTTCTATTTTAACTTTGACTAAAAACCATAACAAAAACGTTTTTGTGCGTCCTGTAAAATTTGATTTGTGTGGATTGCGCCCTTTTTCCTTTCCAAGGTCGATATTATTTCATATAATATTTATTTATTATATATTATTTCATTACATATAGAGAATTTCCTTTTATTGACACACCAGTGGCTTGCGTTCAGAGGGTTTCAGCATTTGGCTGGAATATTTTTTATCGAGTTACAAATAGCTTAAAAATAGTTTTGAATTATTTTGATATGAAATATTTTTTTGGGATTTATGATACTTGGCCAGTTCGTGTAACTGTAAGGGTATGAAATAAGTCCATTGCCATCAAAATGTCACTTCGGTGAAAAGTGAGGGTTACGCCAATTGGCCTGTACGGTGACGATATAAAAAAAATACGTACAAGACAGTAGATATCGTGGAATTGTATTTATTACATTTTAATACTATGGGTTGAGGTTATTCAAATAGGTTTCTAGATAAATACATATCTCGAAGACAAAAGTGGCGGATTGCGGTGGATTTTTTAGACATATTTACAGACCCTCTGAACTAATATCTAGTAGTGTTCCCAAAAAACAGATAACGTAGTTTTAGGGACGGTACGGTGCATGGTTGCAGCATCAGTCCCGTGCGGCTCCGTCTCGGGAATGAGCACTTAAAATCACTTCTTTCAGACACATTTAAAGCGTCATGGAAAGCGGCCGTGCATATCCACGGCTGTGCATATATGACGGGTGGTGGTGGGAACTTTAACGGTTCTTTTTTCGTATATATTTTCTTAATTATATTTTTTATTACGCATCCAAAAGAACTGAAATTTTACACGACAATTCTATGATAATATTATTTGATTCGTCTTCAAATTGTATGTCTTTGACCGTGTAAGTATGAGATATGTGAACAGCACTGTTTCAATTTATTTGGCGGGTTTAAGGGCCCCCAATAATTCGGGACCTTGGGCCATTTAGCCCTTTAGTAAATTTGGCACTGCCTATACACAATTATTGTGATTAAGTGTTCAGCACGAGCAAGTCTGAAACAACATCTATCTGGGACATAATATGGACATGATTAAATCATCGTACATTCTGACGTCTGATCGTAATTTTCAAGAGCAACCTGACACTGTGTGCTTTCAGTGCTCACGTATACATGTATGGCAATATTACATATGACAAATTGAATTAATAGGCGACAATAATCTTTGTATATCTGTTCTAACTTAGTCAGTTAATAGCTGACTAATTATCACATAATTACACTGGACACATTACTCGTAGACATTATGGCCACTGGACAAATGAAATAATCCAGTGGACCGAATATATTCGATCACTCCTTAGATTTATCACTTTCAACTCTTGATTCCTCTGTTTCGGCAGAGTTTCAGTACACCTCATGTCATTAAAGATAAATGACAGCAAAGCAAGTCAAGATTCTTTTTATTTTCTAAAACTCTTTCTTTAAGCACTAAGGTGCATGGTTGCTACATCAGTCCCGTGCAGCATCGCTTCGGGACAAGGAAGTGTGGCACTAAAATATTTTCATTCTGACACGTTTATTGCGTCATGGAAAGCGGCCGTGCACAAAGCGCGGCTGCATATACATGGCGGGTAGAGATGGGGTAGCTCAAATCGATCCAGTGGACCGCGACGAACAGGGAACCGATAAACTTGGAGACAGCTCGAAAAGGCCTTCATGCTGCAAGGGATTGAAATAGGCTGATGACGATGAATACCTTATAATAATATTACACTAATTATGCACAAATTTTATCATAAAAAGTCCAATAGATAGTGTGATATTATTTTACTTACAGCTGGCGAGGGTCGAAAGTGACCCCGTAGTGTTGCCATCTCCCTCGTAGGCGTAATGCCGGACATCGTCGAACGGGTTCGTGTCCGGATCGCGGTCTATCACGTCCTTTTTATCGTCCAAGAAACCGGAAATGTCCGGAACCGGAACAGGAGAGTCCATCATCGAAGCTGATAAAAAAAGAGAGAGAAAAAAATTAGGAACAGTGTTAATTTTTAAAATGCTTATAATACTGACTAGGGAATCCAATCCCGGGATTCCGGACAGTTTTCGATAGCTATGAATCCCGGGATTAGCAAACATAATCCCGAAACCTTCGGGATTGATTATTTTATCAATCACAATCAATGAGTATGACGTGTACAAAATTACGTTGGTGAAGTGTATGTAGGTGCGCACATGTCACATGAGGAATCACCGGATGCTTAAGGATAATAAATAACCACTTTTTGTTGTCATACGCAATCGTAAGAACATCAGAAAAATAATAAACTCGTTCATTTAACCAGCTAGACGCCACTGACGTTCTGGCACGCGAACGGCGTCTAACCGCTAGTGCCACGGCCGTACTGGACGGCACTTGTTTCTACGCCTAATTTTATGAATGTTATCTTTTCTTAAATAAATAAAAAAAAAACTGTTTTACTTTCACATTATTATCTATATTACAATATTATTTACTCCATTAAACCCATGAATTTCCAAGATTGAACGTACACAATATTAACATTAAATATTTTAAATAGTATAAATTATTATACTAGACATTTTTGATCGATTTTATCAATGCTATTTGTATAAATAAAAATATTAACTATCGAAAAAAACGCCAATCCCAAGATCGGGTAATTGTAATCTCGAAATCCCGGGATCAAAATTTCGGTTCGGGATTAGATTCCCTAATACTGACATACGACATAAAAATCAAACGACTTAATTAAAGTTAACATTATAATTATATCATTATTACTTATTGATACGAAAAAATTTTACATCCGATAAATAAATGGGAAAGATAAAAACTATTATTAATGAACAGTTTCAATACAATGTCGAAATAATAATATCGTATGATCAAAATAAAAAAGCAGAAGAAATACTTTCAAACAATCTGCCATTTCGTAATTCCGTTAGGAAATTTCGGCTACGTTTTAATACCGTTAAAATTAACAGATTAACAGATTTTCATAATGTCATTAATCATTATTATAGATTTCCTTTAATATTTGTTACGATATGCCTCAATTCGCTCATTCTGTGTGTCAGAAGTAAAAGGTCGGGTGTCACATATTAGAAATTGTTCAGGAGAGAAAAACGTAAAACAATGTAACTAATTTGGCACAAATTCGATAGTTAAATTCATGTATTTTTCCCGTGTTAATCTTTTTTTCTTAAAAATAAAACAATATTATTATTCTGTGACGATTCCGCACTTTATATTTTTTAGGTATCTGGATCACTGACTTTTAAAAGAACTTATGTCACCAGGTTTGGTTACATGTAAATTGTACGTAAAACATTGCACCGTGGCACAGTTCGCCGTGAGCTCTCTTATCGGAAAGAGGTTTTATTAGATTCAATATTAACATTAATTCAATTTTCATGGCTGATTTGGCATTTTATGTCACTACCTACTATTACGACACAAAGAGGTCGGGCGGTCATTAATATACAGCCATAAATTTCGTGATACTGCGAACTGCATACGTACAAGTTTCCGGACACGACCAGGTTGTACATAATGACTTAGTTTCAGAATTTGTATTCTTTTACCAATATGTAGACAAAAAATAAAATAAAAATGCCTTCAGAACATATTTTTCGAACACCCGACCTTTAACTTCTGATGTACAAAAATTATATAGGAAAAGTAATTTAGGTACTATACGTGGATGGCGCTAACAGAAAATCACCGAATTAGCCAAAAACCCCTTTAAAATGAGTTATGACATTTTATTATTTTTGTCCGTAGGTACATCAAGGCACGATGATTAAAAATGTTTCTTTCAGGTACTGCAAATCTTTCATTTGCATCGATTGCTATAATATCTCCGTACGTTCTTCAACCATCTTTATACTATGCATACTTTCGTTGATTGATGAGTTGTCTACAGGAAAGCCGTTTGTGGTTTTAGTAAAAATAAATTAAGATGGTATCTATATCACACAGCCGTTCCGGAACAATAAGCCAAGAGCCAAACTAACAGGGACAAAACAATGTTCTCAGATTACTTACTTACTCCCCGCGTTGTATTAGTATTATTATAACGATTATTAATATTTATAACGACGCCATTTTCAGTTGTTTCCGGCGAAGTGTCCGGAAGTTATTAGCGCCGTGGGACACAAGCGACGCGGCGCGCCAGGCGGCCGAAGACCGAAACACGGCGGTGCTCTTTTCCCCATATGCTGTGTAGGTAGGTGTAACGTTGAATTTGGAATTTTATTATCAGAGACGTATTTAATCCATTCGGCTAAAAAAACAATAGTTATTTATATGATTTCTGTTTTCAAAGACCGAGACTACAACAACCTTCATCGACGAGGAAACGACTACAAATCATAAAAAAATAGTAATATTGACCATTTGGTAAGACAGCCTACAAGCGGCGATGTGACGAATTGTGAAATTAGTGAGGGGTTTACGAGGAATTATTGTTCGAATCACACAAGAATCAGATGCTCAATTTATGTGGGTATCAAACAATCAAAGTAGTGAAATATTTGCTTTCTGTCATCCCAGAAAGAAATTCGACAGCATTGGTAAACCGAACACGAAAAATTGATTGATAAGAATAATAACGCAAAATGTATGCAAATAGCCCTGGGTAGCGTCGTCCCAAAACCAAGAGTCAGGCAACAATCACTGAACAAACCCGTATGCCCCGCCGCTTCCTGTGACCTGCAGTAATGTCACAATGTATTTTGGTTGACTATTCTTGCTTCTTGAAAAAATACCACGAATATTAAATCTTGTAACCGTTTAACGAATGCAACGTAAAACTTTAAGCTCACAAATAAGCTCTGTGGAATTGTATGATCATTTTCTTAAATAATAAAATAACACACGGTGCACGTATTTCATTTAGATTGGGTAACTATAACATATAATTAGGTAACTCGAATAATGCTATTTTTGATAGTATAAACTGTTATATTATATATTATACAAGATTTCTAAAAACGAGATGTCTTAATAACTATCACTCCCTAAATTCAACAACTAGGCATCTAATACTAATAATATCTTTCATTATTTTGTTGTTCTTTTCATTTTTAATTAAACTTTAACTGTTAACTGAATGGTTAGATGTGACAGGATTACTAATTTAACCCAGTTGTATATCGACACCTCCTACGTATAACATTGTAACTAACAAAATGACGTTTTTCACTTTTTTTCATTTTTCGTATCCATAGTATGTATTACATATGATGCCATTTACAGAATTTCAAAATTCGTAATATAAGTGCGATTTTCAAGCATTGCATATTATTGTATCTCAAATTTCTTGAAATTTTTCCGACGTGAAGTATGGTAACGTATTTGGCAATACTATACGCGGGAAACGCGCGGAGATCTTGCCGCGCGGGTGTATTTTTACTGCTAATTACGATACTTCACTTCGGACGGGAGGTGACACACCGCTACCACTGTGAACATTCGGTTATATTGTATTTTTGTATGGTTTGGTAAATATTAAATACCATAATGAAGAGATCTAGACAATGTCAACAAATATTGCGCAATATATTCGCCCTTACAGGACTTTAGTGTCAAGAATACAAAAATTGATAGAAAATCTATGCGTGCACAAAAATGTGTAATTAGGCCAGATGGGACAATTAATAGTACAGCGTATAATATTATAGAAACGGATAATAATAGTAAAACAACAATGGACGAAATAAATTCTACCCAGGGAAACTGTGACTTTAGGATTCAAGGTAAGTTAATATTTTTAATCTTTTTCTCGTACGACAACAAAAAGTATCGTAAGTTATACTTACCATTGTTTACGTCGTTTCTTTGCGTGTAACTATTATTGTATGTAATATTTACCATATTTTACGTCGGAAAAAACTGAAAAAAAATATTGTATCTATCACTTATAATAATTTACGTCGTGCTTATTTTAGTAAAATATATTGTATGTAGTACTTATCATATTATACGGCGACATACAATTTTAGTTGCAATATTATACGCGTGATAACTTTTATAAATTCATGTTTATTTAGTTGTTTTGCTTTTTACAGAGTCATCACTGCCTTCAGGTGCTGATTAAAATATGATAATGGAACTTTTAGACATTATTTGTGACGATGATGAGACTAGTGACAGCGTTGCTGATACAAACAGACTACATTCTCTCGAAAAGATTAACAGTAAAATTAATTGGATATATTATAAAATATAGAGCTAGTTTTGTGAAAAATCACCTCAAGAGGTACTGTTATCAGAAACTATGAGATTTATAATGCTTTATAATCATTTTTTTTTTAAAAACCTCAATTATAATGGCTAAGGTTTCGGGTGATCGAAATAAAAGTGGTAATATGTTGCTAAATTAGCGATAAATGAAAAACAACGCAGAGTTTTTACTGAAACTCAGTCGTGGCGAAATTTGGAAACATGGAAGGTCTGTAAAAAAAGTTTCTAGCTACTTTCTCTATTTGTGACCAATTCGTATTCACAGCTTTGGACAAGGTGGATAATGAAACTGCCGTTTTAACACCTGATCAACGAAGTCGACACAAAAATTGCAATGTTGTATTAACTGATGATATGAATACCAGTGTTTCCGACCATGTTAAGTCCATCCAACCGGTCGAATCAGATTATGTTCGACAGCGATCAAGCAAACTTTACTTAGATGGCGACCTGGATTTTACCCATTTATTTAAACTATATAATGAATGGTATGAACCCATAATATACACACATAAAGCTCAAACAGAAAGGCAGTATCAATTTTATTTTAAATTGTGTTGTGTCACTATGTCCCTGAAAAGGACCAGTGTGTCCAATGTCACATTTTCAAAAACTTACAAGTCCGAGTAGCATCCACGGAGCAACTTCCAGTTTATGGCAAGAACCTTGGTCGTCAGTTAAGATTATTTGATAAACATGATGTTCAATCATTACACGGCAAAATTGTATCTGCGAATTTTGACTTCCAAAAAATTTTGAATGCCCTTCACGGAAATTTGAGTAAGTACATTTTATTATAAACGTAAATTATCAGTTTGAAATTTCACAGTTTTTCAATTTACACAAAAGGTAGCTACATGATACATATAGCAGGAAGCTGAAGGCAAACGAGGTGCAAATGAGGACTCAAGTTGCTTACTTATTGTGGTCTATAAGCAAAAGAATTCAGGTTTTGCTCTAACAATATAGGCCAGAACAAAAATCGCATTGTTTATGACTTTAACATGACTGTATTTAGTCCATAAATACAATGTTAATGTAAAGCATACATTTTTGGAAAGGGGACGTACGCAAAATGAAGAGGACTGCGTTCAAGCCCTGATTGAAAGATGTTTGACAAACAAACAAATTTTTGCACCTCCAGAATGGTACTGTTTAGTTGGATGGACAAAACAAGAAGGAAAACAAAGAAGGATGTGGTAGAGATCAATCACATAGCATGTATGATTTCAGAGCTCTATTAAATTATCATATTATGGACTAATACAAATTTATATAAATCACAATGATCCGTTTAAGATTAATTACAAGTGCGACTTGTCCAGCACTGTCTACTCGACCATGGTCGTGAAAAGTAACACATAGCACACGCAACGAGAAACTTCATTTTCGGTAAAGGTTCTTTATTCACAAATATTGCCAATTCCAAAAGCTAAGACAGATGATTTACTGCATATGTGCAACAATGGAATCATTCCTGAGCGTTATCTTGAGTTTTTCAGTAATTTTATACCTGCTAATACCTACCACTGAAATTCCACCAGCAGTTTCTGAGGAATCAGCTTAATAATTAATATGTCAGTGTAAAAAATCTCTTTTCGGTTGTATGTTTTAAATTGTGCATGCTTCTTTCTTCGCATCATATAATTGAAAATTAATTCCAAACTAAAAATATAGTTGCAGAATGATTTCTTTTTCAGTTTCACTTATATTTTAACCTGAAGTGCACCCTTCCACTTAATCACCCATTGTTATTCTCTTGTTTGATTTTCCTTTGATATTTGATATATTATTTAACCAAAAACGTTGGTTTAAAGTGATTGTAATTTTTCTTTTTTGCTTTTAATTTTATTTCAATATTTAAATACTTTCTTGAATTGGATTTTTGATTGAAATTATTTCTTCTCTGTTTTTTTCTGTATGTTTAATTTTTATCATGTCATGAAAGTCTTAAATTTATGTAATGTTTTATTAAATGACAATAAAAGCAATTTTATAAAGAGTATTTTTTCCAACCTACCTATCTGACGACCCATACCATAACTTTTAATTATTGTTATTACCGAATTATGATTTTAAATACGCAAAAAATCCTAGGTGAAGGATTGTATCTAACATATACAATATATTTCACCAAAACCATGACGACGTAAATTATGATAAGTATCACATACAACTAAATGCATGTAAGAGGTTCCGCCGTAAACTATTGTATGTGGTTTATACAATATTTCAAACAAATTCTTTTCCGCACTATAATGTTGTAACTGCATTTTCTGATTAACCACAGAAAATATTAGATATCCTTTAATGCAAAACAAATCTATTTATAATTTACAATTGACATCCCAAATTTGGTGCAAAACATTCAAAAGGTCGACTTACACCAAGCTTTTGTATCTTTAAACCGCTCTCCTGTAAAGTTGCGATTTTGAAGTTACAATACTCTACGTAGGAGGTGTCGATATACTAAGTTTTAAATATTATTGTAAGTTATCTAGTTATAGCAGAGGTGAAGATATAATAATATTATGACACTGTGATTCAGAAGTGATTAACAACCTTTCTTTTCTGATGAGCCAAATCAAATAGAAAAAAAATTTTGGGGGGCGCATTTATATACGTAATATATATTTTCACATCGATCTCAAAAAATCGTGCAGCAGTGATATAAATACATTTATTTTAGGCATTTTCCCTAAAAAATGGCTATCCCATAATGCAGTTCCTTCGTAATTTTATATCTTAATTTTCTTATGTTTGATTTACATTATTAAATTGTTACCTAAATATATCAGCAATAGTTACCTACTAGAGATTGCAATACCGAATGAAAATAGAAATACTGGTATTTCGGTATTTCCCATTGAATACCGATATTTGTAAAATAATGTAAAAAAACAGTATTTACCTACAAAATATATTATATATAAAAATATTCATATTTCATATATTACGAGGGTGGGTCAATAAGTCCTTAGAAAAGCCGACAAGTGGCGCGACTAGTACTGTAAGCGGTTTGTTTTCATGCAGCGGCACTACCGATTCAGTATGCTGCGAAGTTTCAATCAGATTGGTCGGGTTGTTGTGTGTTTTTCGTACATTTAAAAAAAAAATTTGCTTGTGGAAAATGGAAAAATGGAAAATGGAGAAAATTGAGTTTAGAGCTGTTATTAAACATTTTAATATAAAAGGGTTAACAGCAAAGGAAATAAAAAATGAGTTGGATTTAGTTCACGGCATATCTGCTCCTTCACTTGCAACTATTTATAACTGGTTAAATGAATTTAAACGTGGTCGTACATCAACAAAGGATGAACCACGCTCAGGACGTCCTGTAGAGGTGACTACACCAGAAATGATCAATAAAATCCACGATATGGTGTTAAGTGACCGAAGATTAAAGTTGAGTGAGATAATTGAGGTTACAGGGATCTCAAAAGGTAGCGTCATTTCTATTTTACATGACAAATTGGGCATGAAAAATATTTCTGCAAGATGGATGCCGCGTTTGCTCACAGTCGACAATAAACGCAATAGGGTGGTGGCCTCTAAAGCCCTGTTGTCGCTCATGCAACGCAATCCGGATGAATTTTTTCGTCGCTTTGTGACTGTAGATGAAACATGGATATACCACTATACTCCCGAGACGAAAGAACAGTCAAAGCAGTGGATTGCGAAGACAAACCATGTCCAAAGAAGGCGAAAACCGTAAAATCAGTTGGTAAGGTTATGGCTACTGTATTTTGGGATGCACGTGAAATTATTTTCGTTGACTATTTGGAAAAAGGAAAAACAATAACAGGGGATTATTATGCATCTTTATTGGACCAGCTAAAACACGAAATTGAAGAAAAATGGCCTCATTTAAACAGGAAAAAATCCTCTTTCATCAGGACAATGCCCGTGTTCACACATGTTTACGATCAATGGCTAAAATTGAAGAATTGAAGTTCGAATTGGTCGACCACCCACCGTATTCGCCAGATTTAGCCCCCAGTGACTTTTTCCTTTTCTCAAACTTAAAAAAATGGCTAAGTGGACAACGTTTTTTTTCAAATGAAGAAGTCATCGATCGGACAAATGCTTATTTTGAGGACCTTCCGAAAACTTATTTTTCTGACGGTTTAAAAAAAATTGAGAAACGTCTAACCAAGTGTATTGAGCTCCAAGGAGATTATGTTGAGAAATAAAAAAAAAATACAAAAATAAAAACTGTTTTAATGCTTTTTTCTATGGAATTATTGACCCACCCTCGTATCATGTGCCATTACTGGTTACCAAGGACGATGAAAGGGTGCGGAAGTATACCAGACATCGCGTCACCCGACAAAAATCAAGTCGTGTTAAGTCTTTTATGTTAATTAATATATTTTGTTTCCACTTTCAATACCGAATATATCGGAATTATCTGATATTTAAAACCGATATTGCAATCCCTATATGGTACGCGATAGAGGTATACTTTTATCAAATATTAGTCATGTATGGAATAATTAGGGACCGATAAGAGTGGAGGAGCTATTAGAGGCTTTCATCCCGCAGTGGATCAACCCCAGCTGACGATTATGATTATTATTATGGTTACGCCTTTACCTTTTTCCGGATAGAGAAAAATAATATAATGCGTCACTTGTCAAAGATTTTTTTCGTGTTTATTATTTTACTCGAGTATCACTAATATTATTTTACTCAAAAATGGATTATTAAATATAGTCCGTCCCGCCGTCGAAAGTTTTCAAACTAACTAACAATAACCCTTTGTTGGGGAATATACTACATAATACAATGTTATCGCTTAAAATAGTGCGTTAAATTATGCGTATTCGATTCTATTTAAATATGCTTTTTTTGTGCATAAAATGAACGATTCATTATAGTAAAATAGGCCGGAAACTTTCCGTATAAAATACCAAAAAAATATAAAATGCCGATTCCAGACACATATATAATATTAACATATTGCAATTCATAACAATATTGTATGCATGTGTAGTGTAATATGCAAACATTGAAACATTGTATAGGTTTAAAAAGTAATTGAATTTGTTTCAACTAATCACCTCAAGGCATCTCTACCACCCTGGTGAGGCGTCTAACCAACCCCTTGAGAAAACCATAGCTAAGAGTCAAGTGGAGGTGGACTGTTATAAGTGCGACATAAATAATGCACAATAAACTTTGTCAGTCAAACGTATTTGTTTTCATTGAACTACGACTACAGTGTGTAAATATTATTTGTTAGTTTTAAAAATTCAATTAAACCTTGCCTAATCCAAGTCAAAAAATATTCGTCTATCTAAAAATATCTAAAATAATTATGCCATTAAAACATACATAATTTTCAATATTTTATATATACTTAGAAGACTATTTTTATCGATTATGGTTTGGTTTAGGCAGGGCTTAATGAATTAAAAAAAACTAACCAGCACCATCTGTAAGATGTATTCTTAATTCACCGAAGACAAATAAGTATGACTGAAAAAGTGTGCATTATTGTTTACGGATCGCCTATAGCATACCTAAACTATTATGGTTTAGTTTAGACAGGGTTTATTTACTTTTTAAAAATTAACCAGCAACATCTGCAAATTGTATTCTTAGTGCAATGAAAACATATAAGTATGAATGAATAGTTTTGTGTGCACTATTTATGTCTAATCTTAACAGCCTACCTCCACCTCTCGCGACTGGAGGATACATGGCAAAATATAGTATATTTGTGAAATATATTTCTATATAATATTATGTCTATATAATGCTTGTCTAGACCAAGATACGCCACATAACTTTCTAGAAAACCTGATTTTTTTCAATAAGATCTGGCACCTTACTATGCGTCCAATACTGTGAAAAATTCTTCACTCTCAATGGTGTAACCATTTTGGATTGGCCTGGCAATTCACCAGACCTCAATCCAAAAGAGAATTGATAGTCCATCTCTAAGATGAGACTCATAAATAAGGATTTCACAACCAAAATCAATTTAAAATGGTAAAATCTAAGCCAAAACGCAATAAGATGGTGCTGCAAACCAATAATGGACACAATAAATATTTATTCTTCTGATTTAGTCACCGATTGTATTTTTTGTATCGAAAAAACACATTTTTAAATAAAAATAATTGTCTTGTCCATATATATTTGGACAAGGGTGTATATACTGTATATATTGAGACTCCTTTACTTTCGGCTGTATGGATATTATCCGTGGCTCTATCCGACTGATTTTCTCTTAGGGATGCTTACATACTGCAGCTTAAAATTTAGAAGGGATCTTTATTTAGCTACATATTTTTCAGACTTATACGCGGCGTAAATGTGAACTCTGCCATTCTTGGTGGTGTTGGCTTGTGTGTCTCTGATAATTACCTTAGGAATCGAGGGCATCCGTTGTTTGTTCTCCCACGGTGCAGAACTAACCTGCCATTAGTAATGCCAATTGGGAGGGAAATAACCATGTTTAATGAAATCGCTTCGGATATTGATATATTCCACTTACGTGAGGGTGAATTTAGGTGGACGTTGTTTTATAGGTTTTTAAGATAGGGGTTTCTATCAAAGTTAAGTCTGTGTGCTTCCATTTACTTCTATTTTGTTATTTTATTTATTTTCTTATTTTGTTACTTATTGTATTATTTTTATTTTTTTAAATTATTAACACTTATTTTATGTCATGTCGTGAACGCTTTGAATTTATAATTTGTTATGTTCATTATATGTAAAATAAATAAATTTGATTTGATACTATATAATACGTAACATATAATTAATTTTATATTATAATGAGGACAAAGTAGAAAATAATGAAGTGTAGATTTTTTTCTAACCAATTAAATAAAAGCTGAAAAAGTTTGCGCTAAGTAACAAAAATAATTGCCAAATTCATTTGCCACGAGTCGAAATATAAAATATCGCATAAATAGCCAATAAAACAAAGAAGAAGTCTATCTCAAAATTTTACACAGAAGAATTGACTTGTCAAGGATGGGATATAATTACAGGCTATCTGAAAATACTCGACAGGCAATAATGTAAAAACTTAATTCGTTACTTGGCTAAAAACTTCGGTTCTAGATTAAACGAAGCTCTTAACCCCAACATTGCTAAATAGAATTTGCCAAGAAGATTAATTCTAATACTCCTCAAATTGACACTACCAGTAAGTTATCGGTAAGCCTCTTAAGACTACGCTCTAATATTTTTTTTTCATTTAATCGCTCAAAAGTTAAACAAAAAAGTTATCGAATAACAAGTCATTTAACATTATAAAGCGACTCAGATTATCAGAAAATTAATAGTTTCTAACCTAATAAATACGAGGGTGGGTCAATAATTCCTTAGAAAAAAGCATTAAAACAGTTTTTATTTTGTATTTTTTTTTTATTTCTCAACATAATCTCCTTGGAGCTCAATACACTTGGTTAGACGTTTCTCAATTTTTTTTAAACCGTCAGAAAAATAAGTTTTCGAAAGGTCCTCAAAATAAGCATTTGTCCGATCGATGACTTCTTCATTTAAAAAAAAAACGTTGTCCACTTAGCCATTTTTTTAAGTTTGGGAAAAGGAAAATGTCACTGGGGGCTAAATCTGGCGAATACGGTGGGTGGTCGACCAATTCGAACTTCAATTCTTCAATTTTAGCCATTGATCGTAAACATGTGTGAACACGGGCATTGTCCTGATGAAAGAGGATTTTTTTCCTGTTTAAATGAGGCCGTTTTTCTTCAATTTTGTTTTTTGCTGGTCCAATAAAGATGCATAATAATCCCCTGTTATTGTTTTTCCTTTTTCCAAATAGTCAACGAAAATAATTCCACGTGCATCCCAAAATACAGTAGCCATAACCTTACCAGCTGATTTTACGGTTTTCGCCTTCTTTGGACATGGTTCGCCTTTCGCAATCCACTGCTTTGACTGTTCTTTCGTCTCGGGAGTATAGTGGTGTATCCATGTTTCATATACAGTCACAAAGCGACGAAAAAATTCATCCGGATTGCGTTGCATGAGCGACAACAGGGCTTTAGAGGCCACCACCCTATTGCGTTTATTGTCGACTGTGAGCAAACGCGGCACCCATCTTGCAGAAATTTTTTTCATGCCCAATTTGTCATGTAAAATAGAAATGACGCTACCTTTTGAGATCCCTGTAACCTCAATTATCTCACTCAACTTTAATCTTCGGTCACTTAACACCATATCGTGGATTTTATTGATCATTTCTGGTGTAGTCACCTCTACAGGACGTCCTTAGCGTGGTTCATCCTTTGTTGATGTACGACCACGTTTAAATTCATTTAACCAGTTATAAATAGTTGCAAGTGAAGGAGCAGATGTGCCGTGAACTAAATCCAACTCATTTTTTATTTCCTTTGCTGTTAACCCTTTTATATTAAAATGTTTAATAACAGCTCTAAACTCAATTTTCTCCAAGCAAAAAAAAACAAGCAAATTTTTTTTTTAAATGTACGAGAAACACACAACAACCCAACCAATCTGATTGAAACTTCGCAGCATACTGAATCGGTAGTGCCGCTGCATGGAAACAAACCGCTTACAGTACTAGTCGCGCCACCTGTCGGCTTTTCTAAGGACTTATTGACCCACCCTCGTACCATATATTTTTAACAGATTCAGTGTTTACACGACGATAATTGAAAATGATTAAATTTGATGTTTCTTGGTATTACTCACTACATATACTTTTTATATGACACGTTTCGTTCATAAGCTGAGCTTTATGACTATCAAAATTTAATTAATTTGTATAAACTAAATCACTAAACAAGACATGTGAGATGTCTAGTATATTTCTTTAGATATGTAACATACATTTATATTGATTACATCTAAGATAACCCACGGTGGCCGCGCGGCTTAAGCGTTGGACTATAACGCCGTGGGTCCCGGGTTCGAATCCTGGGTCTGGCAAGTTCACATATTGTTCTTCAATTTGTGTGTGTCAGGGTATAGACCTAATAGGTTGAGCAAGTGGCTGACGTCCATTTCTGGTAAAAAGCAAAATCTGTCAATAAAAACCTCTACTCTGTGGAGGCCCATATGATCCGGACATGGTCGAAAGAAAAGAAGATAAGTACGTACAATCTTGATGTGATTTCATTGGTGTTCAAAAATACATCATGTAATATACTGTAATGCACATTCGCAAGAAACGTTGATCTTTTGACCATGCAAAATAGTTGAAAGCGCTAGGCATAAATGTCGCTTTTGTGTGTAGTTCAAAGAGTCGTCGCTACTACGTATACAATGCATATTAAACACAGCGCACCAGTCGCTTTTCAAACTAACCCAAGTCAGATCTCGAAAGGGCAAAAATGATAATGATAGCGATCATAATTAAATGACATCGCAAGTAAATAATAATGTCTTTACAATAATTATAACAGGAGATCTATGCCTTCAATGGATCCCATCGCACATGGGCATTGAGGGCAATGAAATGGCAGATGATCTGGCAAAGGAAGCTGGCCATTCAGGGGTACCATATCAGTGGATACCAGAAAACCTGGACTGGAATGAGGCTATAAAGAAAATGTGCCATAGTATGTGGATAGATTTTCACCATAGGGCATCATTAGAAAAGGGGAAATGGAGTAAGTCTATTCTACCATCACCATGAGAGGTGTCCTGGTTTGTAGAGTCTTCTTTGACGAGGAATGAGCTTAAGTTAATACTGAGGCTAAGAACAGGGCACACCATGGGCAAAAGATTTGATGTCCTCATGGGAAGAAGCGAATCGCAGCTCTGCGATGAATGTCATGTTTTAGAGGACATTGTACATATAGCACTGCAATGCCCCAAATATGATATTCACAGAGTACAGCTGCGAATTGCGGATATCTATGAGAATGTCGACGAATTGAAGGGTGTCCTGGCGGTGGGTAAGACGGAAGAGCTGGGCAAAATTGTAAAGTTATTTAACAGAATAGGAGTGAGGACCTGATCGACGGATCCCCTTCTAGAAGAGAAGAGGCGATATGACAGCGAGTCGCAGTCAAAGCCTCGGTAAAATCATAAAAAAAAAAAAAAAAACACTGAGTCGGTTTAATATACCCAATATTTTAGGCTATATATTATTTTCTTCAACGCCAATAAATTACTGTTTTTCTGTCGGATGTACACTTAACCGGTTTGAATATTTTGACAGTTGACTTTTAGACTAATCGACTAGTAGCTGCTGTGTGCACTAGAGCGCAACATTGGCAGCTCTGATTTATGAATGCACTGTGCAGTGTCTAGCCGAATTTTAGTTGTAATGTTGCAATGTGCCCTAAAAATCTTTTTGTGTGACATGCTCCGCGCATACTAGACCAATTCTTTTGAAAGGTAAAGAATATGCAGAATTATCGACAAATCTAAAAAAAGATTCTTTTGAGCCACCACATAAGACAAGCCAACGAACAAATACTCAGAGAGCTCTAACGATGGTAACAACATGGTAACAAAATTTATCCTAAAGGTTCATGGATGCCGAGATTAACTGCTGCACAAAAGCAAGAAAATGGACTGAAAAAAGAATATCTATACTACAGTATAATTATATTTTCTTTCGTCCTTCCCTCACGCAATAAGCTGAAACCTGTTAACATCCACAAAAAAACGATCAACAACTTGTCGATATAACGTATTGTTTTTAGTTTAATTCCGGAATCATAAAAATCGTCCGGTATTGTAATAGCTAGTGGTGAAAGTAATTTTTTTTTTGATTGACAGTTGGAAAAGTTGCTTGTTATAATAAGGATATTTCAATCCTATGAATGTATAAAACATGTCTATTCAAAGTACGCATGGTTTACGGATTACAATGATATAAAAAAATTCGCGATTATTAACGATCGATTTATTAAAGTATTCACAAAAAAAGTAAGCTGTGTATAAATACTAAATGATTGTCTCTCTATCTTCATTCAATTGAAAGTAAACGTTTATTTAACATAATTTTGAAAACACTTCTGAGAAAATATATTATAACCAACAGAATAAATCTTTTTTGAAAAAAGTAAGACAGGAATCGAACCTGCATCTCTAGGGTTTCACGCCCATGCACATAGACCACTATTCTAAAGGCGCCATACTTAATTGCGACAAATTTTAACTAATGGCTCTTAATACTCACTGAAGCGCTTTCCAAATTGAATTACTATTATTTTAAATCAAAGAAGGTATTACTTTAATTACTAACCGACGTCACGGACCACTCCAAGATTTTTGTTGTAACTTCTTGCTAATAATTTTTAATTAACTATTTTTTTGTTCAACGAATAATTAACAAGATTTAAGAATGTAACATTGTAATTATCGATCAAAATTATGTATGTTCAATAATGAGAATGTTACATTCTTAAATCTTGTGAATTATTCGTTGAATAAAAAAAATAGTTAATCAAAAACGTATATTTATTACCGAATTATGAAAAGATTTTAAATATTCATACAAATAATTTTTATTTCATAGTAAAATGGATTTTCTGTGTGTGTTTAAAGTTATCGTTGAAACGAAATTTTATTAGACAGTTGAATAATGGGCGAGTATAGTCCGGGAAAACGAGGGTTGAGAAGAGCGCATGGGAGGGGTTGTAAATTTACCAAAGTTATTTGTGAATAATTAACCAAAGATTTTCTTTCCAGCCGCGGGGGTACGGTCAGGGGGTAAGGCGTCAGTGCAGCGCGGGAATATTATAACGTCGAAAATTCGACCGCGAGAGAAATAATTTCAGAGAGAATTATAATATGAAAGTTGTATTATTTTGTAAAATATCGATTACATTTCTAAAAAAATCACTATTTGCACGAAAGTCGATTGGGAATATTAAACTTGGCGTCAATTCCGCGTAAAAAGAAATTGTTTAATCGTTATTTAGTTAGTTATGTAAGTCTACTAGAGATGTTAATATCACATAATTTTAAGTTCATTTAATTTCAAGTTTTCAGATAATTTAAACTTTAGAATAATAGAACATTCACGAAAACCATATAGACTAGTCTATAAGTTTAGTGTCTTTTCCTAATATTAAAGTGCCATTTTATACATATATCTTATTAGCTTCCCTTGTAAAGCAAGTCAAAATGATACTGTTACTCAGTAAAATCAAAGTCATGTCATTACCGGTTACATGTAGATTGTACGTAAAACATTTCACCGTGGCACAGTTCGCCGTGTGCTCTCTTATCGGAAAGAGATAACCGTATACTTATATACTATACGGTCTCCAATTTTATTAGATTCAATATGAACATTAATTCAATTTTCATAGCTGAATTTGGCAAAATTCATGAATTCAAGAATGAAAACCTAACAAAGAATCGAGTATATCGGCTATTTTCAAATTTTGTTTACTGCTGGCTTTCTGTAAAGTGTAAAACGACAAGAACCGTGTTTTATTCAGACATGAATTTTATAACAGTAGGTACTATACGGCCCTAAGAGGTTGGACGGTCTTTAATATACGGCCATATATTTCCAATACAACATTTCACGGTGAAGTGTGATATGGCGAACTGCATACGTACATGTTTCCAGACACGGGTCATTTCCATATTACATGCATAAAAAACTTTATAACTTCAACACATAAAACAAACAATTTAAACAGGAGGTAAATACTGATGAATAGATTTATTTTCTTTGCCTCTTTTGAGTATCATATTATTATCATCCCTTATGGTCATTTAACTTCTGAGCCTCAGTAATATTGAATCTTGAAATCTACTGCCATAATAACATTACATACACAAAGGTATTAAGTACTGATTTTTTTATATGAACTAACCATTCATGTCATGAATTTGGCCACTCAAATTATTCATCGGACTGTAAATAGGAACAACATGATAATATCAAAATATTATTCAATCCACTCAAAAGAAAGCAAAACACAAAAATATGATCTCAAGTCTTACCTTTAAGGTCTCTCTCCTTCTCCGGCGGATCGTACATCTGCCGTAAGACGTGGAGATCATAGCCGGCATCTCCCTCGCCGCCTCCTTCATCTTCATAGTTTATGATGTTTTCTCTAATATCGTCTAGCTCTTTCTCGGCCCAACCTTCGGACCTTCTTCTGTGGACCACGACTGCCAGTAAGAGAACTGTAAAAAAGAAACATGAATTAGTATATCAGTTATTTCATTTAACTAACCATTGATAATAGGCTTCACGTGTTTTGTATTACGAAAAAGGGATATGTAGCTTCTTTAGTCTTGCAACAATATACCAGATTTAGTATTGTAGCGCTGAACCAAGAGAAGAAACACGGTGCTGCTCTTAAGGTGACGCATCAGTGAAACGCCAAATAATTTTCAACTGTACGCGCGACGAAATTTTGGACTCGCTGCCATTCACTGAGAGAATGTTGACCCGGGAACACGTCACTTTGCTGCGTGATGGCGACGGGTCAATTAATTCTAAAATCGTGTAAAGATGACTAAAAACGTTACCCATTTACTTTAAAAAGAAAACATGTCAATGAATATATTATTATTGTTACCAATAGAACAATAAACAGAACATAAAATGGACGTATGTTGGATTTATATGACAATTAATATTTCGTTTGACAGGCGTCATTTTCACCCGCCACCCGCAATCCGCGCATCGCCTAGCGACGATCTTTTTAGACCGTGCCTCAACTAATGCATGGCCTTAACATTTGAAACAAAGCTGGAAAGTGACGAAACATAAGTGTCTATGTCACGCAACATCAAAATCAATATAAAACCTTACTAGATCTTGGTATAAAAACCTAAATGGACTATGAGAACCGTTGATTCTCAGATACTCTAAGTACAACATATTGAGAAAAAATGTTATGAATGAGTTACGTATATCATTGTATTAACTACGACACAATGTTTCATATAAAATAAGTATTAGTTATTTCGAATATGAAACACGTTCGACTCGTATCGAAACTAAAACATTCACGCAACTTTAATATCGCGATAACTGACTGCAGAAGACAAAGATAGACCACATCAATTATTGTACATAAGTGGCCAAATATACTGAAATAGCATGATTAAAATATAGAATCACATATTATATCGTCTCTGTTCTGGCAGAACACACTAACTGGAAAATACTAGTTTTGAGTAATTTGACTTTGAAGTTGTTAAAATAATTGAAATGGTCTATAATGTGAGTTTATTAAGCAATCGTAAAAAGGGTCACTTTAAAATAAATACTGTTTATTTATTAAGAAGGTTTCCAGACGGTAAAGTTTGAAATAAGGAACATTTTGGTATAACTAACTCAATATGTCATTTTTTCGAATTAGTGTCTTCTGCCAGAACAGTGACGATATATTACGTCGTATATGCGCATAATAACGAAACGCCAACACAGGCGAAGAAGAGTAACGATAAAAAGATTTATTTTTCAGTGCGACAACGTACAAAATATGTAGTACCTTAACTATTATATAAGAAATTGGCTACCAAAGCAATATAAAACACTTCCAATAGACAGTACAAACAAAAGAAAAATATCCTGAGCTTCGAAAATAGATTTTGGAAATCATACAGAATGTGAGGTGGGGTGGGGTGATATGATTTGAAAAGTGATAAGATATGATAGTGGACCGTGCAAACACTAGTAACATCTAAGATGAAGATGCAACATTGGAACTGTCCAGGATATAGGTGTAATAATTACAAGATAAAAAGAACTTTCTACATACAACGTTTTTAAATTTTCTGTTGAATCATATAAACTTGATTTGACTAGCTTACAATCAAAAAAAATGTATTTGATAGAAATAATACTGAAATGTCATTTTGACACTCATATTGATTTCCATAGTAACGCACGTATATATTAATAATTCCCTAGCAACCAATAATAGTGGATTGGATTACGGATTTCTTCCGAAATAACTTTTCATACAAAACAGAATTAACTGAAAATGAATTTAATTATACTTAAAGATGGCTAAAAGTATTTTAAAAAAAATGCATTGGCATCGTGTTCTGATATATTCTAAAAGTTTCAAATGTCTAGCTAGTCGGGAAGTTAATTAAAAATCGATTGCAAGATTTGTACCGGACAAACAACCACCGGACAAATAAGAATACGACCTAATAAAAACGTTGTAAAATAATAATGTGGATTCGGTGAAGTTATAACAAGGTTTAATCTCGTGTATGGAGAAATATGAGATAAACCTAAACTAAACAGTTATTAAAGAATATTTTATTTTCAACAGTTAGAGTAGATATACGTTTTATAACTTTGCCCTTTTTTCACTTTATACTACACTGATACGCCTCTTTGCCTGATTACCTTCCATAAAATTAGGTCAAATGGTATTCACTTCTATTAATATAATTATGTAGTAATAAGAGAATAAATAGATAATATATGTAAAAAAATATTTTTAGAATATATTAAATCATTTTCATCCTAGAGCCGGAGTGCAAAGTTATCAAGTACCTAGCAACTTTTATTCTACGTGTGCATCATAATATGCATTGAAGTTTGTCAAGTAAACGAAGTGCGCATTTAATATTGGTAACATTTGAGGCCACTCGGCACGCTCTGTATTTCTTGTGTTTTACAGTCTGCTCGTCATAAAATAATAAAACTAATCCGGTTTTAAAACTTTGGTCCATAGCGACTGGCTTTCATGAACGTGAACGTTAAAATGAACGTTTCGTTCTTATATAATTCACTCACAAATTACGAAAAAAGAACTTTTATTTTTGACACCGAATTATGCGAATATTCTCGAAGAATAGAATATATACAGTGAGTATGTCAAGTACCGGCTGATAGTGGAGAATTGATAGCTTTTTGTTAGCTTTCGTTCGGCATGAAAAAGCTAACTACTTAAATAACAAAAAAAAGAGTGAGATAATCTAATAAATCAACCAGGCAAAACTTGTTAAACCTGTAACATTTAGTTTGATGTAAATACTTAAAAACAGACTGGCTCGAAAAGATCTTCCATTGTTCTGACTAAATAACACTACAATAAAATAAGTAATTAGTTTCTTGCACTACATCTCAGGACCTTCTGTCCTTCGCTAATATTCTCCAGCTTCCATTCTTCATCGATACGGCCAATTCTTTTAATACGGTCTGTCCAGGTAACACAGCATTAATTGGAACTGAAATACCTAACGGGTGTGGAATAACAGGCAACCGATCTCAAGGGCGGAAGAATACGGGATAAACTTGATACACGCGTCAAGAATAAGTCATACGTCAAACACTGACAACTGACAATCTTGGTTTATGTACTGACGCTCATTCAATATGGGTGTATTCGAAGGTTGCAACACACACTATTTTACGTCGTGCATATTGCAATGCGTGGTTGATTTTCGTGGGACACTCACACATTCAAAACCCTGCGTCAAAATGTAGTGTATTGGGGTTTATCCTATCTGAACTATATTTATTAATCTGTTCTGTCGGTCTGGTCATAGACACAGTTTGTGACCAATATAATCTACCGATGTTTTGTTATTCAGCTATGTTGTCCACCTCATGGTTCAATATTTGTTTCTTAAAGGCTGTTAATTTAGGAAGCAGGTAGTTTAAAAATATAAAAAATTAAGCATCCCTAGTGTGCTGGACACACATTGTACCCATAATGTTTAAGACAGAAAGGGGATTATGAGGAACGGTCGGTTAGAGTCGAGAAGGATTTTAGAGTTCCAGGATCAACAATAATTGATAAGGCGATAATCAGAATGTAGAGGACTGAATGAGCTGGCATGAAGAAGCCAAAACCTGACAAGGACGGTAGATTGTTGTTTTCATTTAATAAAACGCATTTTTTGTTGAAAATGACCCACTGAGGCGGACGAAACCGGTCCTAATATATTAAATAAAGTGGAATAAGTACTATAAAAAAAATGCGTTTTATTAAATAAAAACAACAATACAATGCAGTTCCACCATGAATTGACAGTTAACAAAATAAAAGGACGGTAGAGTTATGATAACGATAAATAACTGTTAAAACTCCAATTTGAATAAAAATACAATAAATTTATATTTAAATAGAAGGTAACTTTTATGGGTTTGAAAATGTTGCACTATGAATAAAATAATATTTTTTGTTGGTCATTCTGTATTTAGAGGTAGTGTTTCAAAACATAATAACGCATATATTCCTAAAAAAGGAATAACTTTCCCGAAATAATCTTGTATTCAAATCGTTAGAACGGCGTTACAATAACGGCCCACAAAGTTTTGCCATTAAAACTCCCGCGGGACGCAAGAAATTCCTCCTAAGTCGGTCGCTTGGGGAATGAAACTTGTTTGATGAATTTCCTAAAAATTACTGCGACATCGGCATAACATAAATAGTTTTCGGAACTATCCAGCCGTTCTCTTTTTAAAATATGTTGGAGATTCTTTCATTGATAAACTGTCGTAAGGATAACTCTACACAAGAATATATTCCAGACATTTAATTTAAGGGATGTTTAAGGACCTTTTCAACTCCACAGGAAACCACGTCACTTATGACTTAACATAAAAATGGCGCGTGAATTTACATGTGGATTACACTAACAAAACTATTTGTCATGGAGAGTCATCGGAGAGGAGCGACTTTCTCGGACATTAACTGAGCAGAGGACGACAATCGTGTATATATAACGTTCAATTTAGTTTTTTCGATGTTTAAATTGATGTCAATAAAAAGGAAAAAAGATGTTATATAACAAAAACTGTGTACTACATATGGATACCTAATTTGTTTTCACCCCTTACTGATGCATTATTTATTGGGCATATTATGAAGCATTACACAGATTGGCCAATATGCCATTATAGATAATGAATACAAAACAAAAAAATGATTTAATTATAAATAACAATCAATACAACAATACAGTATAAAAGAAAGTATATTGTAAATATTAAAGTAAAATGATAAAGACAAATTCAAATTTAACCTATTGTGTTAAATAGTTTTATGGCGATATTACATATTACAAATTGAAGTAATAGGCATTTCCATGTAGGTATCAAGTTATAGCTAACTTTGTAGATCAATGACCGCGACAATAATCTTTGTATATCTGTTCTCACTTAGTTAGTTAATAGCCTAATTATTACATAATTATAAGTTGATAAAATAATAATCAGTACGTCTGATTGGTAAAAAGAGAATTATTCGATTGTAAGTTTTCGACCGAAGCACATCGCTCTGTGCTGTGATTCACATTATTGTAACAATTGTACACGTGTACTTACGCAATTTAAATAAACTCACACCCTTCATAATCACGACAACGACTTCTCATCTCTCCTTGTCACCACACCATTGGCCCTCACATCGACGACCCCTACAGTTTAAATACCACGAATATTATATAGTTAAAAAAATCAACCTTTATGGTGACATCAAACAGGTTAATCGCACGATACAAAGCATCATGAAACATCACATCCGTCCTGCGACGGTATATCATGAAGACCGCAGAGTTGCGAGTGATATTCGTGGAAACATGAAAATTAATTAATTGGGGTAAAAAGAAAAACTTTAAGAGTTATCAGTAATCACTCTTCGGGTGGACAAGAATTGCATTGATAGCATACCCAGAAGAAAACGAGTGGGGACATTCTTTTTATTATCATTATCATTATCATTTTTTTTTTCTTTATTTGGAAGCAATTGAGCTCTTCTCTGAATGGAAGGCTATTCTGCTTTACAATGGTTTACAAAAGTATACATACATTTTTTTAACGACAGGCATAATAGTTACATTATTAATGATACAGAATTACATTTTTGTTACACTATACACTAGACATTTACGTTACATTTTTGGAGAAATTCATGTACAATTTTCATAACTGAAATATTTGGTTTTGCCAGGAACGAATTAATCGTAAAAGGAGGGTATAACCTGCATTTTCCCAACTTATTCAATAATACTTCTCTCTCCTGGTCATAGGCATCACATTGCCAGACAATGTGGTTAAGATCTTGAGTGGGATGTCCACACTGACACTGAGGGCTATCTACCACTTTAATTTTGTACAATGATTCGTTGAGACTGTAATGCCCTGTCCTGCTTCTAGCTATTGTCACTATTACATCTCGTTTAATTTTACAATGTTTACTAAACCAAGTTTTAGGAGATCTACTATAGAAGTTTTGATAATAGTGTGTTCCCTTTTCTTTCCCAAGATTTTCTAAATATTTACCGTTATTTTCGCTCATTGTTTGTTTAAACTGGGCTTTAAAATCTGTGTATGGAATTCTTATATTTTCTGATGGGTATTTTACAGATTTTTTTGCCAATTGATCAGCAATTTCATTGCCATTAATTCCTTTATGTGCTGGAATCCAGTATATCTGTACATTTGTACCGTGTTCGTTACTATTGTTAAATTTGGAAATGTTGGTTCTAATATTAAGAATGTAGTCATTAGTTTTGATGCTGAAATTTGGATTTTCGAGCGAGTGAATCAGACTTAAGGAGTCAGTGAAAATGTTGATATTTTTATTTTTGTAATTTTATCATTATCATAAGGAAAGAATCCATATGCATTTATTCAAGTAGAGAAGTCTATGAAATCTAGCATGGACTCGATCCAACTTCATTGTATAGACGGATTTGTGAGGACTCCCAAATAATGCGGCATATTCGAGAATACTTGACACAAAATGATGTATATTATATTACATGTATAACATAACCGAAAAAGAGTTTTTTGAAGAATATTAAATTTCAGTTTGAAGTCTAATTGATCACCAGAACACCTGTACCTACAAGGGCATCTAAAACAATGATCGTACATAATACCGCTTTTAAATATACGCATTTTACGGCATTTTGTGAAAATGGCGAATTCAATTACGAAGTAGGTAAAACATTTACAGGATGTAATAAAATATATTTCCCGGATGGAGTCACTTTTAATTAATTGACTTTATTTATATCTAGAAAACGATTAAACAACTTTTTAATAAGCTTCCTTTAATATCGAAAATTTAATAAATACTGCAAATATTTCCGGCGAAAATAATAATTCCTGCCGAATTTGAAGGATTTCCGTGATTACCTATTTCGCATTTACATCATAACGACGATTTTTTTTAAAGAGAAAAATTATAATAAACTCGAACACAAAAAAACTCGTAGGTTTGTATATACTTCGATACAATTCATTACGATTGCTATGGCAAAACGGCAGGACCATTTCGTCGGAAAATGAGTCGTTTTACATTTTTTTTTATGATTTTCTCTATACCCGAGTATTTTTTTGTTCCCTTTATTCCAAAACAAAAAATGCAATTGACAGTAAAGCGTACGTTATTTCAATGCGTTTTCACAGCATACATATCCAGCTAGCAGAGGTAAAGTGCCGTTTCTGATAAATACCTTTATAGGGTTTCAATAATAAAAAAGATAACTCTATTACTAAATTATCGTTTCAAGTAGTATAAACGTCATTTTTATAAGGGTTATTGCTTTTCACGCACACACAGGCTTTGATTAAATGTCGCGTTCGCACTCTGGAGGTAAAGTGTCGTTTCCGACAAATGTGGCTTTTCTGAATAAAATCTAAATTCTAATTAATTCATATACAGTCTACCTTGGTTATTACGATCAAAAGCGAGATCTCGGATGTAATGAGGAAACATTCATCGACATTTTAGTTTATGTTTTTTTTCCATACATTTATTCACTTTTATAACTAGCTACTTCTCGGGTATACAGAGCAAAACCGTTATTGTGTCGATCGTTTAAAAACAACATTTTCGACCCTAAGCAATAAAATCCGACCGGGCAGTTAACTATACCGATGCCGCCGGGATCGGATTACGTTTATGATACTAGTTAAGTACCTAATTGGTGTTTTCGCCGACAACATTGAAAAAGTATCCACGCATATGGTTGAAATTGCATGTAAAAATCCAAGCTTTGTGAAGTCAGTAGGTACCTACCAGCGCCGGCGGCTCATTACAATAAACAACTTTTTCTTTTGTGGTTTATGAATGCCATGCTTGTTTCGGGGATTTTTAGATGGGACACTATATAACATTTTTCGCGTCACGTTCTATTTAAGCATAGAATATTAAAAAAATCTGAATACCATCGTAAAAATCCCCGAAAAAAGCATGGCATTCATAAACTACAAAAGAAGTTGTTTCTTGTAACGAAGTGCTGAGCCGCCGGCGCTGGTAGGTGCCTGCTGACTTCACAAAGCTTGGATTTTTTACATGCAATTTCAACCATATGCGTGGATACCTTTTCAATGTTGTCGGCGAAAACACCTATTAGGTAATTAGACACGTCCTAGTTAACTGCCCGGTCAGATTTTATTGCTTAGGGTCGAAAAAGTTGTTTTTAAACGATCAACACATTAACAGTTTTGCTCGGTATACCCAAGAAGTATCTCGTAATAAAAGTAAATAGATGTATGGAGAAAATCATAAACTAAAATGTCAACGAATTTTTCCTCATTACATCCGAGATCTCGCTATTTCCGTGATCGTAATAACCAAGTTCGACTGTAGTTGCAATTAAAGAGGCTAGATTATCCTAAATAACGTTACAGCAACGGCTGGGTTAAGGAAAAAAAAGAATCGTTTATGCTTCAAAATGTATATTTTACCATGAAGATATAGGGCATATTATAAGAAATTCAAAGTAAGAATGTATTATATTATGCGGACCAATCAGGAAGAGGCATTCAAAAATATACGAATTATGAAAGAAACAAATGGTGTGCTATTAGGACACTTTACCTACGGGGTCCATATATTATAATACAGCGTACAACAATCATAGAACCTTGTTTTCCTAACAATCTGCACAATGGCAATTCTATTATTCGAGCTTTGTGCCTCCTCTTCAATTTGCCATTGTCTCAATTTGAAATAACGCGTCACAAAGGTAACTAGCTGACGTATTCAACTAAAACGTGATTTATAAAGAGGTATATAAAATACAGTAGGTACCCTACTGTTAATTACGGCTACCAAATGTTTGATACTAAAAACTTTACAGAAATACATAATAATCCTTGCGAAACTTCTGTAGTTTATCCATGTGTTAATATTATTCTATTAATAATAAGGAAAGCATTTCAAAATCAGCCAAGTCCACCTTTAGGTATTTTTTACTTTTTTGTGAATTGCTGAAGAACTACTGCTTTCTAACATTTTTGCATTATCGAAATATGGAATTTATTAATTTTAAATATTCTATATTCGAAATAATATAAACTTTCACCCTTGTGACTGAGTATTTGAGAAAACAAAAAGCTGTTTTTCTCCTATTCATCTATTATGGACTTGGCTGATTTTGAAATTTAGCGACACATATTATCGAAATTCCTTTAAAATTCATTTATATTACTAACATGGATGAACAATACAAATTACAAGTCTAAGACGTTCACAACAAGGCGTGTAATATTAAATACAAAGAATGAGGTTAATAAAAAGAAATGGCACTAAAATAATACAGTTCAAATAAATATAATAATATACTTATAACAATTAATTATTTATCTACTTAATAATGTTAAATTTTTATTAATTAAAACATGTAGGTGGTACATAACTTAAACAAACTTCCGAAAAATATATATATATACATATTTAACCTATGTTCGAGAAATGGATGTTAGCCACTTGCTCAGCCTATTAGATCCATACTCTGGGTTCAAACACACATTTAAAATATTGTGTGATTTTTTTCGCCAGACCCGGGATAAACATTACAAGCTGACATATTATCCGCTCGACCATCTTACATATATATATTAGAAAAAACGGTAGGTTAAAATGGAATTTGAGTTCACATATTTCTTTCAGTAAGTGGTTTTGTTTTTAATAAATGATTCAATCCACTTAAAAAATTGATGGATGCAGAAATACAAAAATTCTAAAAAGATACCTAACCTAATATTTGATATTTCGCAGTTAGAATAATGCACAAAGAACAAAGAGAAAACGCCAATATATGGAAATATTTTGTACATAAATAAATAAAGTTGAATATATAGATCGATTATATGCAAAAATCCATAAAATCTATGTAGGATATCAATATCTTTATATGGGCTTAATTGTCGAAAATATTAGTTTCTTAGTACTAACCTGTATGGTGTTAAGTTCTTAAGGCCTAAGATTATAAACATATCTACGTATTAAAAATTGTAGGTAATTAATGAATTAACTGCGTAATTTCTGGTACAAAAAAATATTGCACCTCGAATTCTGCAACAAGGTAACATGATTTATATTTTTTTTTTGTGATTTTACCGAGGCTTTGACTGCGACTCGCTGTCATATCGTCTTTTGTCATCTAGAAGGGGATCCGCCGACCAGGTCCTCACTCATATTGTGTTAAAGAACTTTACAATTTTGCCAAGTTCATCTATCTTACCCACCGCCAGGGCACCTTTCAATTCGTCACATTCTCATAGATATCCGCAATTCATAGCTGTACTCTGTGAAGTGCATATTTAGGGCATTGTAGTGCTATATGTACAATGTCCTCCAAAACATGACAAAAGCATAATTTCGTTTTCTACATAGTCAGCAGATTAACCGTGGAGTAATAACTCAATGGGCTTCTACATAAATTCTATGAAAAGTGATCTACAATTTCCTACTGACTACAACATCAATATTTTTACATAATTATTAGTAAGTGCTTACTTTTGTCCTTCAAAATATTCTTAAGTGAATATTATGATCAAGTGACGACAGGCAATGTTCGTAAACAATTTTGGAATTCGTTTTTATAATATTAAATTTGAGAAAAAGACATGTTGTCGTCAATTAAATATAATTTATTTTAGTTTTTATTCAAAAAATTAAAATTAAAATATCCCAATATTTATACGATTACGGAAATGGAAAAAATAGTAAATTAGAAAACATTATATTATAACTAACATGACGATTCATATTTTATTTTTGATGACATTCCTTTATTTTAACACGGTGTCCTTTGGGTTTATTTATTTTTTATAAAATTGTCAATTGGTGTCGAATTTGATTCCGAAGGATATTTGATGGGAACATTTAGGTATCATTGGTTTGTTAGTAATTGTACTATAAAGTTGTCGTGGGTGAAGGTTCGGGTATGTTTTGGTGATAATCACGTAACCAGACAGAACACCAACAAAAATGTAGAAAAAAAAATACCGGGAATAAAAATATTAATCTTATAGTCACGGGAGTATAAATTCTGTCCGGTATTGCAATTCATAGTGATTGTGTAACCAACTCAATATATAGTTATTTTAGTTTGTAACAATGTCAACATCGAAGTTATTTAGTTGTAGTATTGAGACTAGAATATATTTTGTCAAAAATTTGACATTGTCGCAAAAACAAACAAAATCGAAAATCGATATGATAATAGGTAATCGGGCGTCACAGAAAGATGATAAAACTTCCAAGAAAAGTTTTCGCGAAAAGGTATTAGCCCGGCGGGACGTGAACATTTTTAAATGACGTATGCCGGTGCCCACATACGTTGTAAACATTCGGCATGCCATTTGTGGATCACCACATTAAAAAATGAGTAATAAATCACAACTGTTACTATTAAAACAAATAATAATAAAAAGATGCTTCACAGAAGTAAAACTTATTTAATGTTACGTAAATATTGTTTTTCGACAACGTCCGATCCTAATAAGATCATTATGGGCCTCCACGGAGTGGAGGTTTGTATTAACAAGTTTTGTTTTTACGAGAAATGGATGTCAGCCACTTGCTGAACCTATTAGGTCCAAACTCTGACTCATGCACAAATTGAAAAACAATATGTGTACTTGCCAGACCCAGGTTTCGAACTTGGGACCACGACGCTATAGGCCGACGCTTAAGCCGCGCGGCCATCGTGGGTGTTATATAAATATTACTTTATTTTTTTTATCTACAATTTTATAATAATCACAAAAAAACAAAAATATGACAAGTATAACAAAACAAATCGGCGGATCTCGCATTTGATTAGGTAGATGAATTATCAATTTTAAAATGTAATATGCCTAGTTCTTATACCTCGAGAACTATTGCATTTCCTACTCTACAAAATGATAACACTAAGTAAGTCAGAAGTTAATGGGAACTGTATCAATTTTGTGTTAATATTAGATAACTTTAAAACCATAAATGCATTAATTATAGCCTAGATTTATGTTTATCAAGTAAAGTTTAAATTTCATTTTCCCAACAATGACCAAATCAGAGTTATCTAGTTGTAGTAAATTGAGGTGACGATATAATATATAATTATAACCACGTTTTTCTTAACTCGTATTCTTGTTTGTCCGGTGGTTATTTATCCAGTACAAATCTTGCAATAGATTTTTAACTAACTTCCCGACTAGCTAGACATTTGAAACTTTTAGAATATATCAGAACACGATGCCAATGCATTCTTTTAATACTTTTAGCCATATTTAAATAGAAATGAATTCCTTTTCAGTTAATTCTGTTTTGTATGAAAAGTTATTTCGGAAGAAATCCGTAATCCAAACCACTATTATTGGTTGCTAAGGGGGTGGTCCTAGCAACTAAATTATTAATATATTATATACGTGCGTTACTATGGAAATCATTTTCATCAATTTCAGTATTCTATATTTGTTTGTTTGTTGCAAAATAGCAAAAAAATGATTTGTTGACAATTGCCTTATTTGTCCTAAATTATTAATACGAGGGTGGGTCAATAATTCCTTAGAAAAAAGCATTAAAACAGTTTTTATTTTTGTATTTTTTTTTTATTTCTCAACATAATCTCCTTGGAGCTCAATACACTTGGTTAGACGTTTCTCAATTTTTTTTAAACCGTCAGAAAAATAAGTTTTCGGAAGGTCCTCAAAATAAGCATTTGTCCGATCGATGACTTCTTCATTTGAAAAAAAACGTTGTCCACTTAGCCATTTTTTTAAGTTTGGGAAAAGGAAAAAGTCACTGGGGGCTAAATCTGGCGAATACGGTGGGTGGTCGACCAATTCGAACTTCAATTCTTCAATTTTAGCCATTGATCGTAAACATGTGTGAACACGGGCATTGTCCTGATGAAAGAGGATTTTTTTCCTGTTTAAATGAGGCCATTTTTCTTCAATTTCGTTTTTTAGCTGGTCCAATAAAGATGCATAATAATCCCCTGTTATTGTTTTTCCTTTTTCCAAATAGTCAACGAAAATAATTTCACGTGCATCCCAAAATACAGTAGCCATAACCTTACCAGCTGATTTTACGGTTTTCGCCTTCTTTGGACATGGTTTGTCTTCGCAATCCACTGCTTTGACTGTTCTTTCGTCTCGGGAGTATAGTGGTGTATCCATGTTTCATCTACAGTCACAAAGCGACGAAAAAAATCATCCGGATTGCGTTGCATGAGCGACAACAGGGCTTTAGAGGCCACCACCCTATTGCGTTTATTGTCGACTGTGAGCAAACGCGGCACCCATCTTGCAGAAATATTTTTCATGCCCAATTTGTCATGTAAAATAGAAATGACGCTACCTTTTGAGATCTCTGTAACCTCAATTATCTCACTGAACTTTAATCTTCGGTCACTTAACACCATATCGTGGATTTTATTGATCATTTCTGGTGTAGTCACCTCTACAGGACGTCCTGAGCGTGGTTCATCCTTTGTTGATGTACGACCACGTTTAAATTCATTTAACCAGTTATAAATAGTTGCAAGTGAAGGAGCAGATATGCCGTGAACTAAATCCAACTCATTTTTTATTTCCTTTGCTGTTAACCCTTTTATATTAAAATGTTTAATAACAGCTCTAAACTCAATTTTCTCCATTTTCCATTTTTCCATTTTCCACAAGCAAATTTTTTTTTGAAATGTACGAAAAACACACAACAACCCGACCAATCTGATTGAAACTTCGCAGCATACTGAATCGGTAGTGCCGCTGCATGAAAACAAACCGCTTACAGTACTAGTCGCGCCACTTGTCGGCTTTTCTAAGGACTTATTGACCCACCCTCGTACATAGAATTGTCAAGTTTATAATATGATTCAACAGAAAATTTAAAAACGTGGTATATAAAGTTCTTTCTATCTTGTAATTATTTATATTAAAAGGTTGTCGATAACTGGATTCAGCGAAGATGAGTAAAGCTGGATTCACGACTCTTTAGCCTTAGTGCTTAGTCAAAGCGCATTCAACTTTCGCCAAAAAATTAAGGGTAAAGAAATCGGAACTTTATTGAGGGGAAGACTTTCCTAATCCCACTCTGCTCGATTTGATGGGCGCTGATCTATCCTTAGATCCGTAGGTATAATACTGGCTCAATTTTGGGGTCATATTAATAAAAGAGAAGACTTAGATAAAGCAGTTGTGCAGAACTTAATAATGTTTGTAAAATGTGTATATTTATATGACTTTATACAAGTGCTTCCCAAACTTTTTCAAATCACGGCCCCCACAACATGAAAAAAACAATCACCGGCCCACCTCGGCCGAAAAAAATTCTGATAGAAGAGCAAATCATCATAAAGTTAGGCCCGTTTCAGACGGGACACCGGTGTCGCGGTCGTAGTAATATAGGAGGCCTTTGTATTCGAATAAAGGGGCCTTTGGATTATGTTTATGAACGCCCCAGAGCTAATGAGTCAACGCGTGCCCGGTACACTTTTCCGTCGGCCGCTACATTCTCAAGGCGCCGATACACTTGTTTTTATTACCGCAGCCAGTTTTATGTTTTGATTTATAACGCGTTATAAGCTCTGGGGTGTTCATAGACATAATACAAAGACCCCTTTATTCGAATACAAAGGCCTCCTATATTATATACGAGCGCGACACCGGTGTCCCGTCTGAAACGGGCCTTACTGTTGAAGTAAAAGTTACTGTTAAAAGTAGAGTCATACTGATATCTAACAAAATCTGTTAAATGTCCGCAATTATTCACATCTATCAGTAGATTCATGGAGCTGAATTGCATATAAATTGCTGTTAAATCCGAAATATTAATTGACTTTTAATATTATCTCCCATGCATTCAATTTTTCTTTCGATAGTATTATTTTCGGTCATTATAAATATTTTAATAAAAACTTGCGTGAAGTGTTCATATCTGACAAATTTAATTATATACGTACATAATTATTGTAAAAAATATTCATAAATACTTGCAGTTCTACTGAAGCATTTCGCGGCCCCCCAAGGGTCCCCGACCCATGAGTTTAGGAGGCATTGCTTTATACCACCATATCGACTCTAGGGATGTACCTCAGTGATAGAGATTGGTCATTCGACCAAACCCGGTAGTTTTTCTGATTTTAGCTTTTCAATTATAGATCAGCTGGTTTCACTATATCGGACATTATTATTATATATCGAACAGATTAATACATATAAAACGTAAAAGCATCGCCGTGGATAAATATTATGAAACATGGTATTTTATGGCAAGCCATAAAACCCAAATATAACAAAGAACGCCGACGGCACTCAATATTGGATGCACGTTACATTTACATAATGCATATTACTATCATACAGACATAACTATTGAAAATAAAATATTGTAACACGTGTTTAAGAGTATCCCATATTTTTCACACCCGGGATTCGTTGCCCGTTATATACCACACCCAGCAGGGTAAGCCAGTTCCCATTCATTTTGTGCTACCTGGTTATTTCAATAAAAGATCAGAGAGATAGCTGAGTGAAAAGATAATAAAATGCTGTTAATATAATAATTCTCAGAAAAAAAAATCCATTCTCTGTTATCATGCCTTCCTAGAATTCACATTAATATTTTTGATTTCGTTATATTTTTTTATGACAGGTTATCAATTTCATTTAACGAATTAATCACTTTTATCAAACATGGCAAATCAATCAGTATAAGATATATTTTTAAAAAGGAGTTTTGACATAAATGTCTTAATACAACTGATAAAGTGCAATTATTTCGAAATAAAGTGAATGTATCAAAGAATGACGAAGAACATTATTTTTTTAATGACGTTTTAATAATTCACCCCTTTCTAATAATTTACCCTAAAGAAGTCGCGATCCTCAACAATATGGCCAAAGAAACGTTGCACATGGGTTATGTAGGTACACATAGTACATAATTCGAAATATACACGAGTATGTTTTTCAATAAAATCGTTATCGTTAATTATAATGTATCAATAACACACATCGAATTTTAGTAAAAATACTTTTAAAAGGGGGTGGGAAAATAACACTTAGGTATTAAGGGGGGACATGCTCGTCGAAGGTCAAAATTGAGTTTTTTTTGTATTTTCAAACCATGATCCTGGACACTCCTTAAACGTTGTAGATAATCTATTTATATAATTTTGAAGCCTTATTATCCTTTATAGTTATTTTAAACATTTGATGACTGCATGAAGTATTTTGTTACATAACATAGTATTCTTTTAAACCTCTAGGTCTAATGTTTTAGAATATAGTCATATTTCGGTACATAACTGTGCAGTGGTGTTAAAATTTTTTACATTTATTAATTTTTAAACGCATTTATAAAACCATTAGTATAATTTATTACGAGATTATTTTTGTAAAATATTCACGATAAAAAATTATTTTGATAATCTCTGTGATCCCAAATTTGACAAGAATTAGGCATTTTATTATTCAAAAAATCGGCAAGATTAACACATTTGAAGATGATTCTAAAGAAACTTATTATAAACTATGTCTTTGACCATTCAAGTGTGATAAAAATCTTATAAATAATGATTGCTTTATAATAATTATTGACCTAAGAATAAGGTAGTGTTTTTTTGAAATACGCCATTTCTTTTGTCATTCCCTAGTGGTTAAGCTACAACATACGGCCGTAGCCATAAAATGACAAACTATAATTAAAGTAGGGAGTAAAATTATGTTAACGCGCGTGTTTGAACATGTACCTAACCGAATCTATTTTTATTTTTTTTTAAACGGTACATGTTCAAACACGCGCGTCAATATCATTTTACTCTCTACTTCAATTATAATTTGTCAATTTATGGCTACGGCCGTATGTTGTAGCTTAACCACTGAGGAATGACAAAAGAAATGGCGTATTTCAAAAAAACACTACCTTATTCTTAGGTCAATAATTATTATAAAGCAATCATTATTCATAAGATCTTTATCACACTTGAATGGTCAAAGACATAGCTTATAATAAATATCTTTAGAATCATCTTCAAATGTGTTAATCTTGCCGATTTTTTGAATAATAAAATGCCTAATTCTTGACAAATTTGGGATCACAGAGATTATCAATATAATTTTTTATCGTGAATATTTTACAAAAATTATCTCGTAATAAATTATGCTAATGGTTTTATAAATGCGTTTAAAAATTAATAAATGTAAAAAATTTTAACACCACTGCACAGTTATGTACCGAAATATGACTATATTCTAAAACATTAGAGCGAGAGGTTTAAAAGAATACTATGTTATGTAACAAAAATACTTCATGCAGTCATCAAATGTTTAAAATAACTATAAAGGATAATAAGGCTTCAAAATTATATAAATAGATCATCTACAACGTTTAAGGAGTGTCCAGGATCATGGTTTGAAAATACAATAAAAACTCAATTTTGACCTTCGACGAGCATGTCCCCCCTTAATAAAATCAAATTTTTGGATGTGTCGACATGCTAGTACTGCACTATAGGCACCAGTCAAACTATTATGAGAGTACCTATCCTATCATTTGATTTATTTCACGACCCAATTAAAATAAGTTTGCGTGTCAGTTTATTTTTTAAATTTACAATTTGCGTTGACACATTCGACCTTTTAATACGTCTTATTCCTGTCACGCTCTCTTTTACACACTTGGATATGCTTTCTCTCATGCGTTACAGACAGATATATACATAAATCAAGACAGATATGTCGTGGGGTTACTGCCAAAAGTTGGTAAGTCTCGAAATCAGGTTATGGGGTAATTGAAATTTGAAGTTTGACATGCCCTCTAAAACTTGGCATAATGTAAATTAAATGTTCTATATCGATGGTTCAGTCACTAAATATTGGATGTCAAGTGTTGTATGTTTTGAGAAAATCTAATTCTAAGATTTGAGATGCGTGAGTAATGGACATACCTATTATATATTTGAAGGATACAATATCTTCTCAAATATCCTATTTGGACATACAATATTTTTACAATATACGATGCAGGAACATTTTTTGTATGTTAACTCAATCAACAAAAACTGGACATATCTTTGCACTAACAGGGGTCGGCAAACTCTTTGACCAAAAGAGCCAAATATGAGTGGCACAATGTTTAAATTTTTTTTCGAGAGCCATACATATATTTTTATAAATATGATTGATTTCAGTGAATGTTATTGTTTATTTATCAAGTGAAGCAGATTTTGCGAATAAAACAAACGCAAATATAAGTTTTTTTATTGTTAAAAATGAGTTACATACAATTTTTACGCATTCCTGAAAACTAATGTGAACAATGACCTTCCTTGCATTTGTTTGGAGAGTGTCTGTATGTTTGGTATGTAACTTGTAGTTTTCAATTTTAGGCGCGACTCCAAATTCTCATCGCTTATTTGGCTTCTCTAAATGCTATTTATATTGCTCATGTTTGAAAATGATTGTTCACATACATATTATGTAGACTCGAATATGAGTTCGGAAAGCTATACCATGTATTAAAAATCGTAATATCTATCGGCGGAATTGGGAATTTGGCAAAGAGCCGCATGTGGCTCGCAAGCCACGGTTTGCCGACCCCTGCACTAAGCTATCGATATATCAGATCATCTTAATTTTTTTTTCGACCACAGATATATATTATAATATATAGACACATAATCCGCTGTTAACTTTAAATACCTAAATTATCGACACCAACTTTTGGCAGTATATTGAAATAAGAAAAACAAACTTAAAATGCTCTCATCCAGCAGTGGATAGACAACATGAAATAAATAACTTGCACTTACTCAGTAGAATTCCCACACAGACGAGGATCGCCACCAAGAAGTTCGTATCGATACCGAAGGAGACGGCCTTCGCCATGCTCATCTGACAGCCGACGTCAGCATTCTTCGACGCACTCGGTATTCCGAGATTGTAAGTCTGTTGAAAAGAGAAAGAAACATTTAATAACATTTATATAATATATAATAGGGAGTATTTGAAAAAGGTAGAATCAGAAGCACTATAAAGATTGGATATTTTTTTAAATTACAAATTTGATTTAGAGCCTGATAAAGTATGTTAAAAAACAAGTAAAAATATATAATTAATACTATTAACTGTGTATTAATATTAACAGTAAATAAACTTGTATCGTACTCACCTCTTCATTAAAAGTAAAATTACTAATGCAGCCATCGAAACCGGAGTCTGTCGGGATGTGTTTCCACCCGAACATGTCACCCAGTCTTTGTAAATTGATATTAGCACCGCCCAGCTGCAGTGGTCCATTTACTATAGGTAAAAAGCGAAAAAAAATATTGTTAAATAATTGTCAATATTATGCAAAAATCACAAAAATTATGACAGAAATTAATTATGAATCGCATGGAAAAAGGATCGTAAATACAATATTAATTATTAATTAGTACAGTCAATTAAAATAGTCGTACTCGGCTGTGCATTCAATTACTGGTTGCGCGGTCAATTATTCACCACACGAGCTTACTATTCATTGCGCAGATTATAGTACGAGAACATAAATTATTGCATACTAACAATAATAACCAGCTCAGTATTGATCGCCACAACAAACTGAAAAAAACAAAATATGGCAGGCATGTTTTTACGGATGGAAAAATATGTTTTTAAACGAAAATTTAAATACACGGTATTGTAAGGCCTTGTCCAGATGGCGCGATTTGACTCGCGCGTAAAATCTCGCGCGCATTCCAGATACATGTGACCTCATTGAGCCGTCCACAAGCACTCGCGGCGTATCACGGCGAGATATGCGTAATCTGTACAAGCTCTAATTGTTTAGAAACAAAGTTATTTTTGTTAATTCTAATGTAATTAATAGTCATTTACGGGAACTATGTTTTAAAAACATTGTCAAATCGCACGGTCAAATTTAAATGATTGCGTACATGAAATTTGTGTAATTTTCAAGCTATAATATATAATACTAATGATCACGTATGCATGTGAAACATAGACTCTTAATGTTAGAGAAATCCAACAATTATAAATACTGCAACGCGACATGGAAAGGTGCGAGTTGGGCATAACGCGTTAAGATTACGAAAATAAACAGTGGATAAGGAAGTAGACAAGAGTACCAAGAGTACGCGACGTGATAGAGATCGCTAAGCAGATGCAATGGCAATGGGCTGGACATATCACTTGATGAGTGGAGAAGTGGTAAAACCCGTTGAATAGACGAACTCGAAAAGTTCGGTAGATGTACGTGACAGCAAAGAACTTGCGACCGAGAAGAGCGGAGGGAGGTAGGGGAGGCCTTCATCCAGCAGTGGATCGATCTCGGCTGATGAGGATTATACATAAAGACGAAAATCGAAATAATTTTGACAATTGCGCAAATTGTAAAAGTGCGAGAATAAGGAAACAAATGGGTATGTACGAGCGATTCCAAAGAGTTAAAAATAGCAGCGGTAAGTGAAACTTAAAATAGAATCTGTTATCCAGCGGATCTCAGACTTTTGTGGCTTGTTTCAAACAAGTTGAAACTCCACTGACACTTGAAGGAATTAAACGGCGTTCGATAAATCAATGTTACTTGTTCGACTGTGAGACTTCCCCCATCTAACCAATTCTCAGTGATATGATCGCAGCCAACTTATCGGGGTTACATAACAAAGAATATCGTAACAATGACTTACTTTTATAGGCGTATTTAGAAAATAATTGTTTTTCACGTTAACGCAAACAATGTCGTCATAAATTTTTTTCAATTTACAAAATATATTACGTTTTTCTATTGGTAATATTTAAATAATAATACTCACCAGTGGCACAAAACGTGACAGTATTATATTCAAAGTGGAAAAACCGATTTCTTATTATTATTATGACGTTATCCTCGTATTTTTTTTAATAATGGTAAATAAATGTTTATATAAGAGCTTTTAATACAAGGCAACGTAAACAAATGAATCCAAGAATCTGGATTGAAAACATTAATTTATCATATTATTGTACCGTTTAAAAAAAAAGATTTTTTTTCAGTTATGTACATGCTCAAACACGCGCGTTAACACAATTTTACTCCCTACTTCAGTTATAGTTTGTCAATTTATGGCTACGGCCGTATGTTGTAGCTTAACCACTGGGTAATGCCAAAAGAAATGGCGTATTTCAAAAAAATACTACCTTATTCTTTCTTAGTTTAATAATTATTATAAACAATCATTATTCATCGGATGTTTATCACACTTGAATGGTCAAAGACATAGCTTATAATCAGTGTCGTTAGAATTATCTTCAAATGTGTTAATCTTGCACATTTTTTGAATAATAAAATGTCTAATTCTTTTCAAATTTGGGATCACAGAGATTATCAATATAATTTTTTATCGTAAATATTTCACTATAATAATGTGAACATAAATATTGCTAATGGTTTTATAAAAACGTTTAAAAATTAATAAATGTAAAAAATCTTAACACCACTGCACATGGATGTACTGAAATATGACTATATTCTAAAACATTAGATCGAGAGGTTTAAAAGAATACTATTTTATGTAATACAAATACTTTATGCAGTCATCAAATGTTTAAAATAAATATAAAAGCTAATAAGGCTTCAAAATTATATGAAAAGATTATCTACAACGTTTAAGGAATGTCCATGATCATGCTTTGAAAATACCATAAAAGCTCAATTTTGACCTACGCGGCGCACGTCCCACCTTAATACTATCGACCGAAGGTACTTGATAGAATTTGAATTTATATTCTAATGCATTTAATTTTGTACTATTCCATTGGAGTCGTTTTCTGGGACCTAGGTTTCAGTGTGCCTTTCGGCATATTCAGTGTTTATTTGCCTTTTGATGAGTGTACACAGTACCTGAAGATGCCGAAAGGCGAAACCCGGGTCGCTAAAAATGACACAAATTGAATAGTAAAAAACTTAAATTCATTAGAATTAATTTATATTTTTTATTCAATACTGGATATACGACAGATTTAAAAATATATTCATTGAAAATAGATGAATTTGAAATGGCCCCTTCATATTTACTAGATTGAATTTTAGAACCGGGTAAATGTTCTAACCAATAAAGGATAGGTAGCTAAATTTGAAGTATTTAGTTATAGTGATGTAACTATTTTGCTATCTCTGGGTATAGTACCTATAGGTATATTATACATATATTGTTTTATTATGTATTTATGTACTAAAACAATTCTCTGTAATATACCTTCATACGACTATGTATATGAATCATTAACATAATAGATTTAATCATTTAGATATTGGTAAACTTAATATAAATTAGGGTGTTCAGTATTCTAACGAACCAAGTCCAATTATTTACATTTTTGATTTAGTAGATAATGCTACCTAGTCGATAAATATATGAGTACCTTGGTATCAAAGTGGGACAAACGCCACCTCCCACTAAATTCATGTTTTAATTGATTATGGTAGTGCAAGTGATGCTCTTTAAAAAAATCCACCAAAAGTATCAGAAACGGTAGTTTTCATAGAGATTTTTGAGTTTAAAGTTGGTATGTTATATGAAAAACAGACACTTTTCACACATGTTTGTGAGTCTCCTGTAAAATTTTGTAAATGGCTTATGTCCCACTTTGATACCAAGGTACTCATATAGGTACGTAAATAATCCATAAAAAGAATCAATGAATAGAGATAGAGTTTGATCATGCAATTTGGAAAGATTGTTAATTCATTTCATAACGTAACATGAGAAAAAAAGCATTTAAGGAAGCACAATTCATATAAAAGAAGTAGTTATGCATACTTTTAAAATCTTTATTATTATTAAGAATTAACAAAAACATGTCAATTGTAATATAATTAATCATTTCGACAAAACCACTTCACGCGGACATGGTTCACTTTAGAACTGAACACCGCAATTATTGGTAGATTTTTTAATATTTAGATTGACGGTAGATTATAAAAAAGCAAATTTAATCAAACATGTAATTATTTGATCAGGTTAATACGGCCGTGATTATAAGTATTAAGTTTTTTTTTTGATTTTCGCTATTTAGCATAGGTATTTGTAAAATGGAGTTTAAACCATGGAAAAGATATGTACATATCTCAAGTAGTAGAAGAGTTTCGATAAAGTCCTCTTTGATTATGTTTTGTTTTAACCTTTTCTTTACGATCTTCAAAAATCCGTCCGTTCCAAAGAACGGTTACCGTACGAGACTATTACTGTAGATTAGAGGGAAATGTAGTAGAAAAGTATTTACTGGTTAATGATATCGATTTTAACATTTCAGATAGATGTGATACTGATGTTTTTAGGAATAGCTAAAATATGAAGATGACGAAGTACGTATTAACTTAAATATTTGCAATCAAATACGCTGTGTCACCTAAAAGTAATGGGTTTGGGTCAAAATCCCGAAGGCCGGAATCCCGAAGGCCGAAATCCCGAATGCTGAAATCCCGAATGGCCGAAATCCTGAAAGCCGAAATCCCGAAGGCCGAAATCCCGAAAAATAAAAAATACAAACATAAATAATTGCACAATCTTGAATTGCGCAATTTTTGCAAGAGAGACAAAAGGCCATTTTTTCTGGAAATGCAAAAAAACGAAAAATAAAAATATGAACATCAATAATTGCGCAATATTGAATAGCGCAATTTTCTTAAGAGACAAAATCCCATTTTTTGCGGAAAATGGGTTTTGCAGATTGCGCAATTTTTTGCAGGAGACAATTTTGTAGAACAAATGGATTTTGTCTCTCTTATAACAATTGCGCAATTCAAGATTTCGCAATTATTTATGTTTGTGTTTTGATTTTTTTTATATTTCCACAAAAATGGATTTTTGTCTCACTTGTAAAAATTGCGCAATTCGAGATTGTGCAATTATTAATGTTTGTATTTTTTTATTTTTCGGGATTTCGGCTTTCGGGATTCCGGCCATTCGGGATTTCAGCGTTCGGGATTTCGGTATTCGGGATTTAGGCTTTCGGGATTTCGGCCATTCGGGATTTCATCCGGCACCCAAAAGTAATACCTAAAAACCGGTGGGTAATTATTATTTTATCTATCAATTATAATAAAAATACTATTCTTATTGCCAGGTAGGTACTATTTCTCTATCTGGAGTAGTATTCTACTAAAAATTATAAACATTAAACCTACTAAAGTAATTATATATAGCTACTATGAACTATTTTAACAAAATGTTTGAACATATATCACTCGGCGTTTGTAGAACTATTCTCAAATCCCTGCTACTTGAAAACTTCGCGAATGGAACTTGCATTCACGCCAAGAAAGCCGGCTGGCTACTTACTGTACCAGCAAAGTATACCAATGATTGTATTGCAAAGTTTGCCTTACTGAATCCGTGTTATTGTGTTCGAACTTAAGTTAAAGCAATAAGGAATTAAAAACAAACCGTATGTGCTGGTGAAAATGTGTAATGATCTCCATACGAGAATACGAGAAAAAAACAATAATCATACTGTAGTGTATTTATGTAGGGCTATGTATGCTGGGCCAAAGTTCCAGTTTTGGAAACCATCAATTTGAGGTTGTCAACCGGTTCACATACCTGGGATCCAATATTACAAAAGAGAACGAGGAACTGGAAGAAATAAAAGCCCGAATAACCGCTGCAAATAAATCGTACTTCTCATTGGTGCCCATATTCAAATCCAGAAATATCCACAGAAAAACTAAGATCCGGCTCTATAAAACCGTCATACGCACAGTCGTTGCATACGGGTGAGAGTCATGGACGCTAAATATGAAAGCAGCTGAAATGGTGGATTGCTTTGAAAGAAAGATCCTGAGGTGGATATACGGACCCATGAATGATGATGCGGAATGGAGAATTAGGTACAACACGGAACTACACCGCTTATACCAAGATTCAAAACTCTCCACCTTCATAAAACTCCAGAAGCTAAACTGGGCAGGCCATGTCCAGCGCATGCCTGAGTCACGGATACCGAAGATCCTCGAAGGAAACCTAGGGGGGAAAAGGCCAGTGGGAAAGCCACGCACACGATGGGGTGATAACATTACAAAAGATGCCAACCAGCTGCTAAAAATCAGGAACTGGAAAAGACGTGCGGAGGACCGTTCCGGCTGGAGGACGGCGGTGGAGGAGGCCAGGGCTCGACTTGAGCTGTAGCGCCATCGAAGAAGAAGAAGTGTATTTATGTAGAGTAGTGATTCCCAAAATGATCGACTGTCGCTCCTTTGGCGGACGCTGGAAGGTGGCAAGGAATTATGGAAGGGGGGGGGGTATGCTCCCACATTCATCTGTATAAATCATTATGTGCTTTGGAATCATCAAAGATATTTCAATATTAATTATTCTTCATGAAAGAAATGCATCCGAGTTAAATGATTTACACTTGTACCAGAATATAAAAAAAAATTACTACTCTAGTAGGTATGTATCGTGTTTTAGATAGGTAGTGATTTAGTTTTGCTTGTATAAGAAGAAGCATCGTATTTATACCATTTTCGATCCTAAGAAGACCATAATAATTAAGGGCCTCCCAGAGTGAAAGTTGAATTAAGAGATTTTGTTTTTACAAAAAATGGACATTAGCCACTTACTCAAAGTTCACACTCTGGTTCTAAACACACATTGAAAAACAACATGTGATTTTTTGCCGGGCCCGGGATTTGAACACGGGACCCATGACATTGTAAGCCGACACGTTACCCGCTCGGCTATCGTGGGCGATAGAGGTAGTTTGTTTATTTAAAAAAAAAAAAAAATGCCAGACTATATAGGGGTGGGTGGGGCTTTTCGTGAAATATTGTTCTGAAAGGGGAGCGTAGTCCGAATTTTTTTTGGGAAACACTGATGTACACCATTTAATATTGAATAGTAGGTATGCATTTAAAATTATGTACGTTAGCAGGTAAATAAATGGTATTAAACTATAATCAAGATACACAGAAAAGTTGGTCAACAGGAATGAGCATTTCCCGTTATAAGGGGTTCTGAAAATCTTTGCCTTATCAGAAAGGGTGACCGTCAATAAAGTTGAAGAACCTATGGCGTAGCATAACCATTAATATTTCTCAGAAATTGATGCTTTCATGATTTTATGAAATTACTAAGTATTTGTTTATCACCCACAAAATCTTTGGTTACATAGTTAACTTGATTTCACTTGACATCTAATCACATGATAAACACACCTTTTAGTAATTTTAACAATGTGTGAAAATGAAAAGAAAAAAAAAACAATTTTCCAGTGACATTACGACTTACCGTTCAAAAATTCGTTGGGACCCGTAGGTGCCGCCAAATTCATGCACGAAGACATCTTGCAGTGGTCGACGAACATTTCGATGCTCGTCTTCATTAGGACGATGTCAATAATGTGAGGCTGACCATCATTGACTCTAATTGGTGTTTGTTCTGTGTGCTCTATCCTCGTCGTACCGCTTCCGTAATTCACCAACAGAACTGGAAATCCGTTGGCCAGTTCCAGGGACATGAAATCTAGGAAGAAAAAAATATAGTCAAAGAAAATATTCATAAATTTAATATATATATATAAAAGCCGAATGCCAATAAGTAACGCTATTTAGAAAAGCCCTTCAGCGCATCTATTCCATACACAAGGCTGCTATCGGCAGCTATCAAGGGTAGTTTATCATATTTATGATAAACTACCCTTGTCTAGTCCTATAGTCTTGAAACGGTTAATTGTCACAATAAGTTAACTGTCTGAACTAAAGGTTCCCACCACCACCCGTCATGTATGTACAGCCGTGGATATGTACGGCTGCCTTCCATGACGCTATAAACGTGTGTGAAAGAAGTGATTTTAAGTGCTCATTTTGTCCCGAGACGGAGCCGCTCGGGACTGATGTTACAACCATGCATCGTAGTGCTTAAAGAAGGAAGTTAGTCAAAAAGTGCTATATTTTAATAGAACCTCTCTTGGTTGTGTAAACTTTTAGAGCGAGATAGATAGTTTTGACAGTTTAGATGGCTAACTTTTATTGTAACGATTATAATACTAAATACATACATATGATAAACTACCCTCGATAACCGCCGATAGCAGCCTTGCGTATTGAATATTATGAGCAGAGGGTATTAAAAGAACAATTAGTTCAAATTCGTCGCAATTAGATAAGATTCATATAGCACAGTGGTCAACGCACGTGGGCGCGAATCCCGAGAGAGGCAAGTTCGAACCTGCTTGATGTCGTATTTTTTTTCTATCGGTTGTAAGTATATTTCTCAGAAGTGTTTTCAAATTATGTATGTTTGATAAAAAGAATGTTACATTCTTAAATATTGTGAATTATTCGTTTGAATAAAAAAATAGTTAATTATAATATACACAAGTGGTTGAAGCTTCATAAACGTCATCACGATCTTACCTTGTACATTGAGTAGTGGGTTATGGCGAAGTGGCCCAACGTAGAAGATCAATCCGTTATCCGAATTTGGCGATATCGTCACGGACAAGTGACCTTCGACACAAGCGGGGAGTGTGGGGTATATCGCCCAACCATCTCCTCGGAAGCCGATGGAAGTTTGTTCGCACCGTGGGCCAGTTAGCCCGGGGGGACATTCGCACCTATCTGAGAACGGAGTACCTAGGAAAGAAAGAAAATGTTTTCAGCAAAAATTGAGAGGACAGTGACATCGAAGATGAACAAGACATTTCACATACTTAACAAAAAAAAATATGAACTTACCTCCGTTGAAACAGATGAGAGGTTCTCTTCTCTCGCACTCGCACTCCGCCTCCACAATTGCGGAAACTCCGACGAAACTGGTTCTGTTCGTGTAAACTGACAAGGGCACTATTGACTTGATCAGTTTATTCCGGCAAGAGTTTTCGCAATGCACTTTCTCTATAAGGCACTCATCTATGCTGACCATTTGTATCTTCAAGCCCAGGAGGGATTCCAGCTACAAAACAAAAACAAAAATATGAAACTATTGAAGTAAATTACCACTATTTCATTTGAAATTAAAAAATAGTGTTGTATCCATTTTGGGAGAATTTTATGCACCTTTTATGATCTGACAGTTCTAAATTTTGTATAATCAACAGAATAAAAATTAACGAACTGGGTTAAAAAATCAGGGTGTCCATTCTAGAAAGAATGTCGTAGGTACATTTCGGCATGAATTAACTCAGGGTTGGCGAACCTTTTTACGTGCGCGTGTTAAATTTTCCCAAATATTATTTTTGACTGTCTGGCGTACCGAAAAAAAGGTTTTTAAAAAGTCCAGTTTTTACAAATTCCAATTAAGTTCTTGAGGTTCTGTCCACCATATTTTCTAACCAAAGGCATATCTTTTATTCTTCGGATATTTTTTTCCTTGCTTCCAAGATCGTGTGAATATTTTAACCACATTTCTTTCATATTATATTCCCCATCACCGAACGGTTTTCAATTGTTCAAAGGCAAAACAACATGCAATAACAATAATGTCTATGGCAGTGTTGCGAGATTAAAAATGTATAGGTGTATGGAAAAATGAAATATAAATGAGAAGTCAGGAAATATGTAAAAAAAATTGAATTTGTAAATCGTTCACGTGCCAGCTAAATTTTCGTGTTTCGTAAAAAAATGTTAGGTACCTCAACGAAATCTAATTATTTGAATTCCTTCTCCAGCCTATACTTTGGATACATACATATAATTCTCACGAGAGTCGAGTTGGTAATCACTGCACTAGGCAATCAACACAAGTAACTTACTAATTATGTTTCTGAAACTTAAATGCTCCAATCTTAAATTCTGTGTATGAAGGTACATACAATCTGAAATGAAAAAATAAATAACTATCTATGCTTACCTCTGGTTGATGAGCCGAAGTGAGTGAATTCATTTTCTCGGGCGGATGATACGGTGACCCGTGGGCAGAGAATCGAACGTCGAGGAATGAATCATTGATGGTGGGCTTCGTGTAGACCGTGAAGACATCCACGTTTTCCATACTAGCGTTCAGTATGAGAGAGAGCTGCTGGTGAAGTATGTCTTTTTTGCTGAGACCCTGGTAATATAAAAAAGTAGAAAACTTAATAAAAATAAATAATACCTGTACTCCAAACCACAAGTGACATAACCGTGACAGTGCATGAGTCATTAGGAATGATCACCACCAACAAGTTTAGTACCCGGAGTTCCTAAATCAACCCCACCAATCCGAACAACCGGTTCAGTACAGTCCACTTAAAATTATCGCCAGCAATGTATACTACTAGTTATTGATGCAGGGATTCAATTTACTTGATGACATTGGTTATAAAGATATCTACAAATAAATTGAAAAAGCCGACAAAGAACAGAAGCCAGGCAAATACACCAGCGTTTAAATATTTCATTTTTTGACAAAGGAAAGCGTTCCTCTCCATATTTTATGCAAACCATTCGACATTAAAAATGTACCCAACACTTCACAACAATAAATACCACACGCCAAAGCGACGCGATATCCATCATTCGCATTACTTACGTGAGATGTAAGTATTTACAGTGTGTTCAGAAACTATCATTCCCCTATAACGTAACATTTAACATTACATACAGGCAAAATATGTTAAATCTACGACAATTTAGATATTTATGCTGACTTCTGCTTCGGATTATAAATCCTTAAAACAGTTAAAACGATGTAAAATAAAATAAGTTTTGGTTAATAAAATAAAGAACATTTACGACCTACACTAACATAGACGCCCCCCCCCCTCAAAATCAATTCGCCCCGCATCATTACAATAAGTTAGTTGTAATTGTTACAATAAGTGCTATGTGTTAACAGCACCTCTCTTGGGTACGCTAAATTTTAGAGCGAGATAGACAGGGTTGACTGTTTAGACGGCTAAATTATTGTAATTGTTACAATAAGTGCTAATACTTACATACAAACCTACCCTAAATAGCTCCCGTAGCGGCCGAAAGCAGTCTTGTGTATAAAATAAATTCGCAGTTGGGCCTCCACATAGTGGAGGTTTGTTTAAACAGATTTTGTTTTTACGAGAATTGGATGTCAGCCACTTGCTCAACCTATTAGGTACATACTCTGACTCATACACAAATTTAAAAACAATATGTGTACCTGCCAGACCCAGGATTCGAACCTGGGACCCACGACACTATAAACCGACGGTTAAACCGCGCGGTATATACCATTAACAATATGTAGATATACCATTAAAAATACCTAAAATTTATTATCACGGTTATAACACTTAAACTGTAAGTGCTTCTTGCTTCATATTTTGTTTTATGTTAATAATTTTAGAATATGTTGTCGTATAAAATATTAATATCCATTTTCATTAAATTTCATTTAATTGTTATTGACAAAGTAGATATTTTTTGACGGATAATGCAATGTATTGGTAAACTGTTTCTGTCGCATTTTGAATTTGTTTTGGTAAATACCTGTTTTATAAATATTATTCAGTTGAAAATGTCGCTCTGAGGCGGACGAAACCGGTCCAGATTTATTTATTAATAGTTTAATAAGTACTAACAAAAATGCGTTTTATTAAATAAATCAGTAATACAATCCAGTTCCACGCATGAATTGACAGTCAACACAATAAAAGAGATTAAAACACGTCGTACGTCAAAAAAATACTGTAACGCGTAAATTATAAACGAAAAAAAATCTAACATTCTGTGACAACCCTGTATATTTTATCTCGCCGAAAATGGTGTATATTTTCATTTCCAAAACAGGATATAAAATGCGTCAATAATACGAATAAATACATAAGCATGCCGGCGGAACTTTTTTGACTTGCGGCTTTCCTTCGTGAAAATGCGATGACGTGTCGGTACGTCATTCATCCTTTCCCGAACCATCATATTATTTACACAACTTATAACGCCTATATATATAATATGACAGACTTATTGGTTTAGAGGTACTTTATTCGAGGTAGGGTTACATATAAAATAGGACACACACACGAGAGTCAAAAAACGAAATAAATATCTGAATGAAAATGACGTCTCTATGGGAAATATATATTTTCCTTCTACCTAAATATACGAAAGTGATGCTGAAGAAAATGTTACTATGTAGAACTAATTAGCTGCAAAACATTTTGCGAGAGAAATTCATTTGTAATAAACAATATACTTTTGACATCTGGATTAAAAAGGCATTAGGGCCAAAGCAAACTGCGAGTAGTCGTGCGCGCATCACCTAGCCTCTTATAGTGTGCTCTGCCACTAAGATCGGTGTCGCTAGCGTGAAATACATTGTTTTATAATGAATTAACTTACATTTAATCACAATCATTGGAAAAAACAGTAAACGTATGTCATATGAGATTTTTAGGTGAAACATCTGTCTGTTGTATATGCCAGGGAATATCTCAGGAACAGTTACCCAAGATTCACTTCGCAACGAACTAAAGTGTGCCTTAACTGAGTTCACTACATTTTAGAACTATTTACGGGTGTTCACGGGGGAGAAGGGCACATAGGCAAAATGAAAATAATATAATAAAATACATATTATAACTAGGGAGCGGATTTATATGCAACAAAAAATACGATTATATGCATGCACGTATGCACTTAAAATCAATAAAATATGCACTAAAACCGAAGAAATATGCAGTTAAAAATTGACATTTTTTGTGGGAAAAACTCGTAAATACCCAATATTACTGACAAAAAATCGAATAACCAGTTAATAATTTTTCAACATAATACGATAGCAGAACAAAAAAAAAACACAAACACTGAATATAAAGTTAATCAATTACAATTTTCAAAATAGTTTTTTCACAAGTACAAAAAAATGAATAATAAATGCAATGTAAACCAAAAATAACTTAAAAAACAAAAACGACACACTTAACTATTAATAAATACTATTTTCTGTTTTTTGCCCGAAAAAAATTACAATATTTTTTTTTTCAATATTATGTTCTGGCATAGGTACCACATACCTAGGTATCTGCCAGTATTTTGTTTATTATGCGGAAAACGACCTCTCAACGTCCACAGAGGTGATTGGGCAAACTTTAAATAAAAGTGCCCGAGTTGAATTAACTATTTCTGATAAATCCACAGCTCGGAGATGGTATTAAAAATGCAAGTGCATCTAAACTATCTACTTTCCTAACGTTTTTTTTTAAAAATTAAAAAAAAAAACTAAAATTATAAATTCAAAAGCTCTAAAATATGCACTAATGTCTCAAATATGCTCTAACGTCTCAAATATGCATTTATATGCACAATAAAATTTTATTTTTGGATTCTGTGTCTTTCAAAACAGATTTCTATGCAACTCTCATAGCTGTGCATACCCTAACAAAACATGCACTAGCATATAAATCCGGGCCCCAATTATAACAACCACGTTTGCAGTATGACACTGCAAATGTTTTAAAAGCAATACAAGAATTGGCCTTTGTGGTGACATATAGCAAATATTTCCTTTCCGTGGACATTACACATTATAGGACATTGTGAAGATGAGGTATATAAAATATACCTACCACAGAACAGATAATAAATAGAATACCGATAAGCTATATTCAATACGCCGCATCTTGAACAGGGTTTTGAATGTGTGAGTGTCATACGAAAATGAAGCACGCATTATGCACATGCAATAGTGTGTGTAATACACCAACATTAAATGAGCGTAAATGCATTGACCGAGAGCAGTTTTCAGTATTCGACGTAAAACGTATTCTTGACACGTGTGTAAGTTTAACCCGGATTCTTCCTTACTCAAGTCGGTTACCTGCTATCGCCTTACCCGTTATGTATTTCGGTTCCCATTATTTCTGAGTTCCCTGATACCTACCTTATTTCCCACCACATGTACATGTAGGGCCAGGTAACAATCCTACAAGATGGCGGGTATAAACAAGAGAACAGACGTAAATAATATATATTTTTTATAACTACCAATTCAGACACACTAAAAATATCGTGGAAGTTATAAATGCAATCCACTTGGCCTCATGGAACAAGTTGAAGCATTAAAAAGTCTATTTAATGTAGGTGTCAACATTTATAATAATCCTCACTTCACACTTCGTGTAAAGGAGGATTTATAGTGTGATTGTTTTTGTAGAATTCTATTAAATAAAATGACTATTATTCCCGAGCATTTATACAGTTTAAATATACAAATAGTTCGCGTGCCGAGTTCCCATACAGTAAACTTGTCTATGGTATTTCGAGTCATTTTTGAGAAAACTTCGCAGCCCTAGGCGGTCTTATTCGAGACATTTATTTGACCGGAAAACAAACACTGTAAATGTCTCCTTACACGTATAGTAACCGGCAATAAATCAGGTGGGTGCAAAATACCTACGTATTTAGCAGTTCATAAATTTGCACTATCATACCATTAAAGAGAAGGTCTTTTCTCACCTGAGATAATATTCTGTAGGTGGGTACAGATAAAGTAACAATTAAAAATATATATATTATCGACTGAGGGTGTTTTGATGGAATTTGATTTTAAATTCTAATTGATTTAGTTTTCATACTTTTCTATTTCAACCGTTTTACGACACATATTGCACACTCTCTAATCTATAGACAGCTGATATAGAATATATTTATTTTAATAAGTTAGGCCATCCGCTCACGTGAATACTCAAAAAGACGAGATTGAAACTCCAGTATCTAGCTAATGTATTTCAATGGCGGCTCGCCGACGGCAAACTGGAATCTCAGTTTCAAAATTTCAAAACGCCCGCTATTTTATACATTTTTAAAATAGGGTCTCCTTCGCACGCTTGATGTACTTCTTTGAACTTATATAGATGGATAATTGTATTTTCACTGCTTTTGTATATTTACATTGTTTTTTTTATATTTTCATTTTTATCGTTTTTATTATTATTTTTCTTTATAATCATGTTTGATGTCATGTTGTGAACGTCTTAAACTTATAATTTGTAATGTCCACAATATGTTAAAAATAAATAAATTGAAATTGAAATACATGATAAAAACTGACATACAGAATGGCGTAAGATAAAATATGAATATCTGCTGATCTTCTGATTTCTTAGATTTCTCTACTTAAGAACATACGGGTTCTTTCCTTATGATAATGACAATAAAATGAATTTCCCGACTCGTTTTCTTCTGGGTATGCTATCAATGCAATCCCTGTCTACCCGAAGAGTGATTGTTCTTTTAAAGCATTTCTTTTTACTTCTTCGTGGGTTCATTTACAATCAGCATATACTGGCAAATATTAATTTTCATGTTCCCACCAATATCACTCGCAGCTCCACGGTCTTCAAGATACCTCGTCGCAGGACAGATGTTATGTTTCATGATGCTGTGTATCGTGCAATTAGCTTATTTGATGGCACCATAAAGGTTGATTTGTTTTTTATTAATTATATAATGTTTGTAGACGTTTTAAATAGGATAAATTTATAATTGTATATATTATCATATTTCTTTAATATTTACACATGCTGTCTTTTCCACTTTCTTGTCATATTAGTTGTTATTTGTAATTAATATATTTGTATGTATTATGTATTATGGCGCATTGGCCAAAAGCTGTAATGCCGTAATACTCTTTTTTATAAATAAATAAATAAATTAAATAAATAAAGATAGATGAATAGTGTGAAGTTGGATTTGAAGACCAAAACTGATGGAAACGGTTTCTTTTTTTTGACCATGTCCGATCTAAAAAGATCATATGGGCCTACACAGAGTGGAGGTTTGTATTAACAGATTTAGTTTTTACGAGAAATGGATGTCAGCCACTTGCTCAACCTATTTGGTCCATTCTCATACACAAATTGTTAAACAATATGTGTACTTACCAGACCCAGGATTCGAACCTGAAACCCACGGCGTTATAGGCCGATGCTAAAGCCGCGCGACCATCGTGGGTAAAAATATATTGACTTGATTCGATTGCCGGTCAGAATACATCTATGTTATTTTCTCAAAGCCTGAGTATATTGACTGCTACATAAAAAGAAAAAAGAAAGTATGTATAGTAAAACTGATATAGTGCATATCATTAAAGGGATGGGATAAACCGGGTAAACGCTCAAAATTGTATGAAAAAGTGGCGGGTAAAGTCGGGTAAATATGTATGTTACCTACAATAATCGCGTAAGCTCTTTGGTCATTTCACCTGCCCGTTTTCATGGCAGTGGCTATAGTTAGTCCGCCTTGCCCGAAATGCAAATAACATCGCTAGTTGGGGAACAAATGACTTAATTGTGGCACAGTGGCACTGTGGATACAACTCAGAGCTGTTATTATTAACCTTTGCCGACACGAACGGGGGATTATTTTAGTACTGCAACAGTCGAGTGAAACACGTCAAAATAAATGCCTAGTTAGTCTGTATACTGTGGTTTAATTTTCTAATTAGTGTTTTGCATCACTTTTATGGTGTCAAATAGCAATTAGGACAAAAGAAACAATTCCTACTGTTATTTAAATTTTGCAATTTCGACTATTTCTAGATATCATCACCCAATCGATTAAGACCTTGTTAGTCCGATATTATGGAAAAATGAAGTTTCTTCGACAAAATTTAAACAAAAAAACATTATAAATCATATCAAAACCTCGGTTCTCTAGAGTCTAGACTAGTGTGCTGTCCATCTTTCAATCAATTTTAAAAACTAGTAGGTCTCGTGGTTTCAAACATGGAATTAAAACCTCGTATTTCACAACCAGTGTTTACCAGATTTTTTACCAGATTAATCGATAAGATAGGTGTTTAAAATATTGTTTTATTACATGTTTTCCTTCCCCTCAACATTCTTCGCAAACAGACTTACGAGGTTTTAATAGTAAGATGACGATATGTACCTATAGGTACAATAATTTCACTATATCTTGTGAGCTCTTTCATTAAAAAGTGGCCATCCATTCCATGCGATTCTTTAAAGCCTGCCTTATTAAGAAAAATAAATTTAGTCATTTCAAAGGTAAAAAAAAATACCATCATACATATTATATTTTTATTCTCTAAGCCAGTGCTCCCCAACCCCCGGTTCGCGGACCGGTACTGGTTCGTGGATCAAATGGTACTGGGCCGCCCAAAGAGCATTAAAATATTTATATTTTACTTACTGTGGTGTATTTCTCTCGGGTTTGTGCGACTTTCCATGGACGAGAGGTTAACCAGGAGCTGAGAGACGTCACTACCTTAAAACTACGTTCGAGACAACAACTCTGCCGGTGTTCTGGATTAAAGTCATGGCGGAATACCCTGAGATTACCACCACACCACTTAAATCCCTATTGCCATTTCCGACATCCTATCTGTGTGAAGCGGGGTTATCTTCAATGACAGCAACCAAAACAAAACAACGGGATAAACTGGACATAAGCGACACATTTCGGGTGTCACTGTCTTCTATTACCCCCAGATGGAACCGTCTCGTTGCAAAGAAACAAGCTCAGGGTTCTCATTGATTTAGCGTTCTAGCGACACATTTCGGGTGTCACTGTCTTCTATTACCCCCAGATGGAACCGTCTCGTTGCAAAGAAACAAGCTCAGGGTTCTCATTGATTTAGCGTTCTAGTGAGTTAAAATGTTAAATCACGTCTTTGTATTCAGTTTTTGGTGTACCTTGTATTTTATTTTGAAGGCATGATTAAATACAACTAAATTAAAATTATTAAATCAAAACAATCTAAAATATAATCAACGTCACCCCCTCAGCGGGCCGCGGTAAAATTATCAAAAGTTGACCGGTCCGCGGCGATAAAAAGGTTGAGGACCACTGCTCTAAGCAACTGTGCCATCTATCTCTAATTTAGTACTGTATCCAAGTCTATCGAATCTTATACTAAGGACATGAAATCTAAGGCTTGGTGTAATCCTAATCATATATATATATATAGGAAATTTATGAACTTTGATGGTGTCTGTCCATGAGATCAGAGACCTGTCTACTTCATTATATTATGAAACGGGTAATGATTTCATGACAACGCCAATCCACTATTACATATTGCCTATGTTATTATGCGCACAGTAGTCAAACTCCGGGTGGCCTACCGGATAATAAGTTCAACTAACGAAGCCGTATGTATTAAATCTTGTAATAAAATCAACCATTAACATTCGCATCAAAACGGAAAATTAAAATAAAAATTAAGAATGACATTAAAAATAATTTTAATTGTGCGTTGCTAATCAATTTATTAATAATGTTTTATTGCACAACTTATTATATTATAACAGCAGCACAACTTATTTCCGACACCCCAACACTTGCATTTTGTTAGTGTATTTGTAAAATATATTAATCACTACAAATTTAACTGTATGCTACAAAACGTGTACGAACAGTTCTTCAATCTTTCTTCTACTTTCTTTTTCCTTCCACCGCCCCTTCATTAATTGTATGCAACCCCCCCCCCCCCCCCCCAATTGTCTCCGAGGCTACTACCGCGCCCTTGGATCACTCCGGCACCCACGAAGGGGCAGCACCGCTCACTTTGGGACTGTATACAAAATACAAAATATGCACTTACGTTATGTTGAGCGGTCACAAACTCTTCCGCTGTACAGTTGATGAATCTAATGGAACCGGACTTGTCGACTGCTTCCTCAGGTATTTCTTTCACGGTGACATTAACTGTTGCCTCCACCCAATGGAAGGGGATGAGTGGCTCGTTCATTTCAGTCACCTGCGAATTTAACAGACACGAAAGCGGGTGGTAGGTCACAATATACTCAATATCTTAACATTTAAATAAATAAAAAATACAAACAAATTTTCAATAAATCTTGTAAGTACTAAGTTATTTAGAATTGAATGTTTATAATAAAAATAACATAATTTTGAAAAACCTCAGAAACATACATTTTAGAAAAAATCTAGAAAAATAATTGGACTGAGTGAAACTCAAACTCACGTCTTTCACTTTCCGGGTGAGTGCTTTGGCCTCTAAGCTATTGATCCATCTATGATTCATGCGATTTTTTTATTTACCTTTAAAGTGAGGTACTTCAAATTCCGCCAATTAGGAGGCAATCTGATGTGTGCTCAATTAAGATAAATAACTACTAACTTCATTTTAACAGACGTCTGGGCACTAGCCACGTATCTATTATTGACGTTCTCATACTTGATGAAATATTTTTTTTTTTTTGTTCAATATCGAATAGAATTTTCTAGATGTTTCTGAGGTTTTTCAAAATAATTTTATATCTATTATAAAGAATCAAACATTCTTAAAACCTAAAAGATATAATAATTTGTACATATATTGTTTTTTACGCCTGTACAAATAATTTTCGAACTCTTTTGAAAAATATTTAACACGGATTGAACTGAAATAACCAGAAAGTGTTATATAAAATTTTCGATACAATATAATATTATAGTCTGGTAGGTATGCTATATTAACGTTTGATCCATTCTTAAATCACCAAACCAGAGAAAGTTCAGTGAATGGAAACACAAAACATATATGAATCTGACACACAACCTTCTATAATAAGGCTGTGACGCAAAATTAAATATTCCTATCGTAGTGCTAGTTTTTGCTTTGCTTTGAACATAATACGGTAAACGGTTTGCAAACCGCATAATATATATATATATATTATGATTTCGTATTGTGTGAAAACTGCTGGACTCGGATGAGTGTAAAAATGTAATTTATTAGAGTAATAAAAAAATAAAGAGAAAGCATGGGGGATTGGAGCTATAGTCACAAATCGTATGTTATAATTTTAAAATGACTATAATAATCAATAATTTATTTCATTTACCGGCAGAACAATAATTAGCACTACGATCAGAACTCGCAGTTGGATTTCTATGAAAAAATGTGACTTACGTTGAATCTTAGCAGGTAGGTGTCATTGGGTGTTCCCTGCCTCATGGTGATCATTCCGGTTTCTCTGTGGACGTCAAAGTGAATACTTCTTTCTTCGTAGGAAGGCAACCAAAGGAACTGCTTGTCTGGCAGGTCCCAATCATCAGGATCCGTCACGTACACTCGACCAACTTCTGTATCTGGAGCCTCACCCTACAAAAAAATGGATGTTAGAGTCTTGAAATTTCTTGTTAATTTTCTCAATCATGCCATGCTTCCATATTTGACCATATTGTCAATATTGAACCATCATAGTATATTATATCATGCTATACGTGCAGTAAGGAAATCTTTCTTGTAGCATCACACATGTGAAGAATAGTGACATTAAATATGGCTTTTTTATGTAGGTAAACAAGAGCAATTGAAGACTTGATGTTCGAAGCGACTAAGTCTTCTAGCATACAAGTGATTATAGTAGATGACGGCGCCTGTAAATTGTATAGAATATAAATAATGTCTAGTATGCAGCATTTAAACCATTGACACAAAATCTCAATATTAAAAAACAGTCATGTCAGACATGGAACGAAAATCTATAATAACTACTCATACAAAATGTGCAGAGTTCATTAATCCATATACATACCTACGATACTTTGGATTTTTACAATTTGGTGACAGCTGTTGTAGACGAGTTAACAAAATATGACAATGCTGTAACTCTGTAAGTAAGCAGCTATTGACAATATCCTTCTAAACCGAAACTATCGAAAGGAACGAAATTTGTCTGTTTTGAGTAAGTACATATTATCTATATATTATATCTGTAGCTGAGAGCTAGACTACCGTATCTCCAAAATGACATCTTAAGGATGAAGATTTTTCATTCCCAAGTGTGCTGACGGCTTTTTTTTTTAAAATCGGGTTTCTGTTATGAAAACAAGCATAAAATATATTATGATTATTTAGGTACAAAATCTGTACTTAACTCATTTTCGGAAAAATTGGATTGAATTACAACATATAATATATTATATTGCATTTAGTTTTATAAGGGATATCTTTGTCCGGCAAGTAGAGATTGCAATACCGGTATTTCAAAACCGGTATTCCAGTATTTATCAATACCGAAATACCGGCTTTTAAAATCCAAAATACCGGATTTTTTGGTATTGAGAAAGCACACTCGTTTACGTTTTTGAAAATGAATTATAAATTATGTGCCGCTAAAATGCAAATATATTGAGTGAATCCAACAGAGGTGAAAAAATATTAAAACAAATTTCATCAAATTTATATAAGTAATCGTCGGGATGAATCATCACAATATTATTTCGAAATAGAAAACATCCGTGACAAAAATATATAATTATTGATGACTGTACAAGCGTTGAATTTAAGAAGCTTTTCCTGCAGCCGGACTTATTTGCACTTGATGAACTTTTGAGAGCTTTGGTTAAAATTATCAATATTAATTATTCGGAAAAATTATTCGGAAAAAATCGCTAGTTCTACAATTATGATCAATATATTTTTAAATATCAACATAATAAATGTAGGTGTGTAGGTTTTTTCTATATATTATTTTATTTTTAAAATATTTTAATAGCTACATATTATATTTCTGTTTTTTTTATGTTTAAGAAATACCGGTATTCAAAAAGAAATACCGAAAAACTGGTATTGACATTTTCATTCGGTATTGCAATCCTTACCGGCAATGGATCGATCTAACGCGGCCGATGATAGTAATATTAAGTATTAAATAATGATTGTATTGTTTCAATGTATGTTGTGGCGATGCATGTTTTGAAAAAATCAAACAGATATAATATATTGAAATTATTAGGGATTTGAATGATATAATATCTTCATAAATACTCTATTTGGGCGTACAATATTTTTAGAGTATAAAGGTTTACGATGCCCATAAGAAAATTGTATTGAATAACTAAGTTGCAGTAAAAACTGAAAATACAATGTATGAGAACCAACCTATCGAAATGGAGTTACTTTTTGGCAAAATTTCAGACGCAATGTTAATGAAAACACAGAAAGTTTTTTTAATCAATAGTATCTTGCACGATCAAAAAGCAATCGTATAAGTAATACGGTATTCTGAAAGTTCTTTTTCGGAATAGCTAGGAAAATAAATCAAGGCTTTACGGAAAGTAACAAGGCCAACGGATAAGCCTTGTCCACTGGGATGAGTTAAGGAAGGCCTAATGCGTTTATCATAATAGGTAAATATCTTATCGGCGAGGGGCAAATGCCTAACAATTTCCGCCCTTGTTAAACTTTTGTTTTGGTATCTTAGCCGGGCGGGAGCTTTCGCCAGAGCTTAAAGCTTAGGCACCGATCCAGATATTCGTATAAATATTATTGTTCGGGGAAAATTCGGCAATGGAAAGCAATGTCGATATCGCGGTAAGCTACAAAATAAATAAACATCAGACGGAATGATATTTTTTGATAGAACGACACAGCAGTGACAAAGTAACCATAAAAATAAACAATACACCGAGATAGTATTCATATGAAAAATGTATCTATTGGTAAACACGAAACATGAGTAAGTAGAAAAATATCACATTGATATTATACATTTCGCGTTATTTACACAAAAGAAAATAGAAATGCAGACAAAAAATATAATCTGTATTTTTTTCATTTTCGCTATTTTTTTGATATAAATTTTAGAAACAACATCGTTTAAATACGCTTTAAACAAACTCTGTTAAAATTCTTTAGTTTGTTAAATTTGATCATCGCACATCACCTAAAATAGAGCCACATAACATACAATCTACCAATAATATTATATCTACGAAATAAAGTTCACGTTTAATATGTTTTGCTTTATATAGTGTAACCTTGAGGAATTTAAGTTGTGTTTTTAGGGATGAGAGTTTAGTTCTAGCTGGAGTGTATTTTAGAAGTGGTGAGGTGTATTTATTAAAAAAACAGAATTTACCACGTGCCAACTAGGTTTTTATTAAAACAAAGGAATTTACATTGTGTATTAAACACTACAAATACAGAGTTTAGAATACTTTGGCAAACCGAAGTAAAATCGCGCGTTTTTTTTTGACAGCTGACGGTTGGTTTTCACTTCTGTCTCAGCCGCCTTCGGCTCAAGTCTCCCCGTATACAAGCGCCTCTTTTGAATTTTTTGGCATTGTCTGCCAATTAAATTGAATCTGGTTCAAATTATATTATTTCAACCAAAATATGTATATACCGGAAACCAGTCAAAAGAGATAATTTAGTTAAAGTCTATGAATGCCAACACTGGTCTAATAAATCGTGTATCGAAAAACGTAAAAGATGACAGTGAACGTTGCTCCAAGTAAAAAACTAGAGATTCAAGATTGGATAATGTATTTCACTGAACGATATAAGTGTCCCTACTTACATTGTTAGGATTCTGCGCATTTATTCTATACACAAGACTGCTTTCGGCCTTTACGGCAGCTAACTAGGGTAGGAAAGTATCGAAATAATAACACTTATTGTAACAATTACAATAACGTCTTAACTGTCAAAACTGTCTATCTCATTCAAAAATTCATCACAGCCAAAAGAGATGCTGTTAAAACATAGCACTAATTGTAACAAGTATAACTAACTTATTGTAATTGTTACAATAAGTGCTAATACTTGGATACTTTTCTACCCTAGATAGCGGCTGAAAGCAGTCTTGTGTATAGAATAGATACGCTGGTGTACTAGACCATCATATTTAATAATACATTATTTTGATTGCCGTGAAACAGAATACGAATACCGCTTTCATTTCTTAAATGTCGTAACGAATGACTTAACCATTTTTTTTATTTTGCTCGATAGACCAACGCTAGCGATTGACGAGTAGTGAGTATTGGGTTCAAATTACGGTTTTGGCAATACACATGTTGTTTTTAAATATATGTTTGGATCCAGATCATGGAGCCAATATGTTGTGCAAGTGGCTAGCTACCCATGTTTAAAAAAAATCGATTACATAACTCTGTACACATCTTCGTGATGTGGTTATGATACAATATATTAGATTATGGAACAAATAAAAAAGAATACAACAAAATTCTTTACGAATAGGAAATTACCTTTTATTGTATGATTAAAATTGAAGAAACTGGAAGTAAATAGGTACCTTTTGAGTTTGTCAAATTGAAACGATGCTAGGCTTTCGGAATATTACAAAGAATAAAGGGGGAAATGGGAATATATTTCAGGTGAATCGACTCTGCCTGAAAATTAAATCAGAGAATTCTTTAACAAAAAAGAAAAATGCTCTTTGCTTCATCAATCTTTCTTTCCGCATTCGCTCTTGAAGAGAAAGATATCGTTCTAATAATAGTTTTAATAATATGTTGAAAAAAGTAAAAGAAGAAAAAACAATAACCCAAAACAATTTAAGTAAATGAATAAAACACAACAAAAAAAAACTACATTTCTCGAGTAGATTTCTAAGATATTGAGAAAGTAATATTTTTGGGAAACCAATGTTAAAACAATAACTAACTAAGAAAATATGTATTTATTATATTATAAATATTAATTAAATATTTCTTTTATTTTGTTAACTGTCAATTCAAGGTGGAACTGCATTGTATTGTTGTTTTTATTTAATAAAACGCATTTTTTTGTAGTACTTATTCCACTTTCAATCAATAGATTAGGACCGGTTTCGTCCGCCTCAGAGCCTCAGTTGAAAATGCCCCTCTGAGGCGGACGAAATCGGTCCTAATCTATTGATTAAAAGTGGAATAAGTACTACAAAAAATTTGCGTTTTATTAAATAAAAACAACAATTAAACATTTATATAAGTGCCTAAGTAGTCTAGTCAAAAATGCATATTTATTTTCAATACGTCTGTGATATAGTGTAAGAACCAAATGTGCTGGATTAGTACTCATAAAAGGTATGTATATGATATATCGTCGGTGTTTTGTAAAAAGGGCGAATTAACCAAAATGCTACTTTACAGGAGGAGGATTTTTAACCTTTAACATTTATTTGTTTTTTAACTGTATGTGTAGATGATTATAAATATCTAACAAATTTATAATAAAGCTTAGAAAGAATACTGTCATTATAATAGGTATTATTATATAATATTTTAAAAGGCCTAATATGTCACATTAGCTTTTTATTTCGTAATTTTAATTAATTTAATTTTAGTCGATTATCGTTTTTAAATACTTTCCTGTGGAGATAAAAATTCGCCGTTTTTACACAACAAAGCTAGTGGGGTACATATTGTATTTTCATTAAAATCTTGATTTCGCCAAAATGGTTGATTCGCCTATTTTACAAAACACCGACGATATATTGAATATAAATAACTTGAAAACACCTCAGATAAAGCCTACCGGACACCTGACGGAATTTGAGTCGGTATAACCACTGATATCGCGTCTATGTGCATTAACCAATTAAGCTACGGGTATCCTACTTAATTACGATAATTTTAACTGGTAGTTCATACATGAAATACTTATAAAATTGCGTTATAATGTTTGGCTATCGGTTTTTGAAGGTAGGTATTAATTAAATGCATTATTAATAACTGACGTCACGGATTACTCTAAGTACTTAATTTTTACAACATACTTGCACTTGCTAATAATTTTAACAAACCATTTCTATTATTCAACGAATGATTCACAATATTTGAGAATGTAACATTCTATACATTGATCATACATAACTTGAAAACACCTCAGATAATACCTACCAGAAAATGTTTATATACAATGTCCATCATTTGGAGGCTTATTATTATGCTTAGTGAAAGTGCGGTTTTGAAATTTTCAGTTCAGATTGTTATCCCACTAATCCTTTTTAAAGTATTGAGATATCAATCAGTTACGTGGAAATGCATAAGTATTATAAATAATATACTTAAAGATAATGCAGTAAACGTGTTTTAAATACTTAATCAAATAAAATTAATTCGATAGTAATCATTGATATAAACTAACTGATGAAATAATGTTGCTTAATTTTAAAAATAAACATAGGTGGGTGTGGGTGCATCAATCATAATTGATAAAAATGTATGATAAGTGACAAAAATGGTATATAAATGAAAATATTTAACTCCAAAACTTTCGAAATACTTGAATATTCAAATAGTCATATTTTAAATAATTTATTCTATTATTGGATAATGAACATAATAAGTATTATTTCGAATGCTGTTTTAGAAGTTGTGTTTGGAGAGATAATGACTTAAGGCTATTATATTTCAGCTGGGGCACGGTTTAAAACGGTCGTGACTACGCGACGCAAAATTTGTGCAAACGACGCGTACAGAACAAAACATAATTTCTCATAAAAAATCAACATGCGTCCATTTAATGTTATGTTTATTGTTCTATTAGTAAGTAATAATAATAATATATTCATTGACATGTTTTATTTTTTAAGTAAATGGGTAACGTTTTTTAGTCATCTTTACACGATTTAACAATTGATTCCCCCGACGCCATCACAAAACAAATTGACGTGTCCACAGCTCTACTTTCGCTCTCCGATTGCCAGCGAGTCCGAAATTTCGTCGCACCTATAGTTGAAAATTATTTGTCGTTTCACTGAAGTATGCTTTTAAGAGGCATGCGCTATTTTGTGGACTTAGGCCCACATGCATAGAATATTGATGTTACGTTAAATCGAAATAATGACAAAACCCATGCATGCATCCAAAATGAAATGTCACATGAGAAAATTTTAATTGCGTTCTGTGATTAAAGTTGTTGCCATTTTTAAAATTCCGATTGCCAGATAATTTAAAAAATATTTTTTAGTTGAATTAACAATGGTAAATGTAAAAAGACTATTAAATAAGTTGCATAAATAGTAGCATCGTAGATACAGTATAGCTACCCTTAGTCATTCGTGTATTTTTAATGACATTAAAATGAAGTTCGTATATTATTACGATGGTATCTGTTAACACATATAATAATATATAGGGATCCAATACCGAACGAAAATACCAATACCGGTATTTCGATATTTCCTATTGAATGGTTTTTTTATTATTTTGGTATTTTAAAATAATACTACCTTATCCTTAGGTCAATAATTATTATAAAACAATCATTATTCGTAGGGTGTTTATCACATCGGAATGGTCAAAAACATAGCTTAAATCAGTATCTTTAGAATTATCTTCAAATGTGTTAATCATTCCCATTTTTTTAACAATCAAATGCCTAATTCTTGTCAAATTTGGGATTACAGAGATTATAAAATATGCTTTTGTATCGTAAATATTTCACTATATAATGTTAACACTAATTTTACTAATAGTTTCATAAATGCGTTTAAAAATTAATAAATCTAAAAAATCTTACCACCACTGCACATGGATGTACTGAAATATGACTATATTCTAAAACATTAGATCGAGAGGTTTAAAAGAATACTATTTTATGTAATAAAAATAATTTATGCAGTCATAAAATGTTTAAAATAAATATAAAGGATAATAAGGCTTCAAAATTATATAAATAGATTATCTACAACGTTTAAGAAATGTTCAGGCTAATGCTATGAAAATACCATAAATCTCCATTTTGACCTACATTGGGCATGTGGGCCGTTAAAGAAAATCTAGCTCACCTAATGAAACTAGGGTAGTATCGACGTGTTGCTACTAGTACTAACCATTAGTATTAGCACTGATACCGACACGTATAAACAGACCGAATATAAATGTCTATTACTAATTGTGTAAAATGGTGGTATCAGTGCGAGTGGTGAGTACTAATGATTAGCATTAAGCCCGTGGAAACAAGCATGCAAGAGTACTATTTTAGATGCCCAAATATGTGACATACTTACATAACCGAATGACCAACTGTTATGTTTGTACACATCAGCCAATAGTCCATCCATCTGAGTAAGCATTGAAAAAAGAAATAAAGATAGCTGTGAATACGTAGAATATTTTATAAAACTTCGTAAAAAAAAAAATAATCATGAGGCCATTAAATAATTACAGGCAACCTGGACCGCCCCCGGGGGAGATGGGCGGATAACGTCAAGAGGGACGCAGAAATTGTGACTGACTAGAGATAGAGATTCCTGGAGGACGGTCGTACAGTCGGCAATGGATCTGAATAGTCTTAAGTATATTAACTACGCTGGTAAGTGCAGTCAGCATCTCCTTTTTGTGGGTGTTGAGTAATGCCTTGTAAACCCCTCGCGAATTCTTATATATATCAGTTCGTCAGCTGAATGCAGAACTATTCTAACTTACATTTGAAAATTTTCAAGAGAGAGTTTTTAGAAACAACTTACTGAAATTATTTATTATCTTTAAGGATATATGTACGCATCATATTTTAGTAAGATTATTGAGGAGAAAATCGGTGCATACACTTGTCTATATAAATAATAAATAACTGAAGTAGGCTGTTTCAAAAAAATCTTCTGCAAATTTTTTCATATGTGAGTTAGAATCAGCTGACGAGTTAATCATTTAATCATCAGAATCGCGTTATTTTAATCCATGGTGTATGGAGTATGGAAGCTTCAAATAGTCAATTTTTACCGCTGCACAAGTATTCTAAACAATTTTGATATAAACTAATTATCAGTATGAAGGTTTTCTTACCTTGAAGTTATATACAAATATGTTGCTGTGGCCCTCTTTCATTGCGTTGTCGTTTTTGTCACCGATCACCACGTGGAGAATGGATACTCCAGTCTGGGATGGTATGCCTGAATCCGAAATGGCGATGGGCAGGAAGTATTCCTTGATCTGCTCTCTGTCGAACATTACAGCAGCCATCAATGCATTTCCTAAAGAAAGAGCAAAAGAAGAACATTAAAAACATGAGCATTTAAAACATAGATAAACCACGATATCTATTCCCAGACGGTGCATATGGAACACTCTAGGATTGCGTTTTTCACATTCAATTAAATCTATTGGAATTTAAATACGCTTTGAAAAAAGCAATAAGTGGATTTGATATAGATACTGGGTTTCAACCCCAATCCATGACAAGAGGTAAGCTTTCTAACATGAGCTATACAATTAATAGCTTATTTTTTCATTGAATAAATTTGTAAAAAATTAAGCAAACACATCACTTGAATCACATATTTAATATAGGTACCTACATATTATATTTTTTCTGATCGATCACATTTAATTCTAGACATTGTTAACTATACAAAAATCAAGCTTATTTCTTACCCCTTACTGGCATATTTTAATCAATAGCTGATGGCAAAACTGCCTAATAAAACAATCATTAAAAAACCGAGTCAGTGCTTAATTCTATTTTTTTTGGCTGGGATATGAATGATATGATATTATAAGAGTTCAAATTCCACGCAGCTGAAGTTTTTTTTCTCAATGATATTTCCAATAAGGATGATTCTTGTGCTGATCAAAATCATAATTACAATCATACAGAACTGTCAAATAGCCAATCAACAGGTTTTACGAAAGTATCGCAAAATCGTTAAGTTTTAATCGCTATTTCACCCTATTAAGAAAGTAAACCGCTCTCTCACAAAATTAGAAAATCCATCAAACGTCTTGAGCAGAAAGAGCCAACTAACCGTAATGTGAAAATACGGGACAGCTCGTTTGAATGCTAACGAAGTGTCAATAGCGGCAGAGCAATATTATAATGTTCTGTATACCTACATTCTGATAGATTTAATTCTAGGAGAATGTATTTTAATTTATTTATCCCTCCGGTTAACTTTACTATTGATCGTCTATCTTAAGTCAAATGTGCAATGTAAAACCATAACGCAAGGACGATACATACGCATACTATAATGCGCGGTAATTAAGATCTTTGGAGGTTTGTAGAGGTTGTATAACCCTACAACTGACATGTGCCTATGGTCAATTATAGATCATAGACAATGACGCAACGGAAATGAAACAGCCATCCTATACTGTATACGATACGCGCCACCGTTCCGTGTCTCTTTTAATATCTAAACTCCAAAATATAATTTAAACCAATCAACATAACTATAATCAATGACAGTCATTTTTTAGTGCCGTGTACATTCATTCATCCCCCGGTAAGTAGGTGACCCCTTTAGACGAACAATATTGTGAAATATGTGAAGTGAAAAAAAATTGACAACATGGTCGGCATGGTCATGGCATGACATCGTCAACCACCATCACTCCCGTGATGCAGAATCAATAAATTAACTAAATCGTCATTGTAATAAAACATAGAAATTATTGCGCGATGCGAATCACAATCCTGGGATATTGCGCGGCGTAGGAAAAAATAAGTATAATATACTACAGGTAGCTGAATGACACTTTAATAAATAGTATTATCCGTGTATAAAATTTCAAATCTCTGGATACATGGAGAATAAGGTGAAAATACAGTTAGCATTCGAAACGAGTGGTGTATATTGTTACCCCCTAGTCAGGAGAGTTAAGTAAAGTTAATTTTACTATTGAAATAGTTGTGAAGACATCGTAATTGTGTATGTGAGTATAAAATGTATATAGCACATTATATAATATCTGTAGTATAATATGGTTACAAATGTAAATTGTACGTAAAACATTTCACCGTGGCACAGTTCGCCGTGAGTTTTCTATCGGAAAGAGATGACCGTATACTATACGGTCTCCAATTTTTAGATGTGAAAGTTATTTAAATTTTTATAGCTGATTTTGGTAAAATTCATGAATTCAAGAATGAAAACCTGACCTAACCTAACAAATAATCCAGTATATCAAAATATAACAACCGTGTTTTTTAAACGTGAATTTTATGTCAATACTATAAGACCCAAAGAGGATGGTCTTTAATATACGGCTATATATTTCCGATACAACATTTCACGGTAAAGTTGTGATACGACAAACTGCATACGTACAAGTTACCGGGCACGGTCTAATACAAGTAGTATGTATATTAAGTTTAAAATATGGTGATAATGTAGGTACATAATATTATAAAGCCTAAGTAAAGTTAATGTGTTGTTAGTAAAAAAAAAAAAAAATGTCATTAACTCGAGAAGTATTTAACACAGGTAAAAAGGACCTTTAAAGTAATGCGTAGAAGGCATTGTATTAAAATCGTTTCTTCACGCCGCCCACAGCCAAAAAGTGAGCATAAAAAGAGGAAAAAAAACACAGCGGTGCCTTCTAATGACGGAGAACAGGAAATGAAAAATGGAGGGAGAACAATAATAATTTCGTTGATAAAGTTCGCGGTGAATCCGCTACGGTCACGTCGTCAGAGTATGAAAAGCTCGCGACATTGTGCTATGCCACTCGCGCAAGGACTATAAAATAAATTAGACAAAATTACCATTTTCGCTCCAAGGCAGAGCAAGTTAGCCTCTACGATGTAGAGCAGAGGTCGGTAATATTTTACTCATGGAAAGCGCAAAACAAGATTTGAAAATAGCACACTTAGGTACATATCTACATAATATACTTTTTGACCAATTTAATTATTTTTTAAAACTGACATGAACCAAATTCATAAAAAATACTATAGATTTAAAGGAAATGTATGATTTGTCATGTCATTGGGTTTTCTTAACTCGTCTGGAATATTTTTGTCGACGAGAGTTTGAAATACCGCGGGTGACGCGTTGCCGGTCACTGATGTATCACACTTTTTAAAGAAGAGTGGACAGTGATCATTTGTTTAAAGCTATTTGATTCAGCAACCGGATTCGAATTTGCGAACCACGAATTAAGTGCGACCATTCTGTCCACTACTCTAGTATAGGTGTATATATAAATTAATTATTTTAAGTCGTTTTCCAAGAATATGTTTTCACCAACCGTGTTGCCTATCAGTATCGTCAGAATTTCAATAACTATATGCTGGTAAAAAAAATATTATGGACAAGCCTCTTTTGAAAAGAATAAAAGTGCATCATGAAAATGCGCGTTAAGTACATGTCTTTACAGCATTGTTGTTATACTCGTATCCAAGGATGTACCAGTTAATACGTCACAGAGAACACATAATGTCACAAAAAATAAAATTAGTTTTTTATATAAGCGCCATGGTGTTTGGGTTATTACACGACTCTCGTGCATCTCTGCTATGGGTCATGAAAGTGCGACATTGAAATTATTACATTCTGACACGTTTATAGCGTAATGGATAATGGTCGTACAAAAATCAAGGGATACATATACGATGCAGGTAGAGATGGGTAAAACTTAAATTCCATTTATCAAAGGATATTAATCAAAAAAATTACCACTTAATTTTGCGACAGCCCTTCGAGGCAATCGCAGCTATGTGACGAGAGACGCGCCAAGTTTCGCGTGTCAACCGCCATTTTACGTACGGGCCGTAATTTCAACGTGTCGATCGCACTGCCGTTTTATTTATGCGCGCAATGGCCTTTTCTTGCTCATGGATATTATTATTAGGGAGTAGCGAAAGACCTATATTTTCTGACACATATTTCATGTTAAACGTCAAAAATCTAACCTTAATTATTAAAGACTGATCATACGTGAGAAGTATACTAACTGTGACTATCTAAGATTCTAAGGCCCGTTTCAGACGGCACACCGGTGTAGACGCGTGTCCGATACTCTTTTCCGTCTCAAGCCGCTGATACACTTGTTTTTATTACCGCAGCCAGTTTTATGTTCTAATTTATAACGCGAAATTATGCGTTGACTCATTAGCTCTGGGCGTTCATTAACATAATACAAAGGCCCGTTTCGAATACAAAGGCCTTCTATATTATATCGAGCGCGACACCGGTGTCCCGTCTGAAACGGGCCTATGGCAACAAGTGTAGTTGAATAATGGAAGTATAGTGGAATATATCAATATCGAAAGCGATTTGGTTAAACACAGATATTGCTCGCCCAATTATCATTACCAATGAGAGGTTAGTTTTCAACCTTATTCATAGCGAATTCCCATAAAACACCTGTTTAAATACCTCCTACATCCCCTTACACCCTGATCACCCTCACGTTAGCCACAGGGGTGATCATTTACATAAGTAGATAGTAGTAATGATTTCTATCACAGAATAACAAACCATAATATATGCATAAAATTAAGAACAAGAAAGCTATTATATTACTAAATAATTACAAGATAAAAAGAACTATTTATATACCACGTTTTCAAATTTTCTGTTGAATCATATAAACTTGACAATTCTATGTGTTAATAAAAACTTTTTATTGTACTTGCTAGAAATACTGAATTAATATAGAATATATTTACATAATAACGCACGTATGTATTAATGATTTAGTTGCTAGGACCCCCTTAGCAACCAACAATAATGACTTTCCATACAAAGCAGAATTAACTGAAAATGAATTCAATTCTGTTTAAAAATGGCTAAGAGTATTAAAAGAATACATTGTCGTCGTGTTCTGATATATTCTAAAAGTTTCAAATGTCTAGCTAGTCGGGAAGTTAATTAAAAATCTTCAATCGCCCAATACAAATCTTGGACAAACAAGAAAAAAATTGTACTGGACAAACAAGAATACGAGCTAATAAAAACGTGGTAAAATACAGTACGATTATGTATAAAAAAGCATTAAATTACCACTAGATATCGACTATAAAGATTAATAAAAAAAACGTAAGTATCTCTGAAAGTTTAAAATCGAAAACTATCGCAGTGCTTTGTGAGTAATAAATTTTCTTAAAGAAAAAAATTTGATTCATAACATTACACGGGCAGGTCGTTTCTCGACAATGGTCCGAAAAAATCAATCGGGATTTCTCAATTATTTTCCCCCATTGTTGCCACACAAAAAAAAATGAATAAGGAAAACGGGAAAACAAATCGTTTCCGCGCTTTGCACAACAGCTCCCCAATCACGAAATGAAAAATACCCTTCGGTTTTTATCAATATCCAAAACAAGAATATAAAATAAAAATAATGATTAAGAAAAATATATTTTTTTTAGAAAGTAGGTACTTAGGGGAAAAATTGACTGGCCCCAATTTTATATCTTACAACTTTAAATAATTACTTTTTGTATAATACCCCTTCAACTCCCCTATTTGAAATTTATTATAGCTCTCTAATTAGACGTTATTGTTTCAATTTGACGAAATTACGGCAGACTTGGGAACGCGAAACGTCGTAATAATTATGTAATTTGATAGACGTCATATTTTTACAGGTGTTATTAGGGGAATAATGAAAGTGGATACGCTTTTAGAAATACCTACGAAAATATCGATTTTAAGAGCAATGCATATGTGCCTGGTATAAAAAGACTTTCCATCTAAGAATTCCGATTATTTTTTAAATTTTAAAACGCTAAAAAACACTTGAAAAATATCAAAACTTTGTAAACTTCGTAAAAACGCTCTACACTGACGAAAATAAAGAACATTATTCTAAATAACGTTATAACAATATTTATAATAATTACAAGATAAAAATAACTTTTTATAGGTATAGAACGTTTTTAATTTTTCTGTTGTATCATATAAACTTGACTTAACTAGCCTAAACGATCAAAAAAAATATATTTGATAGAAATAATACTGAAATGTCATTTTTCCTAGCAACCAATAATAGTGGATTGGATTACGGATTTCTTTCGAAATAACTTTTCATACACAACAGAATTAATTGAAAATGAATTTAATTCTATTTAAAGATGGCTAACAGTAATAAAAAATGCATTGGCATCGTGTTCTGATATATTCTAAAAGTTTCAAATGTCTAGCTAGTCGGGAAGTTAATTAAAAATCGATTGCAAGATTTGTACCGGACAAACAACCACCAGACAATAATAAGAATACGACCTAATAAAAACGTTGTAAAAAATTAACCGTGTCATACAAATATATATTTGCCTTAACGGCCCACGTGCTCGTCGTAGGTCAAAATTGAGTTTTTATTGTATTTTCAAACCATGATCCTGGACACTCCTTAAACGTTGTAGATAATCTATTTATATAATTTTGAAGCCTTATTATCCTTTATAGTTATTTTAAACATTTGATGACTGCATAAAGTATTTTTATTACATAAAATAGTATTCTTTTAAACCTATCGCTCTAATGTTTTAGAATATAGTCATATTTCGGTACATAACTGTGCAGTGGTGTTAAGATTTTTTACGTTTATTAATTTTTAAACGCATTTATGAAACCATTAGTATAATTTATTACGAGATAATTTTTGTAAAATATTCACGATAAAAAATTATATTGATAATCTCTGTGATCCCAAATTTGACAAGAATTAGGCATTTTATTATTTAAAAAATCGGCAAAATTAACACATTTGAAGATGATTCTAAAGATATTTATTATAAGCTATGTCTTTCACCATTCAAGTGTGATAAACATCTTATGAATTATCATTGCTTTATAATAATTATTGACCTAAGAATAAGGTAGTGTTTTTTTGAAATACGCCATTTCTTTTTTCATTCCCCAGTAGTTAAGCTACAACATACGGCCGTAGCCATAAATTGACAAACTATAATTGAAGTAGGGAGTAAAACGATATTGACGCGCGTGTTTAAACATGTACCGTTTTAAAAAAAATAAAAAATAAATCGGTTAGGTACATGTTCAAACACGCGCGTTAACATAATTTTACTCCTTATTTTAATTATAGTTTGTCAATTTATGGCTACGGCCGTATGTTGTAGCTTAACCACTAGGGGATGAGAAAAGAAAGGGTGTATTTCAAAAAAACACTACCTTATTCTTAGGTCAATAATTATTATAAAGCAATCATTATTCATAAGATGTTTATCACACTTGAATGGTGAAAGACATAGCTTATAATAAATATCTTTAGAATCTTCTTCAAATGTGTTAATCTTGCCGATTTTTTAAATAATAAAATGCCTAATTCTTGTCAAATTTGGGATCACAGAGATTATCAATATAATTTTTTATCGTGAATATTTTACAAAAATTATCTCGTAATAAATTATACTAATGGTTTCATAAATGCGTTTAAAAATTAATAAACGTAAAAAATCTTAACACCACTGCACAGTTATGTACCGAAATATGACTATATTCTAAAACATTAGAGCGAGAGGTTTGAAAGAATACTATTTTATGTAACAAAAATACTGTATGCAGTCATCAAATGTTTAAAATAACTATAAAGGATAATAAGGCTTCAAAATTATATAAATAGATTATCTACAACGTTTAAGGAGTGTCCAGTATCATGGTTTGAAAATACAATAAAAACTCAATTTTGACCTTCGACGAGCATGTCCCCCCTTAACTAAACAATTATTTCCTCTCATACTCTCCGATGCCTTCTGCAACAGTACCAAGAGATGAATTTACCTGTCGCCTGCTGCTTCGTGGACTATGAAAAGGCATTTGACAGTCCTCATCGTGAATCTCTGTGGCAAATTCTGCTAGGATATGGTGTCCCACGGAAACTGGTCGCCGTGATAAGTGCTCTCTACACCAATACAAAGTGTCGCGTGCGAGCAGCCGGAACATCCTCTGACCTCTTTGAAATCACGTCAGGAGTTAAGCAAGGATGTGTACTTGCGCCCTTTCTTTTTATCATCATGATGGATTTCATAATGCGTAAGACGGTTTGCCCCGACAGTGGGATACGCCTACATCATGATGACACAAGCGATCTATGCGAAGAAAGACTGTGCGACTTGGAGTATGCAGACGACGCAGTCGTGTTTGACTCGACGATCGAGAGGTTGGAGGTGACCGTGAACAGGCTAGCCGCGAACTCGATGCGTGTGGGTCTTCATCTGAATGCCGCTAAGACCAAATCCATGTGCAGTGCTGCTTGCATCGACGCCGACACTCCTCTGCGGGTTTCTGGTCTGCCCGTCGAGCTGGTGTCCAGATTCAGGTACTTGGGTGCCACGGTTGCCGATGATGGTGGTATTTCTAGTGAGCTTGGAATCCGCATGGGTGTGGCGGGCTCTTCGTTCAACCAACTTGGAGTCGCATGGAGGTCAAGGCTGTATTCTGTGAGGACCAAATGTCGTTTGTTTAACACGTGCGTGCTACCTGTGCTCCTGTATGGCTGTGAGACATGGCATCTTACTAAGCTTCAAGAGTCTCGGCTTTTGAGCTTTGAGAATCGATGTCTCCGCAGAATCTTAGGGGTACATTGGTACGACCGCGTTACAAACATCCGAGTTCGTGAGCAGACACAACAGCCTTCGGTGATTGAAGTTATCACGAAGAGACGATTCACGTGGCTGGGACATGTATTCCGGATGCCGCCAAAGAGTGCGGCACTTCGTACCCTTGTGGCACAGCCTCAAGGGTTCCGTCGCCGTGGCCGGCCCTCCCTCACCCTGCAGCGATGCTACAAAAGCGACCTACGTGCTGCAGGTCTGACATGGCGGGAGGCACAGGAGTTGGCGATGGACCGAGGAAAGTGGCGCCAACTTGTGCTTGCCCTATGCCCCAATGTTGGGACGTGACAGGGTGAAAGAAGAAGAAGAAGAAACAATTATTTCAGATTTTTCAAACTGACCAATGTTCCTTATTTTCGCTTATATGTTTATATAAATATTGTTATAACATTATTTTGAACAATGTTCCGTATTTTCGCCAGTTTAGAGCGTTTTTACGAATTTTATTTTGCTGTAGTTGTCTATGAAATCTGTCTCTCGTAAAAGAAGGCCCTTATCTTTTTTGAAAAATAAATACGGTGCCCACCGGAATTCAAGTCCATGTTCTCTACGGAACAGGCTATATACGTCCTATCTAATTGAGACGAATTCAAATTATAATTGAATTAATTAAGTTTAGGATATCGTGGACTTTATTTCATACCCACCCCAAGGTCGGCATGTAACGTCGTGGGTCCCAGGTTCGAATCATGGGTCTGGCAAGTACTGTTTTTTAATTTGTGTAATATGATTCAGAGTAAGGACCTAATAGATTGAGTGAGCAAGTGGTCAACATCCATTTTCTCGTACAAACAAAATCTGTTAATACAAAACTTGCACTCTGTGGAGGCCCATATTATGATCTTATTAAGGTCGAATATGGGACTTTATTACTACTACATGAGTTAAGTTTTTTTTTTTAAGTTATAATTAAAAGACTGTATGTATGGGTTATTTCATGATACCAATCGACTCCAAATGTATTATTATGTAGGTATTTTCCTCATTTCTACGGCAACCTTTATTTTACAAAATCAAGAATATCTTCCACGACAAATTTAATACGAAAGTCAGCAAATATCGCATATCGTCACAGGTAGATTTCCTCCGTGGCAAATAACCGATCAAATTGCCGTACCATAAAAGCCTCCGAGTAGCTATATTTAGTGAGCAACTCGTAAGCCTCTACCCCACAGCTTCTCAAACTGGGGCCACGAAGTTCCAGGAAATCGCGAAATATCACAGAATTAGGGGGAAAATAATATTCGAAATGCTTTTTTAAAAGCACATATAATTAAATAACATATCTACATATTAATCCTGTATATAAATGGATTTTTCGCCAAGTAAAGCTTTCTTCATTTTTGAACATGATGCAAAAAAAAATCTGTTTTAATTATTTATTTATAGCCTTTATCAGTAAAAATAGCATCAACGCTATATTCAAGGCTGCTATCGGCGGCTATCGAGGGTAGTTTTTGATGTATTGAGGTATTATAATTGTTACAATAAGTTAGCCACCTAAACTGTGAAAACTGTCTACAAATTAACACAGCCAAGAGAGGTACTGTTAAAACATAGCACTTTTTGACAGTTGAGACGGTTAACTTATTGCAACAATTAACCGCTTCAATACATAAATATGATAAACTACCCCCGATAGCCGCCTATAGCAACCTTGTGTATAAATAAATGCACAAGAGTAAGAGAGCTTTCTGTGTAATTATGGATTTTCCCAGATGGTGGGAAATTTCTATTCTCGTCAGATATTTTAAGAGTAGCAACTGAAAAATGGAAGGGCGATGTATCATCCTCAAATGACTAAATTATTGAGGAAACGAAACTTAAATGAAGGTTTCTGACGGTCTTATAACAGAGTTAGCTGGAACTTTCATACATAACAATATTACGTTTTATATGTAATATATTAATAAATGTCCAAAACTAGACTTAAAGGGTAATAGATCCTGTACCTGAATATTCTATTAGAGAGCTATTTTCAGGGTCAGCCTTAAAACAGTAAGTATATGAAGTGTTTTATTTGTTTTAGGAAAGTCTTTAATAATTATTGTTTTCTGATTAAAAGGGGCGCACAGCAAAAATGTTTGAGCAGCACTAATGCAAGGCTAACTAAGGCGAAGGTAAATGTATTTGTAGGCACCTCGTGTGGGGGTGGTCCCTTGTTAGGCAGCAATCAAAGAAAATTGTTTTATGTTTGTTTACAATGGTCCCGCGACGACTGGCCTCCCGACACGCACAAATAAGTTCAATCATCGGGCTGTAAACCGATACTATTTTCAATGCAAATAAACGACACGTCTCGGAGTATATTCGTACAGATAACCAATTGGGGCAATAGAGTTATTTCCAACCCTTTTATAGACGATTTTGTCACAATCTATGGAGACGCGCTGTGAATGTAAAAAGATGGATTGAAACATCCCTACCTTACCTTGATGGAAAAATCAATGTGAAAATACGTAATATTACTTTATTATTATTAAAACTATTTATTTTTCAATACCATTTTCAAACGATGACTATGACATAGAGCAAATTCAGATCAGTACGGATTTATTTGAGAATTATCCATTAATGTCCCGCAATTATCGAAGTCGGTGAACAAGATAAATTAGTTTCATAAGCCAGACTCTAACCCAGTCAACAAATGACACTTAGTATTAACTTATAGCGATATACAATTAATTGTCAATTAATCATGCAACCGCATCCCGCCATTGATTTTGTGGGAGCATGTATACATTTTTGAAATGCACCCAGCCTCTAATATAAATCGCGCTTGGTGGCCCTCTGAAATAAGAAATCCAGAAGAGTAGAGGATTCACTATGTATAATATATTATAATATGCGTAAAGGCTTTCAATTGAAAACTCACACATTGGAAACGAATATTTTATAATATATGGGTATATTATAGATAATCGTTGTGTTTATTTTTTAATTACGATAATAAATGTCCTTTAACGAAGAATTGAGAATAAGACATTTTAAAGAATAGCTCAGATTCATTCTTTTTTTAAATAATCATTTTAAGGGTCGAGGTTCCCCGTATAAAGCGTCGATTACATTGAGCTTCTTTACGAGCTGTTTATTGGCGAATTTACAATCTGCCTGTAAAGTCGCCCAGTGTAATCATCGAACAAGCTGATAAGCAGGTTGTAAACACTCTACCGAGAAAATTTGAAAGCCGGTCAACTTTACACGCTACAAGCCGGCGTGTGGGCCTACTGCGTCTGCGCAGTAGAGCGCAGTAGCAACCTCCCGGTAAAAAAACAAACTACGGTCTGTCAAAATAGTCGCTGGCTTGTGGCTTCTCAGCGAATGGAAAGTTTTGTGTGTAATCATCAAATCGCAGTAGCTGAATCACCCGCTTTTAAATTAGCCAACAAACAGCTCGTAAAGAAGCTCAATATAATCGACACTTAAGGGTACAAAAAATTAAAATATGTACTAGTATAATATGGTACTATCTTTTTTATTAAATAATTCTAAGTATCATGATCATGAAAAATATGTATTATAAAACATGAGTATTTTATAAACGTCGTCATTTCAAATTGAGAATAAAGCTATATTTTGGAACATCCGTTGGTATAGCACTTTTTACAATTATTCTTTTGTCAATACGTCAATTTTATTAAAAAGGTTTATTAACTGTATTCCGTAAACTTTCTATTGTACTTTGCAATTGACTCGTAATTATGAAGAAATTTCAATATTGTGAGTTCTGTATTTAGCATAATATAAAATATATTTTGTGAAGGTTAAATATGAAAGTATCTTTATGTTGATTCTTTACAATTCAATAAATACTAAAATAATTATAGTACCCACAGCATAGCTTGTCAACTCGAGAAATTAAATAGCATCATTTCTTCCCGTCCGCGGATTGTGTGACATAACATTTCACGGACATAAAAAATAAGACAAGTATCTTATTTTTTACGTAGGTTAAACTTTAACTTAACTTTAAAACGATGATATTTGGACAAGGTAACACATACGCCATAGGTACTATAATGAAGACACTTATTTTCATTATAAAATATGGTTTTATAATGTCACCGATTGGCGGTTATACTTTTATACCGATGTGACAAATGTCATCGACAAGTGTGCAAGAAGCCTATTTTATGATGTGTCATCATTTTTAACTGTACTTATCATTTTTGATATTACCTAATACTTTCAAATTAGTGATATGATCGGTACAAAAAATCCTCGGCATATGGCTAGCATTTCAAAGGCCTCCAGTCTTCTCATAATCCATTCATTTAACGTTCATGTTTTATTAATACATACACAATATAGCATCTAATCACCCCCCATCAGGTAAGTATGCAGGGTGTTGTTGGGTGATTAATAAACGTAAATAAATGCTGCAAATAATTGAGTGGAAAATAAAGTTTATACTACGCATTTTTTAATCGCAGAGCATCTCATAATCGTTTGTCGTGTACACCAGTCAGCGGCGTCTAAGGGTTAATTCACTCAAAAAAATATTTTTCCTCTCCCGCATAAATCCCTTTGAACAACACTAGAAGAGGGATTAGTAAATTAGAGAAATTAACCCTCTAGAAAGGGGTTGCGTTTCGCTCCGGTGTGCTTTATCTGCGGCACACATCTCACGCGACGCCTCGGCAATAATAATAACTTAAATATTTTGTAAATAAAATGTAAAAAACGACGCCCGAAACGACAAATTAGCGACGGTGTGGCAGCAGTTAAAAATGGGGTGTTTTAATACCCGCGGAAGTGATTTAAATTACCATTGCGTCATGTTTTAAAAAAAAAATACAAATACTCAAAATTTTACGCTCTTATCAGGTGTGATCAAAGTTTTTAAATCTTTGGACGACATCTTCAGCCGGATCATATTACTATTTCTTTATAAATAAGCATAACCCATTGACTTAATAAAGAGGCTTACTGTGTGCACACACTTACGAATTGCGGCAGTATGTTCTTTTAAATTTAAATGTCATGTTGTAAACGTCTTTTATAAATATATTTGTTATGAACTCATTGTTTTTTTAAATAAATAATTTAATATATACCTACTGTTTTTACATGCGCACGGTTCGCGAAAAAACCGACATTGTCGTCTATCGACGTGCATGAATTATATCGCGCTATATACTCTGCTCATGTGATGCAGGTATGAAGCATTTGATATAAAATTTCATGTAAGTAGAAAGTACAAAATAAGGCAAAGATATTATGAACAGTTTGCTTCAGAACCATGACGCGGATGGTTCCCCGTCTGTCAGAATTTACATTTTGTTTTTCCACGTGCACATAAAGTATAGGAAATATATGGCCGTATATTTAAGACCGTCCAACCTCGTATAGTCGTATAGTACCTACTAACATAAAATTCATCTCTAAATAAAACACGGTTCTTGTCAGTTTACGCTTTATGTACAGGAAGCCAGCAGCAAACAAATTTTGAAAAGAGCCGATATACTACATTGTTTTGTTACGTGAGGTTAGGTTTTCATTCTTAAACCTTGAATTTTGCTAAAATTAGCTATGAAATTTGAATTAATGTTCATATTGAACCTAATAGAATTAGAGACCGCACAGTATAAGGTCATCTCTTTCCGATAAGAAAGCTTACGGCGAACTGTGCCACGGTGAAATGATTTACGTACAATTTACACGTAACCGTAAAAAAATGTTTCTTACTGAATATTTATTTTTGTATCCATTTATAAAGGTGGTGTTAGTTGAGAGCCACTGGTGTATATGAATACCAAAGACCTTAAATCTTAATGGTTTATTAGACTGTTTTATTTAAATTATTATTGAAAGCAATGCGTGTACTATAAAAAATAATAGTCAGTATTTTAATTGTAGTAATTATGTTGGAAATGGTGGAAAATTATGGAAAGTATAGTCAAAGGTAATCAATAATAATTATTAGAGCCATACTTATTACAAACAACTAATATATTATGGTGTATTAATTCATTATATTAGCGATAATTAAGAATATTCCGTGTAGCGTGCATGTATTGGTGAGTGCGCATAGTAGACGGCGAAAGGCAAAACCGGGATTGTAAAAAACAACTAAAATGGAATAATACAAAACTTACATCCATTAGAATTTACTATATTATGTTCCTACATCCATATTAACGACCAATGATAAAATCACAAAGACTGCAACTAAGTGCGAATTGGCAAGGCTAATTTGAACATTCAACTGGAACATTCGAACATATTATATTGTTAAGAATGTAATATATTATTTGGATCATTTTTACATTATTTTCAAATATCGCATTATCATTGATTACTTCCAATTTTAAAACAAACAACCTAACAATACAATTAAAAGTCATTCATAATATGAGGCGTCTATTGCCAAAAGCTCCACATACGGCCAAAATCAAACAAGAAATTTATTTGGAATTCAGACAATATGTGATTATCTACCTATAACTTTCAAAACACGACAAAGGTATACGAAAAAGTTATTTATAACTTAATGACCAAGAGGGCTCGCACATCAGAGCTCGCCGCATGCGTCTTACGACGAATTCGTCGATGTGACGTCATCGTAAACCAAGAAACAAACGTTATCAAATGGAGCTTCGCAGATTGGCCGATGCAACTGCGATGCTGCGACGCTGCCACATGCGTCGAGTTGCGTTGGCCAGAGCCTGCATGTCGACATCGGCCAATATCGACTCCGCGCATGCGCACAGCCGCACAATCGGCCATTTCTCTCCAGACTGTCGCCGCGTTCGGAGCAGCCGCGATGCGGCGAATGTCGATGTCGCTAGGCAGATGTGCGAGGTTGTATCATGGAACACCGGCTGCCCGTTCTTGGAAGTTTTGATGTATGGCGGTCAGGCACATGAGGCGAGTTGTGATGTGCGAGCCGGCTAATAGAACGAAAATACCGAAAGGCGAAACCCGGGTCGCAAAAAACGACTCAAATGGAATTGTACAAAACTTAACCCACTAGACTTGACTAGACTAATGGTTAATACAAATTATACAAATAAATGTCGATAATATGACGTGTTTAATTTTTCTTCTATTTATTTCAATAAATTCGATACTTCTCTAGATATCTCGTTATCAAATAAGAGTTAGACTGAATTTTTCCCTTAATAAGTGATTGTGTAACCAACTGTATGGCATGTTGCACCGTTTTGTTGGAACCACATAATGTCGATATCAAAATCATTTAGTTCATGCTAGAGGTGAGTTGGAAATACTGTCACCAGTTTGTGTACTCAAGTTTCGGATGAAACTACCCATACTATACATACAATCCATACAATAGCACTTGAATATAGGTATATTTTAATTTATTAGTCTATTGCGTTCGAATGTATGAATAATAATAGGTCATAAATTTTGTATCGCAGCACAGTGGTGGGATGACGCACAGGCTTAGGCTTGTTACATACCGCTCAAAACATGTTTAAATTTTAAAAAAATCACTGTTATTCATTTTTGTTAACATTAATATTGTAACCTAACAGAAAAACAACTCATAAATTTAAAATTTTAAAATAAATGGGACTTTTCGACAAGCGGAGCTCAGCGTATTTTTAGCGATTATATTGAAGCCGATACACAGTCTGAGTTCCCTGAGCCGATACGTATTTTAAAATACTAATAATATGGAGTTGGTTTTAGTTTCAGTTGAGTATGAAACTTTTGTCGCATACGCACGCCAAACGATCTATATAGTATTCCAAATACTAGTAAGTATTTTGGAACTGGTAGTAAGTGTACTTAGTCTTCAAAATCGACCAGTTTTCCCATCTCTAGTTCATGCCAGAAAAAATCAGTAATCATGTGTCTGTAGCGTTCTTCGTTGACAGAAACTTGCATTGTCAAACCACACTGTTAATTTATATGCATGTAAAGGTGTTTCAAGAATAGCATGTGGGTTTCATTACTCCAAATGCAACAATTGTGCATATTGACGAAGCCATTAACCAAAAATGAGCTTCATCGCTAAAGATGATCATGAAATAATGTGTCTGTTTCAAGTTGATCTAAAGTCCAATCAGCAAAATTTGGACGTACCAAATGGTCATTCGGTTTAAGTTCTTGTATTAACTGTATTTTATACGTCTTCTATGCAAATCTTTATGAAGATTATTGTAAGGTGAGTTAGGGTAAGTGCGTCTATGAGGGAAGAGCATCTAGGTTAAATAACTTTTTACTGCAATGAATGTAATTACTGCCGTCGATAGGAATCTATTACAAATGCATAAATGTATGCCAACACCTAAAGATGGCATCATAATAATGTTTGACGTGTCCAGTATGACAACTAAGAGTTTGACGTTCGTTTGAAGTCAAAAATCAAGTTGGACATATTTTTTCAATCAATCTGTGTCGCAACAATATTACGTGCTAAGAAGGTGATATTTGGTGAGTACCTTTGTTTTAAATTGTGATTTGTGTTCCAACTGTAAGATTTATGATTAATGCAAATGATTATGTTTTATTGAACTAGACGCACTTACCCCGCCAAAAATATAGCATGGGGTAAGAGCGTCAGATGCTCTTACCCCATATACTCTATTTACGAATATGTAGTGCCTTAAGAAAGTCCAAGATCTCGAGAACGACGTGTAATTGATTGTTCCTGGATTTTTATACACACTTTAATCCACAACATCGATATTTTTTTTTGACGGGTTGGATTCTTAACATCACAAACATCACCATTTGACATGAATTTTCTAATTAAATTACGAATAGTAAGGCTCTGTTGGTCGATTATTTTGATAATAAATTTCACGTATTGCCCGAAACGTAGTTCGAATAGATTCATTATTGATGTAACCAATTTTAGAAATTATTTGTATTCGTTGTACAGCTGTGTTTCTTTCCATGATGATTTGCCAAACAATATTGAACAAAATTGTCAATTTTGGTGGGAATCAGAAAAATGGCTGCTGTGACGTTTTAAAAATATATAGTACTAATTAGATAACTCTTTATACGAATTCTATTAAAATTTCGTAAGTCAGTTTGGAGGCAAAAACATTTCGTCATTAAAAACAACGTAGACTAAATAATACTATAATATATCTTATTATTACTTAAGTTCAATAGTTCTATAACAAGCGAGCTTTCGTGTACTAATTAATTCATTAAACGCTATTTTATTATTCTTCTGTAGTATTGGTTAAGTGATACGTTTGTAGTAATTTAGCAAGTACTTAGTTAAACTTCTGTAAGGCACTTAGAATGAACGAATTCAAGTTGGCTTTATCTCGTTTTAATCTATTGGTAGGCGCGCTAAGTTGGGTTTTAAAAGAAAACCACACACGTTATCGTCTTATTAAAACTTAATTCCTAAGAATTTATTAAAATGTAAATTGTGTAAATTTTACTAAGAATTTATTTTTTTACCAACTTTGAAAATATTAACACAATTTGATAAGCGATCCATTTGTATATTTACTAGTTAATTTGGTGAAAACCAGTTAAGAGTGACACGGGTGATTCAATTTTGACATTGGCCAGAATCTAATCAGGTGACTATTTGCGGAGGACATACAGGTTCGAGTCCTGGGGCCTTATGTTATAACTTGCGAGTTGAAATCGCCCTGTCGACATGACGTCATATGACATCATTGTGATGTACTACCGGAGTGATAAAAGCATTCGAGAAATTAACGCTACTCAAATACTGGCGTTATCCATTGTCCCCATACACAAATAGGTGTTTCAGCATAATAATATCTATGGTGAGCCGTGTGCGTTGGGCGGCTTGCCTCGAGCGTGTATTGGCTTACGTCACAATTACGTCATGTCGTCGGGTGACACACGAGTCGATAGTTAGGACATCGCTGGCCTGTCCGGCGTAGTATTATTTTCAACGATTTTTTTCTGAAGAGATAGTGTTTTCAAATGATGTATGCTTAATAAAGAATGTTACATTCTTAAATCTTATGAATTATTCGTTCATAAATAAAATAAATAGTTTATTAAAATATACAGTAGTAATATTTTTTCTCAGGTCGATTGATATAAGTACTCTAATACGCCAGATTTACTATACATAATATAAATCTCCCATTAAATAATAGTTACCTAAAGATTAATTTATTTTTAGTCAAAACAATACATTAAAATAAATTACACTACAACATTTGCCTCATAATATATGAGGTAAACGCTAATGAAGTAGGTAGCTTCCATACAAGTACTGTATTTGACGAATTATATTTCCATTTCAATTTATTCCATCTTACATATTATTATAAGCTCTATATCTTTGTCACAAAGTCCTTCAGAAAAAATCTCTATTGCAATCAGACTTCGGTTTAGTTTAGACCTACATAAATTTAGGTAACATGTATAATTTACGGAAAACATTTCACCGTAGCATAGTTCGCCGTGAGCTTTCTATCGGAAAGAGATGACCGTTTATTAGATTCAATATGAACATTAATTCAATTTTCTGAGCTGGTTTTGGCAAAATTCATGAATTCAAGAATGAAAACCTAACTTAACAAACAATCCAGTATATCGGCTATTTTCAAAATTTGTTTGCCGTTGGCTTCCTGTAAACCGACAAGAACCGTGTTCTATTTAGACATACATTTTATCTCAGTACTATACGGCCCAAAATGGTTGGACGGTCTCTAATATACGATCATATATTTCCGATACAACATTTCACGTTGAAGTGTGATACGGCGAACTGCATACGTACAAATTTCCAGAGACGATAAATTTACACACATTTTTAAAGAACAAAATACCGCTTTATGGCGTTTTTAATCTTGAAAGTTTTGACTCTTTGATTTACCGAGCGTTCAATAATGTCAGATCAGTGCCTACCGACGGGGTAAATGACTTAATTTAGGTCACGAAATCTCGTGGCGACTTACGCATACACATTTGCAAGTGCTACAAAAACTAATCTGTGAAAATGTGAAGGAAAGCCATTCCATGCAAATGAGTCTATTAGGACCCGGAAGAAATTTTCGCCGGTGAGGTTTGAAACTGCACAGCGTTATAATAATCATATTTTCTTTCTCCAGATGTCAAAACCAACGGCCTAACTTCGCAAGTTTCTTTCGCATTAAGTGAATATGGTTTTTCCTGCGCCATTTCGCTGGATTTATGCTACCTGATAATTATAATTATTACAACCCGTGCCTATAATTTACGGGAAATAGTAGGTATATTGTACATGAGCACGGGTAATAAATTTGATAACATATTGCTATATGTATCAACGTACTGCAGAATCATGCGAAAACTACATCGTTTATTCTAAAATATTTACAACACTGCGGGTCTATTGCTTACGAGGCTGCTTTTGGTACGCTACGGCAGCTAAATAGAGTAGGAATGCATCGAATTATTAACACTTATTGCAACAATTACAATAATTTAGTTCGAAATAGACAGTTTTGACAGTTCAGACGGCTAACTAATTGTAATTGTTACAATAAGTGTAAATAATTCGATACTTTCCTACCCTATTTAGCTGGCGTAAGGCTAAAGGCGTAAAGTCGCCTTGTGTATGGAATAGACCCGTTGATTCCGAATCCGCAACGTTTTAAGTGCGGTTGAATAGATAGCCATAGACAAATTAATATTCTATAAGTTGGCGCATTAAAATTTGAGGGATGTAAACTTATAACCGCATTATTGGTATACCTACCTACTAGCTATTTTATTTAGCTTATATGTAAATAACAATCCAATTTTTAAATTAATTTAAGTTTTATACTATATTCCATTTGATTCATTTTCTGCGATCCAGGTTTCACCTTTCGGCATTTTCATGCATTATCAGGGCTCGAAATGGACCGGAGCGCCGTTCCAGTTCGTGAAATCGGCAAAATTATCGCTTCGTCTCGTGGAAAAAAACAATTTTATTGCCATATAACAAAAACATATAGGTATACTCGAACAACATCTTTTTGGCCACGGGTTAAAACTGTGAACTAACATGCTCCCCCTATTTTTAACCGCAATTCCATTATAAACTAACAAGCTCCTCCCATTTAGTCGACAACAGCGCCTTCCAGCTTTTGCCTAAATCTTCTTGTTGGAGAGTAGCACACTTATTTTTATAAAACGCACATAGAAGTAGATAACTGTGTTAATATATTCAGAAAATGAACGAGCGCTCCAGTTCGTAAAATTAACCATTGCGCACTGACACAACATAATAATATAGTTAGTTGCCATTTGTACCTACCTATACAGAATTAATAAGGTCGTGTAAATATTATTATTAACCGAAAAACTAAGAAATTTTGTGAAAGTAAATTTTACTACATTATTAAATAAATGAATAGGTACTCTTTGAATTATAGATGGCGTTAGGACCTTTTAATTTTGACAGCTTCGTATTACTTTGATTTAAATCATAAAGATGGCATAGCCATTCCGACGGATTTTTAAAACAGATTAGATAGCGTAAATAATCGAGAATTTTCAAGGTTAAATGATTTCAGATTACTGTTTAATGAGTAAATAAATATGTTCAATACGTTTATTTCGGATACAGCAGCATACACATTTTGAAAATAGCCGATATACTAGATTATTTGTTAGTTTGGGTTACTTAAGGTTAAGTTACGTTAGATTAGGTTATCCTAACAAATAATCCAGTGTATCGGCAATTTTCAAAATGTGTTTGGCGCTGTATCCAGGATAACCGACTTGTACCAATAAATATAACGCAGTGTGGTAGATTACAATGTGCCGTTAATCGACTTTATTGATTTGAATGTAATTATGATCTATCAAACATGTTTTCCTAGTTACGATATCGTGTCAAATGACGGTTAATTATTTCGTGAACAGCCAGTGCGTAAAATCGGACGTAAATCAAACGTATTGACGAACGTTTAAAGTGTTCAATTTGTTAATGAGATACCAGGCGGCGATAAGTTGCGAAGGGGTACATGGTAAATAAACGTTTATAAATGGGCCAAGAAGTAAGGGTGGAGGGGGCAGAGGAGGTTGTTTTATCAGATCGTTTTATCAACACATCATTTTGCTAAGAGTTTATCAATTAAAGTCGCGCGTGAAGCATCGTTAAACTTTCGATTCGGCCGTAAAAGTTTGTTGTATAACCTGAGTTTAGTAGGTATCAGGGACGCAGGCTGTAATAAGGGAAAATTACTAATAGCACATTAAGTTATATCACCCCCGAAGTAGGTTAAAAGTTTTACGGCGTTTGGCGCCATTGCTTTCGCCTTACCTGCACGACGTTCCTAAAAGTCACGCCATATTAAGATTAAATGACGAAAATAAGGGATGTCAAACGCACATACAGACTACTAAAGAAATTTGGGACAAGCCTGAATGTCCTTATGGCTGTGAATCTTCAGATAAAGTGAACCTTTATCCGTGTAGAATAGGTTAAAGGACAATCTAAATTGTATACCGTCTCAAGTCGGAATACCACGACTGGTGTACTTTGGAAATATTTTGAAAATATTGACATGATTCAAAGGACGGCGAATAATTTCATGACTTCAGCGTGAATATTTCTTAAATACACTAGTCGTAAGAACAGTAAAGTTAATGACATATTAACAATGTATTTCTTTTATTCAACGAATAATTCACAAGATTTAAGAATGTACCACTCTGATTATTGAACATACATTATTCTGAAAACATTCATGAAATTACCGTAACTCAATTTAGAGAGCGCCTATGAGCAGGTATTAATAAGGCCAATAGTTAAAATTTGTCGCAATTAAGCATGGCAGTCATAGGCATAGTGTTAATGCACAGGGCGCGAAACACAAGAGACTTAGGTTCGATTCCTACTGGGTGTCTTACTTTTTTCGAAAAAGATTTTTTCTATTGGCTATATTTTCTCATTGTTTTCAGAATTATGTACGTTTAATGACATATATTTACGAATGCGCATTTATTGGTACATTTGACAGGTACACTAAAAGTAGGATTCTGTCTAAACATATATTATTATTAAAATAGTATCATAACCGGCCGTTATCGTGCTCTCCAAGTTTTGTCCATAATTATCGGTATATCCCTCTGTGCTATCATCAATTTCTACCAAATATATTTAGTAGGTATATAAATACAATGATCTCTACACAGTGACCAACATACTAGTAATTCATCATTCGGGGATCTAAACAAATATATTGTAATGGGAATCAATAATTTGACTTCACGTGACTCATTTGGATTTTAAAATTTCATTTTTCACAGGTCACAATGCTTAATAAAAGACCCTCGTGAATTCTCATAGTTGCCGCTGTGCCCGTTTTGATAAAAAAAGTGTTGGATGTCGCATTCTTTTTAAAAAGATTTTTCATATGTTTCTCAGAAGTTTTATTCAAACTATGTATAATATACATTATTACATACAATATACATATATATTATATAAAATAATGTTATATTCTTAAATCTTTTGAATTATTCTTTGAATAAAATAAATAGTTTATGTAATGTTTGATTATTTTTATTACAAAAATAAATAAACAAATTAAGTAGTGTGAGTGTGCGATGTTGTGGTTCATACATACATTTCATCACTGTAAATTTGAATTTTCATACTATTGCATTTCTGTAGTCTTACAAACCATGACATAGATTATTTTGGGGTTTTACCCGTTGTATTTATTATTAGCAAACATGGGGAGAAAGTTTGAACCGTTTTCTTGACTCTGTCTATGAAAGACAGGTCGTTGTCGATGATTACGCAGTACACTATTGCGGTCAATGACTTGCAATTAGAGTTGGGTTTCGACGGGTTGGGACGGGAATTCTCGAGAAATTTTCGAGATTTTCCATCCCGAATATCGAGAATTGAATTTATTTTAACATATCTTTATTATCAAATACTAAATGAAAAAACGATTTTCTATATGAAAAAAGTGGACAGAAAACACAAAACGTTCAAAGACTGGTCGGGGCATTTAACACAATTAAGCCAACGTCGACTCAAAATGAGCGCAATTTTTGCAACATCAGGGAATTTTGTGTCTCAAAAGCGTACGTGATTGTCAGATGCAGCGATTGATAGTCTGTGTTTTTTGAAATTACATTTTAATAAGTAGTGTTTTGAATTATTTTAGTTTTCCAACTTCTATTTTGTTTCTTATTCTTCTAACATAAATAAAAAAAAATATTTTTTTTGAATTGTCTGAACCACCACCTGAAACACATTGATTATATTCGTGTCCGGAAACGTGTACGTATGGAGTTCGCCGTATAACATTTCACATTATTATAAATCATCAGAAAGGTCAGTGTCTGGCATTCTGTTAAATCGCCCCCACCCCTAGATCCGGCATCCACATCACCTTCAAAAGTATACAGTCCACTTTAATTTCAACACTACAATAGACCTAGAGGACCAATGACAGTAATGTATTTAGGAATAGAAGTGAAATAATCGCAAATACCCAGGTTTTGAGAAATTCACATACATAATTCCGGAGCTCTCGAATGAAAGACCAGCCCCTTATGGTCTGCACCACGAGAGCCGCCGGAGTATAAGCAACGTTTTAAAATCCGTTGAAAAACATAGCTTATTATAACTCTTTAACGATAAAAGATATGAAGATAATTATTTTGACCTTTTATTTATTTGTGAATAAAGCGGTTAAGAATCTACTTAAGAATTTTTACAGGTTTTTTGATATCCCGATATCTCGAGAATTCTCGAGAATTCCCGAGAATTCTTTTCTGGAAATCCCGGATTTCGAGAATTGAAAATTTCATCATTTCGGGAAATCCCGAATCTTGAGATTGAGATTTTCTAAGGAAATACCCAAGTCTGCTTGCAATATAGGTACATTTTTATCTTTATATTATATAGATATATTGTATATATAGATTTTTATCTCTAGAACATTACAATATAAGATCCATACGCATTATGTGTTGATACTGTGTATAATAGAGACATCCATTGTAATAATAATAATAGTGAACTGTCAATGATAATATTAATAATATAATGTAATATAAGTTTATTTTAAGATTTCCTTTGTGTGGAAACCACCTGTACCAACGATTATTATTTTTGATAAAAAGCTTAATTTATTATAAACCAGGATATATAACCAAGGTAAATCTATTTCATTCAACAACAAAAGCATGCTTCATGTATCAGAACTATATCCGGCTTGATAATATAACAAATAGATGTTATCTTATCACTATATAGGTAATTCATTGTTTTAAAATAAAAATTGAATGAAACAGTTACCAGATTCAAAATATTTATATGGAATTTACTATCGCATATATATCTAAGAAGTTGTATTACTGAACTTGGATAGGTACCTATGCACTTTTTTCAATAATCATTATTAACATCTAACTGTAGTCTTCCTAGTCAATATATGACAGTGAGAACAAGAAAATGCCATAAGGCAATGCGAAATTTTCCGTAAATTAAAAAAAATAGGTAGCTATAGAAACCACCATTTGAAAAGTAATTAATAATTTCGAACATTTTTGACACTAGAACAAAGGAGAAGACGAATTTTATTTATGTGTTACGTCGCATTTACATCGGATAAAAATCATATTTTTATTGTTAACAGATAAATTATTAAAAAATTCTATCATATTGATTTTTATGAGATAATTATACTGTTTACGGTATTGCAAAAAACAATAGATTTAACGTCATATTCAAGATGCATTATATAATATTACAAGCGAGATATTAAAGAGCAAATTTAAATCTGACAATAATAATCCCAAGTTGATTACGCTGTTTGCAAATTTTGTTTTAAAGCTATCGTATCTGGACAATATTGTCGTCTAATACGTCATAATTCAAGAAGACAAAGAAAGATAACACCAGTATTATAGTAGGTTATAATACCAAATATACCCTACCAGATAAAAATGTCTACAATTCAATATCAAAAATCTAATCTAGAATCGTAACATACAACCCTGCTAATTTACAAGCCCTGCCTTACAGATATTTTTTTTGGAAATACTATCGCAAAATGCATTTTTACAGGATGCGCCTTTTGAGTAACCAATGTAATCATAAATAATCTAATTAGGATTATGTTCTTACATCTACAATAAATCTAACTCTGCGCGGAGTTATCGAATTAAGTTCTGTGTTATTCATGTTATACTTTTGCCTGCTACACTGTGATATCAATTCATGAAATGCCTCTCTCACCTCCCCAAAATACCAGGACCTGAAGAGAATTCACACACATGAGTTTCCAGGAGGTATTAGTACTCAACAAATATATACGTGACGCCCATTAAAAAGTATATTAATCTGTTTAATATAAGTAGAGTATTAATCATCCGATATAGCCCTTTGCTGTCAAAATTAAGTGTCTCTAAACACAGCGTTGTGTCAAACAAAAATGCATAGCAATAATGTATCAAATATCACATAATTTATCACTACGGGGCAGCGACGCATAATTTTAATAATTTTACACCCCAGGCCGCGCCCCTTCACGGAAACGTGTGTCAATTTTGTCATAACCATAAGGATGGTAGAATATTGAGCCGCTCACAAATGTACTTGAAACAACTATCCATTATTATTGACTTTAAAGCACCTAAACACTGGTTTTTAATAAAACAAACTGATTTTCTGCAGTGCTATTCTAAATAATTAACACGGATATCACTCGAAGCAATTCCATACTTATATATAGCGGTTATCAACAATAATTGTTAGCACAGTTAACACGTCTTATCTGATACCAAATGCATCCAAACAAAATATGCAATTGGATTATTATCCAATTTCAATGGGATGCATTGTGTTACTCAACGACATTTTACAGCTAGCAGTTAACACGGCCATGGGTGGCCGTAGATAATTAACTGCCCGAATACGTCATAATATCATATTTATAACTTTTTTTACTGATTTTGGAGTTGAGAGATATGTTAGAATAGTCTAAACCCAAACGACTGAAGATACACGTATTTCACCACGTATGTTTTTCCACTTAAATGCCGTGGAAACTGGCATTATTTGTAGTATTGACCCGTGTGTCCCTGATAATTATCTTAGAAATCGGGGACATCAGTTGTTTTTTCTCTCAAGGTGCAGAAGTATCCTGTCATTAATCTGCTTGAAAGCAACAAGATAATAAGTCAAAAATACTAGTTTTGAGATAATTGAACTTTATTTAATGTTACACCCACGATGGGCGCGTGGTTTAAACGCCGGCCTATAGAGTCGAGGGTCCCAGGTACGAATTCCGGGTCTGGCAAGTACACATATTGTTTTTTCAATTTGTGTTTGAGACAGAGTATGGACCTAATAGGTTGATCCATTTCTCATAAAAAAAATCTGTTAATACAAACCTCCACTCTATGGAGGCCCATGTCATCTTATTAGGATCGGACATGGTCGAAAGAAGAAGAATTTATTGTTTGTATCATACAAAAATGAAAAAGTTTCTACGGTTTGTAATAAATGACAATGGTAAGATTTTTTGTATATCATTATTAACAGAGGGTTATCTCAATTATCCCACTGTAGATTTGAAGTTATAGAACAATTATTTTAATAAATGCAACATCGGTATTTTCCAGCCTACTACAACTAGGCTTTGATCTAATATCCAGGATCAAAATTGGCAGTCCTATCTATCGGCTATCCCAATGTTAGTCTTCAAATTAATTTGAAAACGACCATCATTTAAGCTGGTTAATGTAATGAAAAAGGGGAGGGTTATTTAATTTCTTCTCCTTCAAAAGCTCAATAAAATCGTATAGTGCAACTGAATGCACCTACACATTCTTTTACATGACCATGACATCAGCACGGTGGACATGTATGTCTTAAAGATATTATTATTAATTGAATCAATAAAAGCACGATTACGATATAAGAATATGTAGAATAAATATTAAGATGCATTCCAGATACAATTATAATACCATTATCGATTTAAAAAAGGAGATTATGCTTCAAAGCGGACCAGATAGACATCTACAGTGTGGATGTCTATCAACAAAATTTATAAGAAACTGGCCGTTAACCATTCAGATGAAATCAATAAGTGCATTCCATACTGTATACTCAAGGCACATATTGAATGAAAAAAACCAAACGTGAATTATTAGACTTCGCTAAGTGGAACAGAGTATTGATTTCGAAAGTTAACATTATCGGTTGATAGACTGAACAAATATCCGGCTCGTTCGTGTATGTAAATATAAGATAAACCCACACAATGTGTCATAAACACAATTATCTAGATATACTATCAAATGCAAAAAAGTGCATAAGTATTTTCCGTAATGAGAATAATATAATAATTAATATATAATCCGGAGGCATATGTAATATAAATATTACTCTGTGGGATTATGAATAACGAAATTGAACCACCACATGAAACACATTGATTATGTTCGTGTCCGGAAACTTGTACATATGGAGTTCGCCGTATAACACTTCACATTTATAAATCATCAGAAAGGTCAGTGTCTGGCATTCTGTTAAATCGCCCCCACCCCTAGATCTGGAATCCACATCACCTTCAGAATTATACAGTTCAAGCGCCAACATTTTCATTTCAACACTACAATAGGCCTAGGGGCCAATGACAGTAGTGTATTTAGGAATAGAAGTGAAATAATCACAAATACCCAGGTTTTGAGAAATTCACATAAATAATTCCGGAGCTCTCGGATGAAAGACGGTTTGCACCACGAGAGCCGCCGGAGTATAAGCAACGTTTTAAAATCCGTTAAAAAACATAGCTTATTATAACTCTTTAACGATAAAAGATATGAAGATACCTTGGCCTTGCCTTCTTACTTTAGGTACCACATAACAAACACAATTTTAATCAATTAGTAGCATTTCAATTCGATAGCACGGCTAGCTAGCAAAGAATAATGTATGGGGGAGACCCACCCATGTTTGGAGCACTAGACAGCTCTCAAAAATACACTCAGGTAGCCCACATAGTTCAATGGTGCTTAATGTTCAATTCACGTTATGATCACAATACATATACGTATTTTTTTTAATTCAGGTCGTTTCTGTAGTTGTTTCATTACTATTAGTACACTACTGTCATTGGGTATCATAGCATGTTGTAGTATTAAATATATTATTATATATATTAGCGTGTATGCTATTGACTTCAGAGCGTATGTTAGTCACGATTTTCACTAAGTATATTATTTTCTCCCGATACGAGAGGTGGAAATAACGCCTATTTGCATAAGTACCGATGTAAACAATACACCCTGTTTGAACCAATGAGGTGAAAAAAATATACTCAAACGTCAATAATACAATAAAGACCATAAACAAAGTGAGAGTATCACTGGAAACCTTTAAATAAAGGAGACCATTTCATTAATTTCCATTCAAGTGTTTTCCTAACGCTCTTCGGTAACGAGGAAAATAATTCATGCAAACGAAAAGCTCAAAACGGAAGTTTGGAAAGCTTTGTCGAAACGATCGCAAACGACAAGATGGTGCGACAAAACACCTTGCGCCTTTAGAAATATAAACGTCTCACACAAAGACAAAGGCGGTCAACGCGACGACTAACAAAAGAGAAAAGAAGAATTTATTTTTATACCTACTTACCATTATAATATAAATAAGCATTTTTGGGATCTTATATCTCGGTGAAGCCAACACCTAAACGAAAGAAAACAAATTTAACGTATATTCTGTATACATACATAATTTTGAATATTTCAGAAAGCTACTCGAAAAAAATCCGCCCAATGAGGTTTACAAATTAAGCAATCTACCATCACACTTTTCAGAAGAAGAGTTTTTTATAAATCAAAATGCTGTGTGTACACAATAATTCGAAATGACACACTGCTTTCTATAAGTAAAATATAGGTATACAATACAGTAAATTTACGTGGGCACTTCGTAAAGAAAACCACCTAATAATATTTTTGGCTACATACTCATAAAAATATCATTACGGAATATGGAGATAATCAGTTGTATATCAACGATACATTTTGTGAGTTAAGTTGTTCTTATCTGATCTGAGAAGACGTTGATTTTAAGTCATAAGGTTTGACATTTAGTTAATAACGAGATTAGCATATTTTAGAGAGACAGAAAAAACATAGTTCTTGAGCCAAGGAGTTAGGCTGAATAGAATTTATTCAGTATTTAAATGGGATTAAACAGATTCGCCTTGGCACGATGCCTGATATGAAAACAATTTTGAAAAGCTGAGCGATGACGATTATTATTTAATTGAAAGTATATAAAATTATGATAAAATTTTGATAAACATAAATGCATATACATAAATGCAATTTCCATTGATGTAATTCATGTCCGATCCTAATAAGATCATATGGGCCTCCACAGCGTGGCGGTTTGTATTAACAGATTTTGTTTTGAAATGGATGTCAGCCACTTGCTCAACCTATTAGGTCCATACCTACTCTGACTCATGCACTAATTGAAAAACAATATGTGTACTTGCCAGACCCAGAATTCGAACCTGGGACCCAGGACGCTATAGTCCGACGCTTAAGCCGCGCGGCCATCGTGAGCATATTATTTTTAATAAATTAAATAAAATGAGTGACTCTCGGTAGATACTTTTTTTCTGTTATATCCTTATAATATCTATTCAATATATGAACATCAACAACACAAGCCGTGTCAGCATATAGATCGGCGAGATTAAATTAGCTGACTGAAATTATGATTTACCCTTAATATCTCTTTCCCTTCCGATATATATTTATATTCAAAGCATGGGTGATTGTGGTTGTTTCACCTCTATTAATAATTACACAAATGTTTCACTACACTACTGCCAATGGGCGTACATGGCATGTTGTAGTGTTAACATATTATATATTATGTTAAAAATAGGTTTACTCTATTAATCTAAACTTACGAGATTCTCGTTATTTTTTCATTATATTTTTTATTATTAAAAACAATAGTGATGTTTTAATAAAAGTCAACTCACCTTTTGAAAATCGTTACGATAACAATCTCCAGTCAAGAAAAACAGAGCCCGATTATTCAAATCGGATTTTGAACTAGAGAGTTCTAGACGAATCAGGACATTTTTCAATTTAATTCAAAGACTTAGCTTTGTACTTAACAGGTTTTGTCGTTTATTCGGGGAAGTATAATATGTAGGTTGTACTAAAAAACTTACAATGTTATATGTAAAAAAACAATATTAAAATTATTATAAAAGATTGCCAAATACGTAATATATATAAGTATATAGATTTAGCGGGTCAGGGGCGGGCGCACACAGAAAAATGGTATGGGGGGGTCCATTTCGAGTAATATATGTATGATTTTTAGGATGACGGGAGGCGGCAGGGTTATCAAAACCTAATAACTTCAGTATATTCCCCGCCTACTACGCACTTTGAATCTTACTATGGATATATAAATAGTGACCCATAGTTGATAGGTTATCTGAGATGCAGTCTCAGTATCACACCACACAGTACTCACTTCCACCGAGCCTCAGACGGCTAACATCAGAATTCTCTCCTGCGTTATTAATTATTCTTGTACCACCTGTATACTGTTCTCCTATACGCTCCTCCATTCATCCGATCAACCTACAACCGGGCTTTCATCCTACACCTTCACCCCCAAATATTGAACGCAACATGTGATTTGGATAGACCTACTGGATTCTGACCCTTAATTTTGGATGAAGAATGTATTTGATGTAACGAAAACTAAAATCATGCAATTCAATTTTTAAAAAATACAATTGAGAGCCTCCTGTAGTGTAAATTTGCTGGATGTTGCTAGTTTTAAAAATACTGTCACGTAGTTAATTATTCTGCTTACAATTTTATATTATATGTTATTAAGCGAGTAAATAATCAGTATTATACTTTAAAAATGCCAGACTACTTAATGCCTATTTTAAACATATAAATAAAAAATACACACTTTAGGATGGTGGTCAACGAGTGAACGAATTTGTGAACTATGTACAATACGATTAATTATTTGCCATGTTATGTTTGAAAAATCTAGTCAAAATTAAACCGTGTGTCAGTAACGTTGCGTAGCCTATACAAATCGAACGGTGTGTATTTGACATGCGGCGTTAATAGTTCGAGAGTCAATTGTACGGAAACTTTAAATTGAAAAGGGCAAAGTTTTCTCTCGCCTCGGAGGTAACAATTAAATTCAAATTCAACACTATGTACCCGTAGTATATTATCAATTGACAGTGAGTGAGCCATTTTATAATAGGTAATTGAAACTATGTTGACTTATTAAACATGTACACATATTTGAAGAAAATCTAATTTAAATTCACTCTATAACTCTCACTAACAAAAATCACTCTTATTAAATACATTTTTATTATTTGATCACAATGGCGGTCCACTACGTATTCACTTTAAAAAATGATTGAATTAGATACCCCTCTTAAATATATAATCATAGGAACTTCTAAATTCATAGTAGAGGACGGGTTGCAAACGTATCGCTCGCGATCAGCGTTGCCAATTTAGCATGTTTCTATACGCATCTAGCTTGCAAAAAACGCATCTGGCTTGTGGCGTTTTTACTAGCGATTTTTGATGCCACACAGCTTCAAATGTGTTGAAAAAACTCTAGATATTTAGTTAATTTATTTTCATGCGTATTAAATTTCTGACTATAGGATTCTTAATGCACGTTGGTCGGGGTCTATTTTATTGAGAAATAGACACAGTGAAACAATTACCTAATTAATAAATCTCCGCGTATATAAAATAGTAATTTAACAATTATTCTTCTAAATGAGCTCTCGTCTTCAAACATGAAACGAAACTTGAACGCCGTTGACACAATATAGGTATTTTACTGTCAATTTTGAAATATATATATGTTAAAATGTGTGGTTTTTACACGTAATCGACATTTTTTTCGATTTTTGCATTTTTTTTCGAAACCCAAAAGCAAAAGTATTGACTTCGTTCATGGTAGAATAAGTAAATTTACTTGCAATGTTATTTTCACAAAATCTAGCGTTTTTTCCTTCAAAATAGTTTGTTTTTATACCGTATCTGACATGTTTTTGTCATAGACAGTTGACAACACTGCTAGCGATCCCCAAGGAAGTTGTAAGGTGTTTTCAGCTGATTAATCAATTTTATTATAAAACCAAAACAATGCCATATTATAGACTCTAGGGCAAAGTCGCAATGATTCCGATGGTTCAAGAATATATATTACGGAATGTGATATATCTGTATGCACTCACAGGTAATTATCTAATTAAAAAGTTCTTATTCGCTATATTATAGCTTTGGAGGGGAACTTAAAGCTCCCACTGCGAAAAGACAAACAAAGGTAGAGGATACAATACCGTGTCACTGTTATAATAGTACTTGGGAGGGTGTTTTGGGTCATAATAAATTTTGGAAGTGCTTTCGTCACGCGACGTGAGTCCGTCGCCGTCGACAAGACGTCGTCAGGCCTGTACTCGGGAGCTTTATGATCACGATTAAAGTGAAATACGTGTCGAGCTTTCTGCACCGAATTGGGTAATTTGGCGAAAAATATTGTGAAGTCTTTGTGTATAATTTTAATTGGTACGGTTTAGTGTATTGCACCTTGTTTTATAATGCATATTTTGGCAATCATATAAAATATGAATGGAGCATTACATCAATATTATTAGCAATATAGACATTTTATTCTCAAAAACATAACAATATCTAAGAAAATCATAGAAGAAGAAAATTAACCGAGTGGGATTCGAATACATATCTTTCGCTACCCGTGCAAGAGTTCTAAGCTTTAGGCTGACGAAAAAGGTATCCATCTTCAGCTCAGGTCAAATATTACACGTATGTATAGAGCGACATTAACTAATACAAAAATACATTGTCAACCTATTATACAACTAGACTAGACAACAATATAGATAACCTTGTCGATTATTTTTCATATATACTATAATTGCTATTTTTATAATAATTAATATATCATACGAGTAAAGTAAGAAGGTATAATAAATACTAAGTATACTATAACAAAGTTATGAGTTACTTTGACGCAGCATAATATGAAAAATAAAAAACCCTCGTAACCTGCCCATAAAAATCGGAATCTGTCACGGTCCGCTCAAAAAGAAAACTCTTTCATAAATTGACACCAATTTATGTGATTGAAAAACAATTTCACTAAATAATGCTCATTACAACTCGGGATTGCAATACCGAATGAAAATATCAATACCGGTATTCGTAAAATAATTGGATTGGAACAAGTATAAATCTCTTTAAGATATTAATATTTTATAGCATTGGTGGTGACCAAGGACGATTAAGTGTCACAGAGGTAAACTAGACATCGCGTAACCCGACAAAAATACAGTCCGGTTAAGCCTTTCGTGGTAATTAATAAATTTTGTTTCCACTTTCAATACCGGATATATCGGTATTGTCTGATTTTTAAAACCGGTATTTCGGTATCGAAAAATGCTGAAATAAGTTCCGATGTGTAATTAAAAATGAAATCTACCAGCAATTCATTAAGAGGTATAATTGCACATTTCGTCAGACGTCTGATACATTCTGCAAAAGTGTCCACTTTGACATTGATATTTTACATGTGAATGTGTATCCTGGTATACCAATACCCAAACCCATTCATTCAAGTCTAACATATTACACCAATTTAACTATTTCTAAATCGTTCCGATTACGGAACTGCTTTTGAAACGCCTCGTAATTTTTATAACAATGGAGCCACAGTTTTGTAGGGAGGGAGGCAAAAGGCGAAAATGGGGTGGGATCAAAAGAAAGTAAGTGGAATACTATAATAGGCCTCAGTATGTTTCTTTGATGGAAGTCCTAATTACGCACCTGAATAAATTAAATCTAATTTAGATCGAACATTCTGATATTATTCAGATTTTTCAATTCCGCGGGTACATTTTTCTATACTTTATTTTACCGCAAAATAAAAATAAATGAATATTTAAAAGGTTGTTTTTTTTCCTTAAGGGTAGCAGTGCCGTATAAAAGCCGAAAATTAAGAATGTTAATGATCTAACATGAAACAATAGGTAAACTCCGGAAGAATAGTTGTATCATCATAATGCGATTCAAAGTGATTTCATGATATCATGAGGCATTTTACTGAATGGCAAAAAATGGATGATGATAAAATAATAATATTAAACTATCATACAATATACCAGTGATGGCAAAATATCAATTGCGAACTCGAATACAATGTTTTAATAAACTACTTTTTTATTATTCAACGAATAAGACACAAGATTTCAGAATGTAACATTCTATATACTGAATATACATAATTTGAAAACATCCCATGCACATACACAGAAAAAATCGTTTATGTAGAAAAAATTACGACGCCCGATGGGACTTGAACGTGTATCTGCTGGATTCGCGCCAGTATGTTTTAAAACGTCGGGCGTCGTATTTTTTTTACATAAACGATTTTTTCTAGTGTGTATATGCACGAGATGTTAAAAAATAAAACAATGTTTACATAAGAGTATAATGTGAACGTGTTGACTATGAAAAAAATCAATGCATAGTAACCTTATGAATAGTTATAGCTATATTCTCAATTTCAGAACGAATAACATAAATATGTTGACTTTTATCATCAAATTTAGTGTTGATTTAAAAAGCTGATGGTAAAAAGACAGGGCCTCATAATGACGCCTAATATAAATTATGCTGAATGTTCATGCTTAAATCCTAATAGCTCAAATTCTACAGTTCGTCCTTTATATTATATTATAAGGCACCAGTACCCTTAAGCTAAAAGAATATGTTTTTTTCCAGAAATCGGCGTAAATTTTGTCGTTTTTTGATTACTTATTTTACACTATAATAATTTATAATGGCATTATTACGTTACCATGGTTTACATATAACAACAAACGTTTAATACGATATAATTTAAGTGAAGTGTGAATATTGGCAATGTACATAATATAAGTCCAAGAAGAACACTTTCGGGAAAATGCAATTTATGATGTACCTACCCTTAATTTTTAAATAAATTAAATGTAGATTTACAATTAAATCTAGATAAATGGCTGTATGGTTATAAGAATGTGAATGAAATTATTTATGTTGTGTATATAATTATACTGTGAACTGGTCCTATAAACAAAATCTGTACTGAACACAATGTCGACATAATACTCACTGGTCAGCGTTGCCAATTTAGCGTTTTTAATGCCTCCAATAGGTTTAATAAATGTGTTGAAAAAACGCTAGGTATTTAGTTTATTTATTTTCGTGCGCATCAAATTTCTGACTATCGTATACTTAATGCAGGTAGGTCGGTACCTGTTAGATAAATGAAACACGATAAAACAATTTCATCCATTATTTGTTGTTTTTGTATATTATTCCGAATCTCAGCGTATATAAAAAAATAATAAAATTTAACAATAATTATTCATCTAACTAAATGGTATATTCTTTAATTCTCAATGTCCGTCCTACAAGAAAGAAGCTCTCGTCTTCAAACATGAAATGAAACATAGGTATTTTGATGCCAATTTTGAAATAAATTTCTGTTAAAATGTGCGGTTTTTACACATAACGACATTGGTTCGATTTTTGCACATTTTCGATACGTGAAAGCAATGGTATTATCGTTCTTGGTAGAATAACTAAATTTACTTGCAATTTTATTTTCATAGCTCGATCATCTAAAACTCAAAATTCATTGTAACCTTTTAAAAAAATGTGAATATAAAAAGGTGGAGCATTGCGTGAGTACCTACATAATTTGGTTCAGCCGAATATTCAGGTCTTCTAATTCAACTGACAGTATCATCCCGTGTAGGTAGGCACGCGGTGCGTAGCTTAAGGGCGGCAGTTTAAGTAAGGAATACGAACAATACCACGTTTGAGAGTAGATTCGATACAAATGACAATATTTTTAATGTTTGTGGGAGCGTACATCATAATTTAAAAGATTTGCTTTGCTTTTATCCATACAATACAGCCACACGGAAGAAATAAATGTAGTAGGACGTAAATTTTGTAGTTAATCCATTTTTACCTTACTATTTCTCAGACATATAAAGATTCCTCGATATTTTACAAACAAAAAATCTGCAATACATTAATTCTTTCCTGACATATTACAATACCTAACCATGTTATAGTTTTCTAAAGCAAGAGCGAGAATTTTGATACCATTGTCGTTAGTTTTAAAAGTGATAGGAAAACGTTACCCCATTATAATATTTTTCAAAGACAAAATAAGACCTCAGTCTAGCTTTTAAGTATGATTAATTTTCCGCTGTCCACTTAGACACTGTGATGTCACGCAATGGGGGTGTGAAGAGGGGGGGGGGGTGTTGGACACGATATTTTTCACAACACAAAGCGTCGTCAGATTTCAATTAAATTACATTGAAACGAAAACGTCCTTATAAACCAATACATTCAAATACCAATGTAGGTATGTGTTTCTTAATCAATTATCGTTAAACTGAAATGTTTACAAAGACGTTTTTACTAGTTTACGTACTCCAATGGTGATGTATATCTATTGGAAATAGGGTCACCCATAAAGTGTTTGTTTTTCACCATTGAAATATTACGCGCTCTAAAATTATTAACTGCTCATTCATTATTCACGGCACAAATACATCACAATGATTAAAATATGTGGCGTTACACAAGTGTGGCACATCACCTCAGCTACGATCAGTACATTCTGCAAGTGTGACATGCTTCGATGAGGGTCAAACAACAAAGCTTGGTTAGCAAAACTCCGCGAAGTTGCAACGATGCTTCGGTCATCATATTGCCAATAGTGACCTACATCAATAATGGCTTTCTTAATTTATCGAATATACATTTATTACTTTGATGAGGATCAAACATCAAAGCTTGGTTAGCAAAACGCCGCGAAGTTGCAACGATGCATCGGTCATATTGCCAATAGTGACCTACATCGATAATGGCTTTCTTAATTTATCGAATATTCATTTATATAAATAGCGAGTCATAATTGACAGCAAGTCTTCTTCATCCTCCAACTCCTTCACCCCAAAAGGGTTCTCGTAACTCCACAACGCGAACCCAAAAAAATAACATTCATATTTAGTACTCACTTTATGCAAATATTTAAGTAGTGATCTCTAATCCTTTCCGTTGAATATTTTTTAAATCTCCGATAAACCTTGAATATTTGGCTAAATCACATTATTGTTGGATATTGTGTAAAACACACGAAAATTTTCAAGTTATATCTGGCTTACACCAACAAAATGCAGGAATTATATATATTATGTTATAAGTATTATTACTTTTTGACTTTACACTGGTTTTCAGATACAGATATTTAGGCAACACTAATAATTCATTTTCACATTAAAGATGTATTGTAATCTTGATTTCAAATTTTATTAATATAAATAATTGAACCTACTTGTAAATAATTATATGAACAAAATTATCGCTTAGCATAGAGAGCCTATTTTTTCCTATATACATAACATATGCTTATGGTGAATTAAGTAATAAACAACCATTCAACTCGTACAAAATCCCTTGTGAAAGAATATTTTTGATTTTCGTTGTAAATAATAATTATAATTGAAAGATGATTTTAAACTTTAGTGGGTCTTATTATGGTCTTATTATAGTCGAGTTTCACCTGTACCTACCTGTATTAGTAAAAATCAATTTGCAATGATAGCTCAATTAACACTTCGCTACAGTACGATCAAAGGGATCGTGAAACTTTTTACGAGCCAAAGTGTTAATAGAGAAACCATTAACTTTTAGCTACAGCCATTTTTAATGATCGACTTAAGTGTATTCCAGCTTTTAATGATCCGCAGTGACCACGTTCCTGCGAGGGCATGAGACTCAAAGTTAAATTAGTTAATGGAAGTATGTCGAAGGGAGTGTGCACGTCATGGCCCGGATAAGTGCTTAATCTTCAAGAAAGCTCCCCCTACTAAGATGAATCCACCCCTTAAGCAGGAGCGCCCCCGGGGACGCTGTCTCATGACGTCATGACAGTCATGATACTGAGATGCTTAGCGTCTGTCATCCCAAATGTGTGCAATGTGAAATTCCGCGAAATGAATCCTCTTCAAGTCGTCACGCAAAAGTGAACTTAACTTAACTGTGTACCTACACACACACGATGACCCAAAAAGAGCTTGAAGAATATTTATGTTTCAAATGTAATAACATTAACAAATATATTATTGTGCAAATTAAAAAAGATTAAATAAAATAAATATAAAACACAGAAATAACGACACTGACTTCTCATTCGTGAACTCCAATTTCGATACCCGGTGAGGTCACAATTCACAATATATCTATGTGACGAGCCTGGGTGTTTCTGTGGTTCACTAATACTACTACAACACTCATTGGTCAAGATCTAGTATAGTGTGAAAACAATAATAAAATAGTGATTTTGAACCCAAAAAATATCGATATTTCTTTGAAAGTTAGGATAGGGCTCATAAACTTTTTGGGCGAAGAGCCACTATAAAATAGTGAAAGTCATAGATCGAATAAAATAATAAATAAATGTATCTCTCGAGTTCTTGTAGTGTTTTTTTCACTTAATTCTCCATGAAGTATATTGCATTTGTTTAGAGCGTATGTTGGGAACCATTCTGCCCCACCCCCTGGGCTGTGGGCATATGCACATATGTTGGAGAATTTCAGTAGTTCGAGATGTTCAGATACCAGATAATCTGTAAGATCAAGAACTCGAAAATGATACAATGCTCGAGGCGTAGCCTAAAGAACAACAGAGGACTCAAAACTTCTAACGCACCGCACCGCTCAGTTGTCAGTTCAATACACACTTACCATAAAAAATAAACACAAAAATTAGTTCATAATACTACAATTCAGAAAGAGAAAACCCCAACTAACCACTTAAAAAGACAAATTTCGTTCAGCCAGCAAAGCAGGATAAATTGTTTAATGAAAGTTTTATTATTGTGTTTAAAATTATTATTATGAAGTTTGTTTTGGACTACCGTGTATATTATACTACCAATCGTGTTCACTATTTGGCTAATTAGCCGGAAAAATACAGTCGGTAATACGATACTAAAATATTGCTCCGACCGGTTAACGAGTAAAATATTCATATTAATATTACATTCGGTTAACCGGTAATACAACAGTAGCTGCCTAAGATTTAGAGAGCAGTAAAACACCATATCCTCTCAAATACGGTTATATTAGAATACTCCTTACATGGGTGGTGGATAATCAGTCATTAGGATTCAACCCGATAAAAAACAACCAGCGTTGTCAATTTAGAGTTTTTTTTTGCCAGATCTATCATTTTTTTAATAAGCATCTAGCTTGAAAAAAAACGCATCTGGCTTGTGGAGTTTTTACTAGCGTTTTTTGATGCCTCCAACAACTTTAAATGTGTTGAAAAAACGCTAGATATTTATCAATATTTATTTTCATGCGTATCAAATTTCTGACTATTTGATACTTAATGAAGGTAGTTCGTTACCTATTTTAGTGAGAAATAAAATACGATGAAACAATTGCATGCATTATTTAATGTTTTTGTATATTACTCCGAATTTCCGCGTATATAAAATAACAATTAAACAATTATTATTCATCTAAGCGGTATGTTATTTAATTTTCTATGTCTGTCCTACAAGAAAGAAACTCTAGTCTTCAAACATGAAACGAAACTTGAATGCCGTTGACACAATATAGGTATTTGTTGTTAATTTTGAAATATATTTCTGTTAAAATGTGTGCTTTTTAAACGTATCGGTATTTTTTAGAGTTTTGCACTTTGTTAAATTCAGGCGCGGGATTAGAATCTGCGTTATGACGCCAATTCGGGCACAGCTATATAATATAGTTGACGCAAATGAAAATATTTTAACAATTAAGATACGGATATTGTTTGACACATCGTTATGCATCTGGTAGATTGTCGTATAGTATCGAGAGTACAATCATTATTAACCGTTCATAATGCCAGTGATAATTCGGTTAACCGGTAATACAAGCCCTACTTTAACGTAATGCACCATTCCTGAAAAATGAATGTACGAACGCTTTTACCATCAGCATCAATCCATCATGCGCCTGTCGTGGGAATAAAGAAATACAGTGGAAATAAAGTATCTTACCTTGTATGTAGAACTTGGTTTTGACGTCTTGCGACGCGCTGTCGTCTAATTTGAAGGAAAATGGAGGTCCATTTTCATCGGAGTCATAATCCTTCGCAGTCAGCAGGACTATCTTTGCTGGGGGCTGGTTTTCATACCAAATCACGGGTTGGATCTGCGAATAATCATTTCATTGAATAATATCTTGATATACCTATATGATAATATATCAGAAGCTTCTGTTTTTTTTATTCATGCATGCAATCTTGCAATTGGCACGATAATACGTGTTTACGCGTGCATTTTTTATTATGACTGAAATAACACGTACTGTCAGCAGTAAATCCATGCACGTGTAAACGGGGTATTAGTTCAATGAAAACAAATACGTTTGACTGACAAAGTTTAGTATCCACTATTTATGTCGGATCTTAAAAGCCTACCTCTACCCTTCGTCATTGGTATTGCATATAAATATACGAAATAGTCAGCAATTTTAAAACAACAAAAGACTATCTAGCCCAGTGTTATCCAACCGGTGGTCCGCGAAAGCTTTCATCAAGCTTTCAACCGACTATACCGCTACACGATTCGTGGAATTCCTACTAGGACTAGATGAAATGCTGGCCGATGAATCAGTGTTGATATGCCTACTGAAATTTCAGTAGATCTACAGTTTTTGCCAATATACTGAATTTATGATTTTTTTCTTCAAATCCAAAAAATATACCGGTCCGCGAAATATTTTTCCTATGTTGGCCGGGCCGCGGGTGTTGAAAGGTTGAAGAACACTGATCTAGCCGATTCACCCATGGCGGAAAAGCATTCAATTCGAACTGATTTTTTATCGATCAATTTTAAGCTAAGACAAATACTAGAATGAAACTTGAATAAATAGCATTTTTGGGAGAAATGGCGTGTATGTAAACAGTGATGTTCCACAAAGATAAATATAGATAAATAAGAAATTGGACATCGAAACGAAATATTTTTTAATAAAAATTACGTTATTTAGGTATGTGTAGTTTGAGTGTAGTGGTTATCATTTTTTTTTAAATCTATAAAATGATATCAAATATTTATCAGAGAAACTAATATCTATAGACACCTATTTATAAGTAGGGCCGTCAAAAGTATCAATACTTTCATTTGGTGACGATTCGATCTGACACCCATTAAATCAAAGAAAAAAATAATAATGAAGATATTTTTAGCACAGAAACCCATTAAAATAAATTATGATGTCAACTAATTTATGTAATTGTCAATATTTCTTGATGTACACGGTTCAACGCCTCACTTCAAAGTTAACCGCCTTCACAAGTTTAATAAAGGAAGTACACATAGCGACATCTGTTACCACACCCTGAAACAGGCCCCCAGGCCAGAATCATGGGTAGGCCCCCCTACCTATCACTAAGATTAAAGACAGTATGACGCTCGACAGTAACTTTTTTCAAATAGTGTTAGGGGTGAAATTAAGAGTATTTAGTATATTTTTAGCGATGTTAAGTATTTTTAATACATCCACTTGAATTATTAAATTGTCGAGTATTGACACACATTACAATTATATCGCATAACTACATGTTTTAAAACCATAATCAATATTAACATTTGAAGAGAATTACCGCCGCAGGCGACTTTTTTACTATTGGGGTAAATTTGTGATGTGTGTTCATTGTTGTTTTAATTTAATAAAACGCAATTTTTTTGTAGTACTTATTCCACTTTTAATCAATAGATTAGGACCGGTTTCGTCTGCATTAGAGGGACATTTTCAACTCTTCTTCTTTCAACTTCAAAGAGTTGAAAATGTCCCTCTGAGGCAGACGAAACCGGTCCTAATATATTGATTAAAAGTGGAATAAGTACTACAAAAAAATTGCGTTTTATTAAATTAAAACAACAATACAGTGCAGTTCCACCATGAATTGACAGTTAACAAAATAAAAGAAATTGAAAAATGTGTGTTCATCTCACTTATTTGGTTGACCTACTACGTTGGGCCCCTCCTGAGCCCGGGACCCAAGGCTAGAACCCTGTCAGCTCCCCTTGTGGGGCCCATGACGATAATGAAAGCGATGATATATTTAAATAATATATGATTCTGATAAAGAAATAAAATAATATTATTAAGAGCTAGCAAACTTTATAATATAATAAATGGATATAAAACAAAATTGCTTTACAACTTTACTATGAAATCTTCAACATTTTTATTTGATACGCGAAGAATAATAATATGTATGTAGGAATTTACGTATCGCCAGTCTACGCGGGATTTTCCGTAAAAACCCTGCAATAACGTAACGTTGAGCGGGTAGCAGACATACTGTAGGGCGAACTATATTTTATGCCCATCTCTTTAACGAATGGGCACTCAAAAGTTTACGATTATTTTACGACGCAGCTCAGGTCTGGTCCAATTGGAAGGCTTCGTGTCTTTAAATATTGGACTAAGAAATTAAGCAACGGGGGTAAATAGAGAAATACTGGACATTGGTAAGATTTAGGGCTTCGGGATTCCGGGAATGCATCCAATTTCTGAATACCGAAACACCGGGATTGAAAATTATCCAATCCCGGTATTATATTATTTTAATATAGTAAATAATTAAAAAATACTACGTTAAATAAAGAATGTTTTTAAAAACTTTACCCAACTATATACATAACTAAGTACCTACAGCTGCACACATTTTTTTTCAATCTTTTCCGATTACGACGTATTAATTATTTAATGCACTGTAAAATATAAATTATCAGTAAATTGTGATGCCAACGACGGTCGAGTCATTTGTTCCAGGTTCAAATCCCGTCAAAAAAATCACATGTTATTTTTAGATATGAATTTGGACCCAATATGTTGTGCAAGTGGCCAACATCCATTTCTCGTAAAAATAAATTCTGTTAATACAAGCTGATTTCACGTGGAGGCCAATATTATGATTTTCTTAGGATCAAAGATGGTAAAAAAATGTATTAAAATGCATCTTTAGTATTTTACTACACTCTCCCTTAAGTTATCCGTTCAAGTTTAATAAAAAAATCAACTTTCTTTAATATTGTATAAACTTAGTCTTAAATAAATCATAATCTAAAATTAAAGATTATACTATCTTCAATAATAATCGTCAATGGTTTATTTGCTGTTATCATGTCTAGTGGTGTGTGCAAAAAAAAAATAGATAAGATTACTTCTGATTACAATATTACTAGCTGATGTGTTTCGCTTGAGGTCGTTCATTGATACAGCTAAGTCAAATAAAATAATATCAAATTAAAATCGAATCCAAAATATGCAAACATTATCTTCATCAGCTGTCCTAAAAATTCAAAAATTGAATTGGCAGAAAAGATATTTTTTTTAACAAACTTAGTATTTTTTTATATGTAGATGTCAGTTGGAACTAATTAGAAAGACGAAATCAAATAAACATATTTAAAATTTTACATATAATATAGATAATTAAGTTATAGTTTAAGAAAAACTTACATTTGTCAGGAAAGGTGCGTTATCGTTTATGTCAGTAAGCTCGATGATTACTTCCGTTGTTGATCGAAGTCCAGTTGGACCTCCCAGCTGATCCATGGCACCTATGAGAACCTGCCACGTGGAGAATCCCGATGGTGGGTCTCTGTCCAAGGGCTTGATTAGCTTGAGACAGCCCTCGTTGTCGATGGACATCAACTTCTGTTGATCTTGCTTCACGATGAAATAGACAATCTTTTGAGGCGCGTTTCTGTCAGCTATGTCAGGATCGTAAGCTTCCACCTACGTACGAGAATATTGTAATAATTAGATATTGAACTTCACAAAAAAGATGATAAACCTGCGAGAAATAAACGGACGATAAAATTTGTATTCATTATCGACGCATTATAGACAACTATTTTATGTCACAGCGCTCCATGCGCTGATACTGTTACGTCACGTGTTTTTTTTTTATCTCTGACACTATTGAGCGGAATTAAAACCCTTCACAATACTACATTCGAATTAATACTCTTCGTCTGTTTCCTCCACAAAGGATTATGGATTTTAATGTAAATAAAACTCCGCGCGATGTCGAACACACACTGAATTATGAGCGCGGGAAATGTGAAACGGGGAAAGTAAACGCGGTGGAGGGTTTTAGTTCCAGAATCGACCGTAGTGACGTAGAAGACATAATACAGAAGTCGCATATCGTAAACTGGTGGCATTTCTCGTCTTCCTCGTCATGTCAATGTTCCTTAGTTCTGCCAAATACACCCATTAAATACCACCACTTAATGGTATTGAACATACATAATTTTGAAAACACTTTTTTCAAAAAAGTAAGACACCCGGCAGGAATCGAACCTGCGTCTCTTGGGTATCGCGCCCTGTGAATCACCACTATGCTATGATTGCCATGCTTTATTGCGATAGATTTTAACTATTGGCCTTTTTAATACCTGCTCATAAGCGCTCTATAATAATATATTCAAATACATATTAACTATTCCTTTTATTCTACGAATAATTCACAAGATCTAGCTAGCTTGATTTGGAAGAGCACTGATGAGTAGGTATTAAAATTGACCAATAGTTAAAATTTGTCGCAATTAGTATGTCACCTCGTAGCATAGTGGTAATGCAACGGATAGGGCGTAAACCTGGGAGATACGGGGTTCGATTTCCCGTCGGATTGGCTTACTTTTTTAAAAAAAGATTTTTTCTATTGGTTATAATATAGTGTTTTTCAAAATTATATATGTTCAAATCAATGACATTAATATGGACAAAGCATCTGGAAAAAAATGACACTCACTTTTTTGTCGGGTCTGCCGAATGGCATAATCTGTTCTAACGCCATTACAATAAAGGTAATATTGGTATAAATTCCCGAAACTTTTTGTCGGGTCTGCCGAATGGTTCGGTTCGAACAGGTTCGCTCAAACGAACATTGATACTAGAAACACTGTTCTATCGCCGTTATAATAAAGGTGATATTGCTATAAATTCCCGATGCGTGACGTCTACCTATGCACGTGCGAATGTCACTATGGGCGAATTTACTTGCTAGCTACTGTACTGAGTGCGTCGTCCATTAATAATGTCATTGGTTCAAATACATATATTCAGATCTGATGAATTGAGTAATCTTACATTCGCAATGCATCCATCGATGAGCTGCTCCTCGACGATGGTCTTGGTGATATTGGCGGTGAAGACTGGAGGGTTATCATTGACGTTGTCGATGTTGATAATGACATTAGCGAAGTCCTGGTAAATGCCGTCAGACGACCGCACGACTAGCGTGTAGGTGGTCTGGTTCTCGTAATCCAGCTTGTTCTTGACACGAATCTTACCAGTCAACGTCTCTATGAGGAACGCGTCATACGTATTACCACTTTCTATGCTGTACGACACCTCAGAAGCTAAAAAAAAAATCAGTATTAAACAAACAGGAAGAAAATATCCAAATCGACTCGATAAAGTTTTAATTCTCAGTCTTTTAATCGGGCGGTACAATAAAAAATATTGTATCCTACCATTATGTTGATTCGCACAATAAGAAAAGAAAGAGCATCACAATGACACAACTATTTTTCCTGCAAAGTTTACTTATTGTTCAGGCCTTCATATACGCTGAAATCTTCGTTTTTTGATCTTTATCCCACACGACCTCCTATAGTATTTACCCCATAGTTAAAATTCATGACGTTAACAATTACAAATCGCTGATAATATTATGTTTTACGAGTGACACTTATGTGAATTGGACCGTCCGGACATTGCCACTTGGTTTTTCTATTTAACATCCCTGCTTGTACAGACGCGGCTTTCGTTGAGTGAAAAGTCTGTCATGGAAAGACACCTAACGATTGTTACGACACCGTATAAGGTAGGTATGTGAACTATATAGACACGTGACGAGGGATGTGCACAAACATGCTACATTCCATTTATTATAATACGAATACATAATATACCTACACTAATCATATTTACATGGTTATCGTCCGCTACTGGAAAATGGGTCATTAATACATGGAAAACGCTCAATATTTGTACCGAAACAATATTTGACTAAAACGATGATAATGCATTAGGTGCTAGTTAGTTTTGCTAACCTTTCTCTTACTATGCTATTCAAGTGTACAATTCAGTGCCGTTATGTTGCGTTACCGTACTTACTAGTTTCACGGAAATGATTGCATTTTAAAGGAAATTCCAGCAATAGAATAATAAATATTTTTTTAGCATTATCATTTTTTTGTCAAATATATAGAATCTTTTCTCAGGATTCGGGATTTCTTTAATATCAAATATTAATTGAAAAAAAAACGATTTTCTATATGGAAAAAGTGGACAGAAAACACAAAATTCAAGGACTGATCGGGGCATTTAACACAATTAAGCCAACGTCGATTCAAATTGAGCGCAATTTTTGCAACATCAGGGAATTTTGTGTCTCAAAAGCGTACGCGATTGTCAGACGCAGCGATTGACAGTCTGTGTTTTTTGAAATTCTATTTTAGTAATGTTTTAAATTATTTTTGTTTTCCTACTTCTATTTTGTTTGTCTTCTTACATAAGTTTTTAAAGTTTTTTTTTTAAATTTCCCGATTTCTCGAGAATTCTCGAGAATTTTTTTCTGGAAATCCCGAATCTCGAGAATTCCAAATTTCATAATTTCGGGAAATCCCGAATCTCGAGATTGAGATTTTCTCGGAAAATACCCAAATCTAGTTACAGTACAGGAAGGGTTAACTTGTACGTAGTTACTGCAAAGTAATTTTTAAAATGGATCTATACAGTTTCCTTGTTCTCCATAGATATAACATACTAAGTTTGTTTCGCATTACCATTAGGTACCCACTAGGTTAGGTACACATTAGGTCTTCACTTTTCGTGATTTATGGCATAAAAACACTGCTTTCGTTACACAACGTAAACCAATGTGAACTGCCCATAGTTTCCCGAAGGTCTAACTTTAAAATGAAAGTATAATCTTTTGTAGAAAGCGTAGAAATTCACGTTAAAAACTTTTATTCTTTGAAAGCCTTTTTTAATCACCCTGTAAAAAAATAATGCGGTGTAGTATATAAAAGTGTAAACCCTTCAAGAGTTATATTTTGTTTCAAAACTATTTTTTGCTTACCCTTTTTAAAAATACGAGTGGTGAAATTATACCATCATTTGATATCTAGTTACTTGGCTCGTCACAATTAGTTATCCTGCTAACATCGGAATTACTATCATTGAAATATCATTTTGTTTCTAGCTAACACCACCTATCGTATATGACAGGGTTGACAAACCTATGACACTCGTGCCAGAGGTGACACGTACGAAAATTTAGCTGGCACGTGAACGATTTAGAAATTCAAACTTGTAATGCATTTATATTTCATTTTTAAGCTGACAACACATTTTGTTATTACTGGAGGTTACCTATGATTGTTATTGGTTACAATGATTATTAGATTCAGCTAATGTTTGCCGTAGCAAGTGTCAGTGAAGACAAGTGCATGTATTTAATTTTATTTTATACATCCTATTTAACATGACTAGGGGAGTTTCAAAGTTGATAGACTGAGGAGTATGTCATGGTTTTTTTAGAATTACTAATAACCATGTCCTTGCTTTTTCGTACAAGGTTGGTAATTTTGAACAATCACAAATACCCAGGCTTTGAGAGAAACACAGATATTATATCCACATCGGGAATCGAACCCAGAACTCTCGGGTGGAAGGCCAGCGTCTTACGCATAGCGCCACGAGAGCTGCCAATATGTCATGATTAACGAAAGCAATAAAGCAGTAGGTATGTATTTTGTATTCAAGGACAGTTGTATGCAGGACATTGTCAGTAAAACACTATTCTGAGACAAACCATAAATCATTCCTTGAAAAAATCAAGGACGAACATAAAGAATTTATTGATTGGGAAATTAAAAATAAAATTATGCAATCAACAAAACGAATGAAATTAATCGGGAATCATTCAAATTAATTTACCTCAAACATAATCCTTAAAAATGGAGAAAAAAACTTCAGTGATGAGGAGTAGATATATTATGAAAGAAGCGAGGTTAAAATGCTCTCTCGATTTCTTTGAAAATATTGAAAAAAGGAAAAGAATATTCAAAGAATAAAAGATATGCCTTCGGCTGAAAACACGGTGAAAGATAGAATTTCAAGAACTGAATTGTAAGTTTTTTAAATTTTTCAATTGAATTCTTAAAAACTCCTTTTTTAATTTTTTCCACACGAAAAACTGCTCGGCACGTCAGATAGTCGAAAAATATTATTTGATAGATTTTGGCACGCGCACTTTAAAAGGTCCGCCCAGGTATATGGTGTAGGTACTGTAAGTTCCATTGCTCGTATTATTTTTGCGTAACGTCGGTATAAACCGCCCACATGGCAACGGAACTTAAAGTCACACGGTATTATCTAAAGATTTTAAAGGAACTATATAAACATTGTAAACGATCCCAATTTGACAGTTTGATGGTGAACGTAAATTAATTAAGTCTACAGAAAATCGGCAATACACTATTTTTCCTTTGTGAACAATATATAACTATGTTATGTCGTTACTATGAAACCCATTATAAATTCCAGTATGTAATCGAATATTAGCGTATAAAGTCAAATAAATTTAGTTTGTGATTTTGTATGTTAATTAGAATAAAACACAATATGTAGGTAGTACCCAATTACGAGTACCTACTTGTTTTGTAAAGCTTTGTTAAGTTTTTTGTGACAGAGAACTTCTTATTGGTATTCTTTATGTCTTCAATAAAATAACATGTATCTTTAAATCTATTATTGTAAATGGCTGTAAGATTGTATATTTTATGTTAGTTGAAAGTCATGTAGAATCGGACGAAACCGGTCCTGGTCATAATAACATTATATTGTAGAATGAGTACATACCTACAAAACATAGTGTTTTATTTAAAAGATAATTGGCAGTTGATACCATCAAATATTCATGGACAGTGAAGGTTCGCGGCATTGACAGATTTGTAGGCCAATTGATACAGAATATAATAAATAATATTTAACCTGTTACGATGGTGAATTTAGGTACTTAATACTTAAGAAGCGACCGTCTTATCTACTTCGTGAAAAAGCACCACTGTTCATGAAAATAATCAAATATTTGTAAGTAGTGAGAATCAGGGATGACAATTAAAAAGTAAGTAACAATGAAAATGATCCAAAATAATATATTCTTACCTGTATCATTATCCAAAGCGATGACCTGCGTTATCAGTTCGTTGATATTAGCGTCTTCTGGTACAGCCTCAGCGACGTAAAGATCTTGTGAAAAATGCGGGCTATTATCGTTTTTATCCGCAATACTTATCCTGAACACCTGTTCGCCGGTATTATGCTTGCCTTTTATAAGTGCCGACATAGAATTATCCCTCGCAATCACTTTTACATTATAAGAATCTTTTTCTTCTCTGTCAAATTTGACCAAAGTGGTAATATTTCCGGTTAACGGATCGATTTTGAAGAGGTCCGTATGGTCGGCAAGTTCGTATGATACTTGGTTATGGGCAGACGTTCCATCGGCGTCGATGGCCTTCACTTGAAATACCGGAGTTCCAGGGTCTTCATTTTCCGGTACAGTACCGGTTCTCATTTCAGTAAAAACCGGTATGTTATCGTTAACGTCTTCGACCACTATTTGGACGATTGTTTCGGCGGCCAAATTATATTTGTTCTGTGAGGAGATAGAATAAATAATTACAATTTTAAATAACAATAAAATTATTAAACACACATAATCGAGGATAATTAAATTTATTACACAAAACATAAGCTAAAAAAAAATTACCTGTACTCTGACAGTGAGAGTGTAGTCAGTAATTTTTTCGTAATCCATATGAACTCCAAGTTTTATATAGGCAGTATCACCGTCCGACTCCAAAATGAATGTATTTTTTTTATTGGTCTGCTCAGTTTGGCCGGAAACAAGTTCAAAGAGTAACTCTTTATCGTCAGGAATATTGGGCCTAAAATATAAATTTAAAAATAAATAAAGAGCGTGAAGGGTACGAATGGTACTCTAAATCAGTACTATGTATCACAATATTAAGTATCGGTTCACAAAAATAATTAAAAATAACATCCTTGTATTATGGTTACATGTAAATTGTACGTAAAACATTTCACCGTGGCACAGTTCGCCGTCAGCTTTCTTTAACATTAATTCAATTTATGAACATTAATTCAGTTTTCATAGCTGATTTTGGCAAAATTCATAAATTCAAGAATGAAAACCTAACCTAACAAATGATCCAGTATATCGGCTATTTTCAAAATTTATTTGCTGCTGGCTGCCTGTAAAGTATAAACGTAAACCGACAAGAACCGTGTTTTATTTAGACATAAATTCTATGTCAGTACTATACGACCCAAAGAGATTGGACGGTCTTTAATATACGGCCATATATTTCCGATACAACGCGAACTGCATACGTACAAGTTTCCGGACATGACCGAAACAAGGGGCAGTTTGTGCAGGCAGTCACATCACTCCCCCTGATTTGACCACCCCGGTGCGCAACACGTCATATTACACATAAGGTCCCCATGCTTACAGCGTTCAATTAATATCAAAATAAATATAAGAAAGGGTAATATCATGAATATAAACATATTATTATGTATAAAACAATTACATTCCAACTATACTTACACAGCTCTTAGGGTAGCTATTTGCATGTCGAAGTCGGTGAGATTTTCTAGGAGTACAATTGGATTATCAGGCACTAGTGTGAAGCTTGGACTTTTCTTGTTGGACTCTACAACTTGGATGTCCAGTTCGATGGAGTTCCTCAGCTGCTCTGTCCCCTTATCATTCACTGAAGCCCGAAGTTTAAACTTGTAGCCGGGCTTTTTCTGTTAAGAAAATTAAAATGATTTATGAGTGTACTATCCGAATTAGGGATTGCAATACCGGTATTCAATTATTTATGATACCGAAATACCGGTTTCATAAATCCAAAATACCGGTATTCTCGGTATTAAGAAAGCACACACGTTTATGTTTTCTGAAAATCAACTTAATGTTATTTTTTCATTACTTATCTACTAATTTGTAATAATTGTATATTGAATTTAGTATATAAGTGTTATGATGCCAAAACGGAAATATTTTGATTGAAACCAAAAAAGGGGAATAATAATAAAATAAATTCCATCATATATACATATAGAATTATCGTCGCTATGAATTAACATATTTCGAAAAAGAAAACATTCAAGTATTTCCAATTTTATTATTCTATATCTATTGACCCAACGTTGATCCAACAAGCGTTTAATTTAAGAGAAATATTTAGGATTACTAGGATTTATAGTATTGTTGAAAATCAGCAGTTCTACAATATTATGATCTACGCATATTTATTAAGGTCAACATAGTAAATCTAGGTAGGTACTTTAGATTGCAATAAAATAATGTTTTAAATAGATTTTAATAGCTATAGTTTTTGAAATAATAAATACCGATATACCGGTATTGATATATTCATTCGGTATTGCAACCCTACTTCTAAAAAAACACTACCTACAATATATTACGACAATATTAGATTATTTTATAGTTTAAAAGCGGACTTATTCATATTGAGGTCTTAGCCCCTAGATTATATTTTCTCTTTCAGATGTATTTTATTTGACTTTCTGCTGATAAGCTTTATCCTCTTAGGTATTTGTTGCATATTACACGGGGATAAAGTCCCAGAGGGATTGTTGCGAGGTATGAAAATAAATTTAATATGCCTTTGTAATCAATCACAATTAAATGTGTCAGTACTTACATCTATCGTTCTATTGAGGAAGATGAGACCGGTATCTCTGTCGATCTCAAAATAAATATGATCGCTCGATGATGTGTCTAAGCTGTACTGGACGATCGAATTGTTGCCATCATCGATGTCCGTCGCTGATATCCTCATCACCTCCCTCCCCGCCTGCAAATCCTGCGGCACTGATTCCGAATACGACTGCAAAAAATATATACATTAGAACGTTTCTTCGTGTCCAACAAATACATACACTAGACAGAAGATAAATTAAAACAAATACAACGCATTATAAAACAGTTACATGTTCAATGAAGGACTTACTAGGGTCAAATGTCGAACCTATGATATGCGATATTACTATGAACTATGACATAAAAATAATACACCATCCATTCAATGTTTAGTAACACACCGCACTTAAAACCCAACGATATATATATACCTACCTAAAATTATATAATGTGGTATATTTATTTTCATATAGAAATCATAAAAGTGTAACTGTTTTATTATAAACATATTTCAATAGTTTTCACATGAAAAGGGTCATCGAACATAGTATTAATGTTAAATTTTAATTGATTAAAGTTTTGTACTTTTATATTTAAGTAATATTTTGCGACCCAGGTTCCACCTTTCGGTGTCTTCAGGTACCTACTTACTATACACAAATTACAAATGCACAACGTAAATAGAATATAGTTAAAATCCTTTCATATTACACATTACACTGTTAATCAATTTTACTAGTATTTCCTTGTTGTATATTGATAATATGGTAGATTAGGTTTATATTTACATATTGTTAGGTTAGGTTAGGTTAGTAACCTAATAATAAAATGGTCGAAGTAAGTCATTGATAATGTTAGAATAATCATTTTCAATGTGAAAACTATCCTAATATAATATTTTGAAATGTTGGACAGATCCATTTGAATATTTAAAAGAACCTACATATTCAATTTCCATTTAATTACCTCAGTTGAGTAATAACTAATAAATTAAATCAGTTATCGGCTTATAATGTCGTGTGTTGCCAGGTCTGGCAAATACACATATTGTTTTTCAATGTGTGTTTTCGGCCCAGATTATGGGCCTAACAGGGTGAGCAAGTTGTTAAAATCCATTTCTCATAAAAACATAAATCTGTTAATACAACCTTGACTCTGTGGAGGCCCATATAATATGGTCGTCTTAGGATCCAACATGGTGAAGTAAGTAAGTGGACGAAACCGTTCCTGATTGCCAACTATGAATAGCATAGCTGTATATAGGTATATTTTATCTTCTTTTGTTAAAAAAAGATTTTGCTAAAAGGAACGCAATATACTCGTACTATATGTAAAAAAAATATTTAGTACCAATATCAGTAGGTATGCATTATTTATTGAATGGTAATTTCGAGTGCCACTAAACTTTGGCTTTTGGTATAGTGTATTTATGTCACGAAGTCGCATCCCCACCCCACCAATCGTGTTGGAAGATTAGTACTGGACGAGAGAGTGTAAGAGCTGGACTACAACTGAGCACAGTTTTGGAGCGGAGTCAAAACACAGAACACTTTAACTGTTCCAGTTTTTTTTATATTATAGATGATATTTACTGTTGAATGCTATCTATAGAAGGCATGCAATGAAAGACTTGTCCGCAATTGTGTTTTACGGAATAAATTATTAAGATGATTTATTGTATGTACAACTTTAGATAAAGTTTATTTGATTATTTGTTTTTAATATTTATAACATCAGTAAGTAATTGAAATTAAAAGATTCGCGTGGAGCTGGACTGGAGCAGATAGGTGTTTTGAGAATGGAGCGGGCAAATTAAAAAAAAAATGATTTGCTCCATATCCCTTGTCAAGTGATAATGGCACAATTTTTTCAAACGAGGTAATCTCCTGTTACTATTTTCACTATTATTTTATTTGGCAAATAATTCGTTCCTCTTTTGACGCACGACACTGTCGTTTGAACATTTCGGCGTTTCCCACTTAGCCTACATTACCGCCATAAACTCAATTTTTTTAACAACATCAGATGAGGAAATTCATAGTATTTACTTAAGGATATGTACAGCCAACTATCTATATGACATTTATTATCAAACGTCAATAATTTCGGAAATACACCCCCTCATCGGAAAATAATAGTCAAATAATATAACAATAACGCCGATATGTAGTTATGTTATATGGCATTAAAAAAATTGTACTCATATTATTTTATATATTTTTTTTATATTATATATATTGGTCATTAAAATATTGTTGTGAAAGATTGTTTCCATAATATATATGTAATTTATTTGAATTTTGAACGGCTGATTTGAATAGAGGAAAAATAAAAATTATAATGCTTGATACCAATTATTTAGTATCAAAAGTAGAACTATCCATACTTTTATATTGGAAACATATGATAGAAAATCGTCTTTTACGTTTTTAATTGTTTATGATAATATATCGTACCAATTAATAATTAATACCGAAAAGTCAGAATTATATTTCGTCGATAAGAAAGTAAAAGTTTCGTGTAAGATACGCAGCATTTATTCATTGATATTTTTTCTACATATGTAAAAGTACCTACCTATAGATAGTTCTATATTTGATTCCAAAAAAACTCATATAACCAACACGCTAATAATCAATTTAAAGTAATTTGTGAATTATTTACCAAATTAAAGAGTACCTATTTAGTATTATGCCGTGAGCTTGCCGTAATTTTTCTTTTTGAAAAAAAAGGTGTAGGTATATTTAATAATAGCTCTGCTGTTTGTTAGAATAAAAGTTTTTTGTATTAAAATATAATATTTTTAAATCGAAAAAAGTAGCGTTTTTTAATTAAAAATTACAAATCTTGTTGCCCTGAGTCGTCTGATATCATAAGTAGAAGTTATGGTACCATCTACTTAATGTGTGATAATTCTATATTTGATACCAGACGACTCATTTATCAGTTATAAAAAAGTGTTGTGTACTTGTGCCAGTTTAATTCTAAAGAAATGTGTAGAAAACAAGTTTCACTTAAATGAAACATAATAATTTCTAAACATAGTAGTGCTGTGCTAGTTAAAAAAACCTAATTTTGCTATCTACATGGTGCGTAAGAGTCTAACAAAAATCAACATGCATTAAATAATAAAAATGAAAACATTTACACAACTAAAAAGTAACACAAATAAAAACTGTCGAAAACATTACTCCAAAGCATAAAATGAACTTTTTCAAAACAAACCTTCCAGACATTCCCACGAAAGACCTAATTTGTAACATAGTTGTATTGTTTTTTTTTAATTGTTCGAAATAAATGAAAATAACAAAAAATATATTTTTTTAAAAGAGGCATTAAATACATAATATGTATAATAATAAAGATTCTGAATCTTTTTATATGAAAATAGAGATATAATAATTTATAATCTATCCGCCGTAAGATGTCAGATAGCTAAATCGAACATGTCCTTGTCTTTTGACGTAAATATGTAACATCATTTTTTTAACAAATCACCGAATCAAACAATATTATCGACGTTCGTAAAATGTTATATTACATTGACAAATGTTGATATTAGTTACCAAATGGTACTGCGGTTAAATCTATTGAGAGTTATCTAAGCAGGACAGCATGTATTTTCCAGCTATATGCCATCATAATTAGGAGTACAAAATTTGATACACTATATAATTTTTTTAATAAGATTATATTTTTTTATAAATGCCTAATAAAATGTAGTAACAGTCGTCATTTCTGTTATTTAGTAGACTTAATAATATATAAAAGCATATTTCCACATACAGACAAAAATATAAACATTGTATTGTATATTTTTATTTCAGAATATTTTCTAAGCATTGCTATTTTTTTTTACTATTATATTTTTAATCTAAGTGCGGTAACACATTTCCTAGTCTAAATCTATGCATTATCATAAACACAAACTTACACATAGATTAATTAAGTATTTAAGACATATTTGATAAACTTTTATTTGGTAGTTTTAGGGCAACCTACCTACTATTAAAATTTTTAAAAAAATGATCTGTTATAAAAAAAAAACTATACTTTTCAATATTGTAGTGTATTAAGCAATTTATAGATTACAAATATTGTACTTATAAATTTTACTCAATGCAATTTGTCGATACAACTGAAAATCTGATATTTTAAGTTTTCGGGACAGTTTTAATAATCAGAGAAACTCTTTCAATACCTGTGACAAAAAGGTACGGAATATAATGAAATACTAAACATACCACTTTATCAAAGACCGGTTGATTGTCGTTGATGTCTTCAATGATGACCTTGAGGTTACAGGTGTCGTCAAGCGTGGGCACGCCATTATCAGTCGCTCGCACTGTGATATAGGCTTCTTTTTCTCTGGCCGGCTCATCGCGGTCAAACGTCTGCAACAAACGAAAACAGTGAATAATAAAATAGCTAAAATTAAAACAGAAAAAATGTTAAAAAAAAAACACGGCATAACGATGGACGTAAAGGTGTGAAAAAATTGGTTTCAGATAGAAAACGCGTTTTTGAAAATGATATAGCTGTGATTATGTGAATTTCTTTAAGATTATTCTCGATTCAAAAGTAATTTCGGCGCTGCAATAATCGTAATTTAAATAATACCTACATCAGTGTGTTATCTAATAGATCGTAGCGTATTAATACATTTACTGCTGACCAGTTAATTACTTTTTAATTAAGTACCACATTTAAATATCATGTTAATTATATATAATGTCCAATTACTGCAAACGCGCCAGTCGCGTTGTTAGCACTAAATGAGTTAATAGTGTTTTAGATTGTTTCCTTATTATTGGCGTACCAGGATTTGGTTTGACTACTGTACTACGATTAAAAATACTTTTAAACTTAATTTTACTTGTCATTCATTAGAAAGTGATAAGACGCTTAGACAACTAGGCATCTTTAAAATAATTCTGGGGCATAAATCGTATTTAATGCCGGACTGTGTAAAATATGACAAATCGTTTATAATTATTAAATTACATCTAATAATAATATTAAATTATGGAGAATTATTGTTCTTAGAATCTGCAATCTATATTCTAAATCGTAAGTGACTTGATAAGTAATTTAAGTAGGAACATAAATGATTGAGTTCAATGAAAATTACGAAATGTGCGATAATGTTATGTTATTAATTTTATCTCAACAACTATAATAAAGTGATAGACGAGAAAATATTGTAACATACGCTTGCGAACTAGGCATCGGCACCCACACAAAACCGCCCGGACATTACCCCCAAACCAAATCCGCCCGTGCGAGTGCTCGTCAATACCGCTCGGACAAATCCGCCTAGACAAAACCGCCCGCAAAAAATACAAAAACATAAAACTATTTTTTTGTTTTTTCGAATTTCGTATCGATAGAAATTTACATACTTACGATAATCAGTGTAATTTGAGATTTAATCCGTTGCAGCTGTTCGTAGAGTAATAACATAAAATCATCAGCTTTTATCACTTAGTACTAAAAACAAAAAAAAATCCGATAATACGTGTTTAATCCGATTTAGAATATTGAAATTTAATTTTAGATAATTAATATTTTTGAAGTTATACTTTTTTATGCGCATTTGGAAAATCAGATCAGTGTATTTTTGGCGTGTGACTTGTAACACATAATTTATTTTTTCACACAAAAATAAACGCACTCGATTGGATTCGAATCACCGATTGTTCGGTTATCAGCTGAACGCACTACCATTACGCCACAGTATGATACTCCAATCGTGACGATTATACAGTATAATATTACAGTTTAGAATTGTTACGTTGCCTAGGCAGCGAATTTATTATTTTCGGCCGATTGCAATTCCTTACGTAAACAAACTATTAAACGTCATAGTGGCAGTTGTTACTTTAAAAATAAATACAACGATAAATAATTATATAATTTAGTAATATGAGTTACAGTGTATAGAAATAAACCAACGGCGTTCCAATAAGCGGTCCTTTTTCGTGAGTGTGTAATTTCACAAGATAATTAAGAGCTAGTCGAAGAATCTAGGTTATCACAAGCTTCGTTTTGTTACGCCACATAAGCATAAATTCTATCGCGCGTACATAAGTACACACGCCGATTTTTTTATTATTATCTGTATTTTTATATATCTTTATTCGTATGTTTTTTTTATTTGTGTATCTAAAATATAATATTATGTATAAATAAAAATTGTCTCATTTCTAAATTATTGTTTTGGCGGCAATTTCCGGACGGTTTTGGTTCGGGCGGTTTTGTCGGGACCCCTGATTATTAAATTCCCTTTAATAATGATAATTAGATATGAGGAAATTGTGATAGACGTTCTTAGAAACTGCAATATATATTCTATATCGTGGGCGACTTGATAAGTTAGTAATTCAAGTAGATACTTAAATGATTGAGTTCAATGAAAATTACGAAATGTCATGTGATGCTATTAGTTTTCTCTGAACAACCACTTGGATAAATTCCACGATATTTGTCATAAAATACTATTGCTTACCCAAGTGGTAAGTGGGAAAGCTACCGTTAAAATTTTTTCACATGTTAATCATTCGAGTATTACGCAAATATTTACAGTAATAAGGATTATTTCTAGACAATTTTATCACGTATTAACTTTGCATCTGAAAATAAATCGACAATATAAAAGTTTCCCAATAAGTTTCGTTCGATGTTGTTTAACATATAATTTTTTTTAAATAATCAATTAATTGGAATGTGAAATTTTTTCAACAAATTATCTTTTATATTAAATGTGCAATTGCACTAAGTAGGTATGTATTTGTCTTGGTTTATCTATGTATATTTGTCTGCAACACATAAGCTGCCTCTCTTTGTGAATACGTATGCTGCTACATCAACAGTTAATACAATATTCTGTATAATGTTTTATACTTAAGTACTATTCATTTTTTAAATCATTGACATTAGATTGTAATGCCGTGTAATATAAATTCAGTATTAATTCATACAAAAGTGTAGGCAATTATGGAAGTTGTCAGTGACACGGTGTCCATGCTTTAAATGCCACAAACGGGCAGACGTAACTTTTAGGGGTTTCAGTCCAATTAAAAGTTCTGCACGGCGGAACTTTATCCTGATTATGCACCGGAAATGCTCAAATTTTTCCATGATTAGCAGCCAGATACATATGAAAATACATATAAATATTTTTCAATTTTCTTAAACAACTATTGACACGCATTATGGATCATTAAATTGATCTGGTTTGACCATTAAAAAAATCACCAGTAATAAAAAAGTGATTTTTATTGCATTATATTATACATAAAATATTTAACTTGGGCTTAGTTCTATTCGCTAAGGTAATTTTACGATATGTGGAAGGGCGAGTAAGCAAAAAATCAAAATTATATTTCAATCTCAGTGTAATGTTAATTATATTGCTATTATTATATATATATAATTATATTCCCTGACCCAGCGAACTTCGTACCGCCTCAGAATCAATAATCTTGTGTTAACTTATTAGCTGAATTAAATTCAGTTTTTTATTAAGTTAAAATGAATACTCAAAATGAATAAGTTCAATAAATGTGCAAAAACCAATTCAAAATGATAAGTATTTAAATTACATTTAACTGCACACACTGTATAACCACGATGACCGCGTGGATTAAGCGCCAGTGTATAGTGTCGAGGGTCCCAGGTTCGAATCCTGGGTCTGGCAAGTTCACATATTGTTTTTCAATTTGTGCATGAGTCAGAATATTGTCGCTAATACGTTGAGCAAGTGGCTGACATCCATTTCTCGTAAAAATAAAATCTGTTAATACAAACCTCCACTCTGTGGAGGCCCATATGATCCTATTAGGATCGGACATGGTCAAAAGAAAAAAAAAGAATGAAATTCACGTGGCAGCAAGGCATTTGCTTTATTGACGCGAATCTAAATAATTCGCGTAGCATTGTTGCACTACTTTCTGTTAAACTATTTGCTCGATGGGTTGCACTCGGGTAGATTCCCTTCATTGAAGTACCTTGTGATATACGACATTTTTTGTTTTGTTGTCAGGTGCGAAAACAAATAAAGCAGATGGTTTGCTGACACATGAATATTTTACGTACAATTGACCGTGAGAGAAACATTCATTTTATAGATTCAGGCCACAAACACTCAAGGATTGGCCTTGTAATTTGTTGATCGTCATGCCGAATGCAAGACGAATTGGAAATTGAATTCGTTTAAACTTGAATGGCATATCGGTTGGGATCATCGAAATTCTTGGAATGAGAACTTCCTCACCTTTGAACATTCATTTGATTATCGTCGCGTGAATCAAATTGCCCATGAGTTTTCTCACCACCAAACGCGTTCCGTTACATAGTTTTGGTTGGTTCAGGTTTCAAAGTATGATGACTACCGAGCCAACCTTCAGTTGTTAATTGTGCGGTGGCAAGCCAGGCAGATCCAATGAGTTTAAAAATTCAGTTGGATAGTTGGTTGCTTCGTCTTCGTTTGTTACACAGTCGATAGATTTGAAGGAATGCAGTGGACCAACGATTTCATTTTGAATTGTGAAGTTTAAGTGATCCACATCTATGTTCTTTGCGGCAAGACTGCTCGTTCACTCAACCAATTGTGATTTTGTGGTTAGCAATGATGTTCGGTAACACTTTGTTGATGAGTTCGTCCTTAGTTGAGACGAAATTGCAAAAATTCAGCGGAAACGAAATCAATCCGTTCGATTCATCAACAGGAACACGGCCGTTACCGATAGTCAGAAATTACTTGGAGAAATCTTCGGCAGATGGATCGTTTAGCAATACAACTTGCACGTTTGTCGTCAGCTAACGTTTCTTCACATGGCACCACAGAGTCGATGATTTGAGGCAAGCATTTATTTCATCGGCAGCGGTCAATCTTGGAATGACTGGTAGTGTTTGGCGGAAATCGCCAGATAGTAGAATCACTACGCCTCCAAAACTTCTTGAGTCATTGCGCAGATTTTCATAGTTCGATTGAGTGCTTTCAATGCGCGTTTGTGCGCCATTGTGCATTCATCCCAGGTGATGATTTTACTTGCTAACAAAACTTTGGCCATTACTGAGTGTTTCGCAATCTTGCATGTCGGTTTTTCAGTCGTTGGCAGGTTTAAGGGCAATTTCAACTTTGAATGAGGCATTCGGCATCCTTCTAGCAACGTGGCCGCTATCCCAGAAGAAGCAACTGCTACAGCATTTTCGGATCTCGCACGCCAAAATCAATAACATGAGGAATGTCTTCCCAGTTCCACCGGGCGCGTCGAGGAAAAATAAGCCACCATTTCCATCATTAATTGCCTTCATTAATGTATCTTACACTTCTTTCTGTTGGGGGTTCAACAGTGGTACATTCGTTCGAACTGATTGGTTCAATGCATCTCGATTGAAAGCGTCGTTCATTCCACGATGTGGCGTTGGCATTCCTAACTTGACTAACAAACTGCCGCACATGAGGTAACACATATTATATTCGATCAAAAGCAAAGCCTGGTTATGTATCTCCTCATTCACATTGAGATCTTGATTCCCTGAACTGACACGAATTCGATGTAAAATGTCTTCTGACATGTCATCCTTGTACTTGTTTCACAGTTCATGTGGATTTGATGGGAAGCATGTCGAAATAATGATAGCAAATAATGTGCGTATCTGATTTGGAGATGTAGAAACAATTGCTTCAGCGATTGTCATATCCTAATGAGTATCGTTTTCAAGCAAATTGAGCTGTTGACATGAAGCACGAAATGTTGGGCACACTACACCATTGACAGTTAGACATTTCGACTACCATTCTTTCTTCTGTTTGTTTGTTTCTTGTTTATTGTTTCTGTCATGTATCAGAGATGGCGTTGTATATGGATTTAATTTTTTTGTGATTTTCTTTTATTTTCAAATGCGCGAGGTTCATTGTTCAAAATGTCAAAATGTATGAGAAAATGAATTTTCTTCATAATTTATTTTTTCCGTGATTTATCCGATATTTTAATAGTTATTCTGCTATTCCGGGCGGAGACAAATCCAACAAAACAAAGATTATAATAATCTGTCCAGCCGTTCTTGAGTTATAAATGGTGTAACTAAACCGACTTTGTTTTATATATATATATATAGATTATATGCTTCATAACTTTGCACTCCGGCTCTAGGATGAAAATGATGTTATATATTCTAAAAATATATTTTTGACATATACCTACTATCTATTTATTTATTATTTATTTATTTCTATATACATGAATACAAGTGAATATAATTTAATCTAATTGTATGTGAGGTAATCAGACAAAGAGGCGTATCAGTATAGCAAAAAGTGCAACGTTATAAAACGTATACTCTAGTAGAGTTCCCTGAATAAATAGAACAGTGACAAAACAGAACACTGATAAATAGAACTTTGATCTTTCAGGAAAAATATAATATTTAATATTGAAATTGTCGTATCTCTATATTATGTTGTATAGATTTTTAATAAAACACAGGTTTATATATTATAATGTCTGCATTCATAATCACTGGAAAGCCTCAATTAAACGGGACTCTACTCGGTGTTACCGGCAAGCTAGGTATATCTCGTCTTACTCGGCTAGGCACAACAAAATAATGAGTTTAATAATTCTGTGAAGTTGTGAATGTAAAAGCAAGCAGATAAATTGAGATTTTTACGGTGAACGGCCAACATGCAGTAATTATATAAAATATTCAATATTTACTTAAGTTTTATAGATATTTAATAATTAATAAATAAATACGACATAAATGTATGTTTTATTATGTTCTGTTTTGTCTGGTTAACAGTAGTATATATCAACTAAACTACATCGATATAATTATTGTGGAATTGTGGTTGCGCCGAGTACGAATGTGTGAGGCCACTTACAATATTAAAAAAGTGATATTGGGTATAAGGCTAAGAAACACAATTAACTTACATATGCCGTGGTGATGACTCCTGTGTGGCTGTCAATTGAGAATTTTTGTTTCTCGCCCGAAGTTGAAACGAACTGATATTTGACAGTTCCGCCGCTTTCCGGAGGGTCTATGTCGAACGCTTGTACCTGAAATAATAAAAAACAATTACAATATGTTACCGTCTACAAGATTATAAAAAAAATAAGATATCAAGTAACACAAAAATTAATTATCAACCGTACTTGTGAACACCAATACATGTACACGTGTATAATGGATTAGAATTAGAAGAACGAGTCATCAAAAACATTTAAAAAAAAAAAAAAAAAACATATGTAATGCGAAGTGGTCGGTTCAATGTTAGAAAAGCATTGAAATCCTCGCATGCTTTCGTGAATTCCCTACGAATAACTGTAGTAGCAAAATAATGCCATTTTGTAGGAGAGCCATTTGAAGTTTAAAATCTCTCAAACATTCTCTGTAAATACATGAACATGGAAGTCTTGCTGTACTTATATTATGGAACAAATGTCTCTTTTTAACAACGTTCCCATTTTTCCTTATAAAATTGATATATTTTAATAATTTCAAGTTAAATATGATACTATTTTATTAAGACATTTACATGTTTTAATTGTTAGATATCGATATATGTGTCAGTACATTTCAAAATCAGCCAAGTCCACTTTTAGGTATTTTTAACTTTTTTTGAATTACTGAAGAACTACTGCTTTTTAACATTTCTGCATTATCAAAATGTGGAATTTATTAATTTTAAATATTCTATACTCGAAATAATATAAACTTTCACGTTTGTGACTGTATTTGAGAAAACAAAAAGCTGTTTTTCTCCTATTATCTATTATGGACTTGGCTGATTTTGAAATCTAGCGACACAATAGACATCGTAAATTAATTACGACAGTATTTTACTCGATTTAACAGAGAAAAGTAGTATATAAAAGTATATTAGAAAAAATATATATTATGAATGGCTGTTTTGCTTACAGCTGCTTTGAGTTTGACATACGAAAGTATTTTATTAATTAGTAAAAAAAACCAAATCCAATCATATCGATAACCCTGAATCAATGTCAGACTTACAGTAATATTTTACTGGCGATGCATTATGTTTATATGGCTTCATATATATATATATTGTGTTTATACAAGTACGTACAAAAAATACAAAGTATTTAATTCACAAAGTTTGAGAAAAAGTAATTGCCAATAGATTACTTAGATTTAAATGTAAACTGTGTTTTTTTATCATTTGCGTCAATATTGTATAGTAAACAATAACGATGAAAATCCGTATATGATTAAGGTATCAGATATATTTAAATGCAATAATGAACAAAATAAATGTTTAATATGCTTATCGTTCGGTAGCGTCATACGTATGTGAAATGCAATAATGCAAAGTCAGAGGTGTCATAGAATATCAGTTATTGACTGAGGTGCATTATCAATATATAATCAAAAGTCACATTGTCAGTCTTAACCGACAAACAAATAATAGGGTTAATAATGTAGTAAGAATAACCGGTTCATCAATTGGCAAATGTAATGAAAATAAGTTGAAAACGTAGGCTTTGTTAATATATTTCACCTGCGGCACTGTTACTATTAGTATCGTCGTTTTAAAGGTAAAAATCACAGTGACATTGCGTTATCAGTTTTGCGAATACCACCTCATCGAAAATACCCATGACTTCATAAAAGATACTTATTTATCGTGGGAATAAGATACATAATAAATTTAAAATAAATACTATCAAATTATAAGAAATATACAGGAGTTACAGACACATAAAACTGCTACCTACTAAACTAAAAGTAATTTCTGTTGTGTTATCTACAATCCACGTCACATGTTTTTTTTTTCATTATCGTCATTTATGATTTTTAAAAAATCAATAAAATTCACGTAGGTACGTAGTTGCAAAGCTGACTACAATAAAAAAAACTGAAATAAATTATGTGATTCATTGTGAATTTTAAACAATCCCTTACTATTCAGTTCGCGATATGAAAACAATTTATAGCCAATGCAATTTTTACAAGCTAGGTTGAAATAACAGGGTTCATAGCGAGTTTTCCAACAACCCCTTTTCAAAAAAATCTTTTTATTCAACGAATATTTGAAAATGTAACATTATTTATCAAACATACCTACATAACGCAAAATGTATGTATATCCTCAATATTTTGAATTCGTTGAATAAGGTTAAGACTACAATTTGATGTGATCTTGATGATGGTGATAATCAAGGTAAATATTATAATTCCTATCTACCTATCCACCCACGGTGGCCGCGCGGCTTAAGCGTTGGACTATCACGCCGTGACAGTGTACCACCAATTATTGTAGATAACCGCCTCGTTTATTTTGGACAAATAAAAATAACGAAAAAGTGTTACCGTGTTAACTAGTTAGAATAGCCATTTTACTTTAACTCGCGATATGAGTAAAACGCTGGGTTTAATTCCATACTGTATGATGCGCTGCAAGTTCGATAGTCTCTATACACTAGTGAAATGAAATTCTAGATCTGGCAAGCATTTATGTGTCACCATTGGAAATGTTTTCGAAACCCTTTGGTATTTAGCCATTAAAGCGCTTCATTTTGCACCGTTTGGTTATTAAATTTTGTTGCCTTCATAAATTCGCGAACGACAAGACGGGGGAGGCCTCTTTCTACCTGGTTGATATGAGAAAATAACTTTAAAGCAATTTCCAATAAATGGGGCGCAACAATGCAAAATCAATAATCGTATTTCCACGTGGAGCCGCGAATACAATGTTTAAAATGGCGCTATTCGTCTCAAACTAACGGTATGTAAACCGATTTTATGGCGAAATTTAGTATAGAGCAAAAAAAAGTTCAGCGCATTATTGCTTAATGATTCGTAAGGGAAGTTTTTTGGCTTTTCGCCGGCTACGTCGTCATTATTTATATTTATGGAGGCACTCATAGCTAGGCCTGTTTGTTTTACAATCAAAGTTCTAGGAATAAAAGGAATACGCACATTTTCATGAGAATGCTCTCTCGTGAGATAAATGAACCAGAATATAACTTACAGCAAAGACGAATATAATATATCTTTACGCGTAGAACGAAAACTGCATAAATTCAAGAGTGTATACTGAGTAGGAATTGCAATCAAACAAAGAATTTTCAATTCCGTTGAACTGTTTTCGATCCGGGTCACGGCATTAGCGAAAACATTAAACCCATTTCTTTCCATTTGTAGATATTTGTAACAAACCAGATAATAAGCATTATAATTACAAAATAAAAAGAACTTTTTAAATAAGTACAACGTTTTTAAATTTTCTGTTGAATCATATAAACTTGACTTGACTAGCTCAAACGATCAAAAAAATTTGTACTTGATAGAAATAATACTGAAATGTCATTTTGACAATATGTCATATTGATTTCTATAGTAACGCACGTATATATTATTAATTTAGCTGCTAGGACCCCAGCCCCTAGCAATCAATATTGGTGTCGAAATAACTTTTCATACAAAACAGAATTAACTGAAAATGAATTCAATTCTACTTAAAAATGGCTAAAAGTATGAAAAAAAATGGCCATAAAAGTTTCAAATGTATAGCTAGTCGGGAAGTTAATTAAAAATCGATTTCAAGATTTGTACCGGACAAATCACCACCGGACAAATAAGAATACGAGCTAAAAACAACGTTGTAATAATAAAAATCCATAGAACAGTTTACATTCAGAGACAATAATTCAATACTTACTCAAGTTAATGTTTTATAGTTACGTAGGTACCTATACTTTTTTATGATAATTCCCGTAATAACCCAACAGATCGTTTTATTCTCAATTTCAATCAACGACTTTGAAAGAAATACGCTTTATAGTAATAATATAGTTTATAAGATCATGATATTTCGGTTTCTGAGATAAGAAAATACAGTGCTTTATAATGACATATCTATACATCTTTCCTATAATGTCTACAGATTTTTAGTTATCAGAGGTAGGTAGGTACTCTTAATTTTTGGCCATTCTACGGGACATGGCATGGCGCCAATTTAACATTAACGCGTGTGTTTGAACATATACCTAACCGAAATGGCGTATTTCAAAAAATACTACCTTATTCTTAGTTTAATAATTAGTATGAAATCATTATTCGTCGGATGTTTATCACACTTGAATGTTCAAAGACATAGTTTATAATAAGTATCTTTAGAATTATCTTCAAATGTGTTAATCTTGCCCATTTTTTGAATAATAAAATGCCTAATTCTTGTCAAATTTGGGATCACAGAGATTATCAATATAATTTTTTATCGTAAATATTTCACTATAATAATGTCAACATAAATTTTACTAATGGTTTTACGATTAAAAATTAATAAATGTAAAAAATCTTAACACCACTGCACATGGATGTACTGAAATATGACTATATTGTAAAACATTAGATCGATAGATTTAAAAGAATACTATTTTATGTAATAAAAATACTTTATGCAGTCATCAAATGTTTGAAATAAATATAAAGGATAGTAAGGCTTCAAAATGATATAAATAGATTACTACGCCTACGCGGCGCACGTCCCCCCTTAACAAAATTGTTTAAAATCCGTAAGAAAATCAGTTATTATAAAAGTAGGCATATTTCAAAATATAACAAAATACTAAATTTAGTTTTTCGATGAAACGTTTATGTACATACGAGTATCTAACATGTGGGTTTATCTTATCTTTGAACAAGTCATAAATTATATTTGTTCAACAGCCGGTAAAGGTACTAGGTATGTAGTAAGTTACCTACCTTTGTTAATGTAATACATAGGTACCTATTGATTTTCTGATAAGGAATACCTACTTATTATCTATAGTTGATACGCTATGTTTCCCTGAAAGAGAAAAAATGTGTCAGCTTAATAATTGTACGCGAACAATAATTATTATTACATTACTACCATGTTTAATCCTGAGAGGATTATATGCCCCCCCAAAGAATGGAAATTGTATTTACAGATTTAAGGCGAAGTCTTCACTGAGCCTTTTTTAAAGAGGCACCTAGCGGAAAAATACGAAGCTTGCAATTTGAGATATTTTTTTTGATAACTTACAATTTCAACTGTATTAATGAATAAATATGTATCTGAAAACATTAAAAAGAAAAATATTTTTTATTTTAAGTCAAAGATAAACTTACAATTGTAAAAAATGTAATTAAATGTGAATTTGTTAAATCGGACCGCACCCTATTATTACATATATTTTATGGTCATATGTATTATTAAAATTCAGTTTATTAAGTTTTCTAAGCATCACCTAAGAGATTTTTGACAAATTCATAGTTTTAATATTTTTTTATATCTATTTTAAAAAACATCCATTTTTATAAAAAATATAAATGTGTAAAGCTTGAAATCCTTTTTATTTATATCAAATTTTATTCATGTATGGTCCTAATATTGAAGCTTGATTTGATATAAATAAAAAGGATTTCAAGTTATACACATTTATATTTTTTTTATAAAAATCGATGTTTTTTAAAATAGATAATATTTATTATATTATATTAATAATATTTTTAAAAGATTTTAATAGCTATATTTATTGATAAGTACCTACTTCTGTTTTTTTATGTTTAAGAAATACCGGTATTCAATAAGAAATACCGAAAAACCGGTATTGACATTTTCATTCGGTATTGCAATCCCTATCTATACACTTCTTTTCCTGGATAATTCCGGCTGTTGAAATTGCGGACACACTTTGTTATGACTTGATTTAAAAAATCCCTATAGATAGTTAGTTGGATCACAACCAGACACACCAAATCCCGAAATATTTGAGACTACCGAAGTTAAATTTAATCTATGGCTACCGACCAATATTATGAAAAAAGATCCCACATGTGATCAAATTTTTTTAAATACGGTCGGAATAATGCATATTATGACAAGGCAAAGAGTAGCTTAAAAAAGCTCACAAACCTGAATCTGGAGGGAATATATTTAAAAAAAAAAATTGATTAGGTTTGATTCCATAATGAAAATTTTTAATAGTAGGTAATATATTTTAAGACTGGTTCTTGTCCTGATTTGTCTCAGATATATAGTAGACAACCATCATACTTCATAACCGCAGTTCACGGGTTCAAGTCACGCGGCGGACTTAAATAATCATTTTCACCTTTTCTACTTAGATGTTTACTAAATTTATTAGGAATAAAGTGTGTTTTTCTTACCGTATAGACGTACGTTCCGACACTTGACTCTTCTTTTACGGATGGCGTATAGCTCGTACAATTTGTAAAAAAAGGTTTGTGGTTGTCCTTCACTGACAACTTCGGCTGCACTACTTGGGGGGCGCTCTGCAAAAAAAAAAAAAAAATCATTTGATGCTTCTACAAAGTCATAATACATAATTTTTATATTAGTTTAGCTTTAGATAGACACATGCTTCTCTCCACCACATAACGCGTCTCCGCACCTTTTCAGGCATACACCGTGACGTGACGAAAGAGAAGCGTTCGTCAAAGTTGTGCTTGGAGTCTCGCGAAAGAACTTCCCAATACCCTGTTTGTGGGAATGGTTTGCATTGAAAAGTGCTAGAGTGAGTTTCAATTATACAGATTCTATACCGTTCTTTGCACAGCTCGCCATTCATGGCGGGTGTGCCACTAAGTAACCTTGCTAACTTTCACATTTTTTCTAGCATTGTCTAATAAAGCTTAGAAAATACGTACCTGGGAAATAGTGGTAAATCTAACATTTCTCAATGCAGAAAAAAAATAATAAAAACAAAAATATTAAATGAAATTTACTAAATCAACATGAGGCCTTTTGTACCTACACTATAATTTAAAAATACAATAAATTAACCATTTTTCTATTAATACAATTAATTTAATGCCTAATGATTTATTTGTTAACATATATTATGAACTCGCGAAGAGAATATTCAAAATAATAAATTATTTGCAAAAATAGTTTCTAGACATTTTTTTAAAGTTACGACAAAATCTGATGTCTTTTCTGCTATTCTATCGCGTATTTATGTCAATGACAGTTTGCGACAAGTAATGATATACAAATAGAATTAGTATTATAGTAGATTGTTGAAACAATAGGCCTGATTTAAGGGTACTTACTATCTGCCCTTATTCGCTCGCTTAGCATTTAGTTTTTTTTTATATAAATTAATTTTCTGGACTCTACTTGGGATCCATATCTTTCATTCAAACCATCAAACACCGTGCATTTACAATACGGAATTATATAATATAAAATAATTAAATTGTTTTTAAATGAACTGCGCGCCACTGATTTACTCAATCGAGATTATTAATTATATCACATGAAATATAGCTTTGTATCCGCTATTAATACCACGTATATCAGCATGTTTCCCTAAATAATATATATAAACGAACAGAAAAACACAGCCTGCAATTAAGTAATGACTAAAGTGAAAGCGTCAACAAAGTAATAATTTTAATATTCATAACCGTCATATAAAGCTACGCGGGAAATTCAAAAAGTGCGTGGATATCCGGTGACGGACATTTCCAACGCTTCACTTGTGCCGGAAGTTGAGGGTTTCAAATGTCGCGGACTGGCATATAATATGCCACTTGCAACATTATTAATACAATGACACATATCTTGAAAGCTTCTGAAGGCGTTACTAAGTCTACGTTGCGTGACCATCTATTCTAGATTCTTGAAGGGGAGAATTCTGTGCAATATAAATAAATGAATTTATTCCTAAATTTCATAAACTATGATCTCTAATATTATATTAATATCAGATGGTTAACTTACTGTAATTGTTACAATAAGTGTTAATATTTCGATACTTTCCTACACTATTTAGCAGTCGTAGCGGACCGAAAGCAGGCTTGTGTATAGAATAGAACCGCTGTTTAAGTTTATCCCATACCCGTTAGGTATTTCGGTTCCCATTATTTCTGAGTTCCCTGTAGCGAATTTATGTTATGTTTATAGTATGTATGTAAGATAGTTGTTCTATCAAATGATATCTAGCCAAAAAATGATTATAGCAAAACATTTTCACACGTACAGTGTCGAGTATGAAGCGCTACGTGACTGTTACATTAGACGCATGATTGACATTAAGAGGACGTTCTACAGAAATGGCCTTGAGAATTGAAAATATGATTTTTTAACATGTGGTCCATAATATCTGGTCTACTAGTTAATATAAAAAGGTCGTGTCAAAGTTGTTTGTGTTAATAAATTTGCTCTGTGACTGATCCGACTCATATTTTACATTTATTTCATCAGGGCTGTCGAAGACATAAATCATAATATATATTTATAATTTTAAATTTTTATTTATAATATATATTATTTAAGTTTTGTGCATCTAATGCCGGGTCCACACTGGCAACAAGTTAATTTGCTGGCAACCTCGTTAGATTTTACGATAATTATTGTAAAATTTCTTAAGCAATTATGGTAAGTATCGTAAAATTTAATGAGGTTGCCAGCAACTTGTTGCCAGTGTGGAAATGGCTTAATATCCACTGTGGTTCACGTAGTGGCATGGACCTGGGGTTAGCTAATTCAGGAAGTCAACACCCATGATAGAATTTTTTCCAGTTTTGGTTGCATTATATTCCAAAACTCTTCTGTAAAAATCGTTTCCGAGTTTATAAATGGAAATTTCTCGGTGTACATAGTAAACAAACCTACGAATAAAAAAAGACAAAAAGGAACATACTGATTCATCGCAGTAAAATCTGGTAATCAAATTCGCCATTTTGAAAAGCGACGATTTTGCGTAAACAAATATCACGTGGTCTGTACGTGTGCGGCAAACTTCGAATGTGTTTGTAATTTTGTGCAAAGTGCGAATGTAATGTTTTCAAATAATTGATATGGATTAATTATACCATCGTATTATTTTCTCGAAATCATAAACATACTATAATAGTATTTGAGTATCAACCTATGTTCAATTTGAATTGGGTTATAATAATAATATACCCGTATATATATCAATAGTATGTTTGCTACAAAATCCACCCAAGTTATCAGTACGTACTTGCACAGGTTTGATTAAAAACCATGATGAAATTAACATTTAAAAAATATGAATGCTTAATATTATTTTGACAGCCCTGTTTTCTGATCGGCTTCATGTCGCAGGTGTTCATAAAATAATAATAATTCTCCGCGCGGCAGAAATTATCAGTAATAATAATAATATTTCTTGAAATAAAATCTCCGATGATTAGTGATTTTTGCGAAAAGATCGATTTAAATTGACGTAGTTACGACGCCGAGGTCCTTTTTATACTAAATTATATTTGAACGGCGGGCTCTTCAGCGGGCCCTTAAAACTCAACGCTAAAATATTTCAAACGGCCTAAGATATCACACCTTAGCACGTGTCCCCACACGTGTGCACGTAGTTGGCGCGCATTGTACAAATGTCAAAGATGTACTGACACGTAGGGAAAATGATCGATTCATTGGGTTATGTGATTTATACATTTATAAAGTGACATAAAAGCAGTCATGGAAGAAGATATATTGGGACCGTGAACTTTTGAAACGTGACTAAGTAACTACGTGACCTTAAAGTGACATTCTATATTATTCTAGGATCATAAATAATTGCCAAAAGTATTTTCCGATAAGGCATTGCAAATTGTTAAACATCAAGCTTTTCAGTTCATTAACTGAATAACTAATTCAGAGACTGAGAACACAAAATATCTATTAAGAGCGTACACAAGTGAAACGGCAAATAATTTTCAACAGTATGTGGTACGAAATTTCGCAGTCGTCGCCAATCGGAGACTGGCAGTCGAGGTGTGGGCACGTCAATTTATTTTGTGATGGCGTCGGAGGAATATATTCTTAAATCGTGTAAAGATGACTAAAAAACGTTCCGCATGTAGGGGAGCGTGGGGTAATGGGAGCTTGCGGGTAATGGGAGCGACTGCAAAACAGGTACCATCTAACACTAAAATGACTCGGAAATAACCAAAACATCTTCGCCAATCGTCGGCTAAGCCCGTCGATCGCTGTCGGCTGCTTAGTGGCACGTGCACGCGCATGGCGAGTGGAAGTGTGTTTTGGGCTAGGTGCTTATATCAATTTACAATACATAAACATCAACGTAAGTAATTAAAATTTTACTTATTTTATCATTTTTTGTGTCCATTGTATAGCCAGATACATGTATTTTTTTTGGGTAATGGGTAATTGGAGCCTAGGTGGTTCCCATTACCCCTATATAAATTTCACACCTCTTTTACTAGTAGAAAAGATTTTAATTGTTCCAGATGCCCAGAAATAGAAAGCTGACGACTTTCAAGGCTGGTTGGACGGTGACTTCATTGGAAAATGCCCTCCGAAACCAGAAAGATCATATTTGTGTTTTTTGCTTAGTTTCATAACATGACGTGTTGATTCTTTTGATATTTTTAATACTAGAGCATATTTTTGTTGAATTACATTAGTAAATATTTAACATTTTATTGTACCTATGTCTGTTATAATGTGTATAAGTGTTTGTAAGCAAATAAAAATATGAAGCTCCCATTACATATTTGGTAAATTTTTGGCTCTCATTACCCTACATGTGGGGTAATTGGCAGATGCGGCACATCCCCAGAAATATTCAGTAAAGCGCTATATAATAATACTATGTGGATATTTGAAGGAGAGTTTTACGGTAACTTTAATAATTAGTCTATCGGTTCTATATTAATAAAATAACATAAATATTTTTAGAATATATCAGAGCTACGAATGATTACTCTAGTGTAGAGGGCTGGTGGAGGGAAATCATGCGTCTGTATATAATATTATTTATAACAGAATGTGAAAGATAATAATACTTACGCGAAGCTGATGATATGCTTCCAGGTGTCGCGAATGCCGGAGTTTGGCCGCGTGATGGTCCCATGACACTTGACCTGTAACAAAACCAAAATTCATTAGCGAATCGCTTAGTAACGATTACAACACATTTTCAAAAAAAGGGGTCATCGTTCTAGTTAGAATATTACGGGTGCAAAGTAATTACGTGAGGATTTAAAAAATGCATAATCCTATTATAATGTTATAGAAATATTTAATGAACTATGGCTGCTTAGAGCTTTTCCAGATGACGCGTGTCTCGCCGCGATTAATCGTGAGAACGTGTGGTCGGCTCAATGAGGTCACATATACCTGGAATGCGCGCGAGTTTTTACGCACGAGTCAAATCACGCCATCTGGACAAGGCCTTAGACCTTGTCCAGATGGTGCGTGTCCCACTGCGCTTTACACTTGAGTACCAAAAATGTGCTCCGTGCATTTAGCGCGTTCCATTTGGCAGTGAATAAGCTAGGTGACGTAATTCATTTTTGAATCTGCATAAAAAAACAAATGCTAGTGCAAGAAAAAATCCCGATGATTCAATAATTGTGATACTCGGTTTCTATGAGATTTTGTGTTCGCGATAACTTTCAACTTGCCGAGAATACATATTATTATCCTCGCCACTTTACAATCTAGGTGTCGTCATTTATTTTGGAATGGCTATAAACGCCGCGTACTCGAGAGTCTCGCATTCGCTTGCGCTTGTAGCGCGACAGAAGATGTCACGCCGTGAATACATGTGGACGGCTCAATGTGTTCACATGTACCTGGAGAACGCGCAACTTATTAGGCGCAAAGCCCAAAAACGTGGCCAAAACCCAAGAAATAAATTTTTGAAATGGGGATACTTGAGTAGTCAGTCAGGTAGAGGAGTAATGACTGCATTTCATTGTGAAAGGGGAAGCGTTTTGACCGTATACTTTCGTCGCTGCGACAGTTGGAAGTTAGCCTTCGCGGAGAGTGTACGCGTCGCGTGCTAAACAGACGAAAATAACGGTGACTTTGAAAACCCATAAATTTCAAGTGAAGTGTTCAATTTCAATTCTGAGACTTGAATACGACTTCTGGAGATATGTAGAAAATATTTTTACATTGGTTGAGTCTAAACTTAATGTATAAATTATTGAAATGTAGTATAAATATCTGCATAAATAAAATTGAATAATTTTGAAAACTATTCGATAATATAAATATTTTATTTATATTTATAAAAATAATTGATTTGATATAAATAAAAAGGATTTCAAGTTATACACATTTATATTTTTTATAAAAATCGATGTTTTTTAAAATAGATATAAAAAAATATTAAAACTATGAATTTGTCAAAAATCGCTTAGGTGATGCTTAGAAAACTTAATAAACTAAATTTTAATAATAAATATGACCATAAAATATATGTAATAATAGGGTGCGGACCGATAGAACAAATTCACATTTTATTACATTTTTTACAATTGTAAGTTTGTCTTTGACTTAAAATAAAAAATATTTTTATTTTTAATGTTTTCAGATACATATTTATTCATTAATACAGTTGAAATTGTAAATTATCAAAAAAATGTCTCAAATTGCAAGCTTCGTATTTTTCCGCTAGATGCCTCTTTAAAAAAGGCTCAGTGAAGACTTCGCCTTAATGAATAAAAAGGTCACAGCAGTTGTTGATACAGATTGGTGCAAATCAATTGACAATATTATTTGTATTAAAAAGTTTTTAAAAATACGTATATGACGGGCGTGCAATTTTGTATAAATATAGGGTACAAAATGAGGTTAAATTTGAAAGTGTTGAAAGTATTTTGTAGAATATTATCTTTACTATAAGTTTTATTAAACGCAGATAGGTATAACATTAGTGATTTTTTGATGTAGGTACGTCGTGATTAAAATTTACTACACATGTATATTATTGATTTACCAAGAATATTTGTGACGGTACCTACCCTTAAATTTACAATACAAGAAAATGCAGTCGGATAAAATGGCCATGAACGAAAATGACAGTAAAAATATAGCCATGTTAAAATAATACAATATATAAGTAGGTTATTTCAAACACGCCCAGAAAGACATTTCCAGGCAAAGAACTGTTTCTTATTTATTATCGTCTTAGCACCGCGGTCCCCCATACATAACGTGTATTACAGTGCAATAAAAACAATAATAGTTAACGATAAGTCATGTGATAAAATACGTCATAATGTATAAAATGAATAAATTTTATGTAGTCACAAAATATATTTTTACGAACATGATTGTTTATCCTGTATTCTTCTACATTCTAGACCGGCTGCCTACTTACTTCTCCACAACTGTTAAGTATTTCAGTTCCCATTATTTCTGAGTTCTCTGGTTCCACGTGAACGTAATATATTTGTCTCGGTTAGATAAATTCTTGGAAACGTCTTTCAGAACATAGCCTCTATAACCACTTGTCCAGCGAAGTTGAGCATTCCACCAGTGCTTTTCAGCAAGCAAGGTGGTATCGAGATACCCGAAATGCCTTAGCACGAGAAAACATACGGGAATTGGCTTGCCGGTGAAGCAAAGAAGAAGGCATGAACGAAAGTCAGTGGCAACGGAAAGCTGTGATCATTTTGAATGACGCAGCTCATTGTATCCTGTCAGCACACACCACGTGACATGTAATATTATGTACTTATGTAGGTAGAGTTCGAAAAGTTTTAGTTGATGTGCGGTGGCTTGAAGAATTAGAATCTCCTCCTCTCGCGATTCAGTATTCAGTTCCCTGACCTTGAAAGCATTTGACGTTTCTTATAAATGCGCGGTATCAGTCATTTAGACGTGTTAATAATGGTAAAAAATTTGAAAAGTGACAGCAGGAAGATTATAAATCATCTTATCTCCTACTGTGAAGAAGAAAAACGAAAAAATAAGCTCATTCGGCCCTTCAACAACGTTATCGCAAGAGTTGCAGCGATGACAGGTACATAACACACTTGAAATTTTAATGTTGCCATATTGTTATTGGGAAAAAATGTATATCATTGTATTTGAAATTTGCGAAAAGTGGGAAATAATATTTTACAATCCTGGTAATACTCTCCCAATACTTCGAAATCGAAAACAATATGAGCGCCGCCGCGAAGCCTCAAGTTAAACTTTTCGGTCTCTATACAGCTTCTTTTTTTTGTTGAACAATTGTTACAGCAATTATTGAGGAGACCACTTCATAATATATAGTCGGTCCAACAGTGGACCGCGATCGACATTTTGCACACACCTGGTTTACAGCATATGAAGATAATATTTGTGTTACCAGTGAAAAATGCATAGGGTGGGTATATGCGGCTCTCTATGTGTAAGATATAAGTGTTTTTGAACACGACATTTGCGTTTAGACTAACGTTTGACAGATACTTGAATTAAGTGAAATAAAACCACCCTGTAGCATACTGTACAGACTTGTGATTTGCGAAAAAGCTTTCAAAAAATCGATAGTCCGTTGAAACGAGCTTTAATATTTTATACGGGAGTTGATTAGCTTTGATGTGTATATGAAAAATGGGTTTGTGGACACGAACAATAATTTCCAACGAAGATTTTTTTATAATTTTATAGAATATTTAAATAAGAGGAGGGGACGCTATATATGATACCAATATAACACAATGTTATTAACTATTAATATATATTATATATTCAATAATTAAGATGTTTTTTGCTTGGAGCAGGTGAAATCGATGAGGGAAAAAAATGGGCATCTCCTGCAGAAGCAACGTGGTGCGGTAAGATAATTGGCGGGGACGGTAAGTAGAACTAGGCGTGAGCGCTACTCCAACACTTAGCTGTGGAAGATGTGAAGTACACAGTCTGTGGTCCGCTTTTTTGCACATTCCCCCACAACAAACACGAAGATTTGGTCCGTCGATTGCCGTACCGCACCTCGTCGCTTCCACAACAAAACCTACCGATTCACTCCTCATATCAGACATTCGGTGTAATTTAGCCTGTGACCTATCACACCCATGAAGTGGTCTTCATATATGAGCATTCTAATAGTCGATGTGCGGGTGTTGACAACTATTTCGGACAATGTAAGCCCCAAAGGCCCGGTTGAAAAGTGTTGCGTATATTGTTGGGTTCTAGCATGAGTTGTATACGTGTAATTACACAGTAATGAAAACGTCATACGCAATCACTCGATTTTATGATTTCGGTTGGCAAGACATGCGCAGCGCATGAAGTCAGCCGTTAAATCAGATTTTTTTAATTGGTGAGGGAAGATTGATGATGTTAGGGTCAATATCGCCTACGTGAATGCGTGTCCTGGATTGCGGCTTAGCAGAAGTCTGCCATGGAATCCGAACACTAGTTGAAGAAGCCGAGAACGACTTGGGTTTAAAATCTAAAGGTAACGATGACGTTGAGATTTTTAACCAAAACAATAGCATTTGGGTCAACCTCATTAATTATTATGTAAATGGAATAGGAGGTGCCATATATTTTATACGAAAATTAATAAACTTTTCACGAATTAAACGAGGGGCCGAAATAAAAAAGTTTGTCAGTTTCAAAACTAGTTTGATGTTGTTACGTTGTGCTTTTAGATCGTAGTTCATATGGACTAGACACCGTTTCATTTGAGGATTCTGGTCACCAAAATACTCACTGACCTCCGTATATATTTAAAAAAGTTTGCAGTAGTTTTAAACCATGAAGATTAAATCGAACAATCGTATGCCCAATTCCTTTTATTTTAAATCAAATTACAAGGGATTCATATTACTATTTAACAAAAGGTTTTCTAACAGCCACTGAAGTCAGTTAGTTTGGTGAAACAGACTTTACCACAGGAAACTCCCGTGGCGTATGGCTTACTGAGGGCAAAAAACTGAAGATATGGAACCTAAATGTATGAAATTGAATAAAAAAAAAACTCTGGCCTACTGATTAAGTTAGCTACAAGTGACTTCGCATTGCAGCTTAATAAGTATCATGAAAACTTCACGCATCTACTTTGACATTCCACTATAATTTTAGATTCACCCAATTAGTTAATTACATACATGGTTTTATGATATTAACAACACAAGTCATAAGATTGGATAATGTAAAATTAAATTCGACTTAAATATGACAGTGCATTAATTTCATATATTACTGTATAAACATTTATTGTGGAAGTTTTTTTATCTGTGGAAAGTAAAATATCTTTACTTCCTCATCAATTTTTACCTGATCAAAATAAACTATTTCTTTTATTCAACGAATAATTCACAAGATGATAATGTAATATTCTTTATATTGAATATACATAATTTAAAAACAACTCAGATATACACCTATCAGAAAAAATATTTTTATCGTAGCTATATTTATATACTTATGTATATATTTAATTACGTACATATGTTAATTACTCGTATTATTAAGAATCACGTAAAAACCAAGAATGCGTACGTAGGTTATGTAACTAAAGAAACAGACTCCAAACCAGAAGGCGAAATCCCATTTTGTTTTTGGGGTTACCAATAGATCAGGGGGGTAGCAAACTGCAGCCCGCGGGCCGCATGTGGCCCGCCGGGTATTTTTTTGCGGCCCGCCATCATTATTAATTGTACTTCTGATTACGAATAACTTCTTTATATATTTTTTATAAAAATATTGATAATATATTAAAATTTGAAGAATTTGTTGTATCGTAAATGTATTATCTCAGTACGTCTTCCTTGCGTCTCGTCTCACACTATGTAACCACTATTTTCTACGTTGAACATCGTGACACATTTAAATACTTTTAACTCCGCGTTGCAAGGCAAAAAAATATATGCCCATGATATGGTAAAAAGTTTGAATGGATTTCAATTAAAACTCAAGTTATTCCTTCAACAAATATCGAATAACAACGTGGACCACTTTGCAACTTTGAAGTTGCTGAATATATCAGAATATAAATTTGAAGAATATGGTAAAATTATTAAAGCTCTGAATGACGACTTTTCACAAAAATTTGGTGACTTCTGAAAAATTGAGACTAGTTTAGCAATAGTACGCGATCCATTTTCAATAGATATTGATAGTGTACCGACAGAGCTACAACTTGAGATTATTGATCTGCAGTGTGACACTGATTTAAGAGAATTGCATCGTCGTGAAGAAATCTCCAAATTTTACAATGCCCTTAATTCAGACAAATTCGACCGACTTAAAGATTATGCACGAAAAATTTTCAATATTTTTGGATCAACCTATATATGTAAACAAACATTTTCGATCATGAACCTCAATAAAAATTCTTTACGATCAAATATCTCCGATCCCCATTTACAAGCAGTTTTGAGAATATCAACTACAACATTAACACCTGAATTTAAAAAAATGTACAACAGTTTCATTCTTCTCATTCATTTTTTTGTAATATTTATTTTTCGTGATAATAAATAGTGTATATCTAAAAATGGTATTTTACTTGCGGCCCGCCGCTCATTTTGAATTCTTGAATTTGGCCCTCCATCCAAAAAGTTTGCCCTCCCCTGCAATAGATGAAGAAAATAATGAACTTATTCCCAATAAAGCCAGACGCTCAATTCTTTGGTACTACATACATAGCGAAAAAATCCGTTTGTAGTGACAATAATCGCGATTCAAAACGGCAAGAGCAAAACAGGAGGCACAATAGAAATATTTTATTTTTTATAAATTAATAAGAATTATAATATTATAATTTAAAAAGAAATATTAAATTTTGCTAGGCACTAGGACCTTTTCCAAAGAGCTAGACTCTGATTCTTTTCCGTATGATTCGATTCAGTAGACAATAAATATTTTACGTGACTTCAATATAAATTATTATTGTGAATTCGAAAAGGCAAAACAGAAAATATTTGTAATGTGTCTATCATAATATTGAATATACCTACACATCTAGGGATATATTTCGAATGTGCATTTTTCTAGTGTCAAATATCCAGTTTTCCAGTTTTCAGAGGCTGCCTGTGAAACAGATGCAAATACAGTATCATGACGTCATAAGAAAGTTTTCATGATTCATGACTCGATGACATTATTGCTTCTTCAAGAATAGTGATACGTTATGAGGGATGAAGATTAAAAGTACTCGCGTTTTAAAATGATATTGCGCAAAACCTTCTTGTTTCCAAATACGAAATGACTCAAATGAACTATTCAGTCATAACAGCTGATTATCTCCAATTGAACGAAAGTCTCCGAGTCACTATTGAGGGACTCGGTTCCCATGACTAAAAATACAAGAAACAACCATGCAAGTCTTAAGGCTTAAGCAATATAGTGGATAAAAAATTGAAAGTAAGTAATATTAATGAACGAAAATTTATAAACCTAGGCTCTTGTAATACCACAGTAAGAGGATTATGCCCACTGTAAATTCTTTTGAATTAATATTATAATAAATAAATCAGTATTTAAGAGTACAATTTCGTGTAATTACAGCACAAGAATTTTAAATGATTTAACACTTTGAGATTTTCCATTATTTTTAAAATCTATACCTACATAAGCATAACATAAAAATAATATGTATACCTACTTACATGACTAAATATAGTTACATTATTATATAGGATTGAATTTAGAGATTTCATTAAACAACAAAATATCTAAAGGCTTGTTCGGACTGTTCCAGTGATTTAGTCGAGTAGCGAGTGATTTAGTGAATCAGTAACTGAAAAGTGTCCGAAAACAGTGAGTGAGTGACGTGTCAAAATGAACAGAGCGACGGATATTTCAAAACGGACACCATTCGCGCGACACGAGAGTGCTGCCGTCTGTCAGATAAACTTCAAAAATAATTCAAATGACACGATACAATAAACGGAATGATAAATGAATATAACTTATAATTATTCTTATGAACACTAAGATAATGTGTACCTACTCTCAATAACAACAAGTTTTCTGTGAAATATTGCCATTATTTATCAACGTATTAATCAACAAATTATCTACACTACCTACCGACATGACACAATATCCTTCATACTGAGTATACAGAATAAACGGAATAATAAATGAATGTAACTTATAAGATAATGTGTACCTCTTTACCTATCCTCAATAACAACAAGCTTTCTGTGAAATATTGCCATTTATCTACGGATCTATCAACACACGTTCGCGACGGTTTGTCGCATTGAAGTATAATGATTGTAAGTTATATTATTTCGAGTAGTATCTTCGCTCCAACGATGTGCCATCTCTGCGGCAGTCGGCGACTAATGAACTCGCCTGTTCAGACTTGTTTCGTGGCTTGTTTAGTATTTAGTGAGAGGTGGTGGGGTCGCTACTCGGCCAAAATAATAGAATAAAATGGATCGACTGGACTGGCAATTTTACTAAACTACTCGACTAAATTTGTCTGTTCAGACACGGTTTTTTACCAAATCACTCGCTACTCGAATAAATCACTGGAACAGTCCAAACAGGCCTTAACGGATGTTAAGTTGAAAGCTTAGCCCGGTTGCACATACAAAATCTTCTCGACTGCGAGACATGACCGTAAATCAAAAATGCCAGCAATGTTGCAATTCTCTTTCGTGCACACAGGCAGGAACATGCTGGGGTAGTGATGTTACGCGGCTAGGCGAATCGAATGGTTGACAGCGAATAGCAGCATGTGCGCATGCGCCGCTGTAACATTTCGCTAATCTACATCGAAATGTGTTGCATAGGACAGCTTATGTTATTTTCCACCAAAAATACTGCACCGACGCTATATGCCGAAGTATATAAAGATACATGCTTTTTTTAAAAGATGGATTTAATCTAAGAAAGGGTTTGTATCTTCCGAATCGAAACCTATTAGGTTCAAACTCTGACTCGTACACAAATTTCGTCATTATAATATATTCTATAAAAATAATTTAATTTTCCGACATCTATCGTATAATTATGTAAGAATGTATTATATAATATCTACACGGATTGCAGCGCCATCTGTCGAAGGTTTATAAAAATATTTCGTCATTTCTCCTCAATATTGTATTGTATGGATTATTTGCCGATGAATCTTGATGTTTTTTAGTACGGACTTTATGTCACGTGACCTCAGCATGTATATCTCAGTTTAAACAAAATGATAGACTGGGATAGCATCTGCATCTTTGTCAAAAATAATTAATAACCAGATACTTAAAAAAAAAACAATTATTGCATTCAATCACATAATATATAAGTAGATTATTTTTAAAAGTAAAAATAAATTTTATCTAATGATTTTTTTGATGAGCGTAAATTTGAGCTCATCGTTCAATATCTTCGGTGAGCTATTGAAATTTCATCGATTTACTGTACCTTTGTCACTAGTGTGTACCTATTCATCACTAGTAATATCGGCTTATCTTCTTATTTCCAGTAAGTACCTATACCGTGAGCTTTTTTTTCATTAATCTCCACAGCCTTCTTCATTCTAAACGTCATCCTTCGCCACTGGTACATATATATGTGCCCACAAAGGTTATCATAATACTCGAGTTTAGTACCCGATTTTTAAAAAAATACGTGAGCCATTGTTGATTTTAGTCTCCTATCAAATTTATTCAATCAAATTATATGAATTACTAGATTACAAGTCTTAATGAGTTGAATCAAGCTTGTCGATATGCATTAAAAAAAAAGGTGACTATATTTTCATGGGAAAAAAACAATCCGCATAGTGCGGCACAGTACGAATCAACCGAAAACAAAAGTAAATTATTCCTATATTATTTTTAAAAAATACGGTCGTCGATGGATAAAAAGGGGAAACATTTAACCCATGTTATCAGGTTTGTTGTGTTTTAATGTTTCTAAATTCTCTGGCTCTGTCACGTTTTCGAATAGGTACCTACTAGTATCCACAAATTTAAAAAAAAATCTAACGAAAAAAAATTAAACATTGAAAACCCGAGAAATAATTGTAATAATCAAATATTTGTAATTTATAGAAACTGATTAGGTACCAATTAAAATGATAGAAATAAATGGTGGTAGGTATGTCTAATCTTATTTTTCCTGTATTTGTTACAATAGGAGGTATACGATTGGAAACAAAGAAAATAACTTTTAAATCAACCATCTACGCTACAAATACAAAACCCGTGTCCGGAAACTTGTACTTACGTATGCAGTTCGCCGTATTACACTTCACCGTGAAATGTTATATCGGAAATATATGGCCGTATATTAAAGACGGTCCAATCTCTTTGGCTCGTATAGTACTGACATAAAATTCATGTCTAAATAAGACACGGGTCTTGTCGGTTTACACTTTACAGGAAGCCAGCAGCAAACTGATTTTAAAAATAGCCGATATACTGGATTATTTCTTAGGTTAGGTTTTCATTTTTGAATTCATGAATTTTGCCAAAATCAGCTATGAAAATTGAATTAATGTTTATATGAATCTAATAAAATTGGTGACCGTATAGCGTATAGTATACGGTCATCTCTTTACGATAAGAAAACTCACGGCGAACTGTGCCACGGAGAAATGTGAAATGTAAAAGAAACGGAGAAATTAAATTTACATGTAACCTACAAAAACGTGGCTTCAATATTAAATTGCAGACTTTTGGGTACCTACATATTTGGAAATAGACACATTTCGTTGTTGAATAATTCTCAATGAAAGAAATATTTGCCTCCATTCTCATGATTCCATTATTTTATTTTTTACTATGCAATTTAACAATGTATGCACTTGTCACAGGGACGTTACCGTTTTGCTGCAATTTTTTAGGGTAGGGTATGAAGAATAAATTCATCAACGAGTTGGAAAATTAAACCTAATAATACCTGTAGGTACCAAGATGTGGGATAAATTAATCAAAAGTAAAATTATCCAACTAAAACATGGTGTCTATATCGGATCTATGGTTACAGTAATTATAAGGTAGAATGACACACGGTAGCTATTTGCGACACCGAAAATAATTCCACCTCAGTGCATCATAAATAACGGCTTTATCCGGATTATTAAAGCATTCAAATTTTGAGTCACGCATTGTAGATATCTTTAATCGTGCACAGTTAAAGAAATCCTATTTTCTGAACATATGTAGGGATAACAGGTTTATTTAAACTTGCCGTGAGTGTTAGTTTCCGCCAGTGGCGGGTGGTGAAACTTACGTATAGGGATGCTGTAGAAAAAAATACATACATAACTACATCGCAATTAATTGAATTTTGGCGGGAATTATGGTGTGTGCAATGTTCATTCGCGTATTAATGTAATAATATTCATAATATAAATTATATAAAATGAAAGATAACAACCGACCGTGAAAATCTTACTTAAGTAATATGTAACAAGAGTAGGTACTCGATAGAATTTAAATTTAAATTTAAGTTCTGTACTGTTCCATTTGAATATTTTTGCGACCCGGGTTTCGCCTTCCGGCGCTATGCAGACTCACCAATGGCAAACACATACTTGATCCTTCACTTAGTAGGTAAGGTAAGGGTTTACCTTCTTTTATTGTATACATTTACTAAATAAACAGTAATTAACTGCATTAGTTGACGGTGTGTATTCACCATTGGTGGTGTCTGAAGATGCCGAAAGGCAAAACTCGAGTCGCAAAAAATTATAAAAAAAGAAAATAGTAAAAAACTTAAATCAATTAGAATATAATCAAATAAAGCACAGACATGCTCTATTCGCAAAACTTGTCTGGTTATTCCGGCAGTTTCCAGTATACGTTATAAAATTCTCATTTTAAAGTCCTTTCTATATTGATTTCATTGGCCCCATCTTTTGCCGCAAAGTTTTGCCATTTTAAATATGAATTTTCCAGCAAAAACTTGTCTGTATTTATGGTTTCCTATCCCTGATTTGACGCTACAACCGGACACACGCGGGCTACTGCGGACATATGGCCCGCGCCCGCATCTGCGCAACCACTGCGGCCAAGCGCTGAGACATCCGCTGCTCGCTCATTTCCCGTGTTGGCGTCCGCACGTCTAGTGCGGACATCTGTATGCGGCAGTGTTGCCAAACGTACTATAATTATAGTATTTTTACCATAATTTTGGTCCGCGTACTAAGTACGATATAAAACAGCTATAATACGCCCAAAATACTATAATTTTGAATATTGGAAAAAATATGTAAAAAGTACTCAAATTTCGAGATTTCCGTTGGATAAATTGATGTTAAGTACTATAATTTCGCAATAAAGGAAGATTTGGAGAACTTGGAAAAACAATTGCTCGAAAAACGTAAAAAAACGTCTTGACTTTGGTTTAAATTGAAATTTATTGAATTCTTTCGTAAGCACTTTTGGTCGGAAGAGGTACCTAAATAAAAATGGGTCTCTGAGTTTCCCAAATTCTCCGTTATTTTTTTTCTGAGAAACAAAAAACCTATACATTTTCAACAGATGACTGACTACGCGTATTATATCTTTTTTTCCCAAATACTATAATTTTGGAGGCTCTGTACTATAATTCCAATTTGAAAAGATGACACCACTGGTATGCGCTCAGTATATGAAGAACCCGCCACAACAACACGCGCGAACACCCGTCCCCGCGCATTGTCGCGGACATCTCGTGCGTTTGAGTTGCTCGCACCCCCACTGCGCCGCGCTCGCCGGACCACTACGGCCGAGCACTAAAATTCATGCCCCAAGCCCATCTTCTGATAAATTTCGTGGCCTATCGCAGAAGCACTACCCCCAGGGACCGCTACCCATGAGTTTGGAAAACACTCCAGTAGGTATATAATGTGTTTATTTTCCATGATATTAAAATATTTCCTCGAAGAATTGACAGTAGGATGCATTCAAGTACCTAACAAATCAATCATTGTAATTTATGAAAAGTTCTTACCTTTATTATTTTCCAGGCTACGAACCACATTCAGCAATATTAAATATGTAATTATTAACCACAATATTATATTATGATTAACTGATCTGAAACATAACGTCATTTTATATCTGCTCTAAGTCAGACCCTTTTTGGTGGTATACCAAATATATATGATCAATTATATATCCGTCATTAGTGTTTATCTCGAAGATTTAAGGTTCAATTCCTAGTCTTATTTTGTATGCGATATTTACTTCATCCGTTACCGTGTCCTTTATTTTTATAACGTCTCTCAGTGACACAAAAAACATAAAACGGTTTCCAGCGGGAATGTTTCCTTACAATCCAATTGTTATACAGTAAATTAATATTGACGGTTAGTCCACCGAAGTACGAGAGTAGTTGTCGAACAAACTTCAGCGCGATGTATTTAGAGACAATCGAAACACATGTCGGATCCGTCTCGAAAAAATCGAATCAATATTTTCAAAAATTGATTAAAAATATTTTGTCACTACTTTCCTACTCAAATAATGAATTCTTATTATATTATATGCTCGTGAAAATTTAAAAATAAACTAATATTACAAATGCGACTTAGCACGATGTTTTTACACACTTTTAAATATCAACATTTTAACGAGGTTTAAAAATAATTAAAAGCTAAACACTACGAAGGGCCCGTCGTATCCAAACTAAAGATAATATTATTCGTATCTTATTTATATACGATTTTTACCAGTAATATCCGATATTTTATCAAAAAGAGATAAGATAGGGAGAAAATAATATATTCAGAAGGCGATGTTTTTACCTACCAGAGACACCTAGCGGATTTATTCTGGATCGGAACCGTATTCTCGTGTCAAGCCTATCAGGCACCATTAGCGACGGGTGCACGATTAGTAAATGCGCTCCCTAAAGACATAGACATTTTCAGTGATGTACTTTGCATTTTGTTTTTGAAACATTATTTTTCTGTATTAAATTGTACTTAAGTATGTTTTGATTTAATTTGTTTTTCTGTTATTATTATTATTATATTATATATTGTAATATTTCTTATAATGTAAATCTCATGTTGTGTACGTCTTGAATTTAGATTTGTTATGTCCACAATGTTTTGTATTCTTAAATAAATAAATAAAAATAATATAAAGCTTGCATTTTGAGACATTTTTTGAATAATTTACAATTTCAACTGTATTAATTAATAAATATTTATCTGAAAACATTAAAAAGACAAATATTTTATATTTTAAGTTAAAGGTAAACTTATAATAGTCACTAGGACCCCACCCCATCTTATTATCACATATTATATTTTATGGTCATATTTATTATTAAAATTTAGTTTATCAAGTTTTCTATGTTGTACCTAATAAATTTTTGACTAATTCAGAGTTTCAATATTTATTAAAAAAAAAAAACCTCGATTTTTATAAAAAAAATATGTGTATAACTTGAAATCCTTTTTATTTTATGGTCGGCAGAAAGGCATCACGGAGTGGAAGGCGTAATGGGCTTTGAATTACTGGCGCGAGGAGAGGAGCCGTTTTTTTCATGTCTCTTGGAACTGGTAACTGGAAGTAGTCAGACGTCTTTCGGATTCCCGGTCCTCGGACGATCGGATGGCGGAGAACCCAGACCTTCGCTTCATGTATTGCAGGTTGTGTCGTTCCTTGTTTTAATCGTTAATTATCCACTGAATTTCTGTAGAATGTTATTTATATTTTCCATTGTAATACGGCAGTCATTTAGATCAACCGTTCTTACTTATTTACAACCCACGTTCGAATCTAGTCTCTGTGTTAATTTTTTTTGTGATATTTATTAACAGAATATAGCTGATCTTTCCTAAATAAGAGTGACGCCCAGGTTTGATTTTATTTTTACTCTTTCAATGTTCGATATCTTTGCACGTTTGCAACTTTTTTCATTTTAGTTGTACGAGCCCTCCGCAGTGCAAATCGATTAAGTATTGCTTTTCAATTCATTTACACAACACTTTGCCACGACGACGAAGTGCTATATTGAAACAAAGATTCCCACATCCTGATAGTCTCTTGCTCTCTTCATGCTGACCCATTCCATGTTATATGCCCATTTCTAATTTGACGTTCCCTCGAGTTGACAGGTTACCAACCTGAAGGCGAACTACGGCATAAGAAAAACCTCCTTGTGCCGAATCCCACATAACATGGATTCCTATTTATTATTAACAATCTTACATCCGCATCCCAATTCCCTCCTCCTAAGTAAATTCTTACTAAAACTCTCTTAAATATAACAGTAAATAAAATAAATAATTGTATTTATATGTCTAGTCACCTTGTGGATCAGGGAACTCGATAATCTATTATATTATCTGTTCTGTATTGTGGACGTATGTATATACTTGCTAAGGTTTAGCCCAGTAAAACATATAAACTTGACGAAAGGACTAACTTTTTGTTGGGCAAACTGAATTTAGCATATTCTGCGATAAGCCACAATAAGTAAGTACTGATGGGTATGGGTTTACGGATGGTGTTGATTTACACTTTTCCACTTATTAAAAACACCGATTCAGGGACATTAAGTATATTTCGCTTGGCAAGTAACAATTAATTACTAACAACATTTGTAAACGTGCGCTTTGGCGCGAAAAAGGTAGCGAATCGTATTTAGAGGCGACGTAAGGGCTCAACAAGTGTAGGTAGCCGACTGACTGTATCTACTGTCGACCCTCCATCCGCCCAGAAACAGATAACGGTAACTTTCTTTGTTTCGCTGTGCATCATGGTCTAGCATTGACTCATTTACAATTACAATAATATCATTATATTCCCAACTCTGTCGATTGGAGGATTTTTGATGGGGGATTTAGGCATTATGATAATATAATAAATATTATTTGGTATCAGTACCTACCTATTATAATAATACTGCAAGGCTTTAAAGCCCCAGATTGTAAAAAAATATACACCCGTATTATCCACAGAAAACGAATAAACAAGTAAAATTTTATTTTACTAATATTTATGAGAAAAATATGGTCACACGAGAAAATGGATTCGAGCGCCTAATAAAATAAAGTCAATCACTTTTAATAATTAAGGAGTATGTACATTTCGTATTATGTCAATGCCTTTGTCATTTTAGTGAAAGTAATTAGTATATCATAATTGCAAGCCATCGAAACGATATATGATATGAAATAGAAATATAATGTGATTGGAAAATACTAAATTTTGTTTTGCAGTTCTCAATGTCACTAAAAAACAAAGTAATTGAATATTTACGGCAATAAAATGTTTTTACAATAATAATAATGGTATTAAGTACCTACATGTTGTTATGTATCATATCAATATACTTCCAACAATAATTAAAGGAAAATAAAACAATACAATAATAATTCAATCAATGAATTTTAAATTAAAAAAGATGACTTACAGTAGCATAAAAGCAGCATATTAAATTATGAAATATTTTTTGTATAGTTTATACTCTTTCATATAATTATGCACTCGGCACTATTACTAATTATTGACAACTAATACAGTGCAATAGTATTACTAAAATTCGAATTCTCACACAAAATGTTCCCCTAACGTCATTATTAAGTATACACAATATATAAATTTACAAACCTTATGTAAAAACAGATTAATAAACTGTGTTCCTTGATGTTCGCCTACTAAAGAACAAAATACGGTATTTACTTTATTTGTCAAGTGTCAATATATGAATGGTATTTTACATATAACCTGGTATTATAATATAAAATCATACTTATGCATCGACCATACCCGATTGGTTTATCATTGACAAATATACCGATTCTCGTTGGACACAATATTTTATGTAGAGATCAGTACCTACCCGATTATTATTATCTTATCGTAGCGACATTGTCATTGATTAGGTATTACTACAGGATGTTTCAATAAGAACTGACGGTTTTGTTATTTCGATAAAAAGTTAAGTGGCAGGTTTCTTACCTGTATTATTTTCCAGGCTACGAACCACATTCAGCAATATTAAATATGTAATTATTAACCACAATATTATAATATGATTAACTGATCTGAAACATAACGTCATTTTATATCTGCTCTAAGTCAGACCCTTTTTGGTGGTATACCAAATATATATGATCAATTATATATCCGTCATTAGTGTTTATCTCGAAGATTGAAGGTTCAATTCCTAGTTTTATTTTGTATGCGATATTTACTTCATCCGTTACCGTGTCCTTTATTTTTATAACGTCTCTCAGTGACACAAAAAACATAAAACGGTTTCCAGCGGGAATGTTTCCTTACAATCCAATTGTTATACAGTAAATCAATATTGACGGTTAGTCCACCGAAATACGAGAGTAGTTGTCGTACAAACTACAGCGCGATGTATTTAGAGACAATCGAAAATAACGAAACACATGTCGGATCCGTCTCGAAAAAATCGAATCAATATTTTCAAAAATTGATTAAAAATATTTTGTCACTACTTTCCTACTCAAATAATGAATTCTTATTATATTATATGCTCGTGAAAATTTAAAAATAAACTAATATTACAAATGCGACTTAGCACGATGTTTTACACACTTTTAAATATCAACATTTTAACGAGGTTTAAAAATAATTAAAAGCTAAACACTACGAAGGGCCCGTCGTATCCAAACTAAAGATAATATTATTCGTATCATTTTATATACGATTTTTACCAGTAATATCCGATATTTTATCAAAAAGAGATAAGATAGGGAGAAAATAATATATTCAGAAGGCGATGTTTTTACCTACCAGAGACACCTAGCGGATTTATTCTGGATCGGAACCGTTTTCTCGTGTCAAGCCTATCAGGCACCATTAGCGACGGGTGGACGATTAGTAAATGCGCTCCCTAAAGACAAAGACATTTTCAGTGATGTACTTTGCATTTTGTTTTTGAAACATTATTTTTCTGTATTAAATTGTACTTAAGTATGTTTTGATTTAATTTGTTTTTCTGTTATTATTATTATTATATTATATATTGTAATATTTCTTATAATGTAAATCTCATGTTGTGTACGTCTTGAATTTAGATTTGTTATGTCCACAATGTTTTGTATTCTTAAATAAATAAATAAAAATAATATAAAGCTTGCATTTTGAGACATTTTTTGAATAATTTACAATTTCAACTGTATTAATTAATAAATATTTATCTGAAAACATTAAAAAGACAAATATTTTATATTTTAAGTTAAAGGTAAACTTATAATAGTCACTAGGACCCCACCCTATCTTATTGTCACATATTATATTTTATGGTCATATTTATTATTAAAAATTAGTTTATCAAGTTTTCTATGTTGTACGAGTACCTAAGAAATTTTTGACTAATTCATAGTTTTAATATTTATTAAAAAAAAAACATTGATTTTTATAAAAAAAATATGTGTATAACTTGAAATCCTTTTTATTGTATGGTCGGCAGAAAGGCATCACGGAGTGGAAGGCGTAATGGGCTTTGAATTACTGGCGCGAGGAGAGGAGCCGTTTTTTTCATGTCTCTTGGAACTGGTAACTGGAAGTAGTCAGACGTCTTTCGGATGCCCGGTCCTCGGACGATCGGATGGCGGAGAACCCAGACCTTCGCTTCATGTATTGCAGGTTGTGTCGTTCCTTGTTTTAATCGTTAATTATCCACTGAATTTCTGTAGAATGTTATTTATATTTTCCATTGTAATACGGCAGTCATTACGATCAACCGTTCTTACTTATTTACAACCCACGTCCGAATCTAGTCTCTGTGTTAATTGTTTTTGTGATATTTATTAACAGAATATAGCTGATCTTTCCTAACTAAGAGTGGCGCCCAGGTTTGATTTTATTTTTACTCTTTCAAAGTTCGATATCTTTGCACGTAACTTTTTTTCATTTTAGATGTACGAGCCCTCCGCAGTGCGAATCGATTAAGTATTGCTTTACAATTCATTAACACAACACTTTGCCACGACGACGAAATGCTATATTGAAACAAAGATTCCCACATCCTTATAGTCTCTTGCTCTCCTAATTCTGACCCATTCCATGTTATATGCCCATTTCTAATTTGACGTTCCCTCGAGTTGACAGGTTAACAACCTGAAGGCGAACTACGGCACAAGAAAAACCTCCTTGTGCCGAATCCCACATAACATGGATTCCTATTTATTATTAACAATCTTACATCCGCATCCCAATTCCCTCCTCCTAAGTAAATTCTTACTAAAACTCTCTTAAATATAACAGTAAATAAAATAAATAATTGTATTTATATGTCTAGTCACCTTGTGGATCAGGGAACTCGATAATCTATTATATTATCTGTTCTGTATTGTGGACGTATGTATATACTTGCTAAGGTTTAGCCCAGTAGAACATATAAACTTGACGAAAGGACTAACTTTTTGTTGGGCAAACTGAATTTAGCATATTCTGCGATAAGCCACAATAAGTAAGTACTGATAGGTATGGGTTTACGGATGGCGTTGATTTACACTTTTCCACTTATTAAAAACACCGATTCAGGGACATTAAGTATATTTCGCTTGGCAAGTAACAATTAATTACTAACATTTGTAAACGTGCGCTTTGGCGCGAAAAAGGTAGCGAATCGTATTTAGAGGCGACGTAAGGGCTCAACAAGGGTAGGTAGCCGACTGACTGTATCTACTGTCGACCCTCCATCCGCCCAGAAACAGATAACGGTAACTTTCTTTGTTTCGCTGTGCATCATGGTCTAGCATTGACACATTTACAATTACAATAACATCATTATATTCCCAACTCTGTCGATTGGAGGATTTTTGACGGGGGATTTAGGCATTATGATAATATAATAAATATTATTTGGTATCAGTACCTACCTATTATAATAATACTGCAAGGCTTTAAAGCCCCAGATTGTAAAAAATATACACCCGTATTATCCACAGAAAACGAATAAACAAGTAAAATTTTATTTTACTAATATTTATGAGAATAATATTATGGTCACATGAGAAAATGGATTCGAGCGCCTAATAAAATAAAGTCAATCACTTTAAATAATTAAGGAGTATGTACATTTCGTATTATGTCAATGCCTTTGTCATTTTAGTGTAAGTAATTATTATAACATAATGACAAGCCATCGAAACGATATATGAAATGAAATAGAAATATAATGTGATTGGAAAATACTTAAGCAATTTTGTTTTGCAGTTTTCAATGTTACTACAAAACAAAGTACCTAATTGAATATGTACGACAACAAAAAGATTTTACAATTGTACTAAGTAGATACCTACATGTTGTTATGTATTATATTAATTAATATCTATAGTATACAATAAATAATACAATTCATTTAATCAATGAATTTAAATTTTTTTAAAAATAACTTACAGTATGTAACATAAAAGCAGCTAATTAAATTATGAAATATTTGTATAGATTATACTCTATAATATAATAACTAATAATAATTATTAACAACTAATACAGTGCAATAGTATTACTAAAATTCTAATTCTCACACAAAGTGTTACCCTAACGTTATTTATTATACACAAAATATAAATTTACAAACCTTATGTAAAAACAGATTAATAAACTGTGTTCCTTGATGTTCACCTACTAAAGAACAAAATACGGTATTTACTTTATTTGTCAAGTGTCAATATATTATGAATGGTATTTTACATATAACCAGGTATTATAATATAAAATCATACTTATGCATCGACCATACCCGATTGGTTTATCATTGATAACTATACCGATTCTCGTTGGACACAATATTTTATATAGAGTTCAGTACCTACCCGATTATTTTTATCTTATCATAGCGACATTATCATTGATTAGGTATTACTACAGGGTGTTTCAATAAGAACCGACGGTTTTGTTCTTTCGATAAAAAGTTAAGTGGCAGGTTTATAATTTTTATTTTATCATGAAATATTCCTCACTAGGTCTGAGGTTACTAATGATTATACAAACGAACAGTATTTAAATGTGAATATTTTGTTTTCACTTTCAATACTAAAAATGTCGCTATTGTCTGATGTTTAAAAGCGGTATTTCGGGTATCGAAAAATATAGCTCTCATTGATATGACATTTATGAAGTTAAATTTGAAGCCAACTTTCCAAATCAAAGATAATACAAGTACCTATATAATTTAGGCAAATTCGGTAAAAAAAATTACACCTGAATATTTACTTATATATATGTAAGTATATATTATATATACGACTTTAAATGAGTAAATCTCTGTAGAACTCTAATATGTATTATAAATTTAATAAGTTGTGTATCAGATTGATGGCATAGTGATGGGTTTCGGTACCTAATAACAAATTATTTGTCGAATGTCAAAAAATATTGCTTGAATAAGCAAGATGCGAAAGGAAACCATTCACGTTTCATTTCTGATTATCATTTATATAAGACGTATCTCGCTTTAGCGTTTATTTTCCGTATAAATAATATTCAAGATGTCTTATAATATGTACCTTCAAAAGAAGGGCTCGCACACAACTTCCATATTTAATATAAATTTAGTTAAAAACACGGCGGATTAAAAAAATAAAAGTGTTACATATTATTTTTTTCGACCATGTCCGATCCTAATAAGATCATATGGGCCTCCAAAGAGTGGAAGATTGCATTAATAGATTTCGTTTTTACGTGAAATTTATGTAAGCCACTTGATCAACCTATTAGGTGACCAACACAAATTGAAAAACAATATGAGTATTTGTCAGACCCAGGATTCGAACCTGGGACCCACAGCGCTATAGGCCAACGCTTAAACCACGCAGCCATCGTGGGATAATTAAGAAAAATAGTTGGGAGCAGTTTTCACAGCACAGCAGACCTTTAGTAATGCGTCAAATAGGATTCAAATACGTTACTTTAATAATATGCGTATTTTTAATCATAACATTGAATTACATTCCGTGAACTACTCTATGAATAAAATATTGTGTTACTTTTATAGAAACGGGTACAATTTGATTGCTTTGATTCTTAAAATACTAATAAACATAAGTAAATGTTTTTCTTGGAATAGTAATGAATCATTTGAAAAGAATACTTCATTTACAGATTGTTGAACATAGAAATTGCAATAGGTACTTAATTGTATATTAAACTTTAGAGTCGATTTACCGATGTACTTGTGTTGAACCCTCAGTACATCAATAATCGATAATTCATAACATTAAATTTAAAATAAATTTAATTAAAATGCCTAATTGGTGAGGCTAATTAATAGCGTGCTAGCAGCCCGCGGTCTTCATCTGAGGTAGGGAGTCGACATTTTAACAAGAATTAATATGCTTGTCTTTTATCTACAAGAAAAAAGGCACGTGGCCTTTAACGAGGCGAGTCATTTTTCTGCAGGAACTACTTTGTATACAAACTAAATAGTATACATAAAATATATATTTCATGAAGTATTAATAATCTACGCTTTTGAAAACAAGGCCAAATTTGGGTGGTTCACAATAATTTTGGATGAAGTCCATCAAAATAGATCCTGAGATATTTGCACCTAAAGTTAAAACTCCTTTTGTAAAATTCAGGAATATTTTCACTGTATAAGACTTACCTTTTTTGATAGTACATGGATCAATCTTAATAAATAGTCGAAACATAAAGTATATTCAGGCTTTATTAATTAATATTAGCAAATTAATGTTAGCAAATACCTCTTTATACTGCTGAAGGAACCTGTCAAAATGGACATGCTTCACATTCAATTTGATTTATTATCAATACTAGTATTGCCATTTATGCGGAAAATTGTAGAGCTACGATTGTGATATTAACACACAGTAGGTATAGATCTCTGTTTCATCTAGCCATTGAAACAAAAAATTTAATTTTACGAAAATTGGACTTGGTCGATAATTATTATTGTGAACCACCCAAAAACATTATAGAATGTTGCAAATCATTGGAAATTTTGCATTTACAAATGCATTGGAACCGAGGTATTATTTAACTTTCAAATGAAGTGATTTATTTACTCATCATGGAAAACCAGATTATTTGTTTCGGCACCCCGACAAAACCGCCCGGACAAAACCGCACAGACATTACCGCCCGGACAATACCGCCCGGACAATACCGCCCGGACAATACCGCCCGGACAAATCCGCTTAAAAAAATGCAAAACCAATTCGACAGAATAAAAATCTAACACTAGAGGGTAGTCGATGTACAACAAATTTACGTTTTTTCAATAGGAAATTAATTACTTACTTTAATTTTAATATTATTTTATTGAGAAATTATTAGCTTATTATGAAATGAGCTTTTTCATAATAGTATTGATAACATTTAGGTGTGCAGCTAAATTTTAACCTAGTTTTGTTAATTCAACTAGTTAACAGGGTAAAATTAACAAAATAACTTTGTTTCAAAACCATTGCAATGGAGTTCTTCCACATAAGCGCCAGTTAAATTACTAAATATTATCCATTTGGTTATTCGAGTTTAACCCCGGCCCGGTAGCTTTGGATCCAAGCATACATTAAATATGAAATTTCCAGACAGGAGGGTTGAAGTCGTAACCCAAGGATATAGATGCAGACGTCTTGCCACTACTCCACTTCGGTCGCAATGATATCTGATCTGTTTCATATTATCAATTCGGGAATACACAGATTGCACCGTACGTAAGTAAAACCAAGCCAAACGATCGTCGACATAAAATTTACCGGCATCTCTTCCAATGTTCAATTTATTTTATTACCAACCCTGCCCATTTCCAAGATACCCCACTTCCTCCGAAGGTTGTTACGGTGGGTTGTTTATTCCTGTTCCACTCTTTCCGCGGGGTGGGGTTGAGGTGGTTACGCCATCCATAAACCTCGGGTAACGCCTAATTCTGCCACGTGAGCTTTTGCGTTAGATGCAATCGACCGGTGTTTTCCAATTAATCTGTCGAAGCCTTAATTGGGTATACATGTCACTTCACATTTTCGATTCGTTCATTCGATTTAATGTACATGTAGGTAGGTATATACATGCGTAGCAAAGGATTAAGAAAACTATTTCGGTGGGCATACGTCTGATTTATTAATATTATTTACGTTAAATTAACTATATATTTAGTGAATATCAACTGTAACACGCGATAATTAATATCAACAACTAGCAGAAACGCCTGTATCCGCACCATTTAGGGCGGTAAGGGTTCACAGAAGAAGCTAGTAAGATAAAATCTATGGTACCTTTACAACCCGATTTAATAATAGGTATGTTGTATTTCCGTTGTCTAATACGGTAATGTAATTAATCTATTGAAAAGGAGATATATATAGTTGCGCGTTTAGTGACGCTGACTGAGTTTGAGGTTCCTAATATAAGAAAATAACAAAAATTTTAATTCAATAAAAAAGGTTTAATTCTTCGGACACTTCTTCGTAAGCTATTGTCCTTGAAGCATGTGTTCGTATAACATTCAATCAAATGACGAGTTGTTTCGCATTTTGTAACAAACGTACAATATACTCCACGGTGAAATGGTCAACGAACAACTCGTCATTTGATTAAATGCTATACGTTCACATGCTTCAAGGATAACGGCTCACGATGAAGTGTCCTACGGCAAACTGCATACGTACAACTTAAATGTAACTATTAATATGAGGTATTTCACATCGTGGGACCACTAAATCGTTTTCCAATTAATCCATATTTCTGTTCATTTAAACATTTTTCAAATCATCGAAGTCTACATTCTACAGTCGAACTTGGTCATTACGAGGAAGGTGGGACCGACTGAATTTGCTCGTTATAAGCGTTACTCGTTATATCAGATAATAGGTATTTTTAAATGAGCGGTCACATAACACAAAAAGTCGAAAATAAAAAATCTGAAAACCATCGTAAAATCCCCGAAACAAGCATGGCATTCATAAACTACAAAATAAGTTGTTTATTGTAATGAACGCTGGTAGGTACATATAGACTTCACAAACCTTGCATTTTTCAACCACATGCGTGGATACTTTTTCATTACTGTCGGCGAAAACACCAATTAGGTACCTAGATAGTTAGACACTTAACTAGTGTCATAAGCGTAATCCGACCCCGGCGACATCCTGTCCGATAGGATTTTATTACTTATGGTCGAAATGTTTTTAAACGATAACAGTTTTAAGAAAATTTATGACCATATTTTAGCTCGGTGTAACCGATAAGTAGCTCGTTATAAAGGTGAATAAATGTATGGAGAAAATCATAAACTAAAATGTCAACGAACGTTTCCTTGTTACACCCGAAATCAAGCTATATCCTTGATCGTAATAACCGAGTTCGATGTACTTGTGAACCTGCAAAACTGGTATTTTAAGTCGTCACCAAAATGATAAACGGTAGTCTGCTGACCTTTGTCAGAGTTAGGTTAATATATTCATACGTTGTTGCATATTGGTCTGTTTCCGAAATGTAAATATTATGAGACGACAGCAGACCGGAGTCAATATTAGCATCGCGTGTACTTCTTCATAATCGGCTTTGGGCTGAAGACAAACCGAAAACAAAGGATTAAGGGATTCTCGTAGTAAGGGCGGGGGGATTCGTACAGAACATGGCATTAATAAAAATAATTACAAGATAAAAAGAACTTTTTATATCCTACATTTTAAATTTTCTGTTGAATCATATAAACTTGACAATTCTATGTATTAATAAATACTTTTTTTTGTACTTGATAGAAATACTGAATAAATGTAGAACACTGAAATGTCATTTTGACATTTTATATTGATTTCCATAGTAACGCACGTACTTATATATTAATAATTCAGTTGCTAGGACCACCTTAGCAACCAATAATAGTGTTTTCCTTTTTACACGAATTTTTTTCCGAAATAACTTTCCATACAAAACAGAATTAACTGAAAACGAATTCAATTCTACTTAAAAATGGCTAAAAGTATTAAAAGAATGCATTGGCGTCGTGTTCTGTTATATTCTAAAAGTTTCAAATGTTTAGCTAGTCGGGAAGTTAGTTAAAAATCTATTGCAAGATTTGTACTGGATAAAAAACCACCGGACAAATAAGAATACGAGCTAATAAAAACGTTGTAATAAAAATAGCAGAAGGCAATGTCACTTGCCAACATTCTTAGATATGGCTTAGTTCTGCAACATAGATTATTTTGATTAATACTTTGGACGCTGAAGACGCACCTGGCGCGTAATGACCAGGCGGTCGATCGATGTATTTAACGTGAATTTTAAAGGTGGTAATTAAAAAACCATTATCTAGTCAACAGCGAATGAGCAGACTACCAGGAGACACCACCCTTCTTTATAAATTTCCGTCATTCTACCACATATGAATTGTAATGTCGTTCAATAGTTAGTTTCTATATACTCGATATACCAGTAAGTAGTACTGCACTGTAAACATCTGTCAAAGAATAAAATTATGATATTATCCCATCATTTGTTTTATTTCACAACCCAATTAAAATAACGATTGCTTTAGTTGAGTATCAGTTTATTTTTCAAATTTTTAATTTGCGATTACGTGTATGTATAATGTCAGCTAACCCCTTTTAATACGTCTTTCTCCTGTCTTTCTCTCCCCTACACATTTACATATGTTTTCTCTCATGCGGTACAAACAGACACAAGATATTATATAAATCAAGACAAATATAGGTATAAGCGTATAAGATAATTAACTTCACATGTAGGAACCTGTATAATATAATATTTAATACTCGTGTTTAACTATCAACGGTTTTTTCGCCTATCTTCCGTGAACCCAGAGATGTGATACACCTCTGGTAATAATGTGACATTATATTATATTAAAAATTGTGGACGGTCCGGATCTAGAAATATCAGTGGCGAAGGGTGACTTTTGGAAAGAGGTAGGCTGTGGAGATCAAATAAAAAGAGCACACTTGTCAGGTATACTCACGGGAAATAAGACGATAATACGATATTACTGCTGATGAATAGGTACACACTAATGTCAACGTCACACTAAATCGATGAAATTTAAATAGCTCTCTGACGATATAGAATTCAGTAATGAATATAAATTATATATTTTCCTATACCTACACGTAACATACGCCTAAAAATATATCATCGGTAAATATAGCGGTATCAACAGCCCAATATGACAATCTCAACAAAAAAATAAGTTAGTATATGACTGAATTAAATAATAAATAATAATCACGAGATAGAAATATTAATTATTTTTAAAAATATTCTATCTTTATATGTCGTGATTGAACATAGAAATAATTTTTTTTAATTATCGCAATATTAATTATTATTTGAATAAAGCACAAAAGCGACAGTCCTCGACACTAAATATTTAAGCTTTGCCTTTTCAGCTTAGAGAGTCGTATGAATAAAACCAGACAACCCGATGCCCTTGGCACGCAGTCAATACAATAAGCTCGGCGAATTCATCTCGAGTGAATCGATATTCCAATATTGATCGCTAGATGCGCTGTTTTGTCACTTATTATTTATTTATTCTGCATTATTCTGACGATAGACGGCTCTCATTTATATATTTTTTTAAACATTAATTATTATACTGACGATTTATTCAATTGGTTCCCCCCGCACATATTTTTATTTAAGTATTTAAATTTAAATAGGTAGTTTCTATCTATTTTTCTTAGAAGGTAGGCTTCAAATAATCACCTACAATGGAGCCTTCGACACTGAGAAATATAGTAATTGAACATTCCAAAAAATCTTTATGCGTATAGTGTTATTAACCTGAATGCTTGCTTCACCGTCCGAATTATCATGTACGGTTTTTGATAGGAATGGATTTCATAATAATATATTGGATCGATCCTGATAGCCTGCATAAAAACCCTCACATAACATAATATGACGACATAGTATTTATAACAGGTTTATATTATTTCCCACGATGGCTGGGTGGCTTAAGCGTCGGCCTGTGACGTCGTCCCGACGAGGTCCAAGGAATGAGTCAGAGTATGGGCCTAATAGATTGAGCAAGTGGCTAACATCCATTTTTCGTAAAAACAAAATCTGTTAATACAAACCTCCACTCTGTGGAAGCCCATAATATGATCTTATTAGGATCGGACATGGTCGAATAATAATTATATTTGAAAACACTAACATTTTTTGTAATCATAATTGTATGTCTATATGGAAGGATTGAGGAATTCAATTGCCACAAAACGATGACTGTGCAAACATGTGCTGTCACAAGTCATGGACTCTGAGAGCAACGGAGTGGTAGGCAATTGACGCCATCGAAATAAGACTTCAGATATATGAACGGCTCTCGAGAATATTTGTGAGACGCATGGCCCCCACAAGGGGGGGGGGGCTAACAGGGCTTTAGCCTAGGGGCCCGGGCTTAGGAAGGGCCCGGCGTGACGTATTTTGGTATGACGAAATTTGGTCTAATAGTAAAAAAAGTCGCAAATTATTAATAATTAAAACATTTGATTGTACGATGCAATTTTTAACTGTGTGCCGATACTCGACAACTCCATAATTCAAACGGATGCACATCTTAACAATACAAAAAATCGCTAAAAATACACCTTAATTTTACCACGTACACCATGGAAAACGCTACTATAGCGCGTCACACTGCCTTTACCTTTAGCGATAGGTAGGGGGCCCGCTTCAGGATGTGGGGGCCATGGTGAGACGCATTCGGCAGTTTTACATATTATTCCGCGTGGACGAGATAACCTAGAGAGACTGGTGGTGTTGGGTAACCTCCAGGGGAAAAATCTGAAGGATTACGTGATATATTTAGTTCGTAATTCAAGTACCACTAAGGCACTTAACTATATAAATATTTGTCGATAAAATTTAGAATATATACAGTAATTTGATAAAAGGCAATTTAATTTCACCAACACTATTACTTAATATACAAATAATTAGCTAAGCACACTCGAGGGAGCGGTTTAAAGCCTACAGAATATTCGCATTTCATTGTACGTGTGAATGTGAAAATGGAAAAATTTTGACAGCAAACCTTGACCCGTCGCTTGATCCAAAAGTGGTATATCTTACAGTAGCAGTAATCATACCTGAAACAAATAAATTAAAAATCGTCAGGAAAAAGATCTTCATAAACAGCTGTAATTAAAATTCTTACTAAATAAAATCATGTCTCATGATCTCATGATGAATTATCATTATTACCTATCAATAAAGGAAGTCACGTAGAGCTAATGATAAATATGGAATGTGTATAATTACGTTTACAGTTTTATTTACCTAGGTAATTACTTTTACTGTATCTAGGTTACTGAATCGATATGTACTTTGACAATATAACAAACTCTGATTAAGGTAAACCACGATTAAGACTTTTAAATAAATAATAAAAAACACTGTACATACGCTATCCTAGTGGATGAGAACATATTTTCAAATAGGTACTTGTGCATTTATTTAATTAGACTGTCACATCTCTAGGATGTTAAGTCAAATGTAAGCATGTGTCGCCCTCACTCAGCGGACAACTTATACCGGTGGACCTTATATCTGTCGCACACTAGATAACACAGCAACACCCTTTTTTTAAACTTTGTTTTTACTTCTCAGTCCGGCCCGCATTGAAATACAGTGATTTCAATGGTAAATACCCGTCATATGAAAAACATGAGTCGGGCTTCGTAACAATTTTATTGTTATGAAATTGTAAGAATTGCATTTAAAATAATAACAAAAATATTGATTGAAATTTGCAACGATTTTTTTTTTAATATGTATGATTTAATAGATATTTATTTAAACAGTTTTTTTTCTACATTTGTATAATTTGACTAGGCAAAGTAGCGGAACACTGATATAGAGAGGATGTAATTATTGGGTCTAGGACGATTTGGCGCCGTGACAACTGGACGCCACGGAATTCGAAAATAAATATACGTTATGTACTCGTACTAATACGTACTTAAAAAAAAAAATTAATATTATTATTTATACTCAAATTATTATATTATGATTTAATAGTTGGTGAGAATTTAAATATGCACACGTAAATAATGATGTAATCGTGCATATGTTTAAGTTCTAACGAAAAAAGAGTTTTTTATTTTTACATAAAGCCAGGCGTGGTAATTCTCAATCCGCAATAAACAAAAACATTATGTGTAGAGTAAAATGAATTAAAACTACTAAGTAGTAGATAGAAATTGATTAAAATTTATCGTCTACGTTATGTTTACGTGTCTACGACAGTGCGGCATCCAATCGTCCTGGCGTCCAGTTGTCCCATTCCCTAATTATTGGTCTATCAAAAATATCACAAATAAACTTCATCCCCAGGCTATATTATATCAAAAAAATAAATGTCAGCACTTTACGCCAAATTGTACTTAATCGTTTTTGTTTCTGAAAAAGTAAATAAATTATGCACTTTTAGGTAACAGTCCTATGACATATTTGCTGATGTAAGAGGGTTTTTTATTCCGTATATTGTTTAGTGTTGGTTATATCTTAAACAGGAAAGGGTCCTCGAAAGAGTCCCGTCAAATCCAGGACCACAGCGGACCCTTATCAAGGAAACTTCTTCGGGAATGTTCGAGATAAACATCGTTAAATGCCGAGGAATTCGCGCAACTCGAATAATTATTATTGCGACGTCCAACATACAACAATGAAAGTATTGAGGGGAAACATCCAGATCTGAAATGTCGGGTGGGAAAAGTATGCAGTTAGCCGTATTACGTTTCAACGGGAGCTGCTGTATCGGAAACAAATAGCCGTGAACTAAAATATGGCGAAATGTAATACAAATTATAATATGTAAACCTAAAATATTATCAAAGAACTGCTCTGGAATTCACCGTTAAGTTTTTACTTAGACATTTTTTTTAGAATTTTATTCATAACCATGTTTTTGCTTTTTCGTACAAGGTGGTTGTTAGTAATTTTGAACAATCACAAACACCCAGGCTTTGAGAAAAACACATAAATGTTGTGTCCTCGCGGGGAATCGAACCCAGAACTCTCGGCTTACGCACTGCACCACGAGAACCGCCAACTCAAAGACATTGCAGAAAATATAATATGAAAGAAAAACTGACAAAAGTACTTCGGGTTTCGCGGAAAGCGCTTCAGAGAGTATTAATAGCCATTAGTTCAAATTTGTCGCAATTGAGTATGACGCCTATAGCATAGTGGTATATGTGCATGGGCAAGAAACCCGTGCGATGCAGTTTCGATTCCTGCTGGGTGTCTTACTTTTTCAAAAAAGATTTTTTCTATTGGTTATAATATGTGTTTTCAAAAATATGTAAGTATGTTTAATAATTAGAATGGTACATTCTTAAATCTTGTGAATTATTCGTTGAATAAAAAAATAGTTAATTATAGTACCTACCTACATAGTATATAGGTACCATCAAATTTATTTATTTTATGTTCTTTCTCCGTGCTTTTCTCTCCTATGGCACTTTTTAAATTATGTCAATCAGTGAATTCAGTCAAAGCTCACTTGAGCTGCTTCACATCAAACGTAGGGCCTCGTATAATGAAAATATTAGTTGATTGTCGAGAAAGATGCAGCAGTGTCTTGGAAAACAAAACATACGAATTAAACTATCGCGAAAATAACTACTGTTTACAGGTAACCATGCTTACTGTCTCACCAATGTCATTCTTCAAGCGTAAGCGATAGCGCTCACAGAACGCGTCGAGCGGGCGAAGTCGGCGAATGCAGTGTTTATTCATAACCATAATCACACGTCTCTTCCCGCGCATTACCCTTCACCTATGTAATATGCGGCCCAAGTAGCACAAAATAAATATTATTACAGCGCCTCTCATAACAAAGCAATAAAAATATTATATTATTTCGGGGCTTGTAATTAAAATTTACGACGACATTATTCAACCAGCGATAAACTGAACACGCAATAAAATTAAACAATGATTCTCTGTTATTAAATAATTGCTTTTCGCCCGTCCATCGACAACGCCTCGAGCAGCGTAATTTTGGTAGCCGTGTTCAATGAATGGACTCCATTGTATTTTCTTTCATTCGTATCGCCGAGAAGCGGTGATTCGCGAAAAAACGATGATTCATGCGGCGTGCGCGTATAATGCGTCGTGAAATCCAGTGGGCGCTGGCGTATTTGATTACGTTGTATTTTCGTTGATTTACGCGCCACTTGTAGAAATTTTGCGCGAGCGCCGCACTCGCTGCGTCAATGGGCTTTATGCCTAAGAGTGACGCAGTGTTGTCATTGTATGGTGATATTTGACAGGTAGTGAAAATTCGTAAACGTCAAAATGCGCTACGCGTGTAGTTAGTATTTTTACCGGCAGATTCTCCACTATCGTAATACTGCGCATGCGCACAGGTTATGCAAGTTCTAACTTTCAGAAAGTTCAGAAGCCGCTGAACTTTTTTCATCCATGCGTGCAATCTTTCAACTTGTACGATAACACGTGTTTACACGTGCATTGTCTTGTTATGGCCGCGATAATACGTACTGTTATCAGTAAATCCATGCTTGTGTAAACGGGGTATAAAGCTATGCAGACAGTCAATGTATAAGAAATATTGAAAGATGTTTCAAGACAGCACAAAGAGATTCCACACCTACCGCAAAAGATTTCCCCGTGTATGGATGGACAATAGAGGCAGAGACCTTCGAGTAGGGAACATAATAATATTATTATTTATTACTGCGATATTGGTATAGTATTACGCTATTTATGTGGAATGTCAAATTGGAATCCCGGCAGATAGATACCTAAGCCATTAAATTAAGTTTAGAACTGATTATTATTTCAAAAACAATAGCAAGTAGAACTACGACGATGTTATAGACAAGCCATTCTAAGCTTAAACTACGTAGGTATAGTACTACTAGCCAGAGTTCATTGCTCACTTCCAATTAACAATCAATACATTTTAATAAGTCAACCGCTTTGAGGATGGTGACAGATATCCTACGTCGGTTGGCTAACAGAATAGTTTGTGAAAATACACGGGCTAGCAAATATTACCAGGTGATAGCACCACCTGTCCCCATTCTTCTACGTCATTTCCATGTATCGTTCTCATACGGTGACGTTACGTCTGACTGTCTTTGTTCAGGTGTTTCAGACTAAATTATTAGTCTATGACTTGATGCACCAGCCTGGCAAAGTCTTCGTAGTCTCCGTACTTTTCCAAGCGCGCCATCACTGAACTCGTTCATTTGTCAGGCTCATGGTTATTCCTCATCGATATTCCTATTTTCCGATTGATTGTGTATGTTGCCTAAAGTTACAGGACCCTATCCCTATTAAAATTAACCCTTAAATCTCTTAGATAACAAACGAAATGTCCGATCACTCGATATGCAATTACTGCACTATAGGCATCTATCAAACTATTAAGAGACTATAATTTGTTATATTTCACGACCCGATAAACGATTCTTTTGATTTTTCAAATTTAGAATTTGCGTTCATACGTGTATATATGTGTGCGCTGTCTCGCTCTCTCTTACACATGTCCATAATATGTTTTCTTTCATGCGTTAACGATAATCCAAGACAACCCTACCTATACAATAAATATTATTGAGAGAACTCCAAAATATAATATCATTATTATATCTGAAAATGGCGTTTTTATATATTAATCCTATTACATATTATGCCTCCTGTGTGTATGTATAAAAAATACAGGTACACCTCTAATCACCATGTTAACCCTTAGTGCACCACAAAATAATGACCTAAAATCTCGCTATACACACACATATGGTTTCACGGAATGATTCAGATGGTGATGTGATAAATCTAAATAAACTGGACATACTATTTAACTTATTAATTTCTGTTTTAACAAATACTTAAATGAGTGAGGTGTATCAAATAAACAGCGATAAAATATCAACAAATTAACTGTAGATACTTGTCACAGTTAAGGGTAAACGTGTCAACAACAGAATCTTTTTATAAATCGGTTGTCTCTTTTGTGTCCCAAGCAGGTTGAAGGGTTTGTACGCGAACCCTTCATTATCAAACGGAGAAAAGGCTATTTTATAGGAACATAAATGTATAACGCCTAAGGGCTGAGAACCTTGGTAGCACAAGGTGGAAGAGGGGGGGATTAAATGGTTATCTGAATAACTGATTCATAAAAAGTCATATATTATTGAATAAGAACCGACATACATTACTTACTTACTAAATTTATATAACTGGAGACACTTGGAGGGGTGGAAAAGGATTCTACCGGATATAGGATATATATACCTATATGTAAATCAATAAACATTTTTTTTATTCAGTGAATAACACAATATTTGAGAATGTAACATCATTTATGTTGTACGTACTGTCATTTCCCTCCATTTTCGAAAGTGAAAACACTCTGTCACTTTGCTTCGTTGTATGGATTTTCGTCTGGATTTAGGACTTGGAGGTGGACAAATAACACACCGGAATAGTGGTGGAAACGGCAAGGTATTTTTACGTTAATATATTCTAAATGGTTACATTTTTATACAAATTCTTTTCAATTTAATTTTGACGGATAGCGAGGTTAACACTGCTTACTGCGATGCTGTCTAAAATGCTTTTCCCGCTAAAACAAACCGTCGCTTACGAGCGGTACAAATACGGCGTTGCCGTTCGTATTTTTTTAACGGCATTTAGACAATGTTGCCGATCAGATATTTAACATTATTTAATTATTTTCGCAATCAACCCTTACTATTTGTTGATTTGATATCGATTTGGCCATCTCCAGATTCACAGAGACATCCCAAATGGGGGCTATTTGGGAAGGTAACAGTACCTACATAATTTTAAAACACTTTGTATTATATAATATACTAGCTAAACTCTTTGGAAAAACACGTAGACGAATGGGACTCGTATCCTGATGTCAGTTAGTAATTAATTTATGTAATTGATAACATGATTATATATTTCTGAGGCGTTTTAAAATTACATAATACGTTATATAAAGAATGCTACATTCTTAATTAAATCTTGTTAATTATTCGTTGGATAAAAAAATAGTTTATTCAATTTACAATGGAGCAAACTCGGTTTACGAGAAGCCAGGCGGGAACCGCGCTAATTTTTGTGGCCGGTTTTGGCAAAATTCACGAATTCAAAAATGAAAACCTAACCTAATCTAACAAATAATCTAGTATATCGGCTATTTTCAAATTTTGTTTGCCGCTGGCTTCCCGTAATTAGACAAGAACCTTTACAATTTATGTATGTATCTCTATACCGTCTTCATTAATTTTACAGGTATATATTAATAATAATATATTCGTATGTAAATTCTAAAATAATATGGAGATGTTGGCATTGGGGAACAGTGTTTTTTTAATCAATTGAAGAGAGAGCCTCAATAATGAACGAAGAGAGAATTTGACAGCGGGTCACAGTCAAAACCTCAATAAAATTATATACAAATGGATTATTAAGAACGAAAAGCTGACCATTAAAGATTTTAGCTAATTTAGTGATGTTAGAGGAAACATTTAAACGTTAAAATAAAGTAGTAAGAATTCACAACAAAATTGTGTGCTTTCAGCTTTCAAACTATGTTAAAATAAAATCTAACGTAAAATAGGAGTCAGCATTAAGGTAACATACATTCCATCTGATGTTTGAAGAAATTACTTCAACCCCACCGCAAGTCACCCCCATATCGAGTCGAGGGTTGTTAATGATGGGAAACATACGTATCATACACGTGCGACTATCAGGGGTTTTACAAATTAAACACATGTTTACACGTGACTATTGACAAGACCAAGAATATAATGGAAAACATTACATAGATTTTAAATCCAAATAGTAATTATTATTCTTCGACTGAAACCAATTTTATTAAGGATGACTCCCTACAATTACATCTTCGTTCTGATGAAAACCGGTAGCAAATAGACTGCTTAATGGAAGGAGGTTAATGTTGAGGAAATGAAAATAGTCATAGTAGTCAGCAACAAGGTAATGCGTGACAATTTATTCCTGCGTATTCGGCATAAACGAAACCACGAGGGTCAGTTTCTAATATGCATGTTTCAAAAATTCCAAATCCTTTTTATTGTAACATAGTGAGAGTGCTAGGGGTTTTTATAATATATTATAATGTATAATATTTTTCTTGCAAGCTGTTTAAATATATATATATAATATATAATAACTAATATTTGTAACATAATATCTACTCAATGTTTTATTTTATGACTGAATGAATCTTGGTGTGCGGTAGATGAAATAGTATGATGTGTGGTGATACAGTGTTGATAGCTTTGATATTATATTATATAAATATTTACGCAGTATTAACAATATAGAACATTTGGAAGAAGGAAATTCAAGTAAAGTGTACCAAAAAAATACACAATAAATATATATCTTCATACATAGTAATTAAGTAAATAGTATTTCATTGATTATCTCTAGGGATGCGCTGCATTTCCAGCATACATAGACAATAAGCCACTGGTATGTATATAGTAAAGATTGTATGACAAAAATATCATACAATCGTCATATAAGGGCCCGTACTCACACGGGCCCAATTGGTCATGGAGATCTGATAGCAACCGAGGCCAACTTTGCGGCATTCGAGATATTTGCAGCGTCGTATGGAGAGCGGAATAGTCCCGACTCTTCTGTAGACTCATCTATTTCAATTCGTGACACTCAGTATGCGGGTACACAAAGCGCTTAACGTCAGCGGACAGCAGAGCCAGTCCAAAAACAACAAAAAAAATCTTTCTTATCTTTCTTCTTTAAGCACTACGGTGCATGGTTGCAGCATCAGTCCCGTGCGGCTCCGTCTCGGGGCGGAATGAGCACTTAACATCACTTCTTTCAAGCACGTTTAAAGCGTCATGCTTTGTCTGCTGTTCTTTGTTGTGTCTGATACAATATTAATATTTTTATGGATATAACTTGGATGTTTATTGTTTATATTGCATTTATTTCCTTTCAATCGACAAGTGTAAGAGCCGTTTCACATGTGACACTGGTGTCTGGACACCAGTATCTCTGGACACTGCATATGCACAATAAATATAAATGAACGCGTAGCACGTTTGTTTTCGTCTGAAGGCGCCCATTCATTTTACTATGGTACACTTCAGTGTAAAACATTAAAGAAGGTTCTAGGAATATTTTATATACAATATAAATATTATGCTTATGCTACAAGTCAGCATTTTTAAATTTTGATGCTACATAATATCTTTATCTGAATCATGGAAGTAACCATATTTTATCATTATTTTAATGAGCGATTAAAATACTAATATAACTAAAGCGTAATGTAAACTAAGTGCATATCCACGGCTGTGCATATATGACGGGTGGTGGTGGGAACTTTAACGTAAACCTACATTTATTTTATATACATTGCCATTATATTTATAAATTACAATAGTTGCTCGTATCTAAATTTAAATACTTACTGAAACGTGAAAAGATGATTTTGCATTATACTATTAGGTATATAAAATATGGCATTGTTAATAAATTCTTATGATTTAACTATCTTTTTACATTAATAATAAAAAATTAAAAAATCATTATATGGACATAATTATATGTCAATTAAGCATATTATTTAAAGATGGACGAAGCACTAGATGGATTTTTCCACACAAGTCCACCGTTCCACCAATTTAATCCAAACGTTTCACTATTTGTGGTTTTGTCATTATGGGTAGCTAAACTAAACTTAAAAATAAAAACCAAAAAAAACATTTATTTAATAGAACGTCATTTTATGATAATATTAAGTACTTAGGTATAATATTAAATCAGTATCAGATCCTTTACTCCCTCCCTTCTGCATATAGTATGATGACCGGTAAGATTTTCGTGTATATCAAGTGATTTCAAACCATGAAAAATTTGGTATTCGTATATACTTATCTAATTAATATTCAATGTTCTAATCAATCCTTACCAAGCTCGTAATATCAACTTTTGTGATGTGCAACAATCCAGGGACGTCCTATGAAAAGATTACAAAGGCAAGACATACGAATTGGATTCAAACACCCTTAACGTATGTAAACGGGCTTAACATTATAAATTGAAGAGTCTTGAGTTATACGTCGAATGTTGAGTGAGCCAGAACGCACATTGGCAGCCCTTTCCTTGCATTAGTCACACTAATGTCGCAAATCAGTGTGACCTATATTAACTTCAGAGGGAGGCAAATCATACTGATGACATTAATTCATATAAAACAGCACGTAAACAGCGGGGAGGTAAGTTAATTTACGAAAACTAATAATGTTTTTGTTTACCCCGAAAACATTTTAAAGGGCTACACTGACATTAATGACTTTTTATAAGTGGACTACTTAACTCAGTTCAAACATTTCTTATTCATTAGCCAACTATTGAACATGGGTGTATTCCATTTATTTCTATCAAATAGTCCTGGGTAGGGATTCCAATCCCGGGATCCCGAGCTATTTTCGATACCTATGAATCCTGGGATTGATAAACATAATCCCGAAACTTTCGGGATTGATCTTTTTATCAATTTTTATGGAAAATAAAATAAAAACAAAAATATAACAGAAAAAATACTTTTGATAACAAATAACTACATTAGAAATAAACTGAGTTTGAATGAAGTTTGATTTATATCCGTGTGTAAGTTGCCGATTCATTCTATTTTTTCACATAAATTAATAAAAAATAGAAAGATGCTTAGCACTATTAACAAAGTAATTCCACCATGATATCATACGTTTTACGGCAGTTTCATATTTGGCTGACTAATTAGATTTATGAAGCGAAAAGGCCATAAGTACACCATGATTTGCTTTACTATTTTAAATCTCGCTAACCCTTTCATTAAGTCTTTACTATCAGAAACAGCAATCTCATATTAAATTCACATTATTATTTATATTACAATATTATTAACTCCATTAAACTTATGTATTTCCAAGATTGAACGTACACAATATTAACAATAAATGTCTTAAATAGTATAAATTATACTAGATTTATTAATGACCGATTTTATCAATGTTATTTGTAAATATAAAATTTTTATATTAACAATGGAAAAAAATGCCAATCCCGGGACCAGTCCCGGGATTCCGGGATTGTCAAATTGTAATCCCGAAATCCCGGGATCAGAATTTTGGCTCGGGATTGGATTCCCTAGTCCTGGGCCTTCCGCATCCAACCGATGAAAGTCAGCATGAGATAATTATATTATTTTACTTCTTCAAGGATACTATTGTCAATAAATGGTAAATACACAACATGTATTGTTTGTCGTCGAAACACACAAGCAAATAGGTATAGCAATATTAAAATTTGATGGTTTTTTTTTTACTGCTACATCGAAAGTAACCGGTCTTGTGGAATATTGTTTTATTACTTATTCCTTTCCACGCGAACGGTACACCTGTTGTACACTAATTGGCCATTCGATATAATTAGCATGTTATTTAAATGCGGTAATTCAATAGTAATTAATTCATCACGATGAAAATGAGAGGCGAGGTTTAACCTATTTCGACCACGTACTGCGGATCTGTCGAGATAATTTCAACATGGCTTGCCTGTTCTTCAAGCCAACCGGATTCTTAGGTTCTAGAAGACCGCTAAATACTATCCACAGAGCTACGGGATGCTTCCATGACCTAGGAAAAATGGTGAGCGACAAGGATTCTTGCGTATCTATTCTATACACTGGACTGCTTTCCGTCCGCTACGGCAGTTAAATAGGGTAGGACATTATCGAATTATTAACACTTATTGTAACAATTACAATAATTCAGTTATAATCGTTACAATAAGTGCTGTGTTTTAACAGCACCTCTCTTGGCTGTGATAAATTTTAGACAGTTTTGACAGTTAAGACGGCTAGCTTATAGTAATTATTACAATAAGTGTTAATAATTCGATACTTTCCTACTTTATTTAACTGCCGTAAAGGCCGAAAGCAGTCTTGTGTATATAATACATGCTTTGGAGGCCAAAAAAGTATAAGAAAAACTACATTATAATGGATACAGTTATAAATGACTTGTATTTTACAAAAATAATATTTTTAATTAAATGTCAAGTAATAATGTAACTTCAAGAATATGTACATTAAAAATATTAAACACCTTGACAAATGAATATTATCAAGAAAACCACGAAAGCACTGTTTATTTTTTAGATTATAGGCATTGAACAAAAGGAGATGAATAAATTCAGAATTTAGTGGATATTTCGTAGTAATAGATATTATGATAATGAGAGACGTTAAAATGGCCTCCCCCCAGAGAACAATGCTAAACAAAATGGCAGCCATAACAATAATTTATGACACAATAAATAAAAGCTTTGGCAAAGAAAAGCGCCCATCATACTATCATTTCCCATCGTTAAGGTGACCATTAACCCTGCACTAAATTAATAGCGGCCTTTTGTTTTACGATGTATTTATTTTGATTTTGTGTGGGTTGACGAGCGAAAGGGGTTTAATTGGATAAAATACAGAATGATATCTTATTTAACCAATGGTTTGTAACTATAATCCAAGGCTATTTCAAACTTCAGAATAAAGCTTACATTACACATCATATAGAACCAATAATTAAAATCTGCGTATTATTTATTTAAGAAAACAAACCCATGTGGACATAACAAATCTAAATGCAAGACGTTCACAAATTTACATGAAAACAAATATTACCCTCACACAATGACATTAATATGGACGAAGCATCTGGAAAAAAAATTACACTCACTTTTTTGTCGGGTCTGCCGAATGGCATAATCTGTTCTAACGCCATTACAATAAAGATGATATTGCCATACATTCCCGATGCTTTTTGTCGGGTCTGCCGAATGGTTCGGTTCGAACTGGTTCTCTCAAATGAACATTGACACTAGAAACACTGTTCTAACGCCATTACAACAAAGGTCATATTGCTATAAATTCCCGATGCGTGATATCGCATAATGGAAAGTGCGTGACGTCTACCTATGCATGTGCGAATGTCGCTATGCACGAATTTACTTGTTAGCTACTGAATCGAGTGCGTTGTCCATTAATAATGTCATTTCCTTCACAAGAGAGAAGAGAATAATATAATAATAATAATAAAAAACATAAGTACAATTTTATACAGAAAAATTAAATTTGGAATACAAAACAGGTACATAGCACGTCACTAAAAATGTCTACGTGTTTGGGGAGCGCATTGTCTTGTCTTGCACCCCTCGCAAATGGTGCCTGATAGGCATGACACGAGGAAACGTTTCTGATCCAGAATAAATGGCTGCGGCCACGTAGGTAATTGACATGCGTATGTAATTAAAAATTCTTTAGGACACCAGGATTGGAAACCATCCCTGGAGATAGCAGGCAAAAATGTTTCAAGAGCAGAAGTGACCTACGACCTACGAAATATAAATTATTAGCGTATATAAACGTGGGTGAATGTAATATATTTATGAACACCTACTATACTAATTATTTAAATAGTATCTAATTGTAATCATTAAATTGCTAATATAAAAAAGCTGTAATAATATATTCAATGGTTCACTACACAACCCTTATTTTGCCTTTTCATTTTTTTCTTCCCCTCCGACCCATGACTAAGGGTTATTTATGAGCTCTTCGTCAATAGGTATAGTGATTAATAAATTGACCAAAGCAGAGCCAGTTTCTTTATTGTTTTAAATACGTGTATTTTTAGCAAGACGTGCTGCGTTTCAAAAATAGCGGTTAATGTATGCGCTTTATCATCTGTATACCTGGGATCAGTCATCTTCAAACCTAGTTTTAGCCTAACTTAATGGGAAGAAAATGAGCGTGTTGTAAGCTTTAACCCCTTTCAATAAGTTAATTATCAATTCCATAATCGTGTATAATTATTATTATATAAGTGTTCTTTGTATAATGTATAATTAACACCAAAGTACCCATTCGATGGTCTAATGTTAGTACCCCGTACCTGACATATATGACGAAAATGACTTTATTTACAAAAAAACAACAAAAATACTGCCCATCGACTACGAAATTCCCATATCTGTAGTTATTTTAACAAAAATTATACAGCCGTTTTAGTAATTTCCCGTATCTGAACATTGCAGGAATAAACCTGTAATAGCCCGTATCTTGCCTCTAAGAGTCCAAGCTGTGTGTTGCATGACGTGTGTTCAATTCAGCTTCAAAATGTCACTTTCGAATTATTTAAAAGGTAAAACAGTAAGTAATATAACAAATTTAGATGTTTATCTTTAAATGTCACATTTTATTGGATGTTATCATTATATTAGGCGTTATATGCTTTGCTTTGCCACTTTTTACGTTACAGGTTATTGGCATGCAATATAGTTACAAGTTACATGTGTGAACTATTAACAGTCAGATACGGGATATTAAATATTTAGTTATTTTTAGCTTCCTGTACAATTTGTAAACAGTCACTTACAGGATAGGCCATCGTATTATCAATTACATACCATTACACTCTACAGCAGTGGTTCTCATGTGCGGCCACCAGAGGATTTTGCTGCGGCCGCCAACATCATGTTCAGTATTTAATTTAATTAACTACTTTACGTACTAACGTTAAATATGCGTTATTGGATATGTTGATGAATTTATTTATATCAAATTTTATTTATGTATGGTCCTAATATTTAAGCTTGATTTGATATAAATAAAAAGGATTTCAAGTTATACACATTTATATTTTTTATAAAAATCGATGTTTTTTAAAATAGATATAAAAAATATTAAAACTATGAATTAGTCTAAAATATTTTAGGTGATGCTTAGAAAACTTAATAAACTAAATTTTAATAATAAATATGACCATAAAATATATGTAATAATAGGGTGCGGTCCGATTCAACCAATTCACATTTTATTACATTTTTTACAATTGTAAGTTTATCTTTGACTTAAAATAAAAAATATTTTTCTTTTTAATGTTTTCAGATACATATTTATTCATTAATACAGTTGAAATTGTAAATTATCAAAAAAATATCTCAAATTGCAAGCTTCGTATTTTTCCGCTAGGTGCCTCTTTAAAAAAGGCTCAGTGAAGACTTCGCCTTAAAAACCGTTTTAATTATACCATAATTATATAAAAATTTTGGTCGAAGTTATACGTTGACCAAGAATCAAGCCAATTCAGAGAATTGGCAACAATTGCTTTATTAATACTGTCCATTTTTCCTACTAATGTATACTGTGAAAGATCATTCAGTGTAATGCACTTAAAAAAACAAATATCGAAGCCAGTTGACAGATGTAAACTTAGAAGCAGCCAGCCATGCGGCTCGAATTGGAAAAAAAGAGTATTGAGGAATTTCCATTTGTATTATTTTAAAATAAATAGATATGTTGTAAAATGTTCAAATGTCTTTTATTAAATAATAGACTTATTTATAAATAAATTGATTCATTTTTTTAGTAAATAAAATTTAGCTTTAATTTTTTCAATCACAACAAAAATGAAATTTGGTGTGACACTAGGTAGGATTAGAAATGCTACACAATGTCCCAATAAGGTTGTAACAGAATAATTTACACATATTATTTACTCCGTGTATACATTTCAATTACAGAAGCCCATTCAACGAATGTGTACAATGGTCACATTGTCTCGTCGAAAAAAGCTCTCACAAGATGTTGCAAAGCAATACGCGCGACAAAGCCAGGCTCTATAAATTCAAATTAGCAACTGGTAAAGATGAAATTACACTTCCGAGTGGGCTGTTGACTGGCTGGCGGTCAAACAAAAAAGCTGCCTACTGCTGGCATCAAATAAATAATTAAATCGGAGGCGACGTCGAAAACAACGACCGGATGATTTGAAAGCTTTTGATGTGAATTTTAAAAGAAAATTATAAATTGCTAATTTTACAAAGCTTGGAAAGCTACTTTTGTCGATGAATAATAATGCGTCAAAGGAATTTAGTTTCCGTAGGGTCAGTCGATATTTTAATGGACGTGTTAATTTTCATATAGGTATTTGAAACACCCACGTATGGGTACACCCACGGTGGTCGCGCGGCTTGAGCGTCGGACTATCACGCCGTGGGTCTCAGGTTCGAATCCTGGGTCTGGCAAGTACACATATTGTTTTTCAATTTGTGTGTGAGTCAGGGTATGGACCTAATAGGTTGAGCAAGTGGCTGACATCCATTTCTCGTAAAAAACAAAATCTGTTAATACAAACCTCTACTCTGTGGAGGCCCATATGATCCTATTAGGATCGGACATGGTCGAAAAAAAAAGTGTAGGTATGTAGTGAAAGATTGTGGGACCATCCTATGAGCAGCGCATCTATTCTATACACAAGACTGCTTTTGGCCGCTACAAAAGCTATACAGGGTAGGAAAGTATCGAATTATTATTAAATATACAATACGATAGTTGTAATTGTTAGATACAATAAGTACTATATTTTAACAGCACGTCTCTCGGATATGATAAATTTCAGAGGGAGATAGTCAGTTTTGACTATTTAGACGGCTAACTAAGTGTAATTGTTACAATAAATGTTAATACTTCGATTTCTTTCCTACCCTGTATAGCTTTTGTAGCGGCCAAAAGCAGTCTTGTCTATAGAATAGATGCGCAGCCATCAATTTTGAATCAGGATGTGGTCAAGCTCATATTCAATAATTAAGATATGTAGCGGATAACGGTGTTTATTTGAAAATAAATAGGCAAACTACAGTTTACAATATTCAAGTAGTCTAGGAAACTTCGAGTGGGCGAGCGTTAACGACAGAGCCCGGTTCAGCAACAGGCTGAATCCACATATCGACTACTAGGGAATGTAGCATGTCCTACTACCTGCAGCCTGCCTTTAACCAGCTCATTTTCGATACGTGGTCAATTACAAGCTGATGTTGACATATTACTTAATATTATTATTAACAAAATTGAAACTAACTCCTGATTATGGGCCTGCCAGAGGCCGGTATTGATTTAATCACGGCAGGGTGGTGAATTTTATGAACGTCTGTAGATATTAACCAACTTTAACTTACTTATATACATTCATAATAATATAGAACAAAATAATGCATCAACTATAATATATCTTGAGCTTTCGCCGTATATTCCCCCTCCTTCTTTCCTACGCGTTTCTGGCTTATTGCAGAAGTCACAAAAATATAGTAAAGTATACTGTTATGTCTATCAATGGAAACGATGCCCACTAAAATATCAAAAGGTGTTTTGTCCAGCTAAAAGCAAATGTTGTCCAGAGTAGTAGAAGTCCATAGTGTACTGTGGTAATTGTAGCCAGATATGCCAGATCGGACATTGGATTTCGCTGAAATAGCCAGAAGTTATTAAAAGCAATATTCCCGTTGTTCTTCCTATTAATATTGTCAAGGTTCCGATATACCTAAATTATCTCCTGAGAATCACCTTTCAACGAAGAGAAAGAACACACTGTAACAGCCCAAAACCAAAACAAATGCATTTATTATGTATTTAGGTTCCTATAATATTTTAGGCTGCGCATATCTCAGATGGCAATGTGGGAAAAATTGAGGCAACCAGTATCTGCTCAAGATGAAAGGATATTGTTCGAAAATACAATAATTTCAGTGTTCGTCAGTGGGCAATGCTGCAAATAATAAAAAAGGATAATAGGTATATTAACAAGAAGCGATCAACTTTACTTGTACCCAGCGTAATAAACGTGTACTTACCTAATAAATGTTTATTCATGTGAAACAGCGATGGGCAAACGTAAAAAAGACACAATACTTATAAGGAAATAAATAGTAAATTGAGTTACGGTTCAAATACCACCCTTTCTTGAACAAAACAAACGTCATCAAAAAAAAAACAGCCAAACATGACAGTATAATTTGGATCGTTTTATAAAAGCGTTTTCATATTTTGTTACAGTCAATTAAATACTTTGTGTTCGAGCCTTCATCAAAAGATTACCACATCACCATCTTTGTATGTTTATTTTACTGGTACTTTTAACCCATCGTGGTTTTTGGCCTCCTCAAAAATCCGCCTCCAAGATTCCCTCTAATGGGCAGCCCTTCCCGGTATACATCCATTCTGTATGTGGAAGGCCCACACATCCGTCTTCTGACACCTGCCTTAGGAAATTTCAGCTGTTGATCACTATTATCATTATATTACCATGTCGCACCGAAGACGGTGCATATTAACTTCTACAGGATGAATGTAACACGTATTGATTTTTGATGTCGGCCATTCGCGCAATCCATGCCCTAAATCCAAATACGTATTGCTTATTGGTCGAAAAAAATACGTAAGTTAAACCCGACCGCAAAATTCGAACCCAAGTTGTACTCGTGGAATAAGCATGAAATTCAAATATAATAGTCGAAACTTCACATTACTTAGAATATCTTATATACAACTTCCATCAAGTACCTACCCTTGGTATTAAGGTGAAATCCAGTGTTTTGTTTTTTTTTTAAGTAGATTGTAGGCTTACTGAGAGACATCCAGCGAAGGGACTCAGATCCGATTTTGCATAGAAAATGTTGAAATGGATGTTTTGACATACACGTCCAGGGTACCATAAAAATTTCCATAAATTAACAACCCGGTGAAAAATAGCCTTACATATAATATCAAAATAATTATTTCATGGAAAAAACTATGTATGCGTCAAATTATACAAATTTTATACAATGCTGTATACTTATTATATTCTTTATAACACTACAACTGGCCAAGAAGTCGGATGACAGTAATTCATTTAGTAATAGAAGTGAAACAATCACAAACACACAGCCTTTGAGAAAAATCATATAAATATTGATTCTGCTCTCTCCGGGATCGAGCACGTAGCTCCCAGATGTAAGGACAGCGCCTTACGCACTGTACCACGAGAACCGTATATTATATGGCGTATCAATGATTTGACTACATACCTACTTCAAATTTAAGGTAATGGACATTAACAACAATATTCAAAAGTCCTATCTACCTGAAGAACATTCACAGTGGACGGGAAATTATTAAGAGAACCTTAAGAGGCAGGGTTGCAATTGCTCCGGGCGCGAAAAATGAAAGCCGCGGCTAAAGGGTTTATGCAAATTGTCACCGTGTAATTATCGCAGAGGCCAGAAAGTTATTTCAACAATGAAATTGTGAGTGAGCGAGGCGGGGTGAAGGCGGTGGGATAGGGGGAGATATAAGACTCTTGCTGGCTCAAAGAGGACCTAAGTGGCATAATTGCCGCGAGAAAGGCAAGTCACCATCTTTGTCGTTTCCCGCGTTTTACAGTAGGGGGACCATACTACGGGAATATAATAATGCAAGTGCCACATATATCAACGTTCCAATTAGAATGTCAGACTGTTATTGTAAAACCTTAAAACACTCACTAATGCCAAGCCCAGACCAACACACATCCGTCCGAAAGTAAATTAATATTTTGTAAACACATTTGATATATTTCTATGCACTGCAGATGGAAAACATAATACGTTAGTTAAAGGTTGCTTTGATTAAAGCACACGAGTTCGTATAATGTGGACTGTCCAAAAATATTAATTTTGCTGGCGATTTTTGTACGTGTGTGGATGTCATGCGTTGAGTTTCAAAACTTTCAAATAAATGACGGAATTTCGGAAGTAGAAAAGTTTCCAAACGATTGTAAAGTTTGACTGCGAACAATTATTTACCATGGTCTGGACTGGGCATAAGAGCATTTCTCAGTAACATAAGTACCTTACTTACAATGAAAAATGAGACACATATGTAGTATATTCAATTGTGTAGTATCGATGCCTTTGAGACAAATAATAGGTATACGCATTTGAAATGTGATGCTAGAAGTGAATGTTGGGCATCTTGGATCGCTAAACGGTCAAACAAGCCCACCATCAGCGAACTTCATATTCGAAACAGATTTTGATCGGTTTACCTGCGCTGGGCTGCGCTGACTATCGGCCAAAATCCTCAGTTGTGTTCTAACGAAATGAAGTATGGATAATTCTTGCAGAAATGGAATATATTTATGCTGCTATTCTCTATTTTCTTTGTACCTATTGCTATTAATTGGTTATTAAGTAAGTAATTATAATAATATGAACATCTAAAACGTAGACCTAGATCGACAAAAGAATTAAATAAGTTCTCCCGCAGAACATGGCAACAATCCCATAGCAACGAAGGAGAGAAATGTAGTCAACTTGAAGAAGCTTTCATCCAACTGATAATGATGGCGACTGTGTAATATAAATGATGGCTACCCCAGTTACGCACCTACAGCCGTTGAGAAACTGTTTCCGTTTAGCCACCGGAAGCGTCCACAAAATTCTTTTTCTTTTTTTAAATTACAACTAAAAGGTAAAAAAAAAAACACGAGAGAGGGTCAAATATACACTCGGCGTGGGAGTGAAGAGTGCTCAAGACAAGATCGGAAATGACGTTATTGTTATCGTTAAAGGGTTATTTTGTATTAAAAACTGGCTTGGCCGCAAAACGAATAAGTAAGATAGAACAAGGTTCGGTGGAAAAACACCTTAGGCACCAAATGTTATGTCTAATTAGTAAATATTAATTATAAAACCAAAATGAATAATTTCGTTACATCCAGCATTTGTTGCATATCTTAACATGCATTGCTTAATTGATTGAAGTACAAAATTTGCATAACTGTGCTTAAACTGCTATGGTTAAAAACGGATAATTACTTGGGCAAAAAAGATTACTTATGTAATAACGGCAACTAAGCCATGAACAAACAAAAATATTCACATGGAAGTGTCAGTGGCATGTTATAGTCAGGTATGGGACGCGCCAAGGGTAGCTGCCACCCTGGTGCCAGCCAAAATTGCCGCCTCCAAAATACAATAACATTATTTTGTGAAAATATGATAAAAGCCAGAAAGAAACGTTAAGAGCGTACTTCAGTGAAACGGAAAATAATTTTCAAAAGTAGGTGCGACAAAATTTCTCACTAGTCGCTAATCGGAGACCGACAGTCCAGGTGTCTGCACGTCGATTTGTTTTGTCATGGCGTCGGATGAAAATATTCTTAAATCGTGTAAAGATGACTAAAAAACTTTACGTATGTACTTAGAAAAAAACATGTCAATGAACATAGTATTATTATTAGTAATATAACAATAAACATATCATTAAATGGACGCATGTTGGACTTTTATGACAAATTATATTTCGTTCGGCACGCGTCATTTACACAATCCGCGCATCGCCTAGCCACAATCTTTTTAGACCATGCCTCAACTGCCTTAAAGAAAGTGCAAAGCAAAATTGCCAGCTATTTAGAACTATTGTAAATTACATTTTGAAATTTTTGAGAGTTTTTTGAAACAACTTACTGAAATTATTTATTATCTTTATGGATAATATGTACGCATCGTATTTTAGTAGGATTATTGATGAAAAAAATGCTGCATACTCTTATCTATACAGATAATAAATAACTGAAGTAGGCTGTTCCAAAAAACTCATCTGTAAAATATTTGAAATGTGAGTTAGAATAGTTCTGGATTCAGTTATTATTTTATAGTCATCAAAATATACAACATTTTTAATATACCTATATTTCATCTATTAAATAATATCATAGCATCCTGAATTATAATGTTAAGCATCTAAAATCGATAGACTGTGTTGATGTAGCTGTAGTATAAATTATAAATTAATATTTAATGACAATAAGAAAAATGCGTTGCAGACAAGACAAGCAAGGCAACATGTTTTTTTCACTCTGAATGCTAACTACCGCCCGGGTTTTTTCGCACACATAACACTCCTGCTTGGCGCGACCTTGTGTCAGGTAATTATGTCTCCAATGCTTGGGAATCAGACACTCGTTGGATGAAGTATAACATCATTTAAATGGCATCCTTGAGCAGAACGCTATTTGTCAACGTCCTAACATTCCTGTAACTAATATTCGGATATGGACGTAAAAAAATACACCCATAAGAAACAACAGACGTCTTGAGCCACTACAAATAATCGCTGCACGTCAAAGTTCGCGAAAGGGTCAAAGGTACATTCTTTTGAAGTGCGGAAGCAGAGTGTTAACGAGGCACCGGAAGGGTTATTGTGATTTTTTTTATATGAAAACCCGTTTATAGGCAAAAGTATGCGAAAGGATAACAAAAAAATACACTCTCCTCGGAAGTGTGGGGGTGAAGTGTTAAAGCGGTGTTCGAAAATGACATTATTGTAATCGGTTGAAGGGTTACTTTTCGGGGGAGTTCAAAAGCGACCCTCAAATAAACGATTATCTTTATTACTCCTGCGGTTAATTTTAAAAGCGCGATCGTTTTTTGCGATAGCGTTGTAAATTTATTTGATGGTGGTTCTTCGTCTCTCCCCCACGATACGTATTTTATGCTGGAAATTTTACAAAATCGCCGGCCGGAAACGATTGAATTTTTGTCAGAAAACAATGTTTTTGTAATTGCGTGTTTTTTACGTAAATAATAAACTATAGGACGGTTTTTATTTATTTAAAACATAGAAACACTCTGGGCCCACGTTGGTCGCCAGTTATTGAATGATATAGTATTTATAAAATAGAAACACTTCCGATTTAGTATTTATTCAGAGTTCACAGAGATTAATCAACAATAACAGAGCGCTTGCAGCGTCCAGTCAATGGGCAGCGCCATATATGGGTATATTTTCGAAGACACGCCGCTATAAAACATAATAAATTGGACATAGGCATTTCACAAGCAAATACCGATGAACTACCCAGTAATACTAGATAGATGTATGTAGGTCACTATAATGAGGGTTTTACACTTATATGAGGCTCGAGAAATGCCAACATCAGTAAATCAGTAAGAATTGCATAACACATATGATTGTGGTCAAAATTGTTGAAATGTTCATATCAGCTGGGGTCTATTCACTGCTGGATGAAGACCTCCCCTAACTCCATCCACTCTTCTCGGATATTTTGAATCACATACATTAAAATCGTTATTTAGAGATATTATGAAACATTTATTGTCACGCTGAATACTTTTAATAATAATAATAATTGAATAATTTTAAAAGTAAAATTTGTTGTGAAGGCAGAAACATTGCAATACATAAAATGTATAATTTAATGTCAATGCATTCGTATTATTTTTAACATAATTAACTGAAAAAGATTTCAATTCTACTTAAAGATGGCTAAAAGTATTAAAAGAATGCATTGGCATCGTGTTCTGATATATTCTAAAAGATTCAAATGTCTAGCTAGTCAGAAAGCTAGTTAAAAATCGATTGCAAGATTTGTACTGGATAAACAACCACCGGACAAACAAGAATACGAGCTAAAAAAACGCGGTAAAATGGTAGTTGTCAGATTTTTAACATTGTGAATCTCTAGCCCTTTTTTGCCACGTAGTTTATTTTCTTACCCTATTTGGCATACTTTTATAAATGACAGTTGGTGACACTGACATGGATTGTGTTTAATTGTATCATTAACTAAAAATGCAGTGCGTAGAAAAAAAACTAATAAAAAATATCCCAATTCAAAATTACTACGAAGTGTGAAATCCTCAAAACAAAATACGAACACAAAACAGTAGCGAACACAGAAAAAAAATGAAAGGCGAAAAAAACAAAGCAAATCAAAAAAAGCTCGCGATTTTCAGTCGCCCCCGACAATCTGTCGATTTTTCAAACGAATTTGCAAAATGGTCCGAAGTGTTTTTCCGAACACACTCCGCGGGAAACATGGGCAAGTCGACGCACTTAGTAAGTAACTTGATCAAGAATATTATCATTTAAAAATGGTCAATAAAATGTTGTACCCACAACAAACTAATGATGCCGCACAAAGTGTTCTTCGTATATAATTGTATACAAACAAAAATGCATTTTTAAAGAAAACATTTTAAGAAATCCGTTTTTTTTACCAAATATGTCATAAACACAAAACACGAGTACATAGCTTATAATTGGAATGCAATACTACTAAGCTGTTTGTAAGAAATTAATTGTTTCAGATAGAAAAAATTGGAATACGTTATTTAATATTATGAATGAAATATGCAATAGAAAATTTTAATTGTCTACGAAAACGTTTTCGTATTGCATTCCAAGTTAAGCAATAACCAACACCACCATCGTAACAAGCAAATTAGTGCCGCGGCCTGACAGTATATGGTATTGGCATACCTAAGTAGTATAAATGTATATTATATCATTTTATATATATCGACTTTGGAAAGAAAAAAGGGTGTAATACACACAAATCAAATTTTACAGGAGGCACAAAAACGTTATTGTTATGGTTTTCGGTCAAAGTTAAAATACAAAATAGACATCACCTTGAACTGAGTGCATGATAATTTATATATTGTTTATTAAATCATTAATCTGATAATAATTATTCAGTGAATTAAAAAAAAACAACCAAAATGATGGTTAAGTCGTTTGTCCGCGTCATTTCTTTCTTTTATAATTATAATATAATTGCAGCTTACATTCTTTGGAGACAATGTGTGTTTAGTAGTATACAATAAAACATATTTTGAAAAAAACTAAGGGTTACGCCATTTTTCCTTTCCAAACGTCGATATTGTCCTGCAAAGAAACACGATCATGTTATCAGCATATCGTGGGAGAATTTACAGGGAATGCTGTGAATGTAGTCAATCCGGTAGGTAGAAATAAATTTGAATTTAGTGGTTTTCTAAGAAACAACAATAAAATAATTAAGAAAAAAAATCGATAAACAGTTGAAAGAGAAATACACGGAAAAGGGGCTAATGACGTTGCTCCGAATTGTTAAAATAAATATATTTTTAGAATGTAGTTTTAGAAGCATGTCGCGATGTAAAGTAGAAGCATCAATTTTATTGACTGGACAGAAAAAAAGAAATGTCAATCAGACTATGTACACTGTACAGTCTCAGTTTATCAAGTAAAGAAACTAAGCGACCAAGTTGGAGTTGGTTGTAAGTATGGGATAAGAATAAGTAGAAGCCGAGCGAGGCAAGATTACGAAACAAGAACCTAAATAAAGAGCCCATAAAAGGGCCAGCGCCACTCGGAGCGACGGGGACATTTTGGTAAAACTTTTCAAGAGTAACTTGAATGGTGTAAGAATGAAATAACGTGCATGGCCGTGTTCCGAAATGTTTGTTTGATTGACGAACGTCACGTAGTTCGATGATGCACGCCAAAAATGAAACGTCAGACGGAAAAGCATTTGAATATTTTTGCAGTAAACTTGGAATGCTGTCGCTAGCACTTTTGTGTCAATTTTGACGACGCCATATTCTTTTTTTCCCTCTTTTCATCCGAGTCCGATCGCGATGCCCAATAACACTTTTGACATTTTACGTTTTAGTACTGGAAACAGAAAACGTATACACGCCATGTTTGAATTTTCTCCATACAAACTTGAATCCATTTAATAAATTAGAACAAATTTACGATGATTCTGAGTAACATGGTTTTTAGCTCAGTATGTTATGTTACTACTTCAAATGCAAACCCATATAAATAAACTTATATCAATCAAATACATTTTATTCATTCTATACATTATGGAAAAACATACATTTCAAACTTCTGCTTTAATAACACCACTGGTTAATTAATATTTTATGTTATTATGGGATCTTACTTTTTGAAAATACCTGTACCATTTACCAATGGGTAGTGAGCACATAACCTAATTCACAAAACGTTAAAAATATTGGAATAGAAAAAATGGCATGGACTTTTTCAATCTAATCAAGTCATTTTAATCAAAATGGTTATAAGTTAACGTTGTACACCCCTTCAATAAGTACACTGCTATAGACCAGTCGTTTTCAAACTGTTAAGCTTAATGGCGCCCTGCGTGTCTAATTCACGGTCTCTTAAAAACAATTTTATGTGCTGAGCAGCCATTTTAATTATTTTCATCAAAATCAAATTATATGCCCTTTTGCCTTTTTAGCTTTTTTGAACTGCTAATTTTAAAAAATCTACATTCTGGACATAATAAACAGCCCATGTGGAGTTTATTACATATCAATTGATACATTCCCAGCTTAAAATCTCCGTCTGGAGGTTACTGTATAGAAAAATTAGCTATAACTGAGTATATTATTTAATACTTTGGACGCTGAAGACGCACCTGGCGCGTAATAACCAGGCGGCCGATCGATGTAATTAACGTGCATTTTAAAGATGGTAATTAAAAATCATTATCTAGTTAGCAGTGAATCTTCGAGTTCGAATAAGTCTTTTCAAAAACCAAAATTATGATCTGATTTGAACATTCGTGAAGCCTTTCATTTACCATTAACATTGACTATGTGATGTCAGTTTCATATACCCATAAAAACTCTAATCCAGTCTAATGAGTAGGTAATATTAAATAAAACAAAAAGTTCTACAAGATAGACGATAAAATTCAACTCAGTGCATGTTAAACATTATATTGATTGAGTAGGTAGGTACATACTAGCCAAACCAGAAATCTTTACCCTTTAGTTACAAAGACAACCCAGGTAGTCAAGCAAGTTATTGAATTAATAAATCGTTTATCCCAGTTGAATTGGGCAAAAAAACCTAAATAATATTATGTTTAGTTCCTACTGGTCAGGCGCAATCTATTTTCCCTCCATTAGATTACCATACGCCGTATTTGTCAGTCTTCTTTTGGCACAGGGCCGGCGTGCTAGTAGTTGCTACCAGCTGCAGACACAACGCACGCGGCGCCGATGATTGGCGAGCGACAAAAGTACACTAAAGTAACATCGTGGAACAAGGGCAGATGAGCGAAGAATTTTCTCAAATGGAAATGTGTGTGTGACGAATTGATGGTTTTATATTTTCGGGTACATTTTCTAAATTAAACCAAACAGAATTTAATCTTCCCGCTCTGGGAATTTCTATTCTAAAATATATGGAAATATTATTTAACAAAACGCGCATACAATGCAATTGTAAAAAATCATGTTTAAAATAATATATTTTTCGGAAACTACAATATTGTAAAACTGTGAAATGAACGCAAATTATAGAGGAAAATTTAGCAGGCATAGATAGTTTTTATTTTTTAAGACAATAGGTGTTTCACAGACTTTTTTATTCAACACAAATAAGTCAAAATACAGTAGAACCTCTATTATACAAACTAAACGTGGACTGAGATGGTCTAGCTAGATAGACAGATCTGGATATCAACATAATAGTTGATATTGTGTGTACTTATATAATTCTACGGCATATAGGCAGTAATAATAAATTATGAATAATGGTGAAAAACCAAAATATCTATCGACTGATTTTTCAACTATTAACAATGTGCACAATCCATTTACAATTGAAATCAGTACAGTTTCATAGAGAAACACCACTGAATCGCTCTTCAGAGCAAAGTAATCCGATTACCAGAATCATAATAATGGGTTCACACGGTGCGATCTATTATAATTTTTTGCAAATGTAAAGATACTTATTCACGAACAAGCCAATGGCTTGGAAAAGTTATGCGTAGTTTTTCCTGCATGGTCCTATAATGTAATCCATGCGGATCGCCATTACTAACCTCGCGATTGCATTGTACCGATAGGTGGGTATATTTTTTATGATAGTTGGTTGTCAGACATTCATTTGAATACCACACTACTTCAAAATATATATATGTTGGGAAATGCGTTACCTACCTGGTGTGGTTCTAAGAAGGTCCGATACTCAAGTGTGGATAGAAATAATGTTATTTAAAATTACGTCTGTATTATAATATACCTACATTTAAGTTGTAACGTAAACGCAAAGTGCATTAAATATGTGTAACGATTGTGGAAATTCAGGGGGCTTTGAATATTTTGTCTTTAATTGTTCGCTCCTCATTAAGTCATATTAAAACTGTCATCAAAGCCTTGATCTATTGCGACTGACTTTCACATTTATATCTTATTAATCTGTACATTCTTCAATTCTGTGGCATCTATCGTCGCTTGATAAAATTAATTACATAAGTATCTACTAGTTTTAATATATTAATATACATGCCATTAATTTACTTATATATGTTGATGCGGCTCTGTTCTTGTACGTTGGAGTGTTTGCGAGTTAGACTGTGTCCAAACCAAACATTTCGTAGACGTCCGTATAAATGATATCATTTTTCTTCTCGGGTAGCCAATCTGACAATCAAATTTCTGATTATATTTTGAGATGGATAGCATAGCCTGAATAAATCATTTTCACCCCAGCAGCAATATTTTTAGGACGAGAAACTACGAAGCATAAAAAAAGAAACATTCACATTTTTTACAACATGACTTGTACATTTGCAAGCTTATGAAATAAATCCACCGTCATTATGATCGGTCAATATAGCAAACATTGTTAAAGATTTTTTTTTAATTATACATATAAAAAACCAAAATTTAATAATTACATTTACTTACCACCAAATTAAAAATTCATTTAGCAAGGAAAATCCTTTGTTATCATATATTATAGTAGCTGATAATGGAATGTGCTGCATGACATAGGAATAAGAAAAGGCCCTAAGAAAAATACCCTATTCCAAATTAAAAGTCTCAGAAGAATACTTGGACCAGTCTACCAATTTAACCGCAATATAGTTAACATCTTGATGCCACATCATGTTGGTTAGGGATTGGAATACCGAATGAAAATACTAATACCGGTATTTCCTATTGAATACCGATATTCGTGAAATATACTAAATAAAATGAAGTATCTACCAATAAATATATAAATCTGTTTAAAATATTATTTTATAGCACGTGCCATTGCTGGTCGCCAAGAGCGTTGAAGGGCAACGGAAGTAAACCAGACATCGCGTAATCCGACAAAACATACAGTCATGTTAAACCTATTATGACATTAATATATTTTGTTTCCACTTTCAATGTCAAATATATCGGTATTGTCTGATTGTTAAAACCGGTATTGGTATTGGTAAACTCTCTAATATTGGTAAGTGATCAAGAGCTCTCCTTAAGGTTTATGAAGGAACCTCGGTAGACACTTTGTCATTAGGCCGATCCCAAAGGAAATGATTGGATAACACCAATTGGGATGCAGAGTCCAGAGTGTGACGAACTGGAGAAATATACTTCGGGATAGAAATGCATGAAGGACGATTGTGCAGTCGATCATTGACCTAAATAGACAGCTGTACAAGCTGGAGGGAGTACGTGATGTACGTACGCTCATGATAGGAAGGGCAAAAATATATATCATATCATAAGAAACGACTATAATTTCTATCAATGAAATTTCATCATTCAAGGAGGCAGGGTGTTACTTTTGCGGTCTTTTAAGATGTATCTTTCTATGCCACGTTGGGCATTTATTCGTACATAATTATTATTACACAAAAAAAGCTTTATAAATGAGATTGGTGTACTTTGATCGAAAAAAGATATTTATATTCTCTAAATAAAGAATTCGTACACTCAGAAATAGGATAAACAAGGTTAATAATAAATTATGGTTGAATGTCATACTCGTTGCTCCTAATTTTGACGGATGTGGGTGCATTTAACCTGGGGGCTCTAGCGGCCCACATTTAACCATTGCCTACAGCGGTCCTCCAACTTATATTATTAAACCAAAGAGAAAATGTAGTATGTACAGCATGTATTTATATATAAACAATTCTACCCACATTTCTTTAGACTAGTATTGTATTACATACATACATTGTAATTTATAAAATCGGTTATCACTTGATATTCACCAATATACCTAGCTACTTTTGTATACTCGAAAAAGCTCATCAAATGAGCGACACACGGAAGCTTTTTTTAATTTCCATAAATCATAAATTGTGAATAATTACTTTTCTGAAATAAGGTAAAATATTTATAAAATTCAGAATTTAAATAAACATACAAAATATACAAAAGGAAATGTCAATATTATTTGCGTGAATAATAATAAATAGTCCGTAGGAATATATTAATTTCGCCATTCATATATACCTATTCCCTATATTATACAACATTTTAATGCATATTGAATGACGACTGGTACCTAAAATAAAATGCCGTGTGAAGCAATTCAGTGTGGCAAAAACATAAAATATATCTCCGTATACGTATGGGATGATGGTACCTATGGCGTGATTTTACTTATGAAATGATAGCAAGCGATTTGAATGTGTATATTCAAATGGTACAAATTTTACATATTATGCAATAATCGCATGCAATTAGAAAGAGCATAAGTATACATATTAGAGAAAATCCTAGAAAAAAATCACGGTATGGGACTTCAACATCCATCGCAAACCGGGCGGTGATGTTTACCGGTTACGCACTTTTGTATTTTTTAAATCAATGTAGGTATTAACTCTATGTATTAACTTTGATTCCCAGGTGGCATCATAAACTTCCCTACTTAGGTACATGTAATTGCTAAAGGCTATTTACATTGGCATAAGCGCAGATCCATCCAGATACAACGATCCACGCCGACCGTCGTGACCAACGTTTTACACTATAAGCAATTACATGCAACGATTCGACCGCGTTCGTCCTTGATTTAGATTGGTTTAAAATAAACATAGTGTTGCTATTATTAAAAATATAAACTATTTCTTCGTTAGATTGGTGGCTTTTCAAGTCAGTTTACTTTTAGTTTTCACTCGCAATTTTACGTCAAAACTCGGCTCTCAACCTAACCTCGCAAGCGGGCGGCAGCTTCGGATATTTTCGTACGTTCTCAGCAATCTTCGCTTGAATCTTCGTGAATCGTGGCGAACGGAAATAGGATTGTATCCAATTTGCTCACGATCGTTCACGATCTCGGAAAACCATAGATAATAGATATTGGCAATCGTGGCAGACGATTGGGCCAGATGCAATCGGCCAATATAATTTGAGAATAACAATGCCATTGCATAATCACGCATTTTTGGATTGTGTAACAAACCTACTGTTTAAATAAAATAAATCTACTACTAGATACTAACTATTAATTGAACCTCGAAACGAATTGTAAGTTACCATCCAATTGCATACATAAAATATACCTGGGGATACTCTGCATCAACAGCATCTATGGACCCAACGCTACTGATACGTACACCTATTTATAATAGTGTTTTCAGGAAATTATAATAACATAATACTGGAAAAACCTGGATGACAGTTGTAGTGCATTTGGCATTGGCAAAGGGTGCACGCACGTTCTTGGAACGATACTTACCTACATAGTCACGTAGAAGCATTATAATCACGTATTCTACAAAGGATCTCTTCTCGGTACTACGTTATTATTGTGTAGCTACCTGTCTGTAATAATATGAGGACTTCGTGATGCTATTTTTTGGGACGCCGGAGACGAACAGAGGTAACTCGAAGTAGTCATGATTATGTAAACATTCTGCCAAGATGACTTACAGTATGTTTAAAACGACGTTTCCCATTCTAATACTAGAAGTACATATTAGAATTTTGTTTAATAATGCGGTTAAAACTGCGTGCCGCCATAACCACAGTCCACAAGACGTTACGTTTTCCTTCATCAGTTAAAAATTTAACCCATCAATGAAGTTTTTTTTTTAAATTTGTGTCACTGACATGCTTATTAATTATAAAAAACTTATCCCTTAAAAATGTCAAAAAGGAGTGGATGTGATATTTCAATGCCATCTTCAATGCATTCGCAAAAAGTAAAAATTGGTGATAAATATTTGTTTATTCAGAAACAGATGATTGTGCTTCAAAATTAACGTTGTCAGTGTTAAATACATACATAAAATCACTGAAATTAATAAATACCATAAAATATATAAGTTTTAATGAAAAATAATGGTATAAGTGTGTTTGTAGGGGGGGATTCTTCGAGTTTTTAGATAATGTCCAAATTATTCCGCCAAACAAAAAAGATTGAGAATCAGTGATTTAAGGCGTAGGCTCTATCTATATAGAATAAACTTATTCAACATCGTTGGTAACAACGATACCATATAGCCACTACTCAACAGTTCCCTCAAAAAAAAACCGCCCCGCGCCATCCCGAGGCCCTACATTTAGATGTGAAGCATCAGCAGTTGCTCACGCTGGGAATGTCTCAGGGGCAGATACCTGAAAAGACTGAGGTCGCCACGCACTCAAGGTTGCTTTGACTGGTTTGCTGTAACTATGAAAGTGTTGAATTAACCACTGCTGGCTGTAGTTAGAGTTTGGCCCTGCGATTCAATTTGGAACTTTGATGGCGCTAAAATAATGTTCGCCGTGTAGAGTTAGCCGGCTCGCACATCAAAACTCGTCTCGTCTGCAACGTCTCGAATACGACGATCGGACGGCATCGTTGTTCACAAAACACACCTTGCCAAATGAAGCTCCGCAGATTGGTCGAATGCGAATTTTTAGTTTGAAAAAAAATCTAGTGCTGCTATCAACAAATCGCATGCGTTTCGGGCTGCGAGGAGAAAGGCGCCAGAACGCATACACACACCTACGAATTGGTCATTCCTATACCGGCTCGCCGGTCGCCGCATCCAAATATATATACGTTTCGAGAGGTTACGTGCGACTGTCGCTAGGTAGATGTGCGCGGTTTTCATATGCAACATCGGATCGACGTTCTTAGAAGGTTTGATTTATGGCTGTGCGGCAGACGAGGCGAGCAGAAATATAAATTGACTAATTTTTTTATATACTTACATACTTATTCTGTAAATAAAAAACATATCTACAATATAAATACAAAATTATCAATGGTTTTGTTGAGTCACCAAACCTACTCAAAACATTGGGTTTCCACTGTCCATCAAGATTTAGGCGAAACCAAGCTTTGTACCATGTTAGTCGTAGTGATTCAAATTATGCACAAAACTCCTTTATTTGGGGCTCTTCTTTAAATTACAATATGTCTTTCTCCACCGTTGATCCTTTCAATAATACCTACACTGTTTCGTTTAAACGCGCTGTACCCAAAATTTTGTATTATGGATATTAACCAAATTTAAAATGTATGTATATTATATAATATAACTTTTTTTGTCGATAATTATTCCTCATTTTTTTTCATATGTAATTTCGTTATATTTATGCTCTTTTTACTTTCTCACTTTTTATTCTTGTTAAGCTAAAGTATATTATAATTTATATATATGGAAACTTTGTTGATTGCAATATAATTTCACTATTCTTTTTTAAACATATTTTTGTATTCAAAATGTAACTGTTTGTTTCCTTAATAAATAAATAAATAAATAATAAAAAAAAATATTACTTATATGCAATATTGTGATTACACTGTAGCAACATCCACAAACGTCGTGGAAACCCAAATTTCATCAAATCGAGGAGTAGATAGGAAGTAGGTAGGTGGGTATCAAAAAAAATGCCCGAACTTTGGGTTACATCCACTCTTCACGTCAACTCTTTATGGGATCTGACGTAACCGAGAAAACTTTCCATTTATTGACGGGAAATGTGGGTGGAGCACATTTTCCTAACATTCACGACGTTTGCGTTAGGGATTCGTGAATTTTCCCTACATCAAACCGTCCGATTTCGAGTAATATATTATGTTTTATCAAAATATATTATTATCTACAAAGAAATGTATTTAAATAAATGAGAAGAAAGACTATCCACTACATAAATGAATGCACACCACAGGGAAGTATACATTTTTAGCATTTTCAAGTAAAAATTAATTACGCACGGTAGTCAATCCCGCTTATGTATAACGTAAGAAATCATACTTGAACCTAAGCGATGGTGCCCACAGACGCGTCGGGCGCGCGAAGTCGGCGAATGCAGTGTTTATTCATAACCATAATCACACGTCTCTTCCCGCGCATTACCCTTCACCTATGTTATAAGCGGCCCAAGGAGCACAAAATAAATATTATTACAGCGCCTCTCATAACAAAGCAATAAAAATATTATATTATTTCGAGGCTTGTAATTAAAATTTACGACGACATTCTTCAACCAGCGATAAACTGAACACGCAATAAAATAAAACAATGACTTCTCTGTAATTTAATAATTGCTTTCCGCCCGTCGATCGACGATGCCTCACGCAGCTTGTTTTTACTCGCTGTGGTCAATGAATGGACTGCATTGTATTTTCTTTCATTCGTATCGCCGAGAAGCGGTGATTCGCGAAAAAACGATGATTCATGCGGCGCGCGCGTATAATGCGTCGCCATATCCAGTGGGCGCTGGCGTATTTGATTACGTTGTATTTTCAATGATTTATGCGCCACTTGTAGAAATTTTGCGCGAGTGCGGCGCCTGACGCGTTCTGTGGGCACCATCGCTAAGGCCCGTTTCAGATGGGACACGCGCTCGTATATAATAAGGATGCCTTTGTATTCGAATAAAAGGGCCTTTGTATTATGTTTATGAACGCCCCGAGCTAATGAGTCAAAGCGTGTCTGGGGTACACGGCCGCTACATTCTCAAGCCGCCGATACACGTGTTTTTATGACCGCAGCCAGTTTTATGTACTAATTTATATCGCGAAATTATGCGATGACTCATTAGCTCTGGGCGTTTAGTTTATAAACATAATAAAAAGGCCCATGTATTAGAATACAAAGGCCTCCTTATTATATACGAGCGCGACACTGGTGTCCCGTCTGAAACGGGGGTAAGAGTAATGATAGGCACCTATATAGAGAGGGCCTATTTTTCGAGGCCGTGTTTCTTGTGTATGCACAGTAGAACCTAAATTTTATTATTATCAACTTAACTATGAAACGTTATACCATCGTGTTGCTTCTCAGTACGGCTACCAAATTTAAACACAACAAAAATAATTACCGCTAACTTTATATTGGATACAAAAACGATACATTTCAGCAACACGTGCTCGCAGTTTTTAAATGAATGTAATCAGTTTAATCCACTTTTACCGGCGACGTTTTGAAACATATTTAATTCAGCCGTTGAAATTTTATCTTTGTCTAACGCATTGTGCAGAGATATAAGCGTGCCGAATGCTCAATCACTCGCACTTATGGTTCGTTTTTGTTCAAGCCTTGTCTTGAACATTGGCACGAAAGTCCTAACACAACATATTTCTCATATACTAGTTAACTATTTTTCGCTGTACGATTAGTGCGACATCAGCCGCACAACGTTCGAAAGACTCAAAAAATGTAGAGCAATAGGAAACGTTCCACTTCTATCGCATTTGCTCACCATAAATACTAATTTTAATAATTCGTGTATTTTTTTAAATTGGTTAAATTATTGTTTTTTTTTTAATTTAAATTATAATGGTTTTTGATAATGTTAATTACGTTGGTATATACGTACCATTCCTAGGTATTTAATTAAACTAACGCCAGATTTTTTGCCTACGCCTTAAGTATATGTATACCTAATTGAAATTTGGTACACACGTGATAGTGCGAAGAGAATGCATTCAATTCAAAATTGGTAGTGGTCATTTACTCTAATCTGACAGACCCATTACATCGTTCTTTCAACAACTATGATGGTAAAGTGGTGTTAGTTTTTACAAAATTTCATTCATCGTAATAATTAATAAATTCAAAATTGTAAAAGATATCATAACCTCATATCGTATAAATTAAAAGGTACACAGTGATTGTGTTAAATTTTGCACTTTGGCTAACATTGGCCAAGAATTAAAATAGATTGAGGTTATTGAACACAATTTTAATATCGCGTATGTACCTACCTACCTACTTGTTTTGTTGTAGGGAAATATTATGAAATATTCTGTCTTTACACTTTTAGGTCCTTACTAACTGGATGCAAAATATGGGTAGGTAGGTACGATACTTTCATTTTGTAAACAGGAAAATCTTTTCCTAGGAAGCCGAAACATATTGAAACTTTCAAAACTTCAGAAAAGAAAACAAAATGAAACAAAAAGGAAAACGCTGTAAAGAGGCCGGATTTATGAAACAATCCACGTGAGAAGACGGTCGTAATCGGCATTATAGGTGTCTTGCATATTCGATGTTTAATTGATAACTGTGTGCTCAACCCCAACATACTTAAAATGTAATATATTATAATAGTTAAACTTACAACTTGACAGGACACAGATCAAAGAAGAGTTAATCGCTAAACGGATCTAGTTATCTAAAGGCATCCAAGATGTACAATATCAATAAATATACCTAAATGCTACTGGATTAATCAAATAGTTAATTTCTTGAAGAGTACTTAGGGCTTAGATTATAGAAAAAGGGCTTAGGACTTAGGGCTTGCGCAGACAGAGAGCGGTCGGAGTTCTGCGTTCAACCGACCGTTGACCGCTAGCGTTCAGGGACAGCAGACAGGTGGCGGTCAACAATGTGCGTTCCATTTGTGTACAAACGTTGTAGTGACACAGGCGCTGCATAATGCGAGACCGCTATATTCCAACTGCGAGTGGAAGTGAGAAAGCACCGCTGTTGCGTACTCACTCCCCCGTGTGGTTTCCGCTCTATGTTGTTTGACTGCTCAAATTCCTATGACGGGACTGGACGGGAGGTACGGCGTTCTTTGTAATTCCGGGAATAGAACTCTAGAACGCTAGCGTTCCAATTGACCGGCGCGGTCTGACCGCCGGCTGTGTACCCATACAGTATGAAGTCCATACAGTACAAAGAACGCCGAACTCCGAACGCGGAACGCAGACCGCCTGACCGCGCTCTGTCTGCGCAAGCCCTTAAGTGAAGCCTATTGAAATGTCACGCTTACGATAGCATTTTTATCACAAGTTTGAATGATTTTGGAGTTAAGTGTTACGTTGGAATAGACAATGTAGGAAGAGCGTAAAAGACAGACTCTTTCCTGAGACAAACTCTTTAACTTTTTGTCTAGGTGACACCAAATTAAAGGATAAGGGTTTAAATCTTGGTTGGTCACGTGATGCATAATTAGAAGCGTAAATGATTTTTTACTTAAGTGTTATGTTAGAATAGACAATGTAGGAAGAGCGTAAAAGACAGACTCTATGACTGATACGAACTCTTCAGTTCTTTATCCATGTGACACCAAAGGAAAGGAGAAGTGTTGAAATCTTGATGGGACAGGTGATGCATGATTGGAAGCGTAAATGCTAATGATTTTTCAGTTGAGTTTTATGTTGGAATAGACCTGTAAGAAGAGCATAACAGACAGACTCGTTGTCTGAGATGAAATCATCAGTTCTATGTCCATGTGACACCAAAGGAAAGGAGAAGTGTTGAAATCTTGATGGCCCAAGTGATGCATGATTGGAAGCGAAAATGGTACAAGAAGAATACGTAGATAACCCGAACGCAGTATATACCAATCGAATCAAGAATGGGTATGGATCTTTACGTGTGTCGCAAATCAGTTCAGCAGAGTCCATGGACAACTGGAGGAGAATCGTAAGTAAGATTATTAATTGCTCATGATAAAAACTATGTCACATTGCTGAGTGAGACAACGAATAATTCAATAAGCACTATTATAGTTTAAAAGAGCGTTCTGCCATAGTATCATAGTCACTTGACATTTCGAAGAGTGATGTTTGGAGTACGATAAAGTACAACTAACGATGACCCAAACAAAATCCAAGTCTATTCAAATAATAAATGTATCGCTTTACGTTCACTGCATAAACTACAATCATCCCCTAACGCCAGGCTTGGTGAAAATCGCATCCGAAGGGTTAGGTCAGGGGTGGATTTGAGGAAAACTTTTCCAAGTCATCACAGAACTTTATAAATCCTGCGCAGTTTCACTTCGTCCTCTTCTTCGACGTCGATATGTCAAGGTTCCTGACATAAAGGAAATTCTCTTCTCGGAGAAGTAAGTGTATTTAATATATTATATCACCATTGGAAGTTTTCGCATTTACTTTTCGGGTTTATATATGACTGTGTAATAGTAATCTTAGGCCGAAATATCTCATACTGTTCAATAGATATCATCATCAGCCTGAATCTATCCACTGCTGGATGAAGGCCTCTTCAAGCTGCTTCCACTTCTCTCGGTCCTGTGAATTGCGTTGCCACGTACTTCCGCAGAACTTTATCATTGCATCGATCCAGCGGCCTCTAGGTCTACATCAATCATATTTCAATAGATATATAATTACTTATACTAAACTAGGTAAGTAGGTAGCAATGGCGAAGAGTGGAGGTAGGCTGTTAAGATCAGCCATAAATAGTACACACTAAACTTTGTCAGTCATACGTATTAACACACCTTCACGTACTTCCATTTTCTCAGAAGTGTTTTCAAAATTATGTATATTATGTTCGATACTTAGAATATTACATTCTTAAATCTTGTGAATTAATCGTTGAATAAAATAAAAGTAAGTTAAAAATTATTAGCTTTTTCAAGTAAGTTAAAAAAAAAACACTTTAGTTTAACACTAAAATATCTAGTAATCCGTGACGTCGGTTAGTAATCGAAGTAATACCTACTTTGATTTAGAATAAAAAATATAGCCAATAGCCAATCGTAGCTCAATTTGGAAAGTACGTCAGAGAGCATTATAAGAGCCAATAGTAAAAATTTGTCGTAATTAATTTAGCAGCTTTAGCATAGTGGTCTATGCGCGGCGGGCGCCCAAGAGATGCAGGTTCGATCCTGCGGGATTTTTTCTATTCTATTTTCTATTAGTTATAATACATTTTCGCAGAAGGGTTTTCAAAATTATGTATATGTTCAATACTTAATATTACATTCTTAAATCTTGTGAATTATCCGCTGAATAAAAAAAAGTTAACAAGAATTACCGGTACTGTTCGGTTATCAGGAATACAGCGGAAAACACATTATGAAAATAGCCGATAAACTGGATTATTTGTTAGGTTAACCTAACCAAACCTAACCTAACCTAACCCAACCTAACCTAACCTAACCTAAACTAACCCAAACTAACAAATAATCCAGTATATCGGGTATTTTCAAAATGTGTTTTCCGCTGTATTCCTGATAACCGAACAGTACCATATGAATTACCTTGCAGGTATACCTATTGAATCAATAGTATTGATATATTGTATGTTGTTTGAGAACGGATATAGGTAAATAGTCAATACTATTAAAGATAGAACCACATTAACAACATAAATAATATATCAGAGTACAATTTTTGCATTTTATTACTTACAATATTATTTTCTACAGCTTAGTCTTATTACAGCACAGTCCCTCCAGTATTGCAAAATAGCCAAAGGGCAGGTGTTTAAACATAGGAAGGGAAATTCAAACAAGGCAGCTGTTTACATCAGTTGTTAATATAATCAATAGGTACTTACTACTTTTAAATGTTCAATATTCTATGATCTAACTGTTATCAGTGTTACACTTATATTTAAATCTATATACGTGTAATAATAGTAAGGTTATGTGTATGGGCAAAAGATATTTATTAAGTAATAATTACAAGATAAAAAGTTTTATATTTTTTTACGTTTTTATATTTTCTGTTGAATCATATAAACTTGACTTGATTGGCTTAAACGATCAAAAAAATTTGTACTTGATAAAAATAATACTGAAATGTCATATTGATTTCCATAGTAACGCACGTATATATTAATATTATTGATAATTTAGTTGCTGGGACCCACTTACCAACCAATAATAGTTTTACTTTTTACGGATTTCTTCCGAAATAACTTTTCACACAAAACAGAATTAACTGAAAATGAAATCAATTCTACTTAAAGGTGGCTAAAAGTATTTAAAAATGCATTGGCATCGTGTTCTGATATATTCTAAAAGTTTCAAATGTCTAGCTAGTCGGGAAGTTATTTAAAAATCGATTGCAAGATTTGTACCGGACAAACAACCACCGGACAAATAAGAATATGAGCTAAGAAAAACGTTGTAAAAAATATGATTTCAGTTTCATGTAAATCTCGTTATGCTACAATATTAAATTCTAAATTCAAACGAATTCGTAAACCATTTCTTCTTCTTTTTTTGATTGGATGCACTCCTGATAAAACTAGTTTTTTTTTAATAATGAATTATTTTGAATTCAGAAGCTCAAGCTCAACGATCAAAAAGTGTTCCAAATTTTTAAAAAACTACACTGTCTTTGTTACACGGCTGGCTTCATCGGCCCGCAGGAAGTGGGCTTCTTTACATGGGAACTATCCATTGTCCCAACACTCGGCTGGGAAGAGAGAAATGGAGCTATATAAATTATATGAAGTGGGAGCAAGACAATTGAAATTTTTATCCTGGCTTCAACTGGAGAAATTCTATGGTTAAAGTTTCTCAAAGATGCGTTTATTATACAGTAATTAAATAATATCACTTCTATATTAGTTGGCGAATAAAAATAGATCTCACTGAAAACATTTACGATAAGATATTTTCTCTAATCAGTATAGATCCAAAATAATTTATTAAATAATATTATGTAGTGTAGGAGATTGTGGGTCTTAATTTGCTAGGGCTAACTAGGGATTGCAATACATAATGAAAACACCAATTCCGATATTCCCTATTTTGGATACCAGTATTAATACCGGTATTCGTAAAATAATTAAAAAAAAGAAGTATATAAGTACCAATAGAGATATAATATTTATGTAAAAATCTTTTTCAACATATTAATATTATTTTATAGCATGTGTCATTGATGGTCACCAAGGACGATGAAGGGCCACGGAAGTAAAAAAGACATCGCGTAATCTGACAAAAAATTGAGTCATGTTAAAGCCCATGTTAATAATTAATACATTTGGTTTCCACTGTGAATACCGAATATATCGATATTGTCTGATTTTTTAAATCGGTATTTCGGTATCGAAAAATACTGGGATACAGGTTTTGAAATACCGGCACTGCAATCCCTATTTGCAACCAATTAATATATTGCAAACTATATATAAATTCATTACACTTTGCTATATTGTATGGACACATTTTACGCATGTAGGTACCATGGACGGGGTCAATTGAAAAAAGACTAATCCCGGCCAACAGAACGGGTATCATTTTTCATCACGATTCACGATAACTCTAGACCTCATATGACACAAAAAACCGTCAAAAAACTAAGACAGTTTAAATGGGAAGTCATTCGACATTCTGGTAGGGTAGGTACCTACCATCAGATTAAATCTTGTTCCGTAATTTACAAAATCATTTTAATTGGAAACGGTTTAATACCGAAGACGATGTATAAAGAGAGCTTGATTTTTTCCAGATCAAAACCGAAAACCGAGAGAGCAATGGGCAGGATAGGAATAAATATTAAATAATAATGTAATACATACATATCTTGGATTAAGATTAAACAAATAAAATGTTTTAGTATAATCATAACATTCTTAACATAACGCATTATTTGTGGGATGCCCATACGGCTTGACAGAATTTACCACATAAAACCAATGGTAAAATAATAAGCTAACCTTCAAATTTAATAATATCTTTGAATGTATAAAATATATTTTTAAATAATATCAAATGTTGAGAGGCACTCCCCAAAAGATTTTCATTTAAAAAATGGAACAAGCAAAAGAGCGGGCAAGTTTAATTAAAAAATAACTAACGCCAGAATAAGTAGTTCTAAATTTGAAAATCGCATACAACGAGGCTTTACGTTGGCAGGTACCTACTTGCTTACTCCGTTTAAGCTTAAAAAACTGAAACACAGTAGGAACCTAGTTTGTATTATATTATAAAAAGTTAAATCTACGGATTTAATTAAAGTTTCAAAGCAAAAGCGCGGGATTTTTACGTACAGTATGACTCACTGAAAAGAATCTTTATATCTAGACAACATGACAGATATATCACTTTTGTAGGGGATATCGTTCACACACTACGCGATACTCGACTGATTACTTATGGTCATACGGCCAGGTGCATAGTCATACTTACATAATATATTAGTAGCGTCGCCACTAAATAGTGGAATAATTGAGAAATGCAAGAGATAACCACTGAAAAGAATCTTTATATCTAGACAACATGACAGATATATCACTTTTGTAGGGGATATCGTTCACACACTACGCGATACTCAACTGATTACTTATGGTCATACGGCCAGGTGCATAGTCATACTTACATAATATATTAGTAGCGTCGCCACTAAATAGTGGAATAATTGAGAAATGCAAGAGATAACTGTCAAGATATTGTAAGTAGGTATATCTTACACAGAATTTCAGAAAATGTAGTAAGTATTATGTTGAATTATTTGCCACTTGCGTCTCTCAATTCTGCCACTATTTTGGATATTACTAGTCACTAAACGGTCCCCTACGGTTAACCGGCAATTAAGGCCACTTCTGTATATAATTGTGAGTAATGCTTCAAATACATTATCGTCACGTTATGTACCGTCACGTGCTGTCACAGTAAGCTGCCGCTCCGGCAAATAATCTGTAATGTCGCTTTTCTTGGTAATTAAAATGTTATCAGACTGATACTCCCATCCCGTAGCACATTTTGGACCTGTAAACGAACATTGTCAGTTAGCAAAATCTGCCGAAATCGTCAGAACAACAATGAAGTCACCTACGCGTATTGCGTTGCATCATGAATCGCACTAGTTAATGAACATTTTTTTTTAATTATCTGCAGGCCTACACATTTTCGACTCGCATCAATCTATGATTTTAGTGTTTTTATCTGTGGATTTTCTATTAAATTATTATCTATTTCTGCTGTTTACGTCTATTATCTATGGTCGCCTGGTTGGCTTCTGTTCAAAATATTATCCATGGATGCAATATCACAAGTGATTTTAACGTATGCACACGTAGAAACTATTAATAAAATTAATTGAAATTAGCATAAATAATCAATAATAATTCAAAATAAGTACAAATACATTAGAGTTGGCACTCTCTATCATTGAGTGTATAGAGATAATGATCATTAAAAATATTCTGCGGAATGACGAAACCATAGACTAAATTTATACTAAGTTAATGTGTTTGAAGCATAAGATTCTGGATCGTATGTAATGTAAAAATGCAGCGACGAAAGACGCAAAATATAAAAAAATTCTAATGCCATGAAACTCATTTCGTTCGATGTAAGTATATAATTGCAGTAATTTTAAATTTCGAACGAATTATAAACCAGGGACCCATTAATGACAATAATTTTCCACTTCGATTAGAATGAATATCGGTTTTAAATAATAGATTTATTTCGTTCGGGCTTGATAGCTTTCTTCCTATGGAATCATTTATTCATAACACGATAGAGGTGAAATTTATTTAAGCCGGATAATAAATTATGACCAGGCGGCCATTGTGAATTCAAATCATTTCAACCAATCCTCGTCCAGGAGAAAATTGTTAACATAGTTTATTATGCATACATAGTACATACCTACAGATACATATAAAATTAACCACAATAATCACATTTAGATATAAATACCGCCATGTTATTATACGAGTAGTTTAACTAAAGTAACGAATAATTAATAGGGAATGTATTTTGTAAACCTATGTAAAGATAATTACTTAGAAAATTGTATAATGTATGTTTTAATTAACTCATTTCGTAAATAATTATTATTAATATAAAAGTGAGAATATACATAATTCTGAAAATCATGAGAAAATATAGCCAATAGATAACATCTTTTTCTAAAAAAGTAAGACACCCGGCAGGAAACGAACCTGCGTCTTTTGGGTTTCGCGCCCTGTGCATTACCACTATGCTACGACTGCCATGCTTAACGCATTCGCTGCTGACTAGATAATGATTTTTTAACTACCACCTTTAAAATGCACGTTAATTACATCGATCGACCGCCTGGTCATTACGCGCCAGGTGCGTCTTCAGCGTCCAAAGTATTAATTGCGACAAATTTTAACTATTGGCTCAATTAATACCTGCTCATAAGCGCTCTCTAAATTGAGTTTCTTGCCGGGTGTCTTTCTGTTTTCGAAAAAGATTTTATCTAATGGCTATATCTCATGAGTGTTTTCAGAATTGTGTATGTTCAATAATTAGAATGGTACATTCTTAAATCTTGTGATTCTCGTGAATTATTCGTTGAATAAAAGTTAGAATAGTTATTAATTAAAAATGTGAGAATGTTTTGCTAAGCAGATACAAAACCGGTCCTGATTATATATTGCCAGGTGGCAGTACAACATGTCAACATTATCATACATATTCTAACTGTCTCTCCCACGTTAACGTGTATGCTCTGACATTTCAGACTCAATTATTTGTCTATGAGCTACTGCATTAGCCTGGCGGAGTCTTTGTAGAGTTTCCTGACTATGCCGAGCACGCCATCGCTGAACTCCTTCATGTATCAAGCAACGACGCTTAACTGATCGTTCTTCGGCATCCATGTTTCTATTTGTTGATTGATTGTGTATGTTTCCTAATGTTACAGTAGGTTACATCACCCTATCACTATTATAATTTCCCTTAAATCTCTTGAATAACACAATAGGTTCGCGATACCTATTGTAATGCTATTACTGCACTGTCAAACTATTATGAGAGTATGATGTGTGATCTGTGTATACAAATTTAATTCAGCCATAGACAAGATACATACATTAAATTACTGCAAATCCGCGCCAACTGTATATACACCACAATTATCGTATTCTGCCAACACAACTGTAGGTATCCGCATAAAGCTTAAGGCTATACCTCAGTTGAGGCATGGTCTAAAAAGATCGTGGCTAGTCGATGCGCGGATAGTGCAAATGACGAGTGCCGAAAGAAATATAATTTGTCATATAAATCCAACATGCATCCATTTAATGTTCTGTTTATGGTTCTATTAGAAACAATAATAATATATTCATTGACATGTTTCCTTTTTCAAGTAAATGGTTAACGTTTTTTAGTCATCTTTACACGATTTAAGAATTAATACCCCAGTCACCATCACGAAACAAATTGACGTGTTCACAGCTCGACGTATGCTCTCCGATTGCCAGCGAGTCCAAAATTTCGTCGCATCCATAGTTGAAAATTATTTGCCGTTTCACTGAAGTACCTCCTTAAATAATTATTTCCTAATACACGTAACATGAACATGAACATTTTAATTATATTAGGGAGAAATATTTAAAATAATATTCAGTATCAGCTTAGTCTACACAAATAAGTTGAAGGAAGATGCTCGGTAGATCTCCGAGGGGAAGAGACCAGTGAAAAGATAGATACTCCGCAAAAGAGATGTAGGATGTAGTAGGATGGACACCGAGGTGTTGTTACTAGTGGACAGCTAGACAGGAGCAGAGGATTTTTTTGGGGATGTAGCGTCATTGAAGAAGTCTATTAGATTAAGTTGGTATGTAATCGTCAGCCAAAAGAAAACAACAAAAGAATAGTAATGCAGTATTAGTAAATAAAAAAAATTAAGTGCCTTTCTCAAAATGAGACACCTTCTTAAAAATTGAGAACTTTACTTAGGTCTGAGACTGCGTATGCTTCGCTGTTCTTTTAATACTTTTAAATAGTATGGAGTTAGGGACAGTAAGGCCTTCTCCACATGGCGCGTGTCTAGCCGCGATCCGCCGCAAGTGCATGTGGGCACCTCAATGAGGTCACATATAACTGGAATGGGCGCGCGTCAAAACGCGCCATGTGGACAATGCATGCCTAAAATAGGAGATGTTACGATGAGTTCAAGCTTTCGGGGTCTGGCAATACTGCCTCTAAACAGAGGCTCTCTATACAAAGACATTCTCAAAATTCCTTGAGCTGACCAGGTGACAAATGTTGACGTTCTCAATCGATTGAGAAAGGACAGAAAAGTTATGCGTAGTATCAAAAAAAAACCGGAAAACTACAATACCCCAGAATCAATATGAAAGGACAATAGAACAGCATTCCCAACTCGTCATACACATACCAGAGAACGACGGTTTAAAAACATATACGATTAGTACGGAAGCTGCTCGGAACTGTTCCGAGTAGCAAATGATAAAGCTAAGATCACTTTGATGGTGGCTGACTTCCATTAGGGGATGGCACGATAATGAGTAAATAAACGTGAAAAAATGCTAAGTCATTGTTTAAAAAGAAATACATAACAAAAAATCTAAACTGTTGCTAGAACGCACTGTATACAAAAAACGACCGAAGAATGAAGTTAATCAATAGTGCCTAGAACAGCTACATGGTGTTTTTGTATCAGCCACCTGTTTATATGAACCTCACGATACAAAGGAAACAAAACGTCTTGGAAACGACAGCGAAAGGGGAAACGCAGAGCTTTTTTCAAACAATAGCTCCACTGTATTTTTCTTCGATTTAGTTGTAACCTCTTTCGAGCTCTTTATAACAGTGAACGCCAACTAGAACTTATATGGATTCCGATATATGAAATTTCTATATTTCTCCAATACACAATAAAACAAGGAAACCGTATAATATATAAACTACATTAAAAAAACGGTTAACACCAGGTAACTGGAATAATAGCTTGAAAAGAAACCCAACAGCATATCCACCAGAATATAGAGAAAAATTAGTGAAGAAGGTTTAGTAAATCTATTGCATTACCTATGTTATGTAGTATATAATATATCTGATATTACAGTTATTTTCTGAATCCTTTTAACCTAAATGCTTCCATAACATTATAGGTTTGAGCCAATTGATGGTTAACTTAATACCATCTACTGCCATCAGTTTAGTGTATATTTTTATATTATATCTCCCATAATAAAATTTGGCCAAAAACTACAAAATATACCTTAGAAAAAATTGTTCAGAACTCTCCTATCCCCAGTTGATTGCGTATGGACATAAGATATTATTGTTTGGGTAATGATAATATTTTTTTTATTCAAACCACAAAACCCGATAATCAATATTGACGATATGTCAGTTACATTACCACCAGTCAATTTCGTCGTAATAAGGTAGGGGTAGGTGGCTGAGCAATTGCAATGGCAATTTGAACCCGCGCGCATTCTACGTAAATGTGACGTCATTGAGCCATCCACATGTGCTCGCGCCGTGTCATTGGTCGTGCTACAAGCGCAAGCACTCACTAGATTCTCGAGTACGCACGTATTAGGTACGAGTGAGTCGAGGTACTATAGGCGACAATAATTGTCAATAGTTGCAACAATTATTTGTTTGTCTCATGTTGAATAATATCTAGTATAGTAAACTAATTATGATACGCGTTATATGGACGCAGCACACATTTGGTACTCGCGCATAAAGCGCGGTGAGACACGCGCTATCTGGGCAAGGCATTGCCCCGAATCAGATGGATTTAGGTTAGAGTCTAGTCTGGCGTCATATTTAAAAAAAATATAAGTACATATATTATATTTCCAAATTATGTACCTATGTATGTATATTATAATACGATACAAGTCGGTTATGGGGAAGCCAGCGGCAAACACATTTTGAAAATAGGCGATATACTGGATTATTTTAGGTTATGTTAAGTTAGGTTAGGTTAGGTTTTCATTCTTGAATTCATGAATTTTGCTAAAATCGGCAATGACGATTACCCACCTTGCTTCTTCATAACCGACTTGTACTAATTTATTATCGAGAAGATATAATAAACTAAAAAATATATCTAGACGATTTAAAATAATATTATAATAGAGAGACTTATAAAATATAACGTAAAATATGGTCCATTTCAGTATAATATAGATTTAGGTCATGGATTCAGAGCTTCCAAGAACTTTCATTAAATACCAATAAAGGAAAGGCATCCCAGGAAATAAGAAATACAATGTTTGTCTTAGTTAACAATTGAAAAAATCCACCAATAAAAAGATATATAAATAATTTGAAGTAACGTTTTTATAGCCAATCGTAGAGCAGCGAATTCAACAGTTGTCCACAAAGGCAAAACGTAAGACGATGTCGATCCCGCAAATAAAGAAGAACAAAATAAACCTCGTCCCAGAATAATGGCAGCGAAGATTTCAATTCATTCCGCCCCTAACGTACATATACTACACAAAAGCCGACCAATTCAAGGGCCAGTCAAACAATCTTATATTATAATATCGACATCGTTCATTCAATGAATATTTGTGAAGTTATACTTCTTTAGGCACATTTGGGAAAACAGATCAGAGTGTATTTTTGGCGTGTGACGAAGTTGCGCGCGCCGATGCAACACAATTAATTATTATGATTATATTCATTTCGGTCTCGAGGGTACATGCTCATGTACATAGTGTCATTTAGTTAGTCGTTCAATGCAACCAAGTAAACAGCACGTATTGTAAACATAACCAATATTTCTACACTGTTAATTTATATTCATAAAATGTTATTTATATTGGAGTGTATATTTATTTTTCATTGTAAAGATTGTGTGTCAAGATTTGAGGCTATATTTATGTAAGTATTATTTATGAGTAATCAATAAATAAATAAATTTTGTGAATGTTAAGTTGGTAAATAATTCAAAAAATATATTAAAACTTGATTTTTTATTAATTCATCATGGGCACTACTGAATCGATTATAACCGCTGTATGCCAAAGATGAATTTTGGTCCAATAAAACAATTAGATTACAATTTTCATGTGCTATATGAGAAACACATGAATCGCGTACATTTTCATCAACCTAATCCAATGTAATATTAATTTTTGTATTTTTGATCGTTTTGAACTATTTTTTTTATATAGAATTATTCATAACCATGTCCTTGCTTTTTCGTACAAGGTAGTTGTTAGTAATTTTGAACAATCACAAACACCCAGGCTTTGAGAAAAGCACTGCACCACGAGAGCCGCCCGTTTTGAGCTATTGCTGTAATAATTTCGACAAATATACTCCCCTCATACCGATCAGAGACGAACGAGAAATTAATACACGTCAATGGGTACGAGATATACAGAATACAGACAGAGACAACCCGTGCGCAATGAAATCGTGGCAAAGTTTGACTTGGTTGATTTACGTTAAGTTAGTTCTAGGCTGAGGTTCTAGGTATAATATGATACAAGAAAAGTTTTTGTACCGTTGCCAGATCCGCCCATTAAATAGATGTATTTGGAAATACATATATATTTCAGAATCCGTAGTTTAATATTTCCGCAGAATTTATAAATTAAGGCGGTATAAAACGATAAGACGAACAGTAAGTGAGAACGGCTGGAATGTTGGATTTCATTTAAAGGACAGTTCTTATGAAGATTTGTGAACCCCAATAGGAAAGGAGAGCTTGGAGACCAAGACACAATGTAGTGGGATTCTAGTCGTATTAAACTACCAAGGTTCAAGTAGACGAGAGTTAGAACATGACCACCGTATGCCAAACATACAGGTTCCAAAAAAGTTCTCACTGCAGAGATGGTAAGTGAAAGGAGAGAAAATCACAGCTCAACTAAATAGATCCAGGGATGGGGAATCACTGGAGCTTCTTAGCAAGGATTATTGGATCAAGAGCCCGAATCATATTATTATATCTCTTCTTCATCTTCTTCTTCTTCCACCCTATCACGTCCCAACATTGGGGCATAGAGCAAGCACAAGTTGGCACCACTTCCCTCGGTCCATCGCCAACTCCTGCGCCACCCGCCATGTCAGACCTGCAGCACGTAGGTCGCTTTTGTAACATCGCTGCAGGGTGAGGGAGGGCCGGCCACGGCGACGGAACCCTTGACGCTGTGCCACAAGGGTACGAAGTGCCGCACTCTTTGGCGGCATCCGGAATACGTGTCCCAGCCACGTAAATCGTCTCTTCGTGATAACTTCATTGTTCTTTATTTCGTTTGTAACCCTTGAGAATTTGAGATAATCAAAAATTGGAAAAATTCTTAGGAAAGTTGCACTGGATCACAAAAAAATACATGTTTTTTCCAGCCACAGAATCGAACCCTTGACACACGGCTTCACAGACGGCCACTATACCAACAGGGCAATTATGAGTCCTATTTAGCTCAACATAACCAGAATATATCAATCGTGAAAATGTAATAAAATCAAAGAATTTAGACTCTACATAGAAGGAGCCTTATACGCATTCCATATTCGGAGTTTTGAAGGTTGTGGTAATAAGTTATTTTTCTTTGTATATTGGCAGCCCCGAAAATAAAATGGCAGCTTCATTTTTCTTGGAAGTCTACTGCTTTGTTCACATAACGAATGCACACTTTTTTAGAGATTAATTAACCATTTGGAATCGCAATAGTCTTACGTTATAAATGATTGTTGTCCTTTTCAATGTTTCTTCTTTTAGTTTGGCAACACCGAATTGCAATGGATACGAGTTGTTGTGAATTTTGTGCCGGGACTACCTCACTCTCACTCGCGGCTTTGCAAACTCGAGATCCTGCGGAGACGCGCGTCACTACCCCGCCTGACGAAATGACGGATGATCAAACTTTCCCGTCATTTGACGAGACAACGACTCCGTGACTGGCATTTGTTTACCGAAAGATTTCAATCAATCAATGACTAGGAGAAAAGAAAATATATTCGAATCTACGAAACACAAATATTTCTTCATACATAACAAACTACCCACAGTGTGTAGCTACTGTGTCTTATTCTTATTAACAATAGAATATTAATGTAATAAATATTTTTAAGAGCAATAGGCGCCGATTCACAGGGCATAACCTAAATGTGTAACGAAATACACTGTTAAACGAGTCGCATTACAAACTCGTCTCAACTGCAACACGTCAAATTGGTCGATGTCATTTTGCTGGCATTCACAAAACACATCTAACTTAATGCACTTTATGTCCCCGCACACAGAATCCATGAAACATTGAACGGTTACGGAACGGAAACGGTTGAAAAAAGCAGAGCGTTGGAGCGGAGCTCGGAGGAGGAGCACAGAGCAGTGGAGCAATAAGATTTTACCAGGAGCAGGAGCGGAGCCGGAGCACCGAAAGTTTGTAGTGCTCCACAGATTCGGATGTTTTTTTTACTAAGTATTAAATTTTCGTCCTACAATCCAATGAAAATATTATATTTGACAGTTTACAAATATTATATTTGACACTTTACAACACTGGAATTATTTGAAATATGGCAACACTGCCGAGTGATAAATAACCTCACTTTTTTGACAGAAGATGCAGATAATGAAAGACGATTTGCTGCCGAATGTTGTTAATAGAATTAATAATGAAGAGGATGAATAAATAAACCTTAACTCAAAACTACTTTTTATTTTAATTTTTCTATACATAAAACACCTATTAAAACTTTTTACCCAGAGCGGAGCAAATTCAGGAGCGGAGCTGGAGCGGAGCAACTCAAAAAAGGGTCCGCTCCAACCCTCTGGAAACCCCCAAACACGCCCAGGGACACCAGTTGCACTGAACAGTGTCATTACAATTAATAAGTACTTAGGTGGTAAATGAAAATACATTATTTGAAAGGAGAGAATATAGGTAGTTAGCATGACACTTATAGATATTGCAAGTGGAAGAGCCCAATATATTGAGCGAATAGTCAATAACTATTGTGTTAACAATGTGGAATTTTTAACATATATGTATATACCTATCTAAGTATATATAAAAACATCATCAATTAGGATACCCTCAATCGATAATCCAAATTAAATAGTAGGTAAGTATATAAAAATAAACTTTAATCTTTGTAAATTATTGTAAACTTACCATATGTAGATATATGTATACATATGTAGATATATATATGAAATGCCGACATGTGATTCCCGGGTCGCTAAAACCGACTTCTATAAAGTAATACAAAACTCTCCATCAATTATATTGTAAAATCGTATTCACTTGGATACAAAATTTTAATCTGTGAAGATGCGTAGGTACGTAGGAATGTGGATTGTGTAGTGACGTCCCGTAGGGGGGAGCAGGTCATGCGTTGCATAGCGGCGAACGAAGGAACAGATGCAAATAACTTTTCAGAGCAGTAGCAGTTTTGCATGAAGAAGACGAACAGACTTCGTTAAATCCTTACAACATAACTATTATCGTATTGTAACACATATTGTAAAGGCGGTTTATCGCAAAAGCACAATTTTCAGAAGGGTGCCTCCAAACCTGTCAGCACGACAGACCTCCGCGACAGAACACCACAACTGTTTTAGTACGTTTTACGGAAATACTCTAATAGAGTGTATGTCGATTTAAAGATTATTAGTGTATATTTTGTCTGTGTAAAATAGCCAAAAATAAATAATAAAATAAGTAAGTACGTACCTAACCAATTTGGAAATAAAATAAAAGTTGATAGCATTCTAAGAGCAGCATGCACAATCTAAGATTTCGTTCCTAAGGATAAGTCGCCGAAAAGCATGACTTAACTATAGACAATCCTGAGTATAGAGTTAAGGAATCCTTAACCATAGACAACTTTTGTTATGAACAAGCCCCTTTCTGTATTACCATTTACCACTGACAGCTGCTGTCAAAATAAATTCGCATGTCCAAAACACAGTCCATACACTCAAATTCATTTAAAAATGTATCTCAATATGGATATTGATAGTGTTAATTCGTTTGGCATGTACTTGCAGAATATTATTTTACTTTTATACGCCAACCCGCAGAAATACAAAATACCAGGTGAAGAATGACACTTGACGCTAGTGTTACCATGTTAAAAAAATATCTTGCGGTGCCTGTGGAATCACGTATAATGACTTATAACGGAAACATAAGAGTATTATAATTAAATATTAATATGTATTTATAGTTATTGCATTTACAAAATGCAGTTGTCATATTTTTGTCATCGTTTAACAATTATAAAATAATTTACCTAATTTACCTAACGAGAATTTTTAAATATGGTATTATTTTCAATAGGACTATCTTAACTAAGGACAATGTTTCTGCATAGTGTTTTCTGCTAAGGAAATTTTAGTTATGACAAATGTTTCTGCATTCCGCTCTAAGTCTACTTGGGCGGTACTTTGCCTAAAGAAAAAAAATAATGTTCCGTTATGATTTTGGATTAATCTCGATAATCTCGATATAAATGCTATGATTCAGAATTAATGTAGGTATATAAAACAATAAATCATTTTGTTGGTGGGATGGTGGATATAATGTTTACCAGATATTATTTGCAGACATTTAAAAATTGTTTATGATAACATTAAACGATCCAAGTACTTAATGTGATATTTCTATATTATTCGCAGTGAATTGGGAACAAGAAAAGAGTTAAAAAGTAAACGATACCCCGCGGGAGTAATTTTCTATTGAAAGCGATAAAACGTGAACGCTCTTATGGATCCAAAGGTGATTAATCTGAAAACTTTTCGGTTCTATTTGCGAGAAAAAGTTCGGCGATCCGGTTACTTTCGCCGATATTTAGTTCCCAAAATACACTCGTTTCCGATATCATCCCCCGAATAATTTATACATTATTTTTAAAGTTTTCGAAAATTATCATTGTTTTGACGTAGATATCAGTTATCATAAAACTTGTTGGAACCAATAAAAATACTGGATAACTGACAAAACCGTGGGACTTATTTAGAGAGATATTTGAAAAAAGAATATTTATGACGTACCTACCGGCGATTAATTATCAATAATAAAAGATGAACCATATTTCGCTGTTGCCATTGTCGCAGTTACATATTGGCGAACTCTAATTTTACTATTGTCATATACCTACTTTATCGAGGTTTACCGCCTTCCACCATGCATAATATGTAGGTATTGATACCTTTTAGCCTCGGAACTCCTGAAGACGACGGGAGAGGGCAGAATAGCGGTACCTCATTGCCAAGGAGGTTAGCATTATATATAACATTTTAAGTAAACGGGTTATTATAGAATGAAAACACGATATTTGGCGGCGTCGTCTTGACGTAATAAAACATACAAAAATTACTGAGCTACACAGATTACGACAAACCAATTAATTATCCCCATGAGTTGATAAATATGTCCGAACCGAAGCTCGGAGTAAGGGTTGATTTGAGTTACCCCATCTCAATCCGCTATTTATGCACGGCTGCCTTTCATGATACTATAAACGTTTAAACTCAGACCATGAGGTTTAATGACAGTAGTATAGCGAAACCCAGACTTTGAGATCACATAAATAGATTATGACCTCGCTGGGAATCGTACCCGGAGCCCATTCATAAAAAGCCAGCGCCTTACGCACTGGACTACGAGGGCCGGCTATTATAACCGTCCTGACGCGACCGAATGTTATAAGAAAAGCTTTTAACGTATTTTTATCAAATTATAAAAAAAATAAAGAAGAATTTATGCAACATGAGTACCTACTGCATAATATCATGAAAAATATGAGTGGAACCATTGGCAAATCGTCGTGGGCTCCAAGTTAGATCGACTGTGAAATCATAATAATCTACTTCTGTGATTTCATCAAGGCTTGGGTATTTCTGTGATTGTTTCACTACTACTACTACACTACTGTAATTGGGCAGCACCTCATTGCATGCAAAATTATAAGCGTCAGTAAAAAAAATATATATTCATGAATGACGGCAGTAATATAGATACATGTAATATATACATTGTTAGACATGCATGGACAAAACAAAGAAGAAAATTTAGATCACACATCATAAATCAATCAAGAGTAATAAATTTTAAAATTATCGTAATACAAGAATATAATAAATTACCTGATAGACAAATTCAATAATAATTACTATGAAATAATAATTGCCCATGTATCATATTAATATGTTACTGAAAAGATCAATTTTCCACATGTATAAAGTCAGATTTGAACAGCTGTAATTAATTAAAACTTTTAATTGAATTCATAATAATATGATATGCTTAATTGTTACACAAAACCAATTATTGTACTGGGGTCATTATAATACCGAAATAATTTGCTGTGTTTGTGGGTGGTGTTAGTACCCAAAACAATTTGACTAACTAAACCATTTATTTACATATTTCAAATATGCATAATACTAACGATAATTTACTATTTTAAACCAACCCGCCTCGCGCCACACTCAGTCTCAATCGACCTTATCTCGAGGCCCTACGTTTGGATGTGAAGCATGAGTAGTTTTCTGCACTGGTAATATCTCAGGAGCAGATACCCAAGACTAAGGTCGCCACGCTCTCGAATGAGCTTTGATTGATTTTAATGATTTTTTTAGACCATGTCCGATCCTAATAAGATCATATCAGCCTCCATAGAGTGGAGGTTTGTATTAACAGATTTTGTTTTTAAGATAAATGGATGTCAGCCACTTGCTCAACCTATTAGTTCCATACTCTGACTCACACACAAATTGAAAAACAATATGTGTACTTGCCAGACCCAGGATTTGAACCTGGGCCCTCGACGCAATAGGCCGTCGCTTAAGCCGCGCGGCCATCGTGGGTGTCAAATGATTTTACTCTAATACAAAGTGCCGTGGTATAGACAGCAAAATTTATGTGAAGAGATCTTCACGCCCGCAGTAAGACGCCGCAAACTTTTAAAAGGCAATAAAAATTGCCTTTGTGGCGACCAGGTCGGATGGCCCCATGGTGGGTCAAATTTATGTTTTCAACAGGAGTCACACACCTCATAATACTGCACCAAATTCAAAACGTTGGGAATATAACGCTCTCCGTTGACTACAACGTTTAGCCGGCTCCCACATCTAAACTTGTCTCGCTCGCAACGTGTCGAATACGTCGATATGACGTCATCGTTATTCACAAAACACACGTTATCTTATGGACCTTTGATAATCGATGTCTCCTCCGAATCTTAGGGGTAGATTTGTTTGACCACGTTAGAGACACCCGAGTTCGTGAGCAGACACAGCAACCTTCGTGATTGGGGTAATCACAAAGAGACGTTTTACTTGGCTGGGACATGTGTTCCGGATGCCGTTAGAGAGTGCGACACTTCGTCGCTGGCCCTCCCTCACCCTTCAGTGGTGCCACAAGAGCGATCTACGCGCTGCAGGTCTGGAATGGCGGGAGGCGTAAAAGTTGGCGATAGATCGAGGGAAGTGGCGCCAACTTGTGCTTGCCCTATGCCCCAATATAGGGCCGTGACAGGGTGAAAGAAGGGTTACATGAGATTTTACAAAATTCTCCTAGGGTTCCCGAGGCGTAAAAGTTGGCGATGGATCGAGGGAAGTGGCGCGAACTTGTGCTTGCCCTATGCCCCAATACCGGGCCGTGACAGGGTGAAAGAAGGGTTAAATGAGATTTTACAAAATTCTCCTAGGGTTTAACTAAAAGTTAAACGAGAAACGCTATAACGACCGCGAAATCGACAAATTGATTAATTGTATAGAAAATGTGTAGAATAAGAATCAAGTGTAAGGACACTAAAGGTGACCTTTATCCAGTACAAGATTAACCCCCGGTGATTACTATCAATCAAATATATTAATTCAGTTATTATAATACCAGATGTGTAGTAGGCACACTTGTTCACACCCAAAAATTATAGACATAATATTACTGAAAGAATGGCAGACGGTAAATTTTTTATGCGAATGCTATACGAAATAAAACGCTTCATAAATCTGGCAGTTATTATTTATTGAATCATATCTCGACTATGGCTTAACCCTCATAAAATATATACCTAAGATACTATATACTAAATATAGGTAGGTACTTGGCTATTATTAAAAAAACTGTCTTTACCTACATTAATAATTTTAAAATGTGCGCCATACCGTTAGAAGGCAAATGTATCAAGAAATCGATATTTATTATTTAAAAGTGGGTATGCTGAAATCAGTAGGTACCTACACTGTAATAAATAATACATTTTCAATAATTTAGTTGGAATCAAACTTAAAACTATCCATAATTCAATATTTAGTTGAAATACATGTGTAAGCTACGTAAATAATTATTTGCACGATATATTTTTGTAAATCAAGACAGAAAAAAAAGAAATAACATACTTACAGGTACAAACATAAAAAATATTCTAATATCAAATTATGGATAGTTCTACTTTTGATTTTTTACATACTAAAATAGGTATGTAGACTTAAAAAAGATTAATACTATGGATTGAAGGGGATAATTAATAAGGATACACTGAATTCATAATGTATTTAAAATTTTGAACATCTTACTTACTGGAAACTAACACTACTTTTTCACTACACTACTGTCATTGGACTCCATGGTCTGAATAAGTATATTTTTTTAAAATAAATAATAAGCTATACATTGACTAAACTAATTATTTTCAGCCGAGTAGTTTGCTACAGCGCTCGATATGGAAAAGTTTACGAACCGGAGCGCTCGACAGTTTTTTGAAGATATTTAGTTTATTTATCAAATTTTATGTGTATTTCATAAAAATAAGTGTGTTCGTTTATCTATTATATGGCCTATCTAGCTCAGACGGTCGAATTAATTTTCCACGAGACGGGGCGATAATTTTACCGACTTCACGAACAGGAACGGTGCGCTCCGCTCCATTTCGAGCCCTGAGTTTGCATAAAATTAAATTAATTATTAAAAGGAGTTTTGGGAGGACTGGATGGTAGCCACCTGCCTACCGTACTATGGATCCAAATATACGAAACTAAAAAGAGGGCTTTGACCGTAAAATATTGCATATTATGTAAAATACATAACTATATCACAAAAAAACAATGCAAACAAAAAAAAAATAATTGCATGTCAGTGGTTTGAAAATAATGCGATGAGAATAAATATAAAAAGGAATATATATTTAAGTAAGTATATATTATAAATAAGCACATCATAAACAAAGTTTGTCTCGAATAATTAATTATTAAAAAGAAACTTCAGAATTTTCTCATTCCTGCGCGTCTATAGAGAAATAGCGCCATTAGCCCCTGTAGATTGGAAAATTCTTTAATGCTTTCGAGTAGTAAAAACATCGTTAATTTAATACTTAGTTGTATTTTATATACGTAACGTAAGGAAAGTCGGATTGAGTTACTTCATATTGTATATGTTCAGTGGCGTCCATAGAAATGATGTGAATATTTTTATTATATCCATTAACAACTGATTATATTGATACTTAATATGTCCCTATTCCACTTTGATATATACCGACAGAAGATTACTCGTTACTAGGGAATCCAATCCCGAGCCAAAATTCTGATCCCGGGATTTCGGGATTAAAATTTGACAATCCCGGGATCGGTCCCGGGATTGGCATATTTTCCATTGTTGATATAAAATTTTCATGTTTAAAAATGACATTGATAAAATCGGTCAAAAATAAATCTAGTATAATTTATAATATTTAAGACATTTATTGTTAATATTGTATACGTTCAATCTTGGAAATACATAAGTTTAATGGAGTAAATAATATTGTAATATAATAATGTGAATTTAATATGAGATTCCTGTTTGTGATAGTAAAGACGATAGAAAGAAGATAGAAAAGATGAATGGGTTAAAGAGATTTAAAATAGTAAAGCAAATCATGGTGTACTTATGGCCTCTCCGCTTCATACGAGTAAATCTAATTAGTCAGCCAAATATGAAACTGCCGTAAAACGTATGAGATCATGGTGTAATTACTTTGTTAATAGTGCGAAGCATTGATTTTTTCCAATCTTTCTCATTTTTATTAATTTATGTGAAAAAATAAAATGAATCGGCAACTTACACACGGGTATAAATCAAACTACATTCAAACTCAGTTTATTTCTAATGAAGTTATTTGTTATTAAAAGTATTTTTCTGTTATATTTTCGTTTTATTTTATTTTCCATAAAAATTGATAAAAAAAATCAATCCCAAAAGTTTCGGGATAATGTTTATCAATCCCGGGATTCATAGGTATCGAAAATAGCTCGGGATCCCGGGATTGGAATCCCTACTCGTTACTATCTCATCGTACATCGCCGATTTTCTATAGAATTCTTAGACTTCCATCAACGCTAGATTATGGGAACCCTCTAGATTTTCTATTGTATGTGCGGATTACCAACGCATCTGAGCAGTGGCGTAACTAGGGTAGGTGTCACCCGTCAGTGACGGGCCGTCACCCGGTGCACGCAAAAAAGTGCAAGTAAAAAACACTACTTTTTGGCACAAACACTATCACCGTTTAAAAAATATTGTAAGAACTGTGATGTTTTCACAACAAGAACTACTATGAGACTGTACTGACAATGTTTCTTGCAAGTTGCAAGATGTAGAGGACCCGACACATAGGTGGTCATAGATAAATATTAAAATACGTATCGCATACTTTAGCACGCGATAAACAGGATGGATATAGTGATCCCGCTCGACGTAAAATTTCACTTACGTGCTCGCGTTAGTCGCACATAACCTTCGCCTTCTGATAAATGAGTCAAAGAATTGTGCATGTGATGGTTTCGTGCTTTTGAGCAAAACTAAAATCTGACAATGGAAACTTTCTTTTACAATATTTTTGTGTGAGGGCTGTGCGCGGGATGAAAAAATGTGTACGGATATATTTTGGCAGTTGTGCGCGCGCACACCTTACAGGGAACAGTGATGGGAACTTAAGTAAATACTGCTTAAATTAGCTCTATAAAATATCATAATGTTAAAAACCTACGTATCGTATTAGATTTCTTATTCAACCATGAAAGACAGCCAACTTTACAATTATGTGATCAAGTTATTAATACATATTACTGACAAGATTATAATGTATGGCATGAGGTGTTAACTCTAGTCATGGGAAACCAATCACTTAAATTTGAACATTCGTTCTTACTGAGTAGGTCATCGAGTCACGAAATACAAAAATTCTAATCGAATCTTTTGTAAGTACCTATATCGTCTGACTCGCTCCTGCTTTCACAGCGTTCACGAAGTACTAAATGACTCGCTTCAGTCTTCAGCGTGGGTGGTCATGAAAGACGTTGGCTGGATACAGTTTCACAGACAGCCTCAGACTCACATGTTTTAAGTCAGTCGTACATGAACGATGCATGTCTAGTATTATATTATCCCAAATTTATTTATGACGTCCTCTACTTGTCAAGAATTATCAATTTATTTATTATATTTACTATCCAACACATTTAATAATATACAGTTAAATTAAATAATATAGGATTATAATTAATCAAGTAATCTGCCGCCACTGTCTTTCGTGGATTTGTGCAATTTTCTTGAAGCAATTTTACTCACAATATTATGCTGTTTGCATTGAGATTATTTTCCGTACGAAATTGAAGACAGTCATCAAACGAGAATATCTTCTATGTGGAAAAACAGAATTTACAGTTAAGTATTTTGTATGTTCCAAAATGAAAACATTATTTCATTAAATAATAAATAGTAACTCAATTTAGAAAGCGCTTCAGAGAGTATTGCAAGAGCCGTTTGTTAAAGTTTGTCGCAATTAGATAAGATGCCTATAGCATTGTGGTCGATGTGCGTGGGCGCGAATCCCGAGAGACGCAGGTTCGATCCTGTTGGATGTCGTATTTTTTTCAAAAAAAGATTTTTTCTATTAGCTATATATTTTCTCAGAAGTGTTTTTAAATTTTGTAATTAATTAAGGCTATATATACTTCAGTTGGATTGAGCAAATGACGCGTGCCGAACGAAATATAATTTGTCATATAAATCCAACATGCGTCCATTTAATGTTCTATTACTAACAATAATAATATATTCATTGACATGTCTTCTTTTACAAGTAAATGGGTAACGTTTTTTAGTCATCTTTACACGATTTAAGAATTGATACCCCCGTCGCCATCACGAAACAAATCGACGTGTTCACAGCTCGACGTTCGCTCTCCGATTGCCAGCGAGTCCAAAATTTCGTCGCACCTATAGTTGAAAATTATTTGCCGTTTCACTGAAGTACCGTCTTAAGTAGTATCAACAATATTTGAAGTCTGACTAATATAACAGATAGGATATAGGTATATATTCTGGAAATCAAATTACTTATAGCTTGTAATAACTCGATCACCGGATAAGCCAATTAGGGGTAAATTATGATGACGCTATAGAAAATGAGAAATGACGGTGCATACGACGATTATGTATCATACAAAAATGATGACATAATAATTTTATTATCGATACACGTGGAAGCAATTTAGTCTGCTGCTAGTTTTACTGCAGTTAATTTTCATATCCTAGTCTTTCAAAAAACAAAAAATATATGTTATATAGCAACACGTTTATTTTCTTTTCATGACAATATCGCATGGTACCCATTTCATTTTTTTTTCTAGTTGTTATACCGGAGAGATTGTCAATCTCGGCAAATCGGGATAGGTAAATCCAGCCCTGGAGTTGTAAGCCCTAATATAAACCCATTTTAAATAAATATTATATAAGAGAAAGTGCGTATTTTAATCAGTTTCTAGCATGTTGTAAGGAAAAGAACGATATTTTGACTTGTCTTGAGCTATCAAAAATGATATATGTAAGGATCATGGCCCCCACAAGGGGGGGCTGACAGGGCTTTAGCCAGGGGGCCCGGCGTGGCGGGTTGGCCAGATAAATGAGATAAACACACATCGTAAATATGCATTAATAGTAAAAAGTCGCCTGCAGCGCTATTATACTTCATGACCGTTAACATTTTAAAGTATATATTATGATTGTGCGATGTAATTTATGATTATTGTGTGTCCATACTCGACACCTCAATAATTAAAGCAGATGTATTAAAAATACAAAAAATCGCTAGTAATACACTGAATAGGTATCCCTAATTTGACCTAAAACACAAAATGAAAAACGTTAATGGAGTGCGTCACACTGCATTTAACCTTAGCGACACGATAGGTAGGGGCCCCGCCAAAGATCCTAGCCTGAGGGCCCGCTTCAGGATTTGGGGGGCATGGTAAGCATTGTCATATTTAGTTTTTCATTGCCTAGATTTCTTTTCTGCCATATAATATGTATTATTGTATATAGGTACCTACCTAGGGGCGGCAGGTTATATGAAAGTATGGTGAAGCAGGCTGGTATGGTGAAAAAGTATGGTGAGGTGGGCTGGTAATCAAATTGCGGAAAAATTTCCACGTTAACATATTATATGGGTACGTTATAATCACCCAAGTAAATCCTCCGTGATGCCCTGATTTTTTTTATCGCGTCGCTATTTCTCATAAGTTGTCGGCTATTGTTGGCCTGCTTCATTCAGTTGTATGAGAAAGCCGATTCATTGCCCCTCTTTTTATTTAAAACCTCTATGGTACCTACTTTATGTATTAACTAACTAAATTAACTATCGAAACGTAACTAAATACACAAGTACATTGAATAAAAAAAATACACATGGAGTTATATACTCACGTAAATGGTTCATTGTAATCAACTACATAATAAGCTGGGAGGATATGTGGAAACGGCGGCTTACCTGGGGACAATAAAAAGATCATAAATTAGAAAACATTCTGCGACATCTTTTATTTGCTGAAAACGTCTCTATTATAATATTTGCTCCCTTGGTCATAGTTGCAACGCAAGCTTTCCAGCTAAAATGAGTCGTGAAGATTCAAAAATTGGAATCGTGAAACAAGCTTTTTAGTAATTGTCATATTACGTCAATTCAATCATAAATAAATATAATATATATTATTATAAGACACGTACAATCTGTATATTCGCAATCGTGGATGGAAAATGATAAATAAATACCTTTGTGATCAATTATCATGTTCATTTATGAGTTTTATAACACAATAAGATAGTCGGATGAGTAAAGAAAAACGACAAACTGGCCATACATCAAGTCATGCCTAATTACTGGAATACTTTTATCCAACAAAATAGCTGTCATGTTTCCCAAAATGACTATCATAGATTTTAATTATTTTAATACGTATAATATAATACAACTACAAAAGTTAGATATATAGTTATAATATATTTTTGTAGATGTTGAATTCGAACAAATGGTTTAATTGTTGTTGGAAGTCTATTTGATGAAATATCCATTATAGCGACCAAAAAGGCCTCCATGTAATAATGAATAATATGAATAGTGTTCTTTTAACTTGAAGCATGACTTTTTTGTAGGTAAATACTTTGAATTAATAGATATTTACACTTAATACTGTATTAATCTTAAGACGGTACTTCAGCGAAAGGGCAAATGATTTTAAACTACAGGTGCCCTATGTTATAACTTGTGACATGAAGTCACCCGACGACATGACGTGATTGTGACGTGAGCTCAATACACGCATCGAGGCGAGCCGCCCAATGCACACGGCTCACCATAGATATTATTATGCTGAAACACCTATTTGTGTATGAGGACAATGCATAACGCCAGTATTAGAGTAGCGTTAATTTCTCGAAGACTATTAATTGACTCACTCCGATAGTACCTACGTCACAATGATGTCATATGACGTCGACATGTCGCCGGGCGACTTCAACTCGCAAGTTACAACATAAGGCCCCAGGTGCGATGAAATTTCGGACTGGCTGGCAATCAGAGAGCGAAAGTCGAGCTGTGAACACGTCAATTTGTTTTGTGATGGCGACGGGGGAATTAATTCTTAAATCGTGTAAAGATGACTAAAAAACGTTACCCATTTACTTGAAAAAGAAAACATGTCAATGAATAGGTATATTATTATTATTAGTAATAGAACAATAAACATAACATTAAATGGACGCATGTTGACTTTTTATGACAAATTATGTATTGTTCTGCACGCGTCATTTGCACAATCATCGCGTCGCGTAGTCACGATCGTTTTAGACCGTGCCCCAGCTGAAGTATACTTAATAATTTAATAAAATAGGATTTTTTTTAAATCTTAATACCTGAATTCATCAATGATTTTATTACACATGGCTAAAAATAACCAGTTATTTTTAAGTATATTTACATTTCTAGTTGATTAAACGCCAGTATTAATTCGTAATGATTTACTGAACAAAACCAAATAGGACATCACGATATGATTATACACATTAAACGTGATTGAGTATTCTTAGGGGACACATTCAACAGAATTGTATCCACTATACAAAGTTACAGGGTAACAATTAGCATGAGATAATGGCGTGGCTGTAATATGAAACACCAACAAAAAACGAAAAATCGATTGTATGCCATCGATGTAGACAACATATTATTATTATATTTGTTATTAAATCGATAATTTTTTTTTTTTTTAGAATTATTAATAACCATGTCCTTGCTTTTTCGTACAAGGTGGTTGTTAGTAATTTTGAACAATCACAAACACCCAGGCTTTGAGAAGAACACATAAATGTTTTTGTCATGACCGGGAATCGAACCCAGAACTCTCGAGTGGAAGGCCAGCGCCTTACCCACTGCACCACGAGAGTCGCCTAAATCGATAAATTAAGTTATAACTTACAGTGGAACAACTTAACCTTGAAATTGCGCAGATTGCGATTTCTTATACTGCGCACGAATTGCACAGGGTAAATTAAATTATTGTCTCAATTCTTATATCCGACTGCTCTTACTTATATGAGGTCAATTGCATCGTTTTCTCTCGCTCGGCGTCGCGAATTCAGCAAGTCGTATCGGATAACTAGTAACTTGTACAGCTTCTTACGGTGGTTGTTGTAATGGCATTGCCAAGACAATAGTTATTCTTTGACGAAATTTTAAATCGAAACAAAAAAACGAGACAGCCTCAAATAGTGTAGTTATTAGGAATTATTCGCAATAAGGTCCGTTTCAGACGGGAGACACCGGTGTCGATCTCGATATAATATAGGAGGCCATTGTATTCGAATAAAGGGGCCTTTGTATTATGTTTATGAACGCCCCATAGCTTATGAGTCAACGCGTGTCCAGTACACTTTTCCGTCGGCCGCTACATTCTCAAGCCGCCGATACACTTGTTTTTATTACCGCAGCCAGTGTTATGTTCTAATTTATAACGCGAAATTATGCGTTGACTCATTAGCTCTGGGGCGTTCATAAACATAATACAAAGGCTTCTTTATTCGAATAAGAAGGCCTCCTTATTAAATACGAGCGCGACACCGGTGTCCCATCTGAAACGGCCCTTACGGTGGTTTTGTATTGTAATGGCATCGCCATGATTTAAATTACAAAGACAATAGTCATTCTTTGACGAAATTTTAAATCGAAACAAAAAACGGGACGGCCTCAAATCGTGTAGTTATTAGGAATCATTAACAACAACACTCCGGTTGGTAGGTAACAGAATTGATTTATAATCAGTAGTGTAGTGAAACGGAAGCGCGCCTGAGCAATACTCCGGCACTTCTTAAGAACATACATAAGTGAAACGGCAAATAATTTTAAACAGTAGGTGGAACGAAATTTCGCAGTCGTCGCCAATCGGAGACTGGCAGTCAAGGTGTGAACACGTCAATTTGTTTTGTGATGGCGTCGGAGGAATATATTCTTAAATCGTGTAAAGATGACTAAAAAACGATGCATGTACTTGAAAAAGAAAATATGTCAATGAATATACTATTATGATTACGTATATAATAATAAACATAACATTAAAAGGACGCATGTTGATTTTTTATGACAATTTATATGTCGTTCGGCTCGCGTCATTTGCACAATCCGCGCATTGCCGAGTCACGATCTTTTTAGACCATGCCTCAGATGAAGTAGGTATAGCCTTAAGTCAGTTTTCATCAAATGTATGTTACACGCAATAGTTTTGAAACACGTAAATAAAAAAATATGAGTTGTTTTTTTAACATGGAAACAATCGATAATGCGAGGAATGTGATTAATCAGTTCAATTCATAGATTGTGGGAAAGGAAAATGTATATTTTTTGTCAATCAATAATCATTTATGTTAGTCATTACTGTTGCGAAATTTTCTGTATGTATCCGTCATATACTTATTAAAATATGTGCTTTAGAAAAAGTGAGGTTTGGCGGGTGAGTAATTAGGATATTTAAAAACTGCTACTCAGCATTAGCACTACGCCACTGTTATTCTTTAATAACACTGACCCGGAAAGTAAAAAATGTGTGTTCGAATCCCACCCACAAGGTCCAAGATTTTTTTTCTAGGGTTTTCGAATATGTATATGTTATATATTATAATGAACTTATACAGTTTTCACAGTAAACTAATGCAGGTAATTGGAACATTTATGTAGTTAATTTGTTGTCTAAATCTCTTTTGAAAATCGGCGCCGCAGTAGTGTACTTACTGGCGGTAGACTAGTAAGAGCTGCGACAAAGACTATTTGAATAGGACGATAGGTCACCTGAGATGATATCGCCGACTGCATTGCCAAGAAGATGTGCTTGGCTTGCACAATTCCAACTGCATTTGTGCAATGTGCATGCTGCATTCACGTCAAATGCATGCATAGTCTTGACTTGACCCAGCCGGACTGGTAGTTATATATTGTATTATTGTATTTGACAATACAATTTAATAAACAATAATATTCATTGCATTACTTACGTTCAGACATTTTTTATAGAAAAGAAATTAACTATTTTTAATTTGCAAGACCTGTATAAACACTACACTTAGGTATGTACCTACATACTATTATTACATTTAATTCCAAATTCAAAAGAAATATTATTATCACTTACTGCGATATAATATTATTGTAGATACAGTGACTATATATTATGGAATGTGTACATCGTCTATGATACTCTATCTATCATCTGTAATAATTAAAATCAATAATGGGCATTTAAAACTGCGCTGTTCGCAAAATTCATACAATGTGTATACATATTATAGACATACATGCATTAATAATTGGTGTTATACGGCGTTTAATATTTCCAATGTGCTTTAATGAATAAAAGCTTTTTTATTTGTAAATAATCCATACATATACCATACACGAATATAATTGCTTTTCATTCTTCACTCAAAACATTCTCAGATCATAAGATGTTGAAATTTTTACGGAACTTACGGTAACTATCCTAAGATATAGATTTGTATTAAATTTAAACAATCAACAGTTCTATAGCCCATTTAACCCAATCATTATGGGCATTAAGCTCAACCTAACCTAACCGATTTTTTTTAAGCGGTACATGTTCAAACACGCGCGTTAAGATGATCTTACTCCCTACATCAATTTCAGTTTGTCAATTTATAGCTACGGCCGTATGTTGTAGCTTAACCACTGGGGAATGCCAAAAGAAATGGCGTATTTCAAAAAAACACTACCTTATTCTTAGGTCAATAATTATTATAAAGCAATCATTATTCGTAGGATGTTTATCACACTTGAATGGTAAAAGACAAAGCTTATAATATGTATCTTTAGAATTATCTTCAAATGTGTTAATCTTGCCCATTTTTTGAATAATAAAATGCCTAATTCTTGTCAAATTTGGCATCACAGAGATTATCAATATAATTTTCGTAAATAAATCGTAAATATTTCACTATAATAATGTCGACATAAATTATACTAATGGTTTTATAAATGCGTTTAAAAATTAATAAATGTAAAAAATCTTAACACCACTGCACATTTATGTACTGAAATATGACTATATTCTAAAACATTAGAGCGAGAGGTTTAAAAGAATACTATTTAATGTAATAAAAATACTTTATGCAGACATAAAATGTTTAAAGTAAATATAAAGGATAATAAGGTTTCAAAATTATATAAATAGATTATCTACAACGTTTAAGGAATGTCCAGGATCATGCTTTGAAAATATAAAAAAAGCTCCATTTTGACCCACGCTGAGCACGTCCGCCCTTAAGGATGTAATCGAGAAATCGCGAGAAATAATCAAAAAAGGCCAATTTTTCAAAATCGGCCTCGAAAAAATTATTTTCAGATCTTTTAGGAATTCTCATTTCTAAACCTAAATCTTCGAAAGCATCAATAGGAATCTCGAGAAAAAGAGACATTGTCACGGCTGCCAAGCGCAACAGGATTTTAAAAAACTAAACGGAAAATTTCGATACCCATTTAGCTTGCAAAAAACATATTTGCGTGTTTACAAACGTTTTGTCGAACTACAGTTTTAAATGTGCTGAAAAAACACTACAAATTTGTCATACGTAAATTTTTCAGCATTGCCTAGTTTATATATTTGGTTCTTTACCTAGTTAAGTAATAAGACGTTTGTTTATGGTATTTTTATTGTAAAAACGTTGTCAGTGTGCATTTACCATTGGTGAGTGCGCAAAGTGCCCGCTAGGGTTACATGTAAATTGTACGTAAAACATTTCACCGTAGCACAGTCCGCCGTGAGCTTTTTATCGGAAAGAGATGACCGTATACTACACGATCATAATTTCATATCCGATTTTGGAAAAAATCACTAATTTAAGAATGAAAGCCTTACCTAACCTAACAAAAATAAACCAGTAGATCGGCTATTTTCAAAATTTGTTTGCCGCTGGCTACCTGTAAACCGACAAGACTGTGTTTTATTTAAACATGAATTTTATCTCAGTACTATACGACCCAAAGAGGTTGGACGGTCTTATAGGTTAACGATTCTGCATTTATAAAATTAGAAGTATTTAATCTAGGTAACCTAACAAATAATACAGTAAATAGGCTATTTTCAAAATTTATTTGCCGCTGGCTTCCTGTAATTTGACAAAAACCGTGTTTCATTTAGACATGAATTTTATCTCAGTTATATTAAATCTATGATATCAGTACTATACGATATAAAGGGGTTGGACAGTCTTTAATACGTTAGCGATTCTGCATTTATAAAATTAGAATAGGTATTCGATAGAGGATATTACCTTTATGTGTGTTTTTAAAATAAAACATTTATTCCGTAACACGAAAAAGCAGTTATAACCAGAAAAATGTGCACAAAAATACAAGGTGAGTTTAAAAGGTAAGCAGTACATAACCCATTGCCTCGAACTTGCGAATACTTTCCAACAATAATGTACAATTAAAATTTAACAGTAAAAGTTTAATGAGTTAAAAAATTTAATCGACCGAAACAAAACAAGAACACAAGATAACAACTGGTAGACACCGCAGCGCTTTTAAGTTGCTAAGGAAGTCTAAACTGTGAATGTAATTATCATAGAACAAGAGTAATTTTAATGAAAATACATGGGCGTGTATTGGCTGTTATGTTTTAATTGTCAGTGTGGGAAGTGGAAAGTGCTCTCTTGTAGTAAAAGCGTGACTTTTTCAAAACTCGACAACAATAGTGTGAAGAAAGTTCCTAACAATAACAATGTTATTATTATAATGGCGCTTTTGACTAGTGCACGCGACCCTTCGCTACGAGCATGCACTGGTTAATTTTATTCACACTGATAGAAACAATTTTGTTAAAAAAAACTTTTATTTAAATCAGTAAAATTAATAGTGTAATAAAATGAAAGATAACTTTTAAATTATGCGTTGTGACATGCATTTATTTAAACTATTTACAGCTTATTATAAATATTGAGTATGGAACACATTACCTAGTACCTAAATAGCAGTAGCGAAGGGTGGAGGTAGGCTGTGAACTCAATTGTCAATGGGACGCACGAATGTGTGTTTTTGCTAATCACTTTTCAAATGCAAATAACACGTTAATTACAAAATCAATTAAAAGTGCCCGTAGCCATTGTGAAGATCCGTCATATATAATGCACATTAAACTTTGTTAGTCGTACGTATTTGTTTATATTAAACCTTAAACCAAGACTATAATTTACAGAAGGTGTTGGTTGATTTTAAAAATCAATAAGCCAAGTCATAATAGTTTTGGTATATTTTGGGCGATACGACAAAATTGTGCACACTTTTTCATTCATACTTATTTGTTTTCGTTGGATTAAGAATAGGTACATACCTATTACACAATATATTGTTTTGTTCATTTTTTAAATTCATTAAGCCCCGTCTAAACCAAATTATAATAGATAAACAATATCATTATATCTATAAAATATCTTAAGTTATATTTATTATTTAATTGCATAATTTTAGATATTATAGAGTGTTTTTTGACTATTATCTGTTATGGCTTGGTTTTCGCGGGGTTTAATTGAATTTAAAAAACTAACCAACACCATATATAAATTATAGAACAATTTCAATGAAAACAAATACGTATGACTGACAACGTTTAGTGTGCACTATTTATGGCGGATTTTAATTGTCTACCTCCACCCTTCGCCAATGCTACATAGTATATATATAATATATTGTATAATACCATGTACTTTTATAATGAAAGTTAATAAAGGTTATCAAACATATCATACAAAAGCTTACTTCAGCGGAAACGGTTCAATAAATTTGATTAAAACGAATTTCTGCTCCGGTTTCACAATTATATTAAATGCTATAAGTAATCAAAAAATTAAGATAAAAATGTCCAGTTCTGATATACATGTTAGACAAAAATTCCAAAATACTTACAGATGCCATATACCTAACAGGCAGTATATACTTTTTTTAAATAACTAAATAATTTGGGTATAATACCTACTTTCAAATACGACAAAATTTAACCTGTATATAGCAGCGGTATTTATGAATTAGCCTGCAACGACTGTGACCGGGGTTACATCGGAAAAACTATGAGGGCGTTAGCAAATATATTATTATTAGATGCCTAGAAAAGTAACATTTTTCAGAATTTTTAAAACCACACAATAATCATAACTTGTTTAGAGATAGATTTTTTTAATTTTCATCGCTCGAATAAAGTAAGCTGAAAAATAATAATAGTTAAGAATTTCTAAGAATAAATTAAAATATGAACAACAATATACTACATTGCGGGATTCGTGTGCTAAATTAATAATTATTATATGTGGTCAAATATATCAATGGGTCAAAGATGTAGTAATAAATATTATGTGGATATTAGGTAGTAAATAAACCCTGGCCTTTCATCCGGGGGCTCCGGGTACCTACGATTTCGGGTGAGGTCACAATATATTTATGTCATCTCAAAGTCTGGGTGTTTGTGATTATTTCACTTCTATTATTTATATCTACCTATATTAATTTTTTAAAAAAATACCTAGTGATAAAAATACTTTTTATAAATTATGTTTGCTATCCTTATATTAATTGCATATGCGAACTGTGTATATAAGAATACACAGTATATCTCGTGGGAGTAGGCAGATCGTGCGTTGCTTAGGGGCGTTCCTTGATAAAAAGGAAGCAAATGAAGGAACGAATACAAATATTGTTGTATCGTACGGGTAATAATTTCACAAAGGCGGCTTTAAGTTTGGTAGCGCCTCAGACATACACGTAGGTACATGCACCGCTATTTGAGAATTTAATGTAAATGCTCTATAATCATTTAATTTTAATATAAACATCAGTAGATGTGGTGTTTTTTATTTTGATTTTTTTTCTATATTTGTCTGTTTGATAGCCGAAAATAAATAATAAAATACTATTTGAATCTAAAAATTCAAGGGGACAATATTCTAAGTCCGATTAAGGACGGCACTTTGCCTCATCTAATCTTTCCAGAAAATTGTAAACAGGTTTTTCTTCTGTCTTATACCCAGAGATTTGAAAATTGGTACTTACATTAATTATAATGCATTGTATTAAATACATCGTTATTCAAAAAGTTGATTTCAATATGAGCTTTATACCCGAGAGCTTCAATTCCCGACAGCATGACGGAGTTTTTGAATACAATATCAACTTACTTGCTAACTTCGACCCTTGCGAGTTCAAGGAGGCTTGGTTTACTCGCCAAGTTCATGCAATGTGCCACATCTACCCACTACGTAGACTGTAGAGCTACATAAGATTGCATCGTATAGAAACCGGTTTTGACCCCATAACTAATGCGGAGTAGTAGCACCACGAGAAAATAATTTAATATGTTTTTAAAATATATTTATGTTAGAAGTGATTTTTAGAGTGTTTGTTTATAAGATTACCATATAGTGGAGATTTTTTGCAATAAACAAAAAATCCAATAGGTAGGTACTTAAATATAATTTATTAGGTATTGTCCATATGACGTCACGTTCAGCTATTTTTACTAAAATAAACGTGTTTAAATCCATTAGATTTTAAATTGAAATTCCATCAAGTACCTACCTTCGGTCGATAGTATTAATATTATAAATGTGTTTGTCTGAAAATAAAGTTCCGGTCATCAATTACGAGATTGTGTCCAAATTTCTGCCATTTCTTGCAAAATTAAGCCTCAGTATCAGAAATACATCTATATTAAAAACATTTTTTAAACGTACATAAAATAAGTCATCGCATTGATATGGGTTGCTTCTCAACACACTATAATATCCGTGTTATTTACAAATACCGAAATACCATGACTCATCTTGATATGCATAATTCAATTCCGATTATATCGAATATTAGACATAATAAATTGATACGATATATTTTTTTTTTCGAATCTAGACACGCGGTAAGTAGGTACTTACGAGAAATATGTATTGCTATCTATGCCAATTGCACTTGCTGATATGACCAATTCTAATCTTTTAAGATGAATGTATGACTAATTATTCAATATAATTGATTAGGATATCTTTTATTTACACAATATTTAAGATACGAGGGTGGGTCAATAATTCCTTAGAAAAAAGCATTAAAACAGTTTTTATTTTTGTATTTTTTTTTTTATTTCTCAACATAATCTCCTTGGAGCTCAATACACTTGGTTAGACGTTTCTCAATATTTTTTAAACCGTCAGAAAAATAAGTTTTCGGAAGGTCCTCAAAATAAGCATTTGTCCGATCGATGACTTCTTCATTTGAAAAAAAACGTTGTCCACTTAGCCATTTTTTTAAGTTTGGGAAAAGGAAAAAGTCACTGGGGGCTAAACCTGGCGAATACGGTGGGTGGTCGACCAATTCGAACTTCAATTCTTCAATTTTAGCCATTGATCGTAAACATGTGTGAACACGGGCATTGTCCTGATGAAAGAGGATTTTTTTCCTGTTTAAATGAGGCCGTTTTTCTTCAATTTTGTTTTTAGCTGGTCCAATAAAGATGCATAATAATCCCCTGTTATTTTTTTTCCTTTTTCCAAATAGTCAACGAAAATAATTTCACGTGCATCCCAAAATACAGTAGCCATAACCTTACCAGCTGATTTTACGGTTTTCGCCTTCTTTGGACATGGTTTGCCTTCGCAATCCACTGCTTTGACTGTTCTTTCGTCTCGGGAGTATAGTGGTGTATCCATGTTTCATCTACAGTCACAAAGCGACGAAAAAATTCATCCGGATTGCGTTGCATGAGCGACAACAGAGCTTTAGAGGCCACCACCCTACTGCGTTTATTGTCGACTGTGAGCAAACGCGGCACCCATCTTGCAGAAATATTTTTCATGCCCAATTTGTCATGTAAAATAGAAATGACGCTACCTTTTGAGATCCCTGTAACCTCAATTATCTCACTCAACTTTAATCTTTGGTCACTTAACACCATATCGTGGATTTTATTGATCATTTCTGGTGTAGTCACCTCTACAGGACGTCCTGAGCGTGGTTCATCCTTTGTTGATGTACGACCACGTTTAAATTCATTTAACCAGTTATAAATAGTTGCAAGTGAAGGAGCAGATATGCCGTGAACTAAATCCAACTCATTTTTTATTTCCTTTGCTGTTAACCCTTTTATATTAAAATGTTTAATAACAGCTCTAAACTCAATTTTCTCCATTTTTTGTAAACAAGCAATTTTTTTTTTAAATGTACGAGAAACACACAACAACCCGACCAATCTGATTGAAACTTCGCAGCATACTGAATCGGTAGTGCCGCTGCATGAAAACAAACCGCTTACAGTACTAGTCGCGCCACCTGTCGGCTTTTCTAAGGACTTATTGACCCACCCTCGTATCATGTTTTGTGACACACCTTTTTATATAATTACATAATATAGAAACCATCGACATAAATATTATGTCTGATTTTCGTAATATCTTTAATGTACGTAGTCATCATGACACGGGAGTTATGACAAACACTTGGGGAACGAAGTTCCCTTATAATACATTATTTAGATAAAGCAAGTCAAGTCTGTCTTCATTTTGTACATAATGAAGTTTTTTGTCTCTTTGAGACTTTCTCTGTCTGAGGTTTATTAGGCAGCTCAACGACGAGAGATTTCAATCATTCTTCAGTGGCACAACAAAAATTATTCATAAATGAACATTGAAACAGATCTTGTAGCAAATATATAAGTACTAATACTAAGATACATATGCGAATCGCCTATGTAGCCACTGTAAAATGATTTACATAAAAGACTCCAGTGACGAAGTGTGTCTGTTAAACGTAGGTAGGCAGGCTGTGGTAGATAATTTTAAAAATGTCCTAGAACATCCATATTTAAAGTACCTACTTGAATTTTAATTTGACATCTCCAATAGTTTCATTGCTGAACAAAACATATTATATTTTACCATTTCGAAATAAGCAACAGGCACAAAATAGGTATTTAAAATATGAATGCTCTGCCGCGTTTCGAACTCGGGTTAGAAATATTTACAGTCATTAACTATTTTTGGGTGGTAAAGCGCGCCTAAATAAATGTATTAATTTATTATTATATTTATCGCTATAAGCACCGGAGGGTTCGTGAGGCTTAAAAATCTACAGCCTCGCGTGATAGTATGCATTGTGTGTTTTTTTTACAATCCATGTGCAATAATAATATGTATGCGCGAAATATTCGAATTTACTTGCAGTCCTTTTTTATTGTATTGCTTAGTTTATTAGATTGATTGTCGGTCTGGTTATACAAGCATTATATCAATTTATAATACATACCTATAGAGTAGACAGGTGGCGGCTAATTAAAAATATTTATCTTAAGATTGTAGGCTTTAAATAATTGGCAAGTATGGAGCGTTCGCCACTGTCATACTCATTTATAACTTTGAGCATCGTCAGAAGCATATATAATGTTATAAACAGAAATCTTGGAACGAGTTGGATTTGAACAGACAACCGACACAGTTTTTATTCCAAAGTTTTTTTTTATAATAATATCATGATTAAACATTTAACATGTACCTAAAACGATTCGCAAATTTAATAAGGATAATAATATTATAATTCTACGTTTCAGGAAACAAGGGGTTAAATGTTAACTAGACATCAGCTGCCTTTGGGGATATATTTTGCTAATGCTTGAGGCTTGCATGAACGGTAGATATAAAAAAACTACTTGTAATATATGTCTCTATATAGATACAGTAGTTATGGAAACTAAGACCCGTTTCAGACGGGATACCGGTGTCGCGCTCGTATATAATAAGAAAAACTTTGTATTCGAATAAAGGGGCCTTTGTATTATGTTTATGAACGCCCCAGAGCTAATGAGTCAACGCGTGTCCGGTACACTTTTCCGTCGGCCGCTACATTCTCAAGTCGCCGATACACTTGTTAATATTACCGCAGCCAGTTTTATGTTCTAATTTATATCGCGAAATTATGCGTTGACTCATTAGCTCTGGGGCGTTCATAAACATAATACAAAGGCCTCCTTATTATATACGAGCGCGACACGGGTGTCTCGTCTGAAACGGGCCTAACATTCGTTTCTACTAAAATAAATGTGTTTGTTAATAAACTTCTTTTGTGATGCTTACAAGATCCAAATCAGGTTGTAGAACCAAGTTATGAATAAATAATTCACAATTGTTTGTTGATATTCAACGTAATCTGAGGATGTTAGGTATATTTATTTATATGTCTAGATGTAATTCAATTAACATGGAAACACAGAAACCAAAAATAACATTCAATCAGTTAATGTTTCTAGTTTTAGTTAAAGATTGACAGAATAAAATATTATTTTGAAGGAAATGTTGAAACATAATATTCAGCGAAATACAAAACACGAAAGCTTTTGTTCAATTACACGGTTATGTAATGTTTCTTTACTGTAATGTCTGAGGTATTCCATTGTTTAGTTTATAATACAACAAAATATTAAAAATATGTATGTACGACTGTAAAAAAGTTATGTCAGAAAAGCAAACCTTTTCCTTTGAACCAATTAAAAAGAACAAAAACAGGCATAACTATTTTTTTAAATAAGCAAAATTTAAATAAGGTTTACTGCCAACCTTAAAAATATTATGACATACCTACATTTTCTTACTATTTTTTTTTGTCCAAAATCAGATCTTTCGAGCATTAGAATTATTTAGTTGACACAAATGTACATACTTATAATTATACTTATTTGATTCCATTTGAGTATGGAATAACTAGAACAAAACGTAACTAGTGAAGTCAAATTAAGTTTTAATGTCTTTAAATTCAAAAAATTCAAGGTCAAGGAATCTGGCGGGATGACAAAATGTATTGCTAACCGTAGTCAATGAGGAGAAATCCTGATCGAAAGAACCTCATTCAAGAAGACACTGACGAAGGGTAAGTATAAGGTAAATTCGTCGTTGGGCGCCAATGTTAAAATTGTTATCCTTTCTTCGTCAGATCACATAGGTCTTAGATGACTTTAATCAAGCCTTTTTAATACCAAGTTACCTTTCCTTTAATTATTAATACTTGATGTCCTCCAAATAGCAGGCAGTGCGAACACGTGGAGTTCAAATATTTAATTATATTAATCTGGGCGCCATTTTGAGCCCTCAGTGACACAGAAAATTTGAAAGTACAGTGAATACAGTGGCCAAATCAATAAGAGATAGTGACATTTTAGCATAGCACTGTTTATTACCTACAGAAATGAATTTAGCTAACACTGAAATTAATTACGTTTTATTGTCTGCATTTTAAATAATCAATAGTTACGCATCTAAAAACATCATGTTGTAAGTATATCATATCTTAATAAGAATATTTTTTTAATTAAAAGTAAGATAAATAATGTTTAATAATATATCTTTTAGGTTTAGAATGTGACAAAAGATTTTTTAATTGATAGTATTAACGTTTTATAATAAAATAATTGTGTAAACTCGGGATTCGCTTAAGTAACAAGACATAATTCTGAATACAGCAGAAACAGACTTACCCACTTATTAAAATAAAAAAATAGCAGTAATAAAAATAGTAATACATAGCGGGACTCGCACCTGCACCCATACCATACCGTACCATAACACTTCGAAATTAACTAACTAGGCCAGGAGTCGGCAAACCGCGGCTCTTTGCCAAATTCCCAAATTTTACAAAAACTTTTGCAAAATTCATAATTTTTATTTTTTGTCAGTGATTTGTACACTTATTATATTATATAATGACATTATTGCGAGCCTAATTTTTCCTTCGTGATGGTTGATGCAAAGAGGTGTGATTGTTATGATTTTAAATCCGCCCATTGCAAAAGTCGACTAATTAAATTTTTCTCCATTTCATATTGACAAGAGCACTTTTGAAATACAATTTTGTTGGTGCATTTAACAAGCAAAGAGATATGGAGCACCAAATGTGTAGGGCTTGCCACCAAGATTGAGGATTTTGAGAGAGAAAAATGCAATTAAATTTCACAACACAAATGGAGCGCTCTAAAAGATCTACATAAGGTAGATACTGCGATTTTTAATACATGGAATAGATTTCCGAAATCATATTCCAGTCTACATAATATGTATGTGAACAATCATTTTCAAATAATATGAACAATATAAATAGCATTTAGAGAAGCCAAATAACCGATGAGAATTTGGAGTCGCGCCTGAAATTAAAAACTACAAGTTACATACCAAACACACAGAAACTCTCCAAAAAATGCAAGGAAGGTCATTGTTCATATTAGATTAAGGGATGCGTGAAAATTGTATGTAATTCATATTCTGTAAAAAATATGTTTATAATTTCAACAATAAAAACATATATTTACGTTAGTTTTATTCGGGAAATCTTCTTCACTTAATAAAAAAATAATTATAAAATGTAATTAATTCATTTAAATAATTCATAATTATAAAAATATGTATATCTACGTATGGCTCTTGATTTTTTTTAACCTTTGTGCCACTCATATTTGGCTCCTTTGGTCCAAGAGTTTGCCGACCCCTGAACTAGGCGTCCGAATTAAATCAAATTTCGTTAATATCGGCGACCAACTTTTGGAGGTGCACCTATATTTTCAATATACATTTCAAATTATAATACCTATCTATACTTATAATAGGTGCTATGTACAATTGATTAAATGAGTAAACATTCGTCCTCAGACGATAGAGTTGAATGGCTTATAAAAATGAGTTCAACGCCTGATAATAATAATAAAAACCATTAAACATATTGATTTTCTCTGATAAACTGAGATTGTAAATATTATTTACTATGGGTAGTAGGTATAGGTACTAACTGTACTTTGTAACTTGGATTGAAGGAGACAAATTGTCTGTCAGCAATTCAGATTCATTAATATTACTCTTTTTACAACTTATTTATAACTGAGTAATTTATATTAATGAAGGAATGCATCGTTATTTTTGATTGGCTGTATGATGAACTTCATTCAATAGAAGAATTCCAGTGACAGATTTAAAACTGTATAGGTCATCAAGATAAACAGAAACAGTTACGATTTGGATTAGGTACCGAAATAATCATGTGTACCTAAATAACCAAGTGTTCATAAATAAGAATCGTGGCAAATAATAATTATCGATCAGAAAATCTGCCAACGAGGCCTGCTATTAAGGCTATACATCAGCTGGCGCACGGTCTAAAACGATCGTGACTACGCGACGCGAAGATTGTGCAAACGACGTCTGCAGAACAAAACAATTGGTCATAAAAATTCAACATGCGTCCATTTAATGTTCTGTTTATTGTTCTATTAGTAATAATAATATATTCATTGACATGTCTTCTTTTTCAAATACTTAAATGGGTAACATTTTTAGTCATCTTTACACGATTTAAGAATTAATTCCCCCGTCACCATCACAAAACAAATTGACGTGTTCACAACTCGACTTTTGCTCTCCGATTGCCAGCGAGTCCAAAATTTCGTCGCACCTATAATTTGAAATTATTTCCCGTTTCACTGAAGTATGCTTTTAACGCAATAAAACTATCCTTAGTCAGACGGCGGCACTAAATAGCGATTTCCGATGGTAGTGTAAATAGTGATAGTTCAATAACTGTACATAATGAAGGAGTTCGTATTAAAAGAAGATTTTTCGATTGTATATCTACTACGTTTATATTAATTAACATTTATTACCATTTTTTTTTCAATACAAATTAATCATCATTTATTACAGTCTATTTATATACCGCATAAGCATTTTTTTTTTTGATTTTTTAATAACTAGCTTAATAAGTGACTTTTAGTATGCATAGTCACGCATATGCAGATTGTTTGAATGTGCATCCTTCAAAATCATTGAAAAGCGGTAGCCCAAAATCAGGGGCAGGCCAAGCCCCTCCTATGCTAATTTTAACGTTGTTCAGCCAAAGATGATAACCAATTTAATATGTATATATAAGGATTCTACTGTCTTTACTTTTCCCAAGTATTATTAAATTCTTTGTACTTTTGCTGTGTATTGTGACGCGTCACTGATATAATTATGTCACATTACTGTTTGGTGAATAAAGCAATAAGTATATTGCTCACAAGAAAGACGCCGTGTTTAAAATTAAAAATCATTATTATATCAATTATGTACCTACAAATTGTTTTTTCGTGTTAGATTACTCTGTAACATTATGTGATACATTGGCAAAAACTGTAACGCCAACATATTACTAAATCAAATAAAATGTACTAGTTCAATAGAATAATATGTTTCAATTATATTATAAATTAGCATCAAGTTAACGTTGAAAATATAATTATTCTAATGGATTCAAGCTCTGTACTATTCCATTTAAGTCGTTTTTTGCGACCCGGGTTTCGCCTTTTGGCATCTTCAGGCGTCGTTTACACTCACCAAAGGTAAACACACACTGACAACGAACACTCTTAACTCTACCTTATATAGTAAATCAATACAATATTACCTACTTTATTGTATTGATTTACTATATAAGGTAGAGTTAAGATGCCAAAAGGCGAAACCCGGGTCGCAAAAAAACGACTTAAATGGAAAAGTACAGAGCTTGAATCCATTAGAATTTAAATTCAAATTCCATCGAGTACCTTCGGTCGATAGTATTAATAATATAATAATATAATTATTATTGTTGAAACAGCGAAATGACAGATGGAAATACCGATTGGCATGTTTAAGTGAGACAACCTCCATAAAGACCTATTCACTTTCGTTCGCCAAACGACCGTGAAAACGAATCACAGTCGGGCCAACTTTCCCGAGGATCGATTCAATAAAAGAAGTTGACCAATCCACACGATCATGAAGCGCGGGAAATCGTTGAGGGAAGCTGTTAAGGGAAATCCCACTTACAGTTAACGGGGAAACTTGGCCATCGCCGGTAGCGTCGGGTAGTTAGTTGTTGGCATCGATTGTCGCTTTCGACAATGGGAACAAACACAACTGATTTTCTTCGCTACACGTATTTACTATTACTGGATTAGTTGTGACCGGTTAAATAGGGCATACATATCTGCTTAGCAAAGCAAGTCCTGGTTATAATTGCCAACTGAGACAAGATTTTATCATTATACTGATGATTTTTAAGCATACCTTAGCCAGGTAATTACTAAGGGCCACGTGCAAAAACGTCACTATCAAATTAGCCCAACTAAAGGCCAGGTCCTTAGTCGTACATCTTACATTTATTACAGATTTGAAAAAGTAAATGGCAGCTGTCAAAATAATAAAGTGGGGTTTTCAAATAAATATACAAGTAAGGAATCTCGTTTAAATTTTGACGGAAGACTTCGAGTCATGTAAACCTCAAATTAACTAGCTACCTCGATTCACCCCAACCCCGTTCGCCTACGATCGGTGACAGCTCGACGATTAGTGTACATTCTCGGTAATTGTCGACTATGTCGGCTCTCATATCTAAACTCGCCCCGTGTGCCGCACCGTCATAAATCAAACCTTCCGAGAACGGCGATCCAGTGTTGCTTGTGAAGACCGCGCATATCTACCTAGCCAGTCACGCGTAGCCTTCGAAACGTATAGATATTTGAATGCGGCGATCGGCGAGTCGGTATATGAATGACCAATTCGTAGGTGTTTATGTGCGACCTGGCGTCTTCGACTCGGAGACGTGACCGAGAAGCATGAAACTTGTTGATTGCAACAGCAGATAATCTTTTCAAACGAAACAGTCGCATTCGACCAATCTGCGGAGCTCTATTTGGCAACGTGTGTTTTATGAATAACGATGACGTCACATCGACGTATTCGGCACGTTGTACGCGAGACGAGCTTAGATGTGAGAACCGGCTAACAGTGGCACCGATAGTCGACTGAGTTTTTGCATTCTGGCAACGACTCCGTCGAACGATCTACAATCATTGACATGTCATGATCGAGAATCTGATAATGCAATCTTAGTCTTAAAGACAACTGTTCAAATGTGTACTTGTCGGTTAGCTATCATAAGGGGTGTAGTTGTTGTTTGTTTAGTCAACTACCCCCGTTATTATTTTATATTCAGACGGGTCCTTTTCTGTGACATGTGATATTGTATGGGCAGTGTTGAAGGAAAACACGCGTTGGTATTTTATATCGTTTATATGGCTCAAATACATAAGTGGTTATTACACGGCAGATAACATTAAGTTATATTAAGCTATGTTTTACGTGTAAAGGTTTAACATGACTCTTTTAACTTGATAATTTGGAAACGGGCTGAGCGCCCTTGTAACCTCTACATTGATTCAAGGTCTCTAGACAACATTCATTTCCGACTCGCCATTGTCTATGCCCTAAACATCAGTATCGAAGAATGGAGGTAGGCTGTTAAGATCCGCCATAAATTGTGCACATTAAACTTTGCTGGTTATACGTACTTCGTATAACCAGCATACCAGCATAACCAGTATAACGTATTCAACTAAGCTACAATTTACAGATGGTGTTGGTAAGTTTTTAAAAACCAATTAAACCCTGCCTAAACTAAACCATAATGGTTTTGGTATACTTTGGGCGATACAACAAAATTGTGCACACTTTTTCATACATACTTATTTGTATTCGTTGGACTAAGAATACATATTACACATATTGTTGGTTCATTTTTTTTAAATTCAATATGCCATGCCTAAACCAAACTATAAGAGATAAAAAATATTATTCTATCTATGAAATATCCAAAGTTATTTATGATTTAATTGCATAATTTTAGATATTTTAAAAAATAGACTAGTATTTTTAGTCTATTGTTTATTATGGCATGGTTTTGCAAGGTTTAATTGAATTTTAAAAACTTACCAACACCGTCTGTAAATTATAGTCTTATTTATATTCAACGAAAACAAATAATTATGACTCAAAAAGTGTGCATTATTTTTGTCGGATCGCCCATAGCATACCTAAACTATTATGGTTTGTTTTAGGCAAGCTTTAACTGAATTTTAAAAACTAACCAGAACCACATGCTAGATTGTATTCTTAGTTTAATGAAAACTTAATTTATGGCTGATCTTAACAGCCTACCTCCACCCTTCGCCACTACTAAACATGACCATAGACAATAACGTGTCAATTGTGGTAAAACTACAGTATTCATCGCTTACTTTTTGAGCACTGGTGCCTTGAATATAAATGGCCAAAACCCGCATTGTGTTGTGCCGATTATGACGATGATGATGTACAATCAATGCAAGGTTAAATAATCGCGTAGTACAGATAAGTCTCTTCACGTAGTGTGTTACAAAAACTGTAATTAATTCAAATACAGGGGTATTGCTCGAAATTTATCCATTCGGATTCACAGTACCCAAGGCGAAACAACAGGGAGAGATTTTCGACGCCCGTTTCGAAACCGCACTCGGCGTTTGAGGTGATCCAGGCGGGGTCAGGTTTGAGTGGGTTATGTAAGTTAGCTTCTTGCGGTGGAATGTTGGAAGTTAACACATTCCGCGCTGACCCGGATGGACGGATCAGATCTGCGAGCGCCGCTAAGTTTCATTTACTACACTTCCCGTTGTTTCGCATTGTTTACGTATCAAGAAGACACTGCTGGGAATGGTCAAATGTTGAAACTAAAATCTAGCTAATCCATTTCAATAACAATGAAATATTTGAATATTCTTATATCGAATATGTAAAATTAGTTAGTTTCGAAGGATGTAATTATATAAGTATGTAGCGAACGAAATATGAATAAATGCCACATCGCTCGATGAAATAGATCATTGCTGGACAAATCTTAACACCTAAAAAGCCACCAGTGACGAGAGTGGCTGAGGCTGAGATGGTAATGGTGATGTATATATTTATTTATTTAGAAAAGAGTATTATGGCATTACAGCGATTGGCCAATGCGCCATAATACATAATAAATACAAATTATAAAAATGACTTAATTACAAATAACCAATATATAAGAAAGTATGTGCTTCCACAAACATGATATAGTTAATAAATAAATCAACCTTTATGGTGCCATCAAATAAGTTCATCGCACAATACACAGCATCATGAAACATCACATCCGTCCTGCGACGGGGTATCATAAAGACCGTAGAGTTACGATGACATACTTCACTACCATTCTACAATTAATAAATAAATAAGTAGTAAAAAAAAGTAAAAAACTGGGTAGTCTTCTGCGGAACCCTGGGATTCCGCGAACAATGTTAGGGGTGCATATGGGGTTCATGGGGCTCTGAAAGAAGAATTAGCTTAATTATATATATCACTGCTTACTGATTGACACGTCTCTTTTGTAAATAACCATGTGGTTCTTAATTTGTATCATCCATGTAGGCCGGAGGGGTTCACTGAGATTTTATAAAATGCTCCAATATACATAGCAGTGTATTCCAACAATTTTATATTTGAGGACAAGTGATATCAGAAGAAATAAGAGTATAAGGTGGACCGCAAACACGGAAATAAAAACTATAATTTTCTGAATGCGAATACAAAAAAAATATTACTCTTAAATGAAATAATTTATTCTAGAATTTTAATAAAACAATATGTATTTTAAATACTGCTAAACCTACTGATTTTGCTAGAATAGTTAATAATCGTGGCTTCAGGGTTGTTTCGGAGAGACGAAGCGCTGTCATCAATTCAATTTCTCAGTTTCGTTTTTATCACTGACATGGCCGAAATAGTCTTCTCACATAACTAGGTAGTCTAAAATGCGGACCATAATATAGATTTGTAACTTAGAGACAAATATTATTCTTCTCTTCAAATAGGCGATAAGTATGTTTGGACCGGCAGAAAAATTCTCCGGACCGGCGGTTAGAAAACACTGTCCTATAATACTTAATATGTGGATTAATCCGATCTACACGTATTATTGTTTTCCAATGTGCAATTTAATTTTTTTTAATTAATGTCAAAATCAGGGAACTCAGAAATAATGGGATTCTCATTTAATATTGGTGAATTGAAGGTTGCAACACATACTATTGCACGTCTATAATGCGTATTTCGTAGGACACCCACACATTCAAACCCCTGCGTCAATGTATCGGAATATAGCCTATTGGAATTATATGAATTATTTTTATTAATCTGTTCTGTTTCAAAATCATAATATCATGCCAATTCTTGGAATTACCGGATATGAAAATGAGTAATGTACTTAAAAATCACCTTTCACCAGAAATTTTACACACAATCATAAAACACCGGTATTAATCGTTTTTTTTATAAATATATTTGTATTAAACAGATTATATATTATGTTGGTATGTATTTCAATAATTTTATATATCATCATCAGCCGGGGTCAATCCACTGCTGGATGAAGGCCTCCCCAAGCTTTCTCCAACTCTCTCGGTCCTGTGTCGTTCGCTGCCACGTATTTCCGCCGAACTTTACCAGTTCGTCAATCCAGCGGCTTTTAGGGCGACCCTGTGGCCGTTTCGTGCCCCTTGGGTACCATTGGATGGCGGCATTTGTCCAGCGGCCGTCCTTTCGGCGAGCAATGTACCCCGCCTATCTCCATTTCAGCTGTTTGGCAACGTCTATTACATCGCGTACTATTGTCTGCTTCCTAACCCATTCGTTTCTCTTACGGTCCTTTCGCGTGATGCCCAACATGCACCTCTCCATGCCTCGCTGTGTGACTCTTAGCCTTTGGACATCTCTCGTGTTGAGGGTCCACGTCTCGCAGCCATACGTGAGCACGGGTAGCACACATTGGTTGAACACCCTACGCTTAAGACATAGTGGTAGGTCACTCTTGAAGATATTCTTCTATATATATAATTTTATAATATATATTACGATTCATTGTGCTATTCTATGATTCAGACACACTGGCGACTAATTTTTCTTAGGTTATTGTTGTCAAAAGCCATGAACTGATACATATCCCATTAATTAAAACTAAATACTTGGCAAAACGATCAATTTAACGTTCAACAAACCATTAAAACCACAACGACCAGGATATCGGGAAAGGCAAAGAAGATTTCTGTAGCTCTGAACACAAACAGTGAGCTGTACCTGAAGTATACCAACCTAGCGAATTATTTTGTATCACCGCGGAACCTGACGATATTTTTATTTCTTTCTACGATGTTTAAATTAGATAATATACATTGTTCATTTACAACTGACTTGAAACACAAGAGCTGCCTGGAAGTCAATCGTACACAATCTTCCATGCGCATGCGTCATAACTGACTTATCGCGCCATGTCTAAAAAACTAAGTTTTCACCCAGTCTTCGTAATTCTTGATTCTTAAACGTTCTGAAAATATACTGCCCTGCTAAATTAAAATATGTATGTTATTGATTTATGTCTATTTAGAGATTATGTCAAAACAATCCAATAATTTTACATAATATAAGAGAAAATGTAGTTAAAAACTAGGGTTCTCGTTTCACTAAAACGTTAAATACTGTCTTTTTACTTAATAGGGCAGTCAGTATACGTGAGTTGAAGCGTCGTTCATGAAGAATCGTTCTTCATGGTTCGAATGACCTAATCAATCAAAACGGGACATGAGAATGTAATTAACGTAAAAACTTACGTCCATACCTAAGTGACTCATTTCTCATCACTATAATTGACATCATGAACAATAATTGACATCATGAACAATAAAGTGAAGGTATCCAGTATTACACGTAGCATGGACGTCCAACTTGTCATCATACGTATCACAATTAAATCACTAAACGTACTAGTAGTGCACCATGCGATACACAGCACAAACAGTGGTTTTTGTTTCGTTTTGTTTTACAATGACACTTTATTGGTATTGCTACTATTTTTTTTTACCATCTCCATTCCTAATAGAATCATATGGGCCTCCATAGAGTGGAGGTTTGTATTAACAGATTTTATTTTTACGAGAAATGGATGTCAGCCACTTGCTAAACCTATTAGATCGATAATCTGACTACACATACACAAATTGAAAAACAATATGTGTACTTGCCAGACGCAGGATTCGAACCTGGGACCCTCGACACTATAGACCGGCGCTTAAGCCACGCGGCCATCGTGGGTGTAAATTGCTACTCTAGTGCACAATTATTCTACGTATTAATGATCTCTTTTAGTCTAGTATAAGGTTCTCAGTGTGTAGAGTTAACATTACTAAACAAAATCTACGTAATAGTCAACTAATGAGGATATGGAGATGAAATTATGTCAATTATACAAACACAGCTATAATTTTACTGTCCTGGGGCTTATGTAAACATGAACAACATCCCGATATTTGGGGACTACGACTCTTGGCTCATTTTTAAACGCATTGCATTAAATGTTTGTTTTAAAATTAATCATTATCTTATTCAAAGTACCTACTCATATTACTGAAAAATAATTTCAAAATCGGACTTGGCGAATTGAAGGATAGTACGTTGGCACACCTTCAGATTATCATGATTTGATAGTGTAGAAGATCAGTACCTACATATTACGATAACATTTTCTACGTAATTATGTGAAATGCATAGATTACAGTGTAATAATAATTATTAATTATCTAATCTAATAATATGTACTCTGTTCAAATAACATTTTATTTTGCAATTCATAGTCAAAATTTTTGAAATTTGATTTCTTATATACTATGTATACAAACCATATTATTATGTAACATATTTTCTTAGTTTTCTTAATTTAAAATAAATTATCTTTTACAGGCGATGGCAGCTCACCTTTTCGAAGCGCAATAAAACTTATGGCATGGCATAAAAAAGGGATGCGGTAATGGTTCTAACATCTGTTGCCGAGACCTGCATAAAATTTACTGCACAGAGAAACATAACAGGTGATATTCTCATTTCGATTCCCACACAGCAGATAAAAATTAAATGCCATGTTAAATACTTAAATACTACCATAAAACGAGAATAATTTTATTATATTTACGCATTTAATATAATGTCATAAAATATTTAAAACAGGATTTACAAGGCAATGGAATTTATATTTTAATAATACTGTACGGAAAACAATACAAACAAAATTGGAATAAGTATAGTACCTATAGGTAAGGTAGAGTAAATGCTTCATAACTTTGCACTCCGGTTCTAGGATGAAAATGGTGTAAGATGTTTTCTAAAAATATATTTTTCACATATTATAATATTATCGTCTATTTACTACATATTAATACAAGTAAATACTATCATTTTTGATCTAATTTTATGCGAGGTAATCAGGCAATAGCGCAAAAAAGTGTAAAGTTATAAGACGTATAGGTACTCTACATAAGTGACTTAATATAATGTGACAGTAATATTTTGAAATAATGTTACTAGCTTATTAATTTTGAAACATATTATTTTTTTTTTTCTTAAAATTTTCCATATGTATGTATTTTTCTTCAAACATATGTATGTATGTAGTATGTAATTTGCTTGTGTTAATCATAGATTAAATACCTATAATGTTAATAAATAAACAAATATATAGGGGCCAGCCTGTTAGAATTGACAGACTACATTATCAGCTAGCAGTTAGCACAGCGCTCGGAATGGAGCGGAACGCCCCGGAGCGCCGTTCCTGTTCGTGGGATTTCCAAGGATGGCGTTCCTGTTCGTTAAAACCTCGAAAATGGCGTACCGGTTCGTAAAATATCCGACGGACAGCGAGTCGTCTAGTAAAATCCTCAAACGTCATACTTAATATTACGTTCCAGGTTAGATTTAAAATTTACGAAAATGAATTGATAGGTACAAAGGTACAAAAACATAAATATTTTTTTTATTAAAAAATTATTTTACTGGTTTAGAACCACTGAATTTTCTATGACCCGTACATAATGTACTTAAGTTTTTTTGAAATAATGATAGAGTAAATGTAAGACAACGTATTTGAGAACTAACCTTTTTCAAGACAATACTGTTTTCAACGAATTTGGCATTGAATGCACTAATAGACAGACCCTTTTGCGTCAATGGTGATAAAACATTAAAATTGTATACAAAGAAATGCACTGGGTAAGATTTATTGCATTGTCGCACGCACGTATGGGACAATAATTATTTTGAAAAAAAAAGGTTTTTATGATTGTAAGGAAAGGTGAAAGCTATTTCGAGTGCTTAAAGTCAGACAACGTTATCTACAAAAAAAGTGTTTTTTTGTTTTTTTGAGATAACGTTATTTTACATTTCAGGCTACATGATAGTCAAACAACGTTATGTCAATCTTTTCTAATTTGTTATTAAATCGTCAGTAAAGTTTAACGCTAACTACATAAGTTACCCTTGTTTTCACATTTTTTTAAAACTATCCCTATAAATTTTAACATCATCATAAGCAAGATAAATGTACAATACACAATAAATTATAAAATATTAACATTAGGTTTTAAATAAACATTTCTCTTGTTAAGTTACAAGAATCTAAAATAACGATTTTTGGCTCTCCTGTAAAGTTGCACTTTTGTAGATAGTGTTGTTTGACACTAAGCCCTCGATTTTACATTGGAATGTAGATTTACTGTAGTATTAATTTATAAAACAAGAAACTATTTTTTTTCAATTTCATACATATTATTTTAATACAGTTAAGGTTAAGGTACGAGTACATGCCTAAATATAGTGAGTTAATAACGTAATAGTTATAATGCACACTGGAACTTTAAAATTTTTAAATGAAACACATTAAATACATATATTATCTTTACTGTATAAATGACATAATTAATTTGTTAAATATTGCACAAAAAGAACATAGTAAAAATAGTGTGAATAAAACTACGTGCCCTACCTAAGTATCTACCGAGATAGGTATACTATATCTGTCCTACCGAGGGTTGAAATTCTTTAGCACGTTTATGATCAATACGGCAGTAGTAGGCAATTGTTTTTTGTAATGAAACTTTAAATTTTGTATCGAGGCAACCATAATTGACCGAATTGTCCATTTATCATATTATTATGTTAACGAAATTTACATGGGTTTGACGCGTTCATAGTTTTTGTATTTCATAATGCAATCGGGGTCGTTCATTGGTCGTTTATCAATATTAAGTTGTATGCAGCCAATGATAAGCGTTTTCATCAGAGGAAGCGACAAAATTAGACTCCTTATTTTTCCAAATTTAATCATTTTAAGTTGTGTTTTTTTGGTTTCCCATTACCTAACCGGTAACCTCCATGCTTTGCTGCTCTACACTAATTTATTTTTTATATTTCTTACATTATTGATGAATTGATAAAGTTCAGCGGAAATACTTTGCAGTGAAAAACTAAGTAGGTACCGAGAGAGATGGAATAAAATAAGGGAGGCCTTCATCCAGCACTGGATCGACCAAGGTTGATGGGTTGGGTTCTAAATAATTATTATTGCATACATGAAAAATCCTAACTATTGCAGCTGCTTTGCTAAATTTTTAAATTTCCGAAAAACTTGTGCTCTGACATCGTTCAAAAACACTTTTTAGGTAATTAATAGCTTAAATTGTTGTTTAATAATTTCTTATATTCTGTATATATAACAATTTCTATAACATTGGAAACCTATTAGAATAAATTATCCTACATGTCCACATGATGTAAATATTTTTTTTCTAATAATATGTACCTGCACTTCTGAGGTTGTTTAAAATGATTCATATTTAATAAAGAATGCTACATTTATAAATCTTGCGTATTACATATCTTTTAAATTAATTTATTAAAAACCATGCCCTTGCTTTTTCGTATACGATGGATTTTAATTTGATTAAAAAATAGTTTACCTTAATCAAAATATTTCGAATTTACGAAAAATCAGAGCTTTGAAAAAAGCCGCATGTATTTTGTTTAAGCCGAAGTATCTTCACTCATATTTCTATCCACTCTTAGTTGCATATTTTTATTCAAACTGCTAACGAAACCAATGGGAAATTGTGATTAGTTTGTCTATTATTTCATGTATTTTAATAATGTTTCCCACTCCAATTAGATTCATATACGTTTAGTTATTTATATTTGTATAATTATTAATGTATTTTTAAGAAAACGATTTCGTAAACTAAAATGACTCTATATCTGTGTGTTACCACTAATTGTTATAGCCGATAGCGTATTGGGCGAAGATGATGATGAAAAAAGTACATCATGTAAAACTAAAAGTTATTTTTATGTTACAGATATTATTATATCTAATATCACACATTTTTGGAAAATTGTCGAGCGTTCCTGTTCGTGAAATTTTCCATTTCGAGCACTGAGTTAGCAGTTTTCGGGTAAAACGTAACAAGTCAACGGCTCCTAGTGTGAGTCTGCTTCGTCCCCAAGGGAATCAGCAATAAATGGCGATGGGACGAAACTTTCGCGAATTAAGTGACGTAACTATTTACGGAAACGAAACGGATAACTCTCATTGGATGCCTAAAGGGGTCTTGGATAACATCCGGTCACGTAACAATATTATAAATAGGATAAATTAATATTATACAGATAATATCATGCAAGTACTGAACTTTCTGAAGTTAGTAAAATATAGGAGTGAAGTAAGAAGTATATTTCGTAAGTATTTAAGCATTTAATTAAAGTATAGAGTACATGGAGATGGACGGTATTGGTGAGCGTTAATGCTGTTACCAAATAATGGTTGTTATTGCCAGGCATATAAATTATTCAGGTAAATGGAATATTATTTCTTCTTATTCTTCGTCGGGTCCTCATGATTGAGGATCGTCACCCGGATGATTATACTGTCGAACAGTCTATTCCACGGGTTGTTCTCATTCATTTCGGCGTTCTACAACACGCAAGACCTGTGGCCACTGGAAGACCCGCAGTACTCATAAATTGGTGAACCTATCTGGAGTTTCTGTCATGTTTTTATTTCAGCAACGATCAGCGCTATGGCCCTGATAGGAATTGACGAAGGTCCAACAGCAGCACGACAACATACATCACATCGGCCTCTGGCGGTCGCGAAGCCCCCGAGGCCTTGTAATAATTATTAGAATTACCGAAGCCTCCCAGAGATAGCTACTTCATATGAAGGGGATGAAGCGATGAAGGCCTAGCGCCCCTAAACCTGCTTATATGCAAAGAAGAAGAAGGGGTATTCATTGTTTGCTTTAATATTACGATGTTTGTGATGAAGGAGTTATATTAATTAATCTATGGATGTAGGCTTGCCCAAACTGAAAGCGGACAACGTACAATTTTAAGAGCATCTCCGTGAACACAGCGAAACTATCAAACCTGAAATCCACAGAACACTGAGATATTTTGACAAAAATATTTTTATTATAATATTAGTATCCTATTATCCTTTTAATCTACCTGGCCAGCGAAGTTTAGATATTTAAAACAAGGCATGGTAGACAAATCCCGCTGCCTTTTTCTTTTGTGCTTTTAAGTTCGACGCAATGATCCGAGACCGACCAACCTTGCACCTGTTCCTGTTACAGTTTGTTTTTCAAAACCCTACCGGTCGTACCTGACAACGTCGCGAAGTGTCTGCCCATTCGCCAGACCGACGCGGCGCGACGTTGCCGCAAAATTAAAGCTCACAAGTGATTTTTAATTATCGAACGAAATTGTTTTTCTTTGTTGCTCTCGGCTGCCACCGGAGGCGCTGGCTGGCTTTGGCGCGAAAACGCCATCTTGCACATTTTGTTCTCTCGTCTTTTGTTTTGCGCCTTTTTTAAAACCGGGAACGCTTTGTTATTATTATTTCGCTTCGACGTTTTTTAAGAACGGAACACGCTTACATTATTATATTTTTCAGGTTTGGAACGGGAGTTTTGAACGCTGGACGAGGCGAGAAACACGGATAAGTACATAATATTAGCACACATTTCATGTCGTTGCTTTTTTAGAGTTGCAACATAATCATGCTTACAAAATATTTTCATCAAAACTTTTTCATTACATTTTTGCAAGCTGTTAATATTATTAAATTAGTCAGCTTCATACAAATCCTAAAAGCTGATAATATAGAATGTTAATAATGCCAGTATATTGGAATATTCCGCAGAAAATAATAGTAATACCTACATGCTTATAATATAGATACTTAGATAAATATATAAACACGCCATGTTGTTTTTAAATTGTATTAAGTACTTACAAAAACAATTTTAAAACTCCTGTAGATAATCGTTGAAATATGTATCTTACTTATGTATTTTCCACAGAAAGAAATGATTCAGTATACTTAAGGGTTTTTGTGAAGGATCGTATAATCAAAAATAATATTAAACAAAATTACTTATAGAATATTTAATAATATAACTTACTAAATTATTAATTTGTTTACATTTCGTAGTGGAAAAACATCTACTAGCAGGGCTCTAAATGGACCGGAACGCACCGGAGCGCCGTTCCGGTTCATAAAATCTCCAAAATTATCGCTCCGTCTCGTGGAAATATTAATTTGACAGCCTGAGCTAGATATGTCATATGATAAAAAATCTAGCAGACTTATTTTTATAAAATACATATACAATTAGATAACAACCTTAAAATTTTCCATTTCGAGCGCTGTCTACTAGGTATTAAAAGAAATATCTATCAAATTTGAAAATGTGTATCTTGGATGAAATGGTAAGTAGGGACTAGGGAAGTACCCAGTGCCCACATTCTTAGAATAACAAAATATTGTAATTTTTTTTCATTTCGTTAAATAATGCAAAGTGATCCAATCACACAGACAATAAAATTATTAATAGTTAAAAAAAATACATTTGATTTGTATATGTTTATAAGAGTTAATAAGCAAGGAAACTAATAAAGAGATAGACACGTAATAAGTAATCCACCTTGTTAAGTATAAATTCTCACTAAGAGAGACACCTACCTCGGATTATGTTAAATAATTAATATAGATACATTATTAAAAATATTAAGGGTTTAGCAATTGCATTATATGTCATGAGTGTCAATTTTTTCACTTACCAATTCTAAATAATATCCGCATACGAAGTGCAATGTACTATTGTCATCAATTAAAGCGTGTCCTTACCTGGAACATAGAAAACAAACAGTGTTAGGATATAATACTTCAGTTGTTGCATGGTCTAAAACTCTAAAAATATCGTGGCTAGGCGATGCGCGGATTGTACAAATGACGCGTGCCGAACGAAATATAATTTATCATAAAAATCCAACACGCGTCCATTTAATGTTATGTTTATTGTTATATTACTAATAATAATATTATATTCATTGACATGTTTTAAGTACATACGTAAAGTTTTTTAGTCATCTTTACACGATTTAGGAATATATTCATCCGACTCCATCACAAAAGAAATTGACGTGCGAACAGGTCTACTAAATCTCTCCGAATGGCAACGCGGCCGAAATTTCGTTCCACATAGTGTTGAATATTATTTGCCGTTTCACTGAAGTACGCTCTTAATGAATTCTGTATTATTACAGCAAGCTTAAGGCTGATCAGTCTACCATATGTAGCAACAGCATACGAAGCATGCAAATTAATACACTTTAATAATAATCTACATCTAGTTAATTTAACGGGTCGGTTTATGTCGTGGGGCAATGGTTCGAAACTTGGATCTGGCAAATACAAACATTCCTTTTCAATTTGTGTTGGAGACCAAAGTATGGACCTAATAGGTTGAGCAAGTGGCTGACATCCATTTATCGTAAAAACAAAATCTGTTTATACAAACCTCTATTCTATGGAAAATATGTCAAAAGAATAAGAAATTAATCAATTTAAGCTTCCGATCAACAACAAAAAAAAACACCGTGCGCACACCTCTCATTCATATGGATAATATGAGTCACTTTCTTTTGTAATTCGTCTACCCGAGAAAATTAACCAAACCGATGTATCTATAGTCTAAGACCAAACCAAAAATCTGGTACCTATTGCGAGTTTTTTTGACTCACATGACGCCTTAGATATATGATAGAAGTATATGTATCTAATATATAAAACCAGTGGGAGTAGGCAGGCCATGCGTTATTTAGAGTCAGAAAATTAAAATAAGTCTGTTATATCCAGGTTTTACTGTTTTTTATTATCAGATGGGGCCTCAAAATCCCCCAGAACGTAGGGCCTCTACATCACTAAGCGCACAACTGTTCTTCTTTTTATAAAATGTAAATATGCGAAGGTCGCTATGTTGTGTGCTCCTACGCACACGCCGTACACCCGGCGCTGCAATTTGCAACAAATTGACGCAAACTGTTGTGGTTATTGGTTGATTCCAATTGAATCTATTTGAAATAAGCAAGACCTGCGTTGTGGCACCGCAGTCTGTGCCGATCTGCAGCTCCGTGTGTTTTCGATCTAATAGGGTATGTTGACTACAACTCACGTTCATACTCGAAGATCTATAAATAATTAAGTCAAAATAAATGTATAAAAAATCGCCAACGAAACAAAAATCCCCCAGATAGAAATGTTTCCTTCAAACAGTGTGGGTAGCTAATAATTATGTACGTGGTAAAAAGGGAAAATCGAAGAAAAAACTACGGACCCCATTCGTGCCCAATAAAAATTGGTCCGTCAAGTTTGTCTAATGGAGCCTGAAATAAAAATTGTGTCGGATTATTCGAAGCGGCCGCATACTACCCTCTACCTACCCACTCGAGTGGGTACAACGAGTTTGCATGAAAATATTATTGTTTTTAGTGCCCAACAGAAGAAAGCACTTTACCGGGAGAAAAAAAGAGATTTTAACGGCGAATCACGTCGGCAGTCACATGCCAAAAGAACGTATCTCAAATACGTTATAATATGTCAGTTACTACAATGCCGTTGTGACGTGGCGCGTATAGTGATTTATTCGACGAGTGTATTTCAATTGATTTACGTTTTGTATTTTTCCATTTGAGTATTTTTTGCGACCGGCAATCGCAAATGGCAAATGGACACACAAAGAATATGGTCAATTATCGATCATCAAAATATTATTAAGAATGAAAAGAGATGTTTGTGTAGAAAAAATACTCAAAATTGAAAAATACAAAATATAATACATATATAAATTCAAATTCCATCAACTACTCCCTCAGTCGATACTCTACCTTCACATTATAAGTATATTTCTGTTAAGGCTATACTTCAGCTGGGGGGTATGGTCTAAAACGATCGTGCAAATGACGCGTGCAGAACAAAACATAATTTGTCATAAAAAGTCAACATGCGTCCATTTAATGTTATGTTTATTGTTCTATTACTAATAATAATAATATATTCATTGACATGTTTGCTTTTTCAAGTAAATGGGTAACGTTTTTTAGTCATCTTTACACGATTTAACAATTAATTCCCCCGTCCTTATCACAAAACAAATTGACGTGTTCACACCTCCACTTTCCGCTTTCCGATTGCTAGCCAGTCCGAAATTTCTTCGCACCTATGGTTGAAAATTATTTGCCGTTTCACTGAAGTACCGTCTTAAGCTTAGTTCGGCGTTTGCCATTTTTATCTATTTTTCCATATTTTCTGTAGAAACTAGTAGGTAGAATTTTTAAAAACCTCATATATAAATACTATTCATAACGTGATATTTATTTAATCATTATATTTATTTATTTAAATATTTATTTATTTAAAAAAAGAGTATTACGTCATTACAGCGATTGGCCAATGCGCCATAATACACACAAAAATATAAAAATATCTGAATTACAAATAACAACTAATATAACAAGAAAGTATTTAAGACAGCATGTGTTTATGTAAATATTAAAGAAACATGATAATACCAACAATTATACCCATTAAACACCATACTCTCATAAGACCCGAAAGACCTCCAAGGTAGAATGCAAGAACTCGCGGATGTCAGTCAAACGGTCGGTCTAAAGATAAATGTCTCAAAGACAAAAGTGATGAGGAACTGTTTTTCGGACCCTGCGATTATCTGTATTTCTGGCACCCAACTCGAGCAAGTCAGCAGCTACGTCTATCTCGGACAGCAGGTGTCCATAGAAGGAAGCATGCACGATGAAATTGCTCGAAGAACAAAGCTGGTATGGAGTGCTTTCGGACGTCTGCGAAATACGTGGCAGCGAACGACACAGGACCGAGAGAGTTGGAGAAAGCTTGGGGAGGCCTTCATCCAGCAGTGGATTGACCCCGGCTGATGATGATGATGAAACACCAAATAGTACTTTAAAAACGCTAGATAAGTTTTATGTGCACTCCCAAAAATGCTATTCTGAAAGTCACCGACAGCCACTAACAAACTAATATAACTACACATTTTGAGACATTTCAAATTCCCTCAAGAAATGATTGTTTTACAATATTGACTATGTAATTTTAATCGTAGTAATAATATTGCTTACATTTACATGACTTATAATTTGGCAACAGGAGTAACCCAATATTTTATTTGTGACGTCCTTGCACTTGGCAATAAAACAATAATTGTATTTATCATTGCACTGTTTCGTTATCCAGTATGGTCGGGTGATGATATCTAGGGCTGCTATTATACAGCGAAGTCTTGTATGGGTCTTTTGAGGTCTTTCTACGATATAACCGCTCTTAAACTAATTGGATTACTGAACATACGATACAGCAAACTTTAAGGACTGATAGGGATAAAAGGAAATAGCGGAGGCCTTCATCAGGAAGAGGATGAACTTCCAGTGATGATTATGTAAAAAATTGATGGTTACTAATTCACGAACAAACAGACAAGGTGAGAGAAGATTTATGATATGATTTTGTCCTGTATTATCAATACTATGTGAACGGGGGAGGAGGGGTCGTAGTAACTTCAACTTGGCTACTACAAATAGGGGTGGGTCTTGACTTAAAAAAAAGGTACCAATCATTTAGTGGGCATTATAGCCAATATAAGAAATCAAAATAAACTTTGTAAAACACCTCAAAAACATACCTACTAGAAAATGGTGATAAAATGCGCCATCTATACGATGACTGGAGCAATCATTTTTATTTATATACCGATTGATAATAATCAGTGATAAGAGGTGATAGGTAAGTAACACTATTTTTCGATAGATACCACTATACCCCATAATATTACAATTTGTTAACTATTTTCTATCCAATGTAGGTACAATACACAAGACTAATAAACATAGCATTCTTTATTGAGCAATTACACATATTCAAGTAAATGTCTGTTATCAGCTTACTACTAATAAATGTACAGAAATATGAAATAATATTAATCTTGGTTAAATTACACCAAACTCCTACACGACCGTCAGAAACCAGTTCTGGATTAAGTAAGTACCCATAAGTACAAAATATTGGTTTTGTATTGAACTGAAATCCGGAACCGGCACCCAAGTCCACTAAAGCCGATTCTTAAAAAAAAAAAATTGTGGGTTCAAACAGGTCTGATGTCAACTGTTTAAGTGTGATTTAGAATGGATTATTTTTTCCTGAAATGAAATAAATAACAATTGCAGCTAGCCTAAATAAACATCACAGAACAGATAATGAATAGAATAACGATAGGCTATATTCAATACGCCGCATGTTGAACCAGGCTTTTGAATGTGTGAGTGTCCTACGAAAATAAAGCACGCATTATGCACGTGCAATAGTGTGTGTAATACACCAACATTAAATGAGCGTAAATGCATAAACCGAGAGCAGTTTTCAGTATTCGACGTAAAACGTATTCTTAACACGTGTGTAAGTTTAACACGGATTCTTCCTTACTCGAGTCGGTTGCCTGTTATCGCCTTACCCGTTATGTATTTCAGTTCCCATTATTTCTGAGTTCCCTGATAAACATTACTTACTTAATGAGTTTCACCTTTAAAAAAATATTTATAAGAAATTGTGTAGGTATAGGTATATACAGCATTATGTATTTCATATTTCGAGTTGGGCAAGTGGCATTATGGTAAAACAGTTAACTGTATCATGAACCACAGACCGGCTCCAATTATGATTCAAATGTCAACAATGTTTTCAACGACACAAGATTAAAAGATAAATTTTGTATGATGGGTGAACGCGGTTAAAAAGTAATATGACATTTTTAAAATACCACAGGCATTAGTTGAAAAACGGCATTTAACATAATATATGTATAAACAAAATTGCGTATTTAAACTCATTTGAGAATTGCAACATTGATATTTATTTGAATTGTTACGGAGGGTTACACTCATTTAAGATAATGTGATTAGTATGTTCAGGCCCGCAAAGAGAAAAATGTTTTTGGGAGGGGGTCCATTTTCCATAGTACTTTTTTATCGACTTTTAAGAAGCTGTGAGAGGACGGGATCAACAAAATTCTAGCAAGTTCCAATGACAACCACATTTACTCCACCTATTACTTACAGATTCTCGTCGGTTCAATCGCAGAAAGACACAAATTTCCAGGTACATTCCTCATATCAAGACACTCCGCACTTTGAATCTGCCAATAAACACATGGCCTACGGATATAACTAACAGTGTTCGCCTACGAGTTATTACGAGCTGTCGCATCCACAAGTGGTTATTCTTTCTTCTGCCTTGTCTTTTAGACATGCCGCTACGGAATATTGAAGCAATCATTGAATGTTTCAGATAGTTGCACCAATTTATAAGTGACACTGGTCTTGAGGTGGCCACAGGTCATGCGTGTCGTAAAATATTGAGAGGGGTGGGGGCAACATGTTGAGAAGGCTATTCGTTAGTCACGATCCTCATTCGGTCCTGACGAAGAATAAGTAATTTTCAATTCACCTAAGTGATAAATTTGATTGGTACAGGTCGGTTTTTGGGGAAGCCAGCGGCAAACACATTTTGAAAATAGCCGATATACTGGATTATTTCTTAGGTTGGGTTAGTTTAGGTTAAGTTAAGTTAGGTTTTCATTCGTGAATTCATGAATTTTGCCAAATCAGCATGACAATTAGCGCGGTTCCCACCTGGCTTCTCGATAACCGACTTGTTCTATATTTTTTTGTAAATTAAGTCTTAATTAATTGATATAATTTTTGTTTTGAAAAACGCACAAAACTATGTGTTTATATAATTATTAATTTACATCACATTTCAACACACACGTTTGAGATAATAATTAATAATGACGTCACAAGATTTGCCAGCGGCGTGTTCCCTAAATAGTTTAAACTTTTAGCGTTGGCATTTAAGTGGCGTGCGTTGGGGATGGTTATTCATGCGCTTGTCTGCCTATTATACCTGGACTAGACAGGTCTCCCAACAACATTCATTACCTTAAAGTAGAGGCACGGATTTAAAAAAATTAATACAATTTCTAACCGCACACGAGTACACCCCCTCAATTGCCTTAAGCATTGACGTAGTCGACGTAGTGTATGAAAGAGTTAATAAATTACCATTCCACTCCTGAGCAGAGCACGTGAGCATCCATTGAGGGATACCGATATTATTAAAAGACGTTTGTGAGGAATGGTTGTTAGTCATTCGTCTAACGCTAACTCACCATTGGACCATTTTTCAATGGATCAAACATACATTGATAAAACGATATGCACTTTCTCTCAGTCACGAGCTCGAACCCGCATCCCATGGCTAAGTATACGGTCGTTCTAATAAATAAGCAACCATGGGTGTAAAATAAAAGAGCTTTCATAAACGACCATGTACCTACATACAAACTTGGTAGGTATGCCGAAAACCATAAAAAATTGCTTCGCCAAAAAAATGAAACAATGAAATGAATTATGGATTGAAATATTATCATTGCCTACATTTATTAATGAGTCAATTTTCAAGTCAAACCAGATGTTATTGTAAAAATATATGTTATAATATGTAGTTAAAAATTAACTGTACATACTGCCACGACCTCGGACTTCGGGTCTTATACCTAGAGTACCTTTTAGGGGTGTAGAGTGGCCTGAACACGCCCTTGGCCTCGTAGTCAAATAAACTGCACCGAGCCGCACCTTTGATCACCCAGAGGGACGTTTCTTTCCAGAAATAAGTCCCACGGCCCGTGTCTTTGAGGCTGAGGACACGGTTCGTGGAAGACCAGGTGTGAATAAGTAAGAAAGTATGCGAGACGACGAATGCAATTGGGCTTCGCCACTTAAACAGTATAAAAAGTGACCAACTGTCGCTAACAATAATGTATGTAACATGTCAGTAGAATGTATAGAAAAAAACGCCAATAAATTGTAATACCATGTATAAAGAATGAATGGGAAAAATAACTTGTATTGTGACTGAGAGAGAGGAATGTTAGATAGTGCAAGGAGAAGAAAAAGAGTTGTTAGAAAATAATTAAATAACGATAAATGAGCGCCGAGCCGGCAATGCCGTAAATTTTGAACGTTGGAGATATTGCAACGTCGCCCTGAAAGCCGTTGAAAACGGAATACAAGATGGCGGGCAGTATTCGGAAAACAGCCAAACAGTAGACGCACAAATTTTGTCCTCCGTAAAACAAATTATAAAAAAATGTAACAATTATATAACATCCACTTAAATATACCCTGCCGTTTATAAAACAAATTCCGGTGTGTTACGAGGGTGGGTCAATAATTCCTTAGAAAAAAGCATTAAAACAGTTTTTATTTTTGTATTTTTTTTTTATTTCTCAACATAATCTCCTTGGAGCTCAATACACTTGGTTAGACGTTTCTCAATTTTTTTTAAACCGTCAGAAAAATAAGTTTTCGGAAGGTCCTCAAAATAAGCATTTGTCCGATTGATGACTTCTTCATTTGAAAAAAAACGTTGTCCACTTAGCCATTTTTTTAAGTTTGGGAAAAGGAAAAAGTCACTGGGGGCTAAATCTGGCGAATACGGTGGGTGGTCGACCAATTCGAACTTCAATTCTTCAATTTTAGCCATTGATCGTAAACATGTGTGAACACGGGCATTGTCCTGATGAAAGAGGATTTTTTTCCTGTTTAAATGAGGCCATTTTTCTTCAATTTCGTTTTTTAGCTGGTCCAATAAAGATGCATAATAATCCCCTGTTATTGTTTTTCCTTTTTCCAAATAGTCAACGAAAATAATTTCACGTGCATCCCAAAATACAGTAGCCATAACCTTACCAGCTGATTTTACGGTTTTTGCCTTCTTTGGACATGGTTTGTTTTCGCAATCCACTGCTTTGACTGTTCTTTCGTCTCGGGAGTATAGTGGTGTATCCATGTTTCATCTACAGTCACAAAGCGACGAAAAAATTCATCCGGATTGCGTTGCATGAGCGGCAACAGGGCTTTAGAGGCCACCACCCTATTGCGTTTATTGTCGACTGTGAGCAAACGCGGCACCCATCTTGCAGAAATATTTTTCATGCCCAATTTGTCATGTAAAATAGAAATGACGCTACCTTTTGAGATCCCTGTAACCTCAATTATCTCACTCAACTTTAATCTTTGGTCACTTAACACCATATCGTGGATTTTATTGATCATTTCTGGTGTAGTCACCTCTACAGGACGTCCTGAGCGTGGTTCATCCTTTGTTGATGTACGACCACGTTTAAATTCATTTAACCAGTTATAAATAGTTGCAAGTGAAGGAGCAGATATGCCGTGAACTAAATCCAACTCATTTTTTATTTCCTTTGCTGTTAACCCTTTTATATTAAAATGTTTAATAACAGCTCTAAACTCAATTTTCTCCATTTTCCATTTTTCCATTTTCCACAAGCAATTTTTTTTTTTAAATGTACGAAAAACACACAACAACCCGACCAATCTGATTGAAACTTCGCAGCATACTGAATCGGTAGTGCCGCTGCATGAAAACAAACCGCTTACAGTACTAGTCGCGCCACTTGTCGGCTTTTCTAAGGACGTATTGACCCACCCTCGTATTATCTCCACATCCCAATCCAGACCAAAAAAAAACCCATACAATAACCCAAAGTGACACTTTGCTAGTACAAAAAGAACAATTATGATACCCACCTTCAAAAAAACTGAAACTGAGCTAGACCAGAAGTGTGGTGATTTATCAATACCTACTCGTAACTAACTAACTCTAATATGGGTGGATTTTAGATAGTTTGTAGTTTACAGATTTTTTTAACGGGTCCACTTAGTAGCTACTTATTGGCATTTTGTATGAAACGGTGTATCCTGTAGGTATCTACCTATAACTTAACTCTGAACTAATCACCAAGAAGAGTGGAAGGAGCAAGCGGACCCTGGCTGACGATGATATAAACATAGATTTAATATAACGATATAAATGAAATATTCTAAAAAATATTCGATAAAGAGCATGGTTGCCTTGTACTGAGTATTTAAAACCGAAGTTATAATATGCAAACCACTTTGCTTGTCTGTTACGGCAAGGTGGCGCTCTTGTTAAGATTTATGACTCTCTGGGAATGGAAACTACATCATCTTGACATTAACCAGATCATCCAATCAATGCCCGTGCCACTGCCGACCCATAGCATACCAATATTAGATTACAGATGTAGCGCATACTAGAGAAATCCACTTGACATAAATACTTTAAATAAGAATGCGTGCCCTTAAAAAGTAGCCATATCATCTATTAAGACAGTAGGTACATTTACTTCTTTAAATTATCTTGGCAACGCACGCTTTAAATCAAATGATATTTCTTTGGAATGTAAGGTAAAATAACCAAACTGTATAAGTAGGTAAGAAAAAAAGTTGCGAAATACCGTTACATAATTTGCATGCAGGAAAATGTATATTGGGCTGGACTAGACATAAAAGTAACCATTTCTCACGGAAAAGTGCGATTATGATAACAGAAAAAACTGAATGAAAATTTTAAATATATTTTAAAACTACCGAATGATTGCAAATAAGGATTAGGCAAATGGCGAACAACTATTTCTCGTAAAAATTCGAATTCATTTCGAAATTATTAAAAATATTAATGATAATAATATTAAAATATTATACTTAAATAGTAGCGTAAACGTTGATTGTCTACAGATTTGTGGTAGGCAATGCCTACCTACGCATGGCTAGTGGAATATGTTCAAACATGGACGTATACGCAAGTTATGTTGCAATTATTGCTATTACAACTGCAGGAAGATGCTCTATATTCAATATTGCAACAAAATCAACCAAAAATATGCACTCAAATTATGAATTCTTATATCCTGGGTTACAAAACGTGAAGTGTAGTTTGCAGTATCACAGTTAACCGTGAGGTCAGTGAGATGACGTACCGGAAAGACAATAATATGTTCGTATAGCACCAAAAAATGAGGCGTTGTTCTTGGAACACTGCAGAAATCAATGGATCTGACAGTGACGAGTCCCTAGATAAAATGCCGCCCCTAGGCAGCGCCAAAATGCCACCTCATTTTTTTATACATTATTTTTATCATCCTTCATGAGTGCAATATCTAATAAATGTCTTGTATGGATACATTACCAACAAAATATCAGACTAATCGCAAATCTGCAAGTGTGGTCCTTGGTTTCAGGTCACCAAGGACGTTGAGCCCTTAAACTAGTAGAGTTAGAGCCAGTAAACTAGATATCGTGAACCCGATAAAACCAGTGAGCTGATTTTTTTAATGGAAAGATATTTTCATTACTTATTACTAAGTTTATGTAGCTATTTCTACATATTCCAAATAATTTTCCTCGATTTGCTGCCAACCAGTAACTGCCGCCCCCATGCGACGCTCAATCTGCCTACCCCCACGGGACGTCACTGATTTGATATCACATATCTGATAATAACGCTGTCATTATTATCAGATATTTTATGGGTACGACTTGATTCTTACGAGCACCTACCAAAGTTTATATAAAAAAACAAGATATGTGTCGCTACATTTCAAAATCAGCCAAGTCCACCTTTGGGTATTTTTGACCTTTTTTGTGAATTGCTGAAGAACTACTGCTTTCTAACATTTCTGCATTATCAAAATGTGGAATTTATTAATTTTATATATTCTATACTCGAAATAATATAAACTTTCACCCTTGTGACTGTGTATTTGAGAAAACAAAAAGCTGTTTTCCTCCTATTCATCTATTATAGACTTGGCTGATTTTGAAATCTAGCGACACATATGATTGTATTTCTAATTTACTTACCTACCTCTTTTCTCATGTCTTTGTCTTTGTCCGCTGGAATTTATTGGAAGTTTTTCAGACACGAATTTGCTACGGCATACTCCATACGTACAATTTTCTGGAATTTCTGCAGTATTTTTATTAATGTGACCATTTTTTTTCGAATACGAAAGATGGGAGAAAGTCCTACCACAGATTGAAGAGGGTAGAGAAGGTAATAGAAGTTAACTATGCGGGTTGGTGTATTTTCTGAAAGGGTTGGCTATCAAAGAGATATTTCGTTCATTCTATCCCTTCAAGGTTTGCTCTCCGTGGCTTTATTTACTTTATGATAAACTGGCATATTAGGTTAGACGAATTATAATAATAAAAGTATATACTTAATGCTTGATTGTTTTAAATTAGATACCTACATATTATTTCTATAAGGATATTTTCATATTGAACGTATTAAATCGAACTAAGTATTATTATTGAAAGAATTTGTCGGTGGAAAGATTTAATTTTGGTATTTAGTTACTTATAGTTTTTTTTCTTCTATCCGCTGTCATATAAGAGTAAAGAGGGAATAAAAAGAGGGATAACTAAATAAATAGGGTGTTGGTTATAAATGTTAAAATGCACTGTGATTTTAATAAATATTCGACATCCTTGATAAATACCTTTTGACTGACTTCCCTTTTTATGTCAGCACCCATAAATGTACGCATTTCAAGCCTCAATGTTGCTCGTCAAAGCTGCAGACACACTGCATTGCAGTTCATCGCAGGTCTTATTTGATTTCGATTACATCGATTTGAATCACAATTACATAAAACCAATCTAACTGATGATTCTAATCGGATGCAATTAGAATCAAATAAGACCCTGCGTCGACGCACATCTTCTAAACTAAAATGCCGTGTGTCTGCAGCCTAAGGCCCGTTTCAGACGGTAAACCGGTATCACGCTCGATATAATATAGGAGGCCTTTGTATTATGTTTATGAACTAATGAGTCAACGCGTGTCCGGTACACTTTTCCGTCGGCCGCTACATTCTCAAGCCGCCGATACACTTGTTTTTATTACCGCAGCCAGTTTTATGTTCTAATTTATAACGCGAAATTATGCGTTGACTCATTAGCTCTGGGGCATTCATAAACATAATACAAAGGCCCCTTTATTCGAATACAAAGGCCTCCTATATTATATCGAGCGCGACACCGGAGTCCCGTCTGAAACGGGCCTAAGCCACGCGCATTCGATAACCATTTTTGTGGACGCGACACGTCGTGCCTGCAGTTTTAACGGTCATAATTATTTGGATAGTTACTGTCCGTTTGTATCGAAATATTAAAACTAACATGGGTTGTCTTCAACAGCCAAATCATTCTGGTCACGATCCTCAGCCATGAGGTCCTGACTAAGAATAATACAAAGTAGATAATATTCCGTTTACCTAAATAATTCGTATTTTTTCTATTTCTGAGGGGGGGTCCGGTCCCAAATACCCTTGTGTGCGCGTCTGGACATAAATGAAATATACAGATATGTACCTATCTAGTATCTACCAACTTAAACTCACAATCTGACGACATTGACATCTTATATTTTGATCTATCCATCTGACTTGGAGAAAAACAATAAACAAAATGAAATAATAGGCTATTATTATTAAACGAGATTTTTTGGTTTAGATAGGTACCTAGTTTACCAAGCGGCCCGCATGATTCCGATTCATTCCTACTTAGCGCTCACGGACATCAATTCGACGGAATTGGATAATATTTCAATTTGATTTGTAAAAATGTCCATCTTGATTGTTGTGTAATCGCTTTATGTAAGAAGGGAAAAAAGAATTCCCGCAGAGCAAATTGGTACAATCAAAACACTAAATAGACACCCACCTAATAAATACTTACAAATTATTATATTAAATCAAGTAATTGTTTCAACGTCTCAGATATCGTATATCGTGTTTTAAATCAAGGTACTTATCTAATAAGTGCCCTAATTACTAACCATGCCGGATCGCTTCAAATTTTAGTTATAAACGTACCTACGTGCACTTTCGTTGGATAAAATAAATATTTTCTTTGTTTTAAAGTTTTACTAATATAATAAATCATCATCAATGGATGTAAACTGATGTAACCAATGACATTAATATGGACGAAGCATCTGGGAAAAAATGACACTCACTTTTTTGTCGGGTCTGCCGAATGGCATAATCTGTTCTAACGCCATTACAATAAAGGTGATATTGCTATAAATTCCCGATGCTTTTTGTCGGGTCTGCCGAATGGCATAATTCATATTCAATATCGCTCGCTCAAATGAACATTGACACTAGAAACACTGTTCTACCGCCATTACAATAAAGGTGATATTGCTATAAATTCCCGATGCTTGATATCGCATAATGGAAATTGCGAATTTTTGTCACGTGACGTCTACCTATACATGTGCGAATGTCGCTATGCGCGAATTTACTTGCTAGCTACTGTACTGAGTGCGTTGTCCATTAATAATGTCATTGGTTGCAACCCACCTACCCTATAAGGTACCTACTAAGTATTTATAAATACTACTTATTAAAATAGGACTTTTACCAACATAATATGATGCATTGTGGAGATTTTATACAACGCTGCAACTAACATGTTCTTGTTTATATTTATTATTATTATTTCTAGAGCATAGACAAGAACGCAACGGAAATGAAACAGTCGTCAGAGAGCGCTCCTAAAACGTAGTCGATCCGAGAACGTCGCCGTTCCCTTTCAATACCTACTCCAAAAGTATCATGTTACCTACGCCTTTACTCAAAACTGAAATTAATATACCTACATACTGTCCTTTTATAGTGCTGTGTAACAACAACCAATCTATTTGCGCCATAATATAAATAAACCATACAAATACCAACTGTGTGTTTTTCCGTTAATGCTGCCCATCACATACCACACACACGACGCAACCGTCCGAACATATACATACATTAACATCAGGGGTAAGATTCAAACGTCGAACCCCACCCCAATGGCATCAGTAAAGTAAACCGTCTAATTTTATGTAATTTTGTACTCGTAATATTATGTTGATTAGTCGACCGACCACGTGAAATTTTTGATGATATTGAATGAAGCCACTACTGCTAATATTTATTATTGTTGAAAACTCTACCTGCTAGCGAAGGCAGAGAGCACATTCAATGTACTTATCATATAATAATCCCGATAACTGATGTTTTTTTTTTTTTTAGAATTATTAATAACCATGTCCTTGCTTTTTCGTACAAGGTGGTTGTTAGTAATTTTGATCAATCACAAACACCCAGGCTTTGAGAAAAACACATAAATGTTTTTGTCATGACCGGGAATCGAACCCAGGAACTCTCGGGTGGAAGGCGAGCGCCTTACCAACTGCACCACGAGAGCCGCCTGCCGCGTTGGCAAGGTATCTTGAATTACATTACCATAATACCATGGATACAGAGATTTTAAACTCAGGTACTCAACGGAAGTCGTTGCAATGTAATGTTTGTAATAAAACCCACTAGATTACAAAATGTGGTTAAGTTTTTTTCCTGGCACAAAAAATGACTATCGTGATGTTTCATTTAATGTAAAGTCTTTTTAGTAATATAGAGTTTATGAAATAATAACGTTCCACAACAATACACGAAGCATCGTGAAAGGAAAACAAGAAAAGACGTTAATTTCGTTAAGATGGATGCTTGTAGGTTAAATGCGTTGTTACGAGGGGACACTACGCCGAATATATGGCTTTTTATGTGCCAGGAAAACGGACAGGAAGTTGTATTTTCCCCTTTTACCCGACGTCTGGGAAATGGACAACGAAGACCTAATTTCAAATCGCAGTAAGATATATAATAATAAACAGTATGTATACTGCACCACGAGAGCCGCCTGCCGCGTTGGCAAGGTATCTTGAATTACATTACCATAATACCATGGATACAGAGATTTTAAACTCAGGTACTCAACGGAAGTCGTTGCAATGTAATGTTTGTAATAAAACCCACTAGATTACAAAATGTAGTTAAGTTTTTTTCCTGGCACAAAAAATGACTATCGTGATGTTTCATTTAATGTAAAGTCTTTTTAGTAATATAGAGTTTATGAAATAATAACGTTCCACAACAATACACGAAGCATCGTGAAAGGAAAACAAGAAAAGACGTTAATTTCGTTAAGATGGATGCTTGTAGGTTAAATGCGTTGTTACGAGGGGACACTACGCCGAATATATGGCTTTTTATGTGCCAGGAAAACGGACAGGAAGTTGTATTTTCCCCTTTTACCCGACGTCTGGGAAATGGACAACGAAGACCTAATTTCAAATCGCAGTAAGATATATAATAATAAACAGTATGTATGTATATATATATACAATAGGTACCTAACGGATATAAAAGAAAATATATTTTACAAGCGCTTCCTGTTTATCATAATCACATTCTTTAAATTAGATTTTCAAATATCTACAAAATTTAGTTAGGTATCTTAATCTTCGCATGCAAGTTTGTACTTATTAGTTACAAATTAACAATTTAATGAATAATTCTCTGATAATTGGTTTACAATTTACAACTGCCATTCTACCTCAATATTTCTTCTAATTTCAGTGGTTGTTATTATATTAATACTATCGACCGAAGGTACTTAATGGAATTTGAATTTACATTCTAATGGATTTAAGTTTTGTACAATTCCATTTGAGTCGTTTTTTGCGGCCCGGGTTTCGCCTTTCGGCATCTTCAGGCACTATATACACTCACCAAAAGGCAAATATACACTGACAACGAATACAATTAACTCTATCATAAAATATATACCAAATCAATGCAATAAAGTAGGTTAACACTTTATCACTACTACCTATTAAGTCAAGGATCACAATAAAAATAATATCACAATCAAATTATGAATAGTTGAAGTGTTTGTAAAAAAACCCTCTGATTTCGTATCAGACAACCACCCCATATTAGGTACTTCGTCAGCTAGCCGCCAAGATGCAGCAAATAATAGGTTATTCATTAAACACTATGTATTTTAACAGTGTCCCTATAAGAAACGCTACTGGTGTCTGGGTACACCAAAAGAGAAATTTTACGGTAATAAAAAATATGTATCTATTAAAACGATACTACAGTGAAACGGCAAATAATTTTCAACTATGGGCGCGACGAAATTTTAGACTCCCTCACTACTCGCTGGCAATCAGAGAGCGAACGTCGAGGTGTGAATACGTCAATTTGTTTCGTTAGTTAGTTAAAAAGTTACCCATTTACTTGAAAAAGAAAACATGTCAATGAATATATTATTATTGTTACTTATAGAACAATAAACAGAACATTAACTGGACGCATGTTGGATTTATATGACAAATTACATTTCGTTCGGCACGCGTCATTTGCACAATCCGTGCATCGCCTAGCCACGATCTTTTTAGACTATGCCTTAACTGAGGTATAGCCTTGATTATTTAAGATCATTTATTTATTGTCGTATTTTCAGCGAATTGAAGAATATCAAAGTAGATAGAAATATACATAATAAAATTGTAGATGATACAAATTGAATAATGTCCTTTAAACATTGCCTGTGCCTTTCAGCTATAATAACTCCAGCTGCCTTTCCAATATTGAAAAAAGCCAAAATATCAACCCACTCTGCAAACGTAACCTTTATCCCATTACCTAATGTAGGGTAGAGAAACAAGAAACAAACGAAAGGTCGAAATTAAACAGAAATGAGATTCATATTATTACGAGAAATCATAGAATTTCCAAGAAACAGCAGGATAGGAATCATATTGTTTTTGTAAAGGATACGCTAATCAAAGAAAAGGTTGAAAAGAAACGACATTTCGTCATAATATCAACTATACGTATAAATTTAAGATACTTCGCCTGAGTTAGTTCTAAATTTTCATTAAAACTGTTTCCATTTAGTATACACATAACCTCACTTTAATTAAAGTAATTACAAGTAGGTAGGTATATAATCGTCACAAACGTTCCCTCTAATTTTTCTATTCTGTGTCCGGATCATCAACGCATCTGAGCAGTGGCGTAACTAGTGTTGATGTCACCCGTCCGTGATGGGCCGTCACCCGGTGGGGTAAATTTACACCCTCCCCACAAACACACACATACAATTAAAACGTATATTTTTAAGGTATTTATTAATTTCAGTTATTTTATATAATAATAACATTAACAACGATAAATAACTAACGACATAAAATTTCACTTGCGTGTTCGCGTTAGTCGTTTTTTACCTTCGCATTCTGAGAAATGAGTCGAAGAATAAAATTTTGCATGTGACTTGTTTGGCAATGGAAACTTTCTTTTACAATATTTGTGCGAGGACTGTGTGCGGGATGAAAACATGTGTGTGGACACATTGTGGTAACTGTGCGCGCGCACATGCGCACACCTTTCGCTTACAGGGAACATTTCGTTACCAATATAATAATCAAGGCCCACTATATTCTGGCCGCAGCCATTTCGATCGTCGTATTAGTTATGGCATATTCTTCGAATATTAAAAAAATGGTGCCAACTAATTTGTCCTAAATAAAGACCTTCATTTAAGGCATAAAACAGGTTTGTATAATTTGGATTCTAATAACTAGCACAACCACCAGAGCACGAAATTTAGTGCCGAAGGCTGACTATAGACTACCTTGATAATAATCCAAAAGTAAAGTAAGATCTTGTCCAGATGACGCGTGTTTCGCCGCGAGTGTATGTGGACGGCTCAATGAGGTCACATGTGCATGGAATGCGCGCGAGTTAAATCGCACTATCTGGACAAGGCCCAAGTGCAAAGTCGAAAATGCAAATTATTTTTCAATGTTTATTTGATACAGAGCAGGACCCAATGTGTTCAGCAAATATCTTACAGCTTTTAAAAAATCTGTTTATACAAAGCTACTCTGTCGAGGCCTATATGCTTCGCTTAGGAGCGAATATAGTAGTTTATTTTTTGGGAATAAATTTCATTTCTCATTTCGTTAAAAAAAAAAACCTCAATGTTTCCCAAATAAAAGAAGTATGTAAGAACTGTATAAGCATACTTCAATATAGGCCGACATCTTTATGACTACTAGACTAACTAACTCAATACTAAATAAACACTCCATCGAGTATTACAATTTCAGATATAAATAAGACGTACTTACATAATGCAAAAAGTGCACATAATGACTCCTTTAGGAATGTTCCAAATTCAAATAATTTATTAGAGACGTAAACTAATTATTACACTAGCAACACCAGAAACATTGGCACTCATTCCTACAAAACTCTATTGGTTTGTTTTCCATTATATACTTAGGTAAAACATTCGTAAACATCGTAATGTTTATATGTAATTCCATTGCAAATTTTAAAATATAATTTTATTAAAATATTCTATAATGAATTATTTTAATAGAGCTGCATCACAATATACATACCCTTCTGGCGTCTCCGCGAACATTTAGCCCTTCCAGCGAGCGGCTTTTTTATCAATTTTAATACACTCAAGAACACCACTTTTTAGGTTACGGAAACTATGCGTAGTCTCACATAGCTGTTCGTACCACCCAGACTGATTACATTTTATGCTGATGGTCCTTGAGAGAAGGTCATTATCCCTATTTCCAGGAGGAAAGCCTAATACTAGAGTATACGTTCAACGACTATTAAGAAATGTTTGTCTACGATTTATTTTTTATGCCACAGAGCTTGGAATAAATTTAAATAAGCAGCCGACTGTAAACAGGGAAAGACGATGATCATTATTTACCGTTTTTAGTGAGGTGAAATTGGTAGTTATGATAAACTAATTATTATGTTAAAATTGCCCGTTTCAAGATAAAGTATAACACCACCTTTTTTGCACAGCATTATAACGTTTCGTTAAATGTGACGTTTACATGCTTAGTTAGATTATAAATATTGATAGTTCAGGGTATTTTACAACCTATTATATGTACTCAATAACGTTTAATCGTTTGTGTACGTAAGGAATTGCAAATGGCCGACAATAATAAATTCGTTGCCTAAGCAACGGAACAATTCTACTATCAAACTTGCGTTTGTATACAGCTGACTGACTCGCAGCTAAAATTATACTGTCGCGCACTTTCGTAACGGTGTGCGCGCGCAGCTCTCATTTTCACTCTCTAACAAACGCGTGAAAAGAAGACTATAACTTCAAAAAAAGAAGAATGGTTAATTTTATACAAAAATGCATGTTGTAGTTGGACCCGGTTTTGATAATGCCGTAATCATATTTATTGGTGACACGAAGCTCCATGTCGTACATGTTTACAAAAATATAGTTGAGTGAAATGTGCTTTATTTAATGTAATAAAATCTTTATTTTCAAAACTGTGTTATTGTATATACGCCCCTGTGATCTAAAGGGAATGGGACGACTGGACTCCGAACAATTGGACGCCGCACTGTCGTAGACACGTATACAGAACGTAGACGAGGTATTTTAATCAGTTTCTATCTACTACTTAGTAGTTTTAATTCATTTTACTCTTAACATAATGTATTCTTTATTGCGGATTGAGAATTATTATGCCTAAGGCTTTATGTAAAATAAAAAACTCTTTTTTCGTTGGAACTTAAACATATGCACGATTAAATCAATATTTACGTCTGCATATTTACATTCTCACCAACTATTAAATCATAATATAATCATTTAAATATAAATAATAATATTAAATATTTTTTTTAATTACCTTTAAGTACCTAACGTCTATTTATTTTTGAATTCCGTGGCATCCAGTTGTCCCGGTGCCAAATCGTCCTAAGCCCGATCTTAAGCCCCTGTTTTGAAACCATTTTCATCGTGTATTTATCTGTTTTCCAAAGAATAAAAACTGTGTCAGTGAACCGTGGTAGACTCAGAATTCTATGGGCAGACTAGTTTATGGCGGAGCTTCTATTTTTCACATTGTTTTTATCAAGATATTATATCAATCGTTCTATTATTCAAATGTAATCCATTTGTTGCTATTATAAAAACGATAGAATACTATAACCACTGGAAATGTGACAATTTGAATTTTAAAGCAATGTCAGTGTTTTCGTAATATTACCCGAAAATCCCCATTTACAGATCTACAAATAAAAACATCAGAAAAAACATTTTTCGCATTCCAAGATTTTCATCAGAGGTACGCCAACGACGACCCGCGTTATAAAAATACCAAGAAATATGAAATTCATGTGAACATAAAATACATATACTTAATAAGAAAACAAGAAAATTATCACCATTAAATAAATTGGACTACATAACATGAAAGGTAAGGTTTCCATAATAGAACATTATACTACCAATCAATATACTTACCCTACAAACAATTAAATATTAAAACCATCAAAATGCTTATAAGACAGTTTTCATACATGAAAGCAATTTTAAATATAATTTTATTACATAGTCATATATTCGTCACGGAATAACACGGTGGTACTAACACATAATTACCAAATTGTGCAGTGTAAATCTCAAAATAATTGTTGTCATTGATAGAGGAAAGAAGAAAGGAGAGATTAAAAATATTCATACTGCGAGAGGTTTTTCCACTATAGATTCGATCAAAATTATTCACACGGCTAAGTACTGGGCTGGTCGGAAGGGTTACATGTGAATTGTGCGAATTACGTTTCCCGTATCACAGTTCACCGGCAGCTGTCGTACCGGAAAGAGATGGGCGTATAGTATTTAAATCAAAAAAATGCATACAGCAATGTTCCAATTTGATTAGATTCAACAGCAGCATTAATAAATTGTACATTGATTGCAATATCTGATAAAAATGTTGTCATTACGACTTCACACTTCTGAGCACATACATGCTAACCTACCACTTTTAAATCATTCAGAATTAACTTACCTACCTATTTTCTTCTGACTGTCGCCTGTATTCCAGTGGTTTTTAGTAAAGTATTTTAAGTAAGTGTTTTATTTTTGCATGAATTTGGATGATGAATATTTTGAATGAAGGTATACTGCCATGGATTCCGGCTTCCTAGAAGGCCGCCTATAGTTTATACGGCGGAGCTACGGGATGCTGGTTTGACCTGGAACGAAGCAAGAAGACTGGCGAGGGACAGGGATTCTTGGAGGCGCCGCGTGGTGTCTATATCGCACCGTGAGTGTAAAACCAAGACATGTGCAAAAGACATATTTTGGATATATTAGGGTTTGAAGTCTTTGTTTTGATAGGACAAATAGAGTTTCTAAAAAAACCATAATATTTGGTTTATATCTACATTATATGGCATGTTCTTTCAGTTACATCACTTTTACATTATTCACGACTTTTGCAGTTGTTTTGCATTTAATCTCCAAATTGAAAAATTTGCAGATGCCTTGGTTTTACACTTACGGTGCGATATGCTCTGACTAAGGGGCGGACATGGAAGAAGAAGAATACGGCCATATATTTTCGATACAACAGATCAGGGTTAACTGTGATTCGGCTAACTGCACACGTACAACTGGGTGTGGCTCGGAACCTATTATGGCAGAATTCGAGCGTCGGGCAAGCAGGATTAGGTTTTCAATAAAATTAAATATCACGAGAAAAGCCGAGATGATTTTAAGGAAACACGTTATTCATCTCTGCGTAAAAGCGAACAGTTTTCTTTTAGGATTTGAAAGTGGCAAGCCTCTTCGCACGAGTATCGGCAAACTGTCACGTAGCACACTCCCAGCGGACCGCGACTCGCGCGAGTGACTCGCCTGATGTCGCAATATTATTGTACTCAATTTGCCGAAAAACGAAAACATCGCTGTATTAGTGTGTGAGATGAAAATGGGAATATGCGTAGACTCCATTTCTCGCAGTGATTCCCAAATTCATCTAAATAACAGAAAATATTGAACACCATTAACCCATCCTTTACTTTCAGCATTAATTCATTTTTTGTGCCCATTCATCCATTATTTATATTGTATTGACACCAAATTTACAACGTCAAATTAAATACTTAAATTCTCAATCGGAAACCTAAAGACAAATAGAACCGTACTTATTGAAAATACATTAAAAATAAATTATGTTGACGCAATCATACACCGCCTAATAAATACTATCACCTCCGAAGGTGGGGACAGAGAGCTTAACGATGGCCTAATGTTAATATCCCGTAAGTGACTTTTTACCTAGGTTACCTAGTAACTAAGTGCTACATCCATCGCATATAGAAGAAAATAATCTCGTAGTTATCATTTTTCTAAATAATAATTAAGAGAAACTCAGTGACCTTGGAATACTTTAACGAGACAAACCCGACTAACCGTAAAAAAAACGGAAAATTATTTAAATAAATGTCAGTACAAAAAGATCACGGTCCGATAAAGACGGGCGAAACGAATTCCCGCCAAAACCAGGCGAGTTTATTTGTTATAACGTATAATTAATATTAGTAAATAAGTAAAGTGCGATGTATCTCAATACAATACGGCCACCTCTTTCCGGTAAGACAGCTCACGGTGAACTGTGATACTGCGAAATGCAATGTGTACATTCTACATGTAATTTATTTCTGTACCTTCGTCTGTTTTGTAACTTCTAGCGATTCAGTTACGGATGTCACTAGGTACATTAAATTTCGATTGATGATGGTTGATCTCTGTGTTTTCTGATAAAACATTATTTTTTGGCAGCAATAATTGTAGGACAACATTGCTTACAATAGGCACATGAAGGCAAAGATACCAAAATAAGGTGAGAACACCTATCTTGTAAAGTTATAATCCATGCGATACAGTATGTATGTGCCATGTATGTTAGTAATGCAGGACGACTGGGATTCTTGGTTCAAACGATGTCTAACTTGCTCATTCCAACACTCGCTGTATAAAAAAAACTTTTCTAGAGGATATGTCCCTTAGAGGTATGCACACTCACAACATATTAAAAATGAATGTATTTTTCTAGCTACAGGAATGTTTGCTTATTGCCTTTAAAATTGTGAAAAAGTCACGGTTGACTGTAAACGAGGTGTAAACAACGAGAAGAAAGATTTTGAATTTCAGTTATCTTAATTAGGTACTTCGGAAAATTTCAAAATCAACCAGAACTGGTTGATAGTGCATTAAGAATACAAATGGCGAAGAAGCGTAGGAAACGGTTATTTAACAGTGAATATTCATATGTAGGTATATGTAAAGAAACGTGTGACAATATGTATTGAATATTTATGATAACGCAAAAACGACATACTATTTAATTAAAAAATACGCAGTGACACCTCTCCGTCTCCACTGAAATGAATTATTACAGCTTATTCTTCGATATTAAACCATATACAGAACTAAAAACTTATCTGAAGAATGGGATGGGCGAGCCACTGTCAAAAACTACCCAATCAAGACTCGTAACTGGACAAAATCTGACATCTGAATGAAATTTTCAAAATGGCGTTCTATGGTAGTTTGTATTTCCATTTTTGGCCATTCTACAGATAAGTTTGTAGGTCTGTAAAAGTGTGCGCGAGACGTCATACTGATCATACAAAATTATCCGTTTCTATATATAAAAAAGATAAGCGGATTGCGACCAGCTTATCACAGTACCGAAAATGATTTTTTGACAAGACTGAAGGCGGTTATATCATTCTGCTATATTGATTGGTTTCAATATTTTTAACTCACGCAATTAACAACACTCGCGGAGCCCTGGAAGATTGAGCGGCCATCAACTACAATCGAATTTGGTTATTACGATCATGGAAATATGGAGATCTCGGATGTAATGAGGAAACATTCGTTGACATGTTTATGATTTTCTCCATACATTTATTCAATTTTATAACGAGCTACTTCTCGGGTATACTGAGCAAAACTGTTAATATGTCGATCGTTTAAAGACAAGCTTTTCGACCCTAAGCAATAAAATCCGACCGGGCAGTTAACAAAACCGACGCCGCCGGGATCGGATTACGTTTATGGCACTAGTTAAGTGTCTATGTACCTAATTGGTGTTTTCGCCGACAACATTGAAAAAGTATCCACGCATATGGTTGAAATTGCATGTAAAAAATTCAAGCTTTGTGAAGTCAGTAGGTACCTACCAGCGCCGGCGGCTCAGCACTTCATTACAATAAACAACTTATTTTCTAGTTTATGAATGCCATGCTTGTTTCGGGATTTTTTACGATGGTTTTCAGATATTTTTTTTGGCGCGAAAAATGTTATATAACGAGCAAATTCAGTCGGTCCCATCTTCCTACTAATAACCAAGTTCGGCTGTACTTCTCTCCACAGTGCTGTGGTTGATATTAGGTAATTATAGACACAAAGAATTGTTTATAGAAATAATTATATCGAAAACAGATGTGAAAATGAATAAAAGCAAAGATTTTTTGTGAAATTTAAGTGAAATTGATAGGTACGAGGGTGGGTCAATAATTCCTTAGAAAAAAGCATTAAAACAGTTTTTATTTTTGTATTTTTTTTTTATTTCTCAACATAATCTCCTTGGAGCTCAATACACTTGGTTAGACGTTTCTCAATTTTTTTTAAACCGTCAGAAAAATAAGTTTTCGGAAGGTCCTCAAAATAAGCATTTGTCCGATCGATGACTTCTTCATTTGAAAAAACACTTAGCCATTTTTTTAAGTTTGGGAAAAGGAAAAAGTCACTGGGGGCTAAATCTGGCGAATACGGTGGGTGGTCGACCAATTCGAACTTCAATTCTTCAATTTTAGCCATTGATCGTAAACATGTGTGAACACGGGCATTGTCCTGATGAAAGAGGATTTTTTTCCTGTTTAAATGAGGCCGTTTTTCTTCAATTTCGTTTTTTAGCTGGTCCAATAAAAATGCATAAAAATCCCCTGTTATTGTTTTTCCTTTTTCCAAATAGTCAACGAAAATAATTCCACGTGCATCCCAAAATACAGTAGCCATAACCTTACCAGCTGATTTTACGGTTTTCGCCTTCTTTGGACATGGTTCGCCTTTCGCAATCCACTGCTTTGACTGTTCTTTCGTCTCGGGAGTATAGTGGTGTATCCATGTTTCATCTACAGTCACAAAGCGACGAAAAAATTCATCCGGATTGCGTTGCATGAGCGACAACAGGGCTTTAGAGGCCACCACCCTATTGCGTTTATTGTCGACTGTGAGCAAACGCGGCACCCATCTTGCAGAAACTTTTTTCATGCCCAATTTGTCATGTAAAATAGAAATGACGCTACCTTTTGAGATCCCTGTAACCTCAATTATCTCACTCAACTTTAATCTTCGGTCACTTAACACCATATCGTGGATTTTATTGATCATTTCTGGTGTAGTCACCTCTACAGGACGTCCTGAGCGTGGTTCATCCTTTGTTGATGTACGACCACGTTTAAATTCATTTAACCAGTTATAAATAGTTGCAAGTGAAGGAGCAGATATGCCGTGAACTAAATCCAACTCATTTTTTATTTCCTTTGCTGTTAACCCTTTTATATTAAAATGTTTAATAACAGCTCTAAACTCAATTTTCTCCATTTTTGTAAACAAGCAAATTTTTTTTTTAAATGTACGAAAATAAAAAACAACAACCCGACCAATCTGATTGAAACTTCGCAGCATACTGAATCGGTAGTGCCGCTGCATGAAAACAAACCGCTTACAGTACTAGTCGCGCCACCTGTCGGCTTTTCTAAGGACTTATTGACCCACCCTCGTACCAATACGTAATACGTACCGAAGTTCCAATATTGAAATTGCTTCACTGAATAGCTATAGAATTCTAAAAAAAAGTTAAATGAAACTTTTCATGCAAAACCGAACTTCTACTGTGTGCGTAATTTAATTTAATTTCGCCCGACGTCGATCAAGATTAAAAAAAACTTTTATAGCTATCAGTTGCCGACTTATGCATAGGTACCCATTGACTAATAGCATATTCACATTTTGTGATAGATAGTGCTTTGCAACGGCGAAGACTTGAGATACTAACATTTACCTTAGCTTTAAATAAGAGCATTCATTAACTAGGTAAGTACTAGAAAAAAATACCAGGTGGCAGTACCACATTGAAAATTAAAAATTATCTGTCAAATTACTATGAGAGTATCCCATAGTTTGTTTTCTTTCACGACACGATTAAAATAAATGATTCTTTTTATTTTTCAAATTTGAAATTTGCGTTTATGTGTATCTTTCTTTTCTTTCATCTTAACACAGTGAATACGCCTTCTTCCTATCTCGCTCTCTCATACATATTTGCAGATAAATCAAGACACATATATTTCAGTGTTTCTCAACCGGTGGTCCGCAGACATTTTTTGGTGGTAGACGAATTTTTGGCGACCAAATGCCTATTCTAAAAATTCTAATAAAATCTTCAAAACCCATGCACTTTTGCACTGCAAGTGTTTAAGCATTGTGTTTTTGTTCATAAAATAAATCAATAGATCGATCAGACGTCATTATACGTTAAAAAACCTATAAATAATATTTTTTATATCCGTGTTAGCGGTCTGCAAAACGTTTCTACTATTTTCAGTGGTGCGAAGGTGTAAAAAGGTTGAGAAACACTATAAACAGTTACAAATTTGAATGGCACATAACATTTATACTCTAATTTGATTGAAACTGTGTGAAAAACAAGTAATAATAAAAAAATGAGTTGGTAGTCAAATAATGCGTCTGGTTTATTTTTTCTCTTTTCAAATTCACCGACGACTTGATTTCGGGTTTATGCCACGTGTATTTATTTAATTGAAATATACACTATTTTATATTGTATGTGACAATTTTAAATTTAATTGATTTCGTATGTCGTATGATGTGGTATTTATTCATCAACAACAGTATTTATGTATCTATCTAAGTAATAATATATTATAAGTACTTATGAACAATTGTTATTACTAGCTTCGCAGATATAAATTCGAAGAACAGTATTGAAACGATCGTATACATAGCATACAATATATTAATTTAATTAGAATTATATATTATATAATAATATAATTTATATTATCATTTTATGATATGAATATATAAGAAGCTTTTAAAAAGACTGTAGTGAAATACTACCCTGCTATGTAAAAAGACAGATTTTGGTTTTAGTGAAATGAGAACCGAAGTTTTAAACTACATTTTCTCTTATAATATGTAAAATTATTTGATTATTTAGACATAATCTTTAAATATACACTGTCTATTTAGAGAGGATGTCAAAACCAAGCGGCAATTTTACATATAATATAGGAGAAAAGATAGTCTAAAAGTTGAGTTCTCGTTTCACCAAAACTAAAAACCTGTCTTTTTACTTGCAGGACAGAATACACCTCTATTCATTTATTCCACCGCGTTTTATTTGAATCAAACTAAGGCCCGTTTCAGACGGGACACCGGTGTCGCGCTCGTATATAATAAGGAGGCCTTTGTATTTGAATAAAAGGGCCATTGTAACATGTTTATGAACGCCCCGAGCTAATGAGTCAAAGCGTGTCCGGTACACTTTTCCGTCGGCCGCTACATTCTCAAGCGCCGATACACATGTTTTTATGACTCCAGCCAGTTTTATGTTCTAATTTATATCGCGAAATTATGCATTGACTCATTAGCTCTGGGCGTTCATAAACATAATACAAAGGCCCCTTTATTAGAATACAAAGGCCTTCTTATTATATACGAGCGCGACACCGGTGTCGCGTCTGAAACGGGGGTAATATCGACGAGTCAAGTCACGATTAGTATTGAAAAATAATTTGGTTAGGACGGAAATTGGATCTCTAGCTTTATTTTAATTTAATATTAACATAGCGATGTTATTTTATAATTTCATTAATAGTTAATTTAATCGATTGATTTACGATAGTTGGTATGCGGTTATTATTATTATTAAGCTAAAATAACGAGGTCATAATAATATTTCTTTGTTTCAATAGCACAAGGTTATGTAAATTATACGTTTTGACTTAGTATCTATACTGAATATGGCATTAGTGTCATTACTATAAACTGTTTGAAAACTATGTACACATACTTATAAAGTAACGTTTTGTTAAATCTGATAGACAGGCATTTATTTGGAAAGTACCTGTTGGACAAATAACATAAAACGGTGGGCAAAAAATCTAGGAGCATATTACATATCAAAATAAAACATTTCACAGGTTCAAACATACATTAAAAACATCATGCATTCGTTTATCAACCACGGAATCGAACCCGCGACCGACAGCTGAAGAGACATGAACAAAAATATTAATAAACAGCCGGAAAATAAATCGAATTTTCATGCAGGCTTGTCACGTCGTTCGTTATGCAAGATGAGAAGGAAAATATAAGTATGCTATATTTATTGTATTTTACAGTGCATCTATTCTATACACAAGGCTGCTATCGGCGGTTATCGAGGGTAGTTTATCATATTTATGTATTGAGGTATTACAATTGTTACAATAAGATAGTTGTAATTGTTACAATAAGTGCTATGTTTTAACAGCACCTCTCTTGGTTGTGTCAACATTTAGAGCGAGATAGACAGTTTTGACAGTTTAGGCGACTAACTTATTGTAACAATTATATGATTAACTACCCTCCATTGCGACCGATAGCAGCCTTGTGTATAGAAAAGATGTGCTGGTGCTATTAGATATTAGTGGGTAGGTACCATTGGCGAAGGGTGGAAGTAGACTGTTTAAATCCGACATAAATAGTGCGCAATAAACTTTGTCAGACATATTTATTTGTGATCTTTGAACCTTTGATGGTTAGTATTTTTTTCAATTCAAGTTAACCCTGCCTAAACCTGATAGTAATAATAAAACGAATATTTTTTAAATATATTATGGATTGGCGGCTTACGCATTAGTTCAATTTTAAAAACTAACTAACACCATCAGCAATTCGTAGTCGTAGAAAACGAATAAGTTTGACTGACTTTAGTGTGCACTATTTATGTCGGATCTCCACACCCTATTCGCTACTGGTAGGTACCTACTACCACTATAATATTCCATGTTTCCAGCCTAAAATATGAAATAAAGAGACATCCAACCATATACCAAAACGGCGATATACGATCTATTAATTCGACATATTTCCCACCGCCTAAAATAATAAATGATATCCATGAATGTTAAATTATTCCTAAAACGTGTGATTACATTATTATTACTATTGCTTCAGTCAACAATATCAAATAATATTATCATTACCATACATTTCTAGCGTTCACTATCCAAATTTGTATCCATCCACACGTTTTTGAATTAATAATGTAAGTACATAATATTATTTAATCTATATAAAATGACAGTGTGTTCATATAATGAACGTTTTGGTTTCCCAGAATGGAGAAGGCCAATGGATAAAACATGCAATTACGAACATCCTTATTGTATGCACGCTATACTGACATTTTTAATAAAAAAAAACAAACGCGTTTTTCTAACATTGTTTTTTTGTAGGCCCGAAGTTAAGTTTAAGTTTTTTCTGTGCATCTAGGCATTTTATTTACCTGCTTATTTATCAGGAATGCTATGCAGACATAATGAATAAATATACTAAAGATTTGAAATAATTTTTAATACCTATGACCTAACAGGTACCTAGGCTTTATATTATAATTATGTAGTGTACATATCCTTTATAATTCTTTAGTTAGAAACCGGCTTGAGAGAGGGTCGATTTTTTGGGCACCGCATCAGTTGAAATATGGCCTTATGGTGGAGCGAGTTCAAAAGAAATTTTTGAGACTCCTTTCTTTGAGGTTATATGGATACTATCCGTGGCTTTCTTAGGTATGCTTACATGCTGTAGTTTAAATGCTAGAAGATACAGGGCTCGAAATGGACCGGAGCGCCGTTCTGGCTCGTGAAATCGGTAAAGTTATCACTCCGTCTCGTGGAAAAATATTTTGACCGCCTGAACTAGGTAGGTTATATAATAGAAAATCTAACACACTTATTTTTATAAAATACACATACAATTTGATAACTACGTAAATATCTTCAGAAAATTGTCGAGCGCTCCGGTTCGTAAACTTTTCCATTTCGAGCGCTGAGAAGATATCAATATCCACGTATTTTTTTCGACTTATACGTGGTGTAAATGAGAACTTCTTGGTAGTATTGACTTGTGTGTCCCTGATAACTATCTTAGTAATCGGGAGCATCAGATGTTTGTTCTCCCGAGGAGCAGAACTAACATGCCATTGGTGATGCCAATTGGGAGGGCAATAACTCTGTTCAACCAAATCGCTTCGGATCTTGAAATATTCCACCTACGTGAGGATGAGTAGAGGTGGACGTTGTTTTATAAAAAATAGGGTCCACTTAGCTCATTCGGTGTGCTTCCATGCTTTATAAATTATAATTTTTTTATAATTTTTCACATTTTACTTTTCATTTTGTTTTTGTGATACTGTATATATTTATTTATTTTTTACACTGTTTCTTTGTTTTTAAATGTCATGTTGTGAACGTCTTAAATTTATAATTTGTAATGTTTACGATAAGATGTAAAAAAAAAAAAAAAAAACATTGAATAAGTTTGAATTTGAATTCGATCGTTTAATTTTATTTAAAATGCTAGAGCATTAGCTTTTCTATAGTTACTGATAGTATTTAACCGTAATACAAACATTTCTGAAATGATTACAATCATTATGTCCTGTAGTATCTATTAATTGTAAAACAAAGTGTTCGATGTAGAATTCCTCTTTCATTCATAATTTACCCAACATCAGTAAGCCTACAGAAATGCTCCGAAAAGTGAGAGTTCGGTAGTCTAAATTCATCCAAAATCGTGTCAACAGAATCCCGCTGTCGTATAGGACTCATCATCGAAAATGTGATTTACGGTACAGGCCGACAAATAGGCGTCCGACGCGGCTCGTGGCAACATTTTGCGAAGGAGGGCCAAAACTGGCGGCAAACAAACTTTCCGATTGAAATCCTACGGCTCAAAGCGACGAAACGTCCGACCCTGGGGCGAGTATCCAATTTTGCCCCACTTTGTCCAAATTCTATCCGCCTTTCCACGAATTTCAGCTCGGGATTAGTGTTGCCAGCTAGAGAGAATAGCCAATAGTTTATTATTATTCATTAGAGCGCGAGGTGGAGTGGTACATAAAAAAATATGACATGGCCAACGTTCCCTCTACATATTTTTTTGTAAGGTATTTATTAATCTCAGTGATTTTATATAATAATAACACTAACGATATTTTTTTAAGTAGTAAACTGAAAGAACTGTGATGTTTTCACAATAAGGACTACTATGAGACTGTACTGAAAATGTTTCTTGCAAATTGAAAAATGTTAAAGACTAAGAAATGTAGAGGACCCGGCACATAGGTGGTCATTGATAAACACTTAAATACGTATCTTCTTTTCATATACTTTGGCACGAGATAGAACGGGACATATATAGTGACCCCCGCTCGACGTAAAATTTCACATGCGTGCTCGCGTTAGTCGCACTTGACCTTGTCTTCCGAGAAATCAGCCGAAGAATTGTGCATGTGATGGTTTCGTGCATTCGAGCAACACTAAAATCTGACAAAGGAAACTTTCTTTAACAGTATTTTTGTGTTAGAACTGTGCGGGGAATGAAAACATATTGTGTGCGGACACATTTTGGTAGGTGGGCGCGCACGCACACCTTACAGGGAACATTGGACATGACATAGACTGTCGACTTACAGTAGGTAATACAAGTTTGTGAATTTGACAATTTCTGAATAAGTCATAATCAACACCTGAACAAACACAATAAATGCGAGTGAGTGCATTCTTGTATAATCCGAATAATTAGCTTAGTGAAGCTAGAAGTGGAGCCGGTAAAATAAATATTGAATTGACTTATGTATGTGCTTAGGGCAAAATCTGGAAATTGCTGAAATATATAGTTTATGTATGCGAAATATAAAGCAACTGGTAAATTTTAATCAATTTAGTAGAAAATATGGTTAACTGTGTTCAAACTTGGTAGCCGTACAGAGAAGCAAGGTGATGGTATAACTGAAATTATACTGTGCGTAATACGGAAAGAAAACGGCGTCATATAGTCGGACAGTACTTTAATTTTAATCTATAGCATTATTGCTCTAAGGTCGTAATATAAAAATGTCGTAACCTCTACCATGGCCATAAAGGCTGGAAATGTTGCAACTCTTTTCCACGCACAGTGACGGGACCATTTGTTGCGATAAAGGCAAATTGAAATAAGCCATACATAAAAATGTAAAAAAAAAAAAACCGACAATATAATATGGCAACACCGCGACGATTTGTGCCTTACATTTTGATGTTATTGACATAATCATCATCCTGTCCCCGCGCAAATAGCGAAATCTCAATACGGAAGGTCGCCGTTCGCAATGAAAACGGCGGGACACTTCTTGGAAGACCTATTTGAAGGGATCCTATTATACCAAACCTATTGAATGAATAATTTGATTGGCGAATCATGTTCTCAGAAATGTCTTATATAGGAAATCATATTGATACTATGTCAATAATCTACATAGATAAATCAAACATTGCGAAGTAATTACAATCGATTATGTATTTTATTTAACAATTGCGTACCTCTATTTCAGTAATTCTCAACATGTTTTGTTCGGCGGAACACTTGATGTAATTTACATAATTTCAGGGAACCCCTACCTGAGTGATTATTATTGCATTATTATTTGACATTAAGGTACAGAATGGTGTATTAATGCTTAATAAAATAGGTAAGTAGTAAGCAGAATCAAAATGCTATGCATTATATGGAAACATTTTATTACTTTTGCTTGGCTGGATAATACTAAAAATATATATATATATATACCAGTGGCGAAGACTCCATACTAGGCGATTATTTGAAGCCTACCTTCTTAATAAAAATATTTTTTAATTGCATATCACTTGATTATATATTCTATAAAATAATTTATTTTGTCAACGAGAGATGCCGTATGTGTAGGAATGTATTACACAGATAATAACAAAATAATCTGGAAAGGTTTTAAAAAATATACCACAGCGCGCCATCTGTCTTGACGTAAATAAAGGTAGGATTATTTTTCAAATAATTCTGAATTTTTTTCATATGGACTTTACGTCACGTAGCCCCGCCCAGTCTATCGAATTGTATAAACTAAGGTAAGCTCCGATCGCAGAGCCTAAAACTAAATAATTAATAATTAGATAATTTAAAAAAATAATTTCTATGGTGTTTAATCGAAAATTAATACATATAGACTGTTTTTAAAAATAAAAAGAACTTTTATCTAATGATTTTTGATGTGTATAAATGTTTTGAAAAAATACGTAATTTAAACTGATCGCTTAATTTTCTGTCGTCAGTGAGTTTTTGAAGTTTCATTAAATTTGTGTGTCGTTGTCATTAGTGTGTTCATTAGTAGTAATATCGCATTATCTTCTTATTTCTCGTAAGTATACATGACAAGTGTGTTCTTTTTATCAGACCTCCGCAGCCTACCTCTTTCCAAAAGTTACCCTTCGCAACTGATAGGTATATACAGGCGTAAATATTTTATATCCGTTTAGCGCCGTAAGCAGAAAACGTGTCATCTCCACTAAATCTACGTTGTATCGCAGGCATTCCTTCCTAAATTTACAGTCGTATTTAGATTGAGCCACACCTAAACAATGCATACATTTGAAAAAAAAATAACTATACTTAGATACATGAATTATTATAACATAGGTAATTTAATAGTGTGCTGTAACTATAATAGTTTTCTAACTATATTACAATGAATGAGAGAATGAAATCTAAATGCGCAGGCATAGCCACAGTAGAAATATATTTATCATTCTAATACTCAAATGCTGGATCTATTAGTAAGTCAATGATAAATACAATATATTTGAAAATCTAACTGAAGTTTAAAAAGCACATTGACACCCCCGGAAAAATGCGTCAAAAGCTTCGTTACAGACCCCCTCGGAACTTTTGTGCGGGGTCTTCTGAGAGCGGCCTTTGTCAAGATTTATTTTGACTTGTGCATGAGCCACCGGGAACGTTAATATTTACGAAGATTATTAAAATAAGAAGAAACTGAATGAAGACTTGTTTGTTGAAGAATGTTAAAAAAAAAAAAAAAAAAAAAACAATCAAAGGTCCAAATATGAAAATCACACAACGTTATAGCAAATTAACGTACACACTAACCCCCACTTCACACGCAGCGAATAGTATCGCGCGACCATTTTCTATACACACACGAACAATGATCGTGCGATTTTGTGCGGCAAGTTAAATCGTTTTTTCCCGCGCGATTTGCAAAACTATGTATATTATAATACGTAACTATGATATTGGCTTACTTATGGACGCTGTACTAACTAATAAAATGGTAAACGAGAACGACTCTTCTAATAGATGAACATAATATAATATGGGTCAACTACAAATTTGAGAACTTCATTTTTTCATATACAGACAGATCCAGATTAATATTGATAAATAATTGGCTACATTCATGGTCACGTCGTACGAGCAATGTTATCCTATCATAATCTGATAAAGAACCTGTTTAAAGATTGCCACATAATATATACCTACAAGGTATCAGTGGCGGGGGTGGGTTATAGGTTATTTAGATCCGACATAGACAGTGCCAGATTAAACTTTGTCAGTCATACGCATTTGTTTTTATTGATCTAAGACTAAAAAGTGCAGATGGTGTTGGATAGTTTAATTCGATTAAACCCTGCAAAACCAAACCTACCTCCAAATTTCGACACTGGAAGATATAATGCATGTGTTTGAAAAATGAATTCATCTATATCTACTGCAATATAGATGCATATTCCAAATTCGCATTTCTTTCCTATTACGCTAACGTAGGTAGGTAAGATTATATGCATATGTCTATAACTCAAGTATGTGTATGTATGTGTATATGCATGTGTAATTATGTGTATGTATGTATACGTATGTGTATGTATGTATGTGCAAGTATGTGTTAGTTTAATTCGATTAAACACTAAATAAACCAAACCTACCTCCAACTTTCGACACTGGAAGATTTATAATGCATGTGCTTGAAAAATGAATTCATCTTTACCTGAATTCATCTATACCTACTGCAATATAGATGCATATTCCAAATTCGCATTTCTTTCATATTCCGCTAACGTAGGTAGGTAAGATTATATACATATTATGTCTATAACTCAAGTATGTGTATGCATTGTGTATGTATGTGTGTATGTATGTGTATATGCATGTGTATGTATGTATACGTATGTGTATGTATGTATGTGCAAGTATGTGTCGAATATCAGTACTTAAATGTATTATTCAATTACTGTTAGACTACCCGATCGGTGTTTAGGTGTATTTTAGCTTGGCGATGGACCTACATACTTGCAATCCGAAATCCGAAAGTCAACACCAGAAGTTTCTAAGTCGAAAATAATTTTCAGATTTATACGCTACTTACTAAGCTATCGAAATCTGTTTCATTGAAACACAATAATAAAATTGTCATATCATTAAGAAGGTTTCTAGTAAAAGATATTCACACTGAATAACAATAATATGATACTGTGATAGGATGTATTTTCTACTGTAAGTACCTAAATTCTACTGCCATGTTTCCAAACAATGATGACGGTTAAGATATTAAAGTGCATTAAATTTTCTGCAGCCCATTGCTAAAAGCGACAAAACAGTTTCGGGAACCGGAAAACACTAAAAATAATAACAGCTCACGGAAAACATAAAATTCTGATGATTTGCTACACACCCCCCATACTAAAAATGAAACGATCCACTGTTTAATTCCATTAAATCAAAGCTATAAAAACCAAAACAAACATTCACCAATATTAGATGACAATAGTAAAAATCACACCTGTACATTATTTATAGTATGGTATTAAATTTCCCCGAGATAATAATATGTACTAATACCTATTTAACGACTGAATGTTCACACAAAATTTACAAAGATAATTTTTCAATAGTTAGTTATTATTGAAGTAACATCTTCTTAATAAATAAAAATACAGTAAATTAAATCAATATTTATTGTTAGAATAGTTGGGACCGTTTGCTGTAAACACGGATTAAAAAATTAAAGTTTCCGGCCCCAGAAACAAAAAAAAAATCGTGAATGGATTATTACTTTCTGTTCTTCTTCGTCATATCTAAAAGACATGACAGCGCAGATGACACAAACGGACACTGTCAATGGTAATAATTGTGGTCGTGATAACATGCGCATTCGACAATCACTTGTGGCCAGGCCTCCATAGCTATACTCAAAGTGTGGAGTGTCTGGGTATGAGTAATGCACCCGGAAAATGTTCGCGGTTGAAGAGACTAGAAGCCACAGCATGCAGGATTTTGTTAACCTCGCCTCCACCGGCCATCTTACAAAGTTAAAAATAAATTGCAATCGATATTTTCTCGAAATTGCCCCCCAAACCATTTTTATGTGAGCGCCGCCTGAGTAGGTACCAACTTATTTAACATCGAAATCGATTGATTGATCACCGTTCCACAATATGTAATTCGTTTAGTTCCCAACTCATCAATTAGTATTTAAGTATATTATACAGTATCTACTATTTATTTCATACCTTAGCAGTTTTCATCGCTTATGACATGTTATACGAAACACTCCTTACCTGTAAGAAAAAAAACATAAATATATTAGTACTTATAATAAATAGAATTAAAAAATACATAGTTGATACCTACTTTTAATCCACATAATTTCTGTGGAATTTGGGTAAAACTATATAGGTCCATTTTCTTTGTAAATGATATTAAAAAATTAATTTATAGTGTTTTTAAGTAAAGTAAAATTTGAATTGTTAGTTAATCTTAGATATTAAAAAATCTCTTTTATTTTGTTAACTGTCAATTCATGGTGGAACTGCATTGTATTGTTGTTTTATTTAATAAAACGCATTTTTTTGTAGTACTTATTCCACTTTAATAATTAAATATAGACCGGGTTCGTCCGTCTCAGAGGGACATTTTCAACTCAATAAAAAAACGATGCATAAACATAGTAATTAAGCGAAATTTACGTTGAGCATACATTGAAATACTATTGATAATTATAAATAATATAGATCAATAGTGGAAATACAATTTAAATTCTTGTCAATTAGAATTTTGTAATCCCGTATCACTAAATATTATACTAAATATAATGGACGTAATTCAATGTGACTATCGTAGTCTAGTGCATAAGACGCTGACCTTTCATCCGGGGGACCCGAGTTCGATCGTCGGTGAGATCACAGTATATTTATGTGATTTTCCAATTTAAATACACTAGTGACATTCGGGCGTACACCCTGTTGTACATAGTGTTAAAAAAGAAACACTGTACGGCAGTTTCATTATTTTAGATTTTCTCTCTCCAAAATACTTTGTAATATAACATGACACCTGACCTTTTATTTCTGACGTAAAGAATTTAGTCTGTCATACTAAACAATAACTGTAGACAACGATAAATAATTTTGATACATACATAAATAAGGATGCAATTTTAACGTGTTAATAGCGCTCATACCTCTTGATTTATGTTTCATATATATATACCTACATATCATATGCATCTGCACCACGAAACGTTACGTTACATAATATATTTTAACAGTTTTCTCGTTGGCAAAGAATTTGTCTTTTATAATAAAATTCTTTTAGGTGATCAATCAATCAGAGGATGATCTTTTCAAAGAAGTTAAGTTATGTACTCATATATTTCTCAAACACCAACGAGGACCCATTTCCCTTATGTATTAATATTTTACACACTTTCTTATAGGTACATAATAAATAAATACATTTTATTTAAAAAAAACTCACTAAGTATATACCTAGCTATTAACATAAAGCAATGCGATGTTTAAAAATTCCAAATTTAAGTGATTTTTAAAACATCTTAAGCTAAAGTGGGTATTAGGAAACATCACCAATTTAGCTGGGCAGCTTAACAGGCGGAGGACGTATCCGGCGAGCGAAAGATGAGTGTTAGAAATCCTAGAGATGCAGTAGTTCTCTAAGAATTCTTTCTAATAAGAACGTTTCAATGATTCTGATGTTTTCCATGTTATCAAGATAATAATTATTGTAATTATTAGCAAGTTTAAGTACGAGTAGGTAGGGGAGCAAGGGGTAATGGGAGCTTGCGGGAAATGGGAGCGACTGCAAAACAGGTACCATCTAACACTAAAATGACTCGGAAATAACCAAAACATCTTCGTCAATCGTCGGCTAAGCCCGTCGATCGCTGTCGGCTGCTTAGTGGCACGTGCACGCGCGTGGCGAGTGGAAGTGTGTTTTGGGCTAGGTGCTTATATCAATTAACAATACATAAACATCAACGTAAGTACTTAAAATTGTACTTATTTCATCATATTTTGTGTCCATTGTATAGCCAGATACATGTATTTTTGTTTAGTAGTTTCAGAATCAATGTTTAAAATGGTTTGGTTACGTTATTTATCAATCTTCAAAGTGGTTGACATTCGGGTAATTAGAGCCTAGGTGGCTCCCATTACCCCTATATAAATTGCACACCTCTTTTACTAGTAGACAAGATTTTAATTGTTCCAGATGCCCAGAAATAGAAAGCTGACGACTTTCAAGGCTGGTTGAACGGTGACTTCGTTGGAAAATGCCCTCCGAAACCAGAAAGATTATATTTGTGTTTTTTGCTTAGTTCCATAACATGACGTATTATATTCTTTTGATATTTTTAGTACTAGAGCATATTTTTGTTGAATTACATTAGTAAATATTTAACATTTTATTGTACCTATGTCTGTTATAATGTGTGTAAGTGTTTGTAAGCATATTAAAATATGAAGCTCCCATTACATATTTGGTAAACTTTTGGCTCTCATTACCCTACATGTGGGGTAATTGGAGCCAAATGTGTTTTTTGGGAAAACGTTTTTTTTGTACCTTAGTTATAGAATTTTTGAGTGGAAATTGCAGTAATATTATTACTATGTAACCAAAGGACTCATTTCAAGTCTTAATAATAAACGATTAGAACATTTTGTTACTTTTTTTCAACAATTTCCTTAGTAAGCTCCAATTCCCCCTTGCTCCCTTACGTATAAAAACTAAATAATGGAGAGATCCGTGACGTATGTTAGTAATTAAGGAATTTAATTGATATATACCTTAATTTAAGACACAAAAACCGATAGCCAACATTATAACGCAATTTGAAAAGCATTTCATGTAACAACTATTAGTTAAAATCGTTGTAATTAAGTAGGGTGCCCGTAGTTTAATTGGCGCGAATCTAGCGGTTACAGGTTCGACTCTCGTCGGGTGTCATATTTTTTTATTTTTTTCTAAAAAGACTTTTTTTGTGGGTTTGAATGCATGAGATGTTTCCAAATTAATTATGTTCAATATATTATTGTGTTTCGATAAATGAAAACGGTAATCATTTTACACTTAATTTATGCGAACCAATGACATTAATAATGTAATTGATGCGAACACTAAAAATTCATGTAAACTTATAAATAAATACATATAGACAGCATAACATATTATATGTTTTTGTTCAACATCCGTCAATTACGAAGAATTGCCTACGTCAAAAATTAATGAAAATATATAAACATTTTTCTCAATTCCACACGATTTTTACTTTAAAATGGACCTCTCTCAATGATCTGCGAATAGTAGAGATAACATAAATTATATTTTTGGAAAATGGAAAATAAGTGAACACGACATAGATATGTGGGTACCAGGTATGTGCGTTAACTTTTGATTGTATGGATACTGTTGAAAAAGCATAATATCTATTTACATATTATTTGCTACATATTATATTATCGACATTGGTTCTTGTAACAAATTGAATATTTTTGCGGTAGTGTGGTGTTTGTCATTAATTACAGAATCTATGAACTATACGCCACTGGTGGGTACTGGATTTATTGTATTATCTACTTGCGATATCTTTAGTTGTATGTATGGATATACCTATATAAAAGAACAACATGGATTGCAATTAGGCCTAAGTTTTTATTTTAAAATAAAAAATAGTTCGATAATATTTAAGGATAAATTATTCGTATAAGAAATTAATTAGGTATCTACCTATATAATAATATGAACAATCAATAATACAAATACCCATTGTGTATATAATACTTAAGTAGATAAGTATATAAAAATATACAAAAACAACTTTTTATTCATGTCCATTACAGTTATCATTCATGATATCATACTATACAATCATTGTGGATGTATATCTTTTTTCAGTGTTAGTACAAAAACTGTAATTTATATAAAATAACATAATATTATTAATATACAATTTTAAAAAAAGTAATAAATCTGACTAGACGAAGTACTATTCGGCTAACCCCTAAATGGCCTAAATCAGGGGAGGGCAAACTTTTTGGATGGAGGGCCAAATTCAAGAATTCAAAATGAGCGGCGGGCCGCAAGTAAAATACCATTTTTAGATATACACTATTTATTATCACGAAAAATAAACATTTCAAAAAAAATATGAGAAGAATGAAACTGTTTTAAATTCAGGTGTTAATTTTGTGGTTGATATTCTCAAAACTGCTTGTAAATGGGCATCGGAGGTATTTGATCGTAAAGAATTTTTATTGAGGTTCATGATCGAAAATGTTTGTTCACATATATAAATTGATCCAAAAATAACGAACATTTTTCTTGCATAATCTTTAAGTTGGTCGAATTTGCCTGAATTAAGGGCATTGCAAAATTTGGAGATTTACGACGATGCAATTCTCTTAAATCAGTGTCAAACTGCAGATCAATAATCTCAAGTTGTAGCTCTGTCGGTACACTATCAATATCTATTGAAATCGATGTTCAACGTAGAAAATAGTGGTTACATAGTGTGAGACGAGACGCAAGGAAGACGTACTGAGATAATACATTTACGAAACAACAAATTCTTCAAATTTTAATCTATTGTCAATATTTTTTAAAACATTACACAAAAGTTATTCGTAATCAGAAGTACAATTAATGATGGCGGGCCGCAAAAAAATACCCGGCGGGCCGCAGTTTGCCCTCCCCTGGCCTAAATGGATATCATTGGAGTACAAATTATTAAATTTATGTTAAATATTGAATAATACTTTTACGACCAGACAGACATTCATTTTAAAAAATGTATTTAATACCACACATTACTCACTATTAGTTACATTGCTCGCTATTCCGCGAAATTACAAAAGTCTGCGAAACATGTAGGTGGATATATGAAATATGTACTTTACTATCAGTAAAAGATAGCGGACAGACACTTAGAATACCACAGCGTGGTATGGACGGAGGCATCCGTAGTCTAAAACGTAAGGAACTAGCTTCTTCATCATATCTACGTACCTGTGCGTCTTCTCATTTCCTGAATGTTTCGTGATTTTTTCTCTGCTACTACTACACAACTATTTCTCTAATAATAAATACACTGTACTGTTATCGGGCCTAGTGATATCATGCAGTGTTAAATTGATACATGAAAAGGATCATATTAGGCACAATGCGTAAGATCAAAAACGACACAATTGTATACGCCATAAGGGAACAAACAAGGGTAGGTATGCAATGCAATATAGTTTTCGAAAACCCTTAAATGGAAATTTGCAGCATACCACCCTGAACAGGGCATAAAACCAGATTCTAGAGACATATAAAACGTCCAGATCCTGATAGACAAGATAGTTAAGTTCTGCGGGATTACATGAAACATGTACTTATTTTGATGACCATGAGGATTGGAGTCGGCATACAGAAGTCATCACCCATGGACCGATCCAGGCTGATGACAATCTTTAGACTACCACCTGAAATATCGTCCTGTTAATATATCAAACCCAATAAAAATTTACAGTAGACAGAAAGTATTGCTTTACAAGCACAAATTATCAAACAGCCCTCGTAGTCTAGTGCGTAAGGCGCTGGCCTTTCATCCGGGAACTCCGGGTGTTCGATCCAGGTGAGGTCACAATATATTTATGTGATTTTCCCAAAACCTGGGTGTTGTGATTGTTTCATTTATATTACTGATTACATTACTGTTTCACGACACCACTGTCATTGGACCTCATGCCATGCTGTAGTGTTAAAAAGGGGAAAAATCATAACGGCAGGCCCATTTTTAGCAAGTCTCTTTTTTGTAAAAACTTCGATTTGATGACGGTCTAAAATGAAACATTGTACACCAAAGTTTTCTATAGTTTATATTTTTAATTAGGTAACTATATAGAATAGAACATTGAAGGTTTTAGTAAACTATAGAATGTTATATCATAAACGAAGAAAACATATTATTTAAAAAAGCCGTTTTGATAAAATTGGAACATCAGACGTTTAAACACCTCAACAACGATTTGTATGCAGAGTAACAAATTCACCTGAACAAATAGAGTAAGTACCTAAAAAGCTTACCGATGTTAATCAGTTATTTATTTTTAAACTGTATTATTATGATAAAAAAATGTCTCGTAAGGTCAAAACTAACCGAAATATTCATTGAATACGCCAACAGATCGCGTGTGATGCCGAAACAAAAATAACTATGCTACAAAATCTTTTTTTGTTAAGGGCTAATCTAATCGGTATGAAGATTATATTTTTTTAAATAAACTATTGATTCGCATATTTAACTGACTGATTAAGATAATATATGTAATGTGACGATCGTTGACTGTGGTAAAAGCGTGTAACTATATAGATACTTATCAAAGTAAGAAAAGATTTCTCCATAGCCATGCAAGGTCTTACAATCATGCAGTCAATAAACAGATGAGTGTTTATATACTTACTTACAGTAAAGGGTGGAGGTAGGCTGTTAAGATCCGCCATAAATAGTGCACATTAAACTTCGTTAGTCATACGTATTTCTTTTTATTAAACAGAGATTATAATTTATAGATGGTGTTGGTAAGTTTTTTTAAAAATTAATTATTAAACCCTGCCTAAGCCATACCATAAAAGTTTTGATATACTTTGGGCGATACGACACAATTGTGCACACCTTGGATTAATATTACCTACACATATTGTTGGTTCATTTTTTTTTAAATCCATTAAGCCTTGGCTAACCAAACTATAATAGATAACAAATATTATTATATCTATACAATATCCAAATTATGTATGATTTAATTGCGTAATTTAGATAGGTATTTTATAGATGGACGAGTATTTTTTTACTATTATCTATTATGGATTGATTTTTGCAGGGTTTAATTGAATTTAAAAAACTAACCAACACCATCTGTAAAATGTAGTCTTATTTCAATGAAAACAAATAAGTATGACTGGCAATGTTTAGTATGCAATATTTATGGCGTATCTTAACAGCCTACTAACACCCTTCGCCACTGAGTCTTACAGAAATGCTACAAAACAGTTGGTCATGACCTAGGGGCGGCAGGTTATATGAAAGTACGGTGAAGCAGGCTGGTATGGTGAAAAAGTATGGTAATCGATCTGTGCTCTGTGCTTCGGTAAATCAAAATAATTTAAATACAAATGAAAACCTCAACATATTATAATTTAAAAAAATAAGAAATACATACCTACATTGAATACGAATTATTTTGCTGTCGAAATGATATGCTGTAATTTATAATTAAGTAATTATTATTATTACATTTTTTACCCAATAAAAATATTGAATTTTCTTAACTGTAAAATATTGTCCCAGTCACATATAACCATTTTCCATTAAAGTAATTGCCAGCTATTTTTTTTTATAAACTAAAATATATGATAATATAGAGTTTTATTTTACACGTGTAATTGTGATCGTATGCCTACATACAGATAGTATACGATGTGTGTGTAGATCAATTTATTATTAGGTAATAATGGTAAGTGGGTTTATGGATAAAATGTAATTCAAAATGATTGAAGACGTTGGAGGACTGTTATATATATGAGTTAGCGGCAAAGCATGAACTTTTCTATTCAGGATATACAAGTTTTCATCGGTATATTTATATTATATAACATGTTATATTATATAGACTTAAAAAACATACACCTGATTTTTTTTCAGGATAACTCATATTTATTTATGTGGTCTGTGTGGTTTCGTCTGATAAAAACAAAATGTGTAATACAAGAAATGAAAATATAATTGATATTTAATTCTACATGTTTTTAAAAAGATTTGTCGATAGCTAGTCTTGATAATGGTGTTACAACCGAAATAGCTATCGACAAACCTTTTTAAAAACCTGTAGAATTTAATATTAATTATATTTTCATTTCTTGTAAAATGGAATTCTACCAAGTAAATGCTAACTCAATTAATAAAATGTGTAATGTTAGCTACATTAGAAAAACGAATAATCAATTTATTGTAAAGACCAGCTGAAATAATCCTGGTCCTGGCTTCGTCTACCAATAATTCTCAACGGCAGTCTTCGGTAGCCGTTTCTAGGAAACGAATTTTTGAACTGCATTTTTACTGGGTAGTGTTAGTATGTCTAGACATTAAACTGAGCTGAAATCGTCGTATATATACCGTAAAGCTCAGTATTATAGCTTTTCATCCCTAATTTGCTCACAGATAAGAGAGAGAATTAAGTAATTATTTTTGAAAGTTAAATCCCTTTTTCAGATGGAGGAAAAGGAAGAAAATCGCTGTAACTACTGCGCAAGTAACTAAAATAATCAATTACGAATTTATGTTTAAATGGAAAAGTAGGTATGTAGTAAAAATTAAAAAAAAACAGTACTAACTATTTAATGTTACGTTATTTTTAAACATTGTCGTTAATAGCTTCTACAAACAACACCCGGACTTACACATTTGTATTACGAAGGCCCTACGGTTAGGATGTATACTCAAATGTGCTTTCACTGAATTTACATGACTTTAAGTTATGAGTGCCCATTCGCTAACATTAACATTGCACATTCTCCATATGACAATCGCCGTGACATCTCACATTGTCGGTTGGAAAATATGTAAAAACACTAAATTTATTTTCGTAATTAATTTACATAATCGTAATTAGGTACAGCCTTGTCAAGTAGGTACTGTTTCCGCGGAATATTTCATTTAACTACGCAAAAAAAATACTAGGTGCTTACATGATTTTACGGTCTAGCTGCTTTTACTGTATATTATATACTTACTGCCTAGATGTATGAAAAAGAATAAACGTTGACTTGAAATAAAGGAATTGGAGTAAGTATCATATTTTCCTGCCATTGCTGGTGGCATTTATATTTAACAAATAGCTAATACTGTCACTTTTGACACTCTTTTCGTCGTCAGGTGTCGGGTGACATTTTACAAATGGCCAATATCTTGAGAGGAATCGCAATTTACAACGCTATGATAAAAACAGGCGCGCGATATTTTCAAAGAAATTCGACTACTCATGACGTCACGGGAGAAATTCATAATAATATTACATCTATTTTTTACTCAATGTAGTTACTCTTCGCCTATCAATGACAGTTCTCCGACGAAGAAAAACTCGACAGGAGTAAAAGAACTCAAACTAGGAATCTGAATGAAAATTCCCCCCTTCCTCACTAATAAACAATTTATCAGCACCACCCTAGTAAAAACGTTATTGAAGTAAAACTTCTACACCTATAGAAACGGATACCCACACGGATAAACACATACCTACATATTATATTAACAAGACAACAAATTACTTATAATATTCATACTAACTGAAATGGGGAAATCCTTTTTTTAACCTGTGTCAAACGGAACATGATTCCGTATTTTGTTATATGGAAACAACTGAAGGCTGTATCGGGAAAATCCAAAAGCATCTAGACAAAACAATGACACTCACTTTTTTGTCGGGTCTGCCGAATGGCATAATCTGTTCTAACGCCACTACAATAAAGGTGATATTGCTATAAATTCCCGATGCTCTTTGTCGGGTCTGCCGAATGGTTCGTTTCGAACGGGTTCGCTCAAATGAACATTGACACTAGAAACACTGTTCTAACGCCATTACAATAAAGGTGATATTGCTATAAATTTCCGATGCGTGATATCGCTTAATGGAAATTGCGTGACGTCTACCTATACATGTGCGAATGTCGCTATTGCGCAAATTTACTTGCTAGCTACTGTACTGAGTGCGTTGTCCATTAATAATGTCATTGGGAAAATCTATCAGATAGATAAATCGTGCCGTATTACGTTTTTATTATGAACCTAATCAGCTAATACATAATATGTAAGTAAAATGATAAATTATTTCACATATGTATTAGATTAGGTACCAACCCACCTATAAAGTATTTCAATCTACCATTCGGTAGGATTAACAAGGTAGCGTTTACATTTGAGCATATTATTATATAATTAAGTAAAACCTGTGTAGTACAATAATTATAAGTCTATAATATGCCTCATCCACAAAACTGTTCAAAACGACTTAAATATTTCTGAAAAATATTCAAGCAATGTCCATAAAATTTAATTATAAATATAAACCATAACCTATATATTCTGACTTCAATTAGTATATGCGCGCTTTGGTAGTTGCTAAATAGGTATTATGTATAATGGAAAATTTTCTCGACATGACCCTGACCCTAATTGTTCTCCAATACAATCATTAAGAGCGTACTTCAGTGAAACGGCAAATAATTTTCAACAGTAGGTGCGACGAAATTTCTCACTAGTCGCCAATCGGAGACAGACAGTCGAGGAGTCCGCACGTCGATTTGTTTTGTCATGGCGTCGGATGAAAATATTCTTAAATCGTGTAAAGATGACTAAAAAACTTTACGTATGTAGTTAAAAAAGAAAACAAGTCAATGAATATACTATTATTATTAGTAATATAACAATAAACATAACATTAAATGGACGCATGTTGAATTTTTATGACAAATTATATTTCGTTCGGCACGCGTCATTTGCACAATCCGCGCATCGCCTAGCCACGATCTTTTTAGACCATACCTCAACTGAAGTATAGCCTTAAGAATTATTGTAGCCCCGAAATATTATGAGCCATCCTTTTCACAAATTGCATAACTATTTTTCTACTACCACATAATTTTAATCGTATTGACAATAGTTATAAGTCTGATCGCAAATAGAAAATCGTCTCGACTGAGATATCGTTATAAACTATAGTCTCCGGCAATGTTACAGCTCTCTTTCGCAAGCATAGGGACACGCGGCTACCCGAAACGTATTTATACAAAAACAGCTTCTGAATATGCGCCGATGTGACATTTTGCTATTCGAAATTTGTTACACGCGACAAACAGATGTTTTTTCCAACAAAAATATCGCACTGATGCTATGTGCGGCAGTACTTTAAGTTACATGTCTTTTATGAATGACAACAAAATCACATTGACAAATTCGACGTGTTGCAGTCGGGCGAGTTTGTATGTGCGAATGGGCTTATATATAGGTGGTTTAAAATAATTATGGATCAAGTCCATCAAAATGGATCCTAAGATATTTGGACCTAAAGGACCTAAACTCCATTTGTAAAATTCATGCATGTTTTCACTGTACATACTTACCATATTTTGATAGTACGTACATGGCTCAATTAAAATAAATAGTCGAAACATAAAGTATATTCAGGCTTTATTAACATTAGCAAATTAATGTTAGCAAAAAAATCCTCTTTATACTGCTGAAGGAACTGTCAAAATTGAGACGATTCAAATTCAATTTGATGTCTTATCAAGATTAGTATTGCCATTTATGTGGAAAATTGTAGAGCTACGATTGTGATATTAACACACAATATAGAAATCTGTTTTATCTAGCGACTGAAATAAAAAATCGAGTTTTATGAAAATTGGACTAGATCCATAATTATTGTGAACCACCCCATCCATACAATGATTAGAACGTCCATTTTCGAAATACGTGTCGAAAAATATTTTTATATGACGCGAAAGTACATTTTATAAAAAATAGTAAAAATACTTAGGATGACTCTTTTAGTCTTTTATCAGTGCGTAGGACATTTTAGTGGTGATTTATTTAACTTAATCTGTGGGTGATTCATATCAAACCTAGCCTCAGCAGAATAACATAATTTCTGGTGGCCGTTTTAAGCTAACTTCCACACCTCCCACTATCCTCAAGTATATATTATTGTATTCGGGCGGCCATCACGAAAAATTTGCGAAATTATTTTCCCATTATAAGAGCGAACGCAAACTTTTGTTTTCGCAAGAGTGCTGCTGTGGGCCGAAAATTTTTATAAACGCGAAAGGGAAAATATAATTAAATTTGGAATTCAAGTCTCGATTCAATTTTAACGCGGGAGGGAAATTCATTAACCTTTTCGCAGGGTCCGGGGCCTTATAAACGCCTTTTGTAGGCACCCATTAAAATACCTACGAACGTACATATTATATATAGTACTCGTATATACCTACCGACCTATATAAACGGGGTGTTAAAGATTGCCATACCAACCATAAGGATGTACTTACATATATTTATAATAATATAACTCAGGCCATGGGATTAAACAACAACGTATTTTACATCATTAATCCACCACAGTGATTTGTTTATACTTTATTTGCTAGATTTCCTAAGTCATGAATGTATTAAGGTAATTTTATTATTATATAATGTCACATAATATGTTTACTATTACACGTTGATCTATTACGTATTATCTAGTACTTATTATAGGATTTACAAAGGCACACCAGCTGGCACTCGACCTCTTGGCCGCCCTCGACGAAATGGGCGGACAACATTCAAAGGGATGCGGAAAGGCTGGGGATAGTAAACTGGGAAGAGAGAGCGCTGGACAGAGATGTCTGGAGAAACGTTGTGCAGTCGGCCATGGACCTGAACGGCCCCAAGCGCCAGTTTAATAAAACTGGCGCTTGGGGCCGTTCAGGTCCATGGCCGACTGCACAACGTTTCTCCAGACATCTCTGTCCAGCGCTCTCTCTTCCCAGTTTACTATCCCCAGCCTTTCCGCATCCCTTTGAATGTTGTCCGCCCATTTCGTCGAGGGCGGCCAAGAGGTCGAGTGCCAGCTGGTGTGCCTTTGTAAATCCTATAAAGAGTTCTAGATCTTTCAGATCGCACAACGTGGCCCGCCCATCTGAACCTTCTTGACCTCAGAATATTAGTGATTCTAGGTTGGTATCGGTCGAAGAGCTCAGCGTTTGTGCAGATGCGCCACCGGTGGTTCTCATTGACGGGTCCAAGTCCTAGTACTTACCTAGTCTAAATAATCGAAGAAAAAATAAATAATTCATAAATTATTATCATTACTCATTGGTTAATCTAAAAAAAGGGAAAAAGCTTTTTCATGCTGGAAGGCTGTATTATATTACCTAGCTGTATCATGCAAGTTAATGAAGCTGCATCCAAGAAACTTTATATGGATGCACTTCAAAATGTACCTAAACTATTACTGCTAAAAAAAAATATATAATATTATTATAATATTATATAATATTATTATAATCAAATTAGATAAACATAATATATCAAAAATGTTTATCACCATTGTAGTATTGATTGTGAATAGCGGAACACGTGTGAATACTTTTGATATATGTGTATTAGATTTGATTATATGTTAATTTATGAACATATGCGTTGCAGGTGTGCGTGTCGTCCTGAGGCCCGCCACGGACTGACCAAGCAGGGACACTACACGGCAAGTTTGCATTGCCACCCGCAGTCTACCTAATTACGATTGAATTAAACACTAGTCATGCGACTGAAGCATCTCTTAAATTTTGTTAATATTAGCGACCGGTTTTGTGATTTGAATCAAGGTACCGATAATAATTATTACTTGCCTAGGATTCCCAGCCGGTGTCAAGATGTCTCTAAATTTTATTCTTAACGTACTTGTACTCGCTAAAAATATCTTCAGTTTAACGAATAATTCACAAGATTTCAGAATCCTACGTACTCTCGGTTACTACTGGGTTATCACATTCGTCCAGCAGCCACTCTGTATACAATCTGTGTCATTACAGTATTTATTCCACAATTATTATAATGCTTACACCAAGACCCGGTTCGTTCTAACAAATGTTTTCAATTGGTGACATATAGTTTAACACTTCCTGTTGACACACATACAACTTCCCAAATTCTAAGCATAACACAGATATATCTTGTACAAAATGCACCAATCAAATACTTTTACACACTCGGAACGGACAGAACCAAACCAATTATAAAACGCTAGACTATAAAAAAAAAACTTCGCGACATTATTGGTCCGAGTTCACGACCATATTATTTTTAACGTGGCGGATGAAATGTTATAAATTGAATCAACCAGAATAGATCGATATTCAGTTGTTTTATTAATTCAAAACTTAGCCACTTTCAGATATGAGAAACGTCATGGAACTTTGTAATAGACTATTAATACAGGACTGAATTATTAATCAATTAATAATCCAGATCATGGACCTAGGAATGGGCTAATCAAATATTAAACAACTACTTCTCACAAATCGCACATTGGTTTTGTAGATCTAATCAATAATCTAATAATATTTATTAATTAAAGGACCAATAACTTACGTAAAGTGGATATCAAAAAAATAAAGAATTCATTCATTCTTGCTACTTTTTTTAATGATAATATCATAGCATATAAATTCGTCTACAAATTTTCAAGTGAAACATCTCTCAAAGCCCTTAAATTTCAATTATCTTTTTAAAATATCTCTCCGGGTACGTCCACTAATTGGATTTTTTTTCGTTCATGTTTATTTCGAATGAACCGTTCATTGGCTTGTTGATTTTTACTCACTTTATTTGAAATATGGAACAAGCAAAATAAATATTCATTTAATAAGCTACGCACAACATAAACATGTGTATTAAATGTTTCAAAAATGCGGTACGGTACGTTAATGAAAATGAGATTAATATTGAAATAAACTAAATAATAAAATCAATTTGTCCGATTTCATCTTATATAAGGAAAAATTATAAAAGCCTTCTCTATACATAATAATACAGACCCGAAGCATAATACACGTACGTCAAGCCGTGATATACTCAACTGTCATTGCACTCCCTTTCTCCCCATTTGTAAAGTTGGTATAGACTCTAATAGAGGAAGGACAGAAATAGTGACAAGTTCGTTTTATAGTAATAATATGGAGTTATTCCAGTTGAGTGTGAGACTGATAAGTATTTACGCGTCTATCTGGTTTCGTCACGTCGAGTTTCTCGATTTTTTAGTGTTATAATTGGAACTTATAAACCGAATTTGTCAATGTATAATAATTATATATACAATTAGTGTAAAAATGGCTTCTAAAAAGCACTGACACAACTTTGCACCCCAAACGCTCTATATAATATCCCAAATACTAGTAAATATTTTGGGACAAGTTTCGACAGTAATAAGTATTTTTTTATACTGGTAGTAAGTACTTAGTCTTCAGAATCGACCAGTTTCCCCACCTCTAATGGTCAATGGTAGGTACGATTCGTATGTATTAAATCAAATGTATCATTATTGCTATAAGTAAACTCGTCCTCGATTATATGTCGCATTAAGCAGAATCTTCGCTCTGGCCTCCGCCAATTTGAGGGGCTTAGTGGGAAACAAAGAATTTCTCGAGTTCGCGATAGTTTGCCGTTACATTATAGGAGTTTGAAACAATTTTTGATCATAAATAATGGCTTGTACTAATACCGGGGCACACACCTCTGCGTGCCTCATTAATATTTATGACTATATCCTCGGAGTTTTTTTTTCGCAACTTTTAGGCTTTCCTTTTATATGCTGTATGTACACATACGCATTTCTCTATCCGTGAAATATTTATCGTATATCTAGGGGTTGCGGAAAAAACGTAAAATAAAATTAGCCGCGAAAATTACTTAAGGAATTCTAAGTTATTATATTGCACCCATATATCCACCCATTTATTTATATGCAAGAGTAGGTGCACGGTATCAGTTTCTTGCCATAATATTGTAACACAGATAACCTACCATAATTATTTTTTTATTCAGTATTGAATATACACAGGATTTAAAGAATGTTCAATTATTTATAGGTAATAGACATTAAAGAGGTCCAAGAAAATTAAGTATGCCGAGTAGCACACTCACATATTTCACTTTCCGGGTGAGTGCTCTCGCCTTTAAGCTATCGTTCTTTTTTCAGTACAAAGTTTCTGCCCATCACGACAATCAGTTGCTGTTGATTAAGGTCTTGTCCAGATGGCACGATTCGACGCGAATTTTTACGCGCACATTTCAGGTACATGTGACCTCATTGAGCCGTCCACGTGTAATCGCCACGTGTCACTTTTCGTGCGCGATCGACGTACAGGTGATCTCATTGAGCTGTCCACAAGTACTCGCGGCGAGACATGCGTCAACTGGACAAGCTAATGAGTAGATCGTGTACTGGCTGGTTATGAAGAGAGATGAAGCGGGAGTACCGCTGCAGAAGTAAAAGCTGCAAAAGCTGAGATGAAGTCGCACGGGGGTAAGAAGGGATCACTGTGCGTCGAAAACATCTGGTGGTTAGCCCAGAGATCCGCCGTTGGGTCCAGTTACTCCAGGTACTCAGAAGACAATCCGTTTTGTGATCAATTAAGTTAAATGACATCTTCATAACGTCATAGGAACAGACGTCCGGCGTAGGAATTGCAATAAGTACCGGTATTCTGAAAACCGAGATCGTAATATTAACGAAATACCGCGTTTAATAATCTAAAATACCGGTTTACCGATTACCGGTACCGACAGTTCAGACAGCCAACTTATTGTAACAATTAATAACCGCATCATTACATAAATATGATAAAATACCCTCGATAGCTACCGACAGCAGCATTGTGTATAGAATAGATACGCAGGCCCCTTAATATTTTTTGCACAGCGAAGATAGCCTATTAACAACGTACAATAATGATTGTTACAAAGGTAAAAGAATTTTGTTCTGAATGTCGAAATAACAAGATTAAATTACTGGTGGCGAAGTTTTCATATGTTTCCAAATATAGATGTTCCACACAATCATTTTTAACTTATGTACGTATGTAACTACTAAACAAATTTATTAATATTATAAACATTGATAAGAGCCTGAAATTTAGAGTTTTCAGTAGCTTTCCAAAGATTATCAAAGCACTCTGAAATTCAATGTTGCCACCAGCTACTGCCCTTTGTCCCAAAGAAGCTGTTCAGTGACAAGAAACTGTCGACCAAAGAAAATTATTTTACGAAACTATATTATAAACTATTGATATCCAAATGAGGAACAAGGTACCATACGACAATGACGGTTACATGTAAGTTGTACGTATAACACCACACCGTGGCACAGTTCGCCGTGAGCTTTCTTATTGGAAAGAAATGACCGAATACTATACGGTCTCCAATTTTATTAGATTCAATATGAACATTAATTCAATTTTCATATTATTGTTGTTTTAATTTAATAAAACGGAACTTAAGTTGAAAATGTCCCTCTGAGGCGGACGAAACCGGTCCTAATTTATTGATTAAAAGTGGAATAAGTACTACAAAAAATTGCGTTTTATTAAATTAAAACAATAATACAATGCAGTTCCACCATGAATTGACAGTAAACAAAATAAAAAAATCAATTTTCATAACTGATTTTGTCAAAATTCATGAAAACCTAACCTAACAAATAGTCCAGTATATCGGCTATTTGTTAATATTATTTGTTAAATTGTGTAAACAGACAAGAACCGTGTTTTATTTAGACACGAATTTTATGCAGTTATTATACGACACAAAGAGGTTGGATGGTCTTTAATATACGGCCATATATTTCCGATACAACATTTCACGGTGAAGTGTGGTACGGCGAACTGCATACAAGGTAAATTAATTAGTCCAAGAATGTCTTTACTAATGCTAATGAGATTACCTGTACATACAGTAATGGCTGTATTAAATTAACTGATATTTACTAATTTCATTGATTTCACCACACCCACTCCTATACCCTTGAAAGGAGTACATTCCTACATTTTTTTCCCCACGAGACTGTCACTGGTTCAATCGGGACTTAACTAGAAGAAGAAGTCTAGTAATTAAATAGGGCCCGATAACCTTTCCAACCTTACATACACAATGTAATATGAAAGGAAATTAGTAATAACAAAGGCTACTTACGTGAGGTTAGCTTGTGTTATACTCAATTAAGGTTAGAGACAAAAGGTTATCGGACACTGCCGTAATGTCTGGACCTCATACCCTCGCATGGAAAATACCTTAGGGAAGGTCCCAGCGACTTTGTACAGCGCTTACAAATAGCCAACTAAATTACAAACGTCCGACGAGGGCGGCGATACAAAATACTGACATCATAAGCCTTTTAGAACCACAGGATATCAAAATAATACGTAAATATTACATGGAAATATCACTACGAGAGCAATACGGAAGAATATTATGATTGCAATTATCAAAAACAGACGTAGGTTTTATACTAAATGCTAAGCATACATACCTACACATAGATATTTAAATTTCACGCATGATAAATTTCACTATGTAATCGAAATATGCAACAATGAAACTAAAACATAATTTGTGGGACTTTAAGCGGGTCTATTCTATACACAAGGCGACTATCGACCGCTAAAGTGATAGTATTTATTACATCTTTGTATTGAGGTATTATAATTGTTACAATAAGTTAGCCGTCTAAACATTCAAAACTGTCCATCTCGCTCTAAATTTTATCAGAGCCAAGAGAGGTGCTGTTAAAATATAGCACTTATTGCAACAATTACAACCAACTTATTGTAATTATTACAATAAGTGCTAATACTTTGATACAAACCTACTCTAGTAGTTAGCCATCGTATTTATCACTTTACCACTTTAGCGGTCGATAAGTATAGAATAGACCCACAGGGCAGGTTTCAGTAGAATATACAAAGGTTATTTAATGAAGACATAAACTTCTGCAAAGTTAAGTAAATTTAATTTTTAATAGCGAAGTTATTATTTAATAGGTAATTTTGGTCTTAGTACAAATATTATATTTATTAGTGTTTTTCTCAAAGCCTGGGTGTTGTATACATATTAAAACTTTTTAACCAGAGCGGAGCAGACCCTGGAACCCAGCCGAAGCAAGTATTAGGTCCCGGAGCGGAGCAACTCAAAAAAGGGTCCACTCCAACCCCTTGGTTTTTTAAATTGGCATTTCTTGCAAATAAACAATATCGTGATACCGACAGGTGTTTTTGAATGATCCATATGATCCATTAAAGGAGCGATTTCAATGTTTTAAGCAATTACGAATCATATGGCAGTGTCATGCATTAGTAACATTTGTTGATGGTGACCTCCTTTACCTGCCTTCCCGGAATTGGCCAGACCAGGCAGGTAAAAGGTTTGTTACAAAACTACAATAAAACTTATTATTATACCTACTACAAATTTCAGATTGATGCTCAAGATAATACAACGAGCGCCATGATAAGGATTATCTCAAAGGGAGGAAAAACAATTGATAAAGTAATACAGTTGTTCTCGATGAGTTAAGTTAAAACATTGACGCCATATCCCTCTGGGTGTGTCTCGAGACGGTCTTGAAATAATGCAAAGTCTTTCGAAAAACAAAGACCTTTTGAAGTAGATATGCATCTTATAAATGACGCCATTATAAATTGTGAAGCAAAACAGTGAAATTTTAAAAAATAAGCAGATTAATCTCCACACCGTATAAACTGTACACGACCATTGCGCCAGTAAGTTGTGTTATGCCAAGATTGTATAGTGAGTTTATTTGGATGGACATAATAATCACAATCAGAACGAATTAGAATATATTATCACTAGATTCGCGTTGGACTAGGTTATTATTTGGATACTTACGTATTTTTTTCAGACTTATGATGAGTTTCTAGGGAAAAAATTCCATTTTACAAAATACTTAACATTATAAATTATATCAAAATCTAAAATCTAACGGTTGATATGTGATGGCTATTTCGGTTGTCACATCATTATCAAGCCTACAAAGATAAAATTAATTTTCTCTATTTAAATTTTTTAAGCATACCGAATTTTATTTGGATGGGCATAATAATCACAATTAGAACGATAGAATATAATATTATCACTAGATTCGCGTTGGAGTAGGTTATTATTTGGATACTTACGTATTTTTTTCCGACTTATGATGGGTTTCTTGGGAAAAAATTCTATTTTACAAAATACTTAACATTATAAATTATATCAAAATCTAAAATCTAACGGTTGATATGTGATGGCTATTTCGGTTGTCACATCATTATCAAGCCTACAAAGATAAAATTAATTTTCTCTATTTAATTTTTTTAAGCATACCGAAGAATGAGTCAGTTGGACAACGCCACAGAACGTCTACTTACACTAAAATGCCGTACTTTAACGGGTGCGAGACCCAAACAGTCAACTATTCTTAATACCGATGTGCCTATGTAAATCGTAGGTTTAGGAATCTTCTCAAAAGACAAAATAATCTCAATCAATACCCGTGGAAATGGAATTTCGAAAGTTATAAAGAAAAATCTTAACAAAGAAACTTTTGTAGATAACAAAACTTAACACTCCGGCTCTAGGATGAAAATGATGTTTATTTATTCTAAAAATGTTTTTGTTACATATATTATCTATTTATTTTCTTATTACTGCATATATTAAAGCAAGTGAATATCATTTGATGTAATTTTATGCGAGGTTATAAAAAAATTGAAAAGTTATAAAACGAATACTCTACCTACAACTATACATACTATAAGTATGGTAAATGCAAAGGCACATCTTAAAATAATATTTAGAGTCAAGAGGTTTTAGACGCCAGTAACTAAACAGGAAAATTGAATACAAATTTATAATAAATAACGATGGGAAAAGATATATAGAAGAAATCATTAAGTATAAGATTATTGATATACATAATATGACAATGGTTTATTAATAAGTACCTAATACAATTTTCCACTAACTACAGAAAATTATGAGAATAAATAATAATTATAGGTACACCCAGCAGTAGATATATATCTAAATATTATATTCTAATGGTCTTTTTCAAGCTAGTCAAAGCCCCTAATTATATTCAAGTACTTTGAAGTTGTTAAACCATTTAATACAGAATAAGGAATAAGCATTTGTAGGGAAATTAATAATTCAAATGCCAAGAAAATTACAGAGGCGAAGGTACACAAAACACACGAGTGAAACCCACAGCATAAAAGCGCTTTGGTGTACTCAGAAACTAAATAAGGCTTTGCTAATCATAATAATACCGCGCCCACGGTGGAGTGGTGGACGACTGCCGCTGAAGACGTATGTCTCGAGTTAGAATACCGCGACTGAATCGATTTAAATTTTTATTAAGACGCGGATTATCAATACACACGCGTCGTGTCGTATTGTAGAATCGAGTAAATTAAAAAAAAAAAAGTAATACGTAAGTATTAGGTAATACTAATTATTGGTAGCCTTATAGACATAAGGATGCTCATATTGAGGCTTCTTTCACGAAGTTGAAATATCTTAACAAAATAATGTTTTTAATAAACCGTTTCTGTTATTCAAAGAATAATTCACAAGATTTGAGAATGTAACATTCCATATATTGAACATACTTCATCACTTGTAAAAAAATACGCACTGATTAGTATATAAATTATTTTAGTATAATGTTTAAATAGTAATTTAGCGAAGAATATCATAATATTTTAGTTTATACTCAAATATAACATGGAAAAACACAATTCAATTGTTATTTTCCAAATTAATATCGCGATAAAGTTAAGTATAATATTATGTTATATGATTCCTAATTGAAATTTAATAACTTTGTATATTTGATTATGGTACACAATTTTTTAAATGATTTCCTTCATTCTGAATAGTTCGACATTTTCGAGATGGTGTTTTATTCCATAGGGTAGTCGAAATTATTGTGTAATTTTACCAATTACATTAATCCACAAATAAAAAGACTATTTTTAGCGCAAACAAACAGGTAAAATAAAGCCATTTGCGACTCCATGATTATTTCATCTCCGACTGAAATGTTCCGATAGATTTTATTGAATCTACCTGACTCCCGATTTCCCCCCATTACTGGCAAGCGATTGTCTGATTACTTCAAACAATCAAGCCCGCAGTAATTAAGTTGTATACCTACTGAGCGATAACTTCACTGGGATGCGCGATTCTTTTATTATTTTTAAAATCAAATCCCCGATTCAGTCTGTTTTACCACTTTTAACTGTGGTTTATTTAGTGATTAGTCGGTACCGAAGTAAAGGGACTTTTAGTAATGACTTGACAAAGAATAAATAACACAATCGTTAGATAAAAATGCATTTAGTAACCGATTACGTAATGTCATAACTTCATTATAATATATCGTCACCTCAATACTACAACTAGATAACTCGATTTTCACTGTTTTTGAGATAGCTATTGAATACTTATGATTCTACATTATTCCTTCTCTACAAAATGATATATCTAGGTAAGTCAAAAAGTTAATTAAGGTAATTTTATGTTTAGAAATATTAGATAATTTTAGCAATAAATGCATTAAATAAATAAAATATTATATCTACAATATTTTTTCAAACAATTGAACATTATTTAACTGTTCCCAATTAGACAAGCACAATTTTCCACTTTTATTTTAAATACTAATTATAGTTTAGATTTATGTTAATCAAGTAAGGTTTAAATTTCATTTTCCCAACAATGAACAAATCAGAGTTATCAAGTTGTAGCATTGAGGCGACGATATGTATTTGAGACATGTAAAAATGTGAAAATATGTTGCGTCCCTGGATCCTGGAAAAGAACACATTTCTCGGGACAATCCCAGCTAAATCAGGACGGTTGACAACCCTAAATTCTAAACGACACGTGTCATTAGCATCTTAGCCATGGACTCCATGAATTGGGGGAATAACTGACAACCAACTTTCTTAAAAAAGTGGTTGATAAAATAGGTAGACATTTACTCTATGTTGTCTGGTATATGCAACCAACGTAAACAAAATTAATTTTTGACGAGCATACGCGATATAAGTTAAACGCTTTTATTTAGATCTCTATAATCGCACTCCTGATAACCTAAAGGTCTCGGGTTCGATCCCATCTTTACGCGTTCGTCCCACGAGAGCACTTTACCATCAATTTCCTGTAGGCCCAAAGGTGCCAGTACATTCGCTACATGTGTTCCATTTTTAAATTTACTTTTATTAATGCCATAGTTAGGCATAGAACAAAGACGGCGCAAGACAATGTTTATTGATCAATGTATGCATCTATAGTATTAAAAATTGTTTTTTCGAGATTATTTAATTATTATTGAAAGATATTGTTATTGGGAATTACAATATAAATAAAGACATGACAACACAAACATAGACCTCTACAAACCAACTCGCCCCGCACCAAACTCGGTATTAATCGAGCGTATCACGAATTCCTATATTTTATGTGAAACATGAGCAGTCAAGATCGACACGCACTAAAGTTTGCTTTGACTGATTTTACAGATACTTTCTAATACAATACAATAATACGGACATACAAAAACTTAGCGAAGAGATCTTCACATCCGCAATAAGACGCTGCAAATTTTTAAACGTACTAAATTTGGACTTAGTGGCGAACAGATAATATCTATGGCCTAGGGGAACAATCACATAAGTCGAATTTTAAGTTTGTTTTTATTATATTTCTAAAATATATATTTTTTTTTAAATAATGTTATAATGTCAATGACCTATTTTGAAATAATTTTTAGAAATTAGGGAAAGATTTCTTTGAAAAAATGTCACCAGCCTGCGTCCTGAAAAACATGCAATATTGACTCGTGTGATTGCTCCTCCCCCCCCGGTCATCAATATGGAAATGACAATATTGACTAGGAACATTTTCATCAAGTCGGCGTGGCCAAAAATTAGCTGCGTCATATGGAGGAAGGAATAATTCCGATCCCTCCGTAGATTCATCACTTTCAACTCCTCTGTTTCGGCAGAGTTTCAGTACCCGGGAACAGAGGACACTTCATGTCATTATAGATAAATTACGGCAGAGCAAGTCAAGATTATTTTATTTTCTAAAACTCTTTCTTTAAGCACTAAAGTGCATGGTTACTACGCAGGGCTCGAAATGGAACGGAACGCACCGGAGCGCCATTCCGGCTCGTGAAATTTGTAAAATTATCGCTCCGTCTCGTGGAAAAAATATGTTGACCATCTGAGCTAGATAGGCCATAGAATAGAAAATCTGACACACTTATTTTTATAAAATACACATACGATTTGATGACTATGTAAATATATTTGTCGAGCGCTCCGGTTCGTAAACTTTTCCATTTCGAGCGCTGTTACTACGACAGTCCCGTGCCGCATCGCTTCGGGACAAGGAAGTGTGGCACTAAAATCTTTTCATTCCGACACGTTTATATCATGGAAGGCGGCCGTGCACAAACCGCGGCTGCATACACATGGCGGGTAGAGATGGGGCAACTCAAATCAAATCCTTTTCCTCAGTCGGCCATAGAAATCTTTTATTTCCTACCGCAAGATGTCAGTATACCGTTTCGTTTTATATACTTTCTAGGCATTTAAAAAATTAACAAATATGTGTAATAAAATACAACTTTGTAGAGCAAATATGTACTCGTATTATGTAATCTAAGGACGCGCAAGATAAATAGATACATAATATATTTATCTATGTATGCAGCAATGTACAAGTCGTCATAAATTTTAAGGCTTTCTAGGATACGCAGTTTAGGTCGTAAAGCATGCATACTTGAATTTCATAATATAGACATGCCAGTATCAACATTACCACAAGGCGTAGGAAGGATGTATGTCCTATTCATGTTACAACGTTTTTATTGGCGTATTATGTATGTCAGTGAGCTACGTAGGTATAATACGATATTATATTAAAGCGTGCACATATAAAGAAAGACAAACTATTCTGTTTCATATGTAAAAGAAGTGAGATAACAATGAAACATAACAGCAATAGAATATTATAAGTGTTATTTGTTAGAGAAAACGTAATATTCTTTATCAAGCAATACAAAAAATATAAAGGCACAAGTGATAAAAACTACTTACTACTAATTTGTTTTAGTGGATATTTACAAAAAAATCAATTTACAGTACTTTTAAATAACTTACAAATCAAATCAAATAAAATCAAATTTTATTTTATAATATTAATACTATCAACCGAAGGTAAGATGGAATTTGAATTTAAATTTCAATGGATATAAGTTTTGTACTATTCCATTTGAGTATGGAATGGAATAATGCAAAACTTCAATCTATTAGAATACACATTTTATTTATTTTACATATAGTGAACATTATAAATTATTAATTTAAGACGTTCAAAACATGACATTTAATAACAAAGAAAGAAAAATTATTTAGACAGTATAGGTACCTATACTTACATAAAAAAATGTAAGTCATTAAACAAAAGAAAGTGTAAAAACAAAAATTATAAATTAGATAGAAGGAAGTACACCCAATGAGCTAAGTAGACCCTATTTTAAGAATTCATGAAACAGTGGCCACCTATAATACTCATCCTTGCGTATGTGGAATATGTTAATATCTGAAGTGATTTGGTTGAACAGAGTTATTGACTTCCCAATTGGCATTAAGAATGGCAGGTTAGTTCTGTACCTTGGTAGAACAAACAACCGATGTTCCCGAAATTGAAATTTGGCCAATTCACACTCGGCAGGTAAAATTTTTGTTACAATCTTACTGCTAATTTACATATAAAACGTAATCCTTATTAACTCTTGTTATGAAACTAAACCCGTGTGTAAATGGATTTCAAGAGGTACAAACCTATCTGTTATAAGCCAGTTTTGAGCACCCCCTAATAAAATTTAATTCAAGACGTTGGTAATCTGATACGACTGGCCAAGAAAAATACATACCTACTAGAGATGGGAAAACTGGTCGATTTGAAGACTAAGTATACTTTCTACCAGTGTAATAAAATACTTAGTATAGAAACTTGTTCCAAAATACTTACTAGTATTTGAAATACTATATAGAGCCACACATACTGAGTATGAGTAGTTTCATCCGAAACTTCAGTACACAAACTGGTGACAGTATTTCCAACTCACCTATAATACCTAACTACTGGAATTTAGTATCCAACCTCCGATAGAAAACGGCACCATGGGAGGAATTATTGTTTTCTATATTTATTTCCAGCGATAGGTCCTGTTTATTAATTATTGAACTGTGCCACTAAACATCGGCTGGTATTTGGTAGGTACCTATCTACGATATTTTTTTTTCCATCACAATTTCCAAAAAAGCTGACGTTAACGGGTTAGACGGTTTAGGGTCAGATATTAGCGGGTTAATAGGATTAAAGGGTTAAGATCCGCGATCTGATGATTGCAAGATGGCCGCCGCTGGCGTCAGATTAGGACGCGCAGTGGGACGGGTGTCTTTTTATACATTCGCTGTCACTTTCACGACGTAACCTTTTTAAGTGTGTCGTAAAAAGAGCGGGGGGATGTCTTATGCTATAACCCCCTCCCCACAACCGGCTTCTTAGAGCCTACGCGAGGAATTATTGCCAGGTTTCAGAAGCAGGAAACTGTATATGTACTTACTATAAAACATATTAAACGTGTTTAAAATTTCTCTAAAATAATATATTATTCTACAGCTTTTACAGCTTAGTAGAGGCATAGATACATTTGCTAGAAAACAAATAAACATTGCATACAGACAGTTTACAAACATCTGCATGAAAACATTTTAAATGTATGTGGGCGCGACAATCCGGTGTGGGTCCTGGCCTCCTCCAACAGCTCCCTCCACCTGCCCCTATCCAGTGTGGCCGCTTTCCAATTCGGTGTTTGTTTGAGTGTTTTCAGAATTATGGATGATAATGTTTTGTTTTAAGAATATGTGATTCAATCAAGAGTCGTTCGTCTTATACTTGATTCTTCGCCCATAGTGATTTTGCAAGATCATTGCATTCGTTAATAATTTCTTAATCAAATGCAAAAACAACACATTTATTTGTGTACTTACTTCTAAATATAGTATTGGGTATATGCATTGATATACTACTGGATGAATCATATGCTTCTTAAAATGACGCCCGATTTTCAGCGACTCGGCCTTTGTTAAAACTTACTGAGTAAGCCCAACTAGCTTGCATCTTACTCTAACTAATAGTCAGCGCATGACGACTTGCTCTGTCTGCTTTGCGTTGCAGCACCCTTAGATTCACTATTCCAAAAACGCAAATTTAGTTTTACAGCCAGGGCAATACGGGTGAAATACGGGAATCCATGTTATCGGTCTTAACGCATTATACCTACAAGGAAATATTATAAGACGATATTCGTAATATCTTTTGTGGTACATTTTTAAAATGACACTTGTATGGGAACTGCTCATCTAGTAGTATATCAATGGGTATATGTATATAATTTGAACGGTAAAGATAGAAGAGGAAAATATAATCATATGGCATTCTTGTGTCACGTGGACCAATGGGATTTGATTTTATAGCTGCGCTTATGGAGACGCCGTTATAAACGAAAATCAAACGGAGTCCACATTCAATTTGGCCTCATTAAGGAATTTGTAATTGCGGTCAGTTATTTGATATCGCCGATCAATATGCTGACACGGATTGGGTTGTTTATCCCCATATTATATACCTAGATATATATATTTAAAAAAAACCACGAAAAATGAAAGAAAACAAAGAGACAGACCACTGGTGAAAATATTAAATGAAAAACTTACGGATTTGTCAAACGTCTCCCTGAGCCTACTTGGCAACTGGCAACATCGGATACACGATATACTTCCGGTGGGCTGACGTAGTTCGGGTTTTACGAGTCCCGGTAAGTCCGCATTATAAGGCTTTCGAAACAACGTCAATGCGGCCACTTGTTAATACGCCGGATACTAAAGTCATAAGTTTGAAATGTTGTTTTTTTTCGGACGACTGTACGGTGAACATTTTTTATCCCATGGCGGAATTATTTTTATATTTTCAGATGGGTATTAAAAGGGCGCACGATACTTTTTAAGACAGTGGGCGTAATATCGAAACTCATCGCAATTGATTGGGGAAATTAATGATATCTACCTTAATTTAACACACATACACAAAAATCGATAGTCAAAATCAACGCAATTTGATAAATAAATTAATAAAATCGTCGTGATTAAGTAGGATTCCAATAGCTTAACTGGTAAAGCACATTGGCGCGAATTCAGTGGCTACAGGTGCAAGTCCTGTCAGGCGTCGCATATTTTTTTAAATTGTTTCTAGTAAGTAGGTACCTAAATAATATCTAAAGTGTTTTCAAATTAATATGTATATTCAAAATAAATCATTGCCATGACTATAGCGATGTCCGCAAATTTATACGCATGCATTTTGTCTTATCACAATAATTCACCGTGGGTTATTGTATCGGAAATAGATAACAGTATACTATTCAGATCAATAAAAAGTCTTAAGTAGGGACATGCTCAGCGTAGGTCAAAATGGAGCTTTTGTTCTATTTTCAAGGCATGATCCTGGACATACCTTAAACGTTGTAGATAATCTATTTATATAATTTTGAAGCCTTATTATCCTTTATATTTATTTTAAACATTTGATGACTGCATAAAGTATTTTTATTATATAATAAATATGTATTAATAAATATGTAATAGAAACTGCTAGAACTCAAGTGATAGACTGAAGATAATAAGTAGATAAGAAATATAGTTATATCGTATAACTGTCTTTCTATATTATAAAACACAGTACAGAAGTTAAGAAAGACATTATAAAAATAATATCAAATATAAGTTCATAGGTATCTACTAAAACAGTAATAGGTACTAAAAATGATTTATTAAGATTAAAATCAGCATTACATTTATATCCTCAGTATAATATTCGTGTCTAAATTTTGGAAAGAAAGGTATCTATCTACACACTGTTGTGTGTAATTTAAATTTAACATATAATTATAATGTTTTCCCATCTCAAATGCACTGCATATTACATGTAAATGCTACCAATTAGCAATACAAAATATCAATATAGTATGTATATGTGGGAAATTGACTATTACATGAAATGGGCAAAATTTTGCCTAATTCATGTAATAGTCAAGCCCGTTGCCTTATTCATGGTTTAGGTAAATTATCTGCCGAGTGCGCTAATTCGCCAGGGTATGGAATTCTTAAACTGTCAACATGACAGTAGAAAAAGTAAATTTAATACGGATGGTTTTATTAGTTATAATTGGACATAATATAATATTATTATTATTAGGTTAGGTTAGGTTTTGTAATTCTGAATTTAACTGAATGTCCATTTTGAGGTTAGCTAACAAGTGTCAACAAACTATCACAAACAAACAATCGACCATTGCACGATTGATACCCAAGCCCGAATCAAATCGCGAAAATACCTTTTAGTAAAATTCTTCCGTTGTCATATTATAGTTCTAGATCTTTTTGGGCATAGTAAATGGATATGAACGGCATTGTAGTTATTGATTGGTATATTTTCATATAATCAATGACATTTGACACATTTGGTTAGTTTGATTAGTTGCAAAAAACACCACCGGAGCGCGACCATCTATGTTGACCATGAGCATTTGACACATTTGGCTTAGTTGCAAAAAACACCACGGTAGCGCTACTATCTAATTTGCCCAATGCATGAACTAGGCAGAAAAATTACTGCCGAATTCACGCACTCGCACTCGCAACGGGCTTGCATTTTTCATGATTTAGGCAAAATGTTGCCCATTTCATGTAATTTCGCACATTCGGCGTAACATATACAAGGAATTATAATTAATATAATACTATTATTTAATAACAATACTTAAATAGATATTGTAATTTCGGTTAACCTATAATATCCAAGTCTAAATAAAACACTTAATACGTAATAAAACCAAAACCATCGTTGTATAAGGAAAAGACAGAAGAAAATAGGTAGATAAGTAGATTATAAATACAATCACATCGTATACTTTGTGGTTTCATCATTAATCAATATTTAAAACCAATAATGCTATCTCATAAAATACGTATTGAATGTAGGTAATTGGAGCATTAGTATCTGCAAACCAACGCCGCATTTTGTAACATACGTACTTCACGGTGAAATGTTCAACGAACAACGTGTCACTTGATTAAATGCTATACGAACACATGTTTCCAGGACAACGGCTCACGAAGAAGTATATTACGGGAAACTGCATACAAATTTGTACGTAGAAAGACCAACAACCACATCCTGTTTAAAATATGAGGTGCTCTATATCATGGGGAAAATAAATATTATTTTTCAATTTTCTCTCGAGGTATAATGAAGTTGACACTGCCTTCAAAAATAAAATTAAACTGAGACTTGTTTGATTGAAACTGAAAACATAAAAACTAGTAAATCAATACTCACTGTAGCACAGAGGCAGAGCGTCACGCGATGATACAAGGGTTTCCCACGAAAGAAATGTTTTTTTAATTGTCCGATCCTAATAATATCATATGGGCCTCCATAGAGTGGAGGTTTGTATCAACAGATTTTGTTTTTACGATAAATGGATGTCATCCACTTGCTCAAGCTGTTAGGTCCATTACCATTAATTATTACTGCTTATATATTTTTTTTGTATTCCCGTCAACAGGATAGAAATTGAGCGAATAGTGTATAACCAATCCTTAGACGAAGTCTGCCAATTCATTTCCCACACTGAGGGTTGAATTAGTATATTTAGAGTTTATACTCTACCTACACTGTAGGTGTAGATGATAATATTATGTTATTTATATAGAAGGTGTAGTATATTATCAGTTTTACTGGCGTATGCATATAACAGCAAACTGCATTCAAACTATTTAATGCAAATTTGCATCTAAATAGAGTCCGTTGAATAGTGACGTCACGTCGCTGACGTAATACGCGTTATGCCGTGACTAATGTTACCAACTTTTAAATTTTGATTCCCCGATAATTAATTTAAAAATTTGAAATTGTGAAAAGGTGTAAAAATGTGGAAACGGTACCATATAAATTTAATAATTATAAATGAATAATGATCATGAACTTTAAATAATTTATTTGTTATGATATCGTATTTATTTTATACTTCTTAATGCACAAAATGATAAAGTATACCCAGTAAACATTTCCATAATATGGCAATACAGCTTCGCGGGCTCATTTAAAATATTGACATTTCCATCGATCCTCGATATCTGTATACATTTTTACAATTTTATTATTTTTACCATCATGAATCCAATCTATAGCCCAATGACGACGGGCAGAAAACTTCAATCAAGACGAACTAAACCTACTAAAGGCTTGTTGTGATGAACTCATTTTAGACGTATATTAAAGTGACACTGACAGATCGCCGCCATTTTAAGTTTGGTGCGCATTCCTGTACGCATCTTCGTGACGTATGCATTTTTTGTAGTTTTCTTATTCGGCCGATAAGTAACTAACTGCGTTGAGTGCGGTTTGAGACTGTATCAATATGGCTGTTAGTGTCTAACTTCTCCTTCTGGGAATGTTTCTACATTATCATATTATAGTGTCATACATATTTATTATTTAGACGAAACATATTGGTATTAGATAAATAAACAGCTAATAAAAGTAAGGAAATATTTTTTAGCTTATATTAAGAATCAGTTTCAACCCATATTTATATTATATTCGACCATGTCCGATCCTAATAAAACCATATGGGCCTCCACAGAGTAGATTTTTGTATATACAGATTTTATTTTTACGAGAAATGGATGTCAGAAACAACACACAAATTGAAAATCATTATGAGTAAGTACATGCCAGACCCAGAATTCGAACCTGGGACCAACTACATGATAGGCCGACGCCTAATCCGCGCGGTCAGCATGGGCTCATATGCAGGTAATATTGAAAAGGTTAACTAGTATTATGATAATATAATAAGCATGTGCATAACTTACCTCGAGACTTAACTTACTTTGGAGAATCTAGTATATTTTTATTGCATTTATAATATACGTATCCCATCTCCCAATAGATACTTGAAAAGTGTTAAAATTGTCAGAATACCGAAGGAAGACCATTCAATTATATTATTTATAGAGTAGGACCTTAGGGGTTAATGCCGAGCCATAAAAAGGCCAGTGTGCACACCTCTCATCGAAAATTGATAGGGACGAAATTCCAAATTAGGGTAACGATAAAAAGTATAATCTTCCACTTAGTTTGAGCAGGGCTGGACCATAAACAATGTTATGACGTCAAGATTGTTTTAGGACAAAATTTCCAGACATACTTCAAAAGAAACTTCTCATAAAATTGTAACGGTAAATGGTTTATTGATTTCAAAAACCATGCTTATTTATATAATATAATCGGTATTCAGTTATTGTTAAGGGCGGACGTGCTCAGCGTGGGTAAAAAATGGAACTTTTTTCTATTTTCAAAGCATGATCCTGGACATATCTTAAACATTGTAGATAATCTATTTATATAATTTTGAAGCCTTATTATCCTTTATATTTATTTTAAACATTTGATGACTGTGTACCGTTTAAAAAAAATCGGTTAGGTACATGTTCAAACACGCGCGATAACATCATTTTACTCCCTACTTCAATTATTATAGTTTGTCAATATATGGCTACGGTCGTATGTTGTAGCTTAACTACTGGGGAATGCCAAAAGAAATGGCGTATTTCAAAAAAACACTACCTTATTCTTAGGTCAATAATTATTATAAAGCAATCTTTATTCGTAGGATGTTTATCACACTTGAATGGCCAAAGACATAGCTTATAATTAGTATCTTTAGAATTATCTTCAAATGTGTTAATCTTGCCCATTTTTTGAATAATAAAATGCCTAATTCTTGTCAAATTTGGGATCACAGAGATTATCAATATAATTTTTTTATCGTAAATATTTCACTATAATAATGTCGATATAAATTATACTGATGGTTTTATAAATGCGTTTAAAAATTAATAAATGTAAAAAATCTTAACACCACTGCACAGTTATGTACTGAAATATGACTATATTCTAAAACATTAGAGCGAGAGGTTTAAAAGAATACTATTTTATGTAATAAAAATACTTTACGCAGTCATCAAATGTTTAAAATAAATATAAAGGATAATAAGGCTTCAAAATTATATAAATAGATTATCTACAACGTTTAAGGTATGTTCAGGATCATGCTTTGAAAATAGAACAAAAGCTCCATTTTGACCTACGCTGAGCATGTTCCCCCTTAAGTCATTTTGCTTGGCGTTGGCGATAATATCCAATACCTACCCTTCCAATCCATTGAAAATAATCTATAATATTTAGTTGACAGTTTTCAACGGTAGATGAAAACTATTGGACGGACTAACATCTCTCAATCATTTGTCATTTACAGACATGTCTAAACAAATAAATTCATGAATATTTATTTGCGATACGAATAAATTTAACCATTCTTTATCTAAATACGAAATATATGTTGATAAATATTTGACGTATTGTTTGGCAAACGTACGAAACACAATACGATTTTGATAATGTAGGTACGTACAATAGACCAAGGCAAACTATATTCAGGCCGTGACTCGTGGCACTGAATTGCGAGTAACGGTTGTAGTGCCAGTTATTGACTATCTGCAATGCGGTAACCTGTTCGCAATAAATTAAGATTTTACAGAAAGAAGAGGCCTACATTTTAATATGTAATATAAATATATAAATATGTATTCCTCTGACAAATATCAGTAAAAAATAAAACAGTAATTGCCAATAAATGTAATTTATAATATTAATATTATCGACCGAGAGTACTTGATGGAATTTGAATTTAAATTCAAATTTATTTCAGTTTTGTAGTATATGTACCTATTAAGTCAAGGATCACTATAAGAAATAATATAACAAATAAATTATAAATATTAATACTATCGACCGAAGGTACTTGATGGAATTTGAATTTAAATTCTAGTGGATTAAAGTTTTGTACTAATCCATTTGAGCCGTTTTTGCGACCCGGGTTTCGCCTTTCGGTATCTTCAGGCTCAATGTAAACACACCAAAAGGTAAATACACAATACAACATGCAAAAGACCACTCAAATGGAATAGTACAAAACTTAAATCCATTAGAATTTAAATTATGAATGAATGAAGTGGTTGTAAAAAAAACCCTACCTTATCACTAATCATACATTCAATAGGCGTATAAATCGTAAAAACCCTAATAATACGAGGGTGGGTCAATAAGTCCTTAGAAAAGCCGACAGGTGGCGCGACTAGTACTGTAAGCGGTTTGTTTTCATGCAGCGGCACTACCGATTCAGTATGCTGCGAAGTTTCAATCAGATTGGTCGGGTTGTTGTGTGTTTCTCGTACATTTAAAAAAAAAATTGCTTGTGGAAAATAGAAAAATGGAAAATGGAGAAAATTGAGGTTAGAGCTGTTATTAAACATTTTAATATAAAAGGGTTAACAGCAAAGGAAATAAAAAATGAGTTGGATTTAGTTCACGGCATATCTGCTCTTTCACTTGCAACTATTTATAACTGGTTAAATGAATTTAAACGTGGTCGTACATCAACAAAGGATGAACCACGCTCAGGACGTCCTGTAGAGGTGACTACACCAGAAATGATCAATAAAATCCACGATATGGTGTTAAGTGACCGAAGATTAAAGTTGAGTGAGATAATTGAGGTTACAGGGATCTCAAAAGGTAGCGTCATTTCTATTTTACATGACAAATTGGGCATGGAAAATATTTCTGCAAGATGGGTGCCGCGTTTGCTCACAGTCGACAATAAACGCAATAGGGTGGTGGCCTCTAAAGCCCTGTTGTCGCTCATGCAACGCAATCCGGATGAATTTTTTCGTCGCTTTGTGACTGTAGATGAAACATGGATACACCACTATACTCCCGAGACGAAAGAACAGTCAAAGCAGTGGATTGCGAAGGCAAACCATGTCCAAAGAAGGCGAAAACCGTAAAATCAGCTGGTAAGGTTATGGCTACTGTATTTTGGGATGCACGTGAAATTATTTTCGTTGACTATTTGGAAAAAGTAAAAACAATAACAGGGGATTATTATGCATCTTTATTGGACCAGCTAAAAAACAAAATTGAAGAAAAACGGCCTCATTTAAACAGGAAAAAAATCCTCTTTCATCAGGACAATGCCCGTGTTCACACATGTTTACGATCAATGGCTAAAATTGAAGAATTGAAGTTCGAATTGGTCGACCACCCACCGTATTCGCCAGATTTAGCCCCCAGTGACTTTTTCCTTTTCCCAAACTTAAAAAAATGGCTAAGTGGACAACGTTTTTTTTCAAATGAAGAAGTCATCGATCGGACAAATGCTTATTTTGAGGACCTTCCGAAAACTTATTTTTCTGACGGTTTAAAAAATATTAAGAAACATCTAACCAAGTGTATTGAGCTCCAAGGAGATTATGTTGAGAAATAAAAAAAAATACAAAAATAAAAACTGTTTTAATGCCTTTTTCTAAGGAATTATTGACCCACCCTCGTAGATCATTAGATAATAATCAATAATAATACATTCAATAGATGTAAAATCGTCATTACTGGGAATTTATTATTAGATATAACAATAATATAAGTGGTTACTTACTAATAATTCAAATCCATTTGAATTTAAATATAATTTAAATACATGGTAACAAGGGATCACTGACATATTCGACAGACAGCACAGAGTGGTCGTGTAAGATGTAAAATGTAAAATGTTAGATTTAATAATACGTACCTAAATAGAAATAATTACGAGATAAAAAGAACTTTTTATTTACCACGTTTTTAAATTTTCTGTTGAATCATATAAACTTGACAATTCTATGTATTAATAAATATTTTTTTGTACTTGATAGAAATACTGAATAAATATAGAATACTGAAATGTCATTTTGACATTTCATATTGATTTCCATAGTAACGCACGTGGACCCATTAGCAAACAATAATAGTGTTTTACTTTTTACGATTTTTTCCGAAATAACTTTCCGTACAAAACAGAATTAACTGAAAATGAATTCAATTCTGCTTAAAGATGCCTTGCCGCCGTGTTCTGATATATTCTAAAAGTTTCAAATGTCTAGCTAGTCGGGAAGTTAGTTAAAAAACTTCAATCGTCGAATACAAATCTTGGACAAACAAGAAAAAATTTGTACTGGAAAAACAAGAATACAAGTATTAATAACGTAGTAACATACGGGTTTAAATCGTGTCGGTTTTAATTTTATTTTCTTACCAACAGTATTTTTTGTAGCACACTGGATGTTTTAAATGTCACATAGTATTCTTGAACATGTTGTAGATCGATGTTCGATTTATTGGCACTTGGTACTTTATTTATCAAGTGATAATTGTATTAATGTAATATATTCGTTGAATTTAGACTTGAAATATATTGCGTGCGATTGCTCCAATACAATAATCGATACTATACAATAATGTCAATAATGAATACTGATATAATTATCAATATATTATGAAAATCATAATATTGTTCGTGTATATTATAATGTACATAGAATCAGTAGGTATCTAAGTTGCTATCCGTGTCTTTGATTGGCAAAGTAACATTAGTTAATCGAATCTGTCGCTTCCTCAAAGGATCTGTATGTGAGAGATAGTTGGATTTTAGACATTCCCCATGACGCTGTGAGTAATAAACTGTGGAAATTAAATTATAAACAAGATACGTACGACAACATTATGAATATGAAAATTAACGATGAAAACTAAAGTACAAGGTTTTGAATTCCGGAATTCCATACTATTTCTTGATCTGTAACTTCCACGATTGAAGATAGAATTTATTCGAGAATTGCGGATTTATTTTGTTAAAAATAACTTTAAAGGAAGCCCCGTCCTGACGATTTTTTCCGCGAAAATAATTTCGACCACGAAATATGTTTATAACTTTATATCAACGCTTCGAACAGTTATTTTTTTCGTTTCTCTATATTGTAATAATTTATGGATACCTTAGCTGTAGTCTTTGCCAGTGTCGTGTAAAATAAGTCTCCTTACCTGTAAGAAAGAAAAAAACATGATTTAGTATGACATATATAAACCCTCATATAATGAAACAATTAAATCATAATGGTACATTAATGACAGCATTGAGCGCGACCTTAAAAAACTGGGAATAGATGAATGGATGGGATACTCAAGCATGGGCCCCACAAGGGGGGGCTGTCAGGGCTCTAGCCTAGGGGCCCGGGCTCAGGGAGGGCCCAACATGACGGGTCGAACAGATAAACACATATCTTAAATTTACTCTAATAGTAAAAAAAAGTCGTCTGCGGCGCTATTTTACTTCGTGGTTATTACCATTTTAAAATATATGGTTGTTGTGACGTGTTGAGTGATACTCGACAACTCCATAAATTCGATGTGTTAAAAAAATCACTAAAATACACTGAATTTTATTTGACCTCGAACACCATTTGAAAAACAACAATGTAGAGCGTCAGATTGCCTTTAACCATAGCGATAGGTAGGGGGGGCGTCCAAGATCCTGGCCTGGGGGCCCCCGCTTCAAGATGTGGGGTCATGACTGCGATTATTGGACGCACACTATTGAAGAACGAGGCACACACTTAGTTGTAGTGTCAAAAAATAGAAGAATAATGCAAGTTATAAATGAATGTCAGTTCCACGTTATATTAATTAATTGAACAAAAACTATAATACACTCATATCATAAGTATATTTATGTTATGTTCGGTACATTGGTATTTTAATACGTTTCATTCATTGTGTTTTCATTCATAAAAGGTTAAATAACAAAAATATTAATTGAAAGCTCACTTCACGTCTGAGCCCCAGACGGTCCAAAGCGAGTTTGTTGAAGAAGATATGAGCCAATTCGATTATGAGGGTACTCAACCTGGTGGCTCTGATCCAGAAGACGGCCCAGGAAATCGGGTAGGTAAAAACTTCTACAATAATTGTTGTATGGATTGTTATGGAACGAGATCAATTTCATATAAACACATAGTTATATTTAAACTGACTTTACAAGAAATGAAAATATAAATAATATTAAATTCTACAGGTTTTTTTAAAAAGGTTTTGTCGATAGCTATTTCGGTTGTAACACCATTATCAAGACTATTCAGATGGGCGTTTGCCTTTGCTTAAATACTATACGTATAGATAGAGACAGAATACATTTTCGTATTCATTCCAACAATATTATGACTGTGTAACATCAATACTTTGAAGACCCTAAGTGGGGTTTTAATGGTAATCAAAATTAACAAAATTAATAAAATAGATATATGGATAGACAGATTAATAAGATACTAATGTAAAAGTCATCGTTATGTATCAAGGTTTTGAAGCAGGTTATTTTAATTTATTTTATTGTGTTAAAACCCATTCGCTCCGTCCTTAGATATAATTAGCATGTTATTTAAATGTGATAATTAAATATTAATTGAAAGGTCCGCAGCGAATGGGCTGTCAATTCATGGTAGAAATGCATTGTATTTTTTTTAATTGAATAAAAGACCAATTTCTATCGTACTTATTCCACTTTTATGTAATGTCTGAACCGGGAACTAAAATTTATAAATGTCCCTCTGAAGCGGACGAAACCGGTCCAGATATTAAATAAATGTCATGTTGTGAACGTCTTAAACTTATAATTTGTAATGTCCACAATATGTAAAATAAATAAATTGAATTGAATAAATTAAATTGAATAAAAGTGCAACTAGCACGATACAAATTATCGTTTTGTTAAATTAAAAAAAAAAAAAAGGCTACCTTATCACGGTCAGGACATAAAACCCAAGGAATATTTTCCACCCTCGAGATCCGTAACCTGTTATACCACACCTAGTAGGGCCAGTTCTCATTAATTTTGTGTTCCCTGTGCAGGTGTCTCACAAACCACTAATACAGAGTTAATTACAATTATTTATTTATTAAATAAGTTATGGAACAATTATTCCAGTATTTAAAGAGTTAATTACAAATTGTTTGCGTCACGTCGCCAGTAGTATGTTTTAATTATGTTGAGTATAATCCCTTTTCATCAATACTTTGTCACTGAGAGGATAAGGATCCCCCCCCCCCCCCCCGACCAGACAACAATAATTTCGCCGTGCTAAATTTTAAATAAATTATACGCTTGACCCCTAATCAAACCGAAAACTGTGACAGTTTAAAATCACGGACATCCCCAAAGTTATTTGTGTTAAGGCTTAGCCGACAGACGCGCGGTGAAAAGTTTTTACCGGAAAGTAAATGAGTCGGGTTACGTCACTAAAGCGTCGAAGTTATCCTCCTAAACCAATGTGAAAGGTTAAATTAAAATTGTTTTATAAAAAAAAAATACTTCCAAAAAAATCTGGAAATTACAGCTGCATAAATTCTAAAAGCTAAGTCGCGAACGATAATGTTAGGTCTACCCGGACGAATCTATATTGCGATTGACTCGACTCCAAATAATCTTCTTTACCATACAGTAATATAGTAGTTTTTGGCATATTTAACTCAAGTCACTAAAACCTATTCATATCGAATAGTATAAAGCTATCGATAATTGTGAAAAAAGTATATAAATAATAGGTAAACGGTCTACAATAATTCTGTTCTATAAATTATTATACCATCAAGCATGCCCCCCACATCTTGAAGCGGGTCCCCAGGCCAGGGTCTTTAGCGGCCGCCCTGCCTATCGCTAAGGTTGAAGGCATTGTGACGATTGACAATAGTGTTTACCAAATGGTATCTGAGGTAAAATTGAAGGTATTCAGTGTATTTTAGCGATTATGGAGTTGTCCGGTAACGACAAAAAAACGTAACATAAAATTAGACGCCTGGCTAGAGCCCTGTCACCCCCCCCCCCCCCACCCCTTCTGGGGGCCATGCCGTCAAGCAAATGCACAATGCGTAACTACATAATATAATATTCAGATTAAAAAAAATATGTTAATGCCACTTCAGGAGACAGTATTTCGTTCGCGTGCAAAATCTCTTAGATCTACTTGATTAGTTTATCCCTGTTGAAGAAACTTACGGTAAGATCGACGCAAAATCTGAACAACGCGGGGACAAGTATTAGGTCAGTGGTTATTAAATGGTGTCATCTCGCGGCCCCATTTGTAAAAATACCAATAAGTTGGAAGGAAAATTGTGTAGACTCTGGAATCTACTACCAATATTTATGTTATTCTCATTACTCTCTTAAATTGCTGCTTCCAAGTAACGTTTGACCTTCTAGCCACACTAAATATTACTGCAGCAGAGTTACCATATTTTTTTTCAGATTTTGAATCCATGAACAGTTTTTTGTAACCAATCCATAATGTGTGATAGATAGGTGCTGATTACAAACTGGTGTAATAATAAGATATAATATTATTATTGTAATCGTTCATCAACATGTAGTATTAACATTTTTACACAGTTTAAATAGCACTGTCTTCGAACATGAAAACTTGACATAAAATCCATTAAACAGAAAACTCAATTTTATCTCCAATATCATTAATATTATTTCTATGTTAGTTATAGGTACTAGGGACAAAAGTTAAAAAAACATATTGTGAACGAATCATGAAATCAAGTGATCATTTACGGGTAGGTACACCGCGCAGTGACCGGCGGACTGAATGCTCATTACCCGTTTGAAAGGTTTACGGCAGTGACCCGGATAAAAACACGACCTCAAATCCTGGCAAGGGGTGATTAATGCAGACGCGCTGATTAGCTAAAATTAAAAAAAAGAATAACCTAACTTTCGTTAAGGGATATTTTAATACAAAATTGCGGATTCTCAACGGGGATTTATTAAAAAAAATATGGCACCATAATTGTTAAACTCACTAAATTCTGCTTAAAAATCATTTAAGCAAACACGAAGTTAAAAGCTTCCAGCTAAATAAATTAGATACACATTTAGCGTGATAAAGTTCAACTGACTCTATGATTTATACGTACGACTTTTGAGTTAAGTATTTAAATATAAAACTCTCCCTGACAATCCCATTACTAAATATGTATGTAACACATGGTGCGAAAAACGCGTTTAAGCCAGTGGTTTTCGGAGCGCTGTTAGACCAAAAATATTCTTTCACGGCGCCCTAAAAATATATGTGGGATTTGATATGGGTCATCAATGTGGGGTTCGATTTGAGTTACCACTGGGGGAGTTGTCGACATGTCGTAGGTCATGGTGTTGAGGATGATGATGAAGAAGTCGAAGATGGATGCAGGAGCGAGTTTAATTTGCGGAGTAACGGTCGGTACAATAATATGTTACAGTAGTTATGTTACGGATCCGAGGTCCGCATCTCGGTATAATGAAATGTTGTGCGGGACGATGCGGAGATTGAGATAGTAACAGACCGGTAACGTATATTTGAGTGACATTTCCGAAGAATTATTATTCGTTTTTTATACAGTCAAAATAAAATTCTTTTTATTGTAATAATCGAGTCAGCTATTATCCGTCGTTTGCGTCAAAGGATGACTGACTAAGTGAAAAACGGATAGCTACTTACCGAGTTTGCTATATTTTGAGGCTACGGAAAATAGATATTTAATTTGTAATTCTATATATTTACATACCTATCTATGTTCTGAGCAGCCAAGCTTCCAATCAGATTCAAGTAATTTTTAAGCTTTTCCGAGTTGCTGAAAGTTGTCCTATTGGAATCAGACGGAAGAGGTTTTTCTCTGTGCAGTCTTTTTAGGGTAAGTATAACTTTTTCGCCTTTTTAAAACTTCAAACGAAAATAATCGAAATAAATTACGACTGTGGTTTTTGGAAAATAAACTAAATCGTAAAGAGAAGCCGCTAAAATAATTTACAGTAGCAATAGTTGAGAGTTATTTATAAAGTATTATCGCTTGAAAAAAACAGCCACCAAAGCACGCAAATCTAGCATACTGATCGTGCATCAGCGCATTTAGTAATGGCGAAGGGTGGGGTAGGCTGTGGAGATCCGACATAAGCAGGGCACAATAAACTTTATCAGACATAGTTATTTCTTTTAATTTAACCGATACTACATATTGCAGACAGTGTTGGTTAGTTTTGAAAATTTAATTAAACCAAAACCATAATAGATCTAACATAAAACATATTTTTCTATTTATAAAATATCTAAAAGTAAATACAGCCTACCTCCAGCCTGCGACACTGTCGTATACGAAACGTTATTAATTATCCTATAGGATAATTAATATTTCTAACAGCCTCCGGCGCCCCTGCAATCGCGTTGCACGGATTGAATACCACTAGTTTACACTAATTTTAGTTTATAGGTTTTATGTATAATTAGTTTAAGCTATTGATAATTATGAGAAAATAGAAGCGGCTAATAGGAACTACTTTGGTTCCGGGAAACATCTAAAATACTTATTGTCAAGTCAACAAGTCAGATTTATAAAACGGTATTGAGACAGGTTATATTTAGTGGTGCATGGTTTAGAAAAGGGCTAGAAATGGGCAGCTTGTGTTTAAATGAAAAAAATCGGAGAGGCATTTTTAGAGCAAAGAATGAGACAGCAATCAAATAAATGAAGAATTTCGGGAACCAAATATTGACCAGGTCAACATCGGATAGCCGAGGCGCCGGTCATATCTAGTGAATGGAGTCGCATCTACCAGCCAAACAAGGTTTTATAGCAAAATCATCCGACAGGAGAAGTGTTGTGGTGGTTTGACAACATAACCGGGGATGCACTTACATACATCGAATTGGTGCAGCAGACAAAAGTGCAAAAGAGAGATACTAATGGCGGAGAAATCTTGAGGAGAACAGGGTCCACCACACACTGAAGCAACACCGTTTGTTTTGTTTAAAATTGTTGATTAAAATAAAAACACCGAATGAAAATAAATAATATAGGTACTTACTCACTCCCGGTTGGGTAATTTTTCTTTTGTAGGATAAATTCTATAATTTGATAAAATCTCGTACATTTTTTTGACGAAAGCGCTTCATTAATACTCTAACTAGCAAATTTTATAGTCAGCGTTTTTATCTAACAATCTTCAATTATATTGAAATTCGTTTTATGTGAATTTAAATAATGTTACACGAATTCGATAATACTCGAGACACTTCTTGCCGACTTGTAATTATCGATAAAAAGTGATCAATTACGTCAAATAATTGATTCTTCATTATCCCTCTGAAAGTCTTAATATTTAAATTGAGACTCGAATCAGACCAATCAAGTAATTAAATCAATATAGATTCAATAGCTTAAGCGAATTTAATAACATTTACTATATAGTAACCAATAACTAATGGAAAAATAGCTATTTTTATAATATTTCATGTATTTATAGATAAATGTACCTACACCCTGCCATGTAAGAACGGCAACATGTAGATCGCTTTTGTGGCATCGCTGCAGGCGGCTATAAATACCACAAGGGTTGCGGAGTACCTACAGCACTCTCGGACGGTACCCGAAACACAAGTCCAAGCCACATCATCTTATCCGTCACCGACGATTGATGTATCAGCCGCACTAACTCGAATGTTTGTAGCACGGTGGTAGGTATACGTAGAGTTGGGTATTTCCCGAGAAAATCTCAATCTCGAGATTCGGGATTTCCAGAAATTCACGAGAATTCTCGATAAATCGGGAAATTAAAAAAAAAAAACTAAAAATCCTAAAATCTGTGTAAAAACAGACAAATTCCAAAAAAATATGATTTTTTTTATGTATGTAAGAAGACAAACAAAATATAAGTAGGAAAACAAAAATAATTCAAAACATTACTTATTAAAATAGGATTTCAAAAAACAGACTGTCAATCGCTGCGTCTGACAATCGCGTACGCTTTCGAGACACAAAATTCCCTGATGTTGCAAAATTTGCGCTCATTTTGAGTCGACGTTGGCTTCATTGTATTAAATGCCCCTAACAGTTCTTCAATTTAGTGTTTTCTGTCCACTTTTTCCGCATAGAAAATCGTTTTTTCAATTAATATTTGATAACAAAGAAATCCCGAATCCCGAGAAAAGACTCTCGAGGTCCGGGATTTCCCGAAATGTTAAAAATTTCAATTCTCGAGATTCAGGATGGAAAATCTCGAAAATTTCTCGAGAATTCCCGTCGGGAAATTCCCGAAACCCAACTCTAGGTATACGTAATATGCCGTAATACACATGATTGGCGGAGGCAACAAAAAGACAGAGAAAATACGAATTTGAATCGGTGCGTTAATTATAATACATCATATTATATTGAGATGTCGTTTACTTGAGAAACTTGTCTTACACATCCTAAGTAAATATCTTCCAAATATCAGTAAAACACACAGCACATAAACTTACACGTAGGTATAGGTAATGGAAGTGATAAGTAAGTATTATTATAATACCAATATACATAAAAATCTATACTGATAAATATTTTTAATTGTAAAACAAAACGTAGCAAAGTTTCATTGTAATATAATAATTGCGTAACAAAAAGGGCGTGTATTGTGTACGATATAATACATGTAATAATGAATCAGGAAGAAGCTTTTTCCGGAGCTTTGTCATCCACATTCCACGTAGTCGAGAGTGAAAGCTCTTTGCGTCGCAGAACATGACTCGTACGTCACGTAAGCTTTGTAAACGTGCGATTTTCCCGCTTAAACCTTCTCTCCGCGCTACTACAGCCCAAAACCTTTGTCTGTGGCATTGAAACGGTTTCAGGCTGTACAGTCTAAGTAAAACAAAATAAAAACATTAGCGAGAATGAATCCGGGATGTTGGTTGCTAATTGTTTTGACATTTACACGATATAAGGAGTGATGACAGTAATGCTTTCGACAATTTTCTAAATTGAAAAGTACGACCTCACCACTCACAGACAATATGTGTCAATACGTACAATTATAATGACATAAACTCGTAACGACTATTAATTTTGTATGATTTTAATAAACATAGAAACAAGTAAATTTATGAATTATATATGATATCAAATTGATCATTTTAATGGAAGAAATTGATAAAATGTGTTAGAACCCACCTAGTCATACATTTCACATTGTTAAAACAGTAAAATAATTACATAACCGTGTAAGTACCTATCAATCACATATGTATGGGAAACATGGCCCCTCACTAGAAGAGATGTCCATAAAGGTAAGAGTAGCACAGTGTGGTATAGAAAAGTGGAAGCAGTTCATAACGCGTAACGACAAAAAACGAAATAATTGGATAAGAAGATAAACAAGCGTATGCGATATAAAAGGGTTTGCTAAAATCCTTAATAATCAGACCGATTTCAACCGAATGTACCCAAAAAGACGAACGAACGGTAGACCTGGATGGATGGCATAAATTTTCGGTGACACGTGGATCACGTGGACACGTAATCACCTTGGAAAAGTTCACATTTTTTTTAATAATAACAAGAGACGCTGATCCTTTTTCATATGCCTACCGTCCGCTCATTCTTGCATGGAAGCTTATGAGTCGGGTACCTATTGATGTTCCCCCGTAGTGAAAAATTCTGGATCTCTCGTATCTTGTAATGAAACCTGCCCATCGCGCCCTTACAACATTTTGTATGCGGAAAGCTTAATGAACTTCTAAAGAAATGATGAAATGATATTAATTATGTAGTCAGATCTACCCTGCTTACAGTCGATCGAGGATATTTGGACCACATTAAACCGAAAGTAAAATTAGTATTAAATTTGAAATGGTGAATTGATAATTTTGGTTTAAAATTAATATCACCTCTATTGTTCGTAAAAACGTATTTTTTGTTAATTAAGTATTAGTATGTCAATAATTATTGTATAGAGATTCAGACTATAACAAAATATATTGTGTGCGAAAACAATGAATTATTTAAAATAATGTTCTTAATTTTAACATAAGAGAAATTTAAAAAAAAAAAAAAACATTAAAAACACGATGTAGTGACATTTAAAAATCTTGTTTATCAACGTCTTACAAATACCCATTGAGAGATTGAGTAAACTTCAATTTAACAGTTAGTTTGAATTGTGCCTTTTAACAAAACAATTTCACAGTTAAATTTATACTATACGAATAGAATATGCTACAAATAAAGGTTTCATTGTATATGCTATGCTGTATGAATAGTAAGTTTACTTAGGTATCTCAAAATCTATTAATCAGCACAAAACAAACTTACTGTTTACCACGTTTGACGACAAATTGGACTACTATCGTCAGATTAATTGCTTTTTTCTATTGACACTATGTATTATGTTATTATATTATCGGCAAAATATTTTAAAAAATCTACACATAGATGACAACGGTTAATCTTTTGAATTATCCGAATAGCCCCAGTCTACAATACCCCATACAACATATTTTGTTTTAATATAATATTATGATGGTTTCGCACCAATTGTTACCAGTTAAAAACATAACTGAAAACTTATTAAGAATAATTATGTTTGCTAAAAAAAACTACAGTGATATAATTTAGGTCATACGAACTTCTTTATATCACAAGTGTTATACCGTATAAGCAAGTGATATTAAGTTAATTACAGAGCTTAGATTTATCGGAAGAAACAACTCTATCGCATAATTCTTACGCCGGGAGAGATTACTTGCAAGAAATATGTTAATCACTCTCATACATCACCCAATTACTCGCTCGCATATCCTCTTACTTAGCGTGTTAGGGTGGGTTCTCTGCTTTTACACTAGACTAGATCTAGTGTATATTATTATAAGGAAGGATATCGTATACCTAATATATTATGGATTAACACGTCTTGATATGGGCCTCTATAATAAAGTCACTACAACCTCTCATTAAATCAAATAACTAAAGCTATTACATACGTATATCTAACGCCCAAACTTGAAAACGCTCAGTGAGTGATGACGATAATGCGTGGTGGACGGTATTGAATGACCAAAACATGAAATTATCAAATGACTTTAATTTTTTTATCAATAATTTGCACACACTAGTCACATAGAGCTCCCATTGTTTATTTATATTTATTTTATTATATTTTCTAATATTAAATAATTACTAACCAATCCTGTTCATTAAAAAAGTAACGTCGGTTTATGATTATTTTTCATTGTCCACATATTGCGGTGTGGTCTAATGAGGGCGACGAAATAGCAAATAGTATTCAACATCAAGGCTGACTATAGACAGGCCGTGGCACAAAATAGCGAGTTACGTGTTAGTGCCAGTAAAGGAAGATTTTTACAACAAACAACATTTTCTTCAAGCAGTTTACTACAGTGCATTCGAAGAATGTGCAACAACTACCACTACGATCGAAATTTGCAGCTTCAAGCCCGATTCGGCCCTAATCTAAACTGTACCCAATGCGTTGAAGCTGATTTTTTCAATGTGTGCACCTAGGGACGGCAGGTTATATGAAAGTATGGTGAAGCAAGCAAGTATGGTGAAAAAGTATGGTGAGGCAGGCTGGTAATCGATTTGCGGCAAAATTTCCATGTTAAAATTATATTATATGGGTACGTTATAATGACCAAAGTAATTTTTTTTTATCACGTCGCTATTTCTCGTAAGTTGTCGGCTATTGTTGGCCTGCTTCATTCAGTTGTATGAGAAAGCCGATTCTTTTCCCCTCTTTTTATTTAATACCTCTATGGTGTGTACCTACTTATATCTATAATTATTACATAAAAAAAGAGTTAATTAATTGACCGAAATATGGGTAACTAGAAATAAATTTACCGGTAACCCGGTTTACCGAAAACCAGTAATGCATGCAATAATCTGAACTACATAACGTACTATAGGTACATAATGTGTATATTGTATCATAATTTTATTGTATCTTGCTGTGTTCCTTGAAAATGCTAAACAGCTTATTTTTAAACAGATAATACTATAGTGAAATGGATTATATTCTTAAGATATATATTATAAAATATTAACCTATCAGTAACTATATTACACAAACACGTCAAATTCTAAAGTGGCGTGTCCACATCATCGCAAATCACAACAATACCATCGTAACTCTAATTACGTATCATCCACAACGTGTGAACGGTTAAATTGATTAATGTTTGCTCAGTACCCACTGATAACTCGCCGAGTATGTAATCATTCACAGAAGATTATAGTATCAAACACGGCAACGAGACCAGGGAGTGAAACAAACACTGCTGATTTAGATACAGCAGGCTTTCACACGAGGTATCAAGTTCTTGGGGTATATCATCGTGAAAATTTATCATTATTTTAAATTTATGGAAATTTCCTACGAGACAATGCAGTTTTGCGATAATTACACGTATTAGCTACCAATTGATAATTTCTAAGATACATATATTTTTAATGAGTTATTATAAAATTACATTTTAAAAATATATTTTTATCGTGTTCACTAAATATTAATAGCCCTACAATATACGTCGGCCCCACCAAAAAATCAATAAACAGACCCGATGTGGAGACCTTTGTCGACAATCGCCACTAGTGTTGAATTGGCCATTTTAGGACCTATTATTGGTAGGTCCAACTTAGTTAAAATTTGTTGATTTTTTATCAATGTTGCCGCGACTAATATTAAAACATTTTTTTAGCATATCAATTGCTGAAACAAATATTCAATCTCTCGTTCACGATGACAGCATCAATAGATAATAAAATATTATAAGTGATTTCAAATAACATGCTATCCTATTTTTTACGTCCATAAAATGTTATGTCGAACAATTCGTGGACGGAAGCGATAATGATAATTATTAGTGTTAGCGAAGTGACAAGTTATGTTGTGGGTACCAGTAGCGAAGAGTGGAAGTAGGCTGTTAAGATCCGCCATAAATAGTGCACATTAAACTTTGTTAGTCATACGTATTTTTTTATTGAACTAAGACTACGATTTACAGGTAGAAATGGTTAGTTTTTAAAAATCAATTAAACCCTGCCTAAACCAAACTATAATAGTTTTGGTATATTTTGGGCGATACGACAAAAATGTGCACACTTTTTCATTGACACTTATTCGTTTTCGTTGGATTAAGGATAGGTACATATTATTTACACATGTCTAAACAAAACCATAATAGTTTTGGTAGGTATATTTTGGGCAATAGGTACGACAAAATTGTGCACACTTTTTCATTGACACTTATCCGTTTTCGTTGGATTAAGAATACATATTATTACTTACACATATTGTTGCTTCATTTTTTTAAATTCATAAGCCCTGCCTAAACCAAACTATATAATAGATGACAAATATTCAAAGTTATATATGATTTAATTGCATGATTTTAAATACTTTATAGATCTACGAGTACGTATTCACTATTATCTATTATGACATGGTTTTCGCGGGGTTTAATTGAACTTTAAAAACTAACCAACACCTCTGTAAATTTTTGTCTAATTTCAAATAAAACAAATACGTATGACTGACAAAGTTTAGTGTGCACTATTTATGGAGGATCTTAACAGACTACCTCCACCCTTCACCACTGATGGGAACTATGTATATAGGTTAAATACTGTCCTGGCCTAATATCTACTTTTGTACATACCTCCATTTTCGCACACAATTTTCCGATATAGTTTATCGTTGATCTACATGCGTATAAAATGGTGCAATAATAGTAGTATATTAAAATTAAACACTATATATTATATGAAAGCTACATACTAAATTTGCTACAGACTGATAAAAAAAAACTTAGGAACTTCAAAATGCGGCTTCTGATTAAAAAAAGAAAAAAGTTTAACAGAAACCGGTAAATATTCCCAAAATGCAACCAAAAACACAATCTATTAACAAAACAATGAAATGAATTCGTGGGAGGAAACCGTTTAAAATCAGCTATAATAACGAGGGAAAACAAACGTCAAGCTCCACGCAGTCAGAATTTGTTATCGAAGTAAAAGACATAATAATGGAAAAATTAATATGAAGACATTAATTTGAAGCCGGTGAAGTGGAAGGAGGGTAAACAAAAAATCGTGTTATGCAGCTATAAATCACTCTCCACAAACAATGGTAATTGAGTCAGTTCGTTGTGCGTAAGGGAAGGGTACGAAACATTTTGTGACGCGTACCTAAATACGCATTAGTGACATGATGATATGTGATACCAAATAATTTACTTTACACATTGATTGGGATCATAGGACAAGCACACGGTCGTGACAGTTCCCTCGATACATTGCGATGTCCTATACCACTTTCCATAACATATCACCAACGCATTAGCATATGTACAGTGTTGCCAAATTTAGTCATCCAGTGGTATACAAGAGGTACAAAAGGTCCGCAAGGTAGAGCTAGAGGCCGCTGGATCGATGAAATGGTAAAGTTCTGCGGAAGTACGTGGCAACGCAACGCACAGGACCGAGAGAAATGGAAGCAGCTTGAAGAGGCCTTCATCCAGCAGTGGATAGATTCAGGCTGATGATGTTATATATTATAAATTTTGGTTCCACCTAAAAAATAATACAGTAATATAAAAAAAATACTAAGATAAATTCGAAGGAATCAATACGAAAAAACAAGCGCTCGATTCTGAAGCTGAGACCGGCTGGCAAAAAACACATTTATTGATTTTCAATATGTGTTTGATCCTGAGTAAGAACTTGATGGGTTAATTGCTAAAAATCATTCCTCGAGACAGTATACTAATGAAGTCCACATATTATTACACTTAGACATAAAGCCCACCAACGCGGCGCTCGGTGCGCTCTCTACGAAGTAGGCCCCCTCCGACCCGCGTATTACCCTTCACCTTTGTAATAAGGGGCTCAAGGAGCACAAATTAATTAATATTATCAGCGTCTCTCATAACAAAGCAATAAAAATATTATTAAATTTCTCGGGGCTTATAATTAATTATACCAGCGAAATATCGGACACACAATAACTAAACAAAGAGTTCACTGTTATTAAATAATGGCTTCTCGCCCGTCCATCGACGACGCTGCCAGAAGCGTATTTTGTTTGCCGTGTTCAATGAATGGACTACGAAGTATTTTCGTTAACTCGTATCGCTGAGAAGCCAAAAAACGATGAATCATGGAGCAGGCGGGCACAATGCGTCGTCAAATCCAGTGTGCGCTGGCGTATTGGATTACGTTGTATTTTCGATGATTTACACGCCACTTGTGAAATTTTGCGCGAGAGCCCCACTCGCTCCGTTAAGTTATAATTTACATACTTACTTTTTACTAAGTACAACATAAATATCCGTGTACAATATTTACCCACTGGTGAAGAATAACGAAGTAGGCCCCCTCCGACCCGCGTATTACCCTTCACCTATGTAATAAGGGGCTCAAGGAGCACAAAATAATTATTATTATCAGCGTCTCTCATAACAAAGCAATAAAAATATTATGAAATTTCTCGAGGCTTGTAATTAATATTCACGATGACATTATTATACCAGCGAAATATCGGACACGCAATAACTAAACAAAGAGTTCACTGTTATTAAATAATGGCTTCTCGCCCGTCCATCGACGACGCTGCCAGAAGCGTAATTTTGTTTGCCGTGTTCAATGAATGGACTACGTTGTATTTTCGTTAACTCGTATCGCTGAGAAGCCAAAAAACGATGAATCATGGAGCAGGCGGGCACAATGCGTCGTCAAATCCAGTGTGCGCTGGCGTATTGGATTACGTTGTATTTTCGATGATTTACACGCCACTTGTGAAATTTTGCGCGAGAAATACCCTTATAAATAGGTACTTAGCTCTACACGTGCAAATGTTATTCTTTCGTAAACATATAGATACCGAAATAGAGATATAAATTTATGTTGATATATTTAAGTATAGAATTGTTTCCTATTCTACTGACGCAGCTTCAGGCATACACTGAAATATTGTCACATATTATATATAATACCGTGGGTTGTTGCCAAAGGTTGGCAAGTCGATAATTTATTATTAATTTATAATGTCTTCCGATATATAGAACATGCATATAAAACACAAAGAAATTAGCATTATTAGAGGGCATTTCAAACTTCAAATTGCAATAATTACTCCATAACATGATTTTGAAACTTAACAATGTTGGCAGTAACCCCACTAGGTATATACGTGATTATTTCAAATTTGAGTACATGTCTTTGGTATATAATGGTATTAAAAACATGTTGATAGTGTCCCGGGAGCAATCAATTACTTCAAAGCTGAAAAACTACTCAACATTCAGTTGACATATAAACCATTTATAGTTTGAATCATTTCGGTTAAACTAGCTCGCAAACCGACGTCGCTCAACAACCAAAGTAGATCAAAATAATTATTACATATTATGTTTGTTACTGTGATTCAAGATCATTATCTGCTTCAAAAAAATACACTTGGGCCTGTGTGAATTGTGCTTTACGAATAATCTAACGTTGGAAATAATAAATTGTAAAATTTTAATTAGTCAAGAGAAAATCATTAATTTTAATCGCAATGGAGCTTGCTTTTCCTGCGATAAGAACTCATTAAAACCGTGTTTTTCGTTTCGTTTAATTGGATAAAATAATTGAATATTAAATGTTATACGCGTACGTGAATACAGCCAATAATGTATTTCTTGTAAGTTGCTACATTACGTGTTGCCAGATGTATAATAGTGTAGACATACCACTCTGAGATTTACATTAGGATTAATAGTATCAATATAGGTACAATCATTGATGTTACAATATATACTTATATTTTAAAAGTATTTATTTGTTAATGGTTTTTGTTGCAATATTCTCCGCATGCTCATTAATATGCTCAATCGAGAAAACCGACCACTGTAGGTACATAATATGTCTGGGCTCAAACACCATTTATGAAAACAGACCAGAAAACGAATACATGCAGGCAGTGAACTATTGTTACTTTGAAATCCATAAACATCCAAAATCCACGCTCTCCTCGAATAACGAAAATTCAGATTTACTTTTAGTGTTGTGGCCAGTCCAACTATCATTCACAAAAATATGCCAGATACAGCAAGAAAAGAAGCTATAGGTACCTAATATAGAAAAAAAATTATAGAATTTCTATGAATTAAAAAAAAATGTAGAAACTAGTATTTTACAACGTTTTTATTAGGTCGTATTCTTATTTGTCCGGTACAAATCTTGCAATCGATTTTTAATTAACTTCCCGACTAGCTAGACATTTGAAACTTTTAGAATATATCAGAACACTATGCCAATGCAGTTTTTTAATACTTTTAGCCATCTTTAAGTAGAATTAAATTCATTTTCAGTTAATTCTGTTTTGTATGAAAAGTTATTTCGGAAGAAATCCGAAATCCAATCCACTATTACTGGTTGCTAGGAAATTATTAATATATGAAATGATATGAGTGTCAAAATGACATTTCAGTGTTATTTCTATCAAATACATTTTTTTTGATCGTTTAAGCTAGTCAAGTCATGTTTATATGATTCAACAGAATATTTAAAAACGTTGTATATAAAAAGTTCTTTTTATCTTGTAATTATTTAAAAGTAAGTAATAATTATTAATATTTACCAGATAGATGAAAAGGGTATTATTTCACAACTAATAAATATGTCATAGAAAAGTTAATTAAAATTTGAATTATATTGCATATAATCTTTACTTTATTGGAAAGATATACTATACAAAAGGAAAGCACGTTGATTTTCAAGCAAATCTGGTGTAATGTTTTAGCTTTTTAATGAGATGTATTTAAGCTAGGTAGATATTATGACGTATTGTGTCGAAAATACCAAGTAATAAGTAAATTAATATTGGAATTAAAACTAATGCTAAACTAAATTCAATACTAATCTTTCTACGTGTATTTTTGCTAAGCTTTCAAAAAGCTTTTACTCCTTTTAGGCATAGCTTCCGTGTTAGATACAAATAATTTGTAATACATAATATTACGCATTTGTTCACTTCAATTCGTTACGTATAATTAAGTATTATTTGTACAGTTATAAACGGCTTTCCATTAGGCGCCGATGTTTTCCTAAGTAAAATCAATTTATCCGGTACGCGAGTGGCACGCTGCTCAGCCGCGCCATGGCACGGATTTATTGGTCCCCAGGCACGGCTGTTGCTATACCCCCGCGAAATTCTGTCGTCCTGATAAGTCTCTCCGAAGGAATTGGTATACCTATGTGGCTAGCGATTGTTTCTGCGTGAGGCCTTTTTTGCGGCACAACATTTATTAAGTCCCGGAAGAAAAACAATACTTAGGAAATCCTCAGAGAATTGGTTTATCGGAAAGAGATGTTTTGTGCCATTAATATACAGTGGTGGACTTAGGGGCACGGAGCCCCTATGCACTGCGTGATTTTGAGGAATATCATAATAAAAAATAATATTTGATCATGTTCGAACATAAATCATATCGGCCTTCACAAGGTCCACACATGGACGTTATCCACATGCTCAACTTGTCGGTCTCTAAGGTCCATACTTTAACTCCAAACACAAATTGAGTGTGTATTTGTCAGACCCAGAATACGAACCTGGGACACACGACATTATAAGATTATCGATTGTGTCACCTGCATCAAAGAAAATTGCCATTGTTAATGTATACCTAACCTAACATAACATACCAATATTGACAATAATAAATTTGTATTTTATTTAGTATACGTATTATGAATCCCGCTATTACCAAATGCTGGTGTGACGTCATGGAACAACGACTGCTAGCTGAGCATCCCATCGGTGGTACTTTATAGCTCTTCCAAGTGTCTGGGCATGTGGAATGCATGTGGAAAGGTACGTCAGCCCATTGTGGAAGCGACGAGATGCAGTAATCTAATATGCGTGGTGTGACCGGTTCTCAGTCGCGACAGCTAGTTGTGAACATTTGAACTCCGTAGCGAATTGCATCCGTTCAACGAAGTGAGTACGGCCATCCCATAAAAACGTTATTGGAAATGCATCATCGCGTAGTTACCGCTACCGGCTGTGATTAACGGCAGTGTCGCATACTTAAGAGTTTTCAATGCCTGGGCAATTGAACATACAAGTATTTTTCAGCGTACCTATCGCGAAAAAGATCAGGAAGCATATCATTAATTTACTACTCACGTGACATTTCGATTATAATATACGAGTTGGATTCCACCCCCCTCGTCGAATTCAACCCCATCCAAAACCTATAGGTACCTTTCTTCGTAACACTAGAAATGAACGACGATAATGCATAGCTTAAGTGTCACGACCTAGGGGCGGCAGGTTATATGAAAGTATGGTGAAGCAGGCAAGTATAGTGCAAAAGTATGGTGACTGGTGAGGCAGGCTGGTAATCAATTTGCGGCAAAATTTACACGTTAACGTTTTATTATATGGGTACGTTATAATGACCAAAGTAAATCCTCCGTGATGCCCTGCATTTTTTTTATCGCGTCGCTATTTCTCGTAAGTTGTCGGCTATTGTTGGCCTGCGTCATGACGACATTTGATGTCAGTCTTACCAAAAATTAAAGTTGTATGGAGAACCAATGTTTAGAGTTCCGGACCGCCCCCAAATATTAATAGAATGTACTGTTACCGCATTAGCACCTGTATACCGAATTACAATTATCTGGGTATACGATAAACAAGCGAAAAGCCTTTTTGAGAGGGACAGAGAAACACATAATATTATTTTACATCTTTTATAACGTCATATATCCACGTTCATTCTCTTTAAATATTCATACGAAAAATATCAATTTATAAAAATTCTCTTAAATAATGTATGAAGTATTAAATCAAACACTACATAGAGATGAAACATTCCAAAAGATATGTTGGGATTTGTTTATTGCTTCGCGCGACATTCCCTCAGACGCGCGTAAAAAATAAATATGTTAGGTTGTGGAAAATCAGAGGAAAATAAATTCTTTTATTCATGATGCCGCCACGGGAATTGACCTATGTGGACATTTCGGGAATATGGGACGGGCTTAAAAGATATATATTATTTATTGCCCAAAAATATAAGCGAAAGTCAAAAGAAACTAGCTATTTATTCCAACTGGAAATACGGACTTGAACCACATAATATGGACCGCTTTCTTTCATCAAAGTAGCATTTACACAGTGGAACCGATACAATGATTATGAGGCGCACATGTTTATGTTATAGCAGTTGTTTAGTTCACAACTTTGAAATAAGTTATAGTTAGGTACTGAAAATAGTTACTGTCGGTATACTATATTAAGTATCAGTGAGCGGCCTTTGAATAATTTTAGTATTACTTAGTTTTAGATTTACCTAATAATAATTCTGTATAGGTTATACGAATAGTCCTGAAACACGAGTATGTTTACCATGTCTTTTTGCCAAGTATCGACAGATACATAGAATAAAATAAATACCGTTTGAGTGATATACATACATGCTTTTTAAATGATATGTACCGTAGGAACGATCACATGAATCAAATATTTTGTAGAAAAGGTTTATAGGTAGGTACTGTTTGTACGGTCCAAATTTGCACCCTGCGTACTCGCTGCCCGCTCGCAATGTAGAAGATTGCTAAACATATCCAATGTATCACAACTAGGGAATCCAATCCCAAGCCAAAATTCTGATCCCGGGATTTCGGAATTACAATTTGACAATCCCGGGATCCTGGGACTGGTCCCGGAATTGGCATTTTTCCATTGTTAATATAAAAATTTTATAATTACAAATAAAATTGATAAAATCGGTCAAAAATAAATCTAGTATAATTTATAATATTTAAGACATTTATTGTTAATATTGTATACGTTCAATCTTGGAAATACATACGTTTAATAGAGTAAATAATATTGTAATATAAATAATATTGTGAAATTAATATGAGATTGCTGTTTCTGATAGTAAAAACATAATGAATGGGTTAGCGAGATTTAAAATAGTAAAGAAAATCATGGTGTACTTATGGCCTTTCCGCTTCATAAATCTAATTAGTCAGCCAAATATGAAACTGCCGTAAAACGTATGAGATCATGGTGGAATTACTTTGTTAATAGTGCGAAGCATTGTGTTTTCCAATCTTTCTCACTTTAATTAATTTATGTGAAAAAATAAAATGAATCGGCAACTTACACTTGGGTATAAATCAAACTTCATTCAAACTCGGTTTATTTCTAATGTAGTTATTTGTTATTAAAAGTATTTTTTCTGTTATATTTTATTTTCCATAAAATTGATAAAAAAAATCAATTCAGAAAGTTTCGGGATTATGTTTATCAATCCCGGGATTCATAGGTATCGAAAATAGCTCGGGATCCCGGGATTGGAATCCCTAATCACAACTAAATAACTCTACTCAATCTCACTATTTCGAGCAGTAAGTTAACCGTGTCTCTTCGAATATGTGCCAGGATTTTTTTTTACCGAGCTTGATACAGTCCCTGCCCAACCTTAAAAGGCGATTCCTGTTCGTTACATCATGTTAGCAGGCTCTCTTCTTTCTAAGAACGTCGCTCCGATGTTGCATATGAAGACATAGGCACCTAGGGACAATCGCGCGTAATGTGGCTATATTGTGATGCTGCGACCGGAAAGCTGATATAGGAATGACCAAATCGTAGTTGTACGTATGCGTTCTGGCGCCTTTGACTCTCAGCCCGAGACGTATGCGATTTGAAACTAAAATGTCACATTCCATTCCACTAATTTGCGGACCTCTATTTGGCAACGTGTGTTTTGTGAATAACGATGACGTCACATCGACTTATTCGACACGTTGCAGACGAGACGAGTTTTATACGCACGAAAGGGCGGTGAAGGTAACGAATGTATTGCATAAATTATTACAATATATACATATGTTTTATTCCTATTTAGGTGTCTCTGAATTTAGAATGCGTCTGATCAATGGCATCTTACAAACGCCGGCAACAACGATATATTTTGGAAAAGACAGTGGGACAACACATGATTCAGAAAAATCAAAAACTGACTCTGGTGTTGATATTACGGTAGTCATTATTTTAATACTGTTTTGTATTGTCATTGCATGACTTTCATCTTCGATATTTAAAAATAAGGGCGTGTCTTATAAACGGGGGCGTCTTATAATATAAACAATGCAGTAGGATAACTGAGTAACTATAAGTGGCCACATTACTTATTTGAAGGAAATGTCATGCGATTTCATACCAGCTTATATTAAATTTGTCTGTTTTTTTTAACATATTAATCTCGCGGATTGGGAACATCCTAGATGCGCATTTTCTTATAAATTCTTTGGAAAGATAAATGTATAGAAATAAAGAGAAAAAAACACAAAGAGAACGTGTTGTTGAATACCCATAACTTCATTACGACATGATTAATAGAAACGATAAAGACACCGACAACGGGAAACGTAATAGTGCTTCGGATATTTGATATTTGCCAAGATAATTTTGCTTTCAGGAAAGAAATTGCTATTTTTTTTATATTCACTCTACAATGACGATGCTTCACGCATTGCAATTTATTGCAATCGATGTAATATTCACCTTCGCAGGAGTTTTTAGATTTTAAAGAAAAAAATACACAACCAAAGATATCGGTTTAATAAAACGCATTTTATTTTGTAGTACTTATTCCACTTTAATAAATAAATTTGGACAGGGAGTGGAATAAGTACTACAAAAAAATCAACAATACAATGCAGTTCCACCATGAAATCACAGTTAACAAAATAAAAGAAATCAAAGATATCGGATTTGAAAAGTTTGCATTTGTAGAAAAGTTAGGTGCCTTGGTAGAGGTTTATAGTATTTTACGTGGAATGGCAAGAAACCTGATATGATTTCGATTCGTTGGTAGATAATTAATTATAGTTACTTCATTTGCGATCGGGTCTAACCAAGCACATTAATTTTGATACTAATTTACATCAAAGCATGGATATGGAATTGATTTTAAACTTATTAACGGGGTTCGAGATTACAACACGCTCTCTCGGCCTAAAATAGTTTGGGGAAGTTACATTTTTTTAATTGGCTACTTGCTAACAGCAGTGGAAGGGGGAATGGGACGATTTGGCACCGCGAACTGGCCTCCGCCGATTGGCCTCCGGTAATTGACCGCCTGTACAATCGGACGCCGGCCCAATTGGACGCCGACCCAATTGGCCTCCGGGAGGATTGGACGCCGCACAGTTGAATTAAATGCGCAAAGGAATAGACGTACGTTACGATTTGTTGGAGTAAATAAGCAAGTCAGTTTAATATGATTCTATCTTCTCAGTAGTTGTACCGTATACATTTCGCGCTTGACACATTTTTAATATAGATTGAGAATAATTATTATGCCTTATGATGTTTATTAAAAGAAAATAATTCTTCCCTCGCTAAAACTTAAAGATGTGCATAATCAATTAATTTATTGTCTATACATGGCTACTTATTTATATTTACAACAAATATTAAAAATAATGTTGTCAGAATGAAAATTACAATATATTTCAGCGTTTTATCGACTTAATATTATAATAAAGCTTAAACATGTATATTATTATGCATACATGCGTATTTTAAGATAGTATAAAATTACAAACAAAATATTAAGTAAGTTATCTGCTAAGTATAAATGTTTCAGTAGTTTGATTGATAAACTACTTAGGTACTGGGTGCCGGACGAAGTCCCGAAGGCCGAAATCCCAAACGCCGAAATCCCGAAAAACAAAAAAAAATATAAACATCAATAATTTGCGCAATTTTCGCAAAAGAGACAAAACCCATTTTTGCGGAAAATGGGTTTTCCGATTGCGCAACTTTTTCAGGAGAGACCATTTTGTAGAACATATGGAGTTTGTGTCTCTTGCAAAAATTGCGCAATTCACGATTGCGCCATTATTGATGTTTGTATTTTACATTTTTTTATATTTCCACAAAAAATGGGTTTTTGTGTCTCTTGCAAAAATTGCGCAATTGTTGATGTTTGTATTTTTTTTATTTTTCGGGATTTCGGCCTTCAAGATTCCGGCCATTCGGGATTTCAGCGTTCGGGATTTCAGTATTAGGGATTTCGGCTTTCGGGATTTCAGCATTCGGGATTTCGGCCTTCGGGATTTCGTGCGAGGTTTTAACGAGGGAAGAATTATTTTCTTTTAATAAACATCATAAGGCATAATAATTATTCTCAATCTATATTAAAAATGTGTCAATCGCGAAATGTATAAGGTACAACTACTGAGAAGATAGAATCATATTAAGCTGACTTGCTTATTTACTCCAACAAATCGTAACGTACGTCTATTCCTTTGCGCATTTAATTCAACTGTGCGGCGTCCAATCCTCCCGGAGGCCAATTGGGTCGGCGTCGAATTGGGTCGGCGCCCAATTGGGCCGGCGTCCGATTGTACTGGCGGCCAATTACCGGAGGCCAATCGGCGGAGGCCAGTTCGCGGTGCCAAATCGTCCTAGACCCGTGGAAGGGCAACCGATCTTCTCAGGTGTACGGATGCCAAGTGATTATATTATTCAGGCGTTAAAACGTCGCGGATGTCGAACGAAAATCAAACTGGCTCTGCTTTGGTCAGTTAATCACGATTGCAATAATACAGTTTCTCAGGAATTGCCGATGCATTATTACGATGGTAACAGTACTCAGCTACTTACCACATCCATTTGTCAAAATTTAAAATTACTGACCTACAATCTTTCGATATTGCGAATATACTTACCAACAGAAGAGAAAAATTAAGCTCAAAAATAATTATCAATAAACGAACAAAAGCTGCCAAGGTAATATAAGTGCACGTCCAAAGAGTAAAATGGGCTAATAAGACATTATTATCGAGAAACAAATAATTGGTACCTGCCTATTGTAATACATAGTTTTGTAAGTTAGCCATTTAGATAAGGCCTTCAAGACTATTCTACTAGTATAACGTATTACGATTATGTCAAATACTGCATTATATTAACATTATCATCTTTAACGAACAAAAAAAATAAAACGGGACCATTGAAAAAATCATGTCTAAAAAAAAACACAAGTTGTCACAATCATCTATTTTGACAATCTTTTCAGTAAGTATCAGCTGTCATTGTTCTAAGCAAACGAACCCGGGCCCTTATTAATTAATACAATGGGTATTCACTAAAAATTAAAGGATAACAGTATGAAAGTGAAAGAGATAAATAATTTATAATACAAATGCTTAAATCTATTACAATGAGTAGCTCTATGGTAATGTACCTACGATATTTTGAACACTTCGGATTTAATACTTTCATCCTTACCTAAAATAACAATGTTTTCACAATCTTTAATAACGTATTCCTACTTTGATTATAAAGGAGAATTAACAGCTATATTATGTGACTGTGCATTTATTTGTCTGTAAATTCTAAAGTAAGTAGCTGAAAGGCTAAGCCCGTGTAATAGAACAAAACTTAAATCAATTAAAATGAAAAATAATTTTTAAATTACTATTTCGCATAGTATATAAAAAAAATACAAATTCTGCGCGATGTTCGTGCTTGAATTTCTTCAATCAAGACAGAATAATGACAAATTTGTTTATACAATAATCCGGCTTACTGACGGCTTAACTCCAGAATAAAAATGCCCAGAATAACGTTATGAAATTGAAAATTCCGTAGACACAACAAATTAAAGTGCTGAGGCTTCAATTCAAAGCTCTCAGACAAATTAATTGAACAAGAGAGACCTATTACCATAGATATTATTCAAAATAATGCAATCAATAAAATTATGATGGTGTAAGACCGTGTAAGTATAAATCTAGATTGATATGTTTCAATTTAATGAATATTACACAGTCACCAATCAGACAGTACACAACTCACGTGAATAATGATTGACTAATTACAGGCCTCATTTTTGGGGCAGACATAAGGTCAGATGTTTGACACACTTATTAGGTCATTAAGAAAGGTCACAGAAAAAAATGAAAATTATAGTCATCATGAGTATCCATAATATAATTTTATTAAAACAATACACCCAAAATGTATCGTAGATTCGCGTCATAATAATGTCAAATTTAGTCGGGCTGTTACCACCCAAAACTAGGATGTAAGCATGCAAACGATATGACAAAATATATATGAGATTGTGTAAAAATATATATAAAAATTAACACTATCGACCGAAGGTACTTGATGGAAATTGAATTTAATAAATCCATTAGAATATATTATAAAAATGTTGTCTACGAAAAAAAAGTGAGATGATATTAAATTTGACAATATGTATCGATATGGAGGTGCTTATGTTGGAAGGTTTGTTTTGGCTTTAATTAAAACCACGGATTCGGGGTAAGAAATTTGATTTTAAGTAGGTATACTTTACCTTTCACACAAGATATAAGATAAGACATAGACGCTTATGATATTCATTATAAAATTGTAAAGATATCGCGGGAACACATTTTATTTACTTTATGCACTGACTTTCATCGGGGGTAGGTATTACATTTTAATGGTGTATATATTACGCCGAATGTGTGAAATCGACAAAATTTTGCCTAATTTATGAAAAATGCAAGCCTGTTGCCTTATTCAAGAATTATGCATATTATCTGCCGAGTGCGTGAATTCGGCAGGGTATGGAATTCTTAAACTGTCACCATGACAGTAGAAAAAGTAAATTTAATACGGATGGTTTTATTAGTTATGTCCATAATATAAAATTATTATTTGTAATACGCAATTTCACGCATTCGGTGTAACATATATACACGTGCACTTGGCTGAAAGATGGCGAAATAGGTTCGACCGCACCTATGAATTCAAGGGGTAGTTGCTGATTAACCGTTATCTTTTTCTTCAAACCACGCTTGGGTAACTAACTGCATAATTCCCCAGTTAAATTCCCTTGCAATGGCTTAATTTCAAAGAAATAATCAATGGTGGGTTTATTAACAATTTTTTCACGTGGACCACGAATACTTATGATTTGATAACAAAACACATTTGACTTCTATAAAACCTATATATAATATAATTAAAAAATAAGATTTTTAGTAAGAAAAGTACTTAATTTTTTACCCCGGGCCGGAATAAATTTACATGATTCGATTGCACTCAATAAAATATATTGTGTGCGGCGGTCAACACAGCGACATCCTGAAGCCCGAGTGAGTTCAACAAATACGTCGAATGCCATTTTGGAATTCTCCCGGTGATCGTAGAATATGTAGAACTATGAATATTAAAAATCAACAAATAAGGATGATATGTCAGAAAAACTAAATTTCTCTTACTGATGGATTATTATGTGGTTATAATTTTAAATAATGTGTATATTATAGTAGGTACACAATGTGTCAAGATGAGGCTTAACAATTATAATTATTCATGATGTATGTTTATGGTAAATCTTATTTATTTAAGAATGGTATGAATCACAGAACAGATAATAAATAGATTATCGATAGGCTATATTCAATACGCCACATGTTGATGCAGTATTTTGAATGTGTGAGAGTCCGACGAAAAATGAAGCACGCATTAAGCACGTGCAATAGTGTGTGTAATACACCAACATTAAATGAGCGTAAATGCATAAACCGAGAGCAGTTTTCAGTATTCGAGGTAAAACGTATTCTTGACACGTGTGTAAGTTTAGCCCGGCTTCTTCTTTAATCGGAGTCGGTTACCTGCTTCGCCTTACCCGTTATGTATTTCAGTTCCCATTATTTCTGAGTTCCCTGGTATGAATCTAATGGAATTGAAACCCTGAAATCTTCCAATCGATGCGGGAGAGAACCACTTTGCCTATAGACATTTATTGTATAAAATAATACCATAACAATGAGATTCGCGAGAAATTTGTGCAAACGCGGCATACGTCTTTTTAATTAACTTCGTTGATAGGATAAAGCTCGATATACGGTATCCACTTTCCAAACAGCATTTTCCAATTTTCCGACAGCCGGAAAACAAGTCCGGAAGGTCGAGCGTCTGATATTGGTATCCGCCGAAAGCTCATCAGTGATTCGGGCTTATAAAAACCGGGGAAGCTTAGCAAACACGGTTGGCTCATTTCCGGTTGGACCCGCGGCGACCGGGGCGGCAAAAAAAGCTCGACCGTTGGATGCGGTGAGAGTCAAGGCTTCTCGTATCGCGGCTATTTTGAAGCATGACCCTAATTAACGTCCAGCGAATCTGCCAGGGATGTGCGACTGCTACTGCCATCCGCTAACAAATTAATAAATCTCCTGGGAGCGAATTAAACTACTTGTTATACGACACTGCACACGATTATAATAATGGTACACGCGGTAAATTTAATCCATTGGTAGCAAAGAATAGAGCGATATTTGACAAATTAATGAAGACGATAATATCAGAATGCCCAGATATTAACTGTCATAATATAGTTACCCGTTATAAAAAGTTGCAACAGATATTGGTGCTTGTCTTGCATATTTGAAAGGGCTTTTCGTACAGTTTCAGTATTCAAATTTTTAAGAGCGTTGGAGCGGAGCTCGGAGCAGGAGCACGGAGCAGTGGAGCAACGCGGTTTTACCCAGAGCAGGAGCGGAGCTGGAGCACCGAAAATTTGTAGTGCTCTACTGCCCCGGACGTTTTTTTTATTATTAATTTTTTGTTCTAAAAACCAATGAAAATATTATATTTGACACTGGAATTATTTGAAATAAGGCAACACTGCCAAGTGGTAAATAACCTCACTTTTTTTGATAGAGGACGCAGATACTGAGAGATGATTTGCCATCGGCATTTTTTTTTAAATAGAATTAATAATGGAAAGGACTAATAACAAACCTTATTTCAAAACTACTTATTTTTTAACATTTGTCTACATACGATACATATTACAACTTTTTACCCGGAGCGGAGCAGACCCTGGAGCAAGTATTAAGCCCCGGAGCGGAGCAACTCAAAAAAGGGTCCACTCCAAACCTCTAATTAAAATTACTTTCAAATTAGGTATTGATTGATTCGAAAAGGGTTTGCGAGTGGGTCGATTGTTTGAGTGCCGTATTAGGAAATTAGTGTTATTCGGGACAAAGTATGCTTTATATTAATACAGTACAGTGCTTCCCAGGAGAATTAAAAATATTCCGCTAGTTTATTCCAGACTTAATCTATAAGTTTAAATAAAAATAAAACCTTGAATGAACCCAAAGCTGTGCATGAATCGAAAATGTTTACAATAAAATCATTTCCGTATAGTTAGTTATACTTGAATAAAATTTTGGATGGATGATAAATAGCTTATGTAAAAAATGGATTTGAAATAATAGTGGTTTGTTATTCCAAAAGGTAAAGAACTTTGGAAACGAACGCTCGAATAATTAACGATTTAGTTACATTACGATTGATGATTTGTCCGTATCGAAAAAACAAAACTGGCAGAATTAAACATTGAGCCCCTGATTCTGGCATAATGTTGACTGGAAATTATATAGGTTATAAGAGGAAAATGTGAGGAAATAATTCGGAACGGGGTGAAATTTATAACCCTTGATGGCGAACGAGGATTTACACTCGTAACCGGGGGACGTATAATCAATTGGACCAATGACGTTTCCAACTATCACACAACTTTGATTTATTGGTGATTATTAGCGATTTGGCCAATACGTTATCGCTTTCTTTTCGCCGGATTTTCGTATTCAATACGAAATAGTTATGAATTATTCTAACGCTTTTCTGAATGCTTTTTTTATAACTTTTTGACAAAATAATACAATTGTGCCTAAAGCGTATAAAGAGGTTCAGGAGGATCCTCCGTGTGAAACCGCTCTTAGCCCTGTCGAATTTGTCAATATCATTTTGTTGTGATTCACAAAACGAGCAGCTTAATGCACTGCCGCACGTAGCGGCGTGAGACATTTTTTATTGGAAAAAAAACAGCTGCTTGTCAGATGTAACAAATTTCACTCGTCATGGATCGCAGGTAGAATAGCAAAATGTTGCATCGTACGCATGCGCAGCGCGGAAAAGAATTGCAACATTGCCTGTAATACCACACGCTGCGTGGTGTAACTTGCTCGGGAATTTGGAAAATTCAGGGCCTTAACACCTCTCGTACCCCATATACTGCGCTACCACACCGCATCGCATCCACCGTGGACCCCGCACTTTTCCTCCATACATTCCTTATGCCCAGACACTCTGCGCTTTGATGCTGGTATGCATTTGGAATGCTCACTTAAGACCTAAGACTACAAACTGTCCGCTTCGCACCATGATGAGAAACAACTAGGTCCTAGGAAATTATGTGGAGTGGTCATCTCTTCCAAGGAATTCAAAATACGGTCCTCCTGGATACATGAAGCATCCATCACCAGAAGATTCAGCCCGTATTTATATAAATAAATGAATGCCACAATTGTTTGGAAATATAAATAATAATATTAGCGATTATTCCTCATAATTTGTCAAAACAAAAGCTTTATTCTGATAATGCTGTTTTCCAACCAATGCATTAACTGATATTTCACAATTTTATAGTCGTGTTTGCGTAAAACTGGAAAAACGATAAAAATATTTTATATCCCCTACGATCTAGAGCTGTTTTTGGAAAAGCGTCGAGACAGATTAATGAAATAATTCGTTTGGGCTTTTGAATCCGCATCGGGGTTGTTTCTTATATTTTATAATATTATATGAAAATGAATGTACAATAAAATTATCAGGTTAAAAATAGTAAGCGAGGTTTGTTATAATCGTACTTAGAATATACATATTATCGCAGTTTTCTAAAGGAAAGCTTAGAAAGTTTCTTTTATATATATTCGTATTCATTTGTTTTGTATTAGATAATTATTAATATAACCTGTACTAAAAGGTTTGAAATAACAATATTAGGCATTTAAATTGACTGAAGACCTGACATGTTTTTATGACATGAGAAATTTGTTTGCTAACTTTTGACATAATCAATAACACAAAAAGGGCAGCATTCTGTACATACATACAGTGAAATTATTATCTCATTTTAGGCAAAACGTGACATAATGACTGTTTATTCTGAGACCTGGAACCATCGAATTGTTCAGTGTATTTTATATTTTTCGCTTATCGTATATCTTTATAATATTAGTAATTATGCGTCAATTACATTGAGCTACTTTACGAGCTGTTTGTTGGCGAATTTAAAAGCGGGCGATTCAGCTACTGCAATTGTGATGATGACACACAAAACTTTCCATTCGCTGAGAAGCCACAAGCCAGCGACTATTTTGACAGAACGTAGTTCGTTTTTTACCGGGAGGTTGCTACTACGCGCTACTACGCTCTACTGCGCAGACGTGTAGCGTGTAAAGTTGACCGGCTTTCAACTTTTCTCGGTAGATTGTTTACAATCTGCTTGTTAGCTTGTTCAATGATTACACTGGGCGACTTTACAGGCAGATTTTAAATTCACAACAAGCAGCTCGTAAAGTAGCTCAATGTCATTGACGCTTTAGTTGGAGCGTATGGACGCCACACGGTATCTTTAAGGATCCCTTCACTCGACAGTCTGCTTGCGTAGCTCCACCATATTATACACTCTGTAGGCTGTATTTATCGACCTTCGAAGATGCCGAAATTTGATTGGTTTGAAAAACAGATCCAACGGCGCCTCTTCACTCATAGTATGATGAGAGGAACAGCTCGTAAAGTAGCTCAACGTAATTTACGCATTAGGTATAGATACGGTCAAGTGTAAAAATGTCTCCTATTAATTAAATCCATCATTTAATGTGAAAGAAATTATTTATGAATATTAAGTAGGTAGCATAATATTATACAAAATAAGTTAACAAATGCAGAGTATACTAAGATACCCGATCAATTAAATACTCAATTAATTAGTGCTGGTAGAGATTAAATTTGGGCAAACAATTTAGAGTATTATCGGTTTATCTCTATAACATAATATAGTAGACAAACACAAACTAACATCACATTAATTTGATTTAGATGATGCATGTTAACTTTAACCAACCATAAACATGTAATTATCAACAAACAGAACAATGAGAAATTGTTATAATGAAATGTATAATCAATTCGCTATTAAAGTCTAGTTAGTTCAGTAAATTGGATACACATCTATCGGTTATCGTTAGGGATTGCAATACCGGTATTCAATTATTTATCGATACCAAAATACCGGTTTAAAAATTTAAAATAGGTACCGGAATTTTCGGTATTACGAAAGCATATACACTTATGTTTTTCGAAAATGAATTTAATGTTATTTTGTTCACTACTTACTACTTATATTGTATATTAAATTTAGTGTATAAGATTAATGCTGTCTGTCTAAACGCAACTAACTATATTGACTGAAACTAACAAAAGTTAAATAACGATAAAACAAAATCTCGCAAATATCGTTATAAAATTCTTTCGAAGAAGAAAATATTTGCGGCAAATATTTCCAATTATTCTATAACTATTGATCCAACATTGATAGAACACTCAACAAACGTTAAATTTGGGAGATTTTCCTGTACATGGACTTATATTATTTGTAAAAATTCTAGCACTTCTAAAATATTATTCTTCTTCTTTTCTTTCGACCATGTCCGATCCTAATAGGATCATATGGGCCTCCACATAGTGGAGATTTGTATTAACAGATTTTATTTTTACGAGAAATGGATGTCAGCCACTTGCTCAACCTATTAGGTCCATACTCTGACTCACACAAACTGAAAAACAATATGTGTACTTGCCATGCCCAGGATTCGAACCTGGGACCCTCGACACTATAGACCGGCGCTTAAGCCACGCGGCCATCGTGGGTGTAATAAAAATATTATGATCTAACCATATTTATAAAACTCAACATAATAAATGTAGGTATGTACTTTAGGTTTCCATAAAATAATGATAGATTTTAATAGCTATATTTATTGATAGGTATCTAATTATTTTTTCTAAATGTTTTGATGAACACCAGTATTCAATAAGAAATGCCAAAATACCGGTATTGAAATATTAATTCGGTATTCCAATCCCTAGTTATCGTTATTGGATTACCTACATACTACATACACTATGAAAACTCTCTTTTAGGCAGATAATTTATATGGCCATTGTCCCTACAAATATTTCTAATTTAAATTATCTAATTGAAAGAAAACAAAATCAATTATTAATAACAATCAATTTAGTTAAACTATATTTTTCAGTCGTATATCCGAAATGTCGTAAGTCGAGTGGTTGTAGGTAAATCGAGTAGTCATAAGTCAATAATGTAGAAACATTAAAACTGAAATCCCTTTTCAGAAAATTAACAATTTTTACATACAAGATGAATCCATAAATAAAGAGTGCAAACCACTGTAGCAAGGGAAGATGCATGTAAGACATAATACTAATCACAAAATAAACCGATACGGACGCATAAAAGTGTAACTTTTCGATGTGATGAAACTGATTAAATGGCAATACGTAAGACATGCTGAATGCAGTGATATCCAAGGAGTACCAATCGAACACATAGTACCTACTTATCAGAATTTATCAAGTTCAGGCAAAGTGTGTAGCAGCGAAGAGCTAGGGATCAGGAAGAATGAAAGAAACAGAAATGAATCAACTCCAGCTAATGATGATAAGTCAAACTAGAAATATTGCACACTTTTTAGTGAATGCTGTATAGCTGTAACTGTAATGCTGTATGGAGATCTGGTGGAGAGGCAAAGCACATATTGTACCAACATTTACTAATCATATAAATAAAAACAAAGTAGGTACGTATATATTTTCACAAAATACATTATTCATAACGTGTTTTGATTTATTATTATAAATATTTTGGTTTGCGTCCGCGCTAGTTAGTATACTCAGGCAAGATTTCTATGAACCACGGTTTAGAAACCAGCGTCCGCACCTAACAAATATAATATCGCGTTTAAAGTACATAGCCATGTATGTTTGTTTATTCACCCAAGGCACAGATATAACCTGCCATTGGTGATGACAATTGGGTGGGCAATAACGCTGTTCAACCAAATCGCTTCGGATGTTGATATATTCCACCGAGTATAATAGGTGGGCGTTGTTTTATAAATTCTTAAAATATGGTCCACTTAGCTCATTCGGTGTGCTTCCATGCTTCATAATTTTTGTATCTATTTACTTGTCATACTGTTTTTTGGGATACCGCATATATTTATTTCTTATTTACACTGTTATAATACTATTTAGTCTTAATCCTACTTATTTTACTTTAATAGTTACAACCGTTTGTATTATAATAGCAAATATTTTATTTTATTCACATGACCCCAATATTAGTTATACCTACACTGTACTTCAGTGGTGTAGTCAGAGTGAATAAATAAATGCATTCGGAGAAAATGCACGCTAAATGTATTGTGTACGGCTTAAATAGACCAAATTGTTTTATAATTAAATAAACAGGATAACAGAGGGCTTGCGAGGTGTATTTAAAGCAACATTAATGACCTTTTTGGCAAGTTACCTAGCTGTATGGAAAGCGCTAATTGAGAACATTAGCGTAAATTATAATGGAGCGTAATGAAAAAGTAATATAGGCGACTACATATTATTTCGACCGGTTCATGTTCGAGCGAGCTGTATGGTATCCCTATAGGATGGTGTTTACGACAAATTAACATGGGGGTTCCATCAGAGGTACGATGGTAGGGGATTCACCAATGCGCCCTGCGGGCCAAAAAGGGATAATATTACACTGAACAGACGCATTGTTCAAAATCATAATTGGCAGAAATCTCAATATTTGGTTAACGCCGACCCCAAAATTCATACAAACCGATGCGATCACAGCAAGTATCTAGGGAATGGGATAACTGGTCGCCAGGACAATTGGACGCCGCACTGTCGTAAACACGTATACAGAACGTAGACGAGAAATTTTAATCAGTTTCTATCTACTACTTAGTAGTTTTAATTCATTTTACTCTTAACACAATGTTTTTTTTATTGCAGATTGAAAATTACCATGCCTAAGGCTTGATATAAAAATAAAAAAACTCTTTTTTTGTTAGAAATTAAACATATGCTCGATTAAATCATTATTTACGAGTGCATATTTAAATACTCTAGATATATTTTAACATTACTTTCTGACAGATACAGTTGCAGCTCTAATATTTTGCCACATTAAAGAATTGTACAATTTGGAAACTTAAAACGTTAAAGAAAACTGCAGTTATAACCGTCTGCCATCACAGTATGTACCGATATATAAAACAATAATGTGTTAATCGTATATGTACCTACTTACATTAAAAAATCGATTGTGGTTCAGTCTCTGATGATTAGTAGATGAGTAACTTTTTAATATTGATATCTCGAATCTTACCTGAAAATAAAGAAAACAATATATTAGTATAATAATTATAAGACAAGTATAGATATTACCAAGTTTAAGTATATAGTTAAGTAACATAACATTTTCTAGCGTTTGTCTTAGGCCAGTAGGTAGGTATTGACTATAAAAGATATTTGACAAAAATATTTCATGAAAATGTTTTACAGCATTTTTTTAAGAAATTCTTTTATAAAACACGAGAGGCATATTAATTAAACTGCGTAAAATATTTTATAAAAGTAAAGTTTAAAAAAAAATACAATTAATAAGTACGTTAATGTTTTCAGTCTTTCATTTCTATTATTGTAATTTGGGTGGCGATTATTTTAGAGCATTTCATATTTTTCGTGTTCTACAATCAATAATGTTGTTAGTTATGTATTTTCTTGTCATCTTCCATTTTGAAACGTACAGAATAGTGACAACACTTTATAAGTACCAGTACAATATACACAACTTTGATAAAAGGTAATGTCGTGCTTTACTTTTTAAAAAAGTCATATTTTATAAAATATTCTTCATAAAAGACATTTGTCAAAGTTCTCTGATAGTCAAATAACGAACTTATAGTAAATTCGTGACGTCATACGTATTTTGTATCTAGGCTCGATATAAGTAATAATATAAATAATTATAGGAATTTTATACACTCTCTGGTACGCCACTACAGTTTTTTTCTTGGGGCACTCCCCGTTCGTTACATCATGATATACCTACGCCAGAACAGCACACTCTATCATTTTGTCTTTCTTTATTATGATGACTTATCTATACACTGCAACTATACAAAGATGTATCATACAAAATTGACTGCATACTAAAAAGCAAATTTCTCAAATAATATATCAAAGAATCGAGAGAATATTAGATAAAGTCAGGGCTCGGGGTTACTTTGAAAATATTTATATAAAAGCGAGTGACGACAATGAAAAGGGAAGCGAGATAAAAAGAAAGGGAGGCAAAAGCTCATACGAAAGCAAGAAGAAGAAGGATTTATTGGATTCGCGGGATGACAGGTCCTCTCATCGCGCCGTGCTCTCCTAGAGATGTGATTCAGAAGTATTGACACGCGGTATATATCTACAACTACATCGCAACAAAGTGTATCAGTTATTTTGTCTTGAACTTGTCTTATCATAATTAAAATAATGTCAAATAGTGCAAATAAAATATACGAAATAACGGAACGTATATTGTCAACAACCAGCCTCCACCAAGTAAATTTAAATGGAATAGGCATATCGATGCCATCTACTAACCCATCAACATTTATAATAGAAAGTCGTACATCACCATGCATCGACAGAAGCAAAAGTCAATAGAATATCAGTGTGCTCGAATTATTGAAATTTAGAGGGCATATAAAATGTATCTCCAAACGTGGAGAAATTGGAAGTACTTAGTGGAAAAGGGGTCTCTGAACTCTGCGGCTGTCAAAAATTACATGTTCTTTTTGTCTTCTGCAATATGTGCTTGATCTAGCTAAGGTCCACCACAGAAGGGATCAGATAGGTCGAACGAATCGTTATCGAATTAAGAAATCTTTGTCGGTGCGGTATGATCTGCTTACGAGGGAAATGATTAAATAATTTAAAAATATTAAACTTTGCCTAGTGTTCAGAGATTTTGACAAAAAAAGCATATTTACGAATTAGAAAGTAAGTCCTGTCCAATGACACCCCACGTGAAATACAATACAGATTCTTAAGAAGCTTAAAAATTTAAATAAATTTGTAAGTTAACATTACAAATTTGTTGTTCAATAATAATACATATTTCAATGAAGGCAGGGCAAATAAGTTAGCCTGATTATTTGTATCGGGCACTAAACAACTATTAAAATAAATAATCGCTTGCAAGCACAGATATTTAAATGGACATATCTATATTTCAAAAGACTCCGAGACATGTGTGGTGAATACCAAGTGTGTGATAAATTGTATAAAAGGAACTAACTACAATTTCAGACAAAGGTTCGACTAAGTAATATATTTATTTTCGTGCGAATACTCATAAATATTGATACCGCCTAAATGTGAGTCGATGTTGCAGGGACGAAGTATCGATACCCCTTGGCATCTCTATTAGGCCTTGCCGCAGATGTGTTTCTCTCCTCGCCAGCGAATAAACGACACCACAATAACAACGGATAGACGACGTTTTAAAGGGAGATTTTCGGGACCGGCAGAGATTTTGAACTCGATCAGGCAGAAGAAAATGGTTAACAGTATAAAAAATATGTAAAATAATTTTAAAGGTTCTGCTTTATAAAACGTTATGGATGATATTATAATCGGTATATATTTTAATTTATGTAAATGGACGAAGAAGCACCGAAATAACGCCACACATTTAATGGTCCAGGAGGATATAACTGAATGAAGGAAGACCACACTTCGATGGTTTGATGACATATGGTGAATGAAAGCGGAGAAACCAGTCAGAGTGGAGTAGCCTGCTTCAAGCGGTGAAGGTTTATCCCATGCCAAAATACCAGACAATAAAACTAAATTATACTATAATAGTATATTGTCAGGACATCACAATAACTATAATTCAAGTCCACTCGTAAAACTAGTAAAAATGATATAAATTTAAGGTTTAATTTCATCTTTAAAATTTATGTAAGTATTTAAAATGCCATGTTTTTCTTAAGCAGTACTTATCACCGGGTAATATCATAAAATGACACATACTGGTGAAAACCCGTTTGAATGTGATGATTGTCGTTTTATTGAACAAACATCGTATGGTCATGTTGTCTCCAAAACACATTATGGTCATACTGGTGAAGATTGCCTTTTTGGGTATTATGACAAGTTATAGATACAAAAGCTGTCTATTAAGGAGGGGCATGCTCAGCGTAGGTCAAAATGGAGCTTTTATTGCATTTGCGTGTTTGAACATGTACCGTTTTAAAAAAAATCGGTTAGGTACATGTTCAAACACGCGCGTTAACATCATTTTACTCCCTACTTCAATTATAGTTTGTCAATTTATGGCTACGGCCGTATGTTGTAGCTTAACTATTGGGGAATGCCAAAAGAAATGGCGTATTTAAAAAAAAAACACTACCTTATTCTTAGGTCAATAATTATTATAAAGCAATCATTATTCGTAGGATGTTTATCAGACTTGAATGGCAAAGTTTAGTATCTTTAGAATTATCTTTAAATGTGTTAATCTTGCCCATTTTTTGAATAATAAAATGCCTAATTCTTATAAAATTTGGGATCACAGAAATTATCAATATAATTTTTTATCGTAAATATTTTACAAAAATTATCTCGTCATAAATTATACTAATGGTTTTATAAATGCGATTTTTTTGATCGTAAATATTTCACTATAATTATGTCGACATAAATTGTACTAATGGCTTAAAAATTAATAAATCTAAAAAATCTTAACACTACTGCACATTCATGTACGGAAATATGACTAAAACATTAGAGCGAGAGGTTTAAAAGAATAGTATTTTATGTAATAAAAATACTTTATGCAGTCGTCAAATGTTTAAAATAAATATAAAGGATAATAAGGCTTCAAAATTATATAAATAGATTATCTACAACGTTTAAGGAATGGCCAGGATCATGCTTTGAAAATGCAATAAATGCTCCATTTTGACCTACGCTGAGCATGTTCGCCCTTAAATAAAGGTCAATATCTAGGTGACAACTGACAAGAGGTTTTGGGGGAAGAATGTGGAACATGATAAATAAAATACATAGTGCTATGATATACTCGTATAATGAATACATCGTGCCATTTATAATGCTCACGGACCGTAAAGAAATATAAAACGATAATTGCAATGCAAAGAAGAAATTGAATAGTTTTTATTTGCGAAGAGTAGAAACATTAAAATTTTGAACAGATACTAAAAGCACAGCTTGAACTCGCCTGCTTTCGAGGAACGATGATAAAGTGGTACGAGAATTGAGAATGCCTGACGTTCCTGACGAAATCATAGCAATATCTATTTATTTATTTTCGTTTCAGTTTCAGAATGCGAGAAATTGAGAAAAGGTTCTTGTCGACAGCGTTTCCTCATACATACAATGTGAAAATATTCAAGTGGAATTTCCACCAAAGATGTATTGCAGTCGAATTTGAAGCTTTTCTACGTTGATACTGTGGAAAATCCTAACGTATTATTAAAATCAATTGCGTAGAAAACGGATTCCAAACCTTTTTTGAGTCGTGACTCCCTTTTATAATAATAATTATCAAATGGGGAATCTGGGACCCACAACATATTTGCACAAGGCAATTTAATGGGGTGAAGAAACACATTTTATCTCACTGTTTGTAGATATGGATAATTGTCAAAATTTTATTCACTTTACCAATAGAACATAATTTTTGATAGTAAAAAAAATATGCTATCTCTAAATAATCAAATATAACTTTTAGTTTAGTTAAAATTGTCAAAGTATATGTAGATGATACACATAAATCTTATGTTGGATTTATTCAATCAACATTTGCTATGTGAAAAGGTGTCTCGAACCCTGTATTTATTGCGTTTTTGTAGTTTTCACAGAAAAATACAAGGTTGTCCTTAAATTGACATAATATTGTGTACTGAATACTTAATTGATGATTCAAAGTAACCTTGCGAAGCTTTCTGCCTACGAAAAATGCCAATATTTCAAACTTCGAATGATTGCGCAATGATGAAGTTTGTTATATTACATAGCATGTAGAAAATTACAGTTTAATTTCTTCTGGAAATATAAAAGTTTTTATACAATTCGGAAGTGTATGCCTAACGTTTTCAATGAAAGGATCCGTCCCCGCAGCGATACAAAATTTCTTGCTCGTGCTCAGAGATGATTAATGACTATCGTACATTTAAAAATAAAATAAATATAAAAGCTCATTTGGAATTTGAGTGACACGCTGGCTGACACATAGATTCGGCGATGAAAGAAAGAAAAAACTTTGTATTTTTATATCTAAGTATGTCAAAGGGGAATAAAGCAAGTAAAGATAGATAATAATATTATTATAGTAACAGTCAATATAGGAACGAAATAAAAGTTGGTTATCGAACATTTTTTTGAATATTCTATTACTGAAAAAGTCTGTTAATATATTTGATAGGAATTGAATCATTAGGTACAAGGTAAAAAGCGTGTAGATTAAGCTGTAATATAATAATTACAATTTTCATGATAAAGTAATCCTATTTTATCCTTAACCAGAATAATGAGGAAACCCGCGTTACCTCGTCGTACGGCCTGTCACAGGAGTGAGAGAAGGAGAATGTGTGAATCCCACGATTTTAAACGATTTCCCCTTACTGTCGCGCAGTAGGAGAATAGTTTTACGATGAGTGCAATAAGTATGTACCCGAAAGAAGACCAAAACTCAATCAGATATCTCACAATGGGAGGTGGTAGATCACTACCAATTCTGGTAATGGATACTGGATAGTAACCACAGCACGCTTGAAGCTGGACATGCCTGATGTAGGCGACCTTCTCAATGTATCAACTGACAATAAGCCATTTCAAATTACTATATGGCAAAAGAACTGTAAAACTCTTTGAAGACCTATTTTATAGAGCTAGGTTAATTTTCTTCAATAAGTCCTCGGATATACTTATTTAAATCATAGAATTTCAATAATTATTCCACAGTGTGAAACAGCAATGTTTTTAAAATCTTTATTATCATCATATACTACACACAGTTGCGTTGTGTTTTTATCTTCCGCGCCATATCCAGCATGCACCTATCTAAGTATACCATACAGGCAACATTCAATTTCTGGACCTCAATTTAACTAAGGGTTCATTGTATATGCAAATTTCTTATCAGCAAAGGCGTCCGGCAAGGTGATACAATCTCACACAAATTATATAAAACTACCCATGAAAACTTATTCTAAAAAATTTACTAAATTTTAAAAAGTAATCCATAATATACCGACATGACTCAGGAGTATCCCGAGTATTTGAGTCTGACTTTAATAGTCGTTTTGTAAGATTTAGACCTCCAAAGCAAAATAGTTAACTCTGTGCAGTAAGTAGCAAAGTAGGCTTAAAATATATAAACAGAGCATCCTTATTTAAAGGACTAAGATACAAAAAATCTAAGCTCGAAATCGCTACTCGTTGAATAAAAAGTAGGTACAATTTATTATTATCACAGAATAAGTTAAAAGGTTACGACACATTTAAAAATAAAACACTGATAAAACCCATCGTAAAAATGTCGTAAGACGAGGGTTCTTTTTTGCTTATTGCAAAGACTAAATAATGTTACAATATGATGGTCGTGGCATTTTTGTTACATCTCAATTTATCACAAACGAAAGTTTCTCACACTTCTATATTATTTTAACTGACCACTGTAAATCGTAATTGTAAATAGCTTCAAATCGATATATCTAATTATTAATAATTAAGAATTATATACATAATTCGATACCCCATTTCAATAAGGAAACAACTCAAAATTTAAAAAGGTTTTGAGTTAATAATGCAATTCGATGTAGAAAAATCTTCTCTTTTTAATTCAGCAAAAAAAATAGTCAAAAATTTCTTCAATGTGTCATAAAATCGAATAACCCTTTCTGAGATTAATCAGTAATTGCCACATATGCCAACTGAAAATGATTGGTTAATTCCTTATTTAACGGTACAATTTCATTCTGCGTTGCTGAATTTCACTAAACTATAAGTATATAAAAAAAAACATACACTATCGTCAAAATCAAGGCATTGAAATTAAAATGAGAATTTCTGCAAAATTCAAACTCCATTATCTTGGAACAAGGTTTTTTGAGTTGTTTCCCTACTGAACTATGGTATCGATTATATTCGTGAGCAAGATGTGTCAGTTTTCGGTAACTGATGTGATCATGAAAAAGCGCTTTATGTGGCTGGAACATGCACTACGGTTGCCGACGGAGAGTGCAACACTCTACGCCCGAGTAGCAACTGCACAGATTTCGTCATCATTGCCTCTACTTTACCACGATGCAGCGATGCCTTAAGAGTGTTCTACGTGATGCAGGACCAAGGACCCTAAAATACCAAGAAAAACGTGCGTACATTTGCTGCGTTCAAACGTTAGATATTACACAAATCTCGTAAAGAAAATGGACGAGGCCCAATTTTTTTTGCATTTGTTTTTTAAAATGGACTGGTTGAGCTTTTTAAGTGGACTGTAATTATTTTGTGGGAAGATGAGGAGGTCGGATCTAGTGGTTGGGGCGATGGAACAGAATGCCAGACACTGACTTTTATGATGATGTATGATGGCTACGTGGTCTGGTTTCAACTTTCGCTCGCGCGGTATAGTTGTCTTGGGTCACCCGGTTCGTACACTCCCGCACTTTGTGACACAGTTTTATGGATTAATATGAGGGTGTATGAATGATGATGATTATGACTGTATCTATTGAGTCAATCACTTAAGCGACGGAATGCTATTAGAAGCCCGCACACGTCCGCTGTCGAGATGCAACTAAATGTTCTTTGTAACACCGTCTCTCCTGACCCGTAATTGCTTATTGAATGTCTGGTAACAATAACACTGGGGATTAGGAGGTGGGTGAGGAGACAAGGAGTGGAATGGAAACATAAATGGCCCAATCACGGACCATGAAGATCTATCGGTGAATGTTTCAAATAGACAGCACCATTAAAAAGTTAGATATTTTGAGCACCATATGAAGAAAATATCTAAGAAGATGTTTGTACTTAGTATAAAAAATAAGCGGCCCAAGTTTTACACTTAAGCAAGTTTTTATTCTGGATAGTGGGTAAAAAATCTTAAACAGTTTAACGTTAACTTTATACAAGCAAGTTAAAATTCAGTTGGAACAAAAAAACTAGAGGAGGTACAAAGAATGGTTGTATCTTACAATTTATCAATAAGACATTAGACAAAATTCCACATGGAAATAAGAACATAAAATAAATTTCGACATTTTTTACATGGTAAGTTAAAACATTTGAAACTGCGGTACTTTTTTTCTCTCTTTACGACAATAAAACAAATTCGTTCGCAGCCTTCGGAACGCGGAAAAAGTTTTACAGCTCGGGAAAAAATAAATTCATTATTTTTCCTCGAAGCGACAGTATATTTTATTCACAGTGCAAAAAGATTGAAAGCGCTTGCGTAATGGGTAGATAGGTAGTTAGTTATTGAAAAAATCTTATTTATAGAGAAAAGAGAAAAATCCTTGTCGTTTTTAAGTGCTTTAATAATATAATATAATATAATATGCATACGTGCGGAACCCAGCGTATAATAAATTAATAATGTTCTAAAAAGAAAATTGTTTTTTGAAGCATCACAACTTATGTCATCACCATTTTCATTAGGCGGGGTTGATCCTCTGCTGGATGAAAGCATCCCCTAGTTCTGTATTTTTTTTTTCGATTTTCAGCGTTACATTGAATGGAGATTTTTTCACGGCGAGCCGAGCGTCATTACGACATTATTTACAGTTTGTGGTTGGTTATGTACCTATGATATCGCGTACTTTTTCCACTAGTTTATACTGTGATATTTCTGTGTTACGACCAACATGCACTGTTTTATGTTACGTTGCGTTACAGCGCGACTTTTATTCAAAGTCTTCTACGTCACAACGGTCATTTCTGGAACTAAAACCCTTATTCCCGTATTTCCTTTCCACGCACCCATACTCCAGTGTGTGTTAGATATCACGTGGAGTTTTACTAACATTAAAATTCGTAAACCTTCTCGGAAGTAGATCACGTGATTTAACAGTATCAGCGCCTGTGACGTAGAAGACTTGATATAAAAGTCACACTGTACACTATTATTTTTAGACTTTTCTTGAGAAGACATGTAGCACATTAACACTTTACACCTGAGGCCTAATGGCATTATGCTTGATTATATCTGTTGTTTTTTTTAATCACAAATAACGTCTATATATTTATATTATAATTTGCTATAAGTGCTAGTCGGCTTTAATATTGGAAATTTGTACGCCGTAATTGTAGTTTTCTTTCAACAAACACCGTTCTCCGCTGAACGTTGAATTATTCCTATTCATGCCCTACACCGCATCCTGATAATATAATAATAGTTCTCATGTCCCATGTCCCGTCTTAGGCCTCCAGATAATGGGGTTAAATAGGCCTATGGAAACTGAGTAATTGTAAGAAAAAATATAATTATTTAGCATTTAAGTATGCAGTGTATCAGAGCATACAGCTATGGATTCCAATCCCGGGATCCCGAGCTATTTTCGATACCTATGAATCCCGGGATTGATAAACATAATCCCGGGATTTCGGGATTGATTTTTTTATCAATTTTTATGGAAAATAAAATAAAAGCGAAAATATAACAGAGAAAATACTTTTAATAAAAACATAACTACATTAGAAATAAACTAGGTTTGAATGAAGTTTGATTTATACCCATGTGTAGGTTGCCGATTCATTTTATTTTTTCACATAAATTATTAAAAATGAGAAAGATTGGAAAAAACAATGCTTCGCACTTTTAACAAAGTAATTCCACCATGCTATCATACGTTTTATGGCAGTTTCATATTTGGCTGACTAATTAGATTTATGAAGCGGAAAGGCCATAAGTACAACATGATTATTTGCTTTACTATTTTAAATCTCGCTAATCCATTCATTATGTCTTTACTATCAGAAACAGCATTCTCATATTAAATTCACATTATTATTTGTATTACAATATTATTTTCTCCATTAAACTTGTGTATTTCCTAGATTGAACGTATACAATATTAACAATAAATGTCTTAAATAGTATAAATTATACTAGATTTATTTTTGACCGATTTTATCAACGTTATTTCTAAATATAAAAATTTTATATTAACAATGGAAAAAAATGCCAATCTCGGGACCAGTCCCGGGATCCCGGGATTGTCAAATTGTAATCCCGGAATCCCGGGATCAGAATTTTGGCTCGGGATTGGATTCCCTACATACAGTCAATGTATAAAACAGAGAGTAAACGAAAATCAGAAAGAAGACGCGTTTCTTGGCCAAAGAATTTGCTTAAATGGTTCTGCCAACGCCAAACAAACGAGTTACTTATTTTTCGAACTGCATCAAATAAAACGTAAGTAAATAAAAACAATGGTCGCCCAGCCTACCTCGACTAGAAGACGACACACAAAAGAGAACAATCTCCACGACGAAGTTCACACCGATAGTCACAAGAAAATTGGTTACATCAACATTACATCAAGTTTTCATTAAATTCTTACCATACCGAAACGTAAAGGTTAACCTCGTAAATAATGTAGGTATCATTTAATTAAGTGGTTGGTTCACCGACAGAAAAAAATATGTTCGTCAGTATGATAGTGAGTGTAATGTATGTAAGCCCAACGAAAAATATTTCCATACCATCCACTCTATTAAATGTACTCTATTTTTCACTCAACATTAAAATGAAGTTAACGAGAAAAAAAACGTTTCGGGTAAGTACAGGGTGATCAGAAACGAGGATGAAAAATATTAAATAGCATATTATATAAACGCAAAAAAATATAAATAATCTACATAACAGAGAACTATTTGAAGAGGCGAATTAACCCGGCGGAACACAAGTAGAAAGGAAATATGGCTTTCAAATAGGTATATCATACACAGATGTTGAAGAAATCTTTCTTCTTTATCAAAATCGCTGTAGCTAGTTCGACGTATGTGCCATTTTTCTGTACATCAACCTTTAATACTCCTGGAAGCTGCTTTATGCTCTATGTTTAAATTCCATATGTAGAAAGAAGTTCTCTCCAACATCTGATATTACGGAATTTTGAAAGTGTTGAACTAGATCTTATGCCTTGTCCCAAGGTCCAGTTTATATTTTAAATTATACCTATGTCCATATACAGAATATACAATGATTTGTAAACTTTCGTCACTACATAAAAACAAGTGAACAATATTTTTTTGTTAAAATGTTTCAAACTCAAAAGACGTCCACATATGCAAACATTGATATCCAATCAGTATCTACAGAAGGTACACAGTCCAAACACAATTTTTTATGCATTAATCAAAACAATACCATGCGTCGCTACTTCCGATGAAACAGCAGATATTTTACTCAAATATGACAACACTCTCCTTCATTCAGTACATTTGAACATAATATATAAAACATTTAAATAGATTCAATACATTTTATTTAGTATTGTATGCTATGTTTATGTGTATACCGACATAAGTAACAAATTTTAGTATTGTGTTTATTACATTTTTATCTCCCTCATAGCCGTTTAATATTCGGCACTGAGATGCTGTATTATATTTCACTCATTCAATGTAGGTGTAGGTAGGGATGCATTGCATGTAGGTATGATCAAATTTTGGGCAAATTGACTAAAAAAAATCTTGAGCCATCAGGACCTCAATCCGCCGCTGACAACAAACCCCAGTTTCCATTGTGACAATTTATTAGGTCTATTGAATTCCGTGAAAATAAGTGGATTAAAAATAATCCATAATGTACCACACACTAAAAGAGTTAAATATAGTAGGTTAAGCAGAAAGTAAACAAGATGAAACAACACCCAGATTATCATATAAAATAACAATTTCATAATTTATATTAAACTTTAAGTTAATGTATGATATAGGAATAAAATGTGGCTATGTGTAATCAATGAGTTGCAAAATGTGGGATAGCTTTGGGTGGTGAATTCGTGATACTGTCCCGCTTTAACCAGCCGAAACCAGTCCTGATTAGGGAATCCAATCCCGAGCCAAAATTCTGATCCCGGGATTTCGGGATTACAATTTGACAATCCCGGGATTGGCATTTTTTTCCATTGTTTATATAAAATTTTTATATTTACAAATCATCATCATCATCATCAGCCTGAATCTATCCACTGCTGGATGAAGGCCTCTTCAAGTTGCTTCCACTTCTCTCGGTCCTGTGCATTGCGTTGCCACGTACTTCCGCAGAACTTTATCATTTCATCGATCCAGCGGCCTCTAGGTCTACCTTGTGGACGTTTTGTACTTCTTGGATACCACTGGATGACTAGATTTGTCCAACGATTGTCTCTTCTTCGAGCTATGTGTCCAGCCCATCTCCATTTAAGGCTTTTAATAAACTCTATTACATCGCAAACCCTTGTCTGCTTCCTTATCCACTCATTCCTCTTTTTGTCTTTTCGCGTTATGCCCAGCATGCACCTCTCCATACCACGTTGTGCTACTCTAAGTTTCTGGATCTCTCTTTTACTTAGGGTCCATGTTTCACACGCATATGTCATCACGGGAAGCACACACTGGTTGAACACTTTGCGCTTTAGGCACAGTGGAAGGTCACTTTTGAAGACATTATTCAGGCGGCCAAAAGCACTCCAGCCTAGCTTTACTCTGCGAACAATTTCATCAAATATACATCCATCTATAGATACTTGTTGTCCCAGATAGATGTAGCTTTTCACCTGTTCGAGCTGAGTGCCATTGATGAGGATCTCTTTTTGGCCTGCAAAGCAGTTGAACATGACTTTCGTCTTTGTTACATTTATTTTCAAACCTACTTTGTTGCTTACTTCAGCGAGTTCCTGCATTCTGCTTTGGAGGTCTTCTGAGTCTTGCGAGAAAATTACTATGTCATCGGCAAAGCGCAGATGACTCAGGTATTCTCCATTTATGGGGATCCCTTTGTCATTCCAGTCAAGTTGCCTGAATAAGTCTTCAAGGGTAGCTGTAAATAGTTTAGGTGAGATTGTATCACCTTGTCGGACTCCTTTGCTGATAGGAAATCTGCGCGATGGTTTATGGAGATTTACAGATGCTGTTGCGCTACTGTATATATTATTGAAAATATTTATATAGCGTCCAGGGATTCCTTGTTTTCTGAGTGCGTCGAGTATTGAACATTTCTTTATCGAATCAAACGCCTTCTCATAGTCTATAAAACCCATGCATAGTGGCAGTTTGTATTCCTGGTACCGCTCTATGATTTCTCTGACGACTTGGATATGGTCCATAGTGCTGTATCCTCCTCTAAATCCGGCTTGTTCTCTCGGTTGGTTCTCGTCTAGTACATTTTGCAGACGGTTTGAGAGAATTTTTGTGAACGTCTTGTAGAGAATAGGGAGTAGACTTATTGGACGATAATTTGCTAGGTCTTCTCTGTCACCTTTTTTGTGAAGAATGACAATGCTGGCATTTTTCCATACCTCTGGGACATCCTCTTTGCATATGCAGGCTGTGAACAATTGTGCAAGTACTTCATTTGCATCCTTTCCTGCTTTTTTGAGGATATCTATCGTTAAACCGTCTTCCCCGGGGGCTTTCCCACTTTTCATGTAATTTAAAGCATGGGTTACTTCCCAGGATGTAATTTCGGGAGTATGGTCTTCCGAATTTCCATTTCTCTGAAGATCTAAGTCTATAGTCGTATTGTCAGTGTCATCACTGTAGAGATCGCTGTAGAACTCTTCAACTCGGCTTAACAAGTGTTCCCAATTTCTGACGATAGAACCATCTTTTGCTTTTAGTGCTGTGATTTGACGTTTTCCTATCGACAAGCATTGCTTGTTTTTGTTTAAACTTCTGCCTGCTTTCACAATTGCTTGTATGAGGTTTACATTGAATTTACGAAGGTCTTCTCTAATCTTCCTTCGGAGGGTTTTGCAAAGTGATGAAAACTCCATATCGTTTTGCGCCTGTCTATCGCTCTTGGTTTTCCTTCTCTGCTCCATAAGATTCAATGTTGCCTTCGAAAGCTTGGTGGTAACCATATAACTGATAAAATCGACCAAAAATAAATCTAGTGTAATTCATTCTATTTAAGAAATTTATTGTTAATATTGTATACGTTCAATCTTGGAAATACACAAGTTTAATGGAGTAAATAATATTGTAATATAAATAATATTGTGAATTTAATATGAGATTGCTGTTTCTGATAGTAAAGACATAATGAATGGATTAGCGAGATTTAAAATAGTAAAGCAAATAATCATGGCGTACTTATGGCCTTTCCGCTTCATAGATCTAATTAGTCAGCCAAATATGAAATTGCCGTAAAACGTAATGATATCATGGTGGAATTACTTTGTTAAAAGTGCGAAGCATTGTTTTTTTCCAATCTTTCTCATTTTTAATAATTTATGTGAAAAAATAAAATGAATCGGCTACCTACACATGGGTATAAATCAAACTTCATTCAAACTCAGTTTATTTCTAATGTAGTTATTTTTTATTAAAAGTATTATTTCCGTTATATTTTCGCTTTTATTTTATTTTCCATACAAATTGATAAAAAAAATTAATCCCGAAATCCCGGGATTCTGTTTATCAATCCCGGGATTCATAGGTATCGAAAATAGCTCGGGATCCCGGGATTGGAATCCCGGGATTGGAATCCCTAGTCCTGATAAATATTAAAATATTATGTGAATTCAGCATATACTTTTACTTTATTTCAAACAAGTGAAATTCCATGATTTAAATGTCTACTATATTGATTATAATACAATCGTATTATCTCTATATTATATTTTTATCCAAATTTATTACTCGCAGAACAAATATTACGATACATGCAATGTAATAAAATAAATACTACAAATGATATAATTGAGCTTACTATACCACTGAATCCACTTAGTATAAGAACATAATCTGTTTTTACATTAAAGGATTAAATTTCTTAATAGTTATTTGATGTTACCTATTCCGTGGTTGAAACGCTCAGTTAAAAATAATTATCGAGATTAATTTTAAATATCCTGAAATATATTATACATGTTTGTACTAATGTACAAACCAGATAAATGTAATTGAATTACCCTTGAACAGATAATTCTATTAAAATATTTTTTTGCAATACCAATGTGACATGCCCTCAATAAATTGTATTAAGAATAATTAATTATTAATACGAATTTAGTAGGTAGGTAAAAATGTATTTTTTTAGTTAGTTTACGATGTATGCTGACGAAACTGGTAGGTTTTATCCAAATTAATATACGATTAAAATTATATACTTTTAGTAGTGAGATGGAATAAGGAACAGGAGGGTAGGTTGGTTTGACTCCCAAATGGATGAAATGAACCCTGGTTTTATTATCTCCTTCCAAATAAATATTGATTTAATTATTACAGATAAGTTTACAGATTATAATTTAGATGAGTGAAATCACGAGTATGCGTTCTGATGGATTTACGAAATCGACCGGGCGAAGCGGAACGATAACCCTACGGTTGAATCTTAGATAACTGAATGACTATGTTGATTTCTTCTACTGAGTGTTTTATAGTGATTCGATACAATAGAAAATGCTGCTACCAACTACTTAATATTTTGAATATCATGCTTATGAAGTTTATTGTGTAATGCATGATTCTTTCGTAAATTATAAACAATTGATTTCAATTTGAACAATTATGTAGTGTCAATAATTGAGTAAGATTGATTTTCATACAAACAACTTTTGTGCATATCATAGCAAGCTTAAATAGCATTATTTATTAATTTGCGATATTATTGATTAATTGAATTATTAAATTATTTTGCTAAATTAGCTTTCTGTTGAAATTTGATTGACTCGCATAAATTGATTGTTTTGCAATTTTAACAATATTATGTTGCAAGATACATTGTAGTTATAAATTAATGGTTTCCTGCCAAGTCATGCTGGATGGTAGGGTATTGATCCTACATACTTATCACACAATTCAGACGTTCCACTTCGGACGACTTAAAATCTTGAATACTTGCTATTTTAAATTCGTTTATGACTGGAATGAATTAGTAAAAATAAAATGTATTAATTTTACAAAATTTAAAAAACTACCCCAAGATCAGAACTGGGGCGGAATGCATTCGGATCCACTATCCCTGAAGCGTCAAATATAGTGTAGTCTCGATTGAGATACGGTCATAAATCAGCACAGGGCGCAATGTTGCAACTCTTTTCCCTGCGCACAGACGTGGCCATGTCACGACAGTGACGAATAAAAAAAAAACTCCTGGACATGTGTAATACGACATTTTGTTATTCTACTGTGCCGCAAGTCGAGTGAAATTTGGTACACGCGACAAGCAGATATTTTTTCTACCAAAAGTGTACCACCGATGATAATTGCGGCAGAGCCTTGAGTTCGATGTGTTTCATGAATGACAACGAAATCACACTGACAAATTCGCTGTGTTGCAGTCAGGAAGATGTTCAATGTGCTACATGACTTACATAGACATAGTATGGGAGCGAACATGTAGCTTAAATTTTATTCAAGAGGTTCATCAGCAAGGATCAAAGATGAAAATAAATGAGCAAGAGACCAAACATAATAGATAGGTACATAATGAAGACCTTAAAGGTTGTGCAAAGACACCAAGTGAATAGAGAGTGGTTGATAAATGATGAAGCTCAATAAGATTACTAACTATTATATTATATATTGTGTGTTATCTTAATTAAACATATTTCTAAACTATTTCCAATACACATTCACGACAGCTTTGATAGAAAAAATATACGTGCAAAAGTTTTCAAACACCACGTTCACTTAGACATGTATTGAGTACCAGAGCTTTTTACATAACATAATAATATCTAGAGTGAGGTACTTATTTTCAAAAGCTCGGTTTTCCGTCTATTATATAAAGGTATAATAACATTACGAATGTTATGAAGACAGCTGGTAAAACTGTAGGTTGGTATCTAGGTACTTACAAAAAATATTGCCTCCAGTCAAAATATTTTAATAAAGCTTGGCTGGGAAGGGTGGGGTAATGTGAAGTAGACGTAGCAGATTTCCGAGGCAATGTTTTGTTTTTAATAATTTCCTTGTGTTCATTTTTTACGGAGGATATGAGTGAGCTTTAAATCACATTGAATTAACATTAAGTTATGAGTTTATTTATTGCTACTTTAGTATCTTTGACGTAAAAAAATACTGAAAATATACATCAAACGGTTATATAAAAATTATGTAATATTTTCCACTACTTACGTAGGTATAAGTACATATTAATCACTAATTCGTTCGATGCCTTTGTATTCAATAAAGACTGTAATCTACCCCTTTCTTTTTATTGACATCATAGGCAGTGTGATTTCACATATTGTATTAATGTGACGCTCGCAGATAACGTTCGCTACGTCGAACGCGTGCAACTCGCCGCGGCTGTGAATATGGCCTTGTCCAGGTGGCACGATTTAACTCGCGCGCATTCCAGGAACTTAATGAGCCGTCCACCTGTAATCACGCGTGTAACTTCTCGCGCGCGGTCAAGGTACAACCTTATTGAGCCATCCACATGCACTCGCGACGTATCGCGGCATCTGTACAAGCTCTATGTCCGCTAGACGCTGCCATATAATACAAATTACACGTAGACTGTCGCCTACTGCAGATACAACCACTTGTGACAGTTCGGAGCCACCCCCAGATGCCACCTGTAGCATACATAATAATACTACATACATAATAAATACTGAAACATTTCGCGGCTCCGTAGCAGGGGAGGGGGGGGGGGGGGCAGGGCCCACTAGAGGCCGCGCCTTACATTTTGAGAAGTACTGTATTAGAGGACGTAAATTCGTCAATAAGGACGCGGAGTTAATGATAACTCTTCCAGTATCGCTAGTTTTGTGTCAATGATAACAATCTGAGAAATCGGGAAAATCAGCTGTTTTTTCTTCTAATATCACTAACCTGACTTTGGTATTGGCAATTGGGATGGCAATAACTGTCTTCAACCATGTCGTTTCGGATATTCATATATTCCACTTGCGTGAGAGTGAGTTTAAATAGATATACTATTCTAAAAACTCTATAAGATACGAAATACGTAGTTCACTCGATGTATTTACTCTTATATTATATTATATTATCATTACGTACCTACTTTTATTTTTAATCACATAAATTTATAGAAATTTATGAATTAAAATAGAAATTATATATATATATATATATATCTTTATATTATGTTTCATGTCATATCGTTAACGTCTGAAACTTAAACATTGCAATATTCACCCAACTAAATAGATAAAATTAATTTAAATGCAATGAATAATATACCTAACTGCGTTACTGTGGGGTACTACCCGTATAGAACGTAGGTACCTAACTTATCGATTTTGTGGATTCGTTTCTCAGATAAATCAAAATACAGGATACATTTTTGTAACAGGCAACAAATTTGCATACTTATATAAAAAAGGCGTTTCGCACATACCTTGAAAACGTTCGAGTGAATGACAAATAAACAATGTATACAGTTAGCATTTTACTTTGTAATAAAAATAAAAGTTGCATAGAAAACGCTGTTTTAGTCATATTACAGTATTGTAGTATCCAGATGAAAATTTGTGTATGCATTTCCAAATAAAATGCAGAACATACAATGCAATTCCAGCTGAGAAAATTAATACACGAACAAAACCGGCGTTCAGCGAATGAAAAACAAATTAACGCGCAGTATATTCCGGCTTGGACCGTACTCAAAGCAAACGACAAACAAAAATACTCGCTATATATACTCCCTCCATGTAACGAAAGCTAGGAAAATGCACATGATGCCGGGGAAAAACCACACTTAGTAGAGTTGCCCACTGACTAGATTTTCAACTTATCGGATTTATGAACTGGTAGCATTAAGTCAAACTTGGCTTAGTTTCCAAAATAATAAAAAAATAAACACATTTTCTACAGCAAGCATTTACTAAATATAACTAAAATGTATTAATATATTTCTAAAGGGTGAATTAGTTTCCGAACTAAAAGCACTCTTTACAAGACACTTGTAAAGCCAGTGCTCACCTACGCATCGGAAACCTGGACATTAACTCTGCGAAATGAACGAGCCCTGAACATCTTTGAAAGAAAAATTCTATGCCGTATATATGGACCGATCAGGGATGGCATCAATTGGAGGAGAAGATATAATGCTGAGCTCTACGGGCTGTACGAAGATTGCAGCGCAGTTCAATCAATTAAGATTGGGAGACTGCGATGGCTAGGTCATGTGCACCGTATGAATGACAATGAACCGGCAAAGAGAGTGTTGTCCAGCAATCCAATAGGACGTAGAAGAAGTGGGAGGCCAAAGATTCGTTGGTTGGATGGAGCTGCCAGTGACTGCCGTATTCTGGGGGTACCGAATTGGAAAGCGGCCACACTGGATAGGGACAGGTGGAGAGAGCTGTTGGAGGAGGCCAGGAGCCACACCGGGTTGACGCACCCCTGATGATGATGATGATGAATTAGTTTCATTATTTTCTTTTTAACTAAATTAAATTAATAATACATATGAACGAGGCTCCTTACGATGGGATCCCACAATGTAGACGTAACCTAACAGACATTATTAAGATGGTTGTGTGTTATTCATTACAATATGCTCATCTCATATATCAATTAGAAGGAATTGATTAAAACTTAAGTTCAACTGTAGAATTCGTAAACTCTACAATTCTACAATAAATATGCATTAAGTAATATACCAACTGACTATATATCATTTTCATTTCAGATTTCAGATCTACACTTAAGTTTTAGAGACATTATCACAGAAAACTTCGTGGTTCTACACGGAAAAAACGATCTGACCGAGTCTATGATTAGACCAAGTGTAAGATGCTTCTTGTCTCTTAACACCTTCAGCCATGCATACGACCAAATGAAGAGTCGTTGAAGAGCTTTTGAATGGAGTTACGATCTTTAACAAAGGAGCAGAAGTCTAGATGTTGTGTACCTACTTACTATTTATTATGCATTATTGCTAGTTTTTTTATAATAGGTATGTATGTCCCTTAATCAAAGTAAACACGTATCACTAGTACCTTAATTCGAACCTCAAAAATCCATTGCAAAAATTACAGCAATACGTAAAACGATTTAAATGTAAAATACTGGCTAATTTCGTCGTAATTAGGTTGGACGCATGTGGCACAATTGGTGAAGTACGTTTTTTCTTATTATTTTCAAAGATTTTTTTCTTGTAATTATATACTGCTGAAATGAGAACCCAAGTTTTAAACTAGGTACCTTTTCTCCTATATTTTTTGTTCGACCATATCCAATCCTGATACGATCATATGGGCCTCCACAGAGTCGAAGTTTGTATTAACAGATTTTCTTTTTACGAGAAATGGATGTCAGCCATTTGCTCAACCTATTAGGCCCATACTCTTACTCATAAACAAATTGAAAAACAATATATCTACTTGCCAGATCCAGGATTCGAACCTGAGACCCACGACGCTATAGGCCGACGCTTAAGCCGCGCGGGTATCGTGTGTGTCCATATCTAAAACGACAGTAGGTATCTATTAAGAGATTATGTCAAAACACATTAAACAATTTTAAATGATACAAGAGAAAGGGTAGTTTAAAATTTGGGTTCTCATTTCACTGAAACCAAATACCTACACTGTCTTTTTACTTGGCAGCGCAGTATAGGTATTCGCGGTGTTTTCAAAGTAGGTATGTCTCAAATATTGTGAATTACTATACCAAATTACTAATATTGAAAACTACTATTAAATTATTTACAACTAAAAAAAAACAAGTCAAAAATATCTGCAAGGATGGTAATTGGATGGATATGTCAGTGGACACAACACACAGCGATAGTCTGCAAACCAAAATCGTACGTTCGAACACACTCGGACCAAGATTATTCTATGACTTTACTAATATGTATATTGTATGACTATGAGGGTAATTTAATTACGCAGTGGTCATTTAATTTATATGTATGTATATAGATATATCTATATATATGCTTGAGTACGAATCTCTTCAAAAGAACAGTTCAACATGACTTCCCTTCAATATATCAAAGCTGTCGGTTGAGCTGGAGCAAAATAATCCAAAAGAAAACTGTATTTGCAAAAGGAAAGACTAAGCCAACCACCTGTTACTTGAAGATAAAATCGCCGAACGGAAAATCTCTCCAGGAAACGACTATCTGTAGGATTATCCCTTGTGAGAGGATAATTCTTTCGTTGCACATTGACAGCGCCGTGATAGCTGATTTGTACAATAACAGAAGGGAAGTACGTTACAGAAAATCAACTGATTTGTAACGATTCTGATTCGTTAAACCAATGGAATTGATTCTTATTAATTGATGGGATTAACGTGTAAATTCGAGTTCTTTTTTTATGGAAATGAGAAAAATCTATGCTAGTTTTACCATTGGTGACTATCAAAGAAATCGAGAGAATCTCAGTGGTCTGTTCTCCTATAGTGGAAAACTTACCACCCACAGTTTAATAACTTTAATACTGCACTCTGTTTCTTTTTCACACTTCTTTAATAGGTACTACTTCTTGGTTTTTTTAAATATCATATTTAAAATCTTAAATTAATAAGTTGTAAAGTTCAATATATGTTTTAAAGAAATTGATTGATTATCTGTCAAATTAAAATACGTAGGTAGAAGGAAATTCTTTTAGCAATAATAAATTGTATTTGAATATATTATGTCCAACTGATCTGATACAATTATGACTAGACCAGGATAGGGAGATGTAAGTTTCTAAAACTAGCAATAAACAAAACAGCAAATAAGCAAAAAGGCACGTATTTGCCAAAGTAACATTTTGAGACAATTTGACATTCTCGTTTTTCCAACTTTTCTTAAGGCTATACTTCAACTGAGGCATGGTCTAAAACGATCGTGACTACGCGACACATAGATTGTGCAAACGACGCGTGACGAACAAAACATAATTTGTCATAAAAATTCGAAATGCGTCCATTTAATGTTATGTTTATTGTTATTTAAGTAATAATAATATTATATTCATTGACATGTTTTTTTTTTTCGAGAAAATACGTAACGTTTTATAGTCATCTTTACACGATTTAAGCATTCTTAAATCGTCGGAGCGCATCAATTTGTTTTGTGATTCATTAATCACAAAACAAATTAACGCGCTCACAGGTCGACTATCGCTCTCCGATTGGCAACCCAAACGAAATTACGTCCCACCTATTGCTGAAAATTATTTGCCGTTTCACTCTTAAGAAATTTTTCGGATGAATGTGGATGAATCTTTTGATTTATGGTATAAGCAAAAACCAGTATATTTTCAATCGATGCTGTGTTTTCGCTAATGAATCTCGTTATACTGTCGTCTTGTTTAGAATATCTATTGTTTTCATGAGAAAAATGAAAAACAATATGTCGATTTTTATACTACAGAAATAAATTTTATACTGCTTTTGACTTTATGTTAAATGGTTCAGAATTTCACGTAAAGCATTATCTGTACACTAACTGCCTTTTTCCTTATTATGGGGGCAGAGTACTTAAGTAGTACCCACCGCAAATAGTTAGTTAATCTTTGATATACCTACGACTGCAACAACAAAATAATATCTTTATAAAATGATATTTAATTATTGTCTTTTGTATGGCAAGTCGAAGAAAAACATTAAGATATAACAGGATAAGAGGGATTATTGAAATATGCTTTTCAGAATAAAGCAAACCACATGTAGAATCTTCGCAGCAATAAGATAAGAACAGACCGATTTTCACCTGGCGATAAGTCGCCTAAATTAACGAAATTGAGCCTGGGATAATAATATATCGTTAGAATCTTCAAAGTGGAAGAAAATAAACGAGCGCGTATACTGGCCCGCGGGCCGCCATTTAAGGAACTCACACATAAGCGGAACTAATGAACCGACATTAACGAGGGGGATAAGAAAGGATAATGTATTTGGGTTAAGTTTGGAAGGATAATATTTTACGAAATAATGGGTTCCTCGCAGTGGCGGGGTCAGCCGACAAAGCTGAAGGGATTGTGGATGATACTTAGGAGTGTAATTTTATTATCATAAATAAATATTTTTCCAAGATATTGGCTGTTTCAGAATATATTTTCAATCATTCAAATGGATTCCACTTTGCGATATAAGTATAGATCTAACTGGTACTTACTAGTACAGTTTTAAACCTACTTCTACCCACATAGTTTCAAATACAATGCGATTCGTGAACTGGAAAAATGCATGACGTAGGTACTTACTGACAAAGGTAATATGTTTTTTGCCGCCAATGCTAAGTATGTATACTTATCGTATTTCCTTTATATTTATTATTAATATTTATTTTATTTTTTGTTAGAGACATAGTTATAAGTACTTACATAGGGAAGAGTGGAGTGAAGTAGAAAATAGTTGCCCAAGTCGGTTAAATCAACTGATGGGAACGACCATTGGTTCCAATTTTCAATTTTGTCTCTACACGCTCCTCTCTCCCATGGGATGTAAAGTCATGTAAGTAAATTCAATCAAACCACATTCGAGTGCATGGTGACCTCAGTCTTGGGTAACTACACCTGAGATATTCCCAGTCATAAAAAAATATGTTTCACAGCTAAACGTAGGATCGCGTGATACGCTCGATTAAGACCAAGTATGGTGCGGGGCGGCTACGGTTAGGTCGGTATAAAAACTTTAATATATTATGTAATTACAAATAACTGGTTATTTATGTACACTACTTCAAAATGGTGTCCTAAAATTGCTTGAAAAATAAAATAAAACAAGTTTATTTTCTTATGTATCTGACATATACAAATATCAGACATAAACGAGTTTATAATATCACTGTTATCAACCGTACAATAATTATACTCAATTACTTAAGTTGGCGCTACAGACCAATCTGGTCCATGGTCGACTTGCACGACTGTCTTCCAGGAATCTATATCCCTAACTCTCACTTTCTAGTCGGCCTCTCTCGAGACGTTATCCGCCCATCTCTTCACAGGGGTTCCTGCATATTCTTTGTGGAGAATTCTAGATCCATTGCATCTAATCGTCTTCGCGCCCTAAATACATTGACTATAGCTTAAATTTTTCGCAGACCTCAGCATACAATAATTATAATTTTGATTCCATTTTTTTTTGTAAATAGAATTATTAAACGCCAAAAATAGTATAATTTTGAAGGATCCAAAACGAAAAATGATTGGTATACTAAAATTGTTATAAATACCTAGGTACTTATTATATTTATTACAAATTCGTGAAAATGACAAAACTAATATACATACAAAATATGGTAGGTACGCCACTGACACAGTTCTAACAATAATAGCCGTCAAATCTTTAGTGCAGTGAGGTGAATTTGAACGACTGTAGTACACATCAAAAAATATACTTGTTTTGGGCTTTTTTCAAGTGTTTTCTTACCGTAAAACCCAAAGAGAAAAACACTATTACAAAAATACATAAAAAAATATGTGAGGCTTGTCTAACTATACATTAACTTAACTATTAACAGCTACGTAACTACATATAATCAAAGGCTTGAATACCAGGAAGTTATAAAATAAAAATATATAATATTACTAGCTGACCCGGCAAACGTTGTTCTGCCATATAAATTATTTCTAGTGAATATTTTGGTTGTTAAATAAAAAATAACGTAATATGTATAGTAAGTGTGTGGGGATGGGATCTATGACAGAAAGAGGAATAGAGCGCTGTAGACGATGACCGCCGATAAAAACAAAAAAACATCAACCATTCATTTTCTCAATTCAAAATGACTAATGATGTTCATAATGAATGAATTACCTGTGACAGGATCTCGTTGTTTAATGTGTATGCAATATCCGTCTTGTCCCTTCTAGAAAATTAGTGGATATTGGAGAGCGTCGTATGAACGGTGTGTGTCAGCGCTGAACTCCAGATTATTGTTTCTTCTTCGAATCACGATTTCTCGCGTCGATGTGCGGTCGCCAACCATGATTCCAGCAATGTCGTCAACAACAGGTGCATTGAATCGACGCACGTGCTCTCCAGCTGGTGTTTTATCAGGATTGATGACAATAGCGTGATTGTCACTTTGCAATTCGTGCATGTCTGCTTTAAAAAATTTCAATAATTCATTGTGCTCATTCAACAGGGCGTCCAGTTCGCCGACGATGCGCCTGGAAATAGGCGAATTGAGGCCATTGTAGCCGCAACGTGCATCCACATGATTGATGTCCTCACCGCCCATGAAGTAGATTTGTAAAAAAATATTTGGTTCGTTTGGCATTGGCAGCAATGAGCCTACTTTGTGGTATACTTGGCCTTTGATTTTGAACGTAGAATGGAATTGTTGACCATTTGCCGCAGTATTTTGAACTATTTTTGTTGCTCCGAACGAAGTCATTTGGAAGCATGAATTGAATGTGCGAATGGACTTCAGGAACAGGTTTGAATCTGGAACCGTGCCGATGAGCAAGCCGTTCAATGGTTCTGGTGGTATCTCAATTTCTGGTAGTTGCACTTTTCCTGATGCGCAACACATCCCGGCTGACTCATGTTTGAATTTGAGCGCATGACAATGGGGACATTCTTTGTCCATAGCACCAATCAGCACTTTCGGATGAGCGGAATATTCAATATCTGGCTCGTACTCGAATGCGAGACGAAGGAACGAAGCGGATGTAAATGTTCGATGTACTTGTTGGCGTTGTCGGTCATTTGCTCTGCGTGTGTTAACTACGAACCGGCGCGCTTGGCTCCGTTCCAATTGTCGTTGTTGATTTCGTTCAACTCGTGCCTCTTATGATTGAGATGCATGCAATTGCGACATGCTTACACGCACGTTTTTGTTCTCTTGTTGGATTTGTTCGTCTGTTCTTTCTGCTCTACTATTTCGCATGTTTGTTGCTTTATTCGTTCGACGGCCTAAATGGCCCTCCTTGCGTCTTGCTGGCATTGTGCACTGTAATACACGCACATAAAAATAGATAAATTAAAATAAATCGTACAAAATTTTGCACGCACTGCGTTGTGATATGCCGAATGAAATGTCAAAATGACGTGACGCTTCTCTTGAATTCTTCTCGGATGTAGCGCCATCTGTTATTCAACAACATAAATAATTTCGTTCTGTTTGAAATACGAACGACGGTTAAATTTGTTCATAGAAAAATAATAAAATCGCGATTAAAAAATGGGAGGGTGGGGTTATAGGTATGTTTTTATGCCAAATAATAAAAAAAATACAAAAAAAAAATTGTCAAAAAAATAAAAGAAAATTTTTCTGGATAGAGATACCCTAATCACCTAGCGGTATGAAATATACTTGTTGACCTATTCTCATACTCAAAAAATATACATAAAAAAATTCATAAAAATCGGTCGAGCCATTTCGGAGGAGTTCGACCACAAACATCGTGACACGAGATTTTTATATATATAGAGATTTATAACTATCGTAATACAAACATATAAGTTTTTTTTTAATTACCACAGTAAAAATTATATTTCAAAATAACGTGGATATTTCATAAGTTTATCTGGTTGCGCTTTTTGCAGTGGACTGTAATTTGAAGATGATGGTGGATTACGGATCTAAGGTGGAGGTTAAACAGGATGCCAGACACTGCCATTTTATGTTGAGAGCTGGTGCGTGCTGGACCTGGTTCGGTGTTAACGCACTCGCGCACGTAAACGAGCAGTTCGGAATGTCACTCACGGTTTCACTTAGGTTTTGGGGTGAATGATGATGACAAATTCAGGATGGATGATAGACGCGACTTTCACTCCAACCGTATTAGATTTAGCGAAACTAAGGTCGAACAGATGCGTTTTAGATGTGTCACTCTGTGGTTACCGACGACTTGGTTTTAACAAGCCTAGGCGCGTCCGCTGTCTTGATGTAACTGAACGTAACTTATATCACGATCGACAGATGACCCGTAACTGGTGGCGGCTATTGCGACAATAATTGAAAATTCGAGGTAGGGAGAATGGGAATAATAACAAATACCTACTATCATTGAGGCTTTTTTCTAAATTTACAAAAATTGTCAAATTCTTCCGGATTTACAGGGACAGATAGTTCTATGGTAACGAACGGCTGTTTCTTCTTCTTCCACTTCTTAGAAAGATTTCGGAGAAAATATTCTTCTATTGAGACTGACAATGGTCATATGAAAATAAATGCCAATATGTTTGTGCTGAACTGAGATTAATGAGATGCTTGGAGATTAAAAAAAAACGATTTGTGTTACGAGCGTAAATTTTATTAACTGAGCGATCGTCCTCGTGAAATACGGAAACAAAAAATAGACAGACATGCCTACACAATGAAGAAAAAGCCTCGATTCGTACTATCAATAAAATTGTTCAATTTAGGAGCGAATGCTTTTCTATCCGCACGTCACCTCATATTTTTGAAAATTATTGACAAATAATTTGTTCAATATCTAGGCGCGCGCTTCCGAATCCGCTCCTCATCTAATTTCGTCGAATGTGCGTTATTTTCTAATCAAGATATCCAGAATCGAAATAAAAGTCTTATAAGTTGGTACCAATAGTACCTACAGTCCACAAGCTGTGCAAGTTCAACCTATTTTCATCCATTAGTTTTTGAGTTATTGATGGAAAATTTTACGAACTGGAGCGCTCGATAGTTAAATAATACCATATTTATTTAATATAATTGTTAGCGCGAGGGATGGTTTACAATCCTGGTGTCATAATGAATTTGAATTTACATGCGCCTGTCAATTACCTACGTGGTCGCAGCCATGATTTATTCTGGATTGGAACCGTTTCCTCGTGTCAAGCCTATCGGGCACCATTAGCGAGGGGTGCAAGATTATTAAATGCGCTCCCTAAAGACATAGACATTTTCAATCATGCAATTTTCATTTTGTTTTTGAAACTGTATTTTTTCTGTAAGATAAAAATGTTTTTTGTTTTCAAAAATTAAATTTTTCTGTATTAAATTATACTTAATACTTTGGACGCGGAAACGCACACGGCGCGTAATGACCAGGCGGCCGATCGATGTAATTAACGTGCATTTTAAAGGGGGCAATTAAAATCTCATTATATAGTCAGCAGCGAATGCGTTAAGTATGTTTTGATTATTATTATTATTATTATTATTGTTCTTATATTTGTTTTTCTATATTCTCTTCTCTCTTGTGAGGGTAATGTTTGACTTATAATGTAAATCTCATGTTGTGTACGTCTTGAATTTATTCTTAAATAAATAAATAAATAGTGTAAATTTTGTTAAAATAAGTGTGTTCGATAATTTCTTATATGGCCTACCTAAGTCAGACTGGTACTCGGTACGCTCCGGTCAATTTCGAGCCTTGGTTATTGTTGGGAATAGTGGATTGTTTTGAGGATCGTAAATAAGCAACGTAGTTTTAATATACGATTAACTTTATTTATATTAAACTGCATGAATATTATTATACAGAAAGATTACATTTTATATGCGAGCGTTATCAAATAACCGAAGAGAACTAACTAGTATCACGCCGCACACACAGGTGCGGCGTAAGAGTGGGAAGAAGAATCTGTCTCCCTCTTATAAACAATAATCGGTATCTAGCAGCGTCGCACAGCGAACGCTAGATGTAAATACGTGCTTCTTTATTCTTATATTATTAATTATATTATTTAATTATATTGTTATATTAGACGGCTATATATCAACAGTTATAAACAACAGAACAAACGAATAGACAGACGGGTATACACTGAAATTCTATTATTGGTATAGATTTTAAATGTATGACTGGCGAATCGCATAAGATTGCCCACAAAGTTCGAGTGTCTATGTTCTTATATGAAAATATATAGTAGGTAATATGACCTACAATACTACACAGGTCACGACAATAGCTGATGCTGCAGATTGAACACTTTGTGTATCTACTTACGCACGAAAGAATAATTAAGTATAACAATAATTCATCCGGGATTGTTGTGTGACAGTCCGATTCAATCGTCAGTGTTGAAAAAATGGAATAACAAACGGGGAGATTAAAATTCTTCGCCACTGGGGGAGGCAAGGGGTGTCAAAAATGAAAAAGCGCTCTCGCGCCGGCCAAGCGATAAAATTTGATCCAGATTAATGCTTGAAGCGGAGCCCTTCGTTTCGCATTCCCGAGACGTAACCCTATCCACTGCGCATTAACCCTCGCCGAAAGCCCTCATAAAAAAAACAATGTGTTTCTTCCTGAAACGTGCAATCCGATGACGGGCAGTTTTTTTTACTGATTTTTTTCTATCTCAGTGTATTATCGTCGATATCACTATAGGCGTGAATTGATTTTTAAATTTCCTTATTCGTGACTGTACCTACTTAAGACGGTGCCAAACATACGCGTCAGAATGCAACAAACATAACGTCAGTGTTTCATCGATCTGTCTTAATTGTCTAAGAATAAAACCGACAACCATCACCACATTAAAAAAACGGTCAATAAACAGATGCGTCAACAGAGTTAATTTTATTTGTCATCGCTTCTTCGACCATATCCACCCCAAACATGTGCATATGAACACACGGCGCCTCCAAGATACTGTCCCCCACTTTTTCGCTCATTCAAGTATCGCCGTACACACTCCGTAGATGGTATTTAGCAGCCTTCCGGAATCTGGTTGGCTTGACGAACAGACAAATTTATCTTGATAGATCCAACAACGTCATGAGAGGCTACTTGGTCCGCTCTTTTATCTTCTTATTACTCCTACAGTTAAACTACCACTTTCCCAGTGTCCGCCGCAAACATCTATTCTCGAAGCTCAGTACACGGTTGATTTGAGCCTTATGTACAGTGCCATGACTCGATAAAACAACACCGTCAGAATGCAAGCGTCGAATAGGCAGCATTTGGTAAGTCTTAGACTGTCTGTATCAAGTTAAATGTTTTTCCAGCCATTTCCATTCGGATAGCGTACTCTCTTTACAAACTACCATCCCCTGTGGTGTGGATACCCTCATTTTACCCCGTCGCTAATTATGGGAAAGTCTGCAGTGTGTATATTGTACAAAACGTTGGTTTTCTTCACGTTAATTTGCAAACCGACGCGAAACGAAATGTTATACAGCATATCGACTATCTTTTAAATATCCTCGATTGAGTTGTCGAATAGGACAACGTCATTTTCGTATTCCAGGTCGCACAGCTTCTCTGTGGGGGTTACAGATATGCCTCGGTCAGGTGACATTGACGTTTGCCATATCGACATTAGTTGCTATACTTATAATATCACACGCAGAATATGTTTGTATTTATATTTGACACCCAATTCAAATTTTCGTCTCCCAACTTTTACAATTGAATTCTAATGTCAAGTGTCAAGTTGCTGCATGCCAGTTTCATCCTGTCAAGTTAAAGAAATAACGTTGAAATGTAAGTAATATATTAGGTATATTATGCCATAATCAAGTACTCAGATTAAATTAAATAAACAGATGAAAATCTTCATAAAAATTCTACGAAATAGATTGCTATAAGTTTGAATGCAATTCCGAGATTGGTAGTCATAAAAATTTGATACTGAACTGACATAATTATGAATGTACAAATTTCTAATATAAAAAATCTCTAAAAATGCTCAAAATAATTATTTTTTTACTAAAATATACACTTCCATGGTAGTTGTATTAAAAAAAATGTAAATTTTATCAGAATAAAATTAAAGTTCACCAGATGAAAACTAATTAATAACGATGAAAGATAGAATCTAAAACAGCTGAGCTAATTAATTCAAAAAACGTTTTCGAATCATTTCTTTAATTAATTATAAAATCATAGTTCTTGAAGACCTATCATCTGAAAATTAATATTTTAACGAGCTCAGCGGCGAAAGGGCTTAAAAGTACTCACTTTTATTCCCAGGGCTATAACGCGTCTGCATTCATTACGTCTTTTAAGTCTTTAAAACTTGGTACTAACTAATTTAGTGTCAACCGAGTCAAGTAAAGAATGATATGACTACATTGTCCTATTAACTTGGTCGCTTTACACCCGTTTTCATAATGAGAACACACTGCCATTCTTGCTGTGTCCCTGGTAAATCTAATAAGAACCATTGAGTGTTTGTAATCATAAAGTTTAGGTACAATTAACCTGCCATCTAATTGGGAAAACAATGTGTTCAATTAAATTGCGTAAAATATTGATATTTTCCACTTAGGTGAGAATGAGTTTGGGTGGAAGTTGTTTTCGAAATTCTTAAAATGTGGTAAGTACCTATATATAACTCAATGGACGACTTCACATTTCAATTTAAAGTATATGTCATCGCCGACTCACTTTGCATCTAAGAGTTTAGAGTCAAAGAAACCTATCTTAATTTTTAACAATTTTGAGTTACGTATGGTACTGGACATTAAATGACATGTTATGTTAAGTGACAAAGAAACTTATCAAAAAATTCAATGGATAAAAGATAAGTCTATACATTATCTCCTGCAAACACGTTATTGTCAATGTCTGTGTAATGTAAATTTACTAGTGTTTGGGGATCCTGTAAGGTAGAGAAAAATGAAATATGTTTCTTTGACTCTAAGGCATAAAATCCACTTAAGCGGGCATGCGGGGCGCTCGCGCATATTCTATGTGAATCATCGAAAATACAACGTAACCAAATAGCCAGCGCACACTGGATTTGACGACGCATGAGTCATCGTTGTGTGGCTTCTCAGCGGCACAAATTAACGAAAATACAACGTAGTCCATTCATTGAACACGGCAAACAACATCACGCTCCTGGAAGCGTCGTCGATAGACGGGCGAGAAGGCATTATTTAATAACAGTGAACTCTTTGTTTAGTTAGTGCGTGTCCGATATTTCGCTGGTAGAATGATGTCATCGTGAATATTAATTACAAGCCCCGAGAAATTTAATAATATTTTTATTGCTTTGTTATGAGAGACGCTGATAATAATATTTATTTTGTGCTCCTTGAGCCCCTTATTAGGGGCCGAAATTGGTGCACTGTTTACACTCGCTGTCTTTGATTTACACGGTGGTAACATACGTATTTCATACGTAATATTTGTAGACGGTCATTCAATCATCAGCTTTTCTTGATCTTAATTACAACTAAAGAGCTTTTACTTGTACTTTTCGTTGCACATTTAAAAATCAACTGACTGCGTGAAAGTAAAATTATGATGTGTACTTTTTTACTTACATTTTTTTACGTAATATGTGGCATTAGTGTGAAGTCTCTTACAGTTTAACCGGCAATGTAATTTGAGGCTCTAGTGATGCAGTGCGTAATGCGCTGGCCTTCCATCCGGGAGCTCCGGGTTCGATTGCCTGTGATCTCAAAGTATATTTACTTAATCTAATATGTAAATTTCTCAAGCCTGGGAGTTTTGCATCTGTAATTGGGCTACACGGCCTGTTGTGATGTTTAACAAAGAAACAATTAAACAAATTACTTCAACCTGATTTGAAAATTAAATGTTAGTACCACAGTGCTTTTTCCCATCCCCATTATCATATAATTATGATCTGTCTATTAGAGAAAGTTTTCATCAATGAAAGAAAAAAATGAAACTGCATAAAAATAACTTGTGTCCAATTAATGGCTATGTCTAAAAGATCTTCATTTACAAGGTTGTTTTACACACGTAAACTCGTTAACGTAAAAGCAGTGAGAAGTTTCATTCTAAACATACAAAGTTTTTTCCCCGAGTAGAAGTCCTATTAAATTGCACATAATCTTCTTAAATTAATTTTCCATGAGAAATGAACACATTAACTACATAATATGCACTTTTTTTGTGATGAGAATTGGTTATCTTCACTAATTAATAAAATTTAAGTGAAGTACCGTGTATATATACGGACACATCGCAAACAATCAAATGACATCAAAATATTTTCATTTAGACCAGTGATTCCTAACCGAGTCCGCTGAACCTTGGATCCGAGCGAGAATTCGGAAGTCTTGCCCGAAAGGTAGGTAGGTACGTCTTGAAAACTATTTTGTAATAAGTTAAAAGTAAGCTTTAATATGACTTTCGTTTAAGCAATGGAGTGCTTATTCGGAAAGTGAAACTTATTTATGTTTAGATATCGCATCATAGTTCCTAAGTTGTTTAGCGGTAAATGAAAGCAGGTGAGTTGATAGAGGCAGCGGTGTAGATCGATGGATTATCTTAATGCAGAGTACAGAGAGTTACAATGGTATGAGATATGATCGAGACTGTTTGTGTTGATGAACTTAAGAGACTTGATTCGAAAGGAGTGATGGTTAACTATGTCAAGTGAACAACTCGTGACAATAGTAGTGCGTCACGTGACGGACTCAATGAGTTGAGTTAGAATTCACGCGTTGTCGTTCCAATTTATACAAATTCAGTAGATACATAATATATTACAAGAGTTATTGTCGCAATTACAAATCAAAACAGATCCTACTGATCTAGTTATGATTGAGGAAATGCTGACTAACATTATCGCTCTATTCTTTTGTTTTGACAACAAAACATACAAATTAAAGTGTGTCACACATTTAATGCTAAATGCGAATTCTACTTAGGAAGAGAATTTTTCTAGCAGCTAACTGCTAAATGAAGGAACAAACATTGAGAAATTCAGTAGTATTAAGAATTGTTTTTTTTAATAGCAAGACATTCCAAGAGAACGGCAGATTAATGAAGGAATGCGAATGAACCTTTTGATAGTAGGTTACTTGACGATTTGCCACCTTGGACCTGTGTGTCATCCAAGTAGGGGTCCACGAAATTTTCAAAAATGTGTGATGGGTTGTTTAATTAAATAAATAGCGCACAGAGTTGTTATTGTCTTTTCTCAATTTCCAGAATTATTTTCTTTCTTGGAGGTACCTACAACATAATGTATGAAAAATAAAGTATCAGAAAAAAGCAGTGTATGATTCATTTTTCAAAATTTTGAATGCTTTATTGAACATTTCATTGGACTATTGTTAATGGTGTATGCTTATGGTTATGAGTGACTTTGACAGATAATAGCTATCATCGTTAACGTTAATAAGTCCATAGGTCGGTACCCTTTTAGGCGCAACCGTTAATTATTTTTAGAGGTTAGTTTAGTCAGTTTAGTCACTGTGCAATATGAAAATACAGGTGAGAAGGTGGGCAACTAGGCAGATATACACACAACGTAATGAAGTCTTATCGTCTGGAATGTGTTTACCTCAGTTCGAGAATGGCAGTCTCTTGACGACATACTATATGACTACACCCATTATTGATAAAAAGATAAGTAGGTACACCACCCTCAAAGTTAGCATAAATCTTACTATTATTTTATTAATAATGGGCAAATCGTATTTTATGTCGGATTCGCAAATGATTATTAATGTATTAATGGAGTCAGCGCTTATGTGGTAGAACTCTTTTTTCCAAATGATTATTTAAATTATATTAAATAATTCTACAGGAAGTATTTTAAGAAGATAGCTATTTAGGTTATAACACCATTATCAAGACTAGTGGCGAAGGGTGGTGTTAGGCTGTTAAGATCTGCCATAAATAGTGCATATTAAACTTTGTCAGTCATAAATATTTCTTTTCATTGAAATAATTCTACAATTTACAGATGGTGTTGGTTAGTTTTTTAAATTCAATTAAAACCTGCTAAAACCAAGCCATTAGAATTAGATAATAGTCAACAAATACTCGTCTATCTATAAAATATCTAAAATTATGCAATTAAATCATACATAACTTTGTATATTTTATATCATGATGATATAAAGCCCGGGTCAATCCACTGCTGGATGAAGGCCTCCCCAAGCTGTCTCCAACTCTCTCGGTCCTGTGTCGTTCGCTGCCACGTATTTCCGCCGAACTTTATCAGTTGTCAATCCAGCGGCTTTTAGGGCGACCCTGTGGCCGTTTCGTACCCCTTGGGTACCATTGGATGACGGCATTTGTCCAGCGGCCGTCCTTTCGGCGAGCAATGTGCCCCGCCCATCTCCATTTCAGCTGTTTGGCAACGTCTATTACATCGCGTACTCTTGTCTGCTTCCTAACCCATTCGTTTCTCTTACGGTCCTTTCGCGTGATGCCCAACATGCACCTCTCCATGCCTCGCTGTGTGACTCTTAGCCTTTGGACATCTCTCGTGTTGAGGGTCCACGTCTCGCAGCCATACGTGAGCACGGGTAGCACACATTGGTTGAACACCCTACGCTTAAGACATAATGGTAGGTCACTCTTGAAGATACTATTCAGACGTCCGAAAGCACTCCATCCCAGCTTTGTTCTTCGAGCAATTTCATCGTTCATGCTTCCGTCTATGGACACCTATGGAGATAGATGTAGCTGCTGACTTGCTCGAGTTGGGTGCCAGAAACCTATATATAATATATCATAGTTTGGCTTTGGCAGGGTTTAATAAATTTTAAAAAATGAACCAACAATATGTGTAATAATATGTATTCTTAATCCAACGAAAACGAATGAATATGATTGAAAAAGTGTGCACAATTTTCTCGTATCACCCAAAATATGCGAAAACCACTATGGTTTCGTGTAGGCAGGGTTAATAGATTTTTAAAAACTAACCAACACCATCTGTATATTGTAGTTTTAGTTCAATAAAAACAAATACGTATGACTAACAAAGTTTAACAGCCTACCCCCACCCTTCGCTACTGATCAAGACTACAAAAATAAACAACTTAAAACGATTAAAAGTATAAAAATCATAATATAATGAGACGAAATGATTTCTCTCACACCTGTGACTATTCAAGAATAATACCTACCTACTTATCCTACTTGGAAAACGTATTAAAACAATTATTTTATTTTCATGTAGGCCATTATGAATATTTTTTTCCGCGAATCTGAGTCATTTCATGCCCTAAGCCAGCGCTTCCCAAACTCATAGACCGCACCTCTGGGGGGCCGCAAAAATATTTCAGTAGAAATGCAAGTATTTATTTATGAATATCTTTTACAATCATTTAACTCAGGGGGGGGCAAACTTTTTGGATGGAGGGCCAAATTCAAGAATTCAAAATGAGCGGCGGGCCGCAAGTAAAATACCATTTTTAGATATACACTGTTTATTATCACGAAAAATAAACATTACAAAAAAATTAATGAGCAGAATGAAACTGTAGTACATTTTTTTAAATTCAGGTGTTAATTTTGTAGTTGATATTCTCAAAACTGCTTGTAAATGGGCATCGAAGATATTTGATCGTAAAGAATTTTTATTGAGGTTCATGATCGAAAACGTTTGTTCACATATATATAGGTTGATCCAAAAATAAAGAACATTATTCTTGCATAATCTTTAAGTTGGTCGAATTTGTCTGAATTAAGGGCATTGTAAAATTTGGAGATTTCTTCACGACGATGCAATTCTCTTAAATCAGTGTCACACTGCAGATCAATAATCTCAAGTTGTAGCTCTGTCGGTACACTATCAATATCTATTGAAAATAGATCGCGTACTATTGCTAAACAAATTTTAATCTTTTGTCAATATTTAAAAAAAATATATAAAAAGTTATTCATAATCAGAAGTACAATATTAATGATGGCGGGCCGCAAAAAAATACCCGGCGGGCCGCAGTTTGCCCCCCCCCCCCCTGATTTAACTGTACTTACGTATATTTAAATTTGTCAGATAACAACACATAACCTATTATATATTATTATATATTACTAACCGATAACAATATTATCGAAAGAAGAATTAAATACACGGGAGACAACAATAATACTAGTCAATCAATATTTCGGATTGAACAGAGCAAGTTCTTTGCAATCCTCTGGTAATTTTCCTTAGTAATAAATCCTATGGGATAAGATCATTATGGGCCTCCACGGAGTGGAAGTTTGTGTTAACAGATTTTTTTTACGAGAAATGAATGTTAGCCACTTGCCCAACTAACTTGAAAAACAATGTGTATTTGCCAGACCCATGATTCGAACCTTGGACCCACGACATTATAGGTCGACGCTTAGCTGATATACCTACGTACCTTACACGACATTTTGTATCTAAAATTTTGACAATAAATTATTTTAAAATTATAAACCAAAAAATATTCGATAGGCACAGAAGTAAAAACAAAAAGCTATCTCTTATGACACGACAATCTTATCAAACAGTATAATTAAACATTATTTCTTGTATGTAATTGGCCTTTACGATGAAATGGACGTGGATAATGTGGGTATATTGCCCTGCGTTGTTAAAGGTCCAAAGAGGTGTCTTGTATGACTGACAACGTAACAAAGTCGTATCAGAAGGGACTATAATGGTGCCCTTTATGTTAAGTACGCTATACACATTGGATGGCATTAGTGGGTATTCAGTGAGATATGGCCAATCTTTTTTTTATTTTGTATTTTAAATAAACTGGCAATAATTTATTATACATGTCTTTAATTCAAATGGATTAAGGGCAGTGATGCCAACTGTCGTTGACAAAAACATGCCAGACGCGGTACGAAAACAGGCTATTTTGCAGGAAAAACGCCAAATTTTGTGAAAATAAAATTCCAAACAAATTAAATTATTCTACCAAGAATGAAGTCAATATCTTTCCTTCATTCCGATAATCGTCAAACTGATATCACATACCTAAAGCACACATTAAATTATATGATACCATTTCACCATAAGGTCATTGTTTTATTTCTCACGCTACTAAAATAGGTACCGACTTACCTGCATTAACTATGTACTTATCTGATAGTCATAAATTTGATGCGCATGAAAATAAATGAACTAAATATCTAGCATATTTTCAGCACATTTAAAGGTATTGGAGGAATAAAAAATGATAGTAAAAATGCCATAAGCCAGATGCGTTTTTTGCAAGCTAGATATGTCGAAAAATGCTTAGATATGGCAAGTAAAACGTGGCAACGCAGATTAAGGGACCTCGTGAATTAAAAAAAAAACTACTGGAAGGTGATTGATTTAGTTTAATCTAAAATAATCTTCATACCACTTTAATATCTGAGAAGATAAGATACTAATATGGAACTGATAATGTTTTATAGATAATATAAGTAATATTATTTAACTACAGTATCTCACATGACGCTATCTCTTATTTAATACATAAACAAATAAACGATAATTAAATAAACTCAGTTAGCATTTACGTAAAATAAATCTTTATCAGTAGCGAAGGGTGCGGGTAGGCTGTTAAGATCCGCCATAAATAGTGCACATTAAACTTTGTTAGTCATACATATTTGTTTTTATTGAACTAAGCTACAATTTACAGATGGTGTTAGTTAGTTTTTAAAAATCAATTAAACCCTGCCTAAACCAGACCATAATAGTTTTCGTATATTTTAAGCGATACGAGAAAATTGTCCACACTTTTTCAATCATACTTATTTGTTTTCGTTGGATTAAGAATAGATACATATTATGATATTACACATATTGTTGGTTCATTTTTTTTTAAATTTATTAAGCGGCTTGGTTTTCGCAGGATTTAATTCGATTTAAAAAACTAACCAACACCATCTGTAAATTGTAGTATTATTTCAATGAAAAGAAATATGTATGACTGACAAAGTTTAAATGCACTATTTATGGCAGGTCTTAACAGCCTACCACCACCCTTCGCCACTGATATTTATACAATGAGTGAAACACAAAACTACTAACATTTTAACTTATGTCGATAGCTATTTTGTTTTACGCATTATCGAGACTATAATAATATCAAATTTTACATTGCAGAAGCATTTATCACGCATTACGAGATAGTCAGGGAATCATAATATATTGCTAACCTGCTCCAATAATTTGGTTTAATAGCATTATTAATGGATCGGCTTAAAGTAAATGGGATTAGAAATTAAACAAGAATCTTTATTTAATAATCCAAAAAGGGTTTGCAATTCAGGAAAGAAAATTAAAATTTCCGGGATTATGGATTAGTGCCCATCTTCAATCCCAATCAGTGTTGCCATATTTTTCTATGCTGATTATAGTAAAAAGGCGTAAAAATTATAGTACATATTTATAAAAAATATATAGTAAAGGAACATTTTTCGTCTTGAATCCTTTAAAATTATTGTATTTTGGTATATTTGGCGTAAAATTATAGTATTTTACATTTTTCGCGAAATCAAAATTATAGTATTGTACTATAATGATAGTACGGTTGGCATCACTGATCCCAATCCCGGAAAACTTTTCAATGTTTACAATATAGATATGATTTTTAGTTAGCTTACACCCACATCCATCTTCAAATATCCATATAACCTCTAATATATATTTGTTGGTACTTAGACACACTTAGATATATTTAGGATATTGGCGAAGGTAAGGTCTGTATTCTATTAGCTGGCATTCACGTCACGTGGAAAGCATTGTGCCATCGCGTTCGACTGTTGCAAGTTTTCAATGGGAGGCAACGAGAGGACGCAGTGCTGAATGCTGAAGCAGGGGGGGGGGAAACCGCACGCCAGCTTATAGAAGACAGACTCCACATAGAAAATTTCTGTATAAGTACATACTTTTATTTCGATTTTCGGGCACTTAGTGCCTATTTTATTTCGTGTAGGTATTCTCAAGCCGCATTTAGACCACGCGAGCGAATGTTTGTTTTTCCCCCACTCCAGCGAAATTTTATTGACGTAAACGCTTTTTGTTGAGCGAGCATAAGAATTTCGCTTCTAGTGGGAGAAGAATAAACATTCGCTCGACTGGTCTAAATACTCTAAATGGGGCTTCATATTATGTTAATAAATTAATTTGAAATTTAAATTGGGTAATTAAAATCTACCTACATCCATAACGTTGTAAATTAAACTACATAATATTAATGATATTATTATTAATACAATAATAAGGAGGCTAAAATAAAATAATTATGTAGGTACCAATATGATTATATATTTGAGTATGAAAATATTCTTAACATTTAAAAAAGATATAAGTACATAAATGAAACTTTAACCGTTGGTTAATTACCCCTGATCAACAGGAAAGCTGTAAGTGTACGGTACGGAATGCACATATATGGACCATGAAGAAACGGATGACTAAGCAAAAGCTCTGGAAGGAATTTAAAGCTCTACTATACAATACACCGATAATACAGTGCTGGTTATAATATTCCGCTGAATAGTGTGTAGGTACCAGTTAATAATGGCACCTATCTCCTAAGCATACCATAGACTCGCTTGCAGATGGTTTTAATCAGATGTATAGTGAATAGAAGACATCAGAATAAAGAGTACAATTTCGATCTATTCAATATCCATTAATCACCAGGATTTAACATCAATCTTGTTCAAATCAGGCAGCGTTCGCCTCACTATAGATAAATAAAATTATCCTTCTAAAATACATCCATAATCTAGATCAGGATCTAGATGTACTTATTATATATATTTACAGATATACTAATATATTATGTATTATGAATCTAGGCATCTAAGATTGCAATCACAGTTTTTTTACATGAAATGAAAATATAAATAATATTAAATTCTACAGGTTTACAATTTAATATTATTTATATTTTCATTTCTTGTAAAAAAAACTTTTAAAATCCTCACTAATAAATAATGCTATTATTGCGATTACTGATAAACGTGATAAAGCCATTACAAAAATTTAGCTGCCATGGAGCCCATAGGGCATAGACTAAAATATAATGGAAAATTTAACGCGATCTAAAATGCATGCCGTAGTTTTTCAAGGTTTATCGGACACCGTTCAAACTACAATACATACACACTTACTTTCTAAGGTGCCTCGCGTAAAAAAAGCAAGATGATGTCTTTTATGGTAGATACCTAATACTGCTTATTTTCAAAAATCGAACCTTTATTTTATTTTCATAAAATATCCATTGCATAATGTTGCAATGAGAATAATGTACAATGCCACCCTTGAACGCCTATGCACGTAGATGGGTTCAGAATTTTCATTAAGAAAATACCTACAGATTTGGCCATTCTCTACTTTTATCACGTATAAAGCCAACAAATTTAATAGCATGCGTAAACATATTGAGTTTTCTTCCAAAAAGACGAAAGGTTTTATACCTATCTATATGCTGGGGATAATATATAATGCGGTATACATATTATAAAATATTATATATAATATGCTGATACATCATACTATATTAAAACCAATATACCTAATATAGGCAGCAAATGTTCAATGTTTATAAATTATGACTGCAGACATTAAACTGTTTTGATTAAAACGGTTTAATGTTATTAAAATAAGCAAGTGCTTGATAATGGCAGGAAATATTAGTTTACACAAGCTCTAAAATAACAGGGAGTCATATTATTTTCCAATGATATTATTATAGTTAACAGTTGGGAATGGTCGATACTCGATAATTTTTATAGTACCCTCTATGTAGGTACTTATAATATTATTTATTTTTATTATCGCTGAATGAGTAATAATCAATTCTTAGTATTTTACAATGTAAAAATTCTGAATGCAATTATAAATAAAACGTAGGTTAAGTAGGTGATTACTCAATTAGCGCGGTGAGTAATTCGAAAGGTAATAGAGACTAGGGAATCCAATCCCGAGCCAAAATTCTGATCCCGGGATGCCGGGATTGGCATTATTTTCCATTGTTAATATAAAAGTTTTATATTTACAAATAACATTGATAAAATCGGTCAAAAATAATTCTAGTATAATTTATATCTACTATTTAAGACATTTATTGTTAATATTGTATATCTACGTTCAATCTTGGAAATACATAAGTTAAATGGAGTAAATAATATTGTAATATAAATAATAATGTGAATTTAATATGAGATTGTTGTTTCTGATAATAAAGACTTAATGAATGGATTAGCGAGATTTAAAATAGTAAAGCAAATCATGGTGTACTTATGGCCTTTCCGCTTCATAAATCTAATTAGTCAGCAAAATATGAAACTGCTGTAAAACGTACGAGATCATGGTGGAATTACTTTATTAAAAGTGCGAAGCATTGTTTTTTTCCAATCTTTCTCATTTTTATTAAGGGGGGACATGCTCGTCGAAGGTCAAAATTGAGTTTTTATTGTATTTTCAAACCATGATCCTGGACACTCCTTAAACGTTGTAGATAATCTATTTATATAATTTTGAAGCCTTATTATCCTTTATAGTTATTTTACACATTTGATGACTGCATGAAGTATTTTTGTTACATAAAATAGTATTCTTTTAAACCTCTCGCTCTAATGTTTTAGAATATAGTCATATTTCGGTACAGAACTGTGCAGTGGTGTTAAGATTTTTTACATTTATTAATTTTTAAACGCATTTATAAAACCATTAGTATAATTTATTACGAGATAATTTTTGTAAAATATTCACGATAAAAAATTATTTTGATAATCTCTGTGATCCCAAATTTGACAAGAATTAGGCATTTTATTATTCAAAAAATCGGCAAGATTAACGCATTTCAAGATAATTCTAAAGATACTTATTATAAGCTATGTCTTTGACCATTCAAGTGTGATAAAAATCTTATGAATAATGATTGCTTTATAATAATTATTGACCTAAGAATAAGGTAGTGTTTTTTTGAAATACGCCATTTCTTTTGTCATTCCCTAGTGGTTAAGCTACAACATATGGCCGTAGCCATAAAATGACAAACTATAATTAAAGTAGGGAGTAAAATTATGTTAACGCGCGTGTTTGAACATGTACCTAACCGATTTTTTTTTAATTTTTTTTTTAAACGGTACATGTTCAAACACGCGCGTCAATATCATTTTACTCCCTACTTTAATTATAGTTTGTGAATTTATGGCTACGGCCGTATGTTGTAGCTTAACCATTGGGGAATGACAAAAGAAATGGCGTATTTCAAAAAAACACTACCTTATTCTTAGGTCAATAATTATTATAAAGCAATCATTATTCATAAGATGTTTATCACACTTGAATGGTCAAAAACATAGCTTATAATAAGTATCTATAGAATCATCTTGAAATGTGTTAATCTTGCCGATTTTTTGAATAATAAAATGCCTAATTCTTGTCAAATTTGGGATCACAGAGATTATCAATATAATTTTTTATCGTGAATATTTTACAAAAATTATCTCGTAATAAATTATTCTAATGGTTTTATAAATGCGTTTAAAAATTAATAAATGTAAAAAATCTTAACACCACTGCACAGTTATGTACCGAAATATGACTATATTCTAAAACATTAGAGCGAGAGGTTTAAAAGAATACTATTTTATGTAACAAAAATACTTTATGCAGTCATCAAATGTTTAAAATAACTATAAAGGATAATAAGGCTTCAAAATTATGTAAATAGATTATCTACAACGTTTAAGGAGTGTCAAGGATCATGGTTTGAAAATACAATAAAAACTCAATTTTGACCTTCGACGAGCATGTCCCCCCTTAATGTGAAAAAATAAATGAATCGGCAACTTACACATGGGTATACATCGAACTTCATTCAAACTCAGTTTATTTCTAATGTAGTTATTTGTTATTAAAAGTATTTTTTTCTGTTATATTTTCGTTTTTATTTTATTTTCCATAAAAATTGATAAAAAAATTAATCCCGAAAGTTTCGGGATTATGTTTATCAATCCCGGGATTCATAGGTATCGAAAATAGCTCGGAATCCCGGGATTGGAATCCCCAATAGAGACATCTATATAGTTACGAAATGCATGCAAAACATGTCTACGTATTTCTTACTCATAATTTCTAATTTCTTACTCTAAAAATTACAAATATCCAAAGACAATATAAGAAATATACCTTTTATATTTTGATAAAATGACAAATGACAACAATGAAAAAAAATGTTACATAATGAGCATGTTCCCTTCCCTGTTCTCTGCACCAAATTTAAAGTGCCTTCTCCTTCCTTCCAGATACTTCAATCCTTCAACTGTTTTAATAGAATATATAAAATTATCGGTGTCGAAGACTATCTTTCGTACGGAGGTCAAGCTAACTAATTAATAATTGTGCTGATTTTAATAATAAGATCATCCATTCATATTCAGCTTAAAGAACGAATAATTCTCTGCGACGTTTTATTGTTTCTTTTCTTCGTAGCCACAGTACAATAATGTTTCAATCTTTCTTCTTTTGTCCCAGTGCGGCATTAGTGGTTTCGTACTTTTAATTTTATTTTTAATAATATTTTTATTTTAAATAATTTTTAAATTTTAAATAATTTAAATAATATAAAAATAATTTTTAATAATAATATTTATATAATAATTTTATACAGTCGTGTCTACCACAATGTTTACAGACGACTGTATTTGCGGGAACTATCTATATACATATATTTGGTAAATTTATGATAAGTAACTGGAAAACTGGCGATTATGTGTATCTGTGTATCTTTATATTCAAAGTTAATGTTAAATTTTCGTTAAATACCGACGCTCCGTCACTGTATCATATATTAAAAACTACATAGCATACGTCCATGTATAAATCACTCTACAGCACATAATGTTATGAAGGGATGGTATGAGTTGAAATAATGACCCTCTCACAATGCTGTCTGACTAATGTCACTTGCATTCCAACGTGACTCCCGACTGCTGCTTACCTACATTATTGTATAAACAGAATGGATGTTGGCATTAGTCGTTACATATTTCAGATAAGTGCCCTCCTCATTAGCAAGTAGCTAATTGTCAAACTCCCCCATTTATTATATGACATAGTATACAAAACACGATAATATTGTACCTACCTACATACAGTAATCCGAACCAAAGTATAATAATAATAATAACTATCTGTTTTGAATAATGCTTATGATGAGCTTTATGACATCAATGGCCATGCGTGAAAAAACTCGATAGAATAAGGCCGGTTTCAGACGGGACACCGGTGTCGCGCTTGTATATAATAAGGAGGCATTTGTATTCGAATAAAAGGGTCTTTGTATTATGTTTATGAACGCCCCGAGCTAATGAGTCAAAGCGTGTATGGTACACTTTTCCATCGGCCGCTAAATTCTCAAGCCGCCGATACACATGTTTTTATGACCGCAACCAGTTTTATGTTTTAATTTATATCGCGAAATTATGCGTTGACTCATTAGCTCTGGGCGTTCATAAATATAATACAAAGGACCCTTTATTCGAATACAAAGGCCTCCTTATTATATAGTAGCGCGACACCGGTGTCCCGTCTGAAACGGGGGTAATAAATATATTAGTTGTGCAGCGCTTTCAAACTTTAAGAGGTAATAAATACTACATAATAATATGTCGAACTTAATTACAATAGCACCTGTTTCAACCAGATCCAGCAGCCCTATGTTGTAACTTGTAACATGAAGTCACCCGACGACATGACGTATGATCAATACACGCATCGAGGCGAGCCGCCCAATGCACACGGCTCACCATATATATTATTATGCTGAAACACCTATTTGTGTATGGGGACAATGAATAACGCCAGTATTAGAGTAGCGTTAATTTTATTGACTCACTCCGGTAGTACGTCACAATGATGTCATATGACGTCATGTCGCCGGGCGACTTCAACTCACAAGTTTCAACATAAGGCCCCAGGCTTCCTGCTAATCAGCGGTTGATAGAACGTCGAGAGTAAAATGCTGGGTGTAAAATACGTTCAGATAAACTTAGCCTATTAACTCCTCCAAAAATCAAATAGGTTAATTAAACGTTAAACAGCATCGTGGTACACCGTATCTATCCTGCGAAGGGACATCTTTTAGTAGCGAAGCACACTGCAAGAATAGTGCAATGAAAGCACGGCGCAGGGGGCCTAAACGACACTTCGCTCATGAGAAAACAATACCTCGTATGTCACAATATGACAGTATTTGTACATGATGTGAAAAAATCTATATAATCTCTATGATTCCATCAAATTTATCACGTATTTTTCGTATTCAACTTATTAATCTGAATAGTGAAATACAAAAAATTAAGAATTTTTATACATTAATAGTGACTATACAGAGTTTTCTTCGTCTCGTGTTTTGTCGCATACGAGGTGTTATTTTCTCATGAGCGACATGCTTTAAATGCCTCTCGCACCAAGCGTGCATCGCACGGCCACTCACAATGTGATTTGTCGCTAAGATATTACCATTATAAATAATACAATTAGTCCATGTTAGGTAGGTACAAGCAAATTAACAAATATAATCCACTTGACATTACTATTTATTTGAATTTCATACTAAATTTAATAAAGGCGATACATGGATAATGAGATTTTCATTTATTATCTTATTACTATTTTTGAAAAAATCTTTATTTCTTTCAAACTGTTCTAGTAAATTCAACTTTAGTCCTTTATTAAAAAGTGAAGACACCCCCGGTAATGGATTAACCACATGTTGTGTGAATTTTCATCAAATGCTAGTACATGTAGATGCACATGCTTTGCACACAGCAGCTTTGTCGCTTAGACCGCAAACTTCCGAATGATATTCGCGGGAACAGAATATTTTATGATATATCTCGTATGCTATTCAATTTGAAGTGTAATGTTCTAGTAAACTTTAACTAAAAGATGTTTTAAGGAAAAGTTTTTATAATGTATGTCTTATATATTACGGTCATGAGCCTAATACACAGTTAAATATTAAATAGTTAAAATTTATCGCCATTAAGTATGACTCCTTTAGCATAGTGGACTATGTGCGTGGGCGCGATACCCGAGAGATGCAGGTTCGATTCCTGTGGGGTGTCTTACTTTTATCAAAAAGATTTTTTCTAATTCTTTCTAATTCTCATTCTCAGAAGTGGTTTCAAAATTAAGTATTTTATATAATATTATATATATTTAATATGTACGTTATCTGCTATAAAATCTCAAGACTGGAAATAATCGAATGATATAAAAATATTGCCCTTTCCTTTAAAATGTAAAAGCTAAATATTTGTATTTAATACGCATACCCCAAAATTTGTGGTATAGGGCGTATGGACTTACGTTATTATGTAGTACCTATGTTTCGTTGCTATTAATAAAATTGGCAATATAATTTGCGGAATATTCATTTAAAAATACATCAAACCTATTTATTACAATGAAGGTAACTGAAAAAGTTCTCGATATTTTAGACGACCGAAACTGAATAAATTTTTTACCTGTATTTTTCTTCGACACTAAAATATCCTCTAAGCTTTTTTATTTAGTATAAAGCTTTTTTATGGCCGGGCACTACCGCTCATTTACCTTACGACCAACGCGTAAAATTTATACTTACACAATGTAAGTGGGTATCTACACGAAAAAAGTTTTATCGTAACTGTGTTTGTCATGGTTGTACTACAATAAAGTATGGAAGGTATTTTACAGTCATTATGCCCAGCAGAAGTTCTGAAACTTTTTTTCTACCTACCTAAACTTTTTAACCTACTAGATTAAAATAGTTTTATTAAAACTTGAAAGATAATCTTATTTACATAAGTAAAAGCTAATTATTTTTACAGTGGTGGATAAAATCATTTCTGAAATAAGATTGTTTAACATTTGTGAAAGTTCAGTAGCTACATAGTATTGTTATTGAAATGAAACGTAAAATAATTCTATGACTTGACTAGCAAGGAATATTCCAGGATGTGTATGAAATTAGCTTCATGTTATTAGGGTAATGAAGTTTACCTACTCTTTTATTCACTGGCGCATCTAAAATTCCTAAATATATATTATAATTATTTAGAATTATGTTGCATAGATAATAAATGAATCTGCGAATCTATTCTATACACATGACTGCTTTCGGCCTTTACGGCAGCTAATTAGGATAGGAAAGTATAGAAATATTAACACTTATTGTAACAATTACAATAAGTTGGCCGTCTGAAGTGTCAAAACTGTCTATCTCACTTTAAAATGTATCACAGCTGAGAGAGGTGCTGTTAAAACATAAGACTTCGACTTATTATAATTGTTACAATAAGTGCTAATACTTGAATACTTTCCTACCCTAGATAGCGGCCGAAAGCAGTCATGTGTATAGAATAGATGCGCAGATGCGTTAAATACAGGACTCCGAACCGTTTTTTTATCGTTTCGGTTCTAGGGGGGAAAAAAAACATAAATATCGGTTCGCAGCCGGTTTTCGTTCCGAAAACAATAACGGTTTTTTCGGTTTTCACTTTTCGGTTCAGCACCGAGTGATTCATTTTTAAATGTTTAGTTAGTCCCTTCAAAAACGTCATAACGGGTTTTCACTGTATTAACGAATGCAATAAAGAACAATTTAAAAAATGACCCAAGAGTATAAGAATCCAAGGGAAGACGTAAAACGTGTTGTGTATACGATAACTGAGGTAGGTTCTGTGTCCAGTGAGATCATGTTAATGCGCGTGTTTAAGCATGTACTGAACCGAAAAAACTGATATTTTTTCCGGTTCGGTTCCAGTTTTCGTTCCGACAAAAATAACGGTTTTTCCGGTTCAACGTTCAGTCCCGGTTCGAAGCCTTAGTTAAATATATGTCAATTTTATTACATATATAATATTTACAAATACTAGCAGTGATATAGTAATATCTCATGGTTTTTGCTTAATATGTTTCACATGAAGAATTTCTCGCGGCCATGGGAAGAGCAAAGCAAACAGTACAATAAAAAATAGTGCTACAGTGGGAATATTATAATGATTTATCATAACATTTATTGCCCGGCGTTAGCACTGAGAAAATTATGGTTATTTGCACAATATTTCTTGAAAAGAAGACTTTTCTTTTTTTAAGACTATCAGAATTAATAATAAAAAAAAAAATAGACGCAATAAGCCATGTCGTAATTAATTCATCTTAATTGCACGGTATTTCCTGGAATCCCTTTATTACCCAAAAGAATTTGAGAACATTATATTTTTAGGATCCCTTGAAGAGAGCTACATTAAGGGGGGACATGCTCAGCGTAGGTCAAAATGGAGCTTTTATTGCATTTTCAAAGCATGATCCTGGACATTCCTTAAACGTTGCAGATAATCTATTTATACAATTTTGAAGCCTTATTATCCTTTATATTTATTTTAAACATTTGATGACTGCATAAAGTATTTTTATTACATAAAATAGTATTCTTTTAAACCTCTCGCTGTAATGTTTTAGAATATAGTCATATTTCAGTACATGCATGTGCAGTGGTGTTAAGATTTTTTACATTTATTATTTTTTAAAAGCATTTATAAAACCATTAGTATAATTTATGTCGACATTATTATAGTGACATATTTACGATAAAAAATTATATTGATAATCTCTGTGATCCCAAATTTGACAAGAATTAGGCATTTTATTATTCAAATAATGTCGACATAAATTATACTAATGGTTTTATAAATGCGTTTAAAAATTAATAAATGTAAAAAATCTTAACACCACTGCACATACATGTACTGAAATATGACTATATTCTAAAACATTAGAGCGAAGGGTTTAAAAGAATACTATTTTATGTAATAAAACTACTTTATGTAGTCATCAAACGTTTAAAATAAATATAAAGGATAATAAGGCTTCAAAATTATATAAATAGATTATCTACAACGTTTAAGGAATATCCAGGATCATGCTTTGAAAATGCAATAAAAGCTCAATTTTGACCTACGCTGAGCATGTCCGCCCTTAAGCATTTGGAAAGTGGCCGCCGAAGTGAATAAAATAATTATTTAACAACAAACATGTCAAGTGTAAACTAACTTACCCTCATTAATTATTGAGACGATTAGAAGATAGTGAATACTAGTGAAGACGTTTCAATAAAAGTTATAATAAATACGAATGTAAATCTACAATATTTGTAAATGAAGTCTTATTTCCAGACCTTATTTTATACCTACCTACGTCCTTACTTGTAAAATATCAATACACGTTTGTCAAATAAGGCAAATACGCGAACGTCCGTTTGCAATAATCACCCTTATTATAAAGTTGATAGGTACTATGCAGAATTACTTTTACAATATTATGTACCTACATAACAGTGGCGAAGACTCCATACTACGCGATTATTTGAAGCCTACCTTCTTAAGAAAAATATTTTTTAATTGCATATTGACTTATTTATATAATCACTTGATTATATTATATTCTATAAAATAATTTACTTTGCCAACGAGAGATGCCGTATGTGTAGGAATGTATTACACAGATAATTTCAAAACAATCTGCAAAGGTTTTAAAAAATATACCACAGCGCACCATCTGTCTTGACGTAAATAAAGGTCGGATTATGTTTCAAATAATTCTCAATTTTTTTCATATGGACTTTACGTCACGTAGCCCCGCCCAGTCTATCGAATTGTATGAACTAAGGTAAGCTCCGATCGCAGAGCCTAAAACCGAAAAAAATCTATGGTGTTTAATCGAATATTAATAAATATATTATACTGTTTTTAAAAATAAAAAGAACTTATATCTAATGATTTTTGTTGTGTATAAATGTTATGAAAAAATAAGTAATTTGAACTGATCGCTTAATTGTATGCCGTCAGTGAGTTTTTGAAGTTTCATTAAATTAGTGTGTCGTTGTCATTAGTGTGTACCTATTTTTAGTTGTAATATCGTATTATCTTCTTATTTATCGCAAGTATACCTGACAAGTGTGTTCTTTTTATCAGATCTCCACAGCCTACCTCTTTCTAAAAGTCGCCCTTCGCCACTGATATATAATATGCGTAAACGTGTGGATACGTTGCCAGAATATAAAAACAACATAATTGAACGCGAATTAAAAATAAGCATCCTTACTGCAATGTAGACTGATTTAATTCATCAACTACTTTTACTACATTACTTTTTACGAAAGAATTAAATATGTTTGATCAGACACTTGTGTTCATGAGCAGCGTCTTTTACGAAAGTGAGTTTATTCTTGAGATACAATGTTCATTGGTAATTCAATGTTTTCAAAAGAAACTCATCGCTGTGCTAAAATTAATGGTATTTTCATGATTTTTTTGAAAGCTTCAATGTATACACTAATATTTCTCTGTGATAATAATTTATTAGGAAACGAGTATACAAGTGAGGCTAAGTACCTGTGTTAAAATTAGTTACAGGGCAGTAGATATAATCCACTGTAAGAAATGAGGTGAACATCGAATTTTGCTTAATTTTTAATTATGCATAGATATACTGTTTGTATAAAATATTGATTGTTGCATATGCAATCGAAAATCTTCATTTATTGCGAACAGGTTACTAGCACTCCTATCGTAATACGCAATTCAGTCGCACGGCCTAAATATTGGCCTTGGGTCAGTATGTCACAGTTGACAAAATAAAATGACAAAGTGATTATGGTAGGTATAAGCATTATATAAAAGTCCTTACGATTTGTTTTTAACAGAAAGGCTTTCCTTATATGTACATAGCGTTTGTAGTATTTTAGTAAGAAAAAAAGTAATATATAAAACAATATCTGGCTATTTATAACCCGAAAGCATTGATAACTCAATACGTTTGCACTCTAATAAAACTTATTACTACACGGCGAACATAAAATAAAAGAGGTAGAAAACAGGCTCGAAAGTGAGAGTTCCGTCCATATATGATTTACGGGTTTCCATATCAAATATAATAAAAAGTGTTTCCCTCCCCACTGCTAGGGACATAAATTGCCATTGTCTCTAGCAACTTTGCTACTTCTGTGACCCCTTTTGTGTTAAACTTTCAGGGTACCCCATACTTATTTATTCGAAGATAATAATATTATTAAATTGTATTAACTGACTACAATTACGAAACCGACCGAAGGAATCGAGATAAACTATTAATATAATCGTAGTGATACAAAACGATTTAATATTGATGTTAAACTATAATAAACTATAATAACTACATACACGTACAAAAATTTAATCTATAGGACAATATAATAAGCAAAAGCGTTATTCTTACTTAATTTATTACCTGGCTAAAAAGAAATTTAACCTATTTTGTATTAATCACTGTACTCAGTTAAAAAATAACACAATTTTTCGTAGTTCTTGATATAAAATGGCATTGATTTTAAAATAAAATATATAGAAAATGTACAAACAATATTTCCTACATTAATTTCTTTTCAGGAGTGGAAAAGTGGAGTTACTTCAGACTGAGAGCGAGCAGGAGGATGTCTGGCGACGTCACTGGACTGTACCGGCCGTGAGGAACTTATCTAATTGTGGCTTCCATGCATATACTATAGCGTGTGTCTGAACCGAATCCAGTGTGGACATCCCAAGTCTGCTTATGCTTGGATTGAATTGGAGGATTGAATGAATCAGACCACGGAGCACATCGTAGTCATGTAACACTTTTTCCTTCCCCTGAAGAATTTCAGCCATGCAGCATACCCATGCCAAACCGGAAGGATTGATTACTGGCCGATTCCACAGTGACCTGATTTTATTTCCAATGACTAAAAATTTTGAACAAAATGTTTTACTTATTTATTTTTTACTATCGCCATAGTATTATTGATATTAGGAAATAAAAACATGGCATTTAACTAGATCAGCGATTCCGAAAAGTTTTTAGTTGAGAAACAATTGAAATATTTTTTAGGGATATATAGGTAGTTTGGTACTTAAACATGGCTGACCAACATAATATATTAGGTTTGAAAGGGGTAAATATAAAACTTACATTTTTATTTTACGTAATATAACAAATTCTATAAATAGGTATAGGTACCTACATGGTGTAATGACTGTAATGTATACTTAAAAATTGTTTAATTATAACCTCATACGAATAGTAAAACTATGCCGAAAGCTCCAAATGATTTATTGTTATATCAAAGTGTTCATTAGAGTGCTATTTTTTTCACATGTTTTTTGCATACTCTCGCAGAACCCCAACATGACTTCGCCAAACCTGGATTGGATTCTCTTCACTAGATCATGGTGATAAAAAACGTTAGATAAAAGTAAATATTTATTATTTTATTAGAATATAGTTCAAAACAGCGTATGAAGCTTTTTTCAGTTATGATTTCTTAAATTTAAGTGAATTTGGAGTACAGCCCGTGCACACCGTAAACGTAAACCTTGCATCACTAGATTTTTAATTACCAGTGGAAGTGTTACATTTTAGCTTTCTCTTAGCTTTAATAGAACCAAAACCCTTCCTGTACTAGGCTTAAAAGTATATCCATAGAATACTATCAGTGCGACGGATTATCATAGGTAAAATAAAATTTATATAAATATATAATTTATAACAAATTGTAAATCTAATCTGACCCTATTTAGGTACCGTGGAGGAACCTTCGTCATAATACATTAACCATTTATGGAAAGCTTTGTTGTCCGCATTTAGGCGGTGTTCGGTAAATATTAATGAAATAAATTTAAGTTTTGGTTAGGCGGTCAATTATTAGTCTGTTAAAATGGAGTATGCAATTACTATTTTGCTCGGTTTGTAAATACCGTTTAAGGTCTATAATTTCCTAAAGCCGCTTTGCATGTACATTATTATTCAAAATCCTTCTAATTTGAATTACTTTATGATGAATTGTATGAATTTATACAATGCTTAACAAAACAAACAGTGGATATGAATTAATTTTTCATGAGACTAAATAATTATTATTCATGAATTGTGAACCCCGTTAATGACTGGGCTATACACAAAAGCAGTGGCTCACTCAACTAAAGATGGCAAACAATTGTGGCTTAAAGTTAAAGTGTTCAAGAAAATCGTCCACGTGTGATGTGTGATGCCATTTGCTAGAAATACTATAGAGAGCCCTTAGATTATAGAAAAAGCCGCTACAGGTACGTACTGAGAGATTTTCACCAGGAATTGCAATCCCGGACAGAATTTTCAAACCTGGGATTACGAAATAAGATTTTTTTACGTAGAGATACGACTCATTCTGCAAGCTCGGTAGTGATATTAGAGAACTGTTGAAGGAGTGTAAGAAAGAGGTCCGTTGGTGGTAAATGTCACGTTTAAACCGACGACGAAGCTAATGGGGAAAATCAGAACTCAATACCTGCATTCCTGCGGCCATTTTAATAATGACGTGAGTTCTTAACCGATCTAGGTGTTGCCGTTATACTTTGTAAACTAGCCATTAATTCAATAAATAAAACAATTTTGTTTGATAATTTCGTCCAGAACCACCCTCGCAGCCACGTGTATGTGTGTCTCTGTCCGATTTCTTTTGTATTTTATCAACAGAGACAAGATAGAGATCGCTCTATATAAAGACAAGCCAAATCAAAAGTCGCACAAATTTTTCACTAATGCAGATTTATGTCACTGAATGCTGAGAAAGTTAGAATCGAACAATAAAAAGGCTTGGTGATCTCGACTTTTCAATCATGGGGTTTCGAGTAATAATAATAGAGGTAGGTATCTATTAGAAACGTATTGAAAACGTAGCAATTATTTCTTACTTAATGCATTTATCCCCAGCTACATACATATTATAATGTTTCGACGTCACTGAAAAATACTCAAATTGTCCGAATCCTGGAATAATTGCGGTGTATTTTGTCGCCATAAAGCAATTTAAAGGCAATTAAAATATTAAATTTTGTAAATAAAGTTCGGGATTGAGAAAACATACCGTGTTATTTACGGGCCTAACTAATTCATAAATGCTTTCATCAACACTGCGTGACCCGATGTTTACAATGGCACGAATCGAGCGGACAGAAAAATGGAAGAAAAGAAAATATTCGAATAATAAACCCAGATGTCCAAAATTTTGTAAATTAACACAATATTTCTATTACTATACTATGGCATAAAGCACCTGTTCATTGACTACACGATGCACCTTACTTATTATCTTGGCTTATTAATTATAATAGATTTAACGGTTAACATTTTTTACAACGTTTTTCTTAGCTCGGCTTCTTACCGGTACAAATCTTGCAATCGATTTTTAACTAACTTCCCGACTAGCTAGACATTTGAAACTTTTAGAATATATCAGAACACGATGACAATGCATTTTTTAATACTTTTAGCCATCTTTAAGTAGAATTGAATTCATTTTCAGTTAATTCTGTTTGTAAGAAAAGTTATTTCGATACCATTATTGCTTGCTAGGGTTCTGGGGTCCTAGCAACTAAATTATTAATATATACGTGCGTTACTATGGAAATCAATATAACATGTCAAGTACAATTTTTTTTGATCGTTTAAGCTAGTCAAGTCAAGTTTATAAATGATTCAACAGAAAATTTAAAAACGTTGTTTATAAAAAGTTCGTTCTATCTTAAGTTTAAACAAGACCAATCACAGGAGTAAACATTATTACTGATGATAATAAATAATGAATAAGTGGTGGTGGTACCAATAACAGACGGACACAGAGAGCATTATTAACTGATAAACAGTTAATAGAATTAATTTATTAAGGGGGAGAGGCATGCCAGCAGAGAACCTAGCGGAAAAATACGAAGCTTGCTATTTGAGACATTTTTTTGATAATTTACAATTATTTCAACTGTATTAATTAATAAATATCTATTTGAAAACATTAAAAAGATTTTTTTTGTCAAAGATAAACTTACAATTGTAAAAAAATGTGAATTTGTCACAGAACCACATCTTATTGTAACATTATATTATATGGTCATATTTAGTATTACAATTTAGTTTGTTTATTAGGTTTTCAATTTATTCTCAAAACAGATTTTTGACTAATTCAAAGTTTTAATATTTTTTATATTTATTTAAAAAAAACATCGATATTTATAAAAATATAAATGTGTATAACTTGAAATCCTTTTTATATACTTATATTTTATATTCCGATTGTAGTGATGTCGATTTCACAGGAAATTTAAATTGTAACTTTGAATATAACCCGAAGTTCAACATAAGAAAAAGCTATTCCACACCCCGGTCGGTAGGTAGGTATAGTGTGGCTGTGGTCCAAAGAAAGGATGCGCACAACTTTATCGGTTACATATCTAAAATAATTCGGTCTGCTACGCATAGTCATTTGTAACTTATCTCGTCACATTTTCGTTAAACATAAATCTGATCGAGGTGAATCTGTTATTTAGTTTAATTTGTGGTATAGGTAGGTACCTCTTCCTGGCTACTGTAAATAGTTCTTATAAAATAAACACAATTTAGCTGGATAAAAATGAAACGCTTGTGAAAAATTACATGTTTTGATTACCACTCATTCCCTCCTATTCCTTCCTAGTATCTGTCGTCCACTCAAAAGTGAAGTTAAGGGTTACAAAACATAAAAGTAAATAATATATTATCTAAAATATAAATTTTTGGTTCGCGGACCTGGGGTCGGAGGCGTTGAAACGTTCCGTATCAAAACTTATGAAGATAAATCACAACCTAATTTTAGTTGACTATTGCGTCGTTGTAGATGAAAATTAGTTCGCAAACCTTAATGTTGTGTTAATTCAAAATTAAACAATAAATACCTAGAAAATAGGATAACTTTATAAATAGAGCTTTGCAGGCTTATACAATATCATATTGTGAATAAGGAATATACGTATATATTATAAAATAATACTTGAATACAACGATTGTGCTCCTAGCTAGAAGTTTCTGAATATTAAACAACGCGTAAACATCGCAAGACTAAAATCTCTGTTAAGACCAAAAATATTTAATGTTCCCTCAGAAGTTTTCTGTGATTTCCTTACAAAAATCATTAAAGGACGGAATGGAAGGAAGAAATGGACCGGAGCGCAGTTCCTGTTCGTGAAATCGGTAAAAATATCGCTTTGTCTCGTGGAAAAAATAATTTGACAGTCTGAGCCTAGATACGAGGGTGGGTCAATAAGTCCTTAGAAAAGCCGACAGGTGGCGCGACTAGTACTGCAAGCGATTTGTTTTCATGCAGCGGCACTACCGATTCAGTATGCTGCGAAGTTTCAATCAGATTGGTCGGGTTGTTGTGTGTTTCTCGTACATTTAAAAAAAAAATTTGCTTGTGGAAAATGGAAAATGGAGAAAATTGAGTTTAGAGTTGTTATTAAACATTTTAATATAAAAGGGTTAACAGCAAAGGAAATAAAAAATGAGCTGGATTTAGTTCACGGCATATCTGCTCCTTCACTTGCAACTATTTATAACTGGTTAAATGAATTTAAACGTGGTCGTACATCAACAAAGGATGAACCACGCTCAGGACGTCCTGTAGAGGTGACTACACCAGAAATGATCAATAAAATCCACGATATGGTGTTAAGTGACCAAAGATTAAAGTTGAGTGAGATAATTGAGGTTACAAGGATCTCAAAAAGTAGCGTCATTTCTATTTTACATGACAAATTGGGCATGAAAAATATTTCTGAAAGATGGGTGCCGCGTTTGCTCACAGTCGACAATAAACGCAGTAGGGTGGTGGCCTCTAAAGCCCTGTTGTCGCTCATGCAACGCAATCCGGATGAATTTTTTCGTCGCTTTGTGACTGTAGATGAAACATGGATACACCACTATACTCTCGAGACGAAAGAACAGTCAAAGCAGTGGATTGCGAAGGCAAACCATATCCAAAGAAAGCGAAAACCGTAAAATCAGCTGGTAAGGTTATGGCTACTGTATTTTGGGATGCACGTGAAATTATTTTCGTTGACTATTTGGAAAAAGGAAAAACAATAACAGGGAATTATTATGCATCTTTATTGGACCAGCTAAAAAACAAAATTGAAGAAAAACGGCCTCATTTAAACAGGAAAAAAATCCTCTTTCATCAGGACAATGCCCGTGTTCACACATGTTTACGATCAATGGCTAAAATTGAAGAATTGAAGTTCGAATTGGTCGACCACCCACCGTATTCGCCAGATTTAGCCCCCAGTGACTTTTTCCTTTTCCCAAACTTAAAAAAATGGCTAAGTGGACAACGTTTTTTTTCAAATGAAGAAGTCATCGATCGGACAAATGCTTATTTTGAGGACCTTTCTAAAACTTATTTTTCTGACGGTTTAAAAAAAATTGAGAAACGTCTAACCAAGTGTATTGAGCTCCAAGGAAATTATGTTGAGAAATAAAAAAAAATACAAAAATAAAACCTGTTTTAATGTTTTTTTCTAAGGAATTATTGACCCACCCTCGTAGCATAATAGAATATTTAACACACTTATTTTTATGAAATAAACATAAAATTTGATAACTATGTAAACACCTTCAGAAAACTGTCAAGCGCTCCGGTTCGTACACTTTTCCATTTCGAGCGCTGATTAAAAAAAAACCCAATGTAGATTTAACGTAAATGGCACTTGAATGTGCAAAAAATAATATACCGTAAGTATTAATATCTTATCAGGGCTTGAATGAAGATAAGAAGTCCTAGAAGTCCTTCATTTTCATACCTTTCGGCTATATTTTTCTTCAACATTTTTTATCGACACTGACTTAGACTTGCCTATACATGACTACACGTCATGAGGAGGGAGAGGAGATTCACTTTAATATGTGATGATTTATAACGAAAAGAAGGGGTTGTTTAAAATGAGACGTCACAAAATCAAAGTAAATCATTCTGTTTATTTTGCAAGAACGTTGAAAGTACGTAACGCACGTTTTGTTGAATATGTGACGAAATTTAAGAAGGGGAGTAAAAAATGTGATAAAGTTTGACGAAGGATAAAGGTAGGGTCAAGAAACCAAAAATAGTGAGATCATTTATGTTCCCCTTAACTACTTCTGAACTTGTTTAAAATTATTGTTAAAAAATAATCGAATACAATAATTATTAATATTTGCTTTATTGCATACCAAACACATATTATTGAACTGACAATAAAATATATTAAGTATAAGTAAAATAATGAAAGACAGTGTAATTCGGTAAACCTCCCTAACTCTTTCGCCACAAATCATAATATCATATCACAAACCCCTATAGGGCGTTTATATAATATATACAGATATAATATAGATAGATATAACAACTAAGACGAAAAGACGTACGAGAAGTTCTTATATACTGATATAAAGAATAATGAAAAATCCAGATAAAATTTAAGTCTTTTGAAAAAAATTAGAACCAAACTTTAAGGAAATAAATGGCCGCCTGCATACGACGTTATCGGTACATTGGTCGCGTGACAAAGCAGCGTGTATCCAGCGCACCGCCATTCTGAGTGTTGTTTTATATTTTTCCCGTCGCGTTGCGATGTCAACTGAACGGCGCCATTATTCATCGGTGATTTCTTCCCTACTGTCGCGGCAGTCTTTGCTAAGAACAGAGATATTAACTTATTCAGACTGGGGTAAACCAAGTATATTTTTTCTTGGTAGAATGTGACACTTTTAGCACTTTGCTTTGTAAACGCATTCAAAATGATAAACATAATTTATAGTGCTTAACACTTGTACGAAGTAAATTAGCCGAAAACACAAGACCGATTTATAAATGGCAAAAAGGCATTTACAAAAGATACAATAGTTTTTTAAAACAATAATGATCAACTGAGTACCGATTGAATGAGAATTGATAATATCATATTATTTAAATGTAAGCATGTACAGGAAGCATTCAGAATGACTGGCAAGTAGGCACGTATCGTAAATATTATCAATTTACGAGTAGAATATCATTATTTTCAAAATGTCTCATCTCAAAGTGTTATTACTATTTTTTTTTGATTCGTATAAATTGCCACTTTGGGAAAATGCAGTTTAATAACAAATCTATTTGACTTGAATGCTTTCGGTTAATGGTTTCGGCCAATATCCTTTCGTACTGAATCCAAAAATATTGCAATGATATATTTATTAATGTGGTCCATTATAAAATGGACATACAAAATTGGTTATGCTAAAGGAAACTTAAGCCAAGTGCCGTTATATCCATTGCTACTATGCGCAACAGTGGTCGACAACCAATGTGTATTTAAAAAATATTAATTAATTTGAATTGGCGTTTACGTAGTAGAACTCCATTGTAATGGTTTTGATATACCAATACCACGGATTACACTATTCAATTCAATTTATTTATTTTTTAACATATTGTGGTCATTAAAAATTATAAGTTTAAGACGTTCAGAAACAAAGAAATATAAAACAGTATTACATAAAAAAAGAGATAGATCAGTAGATAAATTAGATAGGTACAAGTAAGTACACCGGATAAGTTAAGCAGACCCTATTTTAAGAATTTATAAAACAACGTTCACGTAAACTCATTCTCACGTAGGTGGAATATATCAACACCCGAAGCAATTTCGTTGAACATAGTTATCGCCCTCCCAATTGGCATTACCAGTGGCAGGTTGGTTCTCCACCTTGGGAGAATAAACAACTGATGGTCTCTATTTCTAAGATAACCATCAGGGACACACAGGTCAACACTGCCCAGAATGGCAGAGTTCTCATTTATAGCTCGTATAAGTCGAAAAAAATACGTAGCTGAATAAAGATTTCTTCTAAATTGCTAACTGCAGTATGTAAGCATGCCTAAGAGAAAGTCAGTTGGATAAAGCCACGAATAGTATCCATACAACCTCAAGTAAAGGAGTTTCAAGAATTTCTTCTGTACCCTCTCCACCATAAGGCCATACTTCAACTGATGCGATGCCCAAACAATTGACCCACTCCCAAGTCTGCTTCGAACTAAAGAATTAAATAAAAGTTTTATATCACCCTACGGTCGGCGTTGAAATTTGTATAAAACCCAGCAGTAGGTACTAGGTAGGTACCTTGTTAAAAAATTATACGTTGCATTTTTTGCTCTATGCTCCTAGACTGGATCGCCATAGACCGAAGTAAATAATATGCATATCACATAAAAAAATATATATTGATAAACTATTTACGAGTATCCAGGACTCAACAGGTTATCGGAAGACTGGGACATTATGAAAAAAAATGAAAAGAGAGAATGAAAAACAATGTTAATTAAATACGCGGATAGGGTGAAGAGGAAGGGGCGTGTTGTCAGCCAACATCCATCTTTAGTAATCAAGGAGAGATTTATGGCGCCTCCATTTTGTTTTTATTTAAAAAGCTGTTTCTTCGTGACCTTTTGTCTCGGAGACAGACCTCCTGGGACACTTCGTTATAAATGTGATAATAATACATTAATAATGCGTATTTAATGACCTATTTTCAATGTCCTTATCTATTATATGCTGTGGTTATTCTTAGATAAGAATTCATGACATATTGCAAATAATTATATTTTTAACTTGACCATTTCTTGATAATATTATATTATTTATTTATTAATATATTGTGGTTACAATACCAGAAATGCCTTTTCCTTGCTTCTACTTTTTATTGATCATCAGCGGTTGTTGCTTACCTGTAAATAAAAACAAACACATAATTAGAAATGACATTCGTTATCATCATTCGTGACATAATCATATAAGTATAGAGGAGTTGCTGCCAAAAGTTGGTAATTTAGGTATTTAGAGTTAACAACGGATTATGTGTCTAAATGTATGTTGGAAAAAAATCAATGTCATCCGATATATGGAACATTCACATAAATCACAAAGAAATTAGCATTATGCCTAATTTTAGAGGGCGTGTCAAACCCCAAATTGCAATTATTAATCCACAACATGATTTCGAAAGTTACCAACTTTTGGCAGTAACAAACAATATATTAAAATCGTAAAGGGCACTTTCATAAGTATGTGCTTATATTTAATATGTTTAAATGTAGCTTTTTATGTCACACCTGATATTCCAATTTTAAAATACATTGTTTTTACTCAATGACAGATTTTCAATACAGATGCATGTAGTATTTGATTACATTAGCATTCCGCACTGACGTGACGGGTACCTATTTAAAAATCATAAAAGTTATTAATTGTGATATATTATGATAGGTAATATTATTGAACTTTCATGTAATATTAAACAACTCACTATCCAATAGTTCCTTATCACACCACGTCTGCTCCCATACGGAGCAGTGCCGGGCAGCGAATATTTTCTGAATTGGGTTAACATTCATTTAGTAAAATTGTAGCTACATTGAAGTTAATGGCCCAATCAAACCAAAGCCACCCCGCACTACACCCGTTCTTAATGACGGGACCCTACGTTTGTGTGAAGCATCGGCATTGAAATTGAACAATAAATGGAATATATAAAATTTAACAATAATTATAATATAAATGACTCAAAAGCTATACATCACTGGGTGAGCTTTATCGAAGTGAAGCTTTGTGAAGCTTGCCTGTAGTAATATGGTGGTTTCAAAGCGAGGAGGTCGTAGATGAAGTGACACCATAAAGAAAGCAACTGAATATTAACAATGACTGAGGTAATAAGATCAACACTGGATCGCTCCAGATGGGAAGAGATTGTTGGCATCGGCTGTAATTCTGAATACTGAGGCAAATGATATCACGAAAAATTTCAAAAAGTTCTCAGAAAATATGTAAGTACAGTAAATTCGAAATTCGAATTCGAAACATTATGATTGTTGGTCGTTTTTGTAACCTATCTTATGACGTATCTATTTAATTCTACTGTGTACTCTATAGGTTAATTATGTTGTGAGAATTCCAGACATCAAAGAAAATGACCATTCTTTAAATATTTGAAATATTTTTCCATTCATAATCAAAATGCAAAATGATTCGAAAAGGCTGGCGTGCGAAACAAGGTAACAGCGGTTGTGTTTTCCTTTCAGAAAGTGTTGATAACGTCACACGCGATATTGATTTAAATACATTCGGAAGTTTTCCTGCAAAGGTGTAATAAATAAATCCCATCACCTTTCTAACCATACTTCATTCATTACCCGTCCATATTTCCTCGACGTAACTATGCGACCTACCGACGGGCCCTAATCTGACGTCTATTTATTATCAGGATATAATATGTAGGGCTGGTGTAGAAGTGGGTAGGCATCATGATCATACAACATCTAGAGGAGAACGATTTTTATTAACACGTAGGTATTACAACGTCATGTCCAAGTAACAATGATTTAAAAACCGCAGGGTCAAAAGGTACCGTAGCTTATCAATGGAATGTGTTCAGTTATATTTATTTTCTTTTGACAATATCCGATCCTGACAGGATCATATGGGCCTCCACAGAGTTATATTACAAAGAAAATAATATAACTTATCGTTTATTTTCTTCATTATAAAGAAAATTTATGGGATACGTACATTTTTGGCGAAGAATTGGTTAGAACCTACGCATTTTAATAAAAATAATATTGTATTAAAATAAGATTGATTTTGGAAAAACCCACATGCCTAACACAATATGATAAAATTTAAAATTCACGCAATAACATTTCATAATATGAGATATTGAAAAATGATATACCGACAATCATAAATTATGCGAAATACTTCAATTGAAAATACAGATTGATTTGCTTCATCCATTTTCATAATAAAAAAAGAGAACTGTTCGGTTATACGGAATACAGAGGAAAATACATTTTGAAAATAGCCGATAAACTGGATTATTTGTTAGTTTAACCTAACCAAACCTAACCTAACTTAAACTAACCCAAACTAACAAATAATCCAGTATATCAGGTATTTTTAAAATGTGTTTTCCGCTGTATTCCGTATTGTAACAGAACAGTACCAAAAAAGCTTCCTAGTGTGTGATATAAGAAAACCATCAGTATGTGCCTACTATATAAATATATTTCATGTTAGTACTTAACCACTGTAAACTGGGGGTTCGCAAGAATTCGCAAAAACTTTCAGAAAAGTCAAACTTGTAATGCAATATAGATTTTTTTAAATAATATGACCTATATTTAAACCAAACGGTCACAGGGATGTTTTCATCCAGCAGTGGATCGATACCGGCTGATGACGATGACATTTAAATAATGAATCATTAAAGTATATGGCCCCACCAAACAACACCCGGTCTTGATTGTGCGTATCACGTACATTTGATATATAGCATCATTTTTTTATGACGGGGAATGTCTGGGGGAGCAGTTACCCAGGACTCAGGTCACCATGCTTGTGCATGTGCTTTGACTGAATTACACGACTTTAAGTTAAGAAGCATTCGAAAACATAGCTTAGGGACATATCGAGACATAAATATTATTGCCGCATACTACGCACTGTTAAAACCCAATGCTTACGAGCCCTTTTAATTAATTTTGTAATTAACGTGTTATTTGCATTTGAAAAGCAATTAGCAAAAACACAATTTTGTGCGGCCCGTAAACAAATTGTTAATTTTATGTCAGACAAATGTCAAAATCTGCTGCTTCTGCTGCTTCTGGCAATCTCATTAAATTTCGATTAAAATAATTTTTGGTGAAACAAATTTTGATAATTATCGTGAAATATATAAATCATTGGTTTATTGCTGCACTATTATTTAGCGATAAATGTTGCTCTGTCCATTAATTTTGGACAAAAATATTTGGATAACTCGTGCATTAAAAATACATTGTTCATGTTTGTGGATATATGTATACCTATAACAATATCAATATTATCATGAGATATAAAATAAAGTATGTAATGAATGCATACAAAATTTGACACTTAAAATAATAAGTACTTAATGGCATTTAGAGTATGTTTTTAATGACGGCACTTTGTGTGCAAGTAAGTTTTATCATGTACCCTTCTGGACCTTAATATGTTTGCTGGTCGCGTGGCCAGTAGATACTATTGGCATGGTAATTAAATGTGGTAGGTAATTAATTAGTAATTAACTGGTCATCAGTGATGTGTCAGTCAGGTAGGGTTCGTACGAGATTTTCCAAAATATTCTGAACAAAAAAATGTTTGGTATCACTGACCTATTGGATAAAATCAGTGAAAAGCTTTGGAATATACATATATAATTAGTGTATAACAGTATATATATATATATATACATATACTCGTAGGTCGGTATGCGTTGCAAAAGGATTTTTTGAAAACGAACGAAAGAATTCCTTACTCGAGTTTCATTTATCTTATAAGTATTCCCTTCCTTGAACCGCTTGCAATACAATATACCATAATATATTGATACGAATATAGGTAGGTATATATATTATATATATATATCTATGATTGAATTTTTATTTCCGATTCATCAATTGATCCCATGACATCCCACCTTTTTCGTTGGAAATCTTGGAATAGAATCATTTCAATATGCGAAAGAATTTCTTTGAAAAATAATTTTATGTTGATGAACATGTAGGATATAAGGTAAATCAGCATTTCCATGCTAAGAGGAAACATATGAGTTATATATGTGCCTTGGCATACTTTTAACGAGGATTGGTTCTTAGTATTGACTTACGGATGCAGCAATCATTTGACACACAATAGACCCTACTCATAATCATCAGGGTCTACTCTCGTGTGGTTGATAAATAAACTTTACATAAGTACATGCAATTGTAAATCAAAATTAGTCTTTACAGCACTATTACCATATACTGCTAACGTGTCCGCACATGTTCTCTTAAATAACAGGACATATTATAATATACCAATTACTATTTATGAATAGGTAATATCACCTCGAAATGACGGGGATTCTATGGGGACGCCAACTGTATTTTGAGAAAAATATTGTATGATATTGACAAATTTCATATTGATTTTGTGTAAAATGTATGCACCTGCTTGTACTTTTATGTGCATTTATGTGATTCTGGAAATCGACAACGAAATGAATTTGATCTTACGGCCATCTATTTCCGATACAACATCTGCCGCAGGACGGATGTGACGTTTTTTGATGCTGTGTATCGTGCGATTAACTTATTTGATGGCACCATAAAGGTTGATTTATTTTTTATTAACTTTATCATTTTTGTGAACGTGTTAAATAGGTTAAATTTATATGTAATTGTATTTATCATTTTACTTTAATATATACAAAAGCACATACTTTCTTTTCTATTTTTCTTGTTACATTGGTTGTTATTTGTAATGAAGTCGTTTTTATAATTTGTATTTATTATTATTATTATATTATATTATTTTTGAAGGTATTATGTCACTCTGGCCAATCCCTGTAATACCACACTACTCTTCATCAAAATCATTCTAAATTTATGACATTTATGTGCTCCTTCAAAAACTTCCTCCGTCTTATGCGTAAATTACATTGAGCTTCTTTACGAGCTTTTTGAGCGTAGTTCGTTTTTTTACCGGGAGGTTGCTACTGCGCTCTACTGCGAAGACGCAGTAGGCCCACACACCGGCGTGTAGCGTGTAAAGTTGACTGGCTTTCAACTTTTCTCGGTAGAGTGTTTACAACCTGCTTGTAAGCTTGTTCGATGATCACACTGGGCGACTTTACAGGCAGATTATAAATTCGCCAACAAACAGCTCGTAATGTAATTGACGCTTTTTAGACGATTCAGCACCGACACTTTTCAGTTGATTTCACCGAGCATTCTTAAATCTCTTATGGCGCATTCCAGCGATCTCAGTTTCGGCCGTTCGGTTCTTCTCTTGCCCTCAGGGGTTGGGTTGCGTACATAGCCCGCCATGCTGGTATCTATATCATGTGGAATTCTATGCATGTGACCGATCCAACACAGTATCTGCATTTCTATATGCCACGTGATCTTTTCGTCCCCATAAAGTGTGCACAGCTCCTCAATATACCTCCAAATGTAACTTTCATAAACAGCCCCAAAGATTTTGGACACGTGGGATGCCGCGGTAGGTATATGGGTTAGCAAAAACAACGAATATTATGCAACCTGTCATTCTTCCTGAATACGAAACGAATGCAAAACTATCAATCTTTTTGCATAACTATGCAATCTCGTTACCCGCAGTACATCCGGTATAATTAATTTCGCAACACCGGCGGATAAATCTATTCAACTTTCGAAAGCTCTCGAAACAAATTGTTATCCGAAAGCACTGTCATATTAAACCGAGAGGGGTATAAATAACGCAATAACATTTCCACCGCACGGGGTTGGTATTGTATGAATTATAATAACACTGCACTCTAGTGATATCTGAAACGTGTATATTTTAGTTGCGTACATAAACAAAAATATTAATTCATACGAATATTTTCAATAACTACTGCTTGAAAATACAACATTTTATTTTGTATTTTTGTTTATGCAAAAACTACATCCTACATCATTTTTTATCTATAATGTATTTTAAAACCTGAAGAGCGTACATAAGTGAAACGGCAAATAATTTCCAACACTATGTGGAACGAAATTTCGGCCGCGTTGAGGCGCGTTGCCATTCGGAGTGATTTAGTCGACCTGTTCGCACGTCAATTTTTTTGTGATGGAGTCGGATGAATATATTCTTAAATCGTGTAAAGATGACTTATGCGTCAATTACATTGAGCTTCTTTACGAGCTGTTTGTTGGCGAATTTAGAATCTGCCCGTAAAGTCGCCCAGTGTAATCATCGAACAAGCTAACATTTCGATGATTACACTGGGCGACTTTACAGGCAGATTATAAATTCGCCAATAAACAGCTCGTAAAGAAGCTCAATGTAATTGAGGCTTTAATAACGTTCGGCATGTACTTTAAAAAGAAAACATGTCAATGAATATACTATTATTATTACGAATATAATAATAAACATAAAAAGGACGCATGTTGATTTTTTATGACAAATTATATTTCGTTCGTTTCGCGTCATTTGCACTCGCGACCCGCAATCAGCGCATCGCCTAGTCACGATCTTTTTAGACCATGCCTCAGCTGCATGCCTTAACCCCACGATGGCCGAGCGGCTTGCGCATCGGCTTATAGTGTCATGGGTCTAGCAAATACACATATCGTTTTTTGATTTTTGTTTGGAATCAGAGTATGGACCTAATGGTGGTTAAAAAAAACTTCCACTCTTAGCAGGCCTATATCATGGTCACATTAGGATTGGACGTGGTCAAAAAAAATTAATACTACATTATGGTAAAGTACAAAAGTCATCAGTATCTTTTGCGCTGCACATGTATTTCACACGTATACCCTACTATATTATTTTATGACACGTGTTTTGTTTACGTGAGCAGTAAACGCTTTGACAAGTAAAAAACAGACAGAAGTTTTCGTAATTAGTTTACGTATCTTTATTAGGTTAATACACATAGCGACGGAAAAGGTGTTTTTAACATTAGGTACTATCAATTCTACGAATATTCTTTAACTTCAGATATACTATACAGACACACATGGGCGGATCATAATGTATCAAAGCAGTGGTGGTGAACCTATGGCACGCGAGCTAATTTTTCTTGGCACGCGTTAGAAGAGAAAAAAACCTATAATAATAATAATAGACAGATCGCATTGTATAAAAAATAGCAGGCAAATACTCTTTAAGAATATGCATTACGTTTAATGTAAATAAATATATAATTATATAGGTCGGTTAGGCTTTATGCGTCACACATAATATTATCGCACTAACCTCATCAGGCGGCAGGGGTAGCCGCAACGCGAACCTCTGATTTTTTCTGATTTACAGTGCTTCACACCACTGAATGCCTCATCTGATTTCATTTCTACCCACAAAAATGGCTGCACCGAATAAGAAACAAAAATTTGGAGGAGCTAGTACCTAGTAGTAATTCTGGCAGATCGTTTCAAAATTGATAGACCGAAGTGTATGACGTAATTGAAAAAATTATAAAGCTATAAATATGCGTGCCATGTTATGCGAGTGGTATCTAGAACATCATCATTTTTAATAGGATTCTTAAAAACCATTTTCCCCATGAATCGCTTTCGGCACGTCAAAAAATAATATTTAGGAAATTTTGGTAAGCGTAGGTACGTAAAAAGGTTTGCAAACCCTGTACCAAAGTGTCAAATAGATCAAACGCTTGAATTTATTTTAGAAGTGCGTGAATTTTAGATTTTAAAATTTGGTTATATTATGAAGAGCTATGTTATTTTGTTCTCCAAATACTCTAAACTAATTATTTATGGTCTCAACCGTATGTCTAAGATGAACTGAACTGAGATGAAAAGGGGGGAGACTATTTAGACAAACTGATCAAAATCGAAAGCAAGAACGCACGTTGAGCTGATTAATTATTTACGATTATGACAAGATTGGTGTCGGCAATCTGCTCAGCTGCCTACGATAATAACTGGATAATAATTACGCAAAGAATAAAAAACTGCTAATTGAGTCTCTCCAGCAGTTAGCAAAGGAAATAACATCATTTCCGCCAAGTTGACGGAACTCTTTGAAATTGCATTTTAGTGGACATGTCAGAATAATTCATGAACATGCATAATTTTGAAAACACTTCTGAGAAAATACATTATAACCAATAGAAAAAATCTTTTTTGAAAAAAGTAAGACACCCCACCCCGCAGGAATCGGGTTTCTCGCCCATGCACATTAGCTTATAGTTAAAATTCTTAAATCTTGTGAATTATTCGTTGAATAAAAAAAAATAGTTAAAAAGATATTATTTCATGATTTGCAATTCGCAGTTTAAACACTTTGTTTGCAGGAGTCCTCATTAGGGCTTAAATTAAACACACGTCACGGCAGTTGCAGCTCGTCGACACATGTCTTACTTGATTCCAAATGCAACCGATTAGAATCTCCAGTTGGATAACAAATCTAATTTGTGATACATTTGGAATCAAATAAGACCCGTGTCGATGCGCTGCAACTGCAGTGCAGTGTGTCTAAGCCCTTACACCGTACCATGAGTATCATTCTGTTCTCTCTAAGGGCTTTCCATGTTCGATACTGACTCCCGGTTAGTGACTCTCTGCTGGCTTTACGGATTATTTTTTAAGAAGCTCAAATTCGTTTTCAAGGTCTGGTTGTTGCAATAAAGCTTTTCCTCAATTACGGATTATTTTTAATTAATAACTTTTTTTATTCAACGAATAATTCACAAGATTTATAACATTCTAATTTTTGAACATTCATAATTTTTCAAAACACTTCTGAGAAAATATATTAAGAAAGATTTTTTCTATTGATTTTAATATATTTTGAGAGATGCTGGTCCGGGATGGGTTTCTTACTTTTTTCAAAAAGATTTTTTTTTATCGGTTTTAATATATTTTCACAGAAGTGTTTTCAAAAATTATGTGTGTTCAATTCAGGATTATATCACTGTAGGCATTGTTTTGCACGTATTATACAATGCTTGGCGATGATCTTTTTCTTGGGTAATAATATTAATAAAAAAAATACAGAAAATGTAAGAAATGCACACTATCGCACTATATACACTTTGGTTTATCAGAACAAAATTATCCGTTAATCAGTAGATAAATGTGTACTTTAGCAAAGTTTAGCGCGAAACAATGATGTAAAAATTGTCTCAAAAGAAAATGAAATTCATTATAAAATGAGTTTCTACTAATCTTAAATTGTACCCTCACGCACAGTATAAAAGCTCAGAGATTTTGAAAAGAGATAAGACATGGAACACAGCGTTGGATGATAAAATAAGCATTTATACTTAATTGGTCTATACCATTAAACTTCCTGAAGCTTTCTCTGATTAAAATGATAAAAACTGTAAAATACAATCGCTTTTACTTATATCTTCACGAGACGGTTGGCAATATGAGTACCGATTACCCGTGAATGTAGTTAGAAAAATGAATTGTGACAATAATATAGAGCATCATCATAACCAGGCTGGATTAATCCACAGCCGGATTAAGAACTCCCCGAGCTGATTACGTTTCTCTCGATCTTCTGTTTATATCAAGGAGTGGCGGTAGGTAGTTGGTGCAAGGTTTGCGGAGTAAGAATTTAATCATTCAATGGCACCACTGAAGGCATATTGTCAACCGAACAATCAAAACACAAATAAGTACTAACCGTATAGTAGACAGTACTTAGTAGTCAGAAGTCCGTTAGTCAAGATTAATTGAATATGTAATACTAAGCTTCACACTGTTTTAAATTCGTTGGTAAAATGCGCAGCTTAACTAACTATACACAAACAATAAATTCAGTTTACATAAAGTACAACCTACATATTGAAGAATTATTGGCTCCAGAGTCAAGTTAACCATCATCCGGATGAAAAAAATCACACAATACTCCGCCATAAATTATTCAGCGCCATGATTCTCCCTAAATGTGTCGCACTCTAGCCTAACAACTGTTTTGGACTGTGAATGATTGGTCCACACTTCATATCGTGAAAATGCTGTCAGTATTCCCAGCACAGAATATTATATTCAAACATTTACTTACTAGAGTATAATAGGACATAGGCTCTCATATAAAATCTAAACGCATATACAAAAATTGGTCACATACGCAGAATAGATCAAATACATGAACGCGATTTTGCAATAATCTATAATAATTTCAATAGCAATAATTTCAGTGTAGGTGGATAGAGTTATTGTTTTTAATTAAATTTAAATATAATACGAGGAATCCTAAATCCTATTTACTATTGTTACACCCCCGAATGGTCCCCATTTGGGGATGTCTCTGTGTATCTGGAGAGGCCCGAGTCGGTATCAAATCCAACAAATAGTAAGGACTGATTACGAAAATAAATAATAATAGAGCCGGCAATGCCGTAGATTACGACCGTTGAAAAATATTTGCAACGTCGCCGTTTTTCGACAACGCTCTCGTTGAAAGCGAAACACAAGATGGCTGGTAATACGCTGGAAACAGCCAAACAGTAAACACGCACATTTCGTCCTCCGTAAAATAAATTATTAAAAATGCAACTATTATATAATATTAACTTAAATAAACCCCGCCGTCTCTGATCACAATTCCGGTGATTATTTGTCCACCTCCAAATCCAGAATCCAGACGAAAAAAACCACAACGAAGAAAAGTGACAGCGTGCTTGTCACTTCGAAAATGGAGGGAAATGACACTATGCATACTGTTTTAATAATATTACTTAGTTTTTTAAAAGTCATACTGTGAACGTCTTAAATTAATAATTTGTAAAGTTCGCTATATGTTTAAAAAAAAAAAATGAAATACAAATTGCGGCGACTCGCTGATGCGAATTTAAATGTCTGTTTACCAATAGGAATATCCACATACATTCTAACTATGAAAATTTTATTGAAGAAATCCAATCAAAGATCGCATCAATTAAAATTCTTTTTTCTAATACATACTTGCATACGACGTTTATATATATTTTTATTAATAAAAAAACATAATTATATATTTATAATTACATGCTTCATTATATTTGTCAATAATGTTTTAACATAATATTTAAAACTTAATAAATACATGTAATATTAAAAAAAATACAACTAAGATGTATTCATCAAAATATCTGCCTAACTTATGTAAGTTACATTGGAAAAAAGTGTTAGCCATTACATTTATGGCTGTTTAGAGTGTTTAGACGATACATCAGTGAAACGGCCAACAATTTTCAACTATAGGCACGATGAAATTTTGGACTAGGCATTCGGAGCTTTGGGCTTTGGGCATTCGGAGAGCGAACGTCGAGGTGTGAATACGTCAATTTGTTTCGTGATGGCGACGGGGGTATTAATTCTTAAATCGTGTAAAGATGACTAAAAACTTTACCCATTTACTTGAAAAAGAAAACATGTCAATGAATATATTATTATTGTTACTAATAGTACATTAAATGGACGCATGTTGGATTTATATGACAAATTATATTTATATTCGTAGCCACGATCTTTTTAGACCATGCCTCAACTGAGATATAGCCTTAATGAAAATATAAGGTATAGATTTAATTCCCATTTAATAATATTATATATCATGCAAGAGAATATTCGAATAACGAATACGATAGAACTATGACAACAATACCGTAAGGATATACACTTACTTCAATGGAAGTAGATTTCGTTTTTCAACCACATTCATCTGAATGTACTTACATATCTATAATAAACCATGAGGACGTCGAAAGACAAATCATAGTCTCGGGAAAACAACTGAAATGACATTGATATACTACTGGATGAACCATATGCTTCTTAAAATAGACTCGGCCAGTGTCTAAAAAGATCGTCGCTAGGCGATGCGCGGGTGTAAACGAGGCATGTCAAACCAAATATAATTTGTCTTATAAATCCAACATGTGTCCATTTAATGTTCTGTTTATTGTTTTATCAGTAACAATAATAATATATTCATTGACATGTTTTCTTTTTAAAGTAAATGGGTAACGTTTTAAGTCATCTTTACACGATTTAAGAATTATTACGGCCGTCGCCATCACGAAGCAAAATGACGTGTTTCCAGCTCTTCATTCTCTCTCCGAATGGGAGCGAGTGCAAAATTTCGTCGCGCCTATAGTTGAAAATTATTTGCCGTTTCACTGATGAATCACCTTAATATCAGCGGACTTAACTCGATATAAGCTCACTTAATATTTGTCTTGAAAACGACCTGGCAATAATTATGAGTAAGCCCGATCTAGCTTGCATCTTACTCTAACTAATAGTCAGCGCATGACGACTTGCTCTGTCCGCTCAGACATGAATTTTTGGTAGCTTGCAAGCTTTGGGTTGCAAAACCCTTAGGGTCACTGTTCCAAGAACCCAAATTTAGTTTTACAGCCAGGTCAATACGGGTGAAATTCGGGAATCCATGTCAACGGTCTTAACGCATTATACCTACAAGGAAATATAATAAGACGATATTCGTAATATCTTCTTTTGTGGTACATTTTTAAAATTACACCTGTATGGGAACTGCTCATCTAGTAGTATATCAATGTGAAATGACCTACCTACACGTTTCCGATAATTTGAAAAATACATTATATAAATTTTCATGTCCGTTGTAGAAGGTACATTATAAAAACGGAATAAGTTTTTCACTATTATAATAGTTTTCTATCGTTCAAACAGCACTGCAATCAAATAGATGAAATGTACTGTTTGAAACAACGTAGCTACTTATAAAATAAGAACTCCATACTAATGTCGTAAGAATCAGGATTTAACTTTAAGTTGTAATATATATTATGTATGTCTTCGTTATATATCTGAAAATGAGCGTAGCGTTCAAAGAATTTTCTGCGGCGAATTGTTACAATTGATTGGTAAACTAGAGCACAAAGAAACCAAGATAGTTGAAAGGCAATCTCTTTTATTCGTTAGGAAAGACGTCGGAAAGAGAAACATCCGAAACCGCCTCCAATAAAAATTATCAATTTATCTGTCCGAGAACAAAACGTCCCACGTAAGCCATTACATTCAGATTTAATTCACTTACTTATAGAATTATATAAAATATATCATTTTCTAGAAATGGAATCGTACCGTTATCGAATAAGACCCGCCGGCGCTGGCGGAAAAGCTTTCAGCTCGGGAAACGGATATTGGCTCAACTTTTCGAGTATTCTTAAACGGAGGCTTTGGGGGCGTGTTTCGAAAAGGGAATAATTCCGCAAATACGCTACAATGTTTCGCGGTTTTTTATACATCCGATAAACGTAACGCAAACAATGTAAGGACGGGCTTGAAATTTTACGCGCGAATCGAATGACAAGAGATACATTGGCCTACTTTTAAAGTAGGTAATATGATTTCATTCGTACTAAATTGGTATAATCACACCGAAGTTGCCTGTTTAAATTAAAATTTATTTATTTACATGAGTGAACATCGCAAAATACAAATTTAAGATGTTTACAATGCAACATGAAAATATAAAAAAGATATAAAAGTCATAAATATAATTAAATAAAATATACAAAATTGTTTTATAATGTCAACCACACGTACATACCTAGTACTTACTGAAATACCTTTTTCTAATTACACCAGCAGCTCGCAGTCCCAACGAGATCCAACGATCCACGCCGATCGTCGTGAACAGTCGTTGACTTTTAGGCCCGTTTCAGACGGGACACCGGTGTCGCGCTCGATATAATATAGGAGGCCTTTGTATTCGAATAAAGGTGCCTTTGTTTTATGTTTATGAACGCCACAGAGCTAATGAGTCAACGCATAATTTCGCGTTATAAATTAGAACATAAAAATGGCTGCGGTAATAAAAACAAGTGTATCGGCAGCTTGAGAATGTAGCGGCCGACGGAAAAGTGTACCGGACACGCGTTGACTCATTAGCTCTGGGGCGTTCATAAACATAATACAAAGGCCCCTTTATTCGAATACAAAGGCCTCCTATATTATATCGAGCGCGACACCAGTGTCTCATCTGAAACGGGCCTTATAGCAACTACTAATTAATTTGATTGCTTATATAACCTCAGTTGCTAGTTTTAACACTACATAGTCCTCCGTCATGAGTTGTTACTTAACAATTAGTAACAAATCGCTGAGGTACCTAATTGTTAACATTTAATATTATTAGAAAAAATAATTAAGTCAAGTAACCTTCATTATGTAAATGTAAAAAATTGCGATACATATGTCAACATCGATCGATACACGCCACGTGCGGGCCTTATTGGAGAGTAGGTACATATTATACAACGCATCTTTCATTAGTTAGATGCAAGGTGTTAATTTATTTCTAACTAAGTGCAAAATAGCAATACGAAGCAGATTAAATCGCGCGGATGTAAAACAGACTGAAAAACGATCGGCCGAGCGTCACCTTATTTACATTCGCGTCGGACCAGCGGAAACCAACGCAAAAACGCCAGAAGCTTCGCACGGTGAAAAAAGCTCCCGACGGAAAAAGCGCCGGCGAAATGACGTCGTTCGTACAAGCGTCGAGCGAACGGCGAACGAGCCATGGCGGAGTGTCGATAAATCAGAGAAGCACAGACTATGACAGGGATTCTCAAACGTTATGTGGTTGCGACTAGGGAATCCAATCCCGAGCCAAAATTCTGAGCCCGGGATTTAGGGATTACAATTTGACAATCCCGGGATCCCGGGACTGGTCCCGGGATTGGCATTTTTTCCATTGATAATATAAAATTTTTATATTTACAAATAACATTGATAAAATCGGTCAAAAATAAATCTAGTATAATTTATACTATTTAAGACATTTATTGTTAATATTGTATACGTTCAATCTTGGAAATACACAAGTTTAATGGAGTAAATAATATTGTAATATAAATATTAATGTGAATTTAATAGGAGATTGCTGTTTCTGATAGTAAAGACTTAATGAATGGATTAGCGAGATTTATAGTAAAGCAAATAATCATGGCGTACTTATGGCCTTTTTGCTTCATAAATCTAATTAGTCAGCCAAATATGAAACTGCCATAAAACGTATGATATCATGGTGGAGTTACTTTGTTAAAAGTGCGAAGCATTGTTTTTTCCAATCTTTCCATTTTTTATAATTTATGTGAAAAAATAAAATGAATCGGCAACCTACACATGGGTATAAATCAAACTTCATTCAAACTCAGTTTATTTCTAATGTAGTTATTTTTTATTAAAAGTATTTTTTCTCTTATATTTTCGCTTTTATTTTATTTTCCATAAAAATTGATAAAAAAATCAATCCCGGGATTCATAGGTATCGAAAATAGCTCGGGATCCCTAGTTGCGACACATTTCTTCGCAAATGAACTACATATTCATAAAAGATCACGTGACACAAACACATGCAAAACTGCACTGAATCTGCCATGTACAGTAAGGTGAAATTTCTACGCATCCCCTGAGAAAAAGAGGATACCTACATGTACCTATAGCATGAGATTTTAAGATTCTCGGAGTTAATAGTTACAAAGGGATAGACAAAAATTCTGGAGAAGGCTAAAACCTTTCAAGGATTGTAGAGTGAAAATAATGACGACGATCAAGTGCACCCTATTCCCAATTGTATCCGGTTACATATAAATTCTCCATATTATATTTTACCGTAGTACAGTTCGCCGTGAGCTTTCTTATCGGAAAGAGATGACCGTATACTATACGGTCATCTCTATAGCACCGAGATAATTACGCGTTGTTCGTGCAGCACTGCAAACAATAATGTTTCAATTGTATTAGATCCTAACCTAAACCAATAATCCAGTATGTCGGCTATTTTTAAAATATATTTGCCGCTGGCTTCCTGTAAACTGACAAGAACCGTGTTTTATTCAAACATGAATTTTATCTCAGTACCTACTATCCAAAGAGGTTGGACGGTCTTTAATATACGACCATATATTTCCGATACAACATTTCACGGCGAAGTGTGCTACGGCAAACTGCATACGTATAAAACTCCGATTGTATCCACACTACAGATAATCGTAGGCAAAATTGTTCATATTGAATATTCCAGTTCAAAATGATGAACCTGGTGACATTTTCTCTTTAGCATAATATGATATAATTAATTGGAAGCGTATGAAAAAAATTAATTGATTTAATAACACTTTCTAATATCTAATATATTTGGCAGGACTTAAGCAACTCTCCTGCCTCAATTTTCAAGTACGATTAGTAGCTATCTGCATTTGATAGATAACAGTTCTTTTGGCATAATTCCCACCCTAAAAACCCTGGGATTCGAAGTCCGATCCGAGCCGCGATTTGTGTACGCGCCTTCTTCGATCTATATAAGTATTCCGCGTACCGCCTTTGGAGAAACGTAGTTCTATGGCGCCCGCCAACGGAATAGCGCGGCTGTGTAAATCATAACTTTGCTGTCCGCTGCATCGTCGGTTCGGTGGTTTATGACGAGCTGCTTTTCGTTCGTATGAATTGGCTATAGATGTTAAGTACTTATCAGGGTTTCAGAAATCAATATAATATAAAATAATTACACTATGTAGGTATAAGCACATTCATGAACACCAGCGGCGTGCGGCGACTTTTGCTTTTGGGGATGCTGTTGATAAAATAAATATAAATGCTTACTAAGAACGAACGATGAAGTAGTATGGTGCATGGTATTGCGGGGTAGAGAATACGCTTCATAACTTTGCACTCTGGCTCTAGGATGACAATGGTGTAATATATTCTAAAAATACATATATTATCTATTTATTTATTTATTACTACATATTATATTATTACAAGTGAATATCATTTGATCTAATTTTACGCGAGGTAATCAGGAAAAGAGGCGTATCATTATAGTAAAAACTGCAAAAAAGTTGCAAGGTTATAAAACGTATACTCAAATAGCTATGCGAAATTTTAAAAATATGTACGTAATATTAATAATATGGACAATTAACCACACAATTGCAAAATGCCAATATAATAGTATCATATAGTAGGTACTTGATTGATTAGTTCTTGTGATACTTTTCATATCGAGGGTATACTGACAGAAAGCATTATTTCAGTTTTTGCTGTTTTTCTGTTTTAAATGCCAAAATGTATACAATTTTACGTTCTACGTCCTGGTAAAACGCACAAAGGCATAGGATATAATGGTGAGAAAATAGAAACATTATTAAATCATATTGTTATTTTTTTATTCTGATAGAAAGCATGATAATGACCTAATGCATTCTGCGTATACAAAATACAGGACTTGTAACAAGTCGTATGTTGTGTTTGCCATAAAGGTTAGTCTTTATAATGTAAATTTAAATCTTTTAAATCATAAAAAAATCTACATGGGAGAACGCTTTGAAAAAAAAATTAAAGTTCTTTTTGCGATTATCTCAGAACTTGTTTTAATGAGTTAATGCTTTCTGTCAGTATACCCTCGATATATAGCAGCTACCTGTGTACCGCACGCCAATGATGAACAAACCAAAAGTCCACTGTTACATTATCAACTGACAAAAGAAAATCAAATGATGAAAAATAGCTGTTACATACTGAAATCGACTATTTATGACACCACACATCTATCTGACCGCGTTTCAAGCCGCGCTTTCTATCTAAAAGTCGACACATTTGGTTTACGATACGTAAGTACCCCGGATGCACGAAGTTCATTCCCCCATAGGAACAAAGTGTTTTCAGACCAGCGCCGTGTCTAAGTAACAAGACCAAGGCGCGTTCTCCAACATTGTAATTTCTACTGTATGTCACAATAAATCAGTTTTGAAAAATATAAATACACTCTGACACCACCCCCTTATTAAAAAAAAAACCACGTTTCCCATCAGGGTGACAATCGGAAAACTAAATAAAATACTATAATGAGTCCCAAGAAAGTGTACGATTATGTCGAAAATCGAAAAATGAGTTAATCACAGTTGTTTAACCTAAATAAACACATCTTTCAGACCCAATTCACATTTTAAGGAGGTGACTGTAACTGAAACAAGAAATATCCAAAACCATAAAGCCGTAAGTTAGTTAACATTTTCCCGATAATATTTTTGTACATATGAGGTACTGAATATATTATACCTATATGAAAATATCTCAGCTGCCAACTCAGTTAATGAAGAATTAATTGGTAGTATATTACATATTATTCTGTTCTATATTTTCAGAAAATCCTAATCTTGTTACAAACAATGATATTTTTAGTAATTATTACGATGTTCGCGTAGGTTCCCTAAGGCATGTTATAGTCACTAAGCGCAAAAACAATTTTCCACACTAGTTTGTAGCCTCATTGACAACCCTGTCACGCAAAACGCTATAGGTGTACCGCACACACACTTATGTATTTAGTGCAATTCGCAGGTCACGTGGTGGTTCGGTAACCAATGCACGATCCGCTAGGAACACACGTCACGTCCTCTGGATGAGCCTTCTTCAGTGTTAGCGACCCGTTAACGGTACACACTCTGCAGGGGTGGCCTAACCAAATAAACACCAAATTTATTCGGCGGAAAACAATTCAATGAACTGGATTATTCAGTAATTTCAAACGCGTAAAAATAGAGATAGATAGATTTATTGGGGAAAAAAGATCATTTCACTGTTTATGTCGTATTCGTTGAATTTTATTATTACTTGGGAGCAGTGGCGAAGGGTGGAGGTAGGCTGTTTAGATCCGCCATAAATAGTGCACATTAAACTTTGTCAGTCAGTCATACGTATTTGTTTTGATTGAAATAAGACTACAATTTACAGATGGTGTTGGTTAGATTTTAAAATTCAGTTAAACCCTGTGAAACCAAGCCTGAGCTGAACTGAAAACCGCAAAAGCTGTAATGTTTTCAGAACGAAAACCCGAACTGAACCGATATAAGTATATTGTTTTACTTGAACTGGAACGAATACCGAAACGAAAAAAAATAACGGTTCGAAGCCCTGATTTATTTGTTTTATTTTCACTGTTTTATTTTTACGATCATGTATATTATGGCGTTTTCTTTTAATATTGGTTTTTACTTTTACGTTTCTTAATATGATTTTCCGCACCCCTTTATTAATAATTTACCATTGATTCTTTATACCCAAGCTTTAGTTTAACTTCTCTACCTTTCCATTTCGCATTTTTTGCATTGAGTTGTCCCCAATAATCAGACAAAACAGCACGTACAAACCAAAGAATCTGTGCCTACTTACAGTTAGAGGCATTATTGTACTTTCATGTAGCTCGTTTTAATCATTGATTATAATGGTGCGATTTAATGCACGAACCGTCCTTGACATAAAATACCACGAACGCCTGGCATAGGTATATATTGCAATTATTAATAATGCAGTGGCGCCGTGGTGAGAAATCACACGTGATCGCAACTTAATCATGTTAATGGGACAACGTGAGCCCGCAAACCAAACGTTTAGAGACGAAGGTACTGAATTTGTCGAGCCAAGAATAACCACCCACCAGTGATTTTCTTCATTTCATTACTTTCACTATGCACTCACTATAAAAACAAAAAAACACAATAATTTAATAGATCTTAGATGATGTAAAATAAATATCTTCATAAAATAAATTCACCATATATAGGGTTACCAACACAATAATGCATCGTCAAGGTGTGTGAGATGATCTATTTGACGTAAATACCCCCGGTTATTTTTTGTTCCCCCCACCCACGGTGGTCGCGCGACTTAAGCGTTGGACTATCACGCCGTGGGTCTCAGGTTCGAATCCTGGGTCTGGCAAGTACACATATTGTTTTTCAATATGTGTGTGAGTCAGGGTATGGACCTAATAGGTTGAGCAAGTGGCTGACATCCATTTTTCGTAAAAAAACAAAATCTGTTAATACTAACCTCTACCCTGTGGAGGCCCATATGATCCTATTAGGATCGGACATGGTCGAAAAAAAAATTGTAAATTTCCTATTTCGCACAGTCCGAAAGACGCATTCAAATAGCAGTCAATGCGACGCTTCTTCTTTGGACGACAGCCATCGCCAATCACAAAGAACTAGTATTAATGATTGTAAAACATAAATTTACACAATGTACCTAACTCCGGCCGTTTTTTTTGTAAGCTTAGAGAAGTCTGTAATTAAGTTCATGTTTAGTGTTAAAATTTTAAAAATAAAATATAAACGTCTGCAACTGTATTCTAACATATGACTCAACTCCAAAATAAAAAAAAAAAATAGGTAATAGATATTTAGAAGAGAAAGTAGCATGTTGATATAGTTAACGTTTCATTTTCTTTGAAAAGTGTTTGGGAACCTTCACAGAAATTAGTGTGTAGGTACATAATATTGTTTGATTTACATGTATTTATTTTTGCACAATCTACCCGTCTATTAAACTATTACATAGCTAATTATTGTAAAGTCTGTCACGCCCGAAGTGATATGTCTGAGTTTTTTTTTACTTACGAAAATCAATGGCTGCACGATTATTATTATTAAATCATATTTTATTGCAGTTACAGCAATTTATAAATCTGATAAACTGCTTCTTGGCCGTAATTATGCAGGTTCGCATGAGAAATTATATGTTTGCACGTCTTTTGATAATCATAAGCTTCAGTACAATATAGAAAAGCTTTCTTAAAGAGAAGTAATATGTCACAAAGTTCCGTATACCAGTGGTTATAAAACTATTTCATTTCGCGACGCCGTTTGCGTTTATAGTACCCATAATGAGATGGGTGTGAGCCTGCAATTAATTACATAGCTTTTCAAAATTTGGAATCAAACTATACACAGCTACCCAGTGATAAATCTAGACACAAAATACACCCACATACACAATAGCAAAGCTCTGCAGGCGAAAAATCTGTCAACTCCACGGAATCTATTATCAATAATTATATTATTCGCACTCCTTTCTTAGCTTTCCACCCTCAACCAAAGTAAAATCTGCCTATCCACGCGGGACATCACTGCAGTAAAGCCTCGTTAGGCTGAAATCTTCCATATGAACTTATCGAGTATCTCCTAGAACAGTGGTGGCGAACCTATAGCACGCGTTTGAAGATAAAAAAATAATACGTACAATCATAATAATAAATGACAGATCGCACTGTATATAAAAGCAGGCTAATAGTCTTCAAGAATAAGCATTACGTGTAATGTAAATATTTAATTGCATAGGTCAGTCCTTAGGCTTTATGCGCAATATATAATATTATCGCACTCATCTCATCAGGTGGCGAGGGAAGCCGCGCAGCAAACCTCTGATTTTGATCAATTTACAATGCTTGAGACCACTGTAGCGAGGGAATGCCTCATCTGATCTCACCAATGATTATGCCAATTTGTGCGTAAAGAACCAACCTAATTAATACAATATCATTTCTACACGCAAAAATGGCTGTACCAAATAAGAAACAAAAGCTTTCTTTCAAAATTGGTCGACCGAAATGCATGGGGTAATTGAAAAAAGTGATAAACCTATATGTGCGCTTAGTTCTGTGAGTGGTATCTAGATTCATCATCATTTTAAATAGAATTCTTAAAATCTCATTTTCCCCACGAAAACCTGTTCGGCACGTCAGACAGTCGAAAAATAAGAATTGGGAAATTTTGGGACGCGTACGTAAAAAGGTTCGCCAACCCTGTCTTAGAAAGTATTTTTGAAAGCAGTTTTATTGTATTGTTGCTATCATCCCATGTCATTTGTATGCTTAAATGACGAGACGCGACACTGGGATAGTCTAAGTACCCATTACCTTTTTAAATCATCTAACAATATAGGGAAACCCATATAGCTGCTTAATTAAATATTATTTTAGGAGCCTTCTGAAGTGATTCCCGTAGAGAAGATAATTAAATTGAAAGCAGGCGAGTAATTTTATATTAGTATCTCACTTTTAAGGTGTTTTTAACTTCCTCTTATTCCGCAGAAAATAGGCGTCATTGATACACTGATACCACAAAGTAAAACAACGTTTAGTTATACGAACAATAACGTTTTACTTTATTATCCGTATCAACAAAGTTCACAGATCTAAAATTTAAATATACCTTCCAAACGTGTTACCTGAGATTAAAAAAACGTTGTATGTACTATGTACGCGCGTTAGAAGTTATACTTCTTTGTCGTAACAAAACAAAAACAAAACTTGTGATAACCTAGATTCTTCGAGCTATATAGCTCTGGTGTGGTGATTTAGAGTCAAGTTCCGCTAGAATAAGGGCCGCTTATTGGAGCTCTGCTGGTTTAAAATTATTTTATTGCTTCATTTCGGAATAATTAATATTATTTAATAATACTATTTTAATTATCTTGTTACACACTCAGAAAAAGCGCCGCTTATTGGAGCGCCGCTGGTTTAACATTATTTTATAGCTTCATTCCGTAATTATTAATATTATGTACTATTACTATGTTAATCATCTTGTTAAATTACACACTCGGGAAAAGAGCCGCTTATTGGAGCGCCGCTGGTTTAACATGTACCCTTGAGACCGAAATGAATATAATCATAATAATACTTACATAAATATAGCCTCAAATCTTAATGAATAATCATAATAATAAATTGTGTTGCATTGGCGCGCGCAACTTCCGTCACCGCTAAACACGCCAAAAATACACTCAGGTCTGTTTTCCCAAACGCGCCTTAAGAATTATAACTTCAAAAAATGTATTAGGTAGGTACCAGCGACCAAAAGGTAAATACACACTGAGTACTGACTAGGAATACAGTTGATTCTAACTAATATAATAAATTAATACAATAAAGTAGATAGGTACAAACTTTATCACCTACATATTAAGTCAACGATCACAATAAAAAATACTATAGCAAACAAATTATGAATAGTTGAAGTGTTTGCAAAAAACCCCTATCATCAATATGCAATCAATAAGCGTATAGGTACATCGTCAAAACCCTAATAATATACCATTAGATAATAATCAATAATAATACTACATTCAAGAGGTGTAAAATCGTCAACATTGTTTCAATGTGGTTCAGATTTAGTTTCAACTCTCATTCAACAGACAGTAAGTTGTTCGACGAAAATCGACAACCCACTCACTGACCGTGTGTTAATTTCTTCAATCACTTTATTTTCATTTCACTCGACAGTTCCCGCGTTTGAAAAATTGCTTCAGCGATTGTAAGTCAGCTTCCGGCATAAAAAAAATAAGCTCGAAAATATAAAAGCTCACATACGCCGGGCATTAATATTAAATTAACACTGTGGATACTTTTAACATATTTTCCCTCTTTGTGTCGAGAAAAGGTTTTTTCTCCCGCGCAATAATACCCTGTAGCAGGGGCAAACAATCATTATGAATAAATATAATCCAGCACTTTGCTCTGAATACTAAATATACACTTTTCAAATCGTGTGTCCCGTCCGTGTTTGCTTTGCAAACGCATGGTTTTCTTAATCGTCACATTTTCGCAAAACAAGAAAATGCACAAAAATGAAATTGCATGTTGCTAAAAGAATTATCGTACAACATTGACTGACCATGTAACCGGAAAAAACATTATATAAATTATGTGGATTGAGTACTAGGTATATATTTTATTTAACCTTTCCCATTCTGTGATGTCAAGTCAAGTTATTCAGCTTCTTAAATACTTAATATTTTAGGTAATAATATGAAAATTATCCACATTATATTTCACCTATCCGTAATAGGGATTGCAATACCGAATGAATATATCAATACCGGTATTAATACCGGTATTAGTCAAAACATATTATAGTAAGAAAAAGAAGTACTTATCAATAAATATAGCTATTAAAATCTATCGAAAACACTATTTTATGGCAACCTAAAGAACCTACCTTATTGACCTTTATAAATATGTATGGATCATAATATTTTAGAAATATTAATTTTTACAAAAAATACTAAAGTCCAGATACCTACAGGAAAATAACTCTCAAATTCAATGTTTTTTGTTTTTTATCAATGTTGGATCAATAGTTATAGAATAATTGGAAATATTTGCCAAGAATGTTTTCTTTTTCGAAATATGTTAATTCATCGCGACAATTCAATAAGTATATTAGAGGGATTTTGATTTATTATTATTTAACCTTTGTTGGTTTCAGTCAATCTTCACACTAAATTTAATATTAGTACAGTATAGTAGTAAGTAATGAAAAAAAACTTGATTAATTTTCAAAAAACATTAATGTGTATGCTTCCGTGTTGTAAGGAAAACTTTTTTTTTAATTGCCAGTGAGAGCCAGCGAGAGAGCAAGAAGGCGTAGCCATAGTTTATCAACAGTTTTTGCTACCCGGAATCGTACTTTCATTTAGGTATAAATGTGCCAATATCGCATATATTTAGATTCTGTCTTCAACTAACCCTGAACTATGGTTTCCAAACCGGCCAATACCACCTTCCTATGGACTCTGGTTAAATCTGGTGGGCTGGGCTAGACCCAATCGCAGAGGGCATAGACAGACTAGTAGCACAACACCAGACCCTTCCTTCTCATATATTAATATTTATTTACATAATGTATATAATTAATAAACAGCTTGTGCCACATTGGCTGAATTCCAATGAAAGCAGAATCCAGACATGTCAGACATCATACATTTAAAATATGAATGTCTCTGAGGTGTTATAGGATATCAAATTATACATATATTATGTTCAATTAAGAATGCCACATTCTCAAATAGTGTAAATTATTCGTTAAACAAAAAAATAGTCATTGTTAATAATGAGAAATCTAGTAGGTAGGTCCAAAATGTTATATTTTTTATGTCGTTTTAATAAATTTTAATAACAGTTTCACTTTCAAGTTGTTTTATTTCTAAACTTACTTTTTGAAATATAAAAATTTCACACAGCTACATACATTTTGATGAAATTAAAAAATACACTTTCAATTTTAATATTAGTCGCGAGCAGGGTGGTTGGAGGAATTGAGAAGGGGGGAGGTTTAAATATTTAAAAAAGGGGGCAGTGAGCCATACACTTTTGGAAACTGACATCTTAAACTGAAATTAATAAATCGCACTTACAACATAATATTAGAAGTGGGGTGACAATACTTGTACTAAGTAACCGGGTAGGGAGGTACCTACAAAGTATCAATACTTTTATACGGAAAATAGTAAATAATTTATAAAATGTAAGTATTTACAGTCAGTTGAAAGAGTGAAGTATCAAGTAGTAAGCACCTGGAACATTCAATTTTAATACTAAGCGATAAAAACCTTACAAAGAGGATTATTAAATCAAGAAATGAATGATTACATTTAGCAAAAAAGGTGTTCTTTAAATTGAAGGAATAAAAAACAATTTTCAATTACTTATATGATTGCTCGTAATGACACTGTGAAGTTATCTAATTTATTTAATCTCAAAGGAAAGCATATAACGTTTCACAAACGAATTGTAGAAATCTTCTTGCGCTGCGGAAACGGGAGGGATAAAAAATTTGCTAAACACGGCTCGTTTATTTTTCCATCTTCGCAATTTGCTACTACCCCGCCAATGGAATCGTTTGTTATGAAATATTAAATATCACAAGGCTCATTAAGCTAGCACAGCCCCACCAAAACTGTGGGCCTAGTAAGAGATGTTATATAATTGTTACTATTACATAATATAATATATATCTCAGAAATATAGTAGGATATTAAATAATTTCTCAGTTCTTAACCGGACACGGTGTTTTTGCCTCCAAGCTCTGTCAACTTGGATTAATAGAATCTCTGTCTTTCTTGTGGCGAATTGCAGGATGTCGATCACATCCTCCGGGAGTGTCCCCATATATCGGTTGAAAGATAAGAGCTTCTCAGGTCGGTCCAACCCTCAGTTGGACCAGTTGGCCATTGCGACTTGGTGTCTACGAGAGAAAATTAAAAACAAAGAATTACACGAATCATGGCTGGAAGGAGAGACGTTAGGTAGTCGGGAAGTAGCCCGTGAAACCACCTAACCTAAATGGCCACCGTTTTTTCCGCGCCAAAGTATGCATATCTAGTTTTAATACTAACATGTAATCCAAACTTTTTGTTACTTCAATCAATATTAAGGTGACGCATCAGTGAAACGCCAAATAATTTTCAACTGTACGCGCGACGAAATTTTGGACTCGCTGCCATTCAGTGAGAGAATGTTGACCCAGGAACACGTCACTTTGCTGCGTGATGGCGACGGGTCAATTAATTCTAAAATCGTGTAAAGATGACTAAAAACGTTACCCATTTACTTTAAAAAGAAAACATGTCAATGAATATATCATTATTGTTACTAATAGAACAATAAACAGAACATAAAATGGACGTATGTTGGATTTATATGAAAAATAATATTTCGTTTGACAGGCGTCATTTTCACCCGCCACCCGCAATCCGCGCATCGCCTAGCAACGATCTTTTTAGACCGTGCCTCAACTAATGCATGGCCTTAAATTAAATGTCCTTATATCTCGTGTGAAAAGCAAAATATGTTTAACATTTAATTTCCCCGAATCCATGGTTTTAATTACTTAAAATGTAAACGAACCCCCCCCACATAAACACATACATACCATTACTTATCTAAAATCTGAACTCTACTTTCATTGCAATAAGGGTTATTCCTACAGATTTTGTCCGATGTCTATAACCGTATCTAGAAAAATACCCAAATGCGTGTGGATATATTTTATGGAACGATATATCCTGCACTTACATAATATAGAGCGCTCGACAGTTTTCTGAAGAACGATACATAGTTAGAAGACATAGTTATATAATTGTATGTGTATTTCATAAAAATAAGTGTGTTCGATTTTCTATTAGGTATATGGCCTATCTAGCTCAGACGGTCAAATTATTATTTTACCGATTTCACGAACAGGAACAGCACTCCGGTGCGCTCCGGTCCATTTCGAGCCCTGATAATATATCGATGAATGTAACCAGGGAACTCAGAAATAATGGGAACTGAAATACACAACCATCCCTACCAGTATATAATATGTAGCTACTTAGAAACTTGCGAATATTCCAATGCATATATACCTAAACTCAAATATTCCTCACGTACTTATTCACATATTACAAAATCTTATGTTACTAATTGTAAAATCTTGTACAATGTGGAGGTACGATTTTTTTTCAACAACACCACAATATAATAAACTATTTCTTTTATTCAACGAATAAGACACAAGATTTGAGAATGTAACGTTCTCTATATTGAACATACATGATTTCTTCGGCCATCCGCCCCTTAGTTGGAGCATATGGACACCACGAGGCGCCTCCAAGAATCCCTGTCGCTCGCACGTCTTCTTGCATCGTTCCATGTCGAACCAGCATCCCGTAGCTCCGCCGTATACACATTATTGATAGTATTTAGCGGCCTTCCAGGATGCCGGTATCCGGTTGGCTTGAAGAACAGGCAAGCCATGTTGAAACTCTATTCTGGCATCCGCAGCACGTGGCCGAGCCAAGTCCGACGTCGCCTCTTCACTTTCAGCGTAATGAGAAGCTGCTTGATGCGCTCTTTTATCTCATTGCTCCTAAAGTTATACCACCCCACCGCACACCCAGTATCCGTCGCAAACATACTCACTACAGGATTTTTTTAATACCTGCCTTAATTTAATATACTAAAACTGATAGCTAACATTATAACGCAATTCGATAAACATTTTATGTAACAAATACTACTAGTTTAAGTCGTCGTAATTAAGTAGGATGCCCGTCGCTTAATTGGAAAAGCACACTGGCGCGAATCCGACTCGAGTAAGGAAGAAGCCGGGTTAAACTTACACACGTGTTAAGAATACGTACGTTTTACGTCGAATACTAAAAACTGCTCTCGGTTTATGCATTTGCGCTCATTTAATGTTGGTGTATTACACACACTATTGCACGTGCATAATGCGTGCTCTTAGACAATTGCGTGCTTCATTTTCGTAGGACACTCACACATTCAAAAGCCTGCTTCACCATGCGGCGTATTGAATATTGCCTATCGGTATTCTATTTATTATCTGTTCTGTGAATGTAACAGATAACTGTAAAATAGAGCGATTTAATAGAAGTTATATATGGCTTTTGTGAAGTGTGAGAAAGACATATGGGAAAGACGAAGCGGTTTCAAATCACGGGCAATACATTTTATTATGCCCCATTACGATTCCTTTGCCAGATAAAAACAAAGAGAAAGATAATTGCATAAGCACGTCGTAACTTTGAAACTTTCCCACGGGGGAGTAAACAAGAAACACTTTGGCAATCATTGACTTAAGGCTTCTTTGCTCGGCGTATATATAACGACAAAAAGCGTAGGGCGAAATGAGATTACCTAGATCGGGAAAATCATAGCAATTTATTCTTTTTGGACAACCGACCCGGTATATTAACTGTATCACGAAAATTCGCCGGATTTTTTGCTCGCCAGCAGTTTACGATAAAGTAGTGATTTTAAACAGTTTTAGAGCGGGAAGCTCAAATGGAACAAAAAATCAAAATGTCAGCAGATATTTTAAGCCCCATACGAATTTGTATTACCTACCTACTTACATAAAACAAGAATGAAATTATAATATTGTAAAAGTACAACAAAAAGCCAAAGAGGAGGACCAAATAATGTCTTTTGTTCAACGCGCGTTTGCTACCTGTGCTTCTGTATGGCTGTGAGACATAGCATCTTACTAAGCCGACACATTTGGCTTTTGAGCTTTGAGAATCGATGTCACCGCTGAATCTTAGGGGTAGGTACATTGGTACGACCGTGTTACAAACGCTCGAGTGAGTGGACACAGCAGGCCTCGGTGATTGAGATAATCATGAAGAAACGCTTTACGTGGCTGGGACATGTGTTCCGGATGCCGCCAGAGAGTGCGACACTCCGTACCTCAACCCGTCATTTAAAGGCCGTCGAACAAACAAATGAGTTTTAAATCTCATTTCCAAATAAACTACGACATAAAATAACTGTATCTGAATTCGAGCCTCTGAAGTTTTAAATTAAATCAAAATAGAATAAAATTGGCATCGAGCATACGTCAATCATTGCTCCAAACAATACATAATATAAAATGATAATTATTGTAAGTAAGGTGCTATTGTTTCGGTAATCCTGCGAAAGCGTCGACACTCTTCAGCACGCAACGCCTCCTCAACAAATTTGAAGCTTTTAAAAATTGACTGTACAAACGCAAGCTTCATACAGTTGAAACCTAAAAATTACGGTGATAAAATGGCCACAAATTATTAAAAATAAAACTAGAAAGCTGGTATACTTTGGTCACAATATGATGTAACATCCCGACAGTATTTCCGTACTACTTAAGGGAAGATTTCCGGTAAGCAAGTCCCAGGTAGAAGAATAACGCCTTGGATTAAAAATTTCAGACTGCTTTAACCACAGTAAACTTCAAATAAGTTTAAATTGTTTGTGATCAAATAATATTTGTTAGGCATACCGATATATCGGTTACTCTACTCTTCTTAATAATTTCATATATTTTCTTGTATTGTGCATTCGAATATGTCTTTACCCTCGAATTGAAGGGTTGAAAGTCTATAGGGTTTAAGTGCCAAACATGGGAAACTGAGATATAAAAAGTAAAACCATACATATATATGAAAACTTACATTTTTATTTTCACCAAGTTACAAAAGACCATCAGTATAATAAAGTTTACATAATCCTAAAGATAAAATAAACAAAGTACGAATAAAATATTTAAACATGGACAATATTGAAACGTTCTATGTAGAAGGGTATGTAGGGGCACATAGACCCCGCCCATATTTCAATGTATTTGTATGACAAAAATGGAAGAATTAGAACTTAGACCCTTAAAAATATCATTAGGCTTGGCATATAGATTGTATTGAAGTAAAAAACTTGTTATAGAATTTGTTGGCACTTAGACCCTATAGACTTTCAACCCTTCTATTATAAGTTCTAATATAATATCTTAACCTCTTTTCCAATATGATTTTAAGTCTGTGTCAGAGCACATGATGATAAATGTTCTTTCATCACAGACCGTATAATAAAAAGCACCAAGAAATACCCAAATATCTACTAAATTTAGAAAGCAGATAATAAGAAGATAATAAAGTTTGATGTATGTTTTTTGAAACATATTTTTTTATTTAACACTAAAATGTCTCAAATTTGGCACGGATATAGTTCAATTTGCACAGATGAAGTCATATTATGCAGCTCGCGAGGCAGGAGTTTCCAATGCCTGCGGTAAAGTGTGCGGAGGATCGGGAAAAAAATGGGCTATCCAGAAAGCTGTTTGGCCAGTCTTGAATTTTCTAACTACGAATACCAATTCGAATTTAGAATATTTTGACTACAAACAGCCTAGTTAGAATAACTTTCATTTGAAATTACTTGTACTTCTTACAGTTCATGTGGATTTTCGACTATAATAATAATTAATCAACCGAGAACGTTGTTCAGTAAAGTTCGGTCGACAATTGAAATAAGTAATATCCAAAAATAAACTCGAAAATATTGGCAAGAATAATATATTAAATCTTTACTAAATGATAATAGGAAGATTAACTTATATTACTGATAGTATGGCCCCCACAAGGGCTGACGAGGCTGTAGCCTGAGGTCCCGGCGTGGAGAGTCAAGCAGTTAAGTGATATGAACACACCACAATTTTTGTTCTAATAGTCGCTTGCGGCGTTATTTTACTTAAAGACTAATAATATTTTATAGTATGTGGTTATGCGATACAATTTGATTTGATTGTGATGACTTGACATGATTATATGGTTAATGCACGTGTAGAATTTTATTTTATAATTATTTTAGTGTGTTTCCTGACTAATAAAAATGGCTATTTATCCAATACGGCGAAGGGTCGCAAATTACTTGGCTACCATAATCAGTAATCCATAATATGCTGACGAGTGCCGACATCTCAATAATTCAAGTGGATTTATTTTAAAATACAAAAAATCGCTAGAAATACATGGAATACCTTCAATAATTTTACCTCGATAACACTGGGGTTCCGCGGAATACCATTTGGGGAAAATTAGTGTAGGTACGTCGTGAGTGGCAGCGTTCGGCGCAGCGTTGAGCGTTTTGCGCAACTCAAATAATGTATAACCGTGTGTGAAAATGTTCGTAGACAATGTCTTTTTTTGGTTATACATTTATAGTACATTTATAGACACTTAGAGTGTAAAACACTACACTACCCTTAACCTTAGGTATGGGTGGGGGGCGCTTAAGGGTAGGGGGGAGCTTACTATGACTGATAGCGATATGATTTTAATGTGTTTACGACGAATGACTGAAGTCTGAAACGAAACATTATATGAAGCTAATGCAAACGCAACGAATTCATCATTGTCTATTGTCTGCTTTCTTACCGATTGGTTAATTTTTGGTTTTTCCGCGGTATGTCCAACCTTTCCATGGTTGCGCTACTCCTATTTTTTATTTCTCTTACACCCACACGCATACGAGAGCACTGAAAGCACACGTTGGTTGAACACTTTACGCTTAATATGTACATTAGTTACATATATTGTATCACATCACGTACTCTTGTCTGCCGTATGAATGGAACCAGCGCCACCGTTGGATTAATAAAGCCTGAGCATATCTTTTTACACAAGCAACGAGTGGTCCAATGTTCAGCTGTCAAAATCAGATCCCAGATTGCTTGACATATCGATTCGCTCTTTCTCGTTTCAAATTGAATTATAAAAAAAAATCAAATCAAATATATTAACTATCGGTGTTATTTATAAATAAATATACATTCATGTTATTCATCAGCTGTCAAAGTCAGACTAGTCCTTCACACAAAAACCGGTGGTAATATCGATATCCAAAAAATATGTAGCATGTATGCATTACATTTGTAGAAGGTGTGTTAATGCTAGTGTATTATTTATCATGTAACTCATCTACCCAGATCAAACCATTCCCTGTGTCAAGACAGCTGGAAATATCGATTTGTAATAGCATTTTAAAACTCATATTTTTATTAGCAGTGTTTCTATATATGAATAGTGTAGTGCAGTATGAGCACTCTATAGAACAATGAAAGGCAATGGCAGGTCATTCATAGACAATGGGAGGGACGGAAAAGGTAGGACCAGTCGTGAATGTTTTGGCTTTCTACTTGAGTCGGCAATGATGGAACAGAATTGTACGGTCCCCTATAATACTTACCTACTATTCGTTTTTCGAATCATAGACTGAAATTTTAAATGTTTTATTTGATATTCGAATATGTTCAAAACAATCATATTATAATATTATTATACATACACAAAAGATTCTCCAAAAATGCTGCGATATTTTTCGTTTCAATGTACCTTACTCTCATATAAAAATGTCAATAAAATCGCAGTAGTAACTTTAACAACAATTTTAATATTGAAAGTAGCATATAAAAACGATAGGTTTAATATGAAGGTATTATTATCATACTAAAACGTGGCAATACAACAACTAACTATCGTTAAAATATTATATTCCCGAACATAAAACGATAATGTCCCGTATTAGATTGGGGACACAGAGCGGAGTGTATAAAATAATTGTTTATTGTACAAAACGAGACAGAAACGTTTACCTATATCGACATATTATTTTGTATAATATATTCAATATTAATGCTAACTAAAGCAGTGCATCCTAAACTTTTTTGCAACACATCGCACTTTTCAGTAGTTTTGATCGTTGCATTGTACAATAACTAATTTTAATATAGCGAAGACTCAATAGTAAACAATGACATTATTAATGGACAACGCACTCAATACAGTAGCTAGCAAGTAAATTCGCGCATAGCGACATTCGCACATGTATAGGTAGACGTCACGCAATTTCCATTAAGCGATATCACACATCGAGAATTTATAGAAATATCACCTTTATTGTAATGGCGTTAGAACAGTGTTGCTAGTGTCAATGTTCATTTGAGCGAACCCGTTCGAACCGAACCATTCGGCAGAACGACAAAAAACATCGGGAATTTATAGCAATATCACCTTTATTGTAATAGTGTTAGAACAGATTATGCCATTCGGCAGACCCGACAAAAAAGTGTGTGTCATTTTTTTCCAGATGCTTCGACCATAATTATTAATGTCATTGCATTTTATCATTTAATTACGTGAATTTATTAGGTTGATATATGAATAGACATCTCACGATTATTATAAGCATGGCCCCCACATCTTGAAGCGGGCCCCCAGGCCAGGATCTTGGGCGCCCCCCCCCCTACCTATCGCTATGTTTAAAGGCAGTCTGATGCTCTCCGGTATTGTTTTTCAAATGGTGTTCGAGGTCAAATAAAATTCAGTGTAATTCAGCGATTTTTTAACACATCGAATTGAGTTGTCGAGTATTACTTAACACGTCCCAACAACCACATATTTTAAAATGGTAATAACTTCGAAGAAAACTAACGCCGCAGGCGACTTTTTTGCTATTAGAGAAAATTTGAGATGTGTATTTATCTCATTTATCTGGTCGACGCGTCACGCCGGGCCCCTAGTCTAGAGCTCTGTCAGCCCCCCCCCCCTTGTGGAGGCCATGATTATAAGCCTACTGTATGGGTTCAAAATCTAAACAAACACTGTGATGATGGTATACACAAAATTACGTTTTGCATAAGTGAAATTAGTCTATTGGTGAGGAGCTTACGACATACCAGAAAAATGAAACAGATATATTTCTGAAATGAGCTGTGTACAGGAATAACTAAGTATCCTACATGAATTCCAATAGCGGTTTTATTGTTCTGTTAGTTTCAGCAGAATTCAGATATATATATACATATATACTGACCATGTCCGAACCTAAGAAAATCATATGGGCATTGTGGAGGTTTGTATTGACAGGTTTTTGTTTTTTTACGAGAATTGACTATCGCGGTATATGTCATTAGTAAAAATATATATTATTTATATATACGGCAGCTTACTGTGACGTCATGTGATAGTACGCGACGTGCAGCATAATATAATCACAACTTATGTCTCGTAAGAATTGACTATTCAATTGAGATCTTTGTACGTTACCCCTCCTCCAACAAGTACTCTTCTCTACCGGTAGGTACGCAACAATCGCTCACGGCATACCCCATGATAAGCTTTGAACTACAGAATAATTTGCGACAATTTTCCTAAAAGGTCTTTTATCGGAAATAATATTAAGTTTCAAATACGAAGTAAGCTTTATAAGCACTATAAAGTATAATTAACATAAAGAGAGCGCTATAGTAATAATTAATGGCGAACAGTATTTAATTTAATGGATGCCTCGTATAAATGTATAACTATATAGGTACCTAGGACAAATTTGGTCTTGGGGAGGTAATGTGGGTTAATCGAAAAACACAACTTGCCCAGATGAAACAAAAACGAAAATCTGTTAGTGTTTCCGTCTGTTACTTATTTATTGAGTGATGCGTATGATGAGTGATGTAGTGACGTGGTATTCCATGACGATAAAGAGGAAGACTCTTTCTGTTTTGTGTGAAATAAAAGTGGATATCATCCAATAACATGTCGATGCTAACGTTAAGGTAGGCATACAGCAGACGCAGGCTGGTCGTGCTGTTTGGCCACTAGCAAGCTTTGTGCGGTTGGAGTGTTTCGACATTTAACTGTCTAAAAAATTACCATACATATTAACTCAGCAGTTTCCAGCCAACTAACTTTTCAGACCGTCTATGAATACTCCATCGAAAAAATTCAATTGAGTAAGCATTTTAAACAGAGCGTTGGAGCGGAGCTCGGAGCAAGAGCACGGAGCACTGGAGCAATGGAATTTTACCCGGAGCAGGAGCGGAGCCTGAGCACCGAAAATTTGCAGTACTTCACTGCTCCGGATGTTTTTTTATATAATTAAATTTTGGTAGTAATATCCAATGAAAATAGTATCTATATTTAGGGTAATAGGACACTTTGCAATACTGGAATTATTTGAAATATGGCAACACTGCCGGGTGATAAACAACCTTACTTTTTTGACAGAAGAGGCAAATAATAAGAGACGATTTGCTGTCGGAAATTTTTGTTTAATTGAATTGATAATGAAAATGACGACTATTTTAAAACTACTTTTTGGTTTATTTTTATAACATTTGTATACATGAGCGGAGCTTGAGCAAGTATTAGTTGCCGGAGCGGAGCAACCCAAAAAAGGGTCTGCTCGAAAGCTGTGATTTTAAATAGTCAATGGACGTTCGTTAATCAATTGTATACATAAAAAAATAATTCAGTGTTTCTAAAATTGTTTATAAATGGAGAAAGCTTTTTACTGCAGTGCAGTAGTACTTTTAACTATATCCCATAAAGCTTTGCTTTTTGCATCAAAACTTAATAAATTAAGCTTTAGATATTGTCTGTGGGTATTAATAATTAATAATCAATTTATTTACTAATCTACTTACGTTTCGCAAAAATTCAACACAAAGCGCCAGTCTCACTTTCCTCAAATAACATCACTTTGTGGCTACGAAGTGTCGCAAACTATTACACAATAACCTAACAAAGCTGTATTTTTATAATGAATACTAGGTATAAAATAATAAAGCACGGATAGATAACTAAAAGCTTCGTCGCGTTGAAGTTAGCGGTGTAATGAAAGCTCTGGCGAAGTGACACCGAGCTTTCGACGGAAGTGAAAAAGCTGTCTCTAAAGAAAGCGTCAAACAATAACTTGTGACTCGGTATATTTCAGACAAAAGCTATGCGCAAAACTCAGCCTTAAATAATTCTCTATTATTGTTATACTTTTTAACAATATTACCGTGTTTTGGTTTAAACTTTTGGCCATTATGCTTTTTTTCGCAGATGAAAGAAATACCGTAGGTAGAATTTTCAAACTCTTAAATTACCTACTTTGCAAGTTTCAACATTTCTTTGGACGTGGTATAATAAGAACTAGATTTTTAATACTGAAATAACAGTGACTTAGTAATACCAAGTTTATACGTGAAAAAGCGTTTATTGAGAAAAAAATTATATATCTGGGGCCTAATGTCAAAGGATCCTATGTCAAACGAATCCACTCTCCAGAATCGATAATAAAAAAACTATAATTTATTTATTCAAATGAATAATTTCAAATGTTACAGAAAGGTATGTATGTGAGTAGCTAGCTATCTATATTAGATGATTGTTTCTCTATAAATAAATAACACATATTATTCAAACGTTTGACAATATACCTATGTATTAATATTTGTGAATCTTTATTCTTACTTAATTGGCAAAGCAAAGTTAAGTGCATTTCGTACATTGTATGACAATTTATTGGTATATTTATCTTATTTATATGCAACACATCGACCTTGGGATTAGAAGTATTTGATAAATAAATTGGCAATGTTCACATTACAATTTGATGCGCACTTTTATAACTACGGCGAGACTTTAGAGGTAGGTAGTAGAGTGAATCTACAGTTTTATTAAAAGGTTTAATGAAATACTAGATCCGGGAGATAACAGTGTGAAATTTGCTATAAACGAACTACATATAATATATATCAATATGAAACGACTTTCAGCTAATTTAAACACTATGCATCGTTATTTTTAATGAATTGAACATACATAATTTGAAAACACCTCATGCATCCACTAGAAAAAATCTTTTTACTACTAGTAGTAATTAAGTGGGACGCACGTAGCTTAATTTGAATAGCACAATGGAGCGAATCCAGCGGTTACAGGTTCATGTCCCGTCGGGTGTTCAATGTATAGAATGTTACATTCTCAAATCTTGTGTCTTATTCGTTGAATAAAAAAATATTTTATTTAATGAATTAATAAAAAAAAAACCTTCCAACAGTTGCGTGTTTGACAGTAAATTTGCCCATCTTATTTTATCAGCGACAGAAATTTTAAAATCATCCTACCTAGTATATAGTTCGAAAACCATTGTGAAAAGTTTTATACATTGTTTTATTATTCACTGGTTAGATTTATATTGGGTCTGAACTAAGTATAATTCCTACGGTATAGTACGTCCCCCGTAGCCTGGCTGTTGATAGTCCTACCACCGCGTCCAATTTATGCTTTCCTGTCGCATTCTCATGCTAATCTCGGGTAGCAAGACATTCTCTGGGGCCACTGTTAACACTTGATAAACCTACATTTGCATACTTCTGTGTGTACGACGAACGTCTCGCTGCGATATCGTCGCTCAATCAATTTGCATTTCGCTGCCGGGAGCGCAGGAATGGATGTTATCCTAGCTAGACAAACAGTAAACAACGTCTCAGAGGCCCAACACATCGCGGGTCATCAAAACGCGTTGCGTTTCTGATCGATGCGTCGAAGATATTCACGCTTTGAAGGTCGATATATGCTACGTCTTGAATAGGAAATTGTGATTTTAATCATATTATTTTAGTAAACTGTTTTGGGGTCAGTTTTAGGGAATCCAATCCCGAGCCAAAATTCTGTTCCCGGGATTTCGGGATTACAATTTGACAATCCCGGGATCCCGGGACTGGTCCCGGGATTGGCATTTTTTCCATTGTTAATATAAAAAAAATATAATTACAAATAACATTGATAAAATCAATCAAAAATAAATCTAGTATAATTTTTACAATTTAAGACATTTATTGTTAATATTGTATACGTTCAATCTTGGAAATACACAAGTTTAACGGAGTAAATAAGGTGTAATTTAAATAATAATGTGAATTTAATAGGAGAATGCTGTTTCTAATATTAAAGACTTAATGAATGGATTAGCGATATTAAAGCAAATAATCATGGCGTACTTATGGCCTTTCCGCTTCATAAATCTATTAGTCAGACAAATATGAAACTGCCGTAAAACGTATGATATCATGGTGGAATTACTTTGTTAAAAGTGCGAAGCATTGTTTTTTTCCAATCTTTCCATTTTTACTAATTTACGTGAAAAAATAAAATGAATCGGCAACCTACACATGGGTATAAATCAAACTTCATTCAAACTCAGTTTATTTCTAATGTAGTTATTTTTTATTAAAAGTATTTTTTCTGTTATATTTTCGTGTTTATTTTATTTTCCATAAAAATTGATAAAAAAATCAATCCCGAAATCCCGGGATTATGTTTGTCAATCCCGGGATTCATAGGTATCGAAAATAGCTCGGGATCCCGGGATTGGAATCCCTAGTCAGTTTGGTATAATTATATCCACTCAACACAAATATATATTGTTATAGATAGACCATACGATCTGCTGTAACTTAGGTGTATTTAGGGATTGCAATATGCAGCGGTATTCAATTATTTATCAATATTAAAATACCGGTATTTTCGGTATTAAGAAAGCATACACGTATATGTTTTCCAAAAATGAATTTAATGTCATTTTTCATTACTTACCTACTACTATATTGTAAAATAAATTTAAAGTATAAGCTTTGTGCTGCCAAAACGCAAATATATTGACTGAAACCAACAAAAGTTAAATAACATTAAAATAAAGTCCTCAAATATACTTGAAATAAAACTGTTGCGATGAATTAGCATATTTCGAAAAAGAAAACATTCGTGGAAACTATTTGCAATTATTCTATAACTATTGACCCAACGTTGACAGTACATGCAACAATCAACGTTGAATTTGAGAAAGATCAATACATATTATGTATAAAGGTCAACATAATAAATGTAGGTAAGTAGGTACTTTAGGTTGCTATAAAATAGTGTTTCAAATAGATTAGTTATATTTATTGATCGGTACTTCTTTTTTTCTATAATATGTTTTGACGAATACCGGTATTGAAATAGTCAATCGGTATTGCAATTCCTAGGTGTGTCCCAGGTTGAAGGTATAGACATCCCGAAGTTCGGTCAATTGATCGTCACTGTATGTAGTGTAAAATAGTACGTGCCTCTCATTAAATAGAAGACACAAGGGGATGAAGGTGTTATGTTACATTTTATGACAAAGTCTTTTTATTGCGTGGATGAAGGTGTTATGTACCCATCTCTCATATAGATGTATCAAACATCTTAAAATAATCATTGGTCTGACATTACGGCAAAGGGATGAAGGGACTATGTTACTTTATATGTTTTAGTTTTCTTTTGTTATTTTCTCTAGTGGATGTAGGTGTCATGTACACGTTTTTATAAAGAATTACATATTTGAAGATTTTAACAAACTATTTCTGAGGTTAGTAAAATTGTGTGATCCTTAGTTACCACTTGATACATCACTAGTTAAATTATCCTCAACTGAAAAAAAATACATCAAAAAAACTTTGACCTCAATTCATCACTCAAAACTTTGATTTCCTAACATAACTCCTTCATCCACTTGTGTCTTCAATACAAATTTATAAAATATAAATGTACTATATTACTTACAAGTAGGTAGGTATATTTGCTATATTATAGTATCTCCCGAACCTGTTGAAAGGATGCTTTCCATTATCAGTAATTACAAGTGTATCCACGAAATAGAAAAGCAACATTTCATGTCAATTATCCGTTGAATAAGAAAATGTTTTTTTTAAATAATTAGTAGCAAGTGCGAGTGCGTTATGACTAAAATTTGGAGAGATCCCGACGTCAGCCAATAAATATATTTTGAATTAAACCACAAAAGAAGATTGTCAAAAATACGCAATTTGTTAAATGCTTTAAGACGTAAAATGCTACTAGTTATTATAGATATAACGCACGTGGCTCAATCGGTAATGCGTCAATTACATTGAGCTACTTTACGAGCTGTTCGTTGGCGAATTTAAAATCGGGCGATTCAGCTACTGCGATTGTGATGATGACACACAAAACTTTCCATTCGCTGAGAAGCTACAAGCCAGCGACTATTTTGACAGAACGTAGTTCGTTTTTTTACCGGGAGGTTGGTACTGCGCAGACGCAGTAGGCCCACACGCCAGCGTGTAACGTGTAAAGTTGACCGGCTTTCAACTTTTCTCGGTAGATTGTTTACAATCTGCTTGTTAGCTTGTTCGATGATGACACTGGGCAACTTAACAGGCAGATTGTAAATTCGCCAACAAGCAGTTCGTAAAGTAGCTCAATGTCATTGACGCATAAAGCACATTAGCGTGAATTCAGTGAATGCGTGTTTGTGTCCCGCCAGGTGTTTTATATTTTTTTTCAAAGATTTATTCTAGTAAGGTAGGTATATTTATATATTATCTGAGGTGTTTTTAAATTATGTATGTGCAACCATATGATATTGTACGAGACGAGTACGATTCCTTGGTGACTGATAAATAAAATAAGTAGGTAGATGTCTCAAATCAATAATATTAGTAATCAGTTCATATTAATTTAAAAAAAAACACGATGACATAATATGTAAGTAAACAAAATACAGAATTACCACTATCATATTTCTTAGATTTAACTCTATAATCTAATCAATTTTGTTACTTAATTTGATAACACGTTGATAAGAGTATGTATTCGGTGTACATGTAGCTTTATGAGATATGAGCCTTAAGTTCCGTTTGATATTAACGCAAAGCCCACTATAATCAGGCCATGATACCGACAGTGTTTAGGAAAAAGGACGTAACCCTCACTGAACAAATTTTACAGGAGAGGCAAAAAACGTTTTTTGAGAGTTTTTTCTTTAATATTTTTTAAAAAATAGCCACAGACATTGGGTGCATGATGATTGATGATTTGGTGTAATATATTTTCGATCTAATAATACTTAAAAAAGTTATTACAGAAAAGTCATTAAAATTGCGGATAAATGAGTTTTTCAATAAATTAAAAATTAATTAATCTCAATTAAAAGATAATAATTCGGCATTTGCGGCTTACTTCCTTTTTATAGAACGTGTGTTTAGTTGTACACATTATTAATATCTAATAAAAGCACTTTTCGAAAAATCGAGGGTTACGCCCTTTTTCCTAAACACAGTCGATACAAAACTCTAAGCTTCGATGGCAGTGTTAATTAAATTGCACGCACCTCGAATGCAACATGGTTAACAGTTTGTAGTAAATATTGATAGTTGCATATTGCAAAAAATTATAATAAATCGAACGGATAATCTTCTTCTAAAAATCTTCATTTAATCAGGTTAACCACGGAATAGATTAACACTACGTTTTGAAGCAAGGGTTTTGAATGTATGAGTGTCCTACAAAAATGAACCACTAGACGTGCAATAGTGTGTGTTGAAACCTTCAAATACACCAATATTGAATGAGCGTCAGTGCATAAGCCGAGAGCAGTTGTCAGAACAAAGGACGAGCGTATTCTTGACACGTGTTGAAATTTATCCCATATTCTTCCACACTCGAGATCGGTTGCCTGTTCCGTCACAATATTTACTCCTGAGCTCCCGATGTTAACGCATTGCATTCGAAAATAACCAATAATTTAAACCACCATCGGCCACGGCCTGAATATAGTCGACCTTGTATTAACGGTAGGTTCCCGTTAGCCGAATCAGTAAAAATCTATCAAGACGTTACCACGTTAATTTACATACTTAATAACAAATTTTGTTTTTTTTTTTAATACGAAGTTGACAGAATCAACGATTTGTATATAAAATATCGATATAAAAAATACACACTAAAACGATTCCATCACATTAATTTGAACTCTATAACCATACATACCTAAGTGTTAGAGGATTATGCAATATGGGATTCAATCTGACAGTAATAATGTTCATAATAATATTATTATAATATCCATATATTTTAACTCGTGGTTCGACATAATGTCATTAAATTTGATATTTTGTGCATGCGCATGGTTTCGAAATAGACAATTATGTCTATGAATGATTTTAAATTTCATTAAGTAGGTACCTAGTACCTACCTACTAAACACATTGGTTTTGGAAACAATTATTATAACAACCAGTGGTGGTTCCAGGCAACACAGAATTAAGCAGGTGGTAGTTAATAATTGTTCTGTGGATGCCTATTTCTATTTGACAATAAAATATACATTAGGTATGTAGACACTACACAAGCAATGATGTCTATAATTCTATGTTACGTGGTGTGCAGAAAGAATAATATTCTATTGCAGAGGATCTCAAACTTTACTATTTCAGAGTCCTTTATATACCAACCAAGTTTTCTTCACGGCGTCTTTAAAAACACCAATTAGCGGTATGTACATGTTGTTCACCAATGTTGTTCTTAAAAATAAAAAAAGACAGAGGGAGGTAAATAAAGCATTATTATTGATTTCGACACCATGCCTAAAATCTGCGATAAGGGCAGAGCAGTATGCTGCGTTGAAATTCTGGGTAACCAAAATAAACCTACTTATCTATCGTGTGTATCGGCGTATTAATTTAATATTGACAATACTGCGAATATCATGCGTATTATCGCAGCGCTGCAGAGCCGAAGCGGATACTTTAACAACCGCATTATCATTGTATCATTTTATACGAGTAGATAATTATTAAAAATCCACTATTGAAATGCGCCACTGGCGTCATAAACGCATTCTAATTTACAAACGCAAAGCCATAAAATGCAATAACGCATTATTTATGGCGATGTCGCAGTAATGAAAATCAACTGAGTACCTGTAGCGAAATGACATATCACAATATGGCATATGACATACGAGTCGTGTTGGTACTTAGTACGTACCAACGGTGGTATTCAATTCTTTCAACAACTGGCTCGCTGCACTCAAAGAAACTTTATAGCAAACAATTTACATACTCGCGTGTAGAGTTGGGTATTTCCCGAGAAAATCTCAATCTCGAGATTTATCGAGAAATGATGAAATTTTGAATTCTCGAGATTCGGGATTTCCAGAAAAGAATTCTCGAGATATCGGGAAATTTAAAAAAACATGTAAAAATCCTAAAATCAGTGTTAAAACAGACAAATTCCAAAAAAATATGGTTTTCTTTTATTTACGTAAGAAGACAAACATAATCGAAGTAGGGAAACAAAAATAATTCAAAAGATTACTTATTAAAATAGAATTTCAAACAACACAGACTGTCAATCGCTGCGTCTGACAATCGCGTACGCTTTTGAGACACAAAATTACCTGAAAATTGCGCTCATTTTGAGTCGACGTTTGCTTAATTGTGTTACATGCCCCGATCAGTCTTTGAACGTTATGCCTGGTCCACACCGGCAACAAGTCGCGCGACAACTTGTTAAATTTTACGATAATTATCATAATTGCTTAAGAAATTTTACGATAATTATCATGCTTATCGTAAAATTTAACGAGTTGTCGCGCGACTTGTTTTCGGTGTGGACCCGGCATTATGTGTTTCCTGTTCACTTTTTTCATATAGAAAATCGTTTTTCAATGAATATTTCATTATAAAGAAATCCCGAATTCAGAGAAAATATTTTCGAGATTCGGGATTTCCCGAAATGTTAAAAATTTCAATTCTCGAGATTCGGGAATCGGGATGGAAAATCTCGAAAATTTCTCAAGAATTCCCGTCGGGAAATTCCCGAGACCCAACTCTAAGCGCGTGTAATCCAGTATTCATAATTTGGAAAAGAAAGGCAACGTCATTCGTAGGAGCGAAAGGAGTCGAATCAGCTTCGTAAGGGCTTCATTCAGCAGTTGATTCAGGCTGATGATAATAATCGCATTGAACAGATTGCCATATATATTTGAATTACAAATACTCAATATATAACACGAATTGCGTTAACTATATTATCAATATCCAAAAGCTAGATAGGTATAATCAAACGAAATATCAAACATTGAATTAGGTTAAGTGCGATATTAATAAACTTTTTAACATTCATGATGTCCTTATACTATTCAAAATATGAAAAACTATTTTTGTTTTTATTTGCGTGTTTGTAGAGGTAAGACAGGAGCATCCGTTGTTTGTTCCAACCAAGGTACAGAAGAACTAATCTGTAATTTACAATACCAATTGTTCAATCAAATCGTTTCGGATATTGATGGATTCCACTTCATGGAACCCTCATCCTGAAGCGGGCCCCAGGCCAGGATATTTGGCGGGCCCCATTACGCATAGCTATGGTTAAAGCCAGTGGGACGCTCTACAGAAGCGTTTTCTAAATGGTGTTTCAGGTAAAATTATTTTTAGTGACTTTTTGTATTGTTGAATAAATCCACTTAAATTATGGAGTTGCCAAATATCAACACACAATAATTAAGAATTACATCACACACGTAGATATTTTAAAATGGTGTACAAGTAAAATAGTGCCGCAGGCGAAATGTTTTCCAATTAGAGCAAATTTATGACGTATGTTTGTCTCACTTATAGGGTCGACCCACCACGTCAGGTCCCAGGTTAGAGTCCTGCCAGCCTCCTCCCCGTGGGGGCATGTTCCACTTACGTGAGAGTAAGTTTATAAGTTTTAATATATGGGCTACTCGTACACTCAGTGTAGGTACATTATCTTTTATTTAAATATTGTTTACACTTACTGTATTTGTTTTTTTATTCTATGTTGTGCACGCTATGAATTTGCAATATGTCATGCTTCATTATACGTAAAATAAATAAATTTTAATTTGAACGCATACAAATTTATTGACGTTTAAGAATACAGATGAAAGAAAAAGTATTAGAGTAGATTATAGTGACCGTAACGCCTAACGTAAAGATACCAGAGTGACCGAATCTCGGTGGAAACTGTCCAGGAAAGAAATTCTTGAGAACGAACTCTGAAGAAAGTCGAGTCGAAATCTATAGGCCGTTAAGAGTGCCAGAAAAAGAAAAAAAATATTTATGTAGTATGGCTAATTACGTTATAATATGTCGTTGCATTTTTGCTACCCCATAATTCTGTTCGTGTACATTCTAAAGCATGATTATAATACTTATGTAACTTCTAAAATCTGCCCGTAAGAGTAAAATTCTCCAGTAATTTACCCTTATTTTTATTGCAGTGACAAACGACTGCATCACTAACGCCATTATATTATTATTTTAACAACCGGTTCGCATAAAACGATGAGGTTCAAATGATTGGCATCACTGCTCTGATCACGGTACCACTGGAATGCACTTGGGACATAAAATTAACATTGTACAATGCACTCGATTGAAGTTAGAACTCGGTTGATTTATAGCTTGCAATGCGATATAACATGACAGACGAACAAAACGTGACAACGCTGTGTTCCAGTAATACAGGAAAAGAGAATTTTAAAAATCTACAAGTAATAAGTACATAATTAATATTATGTTTTTCAATTTAACTCATTTTATGCTTTGAAGAATATATAATAGCTGATTAATTGCGGCATTATAATCGTTAAAAGGCGTAATCGCCTGTAGCCATAGGATTCACCTAGGTTGCTGCCGGTCCCAAGCCCGGATGAAGGAGGAGGGTTCATCGTAGGGCTAATCACCATACATGGTAAAAACATCCGATTACGAATACCAAGGCCAAATCCCGCCCCGGAATGTAGTGCCGAGAAAGAAAAGAATCGTTAAAAGGTCACGCGATAGCCATGTGGATGAGATAGTTTATACTGATTGATTGGTGAGCAAACTCAGTAATATACAGAACTGGAAGTAGGTGTCCATCGCTAGAATCATCCGCAGAATGTCTGTGTATGCGGATTTTACACAGGGATCGCTCGACCAAATGCAACTCGCTACGAAGTTCATAACTTACACAACAAACCTGCCGCGTCTCGTAGATTCTACGACGGACTCACGCAGTTTCCCTCGAACACTTCGAACCAGCCAGACCACTGTAAGGTATGATTCTAGCGATTAACACATCACAGTCATGTAGTGCCGCATCCAAGGGTGGATCTCGTAAGCGCTTGGAAGTCTTACGAAAAACTATGTCAACTGAACAAACATAATAATATCACCCCCAGAAATATATAGGTATAAATATGTTTTAATTAAATAAATCGTAGGTAAATACATCTCAAGAAAAATACATTTAAGTACTACTTAATCGAATATTAAATCAAATTTGGGTATGTAATGAGTGTAATGACAGTATCACACAAACGCGTTGCTTTAAGGTGATGTCTCTAGGTAAAGTTGTTATCGAAAAATAGCTAGAAAAGTTTATTAATCGGTAAATATATATTCAAAAGTAATGAGAAAAATAAAATAAAAAATTAAGATGTATCGTGGAGTTCTATATACCAAAAATACGTGTCAAATTCGGTACATTTCTATCGGGTGGTATGGATGAATGACATAAGATTTATTATCAAAATTACGATAAAAATGTACGTAAATCTATTACCTAGGGAAACGCTTAACGTTAATTGGAATTTATTATATCCTTATATCTTTTTTTTCAAATTTAAAAAACATCGATTTAGAGGTTAGAAAGCATGCAATTAAAATCGAAACATCTCGGTTCAGATGTAATTTATCGCAATAAACGCTTAGCGTTTCTATTAAAAATATTATTTAATAATTTTTAGGCTAGTTATTTAAATTTAATCTTGTATTTTTGTATATTAACGAATCGATTGTAAATAAAATGAATATTTGACAAGACTTTATCGACATATGCTACTAACGCGGAAATAAATCGAACTATTTTTGAAACAGTACTTGCATAGATTAAAAAATACATACACACACACATACATTGAAAATAAAGGTTCGCCAGGTACGAAGACAAAAACTGTGTTAATTCTGCTGTCAATAATTTTTGTTTGCGATATTGGAGCATATGTCAATGGACTACATATATCAACCTCCACTTTCTGAAATAGTGTTGTGTAATTATTTCAGATATTTATTACTGTTTTGACGTACCTACCTTTTATAAAGCGATTTTAAAATAAATATAGTTTCATAATAATATAAAGAAAGCATACGAGCGAAAATGCCTAAGATAATTCTGACACACATCAAATTTAATCTTTGTCTAGTAACTGTACAATTTATCCATATTTATGTTAAGTGTTTAAAATGTTATAAGTAAAAAAAAATCGTCTATTCACGTGGTAGTCGCGAAAATTATGAACAATATACAATGTTAAAAATAATAAGAATTGTTAAAATTTCTAGTCACAATATTATTCAAAGACAAATTAACCCGATCAAAACAGCCTCGACAAACTTCCACTTCACTAACTTTTGTTCTATATGTTTATCCTGGATACAGCGGCAAACACATTTTGAAAATAGCCGATATACTGGATTATTTGTTAGTTTGGGTTAGTTTAAGTTAGATTAGGTAATCCTAACAAATAATCCAGTATATAGGCTATTTTCAAAATGTCTTTGCCGCTGTATCCAGGATAACCGACTTGTACCCTAACTTTAATTACATACATACTATTGTACTATATTTGGGCCATCAAACGTTCATTCCTGTCTACGGCCTTAAAATTATTATCTACGTGCCTATATAACTGTATGCCGTCCTGTCAAAAAGTGGAGGTTGATAATTTAGTATGTAGAAAATAGAAGTTATTATTAGTCTCCATAAAATATAGGGTAAACAATTCAGTGAATGAACACATAAGAGGTGAATTTGAAAATAAATTAAATTAAAAACGATTAAATGAACTAAGAAAATTATAACAATAGGTAGGTACAATAAATTGTGTATAACCGTGGTATTACTAATTTTATGCCGTGATGCTTTGATAGTTGAACTTTTCATAATATTTGGATCACTATTTAGTTGCTCATTTATCTGCTACATCATAAAGTCGTAAATATTGTTTTTTTATGAAGCAATCATAAATACAAAAAATTAAGATCTACTTTTCAATCATAGTAGATACCTAGGAATATGGTATAGGTGTTGATAATTTTTAATTATTTATTCGAGATCTTCAGGGAATTACAAAAGTCCACACCTAGAAACCACTGGGCCAATAAGGTTTCTTTTTATATCTCCAAATCCATTTCACTTACACATTTATAGGTAAAATAAATAAAACTATCTTTTATTTTATCTTGCACTGTTCTTTAAAATCGACATTAGATTTTTTCAAAGAAATAACGTTCTGTCTTTTTCTTAGAATATTATGTAATCAGTGGTGCACTTACTTCAAATTCTAAATTTTTTTCTTACGTTTTACAATTTTTTTTTTAATTTGTCACTTATTTTGTCCTTGGGTTTGCTTATCAAGATTTGTTCGCATGTTTATTTACGTTTTTTCTTACCTCCAACTTCTTTTTTATTCAATTCGTTGCGTGTCTTACTTTATTCTTATCTCAGATATAGTTAGTTAGTTAATACAAACCGTCCACTCTGTGGAGGCCCATATGAACCCATTAGGATCGGACATGGTTGAAACGAAATGAATTGGGATGTCTATATAATATCGACATTGTCATAATTATAACTACAGTCGAACTCGGTTATTACAATCTCGGACATAGCGAGATCTCGGATGTAATGAGGAAACAGTCGTTGACATTTGGTATATGATTTTCTCCGTACATTTTTATTCACTGTTATAACGAGATACTTATCGGATATAACGAGCTAAAATACTGGTAATGTGTTGATCGTTTAAAGACATTTCGACCCTAAGCAATAAAATCCGATCGGACAGGATGCCGCCGGGGACAGATTACGTTTATGACACTAGTTAAGTGTCTAATTGTTGTTTTCGCCGACAATAAAAATACCTATTCTCTGATATAACGAGTACCGCTTATAACGAGCACATTCAGCCGGTCCAACCTTCCTAGTAATAACCAAGTACAACTGTATATTCCTTATTTTGTTTAATAATAATTCGAATGGCATTTGTTTTGCTATTCATTTCATATCATTCTTTTATTCCACCTCTAGTAGAAATTCGATGTAATTGTCAATTGTACAAGATTAAACTCAATCTTATAAACATTTGTACTTAAATGTTCATTTACTACTATAAATGAATTTTACTGTAGAAAAATATTTATATTAATTCGTATTGACAACGTAAAAAAATCTGGTTCATTGACTGGACAGGATACCCTTGTATTGCCACTGTAAAAAAAACTACGGTAAACAAAATGTAAAAATCATAAACACTTTAAATCAAATCAAATAGACATGTTAGAATTGTAAATATTTTATGAGGAAAATATTAATTGTAAATATTTTTACATAGGTAAGTAAATATATAATAAATTTAAATGCATTTTTATCAAGCTTATGATTTTTAATATGTGGCGACACACAATATTTTATTTTATATTTTATTGCCATCTGGTTGCGATCGACGAAAGTTTTTAGTAACACATTTTTAGAAATTCATGGTAGATGCCTGTAGATGCCTTTAGATGGCGTTGAAGTCACATTTGATCGTAAATTGAGGCAAAGAATTCGCCTTAATTAATTACTAATATTAAAATAATTATTGAATTTATAAGAAAGATAAAGATTACATTCTCCATCGAAAACCGTAATAATTTATTCCTGATAAGGTAGGTATCTGTTAATGGTTATCTGTTAATCTGTTATAAGTTATAACGAATTTTAATATTTAATTAAACCTCGTATTATGGAGACATCTAAAAATACACATACTGTGTAATTGTTTTATTCATTACCGAAAATAGATAAGGATTAAGAACGTTTGATTCTTAATCATAGAAAATCTCAGAAATAAAAATATTTATAAAAAAAAAATGGACCGAGTGGGACTCGAATTCACGTCTTTCACTTTCCGGGTGAGTGCTTTCGCCACTAAACTATCGACCTGTCTATGATGCGTGCAAATTATATCCCATATTTACGTTTATTTATCTATGATATTTCAAATTGCACCAATCGGGAGGCAATCTGCTTTATGATCAACTAAGGTAAATAACATTACTAACTTAATGGTAATAGTCGTCCGATACTAGTCAAATTAGGTTTATTTTTCATTTTTTTTTGTATTAATAATACCTATGTATGATTCTGAGGTTTTTCAAAATTGTGTTGTTTTACATTGTTATACAATCGTTATGCATGTAAGTACTTACATACGTATACAAAACTAACACAATCACGTTTACAGTTATTACCAAAACAACATTATAACTATATTAAAACCTACTCACCTAATCATATGTAAGCAGTATTCTTTCTCAGTCAAAAAGTCAAAATCCAAAGTATATTCTAATGTGTTGGTTTGCTTACCTGAAATCAAAGAAAAAAAAGATTTATTATCACATCAACTTTACTTTGGTATTGCAAATAATACACAGGTAGATATATATGAAAAGGGTACCTAATACTTCAATACTTCCATCAGTTTGGGGAATCTCGAAGACCGAAACTATGAAAAAAACTAAACACCACACTTCCATTTTGTAACAATACAGCGAACCACAATTCATTTTTGTTTAAATTCACATATTACTTGATTTTTAAACTGATTCACCCGGTATTCTGATTTAAATTAAAAACTAATTTTACTCTTACTAATTTAAAAATAATACATTTTACTTAACATAGTTAAAATAACACGTGCTATCACATAGCGGCTACGTTATAAAATGATATCGTATCAGAGCTAATCTTATCTTATCTTATTTTAACTTATTTTATTATGTCTTATCTACCCAAAAAAAAATAATTTTTAAATCTCTTGAATAACACACTAATTTACTATAAGTATTAACCTTTTGAATGGTAAACAACGATATATCGTTGTTCAGGATACCAGCCATAAATGCCAACCACGATCGTTGTTGACATTGTGACGCCAACGTTCAACTTGGCGTAATTAGATTACTTTTTTAAAACTGCGTTTGCGGGTTAAGGCGAAGTCTTCACTGAGCCTTTTTTAAAGAGGCACCTAGCGGAAAAATACGAAGCTTGCAATTTGAGACATTTTTTTGATAATTTACAATTTCAACTGTATTAATGAATAAATATGTATCTGAAAACATTAAAAAGAAAAATATTTTTTATTTTAAGTCAATAAAAAAAAGGATTTCAAGTTATACACATTTATATTTTTTATAAAAATCGATGTTTTTTAAAAGAGATATAAAAAATATTAAAACTATGAATTAGTCAAAAATCTCTTATGTGATGCTTAGAAAACTTAATAAACTAAATTTTAATAATAAATATGACCATAAAATATATGTAATAATAGGGTGCGGTCCGATTCAACAAATTCACATTTTATTACATTTTTTACAATTGTAAGTTTATCTTTGACTTAAAAATATTTTATTTAAATTATCATTATTATTTATTATTTATTATTTAAATTATCAAAAAAATGTCTCAAATTGCAAGCTTCGTATTTTTCCGCTAGGTGCCTCTTTAAAAAAGCTCAGTGAAGACTTCGCCTTAATCTCTTAAAATGGTGGTAGTTATATTCCAGTGGTGTGTGTAGTAATAAATATCGATAAGTACTAAACAATGACCTGAAACAATAATTATTTCAGAATATTTTTACCCATCGCATTTACACATAAATCATTTGTGGTCATCAGTGCCGCTAACCGTACTATAATTTTGATTCAGCGAAATATAAAGTATACTATTATCTTACTTACTTAAGTTTTTTTCCATTACTTTATTACTGTGTACTATAAATAGTATAGAAAAAGGTGGTAACACTAGTGCAGTCATGGCGTACCTATACCTATGACACTCGAGATTATTTTGCATGGCACGCGAATGTTTTTGAAGAGAGAGAAAAAATACCTTCAATCATTTTAAAAAGTATGAAAAAGATACAAATAAATGTATGTATACATAATATTATAAAAATAATGAGTGCGTATTTTCTTCTGTTTTAATATAATTTCAACGGAAACGGAAACGACGAAATTCATGCGTAAATGACAGATCACATTGTATAAAAAATAGCAGGCAAATACTCTTCATGAATTATCATTACGTTGAATGTAAATATATAATTGAATACGTCGGTCCTTCTGCTTTATGCGCCAAATGATATTATCACACTGACCTTATGAGGCGATTGATCGGCACGTCAGACAGTCGAAAAATAATATTTGGGAAATTTTGGCACGCGTATGTAAAAAGGTTCGCCAACCCTGCACTAGTGTGTTTGCTTATTTTGTGCTAATGAATTTGAATTCTTTTGCTTACACCAGACACATAATTATTTAGGCCGATTGTAAGTAATTAGACACCCGTAGGATCCCCGATTTTGTGGTTCATGTGGTTTAGCATGGTATCTGAAAGTATATCTAAAATTATTCTATAAGATCTTGACCTATAGCGTAAACAGTGTCGTTAATGAAATAAAAGGGTGATTAGAATTAAGGCGTCCAAATTTAGTAGTCGCATGGGTCATCGGTATCTCTGTCATGAATAGCGTTTTAATACCGCAATAAACGAACACCCCAAATCGATTAATGTCGCATGAACAGAATTAAATAGTGGATATGGGTTACATCTGGCACTGAAAGGTGTCGATAAACTATAGAACTGTATTTTATAACAAACGATTAAATGTGTTAATTTGATCTTACCATTAATGCATATTGATTAACTACACACCCATATGCATGAATCCAATAATAATGAAACTACTCGTATTAATACAAAATGTAATCTGTAGTGGAATATTGTCTTCAGCGTGAAGAATTTAGTTTACAGTATAACGTAAGAGCGTAATGCAGAGTTGTGGACATTAAGCAGCCATTCTAAGAAGACACACACCACACATGTTCTTTCTCTCTTCCACGTAGGCGATCTAATAAGAATAATATTAGATTAATATATTTCTCACTGAACTTAGGTCGTCGATATTGGTCTCTTATGCCGGCGCTCCATTGGCACGCAAGTCAGACGATTTACAGTCTTCGGACTTTTTTTCGCGTGGAGCACCCCAGATCTGCGGACTTTTTAATCCGCAGACCAGGTTCGTTTGATTTCAAACATGTTTGATATTTCACTCTCCGAGTTGCCAGACTTCGTCCGTCGATCACTACGTAAATTCGTTTTGACATTAATAATACGCTATCATTCGGACCGAAAAATAATCTGTAACTGTTTATTGATTTTTTTATTGATTGATTTGTTAATTTACACATTAGAAAATGAGAGATATATCAATATTTTTTTCATTTGTATTTATGAAATTCATAAAAGAAAACGTAAAACTTGTGTTGTTTTCATTGCTCTATTACTTTATGCAAGTCCACATATAAATAACACAAAATTGTAGGATTGTCGGAAGACATTACGATAATCGCAGCTTTTGACTTTTGACAGCTCGACTTTTTTATTCGTTCGCTGATCAGTAGCAGAGCATAGACAAATCGGACGATTTATTGTCCTTGGACTTTTGGCTCGCCAATGGAGCGCAGGCATTAAAGTTAGAGGCGAATCTAAGGGACTTACGCGCATAAGTATGGTTCTGCATCGCGCTCTAAGATTAATTAATTAGTCTTTCATTGATGTTATTTATACAAGTAAGCGGACAAGAGGGATGGAATTTAGGAAATATGACATTCGATACAATTAACTAATTAAATCCATGAAGTGTACATAATCATTAATCAATACATGCCAAACTACAAATACGAAAAATAAAATTTATAAAATGAGTGCTTATTGATTGGCTTCAGCTCATTGATATTCAGTTATTTTTAATAAACACTCTTCCAAGTAAATGCTGAGTAGTATAATAAGTTCTATAGAAGGTGTAAAAAAAGTCATAGTTTTAAAATATACTATTTAAAAAAAAAAAAAAAAAAAAAACAGAATTAAAATGTATTTCAACTTGAAATCACTATTATGTATAGGTAAGTACTTAAATTCCACCTTTGGCATTGTGACCAATCTCAATTCACAGTGGCGGATTTATGAACGTGGAGGCCCGAGGCACTGACAGATTTTAAAAATAAAATATTAACCATAAATTATAACTATGAAAGTGGGTAACTAAGAAAAATATCAATGTAGATATCTCTTTTTCCTAGAATCATGTCCTGTAATTAAAAATAATCATTATTGAAGATGACATACTTTTTCTGTGTACTAGTTATCGGTTTGAGTGATTATGTTATAGGCCCTTTTGATGTTAAATGCAGGGATTTTGTTATGCTTCGCTAATACTTTATAGGTACCTGATCAATTCGTGAGAAATACGCATATTTTTTAGATCTTAGTATAATTTAATATTTCTATTGCCGGTTTGAACTGTTTCGAGGCACCCTTATAAATCTCCTAACAAACCGATTGCGTCATATGCGTCAAAGAAAATTACTGCTGACAATACACAAACATCCTAAATACAATAAAGCAATTGAAACTAGTTTGCGAAAGAATGTAAGTAGTAAGTAACTATATTAAGTTTACAGTACCTACCTATGTTAAAAATTGAATTATAGTTGGAAATTTAAACATACTTAATACGTAGGTAAATGAGAACAATTTTAAAATTCGAAAATAAACTGTCCAAATTAATATAAAATTTGAACAATTTAATCGTCCAACATGATACCGATAGATATGCTATAACCATTAGCGGATATGCTGTTAATATTAAAATGAATCGATAACATACTAAATTCACGTAGGTACACAATTTTATTTTAATTGCTCCAAAATACTTGATTAACAACATATCCGTTGAAATATTTTAATTACCTCTAAAACTCCGTGAGGTGTTTGCGAGTTAGTATAGGCCACAGCTTACTTTCGTGTGAATAAGGTGTCCTTATCTGTTGATAATGTATCTTAGTCAAGAGCGATGACTTGATGCATTAATCTAGAACACTTTACCTTTCCACTAAGCTTATATTTAGTATCGTTTCAGACGATCTATCTTCTTTGCTTTTAATGACTTAGCACGCCGTTCAGAATAATTGGTGGCTTTTTAGCTTTTATACGCCGTGCTAAAAATACATTAAATCTTCCTATTGGAAGTAACATTTTGTAAACGTTCTTCTTAAATGTAGGTTATAAATATTAAAAGTTATAATAAACCATTTTAATATAACCTTTATAAAATATCAAATATTAAAATAGATTAATGTAGAAAATAATTAAGTAACTTTTAGGTGGGTACTAGACATTTTTGAAGGTGTTTGATTAAATCACTTAACCTACACCTTGAGAATGACCTTTGTATTAATTATCCTGAAATTAAGCAGAACATACGATAATTACGCAAATACAAAATATTAATAAAAACAATATTACATAACAACCATTGATACTTTTATTCAACGAATAATACACAAGATTACAGAACGTAACAAACATAAGTTGAAAACACCTCAGATATAATATACACATTGGAAAAAATCACATATGAAAAAATACGACGCCCGACGAGATTTGAACCCGTACATCCACTTGTATCGCACCAATTAAGTTACAGGCCTCCTACTTCATTACGATACTTTAGACAAGTAGGTACCCACTACATGAAATCCTTATCAAATTGCGTTATTTATGACTATCGGTTTTTGTGTTTTTTAAATTAAGGAATCATTAATTGCCTTAATTACTAACCGACGCTCAGCTCTCGCCAAATATTAAGTTATAACGTCTACTAGAACTTCTTAATATCTTTTAACAAACCATTTCTTTTATTCAACGCATAATGCACAAGATTTAAGAATGTACATTATTTTTATTGAAAATAGATAATTTTGAAAAAACTTCAGTAAAATATAATTCAGTACCTACCTATCCAACAGAAAAATCTATTTTGAAAAAAAAACGAGAAAAGGAATCGAACATGCGTCTCTCGAGATTCGCGCCCACGCGCATTGATCACAATACTCTCTGAAGCGCATAAAAATAGTTAATTATTATAGACATCCATTTAAATAAAATTACAAGGCGAAACGGTCGCAAAAAGGTTGTTATCGGATTTTCGTAGTGGCCATATCCCAGTGATCATTTCCTACGATAAGGTAGAAAAAATAAACCAAATATCTATTTTGAGACGTCGAAATTTCTCGCAAAAAGCGTCTCCTTTAGTGATCCAATTACAGTAATCTGTTCAGTGGAGCGAACTGAGGCGTCAAAACTATCATCGCCTTAACCGAGGCGCACTTATACCTATCAAAATTATTATTCCGTCATGCCACTGACATCTTATTTGTGATCATAATCCCTTTTAAGTCGGCCATTCAAATGGAGAGACTTACATAATTGCCTTGAGCTGGAAGGCACATTGGCATGCCAACATTTTATTTGTCGAGAGGGATTTGAAGAAAAAATGCTTGAATATTAAAAAAACGTCTTGGGGTTAGGGGTTAGGAAATAAGGCGACAATTGCATTCAGTAACTACATGTATTTATTATCAAAATTGCAAAGTAACCAAGATTTCATTGAGTACAGACCTTAGGTACGAGAAAAATGAATCAAAATACATACAAACGAGTATTGATTTGATTGTACATAGCAGATATGTCTAATGCAGCGATCGATGAATGATAAAATTTAGTCTATCGGAAATGAGTCATAAAAATGTAAAAGGCGTGTACATTTGATTGTAATATAATAAGATTTCAGATGAAATTTTGAAGTGTTATCACTAACCATTCCTATTTTTATCTTTTTAACTTTAACTCCTTAGCCTGTGAGGACACTTGCATGATCTCGTCATATCACTTGACTCGTATTACATCACTCACATTCTGCCGCAGGAGTGAGAGAAAGAGAACTTGTGAATTTCCGCACATTAAACTAAGATAATTACAATAAGTTAGCCGTCTAAACAGTCAAAACTGCCTATTTCGCTCTAAATTTTATCACAGCCAAGAGGGTGCTGTTAAAATATAGCACTTATTGCAATAATTACAACCAATTTATTGTAATTGATATAATAAGTGCTAATACTTTGATACAAACCTACAATAAGTTTGATAGTATTTATCACTTAAGCGGTCGATAAGTATAGAATAGACCCACTGATTAAATTATTTGAAATACGTACATCCTAGAAATTGAGTTTTATTAATAGTATTAATTTTAACTAACCGGATTAACGTTCTTGTTTGCGGTGTCTTTATACATTATATTTACTTATAAGTATGTACCTACATACCCGTAACATAGTGATAATATGAATGGAAGTTTAGAAAGACGAAAATTAAGTACGGCTAACCTCTAGTTATCGAAGAAAAGGCAGAGGAAAAGAGACTGTAAATTGTATTATAATAACTGCTTTTTGAACCCCTAAGGTCAGTGATCCGTCGCCGATACGCCATTGAGTTGAGAAATGAGAACCCACTCAATTTAGCGCTGAAGTACATAGTCAATTAGTGGGAGTGAATGGAAGTTGACATTAAAGGGTTACTTCGATTCCGTCTTAGGACAATATGGGTTATTTTGAAAGGAAATTTATGGCACATTTCACATCTCAACAATCGACCCGTCCTCTGCGACAAAAGATTCACTGGGATATTGAATAATCGCGAAAGTACAAGAACCTTGCAAAGCTGACTCACGCATATCATTGTTTAGAGAACAAAATCGCCAGTATTATTAGAGTAAAACATTATGACATTATTAAATTCATGATTCGGTTAAAATCTAGAGAATAAATTGTACAATTTTGTCGAATTAAATATCCATTCGTGCATGATGATATTGTTTATTAAGCTACTCGGTCAAGTGGGATAACGGTAAATTTGCATTCAAAGACTCATTGACGACAAGGTTACACGATATAAGAACACGAACAAGTTGGTTGAAAAGTTTTTATTTTTCTCCCACGTATTACTAACTAAAAAAATACGGCGCGGCTATCAGCGATGCTCATCTCTATTCCCCATATCCTGGAGAATTTTGCAAGCTTCCTCGATATTATAGAGAAATACCACAATCTTGATTTATTTGATAGTACAGGCATGCCCAACCCGCGGCTCAAATGAAGACTGTTTGCGGTAGAGATGGGAAAACTGGTCGATTTTGAAGACTGAGTATACTTACTACCACTATAAAAAAATACTTAGTATAGAAACTTGTTCCAAGATACTTACTAGTATTTGGAATACTATATAGAGAGTTTGGCGTGCGTATGCCACAAAAGTTTCGTACTCAACTGAAACTAAAACCAACTCCATATTTGTATTTGAAATACGTATCGGCTCAGGGAACTCAGACTGTGTATCGGCTTCAATAGAATCGCTAAAAATACGCTGAGCTCCGCTTGTCGAAAAGTCCCATTTATTATAAAATTTTAAACATATTTTGAATCTATGAGTTGTTTTTCTGTTAGGTTGCAATATTCTTGTTAACAAAAATGAATAACAGTGATTTTTTGAAAAAAAAATAAACATGTTTTGAGTGGTCATATAACAAGCTTAAGCCTGTGCGTCATCTCACCCAGTGGTGTCACATCTCACGCTGCGACACAAAATTTATGACCTATTAATCATACATTCGCACGCAATAGACTAATAAATTAAAATATACCTATATTCAAGTGCTATCTCGTTCGCGCGAATTTAATGTCAATGGTGTTGAAAGTCTACCAACTGGCGAGTGCACAGAACAGCGACTCGCGATCATATCATCACAAGTTTTTTGGAATAAGTTTATTGGGCCACACATACTGAGTATGGGTAGTTTCATCCGAAACTTGAGTACACAAACTGGTGACAGTATTTTCAACTCACCTCTAGTTTGCGGCCCAAGGCCCAATTGAAGTTTTCAGCTTTCTAACTAGAAATTGATAAACTTAGGTACTATTGGCGAACGGAAAGCTAAACTGCAATCATTAAAGAACAATCTGACAACTCAACAAAACATATTTTACAACCAAATTGCACAATCAAACGGTATTGTCAGTGCAAGCTTTCGAGTATATCATATTATTGCTAAGAAAATGAAGCCCTTTACGGACGGTGACTACACTACACCAAAGAGTGTCTAATTGCCGCAGTTGAAGAAATCAGCCCAGAAAAAGTGAATCTTTTTACTCCAATTAGTCTCTCACGTAAAAGTTTTTTTTTATAAATGTGTGGCCCACCTAGCTCAGTAACATTTATTTAGCCCACCAAATGATTTGGGTTGGGCACTCCTACTCTAGTATTTATAGATTTCTGGGTTTTCGTTAAAGAGGTAATTTTCAAGAAACATGTTAAGACTGGAACAGACGTAAATAGCCATACTCTCTGACTGACAAATAAGAGGACACGCCCAGAACACATGGTTGAGATCATGCAATTCGCCAAATAAACATATTTTCATGGCATAGGATTCAATAGCATATTCACATGTTTTTCTTCCACCACGCACCATGTCTCCATATATTTTTAGACTTATGCAGTGGAATAACGAACGAGACGCAGCATTCAAACATTTGCTGGAACTATTTCATCATCATCATCAACTATGTATGCCCCAAAAAACTCCCTAAAACCCTGGTTGTGAATGACGTGCATTGTAGGTAGTATGCAAGATTCCAAATTTAAATCCAATAATTACTACTTCGATCGCGCATAATTATATGAAAAAAAGACCTTTATTCTCGTTTGACGTAAATTCATTAAAATTAAAAAGTAAAACAACTTCCTTCTGCAAAAACCAGTCTGCGCTAGTGCGCACCGAACTGCCTGACTATAATTGGCGGTTTAGGATTCGCTAGATGATTTTTGCGATTCTATTAGAAATCATCGTCCACCGAAGAAACTTAGAGGCCTTCTCTCCATATTTACTGAAAGCTAAATGAAACCTAAATGACACGTTCACACGAGCGAATATATTTAAAAAAAAAGAAAAACAAAAGCACGAAACGTTCCAGTCTTAGAAATCCGCTCGACCATAACAAGTCGTCCGCCGGATCCCGGGGGAGAAGAGTCACCAAACGATTGCCACTGCGAGGCGGATGCATTTATTTCGCCGTCGAGCCAAAAACCTGCGTCCATGGACGAGAGTTTAGGCGCTCAGGCGAGCAGCGCAGAACTACGTACAACCGGCTCTGCGAATGTTTATCGCGCTTTCCACTCGATAAACTCCGATCCGGCTCGCCGGGATGACACCCGCGAATTCTGGGTCGGGTCGCAAAGTCTAGGAAACAAAAACATCGCGTAATGCGAAAGTACAAATCTCATCGAGAGCTAAATAAATGTTTTTTCAGGATCCCTTTGGGTAGTGTTGATGAAAATGAGCAATGTGCCGAATTTGAACTTGTTAATAGTTAGCGGGAGAGATGAGAAACGGGTGTTACGTTTTTTATTATAAAATAAAATCAATAAAACTGTACTCTATCTAGGATACTCACCCACCTTTGTCTAATGTAAAATGAAAGGTAGCGTTAATTAAACATGATTCACTTTCGGGGCTTTAAATTTAAAAACAAATATACTTAAATCGCTAAAGAGTTGTAAGCAATTTTGACTTATGTATTTATGTAAGTAACTAGATTGGAATAATAATAGGATACATATTTGATTCATATAAGCTTTGCAGATCACATTCATTAAAAAAATCTAACGACTCCGAGGTTGCTGAAGCGAATTTGGGTTGAAGATAAATGCCTGCAAAACAATGGTTGTGATAAACTGCTTTCCAGACTCAAAAGCACTGTGATAAGTTAAAAATACGTATATCTTGGACAGTAAACGTGCAAGAGATATAATATAATAACTAAAGTGTGACCATTATAGGAACAATGAGATGTTGGATATTTCGTCTTATGTACTACCAAAAACATATAATTTTGATACCTAACATACATATTATTAAGTACATATATAAAAATAATTTAATTTGCAGGGAGGCAATTTGGCTAGAATGGCTGCCATTTTGTTGGAGGGAAAAATTTTAGGTGGTTCCTCTTACTAAATATTGACAATGTGATTGGATATGACGTATGCCAAGTTTAATGGTCTCATAAAAATTGCAAAAAAAAAATGTTGCTTGCAAGTACTAAAAACAGCAAGGAATAGGTCTAAAGTTGTAAGGTGGCATTATTAAAATGTCCATGGCCACACGTGAATAATAAGTTACTATAGTTTAAATCGAGAATATTAGGTTGATACGGAGAAAAAAGAATAAATCCATAAAGTAAACGTTCTGGTTACTGACGTTATTAGACACAACCGAAAACTTTTGTTCTTTTGTTATTAGACACCTGCTGAATTTGAACGTTAACTTCTTGTATGACCACGGGTGGCGTTGTTTAAGAAATTTATAATTAATTTATTGATAACATTGAGTCAATCTCTATAAAACTAACTAATGTTATATAGCTACATTTGTCCATTTTTAATTTAATAAACAACAATAAATAGTAGCTAAGCTGGACACATCGCACTATATTCATAATAGATAGATTACTCAAATTAAATAAAACATAATATTGTATTTATAATTATTAAAAAAGTACCTTTTTATAAGGTGGGTGAAACACGTCATATCTCGGTCATCCTGAGATAAACAAACATAACGTCCTGTTCTGGCAGAACCCACTAACTGGAGAATACTAGTTTTGAGTAATTTGACTTTGAAGTTGTTAAAATGTTTGAAATGGTCTATCATGTAAGTTTATTAAGTAATCGTAAAAAGGATGACTTTAAAATAAAGACTGTTTGTTTATTAAGAAGGTTTCCAGACGGTAAAGTTTGAAATATGGAACATTTTGGTATAACTAACTCAATATGTCATTTTTTCGAATTAGTGTCTTCTGCCAGAACAGTGACGATAATTCGTACGTGATAATCCTACATTGTAATTAAATGCTGAAGATTGTTATTTACGAGTATACAGTATTTCCGCGGTAATCGGTAGATATAAAATAAAAATGAATAGTTTTTGTAGTTGCTATACCTATAGCAAAAGATGCATTCCGTTGCAATGTCAAATGTCTATTTACGATACCTTGCCATTCACTTTTAGTGCATGAGTTTATCTCAAACAAGGTCTAAAACTGGTTTCTCTAGAACTGCTTTTGAAAGGTATAAGTAATCGTATACAGAAACAGTTCACCCACGCCATATTGCATTTTGCCCTAAGGCAGAGCTGAAGTATTCTCAATACTTTCTGACGAGTTAGCTGTTATATAGTATTAAAATAATATGCTACAGCTACATACAAACTACGTATATGTACGAGTACATACAATAATAAATACGTGATAATTTGGATCCAATAACCTCACAAACTAGACATGTTATATTATATTGTGTTACTGTTAATATAGAACACATTTTTTTTTATTTGAAGTGTGTAAAACACAATATAATAAACTTTATTAAATAGTTTAGAATATTAATTTGTTTTCAAACAAGACAGGCACTAGACAAACATACATAATATATATTAGGGCCTAGGCTATTCGACGTTTATAAAAATGAATTCCGAAGGGAGCAGGAATCTCATAATTAAAAAATACTTACCAGTGACGATAAATGCCTGTTGGACGGAGCTAAACGATTATAAAAAAACAAAATAATAACAATATATACACACCTACATATGTAAAATCAAGTAACGCGTCAGTATCAGAGTATTATGTTCAGTTTATTTTGAATAAGTATGTATAGACCGATTTTTTCTCAAAATACAGCGCACATTATCTTTGTTCATACAAATATTAGTTACGATTACAGATCCAAAAAAATATATGTAATTTTCAAATGTGTAGTTACTGTTTGGCTTCTATAATATATTGACATCTACGTCATGGCGCTGTATGCGATGACAGTATTACATCGCGCGCTTTTTACATGCTTTGCTAGCAACAGTTTTAGTTGTAGAAACGGCCGCGGTGATGTCTCGAAAAAGAATCCGGAGTCTAGTTTTTCATGTAGTATTTCATTAGGGCAAAACCTCAATATTTCGGATATAACGGACAAAATTTACCTATTCATCAGATAATGACATTCAGCTTTATTACACCCAATTTCGTAATCTTTGAGAATTAATTAGAAAAAACCTGCAGACTTTCTTTTTTTCAGACGGTATTACCGAAAACTAGCACCACAACATCGAACATAAACGTCACGCCGCAACAGGTGTGCCTGGACATATTATCATCGGAAGACGAAAAAATAGGAAACCTACTATATTATATAATGGGTTTTCGGCATTATCGAACCCTGTATTAGTCGTCCGTTATATCGAGAGGTTTTACTGTACAGATGGAATAATATACCAATTCGCGCTATTTATAACAATTATCGTTAGGTAGTATGACTATTATGATAGTCAATGTAAACGTTAAATTAGCTTGGTCTTGTAATTGAGACAAACTATGTGGGTACTTATCTATTTGCGTAGGATTATTGGGCGCCATTGTCAAATTCGATATTATTCCCATGGAACCTAAATTTTAATGCCAATATTAACGCGAGTTACATCACGACTAGGGACTCCAACCCCGGGATCCCAAGCTATTTTCGATATCTACGAATCTCGGGATTGATAAACATAATCCCGAAACTTTCGGGATTGATTTTTTATCAATTTTTATGGAAAATAAAATAAAAACGAAAATATAACAGAAAAAATACTTTTAATAACAAATAACTACATTAGAAATAAACTGAGTTTAAATGAAGTTTGATTTATACCCATGTGTAAGTTGCCGATTCATTTTATTTTTTCACATAAATTAATAAAAATGAGAAAGATTGGAAAAAAACGATGTCTCGCACTTTTAACAAAGTAATTCCACCATGATCTCATACGTTTTACGGCAGTTTTATATTTTGCTGACTTATTAGATTTATGAAGCGGAAATGCCATAAGTACACCATGATTATTTGCTTTACTATTTTAAATCTCGCTAATCCATTCATTAAGTCTTTAATATCAGAAACAGCAATCTCATATTAAATTCACATTATTATTTATATTACAATATTATTTACTCCATTAAACTTACGTATTTCCAAGATTGATCGTAGATATACAATATTAAAAATAAGTGTCTTAAATAGTATAAATTATACTAGATTTATTTTTGACCGATTTCATCAATATTTATTATTAACAATGGAAAAAATGCCAATCCCGGGATTGTCAAATTGTAATCCCGAAATCCCGGGATCAGAATTTTGGCTCGGGATTGGATTCCCTAATCACAACGCTTACAGTATAGAACAAGTCCGTAAGATTAGGTACAGACCAAAGTATAGATTTTCTCCGCACGAAAGTTTAGATAAGTTTATCAAAATAATGTTATTTTATTTAAACCCACGCTCTTTTATATCGGATATTACTTCAGAGAGACTGGTATTAGAAAATTTCCAGAGAATTTTAATATTGTGAGCAAGTTTGTTTTCACCAATATAACAAAATATATGATATCGGATACGATAACAAGTCAAGTTGAAAAATCTGTTTAAAATATTAACAAGTCCGCATTTGTTAACACGGCCGAGAATATTATTTTATTAAAAGATAATATCAGACTGTCTTCTGCATTCACGGATTAATAACATACGAATGAGTAAATTAAAAGTAGATTCCTACTAGACCAAATGTATTTAGTATTTAAGTTAGAACTTTTTTTTTATATAATAGTCGTATTATTATATTCAAATCGTGTAAAGTAAATAGCAGTGGCGTGAGGTTTACAGAGATGCAGTAAATAACATCATCATCATTATCAGCCACTGCGATATGGAAGAAAAATAATAATCAATGTATCATTCCAAACGATAATTGCGTATCGAATGATTGGTTTCACCACAGATAACGTTTTCTAATAATTAATACCATATGGTTCGACACAGTAAAGGACCTTTCGGGCTTCTCAAAATCGCAAACCACGTGAACAGCAGAATACAAAGGTCGGTGGAGAAGTATACCGTGGATTGCCTTTTAATAGTCACGATCCTCAACAACGATGAATATGGAAAATAAATCTAATGTGCTTAATTTTGTATTAAATTGATAGTCATCATCATCATCGACCGGGTTCAATCCACTGCCGGATGAAGGCCTCTTAAGGCCTCGAAGGTTCTTTACTGCCACGTACATCTACCGAACTTTATGAACCCATCTAACAAGCGGGGTTTAAGGCGTCACTGTGGGCATTTATTACCCCTGGGGTACCACTGTATAACGGTATTTTTCCAGCGATTGTCTACTCGCCGAACGACTTGTCTAGCAGGTTGAAAGGTGAAACTCTGGCGCCTCAAAACGGGAGACATTTGGCTACGCAAACAGAAAACCACACCGACCCGCACGGGCAACGTGGTGTGCGACGTCCAAATACCCCCCCCCCCCCTCCCCCCGATGGCAAAAAACCAAAAAACGATAGTAATTAAATTTAATGAAATTAATAATTATTCGCAAGTGCAAGTCGTCGTACCGACCGAAATAATAACATCTGACGCCATCTGTATTCAATAAATAATATCGTTATCTTAATTTATATAATCGTAAGTGGGTTTGCGTAGATATCATAATTAATATGAATGATTCATATGTACGGCGACAGCTCAAAAGACAAGACTACTCACCCGGACAGTTAAAGTAGTGAGTTTGATTACCGCTGTAATCCAAGTTCACAAGTACCAAGTAATTTTAAACTTCTACATCCAGTGTCTTACTAACAGTTGAATATTGTTCTCAATGTAGAAACAAGTTTATTGTGAGTAGCCATATTTAGCAAACATGAATGTTATACAAACATAATGTTTGCTAAATATGGGTAAAGCTGTTCAAGAATTCACACAGCAAGTAATATAATGCATTACTGAATTGATGACTCATTACATAAGTATTTTATAAAACAGAGAAAACTGTTGGGTAAATATTTGTGCTCGTTATTTACTATCAATACAAGATAATATAACAGTATGGTATCTAAAAATATTCTTATCATGATTAACAATCTATGCGGGTCTATTCTATACAAAAGGCTGCTTTCGTCCGCTAAAACCGCTAACTAGGGTATGTTTGTATCAAATTATTAACACGTATTGTAACAATTATAATTTGCCGGTATTTATTGTTGCAATAAATGATATATTTTAACGGCATGCCCCCTGTCTGTGCTAAAATTTAGAGCATGGGCGATAGAGAGAGAGCGAGAGAGAGAGACAGTTTCGACTGATTAACTGATTACAATACAATTACAATTGTAATATTTCAATATAAAATGTATGTAACAAATACTAACACATTATCACGTTAGCGGTCGATAGTCGCCTTTTGTATAGAATAGACCCGCTGGTCAACTTGGTGATATGGCTTATCTAAGGATATACGCAAAACTATCGAAATTATTGTTAACTATTAAGAACTTCATGTTGGCAGATATAATTTAAGAAAAAGCTTCATGTAAAATAGCACTCGCAGCTTCATATACATGGCGGGTGGAGATGGGGTAACCCAAATTATTGATGTAAAATAATAGTTAAATATTCTAAGTCCTCTATTAAGTAAGAATCTAATCCCATTATTATATTTTTCCATGGACAAGGAAAATGTCTTGCGTAGGTACGTGAAAGTATTATTTCTACGATTAATAACTAATGAAGTTATCTAAATAGTCAGAATATCTTCTAAAACCTATCATTATTTAAACATTTAAAGAAACCATCATAATATAATATGACATATAATTTAATTAATAACAAGCTATTTTTCGGTGCATAATGCGAATTAAAGCACTCTATTTTCATTTATTTTGGCGTCTACTTCAAAATAATGTTTTTAAAATTGGAACTGTGCAAAGACCAGGCGCTTTCAAGCTTTATTGGAATTTTTTTAAATTATTATCTATATATATAATAATATATTGTATTACGTTACAGCAACACATATACGTTAGTGGCAATACGTCAATGGTTGATGGACGATAATTTTGTCCATCTTTTCTCTACCTGTCGCTAATCTTAATAGGTATGGAATGCTAAAATTCTTCTGAAATCTCATGTAGAAGGCGAAAATGCATCCAAGTTGATGGATACCTTGCAAAATGCCGCATGCTATAGGTAAACCGTCAAAGAATGTAAACTTTTTAGTCTTACGTATAGGTACGTACAATATATCGCACCCTCGCAACTAAACTGCCACAATCCAAAAAACGTCAAACAGAGAAAATCAGCGTTGAAGTTTTTACCTTTCGCATTTATGTACTGTGTTTTCGAAATATGTTTAGATATTGAATAAAGTTTTGACTTGAATTTGATCACTTAGGGATATGAAATTTTTGGTACATATACTATGAACGATAGACAATGAAACGTAGTAATTAACTCAAAACACGTAAATTTGGACTTGTGGCGGTTTAGTCGCGAGAGTGCGATATGAGTTGTAGGTTCGAATGGAATTCACGATACGTAAACTCTTCGACAGGGGAGTTGACCCGAAAGTTTTTACCTTCAATTTCAGCAACACGACGCGTCAGGGTGCATAAGGGGATGTGTTTTGAGATGACTCAGATTCTTACAGGTCACGGAGTCATGCGAGCATACCTGCACCGGTTTAAAATAGCATCTGATGGAAAGTGTCCATGCGACGACGGAAGCGACCAGGACGTCCTACATTTACTCCTAGATTGTCAAATCTTTAGCAAGGAGTGGCACAACCTTAACTTCTTATTACAGATGGCAGATGCGGACATTCGAGACCTTCAGGGGACAAACGAGGCCGGAAGAGATGCACTTTTTAATTTCTGTATTGATGTAATAAAAAGAATAAAAATAATAAATGGTGACATGTAATGATGATTCATGCCATTCAGATTCAGTTACTGCAGTCATATAAGATAGGATAAGTAAGTATATGCTCAGAATATCAGTCCTATACGACATTTATTTTATCACGGGAAAAACTCTGCTACAAATTACAGTCCTCAGTTCCCAATGAATACGACAAAATATTCATCAGAATAACCACCGCCTTGCGCTACATAGAATTTTCCAGGGTTTTTGCAAGGCGGTTTCATAGGCCCTGGCTGAATTCAAATTAACAATACCCGATGCGGGTAGAAGAATAGTTTTCAATAAGGCATATACTCTCAGCCGGCACATTTTGTGCCGGCACATTAACTAGCATCAAGTAGAGTAGTTTGCGTGCCAAAGTCCTTAAAGAAACCTCGATAGTAAATGCGAGGTATCCATCCATAAAGGCATCTAGAAAAAAATGCTTTTTTTGAATGACGTGGAAATATCATCAAAAACTTCGTCAAAAGCAGGAAGATATTATGTTTTATTGTGTACTTATTAAAATATCAATGAATATTTACTTATGTAATTAAGTACCTATGTTTAAAAATGATATTCATATTTTTGTTGAAATAAAATTGAATGCTTTTAATGAAAGGCAATGTGTAAATGCGAATAAAAACGCCTATGTACTGTCATCGAATATAACAAAAATGACAACATGGCAATGACACGCCAACTCCGAAATTAACCAATCCTTCTTCCGTTAAAGGGTAGAATGCATCCAAGTCGAACGTCTCTCTGTCTCCAAAAGGAAGTGAAGAGACACCGCGATACGCCCTGCGAGTTGTTAGGGTACAGGAAAGGAGACGAAACTCCAGGAACGGCGTTTCTCAGTTACCTGTGGGGACTATCAGCGCTCGCGATCGCCCGCATCCGGTGTGCCGGCGACGAATTGGGCGGGTACGACAGACTAAGGAATATTAAATTCATACCGTGCGTATAGTCTCTCCAATCCTTCTTGTCAGCGAATCAAAATTAATAACAAACTAACACATTCGATGAATTCACGCATGATATTCACTTTGAAACGTTAACTCTTAAAAATAATACGTACCTACCTATTCGTGTTTTTATGTTGACTTTGCAATAAACCAATCGAAATCTTGGAAAAACTGGAATGGTATTTGGAAGGTTTTTGTTATATGTACCAAAATACAATAATAAGTTGCTACTTCAGTCAATATTTAATCAACACCCTCGAGCATATAAAGCGGTGATGTAAAAAAAGCCAAGTGCGAGTAGTTAAATCTAAAAAATATTGGAGAAATTCCACGACGTCGGTTAGTAATCGAAGTAATAGTAAATAGTTACATACTTTGATTTAAGAAACAAAAATCGATTGCCAAAGTAGCTTGATTTGGAAGAGCGCTGATGAGTAGGTATTAAAATTGACCAATAGTTAAAATTTTTCGCAATTAGTATGTCACGCCGTAGCATATTGGATAAATGCGACGGAATGGGGCGTAAACCCGTGGAGATGCAGGGTTCGATTCCCGGCTGGGGTGGCTTACTTTTTTCAAAAAAGATTTTTTCTATTAGTTATAATATACTCTCTCAGTAAGTGTTTTTCTAAATTATATATGTTTAAAAAAACCGTGTTTACATATTGTTATAAATATTTTCATGCAATCATGGGAATTTAATTAATTGCATTTCCAAAAGAATTGTTATAACATTCTCAGACATTTTAATTTTTATACACGTACTAATTTAATCAATATTTCAATAATTTATGATACCAGAACACTAAAACCAAACAATTTTGATTATCAATAATATAATAAGGCACTTTTTAAAAGTGAATTAAACGGAATTTAGAATATCTAGAAGATCGCGACTGAAATAATTACTATAGTAAATAAGAAAGAAAAATTTGTCACTTTTCTTGCAAATTCTTCACTATTATACCGTTTGGCCTAGATGAGGCAATATAATAATAGCCTTCTATTGAGATAAGAGACAATATGATATGACATGTGATTGCTATGATAGAATTGAATCACTTGCACAACTTGATTATGGTGTTACAACCGAAATATCTGACATAATGTCTCCATACACGTGAAAAAACGCCGGCATACGCGTGAGATCCGAAAATTATGTAAGTATCCGTCACATCTAAATGTACGTAAATTAATTGGAGGACGACGAGCGTGGCGCTTATAGAAAATATGTACTAAAGCAATGTTTCTTAACCTTTTTACATCCGCGGACCACAAAAAAATCAAACAATGTTTTGCGGACAACCAACATTGTAGGTGCAAAGGTGTCTGAAAGATATGTATTACTTGAAACTTAATGTAAGCTTTTAAAAATAGATACTAACTATTTTTGAACTGCAGAAAATTTTTGCGGTCCACCCAAAAATCTTCGCGGACCACCGGTTAAGAAACTATGTACTAAAGTGTATAGTAACAGTATATACTGTAGCAAAATAGGTTGTCACTTGTCACACAGATACCACTGACAGATTTGAATACAGTAAGGTTAGCTCAATGAACGGCCACGATCGTCTTTCGTGCAACATCAATATCATTCGTAAATGTCAAAAATTATGAATGTGTTAAACTGATATAAATACCAATGGCGTAAAATATGATGGTATAGCTATAGTTGCATCTTTCTAAAATCAAACGTATGAAATGTCTGTCAATTATATCTCTCTTCTACGCACAAGGTTTAACGTAGACCCCCTTCGACGAATCAAACGCTTTCACGTGTAAATATTCACATTATAATTTTATTAGGTATATTGACATTATCACGTCGACAAAAATGTATTGCCTGTTCGCAAATTTACCCGGCGGCATGTTCGTGTTTGCCCCGCGCTTTTACTTAGGTATAATATTAATTGCCTAAATTAATTGTTTCGTAATTAATTAAGTGCTTAGTCAGCTATAAAAAGCCACGGGAATCACGATGGCTTAATTCAAACACTAAATAACAGTGCGTTAATATATAAACTATTCATCTCTAACATTCCTTTTAGAATATTTCTAGAACATATTATATGCTATCCTGGAGGATTTTTAATAATACAATTAAATGACTAGGTACCTGAAATACATCCCTAATGTGTACCTATCTCTATGTGACGTCTTAAATCCAAGATGGCCGCCGATCCAAACATTGATAAGAACAAATCAATGATCACTATCAGACATGTTCTAAGTATGTCGTTTATGTATATGACCTTTTTGTGTACAATAACAAAATAAACAAAAAAGTTAATCCTACATATTTATTGATACCATGTTAGATAATATATAAAAAATTTATTTATTTATTTTAAAAATTGGTATTTCGATGTTTGTATTTAATACGAACATCGAAATACCAATAGTCTAAAGCCGTATCCACACTAAAATATGCAGAGCGTTGGAGCAGAGCGCGGAACGGAGCAGTGAGGCAATGGGGGTTTTACCTGGAGCAGGAGCAGAGCCGGGGCACTGAAAACTGCTTCGGATGTTTTTTTATTATCGTTAAATTTTCGTCCTAAAATCCAATGAAAGTATTATTATTTGACACTTTGCAACACTGAAATTATTTGAATTAATTCTAAGTGAGAAGAGGCAGATAATGAAATACGATTTGCTGTCGAAATTTTGATTAATATAATTAATAATGATGACGAATAATAAATCTTATTTTAAAACTACTTATGTTTTCAACATTACCTATTTGTATTCCCGGAGCGGAGCAGACCATGGAGCGGAGCTGAAGCAAGTAGGTATTAGATCCCAGAGCGGAGCTGGAGCGGAACTCAAGAATGAGTTCGCTCCAACCCTGTGAAAATATGTATTATATCTTTCATTATTTATAGCACTGTTTTAGTGCGATATCAGTTATTTTACAAAGTTTTTATTAGGTCGTATTCTTATTTGTCCGGTGGTTTTTTATACCGTACAATTCTTGCAATCGATTTTTAACTAACTTCCCGACTAGCCTAGATATTTGAAACTTTTAGAATATATAAGAACACGATGCCAATGCATTTTTTTAATACTTTTAGCCATCTTTAAGTAGATATGAATTAATTTTCAGTTAATTCTGTTTTGTATGAAAAGTTATTTCTACACCATTATTGGTTGCTAGGGGTCTGGGGTCCTAGCAACTAAATTATTAATATATACGTGCGTTATTTTTGGAAATCAATATGTCATGTAAAGTACAATTTTTTTTGATCGCTTAAGCTAGCAAGTCAAGTTTATATGATTCAACAGAAAATTTTAAAACGTTGTACATAAAAAGTTCTTTTTATCTTGTAATTATTTTATTAATTGTCCCCTAGATTTAATTATCGAGTCGTGCCATTTTATGATGTTGTCAACGTGTGTGTGGACATTCAATGCAATGTATATTTATTTTAATTCTGGCAGGTTGTTTATTTAAACAAAAAAAAACACATGCAATTATACGTACGGGTGAAAAACCATGTAGGTACATGCAATGTTTGCTCATTTAAATGCTTGCGGCTCAATGTTCGTTATAGTAACCTGCTATATGATTAAAACGGCGTAAGTCGAATATTTTTTTAGATTATCTTTACATTTCGATAGTATGTAATAATAATTCAGTCAGGCATTTTCCAAGGAGTCATGACATCGCACATTTATGCCGGTAGAAAATTCTCAGCGACAAAGTTTCGCTGAGAATAAACTATTCCGTCGCTTTGGGCTTTAAATTTGATATTTACAGATCGTCATTTTCCGGTTACAAGTTAGCCCGGCTAAGCAGGGCGAGATCGCGCGCGAAATGACGGCAGACATTCATCCCTCGCTGGAGATTTATTTCCTTGTCAATTGTAACAAAATTAAATGCCTTGACGTCGCTAACAGGGAGCGAGCGGTATTTGACCTTCTACAGAACATTGTAGGTGTTCAACCCTTAAACAAGGTAATATTACTAAAAATATTGTTAACAATGCACCGATATATCAGAGTTTAATTATATATACCTATATATTATTATATTGTAATTTAATTAATTATTATTATTAATTATTATTAATTAAATAATTCAATTCATTTTTTTTATTTTTCTAACATATTGTGGACAAATTATAAGTTTAAGAGGTTCACAACATCACATTTAGAAACAAAGATAAAACAGTATTACATAAAAAAGAGATAGATCGGTAGATAAATTAGATAGGTACAAGGAAGTACACCGGATGAGTTAAGCAGACCCTATTTTAATAATTTATAAAACAACGTCCACCTAAGCTCATTCTCGCGTAGGTGGAATATATCAACACCCGAAGCAATTTCGTTGAACATAGTTATCGCCCTCCCAATTGGCATTACCAGTGGCAGGTTGGTTCTGCACCTTGGGCGAATAAACAACTGATGGTCTCTATTTCTAAGATAATTATCAGGGACACACAGGTCAACACTGCCCAGAATGGCAGAGTTCTCATTTATACTTCGTATAAGTCGAAAATAAAAATTATTACTTATCCTTCCTTCATCTTTATTAATATAATATAAATATGCATGCGCGCACAGAAACAATGGTTGGTATGTGCAATACAATAATATTAATTACTAATTTATATAGAAGAAGGGGGGCTACATATTTAAGTAGGTACTTTGATTATAATATGATTTCGCTATAATACATAATTATTGTCACTGATGAGAGAGATGGTCACGTACGAGTCGTAGCGATCAGTAGTGCCCACAAGTGGTTAGCGCGTGCTCTAGAGAGAACGGTTCTAATTATTTAGTATCCGTTAATGTCGTCCGTGTCGCTCTGGCCTGTCTTTTAGGCATTACTGCATGGCAACATTAAGATCCGACATAAACAGTGCAAACTAAACTTTGTCAGTCAAACTTTTTTGTTTTCATTGAACTAAAAGATACAATGTGTAGATAGTGTTTGTTAGTTTTAAAAATTCAATTAAATTTTGCCTAATCCCACACTATCTGTAATATGTATTCTTAATTCAACGAAAACAAATAAGTATGACTGAAAAGGTGTGCATTATTTTTGTCAGATCGCCCATCACATACCTATAATATACTATATATAGTTTGGTCTAGACATGGTTAAATTTAATATAAAAAAATAACCAGTACCATCTGCAATTTGTATTATTAGTTCAATGAAAATAAATAAGTATGACTGACAAAGTTTGGTGTGCACTATGTATGTCGAATCTTAACAGCCTATCCCCACCGCTCGCCACTGCCGCATGGTCATATTAGAAGCAAACATTTATTTTATTTTAATAACAACACGGAAAGTAAACACTCCGCTTTTCCTAAATAATTTACGGAACAGAATACATGTACCTACCTATAAACGGGAAATGTTTCAAATAAGAATTTCATCGCAATGATTTCTAGGTTGTCATATATGCTACAGATCATTTTTCTTTCTTTAATAATTCATTGGCATTGTATTGGAAAGGTATTTCTAGCATCCATCGAATATATGAGGATGAAAAACTAAATCCGTATCAGTATATTGATCGGCGATATTAAATAACTGACCGCAATTACAAATTCCTAATATCCATTTCCCGTAGTGTCCAATTATGGCAAACTTAGTAAATAGCTTGCTGCAATTATAATTTTCACAATAACTGTTTTTCGTGGCAGCCATATCCAATGATGTAAACTCTATAATATAGAGTAGCTCACTCAATTATAATAATTATTTCCTAAATATTATTTTCAAGATATTATTTTGATTGCGAGTAGGTACGTCAATAAATCTTCTTCTTCGATGGCGCTACAGCTCAAGTCGAGCCCTGGCCTCCTCCACCGCTGTCCTCCAGCCGGAACGGTCCTCCGCACGTCTTTTCCAGTTCCTGATTTTTAGTATCTGGTTGGCATATTTTGTAACATTATCACCCCATCGTGTGCGTGGCTTTCCCACTGGCCTTTTCCCTCCTGGGTTTCCTTCGAGGATCTTCTTCGGTATCCGTGACTCAGGCATGCGCTGGACATGGCCTGCCCAGTTTAGCCTCTGGAGTTTTATGAAGTTGGAGAGTTTTGAATCTTGGTATAAGCGGTATAGTTCCGTGTTGTACCTAATTCTCCACTCCCCACCATCATTCATGGGTCCGTATATCCGCCTAAGGATCTTTCTCTCAAAGCAATCCACCATTTCAGCTGCTTTCACATTTAGCGTCCATGACTCGCACCCGTATGCAACGACTGTGTGTATGACGGTTTTATAGAGCCGCGTCTTAGTTTTTCTGTGGACATTTCTGGATAATTTTGACGAGTAGGTACGTCAATAAATAGCGGATCATAATTCATTGGACACGTCACTCGAATATAAGTTCCCGGTCTATTAGTATCACAGTCTCTGTATCGCTCTGCACAACATCTCATTCTACCTAGACTCTGACCTCAGAACAGTATCATAAGTATTGTAACATAACTAGGGAATCCAATCCTGAGCAAAAATTCTGATCCCGGTATTTCGGGATTACAATTTGACAATCCCGGGATCCCGGGACTGGTCCCGGGATTGGAATTTTTTCGATTGTTAATATAAAAAAAATATATTTAAAAATAACATTGATAAAATCGGTCAAAAATAAATCTAGTATAATTTATACTATTTATTAACACATTTATTGTTAATATTGTATACGTTCAATCTTGGAAATACATAAGTTTAATGGAGTAAATAATATTGTAATATAAATAATAATTTGAGTTTAATATGAGATTGCTGTTTCTGATAGTAAAGACTTAATTAATGGGTTAGCGAGATTTAAAATAGTAAAGCAAATCACGGTGTACTTATGGCCTTTCTGCTTCATAAATCTTATTAGTCAGCCAAATATGAAACTGCCGTAAAACGTATGAGATCATGATGGAATTACTTTGTTAATAGTGTGAAGCATTGTTTTTTCCAATCTTTTTGATTTTTATTAATTTATGTGAAAAAATAAAATGAATCGGCAACTTAAACATGGGTATAAATCAAACTTCATTCAAACTCAGTTTATTTCTAGTGTAGTTATTTGTTATTAAAAGTATTTTTTCTGTTAAATTTTCGTTTTTATTTTATTTTCCATAAAAATTGATAAAAAAATCAATCGCGAAAGTTTCGGGGTTATGTTTATCAATCCCGGGATTCATAGGTATCGAAAATAGCTCGGGATCCCGGGATTGGAATCCCTAAACATAACTACTGTAACATACTATTGTACCTGTAATAAAAACTCGCTCCTCCATCCATCGGAGCAACCACCAAATCTTGACTTCTTCATCCACAACACCATGACACCCAAAAATCTTGAAGACTGATCTCACTCCATCCTTAATTATAGCAGCGACGGACATGAAGAATATGGTTGACCTCAACGCAAACATCCGATAAAGAATATGGCCCAAAAAGAAGTTGTAAGCCAAAAAAGTATGCCAACATTTCAAACTATTTCTATTATTCCCTCAAGTCAAAAAAGATGCAACATGAGGGTTAAACGGCCGCTCTACTTTCTCGTCACCATCAGTCAAACGTGAAAGGGTTTTATGGGTCCCGAGCTAATGGACAATTTTGATGATTCACGTTTACGGACACTGCGGATTCGGACGGACCGGACGAACCGGCGGAATTTCGGACACGGACGTATTTATTGAATAATAACATGTGTCATCCTTATACGACAATTTCTCCCAAAACGTTGCCAAAGGTGGCTCGTTTTCTTTTGACTGATGCGAATTCGTTTTCAATGGGTGGCAGAAAAAAACACAATTAATGTTTATTACTATAATATTCTAATAGCTTTTCGCCATCGTTTTTATTCATATGCTCCAACTACTCCATATAATGACTATGGGCCGAAGGTACTTACTTGATGGAATTTGAATTTAAATTCTAATGGAAGTTTATAGAGAAAACAGTCAACCTTTGTCTTTTTACAACGTTACAACGTTTTTCTTAGCTCGTATTCTTATTTGTCCGGTACAAATCTTGCAATCGATTGTTAACTAACTTCCCGACTAGCTAGACATTTGAAACTTTTAGAATATATCAGAACACGATGCCAATGCATTTTTTTAATACTTATAGCCATCTTTAAGTAGAATTTAATTAATTTTTAGTTAATTCTGTTTTGTATGAAAAGTTATTTCGATACCATTATTGGTTGCTAGGGGGTCCTAGCAACTAAATTATTAATAATATATACGTGCGTTACTATGGAAATCAATATGAAATGACATTTCATTATTTAGTATTTCTATCAAGTAGGTACACATTTATTTGATCTTTTAAGCTAGTCGAGTCAAGTTTATACGAATCAACAGAAAATTTAAAAACGTTGTATATAAAAAGTTCTTTTTATCTTGTAATTTTTTGTTTAGCTAAAATAAGTTAATTTTATGCCTACACATAAATGGAAAATCCTCACCGATTTATTATAAGTACTTATTAAGTTTTTTCTCGAAATTTAATAAGCTTTTTATGTTGTGAAGTCGTCAGCTATAACCTATTAATGTATAATACACATAAATAATTTAATGCACAGTGACGTTACATGAGGACAGACACGTCATGTATTGCTAATGGGCGACAAATAAGGAGACGTGTATGAACATACCAACATTTCTGCGCATGCAGTGGCGGTGTTCCATGATGGTCGCTTTGTTGGAAAGTGTCTTAAATAATCGATTATCTTTTAAAATTATAAAAAACATTTCACCGTGAGCTGTTGTATCAGAAATAGATGGCCGTATAGTATTAGGATCAAATGCATGTATAAATAAAATACGTAATAAACCCTACGGAATACAAGAACATACGTAGGTAAGTAAATATAAATATAATCAAATCGTATATATTTATATAAAATTCTAAATGATTCAAAAATACGTTAGCAAGTAGGTGCTCATAAGTATCGAGTCGTACCTACCTATCAAATTTAAAATATTTGTTCTTATTGAATCTAATAAAATTGGAACATTACTGTCTGCAATGCTACACGAACAACGCTCTTAATGCTATACGCCCATCTTTTCCCGATACGACAGCTGACGGTGAACTGTGGTACGACTAAATGACGTATCAGGTACAATTTACATATTATTATCCATCTTATAGAACAAGTTTGTTTAATATGGTTTAAGATACGTAGGCATGGCTCCCACAAGGAGGGGGCAGACAAGTCTCTAGCCTGGGGGCCCGGTCTCATGGAAAGCCCGGCGTGGTGAGACGACCGGATAAGTGAGATAAACACACATCACAAATTTGCTCTAAAGTACCTATGTGGTGATGCAATGCAATATTTAATTCGATACTCGACAATTCCATAATTCATGTGGATTTAGTACTAAAAATACATTAAATACCCATAATTTTACCGTGAACACCATTTGGAAAACGATACTGTAGGGCGTCATACTGTCTTTAACCTTAGCGATAGGTAGGGGGCCCAACAAAGATCCTAGCTTGGGAGCCCGCTTCATTACGTGGGGCCATGTACCTACGTATGTGTATTATTTTGTGTATTAATACATCCACATATTCGAGTAGCGTTTCCGGTCACCCTGTTAGTCGGACACCAAGAGAGACTACACGCATGTGATACTGGTAAGCAAGTTCGTGTAGAAAATTATGATAGATTTTTTCAATTTATATTACTAAAGGAGTGTACACGCGATTCGCATTATGGCCGGGGTATTAGATCCATAAATTGAACCGATTTATTATACAACATTTGCCATCTTTTTTTTATACACAAGCAATTTATTTAGGCCAATATATCACGTTATTGATACTATTAGAAATATTGAACTGGGTATTAATTCTGCACCCGGAAATAAGGAGGTACTTCCATCACTGTGGCGGGTGGCCTGTATATTTAAATAAAAACCAAAATTTTTTGACGTAAAACATCTTACATTTCGGTAGATATGAGGTCATCTCGAGATTAAGTACCTACGATTGCTCACAGTGCTCCACGCCTACTTCGACTAAAGCAGTAAACGATACATCGTCCGAAAGGTTAGGAATATGCTAAATCATCGTAAAATCAATATAATCCTACGATATTCACTATTTAGATTTAAAACGTTCAATATCTCGTGTACCACCGAACATACGAAAAGGAACAAATACACTTTACAATAATGATTTTGTGTAATCAAAGCCGGACAATATCGTAACGAATTGTATTTTACAGGTTCACGATGCCGAGACCAACTGCTGCACAAAAGAGGGTTCAGAGTAGAGGTCGGAAAACTGGTCGATTTTGAAGACCAGTATAAAAAATACTTGTTCCAAAATATTTACCTACTAATATTTGGGATATTATATAGAGCGTTTGGCGTGCGTAAATACTCGAACATTACTACCTATTCCGGGACTTAAGACTGACGTCAACTCGACATAAAGTCTCATACTCAACTGGAACTGAAACTAACTCCATATTATTACTATAAAACGAACTTGTCACCATTTTTGTCCTTCACTATACCAACTTTACAACTGGGGAGAAAGAGAGAGCAATGACGCCAATGACAGTTGAGTGTATCACAGCTCTACATACTTGTACTATGCTATCTCGCTCGCGCGCATTTAATGCCAATAGCATGCTGCACAGCAAGGCCCACTATATTCAGAAATTGTGAATTCCGATCGTAGTGTTAGATATTGTTTATAGATCGAATGTAATTTATGGTTAACTGTTTGTATAGAATTTTGATTACTTCATATTGAAAAAAATGGTAATACAATATTATGAAAGAAAAATACATCGAAAATCTTCATTTACTGCGAACATCTTAACGCGTTGCATTGTAAGTTAACCAATAATCAGCACTATTATTAAACTTTTTTTGTTTTTTAACACCGCAACAGACCATGGGGCCCAATGACAGTAGTGTAGTAAAACAGTAATGTAAACAGTAGAAGTGAAACAATTATAAAGTTGTTTTTTAATTATTATTAATGTCCTTGCTCCTGTCCGCCTCCGCTCCCGTTATGTATATGCAGTCACGTCGATGCGCGACCGTCTATCATAACCCTTAGGCGTAAAACCCACTTGCTCTCGCGCAAAATTTTACAAGTGGCGTGTAAATCATCGAAAATACAACGTAATCAAATACGCCAGCAAACACTGGATTTGACTACGCATTGTGCCCGCCTGCCCCATGAGTCACCGTTTTTGGCTTCTCAGCGATACGACTTAACGAAAATACAACGTAGTCCATTCATTGAACACGGCAAGCAAAATCACGCTCCTCGAAGCGTCGTCGATAGACGGGCGAGAAGCCATTATTTAAGAACAGTGAACTCTTTGTTTAGTTATTGCGTGTCCGATATTAATTACAAGCCCCGAGAAATTGAATAATATTTTTATTGCTTTGTTATGAGAGACGCTGATAATAATAATTATGTTGTGCTCCTTGAGCCCCTTATTACATAGGTGAAGGGTAATGCGCGGGTGGGAGGGGCCTACTCAGTAGTGAGCACACCGAACGCTTTTGTGGTGGGCTTTATGCCTTAAGTGTGCCAGTTGAACAATCTCAAACACCCAGACTTTGAGAAAATCACATTTAATATATTGTGACATCATCAGAAATCAAGCCCAGAGCCCCCAGATGAAAGGCCAGAGCCCTACGCGCTGGACTTCGAAGACCGCCAAATTGACCAATAGATAATTATTGTTTTTTTAATAGCATTGTAATAATGAATTCTCTGCAATTGGATTGAGTAGGTAATGTTTTATTGAATGAGTTGGGGAGTATCCGCGCGATTAATTTATTATTGTCAAATCTGATATTTCCAACATTCACGACAGTATCATAGGCTTTGACAACGGTACGAGAACCAAAATAGCCACAGACAAAAACAGAGTAGAGTGTAGAGTTTACTTACTAACCTCAAAATGAAACCCTGTCATATAAATTTTAATTCAATTAATTGATTTCAACATAGTACTTTTAATAAAAAAAAAAACACTAACGAAACGTATAAACACCACCTATGACAAGTTATTGATTGCAGAAGTACTGTTTTATCGACAAATATTATAAATACAAACAACCAGGACCGGTTTGATTTATAGAGATATATAATAATATGCTTTTAAAACAGCATTTTTCGAAAATTAAAAAATAACGTAAATTTGAATTAGCATTTATACGAATCTCGTTAGCCTTAAAGGCTTCGCATATTCAAATAAAGAAACTTAATATTTTTCAATCGTTTTGAACAATACCAAAGCATAAAATAGTAGGTATCTAGATCTATTAGTATAAAATAGTACTGCTTCAATTAAAAAAGTTTTGTCTGTTTGAAGTTTGATAAAATGATGAATCAAACATAAGAACGGTGAGCGATTTAAAATAAAATAAAATAAAATAAATATTATAAATAAGGAATATAGTACATATTATATAACCCACTCCGCAGCACACTTCGTCTAAATAATTAAGAGCGTACATAAGTGAAACGTTAAATAATTTCCAACAGTATGTGGAACGAAATTTCGCAGTCGTCGCCAAACGGAGACTGACGGTCGAGGTATGAGCACGTCAATTTATTTTTTTGTAATGGCGTCGGAGGAATATATTCTTAAATCGTGTAAAGATGACTAAAAAACGTTCCGCATGTACTTGAAAAAGAAAACATGTCAATGAATGTACTATTATTATCACGAATATAATAATAAACATAACATTAAAAGGATGCATGTTGATTTTTTATGACAAATTATATTTCGTTCAGCTCGCGTCATTTGCACAATCTGCGCATCGCCTAGTCACGATCTTTTTAGACCATGCCTCAGCTGAAGTATAGCCTTAATTAATAGTATAACTGTCTACATTTGTATATGTATAGGATTGTCGCAGATGAAACCACTCAAAAATTGGGCGCCACAGTAACAGTAAGTGAAAAATGCCAAGTAATTAAATATTAACAGGCATGGGAAGGATTTCACACAAGAGGAAAAAGAAACTACTTAAGCAATATATTTTAAATACCTACCACATCAAAGTCATAGTTGTTAGTAAATCTCCGCATGATTGGTATGTATCAAGTCAAAAGTATAATCGGTAAGACGCGATAAACTTCGCTGTACAAACTCAAAATTTCGGTGGATGTACGTGGGAGCGAAAAACTAAGTACCGAGAAGAGTGGAAGGAGTAGAAGAGGTTTTTCTCCAGCAAAAAATCGACTCCGACTGATGATGATGATGTATGTTTGTTTCTTAAATGAGTAAGCATTTACTTGGTAGAAATCCATTTCAAAAGAAATGAAAATATAATTAATATTAAATTCTACAGGTTCAAATTCTACAAACCTGTATAATTTAATATTAATTATATTTTCATTTCTTTTAAAATGGAATTCTACCAAGTAAATGCTAACTCAATTAATAAAAAGATGGCAGATATAGCCATCCAAGCAAGTTTTTATAAACCTGTAGAATTTAATATTAATTATATTTTCATTTCTTTTATGTTTGTTTCATTATGTCTTAAACGAGATATTAATTAAAAATTAGAGAAACATTCGTATTTGGCACCAATAGTGGCTTTCCATATTGCATTCGAGGTAGGTATAAATAAGCAACAATTAGGTTGTTCGCATTTTCCCGCCAAATGTACTCGCAGCGAAAAATTAAGTACTGAGAAGAGTGGAAGAAGCCACGGGAGGCTGTCATCCACCAATAGATGGACCCCGACTGGTGATGGTGTATGTTTGTTTCATTATGTCTTAAACGCGATATTAAATAAAAATTAGTAGAACCTTCATATTTAGCACCAATAGTGGCTTTCCGTATTAGATTCTAAATAGGTAAATAAGCAACAATTAGGTAATTTCTTGTGTTGTGTTAACTGTCAATGCATGCTGGAAATGCATTGTATTATTGATTTAATTTAATAAAACGCAATTTTTTAGTACTTTTTCCAGTTTTAATAAAAAAATCTGGATTTATTTAGTTAGATATATCCAGATGTATTTATTCATCATCAGCCGGGGTCAATCCACTGCTGGATGATGGCCTCCCCAAGCTTTCTCCAACTCTATCGGTCCTTTGTCGTTCGCTGCCAAGTATTTCCGCCGAACTTTACCATTTCGTCAATCCAGCGGCTTTTAGAGCGACCCTGTGGCCGTTTCGTACCCCTTGGGTACCATTGGATGACGGCATTTGTCCAGCGGCCGTCCTTTCGGCGAGCAATGTGCCCCGCCCATCTCCATTTCAGCTGTTTGGCAACGTCTATTACATCGCGTACTCTTGTCTGCTTCATAACCCATTCGTTTCTCTTACAGTCCTTTCGCGTGATGCCCAACATGCACCTCTCCATGCCTCGCTGTGTGACTCTTAACCTTTGGACATCTCTCGTGTTGAGGGTCCACGTCTCGCAGCCATACGTGAGCACGGGTAGCACACATTGGTTGAAAACCCTACGCTTAAGACATAATGGTAGGTCACTCTTGAAGATGTATTTATTAAAAATGGAAAAAGTACTAAAAAAATTGAGTTTTTTTAAATCAATACAATATAACAATTAGGTAGTTAGTTCACATTTTCCCGCCAAATCCTGAGATTATTCAGTGATACGTCTTTCTTCTATACATCGATTATTATAGGTACCTACATTCATCCAATATGATTATATATTTTGATTCAGTTTTTCTAATATCACACTAAGTGAGTAGTGACTAAGTACATTAATGTAAAAAACACAAATTCTTTACTGCCAAAAGTATAAAGAAGTTTAAAGAAGTTATAGAAAACTGAGCTATTTTTTTTATAAATAAATCTTGGTAAGAAATGATTGATTTAGCTCATCTTTTAAGGGTAATGCTATTCAACTTCGCCCTGCGATTTATATAAAATTTCGAAGGACCCAAGGCCAGGAGGCGTTTTATTCATTTTGATAAAACGGCCGTCGATCAGACACATCGCAGCTGCTTGCTTTTCAACAACGCAAAGGTTTTAATTTTAAATTAATAACATTTTATACAAACAAAATTCGCAGGCTGCTTTTGCTTGCTCCTTATAATAATATTTATCTCTGCCCTAGAGGTAAACTAACAAATTAACTTTTTAGAGTTAACCGGATTTTCGGGTTTTCTAGTTCTATCGAATAGTACCTATAATAAAATAAAATATTACCAATAATGAAAATAGTATAGGTACTGTTATTGTCGTTTCTTACAAACCGGCTTTAGAAGCTCAATGGCGTATTTGATAATGGTTATTGATCTTCACATAAACACACAATATAGGTATATTAACTCTTGGTTGGGTGATTTCTATAATAATTATATGTTTTAGATACATACATATATATTTAATTAGAAGTAACAGTAACAATTTTCAAGTTGCCAGTCAAAGATGCCTTGCATTCAAGGCTCAGCGAGCGAGCATGGTCAAATAGTACCCCTTTAGTGATTACCAACCATGGCCTGAACAAAAACGAACCATAAGTGCGAGTGAGTAAGCTCACCGCTTCTCCGCTATATGCGTGAGACTCGTTAGAGTAAGATGGAATTTCTACGGCTGAATTTTAAAAAAATTGAAAACGCCGCCGGAAAAAAAATGATTTGGCTGATTACATGCATTTAAAAACTGCGAGCACGTGTTGCTGAAATTTGTTGTTTTTGTGTTAAATATAAAGTTAGTGGTAATTATTTTTAGTTATTTTAATATAACATAATATGGTTAACTATGCTGTGTTTAAATTTGGTAGTCATATTGAGAAGCAACACGATGGTATAACGTTTCATAGTAAAGTTGATAATAACAAAATCGTTGTTCTACTGTGCGTTATACGCTAGAAACACGGTTTTATTTTGCCGAAAAATAGGCCCTCTCTATAAATCATTACTCTGAGTAACCAACCTTTTTTGTTTGGCGGATCCCTTGAGACATTTTTTAAATCTCACGGAACTTGTTCATGGTGATAGTAGACAATGGTCGTGCTAAGGCAATAAGCAAAAGCATAATTAAGCAGATATTCGACGAGGGCAGTCTTAAAAAATGCCTAGTTTTACTATTTTACTCTCAAATTTTATCTGAATTAATTACCTATTGCAGTTTTTGTGTCGATATCTTAAAACGATAATGTATGAATAGAAAATCTTTAACACTACAAACTCTACTCTACTCCACTACTCTACAAACATTCATTTTATCGCCGCAGATGAAAATTTTGTAATCTTTATGTAATCTACAGTGAAAAGTTGTGCTGTTGGTATTTTTTCCTTAAGATGGTCCTCTCTTAGGATATCTCGACCTAAGCAACACACGACCTGCCTACCGGCAAGATGGGATAGCAATCACTGTCGGTAAACAATAATAAGTAGGTACCGAAGTATTAAAAACATATTATTATCTACAACCGTTAATATTCAATTTTTATTAGCTGTTAGAATAATAGATAATAAAATTCTCTTCTTAAGCAGAATTCGCACTATTTCAATAATAACAATGATGCGATATCTAATCCTATCAAGCTCAGCTTTCCATCACTCTACTGTTTAACTAGATGCCACGTACTTACTTTTAGCCTATTAGCAAAAAGGTTTCAAGATGTAACCAAACACCTTTTGGTTGAGCTTTTCCGAATTCTCGCGGAACCCCGGTTCGGAATCACTGCCCTAGATTGAGGCCGCCATTAGTTTTATATAAGCTTTATAATTAAAATACCAACTACATAACCTAATTTAGTTAACAGAAGTTATTTTCTGAGATTATCCTGCAATTTTTAAACATCGATTGGAGAAAAAGTCTTGTAAAATATCCAGTTGCTATTATTGGATTATTAATTATATTATTGGACTGAAAAGAAATTTAAAATATTTATTTACAAATAAACGAGTGACGCAAAAAATGGATTTAGTTCATGAAATTGTCTGTCGAGTACGACACTTTACTTCTGGAGTCGAGTTCTATTATAGATAGGTAAAAGCTTCAGGTACCTACCTACTGTTGAAAATATACGAATTTGACGAAAGACATTCAACAATAGAATTATAAGGCTTTATGCATTTCTAGCACAAGCGCCGCTTGCGTGAAAGTGGCATAGTTGAGTTTTAAAGGTGTGCCGTTCTTTTAATACCTGACCTAAGTATAGTGTTGCAATTTGTACAATGTCACGTAATTTCAAAACTCTTAAAAAATAACATTAAACAATATATTCAACTATCGACCTATGACGTTACTAGGTTTTTAATTGGAATAAATTCACTTCATATAAATTTAGTTATATTTAGTAATCGTGGATCCTAAGTAAAAGAGAGATCCAGAAACTTAAGAGTAGCACAGCGTGGGACGGAGAAGTGCATGCTGGGTATAACGCGAAAGGACAAAAAGCGGAATGATTGGATAAGAAAACAGACAAGGGTTTGTGATGTAATAGAGATCGCTAAAAACCTAAAATGGAAATGGGCTGGACACACAGCTCGAATAAGGGACAATCGCTGGAAAAATCTAGTTATCCAGTGGTACCCAAGAGGTACAAGGTAGACCTAGAGGCCGCTGGATCGATGAAATGGTTAAGTTCTGAGGAAGTACGTGGCAACGCAACGCACAGTACCGAGAGAAGTGGAATCAGCTTGGAGAGGCCTTCATCCAACAGTGGATAGATTCAGGCTGATGATGGTGGCAATAAGTATACATATCAGTTTTACGAACTTGTGACACGGGTTTAGGCATTTCGGCATCTTCAGAGGTTATGTATAACTGAATGCATATTCATTGCATCTTTAAATTATTTTATTTCTCATACTAGTATTTCAATATAGCTGTCGAATCTTTTATGACAGGTTATAACTACTTTTCCACTAGATATTGTCGTCGATTTCCACACAAAATGTATCTCTGATTATTCTTCGATAATTCCATATTATAATCACATAGAAACAATAAAACAGTAGGTACTAATGCGGCACCCACCTGTTGTGTTAAATGAAACAGTGTCTTCGCAACTGCTTTGGACTATCAATAAGATTAAAAACAGGTATAAAGACAGATGACTGAGATATTACACAAATAAATTTATCAGTTTTACGTGGAAACCTTTTCACAGAAAACAAATTATTCGACCTCTAGAAGAATTTTCGATTAAGAATGAAATTGTGTTCGTTTTCGTTGAAGAGCTTTTTATGTAGGTACCTACGTGGGGTCGGGAGAAAATTTGGCTGATTACGAGAAAACTTCTATGTCTAGGAAAGTCGCAATGTTGCGAACGAGAGGCGTTCATTTAACACGACTGTTGGAACTTTGCAGACGGGAGGTTTGGGAACGCTTAACCAAATTGGAGAATGGATTAAAATCATTTTTTGGCGAATTAAATTCACTTAGTTTTTAACGACCTCTATGTTTTAATGGCCGACATAAATCATTGGAAACCAATTGTAAACTGTTTTTAATCAATAAGTTTAGTATTCACTGAATTTATTACATTATTACTTACCTAATATTCAGACCATTGTACCGATGTACGATATTCTGGAATATTTGAATTTTTAAGCACCAGTCAATTATATGCGTGGTCGCAGCCATGACCTATTTTGGGTGAAAGCTGTTTCCTCATATTGTCAGGCTCACCAGGCACCAATTGCGAGGGCTGTGCGGTTGGTCAATGCACTCCCCAGAGATAGATGTAGGCATTTTTAGCGATGCATAAAGTATACTGTTCTTTAAATTCTATTTTATTGTTCAATTTGTTTTTTTTTTTTTTTGAATTACTGTGGTTATTTTATGTTATTGCTTTTCTATAAAATTAGTTTGTGCTTCGTTTTTTTTCTCTATCTTGTTATTTCTCTAGTTGATTTACTTGTACTTTTTATTCTAAATGTCATGTTGCGAACGCCTTGAATTAATAATTTGGAATGTGCTCAACGTCTTTTTTTTAATAAATAAGTAAATAATTTAGAATATAACGTAACATTGGGAAATCCAGCAATAAAAGAACAGATATAACATGATCATAGACATCGATGGCAAACACCCTATACCTACTAAGGTGATTTTATTTATTTATATTATTTATTTATTAAGGAAACGAGTATTACGACATTACAGCGATTGGCCAATGCGCCATAATACATAATAAATACAAATATATAAAAATATCTTAATTACAAATAAGAACTAATATAACAAGAAAGTAGAAAAGACAACATGTGTAAATATTAAAGAAACATGATAATATATACAATTATAAATTTAACCTATTTAATATGTCCACAAACATTATATAGTTAATAAAAAAACAAATCAACCTTTATGGAGCCATCAAATAAGCTAATTGCACGATACACAGCATCATGAAACATAACATGTGATCATTTAATTAAATCCTACTTTCTTAAGAAATATAATTTTAAATAACCATAAGACATTTCAAAGGATAAAAAATTCCAACATGGTCATCATTCTATTGAATTTAAAATTGATATACACAGTATTTGTACTAACATAGAGATATACGGTATATAAGTCTATCGAGTCGTCTACTAACATCTGAAAAAAATGCATGATATAATTAATTAATTATTTTGGTTATTAGTAAACACTACTTAATGGTTACCTACCATCGTAATTCGCATTTCAGTGCCACAGCCTGAATAAAGTCGGCCATGACTTTGACGAGACAGTACAGTACCTACTACAATAAAAAGATTTAATAATATGAAGAACGCTACTAAACCCCCAAGTTTTTGAGCCCCCGAATAATAAGAATATTATTACTATTGCAAAGTAGTATTTTTCCTGTAAAATATAAACTCCCCCACCTCAGCGCACTTAGCATATCTAATCTAGAGTGCCATAAGAGTGGGTGGCACACGCAACGATGCGCCCCGTACCACGTCGGTTGGCAATAAAACGTAGAAAATGGCCGGAGCAGCCGTTCGACCCCCGCTTCATGGAAATTGGACCGATTCGCTCTTTTTTCTTCTTCTTCCTCACTTTATTTCATTTTACTACGCGGCGATCACGCGCCTATAAATCGGCCAATAAACTTGATAGCTCTATAACAATCACGTCGGTGAATTTATTTACATTCTAGATTGTGCAGCCAGGAATAATTCTCAGGGAAGGGAAACAAACGAGACCGATATTTGCGAACGGATTATTGTTTTTAGGATATGACCTTTTTTACAGCAAATTGAAATCGAATAAAATACCTACTATATCTTTACGAGACTGAAACGAGCAGCAGGCAAAGGTTTTAATAAAGATATTCACAAGCTTACGATTACACTTGGGAATGGGTCGATTGTTTGGACCCGTATCTCTTATATTTCGGCTTTTTTATTTAGCCACGTATTTTTATCGACTTATACCTACGTGGTGTAAATCAGAACACTGCCATTCTTGCTCTATGTATCTCCAAAATATCCATAAATAATTTAGTCAATTAGAAGGATACGGTTTTCGACTAAATTGCTTCAAATATCGAAATATTCCACTTACGCGAGAGCGCATTTATTTAGGTTGCGTTGATTTATAATTAGTTATGAATATATATTTAGCTCAATCTATTTTTTATGTTACCTAGTTCATTTTACCATAATATGTTTTAAAATCTTTAAACGGGAGTGTTCTTGTATTGTGGCCGCTAAAATATTGTTATCTACAACAAGTATCAGTGTATGCAATTAAAAATAAATTCTAGGCAGGTAAGTAAATAACTAATTTATCTACATTGCAAATTCGCGTTTATGTAGGTATTTATTTGGCTTCCCGTGTTCACTTCAATATTGATATAGGTAAATTAATAATAAACAATTTCTTTTATTCAACGAAAAATTCACAAGCTTTGAGAATAAAACATTCTTTATATTGAATATAATACTATGTACTTATATAATTTGAAAACACTTCATATGCTTATATGTGAACCTGTATTCACTGAATTCATTTTACATGAAATTGCGTTAATTTTTGGCTATCGGTTTTTGTGTTTTTAAATCGAGGTATCAATTAAGTGTCCTAATTACTAACCGACGCCCGTATTTTTTAAGTGTTAGTTTTTTCAAATTACATATCGACCGTGTTTAGGAAAAAGGGCGTAACTCACACAGATCAAATTTTACAGGAGGCAAAAAACGTTTTTTGAATGATTTTGGTTCAATATTAATAAAAAAAAAATAGGCACATACATTTAGTGCATGATGATGGATGATTTGGTGTAATATCTTTTCAATCTACTAAGAATTAAAGAAGTTATTACAGAAAAATCATTAAAATTGAGGGAAAAAGCTTTTTTCTTAAATTAAAACTTAATTAAAGTTCAATTAATACCTGAATTTAGATAATACATCGGCATTTGCTGCTTACTTCCTTTTTACAGAAAGTGTATTTAGTTGTATACATTGTTAATATCTAATAAAAGCACTTTTCGAAAAATCGAGGGTTACGCCCTTTTTCCTAAACACAATCGATATGCATGTTCAATAAATGTAGGCATATGTTTGTTGATGGTCTTAAAATAATAAATCCAATAATATCTTTCGCATGAACAGATGTAATAAAATATAATATAATACTTACAGCAATCATACAAGTGTGACACACTTCAATATTTATGTTCTGTTGTCAAAACAAACCAAAGCGGAGGAAGTGATTGTCAGCAATTTCCTCAATCATAACCTCGATCAATAGTGTATATTAAGATTTATTTATTTGCGACAATGACTCACGTAATGTATTGAGTTTATTTGTATATATATATATCAAGGAAGATCCATAACTCGTCATCACTCATCACGAGTCCGGTCACTCGACACAGTCAACCGTCATTCACTCGAGTTCAGTCTCGCGGTTCGATTAATCCCTCGATAACATCAATATCATCAGTACATCCGTACCACGAGTATAACATCACTGTCATCTGTATCATCGTATGTATTTATTCTTATATCGACATATAAACTCTCTCTTAATCTCTGCACACCTCATCCTCCCTTCACTCTATTATCCTCAGAATCAAACGTATCCATTAACCAAAACGTATAAGAAACAATACGGGGAAACAGGTAAATGTTTTTGTGACATTAATCTTAGGACCAGGTAATCACTCACCACGTCATGGCAACGGAGATGATAAATAATACAATCTACGCGATACCAATTTAACGGTCTGTTGGTGTCATCTTCGACGTTCGTCCAATGATACGAAACCGACCGTCTATTAAGTAAATTATTGTAGTCATCCAATAGTGAAACTACTAACTATGTATTGGAGAAGAGAAGACAATAGAATCCAACGCCATTATTAAAACCGCAGAAATAATTATTATTACAGAGAGTTATCAGCTGGCTGACCTTTTGCAAGACAAAGGCGTTGAGATGTTGCTTTACGAGCGAACGTTGAATATAATACGTAGTGAATATTATAATAATTTACAATATAACTTTCTCACATCTTTGTAACATCATACGATACGTCAAATTTTATGTGGTAGCTAGAAGGACAAACCATAGATGACACAATTTAAATTGTTAAAAACTATAAAATAAAAAAGGATTACTAGGGAACACTAAATTAATGCAAACTGGCTTACCCTGCTGGGTGTGGTAGCAGTTTTAAAGCAGGGTTCACTTTGGTATTTGGACCCATAAAACTAAGGTACTCACAGCGGGCCGACTGCCCTCAAATATTGAATCCGCGTTATGTTTCCGTGACAAACTTCAATGGGTGTACTTCAAAATGAAAAAGTGCTCAAATAAACAAAAATGTGAATGGTAGAAGTACATACGGTAGAAGTAAAATCTTAATAATGATGCCAAGTCTTTTTTAGTCTAGATGTTTATATGCAATAGATACCTATGACTATTTGCATTATTCACAGATGTGTGTCAATTCTTCCGAATGTTTTAGATCTGACAATTTTCATTTCTTTTTAGTTTCATATAGTTAATAATATCATGCTGTCCAGTGCCTTGATACCGAATTTATGATATTTCGTTTTGATCTTATATTCCGTTTGTTCATGCGGTGTTACGCTGTCGCGACTAAAGATATTTGACTTCAAAAAGGTTTGTTAAATATTATAATGAAAAGAAAACTCGAATATTTAGGTCATGTGATTGGAAGATATATGAAATCGTATACGTACGTTATTTTTAGAGGCAAACAGAAACCGCTTTGAGTATAGTTCATGTAAAATGTGTAGTTTGGATATAGGTACTTTCTTATAGTTGTTTGTTTTAATCTAGTTAATTAATGTTAAATTATTTAGTGATGATATATGAACGGAATAATAAAAAAAAAATGTTTATTACAAAACGAATATAATAAGTATGTAAGTTTTAACAAATATTGCACTAGTATAGAGGAAAAAGACAAATAACAAAATCTATTTTATAACATATTTAGTTGATGCATAATATATCTAATATTATCTCCCCATGAAAATAATATAATATCGTACCAAAAGTGGAATAAGTACTATAAAAAATTGCGTTTTATTAAATAAAAACAACAATACAATGCAGTTGCACCATGAATTGACAGTTAACAAAATAGAAGTAGTGAGTCAAAAGAAATACTTGAAGTTTGCACCTACGTAAGAAATTGCACATACATAGTTTATCCTATATGCAAAAAATATTATTCATTTTACAAAAATTGACGCATAGGTAACATTAAGATAAACAAGGCGCCATTGCTGATAATGCAGTCATAAAAAATGCACATCCATTGTTTATAAATACGACTGTGAATATTATTTTATAATTTATATTATGTTGGGAACAAGTACATCCTGTTTTATGCACGCAAAAATACACAATGTAAGTGATATTAAATTTGACACCAGTGGCTGAAGTCACGCCAGGCATGTAAACATACACATTGTCTAAGAACAAACTATGTTAATATGATAAGGATGTCTTGAGATATTCTGAGAACTCTGTGGAGATTTTTTTTAAATTAATTTATGGACAGATAATTATAATATGAATAAAATCGTTAATTACGTTATTCCGCATACTTGAAATCCACACCACATACGCAATATCCAGATAACTCTCAATCTACATCTTTACAGTCAACATATTATTTCAAATAGAGCCATAGATAAATGCCAAAAAATACTAAGCATATGATTTTCTTACGTGCATTGAATATTGTTGGCGGTCGCAGAGAGTCGCTCGGAGTCAGTCTATATGTACTTGAGAGTTGCAATTATTTTTACCTATAACAAAAAAGAAAAACAGTGAATTAGTAGGTGCAATACAGCATTATAAATGACATAAACCTAAAATTCAACAAGCTAACATTACAAGACATCTAACCCATAAATATCGGAAAATATCGTATTTATAACAACGATAATCGCTTGCGGAAGGGAAAGACTATATCAGCATTTCCCAACTGTCGGTGAGCAGAAATTTTCGGCCGGTCCGCAAATAGTTGTCTCGGTTGTCCTTTATTGTAAAATTCATATTATACAAAAATTCAAGAAAACCCTCAATCGACAAAAATTAATTCGTTCATGGAAGATGTCAAACCATGCTCAAATAATGCCCGAAACAGTAATTCATCATCCACATTTTCGACTACCTACCTATAAAACGAAACAGAAAAACCGATTCCAAAACAACACTGAAGCTATGGTTATCAACCATTCTAGCAAAGATGCAGCAGCAGATTTCACTGACTGATCGGTTTCTGATTATTTAAATGAATTAACAATATAGTTTCTGTATCTTCACCCTTCGGCCATTTCGGTTAACTTCCCTTTATGCCGTCTTCTATCAAAAGTTCTACCAACTAGCAGAACACCTTTCTACTCTAGGTCAATTGTATCAGATCCCCAGCGCCTTCGAAAGTAAGACAAAGGCACTTACCGAGGTAGCGTAGCCAGCTTCTGCTGCCCTCTATCTTTCTTTACATTATGAGTTGACGTAAATTATACTTCTCGTCGCGGAAAATATGGCCGAAGTAAGCCCATTTTCCACACTTGATAATACCTACTCGTAGCTATAAATTATGATGTCTTATTGGCTCATCTTAAAACCACCTCATCGGAGTTGTGATCAGCCCAGGATATCTTCTTAGTACCCCGATACAGTCACGTCTGGGGCCTGAAGGGCTATTCTAATTAGTTAACACGATAACACATTCCGTTATTTTTATTGATCCGGAATAACAGGATAACACATTCCATTGACATAATTTGTATATGTCAGTTTGACTTTTGTTTAACGCAAAAAAAGAACTGGCATTATGTACATAGTTTTATTATTGTATTATATATTGCGTTTATAATATATATTGAGTGTATATTATACATTGTACAAAGGAAGATTGCTTTTGCAATTTATTAAACATATGTCGCGTAATCAATGACATTTCGCGGTTGTGTAATACAATAACATTCGCTTGGCGCGCTGCTCGGTGACGCTGGTATTGTAATGTTAGTATTATTTTCAAAATCGCATCAACTTAACATATAATGATCGCCTTCTATCTCGTTACAGACAGGTAGCGCGGCCGTTCGGAGCCCCAAATAAAAACAATAATTATTAACTCTAGGAATACGATATAATATGTAGCACATTTATGATTTTTTTTATTGATTTTTTCGTGCAAAGTGTTATGTTAGAATAGCCCAACAGAAATAGTTTGACGGCCATGAAAGCCTTCAAAAGGCAATTCACAAGGACAACACTGATAAAATATTAAAATATTATGTATCTGTAAATCTTACTCACAAGCTTTTGTTAGTGCTTTTTCACACGCTTTATGTTGAGAATATTTTTGAATATTATATTTAAATGAGGCAAATTACGACCGCAAATTTTACGAAAACAATTTTTTGCAAGGAATATTTTTATTTTATGCTTCGTTTTCTATTGAATATTAAAACATGTTGCCATAAAATTTTCCGAAGTTTTTGATCAGAAAAAACCACAATTTGAATATTGAGGATGAATAATCTATAAGCGACAAATTTGAGAATTTAAAAATAATATATATAAATGTTTCATTTAACTGTTGTGCAGTTTTCTTATATTTACGAATTAAGTCAGTTTGAATAAATTATAAACACGATATATTATATAGAAAATAGTTGTTTCTCAAGGTCATATAATTTTACAATGATAGGTATGACAAGTGACATTCGTGTACCATTGTAATGATTACTGATTATTAATTAAAATACAACAGAATGTTTAATGCATAATATGCCACTTAGTTTAATAAGACCCACCCTTACCGACGATGGTTGCGCGGCTTAAGCGTCGGCCTATAGCGTCGTGGGTCCCAGGTTCGAATCCTGGGTCTGACAAGTACACATATTATTATTTTTCAATTTGTGTATGAGTATGTACGAGTATGGACCTAATATGTTGAGCAAGTGGCTGACATCCATTTCTCGTAAAAACAAAATCTGTTAATACAAACCTCCACTCTGTGGAGGCCCATATGATTTTATTAGGATCGGACATGGTCGGAATGTTAGTAAGAACATGACCAGTTTCGACGTTTATATGAGACATTATCAACTGATAAAAATTAAACAATATTAATACACTTATTTAGATATACGAACAAATTTTAAAGACTTTATTTATTGAAAATATGGAGAAAAAATACATTTAATTTGAAGAAATTCTCTGTTCAAAAATAAATAAATTACATTTATGTACTGTGCATAAGCTGCATAAAATGAATATTAGCATTTTAATAATGGAAGTTTAGTTATGATAATTATTCCTTATTGATCTCACAGGAAAATTCATTTCACTTTAAAATCTTCTATATATATATATTATAAAAGTAATGTTGATTTTTTCAGGTTTGTTTATCACATAATCTAACGTGATGTTTCGTGCCAAATTTTATTTATCTCAAATTCATTTCTTCATGCGAGAATTTTCACTAAAAACAGTAGAACTCTTATCTATTCATAAACAAACCAAACAAAAAATGACATTATTCGTTTGATGGACGTGCTAAACGTAGTGCACGAGTTTCAATGACGCTACTCACGAACTATAAGGACTCTCTTACTGGAAAAATACTGCATTTCTCATATTATTTATTTACTACAACCGTAACGAGTCCAGTGTTACGTGATACAGCCAATAGTACCACTTAAGTCATTAGTGCATCGGGTTATAATTTCCACGTGTCACTTTTCTTCGAGTTTTCGTGCAGTTGGTAAGTGCTGGAACTTGGATAATTTCTAAATATTCAGTAGCGTACAAACATTACGTGTTAAAATATTCTAATAACATTAACAATTCATTGATTTAATAAAACTCAATAAATGCCTAATACTTATTCCACACAATTTAATCACAATCAGGATATATATTTCGTCTACTTAACAGGACATTTACAACTGCACACTATTACAGCTATTTATAGTTATGACATTTGAATTAATGACCCCATCAAGTCACGCCCGGTTTTAATCGGGTGTATTACGGGACCCTACGTTCGGATATGAAGCATCATTTCTGTTATGATTGGCAATGTCTTAGGAGCAGTTACCCAAGACAGAGGTCGCCTATACTATCGACAGTAGGTACATATAATTATAATATATTATTATCTTATAAATCGGGAATATCAGTTGTTTTTTCTCCCAAGGTGCAGACCTAATCTGTTATTTGCAATATCAATTGCGAGGGCAATAATTGCTTTGGTTATTGATATAGGTACTTCACCTACGTGAGGATGGGTTTAGTACGTTTAGGTGGACGTAGATTTATAAATTCTATAAATAGCACATTAGGCGTACTTCGAACAAAGGCGTCCAGCTAAGTGATCTCCACACTCTAACATAAATTATTTAAGTATATACAAACAACTCTTGACAATTTTTCAGGAAACTTGGCTGGAAGAACAAATGAATCCTCATAAATGGAGAGTATCCACGTTTTTCCGATAAAATAGTCTTCTCGCAAGACTCAGTAGACCTCCAAAACCGAATACTGAATTCAATAAAAAAGCAGGATTCCAAATAAACGAAGACGAAAGACATCGTCAGTTGAATGCAGAACTATTCTAACTCACATTTGAAAAATTTTAAGAAGAGTTTTTTGAAACAGCCTACTTCAGTTATTTACTATTTTATATGGACAAGTGTATGCACCATTTTTTTCATCAATAATCTTACTAAAATATGATGCATCCATTTATCCATTAGGATAATAAATAATTTCAGTACGTTGTTTCAAAAAACTCTTTCCTCAAAAATTTCAAACGTAAGTTAGAATAGTTCTGCATTCAGCTGACATGTTTAACCGAGTATCCTCAATAATGCCACTCAGAACTAAATTTATCTGGGAGAACTATATTAACATATAAAAGGGTGAAATTATTCGTACAATAATGCTAAGCTAGAGTGCTTTTAGCCGGTTGAATAATGTCTTCAAAAGTGACCTCACATTGTGTCTAAAACGCAAATTAGGTACCTACCTACTTACTTCCGTAATGATAAATGTGTGGGCCGTCAATAAAAGTGAGGTCCGGAAATTTTGTGTATTACACCGTGTATATATAATTATTTATGTAATAATAATTACATTCGCACGTCACTGAAGTTTTGCAAAAGTGTCAGAACATTTCCCCATAGTCGTTTCGATAGTCAGCGGTGGCTAAACAACACTCAATTAAGGGCGACACGGCATTGCTACAATATTCGACAGGCAATCGCTACATCGAAATATCTCATAATAATAAATTCATAATATCAAATTAATAAATAATTTTATAACTTAGGTTGCACTCTGTGTGATAGATAGCAGGATCCATAACATTAAAGTAAAATGCAGTGTCAGGACAGCCAGGAAGGCTTTTATATGACTTAAGAAAATACCCATGACACCTGGGAATCAGAATGAGAATGATAAAATGACGCCTTTTTGATCCTACTGTACGTGATGAAGGCTTGAGCGCCCACAAAGATAACGCTCAGAAAACTCGACACTTTTTAAATGTGGGTATACTATACAGACAGATAGACGAATGCTCCGTATCAGCTAGAACGATGAGGATGAAAAAGGACAAATAAAATGATCAATGTTGTCAAAAATAGAGAGTCAGGATACGTTGACCACATTGTGATGCATCCCGAGAGATATCAACGTATGTATATTATTATCAATTAAGGGCATATTTTCGGTAAATTATGGCCTGATATGACGCCGGAAGAATATACTCGCTCGGTATTTATTATACATAATATACAAAAATATAATACAACACGTGTTTCGATAAGTACCGCAATTTGACGTTTGAGTTTGTTATACAATTTTAATCATTGCCAACGATGAGGAATAGCAATTGGGCTGCATAATGTACGAAAGATAACCCTGATAAAATTTACAAAAAATTATTATTTAGTACCTACCTATGTATCTCGATCTCTGATATTTTTTTTAATGTTATAAGCATCCGATCAGCGTTGCCAATTTAGCGTTTTTCTTGACAGCTGTAGCATTTTTCAATAGGCATAGATTGAGCTTGCAAAAAATGCATCTGGCTTATGGCGTTTTTACTAGCGTTTTTGATGCCTCCAACAGCTTTAATTTTTTTGAAAAAAACGCTAGATATTTAGTTAATGTACTTTCATGCACATCAAATTTCTGACTATCATATACTTAATGCAGGTAGCTCGGTACGTATTTTAGTGAGAAATAAAACAATAGTTTTTAGTCAGTTAGTAGGGCAATAAGGGCCCTTAAGATATAATAGTATGTTCTCTAATTATCTATGTCTGCCCGATAATAAAGAAGCTCTCGTATTCAAACATGAAACGAAATTTGAACGCCGTTGACACAATATAGGCATTTATTTGTTGTCAATTTTGAAATTTATTTCTGTTAAAATGTGTGGTTTTTACAATCGATTTTTTTTTCAATTTTTGCACTTTTTATCGATACGACAAAGCAATGGTATTGACTTCATTTTTGTATAAAGTAGGTAATATAGGAAGTAAAATTACTTGCAATTTTATTTTCACAAAATCTATCGTTTTTTATGCCAAATAGCTTGTTTTCCATACCCCGTCAGGCATGTTTTTGTCAATGACAGTTGCAACACTGTGTCGCCCAGACTTGCGACAATATCTAGGGATTTGAGGTAGGTGGGAAAAGGGAATGAGGGCCACCATAATTGGCCCACCCAAAGGCGATAATATGAATGTAATCTTGATACGAACAGTGAAAATCCCTAAGTACCAATTACATTGTGACTATAATAATATGGCGATAACGAATTACTGATGGAAAAAACCATTTGCCAGCGGCTCCATGTTCATTAATATTATTACCTTTCATAAAAAGCCAGAATAACCAAATGATTTCAGAATATTATAAATATAGCTATGATATTTTGAACGAATATTCGAGTTTTAAGTGTGAACGATGTTCCCTGAATTAACATCTTCACCTGCCGGTCTCATATGGAAGGTAACATTGTCCAATACTTGGATTATACCAGACAGACAACACTGCTGATATAAGGGTCTTAACCGTAATTTCAGGTAACGGATTTGATTACATCGCTCAGCTGTCGTAATTTGTCCAAAAGGTAGCATTGAACTAAAGTAAAGTCAACAGAGCAAATATTTGAAGTTAAACGAATTGGGGTGTGTAGAACAGTTTACCCATTACACACTGTGACCATGAAATGCTTTTACGATAGCAGGTACTATGTAAATACATATGAAATTATTTTTGCAATTAAGTTACACTTGCAAATTTAAAGACAGAATTAAGCAGTTACAAATGACATACATACCTATAAGTAAAAAAAAGTTAGTAGCAGTTTTCACATCAGCACATACCGATTTAAGCGTGAAAAATGATTCAAATATGGAACAGCTTCAAAAAGTGGTAAGTACCTAAACGTTTTATTGGACTACACTTCATGAATTTTCATTCCTGTATTATCCTGTTATAATATAATTGCATTTCAAAACAAAATTGGATGTTCTGTATGACATGTGCGTATCGACACTACTGACTAAAAATACCAATAAAAATTAAGAAATACCAATATTTTCTTTATATTATAGTAAAAACGGATCATTTGAAAACAATTACGTAGAATGTAGATTATATGTATAAGATCTGTCCGAAGCAACATGACGGTCTTTGTGCGAAATTCAAAAAGCTGCCCCATTCAATATAACGCATGACAAAGTAATCGCGAAGAGGCATTTTGCAGAACTGAAACATGTGCCCTAGATGCCGCCTGACAGTGCAGTGCCGTTGTCGTGGTTTTGAGCCAAGCTACAAGAACGATCTACACCCAGTACGTGCAGATTGACCTAAAGAGATAACAAGACTTTGGGCTTGCTTATTATCTGATGCTAAAACTCGACAGAGCGAAGATAGTAAATCGACATGCACTCTACGTTATATCGCTTGCATGTTCCATTTCAACTTCCAGTATAAAAACTGACAGTGATCTACCACAATCTCTCACATCATTCGTTTAAACAACAATACTAATTATATTTTACTATCACAAAGAAACACAAATATAAAAATTAGTATAAGAGTTTGCCTTCTTATGGGCATTCGTTGTAAAACTATTCAGCTATAGTCAACAACCCTACTGCGAGACTGTAACGAGAATCTACGACTCCATTTAAAGCGCGAATATCCACATTTTCTCTTTCTCTCACTGCTGCGGCTGGGCGTGGGAGATGCAATACGAATTAAGTGACACAAAGACGTCACGCGAGCCTCCTCATGATTAATTTGAAAACAAGTTTCACGTAACCTGATTAAGGATATAAAAATAGGAATGGTTAATGCTTCCCCATTCAAAATCGCAATGAAATCGAATTATACTAAAATCATTAACGGCACTACATATTTTAATTGTTTATGGGCGGTTTGGTGCGATCGATGCGTCGGATATGCTAACTCTATCAGTTACGATAAAAATGACAAGTATTATTCAATTAGAAATATTAAAATCTCGCCGCATGCCATCTATAATAAAAAGTACACATAAACATTGCATGCAAGCCACAGGCACATGTCAACTTTCGACAGGGACACAATATTATCTTCTACGGCACGTAAATATTCTACCTCGCCCCTCTCCTCCCTCAGAAAAATTGTCACGCGATTATTTTCCAATCACTCCTGACCGAGTTATGACTTCCACCGATCGCATGTCGACTGCAATCGATGCATGGACGTACTGACGGACACAGCATCTGAGGAATACAAGGCCAATATTATAATCGCGCCACACCAATATAAAAAATCCATTGTGTCATAATATGATTGAAAAATGAACTCTACTTAATTTATAAAATGTGCTCATTAGTTTACATTCTTTCCATTAAATATTTCCACTCCCTCTAGCTTGAAATTGTGTTAATTTATTAATTATCAATTACACACATTATATGGCTCATTCAAACCCCCACAACTACAGTATCGACAACTACTCTTTGGTACTAAAACTTGATAAAGGTCATCATGTGAGCGAAATACGTGCCGTAAAAAATTCCTAATGATAACACACTTTAAAAAATATCATGAATTAGCACTGAAACCCTAGAAACGATTAACCCTACATATATACAAACACTTTGTATTTAGCTATATATAATAATAGAAAAGGTACGAAATAACAAGGGCGTGATGCGTTATAAAAATAGACATAAAAACGAGTTTATTCATAGATGGCCTCGGGATATTTCAAAATTTTAGATTTAAAGTCGTTGCACGTGTAATTATTTATAATTTTTATTATTTTATTTTCGCGACTAAAAATGCAGAGGATAATAGCACGTTTTCATGTTAGGGTTTGTCGTGTACAAGTCCATGAATCAATGCAAATTAATTGTCAGCACGTTATCTTCACGCGATAACGTTAAAAATAAAATATAACCCACTACATAAGGGCCCAAATGCTCAGCGTAGGTCAAAATGGTCTAATGTTTCGCAATTATTAATGCCCTTTTGCCAGCTTGAGCCCTTTTATCCTTTATATTTATTTTAAACATTTGATGACTGCATAAAGTATTTTTATTACATAAAATAGTATTCTTTTACACCTCTCGCTCTAATGTTTTAGAATATAGGCATATTTGCCTATATTCTATATTGTGTGATGCTGCTTCGGGGAGGTGGCTTAGATTGCTCGCAGATCCGTCAGTCGCCTCTTATGACGTTGTTAAAAGCTTCCGAGATGAGACAAAATTGTTGACAATTACGATCCATCCCACAAACAACAGCTGATGAATGTCGGTTTATCACATGTTATTTCTTTAAACGGATTGTACAGAACGAATCTGAATGATATATTTTGCCACTCAGGAAATTGGATCGACTAGAACACCAACAGAATTTTGGTTTGACTCGTTTTCCCCTACTCGTGGTAGCATAGTGACGCACACTTAATTTTCCGCCCCTGTGGGGGGCGCTCCCATAAGGAGTAGTGCCTCCCAACCGCTCGGTCTGATCCTGGTAGTCAATGTACCACCGGTTAGATGATTACGACCCTCGACAAAGCAGAACAATATTTAATATATGTAGAAGTCCCGCAGTTTGCTCTGGCAGGTCCCACCACTTCTCAGGGTGAACTGTGGAAGAGATAAGTAGGTCACAGACCATGTACCTACATATAGGTAATAAGATAATAGGATTAAATTTTGACTAAATATAATATGTTTAGGTAAAGGGTTAATTAAGATAGATTAAATATAAAATATGATTTGGTTGTAAGATAATTGGTAATGTATAATTGTAATATAATGGTTAATGAAATGTAATATGCAATGGGTTAGCGAAATAATAAAGTGGGACATATGGACGGGCGTTAATAGTATATGGTAATTAATGTAATTAAAGTAATATTAATATTAATCATATTATGTACATCGATATCACTGTTTGGTTGATAGACTGACATCCGTCAACCTTATATAAATGTGTAGCATATGGCGGTATCGGTGTGAATAGGTAAGAAATACGACCACCCCTAACGGATAAAAAGGCAAGATTCTAAAATCCGAGATCAGTCTGCTTGTGGATCCCGGGGGGCGTCTCTGTGACGCTTTGTTGCCCCAGGACCCACGCGATCTCGTCTGCATAACTAATTAGAAATAATTAAGTTAATGTTAAATAATTAGTTAATAATAATCAAGTTAATTTTAAAATAATTAATTAATAATATTCGAATTAAATTTTAATTAATCAGTAATAAATGTGGTTATTTTTGTGGACTTCGAGATATAAATAAATCAGACGTTTTCAAATGTTTTTTTTTTAATTTCGAGATTTAAATAAATGACTTTTCATAATTTACTTGTGAATTGCGGATGCGAACAATTCAGACCTTTTCCTTTTGGATAATTGTGGCTTGTAGACGTTAAATAATTTTGACATTCGACTTATTGTGATTGTTTAACGAGAATCTAGTTACATATAAACATTATTTCATTGAAATTTGATTATAAACTTTTGAATAAAGGGTGGCCATAAGTTAAATTGTGTAACAACATTGATAATATACCAGTTATGAAGTTTAACCAGTGTTTTCTTGAGTTATCGACTTTCTTTCTCTACCGTAACTTCTTGGTTACTCCACGTCTATGAGATTCCTGCCTGTTCCTCCACATTAATGAACCTCCACTTCCAAGTGCCTGAGCTAGTCAGGAAGTCGGAGGCCTTCAATAGGTATGTATTGGCATGATCTTATATTCAGAACAGAATCTATCACCCACGGCACGATAGTCAATAGACGTATTAAAGCAGCCACGACTATAGTGCTAACATCCGTTGGAATATTTATTACATATTAATAATAATGAAGTATAAATATGTAAAAGCTTGCCGAGCTTTTAAGTTTGATCGGAAATAATTCGATATGAAATACACCATTAAACAAAATATCCCGTTACATCACATCCGACTCCATTAGTCCAAAACAAACATGGCGGGTTGAGGTAGGCAGCGTGTTTACTTTAGGGGGATGAAAATATAACAGGTTTAATTATTCGGCGCTTAAATGAAAGCGGAGCTTTTTTCAAGGTGATTCTTTTGACAGTGAAAAAGCTACAGCGTAGGTGTAAACAGAAGTTACGTTCAAAAGCTTCCGCGAGCTTTTTGTTTGAACATTTGCGCGATGGTGAATGGATAATGTTAATGGAAATCGGCTACACCGTGATTGATGCCAATCATCATAAGTTACGTTAATATTTGTACGTCACTAATTATATACTCATCCAATAGCATGGCGGCAGGGTGGAGCAGTGGTCCGCCAACTTTTCAGATAAGCAACTTTTTTTTTAATCGTGTCTCACGAATCACGATCGGCTGTATTTAATTTTATTTAGTTATTCTTTTGTAAAGATAAAAAATAAGCTTTAAAATAATTATCCATCATCATCATTTCAAGGGGGTTTCATGTTTATTATTTTCTCGTAATTTAATATAATACTTAATAAGTAATACATAAGAGGAGTAGAAAATTACAATTTGGAAAGGCTTATCGTAAGCGGACGCGAAAAGGTCTCCTACACGATGGTTCAACCAAATGTAGGACGTTCTGGCCTCTCGATGGATACACGTTCAGCAATGAGGACGATGGCATTTATAAAATGCAAGACATATACAAGAAGTCACCCTTAAAGTGGGGCCACACCGGCAACAAGTCGCGCGACAACTCGTTAAATTTTACGATAATTATCATAATTGCTTAAGAAATTTTACGATAATTATCATGCTTATCGTAAAATTTAACGAGTTGTCGCGCGACTTGTTTTCGGTGTGGCCGCACTTTTATGAACAATGAGACGAAAATAAAAACTATCATTGACCTGTGTTCAGTAAACGCATGTACAAATTCATATTATGTCAACTGTGCGATATTAATAGGGGTTGCAATATCGGTATTTCGGCAATTGGTTTTATATTTTATTTTTACATAGAGTATTTTGTGAGCTAAACATAAAAGGCTTTACAGAAAGTTATAGTCTCTACCTATATATAGTAGTATAAATTTACGGACCTACCTACGTTTAATACTTTGGACGCTGAAGACGCACCTGGCGCGTAATGACCAGGCGGCCGATCGATGTAATTAACGTGCATTTTAAAGGTGGTAATTGAAAAATCATTATCTAGTCAGCAGTGAATGAATTGAAGTGAGTGAATAGTAATCTATAGATATAGCAAATACGTCAAATTTATTATATTTTTAAGACTACAGCTAACATTTCAAGGCAGTTGTAAGTAATTATTAGCATGGATTTTATTTTCATGTAAAATTTAACTATATTACATAATGTTATCATAATAATATGTACTGTACTTTGAAGTTAGGCTTTACCATATTCCGACAAAAGTATTGTAGGTATTAAACGCAAGTATTTATTTTCACGGGATTATGGTATCAACAACTTTTTTTAGATAACAATAAAACTACGTATTTCATTTCACATTCAAGCATAATAAAGTGTTTAATGCGTAAATTTTAGTACAAATACTGCGAAAAAATTTCGGGGATTGGGATCGAAAAGTAAGTAGGTATGTACCTACTAATCTTGAAATCTCAGGAATGAAAAAAATTCTATCCTTCGTAGGTATTCAGTGGGCAACAAATTATAATTAAATAAAAAAAATATTAATTACTGATATCAAATTCCTGTTGACTATAAAACAATAAAAATGCGGAACATTCGAAAACATTTTCAAAAATAAACGAGTCAAGATATAAAAAATAATGTTAAAAAAATAATATCACGAAATGTCAAAGCAATATGAAAAATTCTGAAATTAAACTTATGTTTCGTACGCACAGTGAAGAAAACATTGAAATGCAAAGAAATCCTACAAGATTAATAACGTTTTTCTTTTTCAAATAAAATTATTTCAAAAGTGAGTAAAGAAGGAACACATAATCTTTTCCGCGTAGTTTTTTTTTGTGCGCAGATACTCGTACCTAAACGTCTTATGAGTAATGACTTATTTCCTAATCTACGAAAAAAATCCCACAAATATAAATATATTACAATTTAATATGAGTTTTATCATAGAAATTTAAATGTATGAATAATTATATTGCATTAGAAATCCAAAATCTAAAAGAAGCGGCTAAATTAGTCCGTAAAGAAGAAAAAAGAATATTAAATATCCCAGTTTAATCTATTGCCATACCTAAGTGAAATGTTTCAATTTGTTTTTGACAAGCAATCATTGAATTGTTAAGAGCTTACATAAGTGAAACGGCAAATAATTTTCAACTGTATGTGGAACGAAATTACGGCCGCGTTGCCATTCGGAGAGCGATGGTCGAGGTGTCTGCACGTCGATTCGTTTTGTCATGGCGTCAGATGAAAATATTCTTAAATCGTGTAAAGATGACTAAAATACTTTACGTATGTACTTAAAAAAGAAAACATGTCAATGAATATACTATTATTATTACGAATATAATAATAAACATAACATAAAAAGGACGCATGTTGAACTTTTATGACAAATTTTATTTCGTTCGGCTTTTTGGCGACCCGCAATCTGCGCATCGCCTAGTCACGATCTTTTTAGACCATGCCTCAGCTGAGGTATAGCCTTAACCAGAGTAGGTACTCAATTTCCAACACGATCAAATTTTCTAAATCCATATTGTGTCCAATCCGTGAATTGAAAACCGATATATGATATTATAAGCTGACATGTTAGTTACCGCTAGCGGCTTGATCAGTGGTTCTTATGTGCGGCCACCAGAGGATTTTGCTGCGGCCACCAGCGCTTTACAGAATAATATTTCAAAAATGAATTTATAAAATTATGAAATTGGTTGAATACACATGACTTACAAATATCGGAACCAGGGGCCTTATGTTATAACTTGTGACATGAAGTCACCCGACGACATGACGTAATTGTGACGTAACCTCAATACACGCATCGAGGCGAGCCGCCCAAGCATACGGCTCACCATAGATATTATTATGCTGAAACACTTATTTGTGTATGGGGACAATGAATAACGCCAGTATTTGAGTAGCGTTAATTTCTCGAATGCTATTATCACTCCGGTAGTACGTCACAATGATGTCATATGACGTCATGTCGGCCGGGCGACTTCAACTCGCAAGTTATAACATAAGGCTCCAGTTAGTTAACAGATGTAAATTTAGAAGCAGCCGTATTGGAAAGAAGGAGCGTTGAGGAATTTCCATTTGCATTATTTTTAAATAAATAGATAGTATTATGTACTAAAATGTTTAAATGGACTTGTCTCTAAATAAATTGATCCATTTGTTTAGTAAATCAAATTTAGCTGTAATTTTTTCAATCACAACAAAGTGAATTTTGGTGCGACCACTAGACGTTTCCATAGAACTGTCAATGTAAATTGTGCGGCCACAGTTAAATTTCACGTGAAACCCACTTGGTTAGATGATCGTGGGTATGTACGGACTTCATAGCATTTTAGTTTAATGATTATTTGAATAACTATTACATACAAGAAACATAGTAGGTATTATTTCGTAGAACGCGCTACTATATCTACTTAGGTATAGCACAATTCCAATGGGGTCCACACTTTAGACTTATGCACAAAGTTTTCTCATATTGAAATCTGTCCTATAAGCTTTATAACATTGCCATGTTTAGTGTGTCAACTTATAAGTTTAGTGGTGTACATATTCTGTATTCACACATATTGAAGTGGCAAGTTAGTGGAACTGGTACACGGCAACTTTGGTGTTATAGTATAAGGGCGAGCGTTGAGAAACCTCAAAAGTGCAACGTAGCATGTTATTTAGAGCAATAATTTCTCCCCACCCAGAATACAGGCCACAACTACAATACCGGAAGCAATAAGGGGTGAATTACCGGTATCGAGAATACTGATCCCGGAAATATATCAAATTATCGGTTTATTAATTTACATATATAAAAGATTTAAAAAATAAAAGCGACATTAATATGCGTAAATCAGTATAATGCAATGTCTCAAATAATAATTAAAAAAAAATTAACAATAGCAAATATAAGAGTCAGGTGAATATGCTAAGCATGACAAATATTCTAGTAATAATTATTGGGAGAAAAACCATAAAGAGAACAGTGACCAGTTGTGAAAGTGCAGGATGTAAACAGGACCACCAACACAGAACGAAAAAAAAAATAACAATGCAAAATCTTTGGCGAAGAAACTAGAAAATGGCACCAACATGATACGGATGAAACCTGAAGCATGACCAGCAAGCCGGCTGGCACATCTAAACTCGTCTCGTCTCGACGTCACAACACAGAAGTTATCTAATGGACTCGAGTGCGTCTCGAGCTGCGAGTCAAAACCGGCAGTATTGCGGATATGCATATAGACACGCTACGAATTTGTCATTCGCCGCATCGCATACATAATATATCCACGTTTCGAGAGGTTACGCGCTGTCGCTAGGCGCTTATGTACGCGGTCTTGATATGCAACATCGATGCGACGTTCTTAGAAGGTTTGATTTATGGCTATGCGGTAGAAGATGCGATTTTAGATGTGATAGCCGGCTAACGTGGCTGTTCGGAAAATAAATGTAGTATCTTGTAAAAATGAAAATAGGTAGGAAATAAGATCTGATCACAGATGGAATCTGTACCAACGAAACGATTTAAAATAATCATGAAATCGGTACCACCAGTAAGTAAAAAATTATGAATATCTTGAAGAGTGTATGATCGTGACCTAACGAAAATCCTTTTTGTTACCAAGTAAATTAATGATTGATTTTAAATGCCGCCTATTCGACGCTTGCACTCTGACGGTGCTGCTTTACGGTAGCAAATCATGACACCTTATGAAGGCTCAGAGCAACTATATACTGAGCTTCGAAAATAGATGCTCGCGACGGATACTGGGTGTATGACTTTAGGAGCAACGAGGAGATAAAAGAACGCATAAAGCAGCCTCTCATCATGCTGACGGTGAAGGCTGAGTGTGACTGAGGTGACTGGCTCGGCCACGTGCTGCGGATGCCAGAAGAGGACCTCAACCTAGCTTGCCTGTTATTCCGGCGTCCTGGAATGCCGCTTAATACTATCTATAGAGTATATACGGCGGAGCTACGGGATGCTTTTTTGACCTGGAACGAAGCAAGAAGACTGGCGAGCGATAGGGATTCTTGGAGGCGCCGCGTGATGTCCGTATGTAAGTACCACATACATAATATATACATGCTGTGGCTTTGTACATCAGAACACTACCACCCCGTTGATGTAACACAAGTAACTAATTGTAAAATATACCGGTTTATTTTTAAATACCGGAACCCATATAGACCGGTGAGATGTCCTTGAAGATTAATACCGGTATCTTGTTTCCGGAGTTCAATCCTCATGCGGCATTCATAGCAGTTATCTATGAAGTGCTAAAGGCCCTCAGGCACTTACCAATTTAGCAATATATTAGCGGGTGATAAGGAACAGTTAACGACTAGCTTAGGTTGTTAGACTCCGTGCACCGAATAACAATGCACTGAATAATGCAAGGTATCCCGCTGTACCGAATATCGGAACACAGTAGGATGGAATTTTTGAGAAATTTTGTTTACAACGAAATCAAAATATTCATTTGTATTTTTCTATACTAATTTTCGAGTTGCCACTAATGCTACTCGTCGCTGTCCTGCTGTCGTCATGATACCCCAGACGATCTTATTTGTTATTTTATGATGCTGTCTATCGTGTGGTTACCTTTACAGTTTAACCATGTTATTTTTTTGCGAATATGTAAAATAGATTTATTTTAATTATTAATCGAATTTTGAATAATGCTGAAGCATCGACTTTTTCCGCGTGATATTCAATATCAGTGCCAACCCATCGTTTATCCCGTACTCTCCCCTCTCCACTTTCCCTGTAATAGCAATTACACCCTATTCCACTATTGACTATACAGTCCACACGCAGATTTCGAAATAATAGCGAAGACTAACGTCGTCTCATAGATTTTTAATTTGACGTACATATATGTATAGTGGTGTCAGATTCTTGTGGCAGCAAGTCATTTAGGTGTTGATACCAATACTAACACTGTTCCAAAGTGATTAGTAGTACTTGCGAATATTTTTGTAATTATGTCATTTAGCATTAAATAAAAGATGATGTACCTACCTACTACTTATATAATATTGCACTTCCACCAAACTGCAGTCATCCCTAGACGTTCATGTTGTATAGTGTATAGTATACACTGTATACAGCACTGGCGAAGGGTGAAGGTAGGCTGTTAATATTTGACATAAATAGTGCACATTAAACTGTGTCAGACATATTTATGTTTTCATTGAAACAAGAATAAAATTTGCAGATGGCGCTGGTTAGTTTTTAATATTCAGTTAAACCTTGCCTAAACCAAACCATATTAGTCTATGTATGCTATGGGCGATTTGACAAAAATAGTGCATACTTTCCCAGTAATATCTATTTGTTTTTGTTGAATTAAGAATACATACATATTACAGGTGTTGATGGTTAGTTATTTAAAATTCATTAAGCCCTGCCTATGCCAAACTATTATTTTTCTTCTAGCGTACTACTTATGTCGGATCTTAACAGCCTATCTCCACCCTTTGCCACTGGTATTTATTACATTGTATTGATTTGATATACCTTGTATAGTCTGACGGCATCCACTTTAATTCACCCTTATACCGCATTTATCGTTTAGTCTGGTTCCTTCAAAAAAAAGATAGATCAAGAATTCACTATACTTAAATTAAACAGTCGCAGTAGGTACCCTTGACGGTTTTATTAATAATACAACCACGTAAAATTCATATATGTACAAATCAAATTATTTATCCGAGGGATCGGTTCCAACGTGCAAATCAAGCTTTGTATGACTTTATGAAATTACTCAGTACCAGTGTATAGAGATACTCTGTTATGCTCAGTGCAATATTGGAAAGGGGCGAAATCGTGCCTCGGATGACCCAAATATTTTGATCGCTTAATATTATTTATGACGACTACAACTTACTACCGCTTGCTGTAAGTATTTGAGAGGCTTATTTCTATATCTGGATGTTATTTATTTGGCTCGGTGACACGGTTCAGAGACGATGTCATCAATTTTATGACTTTGCTTGTATTTATTCCAATTCGCAAGACATTTTCTAATTTGGGGATTTTACAAAAAAAAAATATGATACACTTAGGATAGTTAAGATCTTGATCATACATTCAAGATGTTAAAGAAATTATTTTCTTGAAGACGAAACCTAAATATAAGAAAATTAAGCTAAAAAGACTATGTCTAGCAAAAAACTGCATTTGTCACAAACGGCAACAAGAATTAATTTCATAATCACTTCGATGGTATTAACTATCAATTCCCGATTAATAGATATTGTATTAATTAAAATAAAACATTATAATATCGTCGGTGTTTTGTAAAAAGGGTGAATTAACCAAAATGCTATTTTACAGGAGGAGGATTTTTAACTATTGACATTTATTTGTTTATGACCTGTGGTTGATTATAAATATCTAATAAGTTTATAATAAAGCTTAGAAAGTATACTGACATTATAATAGGCAGTATTATATAATATTTTAAAAGGCCTAATATGTCACATTCGCTTTTTATTCGTAATTTTAATTAATTTAAATTTAGTCGATTATCGTTTTTAAGTACTTTCCTGTGGAGATACGAATTCGCCGTTTTTACACAACAAAGCTAGTGGGGTTAGGTACATATTGTATTTTCATTAAAATCTCGATTTCGCCAAAATAGTTGATTCGCCCTTTTTACAAAACACCGACGATATGTAGTAGGTACTTCATCATCATCAGGGTCGCGACAACCCGGTGTGGGTACTGGCCTCCTCCAACAGCTCCCTCCACCTATCCAGTGTGGCCGCTTTCCAATTTGGTACCCCCAGAATACGGCAGTCACTGGCAGCTCCATCCAACCAGCGAATCTTTGGCCTCCGTCTTCTTCTACGTCCTATTGGATTGCTGGACATCACTCTCTTTGCCGGTTCATTGTCATTCATACGGTGCACATGACCTAGCCTAGTAGTAGTAGGTACTTACGACCAGTTTAAACGGAGTAACCATGTCCTGATCATTATTAAATTATTATGTCATATAACCCCATGGTGGCCACGAGGCTTAAGCGACGGCCTATAACGTCGTGGGTCCCAGATTCGAATCCTGGGTCTGGCAAGTACCTACACATATTGTTTTTCAATTTATGTATGAGTCAAAGTATGAGTATAAAAAATTATCAAAATATTATGTAGTTGTTATGTATGTAATTTCAATAAAAAAAATACATTTTTAAATATTATATATTATATATGTTCAATGTTGAATAGGAAAATATAATTACTTAATAATTATTAGCAAGTGCAAGGAAATTGTAACTAAAACTTTGGATTACTCCTGACGACAGCTATAAGCATATTAATATCACAAAGTAGGTACCTAGTCATTTGACTGAAAGTTAAACACGTCAGATAGTTCGCAAGCACTTAATGTATAAGAGCACTCACCCGGAAAAAGAAAGATGTGATGTGAAAATCAGAGTATTTAAAAGAAATGAAAATATAATTAATATTAAATTCTACAGGTTTTTAGAAGGTTTGTCAATAGCTATTTCGGTTGTAACACCATTATCAAGACTAATTCAGATAGGCCGTTTGCCTTTTAAATACTATACGCATAGATAGAGACAGAATACATTTTCTTATTCGTTCAAACAATATTATGACTTTGTATACTTATTATTAATTGTAATATTATTAATACTTTGAAAACCCTAAGTGGGTTTTTAATGGATATCAAAATTTACAAAATTTATCGAAAGTACAGTGTTCGAGTGCTTTGGTTATTGACAATATTAATCAATTAAAATATTATTAGAATAATTTTGTTAATCATGTGCTTAAATTATACTCTAAATAGTATATATCTATACTTCTCTATACTTCTGTCTCTATAGTATTTAAGCAAAGGCAATTGGCCTATCTGAATAGTCTTGATAATGGTGTTACAACCGAAATAGCAAACCTTCTAAAAAACCTGTAGAATTTAATATTAATTATATTTTCATTTCTTTTAAAATGGAATTCTACCAAGTAAATATGCTAACTCAATTAACGGAGTATTTATATTTCTGGGCATTTCCAAACTACATAATAATATGTACAGTACTTATATCTTAATTTCATTCATTTGATTCACCACAGTTATAAATTATAGCCCAAGTTGGCATAGAAAAAATCCATCCGAATTTTACACAAATGAAAATAGAAATTTGATAAAAATCCACAGACGATTTTTTACTTCTGAGACGACGGTATGTAGGCCGTGGAAAAATTACAAACTCACTAGTGAAGCGGCGATATTTCACACGTTTTACAATGAAATTCGACAATGACAATGAAATACCTGCAATAGACGGGCGCGTAAGACGGCGGATATGTCGTTGGCTGGGTGGGAAAAAAAGCGCGGAATTTTATACGAAAAGATATAAATTGCGAATCCTTCGTCAATTGATTTAGAGCTGCCGTTTGTTTCCGCCAGATGCCGTCCATAAAAACTTCGCCGAAACTGAAAGACTTCCGGAGCCTCTTAAGTTGGCAACGTTTTAAGGCAAGGCAAAAAGTCAGTTATCATTTTGTGATCAAAATAAACGGGGTACTTCCAGCTATTATAAAAGTCGTTTATATACGGTTTATCCGAGAGCTCCGGGTTCGATCGGGTGAAATCACTATATGTAATTTTCTCAAAGCCTGGGTGTGTGTGACTGTTTCACTTAGGTATATTATTAAATACACTAAATTCATTGGGCGGTTTGGCCTGTTACAGTGCTATAAAGAATATAGTTATATAATGATGTACATAATTAATAATTTCCCTAATAGGGATGTGCCCTTTGGCACGCCACCCACCATTCAAAATATTTTTTCAAAGTTTTTTGGCACGGTCGCGTGAAAAGCTTCGCCACCGCAGACCTACAGGGAGCTTCTCATCGGCCACTAAATGTATCTACAAAATGTACATTAAACTTATATAAGTAAATGGTGACAATGGTAGGTTTAAAATAATAAAAAAACGGAATAAAAAGTGGAACCTTGCAATAATTTCGATAAAATTGGAAAAATCTAAAGCGTTTTTGATGACTGGTCAAAAACCGAACCCCAGTGTAGACGTTCAGTCAATTTGAAATACGGTTTAAAACGATAGGCCGTTTCAGGGTCGTAAATAATAAAGTTTTAAATGAAAAGGCTTGAATATTTGATAACCTTTTCCCAGAGACGATTATTTACTATGACGTTTTTTCAGGAGCTATTAGGTAGGTACTACCTACTTATTCTTACCTTTCGACTGAACACACCATTTAGAAGCCCGTCACGTGTTTTATCTATCTATTTCCGTTACTGAAAAATATAGATAAGAAAAATTGTTGAAGACTTAAAAATACCTCATTCTATATTCTAAATCTGGATAAAGTAATCTACCATATTAAAATAAGTTAAGAAATCTTAGTAAGTACGAGGGTGGGTCAATAATTCCTTAGAAAAAAGCATTAAAACAGTTTTTATTTTTGTATTTTTTTTTTATTTCTCAACATAATCTCCTTGGAGCTCAATACACTTGGTTAGACGTTTCTCAATTTTTTTTAAACCGTCAGAAAAATAAGTTTTCGGAAGGTCCTCAAAATAAGCATTTGTCCGATCGATGACTTCTTCATTTGAAAAAAAAACGTTGTCCACTTAGCCATTTTTTTAAGTTTGGGAAAAGGAAAAAGTCACTGGGGGCTAAATCTGGCGAATACGGTGGGTGGTCGACCAATTCGAACTTCAATTCTTCAATTTTAGCCATTGATCGTAAACATGTGTGAACACGGGCATTGTCCTGATGAAAGAGGATTTTTTTCCTGTTTAAATGAGGCCGTTTTTCTTCAATTTTGTTTTTTAGCTGGTCCAATAAAGATGCATAATAATCCCCTGTTATTGTTTTTCCTTTTTCCAAATAGTCAACGAAAATAATTTCACCTGCATCCCAAAATACAGTAGCCATAACCTTACCAGCTGATTTTACGGTTTTCGCCTTCTTTGGACATGGTTTGCCTTCGCAATCCACTGCTTTGACTGTTCTTTCGTCTCGGGAGTATAGTGGTGTATCCATGTTTCATCTACAGTCACAAAGCGACGAAAAAATTCATCCGGATTGCGTTGCATGAGCGACAACAGGGCTTTAGAGGCCACCACCCTATTGCGTTTATTGTCGACTGTGAGCAAACGCGGCACCCATCTTGCAGAAATATTTTTCATGCCCAATTTGTCATGTAAAATAGAAATGACACTACCTTTTGAGATCCCTGTAACCTCAATTATCTCACTCAACTTTAATCTTCGGTCACTTAACACCATATCGTGGATTTTATTGATCATTTCTGGTGTAGTCACCTCTACAGGACGTCCTGAGCGTGGTTCATCCTTTGTTGATGTACGACCACGTTTAAATTCATTTAACCAGTTATAAATAGTTGCAAGTGAAGGAGCAGATATGCCGTGAACTAAATCCAACTCATTTTTTATTTCCTTTGCTGTTAAACCCTTTTATATTAAAATGTTTAATAACAGCTCTAAACTCAATTTTCTCCATTTTCCATTTTTCCATTTTCCACAAGCAAATTTTTTTTTTAAATGTACGAGAAACACACAACAACCCGACCAATCTGATTGAAACTTCGCAGCATACTGAATCGGTAGTGCCGCTGCATGAAAACAAACCGCTTACAGTACTAGTCGCGCCACCTGTCGGCTTTTCTAAGGACTTATTGACCCACCCTCGTATACAAAATAAAAGTTATTAGACCAGCGCTATTTTCTAGCTGAAAGTTTAAAATAAATGTGGTGATGGAAACAAATAGGTACTCAAAATCCGACGAACTGATAAGAAATATGTACTTTAACGGGCCTCGTTGTTGAGTGACGGGACCGCTGTGATATGGGATGACCAGGAGGTGTAGATGGAGAGATGAGAAGTCGAGATTTGGCGGTTGCTCCGATGGATGGAGGAGTGAGTTTCATTTGCAGCGTAAACAGTCGGTACAAGAGTATGTTACAAGAGCGTTATGTTACAATATCTACTTATGATACTGTTCCGAGGTCCGAGCTCGGTGGAACAGAAAGCTGTGCGGAGCGACTGACACGAAGCTTACTGATCGGACTGAGATTAAAAATGATACTAATAGGTATTTAGACTGACTAATTATATGCATGAATATTCAGTAAATTGTCAATTGAGTTGAGTTGAGAATTGAGTCATTGCTGATGAAGTTTGCAATTGACAAATCTATTGGCCTCTGCATTATTGCACTTTGAACGTTTCGATCCCATCGAATAATGTCACGCGTGTAGAATATGCTGACTGTAGATGCGACGATTGTGCGATAGTTTAAATGACTTGATAATTTTTTACACTGTCGAAATAATGCTGAGAAGGCCCAAAGTCATTAGAGCCAGCAGAGCCAGTCCAAAAACAAAAAAATCTATCTTAACTTTCTTCTTTAAGCACTACGGTGCATGGTTGCAGCATCAGTCCCGTGTCCTTATCTACCATAGTCTCCTAAAGACATATTGATAATCACCTTCATTATAAGATACGCCAACCTCTGTGAATTGTAAGCTCCTTAGTGCTTCATATGCAAATTTATGTGCTCGTATACCTCGAATATGTTGATCACCTAAGGTGGGATATGTTTCTATACACATACCTACTACTGAATCGGGCACTCAAAGCCAATGATGATCCCAAGAATTGATAATTTTGAACATAATGTACTTACTACCGATTATTTTCATTTTTCCAAATGGGACGGAGTCTTTAGGAGACTATGGTAGATAAGGACAAGTCAGGTTGATTGAAAAAATATAACTAGTATGATAGTGTTAATAAAGGCTTTTTGTCAAAAATCACATTTTTTTTAAAATTGATATTAGTATTCTTCAATAAAACCAAGACGCACGGATCATACGTTAAAGTTCCCACCACCACCCGTCATATATGCACAGCCGTTGATATGCACGGCCGCTTTCTATGACGCTTTAAACACGTCTGAAAGAAGTGATTTTAAGTGCTCATTCCGTCCCGAGACGGAGCCGCACGGGACTGATGCTGCAACCATGCACCGTAGTGCTCAAAGAAGAAAGTTAAGAAAGATTTTTTTTGTTTTTTGGACTGGCTCTGCTGTCCGCTGACATTAAGCGCTTTGTGTACCCGCATACTGAGTGTCACGAATTGAAATGGATAAGTTTACAGAAGAGACGGGACTATCCCGCTCCCCATACGACGCTGCAAATTTCTCGAATGCCGCAAAGTTGGCCTCGGTTGCTATCAGACCTCCATGACCAATTGGGCCCGTGTGAGGACGGACCCTGGCAAACAGCTCCGCTCGTTCGAGTTCCATAAGCGACGCACGGATCATACGTTAAAGTGCCCACCACCACCCATCATATATGCACAACTGTGGATATGCACAGTCGCTTTCTATGACGCTTTAAACGTGTCTGAAAGAAGTGATTTTAAGTGCTCATTCCGTCCCGAGACGGAGCCGCACGGGACTGATGCTGCAACCATGCACCGTAGTGCTCAAAGAAGAAAGTTAAGAAAGATTTTTTTTTGTTTCATGGACTGGCTCTGCTGTCCGCTGACATTAAGCGCTTTGGGTATACAAACTACTGAGTGTCACGAATTGAAATGGATGAGTTTACAGAAGAGTCGGGACTATCCCGCTCCCCATACGACGCTGCAAATTTCTCGAATGCCGCAAAGTTGGCCTCGGTTGCTATCAGACCTCCATGACCAACTGGCAAACAGCTCCGCTCGTTCGAGTTCCATAAGCGACGCACCGATCAATTAGAAATGCGTTAATTTTTACCATGCCATATTACATATTATCTTTGTGACCTCTAGAACCTATGTCAATTGTCAGAATGCGCTCCGCATATTATTATGTATACGAAAAAGCTGTCTGCGCCGGGTCTAGGAAAAATTATACTCTGTCATATTCTCATTACTCAGCAAATTCGCAGTTGGTGAATTATATCATCTTACTAAAATCCTTGAATTAGCAAATACTTCTCTTCCTTATGAAGGTAAATTATGTAGGTTAAGAGGTCATTAATTAATAAGTATTTAATTACACTTGTGACTGGTTAGCGTTGAAGTGACGTCAGAGCCATATTTCGCCGAAAATGTGTGGGTTATTGCAAAACAAACTTATAACAAGATTCAAGAGGTCTTATCAAATTAAATTCGCATGGCTGGGAGGAAACGATAGCCAATTCTTACTGGTTTGATATCATCAACGGTAGGTACTGAACAAAGATGTATTAAAAGTAGAGATAGGCAACGATTTGGCTTCCTCATAGAACTGAATGAAGCATGCCGACAACAGCCGATAACTCACGAGAAATGGCGACGCGATAAAAAAAAATGCAGGGCATCACGGAGGATTAATTTTGTCATTATAACGTACCCATATAATATAATGTTAACGTGGAAATTTTGCCGCAAATTGATTATCAACCTGTTTCACCATACTTTTTCTCCATACTTGCCGGCTTCACCATACTTTCATATACCATGCCGCCCCTAGGTACTGAATCTGACAGGTCCGTACAAGTAGATGGCTGTAAGTTTGATTTTTTATAGATCTATCTATGAAGGTTTCGTGTCACTCACTATAGAATAATTTACAAAGTGTGTCTTGTTGACTGACTCATTTAATATAAACGGACATAAAATTATGTTCCGTGGTGTCAGTAGCCATTTTTTTAGAATTATTAATAACCATGTCCTTGATTTTTCGTACAAGGTGGTCGTTAGAGTAATTTTGAATAATCACAAACACCCATGCATTGAGAAAAACACATAAATATTGTGTCATGACCGGGATCGAACCCAGAATTCTCGGGTGGAAGGCAAGCGCCTTACGCACTGCACCACGAGAGCCGCCTGTCGGTAGTCATTACACGGCAGCTTATCAATAAATGTATGCACATCATAGGGGGGGCTGACAGAGGTCTATCTTGGGGGTCCGGCGAGGCGGGTCAACCATATAAGTAAGATAACACATCACAAATCTATTTTAATAGTAAAAAAGGCGCTATTGTTCTTGCAAAGTAATTACATAAAAAATATATGTTTGGGTGATGCAATTTTTGAGACTCCATAATTCAAATGGATTTATTCAGGAATAGAAAAAGTCGCTAGAAATACATTATATCATACCTACCTTTAATTTTTCCTGGAACACTATTTGGAAAAGGCTACTGTAGAGCGTCACACTGCCTTTAACCATATTATTGATGTAAGGGGGTACCAAAGGTCCTGGCCCGCGAGCGCGCTTCAGGATGTTGGGGCAATGATACAAATTACGATAAATTCATAAATTTATTATTTTTGATACAATATGTTAGATAGTCCTTAGCAACACGAAACACTACGATGGTATATGCAGAGAACACAAAAATAAGTAAAATGGATATCTTCTGGGTATGCTGTAAGAAGGTAGATTCCCGAGTTGGATAAACTTAAACACATGTTAAAAATGTTATTTTCAAAAAAAATTGCGCGTATAATAATTTCCATTAAAGTTTGTCACGTAATCGAAACGCGCATTTAATATTAGTGATATTTGAGGAAAATTAGAAGGCTTTATATTTCTCGCGATTTATGACCTGGCCGTCATTAATTCATAGACCAATACTGCATTATAAAGTAATGGTCTCTCTATGGTGAATTTCCGCATTTATATTATGATATTAATATGTTTGTTGCTCCTCGCATGCGTTGTGATGTGCTATTTTCGTGCCATATTTCATTTGACTTTTAGTTTTCGCGCCATGGCATAAAAACCAACCCAAACACTACCTACGAAAAACACCTATGTACTTAGTAGGTTGTATCATGTTTGAGTTTGCTTTTGGTTTCAAATGAGCTTTCAAGTTTAGACACTTCGCTAGGGTAGATGACAGATCGTTTTAGCGCGTATTTCCGCGTAGGTACTATAACGATTCCCTTGGTGTATGGGTGGGGTGGGTAGGTTATGTTTATTTTTGCAGTAGTTAAAATGCGTAGGGCCACTAAACAAGTGCCTTTCCGTACCAATATGCACATCTTCTCTTGGTGTCGTTATGTAACGAAGATTGGTATTAAATACCTACTAGTACTAGGCAGCCAGAAATGCTAATGGGCCAGAAATGTTGCTAAACATGAGTGGTACCAAAAGACGAAGTCGCAAAATCGTCTCGACTGGGATAATAGTCATAAATCAAAACTAAGTAACGCAACTTTCTTAGCAAGGCCGTGAGAGGACAGTGACGGAAGACAGCAGCAGCAGTGTGCAAAGGTCCATAACATAACGTGTGTTTTGTGAATAACGATGACGTCACAACGACGTATTTGACACGTTGCAGGCGAGACGAGTTTTGATGTAAGAGCCGGCTCTGGCCAGTCCTATCTACCCTGTACCAATCGCATTAGATCACCAAAGTATTTTTCTTTCAAGGTTCTTTCACCGTTTAGTGAGGCTCTATTTCAACTTCAACCCACGTCTCAGCTGCCGCCTACCTTTATCTGCACTATAAATTAAATCAAACCAAGCAAGCATTTTATTATTACGGTATAATAAGTTTATAATATAAGCATGCAGCCTTACTGTGTTTTATGGTAGCCACTTTAAATGCTTAAAAAATGTACAAATAAAAACTATATAAGTATCTACTTACGTATGTATTTTGTTTGATATCATTTTGTGTTCGCATAGACTTGATACCTACAAGTACCGGAGTATTGCATTTAATCTTACCTGAAACAAATAGAAATACATATAATTAGTACCTACATAATTAATATTTAAATTAAAATATTATATACAATAAACAACACAGCTTCAGAACAGATTAATAAATAGAATTCCGATAGGCGATACCTCAATACATTACATTTTGACGCAGGGTTTTGAATGTGTGAGTGTCCTACGAAAATGAACCACACATTATAGACGGGCAATAGTGCGTGTTGCAACCTTCAAATACAGCAATATTGAATACGCGTGAGTGCATAAACCGAGAGCAGTTGTCAGAACATAGAACAAGCGTATTCTTGACACGAACTTGAACTTGAACTTGAACGAGAAAAATTCAAAAAAGTTAAATTGAACAGAATTAAATTTAGTGAAAATTGATTATCACTTTATAACAGAGGGATCAAGAGATCAGAAAGTTAAATAAATTTTAACTTTGACGTTTGAAAAAAATGAATCAGGAAAATATTGATTTAATTAAGTAAATCTATTTCATTAATAATAATTTACTATACGCGATGAGTCCTTTAAATAAAATAATTTTACTTTTCTAATAAATAAAAATCTGCGGAAGTTGATTTAAATTAAATAATAAATTTTGTTATTGAAAAAATGATTTAATTATACAAGTATACAAATATTTTACTCTAGCGGCCAAAAAAACGAAGCCAGAAACAAAGGACAGTTTGAAACCAAGATATCGCGAGCAACAAAAGTTTGACAAGTCGTAAAAACTAATTTAATGCAAATGAATTGTAGGTTATAAATATACTGATAAAGAAACATTGACCTGTTTTAGGAACTCCAAGTATGTAATAGCTAGGAAATGTTTTAATTCTATTGGTATTAATTTTGTTTCCATCCATATCATTATCATCATCGATATTATACCAACTTAAAGTTTCTGTCATCGACAAGCGGTACCAAAATAATTCTGAAAACTCAAAAAACAAAATTATAATATGTGCAAACAATTAGAAAGAATTTGGGGCAAACCGAAAATGGTAGCACTAAAGATATGTCACCACATATATTATAATCTACATCGAAACATGAAATATAATATTAAATTTAGTGTGGGTAGGAAACTACAAAATGTCACACGGCATATAGGTAGGTACTTAGAGTACGCAAGTAAAAACTATAAGAAACAAATGAAACTGAACCAAACTTTGAATTTAGATAAAACAAAACACGTTAAATAAACGTACTATAATAAATGATTCACAAAACTTTCAATGTTAAGATGACAGCAAAAATAAAAATTAAATATCGACCGACGCGGATGACGTTTCGATTTACGAGATATATCAGAATAATAAAAATGTTGCCAGTCTACGAAAATCACGGAACAAAATGCTTGAAAAGGATAATCGCTTTTTTTCTACAACCGAAGTATGAAATACTGTGACAAAACGAAGGTGAGAAAAAAAACAATTCCGGAAGCGCGCCAATGATATATTAATATTTTGTAGTTGTGATCCTTATCGTCACAACTACAAAATAAAAGAGAAATGGTCTCTAGATAGGATGGAATATAGAGTATAGTTAAATAAAAAAGCATGAGACATAAGCAAAAACAAAAGGAAGGGCCGTGGATTACCTGCATCCTTTTCAAGCTGAACAATAATTACTTCCGTAACCTAGCAACTGACAACTGTAAAATTAAATTAGAAAACAAGAAGGCATTACACGGCTGAAGGCACGTGCAATCTATGATTAAAGATGTACTTAATAAAGTCCTGGACGCCACACGGTCTTGATACCGTAAAAGATTATAATTATATAGCATTTATTCATCCACACCCCATTTCAGTTCCCATTATTTCCAAGTTGCCTGTGTGGAATAGTAGCAAATTGTCATGTAAAGGCGCGGGGGTCTGATAACTTCACATGTAATTTTTGATCCAATGTGGACCAAATTACAAAGTGTCATCGAACATAATATATTGCGATAGGTACCCTAAGGCCCGTTTCAGACGGGACTCGCGCTCGATATAATATAGGAGGCCATTTTATTCGAATAAACGGGCCTTTGTATTATGTTTATGAACGCCCCAAAGCTAATGAGTCAACGCATAATTTCGCGTTATAATTTAGAACATAAAACTGGCTGCGGTAATAAAAACAAGTGTATCGGCGGCTTGAGAATTTAGCAAAGTGTAAGTAAGTAAAGTGTACCGGACACGCGTTGACTCATTAGTTCTGGGGCGTTCATAAACATAATACAAAGCCCTCCTTATTATATACGAGCACGACACCGGTGTCCCGAATGAAACGGGCCTAAGCGTTGTTGTAAGAAATTCTTTATTTTATTTTTAGTTTATTTAATTCTTTTTTATACTGTTTATTATTTGCCTATATTCTTTTTATTCCACTCCCATCAATGTATAACCTAAAACTGTAAAGAAATGATATACCTACGGTGCATTCGCCGTTTGCAAACAAACAAACAAATAAGTAAATAATCATGTAGATCATGTCCCTTAGCCGTGAGGAAAAACAGTAAAGTTATAACTAATTATAATCAATAAATCGAGAATAATTTAGGTAAAAAAATAGGTAAATATACAATTTACGCTCAATAAGCATTGATGCATATTACATGCCGTCAATCATCACCGTGTGACGTAAGGAATCAAACCAATGATCACGAACTCTGAAGGAAGAAGCATGTTGTGATATACAGAAGCGTGACTTATATTTTTTCTCCTTCTTCTTCCTAGCGTTTTCTTTGTTGTGAGAAATCACGACTTTTATTCCTATTCATTACTTGTTATTATGAGTTGTCTGTTTCGAATTGTCATTCAGGTTTCTTTACTTAGCTGAATTGTCGAAGTTATTTGTACAATAAATAAATTGTTTCCCATGAAATTAATAATTGATTTGGCAACACCAAAGACATCTTAAAGACATGGTTTTAAAATAAATAGTAATATATAAATCACCAACGAAATAAGGGACCTAAGTAAAATAGTCAGATATATTATAATATACGGTAATTTACTTAACTTAACTTAAAAATGAAGAAAATAAAGAAATTTTATATTAATTTTGAATTTAAGAACCGTTATAAATATTAAAAAAATGAATCGCCGCCTCTCAAAATTTTGTCACCGGAGAATTCTGCAGTTCTTTGGTCTGACGGGATACCGTTAGTTTGGAAGGGTTCATCGTTAGCGGCGACATCGAGGTTTGCTTAGGTTTGGTTTGTTTTGCGAATGCTTGAGAGATAAAATGCATGCACCCATCCTGAGCATTGAGCTATGGGGAGATATAGGTATATTATTACTATGACATTAATTAAAAGGAGAAATCACAACACTGAAAAAGTTAGGATATATCCAGTTTAAATGTCCTATAAAAAAAATTCAATCCTTTTAGACACGTCCTGAGTACGTACTCGTACACGTACTTACATCTATTATAAAAGCACATGGCGATTTATTACATTCAGTCTCAAAGATACATACGTAAACCATACATCCGACTTGTAAATATTACTATTCCTCACGTATTTATGATTTATCAACGTGCCAAGTATCGTGAGCTTTAAGCACAGCGAGGTTACGCAACCAAGAGCTTACAAATATCCAGAACAGGACCGAAAAGCACTTGGGAGAAAGCTTCCGTATCCATAGGCACCGCTCATACCCATGAGGGAACTCTAGTAACAGTGGCGTGACAAACAGTTTACGCAGATACATAAAGGATTAACTGTAACATAATTGAAACTCGTTTGCATCCCGCATTTACAGATCCTGTACATTAAAGATGAGATGACGAACGAACAGTGGATGAATTTTGTATATTTATTAACCATAATGTCCATCCCTAATTAGGGAATGAAAATGAATATGAGGGAAGGGCAACAGGGCAAGGGGACACATATGATTTCATGAATTTCGATATATTCAACGTAAAAACAGTGCGTAGGTATAAAGTAATGAGTAATGACTAATGATAACTCTCGTGCTACCGGTTACATGTATCAAATATATGTATTGTCACTGTGAATACCAATTCCTCATAAGTTGTCTAGAGTTGTTTTACGGGCGGTCAGAAATACCTATACCAGTAGCGAAGGGTGGAGGTAGGCTGTGATGATCCACCATAAATAGTGCACATTAAACTTGATTAGTCATACATATACTTATGTTTTTATTGAACTAAGACTGCAATTTTCAGATTGTGTTAGTTAGTTTTTAAAAATCAATTAAACCCTGCGAAACCAAGTTCTTTTTATCCCTGTTCTGTTTTGTCACCGTTCTGTCTCTTCATGATCTGTTTATTCATATTCTGTTTTATCATGTTCTGTTTATTCATGTTCTGTTATATCATGTTCTCTTTGTCCGGTCACCAATCAAATAATATGCTATTAGACTAGACATCTGACATCTCACCTATTAGGAATATACTTATTTTAAATAAACCCCTTAGTTAAAGTTACTTCTACGACACTGTAAAATAATCACGCTACAGTTTCTGTTCATCTGGATTATTCTCGATTACGATTCTCTATGATGGCGAGGCCTGTAGAGACAGTGAAGTTGTTTCAAGTGGATGTTTAATAGATTATTATAAAACGCCGTTATGAATGAGTCGTACAGATTTTTCTTAGAATACTGATGAATCAACCGCTACAATTATGAATGAAACTCTTTCAAGCGATTTATGTTCTAAGAAATAACTTAGTAAGTATCTAATGTGATTTTAATGGGCAACATGGATACTTAACATTACAATATTTGGCCCGTTGAAGATCCAAGCTAGTCGCATTCACAGTACCAATATGCTGGCATCTTTGATTTTTTTAAGCCGAGCAAAACAGACGTTACGAGTGCCCGATGAATCAGATGGGCAAGAGATGTTGTCACATCTCTACAGGGTCCACGATCACGCCATAGGATTGAGTTGTGATATATATTCGGTTGTAATTATAATACGAAATCATTTACATAATTGAAATGTTTCTTATTTTTGTTTCGTCAACCAGCTTACGTGAAATTCGATTTCAAATTAACCGAGAGAAAACCCGCGTGACCGCGTCATATCACGTTATTTGTATAGCATCGCTAATGTCCTGCTGCAGGAGTGAACGATAGAGAATTTATAAAACCCCACGCTTAAAACTGAGATGTATTTTCCCATTACAGTCGCGCAGTAGGAGGTACACATCAGGAGAATATGAAAAGGACTACAACATTTCTCAAATTGTGTGTATGCGCGTCCGTATACGCCCCTTAGCATGCGACACGACACAGAAATGAGAAAATTCACAGCTAGACTGACAACCGCTCGTACCTCGCCTATTACCTTACCGCGCCACGGCACTTTTTCATGTAAATTCGGAACGTCTATACACTTTCGATTCTAGCGATGGACAACTGGTCTGTAGATATAACCGTAGGTGGAATCCTCAACTATACCAGTTGTGTTGACCTGTCGCACTCACAAGTAGCTATCGTGGTCTAACGGGTCTGTCGTGGTGAGAACTCACAACATAAGTATTGTTAACCGATTGTGGATAGTATGACATCCCTCCGAACGGACTAAATAGGTTATTATCGGGATTAAAATACGTGGTACGTGGATGAATTAATCTAAAATTTATTTTGTTTTAATTCTTATTGGTGGGTGTTAATAATAATTGTAGTATAAAAATAATATAAAATAAATTTGATGATTTTTTAAATATATATAATATGTAGTCGTTAAAACATGTTATTTTCCATCCCTTTTTTAACTAATGATAGGAGAATGTCAAATAAATGATTCACTTACCCACCCAACGTCAAAATTTACATGACACGCGCGAAAAAAAACGGCCACCATGTTTGTTTTCACAATTCACACATCCGCTCTTTGCGGAAACACGCGGCAAAAATAACGTATCGAACGTTGCAAGTACGTTACATTGTACGTTAATGGTACGTAACAGCGCGTTATTTAATTAAGTATAATTATACGTACGTGACGCGGTTTGATTTGAACAGTACGCCCGCATCAAATCACAAAGGTGTGTATTGGAAATAATAATTAATCACATTTTCAAATGAAGCACTGTCATTAAATAAAAACAACGTACCTGCCTACATTTATTCAAATGCTTGATGAAACTATTTGTACATGTCAAACGTGATAATCACATTTAAAAAATCACCCTGAAAATCAGTCAAAAAAGTCATACCTACTTTTTGACTGTCAGTTCTAAGGACTGAACAAATACGAAGCAAACGAGTGAGAAATCATTCGACATGCTTATATCTCCGCAATATGCATTAGAGTAAGATAGAATTTCTGCGGCTGAATTAAATATTTTTTGTAAACGTCGCCAGTAAATATTGATTTGAATGACTACATTCATTTAAAAACTGCGAGCACGTATTACCGAAATTTATTGTTTTGTGTTAAATATAAAGTTAGTGGTAATTATTTTAGTAGAACATAATATGGTTAACTATGTTTTGTTTAAATTTCGTAGCCGTACTGAGAAGCAACATGATGGTACTTATAACGTTTCATAGTTAATAATAATAAAATTGAGGTTCTACTGTGCGTTATACGCAAGATACACGGTTTCTTTTTGCCGAACAATAGACGCTCTCTATATATTAGTACTCTGAGGTTTTACTTTATTTTTTATAGCGAGTTTCAAAATCATTCAGTGCGTCGTGCCTCTACGTCCCTAAAGCCGACACTGTAGTTTATATTATTATAAAAATGTTAAACTTTTTTCGGTTACCGTTTCGTCGACTCTGTCGACATTAGTAAATATTGCTGGATAAGTTTGAGTACTTATTTTCTTTCGTCAAAACATTGCCTACTAGCCAAGCGTTAAGGTTTAGTGACGAAACTGTATTTTCAACGTAGAAACTTATCAACGTTAATGTCTTGGATATTCCAAAATTTAGAATTCGAGTGTTTGAAGAAACAGCTTTAAAAACGGAATGTTACACCAACATCATATTATGCCAACGTAAATTAGAATGTGAAATTGACACAAGAAACTGGTTGGTTGGTATACAAATATACGATTACGATTATGTGACTGTTAAGTTGTGATTCGTACGGTAACGTTCACACTCAATACAAAGATTAATTTAATTAAATATGAAGTTTTTGAAACTTTAAATAAACTGAAGAAGTTCCTCTGTTTACTGCTGGATATAAATACAATATATCTCAACTTCCACTTCTTTCTCACCTGTCACCAAGTATCTATCTATTAAAATATACGTTTTTTGAAAAGATTTTTATTACTTGGGTAGGTAGATTATATTTTATGATTTTTTTTATCATTAAAATGCAGTTTGATAAGTTGGTGAGTTTTTTAGAAGGTGACATAATATAACACATAAATTATACCTACTTAATTTTTTTTTATAAACTATAGGTAGGTAGGTACCTACTTACACAAAACTTTTATAGACAATTCTTAAATTTTAAAAAAGAATGGGTACCTAGGTCACTAGGTACCTAACCCATAAAACTAAAAAAAATCAAAAATCTTTTCTCACATTTTAACGAATTTATCAAAGCAGGGCTCGACATGGACCAGAGCACAGACCGTTCCGTCTCGCGGAAAAGGTAATTTGACCGTCTGAGCTAGATAGGCCATATAACTAAAAATACGTATTTTTATAAAATACTAGCTGAAGTACCCGGCTTCGCACAGGGTCGCTTCGTGGTTATATTTATCTTAGATATTTGAAAAATAATAAAAGGTAATTATTTTTTTAATATTAAAATATCTGTGTAATACAATATGGCAATATGAAAATAATTCTAATAGGAGTAAAGGTCAAATATAAGAACACTAAAGTAAAATCGAATCCAAAATATGAAAACGTTATTAATGTTATTAATATGTAGTAAAAAAAAAAAAAACAAAATTAGATGGAACAAACAAACAACAAACTTTGTATTTTATATAATTTTCCTTCACCTTCGCCTTCACCTTCGCAGGTGTGCGCACAACAACTGACAAAAGTTTCATCGCAATCGGATGAATGGTATAGGAACGCATACGAATAGTAGAAGAAGATGATTTTCTAATTCAGAAATCTTTGTGGGCATGCGCATGACAACTCACCAAAGTTTCATTGCAATCGGATTAATGGTATAGGAACGCATACGAATAGAAGAAGAAGAAGATGGTTGTACTAATTCAAAAACCTTCGCGGGCGTGCGCATAACAACTGGTCAAAATTTCATCATAATCGGATGAATGACATAAGAACGCATACAAATAGAAGAAGAAAAGATGGTTGTACTAATTCAGAAACCTTTGCGGGCGTGCGCACAACAACTGGTCAAAATTTCATCACAATCGGATTAATGGCATAAGAACGCATACAAATAGAAGAAGAAAAATATGATTGTACTAATTCGGAAACCTTTGCGTGCAAGGGCACAACACTTGATCAAAATGTCATTGCAATCGGATGAATGGTATAGGAACGCATAGGAATAGAAGTAGAAGATGATTTTCTAATTCAGAAATCTTTGTGGGCATGCGCACGACAACTCACCAAAGTTTCATTGCAATCGGATGAATGGTGTAGGTACGCATTCGAATAGAAGAAGAAAATGATGGTTGTACTAATTCAGAAACCTTCGCAGGCGTGCGCACGACAACTCACCAAAGTTTCATTGCAATCGGATGAATGGTATAGGAACGCATACGAATAGAAGAAGAAGATGGTTGTACTAATTCAGAAACCTTCGCGGGTGTTGGCACAATTACTGACGAAATTTTGATTGCAATCGGATGAATGGAATAGAAACGCATACGAATAGAAGAATATAGAATAGAAGAAGAAGATAGTTGTACTAATTCAAAACCATTGCGGGTGTTACCACAACAACTGACGAAGGTTTCATCGCAATCGGATGAATGGTGTAGGGACCATACGAATAAAAGAAGATAGAATGAAGAAGAAGAAGAAGAAGAAGATGGTTGTACTAATTCAGAAACCTTCGCGGGTGTTGGCACAACAACTGACGAAAATTTTATTGCAATCGGATGAATGGAATAGGAACGCATACGAATAGAAAAATATAGAATAGAAGAAGAAGAAGATGGTTGTACTAATTCAAAAACCATTGCGGGTGTTACCACAAAAACTGACGAAGGTTTCATTGCAATCGGATGAATGGTATAGGGACCATACGAATAAAAGAAGATAGAATGAAGAAGAAGAAGAAAGAGAAGAAGAAGAAGATGGTTGTACTATTTCAGAAACCTTTGCGGGTGTTAACACAACAACTGACGAAGGTTTCATCGCAATCGGATGAATGGTATAGGAACCATACGAATAAATGAAGATAGAATGAAGAAGAAGAAGAAAATGATGATTTTTCTAATTCAGAAACCTTCATGGGTGTGCATACAACCACTTACCAAAATTTCATTGCAATCGGATGAATGGTATAGGAACCATTCGAATAGAAAAATATAGAATAGAAGAAGAAGAAGATGATGATTTTTCTAATCCAGAAACCTTTATGGGTGTGCATACAACCACTTACCAAAATTTCATCGCAATCGGATGAATGGTATAGGAACGCATACGGGACAGACAGACAGACATTCATTTTTATATATTAGTATAGCCTATACTCTTCGCGCAAGTGCAAGCAATAAGTTTACAACGTTTTATCGCAATCGGATGAACGGTATGGCTGCGCATTCAATACGAACAAACAAACACACAAATATTAATTTTTATATATTAGAAGATTCATAAAACTGGACAAATATTTCGTTAATATTTTCGGAAAATTATCGATCGCTTCGGTTCATAAGATTTTCCATTTCAAGCGCTGTATTAAAGTTCATTTTAACGTTACCAATATTCATAAAATATTATGTAGGTAGGTACATACTACTAAAAATCGGTTTGCAAGTTTGAAAGTTTATTTTTTTAACTAAAAAAAATTTATGTTCTTAGATGAGTATTGATTATTTTTAATTAACGTTCCTAATAGTAAAATGTACTTATTTCAGATTTCGTGATATCTTTCTTACCTTGGTTGGTGTTTTGAAAATCTGTGTTTATTTAATTTTGTAGGTACCTATAATCTATTCAATATTACTCAATGTGTTTTGATTCTATACCTATGAATGACTAATCTACAGATGAATTGGAATTAAGATACAGCTGAGTCTTGTAATATTGCAATAATTGCAATCCAATTGCGGTCGAAGTCACGGCATCGGAGCGCAGCACAAGATGGCGCCACAGTCGACGATTGCACAAAATGGCGTCACATGAGCCAGCTGCACTTCAAATGGCGGAAGTTGACCGTTCACTTCGCCCCAGGCCAAGTCCATTTCTATACAAAACAATACAAAGCAATCTGGTTGGCCTCGCTATCTCGCGATGAATGCGCCTCGAGTTCGATTCCTCCGAGATAATTGGCCGGCTGCACTATTGCGATACGAATTGGCAGCCCGAACGCTGCCATTTTGCATATAAACTGGTTCAAATGGAGATCCATATACACGCGAACCTTACTCACTTATCTCAATTGAGTAATACGCCACAATGCATTAGGGCAGTGGGTGTTTCCTTGAGATTAGTAGGTAATCACACCAAAACTTTACGTATATATTACTATCTCAGTGGTAGGTATAACCATAACCTATATAGAGTTGAACCGGTTGTTGATATCACTAACCATAGACAATGTTAATGGGAGTAACACAATTTATATATTTTTATCTTTATTCTAAATGCAATTGGAAATAACATACATAGATAAATACTTTGATAATTAAATAAAGAATATTATTTAATAAACTCATTCTTTTATTCAAATTAATAATGAACAAGATTTTGAGAATGTAACATTCCATATATTGAACATACATAACTTGAAAACACCTCAGATATAGACCTACTTATTTGAAAAAAAAATACGAAACTACACGGGATTTGAAGCCGTATAACCATCGGTGTCACCAATCCGTGCATTAACCCTATGATAGTTTTTATATGATAGGCAGTGACGTCCCGGAGGGGTAGGTAGATCTCATTTTGCTTAGGGGAGGCAAAGTAAAGGAACTAATATTATGATAATTACGGTTGTTGACTGCAGTGGCGGTTTTCCATGAAGCGGATGATCCGATCGCATAGAAAGTATCGACATCTTCGTATTTTAAAAAAACTACAAGGGGGCACCAAACTTGATGAAACGACACTGATTTGATAACAATTTAGCTGGATTTCTTTTCATCCATTTGTGAATCGGCCTGAAGATTTTGTATAAATTTGATGTTTTTGTATAAATCACATGAACATATCGTCAGCTGAATGCAGAACTATTCTAACTTACATTTAAAATTTTTGAGGAGAGAGTTTTTTGAAATAACTTACTGATATTATTTATTATGTTTATGGATAAATGTACGCATCATATTTTAGTAGGATTATTGATGAAAAAAAGTGGTGCATACAGTTGTCTATATAAATAATAAATAACTGAAGTAGGCTGTTTCAAAAAACTCTTCTGCAAAACATTTCAATAGTGAGTTAGGATAGTTCTGCATTCAGCTGACGTTATGTTCTTTCTTTTGACCATGACCACTTGCGCAATCGATTAGGTTCACACTCTGACTCCAAACACAAATAATTGTGTATGAAATTAAAAACAAAATGTGTACGTATTTGCCGGACCCAGGATTCGAATCTGAGATCCACGACATTGTAATCGAACGCGTAAGCCGCTCGGCCATCGTGTTCAGGTCATGACAAAAATATGTAGGTAGGTACTTATATAAATGAGGTTCAACCAGCGCTTCTTTATTTTGTTCAGTAGATGTCTCTAATTAAGAATAAAAAATGTAAAACCCATGTAGGGTACTTAATATTAAAAAATATCACGTTTACATTTCAAATTCTGTCATTTTGTTTCGTATATTCCGATACATATACGACTACGTTATACTGTATTATGATACATACAATTTCCTATCCAAACAACTTGAAACAAGGTTCACCCTCGCCGTCTTATCGATAATGTGGCCATAGTACCGTATTGAATGCGATTCTCTTTCAATATTATTAATACGTTCGAAGTAAATGCTACGGAATCATTATATCGGACAGCAACAGCGGCGTAGAATCAATAGGGACGATTGCAACATTATATTTAAATGTATTATATTCACACGGTGCTACCTGTAAAAGGTTACCCCAACGAATGTATAAATTATTGCTTATGTGGAAAATCGGGTTATTGTTAAAATGACAAATGAAATTGGTTATAATTTATTTACCTCATGATTAAGTCTGTTAAAAGCGCAGAAATGGGCGAAAGCAGAAAATACATTCAATAGAAAACTGCACTATAGAAATCAAAAGCAATAGTATATAAAATTAAATTTGCATAATACAATTTTCAACAATAATAAAGAGAGATAATATATAGTCATTCAATAAATTGGCAGGATATTTCAAACAATGATTTCAAAAAGGTTAAAATAAATATTAAGACGCATTCTATATTTATGTTTCTGTAATGAGTGTAAAACAATGATAACATCATCATAAATACGTCATCTCATAGATGGAAGCTAATTCATAGATATATTTTTTTTTTAATTAATAATAAACAGGTCGCGAGACCCAATAAAAGTCGTAGAGTAGTAAACACATAAACAGCCAGGCTTGAGAAAATCATAACGATGATTTGTGAACTCATTCGGGAATTGAAATAGGAACCCTGATAAAGAAACCAGTGCCTTACACATCGGTCTACGATGGTCATTGGATTGCAATTAAATATGACAAGCCAGCCCGCCCTCTTCGAATGGATTCTAAGTAATTAAGTATTTTATAATAATATACTGCAACTTGAAGTCATAGTTGAATACATACTTAAAAATTGTTAATACATAATCTTATCATTTGGAGTGTTTTTTAATTGCTATCGTTACCAAGTGGAGAGGAAGCCACTGGGCAAGCAGCAACTAAGCAAGCAGCTATTCCCGGCCACTTGAACATAGAAGTTGCACGAGTAAAGCACCGATACTTGAATGGCCGCCCATTATATTTGAGCAATTAGCCTCGGGGTGAGCCAGACGCTTCCTGCTTGTGCTACACTTGCCTTATTCAAATTACAATAATATCGCACGGAAATTATGCATTCTACGTCCATGTCTAAGATGGACAACGCGATACACAATAAATAATATGAAAGATGTACTGCATTATTTAATTCCCTAAATACGACAAAAGCGATGAACCTAAACAAAACATCATTCAGTGTCTTCAAAATAAAAGTGAAATATGAATGACAAGATTTTTAATACGTATAAATCATCAGGTCGACATTGAGCTTCTCGGTTACTAGTTCTGAATGTTTGTCGGCCTAATGTTTTCGGTAAATTGACAACCGAATAAGCGTTTTCGTATAAATTACCTAGAATCCTCAAAAATATGTTGTTACTTTAGTGCGCAGCATGGCTTAGAGATAAGAAGCTGTTTTATTTTTACTTTTAAGTGAAAACGTCGAGGATTGACGTGGAAGTGAGGGTTCCCACCCATGCTCCAGGGTGACATCATAATACCTTCATATATCTATTAAAGATAGATGAAAGAAATAAAGTCGGAATCACCGGAGAGGAGGAACATGGGCTTTTATAATGGAGGCATGATCAGTGGTGAAGAATAGGATGAAAAAGAAATATTGTACTAGCTTATTAACGGTTTCATAGTTAGAAGTAAGTAGGTATAAAACCGACTATAGTCAGACTATAGTCGACATAGTGAATAGCGAGTTACGAAGGTAGTGTTAGTTATTGATTATCTTCGGATGCAATCCAGTAACCTGTTCGCAGAAAATGAAGATTATCGATTGAATCTTTCGTTCAAATTAATTAATATATTAACATTTTACAACCATCATTATCTACAAACAATTTATCATATCGCATTCGAACAATAAGGAGGCAAAAAACACCGATATTGTAACAAACGACCATGCTGGACAAAAGAGTTTTTCGATGAGAATTTTACAAAATTATAATGCAGATTTCAACAGAAAAACTAACTACTTAGTCATCTAAGAATAATTACAAGATAAAAAGAACTTTTTAAATACAACGTTTTTAAATTTTCTGTTCAATTATTATGCTCAATATGCTCAAACTTGTACTTGATAAATGTAACTTATTACTTAATGTACGTGATAAAATAAAATAATGATAAATAAAAAATAAACAAATATAGAATACTGAAATGTCATTTTGATTTCCATAGTAACGCACGTATATATTAATAATTTAGTTGCTAGGACCACCCACTTCGCAACCAATAATAGTGGATTGGATTACGGATTTCTTCCGAAATAACTTTTCATACAAAACAAAATTAACTGAAAAAGAATTAAATTCTACTTAAAGATGGCTAAACGTATTAAAAGAATGCATTGGCATCGTGTTCTTATATATTCTCGGGAAGTTAGTTAAAAATCTATTGCAAGATTTGTACTGGATAAACAACCACCGGACAAATAAGAATACGAGCTAATAAAAACGTTGTAAAATGGATTAATTTCACGTTAATTTATGAAAATAATAGCTTATTCCTGCGTTTATCTGCATTCCCTTTAAGCTTAAGGGTATCCCCAGATAAGAGATAAGTAAACGTTCGAGCGCATCTTAAGAAGGTAGTAAGAAGCTACTCCATATGTACTTAATAATATATTATATTTAGAGTCAAAAAAAAAATACAATTCGTCAAGGGAACAGGATATGCGGTGTTATAGAGTTTGCTGTATGTCGGGATACATAATATACCTAAGAGACAGACTCAGTCATCCAATTGAATGGTACCCAAGAGACAGAAAACGTAGATGGATGAGATAATGGAAGTACATGGCAACACAATGTACAAGAATTTTATTGTAAGATAATTAGAAGAGTACTTCACTCAGCAGTAGATTGATCCAGTCGGATGATATTATAATAAGAATGTGTGAACCATAACATTATAAAAAAGTCAGAAGCGCGGGAAGTTTGAAATATAATAAAAAGTACCGCGGACAAAGAATATTTGAATTTCAATAGGCACTAAGCGTTGAAATTGCGGGCATTAAAAAAACTGCCTGTGATAGAAAAATGAGTTGTCATGACGAATAATAAATGGTTGTTTGATCCAATTCGTAAAAACGGTCATGACAAAATTTTAATATTCCTAAAATATTCTTATAATAACAGAGTTTACATCGACCGTAACGGAAATCAGATTTGGAAATTTTCACATGGAATTAAAAAAAAAGGAAAGACCTGACATTGGTAGGTACCTATATACCGCCGCCACTTCTCGTTATGGGAAAAACACAGCACGCTATTTTGATATTAGAAAATTTGTTTAGTCTTTTTGAATTTAAGCATTCATTTAAGTATGCTATTTAGGGACTACCGCAATAAAAACTTTAAATAATAAATCGCAAGCGAAATATGTCAAGGTTTCGCTAATATCGACTTACCATATCATTAATAGACAATATACTTTATAATACAAATTCAGCTATTGATAGAACTTTAATTCCAACTCATAGACACGTTATGTACTAAAAACTTTAAATAATAAATCGTAATCGAAATATGTCGAGGTTTCGTTAATATCGACTTATCTACCATAATATTATTAATAGACAATAAACTTTATAATATAAATTGAGCTATTGATATAGCTTTAATTTCATCTCACGTTATGTACAGATGCAGACAAAACCATTCAATATACGGACCGGAGTTAACCACACGCTTTGGACTGCACTTTTCATACCGTTTGTATGGGAACATCACCACTCCACACCTGACCACTCCATCGCTGATACGTAACCACTTTACGTACTCGTGGTGAATATTGTTGCACGTGTTTTATTCGACAACGATTAGACGTAGGCGTGCGCGCTCCATAACATTTACCTCACCTCACCAATCCACCTATTGGACCACTTAATCTAGTATGGTATTTCCGATTAGTTTTATGCTTGTAACTACGGAGCCAGATCGAGAATGGATATGATAGTTACATTTGCTATAATCTATACCTATAAACTGTGCAAGTTTTATCTGTACCTACTCACTGGTCCGGTAGTTTTTGAATTAAAATCATAGGGTTGGAGTTGAACCTTTTTTGAGTTGCTCCGCTCCATCGCCCTGGTTAAAACGACGAAATGAAATCAGACAGACAAAGATACAAATGAATTATTATATTATGTAGTATATGTGTTTAGAGCTCCAAGAATGACTATAACAATAATTCATCTACTTGTAGATGTGTGAATCATTCGGATACTATATAAATCATCATAACCAGTAACCACGCCCTTTCATCACTCTGCGTTCTCACGATTAAAAAAGACTAAGTAATTGATCTAAAACAGTATTTCTCAAAGTGAGCGATAACGCCACCTTGTGGACGCTGGAGGCTTTCAGGGGGAAGTAGAAGGCTCAAAGAAAATCTAGAGGGGCGACGGCAGACAAACTCTATCTATAAAAATCGGACGGAATCTAGATACGACACCACAAATGTCAACACAGCAGGATCATCCCGTTTAGAAGAACTTATAGAATTGACAACAAACGAAGAAATAAAAATTAAATTCAAGAAAGGCTACCAAGAATTTTGGCTTCAAAAGCGAATCTCTCAACTGTACCATGTGTTATGGTCGGTTGTTCAACGATTTGTGATAGCATTCTCATCGTCGTATTTGTGTGAACGTGGATTTCATAAAGGTATTAAATATAAAGAGGGGCAAGTAATCGGCTTTCTCATACAACTGAATGAAGCAGGCCAACAATAGCCGACAACTTACGAGAAATAGCGACCCGATAAAAAAAATGCAGGGCATCACGGATGATTAACTTTGGTCGTTATAGCGTAATTATATGATATAATGTTAATGTGGAAATCTTGCCGCAAATTGATTACCAGCCTGCCTCACCATACTTTTTCCCCATACTTGCTTGCTTCACCATACTTTTATATAACCTGCCGCCCCTAGGTGGATTTAGTGCTGTAGCAACGTTGATAACTAATAAGAGAAATCGGCTGCAAGTTACTGCGACTTACGGCTGTTTTTAAGTGAATTCGAGCCTGATATTAACAAACTCGTCGAATTGCATTAGATAAGTTTTAAATTCAAAGCCTTTTTTAATGTTAATAAAAATACTTTCAAATATGATTAAGTATGAGTTTTATTTCCTCTCATCGAAACTTATTTGATCTCAGAAATAGGATATGGGTCACATCCTACTATCTATCCTATCCATATAATAATGCATATTTGAACTGTTTTGAAGATACGCAAAAGATGGTAATGTAAAAAGGTAAAATAAGTTAAAAAATATGGGGGCACTAGATTTTTTTTTAATCTCAAAGTGGGCGGTGGTCGAAATAAGTTTAAGAACCTGTGATCTAAAAGGTACACATTTAAAAGTAATTTATACCCATTTAGGACAGGAGTATGCTTAATATTTATATTCGAGTTTATTGATTTAAAACAAGACACTGTGGAATTATTAACTTAAGTTTGACAGCCAGAATAAGCGACAGGTAGGTACCTCCCAATTTACTTTGAAAGATTTGAGCTGTCTACTTTTAAAAATGATTTCCTCTAAGATGAATCAACAAGGAAATGGAATGAAGGCAATAACTCCGTTGATTATTTTTTTTATTAAATGTATAGAGCTTAAAGCTTACGCTACGTAGTTATTATATTTATTTCATAAGACTGGAATTTAGATACTTATGTAATATCAATGTTAAACCACTTTCACGCTAAATTTAAAGCTTCGAGTCTTTCTAAGCATTGTGAAAATTATTGTTCAAAATAAAATTATTTATGTTCACGTGACCTGAACTATGGATTAAAATCCGGGATTAGACTAAACACTGAACCAATTAGCAACTGCCTTAAGCATGGAAACTGGAGAGAGGTACCTATGTACAATTTATATATTTTAGTATTTAAGTACCTACGTAATTAAATACATAAAAAATCGTGATTTAAAAAAAAACCAAAAGTACGTACCTGGGCATTTTCGCCAAAGTTTGTACATGTTTGAAATTTGGGTAATATTATTTTTTCACTCAAATTAACCATTTTTATATAGCTAGCAGATTCCTTGTTCTATTGCTGAATTGGTGATAGCAATTTTTCAGCAAAATATTGATTAATACAATATTTATATCATTTTTATTATGAAATTGGGCATAATAAGTTTCCGTTCCGTGACTACGAAACTTAGCTTTTAAAACATGAATGAAACACTTTTTATCACTTAAAAGAGCTCTATTAGATTAAAAAAACCATACACTTCAAAATAAAACTACAAATAGTCAAAAAATATTATTGAATTTTAATTCTTGGGCACATTTCGTTCCCCTCCGTTACCCTATGTCTATAATGGCAGAGCATTTTTCCTTTAGTATTTGAAAAAACCAATCAATGTTCGTTCTGCTATTTTTTTAAAGACAATAATCACTTTTACTAAATTTTATTGGAAAAATAAATAAGTTTCGTTATTTAATAATCAAATGAAAAATAGTTAACGTTCAACTTTTTTGGGGACATTTTCGGAATGGAACGAAATGGTAACGGAGTGTAATTTGTAAAGCTTAAGTTACATGTTACCATAAAAACAAATTTTTGTTTTATGAAATTTATTTGAATTTTTTGATAGACAGATAAATATTCAACGTGCGTCAAAATAACAAAACAAATCAAACTTAATCACTAAAATAGATATATTTTATAATAAATTTCACAATACTTGTAAAATAAGGTAGGTAATAATTTTGACACACTATACATTACCATAACTTTATTTGGCATTTATATTATTTGTAACTCAGATAAAAAATATTTTTAAGCAAATTAACAATATATGAAAAAAAAATCAGCAAGGGATTCAGACGCGAGTTCCTAGCGCGGCACGGAGTATATAACTTTTACGAAAATAATTATAGTCAAACTCGGTTATTACGATCTCGGACATAGCGAGATCTCGGATGTAATAACGAAACATTTGTTGACAATTGGTTTATGATTTTCGCCATACATTTAATTTTTTCACTGTTATAACGAGCAACTTATCGGATATACCGAGCTAAAATACTGTTAATGTGTCGACCGTTTTAAAACATTTCGACCCTAAGCAATAAAATCCGATTGGACAGGATGCCGCCGGGGTCGGATTACGTTTATGACACTAGTAAAGTGTCTAAGTACCTACCTTATTGGTGTTTCACCGACAATAATAAAAAAGTATCCACGCATATGGTTGAAAAATCCAAGGTTTGTGAAGTCCGTAGGTACCTACCAGCGTTAATTACAATAAACAACTTCTTTTGTAGTTTATGAATGCCATGCTCGTTTCGGGGATTTTTACGATGGTTTCCAAATTTTTTATTTTCGACTTTTTGTGTAATGTGACATGCTCATTTAAAAATACCTATTCTCTGATATAACGAGTAACGCTTATAACAAGCAAATTCAGTCGGTCCCATCTTCCTCGTAATAACCAAGTTCGACTGTATGTTGTCTTGAAATTTAATTGTATTCATCAACATAAAATGTAGCTATACAGGTTGATTGTAATCAAGACGTACTTTTCTGACATTTCGTGAATACCTACAGTTCTAGGTATTAAATCTAATCGAGTACACATTTCTGTTAAACGTGACAAAAAAATACTTTTTCATACATTTTTATAAATTTCTATGCCTAAAATGTATGGAGAAGTTTTAAAATTTTGGTGGCGTATAACAGAAAGAGTATGACAGAGCCAGTGCCTGTCTCGCAATTATTTCAGTCTGGTGTTTTTTCTTTTCCTTCTGTTGTTTTTTTTTATCTCCATACTTTTATGTGCGCTATTTTTGCGTATTCAGACATATCACATACTTTTTTAATCTTTATTATATTATTATATTATAGTCAGGTTATTTTCTATATTTTTTAATGAAAATATTTTTGTTTTTCATACGAACAGACAAAATAAAATTTTTATAATCTATGAAGAACTAAACACACACTGTAAACCCAACTTTATGCATGCCATTTCGTTACTTTTACATTCCACATATACGTTACCACCAATATAGTTTCGGAATGGAAGTAACGGATTCTGTTTCAGAAGTGTTTGAAGCCAAAATTTAGCTTAGTTTTATTGTTAAACCTGCGATATGTTTTATTATATCTGTAGTATGAAAGATAAGCTCCATATGTGTAGTATGTGAAATAGAAATATGTGTTTTCTTACCTTATAAATCGTGGTAACAGTAGTGGAACTTCTTAAATGACCAACCCAGAAAGCAACCTGTTCCGATAGCGATACCGACACACACCAACAATTTAAAGTGTACATGGCGATCAGTGTTATACAAAAATGTTGCTACATTAAAAAAAAACATATTTATAGTGAAAATTTTTCGCCTTCATGCTAAAATCGTGGTAACGGAATGTGGAGTTCCACTTTTTCAAATATCCTGGGACACACTTTAAACGTGATTTTTTTTCAATATTGGTACAAATTTACGAAAAAACTATATATTTTCCAAAAATATATAATGTAAGCTGTTGAAAACACTACGAATTTAATTTTACACACTCAAAATTAATGACGAAATCAGACTTTGTTTATTTGAATTTATGGGTGGGACATGGTAAAAACGCACTACCTTTCGATCTAAATAATCAATTAAAAATATATACAGGTCAGATAGTTGTATTTAACTGATTGAATAGAGTAAATTAATAAATTTGCATGTTAAAAGTACATAACTTTCCAACATTTTATAATATAATAACTATGAAAAAATCAATCAAAGTCATGGGACATGCCAAAAACGCAATGTACAAACTTTGGCGAAAATGCCCACCTACTAATGTAACTATGTACCTAGATAATTTGGTACAACCTCAGAAACATAGAAAAAAATCCTAGATTGATTTGTTTACTGAAAGGGTTTTCCGTTGCTACTGTAGGGCCGACTATAGACCAGTGGCGAAGGGTGGAGGTAGGCTGTTAAGATTCGCTATAAATAGTGCGCGCTAAACTTTTTTAGTCATATGTATTTGTTTTTATTGAACTAAGACTACAATTTAGAGATGGTGTTAGTTAGTATTTAAAAATCAATTAAACTATGCCTAAACGAAACCATGATAGTTTTGGTCTAATTTGGACAATACGTCAAAATTGTGTACACTTTTTCATTCATAGTTATTTGTTTTCGTTGGATTAAAAATACATATTACACATATTGTTGGTTAATTTTTTAAATTCATTAAGCCCTGACTAAACCAAACTATAATGAATAAAAATATTATTCTATTTATAAAATATTCAAATATGTATGATTTAATTGCATAATTTTAGATATATTATAGATAGACATGTATTTTTTGACTTGTATCTATTATGGCTTGGTTTCTCAGGGTTTAATTGAATTTTAAAAACTAACCAACACTATCTGTAAATTGTAGTCTTATTTCAATGAAAACAAATATGTATGTTTGAAAAAGTTTAATGTGCACTGTTTATGGCGGATCTTAACAGCCTACCTCCACCCTTCGCCACTGCTATAGACAGCAGTGACGCATCGAATTAAGAGTTACAGTAGGTACCTACCTAGTAGTGCATATATCTATTATTTAAAGTGGCATTTCAAATATAATCGTTAACGATGTTACATTTGTATGTGCTTATTATATCCAACCCACGATGGCCACACGGCTTAAGCTTCGGCCTATAACGCCGTGGACCCCAGGTTCGAATCCTGGGTCTAGAAATAACACACAGTGTTTGCAATTTGTGTATGAGTCTGAGTATGGACCGAATAGGTTGAGCAAGTGGCTGACATCCATTCTCGTAAAAACAATATCTGTTAATACAAACATCTACCCTGTGGAGGCCCATATGATCATAGTATTAGGATCGGACATGGTCAAAAAAAAAAATATTTATAATTTAATTGAAAAAGTACCTAAGTAATTGAATTACAAGATTTTTTATGAAATATTTTTGACAAATCACTTCCTCTCACCAATCGTCGTCCAGCATTTTTTTCTTTATTGTTGACGAATCCTCGAACTTCGGTCGTAAAAGAGACCTCGACAATAATCGTTCATGTCTTTAAGTTTAGTGTAAAAGCGGTAATTGAAACGGCCGGAGCGTAAAGTTAATTAATTGAAAGGGGCCGTAACTGAAAGTAATAAAAAAATAAATAAAACGAGATAAAAAAGAATCAGCTACAACACACAACTCTTTGATTGTCAACAAACGGCATGCCAATCTTTTTTCGCTTCTCGCAAACGTTTAAAAAGGCCAACAATGTTGGACGTTCTCGAAAAATACTTCAGACGAATGGTATATAGGTATATATATACGGTCATTACAAAAAGTAAATAAAACTCAACAATCAATTCATTCCGCAAATTACAGGACGGAATCGAGACTTTCGTCAGTTATCGTCAACTTTTTTATTTGCGAAATACATTCAAATTACATGAAAATCACATTAACTTATTCTGCACTGTATTATGAGACCTATTATTACTGTTGCGAGATTCTATAAAATAATAGAGGATGCCGATTTTTTGACGAGTCAAACTGGCATGGACCCAAAGACCGCGATGCAGAACATTTGTGTGGGCATTCCATAAAATACGCGCCTATCTTTAAGACGCCATTATCGGCAACTTAGATTGGGTCGCCTACAACACCTAAACATAATAATACATCATATAGCAGGTAATAAATCTACGGAAAAAGGTATCTAGTGCCCAGAACATTTTTTTTAAATATTGTATAGTTAGAAGAATATTATTTGTCTTATATCTTATCTCTTATGGTTTCAGGTTTAATCGAATTTAAAAAAAACCATCAGCAACACAGTCTACCTCTACTATTACGGTTTGGTCTAGGTAGAATTTAATTGAATTTTAAAAACGAACTGATACCATCTGCAATTTGTATTATTAGTTCAATGAAAACAAATAATTATGACTGACAAAGTTTCGTTTGCATTTTTTATGACAGATCTCCACAGCCAACATCCACCCTTCGCCACTGCTATATAGCCATATGTTTCCGATACACACAACTCACATTGAACAGTAATACGGCGAACTGCATACGTACAATTTACCGGATACGCGAAAAAAAATGCTATTCATTATAAGAGGGCAGTTTTGTATCAGATTTCTGTTATTGTTAAGGCAATAATTATTAAGGGCATGTTTTAAGTTTAGTAGTAGCTGACATCTATAAAACAAAAAGAACAATTAATTCACCATCGATATAATAACACTTTTTAGGCTTTCGTAGTACAGTGCGTAAGGCGTTCGCTTTCCATCCGAGAGCTCTGGGTTCGATTCCGGTGAGGACACAATATATTTATATGATTTTCTCAACGCCTTGTACGAAAAAGCAAGGTCATAGTTATTAATAATTAAAAAAAAAAAACGCTTTAGTTTTACGGACCAGACATTGGACGCATACGGCCGGGGATAAAGACCTCGAGTATTGAGCGAACAGTCACGGTTCGGTTGACGGACCCCGACTCTCTCGACTCGAGATGCAATCTCCAAATGGCCATTCATAAAAATCTCTGAAAGGGATGGTTGTTTACAGGCCTGTTCCCGAGATAAATACCACACTAAAGATATTTTTTTTAAATATAGAAAGAATAATTTAACGAGAGGCTTTTGTTTTTCATTTTATATGCTCGCTTTCATTGCAGTTTTTGATGTTATTCTCAGATTCGGTGTTTTTTTTGCTGATATAAATTATATTAGGTATATAAAATTTTATTAAACACCATATAATATAGTGGGTGTGTACCTACCAATGACATATTAAATGGACGACTCACTTCATACCCGGCGCGCACGAGAAATTGTGCATGAAAGTCATTCACAGATGTATAGGTAGATGCCACGTGACCATTGACGTATCCGTTTCCATTATGCGATACAAGCTTCGAGAATTTATAGTAATATAACCTTTATTGTAATGACGTATTAGTGTCATGACTCATTGCGTTAGAAACAGATTCTCGGTTACTTACGACTTCTCGGAAATTAGACGCAAGTGAGCCCAGCGAATCACAGGCGACTAACTGTCCAATGGTTCCTGTCATTCAATTGCATTGAATAAACATTCATCAATATCTTAATATGGCATTTTATAAATAATAAATAATACTAATACATGCAAAGTGATATCCCATCTTTCTTGGAGTGTTTAGTGGATTTTTATTAAAATATGAATTTCGCCATCCGGCAGACCCGACACAAAGTGAGTGTCATTTTATTTTCTAGATGCTTCGTCCATATTAATGTCATTGGTACCTACATAATATGACAAAAATTAATTATTGAAAATTATGGGGAGTGAAGAGATGCACAGATACTTCTGCTTCTTCCACCATATCACGTCCCAACATTGGGGCATAGGGCAAGCACAAGTTGGCGCCACTTCCCTCGGTCCATCGCCAACTCCTGCGCTTCCCGCCATGTCAGACCTGCAGCACGTAGGTCGCTTTTGTAGCACCGCTGCAGGGTGAGGGAGGGCCGGCCACGGCGACGGAACCCTTGAGGCTGTGCCACAAGAGTCTCGGCTTTTGAGCTTTGTGAATCGATGTCTCCGCCGAATCTTCGTGAGCAGACACAACAGCCTTCGGCGATTGAAGTTATCACGAAGAGACGATTTACGTGGCTGGGACACGTATTCCGGATGCCGCCAAAGAGTGCGGCACTTCGCACAGATACAGTGCAGTCAAATATGAATAACAGTTTACAATCACTTTAATAGTATCAAGCGTCAATCATGTATAGAAAGAGGATATATTAATTAAAATAAAACATAATGTATAGTACCTAGTCATCTTCCATCATTTAATAATGATCAGGACCTGTTTCGTCCGCTTCATGACATTCTCGGTTACATGTAAATTCCACGTATAACAGTTCATCGTGAGCTATCTTACCGGAAGGAGATGTATAGCATTGAGATAATAAAAAATATCACGTCGTTCGTGGAGCACTGCAGACAGTAACGTTACAATTTAATTATATCCAATAAATCATAAGGACAGTGACTATCTTCAGTTTAAATCCATTATCAATAAACTCTCATTGCGACACATAGGTCTACTGATGTGGTATTATCAATCAAAAACCCTGGTGGCTAATGTTGTTTAGTACATATTTGTGTTGTCTGCATGAAGCTCTGAAAGCTCATCGCTCATTTTCTAGTAATGGGCAGTCGTTAATGACATGCCCCACTTTTTGAGAAGGTAGGTGTTGCCATCACATGGACAGCAATTATCATCATCCAGTTTAAACAGTTTCAGATAAACTTTCATTGTGACCCATATATATACTGGTTTATGTACAATCAATTAAGCCATAGTGGCTGTTGTTTAGTATTTGTGTTGTCTGCATGAAGCTCTGAAAGCTCATCGCTCATTATCTAGTAATGGGCAGTCGTTAATGACATGCCCCATTTCTTGAGAAGGTAGGTGTTGCCATCACATGGACAACAAGTATCATCATCAAACAGTAGTGGCTAATGTTGATTAGTATTTGTTTTGTCTAGCTAGATCAAGCTTGTCGCCCCCTTTCTAGTAATGAGCCAGTGACGTCCCGTGGGGGTAGGCAGATTGAGCGTCGCTTGGGGACGGCAGTTACCCAAAGGGCGGCAAATAGAGGAGAATCATTCGGTATATAGAAATAGGTACCCAAACTTAGTAATAATGGAAATATCTTTCCAATCAAAAATTCAACTCACTGCTTGGAAATAAAATGTATTAATAATTGACATAGAAGGTTTAACAGGACTGTAATTTTTTTGTCGGGTTCGCGATGTCTAGTTTACTTCCGTTGTCCTCGGACGTTACGTCCTTGATGACCTGCAATGACACGTGCGGATTTGCGAATTACATTTGAATTATAAGTAGGTATATACTTACCTAATTAATTTATCCAAATATTTTGCCGGTCACTCGCGAGTTTTGAAAGTTGTCAGGTGTATTTTTAAATGTATCTGAAACCGTGGACTCGCAATACTGTCTATTGAAGTATAGATGGCATTTAAATTAGATTCAGTGGTATTATATTTTGTTAGTATTTTTGTATACAACACATTTCTTAGATATTAGTATCATGAAAGGATGATAAAAAATACTGTATAAAAAAAAATGGAGCGGCATTGTGACGCTGCCTAGGGGCGGCATTTTGTCTAGGGACGTCACTGTAATGAGCAGTCGTTAATGACATGCCACACCGTTTGAGAAGTGTTGCCGGCACTTGGATAGAAATCATCGCTATTCAGTTTAAATCTTTTCAGATAAACTTAGGCACAATCAATCAAAAACTACTCCTTACAATGCCGGATAAATCCATCGGCTATATTTAACTAATCATAATAATGATCATAAAAAACTTTTGATACTCAAAAAGGGACAACAACAAAATGATCGAAATGAAATTATCGACAAATGATTTGTCATTAAAATGTAAATGCGGAAACAAGAGCAACGGTAATATTTCCAACGTGAAATGCTTTTTGAAAGTTGTATCTAGGCAGCGAACATATTTTCGCAATTCAGTTATTGTTATTTTACGTTGAGTGCTTTGCGAGAACTTTCAAAACAATAATACAACAAACACTGCTTCTGAACTTTCGACTTAAAGTGAAAAGCATTGTTTGCATGTAAATTGAGATGTTTTTTTTGTATAAGTATATTTTTCTTTATCGCCATAATATAAAAGGCATAAATTATAATATACATATTATACTTACATAATCTATATTTGCCTACAAAACAAATTCATTTTTCGAAATCATTAATCCCCCCACCCCGGCGCAATCAAACAAATTAGGTGAAAATGTTCCGAGTTCAGTACATATAATGTTCACACAGAATATTTAATTTTCAGGTGATTCTATATTTTGTTTGTTTGGTGACGTCATATTTGCTACGTCTCACTGGTAGGGTTGCCAACCGTCCCGGATTGGCCGGGATTGTCCCGAAATTGGAATCACTGTCCCCGATCCCGGATGAATGCTAAATTGTCCCGGAAATTTAGAGAAAACTCGGTCGGGCTGATGAAAATTGTGTCTTTAATTTTATCTATCCCTGCGAATACCTCATGCTTACCCAGAAAGAGTATTTAGTCACATGAACAGTGTGTGGACAAAGCCCAAGAATAACATGAATATCGTCTTAGTAAACGCGGAATTGCAAATACTACTTAATAGTATATCGTGTGCAGAATTTGCGAACTTTTTAAATACGGGCTCACTTGCGAAAGAATTGGTGATTCCAGCAAAAAGTGAGAAAAAAATTTGGAAAAATTCATAAAAATATAACGTTAAATTTGTTATTATATTTAATTTTTTATTATTATTATTAGATATGTAATATATATATATATATATGTATGTATATGTTTCAAAAATAGTTAAATATAAAAAAAAAATAAAAAAAAAACTGTATTTTAATTATTTCATAAATACAAAGTTTCCTCAGAAAGAAATTCATTAGAAACCCTACTCACTCATTAGCGTTTTTTTTTAAATATGCCACCGGCATACGCGTTATCCCAAAGACCGGAATGGTTGCGCCACTTTTTTTGTGTGAGCGTCAAGTTGTATGCGTCCCTCTTAAATGTATGTAAATGGCAAGTCGTAGTAGTACAGCGTTACTCGAGAGCATGTAAAATGCCCAGTTCCAATGGGTCTAAGTTAGATGAATATCTACCCATTCCCAAGTGGATGTCGTTCACTTGAAAGACATCTAACCCTGGTTACTACTCGTACCACTGGTAGACCGGACTAACGAACACCATGCGGGGAGGTGTACAGATATAGGTACCTGAGAAAAATTTAACATTTTTATTGTCACGGAAGTAACAATATAATGAGTACAATAATGGGTTGAAATAATTTTTCGGCACGCGGCAAAAATAGAATAAGTACGGTATTCTTCGAATTTACAGAATATTGCAAGATTCTAAATTCACAGAACCGAAACAAAGGATTATATATTATTTTTTATATTATTACGAATACAATGGCTTTGATTTTTATTTGTGTAAAACCTCAAAGAAGGTTGATATCTACGCTCGTGTTACCGGCAATGTGTAGAATCTCTGGAAAAAAAATCTGTAGTATAATCATAGAGTACCTACCAGTGGCGAAGACTCCATACTAGGCGATTATTTAAAACCTACCCTCTTAAGAAAAATATTTTTTAATTGCATATTGACATATTTATATACTTAATCACTTCATTATTTATGTTATATAAAAATAATTTATTTTGCCAACGAGAGATGTCGCATATGGAGGAATGTATTACAGTATTACACAGTTTACAAAACTGCAAAGGTAAAATATACCACAGCGCGCCGTAAATAAATAATAAACGCCGCGACGTCTCGACGTAAATAAATCTCCGATTATGTGTGAAATAATTCTGATTTTTTTCGTATGGACTTTACGTCTCGTAACCGCAGCAAGTCTGCTGATTTGTACGAAATAAGGTAAGCTCCTATCGCAGAGCCTAAAACATTCGCGCATAATAATGTTGTCACGACTGCGCACTTTGTCCAAAATCATTAATAATTAGATAATTAAAAAAATAATTTCAACGGCGTTTAATCGAATATTAATAATTAAGGAAGTATAGATTGTTTTTACAAATAAAAATACATTTTATCTAATGATTTTTGATGGATATACATATTTTGAAAAATACGTAATTTAAACACATCGCTCATTTTTATGTCGTCAATGAGTTTTTAAAGTTTCATTTAATTAGTGTGTCGTTGTCATTTACTAGTGTGTACCTATTCATTAGTAGTAAATATCGTACTATTCTCGTAAGTATTTATACCTGACAAGTGTGCTCTTTTATCAGATCTCCACAGCCTACCTCTTTCCAAAAGTCACCCTTCGCCACTGGTACCTACTGAGAATTATTTTTGGATTAAGTTATTAGAGTAAAATCTACAGGGAAGCAGTTGTTATAGTTATAAATAAGTATTAATTCCTTTTATGTACATGAGGCTGTTATACACACACAGTCGACAGAATAAGAGGGAAATTATCCATTAAAAGACTACTTACTGCCAAACCAAACAAAAATAACAAAGTAAAAAGCTAAGGGCTTGCGCAGACAGAGAGCGGTCGGAGTTCTGCGTTCAACCGACCGTTGACGGCTAGCGTTCAGGGACAGCAGACAGGTGGCGGTCAACAATAAGCGTTCCACAGGTAGTGACACAGGCGCTGCATAATGCGAGACCGCTATATTCCGAATGCGAGTGCAAGTGAGAAAGCACCGCTATTGCGTACTCACTCCCCAGTGTGGTTTCGCTCTATGTTGTGTGACTGCTCAAATTCCTATGACGGGACTGGACGGGAGGTACAGCGTTCTTTGTAATTCCGGGAATAGAACTCTAGAACGCTAGCGTTCCAATTGACCGGCGCGGTCTGACCGCCGGCTGTGTACCCATACAGTATGAAGTCCATACAGTACAAAGAACGCCGAACTCCGAACGCGGAACGCAGACCGCCTGACCGCGCTCTGTCTGCGCAAGCCCTTAGTAAATTGAACACAGTAACTACATATTTATAGTATAAGGGGTTGTAACCGCGGTTAATTACTAAGCATACAAGGTAAAGTAGTAATGACACCATATATTGTAATTTTCATGCTGAGCTTCACCGTGGCCCAATTTATACGAATGTCAGTGGTCATGTGGTGTTCACCAAAGTGAATAGGGCGACATACGCGATGGACGGCAAATATTTTCCGTCCGTACTGCCCTGCTAAGTAAAAAGACAGTGTTTTAGTGAAATGAGAAGTTAAGTTTTAAACTACATCCATCCAAATGCATCCGTTTAAAATCTCAAATTGTAAACACACAGTGTGTAAACGTCTCAGAAAGTACCTGTGTTTCAACACGCATCAAAGGGCGTCAACATTTTCCTGACGTGGGCCATTTAAAGGTACAAACGGTTACCACATGCTACGGACAACATATCTGTACGGGACGGTCGTGCACAAAGCGTCGCTGTGTCGAACACATGTGACTAATTGCGGCAGCGGTTGGGTTCGGCTAAATTTCGGACAACGCCTTACAAACTAGATTGCGTTATGCATTTGTAGGTCAAGTAAGGTTCTGAGCTTTTCCTTAAATATGTATGAAATCGACGCGATGGAGCTTTAGTCATTCATGAAACTTCGTATACCTAAATACATACTAATAATTAGAAAATCAATAATAGGTAGGTACCTGCTATCGACTGAGGCCAGGGTAGTTAATGAAATTTTAATTTTAATTGTTTCATACTTTTCCAATTAAATAGCTTTTCGCCACTCAGCGTATTCAGCCAGTTCATTGAAAGCTGAGATTAATAATATAAAGAGTGGCTATTGTATTGTATTGTATTTCACGCGTATAACGCACAGTAGAACCTCAATTTTATAATTAATAACTTAACTATGAAACGTTACACCATCCTGTCGCTTCTCAGTAAGGCTAACAAATTTAAACACAACATAGTTAAACATATTTTCTACTAAATTAAATAAAAATAATTACCACTAACTTTATATTTATAACACAAAAACAATAGATTTCAGCAACACGTGCTCGCGGTTTTTAAATGAATGTAATCAGTCAAATCCATATTTACCGGCGATTTCCAAAATATATTTAATTCAGCCGTAGAAATTCTATCTTACTCCAACGCATATTGCGCGTGCTGAATGCATTCGCATTCGCAGTTATGGTTCATTTTTGTTCAGACCTTGGTTGAACGTGTGCATAACTCAGATGTTTTACGTGGCCAACGCGATCGTCAGTTTGCGAAAATCCTGGTGTATGCATTTTGCCCACAACAAAACTCCGTATGAAATTGGTTTATAGTGATTTGAAAGGGACGGAAGGCATCAGAAATATTTGCGGTCGTCGGCTGAGGAAATTCTCAGGATTTCTTCGCGATTCGCCGTTTGCATTGAGTGGCGGAAATCTCACCCCTGAATTTATGTGCTCCGGTAATGATGGCAATAAATACCTACTATCAACTAAGAAATATTATCTATAGGTAGGTAAAAATAAATATAAATAATAGATTCATTCACTCGTATGGGGCAGGCAAGTTCATGGCCCCCACAAAGGGGGGGGGCTGACGGGGCTCTAGCCTGGGGGCCCGGGCTCACGAAGGGCCCGGCGAGTCGAGTCGACCAGATAAGTGATATAAACATAAATCACAATTTTCATTCAATAATGTTATTATTTACAATTATGTGGTCATATGATATAATTTTTAATTATTTATCGATATTCGACAACTCCATAATTCAAATGGATGTATTAAAATATACAAAAAAAAAACACTGAATATACACATTCATTTTAACGCGCACCTACACAATTTGGAAAACGCTACTGTAGAGCGTCACACTCCCTTTATCTTTAGCGATAGGTAGGGGGCCCCGCCAAAGATCCTAGCTTGGGGACCCGCTTCAGGATGTGGGGCCATGGGCAAGTTACACTACATTCAGTTACGACACAATTCTTGTGGTCTATGGTGCGATCGACCAAAATCGATTCCGTGATCGACGCGTTAGACATAAGTACTTCTTCTATTTGGCCAGCGATGGCAAATACGTGGCACGCGTACCCAACTTGGCACGCTAAAAGTTTTAGACGGCATACGTTTTTCTATATTAAATCATGTACATTCAAAGACTAGAAATAGGTTGACAAAGGAATATTCAGCAAAATTTATTAATTTGCCATCAACAACATGCATTCATAAGTAATTTTTGGGTTTTAGCCTCATATAAAAAGTCTCGTAAATAACACGAAACATTAATCCTCAAACAAAACTGAATGTGTTACTTATTAAATGTTTTTATATTTCCTTATTTTCTTTCATTTTATGTTATGTGTATAATATACTATCGACCGAAGGTACTTGATGGAATTTGAATTTAAATCATAATGGATTTAAGTTTTGTACTATTCCATTTGAGTCCGTTTTTTTGCGAGCCGGGTTTCGCCTTTCGGCATCTTCAGGCGCCGTGTACCTCACCAAAGGCAAACACACACTTACAACGACACTCTTAACTCTAGCTTATATAAAAAATCAATATAATAAAGTAGGTATGTACCATGTAAGAGTATTATTGAGTATTGGTTGTTTAACTAATGACTTTAATATATCATTAGTTATAATAATAATTATAAACTTTACTAAAACATAGAAACCTTTTTCAATATGTGTATTTATAGAACCCAGTAATAACAAATTGCTGTTTAAAAACCTGTTATTATTAAATTGATTCTTTCAAAATTCAATTATATATCCTTACACGAGCCGGTTTAGCGTCTTATATAAATAATTTATTTCAAAGATGTCGCTGTACTCGATTATAAAACATACTTAACGACATCTGTTGCAGACTCGTGTCATGAAATTTAAGCATTATTCGTGAAACATAATATTCTATAAAGCGCGATCGAGAAGACGTCAGCGATGACTGTAGGCGGAACAGTTCAATCGATGAGTCATCGCTTATCTTTCGCAAACAGCCGCGTGCAGACCCGCGCGGAAAATGTGCTTTGCCAGAGGGCGGCTGAATTTAAAGAACCACCGAAAAAAGTCATTGGGTGTAAGTATGTATGTAACACCTCTAACAAGGATATTATACAAACGAAAACAATTTGCTTCGCCAATTCATTATACCTAAATTATAATATCTTTCTTACACATTATTTGAGTATTTATTGAATATAATATGACTACGCTATTTTGAGGACAACCCCCTCGCCCCTTTATCCACCCATACCAACCGATGTGCTTATATTTGCTTGAAACTACACGTTCAAATCACTATAAACAGAGCGTTGAAGCGGAGCTCGCAGCAGGAGCACGAAGCACCGAAAATTTGTAATGCTCACTACTCTGCTCCAGATGGTTTTTTATTAAGTACTATTAAATTTTCGAACTAAAATTAATTCTAAGCGAGAAGAGGCAGATAATGAAAGACGATTTGCTGTCTATGATTGTTAAACAGGATTAATAATAAAAATGACGAATATTAAACCTTATTTTAAAACTAATTAATTTTAACATATACATATAATGCATTAAAACTTTTTTACCCAGAGCGGAGCTGTAGCAAGTATTAGACCTCGGAGCGAAGCAACTCAAAAAAGAATCCGCTCCAACCTCATCCGTTCATAACAAGTCTAGTCCAACAAGGACATAATCTATAATATCTCGAAAATCAAAATTTACTTGAAATAACATTTACGTAGTAGAAATCCTTACAATTCATCAGTTATTACATTTCAAATAAGTTTTATAGTCGATAGCTATTTCGATTGATACACCACGACTAATATCATATAATATTATGCCTGGTTTTGGCTATATTATATAAATATTATAACATTTCTGTAACGCCGGTGGCCGGACATTTCAAATATGAAATACGTGATTTAAAAATGAATTTATACATCATTTGCTGTCATTACCTGCGTGCGGAGTGGACAATCAAAATTTTATTAACTTATTCACAAATTAGTTATTAATTGACATATGATAATAATATTTCATGATATTAAATTGACCACCAACTAGCACACCGCGTCATATTTGCTTCTCTTAGAGAGCAGTACAGCATCTAATATAATAGTATAGGTACATAATAATGTTGATGTTTAATCAATGGGCGGCTAATAATAATATAATAGTATAGGTAAATACATAATAATGTTGATGTTTTATCAAACCATTTAATATTAATGTAACACGGTGAACGAAAAATATTCAAACATATTATAGTGTTTACTTTCTTTGCAATTGCGTATTATAAGAAACGTTAGTGTCTTATTAAAAAGATATGGGATGGGCGGCTTAGTCCCTTGGGGCGGGCCTGGCGGCTTACTACCTGTGCTACCTGCTAATGGAAAAATGTTATCGCAATGTTTCGCACCTTTGGTGAAACCGTGCGACATTTTGAAAATTATTAGATTGAAGATATGAGTCAGTGAGCAAATAATATTCCAATCTTGTGTATTTTGTATGAAATCGCTTTCCCGTCGTTTCTCGACGGTTGACATGTGACGTCATTATGGCATCAAGGTTAAGTACACCTGAAGAAGCGGAATGTCGGTTACAAAAATATGACAATGTCGGTAAACAGTGTTGCCAACCGTAGGTACTCTTAACATATTCCATAACTTGATTATTTCGTTGATACAGCAGGTGCAAAATATACGAATGATTTTGTAAATAATTCTGAAGAATTTTATGTACGCTTGTCGAAATTTTGAAATTAAGACTAACCATGGATTTCTACTGATACTGAACGTAAACAGAAAATATCATCCGCGGACAGATTCATAAGCGTATTCAAAAAATATTACGGTACTAAACAATACTTGTATCACAACCATCCAGGATTAATCCGCTGCTGGATGAAGGCAGTTATGTAAAATCTCGTTCAATGGTACAATGGAAAGATATATTAAAAATGATTACAAGAAAAACAGAGAGGACAGGCAATATAAGAAGCAAAAAATTACAATACAGTTAGTTGTCCAGTCAATGGTACGTTTTGGACTAACTTAATTTGAAAGAGGAACGAGAACAAAACAGATCCATTCGATCACTAGGATGATTCGTAATTCTGCAGAGTCGAACCACCGACTGTATATGTTTATGGGTAGATGTGTAAAGATAATGTGCGTGTTTGCTCCCTTATGAATAAGGGATACAAATATAATATATATAGGTACAATCAATAGCCTCGAAAATACTATACTGATCTGATATGTTTTCGTAATGTTCTATTAATTTGTTGGATATGTTACAATTTTGAATTTCAGAAAATCTATAAGTATTATGAAACAATGTTATCAAAGAAAACGTAAACAAGCGATACCAAAATGGAAAATAAAGGTCTTAAATCTGGTGGTTCAGAAGGGAAAATGTCCGATTGGGTGCTCGGAAAAAAAGTATTCAAAAATATTATATTAATTTGTATCCAATTTTCGTAAAGATGGCAACACTGTCGCTATGATTGAGACTAGTTCTTGGAAAAATGAAAATATTCCATTTATTTCCTTGAATTTAGAGCCACGTATTTTGAGCTAGGACGGAAGTCGATAATTTGTCTTTTTTATCCGGATTTTTTTATACAGACAAAATATTATACAGATTTAGAAATTCATTGTAAAATAGAAAATTTACTAAAAATACATTCCAGAGTTTTAAAGTAGGCATGGAAACGAAAATTAGCCTTTTTCCTGCATACTTCTAAAATGGATAATGGCAGTAGTAAAGATAATATACAAAAATATTTATCATTGAATACATATATATTATATTTACTTATATATTTATTTTTATTTAACTATATATATTTATTATTGATTTGTATTTATATAGTTATATTTATAATTATATTTATTAACAGTAGAATCGACCACTTGGCACTACGGCAGAGTGAAATAATTAAATGATTTTTGTAAGTTTTAAAAATGTTTTGAATGCAAGGCGTGCAGAGCGAATAGGTAAATATCAATACCTTTTTAGGCTGAGAAAATTGTTAGGGTTCCTGGAGTGTATAATGGCGATTTCGTTCATTTTTACTAAATATTCCCCACGTTAAAAGGGATATAAGTGTTCTATAAAACATTCGAGGCTCCTGCGCGCATCATCAATATTTGTTGCCCCCACCCCATAGAAAATATATTTAAAATTAAACTACCTAAAAGTGGCGCGAAACCCCAGATGTCATAAAAGTAATCCGCCCATGTACATAAGACTTATGTAATTTAAGATACAAAACTTATTAAAACCTCAGCAACTTACCTACCCAATATTTAAAAAATGTAGATACTTATAAAGAAGGATTTACAACACACGTTTTTCGCTTACCGTTCAAGAGCTTTAAACTATTGATAAGTCAGTAAATTATTAACCTTAATTTAAATTACAAAGATAGTTGTCATTATTGACGGAATTTTAAAACATCATGTCCACGTCTATTGTCCTGACTGAATTTAAACAAAAAATCTTTATTTTTATAGTATGTTTCAGTGGCTTTCTGTTCAAACATATATTTTCAATGAAGAATGTTCAAGAAAAATCATTAAACGACTCATATTTAATGAAAATTTTACTTCATAGCAAGATTACATAACAACCTATATTTTATAAAATATATTTTTAATTTGTTTTTACAATAACATTATATTATCGTAGTCGTTATTGGTAATGGGATGTGACGTAAGATTTCTTCGACTTTCCAGTCAATGCGGTATACATTCTCATTTCTCTTATTGTTTTCCGTTTCCGGGAAATCGGCTTATGGCATGGAATTCCTACGTTTTCTTTAATTTTCCTTCAGAAGAATGCGACTGACATCCTTGTCGTAAATATTCAAAGACGGGATAAGCATTTTCTCATTCGTAATAAGTTCCTAATTTTTTTTCAGGTCGAACAAACAATGAGTGTTATTAAAAAATCGGAATTCGAGATGAAATAAATACCTACTTATACGTAACAAAATAACAGGCAAATGGAAATATAAAATAAACTAAGAAAAAATAGATTTACAAGAGATACATTGATCAATTATATTCTAAGCTATATTATAATGTATTATACTTCGCAAAATTATTTATCTTACCTGTCCTTTCGAATGACTGCATGCTATAATTTTATTCCAATATGTAGTATAAAATAGATTGGTCCATACCTGAAACAATGAAACAAAAGCAATATTAGGTACAATTAGCACTATCCGCAAAAGAAAATGTATAACTTGTATTATATAACACCGCCATAGTTGTAAGTCGACTCTGATTACAAGAAAAAAACGTCCCGTATATAAATAATGCATAAGCATAAAAAGTTACTTATATTTAAAATTATGTAGGTATATTAAAATCATAGCGAATAAAATACTTTATAAACCAATCCCAATTCCAATTTAACATGTAAAAAAATACTAAAACCTGAAAATAAAAATTTCATAAAAAACGTAAAAATTTCTCGATAAATCAAATAGTACATTCATTCGAATTATTTAACGTCTAGTGCTTTCAACAATTGATTCACATACTGTAGCCCTCATATAGTCAAACCAGGGCACGAGAAAAAATCATATGTTATTTTTGTTAATGAGTATTAATTAAACGCAATCCAATTCGTGATAATATCACAAATATTAATATTCACTGTATGCAGTTAAAGTACTTGGTACTACTTCACCGTGTTCGATGATCAAATGAGCCTGAACAGAGTGGAGGTTGTATTAACAGATTTGTTTTTACGAGAAGTGGATGTTAGCTAGGTACTCATCCTATTAGCTTCATACTCAAATTTAAAATCAATAGATTGTTTATTTGCCAGACCCAGGATTTGAACCCGGGACCCACGGCATTATGAGCCGACGATTAAGCCGCTCGGCAATCAGATTATTATTATAATGGATTTAAGTTTTTTACTATTGTATTATTAATATAATATTATTATAATATTTCTTGAAAGTCAAGACAAATTGTCATTGATTTATTTTTGAAGAGAATTTCTTTTTAATTAAAATTAGGATTGTTCATATAATTGTTATTATACATATCTTTATTATTATACACCTGTACCAGTTGAGAATGTCCCTCTGAAGTGAACGAAACTGGTCCAGATTATTATTAAGCGAAGTGGAATATTGTGTTTCATTTGATAATTTTAACGAAATACGCAATCGAGGTAGGTTACCGCATTGCATTTGAAGATAATCAATAACTAGCACTACCACCGTAATTCAGTGCAACGGCCTGGACATAGATAGCTGACCTTGAACACAATAATCATTGCAAGTTTATCTTTGACTTAAAATAAAAATATTTTTCTTTTTAATGTTTTCAGATACATATTATGTATTAATTATTACAGTTTAAATTGTGAATTATAAAAAAATGTCTCAAATTGCAATCATCGTATTTATCCACTAGGTGCCTCTAGTGAGTCTAGTAGTTAGAGAATTCGCCTTAATAATAACAACAGCAAATATCTGTCTGGAGTACGACAGAGAAACATCAGAAATAGACTCGATAAGCAGTGTTAAGTTGTGCATCTCTAATTACTGTATAAGCCCTCCCATTGATTACGTTGATATAGACTATAGACCCCCAAGGCGCATAAATGCTCGATGTAGGATCTCTAGGTGGCCCAACAAGTCTTGGTAGCTATGTACCACAATATCAAAACAAGTAATTATCAGAAACAATTTTTTTTTCTACAGAGACACTAATTATTAACTGTGGGTACATGAATAGTATGTTAATCTCAACGAAATCTGATTCGTATACATTTATTCAGTGGTAGTAAATAATATATTGGTTTAACAAGTGATTCGAGATTGTGATATTCGCATGTTTATAAAATAATCATTGACAGCCAGTCTGTCATACATGTTCATATCATCTGATAACATTATTTAGATTTATGACGACAAATATATCATATTTTATGCTACGCCAAAAACACACAATAGAAAAGTAGAAATTTTATATTATTTTGTAATCAAGACATGAATGTTTAAAAAACCATTTCTTTTATTCGACGAGTAATTCACAACATTTTGAGATGTATACCAACTAGAATTCGTATTTTTTACTGAAGTGTTTTCAAGTTATGTATGTTCAACATAAGGGGTCTGAATATTCATAAGATTTACATATAGAAACATAATTATTACAGACCATGTGAATATTCACATGGCATGCAATTGATTTAAAATAAAAATTGAAAAGCCTTAGAATTCAGAAACGTACCTACCTAAAAACATCGTCGGCCTAGTGGAATTTGAATATATATCTTCAATTATTATTATGTAATGGATACACCGAAAGGCCTTATAAACAACCCTGCAAATAAACACGCACGTATATTGTGTGTACAACATATGGGCATATAAATGTTATTAAAAATTAACTTTCAAGGATTGTTTACCTATCCTGCTATTGCACCCACTTAAATACGAGCGTGTCATGTATATAACCACCTCCGGCGGTTATAGTCACAGAACAGATAATAAATAGAATACCGATTGGCTATATTCAATACGCCGCATGGTGAAGCAGGCTTTTCAATGTGTGAGTGTCCTACGAAAATGAAGCACGCATTATGCACGTGCAATAGTGTGTGTAATACACCAACATTAAATGAGCGTAAATGCATAAGCCGAGAGCAGTTTTTAGTATTCGACGTAAAACGTATTCTTAACACGTGTGTAAGTTTAACCCGGTTCTTCCTTACTCGAGTCGGTTACCTGCTTCGCCTTACCCGTTGTGTATTTCAGTTCCCATTATTTCTGAGTTCCCTGGTCACAGCAATGTGGAGTGCATGGGCTTGTCGAATATACCAGTGTCAATGATGAACGTGACGAGGCGCGGTGGGATAATAGGCGAGCGGTGTCTAATACACGGATTGGTATTATTTCCGCACCTATCCAGTAGGTACCTTATTTATGTGGCCAATAAATTTATATACTACAGTTTCTATTAAGGTGACACATCAGTGAAACGCCAAATAATTTTCAACTGTACGGGCGACGAAATTTTGGACTCGCTGCCATTCACTGAGAGAATGTTGACCCGGGAACACGTCACTTTGCTGCGTGATGACGACGGGTCAATTAATTCTAAAATCGTGTAAAGATGACTAAAAACGTTACCCATTTACTTTAAAAAGAAAACATGTCAATGAATATAGTATTATTGTTACTAATAGAACAATAAACAGAACATAAAATGGACGTATGTTGGATTTATATGACAATTAATATTTCGTTTGACAGGCGTCATTTTCACCCGCCACCCGCAATCCGCGCATCGCCTAGCGACGATCTTTTTAGACCGTGCCTCAACTAATGCATGGCCTTAAGAAAAAAATATTTACTCATCGCTATTAAACCGAAATTGTACTATGTATTGGGTTTTTTTAATTATAACTGTAGAACAATATGTATCTCTATAATGACATCATGAAGTGTCAGGGTAATAAGAATACACACGGGAAAATGCGCAGTCGCATTTATTTCTGAACTAGGTATGTAGCGAGTTGCATCCTGAAGCTGGGCCCCTCAGATGGTGGTTACTTAAACCCTGACGGCTAAAATTATTGAACATGGAACATGCTTTGCCTACTGATTCTCTGAATGCTGGTTGTACAAATTCGAACGAAAATTTATTTGTCAAAGTAACCGAATCCAAAGGATTCAAACAATTTTACTTTTCTGAAAATTATGTGATTACAATAATAAAACTAAATAAGTGATAATTACAAACGAACAATACGTCGCACAGAATGTAGGCTACTGACTGAACGTAAAATGAAAATAATCGGCGCGCGTAAGTAATCGGGGAGGGCTGCGGGCTGGCTGCGCGGGCGGACTGCGCAGGTTTTTCTCATGATCTCCAACAACGCTTTTGCGTTGGAGATCATGAGGCAAACATATTCATGTTAAAATATGGGGAATGCAATCCCACCGATGGCTGTGGTTAGTGGTGATTATAATGTTTATGTTTGCAATATTTGTGGGATGACAACTGCCGTAACGAGTCAGGTCAGCTATATTGTGTGCGCAGAAATCGCTAAACGGAATTATGTGAGCTCTAAAGACAGCTGCGCTAGCAACTGTATTATCAACACCGACGTGTCCGATTGCAAAAGCAAATTCCGGTTAATCTGTCTATTCAGGGAATCGAACTAAATAATAATTATGTCGCCTGGACATCGGACGGTGTTCGCCGTCGATAGAGTGCCCAGCAGCCTTATTCTGTATACCAAGGCAAACATTAGCGCGTTAAATAGCACGATTTCAGATCAAAGTATTATGAACCATACCATGAACGTAATTGTTAGAACAACCTATAGATGAAGCAAGTACATAGTTTCATCTATTATAACGGGCTGCAGAGGGAAATTCTCAAACGTATATATTTAGCATAACAGTAGCAAAGGGTGGAAGTAGGCTGTTAAAATCAGCCACAAATAGTGCACACTAAACTCATACGTATTAGTTTTCATTGAAATAAGACTACAATTTACAGACGGTGTTGGTTAGTTTTTAATATTAAATTAAACCCTGCGTAACCAAGCCATAATAACAGTAAAAAATTCTCGTATATCTATAATATATCTAAATTTATGCAATTAAATCATACACAACTTTGGATATTTTATAGATAGAATAATATTTTTTATCTATTATAATTTGATTTAGGCAGGGATTAATGAATTTAAAAAAATGAACCAACAATATGTGTAATATTATATGTATACGAAAACAAATAAGTATGAATGAAAAAGTGTGCACAACTTTGTCGTATCGTCTAACTAAAGTATACCACAACTATTATGGTTTGGAAAAACAAATACGTACGACTAACAAAATTTAGTGTTCACTATTTATGGCGGATCGTAATAGCCTACCTCCACCCTTCGCTACTGTAACATAATATGTTTATAATTAACTATTTATTTTATTCAACGAATAATTCACAAGGTTTAAGAATAAATCATTCTGATTATTGAACATATATAATTTTGAAAAACACTTTCTGAGAGAATATATTATAACCAATGGAAAAAATCTTTTTTACCTCTGACCCCGATCTCCCAGGTTTACGTCTTGATCCGTGCATTACCACTATGCTACGAGGTGACATACTAATTGCGACAAATTTTAACTATTGGTCAATTTTAATACCTACTCATCAGTGCTCTTCCAAATCAAGCAATGCACGGATCAGGGCGTAAACCTGGGAGATACGGGGTTCGATTCCCCGTCGGGTTGGCTTACTTTTTTTCAAAAAAGATTTTTTCTATTGGTTACAATATATTCTCTCAGAAAGTGTTTTTCAAAATAACATATGTTCAATAATATGTTTATATATATATATGTTCAATTTAATAGGTACTAAGATAAATAATATTCATTTTATATGCTAAAATAGATTTGCTATTTTAATGATACATTTGCTTTAATTACCTATTCCATAAATAACTACTCAGAATGTTACTAAAGATATTATTTGTAGAGTGCATTTGATACCGCAGATTTATTTGCGAAGCCTCAACCCCCATTTTCCTCCCCGTACGCACTTATGAATAAATTCCACTTGAATACATGTTAGTTTCCTTATGTATACAAGCTATTACAGTTTCATTTAGTCTTGCCAGCTATTAAATATGAATTTGCACCGAAATATATTCAGTAGATTTGGTAGATTAATATCTTGAATTTACACCACACTGTGTGGTGTGCTCGACCTACATACATAACTTAAAATATGATATCGATTGCAACTACATAAAGTTACGAGTAGACTTTTACGAATACATGATTCAACACTTTAGTTTCAGATTAATCGTGGGTTACTGGCAGAGTATAATAATACCAATGTTGAAAATTTTGCGGCTACACTCCCTATATAATCGTTATAAATGAGTATTAACTTTTGGGAAAATTTTAAAGGCAAGCGATCCTCATACCTACGTATATATAATTATATATATATTTTTTAAAGTAATTAACAATTGCCATTGTTAGGATATTGAATGGAAAATATTTTTATACAAAAACGTTCAGCTATGCTGCTATAGGTATATATTATGTTTGCGTGTGGTTACGTTTCAGGACACGGAATTCAGGCAATAAAATATTTAAATACCGACACCATTTTCCATACACAGTCTTACATAATATGAAATCTCAACTTAAATCCTCACCACCGAAATTATTGTCAACACTATGAAGTAGGGATAGAAATCATGGATAAATGTATACCTAGCTGAAAATACCTTCTAAGATACCTAGCTGAAAATACCTTCTAAGATCATCATTGCATCGTTTAGAATTTAATAACACATTAATTAATGTTACACTCCCAAATGGTCCCCATTTGGGGATGTCTCTGTGAATCTGGAGAAGCCCAAATCGGTATCAAGCCTACAAATAGTAAGGGTTGATTACGAACATTGTCGCCGTTGTCGACAGCGCTTTCCGTTGAAAGCGAAACATAAATTGGCGGACAGAACGCGGCAGACTGCCAGAGAGTAAACATTATTAACTCGCGCTACGCATAAAAGAAATTATAAAAATGTAACCATTAGTAGATATTAACGTAAATAAATCTCGTCGTTTCCACCACAATTCCGGTGTGTTATTTGTCCACCTCCAAGTCCCGAATCCAGACGAAAAACCATACATAGAAATAAAGTGACAGCATCTTCACTTTCGCAAATGGAGGGATGACATTAACTATATCCTAGCGTTAATAAAATATTTTTTTTATTAAACGAATTATTTTTTATTTCCGTCGGGTGTCATATTTATTTCCAAAATAGATTTTTTTCTAGTAGACATGCACTTACTTTTCCCTCCACCACCCGCCACGCCTCCACACCCGTTATGCAGGCGTAATGAACGTTAGGCGCTCTTCAAATTTTTGCCGAAAGTTTCCCAGGAGCAATTTCGATATATATCCGTAATGTATTACGGTCAATTCTCGATGAGAAAATACCTTCTCGATCGCCGTAAAATGCCGCAAACTTTTTAAAAGCTGAGAAATTTTCCCTCGCAGATACCAAGTCGCAATGGCCGACCGGTTCAACTGAGGGTCGGACCGACTTGAGAACCTCTTCCTTTTCAACTATAAGATGATTTCAAATTATGTATGAACAATAATATTCTAACCCCTATTTACTCCCCACTACGCTGGATTTTCGTATTCTCTCTCTGCTCGATTGTAACATGGAAATTTTATCATCTGTCCCATTTTCGCAATACATATATGGCTCTTTTACTACCCACACTTGCAACCTCAATAAATATTATAATAAAACTTCGATGCAAATTTTTTCACAATACAACTCCGGCTCTATCTATGCTGATTATTAACGTCTACACTCTACCTACACCAAAGAAACGTCTTTGCTCGTGGAATCTTTTCTGGATTGCAGGAGAGGATTTGCTTGAGAACGAGTTGCAACGGACGTGAGAAACTTTTAATTGCGGATCCACGTGACGAGTTCCATGGGAACCGAATCCAGAATGGAAATTTCACTAGATTCAGACCAAGGAACAAGTCGTGGAGTTGTGCTATCCGTCTGTATGCATTCCGCGAAGGATTTTCAGCTATACACCAGCCGAGGAAACCGTGCGTGGATTGATGGCGTGCCGGTTCAATGGTGACATTTGAAGTTATACTTATTTTGGGGCGTTTGGTAGAGAGTGAAATTGAGAGCTGCGCGCGCACACCATTACGAAAGTGTGCGACAGTATGAAGTCAGCTGCGAATCAGTCACCTGTATACAAACGCAAGTTTGATAGTAGAATTGTTCCGTTGCCTAGGCAACGAATTTATTATTGTCGGCCAATTGAATTCCTTACGTAAACAAACGATTAGACGTCAGAGTGACAGTTGTTACTTTAAAAATAAAAACAACGAGAAATAATTATATAATTTAGTAATATAAGTTAAAGTGTATAGAAATAAACCAACGGCACTCCAATAAACGTCCTTTTTATGAGTGTGTAATTTAACAAGATAATTAAGAACTAGTCGAAGAATCTAGGTTATCACAAGTTTTGTTTTTGTTTTGTTACGCCAAAACATTATAACTTCTAACGCGCCGAACGCGCGTACCTAAATAAGTACACACACCGATTTTTTTATGTAGTTTTGTGATGCTGTTTTCTGATGTCTTTTTTATGTTTTTACCCATTTCTGTTTAGATTATATTATAAAGCGTGTATCGTAAAATAATTATTGTATATGTTGCACGCTTACTATATGTTAATAAATATTAAGTTTGAAAGGTTGAAAAGTGTAAATGCCGTGGAGATTATAACAATATGTCGCGTCTTTCAGCGCTTTCGAGAATTATACGTCACAAAAGCTATCTATTTTTGTGAAAAACTAGGTAAATTAATTCGAATCAAATGTAAAAGCCTCCAGCCAAATCAACCAAGAGCTCGGTCGGCCAGGGAGGATGCGGTGGTAGGGGAGGGATTACATACAAAGGTAAGAAGAAAGGCTTGTCAAAATTCAATCCGAAAATGCTGCGCGGAATAATTTCCGCTTGGGAAGAAATCAATTACAAAAGGCGATATGTACCTGCCTACGGAAAATTTACAAAGACGCATAAGCGGCTCGGCAATAATAAACATTCATAATATCTTCAAAACGGGCGCTTTTCGCATTTTCTTATAAAATTATTTATAACAAATTGCTATCAAGTTCAAGGTTTGAAAGGTTACGTCATCGATGACTAATTACTCGTATGTAACAGATAATATAAACCTTCAATCATAAAACTTCAGGCTTTTTATGTGTATAATATAACCAAACACGTTAGCGGAGTAGATTAGCAATAATAAACATTCAATTCAATATCTTCAAAATCGGCACTATTTGTTTCTTCAAATAAAATTATTTATATTATATATTACATGATTGATGTCTTATTTATGTATGTAATAGATGATGTAAATCAAGGAGGCTCTTGTGGTGCAGTGCGTAATACGCTGGCCTTCCACCCGGGAGCTCGGGGTTCGACCCGGTGAGGACAAAATATATATTATTACATACTCTAAAATTATAATGTGTAAATTTCTGAAGCCTGGGAGTTTTGCCAGTGTTATTGGGCTTCACGGCCTGTCGTGGTTCAATTCCCGGTTCAGCATATTTTTTGCTGTAATATAATTATTTCAGTGCGTGTTAACTTTTTCAGTAAAATATCATTTACAAAAAGTATAATCCAATATTTTTTATGTTCAGTAAAATACAGTATATTATGAAAAAAAAGTCCCGTAAATATGGCTGTCCTAAGATATTTTTTTTCAGTTACCTACTTCAGCCTACATTCCATCAACAGGCAAACTTCGCCACTGTTTCATATTATATACCCGCGTGAATGAATGAATCGTGTATAACATACGAAGATGAAATCCGTTATTTTTAGTCGTATATATAATTTATGTCGGCCAGAATATAAAAGTGCCACTAGTAGATTATGATAAAGGTCGAATTGATGCCCAGTGGGTCTATTCTATGCTTATCGACCGCTAAAGTGATAAAGTGAAAAATATTATCAAACTTAGGGTAGGTTTGTATCAAAATATTAGCACTTATTGTAACAATTACACGAAGCCGGTTTTTATTGTTGCAATAAGTGCTATATTTTAACAGCACCTATCTTGCTGCTGTTAAAATATCGCACTTATTGCAACAATAAAAACCGGCTTCGTGTAATTGTTACAATAAGTGCTAATATTTTGATACAAACCTACCCTAAGTTTGATACTATTTATCAATTTAGTGTTCGATAAGTATAGAATAGACCCACAGGACCTTTAGCTTGCTAGATGCTAGTCCGATTGCGTATTTCCTGCATTCACGCTTGAGAGTCTACTACTTTATAACGAAAGTAGAATTAATGTTAGTTAAGGATTAAATTAAATTTACTCAGTACGTTGAATATTTTAAAACAATAAATGTTTCCAACATTTCCTATTGAATATGCTAGCGACGCCGCGAGCTTCCTTATTCATCAATTTGTTGATAATCGTGACGCGAACAGCTACGTTCTTTGGTTCACCGCTAACAGATTTCTGTACATGACAGAATCCATTAATTGAGCATAATAAAATAAGGATTAGGTACGTACCCTAAATATTTCGCGAAAATAACGACGCCTTTCAACATTCAAGAAATAGCGTGCCTCGAAAAGATCAAACCGCACTACTAAAGCTTCTGTGTATACAGAAATTAAGGATGCGTCTCTCGAAATCATCAAATACAGTATTATACAATTAAGTATTTCGGATATCGGTTCTGCTTCTGGGATACCGGTAAATCTATTGTACATATACATACATATTTATACAACGGGAATCTAGGTTAAATTTGCATTGTTAACGGAATCATTGTCAATGGTTATATGACGGAAATATCGCTATTCAATCAAACCAAAATCAAATTTCAATAGTTGAAGAATTTAAGTATATATATACTTATATGGATTTCTAAGTGAATAACCTGATCGGAACCAGCGATCTCATAGATAAAGATAGCTTTGATGATTTCCTACTTTCATACAGGATTAAAACAATTGAAGAAGAAGAATCTAAATACAGCCGAATTATCTTAAATTAAATCTATAATGTATAGCATTATAAGACACTGTCACAAGTGCAAATAGAATGTATGCGATGTAGGCGAGTGGAGATAGCCTTCGCAGTCAAAATAATATGCGTAAGCACTGGTTTTACACGCGCAAAACGCAATTAAATGTTCAAGTTGCATTATCTTAGAAAGTAGATCAATGACACCCATTTTTTTACATTCCCATCTGGAAACCGTTCGAGAGGAATCTATTAGTGAAGATTGCAGACCGATAGGATAGTTATTAAAAAAATAAAACAATTTTATAGTGGGACAACTTAACTTTCCAATTGCGTAGATTGCCATTTCTTCTACTGCGCATGAATTACATTAATTTATTATTGTTACCATTATAGCCGACTGCTCTTACATGAATCTAATATTGCATCGTTTTCTCTTACTCGGCGTCGCTCTAATTGTTGTCCGACGACAAGAAATTTGCGATAACAGGAATTCGCTGCAATCGCATGTAGAATACTTCTGGTGACGTACCTGTCATGGCAAGGCGTGCTAGAGGCGTGTTTGAATATTGTAGCAGCTACCCTTTTAGATGCTACTCCTTTTCTTCTTCGCAATAAACAAAAAGTTCACTAATAATAATTCTAATATTACTCCTGATCGTTTTAGACATATTTTTATTATAAAAAGCTTTGAATTACATAAATTGACAGATCCGTACATCACGAAAGCGTAAAATGAAATGATAAATTTGGGGGCGTTCCTCATTTGAAAACGGAAGTGTGATTATCTGCTCTAGAGGGGATTGTTAGTTCACAGTTATAAATATCGAACTACACGCCGTTCTTATTAGAAAATAATGATGTATACGTGCAATTTATAAAATTAGTAGAAACATTGCTCGTAAAAACTTCATTAATACGGCATACATTTTACAACCTGCCTTATTTATTATCATATATTGCCTTATATACATTTTTTGGTTAAATATATAACTTGAATATTGCTGTCGTGTCGTTAAATTATGAAAAAAAAAATAATAATATTCTATATAAAAAAAGTCAGTGTTATAACGAAAATGCATGAGTATATCGTATATCGGATATGATTAATCAAAGATGGAATAATATATTCACACGTAAAAGAGATTATTTATGGACATATTTTATGTCAGTTTTATGATTCATTAATTTATTTTTTTAGTCAGGGACGGTCACGTCCATGTACAATATTTTACAAACTATCAACAATAATCCTTGGATCTGTATGCCTTCCTACACGTTTACTCATGTGACTAGTCTAGTTGGATTTATTTCCTGAAAAAACCGGGACACCTACGTTAAAATGAAATGCAACGTTTTTGGCGTAGAGTAAATAAACAATAAATATTCGTAAAGAGATAACTATCGACGAATAAAAGAGTCATACATCACACAAGAGAGACAATGCAATAAATTCATAGAAAACAACACAAAATAAACCTCCGCTATTTGCGAAATGTATAAATCAAAGTGGCGTCGGAAATGTTTATTTTTTATTTATGGCAACCGACGCGGAAAATCGATAGAGGCAATTCATTTGACAGTAGACCAAAAGCATTTGCAACTACTGACGGACAAATAAAAATACCAAACTAGTACCTTTGACCAGGGGAGGATTTACCTGTAATCCCACAGCAGTAGGGCCTCGCGCTGACCTCAGTTTTTTTTAATCTAAAAATAACCCACGACGGCCGTGCGGCTTAAGACGATACATCAGTGAAACGGCAAATAATTTTCAACTATAGGCGCGACGAAATTTTGGACTCGCTGGCATTCGGAGAGAGAACGTCGAGTTGGGAACACGTCAATTTGTTTCGTGATGGCGACGGGGGTATTAATTCTTAAATCGTGTAAAGATGACTAAAAACGTTACCCATTTACTTGAAAAAGAAAACATGTCAATGAATATATTATTATTGTTACTAATAGAACATATAGTGCCCACCACCACCCGTCATATATGCACAACCGTGGATATGCACGGCCGCTTTCTATGACGCTTTAAACGTGTCTGAAAGAAGTGATTTTAAGTGCTCATTCCGTCCCGAGACGGAGCCGCACGGGACTGATGCTGCAACCATGAATAAACAGAACATTAAATGGACGCATGTTGGATTAATATGACAAATTATATTTCGTTCGGCATGCATCATTTGCACCCGCGACCCGCAATCCGCGCATCGCCTAGGCACGATATTTTTAGACCGTGCCTCAACTGAGGTATAGCCTTAAGCGTTGGCCTATAGCGTCGTGGGTCCCAGGATTCGAATCCTGGATCAAGCAAATGCACATATTGTTTTTTTTCAATTTGTGTATGAGTCAGAGTATGGACCTAATAGGTTGAGCAAGTGGCTGACATCCATTTATTTTCTCGAAAAAACAAAAATATGTTAATACAAACCTCCACCCTGTGGAGGCATATATGATCTTATTAGGATCGGACATGGTCGAAAATAGATTAGTTGATACTATTTATTTCGATAAAGCCGGTGTCTTTTATAAGATAAGCTTGTAAGAGATATAGAAGGTATGCAACGTGGGTTTTCTATGTATGCGAACGAGCAACAAATGCGCAAACACATACATATAGGTTGCAATAGTAAGGATTTTTTTTGTAATTCTTCGGAATTTTTTTATTAGGTCGTGATTTTCATTTTACTCCGCAGAGTAAATAATACGAAAATTCCAATATATTTTCATTCGGTGCGAATTTTAAATACATTAATAGGAACCCAGTATTACTTACTTCAAAGAGGTGAAAATTAATTTGCTGATTGTGGCTTTGATATCCGCAAATCGGATTAAATAAACAACAATAACCAAATGCGAGAAATTGACTAAGATTGGTAAACAGGAACAATTCTATGAATTTTGGGTATATAAGTAAACATTTAAATAAGGCATGTTAATTAGATGGCGACCGATAAATTCAACAGTCTATATTTCAGTGGCGAAGGGTGAAGGTAGGCTGTTAAGATCAGCCATAAATAGTGCACACTAAACTTTGTCAGTCATACGTATTTGTTTTCATTGAAATATGACTACAATTTGCAGATGGTGATAGTTAGTTTTTTTTTTTAATTCAATGAAACCCTGCGAAACCAAACCATTTTCAGCAATTTTCTACGTTATAAAATATAAATAATTTAACTTTTGAAATATTATAGTATGTATGCTCAGGATTCTTGGACAGACATGCGTATCAACAAATTAATTTTTGAAGAACTAAGGATAAAAGCCAGTTTCTCAACAATAAGTCTCAGACACCTTTCCACTTGGTGATTTGTGATTGGCAACGTAAATGGTAGGTAGAAAATAGTGAACACCCCTCCCATATAACGAACAAATAAAAATTGCTACAGAATCATAATTGGTATTGGTAATCTAGTCAGTAGAGGACAACTGTAGGAAAATCGTCAATAGCAGACGAAAGTAAAATATATATTTTTTTTTAATAATATTCCTTTGTTAATTCTATGAAAAATGTTTTTAGGTAAGTCACATTACCTTTCAGATTCAAATATATCTACGAGTATTATTATCATTCAGAGAAGATATTAACTACTTAGGTAGGTACAAAGGAAAAATTGTCAGAATATACCTACCCAGTTCTGGGAGAGACCTCAATATTATATTTAATTTGATAAACAGTTATCATTGGATGAATATCTATAACTACTACAGAATTGTAATCAGAAAAAGAAAGTACCCAACAATACAAAAGACTAGACGATATTGTAATTAATTATTCCCACAACTGCGGTGGGTTATGAGAGGAATATATCACGAATATATATGTGAGAACAATAAATTGTTTCTCATTGTGAGATTTAAATATGACAGACGGGTCAATCATAGAATTATCAACGTCAGACACAGACAATAGTGCAGTTGAGTTCAACATTTAAACTTTAATAGACAAAAGAAAGGTGGTATTTTTTTAATACAACGTATTTGGTTTTACAAGAAATGAAAATATAAATAATATTAAATTCTACAGGTTTTTTTTTAAAGGTTTTGTCGATAGTTATTTCGGTTGTAACCCCATTATAAGACTTATGGTGTTACAACCGAAATAGCTATCGACAAAACCTTTTCAAAAAAACCTGTAGAATATAATATTATTTATATTTTCATTTCTTGTAAAATGGATTTCTATCAAGTAAATGCTAACTCACTTAATTAATAAGTATTTGGTTTTGGTTATCACCATATTATATATGGATATACTTAACAAACATTATATATACGACACGTTTTTACTTACATGATAGGAATTATTAAGTATAACTACCAAAATCTACGTTTGAGTTTATGTAGTATTATAATAATCATAGTAAATAATGTTTATTGGGAGTAGAAAAACGGTATGCAATGCAAGAAAGAGATAGCTAATAAAATTTATAAGTGACAGTTACTGAGTAGAAAAGTGGTTATTTTTAATTGAAAATCGTGGGAAAATTGGGATTTTAAATGTTGTAATTCAATGTACCTATTGTTGGCAATATTTTTATTCATTTCTATGAATTTTACGTGAAATTTAAATTATTACAAATTGCCAAGTAAACGTTCAATCTCTTGAAAATAAACATGTTCATTTATTGCTTTTATTAGTCACAGGCGCCGATCCTTAATCGTTATCTCTTGAAGATAATAAGATAATATTTAATATTATTAATAATTCAGCAAACATTACTATATAATATAATATATTATATATACTTACAGGTACTCAATATTATATTTTATTGTAAGCACACAAAATATCGTTTGAATTAGGGTGTGGCGATAAGGAATGTTAATATATAATAAAAAAAATGGCCAATAAATAAGAGGTGAATAATATTATATTAGAGGTACATTTTCACTGTCATGGCTTTGTGTATTTTAGGACTAGGACACACTAACCACATGTGTACTTAAAGTATACTGAAGTGTTTTAAGAATATTGCATATTCTGTGCACCGCATGCACAATCAGGGAATTACAAACCACAACTGTGAAATAGTTCTTCTCGTTCGTTACGCCACGGTATAGTCATAAAATATCACTTCCGTATTAGCGTTTCCAAAGTCAACTTTCTGGATTGACGAAGCCATTATTTTTGCTTCGGCAGCAAAGAATCGAGACCGAGAAGATTGGAAGGAGATGAGGTATACATTATTATTTATTTCACAGAAGAGATTTTTTAAATATATACAACTTTTCCATGCCGCTATTGGATTCAATTAAACATACAATTAAATTAAATACATCCATGGCTACTGTGACGGTATTCCCAACATGAAGTAAATTTGTAAAAAAAAAACGGTTTAAAAATAACTCCTACTTTTACACCAAGATATAAAATGGCCAGGATTTTTCATTCTAGAGTTGGAGTGCAAAGTTATGAAGCATATTATACTCCTTCTATCTACTCAAATACCGCAGATATATGATTAATATTATCGGGCATTGCTATTGAAAGGCCGGGGAATAAGAGTATCTGTCACATTGTTACTGGTCACAGACAATGTGTTCACATTTCGAAAGCTATGAAGTGTGTATTGTGTGTAATGAAGAGCTTCTCAAGCGGTGTGCCGCAAGCGATTGGGAAAAGTTCCGAAAGATATTTTTATGAATAGCTTTTTGAAGCATCGCCAAGTATTTTCTTAAACAAAAGTATACCATTGAATGAACTGATCTTAACTCATCGTTTCTATCTCATTGATCTAACTAAATAAAACTCTAGATCAAAGTTACGAGTCCGGTGTGCCGCGAGCATTTGGAAAGTGTAATATGTATAGATATAAAATAATATGCGATACAATAAAAGGAGAGTTTCAATCTATCGGAGAAAGGGCAAATAGCACTCTTCTACCATTGGCTGACAAAATATATCAATCTTTTTCGTCGATGGTCACTGTCAATTAGAGTTGGGTATTTCCCGAGAAAATCTAAATCTCGACATTCGGGATTTCCCGAAATGATGAAATTTTCAATTCCCGAGATTCGGGATTTCCGGAAAAGAATTCTTGAGAATTCCCGAGAAATCGGGAAATTTAAAAAAAACCTGTAAAAATCCTAAAATCAGTGTAAAAAGAGACAATTTCCAAAAAAACATGATTTTTTTTATTTATGTAAAAAGACAAACAAAACAGAAGTAGGAAAACAAAAATAATTCAAAACATTACTTATTAATAGCATATAAACGGATAATAACCATTATTGGGATAAGTCGACATAAAAAAATTACATGTTTTGGCAATTTTATATCCTAGGATCAGTGGCGAAGGGTGGAGGTAAGATCCGATATAAATAGTGCACATTAAACTTTGTCAGTCAAACGTATTTGTTTTCATTGAACCAAGACTACAATGTGTAGCTGTATATAGTGCTTGTTAGCTTTTAAAATTCAATTAAACCCTACGCAATCCAAGCCATAGTAGATAATACTCAAAAAATATTCTTAACTATAAAATATCTAAAATTATACCATTAAACCATATATAATTTTAGATATTTTATGGATAGAAGAATATTTCTCTATTATCGATTAAACGATTACAGTTTGGTATAAGCTACGGTAGGTATATAGTATAAGGCTTAATGAATTTTAAAAAAACTAATCAAGACCACCTGTAATATGTATTCATAATTCAACGAAAACAAATAAGTTTGTCTGAAGGGGTGTACTATTTTTGTCGGATCGCCCATAGCATACCTAAAGCATTATGGAAAAAAGCTAACCAGGACTATCTGCAAATTGTATTCTTAGTTCAACTAAAACAAATAATTATTACTGAACAAGTTTAGTGTGCATGATTTATATCGAATCTTAACAGCCTACCTCCACCCTTCGCCACTGCTAGGTGTGTGTGTGTGTGTGTGTGTATATATAGTATATTATTATCGAGAAAACTTACGAAAAATTGCATTCGGTTGTTTTTTATGCAGATGAAATATGCACAACCATAAGTCTTAGTACGTAAGTATTCTTCACTGTGTTGTACAAATGATATACTAAAAGTAGTGTGCATTGACGCGAAAAGTTTTAGTAGCACTGGTGTAATATGTACACACGCATATGCCATTGATAGTTCACTTCCTTCCGTCGCCAAAATATACCCGAATCTAATTTCCTGTGTCCCGGCTAATTGGGGGGTTGAGAATGGGGTATAGTAAATATAGGAGGCCTCTTTGTTTATCAGTTACTTTGTACAGGTAGGTACTTAATTGATATTTCTAATTTGTTTCGCTGGAGTACCAACTTCAATCGGTCGGATTTTAACTACAAACATACGTAATTCAATACAACTGGGATTCCAATCCCGAATCCCGGGATCCCGAGCTATTTCCGATACCTATGAATCCTGGGATTGATAAACATTGATTGATTATTTTATCATTTTTTATGGAAAATAAAATAAAAACGAAAATATAACAGATACAATACTTTTAATAACAAACTACATTAGAAATAAACTGAGTTTGAATGAAGTTTGATTTATACCCATGTGTAAGTTGCCGATTCATTTTATTTTTTCACATAAATTAATAAAAATTAGAAAGATTGGAAAAAACAATGCTTAGCACTATTAACAAAGTAATTCCACCATGATCTCATACGTTTTACGGCAGTTTCATATTTGGCAAACTAATTAGATTTATGAAGCGGAAAGGACATTTGTACACCATGATTTGCTTTACTATTTTAAATATCGCTAACCCATTCATAAGTCTTTACTATCAGAAACAGCAATCTCATATTAAATTCACATTATTATTTGTATTACAATATTATTTACTCCATTAAACTTATGTATTTCCAAGATTGAACGTATAAAATATTAACAATAAATGTCTTAAATAGTATAAATTATACTAGATTTTTTTTCGACCGATTTTGTAAATGTTATTTGTAAATATAAAAATTTTATATTAACAATGGAGAAAAATTCTAATCCCGGGATTGTCAAATTGTAATCCCGAAATCCCGGGATCAGAATTTTGGCTCGGGATTGGATTCCCTAAATACAACTACTATAAATCCCCACCCCCGCACTCCAGAGAAGTTGTTTAATAACAGATTCAGTTGTTATTGTCTATTGGATAAAATAATATAAAAACTATATATATCATGTTCAATCCTAAAATCATATGGGCCTCCACAGAATGATCTCCACAGAATTTGTTTTTACGAGAAATAGGCGTTGGCCACTTGGTCAACCTATTAGGTCCATACTCTGACTCCTATCACCAATTGAAAAAGAACATGATTTTTTTATAGATCTGGTATTCGAACAAAGGACCCGACGACATTATAGGCCGACGCGATATCGCTCGGCCATCGTGGAGTCGTAAAAACAAATACCAAATTACAATATTGTTTGCATAAATATAAGTCCTAATTAATATCAGAGGATACAGTTATAGAAACTTATTATCTAAACACATAATAAAACGGGACCAAATACGATTTATTTGATTATTACTTGAATTATTACTAAAAAAAAGTTTATAAATCGTAACATTACGAATTATTAATACTATTCCTCCGTTTCAGAGGATCAGAAAGTTTTATCCATAAGTATAATCAGATATTCGGTTAATCAATAATCTATGGTAAGTATATATATTTTTTAATACGTTTGACATTCAATAAAATCATCATTTTTTGTGACCCACCATATCTATATTTTACGACTTCAAATATTCGGATAAAAAACCGATTTAAATGTCTTCTGTGTTTATGATATCAACATATTTAATTCAGATCTTATTCTTCTTCTTCTTTCTCGGCACTACATCCCGGGGCGGGATTTGGCCTCCTCTACAATTGTCGTCCACACGCTCCTTTCCCTGGCTGCTCCTCTCCAGTCTCCAGACCTCCCCATCTTTCTCCAGTCCTCTTCGATACAGTCAGCCCACCTCTTCTTTGGTCCCGCCCCTAGACCGTTTCCACTATGGGATCCACTTGGTCATGATTTTTGGCGTCCTGTGCTCAGGCATTCTCTCAACGTGTCCAGCCCACCTTAGAGGGCTCGCACATCAGAACTCGCCGCATGCGTCTTACGACGAATTCGTCGATGTGACGTCATCGTAAACCAAGAAACAAACGTTATCGTCTTTGGGATCGACAGAATTTCACCACCGTTTCATGCTTTATTAACTCGTGGTTCAATTTATTCAGATCAGTCAGGTTATAAATACAGGTACAATAACAATGCATAGAATGTCATGAATCATTAAACACTAATTAACAATTTGATGGGTGATTAGCATTAGAGTAAACATGCGTAGACTACGTGCGCGTGCAACAGAAAACCTGCAAATGTTACAACTGTCACATATTACAAAGGAAAATTATTTCGAGTATCGAACGAGGCTTTTGTATTTGAGTATATTATACTCAAATACGAAAGCTTAACATTATTCAATACTCGTACGTTGTACTATATTAGCAACATCGTTGACATAAACCAAACGCAATCATGATACTCGTGAATATAATAATTTCTTGTCAGGTCATTGAATGAAAATATTATCCAGATAACACTCTAGGTTAGGTAAATATACTTAATTACCTTATAACCGTACCTGTATTTCCAATTAAACTACTGTGAGAAAGTATTCATTAGATTATTTAAAGTTAAATCAGTTAATCAATAAAGCAGTTAAGTACCTACTTATCATACTTTTCTAATTGTGGGTATATTTTGAACTCGTTCAAGGAACACGGCGTGGCCTCATTAACTTGCTATTTTTGCAACTGCAATTGTATGCTGATCTGTATGCTGATCTATGCATGCATATCAATTTAATGTATCCCGACATTCTATGCATCTAGGAATACTACAATAATTGAATTAAATTTCGCAATCCACCGTGTCTATATACTACATCTCAACTAAAAGGTGTTTTTTTAGTGTATTTATTTTCAGTGCAATAAGGTACCATCTTCATTAAACACGTTACATTGAATTCTTGGAGACGAGTCGCAACTACTCGTTGATGGCGCGATAACAAGCAAGGATTCAATTCGAAGCGTTACCTAACCTACAGTAGTTCAGCATCAGAGTGTGGTTTCATTCATTAAATTCCACCTCTACCAAGTCATTATATTTCTGGAATCCAAAATTAATTTGTTCTACTTTACAATATTATAATTTAAAATTATTCATACATACATTATCTATCGTTGCCCTTACATGTATCTAGTTGTGTGTAATGCCAAAGATATCCATGATAAGGCTGATTTGTCAGCAAATACGAGCCTTATTAATAGCATGCAAGATTATAGATAATATAATATTTTGAACTCATTAACGTCAAATAAAAGTTACTGAACGGACACACAGATAATTTTGGACCCGAGAAGTAAATTTATTACGTTAATCAAAAAACGCGACTTTTCCATTTGATACAAAAAAATCTAAATTCTACCACTGTTTTCATCCGCCATTGGTTAATTTAACGATAAATAATGCCTTGGCGTAATTATTATAAGAACTTAATTAAATTAAATGAGATAATCCCGTTTCAGCCAAAACTGAAAAAGTAACTTACTTCGATTAATCCATCAGTTTAATAAAGATTTATGATAGGTAAACTAACCGCTAAAAGGAATTTCGAAGGATTTTACGAGGCCAATGTTTTAAAGCACAAACCTTATTGGAAAAAACATTACTCGCAACTTGCAACAAAACCCTAATCTGTCATGAACATATCGATATCCTCATGTTACTCGCTTTTCGTTAATTGGCTTTTTCAGACAATGTCATCGGTCATGTCTTTTCGATTGTGATATTATGTAATTTTCATATTATAATACCATATAACAGAGTATTCCCTTGCTTCTAAAAACTGTATCTTGGAACAATAGAGTTGATACAAACAAAAAACGTTGGTCCACTATTGGTGTGAAACACATACCACTTTTGGCGAATTGGACGTAATGATTAATAAGAATTTAAATATTACAATTTGATATTAGAAAATAAAAACACTTTACATAAGAGTTCTTCGATGCCTGGGCAATTCTTTACTTACGATGTCGTTGCGCGATTATTGTGTTGTTTTGCATATAAGCAGTAAGTAATTTCAGTTATATCAATTTTTTTTTTTTTTTTAGAATTATTAATAACCATGTCCTTGCTTTTTCGTACAAGGTGGTTGTTAGTAATTTTGAACAATCACAAACACCCAGGCTTTGAGAAAAACACATAAATGTTTTTGTCATGACCGGGAATCGAACCCAGGAACTCTCGGCTGGAAGGCGAGCGCCTTACCCACTGCACCACGAGAGCCGGAATATTTTCCAAAGATGCCAAAAGGCAAAACCCGGGTCGCCAAAAACGACTTCAATGGAAAAGTTCAAAACATGATTAGATTAGACTGATTAGAGCATAATATACTTATCTCGGTTCGTTCAGATGAATGTGACTGACAAATAATAATTCCATCAACATTGCATAAGGTTCATTATTTCAAATCCACGACTGTGTATTGATGTCTTTTTCTGCTAACGCTGCTGCTGTAGTCTGGTTAAATATTGCAAGACACACATTACTGGGATTTATATATAGATGAAAAATGAACAAATTTTATTTTATACAATATTCTATTAACAGTGTTAACTTACCACTTTCGTGTTAAGACTTTATACAGATAGTGCAAAAATTTATGTTGTTTATATAACAATTTTATCTGCAGATGGTATATAATATGTTGCATATATGTACCTAATAACAATATCATACGTGAATCATAACTTATCACACCGTCGAGTCTCGCCGGCGGAAAACAGTTTAGTTCCCCTTATCATACTATTTTGTAACAATCGCGAATTGACCAAATCAAAGTCACTATTATCCAGGACGTCTCACAAACAACTCTTAACTTAATATTGTATTACTTATAAATTAATATTTTATAATATTATGTGACTATAATTGTTATTTACTAGTGGATAAAAATATATCAACTTTATTATAAACTAATACTGTTTTTAATATCCACAAACCCATAACACATGCATGAAAAACTATGTTGTTTAAACTGTATAAAACATTGTTTTATAGATATAATAATATATTATTTAATAGGAAAAACGGGCTATGGCACAAACCGATGCTGAATACACAAAGGTAAAAGAGAGAGCTACGTAAGTTATTGTTGCCATTTTTGTTTGTTATGCCGCTAAAATGTGAATTGTCCAAATACACCTGAAAATGTGGTTAAATGCTGAGTGCTAATAAAAATAGGACAGTGTAAGGTTCCATTGTAATTTAAAATGAGTAAGTTGGAAGTAAATAAAAAACACTATAGATATACCTACTCTTCACACCATTTCTATCAGGGAACATAAATAAAAACAACAAAAACAGCGCTACCCTTGCGCTACCTTATGGATGTGGTTTTAATAAGATTTAATTCTCGAGTGTGTAGAAATAAGGAAAAGTGTTAAAGAATATTTAATTTTCGGCGAGTCCAGCTTCACAACCTTAAATTATAGCGACTGACTTTTCCATTCATATCTTATTAATTAGTTGTTGGTACATTTTTAGCTAAGTACCTACTGAAATAAATGCACACATACAGAATGTAGGCGTAGATAGATTCCATTAATGTGCTTTTTCCACCCAATCAATGAAAGAGACAACGGTTGGATCTAGACGCGTGTCCTACCCAGCGTATCTATGAATATCCGGCCAATGACTTAAGACGCCTACGCCATAATAATGGCGTATATTGAGTATAAGTGCAAGAACGTAGTGGTCGCGCGAGGGCGGCGCGGCGGCGTCTTGCGAAACTCAAACGTATAACCGTGTGTAAAATGTTCGTAGACAGTGTCTTTTTGGGGCATAATACACACGGTTATACGCTTGAGTTTCGCAAGACGCCGCCGCGCCCGCCAAATCACTACGGCCGAGCATTAACACTCGATTGAGAGCTCGAGTGAGCCCGCTCGATCGACAACGGTTCTATGTAGACACGCAGCTCTCTTCCCGTACCTTGCCTCACCATTCGACCGCAGCTATCTGACCACTTAAACTAGTCATGATGAATTGTTGAAAGAATGTTAATTTCGAGAGGTTATAATGTTGTAACTTAAGATATCGATATATAATTACGTAATATATTGTACTAGTAATACAGCTCTGTAAGTTTCATCAATATTGGTCTGGTAGTGTTTGAGTTATTACGGAACGCTATTGACAACAAGAAAAAAAACTATATTTTGCGCTTGTACTAGGTTATCATAGAAGCTATCAAAACACTCGTCAAAAGACAAATAAATATGAAATCACTGATATATGTACACATAAGTCGTATTATTAGTACAGAATGTGGCGAAATAATAACCCGGCGCACAAAAATAACGAATGATTTACGTGGACGAACCTATACACTTTTAAGATTACATTGAATTCAAAATTAATGCAGTTATGCAAAAAAGAGCCTGTCCACAAGCCGATAAAAAATCAGAAATGTTTTTTCTTCAGTCAGCAAAAACCACCATAAAAATATTCCATTAATCGATAAACAAAATTTCATTGATCGAATATCCCATATTCAATTTTCAGAAAATAGTTTTGCGCTGTACTAAAATAACAGAATGACACACTAAAATATCATACATATTCTGTTCATCATCTGAAAGGTATCGACACTCATAATATAGTATTTATTATTAAAAAAAAAAAAAAAAAAAAAAAACTAATAATAGGGTGTGTAGTCTTAAATAACCACACCCTACACAAGTGTTATAATGCTATCAATCGATAGGAGGTATTAATTCTGTCGAACCTAATACAAAAGTGTATATTTCAATATTTCTCTGTTCGTATTTTGTGAAGACTGGCTACTTTCTTCATAACTAGATAGAAATTGACTTATAATGAATGCTATCAATCGATAGGAGGTATTAATTCTGTCTAAACTAACACAAGGGTGTATATTTCTATGTTTTCATTATGTGTGAACTGGCTACTTTCTTCATAACTAGATAGAAATTGACTTCTTAAGAATGCTATCAATCGATAGGAGGTATTAATTCTGTCTAAACTAACACAAGGGTGTATATTTCTATGTTTTCATTATGTGTGGACTGGCTACTTTCTTCATAACTAGATAGAAATTGACTTCTAAAGAATGCTATCAATCGATAGGAGGTATTAATTCTGTCTAAACTAACACAAGGGTGTATATTTCTATGTTTTCATTATGTGTGGACTGGCTACTTTCTTCATAGCTAGATAGAAATTGACTTCTAAAGAATGCTATCAATCGATAGGAGGTATTAATTCTGTCTAAACTAACACAAGGGTGTATATTTCTATGTTTTCATTATGTGTGGACTGGCTACTTTCTTCATAGCTAGATAGAAATTGACTTCTAAAGAATGCTATCAATCGATAGGAGGTATTAATTCTGTCTAAACTAACACAGATGCGTCTATTTATATGTTTGTATTCTGTGAAGACTGGCTACTTTTTTCATAACTAGATAGAAGTTGACTTCCAAAAATGCTATCAATCGATAGGAGGTATTAATTCTGTGCCTATGCCTATTTATTATAGACTTTTAACACAACATAGTTGAGTTCTACTTTAAGAAATATTAAATCTTTTAGATAGATCCACAACTTAGTGTTGATTTCATAAAAAAAACTTTGTGCATTTAGTCACGGCAGGAAAGCCATGATCAGCCGCCATGTTCCATTCCTGCCAACACGTTGGAATGAACATTAGCTTGTAATGAACGACAAAATGCAAATGGTTGATATTTTGTTTTAGGATATTTGCACGCGAACCTGCAATTTGACGTGATATTAAAATTCCCTCGTCGACATTTTGTGTAATATCAATTTGAGAAAAGGCAAATACACCGGCCCCGAAGCATTACATAATACATACATATAATAAAAGAATACCTACAACATATCATTACGTAGACGCCTAATATTATGAATGAAGGTAGGTATGCGAAAAGGGAATCAAGAAAGATTTTTTTAGAAGGAAGTAAATTTCAAAGCAATTTGTACTTCTGATTTTGAGAATTACTGATTCAAATATTTATAACACACATACAATATAATATATACTTACATCAAAGCCGTACGATGATATTTTGATAGCATGCTAATATCTTCCTTCTCGAGAATTATTTATTAAACAAGCTATATTACAGTGGCGAAGACTCCATACTAGGCGATTATTTGAAGCCTACTTTCTTAAGAAAAATATTTTTTAACTGCATATTGACTTATTTATATAATCACTTGATTATAATATATTCTATAAAATAATTTATTTTGCCAACGAGACATGCCGTATGTGTAGTGTATTACACATATAATTGCAAAACAATCCGCAAAGGTTTTAAAAAATATACCACACCGCGCCATCCGTCTTGACGTAAATAAAGGTCGGATTATGTTTCAAATAATTTCATTTTTTTTATATGGACATTACGTCACGTAGCCCCGCCCAGTCTATCGAATCGTATGAACTAAGGTAAGCTCCGATCGCAGAGCCTAAAACCGAAAAAAAATTCTATGGTGTTTAATCGAATATTAATAAATATAGACTTTTTAAAAATAAAAAGAACTTTTATCTAATGATTTTTGACGTGTATAAATATTTTGAAAAAATAAGTAATTTAAACTGCTTAATTTTATGTCGTCGGTGAGTTTTTGAAGTTTCATTAAGTTAGTGTGTCGTTGTCATTAGTGTGTACCTATTCATTAGTAGTAATATCGTATTATCTTCTTATTTCTCGTAGTATACCTGACAAGTATGTTCTTTTTATCAGATCTCGACAGCCTACCTCTTTCCAAAAGTCACCCTTCGCCACTGCTATATTATATTCATATTAAATATGGCAAGCTATAATATACGATAGCTATAGAAGTATAGTTTAAAACTTAACATTGTAAGGCTTGTTTTGAGATGTTTTATTATGTCATGTCGAATTACAAATAACAATTAGGAGTATACTGCCCTGCTAAGTAAAAAGATTGTTTTTCATTTTATTGAGATAAGAGCTAAAGTTTTAAACTACCTTTTCTCTTATATTAAGTAAAATTATTAGATTGTTTTGACATAATCTCTAAATATACGTGTTTATTTAGAGATTATGTCAAAACAATTCAATAATTTTACATAAAATAAGAGAAAAGTTACTTTAAAACTAGGGTTCTCGTTTCACTAAAATCAAAAACGACGTATTTTTATTTAGCAGGGTAGTATATATTACTTTATTTCTTAATTTATAATCAATGGCCGAAGATTTTCTACACCAAATGAATAATTGCATTTACCATCATTCCCATAACGCACTGGCGTAGAGTGGATAAGCTATATTTTACTACGTATATTATTTACAACTTTTTTTATAGTGATAATATGTAATAATAATATTCCAGTTTTATGTAAAATACTTCACCACAGTAATTTTATTTTTCGCAACCAAATATCAAGCGCCTAACTACACCATACGTGATCCCATGGGTAGGCAATACCGGACAACTAGTTTAAACTTAAAGCAATGCGTTAAAAGCCCGGCAATTGTGTAAATCGCAAGCACTTCTGGGGATGTTTGTTTAATTCAACATAACTTTCAATTCAGCTGACTGTCCATTGAAAATACTACGCCTAAAGGCAAACGTAGATTACAACGGTACACGGAGATTAGCGGAAACGTCAGCTGATCATTTTAATGTTTTCAAATTAAATTTTAACCAAATCACATTTTAAAATAGTCACGGATAACGTGAAACAAAAGATTTCTTTAAATATTTCAATAACTTGATAATACACTTGCCGTGGTCGAGTAGTGGACTTAATGGGGTTATTAAATAGGGTGAAGTTAATGAATTAACATACAATTTTGTTTGCTAATAAGATTCAAACGATGTTTCAATATTAATACATGTCAACCATGAATGAGTTCCCCGAGAAACATCAAGGGTTACGAAAACCAAAAAAGTTGGGAATCTCTACTGTCAAAACTGTCCATCTCGCTATAAAAGTTAACACTGTCAAGATAGGGGCTGTTAAAAGATAGCACTTTTTGACAGTTTAGATGGTTAATTTCTTATAAAAATTAACACCTCAATACATAAATACGATAAACTAACGACGATAGCCGCCTTGTGTATAGAATAGCTTCGCTAATGTAGATATTGATCTTTCTTCAAAGTTTTCGTCTCCATTCAGCTCTGATGAAAGCCGCATTTCTCCAATATTGAAAAACTCCTAGAATATTTTAACCAACTTTACATACACACGTACTGTATCCATCAATAATAATTAAAGCCCATATTCGCTAATATAAACAAACTGCTGTTGACCATGTCATATAGTAATAAAATTATATGGGCCTCCACAATGTGGAAGCTTGTTTTAACAGAATAGTTTTTTTTACGAGAAATGGATGTTACTTGCTCAACCTAATAGATACAAACCTACTCTGACTCAAACACACGTTGAAAAATAATATTTGTATTTGCCAGACCCAGGATTCAAACATGCCATGTATAGATAAAAACGTTAGAATCCTTCTAACCTTTACTGTAGCGAAACCTCAATCTATTCTACAAGCGAATGACGAAAAAAAAGGATATAAATAGAAGCTTTAAAAATTTGCAATATAAAATCTCTCATTCATTTAATATAAGAAAATGAATTAACAGAATATTCTGGTAAATAAGCTTGTTAATTTTTTTTTTGATATACGAAAACTCTGTTATAAATAAATACGTCCTAACTACCTACATAATTTATGTACATTCTGGTAAATATTGCAGGAATTTAAAGTTTGTTTTCTGGGGGCTTAAAAAAATGTAAATTAGACCCGATAAAGAAATAACATTTTTTCGGCGAATCAAAAAACGATTAGCTCACTTTTGTGAATAATTAAACAGCATACAATAATTCTAATGGTCATTTTTAATAAATTCCACTCCAGTGTGGAGAGTGTTTATAGTAATAAAATATTTTTGAATAATAATATTGCAAGAAGAAAGCCCTATGTGGCGTGTTTGCCCAGCATTAAAAGAGTAACACAACACGAAATGTTCAAAAACACATACATAAAACGTTTAAGATAAAATTGTTTAGTAACGAAATCATTATGGATTGTTTGTGTAAATTGTTAGTTTTATAGTCACGCCTCCCTTCCAATGAAATTACGACTTACACACCTAACCCCTCCAAACACACGTAAAACTTTATGTGTTATGATTATTAAAGTGACATCTGACCCCCATTTGAGGGATTTCTATTGATATATACCTATCTACGAGATACACCATTCCACACAGTATCTTTTGAAAATATGGTTTAAAAACTACTAACAAACCGCCTTTTGTCTCCGGACGAATACGAGGGTTTGCAATAGAGATATAGAATGTTTTTAGTGGGGGTAAGTTGCTTGAAGACACTGCTAATACAAATGCATTTATTGAGGCACATTAGAAATTAGACAAGTAAAATATATGTGATTACACAGCGCTTGTGTGGGGAGAAGTATTTAGTTATGAATGTGTCTTCTTGATTCGACAGGGCGGTCGGAACTGAATTCAAAAGCTCTAGTCAAATGAGGGTGAATGAACTTTATGGATCCGGAGTAAGCGTAAACCAAGTTAGTGTCGAATTGGTTTTTACGACTCGTGCAGTCGGGGAGCGTCCAAATAGGTGCTGTCTTAAAAAGAGGGTTGTTAGTACCTTTGCAGAAGAGGTTATGGTCATCTGATAAAAATCTTTAAGAACCGCCCTTATTGTATTTTAGGTAGAGTTCAGTAAGTACATACATAGTATTCATTACAATTCTATATAAAATATCAAATACAATTCAATTATATTTGAAATCAAACTAAAAATAAATGTTAAGTATTTATCTTATTATTATGAAATAATAATAAAAATATGGAACTAAACGACAGACTAGAATTTTATATCTGGTGTTTTTTTTTTCAGACACTTGCTATAATAAAAATATGACTTATATATTTTGTGTCGTTTGTGTCTAGTAAATAGTGCCTGAAGATACCGAAAGCCGAAGCCCGAGTCACATAAACGATTCAAGTGGAAACGCATAAAACTGCATTAAGTACGTTTATGTTATAATTAGTAGTATTGTCAATATCAACCTTTTTATACTTTTGATAGGGAAGATTTTCGAAGTAGTATTATTACGTTCTACTGAACATACCTACTTATATTATGGTTTTGTTATATTAATTACAGAAAACAAAATATGTAGACTTAAATTGTTATTTTATTCAACTACGGTTTATCACTAGAATTATGATTATTCATAGATTGAAGAAGTTATATGGATACGAAATGAACACAGCCAAAAAGCGTGGGCAAATATCATTGTAAATATGGAAATTTTCTTAGCTAAGTACCTGTGATAATTTGAGTTATAACTCTTGGCACTTCATAATAGTGAAAAGTTATGACTGCAAGAGTGAAGTATTTCGCTGGAATAACGTGTTATTCCAGCGAATGTCTCGGCGGTACAATTATACATTGGGAGCAACGCATGAAATTCATGTTTCCAGTAAATTTAAAGCAATTGAAAGGGTTTATAAGTTTAAACAACAAACAGGAAACAACATTTGAACATTTTACATTATTTCGTAGTACAATAAATTGCTGGGGAAGTGTTTTTAAGAGCCCGACAATGCTAAACGTGAATTATGAGAGCGATGGGAAAAATTAAATTTACAGGTTACAAGTTCAAAGGGGTTATATTTTCGACAACGAATTTACGCGCCAAAGGTTTCAGTTTAAGACTAGCTGCGTGGATGCACCTTGCACATAGAAAATTGGCAGACGTCTTAGATTATAGATACATCTAGACGCCACCCATTGCATTGCTAAATGAACCTGCGTGCCGTGCGTTTGGTTTGTGGGCGAGCGAATGCATTCGTATACAAATGTTTGAGACCATATACCATTTCGCTGGTGTTCGCCCAAAGTGCTCGCACTAGACGCTCAGAATTAAAATATAATTTTCTTATAATTTTCTATTTTCTTACGTTATTATTTTTAAGCGGTCGAAATGAAACCATTAGGTAAAAATATCCATAATTTATGTTATTTTAAAGAAATACTAGGTCACTTGATATTAAAATACATAATAATATACAAATAAATTATCACGAACATGTATCAACTTACCTATGAAACGTAATACCATCTTCTTGCTTATCAGTACGGCTACCACATTTTAATACAACACACAGAACCATCTTTTCTACTTAATTAACTAAAAATATTTACCACTGACTTTAAGTATAACACAAAAAATAGCAATTTTAGCAACACGCGCTCGCAGGTTATCGACGCTTAGTTAAGCAACAAACTAAGATTTGGCGGCGACACCATAGCAAATCATCTCACAGATCTGTAAACCTTTTATCTTACTCTAGCGCGCGTCGCAGAGATATAAGGGTGCCGAATACTTACTCGCTCGCACTTATGCATCGTTTTTGTTCAGGCCTTGGCAGACGTAAATTTGACAATCGAACCGGCCAATATGATTAACCCAGTCGCTCCTATCCACTGAACTTGATTCGTTCGTCAATTACAACTTGTAATACTCCTTGGGTGCCATTACATAATATTAACTATGAATGTACTTAATCGTTAGACAATAATATGACAATAGACGATGACAAAAGTCTTTCTCCTTTTCTTATGACTGGTAATCCGTTCGTCGGTTAAAACGGTCCGGGTAAATGAATCTTCTGTCAATCAAATCAAATGTAATTCAATAAACCACATAGGTAGTATCTTCTGGACTCAATAACAAATGGGCAAGTTTAAAAATATTAACACGAACAAAGAAATAAAGAGCGTAAATAAGTACATACTATATGTATAGATATACTATATATATTATATGTGAGGGCAATAACCATGTTTAATGAAATCGTTTCGGATATTGATATATTCCACTTACGTGAGGGTGAATTTAGGTAGACGTTGTTTTATGAGTTTATAAGATAGGGTATATCAAAGTTCACTCAGTGTGCTTCCATCTACTTTTATTTTTGTTATTTTTTTTTCTTATTTTATTTCTTATTGTATTATTAACTCACAGTTCTCTGTATTTTTATTTTTAAAAAATATTAACACTTATTTTATGTCATGTCGTGGACGCTTTGAATTTATAATTTGTTATGTTCATTATATGTAAAATAAATAAATTTGATTTGTATAGATAGACTACAATCATAAATTAACAATAAGTATTACAATGGGTGGCTTATAAACCGCAGGTGCTTTCAAGGGTGTGAGTTTTTTTCGCGAGAGAGTTTTCGATTGTATGGAGAGCAGAACAAAACATCGCGAAAATAAAATAATTTCCTCGGGCGCCATTGACAGGCGAGCCGGGCGAATAATAATTCATTTTTTGATTCGCCTCGAAGTTTTCATTGGAAAATTTGCGGAAAAATCATTTTGCGAAAATGAACAGACGACCTGCCCAGAGCCGAATTTATTGATATCGGGAGATTTCCTTTGGTTGAGTAAAAGCAAAGAAAAAAACTACGGCTCTTATCATGATAATATCATCCGATAAAGGTAACCCTACTTTACCTACATAGAACATTTTCATTCACTCTCTTCAACATACTTGAGATTTTTTTTTGTATTAATGGTAACTAAGTATCTTATAGTGATATTTATAATTTATATATTACCAGGTGAAGTACACGATCATGCTAAGGGTCGAATCACTAATTAATCCATGACTATGTATCCTCACTGAGATTGTTTTTTTATATGTGTGACAAAAGCATTATTAATTTGAGGCCATGCATGTCATTACAGTTATAGCGATATATAGCATTCTTAGTTGAGGTAGAAAGCACGTGAGAGATGCTTCCAACCAGGGCTTCGAACCAGAACTGAACCGAAAACCGTTATTTTCGTTGGAACGAAAACGTAGTCGTAGGCGCAACACGTCTTACGTCTTGGCTCTGGAAACATTTGAAAATTATTCACTCGGAGCTGAACCGAAAACCGGAAAAACCGTTATTTTTTTCGGATCAAAAACCGGAACCCAATCGATATATATATTTATACTTGAACCGGAACGAAAACCGAAACCGAAAAACCGGTTCGAAGCCCTGCTTCCAACAATATGACATCGTGATGTTAAATTGTCATCGTCGTTTTAAACTAAGCCCCCCCGCTTTATAGTTTGATTGAAAATATTAGCAATTAACAGGTAAAGAGCTCGGAGCTGAACCGAAAACCGGAAAAACCGTTATTTTTTCCGAACAAAAACCGGAACCGAATCGATATATATGTTTATAACAATCTAATAGGACGTAAAAGAAGAGTCAGGTCAACAATTCGCTTTCTATATCGAGCTACCAATGAGTGCCTTATAGCCGTCATATTAAACTGAAAAGCGGTCACCATAGACATGATCAGATGGAGAGTAAGTTGTTCCCAGGTAATAATGGTGATAATAATATCCAAAGTATATACCTACATAATTTAAAAAAAATCTTGGACTAAATGCGATTTGAATTCACAAATTCATCTTGCTTCTCCATAACACTAAATACCGTTTTTTGGTGTGTTTGATAATTGATATAAAAAATCGATATCTGTACAAAATAGTTTGACACTTGAAATCCTTTTTGCTTATATATTGTATATAAAGCCAGTTTTAGCTTGAAAACCTTAATTATAGTGGATACTTATTGTATGATAATAATCATTATTGTGATCAGATCATGTACGGAAAGCATTCATGGAGTAATGGAATATACAGGTCGTTTATAAAACAATTGAATATACGATAAATTGCCGGCGCTTTTCACTAAACGATAAAACTACTGGCAGTCGTAAACTTTGTGAACTGATTGACCTGATATTTATTATGACATAGTTATAAATTGAAATCTAGCCTAGCCAAAAGCGGATTTAAAAGCAATCGTAATAAAATATAGCCCGGGAAAACTGTAGATACGGTAATTACCCTGTCGTAAATTATCACTTCGGGACGGGTTGAGTACAGTGAGCATGAAATGGTTTTATTAAAAGGTGATGAATAATTCGAAGGTAATTTAGTAAAATTGACTGATCTGAAATAATCTGTTACAACATACAAATAACGAGGTAGTTTTAATGTGTTACAGAGATTACAACGGTAAGTAATATAAAATTGTGACAATACATAATATCGATGGTCTGTGAAAATGTCAATACCGGTTTTTCGGTATTTCTTATTGAATACCGGTATTAATACCGTTATTTCTTAAACATTAATAAAAACTTAAGTAGGTGCTTATCAATAAAAATATAGCTATTAAAATCTTTTTAAATATTATTTTATAGCAAAAACCTACATGCCTACATTTATTATGTAGACATTTAAAACATGTATTGATAATAATAATTGTAGAACTACTGATTTTTTACAAATAATTTGAATACATTGATACTTTAACAAAAGCCCTCAAAAGTTCAAATAAGTCCGGCTGTAGGAAAAGCTTCTTAAATTCAAAGCTTGTAAATTCATCAATAATTATAGAATAATTGAACATTTTTGTCATGGATGTTATGATATTATGATAATTCATCGCGACAATTACTTACCTGCTTATATAAATATATTTGATGAAATTTGTTTTATTATTTTTTCACCTCTGCTGGATTCACTCAATATATTTGCATTTTAGCAGCACATAACTTATAATTCATTTTCAAAAACGTAAACGAGTGTGTTTTCTAAATACCGAAAATTCCGGTATTTTGGATTTTAAAACCGGTATTTCGGTATTAATAAATACTGGAATACCGGTATTGCAATCCCTAATTGTTTAATCTTACGCCTCGTATAGTCGTACAAACATTCAATATTTTTGACAGGGGGCAGTTAAATTGTTATTCAAAAACAATTAATTCAATTTAAAAATACGCTTGGAACTGAAATAATTTACTTTATTTTTTAAGGTAACTGTATTTTTGTTTTTATTTAATTTGATTAAGTACCTGATTTTCTATGACATTTTAATTCCCCCTATCGAAAATACGGAACGGAAAGGATTGATCCCCAAAAGTCTATGAAAAGGACAAGATAATTGAGTATAAAAAACTAAAGGAAAGTGACGTTGAAATGAGTTGGATGGAGGAAGATGGATTGTGAACCTATTAATGTGGTAGTCATGTGTCTCCATTTATTATTATGTTAAATATTCCTATAAAACAACGAAAAACAGGGCAGTGGCGAAGGGTGGAGTTAGTCTGTTAAGATCGATTAGTACAGGGGTAGTCAACCTGATCTCTACCGCCCTCTAGCGGGCGTTCCAGCTTTCATGGTGAGCGGTAGGGGTTTGAAAACATATGGCAAAATAAAAAAAATGCCTGTCTTATATCCACATATTTAATTAATTAAATGTAATTTCATCAGACTTCATGCTTCTATGTATGCAAAGTATAACTACAGTAAGTTGTTTTAAAATAATAAAGATTTATTCTGGCAATTTTAGAGAAAGTCCAACATAAAGTATTTGGTAAGTAATTATTATTATAATATGCTTTAACTTGCTGTAACTCTGTTTTATAAAGTAAAGTTACTTCCCTACTTTATAAATCACCATTACTGTGGAACCGGTGGGCGGTTAGAAAATTTTACTACTAACAGAGATACAAAAGTGGCGAGAGGTATTTTTAAGTTTTCATGCAACGATCATTTTCTGAGATAATATTATTTACCATGTTAAACTATCTCCCAAGGGATCGATATACGAATTTCCGGAAACCTTATGTAGGTAGTAATACATAGTAGCGAAATGTTTGGCATTATTTAATACGATATATCCTTAATAAGATGGTAATATACTTCAAATTATTGAAATCCTTGTTGGGAAATTAATTAACTCCGAGAGAAATCTCATTACGTTCAAATGATGATTCTATGCGTGTAAACTATACGAGAGGCTTTGTAAAGTACCTACATATAAAAGCGTGTATTATTATATACATAATACACAGGGTGTACAAAAAACACAATAAAAAAATTGGTAACTGTTGGGAATAGTGGATTGTTTTGAGGATCGTAAACAAGCAACGTAGTTTTAATATACGATTAACTTTATTTATATTAAACTGCATGAATATTATACAGAAAGATTACATTTTATATGCGCGCGCTATCAAATAACAGAAGAGAACTAACTAGTATCACGCCGCACACACAGGTGCGGCGTAAGAGTGGGAAGAAGAATCTGTCTCCCTATTACAAACAATAATCGGTATCTAGCAGCGTCGCACAGCGAGCGCTAGATATAAACACGTACTTCTTTATTCATATATTATTAATTATATTATTTAATTATATTGTTATATTAGACGGCTATATATCAACAGTAACAATTATTTCAAAAGAACCAAGTGGACTGTATGGAATGAGGAATTGCGACTATAAAGAAAAGGGCGTAAAGTACGTGTGGAGTGTCGAATAGTCAATAGGTGATGGGTTTGTCGATGGAATTGTCACAATGTGCACTTGTAAAGCGACATGGATCATGTCATATGACGTAGGTACATAGGCTTAATTTTGTTTTCCATTCAAACAGACGTCGCTAGGTAAACTTTATGTTTGTACAATATGGACATTAATTCAATTTTCATAGCTGATTTTGGCAAAATTCATGAATTGAAGAATGAATACCTAACCTAACGTAACCAAACAATTAATCCAGTATATCGGCAATTTGAAAAAATTGTGTACTGATGGCTTCCTGTAAAGTATAAACCGACAAGAACCGTGTTTTATTTAGACATGAATTTTATGTCAGTACCTACTTTACGACCCAAGGGGTTGGACGGTTTTTAATATACGGCCGTATATTTCCGATAACGGCGAACTGCATACGTACAAGTTTCCGGACACGAAATTTCTGGGTAATTGTGGTATGATTTTTAGATGTATAACCAAATTTTTCAATTTTTGCACTTTTTTCGATCAGCAAAAACAGGTAAGTAGGTAGGTACTTAGTGAAATTTTATTTTCATGCCAAATAGCTTGTTTTCGTACTCCAACTGGCATGTTTTTGTCACCGACAGTTGGCAACACTGATTGAGACTGGCAGGATACAGGTAAGTACCAACTATCATATTATATTCATAAGATATAATATGTACACTGTGACGCGGTAAGAATTGAGACAGTTTTCGAGCCACCAGGTAAACTATGGATATATGTAAGTAGGTATATATAATATGCAAACAAATTAGTTTTGAGCCCAGCATAATAGAGGAGTATGTGGAGTACTTGTATGTTACCCATTAAATATTCACAAACATAAACACTTCATTCAGATAGAATTGCTTTCGAGACAGGGGAGGAAGGTCGACCCCCAAATTCCCCTTTCACAAATAAATACTCGACAAATAAATTGGCATTTCACGTCGCTACGATGTTCGATGTCTTCAATATTTGAGTAACATTCGACTCCATTGACTAGTTAGTCACTAGGTTATATTTTGTTAGACGATACATGGGTACACAGTGTACCTACATCTTAGAAATCATATTGTTATAGCCCCGCAATTTGAGCTTATTTTTATATTATTCTTATCGAGTGTTGGTAAGCAGTACAATGAATGTCTAGGTAATGCGTTTGATAAAGATTTGATTTATCGCTTCTTGTTTCAAACTTCCCTCTAACGGACATTGTCGTCTGAGAATTCCATACGTAACATAAATATTAATACTATCGACCGAACGACGGAAGGTTCTTGATGGAATTTGAATTTAAATTCTAATGGATTTAAATTTTATACTATTCCATATAAGTCGTTTTTGCGACCGGGGTTTCGCCTTTCGGCATCTTCAGGCGCCGTGTACAGTCACCAAAGGCTAACACACACTGACAACGAACACTTTTAACTCTAGCTTATAATAATACTTTTGGGTAGCCTCCAGGGAAGGCGAAGCAGAGGAAGAGCGTCTGCGCGATGGAGCGACCAAGTGAAAGAGCTGACTGGGGGCACCATCCATTCTGCCCTGAGAGAAGCGGTAGATCGAGAAGGATGGAAAGTCTTGGTCGCTCAAAGGATGGCGAAATTTAAATGTGGTCACGATCCTCAGCCATGAGTGCACGACCAAGAAGAGAGAAGAGATAATAAATCGCTACAATAAAGTAGGTAAAAACTCCATTACATACCTATCAAGTCAAAGGTCAAAAAAAATACAACAAACAAATTATGAATAGTTGAAGTGTCGGTAAAAAACCTAATTAGTAAAAACCCTAGCTTATTAATAACAAAATACTCGATAGCAGATTATAATAAATCGGCAATGACACTGAAGATGCCGAAAAGCGAAACCCGGGTCGCCAAAAACGACTTAAATGGAATAGTACAAAACTTAAATCCATCAGAACGTAATATAAATGTTTGTTTTATAATATACTGAATTAAAATAGCTTTTCAATTCAGTTTAAATTCAACGCATCGACTGCATTCGCTGTATCAAACTATACTTTAACTACTTTAACAAGTTATTGTCTAAAATGTAATCGGCTATAAATATTTTATATTAATTAGCTTCGAATAAAATCAGTTTAAATATAGGTATAAGGTGTTTATATGAAAATGATCCCGCCGTTCCATAACATTATATAATATGTATAAACCTAGAATGGGATGTAGTCCTGGGTCGCCAGATTAATAGGGTCACGCAGTCGGAAAAATTAACACATTTATGAAAAAAAAACCTTGAGACAGAAGAACCATCCGCCCCCACGTAAATGGATTTACAGGATTCAAAAGTATGACAAAGGATGGTAGGTACAGTTAACCAATGGGATAAAAATAATACCAGAAGGAATTTTACTATGTCCAAATCTGTATATCAGAAACCACCGCGTTATGACCTACCACTCACTACAATCATCAATTTTGCACGCATCAGCCAAACCTTCATGGTTGAATGGCATCCAATAACATGCAGCAAAAATGCTTAAAGATTTAAAGCATTCAACATTTTGGGAAGTGCCATTTTAACAAGTTCTTTTCTGATGACTCTAATATTAGCCCTAAATGCAATTCAGCCCTGCCCGAATGGAGAAATTTCTTAAAAAACTAAGCCTGGAATGTGAGATGCATTTGGATGCCTGAATAAAATATGTATATTATTTTATGTTAACACTACAGCAGGCCATGAGAGTCGTGTAATATGTAATAGAAGAGAAAGAATGACAAAAACCAAGATTGAGAAAATCACATAAATATATTGTGACCTCACTCAGTGAGTCAAACCCGGCGCCCCCTGATGAAAGGACAGCACCTGACTATCCAGTTAGTGTTATTCCAGCATTTAATAGCGTACATGTAAAAGGTGCAAAACATGGACCTTACATTCAAAAACTAGTGGTCTGGGAGAGCAGCATAGAAGATGGGCAGCAAACCATATCTATCAAAGAACAGAACATCGCCGGAGACATCTCATCCAAGGGTACCCAACAGATATTATTATAAGACCTAGGGCCTTATGTTATAACTTGTGATATGAAGTTACCCGACGACATGACGTAATTGTGACGTATACCAATACACGCTCGAGGCAAGCCGCCCAACGCACACGGCTCACCATAGATATTATTATGCTGAAACACTTATTTGTGTATGGGGACAATGGATAACGCTAGTATTTGAGTAGCGTTAATTTCCCGAATGCTTTGACTCACTCCGGTAGTACGTCACAATGTCATAAGACGTCATGTAGACTGGGCGACTTCAACTCGCAAGTTACAACATAAGGCCCCTAGACCTAGAGGGCGAAAAGAGCCTGCTGGATTGATGAGATAATCAAGATTGGCGGAAGTATGTGGTATCACAAGCACCTAATATTCATTGAATACCCATGATATTTATTGATTTGCCTATTTATAAGCTATTAAACGATCGTTTACTATTCCTATGGGAAAGGGAAATACTTTGATAATCATCCAGTAAGTGGCACATATTATAAATTTCTCATACTTATTAATTTATCATTTTTAAGTAATTGAATACAAAACCAACGTTGGACAGGCGACGACAATAATATGAAATTAGGTATAATATGCCGCTATTATCGCGGTGTTTTAAAACAAGCATATTATTATATTATATAATATAATAAAGGATAAAATAGCCTTAAAGTTGAAAGTCTAGGATACGCAGTTGTTAAATTGTCTCGTACTTATATAATATAATATGATATAATAAATAACTATTTACCCACATGATAATCCTTAGGCATTGATTTATTTTATTTAACTAGTTATGCATGCTCTCTCCTAGTTTAAGCATCCAGCTGCATTATGCCGGTAATATAAATTGTCGCCGTATATCGTATAACATGATATTAAATAATTCAATTCAATCCAATTTACGAGGGGCGACCATAGTTATGTGTACTAACTTTTATCACTATTGGAACCATACCAAATAAAATTGTAAGTAATATATACATAATGGTACAGTTACAACGAAGACAATAGGTTTTATCAGACCAAGTATCAGGTAGTGAGAATAATCTAGTCAATGAGCTTACATTTCATTGATTATACAATCCTACTATTAAAATACGTTAAAATGCAAGTTAGTCTCAAATATCAACACTTTATTTATCCACAGTAAATGTCTCAACATCGAGTTAATTATTTCTTTAATGGTGTTAACTGTAAAATTTTGTTAAAAAAATCATTGTATTGATTAAAATGCTTCCTTCCTTGAGCTACTCCAGCATCTCCCATCTAAGTCAGAGTTGGAGACGCTAAAAGAATTGAAATCCAACTCAACGCCCCCCCCCCCCCTAATCTTGTACGAGGTCGACCAGGTCTTCATTTTCCTTCCGGCTTCCCGAATATCAGTTTATTTGCCACGCAAGACGCTCTGTTTAAATGAGACCAACGCTTTTTCTATGCTTTTAAATAAATAACAATGCGGACCATGTGTCATCTGCTTCAAAGATACATCCACGAAGTTACACAGCTAAGTAAATTGGATTTATTTATTTTTTAACATATAATTTGTTAGAATTTTATTTAATAATGGTCCAAAACTTCAATAAATTTCTTAGTAGAAATATACGTATTCTTGTATATTTTGTATTAGTTGAAGATGACCCTTTAAAGTAGACGAAACAGGTCCTGATTATTAATAAACTAAGTGATTATGTAGGTACTTTTTTTTTTTAGATAACTTCACGTTCACGTTTTGTAATGATTGCGAGTGGGGTATATTTCTTGCTGTATTTTACAGAAGGTATGTAAATCAATCGATAATAAGTACAATTTTAAAACTGTCGACCGAAGGTATGTACTTGATGGAATTTGAATTTAAATTTTAATGGATTTCAGTTTAGTACTATTCCATTTGAGTCGTTTTTTGCAACGTTACCATTGTTCCCAGAATGGAAGATTTTACACCTCTTGAGAGTAGTATTTTTATTGTTTATAATTACTAATGATCAATTATTAGGTTTTGACGATTTATACGCTTATCGAGTGTATTATTAGTGATAAGTTTTTTTTACAAACACTTTACAAATATTCATAATTTGTTTTATTGTGATCCTTGACTTAATAGGTAGGCGATAAAATTTTTACCTACTTTATTGTATTACTTTGTTATATACTTAAGTTAGAGTTAACTGTATTTGTTGTGTGTGTGTTTGCCTTTTGATGAGTGCACATAGTGCCTGAAGATGCCGAAAGGCAAAAAAACGACTCAAATGGAATAGTACAAAAATTAAATCCATTAGATAATAATTATAATTTTAAATACAATAGTTTTGATTATCAGACATGAACGTTATTGCGGAAAGATCGGATAATCTAAAATGACAGATAATCAGGAATCGCCGGAAAAAAGTTTCTAATGCTGTAGTAAGTGTAGAACAAATTAGGTATAACACGATTACACTGAAAATAATTCGGGGTTTTCTGCGATTCCTACCTATTAGGTGCTCTCGTAGGCTGTATGAAAAATAGTATGCCTATTCCGTGTTACTTTTAAATATTAAGATTGATGGGCAATATAAAAAAAGTGGAAGTTGCAATGTCTCCGATACAGTCAAAATGTCCCCCATCAATAAATAGTGAATGGCATTTCGTTGCTTGGTTCAATGTAAGCAATTAGCCTAAAAGCGAAGTACGAGAAAAATAAACAAAATAAGCCTAATCGACATTTATTTAATATGCCAACGTCCCCCTTTTAGCAATAATGGCCTTTGAAAATCCGGAACATCAGTCAGTCACGCCCGTAAACCAACAAACAAAAAAATGATGCCAAATATAGCAATCTAGTGAATTTTGTCACAAAATACAACATGTAATTTCATCAATATTCTAACGGTTACTTTAATGGAGATATATGACACTTATTCATGGTGAAAAAGCATACTAATAAAATATATATTTATGATATTAATACTATCGACCGAAGATACTTGATGAAATTTTAATTTAAATTCTAATTTCAATTTCAATTTCAATTTATTTATTTTTACATATTGTGGACATTACAAATTATAAGTTTAAGACGTTCACAACATGACATAAAAAAGAGATAGATAATATGTTATTAAACAGTAGAAATATGTACATACAAAAATATTAATTATATAGGTACATGGAAATACACCGGATGAGTTAAGCAGACCCTATTTTAAAAATTTATAAAATAACGTCCACCTATACTCATCCTCACGTAGGTGGAATATATCAACACCCGAAGCAATTTCGTTGAACATAGTTATCGCCCTCCCAATTGGCATTACCAGTGGCAGGTTGGTTCTGCACCTTGGGAGAATAAACAACTGATGTTCTCTATTTCTAAGATAGTTATCAGGGACACACAGGTCAACACTGCCCAGAATGGCAGAGTTCTCATTTATACCTCGTATAAGTCGAAAAAAATACATAGCTAAATAAAGATTTCTTCTAAATTGCAAATGGAATTAAGTTTTGTACTATTCTATTTGAGTTCAATCCACTCAAATGGAATAGTACAAACTTCCACATCCATTAGAATTTAAATATACCTATATTAACTTCATAGGCATATATTAGATACCTACTGAAGTAATTGGAGGGACACATAAGGGGACAAAATCGATCCTGAATATTAAATTAAGTGTTACGTGTTTAAATTAATTTTTAAGTGAACAATTGGTAATATTTTTTCATAAATTTACAATAAATTGTATGTATACAGTTACTTACATACTGTGGGCACGCATAAAATATATATAGTAAGTACTTAAATAGTCTCCGATTAAATTAAATACCTACACAAATGTAATAATTTTTCTATACAAAAGAGTTATGAACACGTCAATGTGCTATTTTTTCATAACAAATGATTTGTCATATGACTCTCCCAATTAATCCAAATGGTAGGTATATTAAAAGTTTCCTTGTTTTCAATTAGACTATAGTTCGCAATTATCAGTAGTAGGTACTAAAATATGAAATTGTGATATACCTACTTATTTTTAATCCGAACAGCTTGAGGGCTAAACGGAGGGTATTAAGCACAGAGATATACGGACTACAAAAGGGAATCAATCCTCATCATATTATATAATATGATTATATACACATATGAACATATTTAAATATTTTGATAAGGTCACATCCTAATCATAGTGTGTCTGTGAAAACCGTAGGATGAGTAGAGAAATATGGAGGCTAATCAATTTTATATCATTTTGAAAACAATGCGGCGTCATGTGGAGAACGATTGATTAACCGAATTCACAAAAAAAAATTCAATATTTCGATAGATACTCTCCCCAAAGCAAACTATTTGATTATGTATGTATTGCTCCTGCAATTTTCCTGGTAAAAAAGCCCTGGTAGGACCATTTATATTCGCAATCCACCTAACTTCACACCACCCTAAAATCCCAGTGTTTTTGTCACAAGACCAGACACTTAGCAATTACGGGTCATTATAGACCGTGATGCAAATAACATTCAGTTAGTTCAAGAAATATCCAGTAAGTGGTCGTGTTGCAACTTTGCAAGTTGTTATACTTCAGCGTCGCTTCCTACCGACAGCCAGTGGCGGCCGGTGACAAGAATATGAGGGAGTGCAAAAAAGACTCACCTATTTATGCAAGAAGTCCATCCTCCGATCCTTGGATTTTGAAAACACGTCAATAACACGAATATTAAAGTCCGGTATTGACGATATCAATTGTTTTTCTATACTTAGCATCGCAAGAGCATTTAGCCTGCCTTGAGACATGGTATTTCTCAAAAATGACTTAACTCTCTTTAAAGTTGAGAAACAACGCTCACTTTCCACTGAAGTCATCGGAATTGTACAAATTATTTTTAATAGGGTAACACTTTCACTAAATACTTCCAGTAAATTATTATTAGTGAAAAGTTGAAGTATCGACAATGCTCCATCAGTAACGTAGAAATCTTCTCTACTGTATAAGACTATTAGTTCATTTTTAAGTTTAAATTTGTCAATAATGTCGTATAATGATGTTACCGTATTAAAATCTGTAGTTGGAAAATTTGTATGATAATCCCGGAACTTTTCACTAAAAAACAATTTGGCTATTACTAAATGACCTTTATATTCGAAACGATCTTTCGCTTGGTTCACTATAATGTCGCATACTTCATTGCATATCACAGAATGAGGTAAATCATTGGGACGACGTTTTTTCGATGGTTGAATTTGTGACATATGATTATTTTGACGAATACATCGTATAGCACGCGTAAAGTGTTCAATGTCCATATTTATCTCCAACACGTCCTTTGACCTCGATTGAAGTTGTTTAAAAAGTATATCACAGTTTGGCATAATTTTGGCAAAGAAATCTAACCAATAGTTAAAATTGTCTTCGTTTAAATACCGTAACAACATTCCAGCTTGATTAATGGTATCGGCGTCTAAATTTTCAGATTCTAAAATGTGTTCCATGCACTCTTTTAACTGATCTCGATAAGTATGGACAACAGTAACTGTTCTTATATTAAAATTCCACCTCGTTGTTGGTGCTGCTGGTATTTTTCTATGAACTATTTCTTTCAAGATATCAGTTCGCTTCGCAGACCTCGAAAAAAAAATTGGAAACGCTCGTAAATTAGCAAAAAAGTTTCGGACTATGGTGTTAGCTGAAACACTTCTTTCCATTATCAAATTCAATTGATGTGCATAACAATGTATGAAGTGTGCGTGTGGATACGAAGCTTTTATCAAAGCCTGTACACCACCTAATCGGCCACTCATCACGGATGCGCCATCATAACTCTGGCCAATTAGTTGTGCTTGTTTAATGTCGAGAAGTTCTAGTTCTTTCAAAATTTCAGATGCAATACCTGCCGCAGTGTGGTTTTTCGGCGTCATAAATTTCCAGAATCGTTCATGGATCTGTCCGCGTAGTTCATACCTTATGACCAAAACAAGTTGTTCTGTAGTAGATACGTCCGTTGTTTCATCTGCTTGTATAGCTACAAACTTGCTTTGTGATATTTCATTTTTAATTTCGTTACGGCACACCTCTAGAATCGAATCTAAAATGTCATTTTGAATCGTTTTTGATGTACCCTTAAAAACACTATTGCTCTCCAAATGCTGTTTCATGGCTATGTCAATTTCCGAGACAAAGTCAATAAGCCCTCGGTAAACACCTGGATTATTTGAATCTGCAGATTCATCATGTCCTCTAAGAGCTAATTCAAATGCACCACAGAACTTCACACAGTCAATCAATCTGGATAAAATATAACGATTTTTGTCGACACGTTCGTTAAATTGTTTCACAGATAAACGGTACCCTGCATCCAATTGTGAACGTATATCTATTTCTCCCAAGACTGCAAGTTGCATTTCATTTAAAATATGTTTTTCTGAACCACTGTGTTTTTTGATTTTTACTGACAGGTGGACCAAGTCTTGAATCCCATGGACCGTCCAGTTAACATCTCCGCCAAACAACAGACATGGAAAACAAAATAGGGTATTAAGAATATTACATCCGCAAAGCCATTGTGTTTTTACATTAAATTTCCGATTAACAATCTTCGTTTTCACTGTACACTTTTGAATTAAATTTATAGATGGCAAAGGACGGCCTGCCACTTTAATATCAATTCGTTTAGAAAAATCGTGACGATTGTCTTTAATATATGCAACTGAATACACGGTACTCATTGTAAATACTATTAAATCTATATTATAAACCCAACTGTCGAACGATCAACCCATAGACTATATCAACCAAACTAACAGTCGTGAATATGATTATATTTTTGACACAATATGCATCGACATGAAGTTCGTCATTTCATTATAATAATTAGGCTTCCAACTGTACCTCGACGCGTCGCCTGAGTTATATGTAGGAATATTCATATTGGTTAGTGAGGTTTGTGTATAAAAGTCCACATGACTAGTTTATGTGTGCGTGCTTTCGACCTGTACACTGTACTTGAAATGAAAAAAAGATGAAAAACATCGTTTCCAACGAAGACTCATGTAGTCTTATATAACTTTGGTGATTTTGATTCTACAAGCTTCATTTCTTTTGTCGTTGTGGTTGTCCGCTATAAATGTGTGCGTGTAAAATGTGCGTAAATTCAAGGAACACTTCGAATTATGCTCCTGGCGTGTCACATCGATGGAACTATTACGTGTGTATTGGTCGCGTCTCATCGACATTGTTTTTTCGACATTTGTGTGTATGGGTGACTGAGGCGAAGTGTTGAAGCGCTTGCGTTACCATTGTTCGAAAACGCGCGGAATTTAAAATGAGTGATTTCGCATAAGTTTTCGATATCGCATTTTTCTGAATACATGGGGGTTTTATATTATATATTTGTATTTAATCTATGATGGGAGTGCACTGCACACTTTGCTCCTTTACTAGAGCCGTCCCTGCCGACAGCGTGACTCAAAAAGGAGTTAGATAGACACAGCGGACGGTTTCTAATAGCTTTCCGTCGCTTAATGATTGACTCAATAATACAGACTGATTCAGAAGTAGTTCGTCAGCTAGATATAGTGGAACCGTCGGATACTTCTGAATACCTACCTACCAAGCTGTGATACCGGCTCCCATCACTCATATAATAATAATCATCATAATCATCATAATTCATCAACCTCATTATCATCCATAAACTGTGTACCGTCAATACCGCGCGAGTGACAGTGCAACCAGACCACGGAACCATCATAAATCATCATTAAGGTCAGTGTCTGGCATTCTGTTAAATCGACCCCACCCCTAGATCCGGACTCCACACCATCATTCAAAAATTACAGTCCACTTGCGAAAAACGCCACCTAGCCCTATTCATTGTAAAAAGAGTGTCAACCCATAGATTCGTAAGAAAACTAGTAGTCTGGGTAGAGAGTTAGTAGATATTAATTAATTATTGAAATACAATCTGTTAACCGATTGTGAATTTAGATTAAGTAAGCATACTTGCTTTGGGCAATTGCATCCACAAATTGGAATTGGATATTTCAACCAAAATTGCTTACCTTAATCGAAAATGTTGTGGAAATCCAAAACGAAGCAGTAAATCGATTCAAAATTCGGAACGTACCTGAAACAATAGAGAACAAATAATCATTATTAGCAACAGTTAAGATTACTCAAAATCCAATGAAACAGAACGAACGAATACTTGGTAAAAGAAACTGAGAGGAAGGATATTGTGAAATACTAAAATCATTTTACTGTTCGAATGATTCATAAGACAACATTACTTAGTCAGTTCTGGATACTCAGAACGAATAATAAAATCGCACCTCGAGTTTTTTTATTAACCTTTATTTTTAATTAACTATTTCTTTTATTCCGAATATTAAAACCGATTGTCAATAGTAGCTTGATTTGGAAGAACGCTGATGAGCAGGTATTAAAAAGGCCAATAGTTAAAGTTTGTCGTCATTAGTATGTCACCTCGTAGCATAGTGGATAATGCGCGGATTGCGGCGTAACCCCAGGAGATGCAGGTTCGATTCCTGCCGGGTGCCTTATTTTTTCAAAAAGATTTATTCTATTGGTTATAATATATTTTCTCAGAAGTGTTTTTCAAAATTATGTATTTTCATTAACCTTTATTTACTCTGTTGGAGATTTATTGAAATATTAATGAAATGGATCAGACATTTAGTTTTTTCTTCTTCAATAAAATGAGAAAACACACGACATGAATTCGCCAGATACAAATCGGTGTTGCTTTATGACACGTGTTTCGTTCGTATAGTGGGATTTTCAGAAGCAGACGCGCACACAGAAAAATGGTTGGAGGCAGTCCATTAAAAAAATAGTCATAATAATTTACCATTGATTTTTGAGAAGGAAGGAGCGGGCGGGGTTAACAAAATCTACCAGATGCCACTGGCTTCCATATTTACTCCGCCGACTACTTATAGATTCTCGTCGAGTTTTCCTGGTGCATTTCCCATAGTCAGACACTCCGCACTGTGAGTATAGTGATGAGGCCTTCATATATCAGTAGATCGACCCCGGATGATGATAATGGTAATTATCGTCAATGCTGAGCGATGGAGAAATGTCGTTTTACCGTTTCTAAGGCCACGCGCACACGACAAACATTTGTGAGTGTTACAGATCGTAACGACTTGAAATTAATCATCTCACTAGTGATTTAAGTCGCATGCCAGATGTTTATTGCTAGCATTAAAGCGCGAACTGTCTAAACACGGGGTCTTGACGTGCAACATAATATTAGGTACATCGACACTACACAAGAATAATATTTAATATTAATATAGCCTCGTAACCATTTATCTAGACATCCAGAATGATTGAAAGAATTCAATGTTCATTATTGTATGCAGGAAAGCAATTGCATTGAAAATGAGTGACCCAGTTGCACACTTGCATGCACTTTCCAAATAGCTAAAAACTATTCCGACCCCTGGACGATCCTCTTCCTATGCAGCCATGCAGCGCTGCCACTTTGATTGATACAAACGATAAAGTCAGTAAACGGTCTTGCTGCAGCTGGGTTAAAAATTGCAACTCGCAAAACGGTAGCTGCAACGTGCATGAGGGTAGAAAAACGAATCAAAAATATTTTACGATTATTACTTGACATAGATACAGTCGATCTATTAAGCCTCCCCCAAACCAAAGCGAATATTCGCGGCGAATATTCGCAGCGAATTATTCGCCAATCAAGCTCGTATTGGCTTACGGGACAGAGCACGCTTGCGCGACCGCCTTGCGTCTTGAGTGCGAATTTGCAGCGAATATTCGCTGCGATTTTCGGGAACTCTGTCGACAGCGAATTTATTCGCGGCGGACAATTTCGCCAAGGGAATTAGTAAAATCAAAATGGCGAAGACATTGAGCAGCTGATCGAGTTGGTCCGGAAATATCCAATCCTTTATGATTTCTCTGACAGTGACTACAAAACATAAGAAAGAAAGATAAGATATGGGATGAAATTGGCAGGGAAATTGTTGAAAATGGTATGAAGGTCGTCATAATAATATTATGTAGGTATCTTTGTCTAACCAAAGTATGTAAAGTTTTTTGACAGGATGAATACGCTATTATAAATAAATAACTTTAATCTAAGGTCCCGATATTTAAAAAATACATATTATTAATTTGCGTCATGCACAGCCTTCAATAACAGAAACTTTATAACTTTGATTGTTAGTGCACTGACAGTTCTAACTTATTGCGATCGTTTGACGTTTTGGTTTCGACTTTCGAGCAGTCATATCAATAATGTTATAATTAGGTATCATTTACAATACCTACTTCAATCATATTCGGTATCGGTCACGTAAATACCCATTTTATATTCGTTGATAATATTTTTTTAGGTTAGATAGGTAGTCTTTAAGATTATTTTTTTGCATCTAACATTATGCAGCATAGCATTTCTATTGTAGCTAAAGATATAATATACATATAGGTAGATAAGTAGGTACTCCATGTCGTCATTGTGGTATTTTGTAAGGTTTTAGACCAAAAACCTTACATACTACTTACTATCGGGTTATTTACAGTAGGACATACCTAGGTTGTGTTTGTTTTTTGATCTCAAGAGACCTCAATCACAAAAACGATATTATGTACCTATATACCTACTAGCAGTGGCGAAGGGTGGAGGTAGGCTGTTAAGATTCGCTATAAATAGTGCACACTAAGCTATGTTAGTCATATTTATTTGTTTTTATTGAATTAAGACTACAATTTACAGATGGTGTTAGTTAGTTTTTAAAAATCAATTAAACCCTGCCTAAACGAAACCATAATAGATTTGGTCTAATTTGGGCAATACGACAAAATTGTGCACAATTTTTCACTCATAGTTATTTGTTTTCGTTGGATTAAAACTACATATTACACATATTGTTGGTTCATTTTTTTAATTCATTAAGTCCTGCGTAAATCAAACTATAATAAATAAAAAATATTATTCTATCTATAAAATGCTCAAAGTTATGTATGATTTAATTGCATAATTTTAGATATTTTATTGATAGACGTGTATTTTTTGACTATTATCTATTATGGCTTGGTTTTTCAGGGTTTAATTGATTTTTTTAAATCTAACCAACATTATCTGTAAATTGTAGTCTTATTTCAATGAAAACAAATATGTATGTCTGAAAAAGTTTAATGTGCACTATTTATGGCGGATCTTAACAGCCTACCTCCACCCTTCGCCACTGCCTACTAGGTATATATTTCCTTCATTATGTATAGGTATATTGAGCTAATAAACTGGTTTTGCCCAGTGCCGACCGCGAACCAAGATAATATCTACATGTTCCATGTACCTACCTAACATAACCAATGTTTTCTGTTTCACATTAATTTGTATACCTACAAACATTTTAAACTTGATTGAGATGTTCTTAAACTTCTGTTCATGTAATATTATGTAGGTAGGTATATCTTGGTCTGCTTTAGGCAATAAGATTAATTATTTTATGTGCATGTAAATATAAAGGTCAGGTACCTCCTCTAAGTACATAATATTATATTATCATCATGGATACCTACCTGAATGATGTTGGAGATATACTAATGCTTTGTGATGAATTTAATTTTAGCAAAGATCTTCAACCTTTCAACGTAGGTACAAAGCACCAGAAGAAATTAAAAATGAAACCCCCGGCATTAACAGGAATAAAATAATATTTCATCATAAACATCAGTCGGGGTCATTCCACTGCTAGATGAAAGCCTCTTCTAGCTCCTTCTACTATTTTCGGTCTCTAGTTCTTCGCTGCTACATACTTTTATTGTACTTCACGTGAACAAAGAGATCAACTAAGTGAAGTGTCAATCAACAAAAGTGGCATTTGTGCACAATGTTAATGAATTTTCCAAAACATTAAGTGTGATAATATAATATACAAGGATGAATAAGGCGTGGGCGAGGGCCAAGGTCCATTTCATGATTCCTCTATTGATGTACCTATTTTTATTAAGAAAAATGTTTGCCGTAGAATGGGGTGAATACTGAATAGACCCTTTTTAAAATTTCTATTTTTCTGCTACACATTATTCGGACAAATATGAATGACTTAAAACCTGTTTCTATGGACATAATCATACTCTAAAATATTTTTCAACTACCATTTATTATCAAACAGCCAATTTTGTGTGATGTCTCTTTCTATCCAGCGTTGGGGTGATTATAGACATGGCGGGTGGATAGAATCGAATAATGGTAATTTCCTAATGTTAAAAATGTAATTAAGTACCTACTGTACATTACAAATTTATATAGGTACATTTAAGTATGTAAATCAAAATCAAAAATATAAATTTAAATGTTATACAACACAGTATCATGTAAGTATTTAAAAAAACATATACTTACATAAACATCTATTTATCCAAGAATTATTTGATACTTGAATCTGTATTTTATATACCATATTCGATGGATGTATGTGGTGTATTTTGTAAAATATTTGGTACGTATTTATTATTTAACTAAGCGTATTTAATTTGCTACGTGACCTGTAGCTCTTTTATATTTCACAAATTATCACAAATTTCCGAAAATGAGTTTATGTGCCGAAACAGCTGTCAACGTAAATGACTCAGTTAAAGTAAAATTAACAAAAATAACTATATTTCAAAACCATTATAATCCATCTACCATATAAACACCATTTCAAGTAATAAAGAAATAAAAAGTCACCTAATTAAATAATATTATACTAGAAAAAATATACTATCTATATACCCACTTAATTTTCATTTAAAGTTGTAAAACGCCCGGTTACTAAATAGAGGAAGGACAGAGTCTTCTGGCACGACCGAATCACATTGGAACGGTGTTATTGTCATTTGAAAGTAACAATACTGACACCTAAATGAGTCGCCTGCACTGCCAGAATCATCTGAACCCTGTCTACCTATCTATATACAATTTATTGTTATTTTTTTTCATATTTGTCCATTTTATTACAATATCGTGTTACTTTTAAAGCTCATTGTAATTCTAATAATTATACAAATATTTTTCTTGTATTCTGTGCAAAAATGATTATTAAAACTTTCTTAACCTAAACCAAGTATTTTTTATTGAATGATCCTGCAAAAATATTCAAGTACAGTTAAGTGACATATTTTGTTTCGGTGTATAAGCCATAAATAAATATACATAAATTATATTTAATATATACATGTATACTGTATGTATAGCCACGGTTGGTCTTGCACTTGTTGCTGTAGCTATGCGATCTGGTGTGGTCCATTATCCAAAAACACTCAATCACATCCCTGGTCAAACAGCGGGCAGCCGTGTAGTGAGTCTGGCTGGCCTATGGTGGCACTAGAATGATTTCAATATACACAGTCTGTTAATTTGAATATGTTTTCGACTGAAAGTTGTAAAAATATTAGAAATCAGGATTTAAATAATTAAAAAACTGTTTCATTAAATATCATATTCATACCTATGCAAAATTTTGATTCCTTTGAAGTACCTGTACAAAATACGGATGAATATAAACCAAACAAAAATATTTGTTACTGGTACTGCCATAGTAAAGTAAAGTTTAACATACTTCCCTAATAAAACAAAATTCCCAATTCTTGTCGTTCTGTAGATGTTTCATTTCAGTTTTTACCAACGATCCACTAAATATGAATTGGTCATAAACACTCAAAGGAAATCTGGCACTCACTGCCAGAATGTCCATGTCAGATACCTGCATAAAAATAAATGTCATGTTATGATATTATACGTAATGAATATGAATGTATCAGAAACAACATAGATTTTATTACGAATTTCACATTTACAGAAAATTTTCTGCGCTCATTTTTGAAAGTCTCCAAGTATGACGGGTATATTCGCACATGGGTGCAGTTAATGCACCCAATGATTTTCGGGAAACCTGCCCTTTCTTGAAGTCTGAAATTAAAAAATATTTTTACCGACACAAAATAATATTCCCGTTAAATTCTTATTGAGTAGGTAATTTACTTGTTGTGTCTATGCGCAGTTACTCTAGTTACATGACATGTACATTGTAATATTGTATAAATTGATCAGAGGGTATCAACACAACACTAAAGACTGTCAGCGCTGTATGGCGACTGTATGTAAGTATTACTAAGCACTGCTATTATAGCATCGGACACGTTTCCTATGCATCTGCTTACTGATGCCTGGCTCATTGCGCAGAAGACTTGGCCTACCCGTTTTTGGTACGCTCCCTCTGCGTAGAAACGCAAAATAGTCAAAACCTACAATTCAAATAACGGAGACATGTTATTTCAATAGCATATTACCTTCAAATCCTGTTAACCCTTCATGGTAAATGCTTATTTATAATATGTGCAGTTATGAAACTGAGTAAATCTATCTTACCTATGAGCCATGGCAATCTTGCCCTGTCATAAAGTAAGGTTATATTAAATGTCGATGTAATTTGTCGCACGCCATCTCATTATATCTTCAGCGTGTAATAAGCATTCAGAAGACGTGTACATTTTGTCAACACACAACTGTCACTTTGACATTCGTATATGTATTTAGTCTATGGCTGCATCCAATGCTGCCACCTTGTTTCAGATAATTAAAATACACTTTACGCAAAGTGGGTAAAAGTTGTAGCAATTCTGAAAGCGCTATAGTGTACGTGTATTTTTTATATTTAATTCATAAAAATTATAGAATAATTGGCGTAAAATATTAATAATATTTACAATTTTAAATCTGGCGCGTAAATAAAATTATTTAGTCTATGGCTGCGTCGCTGACGCTTTGGTGTGGGGCCAAACGCGAAATTCGCATCAAATCCAAGCGGTAGCGACAGCGATAGCGAGGGCGTTGCGAATTCGCTGCGAATATTCGCTTTGGTTTGGGGGAGGCTTTAATTCTTTGCTTTATTGTGATACTTTATTAATTTATTGAAATATGTAAAAGTTCACAATGTCGTACAATAAATAGAAAATTAGTATGATTATAAAATTACTATATTTATTCACGATAATATGCATCACGAGGGCATAGACAAATTAAAGATTTAAAGTTGGTGGCTTATATTAATCTATGTGTGGTGCTACTGGTAGGTATATCGGTATGGTGGCAGAATTGATTGATATGCGTCGGCCAATGAAATGGGGCGCGCCGCCATCTTACATTGATTTAGTTCGATCGACGGCGGATCGAACTCTCCTCTCTCTCTCTCTCTCTCTCTCTCTCTCTCTCTCTCTCTCTCTCTCTCTCTCTCTCTCTCTCTCTCGGGATCCAAACTGTGGCAGTAAACGAAAACCTCATAATGCAGACATCCCCCAATATTAATTATATAATTTCATTTTATATTGTTCAAGGGTTTTGCGGTTATTTTTTATCGTATTAGATTAGGCCATCTATTAATGTAGTTAGGGTTCCTGTGAATTTCAATGGCCTTCTTCACTGATCGAAAAATCCCTAGATCCAGACGAATGTATTGATCTCAATGTCACATTTGCGACCTATGGCAATTGCTGACATGTTATAGTGTTTTTTTTATAAAATAGAATTATTATTTAAATTCAAATTATAGTAACTAAGTATATTTTTCGTCAAATATTAAATTAAATTATCTTACGCCATTGATTACATTTACCAAATATGTACATTTCAATGTCGATACTGCGGTTGTTTCATACGACATAATTAATTACTCAAGCGTATTATGTATTTCACTTACAATAAATTATTTTCGTATGTTCAAAGCTCGCTTACCGCACGAGCGCTATAGAGTCTCCTCAATATAAGAGCTTTTAAGTATTCTCGCAAATATTCTTATGTGGGAACTTTCGTGCTGGAAACTTTCGCTTGTTCCTAAGTCTCGATAATTAAAAACGGCGATCAACAATGAATATATTCCGGAATATAAACTTCCACCGCCTGTGGTACCCACTTTCCATACATTTATTTCGGCTTAAAAGTTTCTAGACCTATCCTCGCCAGTTTTCTGTAAAGCTGAAAATTAGGGAACTTATAAAATTGAATGGATTATCCATTCAATTATTCCGATTACGAAAGACAGTGGAATTTATTTCTAAAAAGCGACTAACCAAGTTTACAGGAACATTTTCGAACAACAAATTTTAACAATAATTTAACGACAGGTAAAATATTAAAATGAATAGCCATTTTCTTCCTATTGTGGTGTTAACTGTCAATCCATGGTGGAAATTTAATGCATAGTGTTAATTAAAATTAAAATACAATATTTAGTACTCTTTACTAGTTGACAATATTACTCAGAAGCGGACGAAGCCAGTCCAGAATAATAATAATTGTTAAAAATATATATATATAGAATTACTTAGTACTAAATATTGTGTTTAATTCTAATTGATGAATAGCCCATATTATTGCTAGAGTTAGGAAATTGTTTATTTTCTAAATTCTTAGAATACTGCTTACGGAAGATAATAATAGCCATATTTCCCCCGTTATTTATTTATAAAAAACGTATCTTATGTTTTAGCTGTTGCCAATGTCTTTCTAAGCAGACGATATCAGTTGAGAATTGTTAAAATATATAAATTATAAAAAACTATTTTTTTTATTTAACGCATATATTATTCAACGCTAAGCATAAGACATAAGATTTCATAATGTAGCATTCTATATACTGAACATACATAATTTGAAAACATCTCATCTTTTTGCATTCAATATTTAAATTAATTATTACTTGTATAGTTCGTTATATCCAGTGTCGCCAACTGTCATTCATACAAATATGCCAGATGGTGTAAGAAAATAAGCTAGTTGGCAGAAAAAATGTTAGATTTTCACAAAATTAGAAAAGTAACTAGCATTTAAAAAAAATAGTTTTAATTATGGACATTGTTTTCACGATTCCAAAGATACTGAAGAACTTATTTTTTCGCAACTAACAATAAACCAAACAGCTCAAAATTAATGCAGGTACCAAATTTGGACATCACTAAAATATCGTATGTTACATTTGTTTTATTTCTATGTTAGGTCAGCATAGTGATTTTAATGCAAACATGGTGTAATATTCCAGCGTTTTTATAAGGATTTTAAATCTGTTTACGTTGCCAAAAAATGTTAGATTTAACGCCATATGCCAGATGCGTATTTTGCAAGCTAGATGCCTATTCAAAAATGCTAGATCTGGCAAGAATTTGCGCTAATTCGGCAACGCTGGTTATATCTTGTTCTATCACTGTATGAACATATTTGCATTATTGTATGTGGATTTAATATAAAATAATCAATAGCTTCTGCCGCCCTTTCCTCAGTGTCAAGAAATCCAAGTAGGTAACCATGTTTAACGTATGCTAGATTCATATTAATTTCCTTAGCAGTATTAAGTGTTAATTCTTGGAGAAGGATATTATATTATTTAAAATAGAACACAATAATATAGTAAATAATACCTACGAATTTCACATAGGTAATTAAATAATCATCACGACCGGTTTCGTCCGTTTGAATCGGATATTTCTAATTGATAAAACATACAAAGGTGTTTTGTTAATGGTTACTCATTGCAATTAAATATAATTATAGATGTTTGATGGAATTCCTCATTGCTTACATTATTAAATTATCAATATTAATTGAAGACACAAGTGGATGAAGGTGTTATATTACATTTTATGACAACGTCTTTTTATTGCGTGGATGAAGGTGTTATGTACCCATATTTATATGGATGTATCAAACATCTTAATATGTTCATTGGTCTGGCATTACGGCAAGGGATGAAGGGACTATGTTATTTTTTTTTAGTTTTAGTTTTATTTTGTTATTTTCTCTATTAGATGAAGGTGTCATGTACCTACACGTTTTTATAAATAAATTACACATTTGAAGATTTAAACAAACTATTTCTGACGTTAGTAAAATTGTGTGATCCTTAGTTACAACTTGAATACATCACTAGTTAAATTATCCTCAACTGAAAAAAAAATACATCAAAAAAACTTTGACCTCAAATTACTCAAAACTTTGATTTTGTAACATAACTCCTTCATCCACTTGTGTCTTCAAAAGTATGTAGCTTTAATTACCTACTTAATATGATTAGATCACTGTTTTCTGAGAGCTAGGCAATGTTAATTGACTTATTTTTGAAACAAAGAAGTTCATACAATTTTGTATTTAATTATTGTCCTTATTACCTTTAATTAATTGTATCTTTCAAATTCGTTAGTTTAAATAGTTATAAGATATTTTGTTTTATTGTACTTAATATTTTGTAATGAATAAAGATATATATTATATATGTATGTATATGATGTAGGTACACCCAGCGGAAAACGTAAGAAAAACATAATATTAGATATACCTATCCATTATTTATATTCATCTTGCATATATAGATTATACCTGAAAAATATATAATATAAAAAAATAAGTAAGATATACGAGCAATATATGAATTGTGAATCCTTTTCATTATCTCTTCAGCTTTCAGAATATACACAAAAATGTAAATATTGTATGTATACACAGTTCTTTAAAAGGGAAATCTTTGAAGTCAATCAACAGACGTGCCTTTGATTGAAAAATCAATCGACAAAGGGACCGTCAATGAAATTCCCTAACGAAGTAGACACAGCCGCTAATGATTTCCATCTTATCCTGGAAAACACTCCTATAATGAAATTCAATTAAAGTTATCAGCACTTTGAAACTTAAAGCTCTGCTGTTGAAGTTTCGTGGAAGGCTTTGAAAAGCTCCCTTCGATAGCCAACTTTCGACTTATAATAATTTAAAATATCAATTAATAGCTGCGTACCTACCTACTCTTGATACTTTCACTCAACTTTTGCTACAAACGAAACCTTCGTCAGTATGAAGGAAAGTGCGGAACAACCGATGGGACGCCTCGGATTTTGTTGCCATCGGTTACTAGATTAAAAACATAATCTGTCAATATGACACTGATTCAGTTTTGTATATCAATAAAGGATGAAAATCCTTTGTTAAGTATGCAATAATAAGTGTATTTCTGTCTAGTTTGATTTTATAAAAAATTCAAATGTGTGGTGAACAAAAACAGACTTATCCAACCCTCTGTTTTATGGGTATCGTGAAAAAACTTTTGCACCATTTAGATCGAAATGAATTAAATATTGTCGAAGCCGCGTTATATTAATTACGTAACTACGTGGTGCTTAAATATCTTGAGTTTTACTTTTATAATCATACTGCACTTTGGATATATTGCTTATTTAAAATCGTAACTGTTTCTTGAACGTTTCTGGTAGAACAACATACTTCAAATCTTGAGACGTCCGGTTGAGATGTCCGGTAACCAGGTGGCCCTTTATCAGGACCTCATCGTCCAGACTCCAGAATATTTGTTAAGAAAATTTCATTTAGAAAATCCCCCAAACTGAATATTTAATTGTACGAAGGCAAATAATTATATTGCATTTAAAAAAAATGCGGCGTCTTATTGCGGACGTGAAAATCTCTTCACATACTTTTATTTGTCCGTTTTGTTTTTTGTATCTTAAATATCATTAAATTCATTTAGTCTGCGTGCCTTTCTCTTCCATGGCACTTTTTATTAGATTACGTCTTTCAGTAAACTCAGTCAAACCTCTCTTGAGAGCGTGGCGACCTCAGTCTTGGGCATCTGCTACTGAGACATTCCCAGGCGTAAAAAAACTGCTGATGCCTCATATCCAAACGTAGCCCCTCGTGATACGCTCGACTAAGACCGAGTGTGGTGCGGGGCGGGTTGGTTTGGAGGGGTCTACGTTTGTGTTGTATTTAATGGAATATCATACATAAAATCTTAAAGAAAGTCCGCAGCAAGTTATGTTTCGTATGTGACACTAACGAAAAAGAAATGAGATTTAATTATCTAATCTACCAATATTACAATTTACAGCCAATCCTATCAAACGAGGAATATTTTCTGAACAATAAATTCTTCAAAGTATCTACAACCTTTCATAATATAAGTACACTTTAAAGAGTCGGAAAATGTTCACAAATTTGTGGAGACTAATTAATTATGAAATTGATTCCTATGGTGCGCGACTTATGGTTCACTCCATACACTAAAGATGCATTGACACAACAAAGTTGGAAAACACTGTCTTTCGCCATAACCCATTTCCATATCATTATAAGAATATCCTTGTTTCAAAACAACGAAAATCATAACGAGTAAAAGTATTGAATGACAACGTAAAAAATTATACACGTCTGATATTTTCATTTCTTTTTCCGTCAAAGAAATATATAAAAAGAGATTTCATTTCAGAGTGACAATTTTTGCCGAATTTCAGCCTTGGAGAACGTTCTTGGAACACTTACGAGATTTCAAAGAATTTCACTCACGAGTTAACAATCCGGAAAATGAAAAACTTCACTTAAAAGGTTGTCGTAGGTAAATAATTAAATATTATTTCAATATTGTCGAGTGATGGCCGAAACTGAAAGCACAATGATCAGGTAACCATTGTTTTACATTTTTTTTTACACTATATTTATTCAATGAATAATACACAATATTTAGGAATTGAAGGAATTTTAACTATTCATCGAGCTCGGTAAGAAAATGTGTTCTACTCTATAACCGCCATAATAGGTCAGTTAGCTAAGTCGGATATGCTGGCCATGTCTTTTGATTGTGTAACATTCATTACATCCGCGTATCTTCGTAGCAGTAATAAATCAGTCAATCACAAAATTAAACCATCGACTCGACACTGTCCTTTATAACTTTTTCTCAATTGAAGTCATAATCAGAACACACCTCAAGAGTACTACAAATAAAAATCATCAAAATTAATAAAACTACCGACGTTTTTAAAATATTACATATTTTTGACAAATGTTGATAAGTATTAAATATCACGAAATATCAAAGCAGGATAGCTTGTTTATCTATATCGAAGAGTAGAGATAGGCCGTAGAGATCCGACATAAATACTGCATATTAATCTTTGTCTAATAATACAAATTGCAGATGGCGTTGGATAATTTAAAAAATATAATCTATATATATAATATATGAAAAAATATAGATATAAGTAAGTATTATGGTTTGTTTTAGACAGGGTTTAATTGAATTTTACAAACCATCCAACACCACCTGTAATTATTATTATTAGCTCAATGAACACTAATAAGTATGTCTGACAAAGTTTAATGTGCTTTAATTATGTCGGATCACCACAGCCTACTGCCACTCTTCGCCACTGATGTTTATAATAGCCAACTGTCACCCTAAATCGGATCGAATATAATAAGTAGGTACGCATTGTGTTTTTGAGGTGTTCCAGATCAAGTATATTAACTAACATGGCACTATGAATAAATACTAAATATATTTTATAAGCATACTTCGTTGGTGTTTTGTAAAAATTGCGAATTAACCAATATGCTACTTTACAGGAGGAGGATTTTTAACTTTTGATATTTATTTGTTTTTTACCTGTAGATGATTATAAATATCTAACAAGTTTATAATAAAACTTAGAAAGAATACTGTCATTATAATAGGTATTATTATATAATATTTTAAAAGGCTTAATATGTCATATTTGCTTTTTATTTCGTAATTTTAAGTAATTTAATTTTAGTTGATTATCATTTTTAAGTACTTTCATGTGGAGATAAAAATTCGCCGTTTTTACACAACAAAGCTAGTTGGGTACATATTGTATTTTCATTAAAATCTCGATTTTGCCAAAATGGTTGATTCGCCCTTTTTACAAAACACTGACGACATTGTCCACTACTTGTATATTTCAACAAAAGTTTGTTATGGCAAAAAAATATATTTTGAATTATTTATGCCAAAAGTTGGTAAGTCGATAATTTAGGTATTTAGAGTTAACAACTACATATACATATGTAAGTATGCTAGAAAAAAAAATGAAGGCCATTTGATATAATTTTATAACATGCAGATAAAGCACAAAGAAATTAGCATTATGTCTGATATCATAGAGCATGACAAATTTTCAAATTTCAATTATTCCATAACATGATGATACCAACTTTTGGCAGTAACACCACAATATAATAGTTTGTGGATGAAATGAAGCACTGTGCATTTAAAGATTAAAAAGATTCTTTACTATATTACTTAATACCAACGGTAACATAATAATAGGGAATAATAGTTAGGTACCTTAAAACCCCTAAATCGCGAAATAACTACTAGTGAGTTAGAAATAGTAGGCTGGAAGCTTAAAGCCGTAAGAGAGCGCAAGTAAGAAGAAAAACACTTGGAGATACATTCGTATATTTACTCGACTCGTCGTTTGTTTATTTACGAGCTTACCATAGAAACGGAAATCCAAATAAAGGCGACTAACGATAAACCAATAAAAATTAAAAAAGGCATTGCCGGTTTTAACCTTTTAAAGCCTTCGCAACGAGTAGGTATTACTCGACGGGAATGGGTTGGGATTAGGGACATCAAAAAAGTATCAAAACTATTATAGCGATACCGATTTTGCGTTTTTATTTCAGAAATAAATCCTTCGCAGTTAAGGCATCATTTGATAACGATACTCCGATACTAGGAATCAATATTTTCTCTTTCGATATGACGTCCCTAGTTGACAGCCATTCGAAATCATACGGCATAAATCCTCACATCTTGCTATAGTAGCTATAACATAATACCCCGTTTCCATGTGCTTGGATTTACTGCTGATAGTAGGTACCTACGTATTATCGCAGCCATAAAAAATGGGCGTGTGCATTAATTGATACTTGCATGGCGGTGCGCATGCGCAGTAGAACGATAGTGGCGAACCTGCCGGAAGAAATACGATCTACAACACCGCACAGAATATTTTGATGTCGATGGATTATCTATGAATCTGTCCGAACCTGTCTGAATTTGTCAAATAACACCATACGATGACTTCATAGCGCCTCGCTTACACTTTAAGAATGAGATTAGAGAGACAATCAGTACTTTAACGTGTAAACCTGTAAACAGTTATTACCGCGATAGTTTAAAATAGGTGCAAGTAAATCCATGCACATGCGCAAAAACGATCGTAAATAAAAAATTGGCGACCTAAATCTGAACAATCTCTATATTATTGATAAAACCGATATGGAGTATGTATGTCATTATGATGCTCCGTCTTTTTGTTGGATGCCCGATATATTATAGTCCGAAACATATTATATTTAGCACTTACAGCACGAACGCTAATCGTAAATACATATTGCGGACTGCATTTCCCATATTGTTTATACGGTGCGTCCGCATACGCTTCGTAGCGTGCATCAACCAGACGCCACTCGCTACTGTGTTCAGAAAGCCACATCTGGCGAAGGAGCGCTAATTACTTTACAGCGTCTCATCGCTTTCACAGTGGACCGGCGCACCTTCCCGACAGCATTCCCTATGCCCAAATTCTCCGGACTTTTAATTCTAACATCGAACACCTAACATGCAACTATAAGACGTACCGTACAAGAAAACTGTAAGCGAGCTAGTCTACACGACCGCATTTGAGGCATGGCAGTCGAGATGGACGGCTTCCCCCAAGGGGCGGCACACTTATCGTTTTTTTCCCCAGACGTATTCTGCAGGCACCAAACGCGGCAACTTCAACCGTCGTACTGGACTAGCCAGTTCCTCACCGGCCATGACAACTTCGCCGCCAAGCTTCATGGGTTTCGCTTAATCGAGGATGGGCCAGGTTGTACCTGCGGGCATGACCAACAAGACGCTGAACACGTGCTCTGGGATTGCCCGTTTATGGAATCCGAACGAGCGGAGCTGTTTGCCAGGGTCCGTCTTCACACGGGCCATGGCCACGCGAATCTGATTGCAACAGAGGCCAATTTTGCGGCATTTGAAAAATTTGCAGCGTCGTATGGGGAGCGGGATAATACCGACTCCTCCGTAGAATCAGATTAAATCTTGAGCATCAGTACGCGGGTACACAGGGCGCATCACGCCGACCTCACTTTCTTTCTAAAGTCAGTTTTAAGCATCGAGGTGCAGGTTTACAAATAATCGGTCCCGTGCGGCTCCGTTCGAGACGAAATGTGAGCGATTAAATATTCATTATGTCACAATACAGCGCTGTGGAAGGCGGCCGTGCATAATCCACGGCTGTACAGATACGGCGGGTGGTGGAGGATTGTTAACTTAGATTCGTTGTACGATAATACATGAAAAGAGGTGGTTTCTCTCTGATCTTCATCGATTTGACAGAAACTCGAAAAAGATCGATAATGTACCGCTATCTCTGAGTATTTTTGTTTGGAAAAAAAGGAAGGTTTTAATGGCGGAATAGTGTAAAAATGAAAATTACACCAACAACAAAAAACCCTGTATAATGTGAACTTTCGCACGCCGAAAAATTCGCTATATTCTTATTTCGAAATAAAAAAAGAACAAGTCATCGAAGGGTTAACCGCTGTATTAGATTCCAAAGTGAAAAACAACGCAAAAAACTAAGTCGAGTGTAAAATTAAACCCAGAGGAAAATGAATTTTGGCGGGAAGAAAATATATAGTAAAACAAAACACGACAAAGAAGTATATTTTATTTTATCAAAACCTCGGCGAGAGAAGAGAAAAATGGGTTATCGTGTGCAAGGTGTCCACTAAATCATGGTATTATTTTTTAGACATATTTTTAAAGGAAGAAACATCTAATGCAAAGAATATATACGTATATTTTAAAAATATTAATAAGCCAGGAATCAGGATATATTTAATATGTATATGTTTGCTAGTATAAGTTTCAGATTAATAATATTTTGATTATATTGAAAATTAATAGTTTTTAATTTATTTGAAAATTCCTGTGTGATGACTCGTTTGACAGTGATCTATCTGCTATTGCTAAATCGCAGGCTGATGCTGTATATTTTGCAGTTACCCTATTACCACAGCCTGTGGGTTTATCCTATACTTATCGACCGCTAAAGTGATAAATATTATCACTTTTTCAGATTTATGTATTGAAGAATCGTAATTGTTACAATAAGTTAGCCGTCTAAACCAGCGATACTCAACCTGCGGCCCGCGGGCCGCATGCGGCCCATTAAGCTTTTATGTGTGGCCCGAAACACATTTATTATCAGGAATTTCGTATATCTTGAGATTCGTTTCGACTTTGACGCACAGGCAGTGACACCCGAAGAGGATTGTCATTATGGTCCACATCAGATCTGGTATAAGAGTGTTGCTATTGCAGACGATTAATTTAAAAAACACGCATAATTTTTAAAATCTCAAAAAGTTTTGTAAAAAAGGGGGGGGGTTTCATGATTTTTTTCGTCACACCATTAGTGATGCGGCCCGCGTTACTTTACAATTAATATACTTATTTGGCCCGAAGAAAAAAAAGGTTGGGTATCATTGGTCTAAACAGTCAAAACTGTCTATCTCGCTCTAAAGTTAAGCCAAGGGAGGTGCTGTTAAAACATAGCACTTATTGTAAGTATTACAACTAATTTATTGTAATTGTTACAATAAGTGCTAATATTTCGATACAAACCTACCCTAGATAGCTGCCGTAGAGGTCGAAAAGCAGCCTTGTGTATAGAATAGACGCGCTGATGTGGTAACGACACGCTGCGTCCCGCATTTCCACAATGTTCATATGGCACGTTCATACACACTACACTCAACACAGCTACTTACTACCTTACCACGCCTCTTCAACTCCACTAGGGACCTACGCACTTTCGCCACGTACAGTTTCCTTGTCGATACTACGAGCTTTGATTCTAGCGATGCACACTTACCTTGCAGCCATAAGAACTGGTAGAATGCTCACTTACCAGTCGCTGCGACGTGTCGCACCCACAAGTGGCTATCCACTGCGTGCAGCCTCAAGGTTGATCTATTTCGATCTGATGATGTATTAAATAAGTTACATTTATATTTCTCACCTCTATACTATAACGAGATAACTTGATTTTCACTGTTGTTCAGATAGCTATTGACTATGATTCTACATTTCCTTCTCTAGAAAATGATAAAACTAGGTACCTAAGTCAGAAGGTAATAGGAAATGTATTAATTTTATCTTTGAAAATATTAGATAACTTCAAAACCACAAATCTATTAAATAAATAAAATAATATATCTAAAATATTTTTTCATACAATTAAACATTATTTAATTGTTCCCAATTAGACCATCACAATTTTCCATTTTTATTTTAAATAATAATTATAGCCTAGATTTATGTTATTATAGCCTGGAATTCTTCCGACCACGTCCGATCCTAATAAGATCATAATATGATGGCCCATATTATGGGCCTCCACGGAGTTGAGGTTTGTATTAACAGAATTTGTTTTTACGAGAACTGGATGTCAGTCACTTGCTGAACCTAGTATGTTATGTTATAGTAACCAAGTAAAGTTTGAATTTCAGTTTCCAAACAATGACTAAATCAGAGTTATTTAGTTGTAGTATTGAGATGACAATTTATATTGTTAATTGATTTTACCTGTTAGTACTTTTATCAGTATTATTCATTTTTGTCCAGGTATTGTATTTTTAATATTGTATAATTTTGTCGTCTACTTTTATTCTTATTGGACAATCGTTGCCCTATAACTGTATTTTGTCTGAAATAATTCAATGACTAAATCCCCTTCATAGAAATTTAATCCGCAAGAATTAATTACTTTTCATATACTATGTAGATCGGATTTAACGTACTGAATTTTGCCTTCAAGTTTTATTTTAGCCACAAAAAATGTATGAAATTTCTTGGACACATCGTATATAAAACATAAGCACAGATTTATGGGCAAAGCATAAAGTCTATTTTATGTGTAATGTATAAACACAGATGTCTGGTAATCCATACAAACAATAACTTGCGTATAGAAAACAGACCGAGGAATTTTCAGCAGAACCGTTTTGCTTTTATTTTTAAAACGCGATTTTCACGATTGAGAGATATATTATTATATGAAGTATAAACCCAGAAGTAATATTTACTCATAATTTTAATATTTACATAGATGTAGATAGATGTAAGGAAGGAACGGTTGTGTTTGAGAAATAAAACAAAAGCTTTTCGTAACTTAACCTTAGGTAGATAGGTAGACGAAATAAATTATTACACACCATTAATTTTTAAACACACTCGCAAGCATCTATGGGGTAAATTATCCCAAATGGGCGCGTAAAAAATTGGAGGCAACGTAAGTCCAAAAACTACATAAAAAGTAAATATATTAGAAATACAAAATAAGTATTTTAAAATTCCGCAGGTGGAAGTAACAAAGAGCCTGTTGCCTTTTGCGACAAAATACTCTTGTTACTAGATTTTTTTAACCCCTATGAAATTGAAACAAAGTACAGAAATCACTTAGATTCCAAAAACAGCAGTACTGTACTTACATAAAACAATCATTCTACGATGTTTCTAATATCATAGTACGAGGGTGGGTCAATAATTCCTTAGAAAAAAGCATTAAAACAGGTTTTATTTTTGTATTTTTTTTTTATTTCTCAACATAATTTCCTTGGAGCTCAATACACTTGGTTAGACGTTTCTCAATTTTTTTTAAACCGTCAGAAAAATAAGTTTTCGGAAGGTCCTCAAAATAAGCATTTGTCCGATCGATGACTTCTTCATTTGAAAAAAAACGTTGTCCACTTAGCCATTTTTTTAAGTTTGGGAAAAGGAAAAAGTCACTGGGGGCTAAATCTGGCGAATACGGTGGGTGGTCGACCAATTCGAACTTTAATTCTTCTATTTTAGCCATTGATCGTAAACATGTGTGAACACGGGCATTGTCCTGATGAAAGAGGATTTTTTTCCTGTTTAAATGAGGCCGTTTTTCTTCAATTTTGTTTTTTAGCTGGTCCAATAAAGATGCATAATAATCCCCTGTTATTGTTTTTCCTTTTTCCAAATAGTCAACGAAAATAATTTCACGTGCATCCCAAAATACAGTAGCCATAACCTTACCAGCTGATTTTACGGTTTTCGCCTTCTTTGGACATGGTTTGCCTTCGCAATCCACTGCTTTGACTGTTCTTTCGTCTCGGGAGTATAGTGGTGTATCCATGTTTCATCTACAGTCACAAAGCGACGAAAAAATTCATCCGGATTGCGTTGAATGAGCGACAACAGGGCTTTAGAGGCCACCACCCTATTGCGTTTATTGTCGACTGTGAGCAAACGCGGCACCCATCTTGCAGAAATATTTTTCATGCCCAATTTGTCATGTAAAATAGAAATGACGCTACCTTTTGAGATCCCTGTAACCTCAATTATCTCACTCAACTTTAATCTTCGGTCACTTAACACCATATCGTGGATTTTATTGATCATTTCTGGTGTAGTCACCTCTACAGGACGTCCTGAGCGTGGTTCATCCTTTGTTGATGTACGACCACGTTTAAATTCATTTAACCAGTTATAAATAGTTGCAAGTGAAGGAGCAGATATGCCGTGAACTAAATCCAACTCATTTTTTATTTCCTTTGCTGTTAACCCTTTTATATTAAAATGTTTAATAACAGCTCTAAACTCAATTTTCTCCATTTTCCATTTTTCCATTTTCCACAAGCAAATTTTTTTTTTAAATGTACGAGAAACACACAACAACCCGACCAATCTGATTGAAACTTCGCAGCATACTGAATCGGTAGTGCCGCTGCATGAAAATAAACCGCTTGCAGTACTAGTCGCGCCACCTGTCGGCTTTTCTAAGGACTTATTCACTTCGTCGCTTTGTGACTGCAGATGAAACATGGATACACCACTATACTCCCGAGACGAAAGAACAGTCAAAACAGTGGATTGGGAAGGCAAACCATGTCCAAAGAAGGCGAAAACCGTAAAATCAGCTGGTAAGGTTATGGCTACTGTATTTTGGGATGCACGTGAAATTATTTTCGTTGACTATTTGGAAAAAGGAAAAACAATAACAGGGAATTATTATGCATCTTTATTGAACCAGCTAAAAAACGAAATTGAAGAAAAATGGCCTCATTTAAACAGAAAAAAAATCCTCTTTCATCAGAACAATGCCCGTGTTCACACATGTTTACGATCAATGGCTAAAATTGAAGAATTGAAGTTCGAATTGGTCGACCACCCACCGTATTCGCCAGATTTAGCCCCCAGTGACTTTTTCCTTTTCCCAAACTTAAAAAAATGGCTAAGTGGACAACGTTTTTTTTCAAATGAAGAAGTCATCGATCGGACAAATGCTTATTTTGAGGACCTTCCGAAAACTTATTTTTCTGACGGTTTAAAAAAAATTGAGAAACGTCTAACCAAGTGTATTGAGCTCCAAGGAGATTATGTTGAGAAATAAAAAAAAAATACAAAAATAAAAACTGTTTTAATGCTTTTTTCTAAGGAATTATTGACCCACCCTCGTATTATATCATCAGCAGAGAAAGGGAATAGCAAAATGCAAATCAATGTTTAACAAAAATGAAACTCCACCATTTTTTAAAACCTGAAGTAAAGATGTTTTGAATCAAATGGGTCAGTTATTCAATCTTTTATTAGCTATTTATTTATGAAATTCATTTTATACTTCAAAGTCAATTAATATGTAGGTTCAAATAAATATTCGTTAAAACACAAACAAAATCCCAGGCGCCCGACCTACAATGACGGTTCATGTCGAATTCTTTTTAAAAAGACTACATGTATTTTTAATTCAGGGTAGGCATCTTATCTTTTTCTATACAATTTCTGACAGTTTATATATGGTTAATTTAACTCGTTGCAAAACTCGATAATTCTCTTTTCTTTCCTAGACAATGTACAATATCATTATTAATATTTAGATAAACAATAAAAATTAAAATAAATCAGACCGCAACCAAAGAGCATTGGCATCACAGATATTACCTACTATAACATTTTCTATGCCCAGTTAGTTATCAATTCTACCATACCAAAATTCGTGTCCGAAAATTTGTATGTATGCAGTTCGCCGTATCACTTCTCCATGTTATATCGGAAATATGGTCGTAGATTTTTAAAGACCGTCCAACCTATTTAAGTCATAGTACTGACATAAAATTCATGTCTAAAGAAAACACGGTTCTTGTCGGTTTACAGGAGGCCAGCGGCAAACAAATTTTAGGTGAAGTTAGGTAAGGTTAGGTTAGGTTAAAATTGGCACGGTTCCCGCCTGGCTTTCCGTAAAAACTGACTTGTACCTAAAACACATAATATGTAATAAAACTACTGAAATCGATCGAGATGACCGTATAGCATACGGTCATCTCTTTCCGATAAAAAAGCTTACAGCGAACTGTGCCACGGTGAAATGTAATACGTACAACCACCAAAATTGATCAAAAACAACCGTTAAATGTAATTCGAAAATATCATACGAATGCATCTCTCTGTATAGTTAAAACTCTGCATTTATCAATAATATTTTAGTGACGTCAGTCCACGATTATAATATGTGTTTAAATATGCCCAGAAAATAATATTCGAAGTTTTAACTCAATATGGCACAGAAATCAATCACTGCTTACTTAATACTCCGGAGTCGTAAAAGACAATAAATTTCCACCAGCATATAGTAAATTCAGTTCGGGTAGTAAGACACTAAAATTCAGCTTTCAATTCAATGGAGAATACCCCTCCCCTGCCCAATCTAAATTGATAGATTCATAAACATCCCAGTGTTTTTTCTGCTTTTTTACTGCAAATGGTTTCAATCGGATTGGTCGACGCACCGTTCCAGAGATCCAAGAGTATTTACGTACTTAGTATAAAAATTATGATATTTTCACTTATTTAGGGGAGGGGCGAGGCGTTTAATACCATCCCGAATCTACCCGGATAATTACGATTTTTATTTCAATTTGGCAAACTGGAAAATTAATTGAAAAAAAAGTCTGTATTGAAAGTACGCCGAGGAATTATGCAAATTGAATAAGTTAGCTTTAAGAAAAAAGTTCGAAAAAAGGTCTTAAAAAAAAATCTTGCATTTTTATCAAAATTGAAAAAAAAAACGTGAGGCCTACTATTTCTGAATATCTTTTCGAATCGTTCATTGGAACGGGAAGCGTACAACAAATTATTTTTAGATATACTTTTTAAATTTTTTAAACCAATCAGCCTCAATCGATAGTATATTGATTCGAATAGATTCTGATTTTGTTTTCACTATATCCGCCCTTACACAGTTTTTACGAAAAAATGTTTTTAGACATTCGTTTCATTAACATTTTGATAACGAAAGAGAAAGCATATTATATTATAAGCTAATAAAGCTCTTTCGTGAATATCCCTACAAGATTGTTTTCACATCAAATATTCCACTGGTAGGTACATAATATATCATCACCCCGTTTCAAACACTAATGGATGAATTATTTTCATTTAATAAATTGTCCTCCAGCTACGATGGCCGCGTGGATTAAGCATCGGCCTATGTCGTCGTGGATCCCAGGTTCGAATCCTGGGTCTGGCAAGTACACATATTGTTTTTTCAGTTTGTGCATGAGTCAGAGTATGGACCTAAAGGGTTGAGCAGGTGGATGTCATCCATTTCCCGTAAAAACAAAATCTGTTAATACAAACCTCTACTCTGTGGAGGCCCCGTATGATCATATTAGGATCGGACATGGTAGAAAAATTAAAGCTTTTTCGTAAATATTTTACATCTACAAGATACTAATTTGTTTTCACATCAAATATTCCACTGGTATCTACATAATAATAATTATATCACAACCCCGTTTCAAACACTAATGGATGAATTACTTTCATTTAATAAATTGTCCTCATTATCCCAAATGTGTGTTATTATACTAACTATTGGTTTGTACTCAGACGGCATTGTCATTTTATTTTTTATCAAACGTATTTGGGTCTTGCTTTCAAGTTATACACATTTATATTTTTTATAAAAATCGTTGTTTTTTAAAATAGATATAAAAATATTAAAACTTTTAATTAGTCAAAAATCTAACCGGAAAAAAATTGAAAACTTAATAAATTAAATTTTAATAATAAATATAACCGTAAAAATAACGTAATAATAACGTAACCTATGTACCAAATATGTGACGGATTCACATTTTTTATAATTTTAAGTTTATCTTTGACTTAAAAAAAATCTTTTTAATGTTTTCAGATACATATTTGAAATTGTAAATTATCAAAAAAAATCTCAAATTGCAAGCTTCGTATTTTTCCGCTAGGTTCTCTGTTGGCATATATGGGCATGTATGGGCATATATGATCCCCCTTAAAATATAGCACTTATTGCAACAATTACAACCAGCTTATTGTAATTGTTACAATAATGAATAAGTGCTAGTACTTTGATACAAACCGAAACTAAGTTTGATAATACTTTAGCGGTCGATAAGTATACAATAGACTCACTGGAACGGTTACAGTTCGCTAATGATTACCCTGTTTAATATCGCACTTTGATGACGATTGACATAAGACAGGAATTTAATTATATGTACTACTTACTTCAAAGGACGTTATCACCGTGTGCATAAAGAAATCAATTTCAATGTAGTCAAGTATTCAATTTTCTTAGCAAATTATACGAAACCTTTGAACATTTGCAGCAAAGAACCAAGTCTGCGAAGCATTTAGACTGATACCGAGACTTGTACGTGTCGGGCGATAAAATGTCTATAAAGCCGTTTTATGAGTAGCTTTGCATGCATTTTAAAGTTAGCTTTAAGACCACGATCATATTATGAACCGTTGAGAGCTTGCAAATATTGCCGTGGCTTTGCGCCGCTTTAGATGGGAAATTTCCCTTTGAAATTGTATATATGTGGATGTTAAATTAGTTTGTAGTCATGATCTCGGAACACACATAATTATAACATAGGTATATACATATAATATAAACCACCACTCTCATTGGATTTCAACTAAATTGAAATTGTTTTACAGACCCTTTGGGGACTTCGCGGTCAGGCTTCATGTACCGTCTTAAAGCTAGTTCATTATAATATACCTATACAAATACAGACAATACAATATAATAATTTTCGATGATTACCTAATCCTAAATACTATCTATTATTAATTTAGATAATCATTTTCACAAAGTAAAAATAATGTATAAACCCGGTCGCGCATTGAAACTAGTCTCGGCTACAACACGTGATTTTGTTGTCATTCACAAAACACACGTAACCTAGTTGGTTACATGTAAATTATACGTAAAACATTTCACCGTGGCACATTTCACCGTGAGCTTTCTTATCGGAAAGAGATGACCGTATACTATACGGTCTCCAATTTTATTAGATACAATATGAACATAAATTCAATTTTCGTAGCTGATTTTTGCAAAATTCATGAATTCAAGAATGAAAACCTAACCTAACCCAACAAATAATCCAGTAGTGAGTTAGGGTAAGTGCGTCTACGGGGTAAGAGCGTCTATAGTGAATAACTTTTTAGTGTTTTAAATATAAGTTGTGACATCTGTGGGTATCTATTACACATGTAAATACACACACACCATCCAAAGATGGCAGTATAATAGCATTGTTTAAGGTCAGTACAACATTTCAAATATTGTCAGTTATTTGAAGTCAACGGCCGAGATCGACATGTTTTTTTAATCGATCTGTATCTCGACAATCTTTCGTCCGAAACAAGTGATTTTTGGTAAGTACCTTTATCTTAAATGATATTTTGTTGTCTAAATTTAATATTTGCGATTATTGCCAATGATTATGTTTTATTAGACTAGACACACTTCCCCCGCCAAAAAATATCATTGGGGTAAGAGCGTCCGACGCTCTTCCCCCATGCACTGTTATATTTTTGTATGGATAAGTTTTAGCTAGTGATGTGCCATGCAATCATAAAATATTAATTTCTGTAACTAATGTGTAGAATTTTTTCACAACTTCTAATTTGAGGCGTAGAGTTACTAAACCCGCTCCAGAGACTTTTTTGAGTTTTAAGTAAATCACGAAAAACTGTTTTGGGGATATTATAATAATGTAAGTGTAATTTTAGATGTTATATTTCTTCCGTTACATACGGTATAAGTATATTAAAATGTCAAATCCAATGTATAAGCCGTATTTATTTAAATAAATGCATTTTAATTATCCCAAGAGCGGTCTTTGTCAGTCGCTACCTGACAGAGCGGCGTTCGACGCGGAATTTTTAAAAAAGAGCGCTGTTTGGTGCACAGTGGTACATTGTCGACAGGAGATGATAGTTCAGTAGAGGTCCGTATTTATTTTAATTAAGTATGTAATATATTTTAGAATTTACTTTATCTAGAAAATATTTTGTAGCCATTCTTACCTACTGGCAGCTGTATAATTTTCGCATTGCACTTACATATTTAGCTGTTGTATTGGTACGTAATATTTTTTTTAAATAGTGGTAGGTATGTACTTGTCTTGGAAATAAAATGCTTTGTGTTGATATAAAGCATTATTATTTATTTAGAATAACAATAACACATTTAATAATATCAATAGCATAAATGAAAAAACCCAGCGGAATTAAGTACCTGCCTTTAAATAATTAATCACCCCATTACATGTCACTCAAATTCCATGAATGTGGGAAATCTACCTTACCTACCAACCTATTAATTAAATGTAAAAATAAAATGATAATATTTTTAAGAATTATTATTTATAATCTACTTAGATATATTAGATATTTTATAGTATTAAATTCATAAAACCAAATCCGACAAATAGAAGTCTACTTTTTATATACAATATAGGTAATAGTGGGATTTTTTAAAATTATTGTAAAAACGTATTATAAAAATAACGGAATTTCTACAAGATCGCACAGCATTGTTAACTATGTATCGTTTTTACAACTAAGCTAATCTACAAGTACGATATATTAATAAACATAGGTAATTGAATTAAAATTCATTGATACAATTTCAAAACTATTTTTTTTAAATGGCCCAGAGCGGATTTTGTAACTCTACGCCTCATTTTATTTAGTAGGTACTTATCATTTATTTCAAATTTTAGCCTATACCTACGTACAATACTATAAGTAATAATGTACATAACCGATGTCAGTGGGTATATACAATTTTTTTATTTATTTATTTTGTGGGGCGGAGATATTTTTTATCACATTGATTTCCTCGACATGTAATAAATGAATTTAATTTCGCATATAGTCACTATATTTTATATTGACAAATTCACTTTTATCAATATTTTAGTTAAATTGGAGGATAATTTGTTTCAGATTCCAAATTCCCAGGAAATTATGTTCGGAAGACAAAAGGGGGTGCTTCTTATACAAAGGACGAACTCTTTGAAGCAGTTAAAGAAGTAAAAAGTGGTCGTCTAAATGGTTACCAAGCTTCCAAACAATATAAAATACCGAGGATGACCATTATGTCTCACATAATTGGGAGGCGAGGTGCAAAGTCAAAAACTATGGGACGAACATCAGCTCTATCACATGAAATTGAAGGAAAAATTGCAGAGAATTTACACGTTATGGAGAAATATGGATTTGCTTTAACGAAAAAATAAGTTATTGAACTAGTTTCGCAACATGTTGTAAAAATATAATTTGAAAACACCATTCAAAAATGGAATTCCCGAAAAAAACCTCAAGTCGTCGAATATGCAAGGAATAAAATTTGTGATCCCTTTATTATCAACGAATACTATGATCTACTTGAAGGTATACTTACAAACCTGTGCCTTCAAAATAGACCAGAAAATATATATACTATTGATGAAACTAGTTTTTCAAAAGACCCAAGTAGAACCAAAGTTCTGGGTGAAATTGGATTTCCTTCCACAAGGACGATCAGTTCTGCAGGAAAAGAGAATACGACGGTATTATTAGGATGCAATGCGAAAGGGGATAAAATTTCACCCCTGATCGTATTTAAGGGGAAGTATGTATGGGATGAATGGACTGATAAAACCCAAACCCAAGATTTTTCAAAACTATTTTTATCGATTTTGGTAAATTTTATATGTGTTTTCGTATTACAATTAAAGAATAATCAACTTATAAGAATTTTATGTTGTACCTACACATACAACTTTCCGGCAAATAAAATATCAAAAAAATATTTGTTCTTTTTATTTTACCACAGTCACATCCCTAGTACTAAGTATGCCGCACTTACCCAACTTTTTTGATTTCATTAAATATATTCTATTTCTCAATGAAATTTACATGCATGAACTATCAAAATATTGTACTTCAAACATTCGATAATACTTATGTTGTCATATTTCGTTTATTGACAATATTTTGAGAGATAATGCAACTAGACGCTCTTACCCCAACTGGGGGGGTAAGAGCGTCTATTTGCCTTGTTACATTAAAACGTTTGAATTATGATTAACCATTAAATATTTTAAAGTAACGATTACAGTGATTGAAAAAGGGATAAATTGTTTAGAAGTCAACAAAAATTTCAAAGAGATATTACAATCCGTAAAGAATCACCATTCACTTAAAGTTCATCTAATCGATTTTTATGCCGCACTTACCCTAACTCACCTTATATCGGATATATTTTTTTAATTTGTTTGCTGCTGGCTTCCTGTAAAGTGTAAACCGACAAGAACCGTGTTTTATTTAGGCATGAATTTTATGTCAGTACTATACGACCCAAAGAGGCTTGACCCAAACGGCCATATATTTCCGATACAACATCTCACGGTGAAGTGTGACACTGCGAACTGCATATGTACAAGTTTCCGGACACGAATTCAGTGTACTACTGCACTTCGTCGATGGGACATTTTTGGTAGAAACATCTGCTTGTCGCGTGTAACTAATGTCACTCGATCAGCGTATCTGCAGAAGCTATTTATGCTTTCGTTTTTGCTAACCGGGTAACGTCACTGGCCCGATATGACCTCGCATGTGCGCACAGAAAAGAGTTGCAACATTGCGCCCAGTTTTGATTTACGACGATATCCCCCCAATCGAGACAATTATTGTCAATGTGAGACCTGGTTAAGTTATATTTATTAAAACCGAATGTTTCAATTAAATTATAAGATACTCTGTGTATCCCAGTGGCGATTCTCCCTTGAGAGCGTTGGAGCGGTGCACACCCACCCACTCAATTTATGCGAAAAGACTTTTTTTAAATGAGTATTTAATTTTTATTTGATTAATTAAAAGTGTTCTGATCTATTACCGTAGTCATTAATTCATATACAAAAACAAATTCTAATATGTGTTTTTAACCGGCTATTTCAAATAATAATATTATATGTTGATGTGAGCGATATTCGCCATCGCTCGACCAAAGCGCCCAGTAATCTAATTTCGATTTCTTTGCAATGAGAAAGAGCGTCGTCTGGCGCGTGGAACAGCAATACGTAAATATTTTTTCTACGTGCTCGGGAGCGACAGTTTCAGTCGCTCTCGGCCCGAACGCAGATTCATCGGTTTTAAAACAATACAGCCCGTATCACACGTACAATTATTGTATGACAATTTTTATTCAATATTATTATAAAAATAAATTCTTTTCACAGTACGCATTTAAATTTCTGCACATGTTGACAACATTTCTCAAATTTAGGCGAAGTACAATTTAAAAATAAACTTCAAGTTTTTTTTCAGTTTGATAACTAAATTCACAATGTTTATCAATTATGATATCTCTTCAAACTAGCTCTGTAATACGTCTGACTTTTGAGATAAAAATAAACTCAAAAATGAATTGTCTGTTATTTACAGCTTGGATAATTTTTATAATGCTGATGGCGCCTCAGCATTATAAAACATTTTAATCGAAAAAAATCTCATTGACACATTTACAGAAACGGTTTTACTATTAAATTTAATTTTTACTATTCCGATGACATCAGTGGAAAGCGAAATATGTTTTTTCACACTCAAACGGATCAAGTGTTTTAGTAGAAACACCATCGCGCAATCAAGATTGAACGCATTATGTATGCTCAGTATCGAAAAAAGAATGATACAAGAGATTCCTGACTTCAACAAACGCGTAATTGAAAAATTTGTGTCGATGAAAAACAGAAGAATGGATTTCTCATACAAATGAACAATAAATCCCGGTCACTGCCAGATACGAGATATTTCGGTACTACTAATAATTCGGTCAAAACAAAATAGTTCGTGTCAACCAGTTTGTGTTAAAGTTTAAAATCCATTTTTTTTCAAGAAAAACTGTTTTTAGAGGTACAACAAATAATAAATAGTGAGTTATTTATTATTTCTTTTAAATGTACTAAATTAAAAAAACCAATAGTTTTTTTTTTTGATTTTTTGGTGAAGTTTTGATGAAGGCAAATGCCTTTTTACGGCAGTCAAAAGGTGAAAAAAGTGAACTCCCAGTAAAATAGCTCACCGGTCGCCACTGGTGTAGCCATTTTATTTTACCATTTAAAGCTCGACCAATAACGTTAACGAACTTTCTCAAGTTCCCACTAATTTTATTATCTCCATACGGACACACCCCTACGGTTCACTCGCAACTGGATGCAGGTAATTAACCAGCTATCGTCCATACACAGAGCAGCTTTTCCAGCTACTATTGTTTCCAACACATTAACAGACGAACCCAACTGTATCGCGTATTTTATTACACTGTCATCTTAAAACAAATAACTTTTCCTCCATATCAAGTAATTAAGAAATGAATAGCTCGAAAATATAAGGCAAAAAATTCTTATATAATATAAGCTTTTATTAATAAAGTGTTGGAATAAGATATTATAGGTAGTCATAATTAAATTGAAAAACTATATACACTATTGACTATATACTCGTAGTATATGCCTAGTACTCAATGCACGTAATTGAATAAATGATCCGTTACGGTTTCGTCCGCTTAGAATGAGATTCCCAAATCCCAACAGTTATTTATACAAAAATAGTTTTATAAAACACAGTGAAATCGTGTCATGGATTAATTTTTTAAGTGATTTTGGTACCTAAGCAATGTTGTAAAACTATAGAAAACAAACGATTGTAGTTTTAGTAGTCTATTTGAATACAATATAACTAACTACCAAACAGTTAATTCTCTTACCTGTTTATGACATTTAGATTAACTCGAGTTATATTAAAATATATTAACATTATAAAAATATTCACGCAGTATAAGTTAGTGGTGTTTGTTTGTGTTGATAAATTAAAGCATGATATACGTATTATAGAAATTTATAATTTTTTCGTTGCTTAAAAATATGCTTAACAAAATATAAGCATTCGTTTCATAATCGCTCCGATAACGACCTTCCACAAATCACCGCCATTCTGAAAGATTAAACAGAGCCATGCATCAAAACAAAACTAACTCAAACAAGCCAGCGAGAAAAAGAAAACTTGGAAAATTCTATTTTCCGCTGAGCCTACTAATTGTTTTTCTTTTTCGGGGGCAAAGTATTTCAAGGTCCGGAGTTGAATTATAATTAGTGTAATTAACAAGTCTATTTGGCGTCATGAGGGGTTTCGTGAGACGGCAACAAGCGTTGGCGGTATCAGGGGACGATAAGATCTGACTTGCTAATTTGTACGATTTGTGACTTGCCCCAATTAACGCGTTATTTTCGCGATCGCAATCCGCCCGACTCTGATTTATGAAGCCCTAATACCTATTGCAAACAATAGAGGTAAATTTGACCTCTTAGATGTGTTATCTGTGATTTTAAAGGACTGATTAACCACAAAACGTTGTTACAAACTCTAAATAACAAACGTCTTAATTAATTTATTTTTAAAGTTTACATTTAAATTTATAAACATGTTTTAAATCCTGCATAAATAATGTTATGTAAATATTGTACAATTATTTATAATCACTTTTACAGTGGTAAACTATCAATTTTTGCATTGGGGTCTTAACTCTTAAAATATTTTTATTCAAATTCTATTTATCGTAATAGATTTTTGGGTTTCCACCGTGTGTACTTCTTCCTTCTTTCTTCGACGTTTATCCAGAGATAGATGAGATGATAATGGCCCCTGCAACGGGCCCGAAACGTCGAGGAAAGAAAAAAGAAGTGGGTACCTACACACGGTGGAAACCCAAAAGTCTATTACGATAAAAAACAACCGTGAAAATACAAATTGTATTTGTTTAACTATTTTGTCCACATAGACAGACCCCAATTTCACTGGAAAGACAATCATAGTTGGTAATCGTAGCACATAAGTAGGTCTGTACTCAACCTACTCACGATCGTATGGAAGTCCAAATGTTGGATGTTCAACGCGTGCATGATACCCGTGTTTGGAAGTCCAAATGCCGGATGTTCAACGCGTGCATGATACCCGTGTTACCGTATAGATTGTGAGATGTGGCACCTGACCAAAGCCCAAAGGTCCTCGTCGAATTTTATGGGTACACTGGTACGACCGCGTCACAAACACTCGGGTTCAATAACTCGTCTTTGTCTTTCGGTGTACCTACAAGGGCGATCTACGCGCAAAATATCTAACGTGACAAAAAGCGCGGGAAGTTAATTAGGCAGGGCTAATGTGATTATTGTTACGGTTCATCGCTTTCTCTCTCTCTCGGCGGCCCTCCGACTAGGTATTGTCTCGTGCCAAAATATTTTGCCTCGCGGTAATGTGGTATGGGAAGTTAATTAGGCAGGGCTAATGTGATTATTGTTACGGTTCATCGCTTTCTCTCTCTCTCGGCGGCCCTCCGACTAGGTATTGTCTGGTGCCAAAATATTTTGCCTCGTGGTAATGTGGTATACTTATAGTCTGTGATCACAAAGGTAAGCCAACTCGTCGGCGCTCTTTCAAAACTGGCATCAGGTACTCACCTATATGCTGTCGTGTCAAGTTGGTATTATTTCATAAGGCAATAGAGCAGAAATATCTCTGAATTTAACACACCATTCTACACCGACGCGACCGACCAATAAAAATTCACAAGCGCCATGAAAATCCACAGTCATGAAAATGTTAACCGTTTCAGAAATAAAGTTTTTCGTAAATAATTCATGAACTACATTATACACATACTTACATAAATATATACATACACGATATCTCTTAAAGCAAAATACTTTTTCATAGCTTCGCCTGTTTCTACTATTTAATTCGATAAAAAATAATGTATTCAACCCAGAGTAATATGTAATATGTAAATGATAAACTTATAGACTAGGATTAAAATCCCTGACAGACTTTCGAGCAACGGGATTTTGCGATTAGTATTTGATTTGTATCACAGGAGCCCGGGATTGGTGAAATTTATCATTCATTGCATCAAACTATTTGATCTCTAATTGTTAACAATGTCCCTTTGAATATGTCCCGTACGAAACAGGTCATGACTAATATTAAAATAACTGGATCTAGTATATTATTGTGTTTTATTTTATTAATACAATGTGTTTCCGCCAAGGATTAACAGTTAAAACAGTCATTAAAGAAATTTTACGGTGAAAAGTAATGACGTTTGCAAAAATGTACGGAAAGAGAAAAAATACAGTATTAATTACAACGTTTTTCTTAGCTCGTATTCTTATTTGTCCGGTACAAATCTTGCAATCGATTTTTAACCAACTTTCCGACTAGCTAGACATTTGAAACTTTTAGAATATATCAGAACACGGTGCCAATGCATTTTTTAAATACTTTTAGCCATCTTTAAGAAGAATTGAATTCATGTTCAGTTAATTCTGTTTTGTATGAAAAGTTATTTCGACACCATTATTGGTTGCTAGGGGTCTAAGGTCCTAGCAACTAAATTATTAAAATATTCGTGCGTTACTATGGAAATCAATATGACATCTATCTATAAGAACAAATTTTTTTGATCGTTTACGTCAAGTTTATATGGTTCAACAGAATTTAAAAACGTTGTATATAATAAGTTCTTTTTATCTTGTAAATATTTTATTTTAACTTTCTCGTAAAATATTAAAACTTCACAAAGACTGTGTAATTTTACAACTCTTATTATCACCGTTTTGCATAATATTTTTTAAAATTATAAACTCATTATACCGCAAAATACGATATTTTCACCAAAAAAAGGGTATCTTCTACAAAACTTCCGAAGTGTCGGGATTCCAGCATTGCCGATTCCAATAAACAAGCGTAATCCCGCAGTTGCAAACCCTATCATAGAAGAAGTGCTTGATATAAATTCATGTTACTACGGTCGTAAACAAGTACTCATAAACTACCCATAAACGCTGCTTATTTTAATATATGGGCCACATTACAAAAACTATTAGGATTTCTAAAGTAATTTTTAAAATTCGGTTTAAGATTATAACGCAGACTTTTACGGATACACCTTAGATAAAACGAGAGGCTCGCCATATTGATAAATTAAAACAATGTCAAAAATGTAAAATATAAATAAATATACACATGTGTAGTACGCTGAACGAATGGCGAGCGATCATTCCCAGTATTATGTATTATTTTTCAGTGTCATTTTAATTTAAATAATTTTGTTTTAAATTAATTGCACTTTATGTTTATGAAAATGATTATGTTTATACAATATACATGATATATTTATATATATATATGGGTCCATTGTCTGGAGTCCTTATGAGGTTTACTATGAGCTTGTTTTAGAGCGTGTTCAGAAGAAATTTCTTCGACATCTTTATTTTAATGTACTTATATAATTATTTTCCTTTTGACAGTTTCTCAAACGAGTATTTTCCGACTAACTTTATTCAAGGCATGCTCGCTTTTCATTCTATTGAAAATCGTACGTCACTTCTGCTCAGCATTTTTCCCTGCTGTCGCGTGGTATATATAGTTTCCAATCCGGAAAATTTGAATGCACCCGTCAATTACATCCGTGGTCGCAGCACCTATTTTTGGTGAAAGCTGTTACCTCATGGCAGGCTCACCAGGCGCCAATAGCGAGGGCTGTGCGGCTGATCAATGCACTCCCTAAAGAGACTATGTATTTTGTTTTCATATTCTATTTTATTGTTTAAATAAAATTGTATTTTTCTTGAACTATTGTTGTTTTTTTTTTATTTCATTTCTTTTGCAATGAAATTATTTTTTGCTTTGTTATTTCTTTACTAAATTGAGTTACCTGTACTTTTTATTCTAAATGTCATGTTGTGAACTTCTTGAATAATTAATAATTTGTTACGTGCTCAATGTGTCTTTTTAAATAAATAAATAATATCCATAATAAATAATAATATAATAATAAATATATAAATCCATATCCAATAATAAATATCCAGATCAATAAACTGGACTGAACTAAATGAAGCAAGTATAAGTGACAATATTTTTTATAAGAAATGAAAATATAAATAATATTAAATTCTACAGCTTTTTAAAAAGGTTTGTCGATAGCTATTTCGGTTGTAACACCATTATCAAGACTATTCAGGTAGGCCGTTTGCCTTTGGTTAAATACTACTAGATAGAGACAGAATACATTTCTTTATTCAATCCAGCAATATTATGAATTTGTACACTTATTATTAATTGTAATATTATTAATACTTTGTAGACCCTAAGTGGTTTTTTTTAATGGATATCAAAATTTACAAAATTTATCAAAATTACAGTGTTCGATTACTTTGGTTATTTATTGACATTATTAATCAATTAAAATATTATTGGTATAATTGTCTTAATCGTGTGTTAGTGGCGACGAATGCATTACCAAATTTTCATTAATTATGTGATTACTTTTGGATAATTCGCGATTAATTTCCAACTGTTCGAGTAAATTTAATTTTAGACCTACCAATTCTACCAAGTAAATGCTAACTCAATTAATAATATTTTTATATACACATATTCCAGAAACAATAATGGCTAATAAGAATCACAAAGTACTAAATAATCAGTTATAATAAATTGACAAGTATTTATCTAGTCGTTGCATTTTAAATACAACCGAACAAAATACACAGTAAAATCGTCAACTGCTGTTCTTGTATTCCCGAAACAGCGCAAATTAAATGTAACAGAAAACCTGATAGGAGGCAAGAGACTCGGTATAACTAAATTCTATGTCTTTCTGTATGTTGGCAAAACAATAGTCTGTCGCAGCATCGTCTCTTCGTCATCCTTCGGCGCCGTCGTGCATAAAACGAAAGTGAAACCTTCAACCCCGCTGAGGCAGTGCTTCCAAATTTTGCCACTTCTGCGTATTTCAAATCAAAATTAATTGTGGATATAGTAGCCTAACGCCAATCATGCATCATTAAATTTTAATATATGACTGTGTTAGTGTTATTATGCACACTACAACAATACTCCGATACTGCATATACTGGAAAGATTAGGTTAAAGTTTAAATACACGTGCCATATGACGAAAGCAAGCTGAAGGCTATGTTTCTAACTATATTTAATTAGCGAATTATGTTAGTACCTACTCGTAGCTAGATTGAAGAAAATAAAAATTAAATCCGGTACTGCGATGGCAGACGGTTATAACTACTGTTTTTTTCTTCACTTTTGAAGTTTTCTTCCCTAATATAATTCAAATTGTACATTCTTTGATGTGGCAAAATATTAGAGCTGCAACTTTATTGGTCACCACAATGTAATGTTAAAAAATATTTGCATCTGACCAAATGTGAAAAAAGTTGATATGGCAAAGAGATAAGATAACAATAACATTTCAATCCTTTTAAGATAAATGATCAAATATTCATAAAGGGGTGCTAATTCCGCTTATTTTGGTATAAGTACAATACATACTTAAACGTCCTATAGCTTGTCAGATTGATTTCAAAACTTTGTTTTTGCTCTCCTGTAAAATTGTGTAAACAGTAGTTATAACCGTTTGCCATCACAGTACCGCTATAATGTAACATTTTCGTGTGCCAATAATTTAAAAATAATACCTACCCAGTGTATACTGAGATCTTTAATAAAATTGTATATCATAATAATAATTATGATGAATGTAGTAGAAATCCACACAAGATCAAAGTGAAACAAAGTGTAATTCGTTACCTCGTATTGGCTCTGTATGTGATATTTAAACATAGTTCACTATCGCGGAAATAGGTATGTATGTATTACCAGGCAAAGGTTGGCTCGAACAATTCTCAGAATTGCAAGGGTGAACGTCGCACAACAGATTGAGCAACTCACCACGAAGGAGGCAAGCCGAGCTATCTGGTAGAACAATCAAGTCATTAGGTTTTACGACTCAGTTCGCGGATTTTGATTGCCACAAAGTCTAAATCCGGCGCTGTCGAACGAAAAACGTTACGTTTATCTTGTAATTCTATTAAGGAAAGAACGAAATATTGCAGGTTTAAACAGATGAAGTACGGCGTGGCATCCTAATGTTATGTCTGACATACAATGGAAAAGGTACCATGTTGTTTTATGTATAAATCTGACATTTTAACTATTTTCATAAAAAAAGATACCATGCGTACCGTACATATTGTAGTCGATTTTAAACCGATGTGCTGAGGTATTGATTTGTCAAAACATGTGAACAGCAGTAGTGAAAGGTGGAGGTAAGCTGTTTAGACCTGCACTAAATAGTGCACATTAAGCTTTCTTAGTCACAAGCATTTGTTTTTATTGACCTAAGACTACAATTTACAGCTGATGGTGTTCGTTAGTTTTTAAAAATCAATTAAACCCTGCCTCAACCAAACCATAATAATGTTCGTATATTTTTGGCGATATGACAAAATTGTGCACACTTTCTCATTCATATTTTATTAGTTTTCGTTGGATTAAGAATACATATTACACAAACTGTTGGTTCATTTTTTAAATTCATTAATCCCTGCCTATATCAAAGTATAAGTAATAGATAAAACAATATTATTCTATCTATAAAATATCCAAAGTTATGTATGATTGAATTGCATAATTTTAGATATTTTATAGATAGAAGAGTATTTTATATTAGTATTATTTACATTTATTTGACTTTTATCAATTATGGCTTGGTTTCGCATGGTTTAATTGATTTTAAAAAACTAACAACACTATTTACACATTATAGTATTTTTTAATGATAACAAATACGTTTGATTGACAAAGTTTAGTGTGCACTAGACACTATTTATGTGGGATCTTAACAGCCTGCCTCTACCCGTCGCCACTGGTGTACAGTGATTTTGTAATAAATAAAAGTTTCATAAAATCCCCATAGCTTTCCGCAGGGACGATCAAAATAGTGTCGAAGTCTTAGCGAAAGTACTTAACGAAAAGTATCGAGAAAAACGTGTTTCAAAATATATAATTTAGTATGTAAAAAGTCATCCCGCTATTGTTTTCGGGTGGTTATAAGAAATATGCATTACTTTGAAAATATCTCGATAAAAAAAAATTATCTAACTCTCTAAAATCGTAGGTTTTTCCTAGGTTTTAATTTTAAATCTTTGTGAAAATTAATACGCTGAGCGGGTTGGCGAATGAATTGATTTTCTTAAATATATTAGTCCCTTAAATTGAAATTACGCTTCGTGGTTCTCTGTCTAGCAGAAGATAAGGGATTGCAGCAAATAGGCTTACTCATACCATTTTCCACATACTGAGAATGGTGATCATGGGCATTGTCAACAACCTCCTTCCGTCTGGTGCATTCTGCGGTGATCTGATTGTTTTATTCTTAATTAGGCAATCGGTGACTTTCCAGCGACGCCCCCCATCCAGGCTACTCGGATCTCTTCCAACAATGTGGATTAAAAAATGAAGAACGCGTCTAACACCTACGTATTAAATCTCAGACAAGGTCCGTCCACACAATTAAGTTGGATCGAGTACACAATAGATTTCTTAGATTTCTCTACATAAAGACAAGCGGATTCTTTCATTATGATAAAGATAATAAAATAATTTTTCCGACTCGTTTTCTTCTGGGTATGCTATCAATCCAATCACTGTCCACCAGAGTGGTTGCTCTTTTAAAGCTTTTTTTTTACTTCTTCGTGGGTTCATTTACAATCCGTACATATATACTGGCAAATATTAATTTTCATGTTCCCACCAATATCACTCGTAACGCTACGGTCTTCACGATACCTCGTCGCAGAACAGATGTGATGTTTCATGATGCTGTGTATCGTGCGATTAACTTATTTGGTGGCACCATTAAGATTGATTTGTTTTTTATTAACTAAGTATGTATATCATGCTTGCGGACGTGTTAAATAGGTTGAATTTAAAAATGGATTTATCATTTTTCTCTAATATCTACATAAGCATATACTGTCTTTTCTACTTTCTTGTTACAGGTTTGTTATTTTGTAATTAAGTCATTTTTATAATTTTGTATTAATTATGTATTATAGCGCATTGGCCAATCGCTGTAATGCCGTAATACTCTTTTCTAAATAAATAAATAAATAGCGTTAACATTTTTAATATTTTTACTCTTGCTTTCATAGTCCAGTGTGTAAGACGATGGCCTCAAATTCGATTCTCAGTGAGTTCACAACATAATTATGTGATTTTCTTAAAGCCTGGGTGTTCATGATTGTTTCTCTTCTATTACTAAATATACTTATTACTATTTCATTACACTACTGTCATTGGGCCTTGTAGTCTGCTGAAGTGTTAAAGAGAATATATATTATGTATATAATATACCTATATGTACATATTACTTACTGATTTATAGAATAGGAATCGTGCACACTAGCACACTCTAGTGGACGCTAGCCAGTCTTGGGAAGTTACTCCTCAGCACAATATTAAAGGGAACCTAACGTTGGTTGGTAGATGAGGTAAAAGCAAGTCTACGATTTGTTGACGGTAATGTTTTCATATCTACAATAATTATTAATATTATATGAAGGAGGTGAGTTTATGTTGGTTTTGAAATTCTTTAATGTTACATAATAAACTAAGATTAATTCCATACGAAATCAAGGCGGTGATGAGATAATAAAAGTCAGTTGCAGAGAGCAAGTTAAACTATTAAAACCCTGATTGTTGTTAATTCATATGGAATGCTGTATGTCATATGCGTTAACCCCTTTTAACCCTTCAGCCGCTGCGAGCGCCACATTCATAATACAGGAGGTTGCTTCGCCCGCGGGACGAGAGTTGACCTGTTGTAAAAATGAAATGTGTATACAAGTCGTTTAAATAGTGCCACGGCACAATGCGACGCTCTTCCCGGGGCATTTTTATTAACGGTACGTATGAAAGGAGAAAAAAATTCAAAGAGAAGTGTGAAAGCACAGAATATTTGTAGGGTGTATTAGCTTTTAAAACTTGTGCAGAATGCTACACTCCGTAAGCGTAAATAGTACTTGCGAATTTTCTTTGGTCCAAGCTCCAAAGGAATATGAGTGGCTGTAAAAAAAAAAGTAGAGTGAAGAATAAATAATACTCTTAAAACATTTTTTTTAAAACTTTTTTTCAATTAGAAAATTCAGTTTTTATCTACAAAATGTATAATAAAATTTGAAGAATGTCAGATGGGTCACCTTGAAGGAGGCTAGTTAGCTTAGCTTAAAATATAAAAAATATATTCAATACAAATCCTTGTTATTGAAAATACAAAAACAAATCCTAGAAAAAAATGGTTGGCCAACTATGACTTCAACCACACGTTGTTTCACTGTCTCGAAGACCGTTCTTATCCCTTGAGCTATCGGTCAGCCTGTGACTTATTTGAATTATATATTATACTTATTTTTTTCGTATAATATATAATTAATTTCGTTTTAACTGAGGTAAACTTCGAGGTGTTTTTTTCTATAGTGGGCGAATTTTTCTATAACAATTTATTTGTATGCAAGGAGGAGTCGTATTTTATGTTGATGTATGTTCTTTCTTTTTCCTCACAATTCGTGGCATTCCTCGCAACAAATATGTAAAGGCTGTTGCCAATAACAAAATGTTCCATGAATTTCCGGGTGACTCCCGGAGTCAAGTGTCTTTTGAAAACTACACAAAGTCAGGACGATTGGTCAATAATGTTCGATCACTGACATTTTACTGATACCAACAGAGCGCATAGCGTCATTCTACATATATGGCGGAGCACACTGCAAGAAGCCGTAAGATGCGCGCACAGCGCAGGGGACCTAAAGGACTCAACAAGCAAGGGCTTTTTACGCCTCTCGCTCATCGCACGGTCACTCGCAGTGATAATAATTAGAGGTGTTGACTTACAATTGAATGTATTATATTTTCAAATATTGAGCGGCTCGGATAGCGATAAAATGTAATAAAGACAACACTATAATTCATCAGGAATCACTGAATAAAACTGTTACAAGTTTCTGTGATATCACTTTGTATCTAAGTAACGCATAAAACATCATTTGTACAATTACACTCGTTGGGCTACCAGCGGGTCTATTCTATACAAAAGGCTGCTTTCGTCCGCTAAAACCGCTAACTAGGGTATGTTTGTATCAAATTATTAACACGTATTGTAACAATTATAATTAGCCGGTATTAATTGTTGCAATAAATGATATATTTTAACGGCATGCCCCCTGCCTGTGCTAAAATTTAGAGCATGAGCGATAGAGAGAGAGCGAGAGAGAGACAGTTTCGACTGATTAACTGATAACAATACAATTACAATTATAATATTTCAATATAAAATGTATGTAACAAATACTAACACATTATTACGTTAGCACGTTAGCGGTCGATAGTCGCCTTTTGTATAGAATAGGCCCGATGGACTTCTTCCGGGTAATCCGCCAGTGATAATGGAATTTATTAAAATAATTAAATTTTATGTGTATTTTAAATTTCCATTTGAAAATCCGATTCCAATAAAATATATACCATTTTATCCAAAGGCAAAGTTTTGATTTCCCTCAGTTTACATTAGACATTATAATATCAAAATTGTATTTACATACAAAATAACAATGATAATAATTGATCAGTGATCAGAGAAAGACGCGAAGAGAACCGACGCCGTCTAAATAAACATTTAAATTCATTGACTTATCGTATAATTAATACAACTCCACTCGAACAACGAATAATTGACGCTGACAACCCATAGATTCACAGAAGCTGGCTCAATCGAAATGTTTAAAGAATAAATTAACACTCAAGTGATTTGTTTGGAATTTGAAGCGTCGATTCATTTATGATAAATTATAAATTGATACTGCTCAGAACATAAACCGTGTCAGAATGATACTTCCCAATCATAATAATATGCACTTACGCTATTACAAATACTTTTGAATTTAAATAAATAGTAAAATAATATATTAGGTACCTAATATAAGAATTATATATTATATGAACATACTAAAACATACTTTTGAAAACACTTACACTTAAACACCAATAGAAAAAACTTTTTGAAAAAAGTAAGACAACCCGCAGGATTCGAACTGCATCTTCTGAGTTTCGCGCCTATCACAATGCTAAAGGCGCCGTACTTAATTGCGACAAATTTTAACTAATGGCTCTTATAATACTCTCTGAAGCGATTAAAAAATTAGTTAATTCATCATCATCAGCCGGGGTCAATCCACTGCTGGATGAAGGCCTCCCCATGCCTCTTCCAACTCTCTCGGTCCTTTGTCGTTCGCTGCCACGTATTTCCGTCGAACTTTACTATACTTTATTAAAATTATATAATTAAAGTTTGAATGAAAAGTGAGGAAGAGCAGCGGTCAGAATGTCAAAACTCGATTCCGGCCGTAGTGCAAATGGAAGTACACTGAAAAAGCATTGAATTTCAGATATATTCACCATACTCAGACACTCCGCGTAGGAGTCTAGCGATGAAAAACTTACCTGCACCTATAACTACCGGTGGTGAACGAATGCGCGTGGCATAACTCTCATACTTATTAAGATTATGATTGTCCGTTTGTATCGTCCGCGCTGTCTTATATTTTAAACATGCCGCATCGGAATATTAAAGCAAACATTGGATGGCCCAGATAGTCGCAACAACTATTTTGCCACGAGTTATCCAGTAAGTTGGGCCAACCGGTTCAGAAGGCTGTTCGACAGTCAAATCATCCGGGTCACGAACCTCAATCATGAAGCACTGACGAAGAATAAGATATACCTAATACTACTTGTATTTTTACTTGAATAATTTCTATTTTTTCCGTTTCTGGAGGGTGGGCGGACCCAAAACACTCTTTGTGCCTGGTTGTTTGATTTTGTTGGTAGACCGTCTGACTTGTTTCGAATGCGAGTTCGTATCCCGCATGTGGTGAAAATGACATCTTATTTTTTTAATGAGCAAAGACCCAATAGCAAATTTTGAATTCCAAACAAAGATAGAATATGCATATCTACAAATAAAGTGAACAAGATTTTTACCTGTGTCTATGTGTACGTAGATATTCGTACGCGTATATTGTTGCATTTGCGCAGAGTGTATGTAAACTTTGTATGAAATCCGTTATCTTACCTGAAAATTAAAAAAAAGCAGTTTTAGTAAAGATATTACATACATTAAAAAATAACACAACTGACAATGATATTATAAAGAACTTATTATATTATAAAGAAGAAATAACAATTTATTTTATTTTTGTAAGTACCTACATACCTACGTTATATCACTCGCAGGGTAGTCGATTATGCGATCAAATAGTTTATAAAGATAATTTTCAACAAAAATCGACCTATGTCGACCATATTCAGATTGGTATAAATTGTAAAAGGTGTGTGGCGAGTCGGGAAGGAGTTTCAATGATGACATCACACGGCACACCGCTGATTCATAGACATCATTATCTCCATCTCATTTCACTATTTACATAGACCAGTTCATCCCAACCTAGAAATGATGGCGGAACCCATGAAATATATTTTTTTAAATCTTCAGAAACATCCACCTGGCTGACATATTATATTAGTGTCAGTAAAACGGTTTCAAGCAAGGCCTGAACAAAAACGATGCATAAGTGCGAGTGAGAAAGTATTCGGCACCCTTATGATCTCTGCGACACGCGCTAGAGTAAGATAAAAGGTTTACAGATGTGGGAGATGGTTTGCTACGGTGTAGCCGCCAAATCTTACCTTATTGCCTAACTAAGCGTCGATAACCGTGTTGTTAAAATTGCCATTTTTTGTGTTAAACATAAAGTCAGTGGTAAATATTTTTAGTTAATTAAGTAGGAAATATGGTTCTGTGTGTTGTATTAAAATATGGTAGCCGTACTGATAAGCAAGAAGATGGTATTACGTTTCATAGGTAAGTTGATACATGTTCGTGATAATTTATTTGTATATTATTATATATTTTAATATCATTGACGTAGTGTTTCTTTAAAATAACTTAAATTATGGATATGTTTACCTAATGGTTGCATTTTGACCGCTTAAAAATACTATGTAACGTAAAAAAATAGAAAATTATATTTTAATTCTGAGCGTCTAGTGCGAGCACTTTGGACGAGCACTGGCGAAATGGTCTATGGTCTCGAACATTTGAATACGAATGCGTTCGCTCGCCCACAAACCAAACGCACGGCACGCAGCTTCATTTAACAATGCAATGTGTGGCGTGTCTAGATGTATCTATAGTCTAAGGTTTGAAATTATAATTTTTAGGAAACGTCTTTAAAAATTCCCGTGAAGCTCCAAACCGGTTGGGAGTCACTGGACTTACAATCATTACATAATCTAAAAGTTAATATTCTAAATGGTGTAAGAGAAAAGGTAGAATGAACTCTTGTAAAAGAAAATCTGTGTTTAATTCAATACCCCTCATTTTATATGTTTAATTTATGGTTTTTGTTAATTCCCCCTGTTACTACCAAAAGTCGAGAACACTGTTCTAATATCCGGAAAAACTTAACTACGCATATTGTAATTTCCTTCTCACTGAAAAAAAACTATATCTACTTACCTACCGACATTTATGTGGGTTTTTAATGATAATGAAAAAAAAACTTTTATTATATAGCACAGTATAAAAGGCATTTCAAAAAAATCTTTTTTTTTTGATACTTTCAATGAAGCGTAAACTCGAAGAACTTTAATTAACGCCCACGTAATGACGCTCTTAAATCGTTTGTTAAAGCAGCACTCGTCGAAATGTTAAAGCAAAAAAATACATATATAATATGTACATATATATATATGTATTTTTTTCCCAAGTTCCATTACTGCAATATAGTATCATTCGATGACGGGCTTGTAATGAGTAAAACGCTTAGTCGGATTTTAACGTGTTAGTAATAAATTATTTTCTGTTTCTGAGATCGATTCTAAGTGGCTGTCAAGAGTTAACGAGTTGGGATGAGACGCTTCTTGTCTTATAAGAGGTAACATTTTAAAAAAAAAACGGCCAGGTTTATAATAATATATCTGTACATTAGAGCTGAAAATCTGGAAATCACATATTCAATATTTTGCAGGAGAGCAGTTCTCATAGTTAATCTAATCTAGTTAATACTCACTCGCGTTCGGACTAAAACTCCGTGTGTTGGACATCCGCACATTTGCAATTAATCTTTTTGCTATAGCTTAAAGCAAAAATTACTTAAATTAAACATCCGCTCTTCCACTTATAAAGTATAATAATTAGCCTGGCCCCGACAAAGGGGGGACTGACAGGGCTCTAGCCTGGGGGCCCGGCCTCAGGAAGGGCCAGGCGTGGCGAATCTACCAGCTTAGTGATTTAAACACAAATCACAAATTAATAATAAAAAAAGTCTATTTATCGTCAATATTAATATTATTTAAAATTATGTGGTTGTACGATATAATTTTTAATTGTTTATCGATAAACTCGACAACTCCATAATTCAAATAGATGAATCCAAATACTTATACAAAAACCACTAAATATACACATTAACACAATGCTTACGGGCCCTTATAATTAATTTTGTAATTAACGTGTTAATTTGCATTTGAAAAGTAATTAGCAAAAACACAATTTTGTACGGCCCGTAAGCTATGGGTTAATTTCACCGCGTACCTACACCATTTGGAAAACGCTACTGTAGAGCATCACAATGCCTTTATCTTTAGCGATAGGTAGGGGGCCCGTCAAAGATCCTAGCCTGGAGGCCCGCTTCAGAGTGTGGGGGCCATGATAATTAGATTACCGTCGTTTTAGAAGTAAGTATTTTGAAAACCATGTAACATTGGACTCCCAAATTTTCAGCATTAAGAGAACGTGAATACACATTTAAATCTGCATAATTAATTAAAAAATGATAAAAATGTGACTTCCGCACTTTTAGCTGTAATGTACAGATATATTGCTAAACAAATCTACACGCCCTCCTCTCAACGATAAACCTAGTCACCTTCAGTTACTAAAGCATAATGATCATTATAATATTAATATGATCATATACCCAGCTCCAAGTGAAGCATAAACCTCTAATGTAGTAGTATCCGAACATATTTTTGTTAAGAGGATTACTTGATCGATCGGAAGCCACTGCTTATTGTTTTTATAAGAGAGAATAAATGGAAGTATCAACAATTAACGAACGTTATTTTTACGTTACCCGTAAAATATAGGGGAATGGGACAACTGGACTCCGGAAAATTGGACGCCGCACTGTCGTAGACACGTATACAGAACGTAGACGAGTTATTTTAATCAGTTTCTATCTACTACTTAGTAGTTTTAATTCAACATAATGTATTCTTTATTGCGGATTGAGAATTACCATACATAAGGCTTTATATAAAACAAAAAACTCTTTTTTCGTTGGAACTTAAACATATGCACGATTAAATCATTATTTACGTCTGCATATTTACATTCTCACCAACTATTAAATCATAATATAATCATTTAAATATAAATAATAATATTAAATATTTTTTTTAAAGTACCTATAAGCACCTAACGTCTATTTATTTTCGAATTCCGTGGCGTCCAGTTGTCCGATGCCAAATCGTCCTACACGCAATATAGGACCTGTACGTTGTAGGTACCTATTATTTATTGATTCACTATTGGATAACAATTAATAATATTACGTAAACCAATCAATAGTAATATATGCATATGACCGATAATTAAATATTGAAATTCAATTACCCATCTCGGAAAGTAAATCGATGACCGATTTTTTCAAGAACGTTATATGGGGACGCATGTTTGGAGTTTGGAGTGGCGTATAAAATAAAATGGGTGTAGGTACAAGAAAAGGGTTAAAAATCCATTAACAATTTTTATACAAATATTTATAAATTGATGTAATTATAGCACAAATAAAATTAATGTATGTTTAGTAAATAGAAGCCAATTTCTAAAATCGTTTTGTGTAATCGATACTCAGCCAACTGGTAAAATTCCATTTCCACTACCATACGAAGCATGTGTGGAGGAGAGCCTTAACTGATTTTTGTTAGATTGGGTTGTTGGGCATTTATTTACGCATGCATAAAAATCATCGCCTGCATTCAAATACACAACATTTAAGTAAAAAATGACATATACTTAAATGTTATTCTGGGATTCAAAAGCGTAAAATATGATATTAATGGGGTCGACAACCAGCTATCTAAAATTGTATTTATCGTCACCGTTTTAGCAAAACCATCTATGTGCACTTTCTCAAATTGTGCAGGAGAAGGATAAAACTGAATAAAAAAATAATGTTACATTTAAACATTAAAATTATGAAGAATGCTTTATTATAATCAGAAAATGGTCTAAGATTATTATTTTGTTTACAAAAATCTTTTATTTTTAATACAAAAATAATAAAAATACAGTTTGTGATGTCACATAAGTTGTTTTGACCGTTTTGTAAATACACATAGTTTAATTTATTCATCAAAATGTGAATAATAATAAATTCATGAAAAACTGTTACATAAATAATAGTTGAAATATACATAGTGCGTTAGTGATAAATTGCAATATCATTTTATTAATTATTAATGCAATAGTGAGATGATATTATATTTATAAGTTCGTTTACTTTCTATTAGCAGGTTTAAATGTTAGGTTATCGTAGAAATAGTGGTGATCTTTCTCTATTACACTTTTTAATTCCTGAAGATGTATGTATTTCGACTGCGATATTGGCAATGATTCATTATATATATTACAAAGGCAGTCAAACGGTTGCACTGATAAAGTTGAGTTTGTAAAAGATTGTTCCATCTGGTAGATACTGTAACATTTTAATATCATATCCAACAGGATCTCCGATTCGTTTTCCTGGTCTGATTGAACTTAATCCAGATTTAATCTTATCCATAATTCTTAAAAATTTAAAATCAATGACATTAATTTTATAAGGTTGTTTTGGTCTTGCTAGCCGCATACGTGCTATATAATCAGATGGTGAATATATTGGAGGCTTAAAATACTTTTCTTAGGTGGCATGTGCACTATCGGCCTCTATGTGTGGCCTTTTTCCAGAAAAAGCTGTTGAATCTCGATGTTTTTTCTCTCTAAAGATATAACTTAGAGCAGTAGCGAATAATTTATTTCGGTTTTGATATACACACCCATCCGATATTAGAATTATTTCATTGTATTGTCCTGCTTTCGATGAGATGAGACAAATTCATTAGAAGATACATTATGAAGAATGTATATGGTGAAATTGTGTAGTTGCAGCTTTTGTTTATAATACATTTGTGCCTGTGTTTTGGACATAGCAGCCAATGACATTAATATGGACGAAGCATCTAGAAAATAAAATGACACTCACTTTGTGTCGGGTCTGCCGGATGGCGAAATTCATATTTTAATATCGGTATCCTACGCTCAAATGAACATTCTGCTTGCAAGCGGTCTGGCGACACCGCTGGGTCTGCCCATACAAAATTTCTGACTGTCAGGTTTCGACTCCACCGTTATTATTGTGTTACAAAATGCCAATGTGCCTAGTTAAAAATTGTAAAAAAAATCTACTAAACACTCCAAGAAAGATGGGATATCACTTTGCATGTGTTAGTATTATTTATAATTTATAAAATGCCATTTTAAGATATTGATGAATGTTTATTCAATGCAATTGAATGACAGGAACCATTGGATAGTCAGTCGCCTGTGATTCGCTGCGCTCACTTGCGTCTAATCTCCGAGAAGTCGTAAGTAACCGAGAATCTGTTTCTAACGCAATGAGTCATGACACTAATACGCCATTACAATAAAGGTTATATTACTACAAATTCTCGAAGCTTGTATCGCATAATGGAAACGGATACGTCAATGGTCACGTGACATCTACCTATACATCTGTGAATGACTTTCATGCACAATTTCTCGTGCGCGCCGGGTATGAAGTGAGTCGTCCATTTAATATGTCATTGATAGCAGCACACTTTGTAGATCCATTGTAATTACTAACCGTCCAGTAATACTTCTGGTACTCTCCTTCATTTAATTTTTGGTCTTCTAGCATCTTTTTTTTTTTTAATAATGTGGCTATTGTATTTCATATCTGAAACATTCTTCATTTTATAACTACAGCAGATGGCAGTGATGGCACACTGATCTTTACGTGGTTGGTGGATACTAATTTTTTAGTGGTAAATATACTGGAGTATATTCTGCTGCTTTATGACCATTTTCCAGAGACCATTTTTTATATTCATCATGCATTTGTATTTTGGATCGGAAACACGATTCCACATACACCCTGGAGGTATTTTCTCTGCAATAATGGCTGGGAACTATTACTTATCTTCCACCAACCAATTATTTATCTTCAGTCAGATTCTTATTACCTGTCATTGTTGCTTTCAATTGGCCACTGTCATCGAGACGTTTGTAGTTGTTTATCCAACTTTTAAATTAATTCTCGCCTATACCCTATTGACCATGTAGGCATCTTCCAGAAATTATTGAATATTTCCTGTCTCTCTTTTTGAGAAAGCATCTTTCAAACCGTCGTGCAAGACCATAATGCATAGCATATAACATAGAAACAAACTATGTGTAGCCAAACTGTAAAAAAACATTACACTCTCGATATCAAAATACCATCTATATGTTACTATATATACACATAGTTGTTTTTGTGAACCGTGGTTTTTGAACCTTACACATAGCTGTTTTTTATTTTTTGAAATAACTTCGGAGCGAGTTTACCCAACACATAGATCATTTTACTGGCCTATAGAGAAAAAAATAAGGAACGACTTGGTATTTAAAAGTCATTTTTGATAAAAGTGACACATAGATGGTTTTGCTAAAACGGTGACGTTATATTCAATAAATTTAAAAAAAAATCAACATTTTAGGGAATATTAATAAAAATATGCCAACGCTTATAAGTTAGTGCATATATTGTATGGACTTGCTAATGATTTATAAAAAAAATGCATAATATTATTACGTGACAGGTGTTTTTAATTCAATTGCCAGCAAGTAATATGACATTATCAAAATAGTTTAATGTTTAAAATGCCATCTATAGCGTGAGACAGAGTTGTTCCGAGACGAAGTCGGCGGGGTAGTTCATAAACGATACATAACGAAAATAATAAGGTTGTTAGTTATACTTCTTTTGGCGCGTTTTGGGAAAACAGATAAGAGTGTATTTTTGGCGTGTGACGAAGTTGCGCGCGCCGATGCAACACATAATTTATTATGATGATTATATTCATTTCGGTCTCAGGGGTACATGCGCATGCGCATAGTGTCATTTAGTTAGTCGTTCAATACAACCAAGTAAAGAGCACGTGATGTAAAGATAACCAATATTGTTTTATAATAAATATATATATGTTTATAAATTAATTTCTGGAGTCGAGATGAGTATGCGGAAAGATGAGTTTTGGTCCAATACAATAATACAATTAGCATGTGCTATATGAGACACAGATGAAACGCGTACGGTTTCATCAACCTAATCCACTGTAATATTAATAGACTCAGGTAACGGCTTATTTTGTTTTTTTAATAAATTCTCTTCTGTAAAGATTCAAATTGTCACCAACGCCCTTGTAGGTAAGCGTAATCAATGAATCTGATTTCTCAATTCGAAAATCGAACGTTTTCACGTATAAAAATAATAACGGAGTTGTTGAGCACTGCGATTATTGAGACGTAAAATGATTCCTTCACCGGGGCGCCATTTTCTTTTCACCGTTACAGGTTCGGTTTGCAAAAATACTACTCTCTTCGAAATGATTTCGGAATAATAATGCCGGAATGCAAATTCTTTGAAAAAATACAAAGCCATTTATATTTTTAAAATGGCGTGATCGCAGACAATTTACGGCCATGGAAAAATATAATATCGGCTGAAGCGCTTGTGACGTGCCGCCATTTATTCAAAATCCTGTCACAATCGAACAAAAAGAGCTCGGATCAAAGAGTGTGCTCGTTATTCTATCGTGGTTTTCAATTCGAAATTTAAAAAATCTCTACACTTTTTCGCGCACAATACTCAATAGAGGTTTGCGTTAATCGCTTTTATACCAATCTATTTTTAGCCTAGTCACCCTTCAAAACTTTCACGCTGTTTGAAATTTGAAATTACTTATTCTTTCTGTATTCGAAAGTCAGACGTCAAAACCATTGAAAGATTATCAGTACCTACTCTCTCAGTAATCCGCCACCCCAAAAACCAGACAAGTGTCCAATTAGTGAAAGCGGCGGATTATAGTGCGTACAAACAAAATATGGTAAAAATTAAAACAGGTAGGTAGGTATTTCGTAAAAATAGTTTTTTTTTTAGAAATTTGTACTAGCAAATTGCGGTTTTATTTATAATCAAAATCAAGTATTAAGTATATAAGTTTACTAACTAAATAATAAACAGTAAATCACTTGACACAACCGGTTGTTCAGTGAGGCAGATATTATTCTTGAATGGCTTAGGATTCCTGGCTTTCCCTATTACCAAAAGCTTCAGTTTGTGTCCCGGTTGAATTTGAGCACGGCATAATTGTGATGCGGTCCTTGGGCACTTTCCTCCCTGGTACATTACTTTCTTCACTATGAACGGACGTTTTCGTAGAAGTTTCCAAAATAAATCCGTCTCATCTGCGTTGTATAGGTACTACTTGAACACGGAGGACTACTGAATTTGACAATCGAATACCAGCGAATTATAGAACTTGATTTTGTGCTTTCAACTAGTAAAAATAACGGCGGGTAATAGTAGTTATCGGAAATCGAGCGGCGGATTACTGAGAGTGTACTGTCATAATACAAATTTAGGACTTGTCAGTTGTCATATCGAAAGAAAAAGAAACATTTCATAAATCGTCTTCTACCTACAGAAACCGACAATATTAATATATTATGAAGGTGAAATTGTAAAAAGTTTCTAGATGTATGCGTGGTACAAAACTAGGACGCAAATATGCTGGGTGAATGGTTAACAATCGTTCCTCTTTTTAAAAACCTCCAGTGTGTGGATACGCACACGTTCCGCTTTGGAATTAAGAAGGAACGATGCTAATAAATCAATCTCTGCACTGCATGTCTTACGTGGGGGGAAACGCGCAACATGGCAATGGACCAAATGAAATGGCGCGACCTTGCGCTAGTACTATGCCTCGATACTGTAGCGTGATAAGGTGAAGTAAGTAAGTAATGACATAATGAATTAGTAGGTACCTAAACAAAATGAACCAAAAGAAAATTCACGAATTTATGCTGACTTGTAGGGTTACCATATTTTGCTTTTTAGTTAAGGACATGTACCTACACCTTTTTTTAATTTAAATTTATTAGTATAAAATCTTCAATTCACATTAAAATGCCCTGATTTTTTATAGAAGATAACGGGATTAAGTTATTTATGCATAGTTCAGACCCAATACACACAAAAAAAACTTTGTCTAAAAAATGTTTGTATTTTGTTCCTATCAAAACTGTTACAAAACATTTAAAATGTTCATCCTTTTTGGCATTCATTAAAGATTGTTCACGCACATATGGAGTACGTATTATTAATCATAGACTGTATTAACAATAGTGTATTTTGTTTAAATATTTCTTTATTGATTTGATTAATTATTTAAAATATGCCAATTTTATTTCTGTACTTCGTTCATGACGCAAACATTGAAAGGGGTTTATGTTGATAAATCCTCAGTAGACTAAGAATACCCAAATACACGATACAATATCTAAGAAATTTTGTAAGGAAATTCATGAATTATAATAAATATTATGGTACTAGATTAGTTACCTGCACAGGCAACCCTGAAATGAATACCTGGATAGATAAATAATATCTACAAAATGTTATAAGATTATTTTAATGATTTAATATTACATTTTATTGTATTTAAAAGACCTCAATTTCTATTGATATCAGAAAAGATTGTCCTTCATTTCAGTATTTTCATCTGGTAACCCTAACCACATGGCATATTATATTGACGTATCACCGTTACGAGAGGCCGCCATAAAAGAAGCCCCGAGAGAAAATGTTTTATTTGGTCTTCTCACGTTTTTTCCCCTTTGCTTAGTGGAAAACGGAATTTTAATTTTACTCACAATAAACATTGCTGTTTTTTTTCAAATATTTCCAGCAACGTGGGCAGTAAATAATAAAACAAACTCTCATGCGTATGTTTTATTTCGATGCCATTTATATTGCAAATGGTCAGGTGTAGGGGTATTTTTCAAAACATATTATCGTACAATATTGTGTAAGATAAAAGGTTGTTTTAATAACACATTCCGTTTAATGTTCCAAGTAAAAATAACACTAATGGTGTAAAAAAGATACTCTGCTGTATATATTAATTTTACTGTACCTACGTATTATCTGTACCGAGGTAAACCATCCAAAAAACATAATATTTCGTCGGTAATGTACCTACAATATGACGTACTTACCTAATGTTGATAGCTTTCAAAGCATCAATTTTTTTAAATATAAAAACGATATAAGTATTGATTTTTAAATTTATATCGAAAGTAACAAAAGATGTTAACAGAAACTTTCTTTATCCATATAAAATGAGGCTAAATTTAATGGGATATTGAAACAATATTTGTAAAACTACATTTGATTATGATAACATCGAAAAAGTATACATTATTAATAAGATCCGACATAAATAGTGCACAGTCAGTTAATTGAACTAAGAATACAAAAAGAATATGGTGCTGGTTACTTTTTTTTTAAATTTAATTAGACCCCGCCTAAACTAGATCATCATAGTGGAGGTAGGCTGTGGATATCCGACAAAAATAATGTGCACTTTGTCAGTCACTTAATAATTGTTTTCGTTTCATTAAGAATACCGATTGCGGATGGGATCGAGAGTAGAGTGAGCTAGTGGAGGCCTTCTTCCAGCAGTGGATCGACCACGGTTGATGATGATGATATACATTAACTATATATTTCGGACAAAATAATTTCGACTTGTACCTACCAGAACCAAAGTATTGATTAAAATATTAATACTAAAGACCGGCACTTGGTGGGATTTAAATTGAAATTGTAATTGGTTAAGTTCACAACGTTAGAATGGACGCAGACAGGGTGAGCGTGATTGACTAAAGAAAGAAGGCGAATAGGATAGGGATACCTGGAGGAATGAATCGGGCAATGAATCCTCCAAGGGCATGGACACACTATTTGTTTTTCCAAAGTGTACAATGATAGTAGGATATCACCAGATTGATTCTTGGCACTATACCAGTAAATTTTTAACTGTACACAGTGGGTTCGCTGCCAAGCTCTTTGACCAAGATATGCGTGTTGCGGAGAACTACATGATGCAAACCACATCCTCTGGGAATGTCCCGAGAATGCGCTCCGAGAGGGAAGAGAATCTCAAGTCAATCCAACCAGCTGTTAGCCTGAGGTTATCTAACGACCTGGGCGCCACAATGGCCCATTTTGTTGTGTTTAAAAAAAATACGGGTGATGGATACGAATTTGGACTGATGCGAGGCGGAAGGTCTATGTTTGTGTCGGCCATGGGCCTGCATGTTCTGAAGCGCTAGCATGAGGAAGTGAGTTATTAAAAGTCATTTTTATATATTATCAAACAAAAAACAAATACTAATTATTAATTACTTTGTTATAGCCACAGTACTTTACGACCATTACTTTTTGGCTTGACTACTCCTGAAGTAAATAACTATTTGATATCATCTGACAGACCAGTTTCTGAAGCTTTTAAAGACGTTAAACTGCTGCTCAAACACATCAACACAAATTACATAACAAACGGTCTCATTGTTCCTTTCAAGTTTTAAGAACAGTGGTAGGAACATTATGTACTTACCTACCAAAGAAGTTAAAGTATCTAGTCTTTGAGACTTCTGGAATTTTAGGCATTTACAGTGGCACGATTTCGTGAGATCAAAGGGGAAATATAGTTAGGTACTCGAATTGCAGTATTAATTATATTTAACATATATTATAAATTCTCCTTTATTAATTAAATACACAATTGTTCGTAATTCATATTTCTTTGCGCAATATTACTATCAAGAAATACGTTAATAAGTTAGGAAGCAGTGCCGAATGATCATTATTTAACATACAAAAATTAAAATAAATTATATATCGACGATATAGAGAGCCGTGTTGTCAAGGATAGTGGATAGTGACACGAAACATTAAGTAAACTTCGATGGTAGTGCTAGTTAATATCTATATTTCGAATCCAATATGGTAAACTGTTAGTAGATAATGATGATTGTTTTGCATATTTAAATAAATGGTAATACTAAGAGCAATGCTATATTTTTCGGCAAAATGAAGCAGTGTTTCTTGTGTATAACGCACAGTAGAACCTCGATTTTATTATTTTCAACTTAAATATGAAACGTTATCGTTATACCATCGTGTTGCTTATCAGTATGGCTACCAAATTTAAACTCAACATAGTTTAACCATAATGTTCTACTAAAATAACTAAAAATAATTATCACTAACTTTATATTTAACACAAAAAACAATAAATTTCAGCAACACGTGCTCGCAGTATTTAAATGAATGTAATCCGTCAAATCCATTTTTACTGATTTCATCTGAACCATCTCACAGCCATGGAAGTCCGGGCGAAGTTAAGGTGACGCATCAGTGAAACGCCAAATAATTTTCAACTGTACGCGCGACGAAATTTTGGACTCGCTGCCATTCAGTGAGAGAATGTCGAGCCAGAAGCACGTCACTTTGCTGCGTGATGGCGACGGGTCAATTAATTCTGAAATCGTGTAAAGATGACTAAAAACGTTACCCATTTACTTTAAAAAGAAAACATGTCAATGAATATATTATTATTGTTACTAATAGAACAATAAACAGAACATAAAAAGGACGTATGTTGGATTTATATGACAAATAATAATTCGTTTGACAGGCGTCATTTGCACCCGCGACCCGCAATCCGCGCATCGCCTAGCAACGATCTTTTTAGACCGTGCCTCAACTAATGCATGGCCTTAAGTAACTACTGTTTTAGTCAAATTATGTAAGTCGCAAATGCTGTCAGTCACCGAGAGAGGATATGAAGGGTTTGAAGTCACGACCTTCAACATTCTGGATCCATTCACGATATCAGGACAATTAAGTAAAAGTTGGATAATTTATTATTCAATTTAATTTAATTACACAAAAAATTATGCTGCGGCACTGCTAATAAACTAACAAAGCTCACAATCACTTTGTCACAAAAGCACCTCGTCCTTGCGCGTAAAGAAGCTGAGCTATCTAAAGCCTACTCTGTGACTGAAGGGGTTACATACGTCAGGGGTTGTCAATTAATTGAATTACTTGCGGAATAATAATTTTAATTTTGACACTATTAATATAAGATTAATTAAGCAAATTGTTGGGCGTGTCTTTGCGCTGGAATGACCAAATGAAGGCGCATGCATATTGGAGATAGACCGTAGCCTGGCTTAAAGGCCAGATTACACAAACAGATTCTAATGACAATCGTCTGCGTCGATCATCCCCTGGAATCGTGGCCAAAGTGGAATGATTCAATCGAAGATTGGTTATCGTTGAATAGTCGTATCAACTGTCATCGACCTTTGATTTAGTTATGCGCGAAAACTATGAATTACTCTAATGTGGCCACGACTCAGGTAAAGATGCAAAATAACTTTTTACTAACAGGGTAGACAATTGGTTAAAGGATTGAGAATCTGCAGTTGTCATTTGATCATTAGAGAAGCAGCTGAACAGAAGATAACTGCATTTCTTGGTAGTCGGCATCAGCCACAAGGCCACATGACTTGCCACGGTCGAAAATAAAGTATTGTTTCATTTTCCATTGGCTCCACAATGAGATGTGGATATTAGCCGTCACATAAAAGAGGACTTCACAACCCCAAACTTAATCCAATAGTTAACACTAATACTCTCGAAATAGCACCCATTCCATGTAAAACTATCCAAATATAAATAAAGACAAGTTCTTCATTAAATGTTAAAATTATCTATTTTTAAATGTTAGAAATTAATTGAACGGTTGAAAGTCTATTGGGTCTAAGTGCCAAAAAAAATCTATAACAAGTTTTGTACGTCAATACAATCTATATGGCAAGCCTAATGATATGCTGAAGGGTCTAAGTTCCTAACTCCACCATGTTTGTCACACAAATACATTGAAATATGAGCGGGATCTATGTGCCCCTATATACCCCTCTACATAGAACGTTTCAAAATTGTATATGTTTAAATAGGTATTAGAATTATGTAAATTTATATCAAAATGTAAGTTTTCATATATGTATGGTTTTATTCTTCTTTTTGTTATATCTCAGTTTCACATTTTTGGCACTTAGACCCTATAGACTTTCAACCCCTCAATTGCCATATCTCATCCTTACGACCATAGGTCCTACTCGAACAGGAGAAGCAGGAAAGCTGTGTCCGAAACCCGAAATATTGTATATAGGTCATTCGATTCACAAATCGCATTTCTATACCTCCCGCGTCGCCGCATGATTTATGGCGATTATCACGAACCGAATAAAGGGCCCGTACACTGCTCGCGCGACGTATTTTTGTCACAACTGTCTGAGTTAGTACCGAACACGCCAGCCCACACCGCCCGCATAACGCGACTAATGGAAACGAACGTTATTTATTGCGGTGTATAGCGCTAAGCGGGTTCTCAATGTCCCCTAGCATAGGTGTGTATGTGCGCCTTAAGACAGTGACAACCCTTTGCAAATATTTTGGAACTAACCTCCTCTTTGGTGACCGTAACTCGAAAATTAAATCGTAGCGTTGAAAATTTGACCTTTGACCTGCCTCCATTGAGTTACAACTGGGTTCGGCCTAAGGTTACGCGGCAGTACGTGTGGAAATTAGCGAGAGAGCCATGTAAAATAATAATACACACCGTCGAAGAGTGTAGGATTTTTTAAACATTTACATAATTTTCTATACTAGGCAACGTTCCCTCTAATTTTTCTATTGTAAACAAAAAAACATGCAAATATTATATTTTTACGTAAATAAATGAACTCATTAATCTAAATGGTAGCATCATCATCATCATCAGCCTGAATATATCCACAGCTGGATGAAGGCCTCTCCAAACTGATTCCACTTCTCGCGGTCCTGTGCGTTGCGTTGCCACGTACTTCCGCAGAACTTTATCATTTCATCGATCCAGCGGCCTCTAGGTCTACCTTGCGGACGTTTTGTACCTCTTGGATACCACTGGATGACTAAATTTGTCCAACGATTGTCCTTTCTTCGAGCTATGTGTTCAGACTATTTTCATTTGATATTTTTAGCTCTTTAAACTCTATTACATCGCAAACCCTTGTCTGTTCCCTTATCCACTCATTCCTCTTTTCGTCCTTTCGCGTTATGCCCAGCATACACCTCTCTATACCACGCTGTGCATCTCTAAGTTTCTGGATCTTTCTTTTAGTTAGGGTCCATGTTTCACACGCATGTGTGATTACGGGAAGCACATACGGGTTGAACACTTTGCGTTTTAGGCACAGTGGGAAGTCACTTTTAAAGACATTATTCAGGCGGCCAAAAGTACTCCAGCCCAGCTTAGGAAAATCAAATATCTGGTATCGCATACTGTATGCTCGCGCAACTGTTATATATTTTAGCACGCATGACAAAACACTATACTATAATTGACAACTTTACTGCCAACTAATTATAGTACCATGTTGTCTATAGACGATGATAGTAAGTTAAACTTGATACCTATAATGACCTAAAAGGGTGCGAATCTGACTCTGAAATGGTTATTCGGTTCATGAAGGGCTACTAAGTTGTTTCCAATTTTTGATGAATATGCATTTAATTTGTTTACTTTCATTACCAGCCACGTTTGTACACCGTTTCTAAAATAAACCGTGCCGTAATGAACGAGAGGCACTGTTCGAAGTTATCTCCTGAGATTATGTCGGTCAAGGCGAGGTGAGAAGAAACCTTATATCTTCATATATGACGATGATTCTTACAAAATCGGCTCAACCGAAAGTCAGATAGACCTGACACGTACTGTGGTCCGATCCTACCGAGCGGAGTTGTTTGCCAGGTTCCATCCACATATGGGCCCAATTATATATTGGCTACGCCGACTTCTTGATATCAACCAAGGCTAACTTTCAGGCATATAAAAAGTTTGCTGTGTCATAATATGGAGTACGGAATAGTTCCGATCACTTTCAACTCCCGACTCTTCTACTTCAGTAGAGTTTCAGTACAGGAGTGCAGAGTGCTCTCTACATGTCGGTAAAGATAATTTTCTAAACTCTTTCGCATGGTTGCCACATCAATCCGGTGCAGCTTCGTCTCAAGACAAGGAAGTGTGACAGTAAAATCTTTTCATTCGAACACGTGTATAGTGTCATAGAAGGCGGCCGTATACAAATCGCGACTGCATAATATATATGACGGGTTGAGATGGGGTAACTAAAATCAGACTTGACACTAAAAGTATAAAGCCGATCGCCAATAGTAACTCAATTTGGAAAGCGCTTCATTGCCTGGGTAAAAAACATTGGTGAAAATGTGTCGTAATTAAGTATGACGCCTTTATCACAGTGGTATATGTGCATGGGCGCGATACCCGAGAGATGCAGGTTCGATTCCTGTGGGGTGTCTTACTTTTTTCAAGAAGATTTTTTTATTGGTTATAATATATTTTCTCAGAAGTGTTTTCAAAATTATGTACTTTCTAAAAGTATTGCTTACCTACATTTCATTGATTATTATCTATAAATATATGAAGACAATTAATGCCTAAATATATTGCTGTTATTTATTCAGCGCTATGGTCACCCTATAAAAATACCTACATATATATTATGTATTATAGTAATTACCAATGAAACAGATTTTCTTTTGATGGCATTGGTTCCGTTTCAGCTACTCCTACATTATACAAGTAGCCTCTAACATAATATGCCTATTGCCAACAGCAAGAATTGGGATTAAAACATTTAAAACGACAAAATACCATATTCATATCCATTCGAGATGATAAATATAGAGTATAATTATTATATAATAATTATAATTACTATCCTGAATCCTGATTGCTTCAAACAGATATTATTATTATCTAACATCTCAACTGATTAATGACAAGAAGCCACTAAGCCCTCTTCTTCATTTAATATTGATATACCTGCCAGAGTGTGAACCTTCGTTTTACAAAGGGCAACATTCGTTTGGTAATTTTAGATAATTCATAGTGGGAGAACATTGACCTTTAAAATTTACAATGCCAATGTCACTACTCAACGTCATTACAGTGTAAAAAACAACAACAAAATTACAATTTCTTTATAAAATTTTGGGATAAAATGAAAAAAAGCGACTTAAATTTACAGTAAAAAAGTTAAAAAAAGAAAAAACTCAAATTTCGAAGGTTTTATTCCGTATTTATTGAAGTAAGTACTTGCATATATTTCGATAATTTTCAAGATATTATGGATGATATAACTTTAACTGTTTGATCATTTAAAATAGTAAAAAAAAGGAAAACAGATAAGGTATACAGAATGGAAAAATAGATTATTTATAGATGCCGGTTGGATCTTGGTACTCGCCATTTTACTTGCACGTCACCTCATCACTCCACTGCTAGAACCACAGAACAGATAAGAAATAGAATACCAATAGGCTATATACCAGTACAGTACATTTTGACGCAGGGTTTTGAATGTGTGAGTTTCCTACGAAAATGAACCACGTATTATAGACGTGCAATAGTGGGTGTAATGCACCAATATTAAATGAGCGTCAATGCATAAACCGAGAGCAGTTGTCAGTATTCAACGTATGACGTATTCTTGACACGTGTTTAAATTTATCCCGTATTCTTCCTTACTCGAGATCGGTTGTACAAGTACAAGTATACAACGCAGAGACGGGTTTATTTTGGAAACTTCTCCTTCGTAAAACGTACGTCCATCGCGAAGAAAGTAATGTACCTGGGAGGAAAGTGCCCAAGGACCGCATCCTTAGACTATATATTATGCCGTGCTCCAATGCAACCGGGACACACAAAATGAAGCTTTTGGTCATAGACAGTCAGGAATTCTAACCTAAGCCACTCAAGAATATCTGCCTCACTGAACCACTGGTTGTATTTACTGTTTAATATTTAGTTAATAAACTTAATTTATAAATATGTACTTGATTTTGATTATAAATAAAACCCTGATTTGCTAGTACAAATTTCTCAAAAAAACTATTTTTACGAAATACCTGTTTTAATTTTTACCGTATTTTGTATGCATATAATGTAATCCGCCGCTTTCACTAATTGGACACATCGGTTTTTGGGGTGGCGGATTACTGAGAGAGTAGGTACTGGAGTTCAAAATCAGACAGTTCTATTGTAGTACATATTAGTTTAAAATGACTATTGACAAGTATGTTAATAATATAACAGAGATATTGATATAACTAGTCATCTTCTGAAGTCCCCTTTACGTGACTGTATTCACGCCAAGTAGATAATCTGCCATTTAAAAATCACGACACATCGGGCTACTTTGTATAGTCAAGAGTCATTACCTGGTTTCTGATCAGAAATCACAGTGCATTCGTGTCATCGAGTCAGCAGAATAAAACCCGTGAATCATCAAAGCTGTGTCATCCGATAGATTTTGCCGACGTACGAGTGGAAGTAACTCACCTCAACAGTTATTCAACAACGATGTTGGAAACACATGTAATCACTTCTATCAAAACCGACCAGGGTTACAATATTGCGAATCAGCGGATTTGTCACCACGGACTCTTATCTTGGATTATCTTGCTTTGAAGCAGAGGTTCCCAACTGGTTTTTGATAAGAGCACATTAATTATGGAGATGGTAAAAAATACATTTTTGTCAAAAGATTAAGCGACTACTCAATTTGTTAATTCATGATAATTTATAATACGAATTTATCACCTGATATCCAACCACATCTAAAGATTGTTTTTACGACACGTGTTTTGATCGCATGATGAGCTTAATCAAGTATGAGTACCTACCAAAATTTAACATATCTTAAGGGGGGACATGCTCGTCGAAGGTCAAAATTGAGTTTTTATTGTATTTTCAAACCATGATCATGGACACTCCTTAAACGTTGTAGATGATCTATTTATATAATTTTGAAGCCTTATTATCCTTTATAGTTATTTTAAACATTTGATGACTGCATGAAGTATTTTTGTTACATAAAATAGTATTCTTTTAAACCTCTCGCTCTAATGTTTTAGAATATAGTCATATTTCGGTACATAACTGTGCAGTGGTGTTAAAATTTTTTACATTTATTAATTTTTAAACGCATTTATAAAACCATTAGCATAATTTATTACGAGATAATTTTTGTAAAATATTCACGATAAAAAATTATATTGATAATCTCTGTGATCCCAAATTTGACAAGAATTAGGCATTTTATTATTCAAAAAATCGGCAAGATTAACACATTTGAAGATAATTCTAAAGATATTTATTATAAGCTATGTCTTTGACCATTCAAGTGTGATAAACATCTTATGAATAATGATTGCTTTATAATAATTATTGACCTAAGAATAAGGTAGTGTTTTTTTGAAATACGCCATTTCTTTTGTCATTCCCCAGTGGTTAAGCTACAACATACGGCCGTAGCCATAAATTGACAAACTATAATTGAAGTAGGGAGTAAAATGATATTGACGCGCGTGTTTGAACATGTACCGTTTAAAAAAAAATAAAAAAAAAATGGGTTAGGTACATGTTCAAACACGCGCGTTAACATAATTTTACTCCCTACTTTAATTATAGTTTGTCATTTTATGGCTACGGCCGTATGTTGTAGCTTAACCACTAGAAAATAACAAAAGAAATGGCGTATTTCAAAAAAACACTACCTTATTCTTAGGTCAATAATTATTATAAAGCAATCATTATTCATAAGATTTTTATCACACTTGAATGGTCAAAAACATAGCTTATAATAAATATCTTTATAATTATCTTAAAATTTGTTAATCTTGCCAATTTTTTGAATAATAAAATGCCTGATTCTTGTCAAATTTGGGATCACAGAGATTATCAAAATAATTTTTTATCGTGAATATTTTACAAAAATTATCTCGTAATAAATTATACTAATGGTTTTATAAATGCGTTTAAAAATTAATAAATGTAAAAAATCTTAACACCACTGCACAGTTATGTACCGAAATATGACTATATTCTAAAACATTAGAGCGAGAGGTTTAAAAGAATACTATTTTATGTAACAAAAATACTTCATGCAGTCATCAAATGTTTAAAATAACTATAGAGGATAATAAGGCTTCAAAATTATAAAAATAGATTATCTACAACGTTTAAGGAGTGTCCAGGATCATGGTTTGAAAATACAATAAAAACTCAATTTTGACCTTCGACGAGCATGTCCCCCCTTAAAAAAAAAAAAAAAAGTTATTTATAATAAGTAACCCGAATTATAATTCGGTTTATATTTATTTGCATGAAATAACACCGTTTTTGAAGGTTAAAAAGAGGCGAACAAAATTGCGCAACAAGCCACTTTTTTATAGAACAAAATCGTATAAGAAAATAATGACATTGGAAAAAACAGCTGATAACAACTCGGGATGGGTCCTGGCCTCCTCACGTCGTCTTCCCTTATCCGATATATCGTCTGCAATCCTCGCCAAATCACAGATTCTAATCGTCGGTGCATCCTGGTCTACTCGATCCAACTACCGAAGTATGGGTCTCCCAACACGCCTCCGCCCCCAGATGGCTTCGCATCAAAATCTTTCCGGACTGGTCTGCCCATACCCATTCGTTAAACATGACCAGCCTACTTGATTTGTATTATGTTGACTTCACCAAATTCCTCATAGACTTCGCGGTTATGACATGTGCACTTCACTCAATCTTCTCAATTTGCTCTTAAAACTACCGTCAGGACCGTATGTTCGAAAATCAAGAATAGTTTTCAGACTTTTTGCTGATGACCCACAGCCGACATTCTAATCTAATCTCTGGGAAATAGGATAGCATATTATCAATATTCAAGACATGAACAAAAACGAACCATAAGTGCGAGTGAGTAAGCATTCGGCACCCTTATATTATAATCTCCTCACAATGGCGTTAGAGTAAGATAGAATTTCTACAGCTGAATTTCAAAAAAATTGTAAGCGTCGCCGGTAAAAATGGATTCGACTGATTACATTCATTTAAAAACTTCGAGCACGTGTTGCTGAAATTTATTGTTTTTGTGTTAAATATAAAGTTAGTGGTAATTATTTTTAGTTATTTTAGTAGAATATATTGTTAACTACCTATGTTGTGTTTAAATTTGGTAGCCACACTGAGAAGCAACACGATGGTAGGTACCTATAACGTTTCATAATTAAGTTGATAATAATAAAATCGAGGTTCTACTGTGCATTATACGCAAGAAACACGGCTTCATTTTGCCGAAAAATAGGCGCTCCCTATATATCATTACTCTGAGTATATGACATTTGCGTAATTTAGATTGTGAACTACCTATATTAATTCTTTTAGATATTATATTAAAACTTGACCTCATTTGCACTATAGACATGGTAGTATAAGAATCAGCCGACCTACAGATTTGAAGGTGGAAATTCTGTCAACTTTACTAAGAACCTCACTCCGAGTGCTACTTACAGAATCCTATGCGCTTTTAGTCGTAAACCGACGTATTTCATAAAATTGTAACGCATTTCAATATAAATAGAAACTGTTAGTACAAAGGATGCAAGGAGATTTAAAATATTTGCTAGTACATGATATAATAACATCAGTGATGAGCAACGTGAGGCACCTGGGATGAGCAATGAGGATTTTTTATGTCAAAAAATGAATAAGATAGGTAATGTTCCGATGTATCCATAAATTCCGACAAACTTTGGCACCTATTAATTTGGCCATCGTGAAAAGAACTGTTTTATAAGATGGACAAAAAATATAATGCCAAATTAAGTTTAAAATAACACCACGCGGCACGCACTTACTTATTATACGCTAGCATAGGAGGTATGTTAAATGTTTAGAATACAATATTATGTTTGATTTAATTTAAATAACTTAATTCAACTGCATGTTCAACTTAAATGCCAATACGAAAATAATAATTTTATTATAACAATTTTACCTGTTATGTTTGGCGAATATTCTAATGAGACTTTTTAGAAAAAAAGGAACGCAGCGTTAGGTGACGTCACACACACTAACGGCCACGTTATTAAAATTTCAACAAATCACGGTCAGTCCAATCATTTCGGCTGTGAGTAGTCATGATGTAATGATGAAAAAAATCTAAAAAGCCATTATATTGCAAATCCAGTTTTATTTAACCCTTTAGCAGCGAAAACACGTCATGCAACGAGTTGCAACAATGCGGCAGACATTATACCTACGACGATTGACAACATTTTAATTAGTTTTGTTACTAATATTAACATAATAATATCAATTACCCTTAGATTAATATGCGAAATATGAACCATCAATTCAAAATAGGTTTAAAAAAATCGGTGTGTGTACTTATGTACGCGCGTTAGAAGTTATACTTCTTTGGCGTAACAAAACAAAAACAAAACTTGTGATAAACTAGATTCTTTGACTAGCTCTTAATTATCTTGTTAAATTACACACTCAAGAAAAAGGGCCGCTTATTGGAGCGCCATTAGTTTATTTCTATACACTTTAACTTGTATTAGTAAATTATATAAATATTTCTCGTTTTTTTTTTTATTTTTAAAGTAACAACTGTCACTCTTGACATTTAATCGTTTGTTTACGTAAGGAATTGCAAGTGGCCGACGGTAATAAATTCGTTGCCTAGGCAACGGAACAATTCTACTATCAAACCTGCGTTTGAATACGGCTGACTGATTCGCAGCTAACTTCATACTGTCGCGCACCTTCGTAACGGTGTGCGCGCGTAGCTCTCAATTTCACTATCTACCAAACGCCCCAAAATAAGTATAACTTCAACAAAGTGAAGCCTAACGCGGTAAGGAGAGAGGTTACTCGTGAATATGTTATTCAGACGTTGGCATGCACTCTATCCCAGTTGTTGTCTTGTTCGAATACTTGTTCGAGCTGGGTTCCATTTATACGAATATATGGCTTAACGCGCAAGGATCGAAAAATTATAAAACGGTAATGCAATCAACAGTATCGAACATCACACAACGTGTAAAGACAATGGGTAGGAAATACACCAAAGAACATATTACATGACTGAGGCTAGGAACAGGACACACAATGGGTAAAAGATTTGATGTCCTCATGGGAAGAAGCGATTCGCAGCTCAGCGATGAATGTGATGTTTGGAGGACATTGTACGTATAGCAATACAATGCCCTACATATGAATGACACAGAGTACAGCTGCGAATCGCGGAATCTTTGAGAATGTCCACGAATTGAAAGGTGCCCGGCGGTGGGTAAGACGGAAGAGCTTGGCAAAATTGTAAAGTTATTCAACAGAATTGGAGTGAGGACCGGCGGATCCTCCTCTAGATGAGAAGAGGTGATATGACATCGAGTCGCAGTTAAAGCCTCGGTACAATCATAAAGAAACATATTACATCATCCAGTGGTACCAAAAAAATGTATGAAAATAAAATAGTATTGTAATATTCGATTCATAGTAAATGCCATTCTGATTAGTGTTAATCGTTGTGTCCCCGGCAACGAAACCTGGGAAAGCTGTATATTCAATTTTAATCTCCGTAAATGTAGATTAAGCCTAAAAATTCGTTATGTATTTATAGTTATAAGATGAAACATATAGATGAAGAAACTTTTAATAAGTACCATGCAAACGGCTGTGTTCAAAGAAATACATATCCACTTACACGAGTGTTTAATTGCACGTTGTTTTAAAATGCATTTGCTTTGATAGCAGTATACAGCCAAATCGTGGAGGTGATGTTACGATTCCTATCAGGTACTTAAAGCAATTTATAAATATCTCAAATGACACAAAGCGAAAATGGTCGCCCGACGATTTACTCATTAATGAGATAGTGTGCGAACACCAACGTTGAATATATTTGTATTGACTAGACTAGACATACGACGTTCATGTACGACTGACTTGAAACATGTGAATAAGAGGATGCCCGTGAAACAGTTGTACACGGGATTTATGCGAATAAATCGTGACTGATTCAGATGCCATGTCCAGCCAAAGTCTTTCGTGAACGGTCTGAAGATAGAAGCAAGTTATTGGTTACTTAGTGAACTATATGACTTTCGTGAACGGTCTGAAGATAAAAAGTTATTGGCTACTTAGGGAACTATATGAAAATAGGAGTGAGTCAAACGGTGCATAGTGAACACTCTGAAAACAGAAGCTAGTAATAATGTTTATTATTCGCGACTCGAATGACCTAATCTATAAGAACGAGACAACACAAATGTAATTAACACATGGACTTGTGTTCAAATTAATGTTAAGTACCTACTCGTTTCCTATGATTATTGTAGACTGAAAAAACAAGCAGCAAAATACTTAAGTATCTGCAAGTTATCCTTGAATTGAAGTTTGCAGTGTATTGGAATCAATTTCCAAATGTGTATCGCAATACGTTATAATTTGTACTTTACTCGCTAGTCTAAAAATAGTATATAAGTCACTTGGTATTTATCATACTAATAAACTATCTTGTAAATGTTTTGAATACAAATTAAGACATTGAATATGCTACAAATTATATCAAGTAATTTTTAATTGAAGAACGGGATGGCCCATATAAATCGCGTTGGCTATTTTTAGGCTGACGACCGTCGTCGTCACTGGGAGAATTTGATAGTCCTGCCCTTTCTTAACCTGTTCTTTATAAATCAATTAACATTTCGCATTCTGCTCGAACTTTAACAAGATGACGTCTACATAAGTCATCCGCATTATCAGGGTCAAAGAGTTAAGCAGAGTCACAACTCGCAACCACGTTATTATTCATTTGTATATAGCATAAATCACAAGAGGTGAGGTGAGTCAGTTGATTTCAAACCAATCTTTAAGAGCATACATAAGTGAAACGGCAAATAATTTTTAACAATAGGAGGGACGAAATTTCACTTTCGTAGCCAATCGGCTAGCGGCATTCGAGGTGGGAGCACGTCAATTTTTTTGTGATGGCGTCATAAGAGTATATTCTTATATCGTGTAAAGATGACTAAAAAACGTTTACCTGTACTCGAAAAAGAAAACATGTCAATGAATATATTATTATTGATACTACTAATATAACAATAAACATAACACTAAATGGACGCATGTTGAATTTTTATGACAAATTACGTTCCGTTCGGCACGCGTCATTAGCACAATCCGCACGTCGCATAGTTACGATCTGTTTAGACCATGCCTCAGCTGAGGTATAGCCTTAAAATGTACATCATATAATAATGAAAACTATTAAAATAACAAGCAACACAGTCAATTATTGTTTTATTGTGCGTAGGTAATAACGTAAAAATCAAAACAAGAAAAAATAATGAGGAACCAAAAACTTAGCCTTGTTCATTACTATAATATATTTTTGATGTGGAATACGTTTTTAAAATCGGTTCCATGTGTAGTCCCATTCAGGAGTTGTGGTGAAATGAAAATAGTAACAAATTTCAACAGCTATACCTCAGCAGATAGTAACAAGTTGTAGGTATACCCGTTGGAAAATCATCCGTGAGTTTGTGGACTTCACCTTCCATAACGTCTGCGCTGTTGCCTCAACAAAATCTGTCTACAACACTAACATATTTTTGAAAATCGGTGACGATTTCTGAAAGATATAGTCATTAGAAGTGTCAAAAGTGGTAAATATATCATCACGTCATATAAAACGTATAAATATACACAAAAATAGTTAGTACGCCCTTTGTATCATACTAATATTAGCCACAAATAAATGCAGAACCCGTAATCCCAACACAAATATTCTACGTTCAAACCTAACATGCCTCAGTGATGCAGGCTATAACCTATAACCGTTTTTTTTTTTGTTTTTAAATATATTATTGATAGTGTTAAGCCGAAGCAAGGACAGTGATATACCTACACCAAAATCTATTTCAAATAAATGCTATTATATGTGTATTATGTAATTCTATAAATTACGCAAACACAAACAGGTTCACATGAAATGTATTAAACCCACGTACCGTTTGTTAGATAATAATATTATCATATTATGACCTAAGGGTCACGGGTTACCATCGCTAAATATCGACAGGGTATTTATTTCCTATAATTAATTTTCACAACAATTAATTTACTCTCCACCAAGTTGGCTTTAACTTAATAGCTATTTTGCCTGTGTCAGCATTAATCATGGCTATATAAAAACGGATATAGACATTGTTTTAAAAATATTTTTGTGGAATTACGGTATAAATATGAAACCATTTTTATATCTTGGCTATCGCTCATGTGTTATAGATCATGTCAGGAGACCGGAGGCTCTGAGCTATGAAAACGGAAAACGAACTCTTGTCATGGAGGGCAAAAAACCTTATGCAGTAAGCGAAGATCTCCGTAGATCTCCGAAGATTTACGAACGCGCACGAGACGCGACGGCCGGAAACGAAGATCTCCGAACGAGCTGAGGGTCGATAACCGACGCAGGATCGTGAGCTGACCAGCGTAATGGCGGAGGCTATCGGTTCGCGCGCAATTCAATATCGTTTGTTATTATTTTATTATACGGACGCCTACCTCTGCGCCTATGTAACACAACAGAATGCTTGCTCTCAATATGCATTCATGTGTTGTTTGCATACCAACATAATGAAGCAATAAAAATGGCGACATAAAATAATGCCAATTTATACCCAAGCTTGAAAATAGATAATATCCGATAATGACTGATTTATGCTTAGTCGTCGACAAACGTCATTACACACTATTAAGCAATCCACAATAAAAAAATAGTTTGATAGTTTAAAAAAACGTCCTGCTCTCTTGGGGACAAATCCGTGTAAACCCCTCAGCGTGTGGAATGCTGATTCTGGTTGAATTTACTTTTATCTTACACTACACGTCACCCGATTTGGTACTTTACTCCCTTACATGAATCACCATGCCGATCATTGGTGTTGTACGATTTTGATTGATGATCATAATGTATCGTAGAATATATTATGCATTAACAAGGCATATCTTGAATGTGTCAACTGCGAGTAAAATGTAATAAGGAAAAATTAGAGCAGGCGAAAACCTACAACATACAGCTCAAAATAAAAGCCATTTGAGAAAGATTAAATTGCCATATCTACCTGCCTATTAAAAGTATTGAGGAACTAAGGTGAAAGGTAAAAAAATCGCAGCATTTCGAGAGCACTTTCTTTGCAATACTCACCTAAACATCGAACGTATTAACTTGATTTAACTAAATAATATTCTGTGCATTCTTCGTCTAGTTATCAAACCAAGTAATGATCTGAAGGTTTTTAAATGTTGTTATGTCAAACTAAATACCTATTAAAATGAGAGATAACATACCAAATAAATGACGTATGTACACTTTTCATCATTGTAACTATTTTCCATTTCGTTAAGGTGACGCATCAGTGAAACGCCAAATAATTTTCAACTGTAGGCGCGACGAAATTTTGGACTCGCTGCCATTCAGTGAGAGAATGTCGAGCCAGAAACACGTCACTTTGCTGCGTGATGGCGACGAGTCAATTAATTCTAAAATCGTGTAAAGATGACTAAAAACGTTACCCATTTACTTTAAAAAGAAAACATGTCAATGAATATATTATTATTGTTACTAATAGAACAATAAACAGAACATAAAATGGACGTATGTTGGATTTATATGACAAATAATATTTCATTTGACAGGCGTCATTTGCACCCGCGACCCGCAATCCGCGCATCGCCTAGCGACGATCTTTTAAGACCGAGCCTCAACTAATGCATGGCCTTAAGTTCTGCGCGGTGAATTTATTGAATAGGTATCGTTTGATTTTAGTGGCGATACTGTGTCGCATTTTTATTTCATGTTTAATCGATATTTTAACAGTAAACTTACAAAACCTTACTATATATAAATTAAAAGCTTGCACTATAAAAAAATATATCAAAATATGTCTCAGCACGAAAATAACGATAAGAAACTACGATTAGTGTGGATGTAGTACACAAATAAAATGGTATTGTCGCAAATACGTTATTTCGCTTTTGAATACATAACTCCACACAATTATTACAATATATTATTTATCTAGAGCTATATTAGTAGTAAAAAACGCAATCAATTGTATAACACGGTGGCACGCGAGATGATTTTGCATGGCACGCGTTTGAAGAGAAAAAATACCTATTATAATAATAATCATTACGAATACGCATTACGTTTAATGTATATATAATTGCATAGGTAGGTCCTTAGCCTTTATGCGTCACATATAATATTATCGCACTAACCTCATCAGGCAGTGGGGAACGCCGCGCCGCGTACCTCTAAATTTAATCGATTTACAATACTTGAGACCACTGAGAGAATGCATCATCTGATCGGAGCAATTCTGATGTAAATTTGTGCGTAAAGAACAAACTAATTAATACATTAACAAACAATGTCATGCCTACTCACAAAAAATGGCTGCACAAAATAGGAAACAAAAACTTAGTGGATCTAGTAGTAGTAATTCTGGCAGACAGTTTAAAAATTGGTGGACCGAAATGTATGGCGTAATTGAAATAAGTGACAATGCTATATGTGTGCGCTCTGTGAGTAGTATATTATATAACGTCATCATGTAATAGAATTTTTAAAAACTATTATTTCCCCACAACTGCTTGGCACGTCAGATACTTGAAAAAATAATATTTGGGAAATGTTGGCACGCGTACGTAAACAGGTTCGCCAACCCTGGTATATTACTTACCTAGAGCTAAATTAGTAGTAAAAACGCAATCAATTGTATAACATAATAAATTCTGTCAACAAGTCTGCATTGATATAAAAAGTATGAAGTTATTCAGTTATGGATTATGGTGAAGATATGAACAGAGCGTGAGATATAAATTCTGACAGTTCAGATAACGTTAATGAACGATCAGCCACTGTTAGTCGCAATAACTATGTACCTATTAGACACGAACGGTATAAAAAAAAACATCCATGTAAGTATACGAGATAATAGCTTCATTATCATTACAAAGATGGGTACAAAAGGCAGGGCAATTAATTAAGAATCCGTATCAACGAGTCGAATTAATTCACAGTGAGTGTAAGCAGGTACGTACTCAGTGACTTCGAAGGTTATTTATTTTGTCAGTCAGCTATTTCGTGACATATAAATACGATTAGCGGAAAAGCCGAGTGGGTGAATTCAGAACTGTCCAAATGTCAACAAATTCTGTTGAAAGCCTATGTCAGATAAGTACAGTCGTGTGAAATTTCAACCTACAAAAAGCGATAACTCCAGAAAAAAAACGTTAAGTGGAAAGGAATACCGTAATTTCGTACACATACGTTTATTTTATGTTTACATTTTATAGGTTTACGTTTATGATATAGAAAGCGTCCAGTCAAGAAAATGCGCATTTTATTTAAAAAAAAAAAAATGTAAATAGCTGTACTTGTAATGGTCAATAATTGAAAGCAAAATCATGGAAGCTCAAATAATCGTGAGTTATGACGTCACCAATCATTGTCCATCCATTGAAGATCCAAAGCAGAATACAAAGAAATGATGTAAGTACCTTTCATGAAATTAGTTTTATAGAATTTATGAGTGTTATTCAATGGTTAATATAATCATATAGCATTAAAAAAATACTTGATTAAAAATGAAAGAAACATTAGAAAACAAAATCGTAGAAATAGTCATGTGACAAGGTCACAGTGAAGCCTACAAGGCATCAATCCACAAAACTGCCTCCAATATGGCCTGGTGTACGGCTTAAACTCCTCCGGCCCTCCGAGGAAGGTATACATACCTATTGCATAATTGAATATGTTATGTTATAAATACGACTAATGTAATATAATATTCTATATAATCAAAAAAAGATCAATTCATAGTTGAATATTTAGGCATCGACTCAACACATAAATTTAATAATTATTTGTTTTACAAAACACATATTTACACACAGTATTTTTAGTTTATATTTTGTAAAAGGGTCAATTTCTAAATTTGGATAATATATATTGTAATAATATGATTATGCAGATATTCGAAATATGTATAACGTATTTCATTGATAGTTCAACATATTAAAATTATGGATAGATCTTTTGTAGATTGGATAGAACTCAATTCTTTGTAAGAACTTTAACAATGTTAACTGTTAATCCTCGGTGGAAAAAAACATTAAAAATTACACATAGTTCTAATTCCTTTCCATAATTTAATAATGATTACGACTGGTTTTTACCGCTTATGTTGACAGTTGATATGGATTTAAGGATACTTTAAGCGGAGACACCGGTCCTGATCTTTTTTTAATAGTTAATAATAATATAAATATATGTAGGTATTTTGATTTACGTTAGATACTTTTTCAACGTAAGTATAATAATAATAAATATTCATTTAATTAAGAAAATAAAACATTGTGGATCAAAATTCAGGACGTTCACAATATGAGATTTTAATATGTGACATGTCAAGGAATTTAAAAATATTGAAGTGTAACAAAATATACAAAATACTCCACTCCACCGATTAGATTACACTGCGTAAATAGTAGAGAGACAAGCCCAGTTTTTACGATTTTACAATAAAATTATGAGAGATAACTGATAAGGTTATTGAACAAGGAACCTTCGTAAAATTGAATTTTTAAACATTATAATAATTCCAAAAAACGTATTATGTTTATATAAGTATTGTAATACAGTTTTCTTATTTAGTTTCTAGCATAATTTATCTGTACAACGGAAACCCACAGTCAATGATTGACTATTCATTATTATGAATAGTTGGCAAATCCCAAAGAAGATACTTGATAGAAGACGTGTTGAAAAACCCAAGACTTCGCGGGGAGATGATTTGGGGAAAAATATTGAGGAATCGCTCCTGGTGAACAAACGAAGAGGAGCACGAAGGCCACGGATATTATATTCGGTTGAATCAATATTGCTGATGAAGACTCATGGTTCTGAAAGAGTGCACTGTTTTAATTTGAACAGACTTACTACTAATGTATATTTTTTTTAATTTAATTTGATTTTTTTATTTGTTATGCCACGAACAAATTCTCCTGCCCAGTGTGCCGTAAAATAAAAAAGTTTGTCAGAGACTGTTTTAAGTAGATTCTTTATCACTCTTTATATTATAAATTCAAAATTATTCATGTCACAAAATATTATACAAGGGACACTCGCAACATTGCACTCCCATCAAATGCTATTCTGAAAGTCATTGGTCGCCACTGGTTATTTATACCCACTACGTACTTTAAATACTTGGAAACAATTTGTTTATATTTTTTTGTTAACCTGTTAATTACCAATTAATTACCAGATTTAAATAACATGCTAATTATATCTAGTGGCCATCTAATGGGCAACGCAATAGTTGCGTTGGACGCACGTAATGAGTTGATGTTTTTTATTGCACTTCATATAACTTCATATTAAATCATTATTTACGTATGCATATTAAAATTCTCACCAAATAATACAATAATAATATATAAGTTTACAATACCTATACTTATATTTTAAAGCACCTATAATTTAAAAACGTTTACTTATTTTCGAATTTCATTCGATTACCTAGCGCCCAGTTGTCCCGACGCCGATCATTCTAAACCCCGCGGCAGCTAGTTGTGAACTGCGAAGTAGCGTTACTTAGAGAAAACATCGCATATAATGATATTCTAAGAAGTTGGTTGTGAAAATGTTAGAAATGCAGAGAAGATTTCATCGCATGAAACTATTCACAGATAGATAACTCATAATTCGTTATAAATTGAAAACAAATCATTATATTTCGAAGGCTAACCATCGTAACTGAACGTCATATTTATTAGATGAAGCTTGTCGTAATAAGGCCAATTGTTCCTACAAATAGGCGACTGATAATGATGGACGACGACATTCTTATGGCTTATAAATAACTAACTTGGAACAGAAAAAAATAATACTATAATAATCTAAAATATCTGCCAGGAAAAAATACGAAACCAAAAACTAATAAATAATGTATGGCTATCAGAAATCATAGGAGGTTCACTGTGTCGTCACGCGTTTTTAGCTTTCATTTATGGGTTTTCTATAAATCATAACCATTTTTTCCCAACAAGACATCTTGCTATGAACGAAGGTGTTACGAACGCGATTTTTGGCCAGTTGACTGCCAACCCTGACGTATTAAATGTACGCAGTGTATAAAAAATATAAGCCCCCATAAGGCATAAACGACCATGCCTATACAAACTCCGTCTGCCCTAGTTCATAACTAGGCCAGTAAAAAAAACAAAAACTAAATTTATATACTTACAGTTTATAATATGAAGAATCTTGTATGATCAATTAAGTGTAATTAAAATAAAAGTTGATCAAACTCAATAAGTTTGAGAAGCTCTTGTGTGGTAGGATTATTGTCAATTATCACAAATGTGGTCTCTCTTCGGGAGGAATTGCCATATTTTATTGATCAGCTTTATCTTTGCTACCTGGAATTCTATTCTGTCGTATATTATATTAAGTATATAATAATTACAAGATAAAAAGAACTTTTTATACCTATACGTTTTTGAATTTTTTGTTGAATCATATAAATTAATTGGGTTAGCATTTACTTGGTAGAATTCCATTTTACAAGAAATGAAGATATAATTAATATTAAATTCTACAGGTTTTTAAAAAAGGTTTGTCCATAGCTATTTCGGTTGTAACACCATTATCTCTTGTCTCAGTCTTGATAATGGTGTTACAACCGAAATAGCTATCGACAAACCTTTTTTAAAAACCTGTAGAATTTAATATTAATTATATTTTCATTTCTTGTTGAATCATATAAACTTGACAATTCTATGTATTAATAATTTAGGACAAATAAGGCAATTGCCATCAAGTCATTTTTTTGCTATTTTGCAACAAACAAAATAAATATAGAATACTGAAATGTCAATTTGATTTCCATAGTAACGCACGTATATATTATTAATTTAGTTGCTGGGACTACCCCCTTAGCAACCAATAATAGTGGATTGGATTACGGATTTCTTCCGAAATAACTTTTCATACAAAACAGAATTAACTGAAAATGAATTCAATTCTACTTAAAGATGGCTAAAAGTATTAAAATAATGCATTGGCATCGTGTTCTGATATATTCCAAAAGTTTCAAATGTCTAACTAGTCGGGAAGTTAGTCAAAAATCGATTGCAAGAATTGTACTGGATAAATAACCACCGGACAAACAAGAATACGAGCTTAAAGTGCGGCCACACCGGCAACAAGTCGCGCGACAACTCGTTAAATTTTACGATAATTATCATAATTGCTTAAGAAATTTTACGATAATTATCATGCTTATCGTAAAATTTAACGAGTTGTCGCGCGACTTGTTTTCGGTGTGGACCCGGCATAAGATAAACGTGGTAAAAATATCGCATTGTCAAAGTCGATTTACTAAAAACTAATAAATCGCACTTACAAGAAATGGCGTGGCGATATTTATGATTATTGAGTAGTTTTTTAATAATAAATTCTCCATTTAATTAATTCCTTTTTTAAATTTGGTTTCGAATGACTTATAAGTTATAACGTTATAATATAAGCAATGGTAATTCAAGTGACCCTTGTTTCATACGTGCCCGTTAAGCGGTTTCAATGTATCGTGAACTGTATGGAAGCCTTCATATTACACGTAGGCGAACAATGATGGTTGTGCTACTTTGTGTCGCGCGATAATATTCGCTGAATATGAAACGGTAGTGAGACATTTCTGAGTACTAGTAACTTATTAATTTTATTTACCTATCGACATCGATAGCATAATTGATAAGAATGACACACAGAGATAATTAACGCCAGTCTGACGAACATTGATAGCGATTTGGAAAATCCTATTTTTGTACAAAGTAGGAACTTACCATTTATTTAAATATAAATTTAAAATTAGCTAGTTTACGTGGATTCACGATCCTCACCATTTTAATAAGAATCCGGACTGGTTTCATTCGCATTAAACATAATAAACATATTATCGAAAGCAAGTCAAATTTAATTTTTTGAAGTTATACTTCTTTTGGCGCGTTTGGGAAATCAGATTAGAGTGTATTTTTGGCGTGTGACATGTAACACATAATTTATTTTTTCACACGAAAAAAAACGCACTCTATTGGATTCGAAACACCGATTGTTCGGTTATCAGCCGAACGCACTACCTTTACGCCACAGTATGATAATGCAATCGTGACGATTATACCGTATAGTATTATAGTTTACAATTGTTCCGTTGCCTAGGCAGCGAATTTATTATTGTCGGCCATTTGCAATTCCTTACGTAAACAAACGATTACACTTCAGAGTAACAGTTGGTACTTTAGAAATAAAAACAACGAGAAACCATTATATAATTTAGTAGTGTATAGAAATAAACCAACGGCGTTCCAATAAGCGGTACTTTTTCTTGATTGTGTAATTTAACAAGATAATTAAGAGCTAGTCAAAGAATCTAGTTCATCACAAGTTTTGTTTTGTTACGCCAAAGAAGTATAACATCTAACGCGCGGACATAAGTACACACACCGATTTTTTTTTACCATATTCAATCCTTCCATCCACTGGCTGGATGTTGAATTATCTATTATTCTATTAGGTCCATACTCTGAGTCCAAAAACAACTTGTATAATATCACTCACCTGCCAGACCTGAGAATTAAACTCGGGACCTACGAAATAATTTGCCGATATTTTACTCGGCTTCGTGGGCGTTAAAAAAATAATGTGTGCATAAACAAGCATTCATTGCCTTATTTATACCTACGTTATAAGAAAAATTTCAATAACTTAGTTAACGAGTTATAAGAATATGTCAAATTTACAAAAATTATGTTGTCGTTTGCAATGCTGATAATATTATTTTTCAAGTATTTACATACAATAAATGTTTGTTTGCATTATATTTATGACATTTTATCAAAATAATCTGACATAATCTAAAATTCATTTGGATTTATCATCTTCACTCATACCTACTACATGTGGAGACAGCGTTTTAGTACCTACATAAGTCGTTTGTCGCTATTTTACTTGATCCGAAATAACACAGATAACTCACGGATCAATTCTGTATACATACAATGCGGTTATCTAAATGCAAGTTAACACTTAATACCTGCTGCGCATGCTCATTGTCACTGACATTTATATCATTTTGACGTTTGGTTAACATTAAAAAATAACTGGAATTATTATAGGTATACGCGCAAAAAACAATGTCAATGGGATGGAATACTTGAAAATTGATTTTATTTTATACAAAATAACGGATATCCAACAAGAATAAATAATAAGTCATAAGATGACATATTTATTACAAATTTAAATAATTAGTCATGTTGCAGAATGCAACATCACAAGTCAACAAATTTAAATTATGCAATGAATAATAATTGCAACTGTGTAGAATTTGTACTGTACTGTTGCAAAATCTTAATTGTTTCAAAATTGCACAGTGCTGCAAAGTAATTCTGGCTATTACATATTTTACAAACTGGTGCAATCATTGTTTACGACATTATTTACACATTACATTACGACACTTACTTAAGTATCTTGGTTATTTTTTACGATTGATTTGCGCTTTTCAACAGTTGTGATAAATTCTTGACACAATCAATAATTTACCCATTAAACCAAATTTTAACTGTCGTTTGTTTACACGACAGAAGTCCGGTTATACTTACTTGTACAACAACGTTTATTTAATTCGATATTGTTTAATTTGTATGTCAGTTTCGAATTATAAACGTATCCACAGAATAAGTATTATTTTCTTCTGGCATAACCTGTATTGTCAGAAAAATTCAGAATATACCGAAACTGATTATGCTCAGTTTACCAAAATATAACTCTTATTACCGTGATAATTTGTCATCGTCATTCAAATATAAGTAACGATTACATACCAATAATTTCATACTATTTAAATTAGGTATTTACATTATATTATATCACCATGTTCGATCCTAAATGGATCATAATTATTATGGATCCTCGCAGAGTGGAGGTTGTATTAACAGATTTTTGTTGTTACAAGATACGGACGTTGACAACTTACTCAATATATTAGTTTTGTACTCTGGGCAGAAACACACATTGAAAAAACGACATAAAAAATTGACAGATTTGAGATTCAAACCCGGCACCCACGACATTATAAGCGGACACGTCATCGCTCAGCCGTCGTATAATTATGATGTATGAGTGTGGTGTTATTTTAATAAACGTGGCAATTTCAACACGTACGGGTGGAATACTCAACCAATTCGCACTGTACTGTGTTAAGAGCATTTTGGTATTTAAATTATTTTTTTACAAAATAATGTAAACGTTAAATAATCGTTTGGTAGTGAGTCTTGTCAGTCTTGTCAGTCTTGAGCCAGTGATCTTTACCGTAATGTTGAACAATATCTCAATTAATCTTTATTATGTTCCTGGCTAACTTTGCACCGCTGGTATGAACAATATTAAATTTCTTTCAATTATCTTCTCCTGATTATTCTCGGAAAGTAATCTTTACTTTTTGAGGAATTTACGGGAAGAATATTCTTCAATAATTATTAATGGATTCCTAGAATAATAAATAAATTTTAAATTAGATTATTATTATAAGAACTCTGTTAGTAACTAACTACATTTAAGTTTATTTTAGAATTTGATCTTTCACTTTAGAAGGCAATATATAGCTGATAGATACCTACTGACTTGACTTGAATTTGAATTTTGAATTCCATCTTCGGTATTTTACTGATAAAATTTACAGAAGATAATAATATAGTATTATATTTTACTCTTTTATAAAAGCTATGTCACTAAGAAAGACAACACACACTAAAATATATATTTTACATAGACAGTGATGTTCTACCGGGAATCGAACTTACTCTAAAAAATTCTACCACTTTATTAGTCGGCCCTTTTATCCAGTAGGCTGTTGGTAACTGAGATCACTGTGCGTAAAATAGCAGTAATTACACAATGTGCGTAGGGTTTGTCGTTCGAAGCAAATATCGTTTCAAGACAGTTTTGAGAACTCAAGAACAAATTGATTCAAAATCTACATTTAAAAAAATGTACCTATTAACCCGAACCTTTATTGGCGTGTGTTAGTAGAAGATTCGATAGACTTGGACACAGTATAATATTAATGGGTTTAAACGAAATACAAAACTTAATTAAAGATAGACGGTTCTGTAGGTATGTTTTTCTTTAAAACATGTAGAGCAAGAAGGTGGGCTTTAATTAAGTGATCGCCTACTAGAGACGCCACTGATGAGGAGAGATTGGTATAGTCTTTCTTCTTTTTTATGATTTTACCGAGAATTTGACTGCGACTCGCTGTGATATCGCCCATTCTAATCTAGAAGAGGATCCGCCGACCAGGCCCTCACTCCAATTCTGAGAACTTTACAATTCTGCCAAGCTCTACCGTCCTACCCACCGCCAGGGCACCTTTCAATTCGTCGACATTCTCGAAGATATCTCCAATTCGCAGCTGTACTCTGTGTCGTTCATATTTAGGCCATTGTACTGATATAATATGTACAATGTCTTCCAAAAAATCACATACATCGCAGAGCTGCGAATCGCTTCTTCCCATGAGGACATCAAACCTTTTACCCGTTGTGTCCTGTTTTTAGCATACCTCAGCTGAGACATGGTCTAAAATGATCGTAACTATGCGACGCGCGGATTGTGATAACGACGCGTGCCAAACGGGACATAATTTGTCATAAAAATTCAACATGCGTCCACCTAGTGTTATGTTTATTGTTATATTAGTAATAATAATAATATATTCATTGACATGTTTTATTTTTCGAGTGCAGGATAACGTTTTTTAGTCATCTTTATACGATATAAGAAAATATTTTTACGACGCCATCAGGAAAAAAAAAATCGACGTGCTCCCACCTCGAATGCCGCTCGGCGATTGGCGACTAATGCGAAATTTCGTCCCACCTATTGTTGAAAATTATTTGCCGTTTCACTTATGTATGTTTTTAAGCTCATTTCTCTTTAAAAAAGACTCTGCAAACCGTTATTATAGATAGATATTAGAGCTCAAAACTACAAATTCATTCAATAGTTATGTTTGATAAAATGCTCTCTCGGTACAAACGATCCAATAATGAAACTATATACCTACCTTCCACTTAATTCTTTCGTATTTCTTTTAAAAATTTACGCCCATTCTGTGATATTTACAAGCGGTATATAGAACGAAATCATTTAACCATAAACTCAATGTTTTTATTGAATCAAATAAAAACTCTGAAATAATGGCGGCAGTTGTCGAGCCTAATGAAAATAAGACGACTCCACTGTTATTTGAGCGCATTCAATTCCACGTTTTACTGTTTACCTTTCTTTACGTTGGTAGACGTTATCACAATACCCAATAATCACAAGTTTCTTTGACTCTTATTGCATTGTTAGGCGTAAAACCCACTTAACGCAGCAAGTGTGGCTCTCGCGCAAAATTTCACAAGTGGCGCGTAAATCAACGAAAATACAACGTAATCAAATACGCCAGCGCCCACTGGATTTGACGACGCATTATGCGCGCCCGCCCCATGAGTCATCGTTTTTTGGCTTCTCGGCGATACGTATGAACGAAAATACAATGCAGTCCATTCATTGAACGCTGCGAGCAAAATCACGCTCAGGAAGCGTCGTCGATCGACGGGCGAGAATACATTATTTAATAACAGAGAACTCATTGTTTAATTTTATTGCGTGTCCGATTTTAATTACAAGCCCCGAGAAATTTAATAATATTTTTATTGCTTTGTTATGACTGTTATGAGAGACGCTGATAATAATAATTATTTTGTGCTGCTTGAGCCCCTAATTACATAGGTGAAGGGTAATGCGCGGGTGGGAGGGGGCCTACTCAGTAGTGAGCGCGTCGAGCGCTTTTTTGGTGGGCTTTATGCCGACTAGTATCAGTTACAAATAAAATTGTGGGTAGAACGAAATTGTGGTTTATACAAAACATCCATACTATGGCAGACATCTGAATTATCATTTTCTTATACATCGGAATCAAAAATGGAACTAACCGATCAAACAAGCAATGGCGTACGGTGACTTTAGCCAATAGGGAAAATAAACCTCAGTACAATTTCTTACATAATATCTACTTGGACTTTTGCAACTAATTTAATCATGTCGATCAGCTGATGAATTTGTATGGTAGTGATGGCGAATCTGACAAATAGCCATGCGTATTTATTCGGTTTTTAATAATATGTTTACCAATAATATTTACCAATCGATGCGCAAATGGAAACGACTAAATTCATGCATAGATGACAGATCGCACAGTATAAAAAATAGTAGGCAGATACTCTTCGGGAATAAGCATTACGTTTAATTTGAATTGCATAGGTCGGTACTTTGGTTTTATGCGTCACACATAATATGATCGCACTGACCTCAACAGGCGGCGGGGAAAGCCGCCCCCAAACATCTGATTTACAATCATTTTACAATATATGAGACAACTATAGGCGGGAGAATGCCTCGGAGCAATTCTGACATCAAATTGTGAGTAAAGCACCAAACTAAGTATGTAATACAATAATAGATACTCAAGAACTCAATTATTTTGAATTTTTATAACTATTTTTCTATATGAAAAACTGCTCAGCACGTCAGACAGTAAAAAATAATATTTGGGAAATGTTGGTACGCGTACGTAAAAAGGTTCACAATCCCTGTTGTATGGTATATAACAGTGGCGAAGAGAGGGGATAGGCTGTTAACATCCGACATAAATAGTGCACACTAAACTTTGTCAGTCATACGTATTTGTTTTCATTGAACTCAGACTACAAATTAATTGCAGATAGTATTGATTAATTTAAAAAATTGAAATTGACGTGCAATAAAAGGTCGTCGTGAACATCAAATCAATTAAACGCTTTTGTCGAAGATATTGTCGGATTGGCAATCTATGCTGGAGGCCATTAGCAAAGGAATCAGGAAGAAGATTAACACAAATCAATTTTAAATGTACGAAATTGCATATCACTATAGAAAAATACACTATTATTATTTTACTAATATGCAGGTTCAGCGTTTAGGTTTAATTTTCAATATAATTTAAAATAATCTTATCTATTTGAGGTATTCGAATCTCATGCGTTAATTTTATGTAATCTTTTCCAAAACGATTCGAAATTCGAATACCAAAATCGCTTTGAAAGCCTACCAACTTGACAATAAATATTATAATCATAACGAAATCTAAAATATCTCAAAGTTGGTAGCCCGTAATAATTGTTCCGTAGGTGTGTTCGATATTATCTTTTAATCACATCAATAACGCCCTCCGCCGCTCTCTTCACTTTGATATCGATTACAAAATAAATAAAAGAAAAGAATTATCATTCAGGTCGAATTAACGTCGAGAGAACTCGACTCAAGTGTACTGAAGTGATGCTTCCGAGGGCTAGATCTGGCTACCGCTACTTCATTACAATCAAATAAAATCTGACAACAATCAACAAGGAACGAACTGAGGACATTGATACGAATGTAATATAATATAATCTCAATATCGGTTTCAGTGGAATATTAATACCTATAAAACATAAGTTTGTTTCGTATGTTTCTAAAAAGAAACACATTTTATTTACGGCCAAGGAAAAATAAAATATATTATGAAACCATAGAAACTGCATATAGGTGCAATAAATTTGACGTTGTTTTGATTTTTAATAAGATAATTTATAGTTGCCTTCCTTCCCGGTTTCATTAAATCACTGTTTCGCATAATCGTAAAAAAAACCACTAAGTATTCTAATAATTGATTTACGTTTTGTTTTATGCCATTTGAATCGGTTTTAGCGACCTGGGTTTCGCCTTTCGGTATATTCAATCACTACGCACATTCAACATAAATATATAACTGACTAATACAGTATAATGTATATAGATAATTAGTTTTATACATATACTAAATTGACACATAATTGATTAAAGGATCGCGAAAATACATTATAGTAGAGAAAGTAATAAAAAATACCCAGATATTGAAACATCGGTACCCTCAGTCAATAGTAACTACTTATTAATTAATAATAAAATATGTTAAAATCTACGTAGATATAGTTTAGTGATACAGTGGTGCACCTTTTATGCTAGAAACACATTACCGTCAACGTGAACGTGTTATAAAGTTATAACCACCAGAACATTCAATAATAAAAATTGACATCCGACAAAAACATTGTGTCAATTAGGTGCAACACTGCAATAATAATATAAGATACGTGAGCTCGTGATATGTGTAAACTTGCTGAAAATTTAAATTAAATGTTCTTTCACGCATTACGTTGGTGGTGTGGCGTGATACACGTGAGGTGACCTTGGTGTGGTTCTGATACAATTTGGTAGATTTATCTAACTGAAAGTATTCGTTATTGGTTCAAAATGTACTACGGGATGGGAGTGTCCGTCTGATAACATTTTAAATATCAAGTAAAACGACATTACACTTTTTCCCCGTGGTGCGAGCATATCGTGAGCTCACGGGACGTAATCGTATTGTGTTTCTAGCGTGACTACAATATCATACACCTGCTATTCGTCTCACTAACACATCCTTGGGTGAACACATTATGAATATTTACTGTAAAACTGTACTCAAAGACAATAATATAATAACCTAACGTTAATTAATTTTCCAATGTTGTCCACACTGTCAAATGACAATAATTGTTGTGGTCAGTAATGGAACCGATAATTTTATAATCGTATCTTACATACGTACAGGGGATGGTATTTTGTATTATTTATTCAGATGAAAGTATTATATTATATTTTTACATACCTAGTTGCGAAATGAAAATAGGTTTAACGTCCCGTATTTTTAGAATGAAAATCTGATGTGTATTTCACGGGGATAATCCGATATGGGTCTACTCAAATATTACAATATTATGAAACACCAGAACCTTTTTAGCTTATCTCATAGTTCGGTTCTGTTTGAAAAGTGTAGCCACCCACATAAAACTTCATGTCGACCAATCAGTCTCACGCTCGCCGGTCGAGATTCGAAATTCGAATTTCAAATTTCAAATAGGCTACCGTTTGTTCCGAAACAATGGAATCTTTGGATGGATCGCATTGTTCGTGAGATTCGAATTTCGAAACAAAATACCCCTTATTCAAATACAAACGAAGTACCTACGTTATTATTTACATCTCATTTTATACGAAGAAATGAGAAAGGGAAACTATACATCGTCGGCATGAAGAGTATTTTGTTCGAAGTTTGAAAGCCTATTCAAATATACGCTTATTTCGTTCTATGCATGCGTGAATAGAGTAATAATAAAGGAAGCCATCCCTACATGGAGATTCAAAATCGTTATTTTGTCGATATTAGTTACTTTTACCTTTATACCTACGTATAATGACATTACTATGAATTATTACGACGACGAAACCTACGCATGACAGTGAAGATGGATCGATTAAATTAACTTGCGAATAAATTCGCATTGTAGGTATATCCAATTACAACAATAATTAATTTTACAAGCGCAAGATTTTTTCTTATAAAATTTAAAATTCAGTTATTTGGCGATTCTGTTTATCAGAGTCATCTACCGTATCTATCTACATCGAAACATTACAATATTATAGTTGCGACGACTGTCTTGTTGGACAGAACCGACAAATTACAATAAACTCAATGAATAACAATACACATTTAAACAGTGACAAATTAATGTCTTTTTATAAACCATTCAAGTCAACTCTAAAATTGAATAAACCTATTTCAGATTATGCCAGATGTGTATAAAACATCAGAATCACCCTATTACTCAAAAACGCGATCATAGTAATGTTTAAAAAAAATATTAGTTGCGATTAAATGATTTCATATTATATCTAATAATAAAATATTTTCAAACAATTCCCAAGATCGAAGAATGTAATATTATTTTTAATGGTTTTGAAGCAAAATTATTTTGTTAATTCTACGTTAATTGAGTTATTTACGTTGACAGTTGTTTCCGCCTATAAACCCAACTTCAACCGTGCAAACTCCTACCACGTAAACGTAAGTTAAATTCATAACATTCTTTTATTGAACATACATTATTTGAAAATATCACAGAAAAATATACCTACCTATAACCATTAGAAAAAATGAAAACAATACTACGCAAGACAGGATTCGAACACGCGCCCCTGGAATTTCAGAAAGCGCTTCAGAGTATTGTCAAAAAACTACTAGTTAATTTCGTCGCTATTAGATAGGACGCACATTAGTTGTAGATACCAGGGGCGTGGGTTCGAGCTCGGCGGGCGTTGTATTTTCTTCAAAATGATTTTTTTCTATTGGTTATATATTTTCTGAAGTGTTTTCAAATTCTATAATTGTTCATAATATTATTGTTGTTTTTATTTATTAAAACGCATTTTTTTGTAGTACTTATTTCACTTTTAATCAATAGATTAGGGCCGGTTTCGTCCGCCTCAGCGGGACATTTTCAACTGAATACATTTTTTTTAAAACAATATTTATCAAACAAAATCCAAAGCGACAGAAATAAATAAATAAGTTAAATGATCAATTATATTTTGTGTCTTCTCCATTATTATACCCTATTTAATATTTGGGATTATTATAACATAACTTTATATATTGTACATTATTTATTATTTTAATTTTTACAGTTAACAAAATAAAAGAAATTCATAATATTATTTAAATGTATCGTGAATTACTCACATTACAATTTTACTACTTATAAATATAATACTTCTGAATATTATTAAAAGACGAATGAAACTGAGTAATCAGAAGACATTATAATACAACCATAAAAGCATTTTCCTATACATTGAGAAAGGAACTTACAACATTAGGTACTGTAGAATTACACAATTTAAAAGAAGTTATAAAGGGTAGTGTTTAACAAGCGTCTTAATTAATAATAATAAATGTTTGGACTCCGAATGTTCGTAATGCATGTACTTACTAACGCTGCTTATAAAGCTGAGGCTGGCATGCAAATGAAGTCCTACATAGTTAAATCATTCAACAAAGGACCCATTGTCTCTTAATGTATTAAATTGAAAACACAAAGAACGTCTCAAGTGCTATTAAGCATAAATCAAAAACCCAAGCTATGTTGATGATGATGACGGTTGTATAAGCATTAAATGCACTCAGGTAACTTCCAGCATACATGAGTCCACATAGTTGACTAGATTCACTCCCATTCATTATCAGCTGATAATATGACATAATATAATATATACGTATTCTTTTAGAATTGCCAAAATATTAAGGGTAAAATGCGCACGGGTCTGAAGCGCATTTTCAATTCCAAAACATCAATTTGCTGTAGGTATATAGATACGAATTATAATAGGACCTCTGTATTCGCCACAGAACACTGCCTGTTTATGATTGCCACGCGAATTTTTCCTAAACACTCGATGACACATTAATACAATGTATTTAGAATATTATATAAGTACTTATATACCTATATATTTTTCAATTTTTAAGACAGAAACAGGCCATGATGCCCAGTGACAGTATTGAAGTGAAACAGTAATGCTAAATTAACCCAGGTTTTGAGAAAAAAACTTATGTTTTAAATATATATATTATGTTTTGTTCAACTTTTATTAAAATTAACATATTTAAATGCAAAAGAGTAAAAGAATGTTAGCACAAAGTAATTCAAAGACATTCATTGTTAAGGCTATACCTCAGCTGGGGCACGGTCTAAAACCCCCTGCAAAACAAAACATAATTTGTCATAAAAATCAACATGCGTCCATTTAATGTTCTGTTTATTGTTCTATTAGTAACAATAATAATATATTCATTGACATGTTTTCTTTTTCAAGTAAATGGGTAACGTTTTTTAGTCATCTTTACACGATTTAAGAATTAATATCCCGGTCGCTATCACGAAACAATTTGACGTGTTCACAGCTCCGCTTTCGCTCACCGATTGCCAGCGTGGCCAAAATTTCGTCGCACCTATAGTTGAAAATTATTTTCCGTTTCACTTGGGGTGGGGTATGCTCTTTTAAGTTATCAAGTAAAAAAAATTATCAACAGATAATTATTAAATATATTATATTTCTCTTCAGTCAAAATAAATAATATGAAAATAAACGCCAAAAGTAGGCAATAAAAATAATGTGGGTATGCAATTAATTGTTTGGTTCAAAGTCAAATTATATCGAGTTAGTACAATATGCATACTTCGTGTGCCCCAAGGAAAAAAATGGACAGATATCCTAAAAAACTCTCAACGGTTCTTATTTGTTCTGGACGGAAAAATATTTTAAATGGGAAATCTGGATGGACGCAATAAAATGAAAGATTTACTTGAGAACCACTGATGGCAAGTACGTAGTTACAAAATAATGTACATTTTGAAGTGATTGAAGTGATCCAATGATTTTTTTTATGTGGATTTATTGACTACCTACATCCATCTTAATGCGGCCTTCCAACGAGATAAATATTCCTATTCCTAGACTAAAGCCCTATACTACGGTCATGGCCCCCACATAATGAAACGGGCCACCATGCTAGGACATTCCCCCCCCCCCACCTATAGCTACGGTTTAAGGCAGTATGACTCTTTATAGTAGAGCTTTCCAAATGGTGTTTACAGTAAAATTGTGGATATTTAGTGTATTTATAGTACTTAAATCCACTTGAATTATAGAGTTATCGAGTACCGACACACAATTAAACATTGCATCGCATTACCACATACATACTTTAAAATATTAACATTACAGAAGGAAAATAGCGCCGCAGGCGACTTATTTGCTGTTAGAGCAAATTTGTGATGGGTGTTCGTCTTACTTATCTGGTCGACTCGCCACGCCGGGCCCTCCATGAGACCGGGCCCCCAGGCTAGAGCCCTGTCAGCCCCCCCCCTTGTGGGGGCCATGACTACGGTATAGCTTTTTCACTGTAGTAAAAAGACAATTAAATAATAAAAATCCATTTTAAAAACAGTCCAAATAAAACATAATAATATATTGGGTTGACAGTGTTGACAGGATCAAATTTATTTGAATTTAAATAGCTCGAGTTGTAAAACAAAACATTGACAAATCGAGATTAGACGTTTTGAATAAATTCGCAGTTCTATATACATATATTCTACGCATTAGTTTATTCAATCCATTTATATTGACGTACGTGAATGGGTGTGTGTGGGACTTCATGAATTTTACCACTAAAATGGTAGTATTTTGTTGTGCCGAACATTTATATCGGAAGATATTATTTTAAAAGTACTTTGCGTTATGCACTTCAAGTTACTGTGCACGTGTAAAGGTGCTCACAAAGTTTTTGTGGCATCTACCTTTGAATACAAAACAAAAAGCAACCGGTTTACACCTGGTCTTGAACTTTTTGTGAGCCAAAATAAAAAAGAAATATGCTCCTTGCTACACCGAGCTAAAAATAGGATATCGTCAGAGAAATAAAAATGTGCCTACACAACGTCGCTATAGGATTTGTTTCCCGAATATCCATTTTTGTCGAAATCGACATTTTAATGCAGTTCAATTTCTTTTATCGAACTCTACCGAAATCATTTATAAAAATAATATATTTTTATCTAGGAACAGAGATATTTTTTTAAAAATCCCGAATACGCCATGTTAAGTTACAATTACTCCGTGGTGTTCTCTCGAATGTCCAACTATTCGTACCTGAATATCCATGTTAATTTCGGTCGAAATATATCTCTGGCTGAGTGTTTATTTCCCGAATATGACTTTAGCCAATCAAACCACGCTCACGCCGTGCATCTCGCTCCCACATTCACGCTGTCTAGCTCTAAAACAATCACGCCCACTTTCATATTTCTGGGCCGTCCGGAGACTTCTTTCAAATTTCGTCTTATTGATATTGTTTTTAACGTTACTATTGTTTTAATAGTGAATTCATCAAATTTTAAGAGATTATTCATAGCTGATACATCTCTAGTTCGCCTTGAACTTACAGTAGAGTTGTGGAAGTGAGTATTTTAACCTAAATAACTGCATTTTGTTTTGATAAATGACACAAAATCCCAACGGTTATATGAATTCTACAGTATGACCCGGCAACTACTATGACGTAAAAAATAATTATTATTTCAAATTATTTTTAATCAAACATTATTTGTCTTTATTTTACTTTTAATCTAGGTATTTCTATGAAAATAAAGGCGATGCTATTATTTATTTTTGAATGCGCTGAAAGTTAATTTAATTTAATATGTATGTTAGTAACTATTTATTTGGTGGATATTATATACTTAGGATATTGGTACCTACCTAATATTAGCAGCCAATGGTAATTAATTTATACATGCTATTATTTTGTGTTGTTATTCCTTACAATAGTAAATATATAATATTTATTTGGTGGTGTGTAATAAGTTTAATTGTCAATTATAGAAATATATAGATACTCGTATAATAATCTTACAGATATATTATAAATAGATTTTTTTTTTTTGGAAAAAGTATTAATATAAAATTGTTAGCAAGTACGAGTAAGTACCATCATAAAATATTGGAGAAATGACCGTGACGTCGGCTAGTAATTGAAGTAGTAGATACCTTATAATATTTTTTCTCAGAAGTGATTTTAAAAAATTATGTAAATATGTTCAATTATTAGAATGGTACATTCTTAAATCTTGTGAATTATTCGTTCAATAAAAAAATAGTTAATTACTTAAAAACTATTTAATTACTTAAACCGAAAAAAAATCGAAAAAGCGATTGCCGCATGTTATTATTACATACGAACTTGGGTAATTACGATCATTAAGTATTTAAATAGTAGAGGTAATTATTAACAATTATCGTGTAAATAAATATAACATTTGAGGCGCGTACTTTTTGACCACTCAGTAATCTGTGGGCCGTGCAGCAATACGCTACGGTTTTAAATCCCGAACGTCCACGTTTTGACCCGAATATCCATTATTCTGAGAGAGCGCTGAAAATTTCCCGAATATCCACAGTGAGTACTTGTAAATAAAACGCATTTTCTGTGCATTTAATGATTTATACCAGTATATTATTCTTGGAATCTATTCTTAGATAATGTTGCAATCATACAGTGTAGAAAGAATGATTGATACATCTACTGATATTAAAATATACGACAATGAAATTTGTTTTTCGTCTCCTGTAAAATTGACATTTGGTCTATTCGGGAAACAAATCCTATAGCGACGACAAAGCTTACGCATGATGTCCGGAGCTTTTTTAATAAAGCTCACCAGATTGATAGCATGTGCTCATTCTCACTAAAGTGGATAAGGAATAGATTAATGTCAGTACTAAGGTACTACTTACTACAAGGGTTCTAGGTTACTAGATTTACCGAAATGTACTAGTAGGGTATTAATTGAATGTAGTTAGTCATGCAGAAAGTAACCAGTCAACATTACAGGAAAAATTAATCGCGTTTAACAAAATCGAAGATGTTTTTTTCTACAAAAATCACAGGCTCTTTTCACAAAAATACCACAAATAGATATATTCATATAAAGAAAAATTTACTGACATCGATTTGCAGAATATAGGCACACTACACTTCACTAAAATAACATAAAATTAAATTTATATCCGGAAACTGGACTCTGCATAACTACATTTAATTGAGTTAGCATTTACCTGGTAGAATTCCGTCTTACATTTTTTTAGTAAATATAACCGTAGTACATAGCTTTATATGTGTTTACGGCAGTGATGAGCAACCCTCTTTTTTAAATGATCAATACCACCATTCAATACCTTTATAGAGTCCGCATTTATACACATAATTATCCAAACAGAATATTTTACAAACAATAAAATCTTACATTAGCTATAGTCTTCTATGACTGTTACTGATAATTGTGCCCCATAATAATTCAAATTCAAATTTTATTTATTTTTACATAGTGAACATTTCAAATTATTAATCCAAGATGTTCACAACATGACATTTAGAAGCAAAGAATTATTATTAAAACAGTATCATAATTTTTAAAAAAATTAATAGATCAGCATTAAACAGTAGTAAAGTGTGAATACAAAGAATATATAAATTAGATACAGGGAAGTACACCGAATGAGCTAAGCAGACTTTATAAAACAATGCCCACCTATAACTCATCCTCGCGCAGGTGGAATATGTCAATATACGTAGTGATTAAGTTAAACAGAGTTATTGCCCTCCCAATTGGCATTACCAATGGCAGGTTTAGAACAAACAACGGATGCCCTCGATTCCTAAGATAATTATCAGATACACACTAGCCAATACCATCAAGAATGGCAAAGTTTCCATTTACGCCGCGTATATAATATTAGTATCTACACTACCTATTTACCATAGTATGTTTCAAGATCACACTAATTCCCATTTTCTATTTTGGCATTAAGTTCATTATTTGTTTATTGTAATTTTTGTAAAATACGAATATGAAAACTTTTTTCCATTTTTATGTGGACCCCATCCCATAATGCGTAGATAGTTTTTGCAAAATTTAGTCAAATATATTTGTATTGGAAAATACGCAATGATATGTTAATTTAAACATCATGCGATTTTTTCTACAAGCTGTATTTTTCAAATACGAGTACTTTGAGATTTTCGCTGATTTTTAGCAATTCAAGCTGGGTTAGCTTTTATTAAAACGTTCACTGTAAGTATCACTCTATACCAGTGGCCAGGAAACTTTTCAGGCATAGGAATTACTTATTTTTTTAAATCAGATCTCGCGATAGAACGCCTTTCATGTGAATAAACAAGATGTAAGAAAAATATCAAAATACACTAGCTATACCTATAATTCAATAACAAAAAAAATCATTCACATAATACTTTAAAAATGTGATGTGTGGTATTTTATTTATAATTATCATCTGATATTCTTAAGTGGTCCCCAGTTGAATTGTGTATTTTCGAAACGTTACATGTCACATTTTAAGAAAGAGCGACATAAGTTTCAAAAATCTTCATATTACCTAAATACAGAAATGTACGGTATTTTTTTTTAAGTTTTTTGAAGACATCAGTTAACACTTAAGTACTATAAAATCATATATTTTACATAAAAAAACTGCATTCACTATTTTGACTAAAACACAATAATGACTTCTAACGTTTTAGAAATACAACATTCAGTTAGTCTTGAGTCCATAAATAAGAAAGGATCCTAACAGGAATGAATACATATATATTTTTAATATCGGTCACAGATATCAACCGTCATTGTGACACTTTTTTTTTTAATATTTTAAAAATTCATTTGATACTTAGCATTAGGTACCTACTATGTCATTTTGTAACTAAGTACTGTGGCAAGTTGGGAAATAAATTATATTTTATCTTAATACAGTCATCCTGAAAATCACTAGCAACACCGGACCGACACGAGCATCACGGCTGCACTCGTCACATCATTATATTCTATTCTTGTGCTCGGCAGTGTTCATTTTCGTTCAATTTGTCAAATAATTACCGCGTTCATAAATGCATATTATAATAAAAAATCTAATCAAATTATATGGAATAATCGTTGTGAAACTAAAGCCGTCTTTCAACTTAATACCCGCATCGTATATACCAAGTGGTGACCCCGACATGAACTAAACTTATACAGTACAGTACACTCTCAGTTACTTTTATTTAAATTATTTTAGACAACTAAAATAATCCGCCGTTATTTTTACTAGTTGAAAGCACAAAATCAAGCTCTATAATTCGCCGGTGTTCGATTGTCAAATTCAGTAGTCCGCCACGAACAAGTTAGTATACTACGCTCCTTTATCGCGAAGAAAATAATGTACCAGGGAGGAAAGTGCCCAAGGACCGCAAAACAATTATGTCGTGCTCCAATGCAACCGGGACACACAAACTGAAGCTTTCGGTCGTAGGGAAAGCCAGGAATCCTAAGCCATTCAAGAATATCTGCCTGACTGAACAACTGGTTGTGTCAAGTGATTTACTATTTAATATTTAGTGAATAAACCTAGCTCTTAAATATGTATAATTTAGTAAATACATCCTTGATTTTGATAGTACAAATTTCTCAAAGAAACTATTTTTACGAAACACCTGTTTGAATTTTTATCATATTTTGCATGCATATACTATAATCCGCCGTTTTCACTAATTGGACACTTGTCTGGTTTTTGGGGTGGTGGATTACTGCGAGAGTACTGTACAAGCATAAAAAAATTAACAGTACTTTCGATATTATCACTTACAAAAGGATATGTTTTTAATTAGCTTAATTTTATGAAAACCTGAAAGAAAATCTGTCATGATTTGATTTGTATTATTAAAAGATTTTTATCCTACGTGGGTCGACCACGTAAAGATTCGATGTCGACAGTTTTTCGACCACTGCATTATACTATTATCCATAGTAACCTATATATTTTACGCTCTCTCTTTCTCCCTCTTGAAACAAGTTATATTGAAAAGTCACCATGGATCGTGTGTGGATTACTATTACGGCCAGACGCCACGAGATACTGTCCCAGAAGTCCAAATAAGACCAAATGAAGCGATAATATAGGATACAGGCGGACAAAAGCGACGTCCCATGAATAGATAAAATTACCCCGAGGAAAGATGCAACGGAAATGGTTTCGTAAATAGGACACGTCCTACCTCAAGTGCCTGAATACAAACTCGAAAGCCGTTTCCACATTGAAATATGTATGTGAGAAAGGAACTGGAAGGCCGCGAGATTTTGTTTCCGTCGATAGGCGGCTATCGGGAATAGAAATGGGAAAATGTAAAATGAGGAAAACGATGTGTTCTTATAATAAGAAACTGTGGTAACATTCGCGCTTAAATGTTGTGTTAGCCCGGTCGTACATACAAACATTACGAATGTGTCAATGTGACCTTTCCTTCACTCACAAAACACATGTGCCTAGTGCCGACAACTCAATAATTCAAGACGATATATTTAAAAATACAAAAAATCGCTAAATATATACAGAATACCATTAATTTTACTTCGCGGAATCTGTAGAGGTTTACCCAACTCTACAACCGAGGTATGTCTATGTTCATTTGTATAACATAGACAATAATACTAAGCGGAAATGACAGTCAACAAATCAGTCGCATATTCGGCATTGAACTGTACAGTCAGATATTCACTCGCGACTCCGTGAATATCCAAACTCAATAAAAATTCATAATGCAAAATCCTACGTAATCAACTCTCAATATCAATGTATCTCTATTCGTAATGCCGTGTACAATCTAAAGTGTAGTGCTACAATATAAATCCAAGAAAATAAATCACTGTGTCTTATTTCTATTGTGCCACGACCATATAACATCTGACACACGACGCAACCTTCTACATACAATAATAGATATTGGATCCTACAACCAAACGACATGAGATCTTACAACTATAAATCCAGATTCCACGGAATATCACTTCGGGAGCAGCTCCACTGAGCTGTTCTGGGTAGCAGACGACAAAAAATATAAGATCGCCTTGATGGTGGCCGACCTCCGCTAGGGAATGGCACAATAAGAAGAAGATAGGTTGGGGTCTGCCGAACATCCTGGCCTGGAGGGCCGCTTCAGAATGTGGGGGCGCATCGGCACATATGCAGGAGCGGCAGGAGCCTCAGAGTAATGATATATAGAGAGGGCATATTTTTAAGCAAAATGAAGCCGCGTATAGCGCACAGTAGAACAACAATTTTATTATAATCAACTTAACTATGAAACGTTATACCATCGTGTTGCTTCTCAGTACGACCATGAAATTTAAACGCCGTTACACATAGTTAACCATTTGTTCTATTAAAATAACTAAAAAATTAATACCATTAACTTTATAATTAACACAAAAACAATAAATTTCAGCAACATAATTTAAATGCATGTAATCAGCCAAACCAATTTTTTCCGGCGACGTTTTGATATGTTTAAAATTCAAATTTAAATTCACCCGAAGGAATTCTATCTTAGTCTAACGCATAGAGCGGAGATATAAGCGTGCCGAATGCTTACTCACTCGCATTTATGGTTCATTTTCAGCAGGGGCTGATTTTTCGTTCGTTTTGGCTAGTCGCGACACGTCATTGTCCTTGTACGGCCTTGCTTATGCGCACCGAAAACAGTTGCGACATCGCTCCTATTTTAGATGTATGACTATATCCGAATCGAGACACTTTTCAATGTGCGACCGGGCTTAAGAACACCACAATTTTTTTATGTTACTTACCGATACCTACTTTTATATGAGATAAGATTGTGAGAATAACCTAGTTACATAATAATAATTGACCTGATCTGGTCATATAGCTGTATAAAATGCATAAACAATGAATGCTATTGTAAAAAAGTCATTGTATTCAAAATCCCACGTTGATACTGCCAGAGATATTGTAAATTCTAACTCAAAAAAACAGCTTACAACATTATTATTTAAAAAAGAGTTTCTATATAATATTTTCTGTGTTTAACATTAGGATTAAAGTTATCGATCTATAATAGGGGCAGCGAACTTTTCCTATATGCGTGTTAAATCATGTGCAAAATTTTAAAAACAAAACACTGTAGGTACTTACCGTGTCAGATAAATAAAATCAAATTATGTTTTTACATAATAGCTAGTTTTTTTTATAATTTAGTGAAATATTTGGGATTGATAACCTTATACCAACTGATTTATTCGACGTTTATAGTTGTAAATAAACTTTTAATCCTATGTATTCAATCATTGCCAAGGTAAATCATTTTTTATAATGTATCCACGATTTTATTCTTTATTAATTATTTTTGCATAATGCGCTTCCTGATTTATAGGTCAGTGGAATTGGGTCAGTAATTTTTATTGTTTTTTTTTGTAAGGTCTAATGAAGTAATCAATATTTTTTCCTATCACACTTTGAACTCAATAAGTTGTAACCAGGGAACATATAATTAATATGAATTGAAATACCTAACGGGTGTATGGTGTAACGGGTGGAGTATGGAAAAACATGGGATAAACTTAAACACGTGTCAAAACTACGCTTTTCCTTAGTTCTGACAACTGCTCTCGGTTTATGCACTGACGCTCATTCAATATTGGTTTATGTATTTGAATGTTGTAACACACTATTGCACGTCTATAATATGTGGTTCGTTTTCGTAGGACACTCGCGCATTCAAAACTCTGCGTCAGAATGTAGTGTATTGGGGTATAGCCTATCGTAATTATATTTATTAATCTGTTCTATGGTTGTAACTTTGTAACGGATACGTTAATCATTTATAATCTTCATTTCGATTAATTATTTTGTTTAAATTCATTCTTAATATCTGTACACCGGTTAATGCCATAAACTTTATAAGTCTCCTGTCATATTATTTACATACGGATATCTACCATCTACCTCACAGTAGCAGGTAACTTCTTATCGAATTTTTAATTTAAAAAAAAACAACCTACTTAAAGGTTGCGTAAAATAAATTGAACTTTGCCGGCGTGTCATAGGTTCGCCATCCCAGATCTATATTATTATGAACAGATAGTATAATAATAGATTTAGTTTATTTTGCGTCATCAGTGTGAAAGTAGAACAATAGTGTATACCAAGGAAAGATAAATAATACTTAATTCATAAATTAGAAAAACTTGGGAAACGGAACTATTAAAAAAATTGGTTCTTGTCGGTTTATAGGAAGCCAGCGGCAAACAAATTTTGAAAATAGCCGATATACTGAAATATTTGATAGGTTATGTTTTCATTCTTGAATTTTTCCAAAATTGAAAATCGGTTATGAAAATTGGCGCGGTTCCCGCCTGGCTTCCTGTATACCGACTAGTACCGAAAAATCTTTGGACAATTGTTCGTAAAAACGTTAGTTGGATGGGTAGATGAACGGAATAGAACCATCGCTAGAAATATTATGAAAGATGTTAAATCAAATTCCCAGCAGTTCAAATATGTTTCTTCTAGGATTTTTAGGTTACATGTTATTAAAAATTAATTTTCTTTCATCAATTTTCCATACCTTTTCTATATAATATTATGAACATGGCCCCCAGGCTAGGATATTTGACGGGCCCCCTACCTATCGCTAAAGATAAAGACAGTGTGAGGCTCTACAGTAGCGTTTTCCAAAAAAGTACGCGGTAAAATTAATGTGTTTTAGCGTTTTTTGTATATTTGAATTCATCTATTTGAATTATGGAGATGCCAAGTATCGATACACAGTTAAAAATTATATCGTACAACCACATAATTTTAATAATAATATTGAAGATAAATAGCGACTTTTTTTTACTATTCGAGAGAATTTGTAATGTGTGTTTAAATCACGTATCTGGTCGATTCGTCACGCCGGGCCCTTCCTGAACGCGGGCCCCCAAGCTAGAGCCCTGTCAGCCCCCCTTTGTGGGGGCCATGATTATGAAACTACATATTTTTTAGATACCTAGCAAAAAGTCAAAGAATAAAAAATGTTGACGAAAATCCAATCACCTTCGCGCATAATATAAGTACCTAAGTTCCGTATTTCTTTCACTCAGACTAAATTCCATCTAAATTCAAATTTTTATCCTCGTAGCCAATCCCAACACTCAAATGTAACTACTATGTGAGTTCTTATTCTTACCAATAATGTAGGTAGGTGCCTATGCATATAAAGTACCTACATAATATAGGGGTATGTAGGTATCAATAATGTACGTATATTTTAGTCATTTATTGTTTCAATCTGCAACTGGGCGATAAGCGGCTTCATTATAAAGTATTTACATGATTCAAGTAGGTTGGTGGCAATATTATTAATAGGTCTTTAGGACAATTATTAATGTAAGTGCCCTGTCTACCTCCCCATCCTAAACCCGCTCTATTGTGGACACACTGCAGTGACTTGATGTGGATCAGTGCAATTTAGACAGTTTGAAACAAAATGTTCAGAGCTTACTACCTGCTTAGTGCCAAACAAACCTTAGATGAGGTACGACCTCTAATACTAAACCTTTAACAAATTCAACAAGGTAGGTAGGTACATTGCTGTAAATATAAATTCGCGCAACTAGTAAAAAATATGGGCATACTGTCACCACCATTAATCCTCAAAGTAACATCGCACTGCCGCACATAGCGTCGGTGCGACATTTTTAGTCGGCAGGAAAAAAAAATCTGCTTGTCGCATGTAACAAATTTCCTTCGACATGGGCAACATTGTATAATTTCAAAATGTCGCATCGGCACATGCGCAGATGCTTCTTTTCGAGGTAAATCATTCATTTCAGCTAGACGTGCAATGTCATTGTCCCGTATGTGTGCGCAGAAGAGAGTTGCGGTATTGTCGACAGTTTGTGATGTATAACCATGTCGCAGTCGAGACGATTTTTTATGTGCGACAGGGCAAATGTTTTGTGTAGTGTAGTCGATCGGTGAGGTATTGCCTGTATGTATTACAATATCTTTGGGTATGTATATAATATTATATGCCAAAGTAGTAAACTATTATTCTACACGTTTATAAATATGTCTAAAGTACCTCATATAATTTCGAACGATTCATAAGGAAAAAAATAATTGTGTTTTCTACTGTAGTTAACATCAAAAAGATGGCAACACCGTCGCCATGTGACGTTTATTTACATCAGTGCTCATGACTCTTTGTAGGTAGGCGCGTGCCTTCAAGTTAATAGATAAATGTATGTCTCCATTTCCCATGTACCCAAGTATATAGAAATTCGATGGCCTTCTTGGGCAAGAGTCAAATCGGGGTGAAAGATGATAAGAAATAAAAACAAAGTACGGTCACGGAACCTTTCGCCTCCAGCTAAATATCCGCCTTTATTGCAGGGAAAGGGAAATCGTCACACCAATATCACAACTAAGGCCAGGATCCAGGAATATTATCATCGAAAGGCCAGTGCCAGTGCAACATTGGTCATTTTGTGAGACCATCATTCACAACAATTTTAGTATTGTACGTTTAGCACTATTTATAGTAAAAGTAGGGACGTAACATTGTTCTTTTATAACTCACCTAGTCCTAGGTCCTAGATCATGTGTACGAAATAATTGCATACAAATTCAATGTAAAATATAAATAAATTTAGCAAGTGAGAAACAAGTACATAAGTATTCAAAAATATCGATGTATTTGCAGTTTGTGAGTTGTCATTTAAAAAAATGGTAAAGCACACCGCCGGGAATGCAATGATTGCGTATTTATGAAATTTTCCAAATTATATACTTATCACGTTTTTAAATTAAACTAAGTTATTGTTCGAATATCACGGGTCCTTAGTAGATATATTATTTCAGGAAAATGTCAATGTGTGGCACTGCCACCTGTCAACATTCTTGTCAATGCACTATTAAGCTAACAAAATACTATTTTATATCATAAGCAAATCAATATAGGATAACAATATTCATAGCTAAAGAATGCGTCGATTTGAATACGAATATAGATTGGTAGTTGTATATTTTGATAATGCGGCGTATTTTTCATGAATTTTCTTTGGAACTGTCTTAGTATTAAAGCAGATTATTTTATTTATAAAAACAACTAAACTTTAATACAACACAGCGTATGGGGTAAGAAACGTGTGGGGGGAAGCAATGTATGTTTTCAATTTGTGCGATAGCGCAGCAAAGACGCAAACTCTTTCAAGAACAAATTTACGTATGTCAAATTTAAATATGTGAAAATGTACGTATGTCAGATATTATATCAAGCTGTACATCCCTTTTGTAGATGGAGAGAGTATATGCGTGGCTTTATGTGTGCGCTGTGTTACAGATATATTATGTATACTTATGTCAAGACAAATATATAAAGTGCCTGATGGATAATTTAATGGATGAAATGACTAGTGTGAAGTGAATAGCTTCACTGTACTATTTATTAGAAGACGATATTCCAAATTTCGTTCTGATGGTAGCCGATCTCCGATTGGGTAGCATGAGAGGAAGAAGAGTGGTTGAAAAATTGTAGGACAATTTATTTATGATTATGTTACATTCTGTGATACCGTTACATCGTCGTATTTTCGCAAGTCCTCTTATTTAACCATGACAAAGAGCTCAAGTTCGGCCCTGGTGTGACAGGGATCGTGATGCGAAATGTATGGCTCTGTAAATTCATGAGCTCTAAGTGAAATGTTTCGACATTGTTCCTTATTGTTTCAGAAAAGGGTTAGCAGAAACAGAAAATACGGATTGCTCTTCAGTGCCCTGTTCTTGTAAATATCTTTATAAGGACTGATATTATTCCCGACAAATGGCATTGCGGAGCAAAATATAAAGTCCATGCTGCTAGCCATATCATGATAGCAAACCTGAACACAACATTAATTTGTTAAATTGTAACAGATAAAACGTATTGTACAGTTATAAACATACCACATAAGCGTTAAGTTCGATAGTTTTGACAGGAAATAAATATGACGTAGAGCGACGCCAAGCGAGAGAAAACGATGAGAGCAGTCAGAAATAAAAATACTAAAAACCATGAAGGCTAAATTTTTTAAACATGGAACATGCTTTGTCTACTGATTCTCTGAATGCTGGATGTCCAAATTCGAAAGAAAATAAAATAAATTGCGGGGCGCGGGTTTGTGACTTTATTTTTCGTTACGCCTGTGCGATTTTTCGTAACGAATCCGCCCGGCGGTCAAGACAAAATTAATAATGACTATTAGCTCTGGGGCGTTCATAAACATAATACAAAGGCACCTTTATTCAAATACAAAAACCTATTATATTATATCGAGCGCGACACCGGTGTCGCGTCCGAAACGGGCCTAACACAGACCACTTTTAAACTTTGGCTGGAAATACCAATTTCTAATAAACCGAATAAAGGCGCAGGTTTTAATTAAAATAGGTAGGTATCAAGAAGAAATACTTCATTGTCTTTATCGAGTAAACAATAATTTACCGTCTTTTGTTTCAGGAACAACACAGATACAAAAAATATTTAAAACCAAACGTTCCAAATTTAAAAGTTTATTTATGGGTACTGTTTTCCAAAGTCACATTATGACAATAGCGTTATCGCGCCATCTCATTCAAATTCAGAACAAACAAAAGTCGCATCGGTTTAAAATGAGTTAAAAACTTCAAAATGAGCCATTTTCGTCGCGGATTTAAAAAAAACAAATAGCTAAAACAAAAATAAACACAAAAATTATCGCCGAAGCAGACAACCAAATCTCTTTAAGACTGAGATGCTACACGTTGATTTTCGCAAAACGCGTTCGTGATGTGTTTAACTTGATACTTTTTTCTGTAAACGTAATCTTTTGTCACACTCGGATACTTTTTTTTCTTTCTTTCTCTTCGTAAACAAGTCAAACTTTTTATTGTTTGGCCACTTTGAGCGGTGAAAACTTTTCGCCCTTGTTCTCGCTTTTCCATTCTGCAAAAGTCTTTAGAAAAATCGCTTCAAGTTGAGAGTGTTGCAAAAAAAATCTTATGTAAACTACAACTCAAGATTAGATTACGTTTCAATTTTGTAAAAAAAAAACTTATATTGATTTATTACGCGCACGAAAAAATTGTAATGCTATAATTTGCAAGACAAGAGTATTGTAGATACATTATTAGTAAAAAAAAAAAAATACCAGGTGACAACATTCTTGAATATGACTTAGGCATAGTTCTGCAATAAAAAATACTTTGAACATACATAATTTTGAAAAACACTTTCTGAGAAAATATATTATAACCAATAGAAAAATCTTTTTGAAAAAAGTAAGCCACACCGGCCGGGTATTGAACCCTGCATCTCCTGGGTTTACGCCCCGTCCGTCGCATTTACCTCAATGCTACGCAGTGACATACTAATTGCGACAATTTCTTATCCGACAGCATACTTCTTTATCTATCTGTCCGTTAATATGTCACAATTATTAATTATTGTGCCGTCGTTTAATAATGTCGGTATATTAAAAATTGATATGCGAATACTGCACTGTACCTACTGTAATGTTCAAATATCACATAACTAATTTTATTCCGCCGCCCCATGAGTGGCAACACTTTCTGGACTCTAGTACTGTAATGTTAAAATATCACACAACAAATTTTATTCCGCCGCCCCATGAGTGGCAACACTTTCTGGACTCTATCTCTATGGTCAGAATTTGACAGAGCAAGGAAGAAAGTGGGGGCGATGGCGTCTTTGATCATTTCCGGGCAAGGTTTGTAAAACATAGTTTGCTGTGGTGGACCTTTCTTGGTTTTGGCCGCAAAGGAAGTCCGACGTCTGCTAACAGGAGTCCTGCAGTTTTGCAGAAACACTGCCGAGTGATAAATAAGCTCTCTTTTTTGACAGATGAGGCAGATAATGAAAGACGATTTGCTGGCAGAATTTGGTTTAATAGAATTAATAATGAAAAGGACGAATAATAAACCTTATATCAACACTACATATTTTGTATACATAGAACACATTTTCCAAGCTCCAAATATAATAGAATATATAAGTACATAATACATAAATGTGCCCTCCTTGGCAAAAAGGGACCGACCTCTGATATAGATATAACATAAATAAACATGTCAATAGAATGTCTTCCGCATTTTTATTTTATTTTTTAAAAGGTTTTCATAAACCAAACGGAACGAATAAAATGTCGGCAATTTATTTAATTTCAATTGGCAACAAAATGGCGTCGCTAATCGGCGCGGGTGTGTGGGAAACGGATGAGCAAAAGAAATGAAAATGTCGGCTTGGAGGAAATAAGCGCCAGTATTTCTATGGATATACGTTTTGATTATTATTTTATTGGCTGACTCTCTGTACGTTTTTTTCGCTTTTCGATAAAAGCATTTTCGGATTAAATTTCGGCCGACACTGGACAAAGAAGGTCGCCCGTAATTCGGACGGTTTTTTTTTACACTGGGTAGAAAAATTATGTGAAAAGTAGAATTATGTGGAGCATGAAATTATTAAGACTGACGCGATATCCTTACAGTAAGTACACATATATATACAATAATGATAATACGTAACGTAGGTACGCAAAAACAAAACAGCTGTTATATTAACTGAATAATTAAATATTATAATGATATATAGGGGATAAAAAAACAAATGATTTTCGCTTTGATTACTTTAATATTTCGATCCATAATAATGATATCTTGTTTATGGCTTTAAAAATACATGTGAAGATTGGATAAATAAACCGATTGGTTGGGCCAAATATGGTGGCCGTCATCCCTTATTTCCCCACCTACCTCACATCCTTATTTATTAGTCACAATACCAGGCAACCAGCAATTACGAGTCATGAGACAACCGTGATTGCGGATAACGAGTTACGCGTAGGCTTGTTGAAGTTATCGCGCTATATCTGATACGATACGAACGAGGCCGCGCTAACTACAGAGTGATTCATACAAAATGCACCTGTTTGATCTTCGAAGCGCTAAATCTGATACGGTTTGAGCGTACGTCGCGTCTATCATCATCTTCAAATTACAGTCCACTGCTAAAAGCGCCACCACCAATTTAAAAATCAATATTTAACTAATATTCACAGAAAAATATCTATCTAGAATAGAATGAATCATATTTTGTTATATTCATAAGACGTTTGTTGTGAAAAATAATATTTCGAAACCCTGCGATTTTTTTATGTTTCTTCTTAGGGTAAATTCTTCGCTGAAAGCTTTTACTTAAAAAAAGTAATTTTAGGACACTTGTTCCCTTAACATAGCAGGCATTGTCAACTGGGAGTAAATGTGTATTAAATTAATCGTACATATATTTATGTAAAATGCGTACTCTAATATACATATACCAGGTGGAAAACCTATCCAAGGATGTGAATTCTCTAAATTCTTCTAATTATCATAAACTTTATTCTGGCATCTATGATATTATTTAGGAATGTGCCTCATATAAAATAACAGAAAATGATTGCCCTAAAGTCGCTCAATGAAATTGGTACTTAAGCGCAACATCATTTTTTACCATTGCCGAGGAAAATGTATTGCGTATACGGAAAAGTATTATGTCAATAATTAATAAAATTTATAATAAAGCTTTGCAATAAAGCTTTATAATAAATAAAAATGTTCCCCATTATTTTAAGGAAACACCATAATACAGGTATAATATAATTAATACATATTATGTACATAATTTTCAGTGCCTAAAATACTGTTTTTAAAATTGGAACTGAGCAAAATAAACCCGTTGTGCATCTCAGAGATTATTTTTTTGAAAAATGTTTAGTTATAATATATATATATAACTAGAATACAATAATACTTAATCTCCTTCGATGCCTATCTGGAAGCGCAAAGCCTTTAATTATGTGTATATATTTCGATTGTCAAAAAAAGCAATTTATCACGATAGGTATTAGTGAAAAATAGCGAAATGCCCCCCCCACACCTTTGACGTACGTTTTTGCGAGGGGCATATTAAATTCTCTTCGACGGTGAGGTACGGGTCAGGTGCCAGACGTAATCGCGAAGGCATCGCGCGATGCGATTTCAGATAGCAATAAAATTAACCGCACAAATCAAAGGTTCAGAATTTAATGGTCACAAAGGTAATATTCGCATAATAACATCGAGAAAAAACAGTATATTATATAATATTACGTATCTAGTACTACGGAATATAATAAGAGGTCGTCTAAGGTTAATTGCGATTATTATAATATATGTAGTACGCGGCATACGAGCCCAAGTTACCAAGAACCCGAAATCGGAATACAATACAGATGGTTACTTACCACAGAACAGATAATAAATAGAATACCGATAGGCTATATTCAATACGCCGCACGTTGAAGCAGGGTTTTTGAATGTGTGAGTGTCTTACGAAAATGAAGCACGCATTATGCACGTGCAATAGTGTGTGTAATACACCAACATTAAATGAGCGTAAACGCATAAACCGAGAACAGTTTTCAGTATTCGACGTACAACGTATTCTTCACGGGTGTGTAAGTTTAGCCCGGATTCTTCCTTACTAGAGACGGTGACCTGCTATCGCCTTACCCGTTGGGTATTTCAGTTCCCGTTATTTCTGAGTTCCCTGTTATTTACATACGCTAACGGCTAGCACTACAAACCATTCTGGTCTATGGCCGATAGCTCAACCATCATACCTTGGCTACGATTGTATAGCGTTGTATGCTGTATTACTTACGGACTATAGCGGGGGTCGGGGGCGTAGATTTATACCTGAAAATACGGGGTTCGCAGTTCCCCAAATTACTCCTATGACATCGCCAAGATATAATGGTAAGGCTATAGTACCTCTATCCCGAGCTCTCTCTCGCTCTGCAGTCAGTCACACTCAGCCTCTATTTGTCACTTTTGACGTCGTCTACTAAGGCTAATCGCGTGCCAACACAATGTTTTTGGTTTTAGTGAAATTAGAACCCAAGTTTTAAATTACGTCTAGTATTTTTTTTAAGAATTATTAATAACCATGTCCTTGCTTTTTCGTACAAGGTGGTTAAGCTGGTACACACAGGCTTTGATAAAACACACATAAATATTGTGTCCTGGCCGGGAATCGAACCCAGAAATCTCGGGCGGAAGGCAAGCGCCTTGCGCACTGCACCACGAGAGCCGAAGTGTAGTATTAACAATTGTAGTAATATAGTTTGACATAATCTCTAAATAGACAGTGTCTAGTGAAACAATCCAATAATTTTACATAATAAAAGAGAAAACGTAGTTTAAAAACTTAGGTTCTCATTTCTCTAAAACTAAAAACACTGCCTTTTTACTTAGCAGGCCAGTATAAGAGGTATCAATAATTAAGTACTTATACATGTTTCAATTATGGTAGTATATGGAACATTGGGGTGATACTAAACTATTGGATCTATTTAAGAGCATACTTCAGTGAAACGGAAAATAATTTTCAACTATAGGTGCGACGAAATTTTGGACTGGCTGCCAATCGGAGAGCGAAAGTCGAGCTGTGAACACGTCAATTTTTTTTGTGATGGCGTCGGGGGAATAATTCTTAAATCGTGTAAATATGACTAAAAAACGTTACCCATTTACTTGAAAAAGAAAACATGTCGATGAATATATTAGTATTATTACTAATACAACAATAAACATAACATCAAATGGACGCATGTTGAATTTTCATGACAAATTATGTTTTGTTCTGCACGCGTCGTTTGCATAATCTTCGCGTCGCGTAGTCACGATCGTTTTAGACCGTGCCCCAGCTGAAGTATAGCCTTAATATAATAACAGGAAATACATAAAAAAAAAACATTTTCAAGGTTTCAACAGCTCAACGACGATTTACAAAATAGGCATACATTCTTATAGTATTAAAATTGAGTCTTTAGCAAACCTTTAATTGGAATCAATAGATGAACCGTCAGCCCAATTACAAAGAAGCATTCGTATGCGAACTCACCTGCAAAAAAGAAAATAAAACAGAATTAGTACCTACGTATATAATATTATTACGTGTCATTGGGGGTTGCAATACCGGTATTTCAAAACCGGTATTCCAGTATTTATTAATACCGAAATACCGGTTTTAAAAATCCAAAATACCGGAATTTTCAGTATTAAGAAAGCACAGTCGTTTATGTTTTTGAAAATGAATTATAAGTTATGTGCTGCTAAAATGCAAATTTATATTGACTGTATCCAATACATATAGGTGAAATAATAATAAAACAAAATTGATCAAATATATTTATATAATTGTCGCGATGAAATATCATAGTATTTCGAAATAGAAAACATCCGTGACAAATAATCAATTATTGTTGATGACTGTACAAGCGTTGAATTTAATCCTTACAGAGCTGACAGCACAGTTGTTGTGTCGGCATTATATGGCCATTAGATATAATTAGCATATTATTTAAATGGACTTATTGCACTTGTTGAACTAGGGCTTTTGTTAAAATGATCAATATATTCAAATTCAACATAATAAATAGTAGGTAGGTAGGTTTTTCCTATAAATAATGTTTATAGCTATATTTACTGATAAGTGCCTACTTCTGTTTTTCTTAAAAGTTTAATGAATACCGGTATTCAATAAGAAATACCGAAAAACCGATATTGACATTTTCATTCGGTAATGCAATCCCTATGTGTCATGTCATGGATTAATATTGCGACAGTGTGTAATTTTTTCCATCACGTTTTTTAAACACGAAATATCAAAGGGATATCTCCATGGCGACCATAATCCTCAACGAGGGGAAATAATGCGAACGACGGATTCTTGGAAGAGAAAACCCCGTAAAGCTTAACAAGGTCTACGTAGGTACTATTCCGTTTGCATATAAATAATTATTCCCGATATTATAAACATCAGCGATGATACTACGATACGAGATTAGGATTAGAGCGTGTTCTCAAGCGAGTATTTTCCGACTAACTTTCTTCAAGGCATGCTCGCCTTTCATTCTCACTTCACTTTCTTCGTCACTTCTGCACTTAAAGCATTTTTCCTTGCTCTCGCGTGGTATAGTTTCCCATCCCGATATTCTGGAAAATTTTAATTTTTATGCACCCATCAATTACATGCGTGGTCGAAGACTCGCAGCCATGACCTATTTTGGGTGAAAGCTGTTTCCTCATGTCAGGCTCACTAGGCACCAAAAGCGAGGGCTGTGCGGCTGGTCAATGCACTCCCTAGAAATGTAAACATTTTTAGCGATGCATTATGTACCTATGTTTATAAAATTCTATTTAATTGCAAACACCCACGGTGGCCGCGCGGCTTAAGCGTTGGACTATAACGCCGTGGGTCCCAGGTTCGAATACTGAGTCTGGCAAGTACACATATTGTTTTCCAATTTGTGTGTGAGTCAGGATATAGATCTAATAGGTTGACCAAGTGACTGACGTCCATTTCTCGTAAAAAAAACAAAATCTGCTACTACAAACCTCTACTCTGTGGAGGCCCATATGATCCTATTAGGATCGGACATATCGGAAAAATAACATTGATTATTTAATTTGAATTTTTTTTTTCTATAAAATTATTGTTTGCTTTGTTTTTTTCTCCGCCATATTTTTTCTCTAGTTGATGATTTCCTTGTACTTTTTATTCTAAATGTCATGTTGTGAACGTATTGAATTAATAATTTGTTATGTGCTTAATGTGTCTTTTTTTAAATAAATAAATACATTCATTTTGGGAATTTACAGCTTATGGTCCGATTCTGAGACCAGAGTATATTAGTACCATCTAAACGTACACAGTAAAAATTGAATTTTGAATTACATATTATATATTATAGATAAATAACAAGGAACCTGAATGTTTTAAAACATAGCCCGAATAAGAAACTATCACGGAGAAAATCTAGAAAACCAGTGGTACTTAAGAGGTATAAAATGTCCAAAGTCAGCTGGGTCGATGAATTAGTCAAACTTTACAGAAGTACGCGGCGACGAAACGCACATGACGAAAGGAATGGAATCAGTTTAAAGATGCTTCCATCCTGCAGTGGATTGATCCAGGGTGATTGATGATATTGATGATATTGATGAATATGTATAAGAATCTAAATTTTTAGCACTACCCACAATTACCAAGGAACTTTACGAAATCGAAGCAAGTACCTATATAATAAAATATGAATAAGTGGTAGGTACCTACACAAGAAAAAAACACATGAGACATTATTATGTATTGAAAATTCACTAAATTGCAACAAAAAACATAATACATGAGGTATCTTCAATTGTATGGCGACATGAAGCCAATGACAAAAACCTGAAACACTTGAACGCGTTGAACACACTAAACCGTTTATTAATTACTTATAATAAATTACACCCATTATTTTTTTTGTCGATAGCTATTTCGGTTGTGACACCATTATTAAGTATGTGTGCCTTTATAATAGGGTATTGAGTGTCAGTGTTAGCTTAGAGGTGAAGATGCCACGTCATAGATGCCTCAAGTAAGTGATCCGCCAGGATACTTGTATAACCTGGTAAGAAAGCGAGAGGGACTCTGTTACTGGTTACTTGTAAATTGTAAATTTACAGTTCCCCATATCACAGTTCACCGTGAGTTGCCGTACCGGAAACAAATAGCCGTATAGCATTGAGATAATAAAAAAATTACGCGTTATTCGTAGAGAATTTCACAAGCACCTACTTTTGAATCATTCATAATTCCTTGTACCTAAACGATATGATTGTATTTCTAATTTACATAATATTTTAACGTTTTTTTCCTTGTATTTCGGTGGTTTTTATTTACGTATTTTAAGTATTTTATTCAGACATGAATTTCATCTTAATGTTTTACGGCTATATATCTCCGATACGACAGCTTACGGTGCACTGTGATGGCGGTGAATTGCATACATATAATTTTGCGGACACAATGGGCTTTTGGAGGCGCCACGTGATGTCCACATTATGCTTCACAAAAAAAGTGAAAATGAATAAAGCAAAAAATAAATAGTTTGATTATATGTTACAATAACGATATTTGCTTGATTTGAAAATTTGACAATGAGATTAACAAGAAAAATGAAAGCATTGTGGACTTGATATGAAATATTCTCACGCGTTATTATTATAAATAAGTTTTAATGTGAGAAATAAACAGAAAATAAATGAAACCAGGCCGTACCTACTGGCAGGTAAGTCTTACATTTTGTATCATTGAGAAAACTTGATTTCTAGCCAGTCGTAAACCATAGTGGTGTCCAAAAAGTATTTTTTTTCTCAAGATTTCATAAAATTAATTTGAATTTATTCATTGTGGGAACCAGTCACACAAAAGCAATTATATTTTTAGGGTACAACAGTGTTCAGAGTTCTGACTCAACGAAATAAACACGGCGATTCACGGAATAATTCCATCGGCGGTTTGATACCTTGCCTATAATCAACAAACTAAAATATGATTATTTCGTTGAAAAAACAAAAAAAAATGTATATCTATATAAATGTATATCTATATATATAAAATCTCGTTTGATTAACTAAAATTGTACGGCAGATTTATTAACTTGGTGTAGATGACAGTTCGATGTGAATTTGTGAGTTAGTGAAATCCTTACGTGAAACAGTGTCTACCAGGTAAAGTTTACCTGGTAAACAGATTGGACTAGACTAGGCGGGCTATACAATATTGATGACTGCCGGGGGCTGATTCATAATAAGTATTCTTTGATATCCAGAATCATGCATGAAATGATTTTTTGAACATCAATTCAACATCGTGGCTATATTTTATTAGTACCTACTAGCTTTATGTTGCTAGTTACCGGTACGAAATCGGGCGGGTACAATGTAGTCACTAACGTTGACGCAGCAACGTGTGCAGAGTCGAAGAGCCCATCCCATCAACACTTGGGTATACCCATATTCTTTATTTCGTGTACAATATCCTACCTACATTGCAATATTATGTCATGTCTTGACAAAAATGTTGTCCTAAATTAATTGTTAGGCCTTGTCCACGATTCACCGCGAGTGTTTGTGGACGGCTCAATGAGGTCACATATACTTGGATTGCGCGCCAGTCAAGACGCGCCATGTGGACAAGGCCTCACTGTAATACTCGTGGTTGAAAATTTAATTCTTACCCCATTGCAATAAGGCAGCAAATTTTAAATTCTCCTTCATACCGTTTGACTTATTCTGCTTACATGTCAAAGTGAGTGCAACTCTCTAGTAAAACTGTTTACTCGGACTGCAACTATGGTAACTGCGGGAAGTTGTTTTATAGCATTGTTTTAATAAATACAAGTAAATTAAGTGACGTATTAAATTGTGTTTAAAATGTATATATCTACAGCTATAACATACAATAATAATTGACGGTAAACGAAGTACTGAAACAATATACAATATTGCCAATTGCTGGACAAATCTGATCATACCCAATCCCAAGAGCTTTAAAACGTCCGAAAGGTAAGACCTGCGTCCATTGAATCAACGAGATAGTTAAGTTCTACGGAAGAAACGCGGTCTTCATATGCAACATCGGAGCGACGTTCCTAGAAGGTTTGATTTATGACTGTGCGGCAGACGAGGCGAGTTTAGATGTGAGAGCCGGATTACTCACAGTTGAGGCGAGAACTCGATACAAAACAATAATTGTATGTATGAAACTACTTACATAAGATTAAATAGATCATTTATTTTTATTCCACATTTACTACCTATAGGTACTACGAAAATATTATGGGGTCCCGTAATTGGTAAATAATATTAATTGTTTTAATATAGAATCATCAGTATCACACTTTGAAGAAATATGATAGCATTTTCTATTTAAGAAAATATTAAAAAAAAAAAAACTGAATAATAGAATACGTGTCATACTGTAGTTATATGTATGATAGAATTGAGCACTAATCTTTTACTTTCGTTCAACAGGCTGACGTCGCCGCTGACGCAAAGCGTAACACTATCGACCGTGCTGTAAAAAAATACTTTTCAGGAATACATTCCGAGATATCCCAATCAAACCTTATTGCTAGAGCAATTTTTTTATCCATCTAGCTAGCCGGTATCAGTGACTTAGTTTTACGTCTCCGTGAGTAAAAAAACGTAGGCCAGAAGGCAGTAAAATCACCCCTTGTGGGCTCAATGTCGGCCAATAAGAAACAATCCATTCTGCGAAATGAGAATTTTATCTACATACGCTTCCTTCTGCTCTCCTAGGGGAAACTGAAGACTTCCCGGCACGTTGAAGATATCTAGCATCGTCGGAGTAGGACTTGTGCGTTACAAGGGTAGATTTTTAAATCGGTAAAACGTTCAACGGTTAACCGACAATTTTCCGGTTATTTTAGACGTCAAAAAAAATAAGACGAAAACAATGAACGTTTAATATTATGCCAAGCAAGTAGACTAAGTAGAGGGGCACGGTGCGAATACTCTTAGATACGAATATACATTGAATCTCGCGATAATATTTGCAGAGACAGACAAAAAAAATCATCAACATGTAATCTACTCCAAACAGTTATATTAGTCGCATTCCTCTCTTATTTGATGCCGAAAATGTGTTGCCCCGAAGCAACGCATGGAAAAATATACTGTTTTTATTAATAATAATTAGGTAACCATCAATGTTGAAAAAAATATATTAAAACAATATTTCATTTCTCGTCTACATTTCGGATAAGTGCGATTTATATTAATATATTTCTACATTGTCAAAAACTAATGGAATTAACAATAAAAAAGCAATACGCACACAAATGCTTTGATGTACCTGTAACGTTAATAGTATGCTTATTTTAATAACATAAATGAAAGCAGTGCGCAGTAGGTGGTGACAGTCAATAGTAACAACTAAAACCTCATTATTTTTCTTTACTCCTTGTTACTTCACCCCCCACATTAATCCTCGTTATTACACTACTATCAAAATGGTTTAAATTCTACTTTTTTCGCAAGATTTTACGAACTCTCGAGGAGCCTCAGGGTTTTTGCGGAAGCCGGTTGGGAATCACTGATCTATTCGAAATATACAAAAATCAAAATAGTATCCGTATGCGTACGTGCGAGTATACAAAAGTGTTCTGTCTTATACCGGTATTTGTAAAATCATGACGAATCGTTTCATTACCGGTGGTATTATTTGTTTATTTGTGTCGAAAAACCGGTTAACCAGAACCGATAATGAAAGCCCTGCATGGAAGGACAAAGAAGTACCGAAAAAAAACAATAATAAGGCAGAGAAATAACAATGCCATGGCAGTAGAATAAAGCCAAAAACGGAGTTGGATTATCCACATAAAAATAATATAAAAAGATAGAATTGGCCGCGAGGAGAGGTTCGGTAATTGACCACAATAAAAATCTGGCGCTGGACGCTGGACGTTAGGACGGGTCCTACATACGCTGGAGGAGATAAACGAAACGGAGCGACTGCGAGAATGAGAAGAAAAACCAAAAAGGAATAGCTAGTACAGCGACCAAATTGTTGGGTAACCTAATACTGACATGTTTGTACCTCCCTAGGGGTTAGGATCAGTGATAGCCAACTTGAGGTCGTGACCCGGAACAGGGTCGTCGATTGTGCGGAATGGGCATAAAAGGGTTCTCTGAAAAATCGGAGGTATTTTTAAAAGTAAATAACTTTCGATGACAACCACGCTCTCGACGAAACACCTCGAATTACAAATGCAATTAAAAAAAACAAAAGGACCCGACCCAAAACCCCGTTAAATTGAATTTAAAAATAAATAATAGATAGCTGATAATACTGTTGACTTTACACTTATGACAATATAAAATACACCACACAAATATAAAGTGCACCAATTCGGTTATTTTATGCTGTTTGTCGCCAATCTAGTGTCCTAGAATATTGAAAAACTTTTATAACAATTTTGTAAATATGTAAACCACATTGTGGCATACAGATTTTGAAATATTTATGCAAAGAACCACACCATACTCAGCTATACAATAATTAGGTTAAAAAGTAATTTAAAAAAATAAATCTTTATGTTGTATGTTGTGATAGGTGTGTAAGTATATCTACAAACCCATAACAATTTAGAAGAAAGCAACAATGAATTAAATTTTAGTCAGATCATATATCACTAGATACCGCGAAAATATTGCCAGTCAAACTATAACTATATTATCAAGCGACGATAAACCGAGACAATATACCTGAAGACTTTGAAGCAAACCTTCTCTAAAAGACATGGCTTAAACTAAATAATATGTTATATAAATATAATATGCGATTTATTTAAGTATAGCAAACTTCACATTATATTAGTAAATATTTGAATACAATTATACAATAATAATTCAATTAGTTAATTCCATAAATGATTAAATATGCAAGATATCACCAAGATAAACTCTGAAACTTGAGTTTATGAATGGATTGTGTTGTTTTATTAATTTATACAAACATTCACCATTTCGAACGCAAAACATGGTTGACTTGTACTGAAACCAATACATTCATATGCCTGTGGCATGTCATCATCATCATTGTCTCTGCGATACCAAGCGAATTAACACAATTATAAAAACAAAACGTGGATTCGAGACGCAACCCACGATTTCATAAGCAGACACTTTACGCTCATTCATCGCTCATACGTGTAGGCACCGCGATGAATATGAGACCGCGTGGATTCGCAGCAAAATACACCGAACTACAATTATTTAGAATATTTATATGAATAATCACAAAAATCGCGTACGTAAATCGTGATATGTTAAAATATCTACAAGTGTACATAATCTTAATTCTATGCATCAACGCACAGAATCTCATATTTTCTGTGGTTGACAATTCAATCATAATTCAAAGTTTCAGAATCGTCAACAAGTGCTGTAATAATAGAAATCTTGTTGTATTATTCCAAACTCTCTGGATATACCGTATAATAGTGTGGTCCCAAGACTGGCATCAGGTTGATGATGTGAAGTTGGTAAACGCTGGTTAAAATCTTTCTTAAATGCGTAAGTATGTATCAAGGTGGCAGAAAGAGGGATAATAAACCTTTGGCGGTTATATTACGCGGAAGTTATCGTTTTTCTTATGCGGTGACCGCTTTAAATGTGTATTAGATAAGAAGAAAGCTCAAAGTTCCGCTTAGGGATACGCATACTCTTTATCTTATGGCAGGAATTAGACTGTTTCACGAAATACGCTGTTTTTATGTCTGGGAGGCGTATTTATTCTTTCTCTTTGGGTGCACGTTAAGGTCACAACGATAGTTAAAGAAACCTTAATAACACATAAAATCCACTGAAAGCCGAGCGTGTTTTTGGAAACAAATTAAAAAGAAAACGGTTAATACCCATTTTAACGATCTGCCCGATGTAACATTACGCCCTGACTTTCATATTATCAGTAGGTATTACAGAAAGCAATAATAATATATTCTTATTTCGGCAGACAAATAGGTAAGTATATATTAACAATCGAACGTTATTTTATAAATTCTTTTTCTTCTTCCATGTTCGCCCCTAAGTCGGAGCACATGGACACCACGCGGCGCCTCCAAAAATTAAAATGGCACTTTCCAAAATGTTGAATGCTTTAAATCTTTAAGCATTTTTGCTGCATGTTATTGGATGTCATTCAACCACAAAGGTTTGGCTGATGCGTACAAAATTGATGATTGTAGTGAGTGGTAGGTCATAACGCGGTGGTTTCTGATATACAGATTTCTTCTTCTTTCTTCTTTGGCCATATCCGCCCCTTAGCTGGAACATATGAACACCACGCGGCGCGTCCAAGAATCCCTGTCTCTCGCCAGTCTTCTTGCTTCGTTCCAGGTCAAACCAGCATCCCGTGGCTCCGCTGTATACACTCTATAGATAGTATTTAGCGGCCACCTAGGACGCCGGAATCCGGTCGGCTTGAAGAACCGGGAAACCAGGTTGGGGTTCTCTTCTGGCATCCGCACCACGTGGCCGAGCCAGGTCCGACGTCGCCTCTTCACTCTCAGCGTAATGAGATGCTGCTTGGTGCGTTCCCTTATCTCATCGTTGCTTCTAAAGTCATACCACCATATTATAAATTCACCAGACAATAATAAAACACGCCGTCTTTATTAACATCAACTATCGACCCACCGGTATGAAGGCCTATCCTTAGATCCTTCCACTCTTCTTGGTCCACAGTTTTTCATTGTAATGTACTTCCTCGGAACTTCATCGATAAACTTGATTTTAGGGTGACCTTTTGGTTATTTGCGTACAATGTAGGTATGATTGCGTTTGTCTAGCGGTGGACAGGGCATGTACACAGTGTGTACATACACGGGTGGCGACAATAAACTTCACTGAACAACCGGAGCTGCTTATCATGCGAGACTGGTCGAAGACTACTGAAGACCAAGGTGATATGAGGATGAGAATTGAGAAGACCTAGACTCGAATGGAATTATGATATAAGTAGGTAGCTTGAATAATATGCACGAGAATCTTATAATAAAGCCACCATAGCATTGCAAAAGTCAACCAATTAAAAGAATAATTATCAAAGCTTTAAAAATCATTTAAGATACATCGTAAAATAGACTACCTAGCGAGCGCCCGCGATGGATGAATGGTGAAAAGTGTTCATTGATGAAACCGTAGATCGAAAGTTCGACAAATTCACGTGTCGATTTTTAATGCAAGAGTGAAACAGATTAAGAGCATACATAAGTGAAACGGCAAATAATTTCCAACAGTAGGTGGAACGAAATTTCGCAGTCGTCGCCAATCGGAGACTGACTGTCGAGGTGTGAGCACGTCAATTTGTTTTGTGATGGCGTTGGAGGAATATATTCGTAAATCGTGTAAAGATGACTAAAAACGTTCCGCATGTACTTGAAAAAGAAAACATGTCAATGAATATACTATTATTATTACGAATATAATAATAAACATAACATTAAAAGGACGCATGTTGAATTTTTATGACAAATTATATTTCGTTCGGCTCGCGTCATTTGCACAATCCGCGCATCGCCTAGTCACGATCTTTTTAGACCATGCCTCAGCTGAAGTATAGCCTTAAGCAAGTGACTAACATCAATTTCTCGTAAAAATAACCGTTAAGGATCGTCTACGAAAAGCAGCTAAGATTTACCAACAGCCAATGAACAAAAAAAAACTTGGGATACTTACGTAAACTAATTCACTCTGGTAATTCAACGAGGGTTGGAGACCCCTCAATCGAATTGAACTGAAAATAAAAAATATCCAGCGCTGGCATTTATATCCAGGTAGCAAAACTATCCCTTGCCACGTGGGGTTGGTTACCAGTATTTCAACTCACCTGTCCTTCGCGCAGTGGCATACCAAATATTTTTCTAGAAAATCAATCATAGTGAATTATGTAAATAAGAAAAAGAAATTGTAATGTAATTAAATTTGTAAAAAAAATTAGGTTTAAAGTGTCGATATCTATTTCGGTTATAATACCAATATCAGGACCAATCATTAGTATTCATAACGATGGTTATGAATATTATTAATTATAGTAATCCTAGTAACCTTACATTCGAGACCTTCCGGGGACCATGGCAAACGAGGCCGGAAGAGATGCACTTTTTAATTTCTGTATTGATGTAATAAAAATAATAAATGGTGACATGTAAAGATGATTCATGCCTTTCAGATCCAGTGACTGCAATCATATAAGATAGTATAAGTATATACTTAGAATATCAGTCCTATGCGACATTTCTTTTACCACGGGAAAAAACTCGACTACAAATCGCAGTCCTCAGTTCCCAATGAATACGACAAAATATTCATCAGAATCACCTCCGCCTTGCGCTACTAAGAATTTTCCAGGGTTTTTGCAAGGCGGTTTCATAGGCCCTGGCCGAATTCAAATTAGCAATACCCGATGCGGGTAGAAGAACAGTTTTCAATTAGGCATATTCTCTCAGCCGGCACAATTTTCATTTGACTAGCATCAAGTAGAGTAGTTTGCGTGTTAAAGTCCTTAAGAAAGCTCGATAGTAAATGCGATGTATCCATAAAGGCATCTAGAAAAAAAAAAAAACCTTACAAGAGTTAAAACTCATACGGGTAAAAGATTCTAAGGCAGGTACTATAGCAAAATAATTAATTAAATAAATATTGAGATACATTTCAAACGAACCTCCTAGTGAATGGGTGTTCGTCATAGATTATCATTTTTTGTCTTTAATTATTGTATTAGTTTTATAAATCTAACATCACTTTCTATTGTGGCATTTGCATTTATTATTTAACACTAGATATATTGATACATACAACTTTGACATTCGTGGTGACAGCTTCCTAAAATTAAGTGAAGTTTGACGTTGAGATTTTTAATCATTACCCAAGGCTTTGAATGGGCCAATAATGAACAGTAAAAATATTTTAATGTCATTTAGTAGGTAGGCACAAACAAAACTTATACAAAAACAGTTTTGATTCAAAATATGTGATTGATGTATTACCAACAATGACATTAATATGGACGAAGCATCTAGAAAAAAAATTACTCACTTTTTTGTCGGGTCTGCCGAATGGCATAATCTGTTCTAACGCCATTACAATAAAGGTGATATTGGTATAAATTCCCGATACTTTTTGTCGGTCTGCCGAATGGTTCGGTTCGAACGGATTCGCTCAAATGAACATTGAAACTAGAAACACTGTTCTAACGCCATTACAATAAAGGTGATATTGCTATAGATTCCCGATGCGTGATATCGCATAATGGAAATTGCGTGACGTCTACCTATACATGTGCGAATGTCGCTATGCGCGAATTTACTTGCTAGCTACTATATTGAGTGCGTTGTCCATTAATAATGTCATTGATTACCAATATGATTATAAGTGTCGATATTGAAACAGTCATTATCGCTTGTCATATAAGGAAAACGGTATTCAATTCAAACCACAAAATATATGTGTTTATCCTTACCCAATCAGCACGCCTTTGACCATTTCAAACCCTTCCTTCACACCGAGCGTGATTTTATCAATCTCGAAAAAACAACTTTCAAGGACACTGTATAAATTATTTCGGGGTTAAGTGGCGTGCTATTGTTGCACGGGGTGGGATGGTAATACAACGAAAGCGGGAAGAGTTTAAACTTTTAAGTGTAGTTAGAAGTACGGCATCATAGTCGGTCGAAAGGGTTTTGGCATTGTGTACATGCGAATAAACAACGTACAAACCTTACAGTACGTTGTATTTTTTTATATCTCTACACACTATTTTGAAATAAAGAGGAGATTGCAATTTTTTATTATATCGATACCATGGAAGAATACGGAATAAGTGTCTTAGTAAAAAATTGTATGTAATTAAGGGGGGACATGCTCGTCGAAGGTCAAAATTGAGTTTTTATTGTATTTTCAAACCATGATCCTGGACACTCCTTAAACGTTGTAGATGATCTATTTATATAATTTTGAAGCCTTATTATCCTTTATAGTTATTTTAAACATTTGATGACTGCATGAAGTATTTTTGTTACATAAAATAGTATTCTTTTAAACCTCTCGCTCTAATGTTTTAGAATATAGTCATATTTCGGTACAGAACTGTGCAGTGGTGTTAAGATTTTTTACATTTATTAATTTTTAAACGCATTTATAAAACCATTAGTATAATTTATTACGAGATAATTTTTGTAAAATATTCACGATAAAAAATTATTTTGATAATCTCTGTGATCCCAAATTTGACAAGAATTAGGCATTTTATTATTCAAAAAATCGGCAAGATTAACACATTTGAAGATGAATCTAAAGATACTTATTATAAGCTATGTCTTTGACCATTCAAGTGTGATAAAAATCTTATGAATAATGATTGCTTTATAATAATTATTGACCTAAGAATAAGGTAGTGTTTTTTTGAAATACGCCATTTCTTTTGTCATTCCCTAGTGGTTAAGCTACAACATACGGCCGTAGCCATAAAATGACAAACTATAATTAAAGTAGGGAGTAAAATTATGTTAACGCGCGTGTTTGAACATGTACCTAACCGATTTTTTTTTTATTTTTTTTTAAACGGTACATGTTCAAACACGCGCGTCAATATCATTTTACTCCCTACTTCAATTATAGTTTGTCAATTTATGGCTACGGCCGTATGTTGTAGCTTAACCACTGGGGAATGACAAAAGAAATGGCGTATTTCAAAAAAACACTACCTTATTCTTAGGTCAATAATTATTATAAAGCAATCATTATTCATAAGATGTTTATCACACTTGAATGGTCAAAGACATAGCTTATAATAAATATCTTTAGAATTGTCTTGAAATGTGTTAATCTTGCCGATTTTTTGAATAATAAAATGCCTAATTCTTGTCAAATTTGGGATCACAGAGATTATCAATATAATTTTTTATCGTGAATATTTTACAAAAATTATCTCGTAATAAATTATGCTAATGGTTTTATAAATGCGTTTAAAAATTAATAAATGTAAAAAATCTTAACACCACTGCACAGTTATGTACCGAAATATGACTATATTCTAAAACATTAGAGCGAGAGGTTTAAAAGAATACTATTTTATGTAACAAAAATACTTCATGCAGTCATCAAATGTTTAAAATAACTATAAAGGATAATAAGGCTTCAAAATTATATAAATAGATCATCTACAACGTTTAAGGAGTGTCCAGGATCATGGTTTGAAAATACAATAAAAACTCAATTTTGACCTTCGACGAGCATGTCCCCCCTTAATATGTAATTCCCTAATAATCAGTTGTGATGCGATACATTTTTCTTCAATATTTGTTCTCGTGAAAACAATAAGTTTAATAATCATTAAGAGTTTTTTTTTGAAATGCTTGTTCAAGAGATTTTTTTAATGATAAAATCTTCATAGCTTATTTTCTTACTCTAAATGGCATATTTTAGATGAATAACAATTGGCAACACTAGATAGATGACACCTATCTAACCAAGAGGTTCGTCTTCAACAGATCGGAACGGATTTAATACAGATTAAACAGACTGTCGAAAGAGACATAGCATCCCTGAATATAGAATATAGACTACAACTTGTGACTTTTAAAGATTCGAGAATTCTCGAAATATTTGTTTTCTCAAGAATTCGAGAATAGTTTTTTGATTTCTCGAGAATTTTCATTATAATGAAATAAACCTTTTCTTGCCGATTTTTAGATATTCCGGCTAAAAAAATCTGTTTAAGTTTAAGGTAGGTACTTAAGTAATTCCGTTCCGGTTGAAAGTCAAGAACATTTTTTTAAAATTAATTTTAAAGAGACGATTTTTTTACCAAGAAAATTTTCTTAAAACATTTATTCTGTTCAGTTTTTTAGTAGTTGATGTCGACATCTTACAAGTGGTTAATTAATTAATTAATTAAGAAATAAAAATTCTCAAAATTTCGGAAAAATTATTTCTTGAGATGAGAGATTGTTTTTTTATGGCTATATCTCGAGAATTCTTGAGACGAAATTTCTCAATCACAACCTCTAGAACTGACGACAGGCAAAAGAGAGTGTAGATAGACCTTTCCCAAAGGCGGCAAATAGTCAACGCATATATCATTGGATTATAGCAACGATGATAGTAATAATAATAATATGGTCCTATAAAGACGCGGGGAAATACCCTCAACGTATAGTAAAACAATGTAGTTACAATGCAAGACAAGAGAATGTTGCGTAATCTGAGATAAATTCGTTTTATTGCGGTTCTAGTCACTGTAACAGTAACAGCAAGAATAGTGTGATGACGAAAATGAGTAGGATTTATTCCACAATTAGATGATTCCTGATAATAAACATGCCGAAGGAAAACGTTACACGGTATATAGTGAAACTGTTTCTAACGGAACCAAAGCATGGCTCCACCGAATTTGTAGTGTGAATTTAAATTGGTAGCAGTATCAGAACGTGCATACTCAGAGGATATATTAAATGTTTGTATTGAAGCATTAAATTTGATTATGACTCGACAACGATTTTACTATAGTACAATTAATTGATAACATCGACACAGACTAACTACTACATAATCATTCGATTGATACAGGGGTAGACAAACGTTTGAGGCAGGGAGGCCAAACATGTAAAGCAAAACAAATTGTAATTTTTTAAGAAAGTTATAAGTACCTACCTAATTATAATTTTACAGAAAATAAATCACACGCAACACATTCCTTATAAACAAAAAACATATTAAACATAAACCTATCCGTTGTATAGGAGTATATACTTTTTATTAAAAAATAGAAAATCATGTATTTATGGGTTAAAAGTTATATGAAGAATATATAACATTGCATTAGAATTCTTCAGATGCAGGTATATAACACCTTTATAATATTGTATAATCACCGACTCCGAATGGTTTAATTTTCTTATCAATTTACTGATTCACAATAAAACTTATATTTTCACTTTCGATATTTCTGAAGAACCTCGCTCGCTACAGCTGTTATTCTCAAAACTCTGAATTTATACATAAAAAATTAAGAAGATTTAACATTGGTATTTAAGTTAATTAGGTTGACAGCTATTTCTGACTATAAACCCATCTTCAAAACTGAACGCCTGTAATTCTCCAAAACATGACAGAAATAAAGCGTACATTGTGGTAATAATTATGTTCATTCATTCGCCCAACAGTGGCGGTATTAATTATGTATGTGTAAATAAATATCATTTATTTTTACTACACAGATTTAGTTATGCGAACTTAAAATATCTTTGTGTATTTTGGCTGTAAAACATTTTAGTAGGTACTTAATACCATTATCTTGATTTAAATTACAATACAGATAGTCCTCCTTCGCGTCAAAAATCTTAATATGTATTTTTCTGATGTTTATCAAAATGATTTACTTAATTTTCCTTTTTATATTAACTTGTGATAATGCAATATTACGCAGACTATAGGAAATCGTACTGTCTCGGTGCTTCGTAGGATTTACGCATCTGCCAGTATCAAACATTCACTTCACACACATTAAATGGCATAGCTACAGTCAGCGAGCCAAGTTCTATATGTAGGTGGATAAATATAATATAAAGATTGAGTATTATTTCGTCACATAAAAAATAATTGGAGTGAGTGGGGAAGAAAGGAAGATAAGGTTGTTATTTTTGACGACGAAGGAGAAATAACAAAAAGCGAGTATTGTATATCCACATGTCTATATTCTTAGAAATATAAAATAAGTTAAGTGAAATGCGAAAATGATGAATTGTCTTGTGATTTAACATTTTCGTTAAATAAAACGTTAACATTTTAATTTTGTGAGCGAAAAGAAAAGAGGGTAGGCCTAAAATCACTACTTTTCAGGAGAGCGGAGAAGATGGATTTTAGGAAATTTACTAATTGGTTTGACTCATCACGCCAAGTTGGACTGTGTTGGTGAAATGGCTAACAATAATTATTCATCACAAAATTAATTAAACACAACCTCCTCTCTGTGGATGTTTAAATACTCCGAACAGGTAGATAAACTGATAATAATTGACTTCCTATTCCTAGTTCAACATTTCGCTATTTTACAACTTTTTTCTTAGCTCGTATTCTTATTTGTCCGGTGGTTGTTTGTCCCGTACAAGTCTTGCAATCGATTTTTAACTAACTTCCCGACTAGCTAGACATTTGAAACTTTTAGAATATAACAGAACACGATGCCAATGCATTTTTTTAATACTTTTAGCCATCTTTAAGTAGAATTGATTTCATTTTCAGTTAATTCTGTTGTGTATGAAAAGTTATTTCGGAAGAAATCAGTAAAAAGTAAAACTATTTTTGGTTGCTAAGTGGGTCCTAGCAACTTAATTATTAATATTAATATCTTATACGTGCGTTACTATGGAAATCAATATGACATTTCAGTATTATTTCTATCAAGTACAATTTTTTTTGATCGTTTGAGCTAGTCAAGTCAAGTTTATATGATTCAACAGAAAATTTAAAAACGCTGTATATAAAAAGTTTTTTTATCTTGTAATTATTTACAGCTACAGAAATAAATAAGCTTAATGGGTAGGTACAAGTCGGTTATGGGGAAGCCAGGCGGGAATCGCGCTAAAAATTATTGTCATAGCCATAGACTATAGATACATGTCATAGCCGATTTTGGAAAAATTCATGAATTCAAGAATGAAAACCTAACCTAACCTAACAAATAATCCAATATATCGGATATTTTCAAAATACGTTTGCCGCTGGCTTCCCCATAACCGACTTGTACCGAATCGTGTACTCCCATGTACCTATAACAATTAAATTATAAGCCATCTAACAGAATACTTAATATATTAAAATATACTAGCATACATCATTAAAATATATACTAATAATCGAATCTAATCGAACGGAAATAAATTCAACGTATTTTTTTTACTTATTAGCTTTTTCTTCGCATATATTCTCAGTAGGTAGACAATAAAATATTGTCGATATAATAATATGATTGATTAGATTTTACATAATAAACCAAATATCAAATAACAGATGCAAAAAAAATCCAAATGTCATGTTGTGATCATAATATTTTAAAATAAATAAATAAATGGAAATAACGAATGTGATTTTGTTTTCACATGTCCCGTAAATATAAAGGAAAACAAAATAAAATCATGAAACCATAACTGGCCACCGAAGAGAAAACAAATCTAAAGGGAATTTTGGACGGACCCAGAGGGGAGGGGCGGTCGCATAATAGGCCTAGTTTTCCAAAAAGGCGTATCAAAGTTGAAAACCGGAGAAATTTGACTAACATCGGATGCAAGTCACCATTGTGAGCGTCCAGGGAGGACATAGCACACTTTTCAATAAGGAAAATTGGCAGGAGTTGGACATCGTTGGTCTACAGAAATAATCAATTATTTTTCTAACGTTAGGTAATTTCCCATTAATAACATTAATTAAATAAATTAACAATAAAAAAATTCTCTAATAGCCACCATAAAGGCCAATTTAGCACAGATTGATGAAATTTAATATAATATTCAAAATATGAGTGGGTACATTTTGAACTGACTATTTTGTTATTAAATAAGTTTGTACAATCAGTTTCATATTGGCGAAAACAATGGGCTATTTATTAGGGGATGAAAGCTGGTCAATAAGTAAAAGTTTACTATATTACCATTATCCTCCCCCTCGGTATTAATATAAATATTATTTAATATGTATCATATTATTATATATTAATCTAGAAAAATGTTTTGTGTTAATTGGATATATAACTATAATATACAAAAACTATACTTTATTCAATTTATAACACATACGATTTAAAAATATTGAATTCTTTATCGAATATACTTACATGATATTTAGAAGAACGAAATATACTTTTATTAAAAATAATATTTTGACAAAAATATTAGTGTCAGGAATCGAACCCGCATCCATCGGATTTCGGACAATGCAGTTTACCAATTAAGCCACATGCACCATACATAATGACAAAATTAACCAATAAAGATGTGTCCGAGGTAGTCTCAAAATTCGTTCATATCAGCGATTATATTTTGTGATCTTTTTTAGTCAAGGTATAAAATAAATAAACAACTGTTTTATATTGATTATAAAAACAGTTCCTATACTCGACGTAAAAAATGATCTGTATTATAAAGTTAAATATATTTTGATCTACCTTGATCGCAACGTATCACTTACAATAATTAGTATCATCCGGAACGTTATGAGTTTAATTCTCAAGAGTATCAAAACAAACATGTTTTATAAAATTTCTAGAAAATGCATTGAGGAATCTATGGATTCCATACATAAAATAGAAAAAAATAAACGACATTGTAAATTTTATTATCTATATGCCACATTTTGATATCAGAAGTTTTTCCTAACTCGATGGCTGTGTGGTTTTCGATCCCTGAAACAGGATATCCTTAACTTCAGATCGTGTCCTGCTGAGTGCCGTCTCAAAGGGAATATAATAATACCAAGACCAAGAGAAAAAGGTTTTTTAAAAGGAGTCAATAAAAAAAAAAGTTTCAGTGTTCGTCTACTATTTCTTTTTCTCAGAATTGTTACATCACGATAGTGTCGATTTTTAGATATTGACTCTGCTTCTTATTTGTATAGTTTTCATACTACTGAAAAATGAGAAATAAAAAAAATATTTATAACCACAGAACTATGTACTACTACACATATACATCAAACCAAATAAAATTTATTTATTTTACATATAATAAACATAAAAAATTATAAATTCAAAGCGTTCACATGACATAAAATAAGTGTTAACAATTATAAAAATAAAAATACAGAGAAATGTGAGTAATAATACAATAAGTAATAAAATAAGAAATAAAATACAATAACAAAAATAAAAGTAGATGAAAACACACAGAGTGATCTATTGATAGACCCTATCTTACAAACTTATAAAACAGCGTCCAACTAAATTCACCCTCACGTAAGTGGAATATATCAATATCTGAAGCGATTTCATTAAACATGGTTATTGCTCTCCCAATTGGCATCACTAATGGCAGGTTAGTTCTGCACCTTGGGAGAACAAACAAGGTAATTATCAGACACAGAGGCCAACACCACCAAGAATGGCAGAGTTCACATTTACGCCGCGTATAAGTCGGAAAAAATATGTAGCTAAATAAAGACCCCTTCTAAATTTTAAGCTACAGTATGTAAGCATACCTAAGAGAAAGTCAGTCGGATAACGCCACGGATAATATCCATGCAGCCGAAAGTAAGAGTCTCAAAAATTTCTTTTGGACTCTCTCCACCATAAGGCCGTACTTCAACTGATGCGGGGACCAAAGGTCAGGTCAGGATCGGTTCCCCGGTCAATGCTTAAACATCAATGAATTTTTCTTTTTAGACGTAACTGAATAATAAATATAGTAAGTATAAAATAAACAAAGAAATAGTAGAGGTACTTTTACTAATTAAATTACTCCATGAACCTTGAAAGTTGAAAAAAATGTTTATTATTAAAATTGTTTTTTTTTACTTGTATGATTAAAGACGCATTGTTTATGAATCCAATCCCGCCATGATAGCAAAGGGAGTGCAACAATAAGGAGTTAGGAAACCACGCAACTGAGAGTAAGCCCTGAGAATCGCGGGGAGTGCGCTCCAACAAGTCGGCGTCCGTTGGCATTAACCGGGATAAAGCGGACCCCCAGGATTAGCGCGTATATTTTTCACGTGAAATAACGTCAGAAATAATATTCAAAGCTGCCCCGCTGAATTTTTCGCGGCGAAAACGTCGAAACTGGCGGGAAAGCCACACAGGAGAGCTGCTCAAAATTTGGGGCACGAAAATTATATTATCACTATAATATTCACGTACCACTGCTGGCAATTCTTCCGGTCACTAAACACACATCATAAAACCAAACCACCTACCATTGGATATCAATATTTCAACGAGCAAACGAATATACAGCCTCGATCGATTGTATAATATAATTTAATGCATCAACCTTTATTCTGTAATATCAAATTTAAATTATATATGAAGCATTTTCCCGGGTCTTTCAAGTTTGAATGTTGTATTCGGTTTTCTTCGATGTCCCCCTCCCGGCCTCGTTGCTGATGCGATTCGCGAGAAACAACGTGTTAATGTTACACAGTCATCACATTTCACCGTGAGATGATGTATATATGTTAAATACGTAATAAAAACCACCGGAATACAAGGGAAAGACTGAAGAAAATATGTTAGTAAATAAAATAGAAATACAATTATATCGTACATATTTACATACAATTCTGAATGATACAAAAGTAGGTCAGGATAATAATGACTGAGTTTTGATCAGATAATTGATACCAATTAATAAGTATCTATCAAATTAATGTTTTTATTGAATTCAATAAAATTGAAACAAGACTGTCTGCAATGTTCCACGATTTTTTGAAGACAATGCTATACGACCATATATTATATTTCCGGTACAACAGCTCACGGTGAACTGTGATACGGCAAACTGCGTGTAACCGGTAAAAATATATTATGAGGCATATGAATGCGAAAGTTATTTGGTAGTTTTCAATATGTGTTCATTTATACCGAAGATGTCAGATGGTACATTGAAATGTGCTGCAAAACCAAAAAACGTAGTTCATCCATCGTCCTGTAAATACCGACAGGGGTTACGGTCTATTTCGTTAGCCTGTAGCCATTTTTCGGGATGGGAATTTTGGTGTCAAAGTCAAAAACAATACCACTACAACTGCAAGGCGCTTTTTACTGTGCTCATGCGCATGGTGCCACTGTATACTGATTTAACTAGGTATACAGCAAACAAAAATACATTGCGACAGTCCAAAATATACAATACATTAAAATCAGTTTATGTATGTATGTAAAATATACAATACATTAAAATCTGTTTATGTATGTATATTAAGCAAGCAATGCGAATTAGGTACAAATTACGTCAAGGGATCATTTAATTTAAAACTAAAAATAATTATTGAACTATTATTGATAAAATATTCTGTATAGATACTTCTTATCTAGAGTTTTTGTTACCTTTTACCGAAATCATTTCGTTAACGGTAAGCCACCTACATCTCGAAAGTATTATGTATACACATAAATTTGTACTAATTATACTTTTTGACAAAATGACGAGGGCGGGATTGCGTCGATTACGTGGGTCTAGGTTTTTTGAATACTAGATTTGATACTACCTTAATCATTCAGTGTTGATTTGAGAATTCACTTAAAACGTAAATTCACTGCTTACATAAAAGGTGCAAAGGGAGTGTCAAGTGGACAAAGGTGTGATGCCAAAGCATAGCTACAATACTTACCATCTGTTGATTTAATTTTTCAATTTATAGCGTAAATTTTAATTTCGTTCTTCAAATGAGAGTTATAGTTTACCAGTAAGGAGCGTCAACCAGGGACAATGTATTTAAAACTGAAAATGCGGTCAGAAAATTACTACACAATCCGCTAAACACTACTGCATTCCACGATCGGTATTGACTAGAACATGACGTGTTCTGATGTCCTATTTACCTTTACTATTTTAGATACTGACATGTGTGTTTGGTCATTGTATACGGTTCATGAGTAGTTAACTCTTTAAAATTACATGGGCAGTAAGTACCCTGATGTTTCAAATAAGTTGGTAACTACAAAATTGTCTTAATTATATTGTCAGATTCAGGGGCGCGTCACGCTTGGTGCAAGGAGTGTATAACACCACGGTAGAAGGATGCCGGGGGTGGCAAAATTCGAAAAAGGATTTTTAACAATATTGAGTACTATTAAAAACACAAAATGAACTTTATGATGAAAAAAGTCGGCTGCAACCTGCAATGCAATTATCTTTCAAATGTTATATTATTAATAATTTTTAACAGACAATACAATAATTATTGTTTAAGATTTCTTCGACTTCTGTCATATTTCCTATACTTACGTATTCTTTTTAAATTATTAGGGGCGTGGTCAATTAGAGTAGGCACTAAGGCGGCAGGCACACTTGGCGTGTCCTTGCTCCGGTTTGATAATGAAATAGATAATATTATATTTGATAATATTTACTTTTCTGATTTTTTTTACACTTTCTACATATCTGAACATATTATTATAACTTTCTCTACTAACCTACGATGACAGATCTGAAATATTTCCTACGTCTTATCTATAAACAAGGCCAACCTATTTTTTTTCCTTTGAGAGTCAGATGTGAGAACTATTTTTTAAAGTACCTATTTACCTACTTACTGTTTATGTCTTCCTATCAACCAAACGAATCAGATTCTCGAGTCGATATATATTATAATATATATTGGATATTATATTGAATTATCCAATTTTTTAAATTGTAGTATTTCCGACAAAAATATTACACTAAATTGAATTTCAAATAAACGACAATCTACTGTTCTAATAAAAGCAGTAGACTCATGGAAGGAAATAAATTATTTACTTAAATGATTAACTGGAATCAAATCATGAAGTGACCTCTAACATATAACTAAAGAAGGTTCTTACGTATCAGGCAAATATAGTTACAGAAACTCTGGCATCAGGTAATGGGAAGATACTCCCGATGGATTAGAACCCAGCGCGTTTCCATGACAGGTAGATGCTGCCGACTCATCCATTACGCGCCGAGCTAAATTTATAAGAACCCATTTACAAAGGCTTCCTTGCAAAATCAAGAATTCGCGGTACGTAACGCAGGATGGATTGCGTAACGCCGTACCGCAAGCCGATCAGGCGCTTCTGCGGATAGTTTTATTTTGATTATACGTACACCCGAGCCAACGAGAGTTGCCATTTAAATACGACTAAACTATACACACTGAATCACATACAAAAATATTACTATGTATTTTAAAATTGTAAAAAGTATTCTCTTTGATTTTACGCTAAGCTGACGAAATCGGCCCTGATCCTTAATAAATGATATATTTTTTATTTATTTATTTAGGTCAACCAATAGGATCTATCACAGAGGATAAATATAATATAGAAAAACAAAATATGTGATGGTCCCAATAACAGGCGGACACAAAAAGTATAACATATCAAATCAAATTCGATCAAATAGTATGTACAGCTGTAATGAATATAATTGGTGTTATTGAAAATCGTTAAAGGAAATAGAGAGAAAAACAGAACATAAAAAAAGTATATACATACATAGATAAGATAGGCAATATAAGACAAGACATTTTTTCTTAAATACAATAAAAATAAGCAGTCGTCCATATACAATTATTAGTCGTGGATTTTGGAGCAACTTAATTTGAAAGAGGTAAGAGAACAAAACAGATCCACTCAATCACTGTGAAGATTTAAGGTTCAGCAGAGTCGAGCCATCGGACAATTGTTACCTAAATTGGATGTATGAATGTATAAAAGTGAGAAAATTTGAGGACGTATATTGACTTTAGGAATGTATAGACCAGTAGATAGATGTGGGGAATCTGAATGGTTATTAATTATTTTGAAGATAAAAAAAGGTCAGAAATAGTACGCCGTGTTTCTAAAGATTTCATTTTATCAATTGATAATAGTGAAAATTGTACAGTAAGATTATAATATTGTTGTTATTAATTAAAATTTTACAATGACATGATTTATCAGTATATCAATAGAGTACCTGTAGAGTGTAGATATTGATTATATAGAGAATTAACATGCATATAATAAGAACAAAAAAAATGTAATACAAAATTGCAATGAGTAGGATTTCCAAGTATGTCAAATATCAAATATGTAATATTTGGCCGATTATTCTGGTTTTAGTTTTGTTATCTGCTTTTATGATGATGACAATTTAGTATTTATTACCTACCATCAGCATTAAATTTTCATGTCAACAGAAAAGGTGAATTGAATCAACTTACTTGTAAGTAAATGGTAAATGCCAGTTTTATTTATAGGTAAATTATTGATCACATTAATCAAATTCTACAATGCCTACGATAAAGACATTGCAAAACGTAACAGATACTTATTAGATATTCTGCCACTTTCTTCAATTAGTCCATGAAGTCAGAACAACGATAGACAATTTAGTTTTTGAGGTACCTACCTAGGTATGCATTACCTTTAAATATTTAAAACATTGAATGACTTTAGCAAGGCTAGTTGAAGCAGACAATTCAAATGTGTATAAATTTGGGCAATGAACATGATTAGCACCCTGCTAAGGGAAATCAGACATGCATTCTGGCCTGTCCATCATTTTACCAAGCTGATAAACAGGAAAGGAAAATACACTAATACTTCTAAATAATCTTCGAAAAAATGTTCACACATTCTATCATTAAAGATGTAAAAAAATTTAACGGTTAAAGCAGCGAAATCAGCTGAAAATTCGCCAATTCAGCGTTTATTTAAATACGTAGCTTCCCTTGCCGCAGAGCAGAAGGCCTAAACGCCTTCCCTTGAAAGGTTCAATCCGACATTATCGAGAAGAGGTGGTGAGTGTGGTGACGATCGCCAGTCGTCGATCGGGGATACGAAAAAACGTGAATTTTTAATCAGGGGACGACTCCACTCGGAAAAATACTCTCCCTGCATACAAAGTGGTAGATAACGATTCATACAAAGATTCAGCCACTCTCTTCATGCCAAGTCCAGACCACGATTGGTGTACAAACTGTACGAAAGTTATATCAAAATTATTTCCGAACTTCCATACTTATACATTATTAAATATGTTCTGGTATATATAACGTAACCATTTATTTTTTTCTCAAAACGGGACATCTACTAATTTGTAAGTAACAGTATATTCAAGAAAACGAATATTTCTTCATAGTTTTATTAATAATGAAAAGCAGGAATGAACAAGATATATATTTTTCTGAAGAACAAGTATATTATTTGGTTTCGATTTCAAATAGGGGTGAAATTCTTGGCAGGATTTTTTTAAATTCACTTTGGTAATTAACATTGTTTTAAAAACTGCGACTTGCAACTGTGTCTTTTCTTTTTCTTAAAGACACTTTCTACCAATGCTTTTCTATTGAGTTTTTAATTTTTCGCGCCTTTTTTTGAAATTGTTACTGTGGGTTGCTCTCTTTCTGAAAACGGGACATTTCGGCGTTCCGAAGCTGTGCCTGGGGACAACGGGATAGGCTACCTAAAAACGGGACGTATGGTCACGTTAGGTATAAACTACCTAGGATTTTAGTTTTCCAACGCGAATAGGAAACATTGAATATGTTATATAACATTCCTTTTGTAAAAAATAAGTATTAGTACATACCGATTTTCCACCACACGTTCATCGTTATCCAAAATGTATACTATGAATTTATCGAAACTCACCTGAAAAGAAAGAAACAAATAATTAAAATGCAATCAAATATACCCACAACTATACAAGATTATTTGTCCAACGATTGTCTCTTCTTCGATCCATTTGTCCAGACAATCTTTGGACAAATTTAGTCATCCAAGAGGTACAAAACGTCCGCAAGGTAGACCTAGAGGTCGCTGGATCGATGAAATGATAAAGCTCTGCGGAAGTACGTGGCAACGCAACGCACAGGACTGAGAGAAGTGAAAGCAGCTTGAAGAGGCCTTCATCCAGCAGTGGATAGATTCAGGCTGATGATGATGATGATACAAGATTATGAGAGGGTATTAGAAAATAAAAGATATAAAGCTAGTGTCCTTATGATATAGGGGATGAAGCTAAACTTTGTAACTGGTTAATAATAATAAATATAATACATATTAACAAGCACGGTGTATTTTATATATTACCTACGCAGTACAAGTATATTGCCATCTTAAAATTAATAAAGAACCCGAATTCCATATTAGTTGATTAAAAGATAAAGAAGTCAAGAGTTTTTACATAAAAATGTTAATATTTCTTCAAATACGATAATACGGTGTTGATATAAATAATTAAATATTGTATTAATAAAATAATGTATCTCTGGCAAGACAGACTACAATATCATTAACGTGGTTTTTAGAAAATGGATTTGTATCCCTCGTAACTCGTGTCCCGGAGAAACGACATAGGACTTAAGTCCTTAGCTTAGATTCTTGTACGTGTCTATAATGTGAGACAATCAGAGAAACTCTTATAATCGTAATATTTGATGGCCACAACGACAAAATGAATTTATTGATATTATGGTATTTCGCGTTTCCATATTGTGATGTCGATTTTTGATCGTCTTTTGGTGATGTCAATCCAACATATTTAATAAGATACGTTTGAGTAAGTACCTGTGAACTGATATAAATGATTACAACCGATTCATTATTGAGAAAGCCTACACAATATAAACTATAACTTAAGTTTGGTGTAAGAGTGATTCGAGATACCTAGCGCGCAGGAAACTAACAAACATCAACATCAAGGTTAGTTAGAGATGGGTTTCGGGAATTCTCTAGATTTTCCATCCCGAATCTCTAGAATTGAAATTTTTAACATTTCGGGAAATCCCGGATCTCGAGAATCTTTTCTCGGGATTCGAGATTTCTTCATTATCAAATATTAATTGAAAAATCGATTTTCTATATGGAAAAAGTGGACAGAAAACACAAAACGTTCAAAGACTGATCGGGGAACACAATGAAGCCAACGTCGACTCAAAATGAGTGCAATTTTTGCAACAACAGGGAATTTTGTGTCTCAAAAACGTACGCGATTGTCAGACGTCTGTGTTTTTTGAAAGTCTATTTTAATAAGTAATGTTTTAAATTATTATTGTTTTCCTACATCTATTTTGTTTTTCTTCTTACATAAATAATAAAAATCATATTTTTTCGAATTTGTCTGTTTTTACACTGATTTTAGGATTTTTACAGGTTTTTTTTTAAATTTCCCGATATCTTGAGAATTCTTCTCTGGAAATCCCGAATCCCGAGATTGAGATTTTCTCGGGAAATACCCAACTCTAAGGTTAGTTAGTGCCCGTTATCCTACACTTCTGATTAATTTACAACCATAGTGTCTTATAATTATCTACGTGATACTAAAATACACATTAGGGATACTACCGGAATCACTATGTGAAATCAAGTGTAGCACTTGTATGTCGGGAATAATTCAACGAATAAAAAGACTTCAAAATTAGCGAACGATTCGTGCTTTGGGAAACAGCGGATGGGGGGATACACATGGTGTTTTTAAATTATCATCTTACTGAAAACTGTTTGCAAAATCAGTGTGATTGTATTAGATAACAGCGGTCCTCAACAATCTTGTCCTGGCGTATTGCCAATAAGCCTACAATGTGCAGCGGAAATTGCGAGAATTACTGTTTTTAATGTCGTCACAAATGTAGGTAACTGTAAAATGTGTGTGGACAGTGAAAAATATAATTTCAATTACTTAAGTAATCAGTAATCACTTATGCAGTCATTTTTGGTGTAAAGTATCTACCGCCCTCATACAGCGAATATACCTACCAACATACCAGCGATCGATATATCGATGGATGTACGGTGTACACTGTACAGATATGATAATGTCAAGTTTTACCTGAATAAAATTATTATAAACAAAAATGTTCGTCTCCATTATATTTTTATGGTGCAAACATATTGTAAGTATGCCAAAATATATTATTATTATTGTGCCATTCAAACATATACATTATTTAGATGTTCAATTAATTCAAATTTATATCACTAGCTCTTTGGTATTTATGATGTTCAGTCTATGCCAAGATGCATGTGTTTGTGAACAAATTATACAGATTTCTGTAAACGTCTGTACAATATTTTGTTTGAAACTAACGTATCGACACCTTGCAATCACATTAATTATAATTTGAACAGATGGTAGGTATACGACATACGTCGTACAAATTTACGCGGTTTAATCATAACCTACCACGATTTCGCATCGCTATTTCCGATAAAACACTAAAAAATTCTCATCAAACTTGGCCACACTTAAAAAACAGAGTAATTTCTGACGAGGCGTTTCAAAAATTCATTTCTCTATGGATAGGTGTTTTTTGGTCTGGACTAGCCTTTATATTTAAAAACTAGGCTCCAATCTATTATAAAGACCCCGTACTCCCACTCTATTATTTTATTTTTCTCAACGCTGCCACCCGGCGTAATATGATGGGTAGATAGATATACCTAAGGTAATTCTACTTTTCATACTCCAATAAATTCAACCTTCGGAAACGGAGCAATTTGAAAAATTAACCCGTTGCGTGCCGGCTAGGACGTGTTCCTAACTCTCGAATACCGCGGGCTGAGACGGGCTTATTCGCGAATAAAAAAGAGCGCGAGGTGTCTAGAAAAAAATTGCTGTTATCAATAATATGCTCCTTTTGTATGCGAAGAGGCCGAGGCAGCGGCGCCAGGACAAGACGTGAATTTCAATTGGTCGCGAGGCTGAGAGAATGAGCTTAATATCCATATCACACAGAGAGACCCGATTGTTTTTATTAATGCTGGATGGCGATAAAAGTAAATCACGAACACCACCACAGATTAATTGTTAACTTAGACGTACGAGAATCAACAGCCAATTCATGAAAAGTTCCAAAAACATAATAATCTGTACCCCTTACTAACTATGGGAATAATAAGGAGCATCGTTAGTTGTGTTATTCTAAAAGCTAAGTGCCCATACGCACTTGCGGCAGGCCGCTGCGGCTAGCCGGCATACAAAAAACGATATGCGGCCTGCCGCAAGTGCGTATGGGCTCTAAATTGTAGAACTAACCATTAGCGATCACAATTATTGAGGGGGCAATATTTTTATTCAAACATATTGCTTCGGATATAATATAATATATTCCCATCGCCCCCACATCCTTAAGCGGGCCCTCTTACCTATCACAAGGTTAAAAGCAGTATGACCAGGGTTCGAAATAGACCGGAACGCAACGGAGCGCCGTTCCTGATCGTGAAATTCCAAAAGATACCGTTCCGGCTCGTGGATTCTTTGAAAATTGCGTTCCATTTCATGTTATTGAGATGATATTGCAGATAGGTATGTAGTTTTTAGAGTTGTAAGAACTGATTCGTGGGGAAAAAATTGATGAGTATATAATATTTTAATGATTAGTCCTACAAGGTCTATACTTAGGCTGTTCGGACTTCAGATGTGTTTACAAAAAGAGCTAAAGGGGCTACAGGTCCAGGACCTTAAATTAGTAGGTCTCCGGAACCAGAAAAATTATTATAAATCACAAAAGAACTTGCAGCGAAGGAATACACAAATGTACGAGCATTTGAATTTTGAAGATAAGAGCCCAATTCTAAGAAAATTGGCGAAAAATAAGTGATTTTGCAAAATTGAATGAAACCCAGATTATGAAAATGAAACCCTGATTATTAGGCATATCGCCCTTATGATATCCGAAAAACATTTAACGTAATTTGATGTTTTTGAATGATTATTCAGCACTTCGGTTCGTAAGATTTTCTATTTCGAGCACTGAGTGTGACGCTCTTCAGTAGTGTTTTCCAAGTGGTGTTATAGGTAAAAATACCCAGGTTACAGTGTATTTTTTGTATTATTGAATTCATCCACCTGAATTATGGAGTTGTCGAATATCGACATATAATCAAGATTTGTATCACACAAACACATACTTTAAAATATTCATATTCTTCAAGTAAAATAGCGCCGCAAGCGACTTTTTTTTAACCATTTGAGCAAATTTGTGTTTATCTCACTTATAAGGTAAACACGCCACGCCCCCCCCCCCCCTGAGAGCCCGGGTCCCCATACTGGAGTCCTATCAGCCCTTGTGGGGACCATGCATATTCCACTTATGACTTTATGTGATCGTTCTTTATACGTTTTTGAGATAAGTTTCAGTAAGAGTAATATAATTTTAAATATGACGTCTTTTTTGTACTGTCTTTATCATATGAAATCTTTATTAGCCTAGATCGCTGCTGAATGAAAGCTTCTCCACGTTTCCATTCTGCGTAGTCTTGTGCGCTTCGAAATGAATGAAAAAATATCTTCTAAACACGCGACAAGCAAATATATTTTTCTACAAAACATGTCGCACTGACGTTATGTGCGGAAGTACATTAGGTTACATGTGTTATGTGAATGACAACAAAATCGGGACGGCAAATTCGACGCGTTGCCGTCCAAACGCGTTTCAGTGTGCGACCGTACTAACTGAGCGGTGTACGTTGTACGCACAATGAGAGACTTTGAAGGTTATGCCATGTCCACACTGGCAACAAGTTGCTGGCAACCTCATTAAATTTTACAATAAGTATCATAATTATCGTAAAATCTAACGAGGTTGTCAGCAACTTGTTGCCAGTGTGGACCCGGCATAATATTCATAGCAACCCAGCTTTGTTATTCAATAATAAACTTAACCATTCCCAATGAGTTTTGTATACGATACGAAGTACAGCATTTGACAGCTATTCCAATGACGTTTTATGGTGATCTATCGGTCAGAATATAATGTCAAAAAAACTAACAGTGACTATTACTCTTCAATGGATCTAAGATAAGGCTGACTTGTGCGACAATAGCGGCACTAAAATCTCCATTCAACTGAAAAACTGTTGTTTACAGTCTATCATCTTCGGGTTGGGTTTAATTAAGCCGTCAATGTAATATTGTAATACAACCGACCGCCAAACCATCGCCAATATTATTATCGCATCGACTCTACGATGACATTGCTAAACCTTTTAGCGGCCGGACAAAAACAGGAAACATAAACCTCACCATAATAACGATTTTTTTTTCAAATCCTCTTCATCTAAGGAGAGCAATCCATCACAGGATAAAGTTATCTTTATAACAGAACAGTGTAACGCCAATAAAAGGGTTGTTGGAAATAAACAGCATAGCAAAACATTATGCTTTCTTTCATGTTTTATCATAAACTTCGTAAAGTTGTTATTCTGGGTGTAAATGATTCATTAGAATGGCAACACGTTGATAATAAAACGTAAATATAATCAATGAATGTAACAATAAATATAACAAATCCCTAAATGTACCTACTTGCCTAGTCGACACATTGAGAAAATACATTGAGTGAATACATTGAGAAAAGAAAATTAGACCGTTTTTCCAGACGGTCGCTGTGTGGAAAACCGGCGTATTTAAATGTAAATCTGTCACATCACTCACATGGAGATAACCGCTTTGACTCCAGATCATTAAACCAGTCCAATTCTTGACTGGACATGGTGGCTTCGCCGGCAGGCTCTTTAAGCTTGGTCTTGTTACCCGTTCAACATGCCTATGTGGTGGAGAAATACAGGATGCAAACCCCATCGTCTGGGAATGTCCTAAAATGTGTACGGAAAAGTAAGAGCTGCTCAAGTCGGTTGAACCAGCTGTTGGGCCCATCGGACCATCTGACTACCCGACCTGGACGCCACAAAGGCTAATTTATTGCATTTAGAAAATTTGCGGCATCACATTGCCAACGTGAAGATCTCTTTACTTAGAATTTTCGGCAGTTTTGTACTTATTAGCTTTAATTTGTTACTTACAAAATCTACGTGCTCATCTCTCCCATGGGTAACTTAACTTAAAGTCATGTAAATTCAGTCGAAGCACATTTCAGTGCATGGCCTTAGTCTTGGGTAACTTATCTTGAGACATTCCCAGTCATTAAAAAATTATGCTTCAGATCGAAACGTAGGGTCCCGTGATACGCCCGATTAAGACCGGGTGTGGTTTGATGGAGCCATTAACTTCAAGGTCACATCGGACCATCATCTCGGATCACGGATTCGGACGTTCGGATCAGTCCGTGGAAAAATATCCTAGTACTGGCGCATACATACTGAATGAACCAGATCGCACTTGTGGGATAGCACACCGACTTGCGTTTGTCCCATCACCAGAATAATAGCATGAAGTCAGCTATGCGTACGGGAAATGAAGCGACAAGGTGCGGTAAGGTAGTGAAATCAGTGGTCGAGTTTTTTTCTTCATTTGATTGCAAATGTAAGTCGCATTCGTTCCACGTAAGCTACACAGCTTGTACATTGTCTTATACATACATTAGTAGCTACCACTTTCCATAGTAACGAGTGGTTGTGTATGGGGTAGATTTTAACCTTGCCCATGTAGGTACTCCAATTTTGCAAAAAATCTGAACACAACATATTAAGCAAGCATTCATCGCATCTTCATATGACAAATACGTACGAAAGATGGACCCTTAGTAAAAGAGAGGTCCAATTTCATCCAAAACAGTGTTGCCAACTGTCATTCATGAAAATATGCCAGTTGGCAGAAAAAAATGCTAGATTTTTCACAAAATTAAAAAGAAATTAGCATTTCAAAATGTAAGTCATTATTATGGACATTGTTTTTACGATATCAAAAATATTGAAGAACTTATTGTCTCGCAACAAACAAAATAATCTATATAACTAAAAATTAATGCTCGTACCGTTTGGACATCATTTCAATTTAATATCGCATGTTACATTTTTTTATTTTGTTGGTTTTAAAGCAAATATGGTGTTATATTCAAGCGTTTTTTTTTTATGGGAATTTTACAACTGTTTGCGGTGTCGAAATGCTAGATTTAACGCCGCATGCCAGATGCGTATTTTGCAAGCTTGATGACTTTTCAAAAATGCTGGATCTGGTAAGATAGACGCTAAGTTGGCAATGCTGATCCCAAATGCCTGCAATTCACGGCACCAGACTCGTCTAGGCTCGTGAATCGTGATAATGACGCGTCTTCGTATTCCTGTTCCCAGAGCACTGAGGTATGTTTCAGTGTTTGCATTACATATTTTCTGCTAAAATACGACCACCACCCGAGTTAGCAGTGCGGTAGTAATTACTACAACCGTAGCATTGTGAACATAACTGAAATAACCCTCTCGTACTCAAAACAGATGGGATTATTTCTACTAAGCAATGCGTAAAATGTAAATTGCAGCCGGGCTAGTCGTCCGCACCAGAATCTGCCAATTGTACGAGACGAAACACAATGTAAACGCGGCAGGGGGGTTAAAATTAATAATTTTAATACCAGGGTTGACCCAAAGTGTGCGTAGGTTATTATAATAATAAGCACACTTGTGTTTCCGCGCCGTTTAATTCTGTGAACGGAGCCCCGGCTAGTTTTGGAGGGATCAATAAATTAAATCTGAACTGACAGACGGGATAAATAGCGGCTTGCAAACATGTCATTCTATATAATATTTTGAAAGGGGTCCCTGAAAATGAAAATAACCACCTAGTCTTACACTGATTTATGGCACATGTGCAGCTAAAATCTAAACACGAATTTTATTCATACATATTTAAGATAATATCAATATAACCAACACCCGTTAACGTTTTGTTGGAAATAACAGCAAATTCGAAGTGAATTATTACATTAACTAATCTACTATGTATTCAATTAGGTAAAAAAAGATTAACCCCATGCGGTCCTTGCTCTTAATCAAGCGTACATAGAAAAAAAACGGTTCTTGTCGGTTTACAGAAAGCCAGCGGCAAACAAATTTTGAAAATAGCCGATATACTGGATTATTATTGTTAGGTTAGGTTAGGTTTTCATTCTTGAATTCATGAATTTTGCCAAAATCGGCTATAAAAATTGGCGCGGTTCCCGCCCGGCCTGCAAACCGACTTGTACCGAAAAAACAATATGTAAGTATTATTTTCAGACGCGGGATTCGTGTCCTTTTCCGTGGCTTGAGAGTCACTCTACCACCGCACGTTAAACTATTGATTTAACAATAAATTAACGGAAAATACATAATATAATTTTGATTATAATTCTACCATTCGGTAGTTTATTAAGAATAATTATTATAATATAACATTATTGGAACTTACTTAAACTTTATACAAGCTTTAAACAATTTCCATGTTCAACTACTCTTCAGTCAATACTATCAATAATATATATTATGTTTTTCTATATGATTAGGAAGAAACCAAAGAGGTTTTTAGAAGATTGGGTAATTTTATGTCAAGGAAGGTAGGTATATATAACCACGAACTCTATGCAATCCACAGTAATCTCCATGTTTGGGGTCAGAGGCTATGTCTCATTAGAATGGAGTTAGAGTGCGACTTCTATATCAAATCTTCTTCGTCACCGCGGTCGTCTCTGGAACTAAAACCCTCACCTCGCATCTTTTATTGGCTACTACATTCCCCACGCATATGTGTGTTTGATATCACGTGGAAGTTTTCTAACATTAAAATGCCTAAACCTTTGCGGAGGCAAACGAAGGGATTTATTTCAAATGTAAAGTATTGTGAGGAGGAGAAACAGAAATAAAAACTTGTAATTCTTTTCAATATCGCCAGAGATAGAGTATCTGCTATGACAGGTCAGCAAAAAAGACCACGTGCCGTAACAGTATGAGTGCGTGCAGCGCTATGACGTAGAAGACTCGATATAGAAGTTGATATATACCTACTAGAGTTGCCACTTCATAACTTTGCACTCCGGCTCTAGAATGACAATGATGTAATCTATGTATTCTAAAAATACAGAAGTATATTATCTATCTATATATTTACTTATTACTACATACAGTCGAACTTGGTTATAAGGAGGAAGATGGGACCGACTGAATTTGCTCGTTATAAGCATGACTCGTTATATCGTTATATAACATTTTTCGCGACACGTTTTACTTAAGCATAGAACATAACAAATCTGAAAACCATCGTAAAAATCCCGGAAACAAGCATAGCATTCATAAACTACAAAGGAAGATGTTTATTGTAGTGAAGTGCTGAGCCACCGGCGCTGGTAGGTACCTACTGATTTCACAAAGCTTAGATTTTTACATGCAATTTCAACCATATGCGTGGATACTTTTTCAATGTTGTCGGCAAAAACATAAATAAGGTACTTAGACACTGAACTAGTGTCAAAAACGTAATCCGATCCCGGCGGCATCGGTCTAGTTAACTGCTCGGTCGGATTGTATTGCTTAGGGTCGAAAATGTTGTTTTTAAACGATCGAACAACAACAGTTTTGCTCGGTATACTTTGGCATATTTGGCGTAAAATAATAGTATTTTACATTTTTAGGAATCAAAATGATAGTATTGTACTATAGGTATAGTACGGTTGGCAGCACTGATGTCAACGAATGTTTCCTCATTACATCCGAGATCTCGCTATTTCCGTGATCGTAATAACCAAGTTCGACTGTATATTCAAACGTTGAAGATATTAATTTTTGACATAAGAATTGATTGAAATTATATTAATCTAAAAAAATCAATGCCATATTACGTCGGCTTCAAGATACCAGTTAAAAAATAAAATAATATTTCTTCTACGTATGAGTATTGTGACGAATTGAAAACGTGCCGTTTGTTTGAATTGTAATAATTAAGGTTATTTTATGACTGGATTTTAAAATATTTCCTAACCAAACCGTAACATAAACTTTAACATATCAATGAAAAGAAAGGGTCGCACTACTTGTATAATAATTTAATTTATGCATAAGAATAGGTAATTTTGGAACGCTTGATTAACTGGACGTGCGTCAGTAGAAACCGCCCTACTATTAATTCTATTAAATGAAATCACCCTTTGAATAAATAATTACGCACTGCATACATAATTATAATAATATCAAAATTATTATAAAGCATAATCATGAATTCAGATATAAAACGAGGGGCTAGTCAAATCCGCCTCTCCCCAGAAATTGCATTGAAAATTATGAATTGTAAATCAGCTAGTTGGGTTGTAGAATCTAAAATATCATTATAGGGAAGCGAAATACGTGGAGAGCTATATTTAGTAAAATTATCGCAGCTGATAATGTATTCAACATACTGTTAGTCAGAGAGACAATAGAGATGAATGAAATTAGAGGACGAATCTCCGTGAATCAAAATATTGTATTACGTCACGTCATAAAACGTCATAAACGACATTTGTTTATTGTTAGATATTAGCTACATACAATAATTTGATAGCATCCATAGCTTAAACGACATCAAAAATTGATAAGCTAGTAAAAACTCAAGCGTAAATAGGACTAAGTAATTTGAAATATGACAAAATTCATCAATAATTAAAGTCACTTTGCCGATTGGATGTAGGTACATAATATATTATAGAGTTGGGTTTCGGCAATTCTCGAGAAATTTTAGAGATTTTCCATCCCGAATCTCGAGAATTGAAATTTTTAACATTTCGGGAAATCCCGGATCTTGAGAATCTTTTCTCGGGATTCGGAATTTCTTAAATATCAAATATTAATTGAAAAAAGGATTTTTCTATATGAAAAAAGGGGACAGGAAACTCAAAACGTTCAAAGACTGATCGGGGCATTTAACACAATTAAGCCAACGTCGACTCAAAATGAGCGCAATTTTTCAACATCAGGGAATTTTGTGTCTTAAAAGCGTACGCGATTGTCTAACGACGAGATTGACAGTCCGTGTTTTTTGAAATTCTATTTTAATAAGTAATGTTTTGAATTATTTTTGTTTTCCTATTTCTGTTTGTTTTCTTACATACATAAAAAAATCATATTTTTTAGGAATTTGTCTGTTTTTACACTGATTTTAAGATTTTTGACATGTTTTTTGTTAATCTCCCGATATCTCGAGAATTCTCGAGAATTCTTTTCTGGAAATCGCGAATCTCAAGATTGAGATTTTCTCGGGAAATACCCAACTCTAGGTACATACCTATATCCGACTTTACATTCACACTCCGAAAGTGAATGAACGCGTGGATTGACATATTATTGAGAAGCCTGAACCAAATTTCAGGTAAACATACGTTCGTAAAAATTGGTCGAGAATCTAGATAGGTGGATGATGCAATGCGTGTCCGGAAACTTGTACGTATGCAGTACGCCGTATCACACATCACCGTGAAATGTTGTATCTGAGATACATGTCCGTATATTAAAGTCCGTCCAACTTCTTTTGATCGTATAGTACTGACATTATAATTCATGTCTAAATAAAAACACGGTTCTTGTTGGTTTACACTTTACACTTTACACGAAGTCAACAGCAAACAAATTTTGAAAATAGCCGATATACTGTATTATTTGTTAGATTAGTTTAGGTCAAGTTTGGTTAGGTTTTCATTCTTGAATTCATGCATTTTGCCAAAATCAGCTATGTAAATTGAATATTATTATATTGAAGTATTCAAGTTAGGTTAGGTTTTCATTTTTGAATTCATGCATTTTGCCAAAATCAGCTATGAAAATTGAATATTATTATATTGAAGTATTCAAGTTAGGTTAGGTTTTCATTTTTGAATTCATGCATTTTGCCAAAATCAGCTATGAAAATTGAATATTATTATATTGAAGTATTCAAGTTAGGTTAGGTTTTCATTTTTGAATTCATGCATTTTGCTAAAATCAGCTATGGAAATTGAATATTATTATATATATTATAAAATATGGTCATCTCTTTCGGATAGAAAGCTCACAGCGAACTGTGCCACGTTGAAATGTTTGACGTACACTTTACATCAGGGGGGGGCAAACTGCGGCCCGCCGGGTATTTTTTTGCGGCCCGCCATCATTAATTGTTGTACTTCTTATTACGAATAACTTTTTTATAATTTTTTTAAAAAATATTTACAATAGATTAAAATTTGAAGAATTTGTTGTTTCGTAAATGTATTATCTCAGTACGTCTTCCTTGCGTCTCGTCTCACACTATGTAACCACTATTGTTATCTACGTTGAACATCGTGACACATTTAAATACTTTTAACTCCGCGTTGCAAGGAAAAAAATATATGCCCATGATATGGTAAAAAGTTTGAATGGATTTCAATTAAAACTCAAGTTATTCCTTCGACAAATATCGAATAATAACGAGGACCACTTTCCAACTTTTAAGTTGCTGAATATACCAGAACATAAATTTGAAGAATATGGTAAAATTTTTAAAGCTCTGAATGACGATTTTTCACAAAGATTTGGTGACTTCCGAAAAATTGAGACAAGTTTAGCAATATAACGCTATCCATTTTCAATAGATATTGATAGTGTACCAACAGAGCTACAACTTGAAATTATTGATCTGCAGTGTGACACTGATTTAAGAAAATCGTATCGTCGTGAAGAAATCTCCAAATTTTACAATGCCCTTAATTCAGACGAATTCGACCAACTTAAAGATTATGCAAGAAAAATGTTCGTTATTTTTGGATCAACCTATATATTATGTGAACAGACATTTTTGATCATGAACCTCAATAAAAAATCTTTATGATCAAATATCTCCGATGCCCATTTACAAACAGTTTTGAGAATATCAACAACAAAATTAACACCTGAATTTAAAAAAATGTTACAAAATGTACAACAGTTTCATTTTTCTCATTAATTTTTTTGTAATGTTTATTTTTCGTGATAATAAATAGTGTATATCTAAAAAGTGTATTTTACTTGCGGCATTTGACCCTCCATCCAAAAAGTTTGCCCCCCCTGCTTTACATGTAAGCAATGCAATGAGGTTAGTAAAAAAGCCTTTATTTTAATTACCTACTAGCTACTGTTTTGTCCTCATTAAAATGAATAACCATAAATCGGAATTTTGTGAAATAGAATTAAAGTTTGTAAGTTTTCATATTATGTTTACAATACATAGTAAAAATCAAAAGCACTTCGCTTTTAGTTTTTCACGTTTAAAAAAAAACCTACTAAAGTAATTATTTATATAAAATAAATAATCGTTGAAAATGTCCTCTTATATAAACGGGACCGGTCCTGATCATTATCAAATTATGTGCATTAACTGCTACTATATACCGGACATTATTAAAATTAATTAATACTTTAGTGATATATTATTTTCTTATTAGATTATGTCAGAAACTTTAAACCTAATCGTCGCATAGGAGTTAGTGTGATTTATTTTTATAGGGCAAGTATTATAGTTGACAATGTGATTTTATTGCTTAATATTCAAATCAAAAATCTGGGATGTGGGTGGTGGTCTTTTCTATCCGTAATAAATTCCATAGTTCGAATAATAAACGACTCACACTTAAATATTTGAATGCCTCGATTCGACTATCACAAAAGCACCACGGGAACATGTCAATTTCGGTCTGACAAAACATGCATTATTTTTTATATCATTTTTTTTATTGCTGACGACTCAGTTAAATTATGTATACATGGCTATGATGAATTATTACAAATTCAAAAAATATAAGCTAATCCCGATTTAACGATCTTTATCCCTTGTGTATTTTTTTTTCAACTGCTTTAAAATGTCAAACGAAAGTCAGTCAGTCACTCGTGATTAGGCATGCTGGTGGTATAGGGGTCAATTTTCATAATACAACCGGCCGAACACGAGCGACGACTAATCAATTCACCAACCACGAATAATATAATATTGTGTATATGTTACGCCGAATGTGCGAAATTGACTATTACATGAAATGGGCAAAATTTTGCCTAATTCATGTAATAGTCAAGCCCGTTGCCTTATTCAAGAATTAGGCAAAATATCTGCCAAGTGCGTGAATTCGGCAGTAATTTTTCTGCCTAGTTCATGCATTGGGCAAATTAGATAGTAGCGCTACGGTGGTATTTTTTGCAACTAAACGAAATGTGACAAATGCTCATGCATTGGTCAAAATAGATGGTCGCGCTCCGGTGGTGTTTTTTGCAACTAGTCAAATTAACCAAATGTGTCAAATGTCATTGATTATATAAAAATATAAGGGGTACGAAACGGCCACAGGGTCGCCCTAAAAGCCGCTGGATTGACGAACTGGTAAAGTTCGGCGGAAATACGTGACAGCAAACGACACAGGACCGAGAGAGTTGGAGAAAGCTTGGGGAGGCCTTCATCCAGCAGTGGATTGACCCCGGCTGATGATGATGATATAAAAATATAGCAATCAATAACTACAATGACGTTCATATCCATTTACTATGCCCAAAAAAATCTAGAACTCTAATATGATAACGGAAGAATTTTATAAAGGTATTTTCGCGATTTGATTCGTGCTTGGGTATCAATCGTCGATTGTATGTTTGTATAGTATGATTTGATAGTTTGTTGACACTTGTTAGCTAACCTCAAAATTGACATTCAGTTGAATTCAGAATTACAAAACCTAACCTAATAATATTATATTATGTCAAATTAGAATTAATAAAACCATCCGTATTAAATTTACTTTTTCTACTGTCGTGTTGACAGTTTAAGAATTCCATACCCTGGCGAATTCAAGCACTCGGCAGATATTTTGCCTAATTCATGAATAAGGCAACGGGCTTGACTATTACATGAATTAGGCAAAATTTTGTCCATTTCGTGTAATAGTCAATTTTGCACATTCGGCGTAACATATATATCTGAATAACATAATATTTCACGGGAATTTTGACAAAGGCCCAACTGACATATTTTGCCGATGGATTAGTTGCCAATCAGTGACGGGAGAATATTGCAATTAGTCGTATGTAGAGTAAACGTGTAAACGGTTGAATCAGTTTTTTGCGCTCCTGCATAAATGGTACATTAAACATAAAAGCACGCTCCTAAAGAACTAGGATCATATACACCTGGGTCTGCTCTACAAATGTCATACTTTCGTAAGCAGATAAACTCAGATGCATATAGTAACTGCATTCAACTACATTGAATGTGGTTGAAAAATGAATTCTGCCTGCACTGCAATTAGGAATTCAGAGGGTTGGAGCGGACAATTTTTTGAGTTGCTCCGCACCAGCTCAACTCCGGGACCTAATACTTGCTTATTATTATATGTATACAATTATTGTTAAAAATTAAAAAAATAAGTAGTTTTAGTTATATTATAGTTAGTAAGTAATAAGTAGTTCGTCCTTTTCATTAGTAATTCTATTAAACAAAATTTTCGCCAACAAATCGTCTTTTGTTATCTGTCTCTTCTGTCAAAAAAGTGAGGTTATTTTTCACTCGGCGGTGTTGCCGTATTTCAAATAATTCCCATTGTTGCAAAGTGTCAAATATAATATTTTCATAAAAAACGGAGCAGTGGAGCAATACAAATTTTCCGTGCTCCTGCTGCGAGCTCCGCTCCAACGCTCTGGTTAGGATGTATACTGAAAATTTATCTTCATCTCTTTGCTAATTTATCTACTTAATATTGAGATGTTCTGAAAGACCGAAAAATGATTCAATCATTTATTCTATATGAAGTTGGAAGTTGCATATTTTTGTATTTTGTAATTTATTTTATATCGCACAAAATTTAACATTATTTAATACGCAAATTTGCCGTTACTTTTCTATATAGGAAAGCAAACATTTGAATGGAGCTAAAAAATATCAATTGCGATTACAACATTATTGTGTTATACTAACATTATTTAAATTGGATTATTTTTAATTTAATGAAGCGTTGACGTTTTTTATGTGGTTTTAATAAGACAGATTTTTATAAGAACACATATAAAGCGTTAACGCCACAGATTTATTTTCTCTAATAGGTCAGTCAGCAGACTTTTATCACCTAATTACGACCAATTGCAATGAATGAGGAACTTTGATTGGCAGCTTAACCATTCACAATATAAACTACAAAAATAGGAGAAATAAATGACATTCAGTCAGATTATACTTAATTATGTTATTATTCGTGTTAATGATAAGATTTTCATAGCACTTAACTACTATATCGCGCAGATAAATGACTGAATATGAACAGTGATTAACAGGTAACCTATCATTGCTCTCTCTGGGTGACAAACGCCTTACTCCGCCACTGCTTTATGACCTCTCTGGGGACCAATACAGATGAGAATTTTACAACCTTTGCAGAACCTACCTGGTCTTAATTTTAGTAGAAAATACATCAAAGACTAAATTTCCCCGAGTCTTCGTTATGAGTCAATTAATATATTATATTTTAACAGTCTGCCTGCAGAAATTTTAGGCGGATGTTCAGTAGAATTGACGATTAGGTTTACAAAGACTTGTAGGTATTGCGTTATACTAATAACAAAAAGTTTATTTTATACCTACTATTTTTTTAAAAAGAAAGTAAAAATATGTAGCGTATAGGATTTTGAAATGTAGCGACACAAATAGAGTGTCTCTGTAGAATAATTATTGTTATACACGTCAGGGTTATAATGTCGTGTATAGTGAATTGTGAATCATTTGTATATATTAGGTCGATTTTTTGGGCACGTCATCAGTCGAAGTACACATTGTTGTGGAGACTGGTCTTCGCTTGCTGTATCGATATTATTAGTGGTTTTATCATAATATAGAGTTTTTATAGGCACGTTTACATACTTAACTGTAGTGTTTTTTTGACGCCGTACGTATTTTTTCGACTTCTTACAATATACAATTAAGAACATATACGAACCTAAGATATCCATATGAAGTTGTATTTATTAACAAACTTTTATATTTAGTAGAAATGGCTGTTGGCCACTTGTTCAACATATTAAGTCCATACTCTGGGTCCAAACACGCATTAAAACCAATATGATAATTTGCCTGACCCGGGATCCGAAACTAGGAGCCACGGCATAACCCGACAAGGTACCGCACGGCTATCGTGGATATAGGTGCAAGCGCATTAAATTTCAAAAAGTTTTTATAGTTGCTTGTTTACTTAGTTATAAGGTTTTTACGTTACTCTATTGTAATAAAACGGGGTAGCAAAAAATGCCTCAAATGGAATATTACAAAACTTAAAGCAATTTTAATATAAATTAAATATAGACTTGGTACAAATCGTCACCTTACTATTAAAACCTCGTAAGTCTGTTTGAAAAGAATGTTGAGGGGAAGGAAAAAACGTAATAAACACAATATTTTAAATACCTCTCTATTCGATGAATCTGCCAACACTGGTTGTAAAATACGAGGAATTAATTCCACGTTTGAAATCATGAGACCTACGAGTTTTTAAAATTTGTTGATAGATCGACAGCATACTAGTGTAAAGAACCGAGGTTTTGATATGATTTAAAATGTTTTTTTGTTTAAATTTTATCGAACAAACTTCATTTTTCCATACTATCGGACTTACGAGGTCTTAATAGTAAGGTGCCGAAATAATAAATTATGCTTACCTACAGGAAATGAAAATAATAATATTAAATTCTACAGGTATACACTATATAGTCTTGATAATGGTTTCAACCGAAATAGCTATAGACAAAACCTTATATAAAAAAACCTGTAGAATTTAATATTATTTATATATTTTCATTTCTTGTAAAATGGAATTCTACCAAGTAAATGCTAACTCAATTAATATACTTACCTAGATACTTACTTAAAATAATGTATAAGTGTTTATTAATGAATTTGAATTTAATTGAAAGACGGTGAAACGTTCATCAGTTATTCATGAAACAATAAATTAATGACATTCTCAAAATTCGCATCGATCAAAATTCAAAGTATATATATTTGGCGCAACTGTATAAAATACCTGTTAAGAAGTATTTAGCAGGATGTCACGTTTTGTATCTCACTAAAAACAAAACTGAAGTGGTATCCACGAAACAGATTTAGCCTCAGAGTCTGTAATGAGCTAAAAGTTTACGGAAAAACTTCCCCCAAAAACGCTTTATAAGCTCAGAGGTCAGTACAGAAATTGGCAGGAGGCCAAAGTGGCCGCGACAAAGCGACCGCAGAGCCTGCTAACTATTGCGGTGGAGGCGGTCGGCAACCGACTGCCCGCGGGCTGCATGGTTTGACTCCACTGACCTAGTAAGACATTGGCGAAGCAAACCCGAGGATCTCAGACCTAATGCAAGGCTTAGAAATAAGTCGGTTTGATCCCCAGTACGGTCCCGAAATAGTCCAAATCAAAAGGTTGCGTTGTTCAAATATCACGTCCGGGTGCTGTAAAGGTGAATGAATGTCTTTAATAAATGAAGCAATGCGTGCAATACGGAAACTTCGAATAGGTATTAAGACTACCATTTATATTTCTAAAATATATATTATATTGAAATAATAATAATATGAAGTACCATGGCCAAACGGCCTTTTATCAATGTCATCGTTAGTACTCACGACCATGGCCCCCACATCTTGAAGCGGGCCCCAAATCTAGGATTTTTGTCGGACCCCCTACCTATTGCCAAGGTTAAAGGCAGTGTGACGCTCTACAGTAGCGTTTTCCAAATCGCATTCATGGTAAAATTAAGAGTATTTAGTGTATTTTACAACGTTTTTCTTAGCTCGTATTCTTACTTGTCCGGCACAAATCTTGCAATCGGTTTTTAACTAACTTCCCGACTAGCTAGACATTTGAAACTTTTAGAATATATCAGAACACGATGCCAATGCATTTTTTTAAATACTTTTAGCCATCTTTAAGTAGAATTGAATTCATTTTTAGTTAATTCTGTTTTGTATGAAAAGTTATTTCGACACCATTATTGGTTGCTAGGGTTCTGGGGTCCTAGCAACAATTTTATTCAACAAAAACGTTGTATATAAAAAGTTCTTTTTATCTTGTAATTATTTAATACTTATATCCACTTGAATTATGTAATTAATTAATATCAAGTTATGATTCATTTAAAAATTACATCGCACAATCACATATTATAAAATATAATTATTATTAATGGAAAATAGCGCCAACTATTAGGCAAATTTGTGATGTGTGTTTATCTCACTTATTTGGTCGAATCGCCACGCCATGCTCACGACTGTACCTATCCTTCCTTTGAGATTTTAAAAATGTGTTGTAGGAATAGCACATCCCCGGATAGGGGCAGCGTATGTTATAATGCGACGGGCAATAATTGCAGTATAAAGAAGAAGTAAGCTTCTAAGGGCGAGCTTGCTTTTTCTATCTATCATATGGCCTTGTCTGGTGTTCGTGACTGTTTAGCGCTATTTTTTGATTTGTAAAATATAATGTTAGATGTTCATGTAAAGTTAGCCCATGTATTTGACAGTAAAAGTCCAACTAATATTAGTTTGGTGCATCCTGATGCTTTTGACTGTATGCTTGTGGCGGTCGGATCTTTCTGTGAAAGTTTCATCTCGATCATATTATGAAATGTATCGTTATTAATTGGTTCAGGTGGGGAGGAAATTTCCGCTGACGCAGGCACTGCGAGCCGAGTGTGACCATGATTTTCATCTTCATCTTCATCATGAGGCTTCCACGAAAAAATGAGACATTTAATTATTAGGTACAACCAGCCACTACAAACCAATATAGGAACAATATTATAAATTATTATGCTGTTAGGTAAAACAGAGTGAGTATAATTATTATAGTTCATTAAGCAAAGTCCCAAGGGATGAAATGTATCGAAATAGTTACCTTGTATTATTGGGTATACATCCAATACGATGCGGAAAACTGTACTCAGTACCATTGATAATACAGAGTACACCAAACCATCACTATCAGAACACTAAAGTGGGCAGGTGCTTTGCCCAGTTAAGGTTATAGACATCTGATAAAAAATGGTAAGAATCGACTTTATTACAAAATAGGTACCTATAATACATTTTTAAATATCTACACACTGTAGGTAATAAGGCCAGTGGTCACTTATGGCTGTGAGACTTGGTGCTTAACTCAAAACGAGGAAAACAAATTAGCTGTCTTCGAGCGCAAAATACTCCGCAAAATCTTTGGACCCACGTTGGAAAATGGGAACTACAGAATAAAAATGAACCACGAGTTGGAAGAGCTGATTGCACAGTAAACAATGATAAGATACTGTAAGTCCCAAAGACTACGATGGGCGGGACATGTGGAGAGAATGCCTGAAATTAGAGCGCCAAGGATCATGACGAAGTGGCTACCCCAACGGAAGAGACCCAGAGGCCGTCCAAGAAGGAGATGGGCTGACGCCGTAGAAGTGGACTGGCTTCATATCGTCGGTGTTTTGTAAAAAGGGCGAATTAACCAAATTGCTACTTTACAGGAGGAGGATTTTTAACTTTTGACGTTTATTTGTTTTTTACCTGTAGATGATTATAAATATTTAACAAGTTTATAATAAAGCTTAGAAAGAATACTGTCATTATAATAGGTATTATTATATAATATTTTTAAATGCCTAATATGTCACATTTGCTTTTTATTTCGTAATTTTAATTAATTTAATTTTAGTCGATTATCGTTTTTAAGTACTTTCCTGTGGAGATAAAAATTCGCCGTTTTTACACAACAAAGATATTGGGGTACATATTGTATTTTCATTAAAATCTCGATTTCGCCAAAATGGTTGATTCGCCCTTTTTACAAAACACCGACGATATAGGAAGACCCGGTAACTGGAGAAGTGTGGCGAGAGACCGGAGTGAGTGGAGAGCGGTTGTGGAGGAGGCCAAATCCCACCCCGGGATGTAGCGCCGTGGAAGAAGAGAACATACCGTCATATTTTCACAGTACTACTCTGGAGTTAGCCGAAGTTGAATTGGGCAGAGTAAAATAATTAGCGGAATTCGAATAACCTCGGATGACGTAGTTTTTTGCATTAAATTTTGGATTTAATCATAGACGAATCGTTAGCTTAAAGAATACGATCACTCATACAGAAAATGAAAGATGTGAGTTTGAATCCTACTCTGTCCAACATGATTTTATCTAAAATGTATGTTTCTGATATTTTTTAAAAATACGTGTATAGGTAGTTATATCCTAGAAAGAGTAAATATTTGTAGAATATAAAATATCTCAATATGAATTGAGTGGCCAAACAAGCACAGGACACATTCAAATCCAATTATGACAGTTGACACAAGCCTAAATTGGCACCCCTTAGGTCCTCGAAACGCAAACACAATACATACAAATATAATATGGACGGTACTGTCCGAATGCATAGCAGCTCGCCTTTCCTTGACTGTCAGCTAACCAACCGCGAAGTACCAGACACTGCTAATTAAAGGTTACCGATCGCTGAAATTGTATAATAGATGATTTGCAGTGGTGGATCAAATTAATACGCAATAAAGGTGACCCTTAATTTAGAGAAACAATAAATAATCACTTTAATGGTGTAACGTTACTACATTATGCTTGGCTGAAATATATGGTATTGAAATTTAACTGTAGGTATATTAGTCGTGAAATAATCCTGTAACACAAACGTACGACTTTATAAACACGACAGTATAGGAATTATGAAATATGTCAACTGATTGTGGAATTATATTTAATTACCGTAAACCCGGGTGGAATTGTGCCACTATCTATCAGTAGTGAAATAAATGTCATCGAACACAATACAGTCGTAATGTTGACCGTCGTAAAGTGTGTGACTTTTCGGAGCGAGGATCAAAATAGCATCAAAAAAATAATTAACAAGCTCACTCAAACATCCAAAAGGTGCCTTTGAGGTGCTTCAAATGCATTTTTTTTTTATTATATAAAATATATTATTTTTGTATGAATAAAAGGTTTTCCTTAAGACATTCAAATTCATTTTGTAGCTACGATATTGTAGTGTTAGAAAATCATGGTAAGAATGTGCCAGCATGATTGGTTTATGAGACAACATATCCTAAGGTTCAAATAGACTATATGACGATCGGGCACATATATGCTAAGAGCGTTTTAGTGTCTATGATCAAATCTATGCCATTCCGACATTTATACATACATATTGTATGACAGCTATGACTTCGTATTTACACTCTGTGAAACCCTGTGACACACGACGCCAACATAAGAAACGGGTTTTTCGACATATATATGACCGATCGTCATAGAGTGTATTTGAAGCATTATAAACTAAAGTGGCACAATCTCACCCCGAAACGTGAGGTGAGATTGTACCGCAGATAATATCTTAAAAAACAAAATCAAGATAATGAGACACCGATTTAAATCATCCTTTTTGCTTTAACTCACTCATTCTATACACAATCTTTAAAACCCTTCTAGCACAATTTGACCGCAGTTTACAGTACAATTAGACGACTGAAAATGTGTATCGTGGAGTTAATGCTATGCTGCTTTGCTAGGCATTGCCCTGCAGACGAATTTGTATTATAGAATTGTCCTTGAATAAGTATGTAAATTTAAATTACTTCAATAATTATTATTTAATTTGAATAAGTACCTATCCACCTATGTCAATTTAAAATATGTATCGTTAAATAGTATTTAATGTTATAAAAAAATATCTGGAACCCACGTCAGTACTAGTTTAAACCAAATGCCGCTTTTCAACATTTTTGACGGTACTTTGACGGACTCGGAGCATTCATATGCTGAACTTTATACATGCGACGGATATAGGATGCTCGGTGATTGTATAAGTAATAAGGACAAGAGAACAGACGATGTCGCTTCTCATCACATCTAAGGTAAAGAAATTATGTTTGACCTGGCTCGATCCGTGCTACGAATGCCTCAGGAAAATATAAACCTAGCTTGCTTTTCTGCAAGCTGACTGGACAAAAACACTGGCAAAAAACAAGGATTCTTAGAGGTACCGCATAGTATCTATAAGCTTTGAGGAAATAAAATTTAAATGTTACGTAATTTTACAATATTTTTATTGATAGACAAAAAAAAACAGTAAAAATATTTGGAGGGTATTATTTTATTTTTTTACCCCGACCCGCCCCTGTCCGACCGCACAGGCCCGGTGCCAGGCAGAGCGAAAATTTGAAATCACATTATTCCGCTAAAATTTGCTGGGGACGAAAACCTCTGCGAATAGAAAATTACTTATTATTTTATTCAGTAGTCGGTCGCTCTAGCGTGGAATTCAATTAGCACGAGTGTCGGAGCAAATCCTTCTTGCCACTTATTGGTGTATTTGGACTTAAACCGCATCGGGATCTATTTTAGTATTTTATAATCCGATAATAATATCCGAAATTATTGATAAAATTCTTATAATTTTTTTTTTTGCAACAATACTCCAAAAATGTATTGATAAGAAGTAAAATAAGGAAAGGGTCGACAGGGGTCTTATTATAGTCGTAGGAAATGTGACGTCGCAAACAAACGAAATAATATTAACTATTTTTAATGTTTATTATTCGCAGACAACATTATACTTAGGTACTTAATGATAAAGAAAAAAATCAATGATTGTTACGTAAATTAGACAGTAATTGAAACCTCCACCTCAATAATGATATAAATGTTACATTTTGGCAGTATTGAACTAAATAATATATGCAATAATGATCTATAACTACATCGTATTGCATCAGTTTTGGCATATTTATTTTTTTGATCTAGCAACATTAAGTCACTTGTTTTTGATCTGTTATGTTGGCCACCCTACAACAATAATAAATGAATCTGTCAAAATGGAGGATAACACGATAATTTTTGTTAACCCTGCAGGTGCAAAAAGACTTCACAGAGAAAAATTCACATGGAAAATTGGAAGAGGAATGAAAATAAGTGATTAACGAATTCAAAAGATGCCTTTTAATTATAAACAATTTCTTCTCAACAAGATAGTTTTATTTGATTATCCCAAAATTCCCAAATATAACAAAGATCATTATTGAGGGGAAAGCATCAATTTACGAAATTTAGACAGGGGGTAAAAGATTGTACAACAAAGTGCGACGCATGGGGAGGTGGTCAATATACCGAAAATTCTATTACATCATTAACGCACCACTCCTAACTAAGATATACCTATATAGAAAATAATAAAAAGTCAACAATGCATAGCTAATAATAATTAATATGATTCAATCAAGTTATTGTGTTATACAAAGTGAGGCTACTTGTACGAAATTATGGTGGTAAGTAGGGTAAGCCCTACAATGGTTTCAAAACCATTGCTTTAAAATCATTATAAAGGAGTTTTACCACGCAAACGTCAATTCAATTAATTGTGTAACTGCTCTTGAAATGCATGAAATTTCAATGAGCTAATACACCCTTTTTACAATACATTTTTTGGTTTGGATTGATCTTAAACCAATAAATCATTATTGTTTGAGTGGACACTATACTGAATTACTGATATTACCTATAACATATAGGTAACGGTCTTCAAACCTTGGATTAACATTATTATAATATCGTTAATTATATTATCTAAATAATGTTTTCTAATTCACGGAAGATTAGTAGTAAGTACAATTCCATTCAAACCATTTTCAAACGACAGTACCTATTATTTTTCAATGAATATTTTTTTAGATTTTATAATGTAGCATTCTTTACTGATACATCTGGAATGGGAATATTGTGGGCTCAAGTCTTAAGGAGGGATATGCTCAGCGTAGGTCAAAATGGAGCTTTTGTTCTATTTTCAAAGCATGATCCTGGACATATCTTAAACGTTGGAGATAATCTATTTATATAATTTTGAAGCCGTGGCCGCGCGGCATAAGCGTTGGACTATCATGCCGTGGGTCCCAGGTTCGAATCCTGGGTCTGGCAAGTACACATATTGTTTTTCGATATGTGTGTGAGTCAGGGTATAGACCTAATAGTTGAGCAAGTGGCTGACATCCATTTCTCGTAAAAAAAATCTGTTAATACAAACCTCTACTCTGTGGAGGCCCATATGATCCTATTAGGATCGGACATGGTCGAATAATAATAATAATATTATCCTTTATATTTATTTTAAACATTTGACGACTGCATAAAGTATTTTTATTACATAAAATAGTATTCTTTTAAACCTCTCGCTCTAATGTTTTAGAATATAGTCATATTTCAGTACATAAATGTGCAGTTGTGTTAAGATTTTTTACATTTATTAATTTTTAAACGCATTTATAAAACCATCAGTATAATTTATATCGACATTATTATACTTAGTGAAATATTTACGATAAAAAATTATATTGATAGTCTCTGTGATCCCAAATTTGACAAGAATTAGACATTTTATTATTCAAAAAATGGGCAAGATTAACACATTTGAAGATAATTCTAAAGACACTCATTATAAGCTATGTCTTTGACCATTCAAGTGTGATAAACATCCTACGAATAATGAATGCTTTATAATAATTATTGACCTAAGAATAAGGTAGTGTTTTTTTGAAATACGCCATTTCATTTGGCATTCCCCAGTGGTTAAGCTACAACATACGGCCGTAGCCATAAATTGACGAACTATAATTTAAGTAGGGAGTAAAATGATGGTAACGAGCGTGTTTGAACACAAAATAGAAAAAATGTTAAAATTAAAATTTAACTTTTGTTCATCGTTTGCGATCAATTTTCCACGAACGCAATAAATAAGTAGATGATTATTATATCAGTACTTATAAAACAATCAGAATATTGTAACCTGTCAGAATGATTATTAATAAGATCATCAATCTTTCTCAATTTCAATGGTTGAGTAATAAATAATAACTTACCAGTTGTTTATTTACGTAGAAGCCAGCCGGAATCGATAATTAGTGACAAGAAGAATGGCGTGACCGTGACTTGGACTCAACCGTGACCGACATTTTTTCATCGAGCGACAGGTCATTATTTGTGATTAGCCGTGAATGGATTTGCTGGTTTTACCTGAAAATAAAAGAAAAGAAAACGTTAATTAAACGGGCAGAAACCACCAACATCAATTAATAAGTACAAATACAGGTGAATTAAAAAGATCGATGGCTTAATCGAATGGGACATATTTAGCCAATAGTTTGAGAAAAGTTCGATTAACGGTTAGGCGTGGCGCACACTGTCACTGTATTTAATTAACGAAGTACTCATTTGTACAAGATGAGGATTTTAATATCGTTGTTTTTTTTTTCAAAAATTATGTTTAATATGTGAGTACTTACTTAATTATTAGTATTGCACGTTTGAAATCCGTGCAAGCGACAATCATCCCGACATTCCAAAAATTAATATAATCTTTTTAAGTGGACTGTAATTATGTTGTGGGATGATGAGGAGGTCGGATCTGGGGGTGGGGGCGATGGAACAGAGTGCCAGACACTGACCATTGTGATGATGTATGATGGCTCCGTGGTCTGGTTTCAATTTTCGCTCGCGCGGTGTTGTGGTTTTGGGTCACCCGGTTCGTACACTCACGCACTTTGTGACACAGTTTTATGGATTATATGTGAGGGTGTATGAATGATGATGATAGATTATGAATGAGTCTGTATATATTGAGTCAATCACTTAAGCGACGGAAAGCTATTAGAAGCCCGCTCACATCCGCTATCGAGATGCAACTCAATGTTCTTTGTAACACCGTCTCTCATGACCCGTAATTGCTTATTGATTGTCTGGTAACAATAACACTGTGGATTAGGAGGTGGGTAAGGAGATAAAGAGTGACATGGGAACATAAATGGACCGACCAGTTAATAAATATTACAAAAAACGGATTGTGAGCAGAAATAATACATGCGACAGTAGTGATTTCACATTCGATATATTTGCAATATTGCACTATTTTTTTAAATTATTTTGAATGACTTTTATGAATAAAAATACAACCCTTAAGTATCTACTAATTGTTAAAAAATAGTATATTATAAGTATACTGTTTAGATATATTTTTTCGCGGAATAATTAAGCAGGTAAATTAATTTAAATACTAATAATTAGTGAGGCTCCGGTCAGCTGCCCGCCTTCGGTAGCGCAACGCTCGTCAGGAACCTCTGTGTAGCGTTTTTCATTTAGGTACTTACGGGAATGATATTTGAATGAGACAGTAAAACGTGACAGATTTTAACTAATCTTTTTATATTATAGGTAGATTTATTTTCTATCATTTATTTCGGGACTTTCATTTGAACATATTTGCACATGAACAAATAACTGGACTGTGTACGATGAGTAAGATAAACAGTGCAAGCAATATAAAATAAATTTTTATCAAGTTTTAGTGGTATATTAGAATATGTAGTACAGTATTTATACAATTAATATGATAATAAAAACAATGAAAGAAATTATTATATGGTAAAATAACAATATGTTCTCCAATTAAATTAAATATATATTGTTCGAAGTGAATGAACAAAAAGTTAACAACCGTAAAATCATAAAAAAATATTTCTATAAGTAAACAATTATAAAAAACATAAACAATAAAAGTTTAGTAGTACGCGATACAAAAAATATTTCCCATTTTGCTAGTCCAACGGAGATATTGAACATGTCCATCAAAGGACGAACGTGAATTTAATGTAGCGTCAATTAAATCAGTTATTTTTAATAAAAATACGTAGCTTTACACGTGCATGGATTTACTTGCACCAATAGTATGTATTTTAAACTATCGCGATATTAACTAAACACGCAAAAGTGCTGACTGTCTCTCCAATCTCGTTCTTCAAGCTAAGCGAGACACTATCTTGTTTTTGATAATACATGTTTACATGTGCATTTAATTGTTATGGCAGCGATAATAGATACATGTTGTCAGCAGTAAATACATCCACGTGTAAACAGGGCATTAGCTGAAATACTTATCATCACTAATCTAAAAACTCCTTAATACTAGATATGTGGGTGGTTAGAGTATATGATTCATAACTTTGCACTCTGGCTATAGGATGAAAATGATGTAATATGTTCCAAAAATATTTTTTATATATATTATATATTTATTTAATTATTACGACATATATTAATACAAGTGAATTTTATGCGAGGTAATTAGGCAACGAGGCGTATCAGTGTAGTAAAAAGTGCAAAAAAGTACAGTTATAAAACGTACTCGAACGTATGGGTACTAGAATTCTGTTTTATATTCTTAGAATAAAACTTGCAACATTTATGTTGATAACACGGCTACAGTAACAAATGTTGTCAAGTTGTTAGGTATGATTGTGATAAACGAGGTGGAAGCAGTGTACATGCCTACAAAGTAAACTACAACAGGAAAATTTCAGAAACTTTGAAAACAGGATACCGTTATGAGTTAACCTTAATTTATAAACCCAGATAAATTAAAATTATTATAAGGCCAAAGCCATAATATTTAATGTCCGGAATCCATCCTCACAATAATGTACGACAATAATCCCAGATCTCAAATTAGTCCCGGACATGACGCAGCGCGCACCTACAACATTAGATTATTCAAAATTAGAAACTCCGGCAATTTGTCCTTCCGTTTGTAAACGTCACTTTAAACTACGGGATTAATAATCCAGGTAGGATGTGTCGGTTATAACGAGTAAGCTTATTCGCATGGCGGATATCAAACAAAGGCAAAACGCCAGTGTGCGGCCTCCCTTGGCGATGTTAATACGTCAGAATTAACCCCTCAGCCGCCACGCGAGCGGTATTACGATCTCCTTTGTTTAGATTTTTTTCAGGTTGTGTTTTAAAATGCGATTAATTTACAGACTAGGTGGAATATGTGAGATACAGATAATAAAATAATAAATTATGTGCTTATGTACTTATACCCACAATAAAAACAAAACATGTAGGAATACGAAATTCTTTCATATTAAAATCATTGAACAATTCATTCGTACTTAGAGTACCACTTATACGTTTTATAACTTTGCACTTTTTTGCGCTCTTTACTATACTGATACGTCTCTTTGCCTGATTACTACGCATAAAATTAGATCAAATGATATTTATTTGTATTAATACATGTATTAATACATAAATAGACAGATAATATATCTAAAAAATATATTTTTGAATATCGTCGCTTAAGAAACAACACCGCGGAAGTCAATTAATTAAAATTTTCAGGGGAAACAAAAAACGTCTCAAAAAATTGAAAATTGATACCTTTTAATTTTTTTTTTTGTGTTTAGTTAAAAAAAATGTTTCTTTTAACTAAACAAAAAAAAAAATAAGTTAAAAGATATCAATTTTCAATTTTTTGAGACGTTTTTTGTTTCCCCTGAAAATTTTAATTAATTGACTTCCGCGGTGTTGTTTCTTAAGCGACGATATATTAGATCATTTTCATCCCAGAGCCGGAGTGCAAAGTGATGAAGCATATACTCTAACACGAAATGGGAATATAAGTCACTGTATTGATAAATAATGTTCGCGACGGCCGAGTGGTAACGCGTCGGCTTATAATTTCTTGGGTCTCAGATTCGAATATCAAATCTGGAAAAATGTTGTTTTTGAAATGTTTGTTTGGATACAGACCATCGGTATCATAAGCATCGATCAATACCTACTAAAAAAAACTGTCAAAGTTATGGAAGTGATTTTTAATCAGAAAAAAACAGAGAATTTTAATTTCTGAATTAGGGTTTTTTTATATCGCTGTCAAAAACAACATTGAAAAAATATTTTTAAGTCACCTACTCATAATTCTTAAAGTGCCCAAAGGATAACAGAAAATGCCCTATTTAAGGTAAGTATCTATCTATCATCATCAGCCGGGGTCAATCCATTGCTGGATGAAGGTCTCCCCAAGCTTCTTCCAACTCTCTCTGTCCTGTGTCGTTCGCTGCCACGTATTTCCGCCGAATTTTACCAGTTCGTCAATCCAGCGGCTTTTAGGGCGACCCTGTGGCCGTTTCGTGCCCCTTGGGTACCACTGGATGACGGCATTTGTCCAGCGGCCGTCCTTTCGGCGAGCAATGTGCCCCGCCCATCTCCATTTCAGCTGTTTGGCAACGTCTATTACATCGCGTACTCCTGTCTGCTTCCTAACCCATTCGTTTCTCTTACGGTCCTTTCGCGTTTCACTAAAAGCGCAAGATGGAAGTATAGTGCGTAACTGGGATCATCTACTGGACACTGTTGTAGAGTTTTACAGCGCTCTATACAAAGATGATACTGACAACATTTCAGATCTTCTGGTGAACGGAGAATATGGAGATCCTCTTCCCGAGGTTACTACCACAGAAGTGGAATATGCTATAAGTACACCCACGGTGGCCGCACGGCTTAAGCGTTCGATTATAACGCCGTGGGTCCCAGGTTCGAATCCTGGGTTTGGCAAGTACACATATTGTTTTTCAATTTGTGTGTGTCATGGTATGGACCTAATAGGTTGAGCAAGTGGCTGACATCCATTTCTCGTAAAAACAAAATCTGTCAATACAAACCTCTACTCTGTGGAGGCCCATATGATCATATTAGGATCGGACATGGTCGAAAGAAAAAGAAAGAATCTATACCTATTCAAAAACGTGTATTTCGATTCAACTCCGATGTGAAGAAAAATCATTCAATTAAAATTTTTAAGAATCGATTTAAAAATGAATCCAAAACCAACAATAATTTATTAGATTTACCATATAAACAATTTCAATCATAAGATTTCCCTACTGCGATCCATTTCGTCATTTACTTCACAAGAGTTTAAAAACATTATATTTTATAAATAATTGACATCAGAATTCAGATACAGATATAAATAGAGATTCAGATATAAATAAGTTCCATCCTTTATTATATATAATCCAATATTAAGCCAATCTTTTAAAAACGTTATTATTGATTAGTTTACAATAGCTTCATATTTGTCTACGATACGATCAAAGTAAATATACACAGCACTAAGAAGACAATTTGACTGTTATATAGACGTAATTAAAAATCGTTATCTCTCTTTAATCACGTCCTAAAGGCGAATCGTGGAAAACTGTACTCATTTTGCCCCACTCATAAATCTTACACAGCAGAAACAGACGATACGTATAAAAGAAAATAACGGGTTAATACAGGCACTAGAAGGAGACGCCGTGAATACAATTCTGGGGCGTTTTTAATTCAAACTAATTGTTTGTGCGTAGGTCCGCAGACATATCTAGGACGCGTCCCGGAGGCCGGAAGACGCAGTGGAAGGAAGAGATTTCAGCGAGAGACGTCGGATTAAGGGAAAGGCATCGTTTTAGTGCCGCTTTATTAATTATACTTATCCTTAAATGGTATACTATTATAGGTATCTAAGCGCGAATAAAAGTACAACAGCATCGGGCAGCGGCGAGTGAAGAAAACATACAATAAAAGAAAAGAGAATTCTTTTGAAATTAGTTTTAACCAACGTGAACATCGTATTTATTATCAAATATAAGTAACTAATCACTGTTATGTTATGACATTATGCTATGATCATTCAATGTAAATTCTATAAAACTAACCATATAAAATTTCAATAATTTATATACATACATATTATGTCAAAAAAAAATAATAAACCTAATAAGTGCGATGTTTGCTTATTTAAATGCTTTCTGCTCTATGTTCTCAAAACACATAATGGTGAAAAACTACAAAACAGATTAATAAATAGAATTCAGGTACCTCAATACACTACATTTCGAAGCAGAGTTTTGAATGTGTGAGTGACCTACGAAAATGAAACACACATTATAGACGTGCAATAAACCTTCAAATACACAAATATTGAATGAGTGTCAGTGCATAAACCGAGAGCAGTTGTTAGAACGAATAACAAGCGTATTCTTGACACGTGTTTCAGTTCTATAATCTCATAATCTTCCACACTCGAGATCGGTTGCCTGTTACTCCACACTTAAAATAAGGTCTGCTTAACTCATCCTGTGTACCCACTTCCTTGTACCTATCTAATTTATATTTTTTGTATTTACACATTTCTACTGTTTAATAACTTACTATCTATCTCTATACTGATATATCTATTTTTTATGTAATACTGTTTTATATTTCTTTGTTCCTAAATGTCGTGTAATTGTGAACGTCTTAAACTTATAATTTGTAATGTCCACAATATGTTATAAATAAATAAATTGAAATTGAAATTGAAGCCCGTCAGGTTAGGTTACGTATTTCAGTTCCCATTAATTCTGTTTCCTGTAAAAAATTGTATCAATGACTTCAATGATTTTTAAAGTCGTGTAATAATAATATACAGGTAGGTACTGCTGAAGACCCATGTCAATGCGTTCTTTGCTCATTTGGAAGCATTGATATACTACTGGATGAATCATATGCTTCTTAAAATGACGCCCGATTTTCAGCGACTCGGCCAGTGTTAAAACTCACTGTTTTAATATCAGCGGACTTAACTCGATATAAGCTCACTTAATATTTGTCTCGAAAACGACCTGGCAATAATTATGAGTAAGCCCGATCCAGCTTGCATCTTACTCTAACTAATAGTCAGCGCATGACGACTTGCTCTGTCCGCACAGACATGAATATTTGGTAGCTTGCAAGCTTTGGGTTGAAGACACCCTTAGGGTCACTATTCCAAGATAGTTACTACTCTTATACTATTCTCTTATACTATTCCTATTTCGTTTTACAGCCAGGGCAATACGGGTGAAATTCGGGAATCCATGTTACCGGTCTTAACGCATTATACCTACAAGGAAATATTATAAGACGATATTCGTAATATCTTCTTTTGTGGTACATTTTTAAAATGACACTTGTATGGGAACTCCTCATCTAGTAGTATATCAATGTTTGGAAGCATTTACATCGTGACAATATTTGTATACAAAAATTAATAACAACAAACGTGTCAACATGCCTTATATTTCTCTAAATTATCAATGATGATTCCATAGTAATCCATAGTATATTGTTTTTTAAGTACTTGACCTCAGTACCTTGACGAGGTTATCATCAAAATATCACCACCAGACCATTGGCAGCTGATCGGAATAATGAGGTTGCGCTCTTATGAAATCACATCCTTAGATTCCAAACACATTATACCTATCCGTCTTTGCATAGAGGTCGCCTTTCCTGGAGTTTTCGCATATATGATAAGTTGTTTTAGGTATCTAGTATTTTTTTGTCAGATGCTGGATTTGTACCCGCCCCACAGCTTCAGAGACGTGAACTCTACCAACTACTTTACTGTGGGCGTAGGTTCCTATTGAATTTTTACTTTCTGGTGAACCATACTTCACTGCGGACACGTCAGCGGTTTTCAAAGTGTGCGCCGCTAGCGATTCCCAGGGGCGCTATAGGTTGTTCAGTCAAAAAATAAATCAGACAGTCTCATTTCAATTTGCTGGTGACAATAGTATGTTTATCATATTCACTTAATTTACAACACGGGAAAAATGTTTTTAAATTAAAAAAAATACTTTATCGATTGGCAGATTGAAAGACGTAACAAATAAAAGCTCTTACATGAGTCTGAAGAAAATTGTGTTTTTGTCTCTGAAAATAAATATAGAAGGACTCGTCGCAAGAGACAAAAATCCCGACAAAATGTCTGCAGACAGCATGTTCTTGTTATATATTTTCTCAAAGTATTATTTAGCACGATGTGAAAAAGAATAGATATATATACCTACACACAAGATGTCGTGAAACGAAATAGTTTGAAAGGCACTGTATTACGGCATTGAATGTTTTTTTTTCATACAAAAAAATCATACAAAAGATAGAGGTTTATACAAAGAATTTGGACATTGGTAGGTTTCCTATAACATCGTTGGTTGTATTTATTTATACATGCGCGTATTTAACTAATGTTAGTTGTAAAACTTTCATTGTATTTACATTAAACAAGATTGCTTTTTTTTATTTCCACTATAGAATGGATTCGAATGCCAAATTGATTGTTAAAATCTCGCAGTGCTGCCAACTCAAACTTTTAAAACATAATCGAGACTTTCGAATGCGATGTTTCGTTTGACCATTCGCTGTTACTTATTCGGCCGTTCAATTCGCCGTTTCCTGGCACAGCGATTCGGTACAATTTCAATTCTACGCTCGTTTTTAATCTCGAAATTGGTTTGATTATACTACAATTTATAGGCCACTAGGGCAGTTTTAATGTTATTACAAGAAACTGTTTATTTGGAGCACAGTGAAAATTTCGATATAATACGCCAACAAATATGTATAGCAATTATATCAAGTGGTGTTTTTACAAATGAGTTAAAAACGTTCCTTATTAAACGGAGTCTAAATACAGTGACGTCCCGTGGGGGTTGGCAGGTCATACACTGCTTAGGGACGTCACATTATAAAGGGCGGAAAATGAAGGAACGAATGCAATGATTGCAACTTTTGAAACAATGACGGTTTTCCGAAAATACTGACATCATAGACCTCTACGCACCTAAAGCCACCGCTCTATGAGAGAAGTTTATGGAAATGTGTTTTCCTAGTACGTAGGAAGTTATAAAAGTTGAAAGGTGATAATGTAGGTATGTTAATAACGGATTATGTGTCTATATATCACTGCCTCAGTACAAGGGTACACTATATGACAAAAACCTGTTAAGAGAAAATGACTGTCAAAGTTTTTGAATACCAATAAGAGAGTAAATAATTAGATATTTTTATAAAGTATTTATATATTATTGTATTAAAATGAACATTTTATCTAAAATTATAAAGAACCACTTTAAATTCGCTCCCATATTTAAAGTAAATAAATTTATGTAATGAAGTGTAGTTTTGCACTAAAACAATAAAATTATTTTCTTTTGATATTCATGTTGATGTCATACAAATGAATCTGAAATAATATGGTAAAATAAATTTCTACAAAAATAGTGCAGCCCTGGCCAGAAACTTCAACTGATTCTCCATATTTTGTAATTCATAAGTCAAAACTGGCATTTTATTGATTTGTACTGAGGCAGCGATATAAATATGTATTCTAGAAAAGAAATTCATGGTCATCCAAAATATAGAACATGCACATAACGCACAAATAAATTAGCATTATGCCTGATTTTCGAGTGCAAGTCAAACTTAAAATTGCAATTACTCCATAACATGATTTTGAGTATGTCACGAATGTTTCTTCAAAAATCCCAATTTGATGGATTGACTGTGTGAAGAGAGGAAGATCTTCAAATCTAGAGACACAACACACCACGAGTAAGTATGAGGGGATATCCTGATATTGGTTTGAATGTAATGAAAAAATCATTAAAAAACTATTTCATTTTTTTAAAATTAATTTAATACCATTTAAAATGCTTAAAAGGTTTAAAAAAAACTCTTTAAAATGCTCAGGAGGAACTTTTACTAAAGCCCAATTGAAATAAATGTTTTTATCGGATATTGTTATAGTACCTACCCACTAGGAGGTGAGTTTTACGTGTTTCACTTTACAACGACCATAAACAATTTAATTTAGAATTCATATTCAATTCGGTGTTTTAACGCCGCCGTTTCGTGTGTTTGCGGCCATTGAAAAACGGAAAATGATCCAAAGACTCGATAAAAACCAACACACAATCAAGAGGCGTGACGGAAATTTTAAAATCAAGTGTCTGACTCTCCCCTCCCCTCTTCCACACCCAATGCAAACAGTGGGCACAATAATAATTTGACAGAATTGAAATAATTTTATCGCCGCATAAAAATGTAACGATAGAAATCTGTGTGGAGTTTATTCAAATCTGAAATATACGCTACAGGATAGTTACAAAATAACTGAATACAGTCGAACCTGGTTATTACGATCACGGCGAAATAGCGAAATCTCGGATGTAATGAGGGAACATTCGATGATATTTTAGTTTATGATTTTCTCCATACATTTATTCACTTTTATTACGAGCTACTTCTCGGGTGGGTATACCGTGCAAAACTGTCAATGTGTCGATCGTTTAAAAACAACATTTTCGACCCTAAGCAATACAATCCGACCGGGTAGTTAACTAGACCGATGCCGCTGGGATCGAATTACGTTTATGACACTAGTTAGGTGTCTATGTACCTAATTGGTGGTTTTGCCGACAACATTGAAAAAGTATCCACGCATATGGTTGAAATTGCATGTAAAAATTCCAAAATTTATGAAGCCAGTAGGTACCTACCAGCGCCGGCGGCTCAGCACTTCATTATAATAAACAACTTTTTTTGTAGTTTATGAATGATATGCTTGTTTCGGGGATTTTTACGATGGTTTTCAGATTTTTTATGTTCTATGCTTAAATAGAACGTGGCGCATGGCGCGTGGAAAATGTTAAATAACGATATAACGAGTCATGCTTATAACTAGCAAATTCAGTCGGTCCCTTCTTCTTCGTAATAAACAAGTTCGACTGTATAAATATTTTCCATTTATTCATTAATCGAATGACGGTCAACGATCGTAGGTATGTCAAGTAATGGTTGTGTGCAATCGAGAATTCGTGTGTGTATTTGGTGTTCACATAATATTTACAAACCACAATACGCCAAAATTTATTTCTCCGCGGTGTATTTTCTTATAACTTAACTATAAGTATAACTTCAAAAAATACAATCCAGTTTCTGGTGTAGGATTTTGTCATGTTAAAAATATTGATAAATATTTTCTAATAACCCTGTACGCGACTGTTCACACGAGGGACGGCGTGAGAAATTATTACGGCAACTTACTTTCAGTTTAACGAGGAACTCAAAAATAATGTAAATTGTAATAGGATTTTTATCAATTTGAAATCAAATCCGATTTCAACAATTGAATTATGTGATGTAGTTATCATGTGATTGCATTTACTGCCACTCGCGAATTATCGCAAACATCAATCGGAACAATAATTCGACGGTTTTGTAAAAACAATAATGAATGCAGAACTATTCTAACTCACTTTTGAAATGTTTTAGAATTAGAAATAATCTTCTTCAATTATTTATTATTTTTATAGATAAATGTATTCATCATATTGATGCAAATAATGATGCATAAATGTACTATATAAATAATAAATAACTTACATAAATGATGATTCAAAAAACCACTTCTGTAAAATATTTGCAATGTGAGTTAGAATAGTTCTGCATTCAGCTGACATGTTCATTGATTTTGTTGACGTTTTCTGAAATTTCTGAGGTTCATTATTTGCTTTTACAGAGTCTTCAATACCGTCTGTGTTCAAACTCAGCTACATGGCATATTATGATGAACCATATCGATCAGTTTTAGTGAAAATAAAGCCTTTGATAATAAAAAAAAAAACAATCTGTCTTACCGATTAAAATTCAGTACCTAAGTAACAGCAAGTCTGCGATCTGTGTGACATATTATTGTGTAACTCTGTAGACGTAGGTAATCGAAGCCTTGATTTAAGTATTGGTAGAGATTAGAAGTGGGAAAACTGGTCGATTTTGACGACTAAGTATACTTATTACCAGTAAAAAAATACTTAGTATCAAAACTTGTTCCAAAATACTTACTAGTATTTGGAATACTATATAGAGCGTTTGGCGTGCGTATGTGACATAAGTCTCATACTCAACTGTAACTAAAACTTGACTTCATATTAGTATTTGAAATATCGGCTTCAATAGAATCGCTAAAAATATACTGACCTGGGCTTTTCGAAATGTCCCATTTATTATAAAATTTTAAACACATTTAAAATTTATGAGTTGTTTTTATGTTATGTTATAATGTTCTTGTTAACATAAATGGATAACAATGCTTTTTTTAATTTTAAACTGCCGTCAACCGTCACCTCACAATTTATGACCTATTGTTCATACATAAGATGATGTTATTCACAAGCATAGACTAATAAATTAAACTATAATTGTATTCAAGTGCTATCTCACTCGCGCGCATTTATTGTCAATAGTATTGAAAGTGTACCAACTAGCGAGGGACTCGCGATGATATCATCACAAGTTTTTTGGAACAAGTTTATTGGGCCACACGTACTAAGTATGAGTAGTTTCGTCCGATACTTGTACACAAACTGGTGACAGTATTTCCAACTCACCTCTAGACTAGAGATGGATTTTCATCGGTACTAGGATGATTCGATTACCGGTATTCGAGTCGCTGAACCGGTAAAGCAAGGAAAGGAGACTCCGCAAACGTTTGGGGGGTTAAATAATATGTTTGTTACCCCATCTACGGACCTAAGACAATACAACAACCATATACCGGTAATGGTCGCACTTCACGAGTAGCGTAGCTAATTATAAAAATAACGTAAAGTATAACACAATTATAATAGTATTTAAATAAATAATAACACAGGGTTTTTTGAATTGATTAACAGGCACTTTTACTTTTTATAACATCAACCCTGTCTGAATGGAATTCATTACGCGTAGCTACTTCTCAACTAAAATGCCAATACAGTGGTAGGGAACCTGCGTTGTTTTGAATGAATCCAAATTGTCATTTATAAAAGAAAGTAGTTAGGTAATTGAATTGATGTCTCTTGAACCTTGTAAGGTTATAGGTAGGTACCTAAATTAATTCGGACTTTTAAGATGAAAAGGTTCTATTCCATCGTGCTTATAATACATTATGTGAGATATAAAAAATAAGAAGATAAAACCGCCAGTTTTGTCTTGTTTCGCGTATTTTAGTCGAGAGTTTTTTTTTGTCATAAGTTTTAAAATACCTACTGCTCTGCGTTCAATTAAATTATATTAGCTACATTTTATACGTGTATGGTTGGCCATATAACAGTTCGCCATGAGATGTTGTATCGGTATTAGATGGCCATATAGTATTACGTCATGTCTAAATAAAGCACTTAATAAAACTAAATTAAACACCCAATAAAAGCCACCGGAATACAGTAAATAAAAATACAGGTAAGTAAATTATAAATACTTACAATCATATCGAATATATTCATATAAAATTCTGGTAGGCGCTCGTAAGTACCAAGTCGTACCTATGAAATATCATACAATAATGAGATCGTTATTATCAGATATTTTATAAAAATCAATTAATGTTCTTATTGAATCTAATAAAATTGGAACAATATTGTCTTCAATACTCCACGAACAACGCATCATTGTTCTTAATGCTATACGGCCATGTCTTTCCGGTAATACAGCTCAGCAGGTGAACTGTGTTACGGCGAAATATAATATGTAGAATTTACATGTAGCCATATTATGCACGTTTTAAGTATTAAAAAAACTATTTGTTTACCTAATATTATTATAATGTTGACAAATTTCTTATAAACGGACGAAACCGTTCCTAATCAGTAGTATGCCATGTAAAGTAAGTACTACGCATATACTTACAATGTTTTTTTCTATTTATTTTAAAATATTATATATTATTTAATGTTCTATGAATGTATTTAATTACAGAAATATGAACATTTTTATGTGAAAACTTTCGAACCATTCACCTAATATAATAGTAGTAGTGCTATTTTTACGAGGGCAGAATGCCAGTACTTCTCATCATCATTGGCTACGCCAGGAAACGTTTCCAATACGTCAGTCTACCACACACTCTCTACACCGCCTAAGCCTTTAAACACCTGTTATTTACTCTTACGGTCATTTTGCCCTACAAGTAGGTATGTCACATGTGTTAAATCTTCGTTGCGTGTTTCTACCAAACTTTTGGCGTGGTACCTATCCACATTGTCGTATTTAGAAAAAATACACTTTTAGGACATGCGAAGATAAAGTTTTTAGAAGAGGAAAACAATAAAAACAGATGTATTTCAATTAATGGATAAATTTAGTACGTGAATAATCAATCACGTCGTAAAAACACGAATGTGTACCTGTATACCTTCCATGCGCCATAACCTATCCAATATCGGTGCATCAAGTATCCAATATCTGATCGACCTTCATTATCCATCTCGAACGACTTAACTATTCCTGATACACTATTGTTTAGCATTAAATATGTGAGATGATGTTATGAACCACTGTTGTAGTATCTATTGATAGGTTTCATTCAAATTAAGAATAATATGTGTCAAGTGATCTTTTTTGGTGTTCCAAATCTAAACTAAGCGTCTTTTATGCTGTCATTTTTGTGCTGGGGCAATTAGAATGATTTTATTTTTTTCGAGTGCAAGCATAGAGTTTTAAATCATACTTTTTAAATTTTACTATAAATGATGTAAATGAACGAAAAAGATACACACTTTGGCGAAATGAATTAAACACGCGATCATTTAAGTAAAAAAATATTGACGTCATATTTCAAGTAGGAATAATGTCTAAGCGAATTAATTTGTACATGAATAAAAAAAAAATAGTTAAATATTAATACACTACACCACGTATCCGAATAAAAATATACAAGTATGTACTTACCGCGTTTTCAATATTACCACGCAAACTTTTGATATATCGTTTGACATAGATTTAAAAAAACTTCTGAACATTGACAAAATTCGAAAAAATATTTAGTTCACAGAAATATATCTATCAAAAATTCATATTTTGTTATGCTCGTAGACTATGCGAAAAGTGTAAGGAAACCCTGCGATTTCTTGCGTTTCACTGAAGTTTCCACTTAAAACCTACATATTCTGCCACAACAATGCCTTCCGATTTAACGTATATATATGTATTGATCGAGTGTATAGTAGAGTTATATAAAATTATTTTCCTTATAATATTATTCAAGCATTTCTTTAAAAAGTTCGATCAACCAAAACCCACCAGCGGTTCTCCGAATGTGCCCCGCGGTTGAATACGCTCCGTATTCCATACAAAACTTGACAAGATTTTCATAATGTGCGTTCGTTCGATTCGCTTTGTTCGAATGTACAACAGAAACACATCGCACTTCTTTAGAAACCGAACTCGCCTAACAATAGGCCCCCTTACCTTGCGTTTACCTGAAATAAGTGGGCGCAGTGGCAGTGGCGTTCCCGCAACAATATCTGTGAATATCTATACCTAATTGATTAAAAAAAATATATCTAAGTAAATAATATGTAATAAATTCATTATTCGAATAAGAGTTCTCATTTCATTTTGCATTTGCAAAATGTCATTTGGGCAGCCAAATATGATATTTATATTGTTAGAAACGATGGCGCTTTCTAAATTGAGTTACTATTGGCAATCGCCCTTTGTGTTTTAAATCAAAGAAGGTATTAATCACCTTAATTACAAACCGATGTCACGGATCACTCCAAGATTTTTTGTTGTAACTTACTTGAATTTGCTAATAATTTAATTAACTATTCTATACTGGCGCAATTATATATGACGCCTATAGAATTGTGGTGATTGTTCCCGAGAGACGCAGGTTCGATTCCTACTGGGTGTCGTATTTTTTTTTCAAATTTTGTAAGTACGTTCAATAAAAGGAATGTTACATTCTTTGAATTATTCGTTGAATATATATATATATATATATAATACTTAATTAAAGTAGTACATAATACACACGTAAATATTAAAAATAACACATTTATTTTACGTTTTTCCCATATTTATTCTATCCACACTCAAGAATAATGCCTTCTGCCTTCTGCCTTCTTACAAACACATCCAGAAGGTATCATACTTTTTTGTGTTATCCGGAAAACCCCTTTCGACGTGAAAATGAGTACCCCATTGCCAACAAAATAATAATATATTCCTTGGTGTACCTACGTAACTATGTACTCTCCTACCTGAATGTTTTGTAAAGCGGGGTCTGTTCTCTATATTTTGTAAATAAAACAAGCCAAAGTACCTACTAGGTTAACAGCAGACCCAAAAGGGTAGTTCATTAAATCACCGCGTACCAGAGACTACACAATATAGGTCGCTGTCACCATTTCGTAGTACATCTAAGCTCATTTTAAGCTGTGGTTTCAATTACTATACAGTTATACTAATATCTATTTTATGGATCCTACAACGTTCACGCTAAAAGCGTGTTTGTTGATTCAAAATCAATAACCAGCAAACAGGCAGACGTTTATAAAATGAATAAATAGGCTATAAATATAATTTGTAATGTGAATGAACTGTATATATGTAGAATTTTTTTTAAAGGTATTGATTAATATTTTTTTATAAGGCACTTTAAAATGAAAATTGTATGTATATATTATATGAGTTGCCTAGAGTCATAACTCACATTTTTCATTTTTTAGATCAAGCCTATGACAGCTATGTGATTCTAAATGTAACAATCTATAAAGAAAAATAGTTACATCAAAGATGACTAAATTATATTCTGGCCCTAAGGCCCTAAACAACCAGGAGCCTGTATTTTTCTTCAGTGCCATGGCTAATTTTATATATTTATTATACACAATGAGATCCGTATACATATTATGCTATATAATGTTTGAGGCTTTCACGGTTGTCGAAAAAAAAAAAACAACTACGACATATTATGCTTTTTAAAAAAATCGGTAGAAGTCGGTTTACAAGAATCCAGGCGCAGGAACCGCGCCAATTTTCATAACCGATTTTGGCAAAATAATTCATGAATTCAAGAATGAAAACCTAACCTAACCTAACAAATAATCTACAGTAAGTATATCTGCTATTTTCAAAATTTATTTGCCGCTGGCTTCCTGTAAAGTAAACCGACAAGAACCAAAAAATCAAATTGACAATGTCACTCATAAAAATTCATGATAATTTAATACTGTTTTGTAATTACAAGAAATAGTGCTCTAGTATTTTTTGTGATTTATACAAAATTAGATTTTTGGACAATGTGAGTTATGACTGTAGGCGACTCATATTATAAATTATAGTAATCGAAAGATATTAAACCCACGATTATATCAATAATTATTAATTTTATAATGAATTGGTGACATATTATTTTTATTAATTATTATTGTACTTGAGTGTGTGGAATAGTTCATATTTTTATTATCTTATCTGACTGATTTACCGTAATAATATACTGATTAGGCGAATCGGTGAATAATAGACATAAATAATCTATCATAACCAATACCCAGACTTCAATTTATCGGTAGTTATTAACCAACCGTGTTTGATATCTAATTTACAATGTAAGCTCAAGTGTTGGTGCTAGAAGCAGTAGTGGTTTTAGGTACTGACCGGTTTGGAAGAGGGCCGAGTGTTGAGCAATGAGAAGCAGAAAAAGTACACAACAATAGAGTGGTAACCCTGCGAAGCAATTCCAGAAGACTTCCTAAATAGATTCCGTTCCTGAAGAGACTCACACACAACAGTAAAAGAAGAAACCTAATAAAATCTGGGTAGAGCTGATGTTACTAAGTGTCTTTTATTGGAAGGTACTGAACAGATTTACAGTATAAAACTCTAAAGATAGAAGACATATTTTAAATGATGATTAATTTAAACTAAGAAACTAATGTGATGAATGAATGTCACCTATTAGTTTTCCCTAAAGATGTCGAAAAAACCTTCTTCGATCTATAAATATGGAACCTAAACATGATATAAAAGTGGATTAAAGAAAACCCCACGTATATTAATGTAGATACAAACTAAATAATGAGTCAGTGGTGTTTCGATTTAGAAAATTCAGAAAAATTCAAAATGCATTTTGGAAAAATTGATAGGTTACTGAAGGCTCTATCTTAACCTATCGTAATTGATAGGACAATTAAAAAGACAATATCTACCATAATTCATTAAATAAGTGCCTACATAAAAAAAATATATGAAAATCGTGAAATAAACTATTTAATTTAAAAAATTCAATAAATTTAGAATGTGTTGGGAACTATCTCAACTGAAATCCGGATAAAAAACAATACATCTAACGAATGTAACATTAAGGAACCCGGTGTAGTGTGTAGACATTATATATTATGGAGATAGGGCCCAGGAAAAAATATATTAGTATTCCACAAAACACATCCACTGTGGTTAAATTACACCGCGAGAAGAGAGGAGAAGGCCACAATAGGCTGAGCTCAATACCAAAGCGTAAGTTCCCTTATTTATGGGCCATATTACGTCTACGGTAGGGGGTCCACCAGTGATGGAAAATCGAATCGAAATAATATATTGAATTAAAATTCTGTATCAAATAAAACACACTTAGGTATTGTCTTATATGATATACATCGCATATAAACAAACCACGATATTAAGCCTTCAATACCTTTTTCCCTTTAGAAAAAAAAGTGCAGAAAAAAATCACACCACATTTTCCCAGGAACTCATTTCAAAATTGACAAAAAAAAATTAATAAATCTAACAACCTATGATAAGTAATAATTAGGTAGTACCAGAGGGTAGAATTCCCGATAATCGTCAATGCGATGCCACATGTCTAAGCACACATTAAATTCTAATATCTGATACCATTATATTACTACAACGCCAAGAATGCTCATATTGTTTCATTGTGTTGTTTTATTTCTCAAGTACCGACCTACCTTCATTAAAATAGATCTGAATAAATAAACTAAATATCTAGCTTATTTTCAGCACATTTAATGCTGTCGAACGTATCAAAAAAACGCTATAAAAACGCCATAAGCTAGATGCATATTTTGTGTTGGCCGTGCGGCTTAAGCGTCGGTCTATAGCGTCGTGGGTCCCAGGTACGAATCCTGGGTATGTGGTTATGTTTGAGTCAGGGTATGGACGTAATAGGTTGAGCAGATGGCTGACGTCCATTTCTCGTAAAACCGGAGCCCCCCATGTGATCTTATTAGGATCGGACATGGTCGGAAAAGAAATACTCGATATACTTAAAGGTTCCTAAATTACACGATAAAACTTCTCGAAAATAACGCACTTGCAACAATTCGCCATGAGTATGTAAATTGGTCTAATATCGGCAGTGGGGTGGTGACGTGATTTGAACAATTTGTCGTTCGCGCGGACTCACTCTAGTTACCTGTGGAATTTCAATTGTCTAAAAGCAATGAATTGATAATTATTATTTCTATAAAATGGAACGACTGGATAGAAGGGCTTCCGCTTAGATCTAAACGTTGCCTATTTTGTTATTTAAAAAAAAAATCAAATCGAATTTCATCGTTCTATATATTTGTCTATTTTTATGGATCAAGTTGCGGGCTATCGCCACAGTGGCAAATAAGTTTGCGTATATCGAAACAAAAGAACCAAGTTCGTGCGCCAAAGACTGCGAACGTATATTTCGGAAACAGTACGCACGGCAGTACTTAAACTTGGTATCGGTCGGAAAGTTTCGACTGCGGCGGGATATATTTCTATCTTGATCTCGGATAGAATTCTCCACTCGACTTTACGCATCCGAGAGAGGGAGAGAAAAACTAAAGACAAAACGAACCCACTCTTAACGCACAAAAAGATTACCTATAAAAGATTAATGTGTTCTACTGACACCGCGCGATTAAAGTTGGGAAATATACACGCGCTGAGTTAAGCTCGCCATAAAGAGGCCACCTTACTTTACCACGGAACAAAAAAAAACTTTGCAAGGTAGTGTAACCGGCTGTAAAATTTGGCTGGATCGCACGAACCGGTAGATAAAATAAATTTTAAATTGCGAGCCGGTTGTTGATTTTTCTAAAATTACAATGGGAAAAAGATGTTGAATATAGTGGTCACTTTATGACATAATATGCTTTTCTTCAACATTTTGCAATTATAAAAAATATAATATGTTATAAATGTGGTCAATAGGCACGTACTGACTGAGCGAGCAGTTCGCGAACCAGCTCGCAACAAATTTAACCTCACGCGAGGCAGCCGCGCGTAGCCCTTTTGAGCTGACTGACTGACTGAACATTTTGCCTCGTGAGGCTTTTACGTATATTTTCTATGGCGAAGCTGCCTCGCGACTACGCGCGACTGCTCGCTCAGCAGTACGCACCTAATAACGAAGATATTTTTTTATATTATAATGAATTGTTACAAAGTAGACAAGCCGTTGAAAAATATGACATCTCAATAAAATCGGGGAGTAGATAAACTCAAAATCTTACTACTAGGTATTAATAACCTACTAGTGCTAGGCAGTTGAAATGCCAATGTGCCAAAAATGCCAATGGGTCAGAAATGTTGTTAAGCAGTTGTGCCAAAAGAAGAACATCGCTCTAAGACCAGTCGCACATTGAAAATCATCACGACTGGTATAATAGTCATAAATCAAAACTGAGCGCCGACAGTGACGTCACACGGCAAGCCAAAATCAATGACGAAGTGCGACATTTCGGGATTATACTTGCGCTGCATGTCGGATGAAAATATTTGCATGCGACTCCAGCTGTTTTTTTTTTCAAACTAAAATGACGCATTCCATCAATGTGCGGAGCGCCATTTGGCAACGTGTGTTTTGTGAATAACGATATCGTCAAATCGACGTATTCGACACGTTACAGACTAGACGAGTTTAGATGTGCGAAACGGTAAAGGCCACCGGATTGACGAACTTATCAGTTACGGAGGTATTCAGCGGACATGAGATCGATTCCGGCTAATAATGATGCATTTTTACTACGGCTATATTTTGCTTTATTTTATACATACACAATTCTGATAAGTATCCGTTCATCATTCATAATATACAGCACTATTAAATAGTGTTGTATATTAATTGTTGTATAAAATTTTACCAATATTCAAACTAATACGAGTGAGACGAGTTTTAAAATACTGTCGATGATTTGATATACCCAGAACTTATATTAATTTGCCATTAAACACTACACAGTAAGTATACGTACAGGTAACAGTTAGTAGCAATACTGCCATCCACGATAGACGCCATGCGCAAAAATGAACGAAATTGGCATGTCAATATCATTCTATATTACTTTCATCAATAATACTTGCGTGATTAAATGTCAGAAATTCTTCTGCTCTTACTCTGCATAAAAAATCACGGTTATAATTAAATTTCTAAGAACACTGTAACTCTAGGGAATTATTTGAATGTCATTATTATCAGCATCGAATTCTTTGTATGTTATCGCCATAGTAATCTGACTTGAACGTGCTTACAATCACAGCTAAATTTAAAAGTCGTCTATTCAATCAAAGGTGTGTTTCGATAATAAATTGTGTTACTTACACAAGTTTTGACATGTAATTTCTGTAAACTTAATTGAATAAAGTTTAAATGTTTACACCTAGTTGGTTAATGGCGCGTGGGATGTAGACATCATTCCAAGCCGATACTGTTCACAAATCAATAATTAATTCTAGCCCACGCTATAATACTTAGTAAGTACTCATAAAATATTCCTGTAGGTGAAAGTACAAAACACCATCAGTGACTTTTCTCACCACAATTTATACACCTAATCAAAATAGCAAGCGGGCGGTCGGTAAAACAGAAAACTGTACGAGGGAACGCGAAGAATAACCAGTCCCGTAGCGAGAAGCGGCGCGCCGGGTTGCCGCAGAGCGCTCGAATGCGAGGGCGCCGTTCGGACGCCCCGCTAAGCCAGCGCCTCCGGGGTTCAATTTATTAAATTAGTTACAAGTAGCTGGCGGTGTGTGATGCAATCAAATCACGAGGCCAAGAGGATATGAGAGACTTACAAGATTTTCACCCTGGAGTTTACTTCACTTATGGGTAGCTGAGAAGGTAACATTTCACTATAAGACAGCGTAAGTCACGATCAAGGCCTTAGATCAAAATGAACTTCGTGAATTGTTATATATTTATTTTTTTAGATACTGATGTACTATGTGCTATAATAATGAGCTTTTAAGCTCAATCTCATGCCAAAACGTGAGTGTTATTTCTAATATATTAAAAATGGGTCCACTATATAATGATTGTATTCTGGTCTATTTAGAAGCTATATTAGAAGCCAAGTTCCTTTTGTTTTTACGTATTCCTCGCAAATACGAATAGTATATCCCTTATCGGTATATCCGGTATCTCTATTTCTGTATATCCCATCTACCTCACATAATTACGTTTTAAAACGTGTCTACTTCTTTCATTGTTGTCAATCATAGTTCCAAGATTGACCGCCTCACGTCGGGTATAAAACTTGGATTAATCGCTAAATTCAAATAAATCTCAGATTCTGTTTATCAATAACATCATGGTGATGAAAGATTAGTTTATTTTAATTCTACAATTTTTGAATTGGGGATGTTAGCAATCGTGGTAGGACGTTTTCCGCGTGGACAATTTACGTTGTTCACAACCATTAAAAAAACTAATGCATACCTACTACTGCTAAAATGAGTCACCACGTAACCACGACATTTAAAAAATATAGTTTTATGTGTATTTGAATGAACCGCTTTCGATTCACCACAAATAACATTCCAAGTTAAGGAGAAGTGTAGAATCTGATGGTTTGAAGATGTACGTGGTGAACATAACGCGTATGGACAAAATACGAAACAATTTGATAAATACATAAACAAGGATACCATATGCGAAGTAATATTTTGCAAAAAGCTTCAACTGGAAATTGGCAGGAGGCAATTGCTGGACAAATCTAGTCACCCAATGGTGGTTAAGAGGTAGAAAGCTATCTAAAAGTGAACTTTGTCAGCAACTGTGTCAGTGAAATGGTTAATCTCTCCAGAAGTACGTGACAAAGTAATTCACAATGGAATCATCCATTGAGCACTGCGACTATTCAGTGACCAGTCTGATGATTATGAAGAATATGGAGTAGACTTTCTTTAAAAAAAATCGAAGTTTACAGTGTCAATTGAATGAGTACCCCCCGTGTTTTTTTGAAGAAATAGAAATGGTAAAAAAACGTGGAAAGTTATGCAGTTAATAATACGATCATTATTCTTGATCCCATGACTTCTTTCTCTTACCCAATATACTTCACTCGCGTAATCCAATCAAGAGAGGCCATAGTATGTTTTACACCTCGCATCCATAGAGCACAAGAGCTGTATATAGCACAAAAATAAATATTACCACACGTTCTATGAATAAAAAAAGAAAAAAAACAGATCGACCTATTAAATATTAAAGAACGTAGGTTTATTTTGCCACCCACCGTTTAATCTTGTTTGGTCTACCGAGATTTATTACTGCACTCGAACAAAAGGACTTTATGATTGATGTCTGGCTCTGTTTACGTTTTTTATGGCGCTGCTCGAGAGAGATGAGCAAAGATTGATGATAAACAGATCGGTTCATACAATCTGTACACAGGCACATTTTCCTTCCGGGTTATCATTGTCTGGCAGCAAAAGTAAATTCGGCAATTAAGTACTCAATGCGGAGCTGGAAATCTTATAATTACGTCATTAATTAACACACTCCTGAAAAGAAATACGCCGTATTAATTTTCACTCTAGGGTTATTTTATTATTTTGTAAGATTGATAGAAGAACGTAAATACACCTACGTTCTCGGTTAAGTTATTTTTTTATTTATTTGTTAACTCAACCAACAGGATCAATCACAGAGAATAAGTACAATTGCAGTAAGTATAGAATAAAATAGTATGCGATGGTCCCTATAACAAACGGACACAAAAACATAATAAATCAAATTAAATTATTAATAATATCGACCGATGGGTACCTGATGGAATTTGAACTTAAATTCTAATGGATTTAAGTTTTGCACTATTCCATTTGGGCCTTTTTTTGCGACCCGAGTTTCGCCTTTCGGCATCTTCAGGCACTATTGTACATTCACCAAAAGGCAAATAAACACTGACCACGAATACGATTAATTCTAACATATATAACCAATCAATACAAATAAAGTAGGTAAAAGCTCCATTACCTACCTATCAAGTCATGGGTCACAATAAAAAATTAACAAACCAATTATGAATAGTTGAAGTGTTTAAAAAACAGTTTCTGATTAGCTGAAATTATCAGACTGTTATAATTATTGATTTAAAAACTATTAAATAAAATACTAAACTTACTTAGTTTTATTTCTATGTTGGCGGTCCGTAAAACATTTCTACTATTTTTCACCGGTATTTAACGCAGGTATACAACACATACATACTAAAATAAACTACAGTATAACCCATATTTTACGTTTTTTAAGGGACTGGAAAAAAACCTAATTGGAGGGAAAATTTAAAAGGGGGGTATTGAAAAAAGAACATTAAAATTTTATGTTTCTAAAAAAATACCGTTTTATTAAAAAACAACATTCAATTAAAATTTTTATTGAAAAAATCATGTACATATGTATATTAGTTTGTTGCATTTTTGTTTTTTTGTTATGTAATTCTCTTTCAAGACTATATAAACATTTAAAAGTGTCATCTTGGATATCAGCAAAGTTTGTAAAGTAGGTTTTTAAACCCTCGGTGAACCTCATTGCTTCTTCTTTTGTTGGAATATCAACCTCGTCTTCATCAGACAGTTCTTCAGAAGCGCGCGTAACTTGCATATTTTGAATATTTCCGACGTAAATCGCGGGAAAGAAAAACGTAAATGCGGGTATTAAATGTACTGAAATACATCGGGACCGAAAAAATTACACGCAATTGCCGGGAAAACGTGAATACCGGGCACGTAAAAACGAGGTTATACTGTACTTGAAAAAGCTTACCAAGTGACCGAAACACGTGGCATAGAAACAATGTTTATAATATATTGTGATGACCACCAAGTGATATACCATTTTATAAATCCCATGATTTCCTATTTAATATTCTCTTAACAAAACGTCAAAATGGGTAGTTTTACAATGCTGTCATGGCATAGAATACTTATTTTCATGGTTACCAATTCAACTAAAATAAAACAAATCTGGAAATACTATTACGTTAATATATACTACGTATAATCAATAAATAGAGGCGATGGAAGTCAAGTTTTATTATTAATTATTATTGCCAGTTGTTCATAAATTTGTTAATATTTCGATGAATATTAAAAGATCTCTCCTTATTTCGTAGAAATTTGTAAGCGTATTTTTTTTACAGGAAACAAAAAGAGAAAAAACTGATTCGATTTTAAAATACCAAGGACGGGGTAAAAGAAAACATAAAGATGAGCATCTCCGCGGAGGACAAAGTCGTAACTTATAAATTATTCCAAAAGCGAAAGACTCTCATATAATAAATAGAAAATCACTTTGAAAAATCGTGTAGGTAGATTCTCACATACAATGAGAAATAAAAATCAAATTACGTCGCGTGGTTTATTGCCGTGAAAATCTCTCGGGGTGCGAGGTTTTAAGAACACATTTTCAGATATATCAAGTTAAGTAATAGCCTTATATACGCATACAAAAAAATGTAGGGTGAGTACGTATAAAACAACACAAAGAGGTAAAGCCATAGCGAAATCGTGTAACGAAATATGCATACTTAGCCATAGGGTTACAGTTCTTCGTAATGTTACTGGGTTACTGGTTACATGTGAAATAATAATTGCAACGTAGTAACGTTGCTAAAACGACCAAACATCGTCAATTCGTGGCGATCACATTCTCTGATGACTCATCATCGGGCCGGGGTGGATTAAGGCCTCCCCTAGCTCCCACCAATTCTTCGCTGCCACGTAAATCCACGAACTTTACGTTTACGTCCAGCGGGTTTTTAGGGTGTCCATGTGGTCATTTATTTCCCCTCGGATACACCACTGTATGACGGCATTTTCCAGTGGTTATCCACTCGCCGAACGGCATGCCCATAGCCATGTCAACTACTTAGCGACCTCTATCGCATCGCGTATTATTTTCTGCTTCCTTATCCATTGGTTTATTTTGTGCGTTATGCCCAACATGCACCTTCACCCATGTCACGTTGCGCTACTCGTAATTTTTGGTTTCTCTTACAATGACTTTAGTGTCTATGTTTCACAAACATACGTGAGCGTTGGTAGCATACATCGATTGAACACAATTTCTCTATACCTAGATATATAGAATACTATTATACCTGTATACTTTAATAATACTTTCATTATGTGTTGGCCTGTTATTGGTACTATAATATATTCGATTTGATTGAGATGAGTTCAGGTGGACGCTGTATAAATCCTTATGGTCTTCTGCTCACTGGATGCACTTATTTGTACTTTTGTTATTACGCTATTTTTTGTTTAAATATTGTTCATTGTAACGTTTCAAAGAAACATAACGATGAACACATCACTGTACCCATGAACCACGTTGTACGAAAAACCAAGGGTATGGTTCGCAACTTCGCAATAAATAATTAAAAAAAATAAAAATGTTTTAAAGACATACACAGATGTGCTATAAAGAACAACGCCATGTTTATAACTAATATTTATTTATAAATAAAAATCAAATATATCTAAAACTCGCTAAGGAGGGGGCCATATCGAGTGGTCACCCAACGGACACCCCTCTCCCGCCTCGTTTAACTCCAATTACGTGAAAAGCAGCTAACACATTAGGCAAATTCACTCTTAATTAATAAACTTTTCTTTTTTTATTAAAACAAACAATTTTTGTTCCTGCGCGAGACGCCTCGCTAATAGCTGACTTGTTTCATTATAGCCCAGTCACGACAAACATTTTCTGTGTAAATACAATTTAATAATATTACATTGTTACTTTCTTTCACATCAAAAGTAGTCCAGTGAATAAACCCCCGATAGCAAAAAACTAAAGACCGGGAAGATTAGACGATTTTTGAAGATTTCTTTATCCAGCGATAGATCGATCCCGGCCAATTAGGTACTACAATGGAGATTGAACTGTCGGTTCTCAAATTCTAACAAAATTCACTCATTAGTTAAACCGACTCGAATAATCCAAAAGATTTAAATGTAACATTCGCTATTGAACATATATAATGACGAGAGATTATTATAATACATCAGATGCATAAGAAAAATATTCAACGTAATTACTATAACACCGGTTGCTTAATCGATAAAGCGCATTGGCCGGCATCCTATGGCTTAAATTTCGAGTTGAGTTTGATGTATTCCAAATTATGTATGAAAATCTTATGCATTTATACATTACTATTATTCGCCACTTGGTTGTGTTCGAGGCACTATCCTGATCTAAATTAAGCTTTATAGTTCAAAGAACTTACTTCAAAACAATTACGGACATAATTATGTAGTGATATATATGTGGAAAAACAATCCTGGAGAGATTTTTTAATCTCAAGATCCATACTAACATATTATATTACAAACACATATTTTTATTTTTTTTAAACTATGTATGAATTACTAACTATGTATGTATAATCTTTTGTCATCGTGTAGATAATGTTTTTTAAATCTATCATCCCAATGACAGTGCTTAAAACGACCAGAGCACGGTTCCTGGGGCCCGATTTCCTAACTATCGTTTCGTGTGGCACCAGACGACATGACGTAATTGTGACGTCAGCCAATACACGCTCGAGCGGGCGGCATGTACGTGTGCGTACCTGTTCGTGAAATTCTCGAGACTACCGCTCCGTCTCTTGTAAAATTAAAAATAACATTCAGGTACTTGAAATGTTAAAATGTAATTAGATTCAATCAAGTACTTAACATATTTTTTTATAAAGTATAATACGAATCTTGTCGGACCCATAGAAAAAAAAATATTTAAAATGTAATGTCGTAAACTCCTTTTTCCACAAGCAATAATGGGATTCTGTGTTGTTTAGCTAAAGAAAATAGTAAATTTAAATATGTATTAAATTTCGGTCAAATATTGACGTCTCGTAGAGGTAGACGGAAACATCACTGTTTATGTGCGATAGATAAAGAAATAAAAGGGTATAATACCATTTCAAACAGTATAACTTTTAGAAATTAGTTTCATTGGCCTGCGGCGGCGAAAAATGTTGCCTGCCCATATTTGTATTGTAATTGTCCCTCCTAGGTATATAAAAACGAAGATTATAATATTTTTGGAAAATTATCGAGCGCTCCGATTCGTAAAATTATCTATTTCGAACGCTGCAGTTATTATAAGGAAGGTTAAAGTATTTATTAAGTATAAGTGAATATGTAATTATTAGAAATGATATCTACGTTTTAAAAAGCAATAGCTTTAAAAATACATAAATAGTACTCTTTTCAATTAAGGCTAGGCCAGATCATTAGTTAAAAGATATGCTTTTCAATTAATAATTATTACACAACGCGTTTGAGATCCGTTAATAAAAATAACTAATCGTCTTTAACATCAACGCTGCGCGTCTAATGTGTTTCGTTCTGGCAAATCAGTTTCGAGTGTCAAAGGTTGCGCGGACGTGATCCGATGAAAATATTCCCGGTTTAATAAATAAAAAAGACGAATGGAGCGAAACGAATTTTTTCTGTGTTGTTGTATATAGCGGAAACGCCATTTTCAACAGATGAAGAAAATTAAATTCCATCCAAAGACGACAAAGAGTCAACTAATTTGATTAAATTATAATTGCGCCCCCCTCTGAAAAGCGGGGGCGGCGCGTTTTGTTTCGAAATAATTTAAAGTATTACACGCTTACATGTTAAGCCTTAATGCATGCATTTTAATAAGAGCAATAACCGGGGATGATACTCGTAATTTCGTTTTAGGGTTGAAATGTGTAGGTACACAACCTTACCGCGTAGGAATACAATATGCAATTTCAATTTATTTTAATACATTGTTAACATTACAGAGTACATATTCAGTACATTCAAAATATCAACATATTATGTTGAATATATGATTTTGGAAAACTTCAGAAATATTTCTTTACATGATATATAAATAATATTCATTTGAAAACTACAGCAGGCCATAAGCCTAATTATAGTACCTAGTGTGAGTGAAACAGTAGTAGATACCTACATATTATTAGCTAACTATTTTTTTATTCAACGAATAATTCACATGATTTAACAATGTAACATTCTAATTATTGAACATACATCATTTTGAAAACACTTCTGATAAAATACATTAACTACTATAACTTATAACCAATAGAAAAAATCTTGTTGAAAAAGTAAGACCCCAGGGCCTATGTTATAACTTGTGTCATGAAGTCACCCGACGACATGACGTAATTGTGACGTAACCTCAATACACGCATCGAGGCGAGCCGCCCAAGCACACGGCTCACCATATATATTATTATGCTGAAACACCTATTTGTGTATGGGGACAATGAATAACGCCAGTATTTGAGTAGCGTTAATTTCTCGAATGCTATTATCACTCCGGTAGTACGTCACAATGATGTCATATGACGTCATGTCGACCGGGCGACTTCAACTCACAAGTTACAACATAAGGCCCCAGAGGATCGAGCCTGCATATCTCGTGTATCGCGCCCACGCACATATATCACTATGCTAAAAGAGTCAAACTTAATTGCCACAAAGTTTAACTAATAGCTTTTAATACTCTCTGAAGCGTTTTCCAACTTGAGCTACTATTGGCGATCGGCTTTTGTATTTTAAATCAAAGTAGGTACATATTACTTTAATTTCTACAGATCGCTCCAAATTTTTTTGCTGTAACTTACCTGAACTTGTTAATAATTTTTAATTAACTACTTTTTATTCAACGAATAATTCACAAAATTTGAGAATATAACATTTTTATTATTGAACATACATAATTTTGAAAACACTACAGTAGTATATTAGAAATAGAAGATATACAATCACAAACACCCAGTCTTTGATAAAAGCACATAGATATATTGTGACCTTTCCAAGAATCGAACGTGGAGCCCCCGGATGAAAAGCCAACGTCTAACACACTGGACTACGAGGGACTCGTGCAAATTATTTTAAATAATTACGTTATGCGAGGTATTTAAAAAAGAAAGAAAGAGGGGTCACTTCTAGCAAGCGCGAAGCCTGATTTTAGATTGTGCGACAGACCCCTAAGTATATAAGAACAGTTGCAGGGGGTTGATCAATAGATTGAATAGTTTACTTGAAAAAGTAAAATTTATTATCTATATTATAAACAGGTTACCAGACATATTCGTAACATAACAAAAGCTTGATTTGGAAGAGCGCTGATGAGTAGGTATTAAAATTGAGCAATAGTTAAAATTTGTCGCAATTAGTATGTCACGCCGTAGCATATTGGTTAAATGCGACGGATGGGGCGTAAGCCCGGGAGATGCAGGGTTCGATTCCCGGCCGGGGTGGCTTACTTTTTTCAAAAAAGATTTTTTCTAATTTCTTTTAGTTTATTATTTCTATCGCTCTGGATTTTGTTTTATAAATATTGTTTTTAAAAAAATGTATTCAGTTGAAAATGTCCCTCTGAGGCGGACGAAACCGGTCCTAATCTCTTGATTAAAAGTGGAATAAGTACTACATAAAAAAATTGCGTTTTATTAAATAAAAACAACAAAGATTTTTTCTATTGGTTATAATATACTCTCTCAGAAAGTGTTTTTCTAGATTATATATGTTCAATAATCAGAATGATATATTCTTAAATCTTGTGAATTATTCGTTGAATAAAAGAAATAGTTAATTATAACAAAAGTGCTTACATAATCAAGATGATTGTATAGGCTTTCTGCCGGCAAAGTATCCATGATTTTAGAAAATTTTAGCCCATATTCCTACGGTGACAGCTAATTAAGAGATAAAAATGCAAGATATCAAAATACTTTGCTTTTCCCTCCACCACCCGCCACGTCTCCCCACCCGTTATGCAGGCGTATACCGTGGCGTAACGAACGATAGGCGCTGTTCAAATTTGTGCCGAAAGTGTCCCAGGAGCAACTTCCCAAGACCTTGGTTGGCGTGCACTAGAGTGTGCGTGATCCCTAATTCCATATAATGTATTACGGTCAATTCTCGATGAGAAAAGACCCTCTCGCTTGCCGTATAATGCCGCAAACTTTTTAAAAGCTAAGAAATTTTCCCTCGTAGATACCAAGTCGCAATGGCCGACCGGTCCAACTGAGGGTCGGACCGACTTGAGAAGCTCTTCCCTTTCAACCGACATATAGGGACACTCCCAGAGGATGTGATCGGCATCCTACAATTCGCCACATAAGCAAGTCGGAGATTCTATTAGGCCAAGCTGACAGAGCTTGGAGGCAAAACCACCGTGTCCGGTTAAGAACTGAGAAGTCCAATGGTCTGGAGTCAATCTGGTTATCTCCATGCGCCACTTAATATTAGGAAAGAACAAATGCGTTTGTCTGCCCTTGGAAGAAGTGGTCCATCGCCCCTGCCACACACGCAGCGCCGTGTCATACGCCAGGTCGCGTACAATAACTTTTCGAGCGCACCGGCTCATGGATCCAAGACCTAAAGGCGGCGATATAAAGATACCGCCAACCTCCGCCCCCAGACCCCCAAGCAAGGCGGTCGTGGCACCACGGACTTGAATGTGCAGGTCTAAAGGAAGCACTCCAGCAAGGACAGGCAACGCGTCGGTAGAAGTCGTCTTATAAGCCTTAGTGAGGGCAAGTAATGCTGAGCGTTGACCGCTGAGAAGAGTTTTCCGGATGGACAATAACTTACATCTATGATACCACGTGCTGGCGGCATATCCAGCGATACTCATAAATATTGCATCATAAGCTATTTTAAGAGATCTGAACTTAAGTCCCCAATTACTTCCAGTAAGCCAGGAGACCCGATGGTAAGCTGCTTTGGCTTTAGCCACCGAAGTTTTGGCGTGTTGCATAAATGATAATTTGTCATCCAATAAAATGCCTAGATATGTAACCTTATCTTTGACTTTAACTAAAGTACTACTCAAACGGATGGTGGGTGGGTGGGTAGGTGGGAATACTGGCAGCTTTTATTCGTTTCGAAATATTGTTTTGTACTGCAACCCCATATGACGCAAAGGAAATAATTTTGAATGTGTTTTCAATACTGGTTGTATTGAATAGATATGGCTCTATTAAGAAAATGCCGACCTCATTTTTTGTTTCCAAAAAATCAATGATTCTATGATTGGGTTCAATCGGTCCGATCGCCCAAGACCATGACGTTTATGACTATGACAATCTATAGCTGGATATGGATATTTCTTCCTTCATCGCGATGCAATTCACGATAATAAATTTGTAAATTGACTGTCTTGCCGAAATCGATTGCCGTCTTCGTTTCCTTCTGATGTCTCTAGCTTAAACGCCTGACACCATGTCCTGTTATTCCCTTCACTATCTGGTACTTCTTAACATTCATTTAGTGTGTTGTATTGGCAATAGATGCCCGTATAGTATTGAGATCAAATTCATGTATTACAAAAATGCAGACGGAGTTCTTTTTACCGTCAGTTTAATGCGTCAATTATGGATGATTACGAAAGAATATACAAAAAAATTGGATGATTCGGCCACAATCTTTAAGGTGGACTAAAATTTTATTTTTTTATACATTTCTTCTATACTACGCAAACAGTAAATTTTAGTACATTCCTCGCCAAGTTTCTTATTACCCTTTTTTACGAGGAGTCACAATAAAATTAATGTATTATAGTACGAGTGGCAACACAGTGCGAATAGCAGTCGCGAGTGTCGCGACCAATAACCATCACATTATCGTCACTTCCACAGCATACCTACGCATTTTTCTGGATATATTCCCATGTCCATACAAACAACCGGACAGCAGCAGTTATAACCAGCACAGGACCTGAGTACAGTACTCAGCGACGTAACGTTACAACTCGTTGCACCTAGAAGTGGTTATAGTGTATGTGTGGCCAGTACCATATCATCGGAATAATTTCATCTTCAATAATAATCTTTTTTGTATTAGATATGTATTTTTTGTAATTATTGTCGTCTGATATTATTCCGAAATGTTTAGTGAAAAGTCGTAGTATTCAGAATATTTAATTGGATACGCCACTGTTACCAATATCTTCAAAAAATAAATTTACGTTCGATTTAGGTAGTGGATATATACCTAATATTTATCAGAGTTTGTTTTCTTTTTATGTATATATTTAAGCTCAAGAGAAGCCGCGCAATATTGTGTTTTTTTTTTCCCGAGAAATGTCACATTATTGAAGGACGAGAAAATTCAATATTGACAGGATTATTATTTATTCTTGATAAGGAGGATAATGTTCTGAGGAAAGATAAATACATCGTAAATTTTTAAGAGCTATAACGAAAAATGTACAAAAAGACGCGGACGTTGTGTTTATCTTTCGGGATATTATATACTTTGCTGATGGCAACACTACAATCAAAATTTCGGCGGCATTTTTTTCAGATGCTGTTATTTTTTATAAACTAACATCGAAATTACGTGGACACGCAAAACATTTTGCTGTAACCACCAGACTACAATGAATACCTACTAACTACTTGATTAACAATAATAATAATATTTATAACGTTTACTTCAGACAGTCAACATTGAAATTATCGGCATTATCCGCCAGTAGAACAGTCGTCGCCATGTTATTTATCGAAGCTGGGATGTTCAAGTAACGAACAATAAGAAGACTGATATTTTTCGAGATGTGGCTGTGCGTACATACCATGTTTATATCCAGGGCCTATCACATTACCAATAAGGAAGTTTTAAGACGAGAAAACAAGATATCGACTGCTTAATCTGCAAACCGGCTAACTCCACATGGGAAAATTGTTCAGGAGGGAGAAAATACTTAATAAGTTAACTATCGAATGGAATTTAACAATTCCAAAAATACACTTGGATTTTTTTCGAAATAAGCTTCTTATTGTGCCACCCCTAGCGGAGGTTGACCACCATCAAGGCGATCTTAATTTCGTCATATCGTCGCTATAGGATTTGTTTCCCGAATATCCATTTTTGTCGAAATCGACATTTTAATTCAGTTCAATTTCTTTTATCGAACTCTACCGAAATCATTTATAAAAAAAATATTTTTTTATCTAGGAACAGAGATATTTTTTTGAAAAACCCGAATACGCCATGTTAAGTTACAATTACTCCGTGTTGTTCTCCCGAATGTCCAACTATTCGTACCTGAATATCCAAGTTAATTTCGGTCGAAATAAATCTCTGGCTGAGTTTTTATTTCCCGAATATGACTTTTAGCCAATCAAACCGCGCTGACGCCGTGCATCTCGCTCCCACATTCACGCTGTCTAGCTCTAAAACAATCACGCCCACTTTCATATTTTTCGGCCGTCTGGAATCCTCTTTCAAATTTCCTCTTATTGATATTGTTTTTAAAGTTACTATTGTTTTAATAGTGAATTCATCTAATTTGAAGAGATCGTTTATAGCTGTTACATCACCAGTTTGCCCTGAACTTATAGTAAAGTTATGGAAGTGAATATTTTAACCTAAATAACTGCATTTTGTTTTGATAAATGACACAAAATCCCAACGGTTATATGAATTCTACAGTATGACCCGGCAACTACTATGACGTAAAAAATAATTATTATTTCAAATTATTATTAATCAAACATTGTTTGTCTTTATTTTACTTTTAATCTAGGTATTTCTATGAAAATAAAGGCGATGCTATGATTTATTTTTGAATGCGCTGATAGTTAATTTAATTTAATATGTATGTTAGTAACTATTTATTTGGTGAATATTATATACTTAGGATATTGGTACCTACCTAATATTAGCAGCCAATGGTAATTAATTTATAGATGCTATTATTTTGTGTTGTCATTCCAATAGTAAATATATAATATTTATTTGGTGGTTTGTAATAAGTTTAATTGTTAATTATAGAAATATATAGGTATAATAATATACAGATATATATACATAGTTTTTTTTTTTTTTTTTGAAAAAGTATTAATATAAAATTGTTAGCAAGTACGAGTAAGTACCATCATAAAATATTGGAGAAATCCGTGACGTCGGTTAGTAATTGAAGTAGTAGATACCTACTTTTATTTAATAAACAAAAACCGATCGCCAATAGTCGCTTGATTTTGAAGAATACTGATGAGCAGGTATTAACAGGCCAATAGTTAAAGTTTGTCGTCATAAGTATGTCACCTCGTAGCATAGTGGATAATTCATGGACTTGGTCGTAAACCCAGGAGATGCAGGGACGATTCCTGCCGGGTGTCTTACTTTTTTCAAAAAGATTTTTTCTATTGGTTTTAATATATTTTCTCAAAAGTGATTTTCAAAATTATGTATGTTCAATAATTAGAATGGTACATTCTTAAATCTTGTGAATTATTCGTTGAATAAAAAAAAAAGATTATTAAAAACTATTTTATTACTTATTACGAAAAAAACCGAAAAAAGCGAATGCCGCATGTTATTATTACCTACGAACTTGGGTTATTACGATCATTAGGTATTTAAATAGTAAAAGTAATCATTACCAATTATCGTGTAAATAAATATAACATTTGAGGTGCGTACTTTTTAACCACTCAGTAATCCGTGGGCCGTGCAGCAATACGCTACGGTCTTAAGTCCCCAACGTCCATGTTTTGTCCCGAATATCCATTATTCTGAGAGAGCGCTAAAAATTTCCCGAATATCCACAACGAGTACTTGAAAATAAAACGCATTTTCTGTGCATTTACTGATTTATACCAGTATATTATTCTTGGAATCTATTCTTAGATAATGTTGCAATCATACAGTGTAGAAAGAATGATTGATACATCTACTGATATTTCAATATACGACAATGAAATTTGTTTTTCGTCTCCTGAAAAATTTACATTTGGTCTATTCGGGAAACAAATCCTATAGCGACGATATGCTACCCGGAACAGTTCAGTGGAACTGCACTCGTTCCGATCACGGAGGTTCAAATAAGCTGCACTATGAATTAATACACTATTTTAGCTTCCTTTTTATATATAAAGAAAATTTATAGACAGAGCGGAGTTGTTCCATTTACGATAATATAAATTTGGCTACTGCAATTGGCTGTTTTGTGTGAAGAACAACATCGCATTTAATGTTCAAACACGCGCGTTAACACCATTTTACTCCCTACTTCAATTATAGTTTGTCAATTTATGGCTACGGCCGTATGTTGTAGCTTAACCACTGGGGAATGCCAATAGAAATGGCGTATTTCAAAAAAACACTACCTTATTCTTAGGTCAATAATTATTATAAAGCAATCATTATTCGTAGGATGTTTATCACACTTGAATGGTCAAAGACATAGCTTATAATGAGTATATTTAGAATTATCTTCAAATGTATTAATCTTGCCCATTTTTTGAATAATAAAATACCTAATTCTTGTCAAATTTGGGATCACAGAGATTATAATTATAATTTTTTATCGTAAATATTTCACTATAATAATGTCGATATAAATTATACTGATGGTTTTATAATTGCGTTTAAAAATTAATAAATGTAAAAAATCTTAACACCACTGCACAGTTATGTACTGAAATATGACTATATTCTAAAACATTAGAGCGAGAGGTTTAAAAGAATATTATTTTATGTAATAAAAATACTTTATGCAGTCATCAAATGTTTAAAATAAATATAAAGGATAATAAGGCTTCAAAATTATATAAAAAGATTATCTACAACGTTTCAGGTATGTCCAGGATCATGCTTTGAAAATAGAACAAGAGCTCCATTTTGACCTACACTGAGCATGTGCCCCCTTAAGCAGTCGATATGAGAACTTATAGTTACTATCAAGCACAGAAAAGTTGCATACTTGCAGTATAACTCATACATAATAAAGAGGCGGATAGAGGGCAGCAGAAGAGAATAGTTTTTAGTAAATGGCGCAATGTCCAAGGCGAAAGACCTGATAGGATTGATCCATCATACGGAGGTGTACTGCGAGTTGGTTGCCAAACTTTGATAGAAGGCTGCGCCAAAAGAAAAAGCTCACAATACGCTTCAAATTGATCTCTAGTGAACAGTAGATAGGTACATTAAAAACGAAAATTGTCGATATTATGTATATTTTACGACAGTTGTAATAAAAGCCAATTTTCGATTAAAACTCAATGTAGACCTAGAAAGGACAGTTATGTCCTTTTTGGTGCCAAGATTTAAATGGAGAATGTGTGGTGAATACGGGCCATTTTTTTACAGTGCCGTGAATAAATCTTCACACGAAATGGGCGCCGCGAATCGAACAAGTTTGAAAATAACTGTCATATGGGGAGGGGGTAGAAATGATTTTAAAACAATACCGCATTTTTATTGCCAGCGAATGGAAAGGGATATTTTTATTTTGCCGTAAATTTGGCACGCGCCAGTTCAAATTGTCGTTTGCGTCGAGTCTGTATCACTTGTTAAATTTACATTTGTATGGTTTCAGAATTAAGCATGAAATATGTTATTGCGAATGACGTCTCTCTAGTGCCTGCAAACAACTTTCAATGTTGTAAAACAATGCATAGGCTTTTGTGATCAGTGAGCAATAATCGTGTAGATAACACATTAATACGTTATATACATACATCATACAATTACTACTACAGCATGATAAGGCTTTTATACACTGGGGATTACACGTCCAACATCGCTAAACATTGCCTTCAATCCGAGCATCAATCCATTGTCCCGAAATGAAAACATTAGTTGACCCGGTTTACCCCTATTGGATAATTTCAGTTTTAACAATTTAACAATATTTTGTGACGTGCTGCGAGTATACAAAAACGTGTCTAATGCTGAGGCCTCGATTTGCATTCTCACTTTATCTTAATGGCCCATCCTCGTCGTTCCAGAGACACAAATCCAATGTTATAATAATAATTCTTGCAAGGACTTTCTCTTGAGAGCATTCACCCGCATGTACCTCGTAACGCGGAGCAGACCTTTGCGTCAGACCGTCTGGATAACGGAATACTTTGTCATACAACTGGTTGGCTTGATTTTTTGTATCATTAAATACGTAAGTACCTAATAATAATATGTACGTCTGATTATCTGAATAAACTATGCGAAAATACATGTTTTCACTTTACGATACTCCGTAGGTATCTCTAAATATTTCTAACGTGCGCCTACCGCCCTGGTAGAGAGGTACTATGTACAATAGGCTATGAGGCCAAGTGGTAGTAGTATGATAGTTGAAGTGAAACAGTCACAGAAACGCCTGAAAGTATTTATTAGTTATGTAATATTATGGTAAATCCTACTTCAATTTACGTCAAAATGTTCAATACTATATTACGTACGTATTTACATATAATTATATCAGAGGCACCATGTTGCCACACTAGCGGCCCTCGTACTCCAGTGCGTAAGGCGCTGGTCTTTCATCAACTCCGGATTCTCAGTGAGGTCAAAATATATCGCACCCCCAGTAAAATACTGTCGTAAGTCTGAAATGGGCGTTTTCGAGTTATGGATGTGGTTGGAAACGTATTTTTTTTTGCTATTTTAATAAAATACTATCGTATCTCAAACTCAAATAGTGTCGGAGAGAAAGCACTTAATACAGTACATTACTTTCCGAAAACTGTTGAATAGATAATAAAATAGTGTTGTATCTAAGTTACGACAGTATTTTACAAGAAGCTTTCTAAAAAACTAAAACAATACGTTTCAAAAAAATACTGTTGTAACTCTGTTACTACAGGAAAATCTTGAGATACAGCGTAATTTTCTCACTAATTGCATGGATATTATTGTTCCAAAGAATTCAAACAAAAAAAACTGGAAGCAGCAGAGGCAACAATTTTTGTTATCAACAATTAAATGGAAGTAAAATACAAGAAGTATGCAAAAAATACTTTATCAACACATTTGGGGTGAGTGAAAGGTACTGCTCCACTGCATGGAAAACAAGAGATCTTCTTTCCGGAATGCCAATTCCAGAACAAAGAGATCACAAAAATCACAAAAAAATTAGTGATGTTTAAAAAAATGATATAAGAGCTCACATTAAGTCTTTCCCAGTGATCGAGTAACATTATTTGCGTGCACAGACGTCCAAATTGTATTTAGATGGTAAATTAACAATTGCTGAAATGTATCGGTTATACAAAAAACAACAAGCTGACAGCAATATGCCATTTGGAAAAGAACACTATTATACGCATCTATATTTAATGACGAATTTAATATTGGCTTCTTTAAGCCTAAAAAAAGATTTGTGCGTTAAATGCGACCTATACAATAATTCTTCACCACCAGATGAAAAAAAACAACTTCAAGAAAAATATGAGACACATCAACCTGGAAAAAAGAGGCAAGGGATGAAAAGATCAAAGACGTAGCAGAGTCCCGAACTAATGGCCAAAATACCGTCATTAATGTAGCTGAATATGATTTGCAGGCTGTTTTACCGCTTCCTTGCGGAAATGTGTCAACTTTCTATTATAAACGAAAGTTTGGCAATGTACAATCGTACAGTCTATAATATCACTGAAAATATTGCAAACTGATACATGTGGGACGAGAGTCAAGCTGCATGAGGATCCAATAAAATTGGTAGCTGTGTACTCGATTACAATGCATGTAAAAAATATCACCACAATGAGCATTTTATTTTTTACAGTGACAATTGTGCCGGGCAGAATAAAAATAAATACATTGCTGCAATGTATTTATATGCCACCGGGAATTCACAAAAAAATACAACGATCTCTCATAAGTTTTTGGTCACCGGGCATAAACAAAATGAAGGCGATATCGTCCATTCTACAATTGAGCAGCAGAAGACCAGGGCTCTAAAAAGTGGACCAATATTTGTGCCCAGCCAAATGATTACCATTGTACAAACAAGTAAGAAAACAGGACAACCATACATAGTTAAACCCATGACGACAAATAATTTTCTCAACATGAAAAAACTAGCAGATGAAATCGGTAAAAATTACAACACGGATGAAAATGGAGAAAAAGTTTTGTGGCAGAAGATTAAAGTTATAAAAGTAGACAGAGACTATCCATACATTATTTTTTTTAAAACCAGTTATCATGAAGAATGTAGGAAATTGAATGTTCGACAACAGCAAATAGGCAAACCGTTACCAATGGATGGTCTCAATATATCCAAAGCATATCAAGAGTGGCCAAAAATAACGACAATTAAAAAGAAGGATTTGCTTTCCTCTGCACCGCTAAACATCGTGAATTTTATTATGATTTTTGCTTCTCTTCCAAGTGATGTTTAAAAATTAAAAATCGTATGTAAAAAATTTATTTTCCCATTAAATTAAATAATTAAGTATTTTTTTGTTGTTTTGAACTAATAATTGTATTTTTCTTTTTTTTTCAATATATCTTCAAAGATTGTACCATAACTTAATATTTTGAAAACCTTCCTTTACAGTGCCCAACAAATTAGTTGAAATTATTAGAGTGATGGTAGGGAAATTTACATAGAAAGTATTGAGTTGATTCAAATTTTAACATGAAATTGTCAAATATCCTAATAAAATACAGTCGTAACTCAGTAATATTCAAATATCTCCGTTTGTATATGTTTTAGAGAAAAATGATGAATACAGTTGAAAATAGATCATGTTTTTCCATAAAAATGAGTAATAATTTTTACATTCAGACTTTTCCTGTATTTACAAAGAATATTTGAAACTTCAAATGGCTCTCCTGCAAAATGCCAATTTTTGACTTACTACAGTATTTTACTGGGGGTGCGATATGTATGCGGTTTTCTCAAGGCCTGGGTGTTTGTGATTCTCTCTTATATTACTAATTACACTACTGCCATTGGACCTAATGACCTGTTGTAGTGTTTAAAAGAATATATACTTAATATATAAATTTGAAATAAAATTTAAAAAAAAAAGCACTACACACCATACTAGTTGATCAGCCACCCCACGCTAAGATTCAATTAGTTACAATAGCTTGCCAGCAATTTTCAATAGGATCCCTACAAGCAAAAGTCACTGCACGCTTTTAAGAGCATACATCAGTGAAACAGGAAATAATTTCCAACAATAGGTGGGAATATCTATAGTCTAAGGGTGGGACGGAATTTCGCACTTGTTGCCAATCGGAGAGCGATAGTCGAGCTGTAGACACGTCAATTTGTTTTGTGATGGCGTCGGAGGAATATATTCTTAAATCGTGTAAAACTAACTAAAAAACGTTACGCATTTACTCGAAAAAGAAAACATGTCAATGAATATATTATTATTTTTACTAATATAACAATAAACATTAAATGGACGCATGTTAAATTTTTATGACAAAATTATGTTTTGTTCGTCACGCGTCGTTTGGACAATCTGCGCGTCGCGTAATCACGATCTTTTTAGACCATGCCTCAGCTGAAGTATAGCCTTAATATAAAGTATATACTCGACATAATAAGGTTACTTTATTACCTAATTCTTCACCACTACAAAGTAATGATATATGTATACTAGTATCTAATAATATGTACCTACTTAATAATATTATGCTCTTTTAGACTTCGCAAAGGAATAAGCTGAAAACCAACATTTCTTTTAATTAGGGTGTTAGGACGTTTAATTAAAAACCGCCGTTGACCCTTTTTCATAATATTACGAAAAGCAAGGATTACATTACAACGTCCATATAAAATACACGTTACAATTTTATTTCAATTGTAACAATTTTCGTTAGGCTAATTAAACCCCTATTAAAAAGAAAGTGTGAAGTATATATTGTCCAATTATTTTAATGCGTAGTTCACATACAACTAATGTGGCCATAGAGATTATAATGACTAGAGGGACGATTTATATTACGAAAGTATAATGCGCAGGACAATTACCAATTAGTAGCCTAGCTCCTAGTAGACTTGAAAATGATTATTAATCGAAAAACTGAGACGATGATAAAAACTAGTTACCAGTAACACAATTACATACATACTTTGACTGTGACATGCATCAACAACTCAGGCGACATAATATATAAACTTAAACTCATAGTTATGATGACTAAATATTTGTAAATAAAAATATTTAAGACAAAGTGTAGTGCTACTATAGTTCTACTAGGGATATTTATTGAGAAAATACGAAGTATGCAACTCAATGTTTACATTTCCTACACCGAATTTACATAATTCAACCACTGACTCCTCCCCTTCGGCATTGTTTCAGTACACGGATACAGAGGACACTTCATGTCCCTAAAGATAAATGACAGAAGAGCAAGTCAAGATTCTTTTTTTATTTTTTTAAACTCTTTCTTTAAGGTTACACCTCAGTTGAGGCACGGTCTTAAGATCGTGGCTAGGCGATGGGCGGATTGCGGGTCGCGGGTGCAAATGACACATGTCAAACGAAATATAATTTGTCATATAAATCCAACATGTGTCCATTTAATGTTCTGTTTATTGTTCTATCAGTAACAATAATAATATATTCATTGACATGTTTTCTTTTTAAAGTAAATAGGTAACGTTTTTAATCATCTTTAACACGACTAACATAACATCTAACACGATTTAAGAATTAATACGCCCGTCGCCATCACGAAACAAATTGACGTGTTTCCAGCTCAACGTTCTCTCTCCGAATGGCAGCGAGTCCAAAATTTCGTCGCGCCTATAGTTGAAAATTATTTGCCGTTTCACTGAAGTACCGTCTTAAAGCGAAGTGTAGTGCAACTTTAGTTTTACAGGGATGTCTATTGACAAAATACGAAGTATGCAACTCGATATTATTTACATTTTCTATACATACCAAATTTTCATATACCCCTGACTCCTCAGCTTCGGCATTATTTTAATACACGGATACAGGGGACACTTCATGTCACTAAAGATAAATGACGGCAGAACAAGTCAAGAATCTGTTTTATCTTATAAACTATATCTTTAAACATCAAGGTGCATGGTTGCTCCATTAGTCCCGTGACAAGGAAATGTGGCATTAAAATCTTTTCCTTCAGACACGTTTACAGTGTCATGGAAGGCGGCCGTGCACAAATCGCGATACGCGTATACATGGGTGGATATGGGGTTACTCAATCCATTGTAACCATACCGAAGGTAGTTTCGTAATACATTAAATGTATGAATATATTTAACTATATGGCACTATACTCCCCACCCTTGAATTAGATTAATAATATTGATCGATGTCACTTGCAGACAGTTTTGAATTTATTGCCATTAGGTAAGCATAAGTTATTTAGGAAACTAATATGTATAATCGACTGGAGTTATGAAACTTTTGTATAAATACGCGTTGTCACACTAGGACGCGTGGTACTCGAACGGCAGAAATCTCGAGATGCCTTCAATTCATGGGAGATGGGAGTAGTAGGTAATTGATAATAGGTACTTTATTTACGGTCGGATCCGGCCAATGGTTACACAATCGACTAAAGGACATTTATGTATACAATAATAATTATTGACGTTCATGAAATTTATTTTTAAATTATTCAGAGGGGGTCGAGAAACGCTCCTTTCCATTGCCTCAAAAAAATGCCGACTAATCAATCTGCACAAGATTTTACGAATTTTAGCAAGTAGGTATACAATATAATATTAAATAGGTAATGTACGTTAAAACTCTGACGTTTAATTATTATAGTATTAGTTTGGCGAAATTCTCACCTGTACAATAAATGCATAACTCTGTCCAATTAATTGCGTTAATTAGAGTTAACTGTTGATATATTGCAGGGAAATAAAGGGTTAAGGCAACACATCATCGGATACCTGTCTTCCTACATCACCACAAAAGTAATTTTATACGTCTATAAATACATTATTACATCAGCGACCGATAACCAGTAGTTTTTGGTCAGGATATCGATTTTATAGTCAAGATTATCTAATTCTAAAGTACAAATTCTGTAATAGTAAAACTTGCTAGTCGATAAAGTTGGCAACGACAAAATTCAAATAATGCAATATTTTTATTGTTTGATTGAAGAGTTTGTTGCAGTTGAACATTATCAGCCATTACTGAATAAAAGCCTCTCCACTCTTAGCTATCCTTAATCTTTCGTTGGTATCTACATAATAATAATATATCCGTGAAACTAGATTACCTCATCAAGTAAGTTGATCTCACAGGACCATAAAAAGTTATCCGCGTATGGTTTGGTATAATATTGTATTTAGAGTAATAAAAAATGTATTTTTAAGTCACCTCAACTTAATTTTGACTATAATATTATTGTTCTAAAAACTGAGATTATATTAAAATCGTAATGGCTACGTTCAGATACTTGTACAGACCTACAAACTTATCTAAAGAATGGCCAAAAATGGAACTACGAACTACCATAAGACGCCATTCTTAAAATGTCATTCGAATGTCAGATTTTGTCCAGTTACGAGTCTTGATTGGGTAGTTTTCGACAGTGGCTCCCACATCCCATTATTCAGATAAGTTTGTAGGTCTGTAACATTTTGTTGTCGCACCGGATGTTCCAATTATGAAATACATACTATTATTTCAATATTGATTTTATACGAGATTTTTAAAACAATTGAATATTTACCTTCATTCTCATTGCGGACTGGTTGCGTGAAGTGTGTATCATTAAATTATTTATAAATTACTTATTTATAGGGATACATATTATTATGTATACGATTATAATAATCAACTATCAGGTAATGTTAAAACTCAACAGACCACACCTTTGTTCCCATAATTATAATATAAACACTGCCGGGCGGGCATATAGTACCTATATATTATAACGTCAATTTTTATTTGGACTGCTATTGTAGTAGGTACTGCAATCAAAAAACATATCGGTACATAATACCTATTATGTTCTATCTTCTTTTAGTCTATGAATAATAAACTATACTTAGGTGCATGTTGTCGAAAAAGCATTGTGTACAAAAATAGGTACAAAATGATACAGTATAGGTACCTACCTGATTTATTGAATTATACATGCAGGGTATTATTGCTGTAAAATACTATACACAAATATACCAATGGTTGTTGATCACTGGGCATGTATATAAACGTGAGTCATTCGATACGCGGCATAGATAACGAACTCTCCCTAACCATCACACCGGTCAGGTTTTGACTTCAATGCACCTTATGTCGAAATAATTTTCTATGATTAGACGACTTCTATCTTTTTGTCGTGAGGATGACGTGACCGAAAAATGACGCGCCATGAGTATCAGGGGTTAACAACTATTTATTATTTAAAGATTTGGAACAAAAAATATAATTACTAAAATATTACATATATAGACACTTCAGAAAAGATATTATTATTATCTACTCAATCGTTTTCCAAATATCGAAGTTGGTGGACATTTTAATTAATAAGAAATTAAAAAAAAAAAACATGAGTCGAAAATGTGTAGGCATGTAGAAAATGATAAAAAATGTTCATTGAGTCATGCAGATGTCGATGCAGTGCAGTACGCGTGAAATGACCTCATTGTTGTTCTGGTGATTTCAGCAGATTTTGCTAACTGACCATGTTCGTTTACAAGTTCAAAATGTGCTACGGGATGGTAGCACCAGTCTGATAACATTTTAAACACCAATAAAAACGACATTACACACTTCTTTCCCGTACCGGCAGCTTACTGTGACGTCACATGATAGTCCGTGACAAGCACCTCAGTTTGGTTCGCGCTTTACCCAACTTTCTATGATAATATGTATCAGTTATGAATAAGTGTATAAAATATGCTTATGTGTAAGTATTTATATTGATTGTAATTTTACTCTTACATATTTTGTGTTACATGTACGGATACTAAAATGAAACACCTAAGTGCCAAAAAACATCAAAATCAAACTACAGCCTGTGTAGAAATGTTCCATCTTCCATCGCAAATGCGTTTTTTAATGTGGCACAAAATCCATAGAGCTTACAAAGAAAGTACCTACATGTATGTTTCTTTTTATAATAGAATATGAAAGGCACTATGTCCCACCTGACAACAATTTGAGCATTTATTTCACCTATTCAATTAATTATCCAATAACCATAATATAATATTATAAAAATAAGTACGTATTTAAGTAACCATTCTTGTCATATGTTATGTTATGATAAAACACTATGTCACAAAAGAGAGCGATATTTCATTCCATGACGACCCCTGCCCATGTGTGATACAGGCCGCTACGTAAAATTATTATCCCCTTACCTGTGGTGTAAAAAATGTGAAATAAATCGTCGACACATGGGGTGTCCCTTTTTGTCATGGGGGACGAAGCACGAAGAGGGGGCCGATGTCATGTTCGAAATGGTGAAGGATGCTCCTCGAATGTGCGTTTGTCATTTTTGTTTCCATATGGACGGACACAAAAACGATAAATCCACTGCATTGTAACTGATTTTTAACCACTCATATTATCAAGAATGCAATTTCGTGAAAATGTCTTGTAGTAGACATTATTTAATACATATAAAACTAAAGTGAGTTTTACTAACTTTTTGTATTACAATATGTTATGCCGATCCACAATTAGTATTTTTGAGGTTTAATTCATAGCCAATATGTAGGTAGCACGATTATTAATATTATTTACTTCAGTGCATTGAAAAAAGGCGCAAGAAAATCATTACTACTCTATGACAACATTTTCTTGGCTACGTGTTAAAACTGTGAACTAACATGCTCCTCCCATTTTTAACCGCACTTCAATTATAAACTAACAAGCTCCTCCCATTTAGTCGACAACAGCGCCTTCCTTCACGTAGCCAAGAAGATGTCGTACAATAGTTGTCAGTCTTTCGACGTATTCTTATTAATAATTATATAAGTACGTATGACTTACGCTTTTTTATTGTTATCTGTCTAAATATTCTAATTATTCATAATTATAGTTATTCGTATTTGGCTACCTATATATGTACAATAATTGACGCTTGCTACCCTATATAATCAGTCACAAGATATTTTTTTATATTATACTATGAATGCTTCAGTTCCGGTACAAGTCAACAATATTTCGTTTTCGAAGAGCTCAATGGACGTAGGCAGTAATTGAAAAAAACAATACCGTACACTGATAATCAATTAATTTTTATGGAATATCTTGAGTCTTGACTATATCTGCACATTTAATAATTCATGGAATTGACGATTTAGTGAATTGTGATGAATTGGCAGATTGATATTGGTAAGTAGGTATATTAGTTGTAAAGGAACCTCTACTTCGCGACGCACCGGTGTGTCGCCATCAGTTGCTAGGTGTGCTACGAAATATTTGACGTAATTTTTAAATCACATCTGTGGGTCTATTCTATACACAAGGCTGATTTTCGACCGCTAAAGTGATAAATATTATCACTTTACCATATTTATGTATTGAGGTATTATAATTTATTGTTATAATAAGTTAGCCGTCTAAACAGTCAAAACTGTCTAAAATCTCGCTCTAAAGTTAATATAGCCAAGAGAGGTACTGTTAAAACAGCACTTATTGTACAATACATTAGTTGTAATTGTTACAATAAGTGCTAATAATTCGATACAAACCTACCCTAGATAGTTGCCGTAGAGGCTTTCAAGCAATCTTGTGTACCATATAACAGAGTCGCTGTTATCAATATAATTTTGAATTTTTTCTGCCTATATCTATGCAAACATATCACAATGGCGAACAGTATGTATGTGTGGTTTGTCGTTATCAGAAAAGGGTTCAGAACCACTGTGTTAATACATAACAAGGAACGAATATCAAAAATAATGACAAATGTGTTCTAAATGAGATAATTATTTTTTTGACGTGACTGAAAAAATATACATTTTTCATATACGACAGTTACACGATCAGGCTCAGGTAATAAAAGAGAATTAAAGTAATTATAAATCAGCATTATTTTTTTTGTGACATTGTCCATTCATTATATTTTACACAAATATTTTTTATACATTAAATTAATTTCAAAGGATAATTTAAAATAATATACAAGGGATAATTAATCTTCGTCCTTCGGTGGCGTTTCAGATTCAGGCCTAATGAGGGTGTAACCGTGGCTTGTTGATCCTTCTGTGATGAATATTTTTTTTAGAAGATTTACAGAGACAGCGAGGCTTGGTCCCTGATTAATCATATTATAAATTATTCAGGATAGTTCTAATTTTATTAATGAACACATTCTTAATAGACAGATAATAAGACATAAATTTTAATACGGAACATATTAATTAAGACTTTTGGGTGGTTCACAATAATTATAGATCAAGTCCAATTTTCATAAAATTCGATTTTTTTGTTTCAATGGCTAGATAAAACAGATTTATATATCGTGTTAATATCAAAATCGTAGCTCTACAATTTTTCGCATAAATGGCAATACTAGTATTGATAAGACATCAAATTAAATGCGAATCATGTCCATTTTGTTTGACAGTTCCTTCAGCAGTATAAAGATGTATTTGCAAATACTAATAAAGCCTGAATATACTTTATGTTCTTAGGTTTTGATATTATATACTATCAAAATATAATATCAAAGTATATACAGTGAAAACATTCCTGAATTTTACAAAAGGAGTTTTAACTTTAGGGCCAAAATATCTCAGGATCCATTTTGATGGACTTGATCCATAATTATTGTGAACAACCCATTTATATTTTGGACACTCGATAATCTATTAAATAGTTTCCCTACCTTTTTACACCTACGGGACCGGTGAAAGTATGAATAATATTTCGCGAACCACCAACACAAAATAAAAACTGTTTATATCGTATTTTGTTTATTACTTGTATTGTTAAATCCTGCATTATTATAAGTCTGATTGTGAATACAAAACAATAATATATGCCATGGAAATTTTATCATTAATTAGAAACCGGTCTGTAAATATTTTTTTAATAATAGTGCGAAATCTGCTGCTGCATTTTTGCTAGAATAGTAGTTAGACGTGGCTACAGTGTTGTTTCGGAGACGAAGCGCTGCATTGACAACCATTCGATTTCTATAACCGAAAAAGTCTTCACATATGAATATATTGTATGTAAGTAAGTAGTCGAAAATCCGGACAAGAGATTTTCATATGAGAATCTGAAGCAATGTTTGTATTATTTTATGTCCGAACACCAGCGGGGTATTAGAAGAATAATAATGCGTATATTTCATTTTTTGCACGAAGATTTGCGTGGAATTTTTGGCATATGCATTTTAAAATGGGTGACAATACTATTTGTGGTCCGGCAGAAATTATATACAGGGCGGCACCAATCCATGGACCGGAGCCGGTCCATTGAGCATCGACCTAATAGGTTGGGCGACTGATTAGCACCAAATTCTCGTAATAAACCTCTTCAGAAGGTGGCTTAGATCCGCACTGGATTCTACAATCATCAACCGCTTTATCGTTTTGATTTTACTGTTAATACCTGGTGAAACAGATCACAAAAACATCCAGAATCATGCACCTAGGTGCATTGTAACTTCACCGGAAATCCAAGACGAAACCTCCGGTATGAAAAACCGGTGACTGGCGCATTGGACTACGTTTTCAGGATCGCCATAGAATAATATAACAGCATACATTTTTTACTACACCATGGTAAACATATTCATAAAGTATTTTGTCTTCGTCTCGTGCCATCCTCTACCGGAGGTTAATTCAACGTCAGGGCTATTTTTCCTCTATCATCGGTTAGCCGGAATAGTACGTTGAAGCTGCACTTGTACCAATGACGGAGGTTCGAAATAAATCTTGTAATTACAATTAATGGTGTTGTAATTCGGCCCCTTAAGAGTCAAAGAAACGTATCTCATTTTTTTCTACTTTACAGGAGACCCCAAACACAAGTTAATTTACATTCCACAGACATTAACAAGAAAGTGTTTGCAGTAGATATATATTGACTTATCTTTTATACATTGAATTTTTTGAAAGCTTCTTTGTCACTTAACATAACATCTCATTTAATGTCCAGTACCATACGTAACCCCAAATTGTTAAAATTAAGATAGGTTTCTTTGACTCTAAGGGGCCGAATTGCATGTTAATAAATGACTAAGTACATATTTTTAAATCATATATAAAAAAGCTAAACGGTCTCATTCCAAAATAAAATAAAGTACAATCGAAAAAGACTGTCACAAAATGAAAATAGTGTTTGGTTTCGCCATTCGTTTCTGTTTACGCTCAGCATGTATGGAAGCCGTCCATGCGTGAAACTTTAAGTGCACTCCACAACGCGGGACCCGCGGCCCATCGATCTCCCGGCCAATAATAATCATAGTTTACAAACACCATCTGGCGAATTATTGGCGGGGCGCTTGCCGCCCCATTGGCTGGCAATCGAATCAATTCATTGGCGACGGGAGGGTGGCTTCGAGGGGTGTCAAGTGATGAAGCTGCATCATCGGATACCTGAATTGGCTTTCACCTTTTGGCGGTCATATTCACACGCCACAATATTATGACAATGTATAAAAACAATGGTTTTTCGCAATTATAGTACGTAAGTAAAAAAAAAAGTGATACTAAACTGCCGAACAATTTAAGTGTAGAGATCTTCAAGTTGGCATATGACGCCGCAAATTTTCTGTATATGCCATATGTATATGCCGTATCTATAGTCTATGCATATGCTATATTTGAGTTTAAAAATACCAGGTAATGATCTTCATATATATTTTTTTCGACCATGTCCAATCCTAATATAATCATAATATGGGCCTCCACAGAGTGGAGGTTTGTATTAACAGATTTTTTATATATTAAGAGGCTATTATATAATTGCTAATTAGTGATATCAAGACTGTCCACTGACAATGAAAAACACCCCGATCGCCTGGCGACACTTTCGCCGTAGGAAATGTATAAGCCAGTCGGTATAGAATGCCTGCGCGGGGTGAAGAGGGACGTGCAACCACAAGATGGCGTAAAGCGTTAAAACTAGCGCCATCTTAAGTCGGCTTTGGTTAAAACCCATATTTTGTTCCCAGGCGAATATATATATGGTGGCTGTAGATACCGGAAAGCTATACTTACCCGGAGTCACTTAAAAACAATTTAATTTTAGATTTTTTCTATCTAGCACCTGCATTTAAAATATAAGCCGCATTATTGACAGATCTTGCTTATAATACGAGATGTTACATGAAAAAATTACATCATGATTATTAGTAATTACGTAAAATAAATTGGTAGATATTGTAATGAAATAACTAATACTTAGTGCAAAAATACGTATTGGTTTTATTGACAATATCGCCAATATCCCAAGTGTGTGTAAGTAGGTACGTTACAATACGACGTCTACAAAACATAATAAATACCTTTATTGATGCGATGCATCAATAGAATTCCCCCTAAGGTGAATTATTATTATCAATTTCATTAAACGGTATTCGTAAATCGATCTACAGTGTGTTTAGAAAATACCCGGCATGTTTACTAATCACACCGTGAGTGTAAAACCAAGACATCTGCAAATTTTTCAATTTCGAGATTAAATGCAAAACAACTGCAAAAGTCGTAAACTTGACAATGAAAAAGTGAAGTAGCTGAAAGAACATGCAATAGGTATAATGTAGATATAAAATAAATATTATGTTTTTTTTAGAAACTCTATTTGTCCTAACAAAACGAAGACTTCAAATCCTAATATATCCAAAATATGTCTTTTGCACTTGCCTTGGTTTTACACTCACAGTGCGTTGATCATGTTATACATAATCATCATCATCATCAGCGGGTCGACCCACTGCTTAACGAAGGCCTCTTGCCATTTCATCTTTCATCATTATACTAAATATACGTAAAATACACTACTGTAACCACACTGACAATATTAAGTAATTTTTAAATTAAAAACCTTGTTTTAATTTATTTATAATCTATATTCTATAAATTCTCAACAGATGGTCTATTTTACTTACCTATTGGGCATCGCACTGTATATGCATATGAATTATATTGTTAGGTACTTATGTCCTAGGGATGGCACTTATCAAAGACAGCTCGCTATTCATATGGGAATAGCTGGAGAAATATTTTACTGGAATTGGAATGCCTGGGACTCACGGCAGTGTTATTTTACTGTGGATAGTCATGGTACCTTACGAAGGGTCAGAGCAACTGTATTTTGAGCTTCAAGAATGGCTACTTGCGGCGGACACTGGATATGCAAGTAACAATGAGGTGAAGGCAGACCAAATAGACATATCGTCACAACGAAAGATGAAGAAGCGACGTTGGATCTGACTCGGCCACGTGCTACTAGTGCGGGCAGTTCCTACGTTTTCTATAAGCCAACTAAAATCAAGCGTCCTGGAAGGCCGCTAAATATCGTCCACAGAGTGCATACGGTGGGGCTACTTCATGACCTGAATCAACGCAAGAAGGCTGGCGAGCGACAGGGATTCTTGGACACGCCGCTTGATATCCATATACTCTCAAGGAGCGAATATGAACTAAGAAGAGGTGTTCCTAATATTCATATTGAGAACGTCTTATACGTAATATCCAAACATAATCGATTAAAATATAACTGTAGATAATCACATTCATTGTGGAACTAAAACTTCATTACGCTCTGCTTATGTATGTGTTGATTGATTATATGATTTGGTCCATGGGTAAGAAGAAGTTGAGATCGAGAATTCTCTAGGATATAATTATGAGAAATCTTGATTCTCGATCCTCAATAAATTGTTAACAATATTCTCGAGAATCAGAGATGTACCTAGTACCTACATAGGTAAAATAAATACACTAAATATGATTAAAGTTTTCCTTTGCATTTCAGTTTCACATCTATACTGTCGTTACTTACAGTGAGATTATCTACTATGGCGTAATGAAAACTATTAATAATATAATAACGATAATAAATCTAATAACTCGAAAGTATCATTGACTTTCATAACAGTCTGTGGGTGCAGAGTCGATCGCAGATGTGTTGTAATAACGGTGGCGATTTAGGGATGTAATAACACATCCCCTACTACAATGTTCGCGAACCGCTCGATTAAAACCGGAAATTCATTTGCTGTTTTCCCACCCCTGTTCGGCTCCAGTTCGATTACTTATGTTATGACTGCGCCGATAAAAAATATTTACCGTGCAATTTCTATCGATGGGTGCAATAGTAAATTATTGTCGGCTTGTTCTTCGATAGTTACATAAGTGAGGGTTACTTAATGTAAAGGCAAATATTATTTATTTTTGAATGGGTAAATTATGCCCCTTCCCCAGCCTCATATAAACTAAGTAACGCAATGAATACTTGAGGTAATCGAATGGAGTACAAATTACTAGAAGCCTAATCGCCTTCCACGAAAGCCATTCCGTAAGTATGATATACCTACTACGTTAAAGTTCCCACCACCACCCGTCATATATGCACAGCCGTGGATATGCACGGCCGCTTTTTATGACGCTTTAAACGTGTCTGAAAGAAGTGATTTTAAGTGTTCATTCCGTCCCGAGAAGGAGCCGCACGGGACTGATGCTGCAACCATGCACCGTAGTGCTTAAAGGAGAAAGTTAAGAAAGATTTTTTTTTGTTTTTGGACTGGCTCTGCTGTCCGCTGACGTTAAGCGCTTTGTGTACCCGCATACTGAGTGTCACGAATTGGAATGGATGAGTCTACAGAAGAATCGGGACTATCCCGCTCCCCATACGACGCTGCAAATTTCTCGAATGCCGCAAAGTTGGCCTCGGTTGCTATCAGATCTCCATGACCAATTGGGCCCGTGTGAGGACGGGCCCTGGCAAACAGCTCCGCTCGTTCGAGTTCCATAAGTGGGCAATCCCAGAGGATGTGTTCAACATCTTGGTGGTCATGCCCGCAGGTACAACCCGGCCCATCTACTATCAAGCCAAACTCGTGGAGTCTGGCGGCGAAGTTGCCATGGCCGGTGAGGAACTGGCTAATCCAGTGCGAAGGTTGAAATCTTCTAGTTTGGTGCCTGCAGAATACGTCTGGAAAAAAACGGTAAGTGTGCCACCCTTGTAGATATACTGTCAGTTCAAGTCAGGGAATATCCCGGGATTCTTCAAGACAACTTCATGGTCCATGCCTCCAAATCTGTAATCGTCACTCACTCCGCCTCCCTCCCCACTCGGTCGCAGTCACGCCTACTAATACAGTCCACTTGCGCAAGATGATAATATTTGGAATCAATAACTTACAGTCAATGGCTTTATAAAAAGATATTAAAAAATGTATCGTTAGTTGAATGATATTTTAACACTCCCAAGATAACAGGAGGGCACCAATTGGGCTTCAAAGAATCAATCAGTGTTGTGACTATACCGGGAATCGAACCCGGAACCTCTGATTTAAGAAACCAGTGCCTGCCTCATTTTCCTCATTATTAAACATACAAATAAATGATTTGGAAGTAAAGCAGCGCACATAGTTCGTATTCCGACAATAAAAGTAACCGTACATACCTACAGTATTGGCGACGTCATGCGCCCGATGTTATCCAGAGTTAAAATATCATAACATGGCGAAACTCACCTGAAAAGAAAGAGAAACAAAGAATTAACATGCATTCGAATACAACATGTTACATTATTATTAAGGGCGTGTTATGGGATTAGTTTGTTTGCTTTTTGGACAGTGGTAAAGAATCACTTAAAAGGGTATTTTTACTTGTATATCGCTTGCACCCTTTTAATCACCAGTCCCTCAATTAAAAACATGATTTGAGTATGTTGAAGAAGATGTTTTACTGTATGTATATATTGTTATATTATAAACATTTAACGCAATATTAAACAAACGTATGTAATATACACGTAAAACTGAGATGATTTTTTTTTGACAGAATATCAACATACACTTTGACTGAAATTTGTGCATGTGATATTATTTTTGTACAGGAACTGATATTTATTGTGTCTCTAACTTGTGGCGAAAAATACGTAAGTTCATACACGATTATAGACTCAATAATTGCATGGCGGTTTCGCCAGTTTCTCACGTTGTATTAAAATTCTTTGTAGGTATTAGGTATCTTTGGAAATTTTATTCCATTATATTGAATACGACTAAAACGAAACTTATACAAATTGGGGGGGCTAAACAACGCTTTGTGTTCAGTCATACTTGAGGATTCATTTAATATAGGAGAATATTAATGAAGCCTCAAATGCTGAGAGCATTAATCGTCTATCTGCCTTACGCCGAGGCGTGTCTTAAAGCGTTTTATACGTCTGTAACAAGCCGCTCTTATACACAATAGCGCGTTTACACGCTATGTTTTGGATGATCTAAAATATTGTAGGTACACACATATATTTTGGGATGATGATGAAATACAAAGCCATGACAGATTTCAATAATAGCAATGTCTACCATGTCGTTGGTGCAGGAAAAAAATCACGGCCTACCGGGTACCGTCATAGTAATACCCTGCTTATAATATGTACTTACTTGAAATTGATCAAAGACGTTGGAAAATCTTCTTCTATAGAGATGGATCACAAGTGTATAAAATTTGAAGTAGAAAGGGGATGATTACTACTACTGATTAAATTAACCACAGGTGACTTCGCATTGCAGTGTCACTTGAAGCGATCTTCACGTCTTATATTAACTATGACATTTGTTTGACAATTTGTAGCGCCACTCTATAGCTTGTGAAAAGATGTCAATGTTATGCAGGCAGACAAAATCAATGTACCTACTGATTTTTATTTTGAAGATGAATAATCATGTAAAACACTTAGTAATGTAAACAAAGCAACACACATCAAATCAATTGTTTTATTAAGGGATGCCAATAGAAGAAGACGTCATAACATCATTCAAATTCGAAAATCGAATTGTCTTTACTCCTTCTATCAGAGTCCAAATTCTTAGATATTGATAATAATAATTGTATGTACCCATCATTAGGAAGGTAAACCTTTAAGTATTCGAAATGCAAGAAAGGAAATGGTAGATTTTCCATCCGCGAACGAAGGTCATACAAACAGGGCCACAAAGCCCGTAAATAATGGCCCATAAAAGGTGAATATAGCAATAATTCCAACACAACAGAATGATAAACGAAGGAAATAAGCGCAAGACAAACATAGATCAAAGATATTACCAATTTGCGAGAGGCATACATCGCAATTTATTTTCGCCGGCGTTTTTTGAGGAAAGGTGTAACAACTAAAAACGTTATAAAAATAATGGAAGGTGTAAATTTCAATTCACGCTACATTTAACAAGCCCCACCAAGAAAGAACATTGCGAAATTACAGTGACGTGTCTCCATTGGGTAGCGTTGACGTTGACAGGGAGCTTTCAAACGGAAGTTTGCTGTCAAAAAAGAAAACTCTAAAAATATAACTATCGTTGCGAAGCTAAGAAAATATTAAAACTATGCCAAGAGGGAGTGTTATGAACTTTTACTATTAACAAAACAGAAGGCCAATTTTTAGTATGGCTGAATTGACAGCCATATAACAATTATTATTAATAGATACTAACAATTTATTATAACTTGAAATGCGGGTGTGGACAATAATATAACAATATGTACTCGCAATAGACACATCGCGACACTAGCGCCACCAGCAGTGTTGCCATCCTTTTCGATTTTGAATATAGTAAAAAAGGGTAGATATTATAGGTAGATAGTATGTATTTCTGAAAAAAACTATAGTAGGTTCAGGAACATTTTTCGTTTCGTATCCTTCACAATTATAGTATTTTACATTTTTCGCGGATTAGTGATATTATAGTATTGTACTATAATTATAGTATCTACACGGTTGGCAACACTGGCCACAAATAATCGGTCGCGAGCCTAATACTACAAGGTTCTAAGTGTTCGTCCTTGAAAAAACAAACTCAACAATGAAGTAGTATTCTAAGCTGCCACATTGTTACTTTTGTTTCGTCAAGGACAAACACTTAGAACCTTGTAGTTCTCCACTCGCGCGGTGTCTAGGTTGTGACATTTCATTCGTGGGGATGGCATACACGTCGTTTATATAATAAGTATGTTTATTTAATTAATATTCTTAAAAAATACGGATAATATGTGTATTCAGCTGCATATTATTATTATATATTTACAAGAATTTACGCACTCCGTCATTTCACGGTATTTATAGCAGTAGGTAAATATATTAATCTGCCAATTATAACTGTATTGCATTATAATGCCAATGATATTATGTATGTTGGTTTTGGTCGACTGAGTTTAGTATTCGAAATGGTCAATATAAACGTACCAGTGTGTATGTACATAGTTATTAATAATACAATAAATTCAAGTTACATGGTTTGTCTGCGCAGTAAAATATATTTTAATCTCTATTCTACGTATTCTATGATCAAAATCATAATCTAGATTCAATGCTTTCTTTATTGTTTAGCGGTACCTACATACTAATTTGGTTGTTCCGTAAAAAAATGCCTAATGTTTATAATATCAATGAATGTGACGTGAGTATTTTCACCCCTTCGGTATGGCATTTCTGCACTGCCATGTACATACAAGTAGCGTTGTATTTCTGGGTACCTGAAAAAATGCCGCGAAAAGTAGAAAATGGTGGTAAAACAAATAATCCCCGTCAAATGCCACTAAGCTCGGACCGAAGCGAGCTGCTTGGCGTTTTTATAATGGCCAAAATAAAGAAAAATTGGCCACTTTGATCATTGAAGGTTGGGCCAAAATATGAAGAGCGGACTGGTGTTATTCGTTAAAGCAGAAAGGGTAAATATAGGGTACGCGTGAAACTCTGCCAATTTAATGATGTCATATAGAAAGACGTCTGTTTCAAGCAAATAGTATTAATTATCTATAGATGGTGCGAAAACATTGTAATCTATATCGGGATGTGTCTATTCAGCAATAAATCGATAAAGAATCGAATAAGACGTAAGCTTCAAGAGTCTGAAGTTAACTTCGTACTATGTGTCCGAAATGGACCGAAGTATTGAAGTTTTCTTTGAATAATTGTGTTGAGTAGTTCACGGTGTTTATTAATTCTGTTTAGAACTTCTTAGTCACTCAATTCGTCAATCTATAAGATACACAGCATTCGTTTTCGTAGCTCTTTTAATACAGCATAATTTACACATCCATAACATACACGTATGGAAGGATCAGGGAATTTCGATTGCCACAAAAATGATGCTTGTGCAAACATTAGTGTTCTCGATATTTCTATACGGAGTCGAGTCGTGGACCCTGAAGGCAAGAGAACGGAAGGCAATTGATGCCTTTGAGATGTGGTGTTGGCGCCGAATGCTTCGCATTTCTTGGACGGAGCACAGGACGAACCAGTCAATCATCCAGAGACTGAAGATAAAGGAACGGCTCTCGACGATATATCTGAGAAGAATTCTGCAGTTTTTTGGACAGATTGTCAGGCGCAGACCGGACAACCCGGAGAGACTAGTAGTTTTGGGTAGCCTCCAGGGAAGGCAAAGCAGAGGAAGAGCGTCTGCGCGATGGAGCGACCAAGTGAAAGAGCTGACTGGGGGCACCATCCATTCTGCACTGAGAGAAGCGGAAGATCGAGAAGGATGGAGAGTCTTGGTCGCTCAAAGGATGGCGAAATTTAAATGTGGTCACGATCCTCAGCCATGAGTGCACGACCAAGATGAGAAGAGAACATACACATGGGTAACCGTATGTGTACCAAGCAATGGAGAAGGATGAAATGATGTAGAACGCAGGAAACTGACGTAGTAGACTGACGTTACTGAATATGGAGTAGATACAGATACAATGCGAGATCCTAATAAGGTGATAATATATACAAAAAACAATATTTTATATTTTAAAAAAAAAACACTTACACGCATGTGTGCATAAGTCAGACTATATATATATATGTGTGTGTATAATGACTTCACTGGTGTGAATTTAACAAATACGTTTAGATGTATTGAATCGGCCTACCTGATATTTTAGTTTTTAAGCGCATTTCTTTAAAACTCTCTTGCCAGACATTCTCGACAGTTTTGTTCAAACCTTGACTTTCGTGAATTTAATGTTATAAAGTCTGCAAAGTGTACGCGGAGTACTGAAAACAAATTCCCAATAATTTATAGGTGGCATTTACGATAAATCGGCATTAATGTAGCGAAAAGACGTTCATTTTAAACGCCTTGGCGTTACTTATTGGAGGATTAGAGTAAACGGTGACACTTCAAACAACCCGAATTAATCCAATTAGCAAGGAAATCTAACACTGAAAATATCGTTTTACAAACAACAAAATTGCAATAATTTCTTGCAAGGTTGTCCTATTATCAAATTTATTCATTCGAATCCTGATAATTTAAAAGCATTAAAGTAATTATTAATTCATTTATTACCCTATTAAACAGATTCCCTAAATCTAAATATAATTTTTAATTATGAGGTTTCAACATAAATCCAAATAGCAATTCGCCTGTAATAACGAATTAATCGCTAATCGTACACGTTGTTTCTGTTGATGTTATGAAATTATCGGGCAATAATTGAATTTAAATTGTATATAAATAATACATGATACCCGCTAAACGAATTAGCAAAGCCGACTGTCAATGTGGGATCTTAACCAGCATTCTTATTCTTCTTCTTATTGTGCCATTCCCTAGCGGAGGTCGGCCACCAGCATGGCGATCTTAGCTGTGTCATGTCCTACCAGTTCTTAGGCCACGACCTCTGCTACGTTTACCATTGATCTTTCCTTGAATGACAAGTTGGAGGATGCTGTACTTTTGTCCTCTCAAGGTACTGTAGTTTCCTGGCTTTGATACTACACAGAACATTTGCCACCCGGTCAGTCCAAGGAATTTTAAGGATGTGTCTATACAGCCATATCTCGATATCTTCAACTCTCCGTGACAACTCTTGATTAGCGTCCATAGTTCCAATGAGGGGGAACACGTCATTAATTCCAAAAAGTTATGCGAAAAAATATGATTAAGGCAATTCGCGATTTTCCATGCACTTTTAAAACTATCTGATGGGTAATAAAAAAATGTTTTCTTTAAAACCTTAAACCTAGGTACATACTACAACTGTAACACTTTTTTAAAAGCACAACAAACAGACGTATCTGTTTTCACTTAATATTAATTTTAGAAATTCAGTTGGTATGGAAAAAATGTGGAGATTAAATTATTATGAAGTATTGATTCATCCGCGTGGTTTAATACTTAGTATAGTTCCAAATTTGAATTTCTTTTATTCATAAAAAAATGTATAAATAATATTATTTAAGTACATATTATTTCTATTATGGGACGAATTTTTTTTTTAAATACTGTAAGGCTGTACTGGCTGTAAGTAAGTTGTATAATAAAATATTACTGCGTGTCAAATCGCTGTCAAATAAATATATATTTTCAACATGTAACTCTTTCAATTGGAGAAGGCACACAAAAATTGTGCGGTATTTCAACAGGAAATAGGCCTAGGCCTAGGGCCATGCCGCCCATGCCGCGCTCGACTGATGAGTAAAAGGGTCGACGTATGTAGGCAAATAATAATGAAAAATATTTGTTCGGGGCGATCATCGAATCGAGACGGTCGGTCGGTTTTCCTTTTTATATTTTGTTAGCTCGGCCGGAAAATATGTGAAGACGCGAGCAAACATAAAAACGGATGAAAACATCGTTAAATCTATATCATTCGATTGTAACATTATTTGTAACTCCGTACTAACTAGGGATTGCAATCCGGGCAGAATTTCCAATTCTGAGATTTGTATTTTCTTTATCTCTGTGATAAAGAATAAGTAGAATTTGAATATAAATTCTAAAATTGATAAAAGTTATAGAGATATAGAATTACAAATTAAATATCTATTTTTCGTAGTGTCAAATGCAGTGGCGATGCGCCCTTGAGAGCGCTGAACACCCAATTTATAAGAAAATATTTTTTTTTATATTTCGTTTATATTTGATTTATTAAAAGACAGTGTGGTGATCTATTACCGTAGTCATTAATTCATATACAAAAACAAATTCTAACGACTCAAATGATTATAACAAACTCGGTAAGGAGCTGACCCCAATAATAAATTCTGCATATCCGTTTTTCCGTCAGTCATCCATTGACGGAAACGTCAGATAGCTGACTCGATTATTTCATTAAAATAATATTATAATATTATGTTGATTGTATAAATAGCGAATAATAATTCATCGGAAAGGTCACTCGAATCAAAGTATGTACCTGGTTCGTTACTATCTCAGTATATGTACTGTCAGTTTATTTATATCATTCTACAGCTTGTTACAGTTTGACGTCGTGAATACCATAATTCAATTCGCGAGTCTAATTGCGAACTCCATACAGATGGCTCATAAGTGACAGTTCAACCGTGTTGCATAGACAGCCACGAGTCACCATAGCCATTATTCAGTCACGAGTTACGGTTCGACCGCTGCGTCATTTACCATATTTCACCCAATCATAAATTCATTACCCACTAAGTGTCAACATCCATATAAAGGAAGTTCCGATTAATTTGATGGGAAAGTGAGAGTGTTATACATAATAATCAGCAAAAAGTCTGTGCGTGCAGGAGCTGGGAGTCAGAAGAGCGCCCCAAGAGCTTGCGGTCTGGACCAATTTAACATCAAAGGTGAGTGCCTGGACACATTCTCGCTTCCGCTGTCCCTCACCAACGTCCAAATCCTCAAGCCCCTTCATACAGTCCACAAAAGCGTAACCAATATGGTACATCTGGCTAAAGGCATTATTTCGTGTTATATCGACTATAATTTTACCTATTACATAAGTATTTGAACGATTGTTAATAATAACTAGTCTTAATAAAAACCAACACTTGATACATCCGAATGTATATAAAATTATTTCGGGTACTTACGAAGAATATTTTTAATATGACAATTTCCTATGGAATAGTAAAAAATTCAATCATCAAAGAAGTGTCACTTTACTACTCACGAATCCAGCGGTTTCCAAACTGAGGGCGTAGTCCGCCATTGAAGGGCGAGAAAAGTTTAACTTTTAATGCTTTGTTGCATTAAGTTTATGGCATATAGGTACGTGCATTTGCAATAGGGTGAGTGACAATATTTTGTTTAAATATGTAGCGTAGTAAAACCAAGTATGGCAACCACTAAACACTCGAAAATGGTGTAATATTGTTAGACATAAATTTATTTATGATAATATATCTGTAAACTTCTTACAGAGGCACTAATTTCACTATTATGCCAAACCCTACAGCATGTAAAAAACCACAGGTTAAATTTTGTTATATTGTACAACAATACAAGAAACTTGTTATGGTACGTATAGTTTTGGAGTTTCGGATGTCCCGCTACCCCACGCACTTGTGGATCAGCCCCACGGATTCAGTCTTTCTTTAACCCTGCGACAATGTTACAAGAGCGATCTACGCGTCGTACGGTTGACATAGCATGGGTAAAATAAGTATGTAACACATTTTCCTACGCACGCTTGCCAATCCATTAATTTAAATAAAATTATGACTAATAATTATATTATTTAAGTAAGTACCTATAGATTTTAATATTTTGATGAGGTATAAGTACTCAATTCCATCATTTTCAGTCCCGGGATATTAGAATTAGCTAATCGACCGGAATCCCGGGATTGCAAACCTTACTACTGACTCAAAATAGACTGTGTATGGCTTTGGCAAACAAAGCTATAATTATAGTCATAGAAAGTTATATAAAGTAAAAGATCTGTTGCGACAACAACAAATTATTTATCGTTTTTTTCGAGACAGTTACGTATAATCATAGAATAACAAAAGTAGAGAATGGCTACATGTACCGATATTGGGAAAATTCTTGTGAAGCCTGATATTAATGCGGTGATACCATAAATGGTAGGTGTTATACATAATATTCCTTTGGTAACGTTTTGGGCGAATAAAATATGCATTTTAATCTTACACTGCATCTATATCATGTAGCCACAGAAATAGTTTTGCGATAGCAATATACATTAAGATAGGTAGACCGATAATCACCACACTCAGTAATGTCAAGTAGATTCACAACCACACCCAAACATCTGCTATTGTGTCATATTGTTTACTTTTCCGAACAAAAAATAAACCAAAATTTCAAAATTGACAAACGACTACACAATCTATTAATAACGTAGTTTGTTGAATTTGCATTTAACAAAATTACAGAAATCAAGAGGTTATATTAAAAAAAAAGGTATATGAAAATTAATATTATGTAACGGGAGTTTCACCCCACACCAGTGACGTCGAACTTTTTTTCGCGTGTGGATTAAAATTGATTTTTAAAACGCGAATAAATTATTCATGAGTAATTTAGGAAAAAAAACAACACGTTAACAAATTTTAATCTTACTTATTTATTATATTACTCAACTAATTACCATAAAGGAAAAATATTTCGTTTAATGAGACATCTGCTGTTGTTGATAATTTTTCTGTATGGGATTCATAGTCAGTGTATTTAAATTTTACAAATACGGTAGTAATTTCTTTGAGGCGTTGGGTTCTTTTTCAAAATTTTAATTAATTAATTAATTAACATGCATCATTTTTAATACATCACAAAAATACATGTAAGATTTATTTTGCAGCAGATTTTCTGGGATGTAGGTACTGTAATTTGGGTAGCAAGCAAAAAAAAAATCGCAACAACATGCATCTGAGGTTTTATATCAAATTTCGTTAATAATTTTTGACCATCTTTGTTAACCTTGAATCAATGAATCAACATGTACTTACTAGCAATTGATTCAATGTCATCAATTTTTATTTAAAGAACTTCAATTTGTTTATATTATATTTTAAATTAAATTATTGTAACTCATTTACCTCATGAATGCGCGTCTCCACCCCGTCAACAGTGTGCGCAAAGCAATTTTATTGAAAATTGTTTCTCTTAAAAAAAATGCTATTGCGCATCCTGCTTAGTACAGTGGAGGGTGCGTCATAGTTGTAAAATATTTATAATTACTTTAACCAGTTTACCCTAAGCGGTAGATTGACTCTAACAGAATAATTAAAAAAAAAAAACCTTGAGGGGATCATTTTCGTTGATAAAAAATACTAACGTGTGTATTATTTACAAAATGTACGGCATTTTTACGTGATTTAAGGATTAACAACCACTGTCCAGGTTCACGATGACGCATGGTGTCAGGGGGTGCGTGCCTGTGCCCAATTTATTACGCAACCCCGATAGGTAAGTAATAATATCTACCCCAAACATCGCGGAGGAGAATATCCGCCGCTGTTTTTTTTTTGTATCGCCACAAATCATGCGATCGACGTCTCCAAGGAAATACACCCCTTTCGAGAGCGGACATACGCACCCCAAGACGGGTTATTTCTAAAGGCTCGATCCGATGGATATAATAATAATAGCCAGTGCTTTAAAATGCATTACGTAGTTAGGTCAGTGGCACTGCTATAACCACTAATGGCGCTTGGCTATTTTTCTCTGTAGGTATGCTTTTAAACAAAACACATATCGGTACCTCGGTACCACCTGCTACATATTAGCTAATTAGGATTTGATAACTAATTAAATCTTGGCGGGCGACCGTCAAATACTTGGTATACCTAATACAGTTGCAGCGTGGTAGCTCTGATTTATATTCTAAAATATCTATGTAATTTAAATAATATAGAACCTTAGAAGAAGTGAGGTTAAGTCAAATTTATTGCATTATAAATACTAACGCCGATCTGCAGCATATATGAATTACAACTAACTTATTCCAAAATAACAGATTATACATACAGAAGAAAATTTTAAAGACAAGCGACCTGTAATTAAAATTCAACAAACAAGTCATAGCCTACCCAAAGACGTAGAAGATTATCTATATTATTTATAACAGTGAAGCTGAGAAAAGGTTACAAATATTGATAATTAATATTATTATTAGTATCCACTGCCTTTGGCGATTTTTGCTTTCGCGATGTAAGGCTTTGCACTCCCTAATATTTTTAGCACCAGCCGCCACTGCTGGTAACATTTACTGTCGAATGTCGAAAGGATTGCTCGATGATGTAGATTACGATTCAAAAAACAAAGTGCAACAAAACGGTAAAAGATATTTAATAATACTGAAGACTTCGGAACCATTGAAAAAATGGAAACAATAATATAAGTACTGTGGAAACACTTTACACAGTCTATGGGAAGGCGTCAATTATATAGCCTTGATTTTTGATACATTCGTTGTGTAATTTAATTAGATAAAGAGATTGGGAACATTAAAAATGAGTAAATAATTTTGAGTTGGCGATGAACCGAGGGAAGGGGCGCCAACTTGTGATTGCCCTATGCCCCAATGTTGGGACGTGACAGGGTGGAAGAAAAAGAAATAATTTTGAAATACAGATGTATTGCCATTCTTGTGAAGGTAGTTATAAATTGTTGGATTTTTTTTCTATGGTAGGACCTAGTAAGGATTAAGTTCACCCCTATTTATTTATGCGTGGTTATTAATATACATATTATAATGTAAGCTACAAAGTACAAAGGACCAAGCCCTGCGCCAATACAGTTGTATTGTATGGCAGAATATGGTGGCTGATGTAACAGTATCAGATTAAATGTATAAAATTGATTTACACGCATGCATTCACCTCTCTCAACACATTTGAAAATGTATAAAAATAAATCAGGAAAAAAAACCAGTTTCGGCAAAAGGAATCGATAACGACTGTTGTTTACCTACATCGGGTATTTTTATCGGCGGCCACTGTTGTAGGTATATCTGAGCGAAGGATTTCCCATAAACTCTTGTACGAAATGAATAAATAAGTATAACGCATTTAATGGTGTAACAAATTACCGCAAGCAATACGTTCATGATTTTATTGACAGCTAGATTAGACAGGGTTAACTCGGATATCGAAAGTAAACAAATCATTGTGATTGGTTACAATATCAATTGATACTCAGTGGCAAATATAAATAAAGAATAAAGCGAAATAAAACTTTTCAATAATAGATTTATATTTTCGAGGATAATGGGTAAATAAAATATATAGAAATTAGATGACTAATATACAAAATTTCCAATTTTTTGGGAATATTTACATGAAAAATACTCATCCGCGTGAATTTATTAAATGAATAATACTTAGTCGTTATACGCCTAGTTCTGGCCTAGTCGAGGCCTAAATACATTAGGTATAATAACAATAATATGTCTGTAAATAAATTGACATTTTATAAAAACTGTTAACAAACATTTGAAATGTTTTGATACAAATTTCAACGTTTTTTATTCCGCCACGAATAGAAAACATGAACAAAAATACCGACAAATAATATGCAAGTAGAGATCGCGATCGAGAAATCAGAAAAGGCCAATCTCAAATCTAGAGAAATAAATTTTCCAACGATCACGACTTTTATTCTGAACGTAATTTTGTTATTTTTTTTTCGAGAATCACGAGAATTCACAAGAAACCCAAATATGTACACTCAAAATCTCGAGAAATAAAAAAAATCGATAAATCATAAGTTATACCTATATGCAAGTGATAGAACTGTTACCATGTTTGGAGGAAATTTTAATATTTCACCGGAGGTACCATTGCATGACCTCGTAGGTTTTCATTAAACCAACGAAATTTGTACGATGGGATCCGTCCAAGCTATTTGTTTTACTTTTGCATTAGTTTAGATGGGTTTAGATTTTTTTCCATGGGCATATATATAATAGTATTGTATACTAAAATAGGAAAACATTCCCAATGAATACTTATATCTCGCAGTACGCAAATAACGATAGGAAACTGCGATCAGTTTGGATTTAGAACCCACACCAAAATCCTTATTAAATACACCATACCATGTGATATGCTTGTGGGCATGGAACAACGTCGCTAGGAGTGGATAGTGTGCCACAGTGATAATATCTTCATGGTCTGGTATGCGAAACGGAAGCATATCCGTTGCGAAGACACGAAACCAATCAAGAGCTTTCTCTTCAATAAACCGGATGGGATATAGGGATCGGACCACCTAAACTTAGATAATAGTCATATGCAGCAATCTTGGAATAAAACGAAAAACATTTTATGATGTAGATATAACGATACTATTCCACGTAGACTAGCACTACTAGTACTAGTCTAGGTGGTAGTCTACGTAATAAATTTGTACTTCGACTAGTAGACGTAGTACAAATTTATAAGACGTTTTTGTGTAGCTTTTTGTCATCAAAAATAATAGTTTAAACTAAAAGATTATATACAATAAAATTTAATTAATATAACTGATAATACTGACTATTTATATCGGCCAATGGGTAGCCATATACAGCAAATTCTATCGGATAACAAATATTATGTTTGTGTTAGTGACCGTCTTAAATATTAAATTCACCTCTACCTACGTGAGGGTGAATTTAGATAGACGTTATTTCATAGTTTCAATAAAATCCGTTTACCTCACTCGGTGGAGACGATACTGTTTTCACATTATATCTTTAAAAAAATATATTGGTACGTTGTAAAAGTATTGAACATAATTTAGGTGGTACATATTAAAATTTGCTCAAAATAAATAAATTTAACTGAATCGAATAAACTTAGGAAATATTACTATTTATTATGTCACTTGTAACACATACATAACAAATAAATGCACATAATTTCTTAAAATACGTTAAGTAATTTGTTTGGTTTAAAATAAATACAATAGCTATTTAGGAACTATTATTATTATTTTATTGTGTAACACACACACATACATAATATATAAATTCACAAATACCAACGAGTAATGTGACACAGATTGTTCCATGAATAACAAACACAACTTCCGTTCATTCTTGGCTAACTTGGAAAGTGAGAGAAATTAATTCTCATAGGTGCCGTAATTAATTATGCATTTGTGGGATAAACCACAAAAGATGATCGACGTAACCAAACTTTTATTTTTGCGACAAAAACAGTCGGCAAGGAATGAACATTTTAAAAAGGCAAAATAAATAACACATTTTTTGTCAAATACACAATATGAATACAATACATATACGTAGGTAGGTACTTGAAATGTTTTAGAACCAATTCAATATAAGTATTTAGTGTATTAAGTAACTTAATAAAAAAGTGTATCAATAGCTATAAAATATTGTGCAGATAGCAGATGCCTGTTAAGGAATCAAATTGATCGTATTTATTTATAAGCAATGTTGAAAATATTATTAAATCGTTCTCCTTTTATGAATTACTCAATTCTAAGGTTTCTGCACCAACGAGTTACTTACTCCAAGGCAAAACCCAACCAAGAGAAGAAGTTTTCTATACGTACCTACATGGTGTCCAAAAACAGCGATTCCAACATTTAAAAAATGAAGGAATTATCATTGACCGATAACGTGTCTGAAGTGAGTAGCTGTTGAAGATTACTTTATTCCATAGTACACTTTCAGCCATCATCGCAGGTAGCAGTCTTTATACATGGATACGTGAACTCTCATAGTTAATACCCAAAATACTCAAATTTTACATGGTCTTCTACTTCAGCTTGCAAACGTCCACTGTTGAACATATGACTATTCCATTTCTCTCCATTGCGTTCGGTCAAGTGCCTTTCACATCCAACTCAGTCAAACAACATAGCATCCGTATATCTAGCAAGAGGTCTTCCAATACTACGAATGTCCCGTTAGACGTCTGGGGCCTTATGTTAGAACTTGCGAGTTGTAGTCGCCCGGTCGACATGACGTCATATGACAACATTGTGACGTACTACCGGAGTGATAATAGCATTCGAGAATATAACGCTACTAAAATAGTGGCGTTATCCATTGTCCCCATACACGAATAGGTGTTTCAGCATAATAATATCTATGGTGAGCCGTGTGCGTTGGACGGCTTGCCTCGAGCGTGTATTGGCTGACGTCACAATTACGTCATGTCGTCGGGTGACTTTATAGCACTAGTTAGAACATATGACTGCTGAATTCTAAAACCTATCTTCTCCCTGAAACTTCCATAAACGACCAATCGGTGATTTAAACGTCTGTCACAGCAGTTAGCCGTCGCTGTGGGCCCTAAGTCTGAGCCGGCTCTCACAACAAAACTTAAAAATCTAAATCATTTCAATATATACCAATATAGGTGGTAGCCGCCCGGTTAGTAGAAACTTACTTGCCTTAACACAGCCAGTGCTTAAAACACGCATGGCGTCTGATCATTAGATACATTTACATTCACTGCTGACCAGTAGAGGTGAGTTGGAAATACTGTCACCAGTTTGTGTACTAAATCTCCGATGAAACTACCCATACTCAGTATGTATGACCTAATATACTTGTTCCAAAAAACTTGTTCTGACATCATCGCGATTCGCTCGCCAGTTGGTAGACTTTCAACACTATTGACATTAAATACAAGTAGGTATATTTTAATCTATTAGTCTATGCATTCGAATGTATGCACAATAGGTCATAAATTTTGTGTCGCAGCATAGTGGTGAGGTGACGCACAGGCTTGTGACTGCTCAAAACATTTTCAAATTAAAAAAAAAACAGTTATTCATTTCTGTTAACAAGACTAACTAACAGAAAAACAACTCATAAATTTAAAATGTGTTTAAAACTTTTTAATAAATGGGACATTTAGAAAAGCCGAGCACAGTGTATTTTTAGCGATTCTATTAAGCCGATATTTAAAATACTAATATGGAGTTGGTTTTAATTCCACTTGAGTATGAGACTTATGTCGCATATGCACGCGCCAAATGCTCTAAATAGTATATAGTATTCCAAATACTAGTAAGTATTTTGGAACAAGTTTCGATACAAAGTATTTTTTTTATACTGGTAGTAAGTATACTTAGTCTCCAAAATCGACCAGTTTTCCCACCTCTACTGACCAGTGAATTACCACATTTATGTATCATTAATTGCTTGTGTCTTGAGCACTGACCGAGTTGTGGTAATTAACTGGTCAGCAGTGACTGTGTTAAAGAATAAAAGTGTCTCCACGTGCTAAATGCAGTGTTTAAATATATCAAACCCACCCTTTCACAAGAAATCTAGCTCGATCGTAATAAGTTGACCTAATGTCATTAGTTCACAGTTATAAGAGTTATATTTAACATTGTTGAAAATTTGAACGAAATTACCCATTTATAGCAATCATGAAAAACACAATAATCAAAAGGCAAAATTACACACCATAACATTAAAATAATTGCACCAAATAAACAATAGATTTCATACCCCGCCACTAACAGAAATCTATAAATAGAAATCTTAGAAATTCTTTTACTTCTCATGTCTAGCCGACGTCGTATTTAAATTCGATTTTCAAACTGCCCACGACGCTAAGACTAAATTTCGAATAAACAATATTATCACTGACATTTCAAGCAATCGCAAATCTTTTGGGATACCGTGTACAACAGATTGGAGGTATAATACCTGTGCTCACATTAAAGTGGAAGCCTTTAAGGAGGAAAGATGAATACATCCCAAGTTAAGGCACATCCATTCACGCGGTGGCCAATGAAATATGCATGGAACTGAGACGGAGGGCGGTGGAGGCCAGGAACAGTTTTGGCTGCAGGTCACATTCGCGGCCGCACGTGCATTGTTCATGGTTGCAATTGATACGTTTCAATGTGAGCGCAGGGCCGAACTGGGCCCTTACCAAGGCCACGTAAGTTAACACAAACCATGTTATACAATACAACACCCCAAGTAATATATTCAGGTAGAAATCTTTAATAATAGGTATATATTATTAGACATAACTCACATTTAGCAATTTCCTCATTTTTAGTTAATAATAATAAGTGATTCGAAATGCATTAATACAGTGGTTTCCAAACTTTATGTTACTACGCCTCCCTTTAAAAAAATCTAATCTTGGCGCCTCCCCCCCTGTATTTCATTAAATAATACAGACACCGTTTTAAATAGTCAACAATGTATAAATACAAAAATGAAAAAAAATATAAAAATAAACAAGGTTTTACCATTTATGTTTTATTCATTTTTAAATTAATTTCTTTTTCATGCGATCAATGTGCTTATTTCTTAGCACAATCAATTTTAATAGTAGTCAATCCTTTCCAGTTTCCTAAATTATATACGGGAGTTATCATTTAAATATATCAATTATCATATAGGTATCACATCAAATTGCAACGCACAACCACATATTTAAAATATTCATAAACCTTAAAACAAAGCAGCACCGCTGGCGACTTTTTTTTACTATTAATAAAATAATATGAAAAGTGCATTAGCAAACTAACCAAGAATTCAGAAAATAGATTTTTTTTGCTTCAATATATCTGGCGCAGAAATCATTTACAAGTGGAAACATGGCGAACTTATTTTTTGTAATTTTGATTTTTTTTTCTCTTTGAAGCTCCAATTTTGTATGAATGCCTTCAATTTGTCTTTTTGAATCAGTGAATGCATTAATGGTCCTTGCATTGATTTATTCACTCAATTTTTTTTAAACTTTCAACCAAATAGACAAGTTTAACGGCAAAATTATCTTCCTAAACAAATTTGCCTCGAATTTAAAAATTAAGATTTGACCCTTTTATTTAATTTTTTCACGAGATGTGATTCATGTGCATCACAACTCCCTACTTTAATTATAGTTTGTCAATTTATGGCTACGGCCGTATGTTGTAGCTTAACCACTAGGGAATGACAAAAGAAATGGCGTATTTAAAAAAAACACTACCTTATTCTTAGGTCAATTATTATTATAAAACAATCATTATTCATAAAATGTTTATCACACTTGAATGGTCAAGGACATAGCTTATAATAAATATCTTTAGAATCATCTTCAAATGTGTTAATCTTGCCGATTTTTTGAATAGTAAAATGCCTAATTCTTGTCAAATTTGGGATCACAGAGATTATCAATATAATTTTTTATCGTGAATATTTTACAAAAATTATCTCGAAATAAATTATACTAATGGTTTTATAAATGCGTTTAAAAATTAATAAATGTAAAAAATCCTAACACCACTGCACAGTTATGTACCGAAATATGACTATATTCTAAAACATTAGAGCGAGAGGTTTAAAAGAATACTATTTTATGTAACAAAAATACTTTATGCAGTCATCAAATGTTTAAAATAACCATAAAGGATAATAAGGCTTCAAAATTATATAAATAGATTATCTACAACGTTTAAGGAGTGTCCAGGATCATGGTTTGAAAATACAATAAAAACTCAATTTTGACCTTCGACGAGCATGTCCCCCCTTAAATCACATCAATTTGCACAGATTGCAACTTGCCACATTTGATTAGAATGCCGATTGTGCGTTTAAAATGTGGATTCAATTATTGTACTTTTTCATTAAACTTCAAAAAACTCTACTTTATTTAATTTGTTTTATTTTAGAAAATTATGGTTCATTGTTGATATATAATTTTTTTGCTACAAGATTGTTTGTTGGCTTGTTTTACCTGTTCCTTTCATTCTAAATGTCATGTGGACGTCTTGAATTAATAATTTGTGAGGTACACAATGTGTTTTTTTTAAATAAATAAACTGCTATGAACATATACGACACTACTCGCTATGTAGTCAAGTTGAGTATACTGTCATTTCCCTCCAGCATTGCCGGCTTTATTATTATTTATTTTCGTGATCAACCCTTACTATTTGTTGGTTTGGTACCGATTTGAGCCTCTCCAGATTCACAGAGACATCCCCAAATGGGGACGATTTGGGAATGTAACAATACGTTTCATAAGTTTGCACTCCGGCTCTAGGATGAAAATGATATAATATAATCTAAAAATATGTTTTTTACATAATATAAAAACTTTGGATTATACCACACATTTGTTTGCACATCGTGTTAGTAGAAGATTCGATAGAATAATATTATCCATGTGTATGTGAATCCTAAATTCAATACTTATGACGGATAAGACGGGTGGGTATTATATATATATATATATATATTTTTTTTTTTAACTATTAATATAAGCGAATATCATTTGATCTAATTTTATGCGAGGTAATCAGGCAAACGGGCGTATCAGTGTAGTAAAAAGTGCAAAGTTGTAAAACGTATACCTACTCTATAGTCTACAATCTATATAGTATTTTATTTTTGTAGTATCTACGATGCTATTACAAATTTTAATAAGTATATTTTAATTCTAAAATACGACTTCTGAACGTGCCTCAAATTAATAATCTCATTCCACCCCTAGCCGGAAGGAAAGGTAAAGTGGCACGTTTTCTATCTAAGACTGTCGGGGGTTGAAAAAATAAACCCAGTAGTGGAAATTAACTGTCGAATTACAGACAGCCATGCTGAATTTTTAAAGACGTGTTACGTACGGATTTAGAAACTGGAACAATCTATTAATATTTTAACTGAACTTTTATAGGACCTACGGACAGAAGTAAAGTTAAATAAAATTACTTATACTGGCAATATGCTAGCGTAGTATTTAATCCGCATTGGAATTATTTTGCTATTAGTGTCACACAGTGGCGAAGGGCGGAGGTAGGCTGTTAAGATCTGACACAAATAGTGCACTTGTCAAACTCGTTTTTGTTTTTATTGAACTAGTACTCCAATTTACAGGTGGTGTTGGTTAGTTTTTAAAAATCAATTAAACCCTGCCTAAACCAAACCATAATAGTTTTGGTTATGTTATGGGCGAATCGACAAAATAGTGCACACTTTTTCATTCACAGTTTAATTCACTAGCCCTGCCTAAACTAAGCCATAGTAGATAAAAAATATTATTTTATCTATAAAATATCAAAAATTATGTGATTTAATGACACAATTTTAGATATTTTATAGATAGACGATTATTTTTTGATTATTATCTATTATGGGTTGGTTTTCGCAGCGTTTAATTGAAGTCTTATAAAAAACTAACTACTTAACACCATCTGTAAATTGTAGACTTAGTTGAGTGAAAACAAATATGTATGATTGTAAATGTTATTGTGAACTAGCTATGTCTGATTTTAGCATCCTACCTCCACCCTTCGCCACTGATGTCACAGTATTCGCATTCATATAATAATAGGTACCTATTATGTATAATCGATTAGTGAGTTCAATGACGTGCGGTGACTTGCTTATAGGGATGCAGTTGAAAAAAAAACATATATATATTTGTACATTAAACTACATAGGTACCATAAAGCTATTATTTGTGTTTGTTATTGTGGAGAAGTTTGGCATTGTGAAGTAGTAGCAATGCGATATACCGAAAAATATTCTATTAATAATATAAACCGTTTATAAAAAGAACAGTAATTACTAATTAGAATGTACAGTTGCACAATACAGACATAAGTTATTTCTGGTGATGCTTCTTATCTACAGATCTATGGACTGCAAGCCACTGGCATTTAGTGTATCTCAATTACGTTTTGCAATCCCAGAACTTCGGCATTAGTATTCTCGACACCGATCCCGGGCACACTATCCCGGGATTGGCAAGAACATGAAATTTTGGCACAAAATTTACCTCCACTACCCACCAAAGTCGGTAATACAAAAATACATAAACAATTATGACATTATTTGGGGACTTTTTTTGCAGAAATATTAAGGCTATACCTATCTACTTCAGTTGAGGCATGGTCTAAAAAGATCGTGGCTAGGCGATGCGCGTATTGTGCAAATGCGTGCCGAACGAAATATAATTTGTCATAAAAATCCAACATGCGTCCATTTAATGTTATGTTTGTTGTTATACTACTAATAATAATAATATATTCATTGACATGTTTTCTTTTTTTAAGTAAATACGTAAAGTTTTTTAGTCATCTTTATACGATTTAAGAATATTTTCATCCGACGCCATGACAAAACAAATCGACGTGCGGACAACTCAACTGTCCGTCTCCGATTGGCGACTAGTGAGAAATTTCGTCGCACCTACTGTTGAAAATTAATTGTCGTTTCTTAATTCTTAATATTGAAAATATTCAGAAAATCAAAATGGATTCGACTCGGATTCTGGACGGAAATTAATATTTGTTTAATATAAGCTTTCGATATTGTGAATATTTTCTTTTTTGGGAAGAAAATTTCTCGGAAGAAGATAAAAAATAGGGTAAGTAAATAATTAATATTTTTAGGACCCCACCTTTTTTCAGTTTTTTTTTCCACCTCAGAATAAAAAGGTCTGTCATCGCTGTTTACGACAGTCGCTATATGACACAGGAAAGAACAATGAAAATTTGAAAAATATATATTAAATTAAAACACAATGCGATAATATCTACATTCTCGACATACAGTAGGTGTGAAAGAAACAATTTGATAAATATGTAGACGTGACGGAACTCAGTACATCGAGTTAAAAAAATACTTACAGAGAAGAGTATATTTTTATCAGTATCAACGGAGACGAAATGGGATGCTTGACGTATGCTTGTGGTAGATTAGATACATTTGTAATTATCCTAATTGCTTAGTGTCACATTATTGGTTTTCGAAGTAATGCCTTCAATTTAAATGTATGGATCTTACTTATTTATGCATCTACTAAAAATATGCGGAAGCAGTGTCATTCCGACTAATACCTAGAACCCCACTGGTTTCCAAAAGTGGAGATAGGCTGTTATGATCCGACATAAATAGTGCACACTAAACTTTGTGAGTCATACGAGAACGTATTTGTTTTTATTGAACTCAGAACATCGTGTTTTATTCCTCACTAAAATAGGTACCGACCTACCTGCATTAAGTATCCGATAGTCAAAAATCTTATGAGCATGAAAATAAATAAACTAAATATCTAGCGTTTTTTCAACACATTGAAAGCTGTTGGAGGCATCAAAAACGCTAATAAAAACGCCACAAGCGAGATGTGTTTTTTGCAAGCTAGATGCCTATCAAACAATCCGAAATCAGGCAAGAAAAACGATAAATTGACAACGCTGGTAACTAGCTTTTAAAACAACTTAAATAATATGTGCGGTGCAACAGTAAGTTATCCACGACGATATTTTAAGTGATGAGATCTATACTTAATGGAGTATGTATATTGATTTACTAAATTTAGTATGTGGAAGCAGATTCATTCGAATAAAAATCACTGAAATGTGTTCATTGCGATAGTTAAATGCGACTGAATATGTTAATGAATTGAAATAGTTCACTGTCGTCTTCTCCGTGAATACGAAATGGTCCTTGGCTTTAATCCGATGTTCCAATTACCACAAGCATGTCCACGAGTTTGCAAAACCTGGACGCGAGTTAATATATAGGCTAACCCAGCGAAGGCTGTACGGGCCGAGGACGGGCGCTGGCGAGAAGGCGGAAATCAGAAGGGGGCGAAGGGCGGCGCAACAAGAAGCCTGCCTGGGCGGGCAGAAGCCTAACAAGGCAAAGTGAATTTTCAAAGAACTGAATCGCTTTAAAAGGCCGCTATATTCATATTTTACCGGGCGTTTGCAATGTTGGTACACTGTATGTATAATTGAAAACTGAAAACTGTGAATAGCCAACGTTGAAAAATGTCCTAACTCGTAATATAAGGAAACGGATAGTGAAACGAATTTTGAAAATTCAAACTTAGTCGACGGGACGGGTGGACACATCGAGCATAGGCATAGACAACCGAACGTTGTAGGTTTCGTAATCTCTAAGGAAAGGTAAATTTGAATGCATCAGTATTCCTAATAAGAAGGTACTTGATAAATGTACCAATAATTGTGGAGAATACGTAGATCTAGGACCTAGATGTAAGCGAATACCCGTTAGTTGTTAGAAACTAGTCAATAGGTGTATTTGGGAAATACACACGCTCCTTTCACATTTACCGCTAATTTTAGATTTAGACTTTAAGAAGAAGAGAATTAACAAATTGACTAAATTATTGTTTATCCTAACAATGGTAGTGCACTAAAAAAATGAACTCAAATACATATTGTAAATAATCTACGCAGGGTTTTCAAAAACCTACCTAACGAGTCTTAATGTCAAACAACACTATCTACAAAATTGCTTTACAGGAGAGCCAAAAGACATTTTTTTAGTTTCTTGTAACTCAACAAAGGAGGTTTGTATTTAAACAATGTTCATATTTTATAATTTATTGTGTATTGTACATCTCGCTTATATAAAAAATATGAAAACAAAGGTAACTTTATGTAGTTAACGTTAACTTTACGGACGATTTAAGAAGAAACTAGAAAAAAATGACAGAGTTGCCTGACTATCATGTAGCCGAGAATGTAAAATAACGTTATCTAAAAATTTGTAGATAACGTTGTTTAACTTTAAAAACCAGTTACTGGTACATACGTTGCTTATCGATATGTATTATAACAGTACAACTCAAACCTAATCTAACATATACTTGACTGCGTTGCGTGAAGTTTTGGTACATTCTTACGCAATCCACAAAATATTGGGGTTTCGTATCAGGTCATAAATAAGTCACAAAACACCCTGTAGATTCAGTTACGCAGTGCCAGTGCGCCAATTTATCAAGACGAGTAAAATTATCGAATTTCACGGGGAAGTCCATTAATTAACAATCGTTCTGAGAGTCCCATCCACAGGGACGAACCGGGAGTTGTTCTAGACTACATCTATTTTTTCACAAAGGAACAAACATAATTTGTATAATAGATTTAGGCAAGTACAAAAACATATGTAAGTATTTATTGGATAATGCACATCGTCGTCCATGTACATACAATAATAAATAATGACTCATAATGTACGAAAAATCCAAAAACTACGAGAGGCATAGAAAGATGCATGTTGGACATGACGCGGAAAACTACAAAATCAAGCAATGAATAAGGATACACAAGAGTACGCGACGTGATGGGCGGAAAATGTCGCTCGGTGATTGGACAGCCGTTGGGAAAATTCAATCATACAGTGGTACTCAAGGAGCATCTAAACGACCGCATGGCCACTCTGGATTGGCTGGATCGACGAACTAACCAAGATTGGCGGAAGTATGTATATGACAGGCAAGAACTAGGTATCGATGCAAATTAATTGCATTCTTGAAAATTTTAATTTTTTATCACTCCGGAATTGTAATTGTGGCATTCTGAAACTTCTTCAATTTTCCATATTTTCTGGAAGCATTTGGTGGATGATTTGGTTGTTTTGTAAATTCCATCACTTGGTCACTCAACGTAATGGGCATTCGTCTGATGCCTCTTTTGCCAGGCACATTGGGCAGAACAATTAACCTTTCGAGGCTTTCTGGGCTACGGCGAATTTATTAAATCGATGTATATAAAAAAAACTAAAAATCGTGTCTAACCTACTTCAATAAATATAATATATATTAAAACGTATTAAGTACTTAAAAGTAAGTAATATCTTCCTTTAGTTCTTAAAGTAAGAGTAAAATAAATTCGAATTACAAAAATCTTTGTCCTCGAATATACTCAAAGAACTATGCGAAAATTTTAGTAGGTCATTCATGAAACATTTAATTTATGTGCAAGCTCCGGGTTGGGCCCTGTTTTCAATAGAGTATGGAAAAACTTTTCCCTTCGCGTTTATTAAATATATACGCAATGAATCATAAAAGGGGCCCCCAGCTAATTGAGAAGACATATAAAATTCGTATCAGGTTTGCAAGTGGGTATCTTTCTTGCCACTGTCGCGAAAGTACATAATTACTATGGATACTTATCTTATCCTTGTAACGATTGTTCTAAAATGCTTATAATACTCGTATGACCCACAAAAATCTAAAGTGATTATTTAAGAATCACTACGAAGAAGAAATTACATATATAGATTTGATTTTAAAATGTTTATAGGCTAGATATCAGAATTACAATAAGTGTATTTACGTCCTTTCCGTTTATGAAGCCTAATTTTGTATGTGGCCCAGTTTTTAGAATTAAGTAACTATATAAAACGTTCGGTTTTTACTTTTCAAACGAGGAACTATGTATACAAATCTGCAATTCATGTGTTCGATAAACTTACATTATACCTATGCCTATTTTAAATTAAATTAAATAATGTTTTTATCAAACCGAAAGGGAAATGAAATTATTTATATATATTTTTTTTTCAGCATACAACCTAATATTAATTGAAGGGTTGAAAATCTATATCGTCCTTTGTTTATTTTACCTTTAGAATTATGTAAACTTATCATATTATTATACTGACGTTCTTCTGTAACTTTGTAAAAATAAAAATGTAAGTTTTCACAAATGTATGGTTTTATTCTGTTTTTTGTTATATCTCAGCTTCACATTTTTGGCACTTAGACCCCCCCATAGACTTCAATTATGTTAGATGTCCTTTTTTTACTGACTAAAATAAGGTAATCGTATATAATTAATATTAATAAATTATTATGCATATAATATCGTGTTTACGAAACGAGTAAAGACTAAAATAATTATATAACCTAAATACACTAAGTCGATTAATGTAGCTAAGTGAAAGGATGCATAGATAAAGTACAGTGGTGTACACAGTCTTTATTAAATAAACATCGTATATGAATAAGGTGCATTGCACTTCCATCAAATTGGGCAGTTTTAGGTCGGGTTGGCTGAATGGATCAGTCACTCATAAAAGTCATAAATAAGAAACTGACATTCGGGAAGCTGGAAAGTAAACAAATACCTGATAGATTTCGTAGAAACGGATAGTGTCCAGTTGGATTTAAAGGCATTAACACTCCTGTTACTATATTGTCCACCTTAGGTTATATGCAAATATTTCAATAAAATGCACGTTGCCATATTAATATTCCGGCTATTCCTAGAATAATCAATATTACATCTAATTAAAATGTTATCATTTTCAAAATCGATAGCATTATCCAATAAATACATAATTACAAATGATAGATATCTGTCAGATTACATTTATCAGTCATAAATTATAAATGCACTTTGCAAACAGAGCGTCGCATTCCATTACGTACAAAAGAGATAGATCTAAAAGTAAATGGGACAAAAAAATACATACCTACTCAATTGTGAGAAAGAGATATAAAAGAAAGGTGTGAGATAATATTATTACTTGTAGGCTGTACAAATGTATGTATAGAAATATTCGTATGATTGAAATTAAGTTTTGATGCCTTTTTGATAATTTTATAGATAAAACAAATATTGATGAAACCTTATTAGACTTATTTATGTTGTCAAACTAGACACATTGTCAATTTCGTACGGGAACCCGAGGTGACATCACCCGCACCCAAACGAATTTATTATAATCGTAAAGGGAAGGTTAAGCATCTAAAATTTAGAGGATCCTGGATGGAGGCAGATGCTAGATAAGGTCAAGACCCTCACACGGTTGTAGCGCCAGGAAAAAGTTTGCGCTAATAAAAAGAATCGTGAGAATAAATACAGAAGATAATTACACTTCTATTCTAAGCGGCATAATTAATTATTCCCCAAATTAACAGCACACTTCTTATTCCGTTTAGCAAGAAATTAAGTACCTAATTCAGTAATTCCCAAACAAAGGTACCCGCGAGCCGTGTTCGGTGTTGCATGGAAACTCGCAAAAGCTTGTAAATAAAGTAGAACTTTTTAGTAATCAAATAAAAATGTTAAACGGGATATAATTTAAACTGTATGCGAATAGGTAGATCATGTGTTGCTTAGGCACTAAATACAAATGATGCGAGTGGTTTTCATTAGAATGGAAAAAATCGCCTGTGGGTCGCTAACATTCGAAGGTTTTATTAACGTGTAGGTACTAACTACGTCAGAATTGTTTTATAGATGTTTAAAATAAATTGTAATAAGTAAATTGTCAATATAAAATTTAAGACTTAAAATTGTAGGAGGGGCAAAATTTTGAGTGTATTTACGTGCGACACCACGCCTACATAATTGGACATAGTTATGCAAAAAGTAGCCAGTCCACAAAAATAAAAAAAATGAGATACGATATAGATCAGATGCGAGAAGGTTTTCTCTACGTTCTGCTGAAAATAGCCAAGCCGCAAAATAAGTGCCATTATCTCAGCTCGACATTGTTGTGGACTGGCTACATTCTGCATAACTACGTTCAATTATGCTTCTGTTATTATTTCACACATCCAGATATGGGTTGTTGTCCGTGATTTTACAAGTTTATGCCAACCAAAAAATGTTGGGTATCACTAATCTAATTCAACGTTTCTGCATAATTACCACAATTCCAACGCAACAATGGTAAACCTATGATGGTAATAAAACAGGTAAATTATTTATATTACGTTGCATACTTACATTACATTTATACATCAAAGAAGGCCATAAAAGAAAAGCCTGACCCTCTGAATTCGTAGTCAGGAAGCTTTAAAAGCTTATTTTAGCTTTCGTCAAAAGCTGTTTCCCGGGGTCTCCCTTTGAAATGGGGTTTCTATTTAATACTGGTTGACAGATGCATGGCGGTACACTTCATACGTCATACAGGACCGGTTATTTGAACCATTATTATTCGTTTTTTTGGTCTCACAAAAATACTGGGGTCGTATTGTAGAATATATGACATAAGCTAAGGGTCAGGTCAGGTGGATACTATCAAATAATAATATATTCACTTACACTATTGTGGCAATAGTTTTAGTCTTACTAAATATAAATATGACGTTTGACACACTTATAATATATGAATAATATTTCGTGTGGCAAGGTTTATTTGATAGGGCTGAAAGTGCTTCTGAAGCCCAGTCCAGGCCAATATACGCATTCCCGCAAAAGAATTATAATATAATGATTTGTAAACTTTTGCCGCCACACAAATGTCCGTGCGCAATCATTTGATTGAAACTAATGTACGTCCCGCACCTGCAAATATTACTATTGAATTAAATGTAGTTATACCGTGAAAATTTGAGCGCTTTAGTCTAAGCAACATTTCTCAAGACCGCGCGTCGTTATTTCAAATTCAAATATAAAGTTATACAATATAATATTTGCAGACGTTTTCGATGCAAATTAAGATGGATATGTGTATAAAATTTCAAATGTTTTTTGTTTTATTTGTTTACGGACAGATGAATAATTTTATTGCGGCCTGGACTAGGCTCAAAAATTGTCGATGTTGTACAAATTTTTAAAATATAAATATATAAGTAACAGGATAATTTTATTGTACCAACATTTACAAAAACATTTTGTCACTAATGACGTTTCTTTAGCGTTCTACTAAAAATATAGCCGATAATATTTGAGAAAAATCAATAATGAATAGTTTAACAATGAAATATATTGAAAACAATGACCCTGATCACGATATATGATACATGTTATTAACTATCAGCATATATATACCATATTAATTCATAACACGGCGTTTCGTAGACAGACAAATCTAGGGATTCGTGTACTATATTATTATATACGGCGATAAGACAGATAACTTAATTTACTGGCACCTATAAAAAAATGTATACCTAACTTTATTTATGATAAAACCTCCAGAGCTCAAAGTTGATGTTTGACTGTGTGGCCTAATCAATTATTGGTTGGCGAGCGCCAACGATATGCCTGTATTTAAATTTAAATGAATGTAAATGGATAAAAGGTTGACTTTGCACTCTTACAATTTATCATTCATGACTCAAAAATAGGCCGCACCGGACTTGATATGTAAAAAGGAGGGCAATTGATTATATCATTAAGTACAGTATTAAATTCACCCTGTAATTTTTCAGCAAACAATATTACCAGAGGTCAAACAACACAGCTATTTCTGGTTTCAGTTAGGGGTGGGGGCGTATTTTGGTCGTAGTGTCCTTCATTCCATTCCTGTCGAATAGTGGACCCTAAAATTTTAACCTTGATAGTACGATCTTGTCAGTTATCGGTCGGTGAGCCATAAAAAGGACTGGTAGCTATTCCTAACATTTCTAAAAGCGATGAAATTCCTAAACAAAGAATTCAGACACAAATGACAAAGCTTTCAAAAATCTGCGAACTGAAATAATATGTTAAAATGGAGAAATCAGGGCAATTCTACGTTGATCCAATATGTTACGAATTTACGTGAACTGGATAACTTCGTTAAGTGGATTATGTTTGTTATTTTCGGAATTCAAAGTAACAAACATTACCGTGTACTCCTCTGGAAAACATGTTGTTACCTATGTTTCCCCGTAGGAGAGAAATGATGCTACCCCGATTATTTAGACTCCCTTATAAATTATGAGAGGAATCTATTTATTCCAGAAACGACGCAGGGCTCCTGCGTAAATCACTGACCTACATGCCTGAAAAATGTTGTACCTACAAGTCCTACAACTCACATGAACGAAAAGTCTTGCGAGGGATACGAGGAAAGGTAATTGAATTAATTTAAATTCGAAATTAAATTAATTAGCGTAATTAGGAGTTAAAATTCAAGTTGGGGAAAACAAATTGTTATATAAAATGTGTATTAAGTACATGGTATTTATCACAATATATAGATATACATTTTTTACGATACGCGTTTCATTCACATTGTGAGCTTTTTCAAATATGGTTACCGAGAGAATAATTTAAAAAAAATTCACTACAAAATATGAACTGCTGCAGTTGAGGATTCCTATTTATAAATAACATCATTATAAGCCATAACACATTAATAAACCACAAGTTTTTAAAATGTAGCATTCTATATATTGAACATACATAACTTGAAAACACCTTACCTACATAAGTATTAGAAAAAAATGCATTTTAAAAAATACGATGCCTGACAATTCCAAATGTGATTTTTTCTAGTAGGTATATATTATCTGAGGTGTTTTCAAGTTATGTATGTTCAATAACACATTAATTTAAAAGATTTAAACCATTATTGCTCCTAACCATTACGATTTTCCCATTAATTAAACATTCCAACCCACTTTACTCAATAATGACTTACAATTATACTAAATGTGTCTCCCCCAAACACATTCCACCTTTACTACCATTGACAATAATTTTATTATAACCCAACAAATTAGAAAATCCTTGAATAAATGTGACATGATTTCACGTCGAATCACAGTGTTAGCTATTCTAATTACTCAATTAAATATTCAATTAAAAAATAGTAACCAAGTGCAACAACGCTATAACTAAAATTATATGTAAAACTGACGCTAGTTACGATAGTTATTACATTAACGGAATTGGAGGATACTTCATGAGCGTATTAGAAAATATCGACTTGGATAATAATAGTAAGTAATTGAAGCATTAACTTAATTAGTAAATTTCGCCTGGATAACGATGGATGTGAGTCTCTGTCGCTGTTTCAAAAGTAAGTATTATTATATTCAATTTCTACATTTCAGTATCTATAACGCTATATATGAATGTAGGAAGAAATCGTCCGGTAAACACTAACTGATATGATATATATGTGAAAGCATCTTCTTAAGGCGTGACCCCAATAAAATCACTTAAAAAACATTAAGAATATTTTAAAAGAAAAAAGTGATTCATCACGTTAAGTGCTTTAACAGGAAAACCACTTCCGTTAAAACAAAGATATCTGAGCAATAAAAAAAGATACAAGTCGTTTATAGTGAACTGTCAGATTGCCCGTATAATATAATTAACCCAGAACCCACTGAGATTAAGTGCGACAATGTTAAAAAAAACAACGTTATTTTTTCCACACAAAGGTTAGTGTTTTTCAAATTTTCTACCCACTTCACACGCAAAGACACTATTATGGTACATTACACGCCGATCGATACCTAATTCCATTCTTTTAAAATAAAAACGTGATATATCGAATAATTCCGAATAAGAAAAGTAGAAAACTCTCATTTTTTGGGAGAAGCATAATTTACATACATAAGTAAGTATATTATAATAACTTATGTTTGCAAATTTCAAAGGTGTTCTTCTCAAAGAGTTTAGACTCTACCTACATAGAAGAATGAAACCACGTGATTGTATTATATACATAACAATATAAATCTATAGTAATTCCAGAAGATTCAAATGTAAATAGAAGACTACATCAGTATACAGACTATATCAAGAGCTGTAGAGACTATAGCAAGAACAACTATATCAGTGCAGACTATATTTCAAGAATAGATCAGTGAAACGGCAAATAATTTTCAACTATAGGCGCGACGAAATTTTGGACTCGCTGGCATTCAGAGAGAGAACGCCGAGCTGGGAACACGTCAATTTGTTTCGTGATGGCGACGGGGGTATTAATTCTTAAATTTTGTAAAGATGACTAAAAACGTTACCCATTTACTTGAAAAAGAAAACATGTGAATGAATATATTATTATTGTTACTAATAGAACAATAAACAGACATTAAATGGACGCATGTTGGATTTATATGATAAATTATATTTCGTTCGGCATGCGTCATTTGCACCCGCGACCCGCACATCGCCTAGCCACGATTTTTTAGACCATGCCTCAACTGAGGTATAGCCTTAAGTTCCTCGAGTAATCAGTAATCACAATGAAATACTCAATTGTTATTAAATTGCATACTTATACTTATGTACTAACATAATGAGGAATGTTGTAATTATTTATAGCTATCAATGTTATGATATTAATTGTTTCTCGATACATAGAGAATATTATCTATTTCGGGTCAACGTGCAACATAAAATCCATTATAATGCGACGAACTAATTTATTGTTTTTATTAAACTGCATAATATCAATATTCAATAAGATATATAAATCAAAATTAATATAATATTTTTTATGTTATATAATAAGTGAAAATATTTCTGCTAACAGTTGTGTATAAGACCCATTGTCATACACCAGGACACTCCTTCACAATATACAATAATTCACAATAATACATTAGATAAGTTACCAGAATAAATCAAATACCTAACCGAAATGTTGCAATAATTAATCGTATTGCAATGTAGGTGTCTAGGTAGAAATCCTTCTTTATCCATCACAGGAAAATGATGGATAATAATTCATAATGCTGTGTATCTTGCGGTTAACCTATTTGATCTTAATTATTGAAATTCAGTAGGTACGCATCATGTATAGTACAATACTATAGACGTACGTTTCCCTTAATTGCAATGACTGCAATATAAGAATATTTATTTTTTAGCGTCGTTCACCCAGATAAGCACGTCTACCTATACTTACAAAAATTATGACAACTAAATCAAAAACGTTTGCAAAATATTCAAATATAGATGTATTTATATTACATATAATGAACTTTACAAATTATAAATTTAAGACGTTCTCAACGTGACATTTAAAAACAAAGAAATATATGCAGTATAAAGAACAAATACAAAAATTATAAAGTACATAGATACAAATGGAAGTACACCGAATGGACCCTTTTTAAGAATTTATAAAACAACGCTCACACTCATACACACTTAGGTGGAATATATCAACGTCCGAAGCGATTTGATTGAACAGTGTTATTGTCCTCCCAATTGGCATCACCAATTATTTACGATTAGAAATGGAAGAGACAACCGCACCGTATACATTATCATACATAATAATATATATGTCCTACGATTAGAGATATATAAGAATTGGAAAAGGTTAAGTTACCTCAAGAAATCAAGGAACTTATAAATAAAAATAAACTAAAAATAAAAACACGTCGAGAGGTATGTAATGATTAGAAAACTATACCTTACTAAAGGTCAACTGTTCCCTTCTCAGTTCTCCCCCCTCAACGACAAGGGATCAATTTTCATTAGTGTTTTCTTTTTAATCTACTTTTCTGCTGTGTCCTGAAAAGTTTTGAGCCCTCTAAGTATCCACTCCCTTTAACAAGGGCGGTAAAGCATTTCTCCAGGTCCGCACCTATAATTTTATTATGCCCATTGCATAAGTATTCAGTATCATTCACAAATTTTATGGCAGCGCGGCAGGCAATCCTGGCGGCGTTCAGACAAATCCCAGAATCCCACGAAATCCGTTCCAGAATGACGGAGTGAACATTTAAAACGAAACGCATTAGCAGTTAAAATATACAAAATGATTAATGCGACAATAAACTTAATGGCCGTCCCGAGGCAGTGTTACCAGGCGCGAGATAACGGAAATATTTTAGTACTGAGAGGTTTTTTTTTAAAGGAATCTTGTCGGATGCATCAACCGCGTTTGTTTCGCCCAACAATGGCTTCTTTATATCGTGGAATTCCACTCAATATCACTTCTGCATCAACATTTTAACCATGGGTACACAAAATACGACCTGCGGGCCGATTGTTACGAATGCACGATAAGTTAATTTTGATTAATCAATAAATAATTTAGTTAATAGATTATTAATTAAATTATGTACCATGTTCATTCGTATGTAGTTGTATAATTAAACTTTTTACGTGGAAAACTTGTAAGCAGTTCTCCCAAACCATTCTGTCATTGCAACGGATCGAACACACGTAGATAAAACAAAATACAATTATTTTTTGCGCGATTGTGGGGTCCACCCTGCGATCCATGTCTCCATAAACGGCCGGTCTACGAACATGGCCACTGTGGATGCCTACAATACTTTTAATGAACTAAATTAAAGTTTGTTATTGTGCAATAATATTCATATTAATACTATTAATAATACATATGAGGCGTCTAATTACAAAAAACGACCACAATTCAATATTTTCGGGAAACAACGTTTTTATGATTCAAGCTTCAATTATTTGTTTTAAGGGGAGATTATTTTTTCCGTTGTATTCTATGTCGAAATTAGAAACAAATGGCAATTTTTTTCAGCCGATAAACTCTTAAATGAAATATATATAGGCAAAATAAAATTGGACGTAGCGCTACTTGTACCTCTTTTTTTAATTTATTCCGCATAAGGCACATATTTCCGTGGCAATGTCATGAGTTTATCATATTATGCTACAGCGTGGGAGACGCCATTTTCAATATTGAACATTCCCTTATTGGTTGACTTAAACAAGCACGAAATCAACCAATCTTTAAATAATATGAAACACGGACTTGGTGCTTTTTGTAATAAATCGAGACTTAAAATATTTTTTTTCGTAGGGTTATGTCGTGTTTTGGAATTTATAGAACAATACATATTGTGTAAAATTATACAAAGAATACGTGCGTTTTTTCTCGATTTTGACCAAATGTGGACTTATCGCTCTTTGGAATTAGACGCCTCATATTATGTAATAATATAATATAATAATAATATGTATTATCTCGTAAAAAGAAATTCACATGAGGAGCTTATTCAATATATTTGAAATTTGACAAAACTAAGTAACTATTCCATAATTATTTAGCACAATAGGTTGCACTTAAATTTAAGAGCATTTAAAGCCATCCTAGGACCGTTGTTACGATTGCTAATAATAGTGGTCCCCGTAACCCAACGCGTAAGACACTGGTTTCTTTCCAACCCGGGGATTCCGTGTTCGTCTCGATGATGTCACAATGCATCCATGGGGTTTTTCAAACCCTCAACACGACAGAAAAAATACAGCTGTATACGGAATATTGCGTTCGCATTTAGCAGTCTAAATCTTAACAAAATGATAACCGCAAATAAAACTTGACACCTAGTACCTAATATGATAGATAATAAGTTTTTTTTTATAATGACGTTATTTAGATATGTCACAAATACTCAATAACTTATATGTGTTTAAAATTATAATGAGGAAATCTTTTTAAGTATAATATATTAGTTTTATTCAATATACTCCTATCTACTTTGCGGGATATTCGCCGATAATGTTGTGGTTTTAGCAATTTATTGTTGGAACCCATTAATAAAATATTATAACGTTTTATAATATGCACCAATCACTTAATATTCACCACATGTAAATTAACTATTATAAATTATAATATACATTTATGCACGTCATGTTGGTGGGTAGGTATACCCGATTTATCATTCAACTATTTCTTCATAATTATATTAAAATGTTACGTATGATTGCATGAATCAGTGTGGAGAACTGCCAATTATTCACGATTACAAAATGCCAACAACACTGTGGTTTGTTGTGAATCCCTCTTTGAAACAAACCAGTGGACCATTATAACTAAGCCACATTTTATCTAACAACGGGTCCCCCATGAAATCTACATGGATATAAACTACATCTTAGCCTAAACACTCGCTAAGCGATAGAATAATTTATGGCGGGCCCTGGGATCATGGGGTGATAAGCTGATAAGTGTTATCGAAAGCTATTTTCAAGATTACATTGAAATATTTGACAAACGGATCATGTGTGCGCCACAAACATTTTCAAAAGATTCAAACAATTTATACTTATCTTTTAATGTTATATTAAATACCTACAAGTTGTCTCCAAACTCACAAAGGCTTCTTTCCAAGAAATTCAGCGTTTACTTAGTTGTAATTTCATGATCATAAATTTATTTATCACTTGTTATTCACCACATACCTATAAAGATTATTTTACGACACGCATTTTGCTCACACGGTGAGCTTTATAAAATATCAGAACCGAAATCTTTATTCGAGTTTACATAATGTTATGATTATTGTCAATACTACGTAATGGGAGTAGAAAAACTCCAAAAGCCCCGTTTTTGGCCTATTCGCGTATACGCAGTCGATCTCTTTAACAAAAATGATGAAATACAATGACAGTGCATTTTTAATAAATATATAATTATCGTTATACATTAAACCGACTCACGTGTGACCCATTGATAACAGATTTTAAAGGGAAAAAATGTGGACGAACAGCCAGATTTAATTTTATCGTAGATTTTGCAATAATTTACCACACTACTACACTTTTTTAATATGAATAGGTATGCTTAATTAATATTTATTTTAAAATATGTGGGTGAATTCTTTAGGTTTGAAGAAATAACCGCCAAAATGGCGCCGATTATCCAGAATCATTTTGATCAACAGCAGCGTCAAATTGGCGCCTATTTTTTCCAATGAGTTAATCTCTATTCAAATTATTGTACCTCATAATATTATTCAATGAGTACTCGATAGTTTACTCTTTTAACAAGATTTTATTTATATATTTTCCAAGCTTTAATCCCTGCATAAAAGGTAGTGTTGTGAAAGCTCATTTTTATAATGGATAGGTACACAAGATCAGACAAGACTGATTCATCTTCTCCTTTTTTCTATATTTAATTCAGTGCGACTGTTGATCACTTCCATTTATTACATTTTATAATCTCGTACCAGTAACTTCAATCTTGCTACAGACCTACATTTATTTCGTATTACAAATTACCGCGTCTAGAATGATTTTCTAACATTTGTGAATCGGCTTGGTGATGTCGACCAATTCTCCTTCGTACAAATGTTTCATTCAAATTTCAAATGATATGCAACATACTAAATTTAATTATCTATTGATTTTTTGAAGTCAACCAAGTCACCCATAAAACATACATATATTATTTTTGTATTTTTTCAATAATGTAAATATTGTAAGTGACATAATTGACATTATGATAATATTGACAGCAATTCTAAAAGATTACGTGTGGTTTAGAAGCACATTTTAATATATTATTATTACAAAATACGTTTATTGAACTGAATATTCTGGAAACGCCAAGACATTATCTTATATGTTAACATAAGTAACCCGCACTATGACAAGACAATGCAGGGTTCATCTTTATTACTTGGATTTGAAAATATGTGTGTTAATTTTAAAACTTTTAATTGCAGACCCAAATATTTATTATTCGACTGTCTGACGTGCCGATCAGTTTTTAAGAATGCTATTAAAAAGGTTTAAAAATTACAATTGAGTTCTTGAGATTCTATTTTCACCGTATTTTTAACCGAAAGCATATCTTTTATTTTTTGAATATTTTTTTACTTACTTATTTCATAATTTTCAAAAATATCGTGGAATCATTTTAACCACGCTTCTTTCATTCCCCATCACTGAACGGTTTTCAATTTTCAGCGATTATATTTGAGGCAAAATAACAAGCAGCTGTTTATATTTGTATGACTGCCTATGGTTGGCCTGAAGCATTCTAAATCGATCAAAACTAGAGTGTTGCGGCGCAGCTCCCCTCGTTGCCCAATGAGGTCTGTGCAATAATATTATATGACGCACAAAGCCTAAGGACCGACATATGCAATTATATATTTCAATTATAAGTAATGCTTATTCATGAGAGTATTTGCCTGCTATTTTATACAGCGCGATCTGTCATTTATGCATGAATTTTGTCGTGTCGTTAAAAATAAAATTAAAAACCGAAGAAAATACGCAAAGCTATGTCATTATTTTTCAATATTATATTATTAGAAGTAAGTAGATATGCTTTTATTTCTAAAACTTTTTTGTATTTTATTAAAATTATTTTGGGTATTGTTTTTTCTCTTAAAAATAAAAAAAATCGCGTGCCATAGGTTCGCGACCACTGTTATAGGTTAATAATATCGAATCATATACAATTTATCGCACAACGTGGCGACAAAAGAATGAATTTCCCTTGTGGAACTCATTTCAATAGACAACAAAAACAATTCAAAGATAAACGAGAGACAAACTCCAGATCATAGACGACACAAAACAATTGATGCTGCGGTTGGTTGATTTGTTTTATGCAAGCGTTTATCTATCACACAACAGAATGACATTCTACAATAGGTAGGTACGCCGAGTAGATAGGTATTCACAGTAAACATGACTGAATAATTATTATTATCGATTCAATTAAAATTCTTGGCGCCAGTAACAGATGATTGCATGAATTCCTTGAATAATGATAAGATTGATAAGATAAATAATGAGCAAGGTAGTTATAATAAGGTGGTACCTACCTACATATTATATCATTTATATGTCGTGATTTCTCGACTTTTCTTGATTCAATAGATGCGTAAAGAACATTATCTCGGCATATTTGAGTGGCGAAACTTATCGGAGAAATCAAAAGGTTTATTCCAAGGCCTGCAAAAACGATAAGGGTGAGTGAGAAAATATTCGGCACGCTTATATTCTCCGCAATATGCGTTAGATTCGCGTTAGAGTAAGATAGAATTTCTACGGCTGAATTAAATATTTTTTGTACACGTCGCCGGTAAATATTGGTTTGAATGACTCAATTCATTCAAAAACTGCGAGCAAGTATTAATTAAATTTATTGTTTTTCTGTTAAATAATAGTTAGTGGTAATTATTTTTAGTTAATTTAGTAGAAAATATGGTTAGCTATATTGTGTTTAAATTTGGTAGCCGTACTGAGAAGCAACATGATGGCATAACGTTTCATTGTTAAGTTAATAATAATTATCAAATGGAGGTTATACTGTGTGGCTAGAAACACGGCTTCATACAGCTGAACAATACACACTCTCTTTATATTATTACTCTGAGGTTTATTCCGTTGAAAAAATGTGCTGGATTTTTTAGATCATCCGAGATGTCAAACTATTATTTTACTCTCTTACCTACTGAATTGCATTATTTTTTAGTACAAAAGACGGGTTTAAAGCAGACGTAAGAGGGCGCATGCCGCACACATATTATATCGATGACACGTCTTGCACTATATGGAAGGATGGAGGAATTGCAATTTCCACGAAAATGATGCTGGTGTAAACAATTTAGTATTTTTACCACGTTTTTCTTAGCTCGTATTCTTGTTTGTCCGGTGGTTGTTTATCCAGTACAAATCTTGCAATCGATTTTTAACTAACTTCCCGCCTAGCTAGACATTTTAAACTTTTAGAATATATCAGAACACGATGCCAACCAACGCTTTCTTTTAATACTTTTAGCCATCTTTAAGTAGAATTTATTGAATTCATTTTTAGTTAATTCTGTTAAATCCGTAATCCAATCCAATCATTACTGGTTGCTAAGGGGGTTGTCCTAGCAACTAAATTATTAATATATACTTGCGTTACTATGGAAATCAAAATAACATTTCAGTATTCTATATTTGTTTGTTGCAAAATAGCAAAAAAAAAGATTTGTTGACAATTGCCTTATTTGTTCTAAATTATTAATACATAGAATTGTCAAGTTTATATGATTCAACAGAAAATTTAAAAACGTGGTAGGTATTTAAAAAGTTCTTTTTATCTTGTAATTATTTTATTGTTGTACGGTGGCAAGTCATGAAACCGGAAGCCAAGGGAGCGGAAGGCGATTGATGCCTTCGAAATATTGTGTTGACCCCAGATAAAGTTCTCGACAATAATTATGTCCGAGTCGCATTCAGCGGTCATATTAGTCATATTTGGTATATGTCATAGTTGGTCATATTATTCGTCGCGAACCGTATAACCTGGAGACTGATGGTTTTGGGTAACATCTAAAGAAGACGAGGACCGAGAGGGGTGGAGAGTCTATCTTGCTCAGAATATAACTACATTTCAGGGTGGTCACGATCTTCAGTCACGAGGGAACAACCAAAAAGAGAAGATTGGCGAAAATTTTGTAGTAGGTACATTTGGACATTGCGCCATTTACGGAGATTGAGTAACCAAGACAATCTTTCCCTGCAGCTCTGGTAAATCATACTTCTCATTTTGGAAAATATACCTGAAGTATGCAGTCTGTATGCACTTAATAGTAGCTATTAGTTCTCTTGGCTTATTGCTTCGTGAGAAAACCGGCTCATCGGTAATGTGATACAAAGATAATCGAATATAAATTATTATAATAATTTTGTATAATTCTATTCCATAAGTTGTTATCAAGACATGTTTTTAAAATAGTATTTGTTATTTTCCATGGCTACCTGTATTAATATAATAATTATTATCTACCTTAGGTTTCTATAAAGCTGTGATATCGTGACATTTTCAAGGACGAGAGAATAACAATACATATTATTTAGCTGAGCAAATTTTGAATACATGAATGAACTAATTAATTCTAACCATCAGACCATAAAGTTATGAATATTAAACACGTTAATATATAATAATATGTAACAGTAACGAAGACTCCATACTAGGCGATTATTTAAAGCCTACCTTCTTAATAAAAATAATTTAATTTCCTAACGAAATCTACCGTACATGTAAGAAAGTAGGAATGTACCTATTATAAATAAAGTCAGAAAGTTTAAAACAATATGCCACGGCGCGACATCTATCTTTAAGAGCATACTTCAGTGAAACGGCAAATAATTTTTAACTATAGGTGCGACGAAATTTCGGGCTCCCAATCGGAGAGCGAAAGTCGAGCTGTGAACACGTAAATTTGTTTTGTGATGGCGTCGGGAGAATTAATTCTTAAATCGTGTAAAGATGGCTAAAAAACTTTACCCATTTACTTGAAAAAGAAAACATGTCAACGAATATATTATTATTATTACTAATAGAACAATAAACATAACATTAAATGGACGCATGTTGAATTTTTATGACAAATTATGTTTTGTTCTGCACGCGTCGTTTGCACAATCTTCGCGTCGCGTAGTCACGATCGTTTTAGACCGTGCCTCAGCTGAAGTATAGCCTTAACAAATTTGTCTAATTATTTGCCGGGAAAAGTGTTTTTTTTTCACGTATGGTCTCTATGTCACGTGATCTGATGATGTTTGGAGCGTTGCATATAAAACGAAAGGTTTTAATGTGTAAACCTAAATCTTTGCGTATAATCAATGATGCGTATAATATACTATTAAAATAAGTGATAGTTGATTTAAAAAAATAATTTTAATTAAAATAATAATGCAATTACATATAGGTACCTAAATAAACAAAGATAGATTGTTTTTAAAAAATAAAAAATAATTTTATCTAATGATTTTTGGTGTCTACACATACATTCTTAGGAAAATACATAATTTAAACTTAAACTCATCGCTCAATTTTATGTCGTCGGTGAGTTCTTGAAATTTTATTGAATTAATGTGTCGTTATAATTAGTGTGTATCATCAGTATTAATATCGTATTAGCCTCTTATTTCCCGTAAGTACCTATACCTGACAAGCGTAGACATAGTTCGAATAAGGGACAATCGCTGGACAAACTTAGTTATCCAGTGGTACCCAAGAGGCACAAAACGTCCACAGGGTATATACCTAGAGGCCGCTGGATCGATGAAATGGTTAAAATCTGCGGAAGCACGTGGCAACGCCACTCACAGGACTGATATAAGTGGATTCAGCTTGGAGAGGCCTTCATCGAGCACTGGATAGATTCAGGCTGATGATGATGATGACGATATACACCTAATTTGCGTCGCCAACGGATTACGATCATATTGCGACTAATGAAAACTGCTAATGATATACATACAATACCATAAATCGTCTGGTTTTCGAATTTAGAACTAAGCTGATCACAGTACAAAAAATATTGAATGATTATGCGAAATGTTAGCATGTGGTGCTCTCACTCAGCGGACAACTTATACTGGTAGATATATAGTAAAACCTCGAAGATGACGATCAAGAAAGGCGGTCGAAACCGTTTTAATCAGGGGCAATCAATATAAATACTCAACAATGAGATTTAACGGCACAGAATAATCAAAGATTTAAAATAGAGAGGCCTTCACCATCAGGCGTCAGCAACAGCACCGGCTTAGACAGATATATTATAATATCGAAAAGAAGAAGAAAGTTTCTATAAATCTATTCAGTAAAGTATTCTATTGAAATCAGATATAATCAAATCACGGAACAATATAATATAGGCTTTGTTCGGTTTTTTTAGAACCGCTGGCGTTAAATTTCTCAAGACGAATTTAATAATATCGAGGTATTTTCAGTATTATGGTATTCATCCATACAGAAAGCTGCTCATCGTAATGGAATAACTCGATTTGCAATGATTTTATTAACACTTGACCGAAATACAAATATAAGAGTTAAAAAGAAAATAGAATTGGATTTTATACAATATCCTACAACGGAGGAGAGAAAGATAGAGGTATTCTTGTCACTACATATTTTAAACATACTTAGATTCGTATGGCGGCAGCGTGTATACGACAACGTGAATTATTGTATTGAGGCGGTTTAGGTCTCTGTTATATTTGCAGAGACGTCTGTGAGCTCTAACGATTGGGTATTTCACTACAAATATACATATAAATATGGTGTAAGCGTAAGGTAAGTCATGAAAATCAACAGAGGCAGGTTGTAAAATGGGCTTTCGGGCGAATGGAATATCATGGACGCTCAAACGGACAAAAAGGTTTATGTCCATGGAAGATTTCTGTATATCTCTAAAGTGCAAACAATCTCCAGTTTATTCCCAAACCGCTCTCACAGATGGACGTTCTTATTAACAGTTCAACGGAATTTCTATATCCAGATACCATGCGTGCTAAAGATTGTCAAAAAAGTTGCTGAGAATGCCAACGGAAACACATATAATAAACATAATATTATTACATATATTATGTAGATCGAGATATTTACCTATGAGAAATTAAACTACAACATAAGACAGATTTAAAAACAAATGCCTCACGCTAATGATGTGATGTCGTTATGAGTAGTGATTCACAGCTCCGTGATTGAGTGTGATTTTACACAATGATTGTACACATCATGTACCAGTGGCGAAGGGTGGAGGAAGGCTGTTAAGATTCGATATAAATAGCTCACACTTTGGCAGTCATATTTATTTATTTTTATTGAACTAAGAATACAATTTGCAGACTGTGCCGGTTGGTTTTTAAAATTCATTTGAACACTGCCTACTCCAAACCATAATAATTTAGGTATGCTATGGGCAATCCGACAATATAGTGCACACTTATTCATTCATACTAATTTGTTTTTGTTGAATTAAGAATACATACATATTACAGATGGTGTTGGTTAGTTTTTTTTTAAATTCATGAAGCCCTGCCTATTCCAAACTATAATTGATAAAAAAAATTGTTCTATCTATAATACACCTAACATTGTGTATGGTTTAATCAGTTTAATGTCATACATTTACATATTTTATAGATAAACGAATATATTTTGACTATTATCTGGGTACTATGACTTGGATAAGGCAGAGTTTAAATAATTAAAAAAAAAAACTAACGAACACTATCTACACATTGTAGCCTAAGTTCAATGAAAACAAATTCGTATGACTGACAAAGTTTAGTGTGCACTATTTATGTCATTTCTTAACAGCCTACCACAACCCTTCGCCACCGTCATGTACGATGCCCCAAATCTAAGCAACATAGAGTATAACTGCGACTTGCAAATACCTTTGAGAGTGCCGTGAAAAGTGAAATATTCCCGGGCATAGGGGTGGATGGAAGAGTTCGCCAGAATTGTAAAGTTCATCAAAAGAATTGGAGGGAGGGGCTGAATAAACGGACTTTCACTCGGAAATAAAGAGACGGTATGACAGCGGGTCCTTGATATAAATTAAAAGAATATTTACAACAAAAAAACTTCGTAAAGTTACGAGCATCCCATTCAAAAACAGGTGAAATTGGAATTTCCAATCTATCTGTAATAAGTATTACTTGTCCGTTCAAAAGAGAACACACAATATGAAACAAAAATACGAATGGTATCACCTTTTCATAACATTTTCGTTAGTAAATAATTTACCAGGCTGGCCACAGTTACGTAAAAGCCTATTCTACTCTTTTGACTCTGCCTGTTGGTGTATCGCAGGGTTTCCCAAACTTTTTCTGCCATGGAACAGTTTGCAAACCCGGAAATTTTAACGGAACACTTATTTTAATTTGTAGGTTATTTATTAGCGCAGCTAACCGTTCTGCCAATTTTAATCTGGCAAGACTTGTCAGCCGGTAAGGAACAATATACACCATCTTTTTCATGCGCACGGTGTGAGAAAAGATGGTCCTCCGTCTGTATCTAGATCATGGCCCCCACATCCCGAAGCGGGCCCCCTAATTTATCGCTAAGGTTAAAGGCAATGTGACGATCTACAGTTGCATATTCCAAATGGTGTTCGAGGTAAAATTAAGGGTATTTTTAGCGATTTTTTTTTATTTTTAATACACCCACTTTTATGTTAATATATTATGCACAATTATGGACATGTCAAATATTGACAATAATCAAAAATTGTAAGTATGGCAAAACCACATAGGTAGATACTATTAAATGTTAGTATGCTTGAAGTGAAACAGCGCCTTTTTTTTACTTGACATTTTTTTACTATTAGTGCATGTGTGTTTATCTCACTTGGCTGGTCGATCTCTCACGCCGGGCCCCAGGCTAGAGGCCTGTCAGGGCCCCCCTTGTGGTAGCCAGGACCTAACTAGATACTTGACGACATAAACATCAGTGGCGATTGATCATCACTCGCCTTTAAATATGAAGTAGGTTCTTTAATTATTTTAGTATTAATTATTTTACTTCTACTTAGAAGATCTTTAAATGTGTTGCAGTGTATAAAACCTTTCCAAATGGTCGCGGAACACCTGTTCAGGTTCGGCGGAACATAGTTTGGGAAACCTTGGTGTATCGTATCATACCTATCATTTCTCTTTGCACACTTGCATACGCAAAGACAATGGCGAACAAAAACATCGAATAAAACACTTCCCGAGCTGACGTGATAAGTGATAGCAAACCGTTCGATGGTGTGTTGAAAATTAAATAAAACAAAACATTGTTTGCGCCTAATACATTTACTCGCTCCACTGAAGAAGTTTTTAACACTCAAAATAGATTCGATGGTAGTATTAATACAGGTCTATTGTATTATGATATGGTCGAGATTTTAATTTTTATAGAAAGTAATACGTATGACGTATTTAGGAAGGTACTTGAGATATACCCTAGTATATGCACAATATTGTAGCTTTTTGCGAGAAATTTTAAGCTGTTTAGTGTCTACCAAAACTAGATTTAACGCCATATACCTAGGGATTGAGATAACGGTATTTAAAAATCGGTATCTCAGTATTTTTCGATACCAAAATACCGGTTTTAAAAATCAGACAATACCGATATATTATTCGATATTGAAAGTGGAAAAAAATGTATTAACCAACATAAAAAATTTAACAGGACTGTAATTTTTTCGTCGGGTTACGCGATCTCTGGCTTACTTCCATTACCATTTGACGTGGAAGTGTGTTCACAAATATTCCTGTATATCTGCTACTTTCAAAATGTGTTTGCCGCTGTATTCCATAATATAACCGACTGTACCTAAAATCTTTATACATGGTGCCGAAAAATGCTAGAAATAACACATTTCACAAGTTACTGACTATTCAAAATGTTAGATGTGGTAAAAACCGCTGTTCACGTTTGTCTTCACACTGTAAAACTTAGGTACCTAGAGCAGAATGCACAATCTAAGATTTCGATCCTAAGGATAAGTCGCCGAAAAGCATGACTTAACTATAGACAATCCCGAGTATAGAGTTAAGGAATCCTTAACCATAGACTACTTTTGTTATGAACACGCCCCCTTCTGTATTACCACTGACAGCTGCTGTCAAAATAAATTCGCATATCTATAAAACAGTCCATACACTCAAATTCATTTAACAATGTACCTATCTCAATATGGATATTGATAGTGTTAATTCGTTTGGCATGTACTTGGAGAATATTATTTTACTTTTTTATGCCAGCCCGCAGAAATACAAAATGCCAGGTGAAAAATGACACTTGACGCTAGTGTTACCATGTTAAAAAAATATCTTGCGGTGCCTGTGGAATCACATAATTAATGACTTATAACGGAAACATAAGAGTATTATAATTAAATATTAATATGTATTCATAGTTATTGCATTTATAAAATGCAGTTGTCATATTTTTGTCATCGTTTAACAATTATAAAATAAATTACCTAAACTATAGGAAAAAGAATTTTTAAATATGGTATTATTTTCAATAGAAATGATCTTAACTAAGGAGAATGTTTCTGCATAGTGTTTTCTGATAAGGAAATTTTAGTTATGATAAATGTTTCTGCATTCCGCTCCTTGTTAATAACATTTTTTTTCTTTGATTAATAAAATAACATACACACGCCACCAACTCTATGAGAACATTATTGCATTATTTATTATGCACTATGAAGCATTATTAGTCATTATCGATGACGTATCGTAATAATAATAATTCCACGTGATGCACATCTGAGTTATATTACAATAATATGACAGTCGTAGAGAAATTATTATAAATGAGAAGATGTCCATCCGATTGGACAAAGTGAATCTGAAGTCCGGACAACAAACACAATGGACGTAATTGATGACCGTGACATCTCTTGCCACGAAATGTTAAATTATTATCATTACGGAACACTGACATTAAATTTCTTTGTAAAGCCATGCGTCGCTATTGGTCGCGCCGAGTCTTCTCGAGTCACAATACTCAGATGTAGGTAACAAAATATAATAAACAACATTTTACATAGTCTTACCAGCATTCACCTATGTCCTATCTATATGTAGGTAAAGTGTGAGACACTTAGGCCACGTGGCCTTTTATCCTCGTTCAAACTCTCGATTGAATACCTATTGACAAAGAACGCATGGCCATTTGAACGCATGGTCGTCAGTTTCGTGGGTCATTTCGGTATAAGTAAAATATGCAGATAATATATCAAAGAGGACACGTTACCAGAATAGGGCGAAGATTCGCAACATCGAGTGTGCTCTTTTCATATTAAATTCGAATGAATTTATGTTTTGTACTCATATTGAGTCGTTTTTTTTATCCGGGTTTCGCTTTTCGGCATCTTCAGGCACTGTGTGCACTCACCAAAAGGTAAATACACACTGACAACGAATACAATTAATTCTAACTAATATAAGTAATAAATTAATACAATAAAGTATGTAAAAACTTTATCACCCACCTATTAAGTCAACAAATTATGAATAGTTGAAGTGTTTGTAAAAAACCCCCCATCATTAATAATACAATCAATAGGTGTATACATTGGGTTTGACGATGTTGACAGTGTGAATCTTGCTACAACTGAATCTGCTATTCACTTTTATATAGTTTTATTATAAGGTTTTCTTCAACATCTTTGACTAGTTTCGATTCACTTTTGACTCGAATTTAATAGTACAAAACTTAAATTTATTAGAATTTAAATTCAAATTCATGCATTAATAGTTTCGATTATTTATTATTGTATCCAATAACTAAGATGGTATCAATATGAGGTATAAATCATTTTACTTATTTAATAATATTGACGGGAAATTTTACTCCATATAATTTCACTTACAATGTATCCTTATTTTAGTAAGAAATTGTTATTAAAAATTACCTAATAATATTATAATGGTGTACGTATGTATGCGAGCAAGCAATCTTTGCGGTTAATTCATTTCTACCTACATAGACCGGATAATGTTTTGTTTACTTATCATTCAAAATCGGCTTATCTCTATTTACGTGGAAATCAGAGAAGTTCGTGGTCATTTTAGTTTGTCAAGAGCAACGTCCTCTCAAAAAAAATATGAATCATACCATACGTCCCGTCATACATTTTCAAAACCATAATCCAGTGACCACGAAATTCGTGACCGGTCCACATCGTGTCGTGAGGTGACAAAATTCAATTAAAGCCCTACTTGCATAAGTGGTCAGTCGAGTAACATTTCGATTTTACTTTGAAGAATAAGTTCAAAACTAAATAAACTTATTACTAATATTCTAAAGTAATCTGAAAGGTTAACAAAACAGGTCCACACTACGACCAATTTAAAAGTAATAATTAATATAACATAAAGTCGTATGTGTGTTCCGCCCTATTAAAATAAATAATATTATTTCCATAATATTATTGGGTAGATGCAAAGATTCAATATTGATTTTTGGCTCGTAAAATGAATTTAAATAAGAGAATAATTTTCTAAACACAATACGTAGAAGGCAATTTTCGAAAATAGTGCGAATTAATTTATCATTCTTTCAATGAGTAGGTACATAATTAAAATATCACAATATATTATGGCAGTAGCGAAGGGTGGAGGTAGGCTGTTAAGATCCGCCATAAATAGTACACATTAAACTTTGTTAGTCATGTATTTGTTTTTATTGAACTAAGACTATAATCTACAGATGGTGATAATCAATTAAACCCTGCCTAAACCAAACCATCATAGTTTTAGTGCTTATACTTTTAGTGATATGACAAAATTGTGCACACTTTTTCAGTCATACTTATTTGTTTTCATTGGATTAAGAATACATATTATTGTTGGTTCATTTTTTTTTAAATTCATTTAGCCTTGCCTAAACCTAACTACAATAGATAAAAATTATTACGCTACCTATAAAATATCCAAAGTTATATATTATTATGATTTAATTGCATAATTTTTCGATATTTTATAGATAGACGACTATTTTTTTGAATATCATGTATAATGGATTGGTCTTTGAAGTGTTCAATTGATTTTTAAAAACTAACTAACACCATCTGTAAATTATAGTTTTATTTAAATCATGGGTGGCCAACCCGCGGCCCGCGGGCCACATGTGGCCCGCTGGGTGTCAACTTGTGGCCCGTGGAGCAGTGAAAAAATAAATAATATTAATTGCTATAGCGGTACCTGTGCTAATGGGCTAATTTCGTAAATTGAGATTCGATATTGGCTCAAGATTTTAAAAAGCACCGTGTGCTTTTTGCTGCATTTGTTACGCCATTCTCTGTAGACGTGAATTTATTACCAGGAAATTTACAAATGGAACATTGTGAACTATGTTGCGATGAACAGTTAAAGAAGAAATCCCATCAGGTTGGTTTGGAAGAGTTTTACAAAACATATTTGGACAAGGAGAAATAGCCTGCATTTTACAAACATGCTCTAATGATGACTTCGCTATTTGGAAACACTTACACGTGTGAACAGCTTTTTAGTCGGATGAAGCATATTAAATCCCGAGTGAGAACACGAATCACTGATGTGCATTTGGAAAACTGTTTTCGTGTAGGAACAACCTCACTCGATATCGATATTGATGCACTTAGCCACACAAAATCAAACTTCTCACTAAAATTTATTATTTTTATATTATTTTGTTTATTTTTTATTATTTAAAAAATATGTAATCTAATAAATATGTTTGATTCTGATTTTTGTTTTATTAATATATATAATATTTATTTCTTTTTTGTTTTGTATTATAAAAAAATCGGTTTTGCGGCCCAGTAGGAAATCTCATTTTTAGAATCTGGCCCAGCCGCTGAAAAGGTTGGCCACCCATGATTTAAATGAAAGCAAGTACGTATGACTGACAAAATTTTGTGTGTACTATTTATGGCGGATCTTAATAGACAACCTCCACCCTTCGCCACTGATATAATATGTTAAGTACTTAAGTAACTCAATGAATTGTGAAGTTATTTTGTTTTATGTAATTTAATAGTTTTCTAATATTGTTTATGTACAAAAAATGACAAAAATATTCATATTACTTTGGCACGTTTTAACATTTTTTCTCAAGGAGACGATACCGATCATGATCTCTTTTTATTAAAGTTTTTAGTTTGAATAGAATTGATGTTGACCTTATATGAAATACATGTTTTATTTAATCATTAAAAAGTTTAATTCCATCACTTTATTGATATTACCACTATGTCTAAAACTTTTAGAGCCATTTATTTCCTAATCACGTAATCTAATATAGAGTTAATGCTACTTATTTTGAAAGGGCAGCATACATAAATAAATTTCCTTGGTTTCACGTGCTTTTATCTTAATAAAAGGGCGCAAACAATCCACATGCGGCCCTGGCATTACCTACTTATGCCATTATATCCACCTAACAGCCAGCACTCTGTAAATCTGTGATAAATTAAGACGTTACCTAAATCCATTTATCTAATGAGAAAAGCCGCAATAGTTTCGGATCCAGATTGGATTGTACTAAATGTATTTCCTAACGGAAAAGTTACCCCAAAAGTAAGAGACAAACCGCACTAAGTAAGAAAATGATGTGGTAGATATGAAGGGAACAAGGTAGGGAAGGGACCAAAGATACCTTATCAAGTGTACATATCACGTTATGTGGTTTTTGCTACACTGATAAAAATAGTGAAATTTGCGTACGTGTCATATACCTACGTAGATAAGAAAATGGGTGCCGTCTTTCAACACAAAATGGAATCAAATATTTACAAATTTTATTAAAATAAATATAAAATAATATTACTATATTTTCACTAATAAGTATTAAGTAGTATTTTATATTATTGACAGAATTCTAGAATGTAGTGATGTAATTTGAAAAGATTTCAGATAACGTGTTATTACGTAATTAATATGTACAAAACTCTGCAATATCTGGCGCAGAGACCCATAAAGCGAGTGAAAGACAAGTGTTCGAATCCCAGTTGATCCAAATATGTTTCTGAGGCTTTTCCGGGTATTGTGACCAAAGGTGTTGAATCTTCATATATAATCTATTTGGAGACTATCGTAATTTCAATGGAGAAAAAAATCAGAGATTGTATGAAAAATAAATTAGTGGTCCTAATACTCCTAATGACCGTTTTTGCAATTCCTTTCATACGTTGAGGCTTCATCTCTATATATACAATGAAGGTTTCCTTCAACATATTTCGTTGTAACATAATGTTACACACCACTTTAAAATAAAGTAGCATTTACTAAATACATAGTAACATAGTTACTTTACATAAATCAATCACAATAGTTTTGTAAGAACGTATTTATTTTTCTATGTCTATACTCCATCTTCACATTATCTATTGCAATTCTATCAATAGCTGTCAATCATCTGCCAACATCACCAATCCAAATATCGCAGAAGTAGAAAACAAATCTTCCGAAAGAAGTATTTATGTCCAGTTGACATCACATATTTTGAACGCTGCAAATTTATTGATTTTCGAACAGACTCTGGTGTTCCTTAAGGCTCAATGTTTGGTCCATTTTTATTTTCAAATTTTGTTATAACTGATTCTTCGTGTTTATTCGCAAAATGATCTTAAGCTATTCCTTACTATTGAAACCACATCATGCTGTGCCATGGTGTAGTCTCGTTACTATTTCGCAATGGTATATTTTTAATATACTTACGTATGTAGGTACTTGAATTTATTTTTATAGTATATCCAGTGGCGGCTCGTGGATAAGATATCTGGGGGTGCTGCGGTTGATTAAAAATAAATGTTTATTCGGATTATATTTTACTGTTAACATTAAATTATATTAATATGTAATTAAAATAAAGAACTTTGCATAAATTGCTTGCAGAAATAATTTTTAACAATGTTAATAAATCATTAAAGCTATATTTCTTTCCTTCGCTGTCGCGCGCGTGCTCACGTACGAACGCAGAAACGGCGAAACACTGTCGGGCCGGCAGTACCGATCAAGCTCCCACTCCAAGCGCACACCTCTCCTTCGCCCATTCGAGCATATTCGTTTGAAAACGGTACTGCAGTACCGCGGTGTATGATAATTATTGGACATATCGGTGCGCAGGCGAGCTTAATTCACGCTTAAATAATGTTGATATTGTCATATAGATTTATGTATATTATAATATTACATTTTTCTCAATTTGCTTGGGGGTGCTGCAGTTCCGCAGTGCATATGGACGAGCCGCCACTGAGTATATCTATCTTCAATATACCATATACGTACAGATTATGTATGGTGCCATGTCGTTTATCAAACAAACTGTGAAATAAACATTTTACTTGACCGGTACAATCACGTATGTAAATATTCATATTATATTGCTTTGATTAGAAGGTGGCCGCGCGGCTTAAGCGTTGGACTATAACGCCGTGGGTCCCAGGTTCAAATCATGGGTCTGGCAAATACACATATTGTTTTTCAATTTGCGTGTGAGTCAGGGTATGGACCTAATAGGTTGAGCAAGTGGCTGACATCCATTTCTCATCAAAATAAAATCTGTTAATACAAACCTCTACTCTGTGGAGGCCTATATGATCCTATTAGGATCGGACATGGTCGAAGAAGAAAGAAGATTAGAAATTGTTCGCTGGATGGTGTCATAGATTCTCATACTAATTCATATTATCTTGAATGATTTTTCGATAAATCCGTGAATTTATCATATTATAATATAAAAAAAACAACTTGTTTGATTACAGACATGACAATCGTATGGCAAAAGTCGGTTAAAAAAATTAACATAAAAACGAATTTATCTACACTATTGCCGCAAACGTCACTGGCAAATAGTGTGGGTGCCCATTTAGATAAAAAAATAAAACTCATCTCCGGTAAAAACAAATAAAAGTAAGTGAGTAATATCGTTCCCTGGCATCTAAGGAAGTTATTCAGGATACGTAAATACTTGGGCACTTATTGGAAACATGTCAGATGCACAGATTATAAGCTGACTACAACAATAAATAGGAGTAAAATTGACGAACGTGAAGACAATCCGAGGAAGTAACTGGGTCGTTGTGTAAGCAATATTATTGTTTTTAATATTGAAATGTAGACATGTTGATAGCAATGTCAGGTACATAATATTAATAATGTTTCGATCATTCACCTGCCCGGCAGAGCCGCGTAAGCGGATTTCAAGACTTAGGGGGTACATTGTTCGTTGATGGGGTAGTTTGACAGGTCTCATTATATTGTGATAAACGCCTGAAATCTGTCAGGAAAGATAATCATTTAGAAATTCCGGCTTAAATTAACAAGATCCTAATATGACGTATGGAAGTACATATATACGAAAGGTGAATACTTCATGTTACACGATTATTTAAAAAAAGTCTAATTTCGTATAAAAATATATTTATTTAAATAACATTAAAACACTTCAAAGCTAAAAAATACCTTCATAACCAACCGTCTATAAGTAGTATTGAATATAGAATTTACATACACATAATATATACTGTCCTCAATTCTATCAAATTTTCTACTAGCAAATGCTTGATATAATCCAAAGGCTTGATATAATCCATTTTTTTATGATGTTTGATGGTGTTTGTCCTTGAGATCTGAGAACTGTCTACAGTAGTATAGTGAAACAATCACAAACACCCAGGCTTTGAGAAAAACACATGAAGATATTGCGACCTCACCGAGTCGAACTCGGGGTCCCCGGATGAAACGGCATCACCTTACGCTCTAGCCGCCTATGTATCTACTTAAGCACATATGTAGGTATATATATTTCTAAAACATATTCACATATACCACGATATGTAGAAAAGACAGCGTAGTCAAGATAGCATTTTAAATAGCTTTTTCTAGCTTGCAAAATACGCATCTGCCGTATGGCGTTAAATCTGTCGTTTTTTGACATGACAAACAGCTCACAAAAAATAGAATATTATTTACACCAATTTGCTTAAAAATCAACACGCTGGCCATTTGTAGCTTATAATATCCTAAGTACTTACTAATAAATTTAATTTAATGTAAAATACGATATGTACCTACCTAATGACCAAATTTCGTAACTGATATTTTTTACGTTGCATGATTTCGGTATTTATTGTTTAATAAATAATTAATTTTCTTTCAATATAGGTACTTTGGACACACAAAACAATGTTCAAAATTATGACATTTTTTAATTATTAAGTGCTAGTTTCTAGACATTTTTTAAGATTTTGTGTTTTATTCGTCAACAAACTTATTTTTAGCTCTATCTGGCATATTATATTTGTCAAACAAATACTTAGGTACTTTACCTACAGAAAATATTTTTTTAAAATATAAACTTTAGAAAATGTAGGATATCTACCTAGATAGTATGCGAAATCGGTTTCCTCGTGATATTATCCCAAAACCTTTTAAGAAGCATCCCACAGTAAATTTCCGCGAACATTGAACGCTCCATCTACCAACAGCATACGACCAGGTAAAATACCTGCCGCTCGGACCTGCGGTATCCAGGTAATCAAAAATGAGAGATGCCTATCGTTATAAACCGGAAATGCCAGACACGTGATAATGCCTGACTGAAATTGCAAATGTCGGAGAGCTCCGGCCATTTTGATCAAAGAGAAACAATATCGACGATCGACGCTAAGTCGTATCTCCATTTCTGACATGTCAAATTACGTATACTAATGGGTTGTATTTTAATCGACTAGCTAGACAGTAATTAAATGTATTATTATTATAATATTTATAATAATATACTACAAGCCCAAAATATAAATGACAACACAATACAGTTTTGTTATTGTAATATTTTGCATTAATGCAATGTTATAATAATATTGCATCCATATTTGCAGTGCAAAATGCTATGCAATCATCCCCTTAATAATATAACTGACTCACGTTGAGGAAAAGTATTAAGTATTAATAATCCAGTGCCTGCAATTAAAGGATTTTTTATTTTATTCTTGTAATTTAGTTGAAATCTGTAAAACATTTCTTGGGAAATCGAACCCTTTTTTTGGGTTTGTATACTTTTTGGTTGCTGCATTGGATAAATTACCGGTTTTACCCATTTAATTGTCTTCATAATCGAACCTTTCAGAAGTATATCGGAGACGCCCCAACGCGTATTATCGAATGCTTTATTTGCGGTGACAAAGTAAAAGGTAATACAATTATTTTTTTTGTTCAATCTTCAATGTCGCTGGGTAATAGTTTTTTTTAATTAGCTTGTGAATCTATTCGCGCACTAACTATTATAATAGGACCCAAACACATATAATTACTAAATGCATTGACACGCATGCAGAGTCGTTAATAGGACCTATTTTAGTCAAAAAAATGTGATAGATTTGTGACAAAATATTTTCAGTAAGTACAGCGGAGTTGTTATGTAAAATCGTCGCATTTGATACAGTTCTTTGATTGTCAAATCGTACATTTATTTTGTCAGACAAGATGACGTGTTTCTCACATTTAAAAAAAACACTTTGTTATAATATAACATAATTAATATGAATGTTACACTTTTTCGCGTGTTTTGACAGTTTGCTGACGATGATGCTTCGAACATTTGACAAAAGACAAACGGGCATTGAGGACGGTGCGCGACATCATAATAATTAATTGATGTTGCTCTGATGCTCAGTGTGCGAAACGCCTTAAGTTTTCACCAGACATTGGCATTGTTGAAAGTCGTAATATCACATTCATAGTTGCGACGGCATCATCACGCTTATCGAATTAACTTACTTTGCGGTTACGCGAACCGCAGCCTTGCGTAAAATATTGTCATAAATGGTCGAGTTTCCTGAAGATAGCAAAAAGACAATAGCAAATTATATTTTAAGCAATAGACAAGCGATTAGGCATTTATACATCTACGTGTATTAAAATTAATTGTACCTATCTAGTAATTTATTGTAAAGCGTCAAAGTAAAGATAAGTCACGATTCACTCCACACCAACTGAGAATACAAAATACAATAACATCATCGTTACACTCATGTATATGTTACGCCGAATGTGCGAAATTGACCATTACATGAAATGGGCAAAATTTTGCCTAAATCATGAAAAATGCAAGCCCGTTGCTTTATTCATGAATAAAACAAAATATCTGCCGAGTGCGTGAATTCGGCAGTAATTTTTCTGCCTAGTTCATGCATTGAACAAATTAAATAGTAGCGCTACGGTGGTGTTTTTTGCAACTAAACTAAATGTGTCAAATGCTCATGCATTGGTCAAAATGTACGTATATTATCTATGGGCAAAATGGATGGTCGCGCTCCGGTGGTATTTTTTGCAACTAATGAAACTAACCAAATGTGTCAAATGTCATTGATTATAATATAAAAATATACCAATCAATAACTACAATGACGTTCATATCCATTTACTATGCGCAAAAAAAATCTAGAACTATAATATGATATTTTGATTATGAAAAGGTATTTTCGCGATTTGATTCGTGCTTGGGTATCAATCGTGTAATGGTCGATTGTATGTTTGTGATAGTTTAACACTTGTTAGCTAACCTCAAAATGGACATTTAGTTGAATTCAGAATTACAAAACCTAACCTAACCTAATAATAATAATATTAAATTATGTCCAATTATAACTAAAAACCGTCCGTATTAAATTTACTTTTTCTACTGTCAGTTTAAGAATTCCATACCCTGGCGAAATCACGTACTCGGCAGTTAATTTACCTAATTCATGAATAAGGCAACGGGCTTGACTATTACATGAATTAGCCAAAATTTTGCCCATTTCATGTAATAGTCAATTTCGCACATTCGGCGTAACATATACACAGGCGCCACGTCGTGATATTTATTAATTAATATTAATAAACAAAATAATTGCCATATCCGAGAAAATGAGTAGAAATACTGTCTGTATGTACAATTCGGGGAATATACAATAATTGCAGGTATGTTGGAACGTAACCAACTTACACAGTAAAGTCTCGCTGAAGGCAGATACAAAGGTGTAACATTACAAAATAATTACTTACAGATTACGCCATCCACTTTCTTTTCGTTATTATTAAATAACAAAGGAGTAATTCTCATAGTTTTACGAATTTGTCATTACACCTTTTATTAGTATCAAATACGTATGTTAAACTTAAATACATGTTTACTATAGTTTATTTTTGCAAACAGCTGTTTAAAATAAAGAAGTTATACAAATTTAAGATATTCGGTCTTTACCTGGTGCTAATTCATAATAATTTATAAAATGTGTGTATCGCTTTATAATGTATTCACCAGTGGCGAAGTTGGAAAGAGGTAGGCTGTGGAGATCTGAGAAAAAAAGCACAATAATTGTCAGGTATACCTACTTACGACAAATAAGAAGATAGTACTACCAATGACCTACACACTAATGACAACTACACACTAATTACTACTAATTCAATGAAACTCCAAAAACTCACTGACGGCATAAAATTGAACGATGAGTTTAATTTACCTATTTTTTCACAAAACATTTATACACATCAAAAATCATTAGATAAAATTTCTTTTTATTTTTAAAAACAATCTATATTTTTATTGATATGCGAAATTATTCATTAAAATTATTTAATTAATAAAATTATTTTTGGACAAAGTTCAGTCATGATAACAAAATTATTATGAGTTATTATGGTTTGAGCCTCTGCGATAGGAGCCCACCATATTTCATACAATTCGATAGACTGACTGAGGTTACGTAACGTAAAGTCCAAACGAAAACATATTACCATTCCTTGACAAATAATCCGACATTTATTTAGGTCAAGATAGATGGTGCGCTGTGTTATATTTTTTTAAACCTTTGAAGATTGTTTTGTAATCTGTATCTATAATACATTCCTTCATATTATACGAAATCTGGCAAATTAAATTATTTATATAGAATATAAAATAATTACTTAAATATGTCAATATGCAATTAAAAAACATTTTTCATAAGAAAGTAGGCTTTAAACAATCGCCTAGTTGGAGTCTTCACCACTCATATTCGCAAAGTATAAAAATTGTGTTACGACACGTGTTTCGCTCACATAAGCTTTTTCAAGTATTAGGACCCACGGTACGCTGATAACATTCCAAAAATTGCAACCCCCCCCCCCCTACTTAATTATTAATTGCAATTTTATTTTCATAAACTATCAATTTCCCAAATTGCATAAATATACTTAGGTATACACAATATTTACAATAATTATAATACTGCATAAGTGCATAAATAGATAATATTTCAGTTATTCATACTTGATTAAATGAACATGCTGTGCCATGTCTGATAAATGATGTAAATAAAACAACCAAAACTCTACAATCGCATACGATTTAACAAAAAGAACTCAAGTTACTTGGATATAAATTAGAAATAATATATCAACCAGTAACAATACCATCAGATTTTATTTTGCTTAGATTTATTGCAATTCGGCTAGTAAAAATGCGGATATTGTTTTAATTTCAAAATACAAGACGATGAGGGAAAAAAGGAACTAACGTTGAACCAATCTTTGTTGGCCAAAAATATTGTTTTATGGACTTGTCGGTTTTTCGAGAAAGATGCCTAATTTGGTCGACAGCCTTGATAAGCGAGTAACAAATCTAATCAGCCAGGTGTGCTCGCCCTTTTATAAATTGTATTTAACCAAGAATAAGATCATAAAGTGTCCGTTTTGAAAGGGGTAATTTTGTTTTACTCTGCAATCAATTTTCATTTGCATTGTGATTCAACCAAGTTGCAAGTGATCAAGAAACTTATAAATTAAAGGTCATTACCAAAATTAGATTTTACTTCAATTAAAAACGAATCGATCATAATTTATTCTAATGATCATTAGACAATGAGAAATTCTTTTTAAACTAGTATACTTTGTGGAAGAGTGAATATAATATTATATTAATTTAGGTTTAACAAGATGCCAAAAAGAATTACTTATGTATAGCAAAAAATCTGTTATAATCGAGGAGTTACGTTATTGCCATAGATAAATTGATTATTTACGTTATTCTTATTTATTTCATACCTAAGAAATTAGTTACGAGTACCTGTTTCCTACTGATTTCGAGTGCCGAACGCACTGAACGTTAGGCCTGAACAAAAACTAGCCACACATGCGAGTGATAAAGCATTTAACACGCGTATAATCTCCACAATATGCGTTGGACTGTTAGAGTAAGATAGAAGACATGCAAACAAACGACTTAGTGAAGCTAAACATGAAGCCGATAAATTTAATATTGGTTTGGCTGATTGCTGATGCTTAGGGCAAAGCCGGGATTAAGCTTTTTGTTTTCTTTGGCTTTAGAGTTTAGACTTAGAAAAAATAGATACCTGCATATACCTCACTACCTAAATTCCATTAACAAGTATGTATACAAATATTGAATGAATAGTTGTGTAGTATTTGACATTTATAAGAAAGTGAAATATTGACATAATGAAATATCAGAAAAAATAATTCAATGCAGTGTAATGAATGTCAAAATCGAAGTTATTAGTAAGTACATATTATTAAACTGTAGAATTTTGAATCAGATAAGTAAATACTTATGTAAGTTATATTTTTATCAATATCTTACGTTTTATCGTAAATATAAATAAATCTAACAGGTAAATATTACTAATAATAATTATTGACTTGAATGTAGGAAGGTGTCTTCGTAAATATAATAATCTGTAGGTAAGCCTATTTTATCAGTTCTTACGTAATTAAGAAGCTGTTATCTCTCTACTATCGCCGTGGGCCGTACCATTTATATAACTAGATTCGTAGAATGTAGATTATTTTAGTACCTGGGCTAAATCGAAAAGTTCGAGTGTATTAATTATTGAAACAATACAATATAATAATATTATGTTGAATTGATGTACGTATATTCGAGTATAGAGATAGGTGGTGTAAATGGCCCAATATAATAATTTTATACATCATATCTGATACAAATCGCTTCCCTTTTACAATGCCAACAAATAAAATAAAACTACTTACTACAAAATCAGCGCAGGATCACTCTAATTTAATGGAAGGGACGCGACAACCGAGGCATTATTTCCATGCATGATCTTTCTCACGATTGAGCATGTCTCTCTTTTTCGTATTAACTTTTAATCTCTTTTGTTCGTAATCAGGGGCGGCTCTACCTTAAGGGTTCGTAGGAACCATCCTCACATCGTTATCATGTCAAAAATACACGTCCGATATTTTAATCATTGTCATAATATACCTACATAATTATATGTTTGAATGAACAATTTAATTTATTTCATCCAACTAAACACGTCCCAATTTTATAGTAATATTTATTATTATCTATTTTATACAAATAAATAAAGCAATGATTGTAAATTGTGTAATAACATAATGATGATTACGCGGTATCAAAGTAACTAAATTAAATACATATGCCCTATTTCACGGTGGCACCTATGTACAAATTAAGATATCTATGACGTATATTTTACGCAGACCGGGGTCACTTAGCCACGGTACCTACAAATCTCGTTGTACAAAGTATGTGAATGCATTAGCGTTAGCATACGCATACTGGGGAGTGAATAAAATAACCCCTAGGTGAGTAAACACACTCGCTGCATGTCGTTGTTCAAAACTGTTAATGGTTAGTCTATAATAATTATTATTTCCTCATTTATAAAATCATATTATTATGAGTAGGTAGGGTGGCCGCGCGGCATAAGCGTTGGACTATAAAGCCGTGGGTCCCAGGTTCGAATCCTGGGTCTGGCAAGTACACATATTGTTTTTCAATTTGTGTGTGTCAGGGTATGGACCTAATAGGTTGAGCAAGTGGCTGACATCCATTTCTCGTAAAAAACAAAATCTGTCAATACAAACCTTCACTCTGTGGAGGCCCATATGATCCTATCAGGATCGGACATGGTCGGGGAAAAAAAGGTATGTATACTTAATAATTAATGGCTAAGCCCCACCACATAGAAAGTAGAAGAGCCGCCACTGTTCGTAATGGAATGCGATGACAGGTAAATTAAATCTTAGAGATATCTATCAATTAAGTATAAGTATGTATTTACTAGATAATTCTATCGATTTTTAAAATAGTAACATTTTAATTATATGGTTTGTTGCTGATTCTAGGAATAGCCGAAATATGAAGGTGACGAAGTGCATATAAACTGAAATAATTGCAGTTTAATGGGCTGGGTAACCTTAGGTGACATTACATTAACGGGAGGGTTAATAAGGGACAATCTTTAACCCTGATTATCTCAAAAAAATATGTAGCATATTAAGGCAGTGATGTACAACTATGTTGACCTATAATTAAATGTTATAATCAATGTTAATATTACTATTATAGTTTGGTTTAGACAAGGCTTAATGAATTTAAAAAGAATAACCAACAACAAGTGTCATGCTTTTCTAATTCAACGAAAATTAATGAAAAATTGTGCACAATTTTGTCGGATCGTCAAAAATATATCAAAACTTTTATGGTTTGGTTTCGGTAGGGTTTAACTAACCAACATCATTTGTTAATTGTAACGATAGTTTAATAAAAACAAATACATATGACTAACGAAGTTTAATGTGCACTATTTATGTCGGATCTTAACAGCCTACCTCCACCCTTCGCCAATGTAAAATATGTTATTTGATACACTTGTAACATATTTAATAACAACTTTAAAAATAGTTAAGCACTGAAAGTTGATTAAAAATATCTCAGCATCTCTCTCTAATCAGTGCTTTACATAGAGTTGATTTTTAGCGATTTTACTGAAGTGACTAAAATAATGTAGGTACCTCTACCGGCGTCTTAAAAAAACAATTATCCATATCACTCACATCGTCTGTGTCAGTAGTTTACGTACCAATACATACTTAAGTCTTATTAACACCTTACCTAAAAAAATATTATCTGGTATGATCAAACTGAAGTGATAATAACATGATAAGAGATAAGGAGGTAGTACCTACTATAATGGCGCCTGGGCTTATCAGGTAGACAGGTGGAGGGGGGGGGGGGGGGGTTACGTAAGTAAGTGCTTACCTAAGTATGTAGGTACCTACTGACTTACTGAACCTTCACACACAATTCAAGTGGGCCTTTAAGAATGAATTATGAAACTACGTTTACTTACTGTTGATTTGACAGTACAAAATACCATAATTACATAATGTGAAGGTACTCATATAATACCAATATGTATAAGTAATATATAATATAAATAATTAATGTTATAAATTGGACTGCTGCGTTATGCATTTATCGATTTCACTAAACCGGTAGGTAAGTATATGCACATATTATTTTGTACTTAAGAGGTAGGCTGTTGAGGTCCGATATAAATGGTGCACACTAAACTTTGTCAGTCTTACTTATTTATTTTCATTGAACTAATAATACAAATTGCAGTGTTGGTTCGTTTCAAAAATTCAATTAAACCCTTCGTAAACCAAGCCATAATGGATAAGACAAAACATATTCTATAGATAGATAGAAGAATATTTTTTATACTTATACTATTCGTATACATACTGGCCTAAACCAGCAGAGTCTTAAAAATACGAACCAACAAAATCTGCATTTTGTACTCTTAATTCAATGAAAATAAATAAGTATGACTAACAAAGTATGCACTATTTTTATCGGATCTCCATAGTCTACCTCCAATATGATGGTTTGGTTTAGCCAGGGTTAAATTGAATTATAAAAACTAACTTTCGCCATCTGAATTCGTATTCTTAGCTCAATAAAAATAAAAGCTAGGTATTAGATACTGACAAAGTTTAGTGTGCACTATTTGTGTCGGATCTCCACAGCCTACCTCCACCCTTCTCCTCTGCCACATCTATATAATTATCAATTATATAGGCACCTATAATCGTTAACAATAATTTAACCAATATTATTGGTCTGAATGTAAGTAAGAATAAGTACGTACCTAGGTTATCTAAATATAACTATGTTTTCGGTAGGTGCGTAATTATTAAATAATATAGCAGTGATTGACAACAATATTATTATCGGTCATGCCAAATTAAAAATAATTATAAACGGTATGCACCTAACATTAATTACCCTGATAACAGGTTACTTTCCGCTGAATCATTAGTCATTTACCTACAATACAATCAATTTAATATACATGATCTAACTTAGTGAGATCGCTGACACTGCGAGCTGACAATAATAAACTCTATAATGTGTCAATACTCAATAAAATACCTGTAATACATATATTTACGAATTCTCCAACAACTCTGTAAGTATATAGGACATAGGTATTATTCATTCGTCAGTTGCACTTCAAATTTAATTCGCCAACAATCATTCAGTAAATAGATGCCAACGTTACGAACATTTCTTTCTAGATCTAGTATTTTGACTAGTTTGCAAAAAACGCATCTGGAACATGGTGTCAAATCTAGTGTTTTTCGGCACTGTAAACAGCACAAGATATCTGATTAAAAGTCTTTCAGTGCTATAGACGCGCTAGGCGCGTAACGATTAGGTGGCCATTAGATGTAATTAGTATGCTATTTAAATGTGGTAATTAATAGGCTTTTTATAACGGATAACTTACTAATCAAATAAATGTAACATACCTTCAACATTCTTTTATGTGCATTTTAATGGGCCAATTTCGTTTCGTTTTATTATGACTTTTTAAAAGATTCAGCACTTACTAGGTGGGTAACCAACCCATTATAATTTATTATAAAAAAACGTATTTATTAGTTGTGAAACAATCATAATTACTTATTACACTTTTTTTTTTGACAAAATTTTGCATTTTTTCTAGGGACTAGCTTATTTTCATACACCATACTATCTTATATTTTTAGACTGTTTGCAACACTCATAGCCATTACAGTACGATATACTATTCAAATTGTACTATGTATCAATTTTTAATACATTTTATATTAGCATGTTCAAGTATCACGTATTTGGAAAATATTATTATTAATCTCAAGATGACCAACTTGACGATTAAAAACTGCATCATTCCAGAATTGCTTATCCTTTCGGAATGCAACCTTTGCAGGTATACCTTGTACTTTTAATATAACACATCCAGGTAACGTTTTATTTTATTTGAGTTTCGCATAAATTTATTGGCGAAAGGATGCATCATCCGCTCCGACGCTGAATTCCATGGCGATGACTAACTTCGAAATACTTTTGACTGCCTTCTTACTAATTCGTTGCAATATGACGCGATCGTTTTTATCGCCAGTAATGTCATTGTGTAAATAACATTGTCATTGATTAAAAAAAAGTTACTTATAATTTATAATATAATACTTATATAATAATAGGTACTAGTTATGTAAAGTACAGTTTTATGTTGATTTATTGTGTAGTCAATACTTTATTAAATATAATACTGCCAAGGAAGATTATGAAACACCTAACCAGTATGAACACAAATGTCTTATTTTTCACATATTAATAATAAATGACGTTTTACATTACAATATAATGATTTATTTATTGGATAAGGAGTTGAATTCCCTTGAATGAAGGTCTATGCTCTGGCCTATACTGATTTAGATGGGACCAAATTTCTATTATCTATTCGTAAGTTACGAGAAAAAAAGTAAAAAAATAAATATTTAAGGGTGTTACAATACGAAAAAATAACCGTGAACTATTTTTATTTTTAAACCTTTATTTATTATAATAATTATGTATTTGTATTTATTATTATATCGGTATATGACTCGATTATCGAAACGATGGTCGTCAACGCGAACAGGTAGCTGATGGACTAGTGGAGAAATAATACCATATTTTTTTCACCTGGTGATTCCAGGTAAACGCGCGTAGTGAATAGTTTTATTCGACAATATTCGCATTGTCAGTGATAAATTTTACCTGATAAGTCGTGGCTGGCGGAGGTATAGCAGAGAAGAAACCCGAAGGATATAGTCAGCATTGCCATCGAGGATAGCATCCGCAAACTGGGCCCTCGCACGCTGAATCTGCCGGCTTCATCCATTGTCTTTCACAAGAATTACAACTTAATCCCACCATAAACAAAACTTCACTGAATAATCGCACTATTTTTTTTTATTATCTAAAATCGGGAAACACAATTCAATAATAATTATTCGAAGACGGTAGAAAAAAAAACACTATCACATTATTTCAAATTTCAACCGTCACTAAAGAAATTGAATACAATCACGCTCGTAATCGCTGGCGACCGACACACCTTACAGGTAAAAAGCCAAGCCGTTGATAAAACTCACTGCAAACTGCAAAGAAACTTTTTTTAAACCGGATTCCTCGAGAACTTCGGGGATGTATCCATGTTAAAACTGTCGGAAGAGTTTACGGCACTTGTTTTACGTAATTCTCGATTAAAGTTAACACTTGCAATCATTTTGATTAGTTAATAACATCGCCGAAAACATAGTTTGTCCGGTAATGAGCGCTCCTCAAACACCCGACTATGCGTCAACTCGGCAGACGGCAACTGACTGGCGTTGGCCGGCAACAAGTTGTTGCCAGTGGCGGCGGTAGGAGGCGCTGTACTCGAGACACGGAAAGTTAACAGACATGCGCGCCTCGTGGAGTTTACGCGCGCGAAATGTATTCTTTTGTTTTGACTAGTAATGTCACAAAATAATAAACATCCAATGTGATCAAACCTAGAAACACATTGTGACATTATTACCATCACGTCACGTGAACCATCCGAATATTCACTAATAAAAACTGACAACTGGCGTTGCCATCTTTTCAAAGTGGAATTATAGTACAGAGCCTCCAAAATTATAGTATACGTATTTAGTACGCGTCGTCATCTGTTGAAAATGTATGTTTTTTGTTTCTCAGTAAAAAAAAAAATAACGGATAATTTGAGAAACTCCGAGACTATTTAGGTACCTCTTCCGACCAAAAATGCTTATCGAAGAATTCAAGATCAAGTCAAGGGATTTTTTTACTATTTTCGAGCAATTTTTTTTCCAAGTTCTCCAAATCTTCTTATATTGCGAAATTATAGTAGGTACTTTGCACCAATTTATCGAACGTAAATATCGAAATTTTAGTACATATTTTTTCCGATATTCAAAATTATAGTATTTTGGGCGTACTATACCTACCTGTTACGCCATGCAATGAACAAACGACATTTGGTCCTCAGATAATACGGCCTTACCTTCATGCAACTCCTTACCAACCTCTATTACAGATAAAATTTCCAGATGAAGAGGGTGCGGGATTAGCCCAGGTGCCTCATAACCGAGGACTATCAGAAGTCAAAAAAAGTCATGCAACTCCAAGTTGGCTGAATGCAGCCCACTATACCTATGCGGATTCCAAGTTCACAGGAAATACCACCATCGTCGGCAATTGTGGTACCTATTTGAACGTGGTCACCAGCTCGATGGGCAGACCGGAAACCCGCAGAGGGGTGTCAATGCGTGCAGCACTGCACATGGATTTGGTCTTTGGTCGATCGTCGAGTCAAACACAAATGCGTCATCTGCGTACTCGAAATCGCACAGTGTCCCTTCGCATACTTTGGTTGCGTCATCATGATGTATGCGTATCCAGGACTCGAAATGAACCGGAGCGCTGTTCCGGTTTATAAAATCCCCAAAATTATCGCTCCGTCTCGAAAAAATATTTAACTGTCTGAGCTAGATAGACCATATATATTATAACAAAAGTCTAACACAATAATTTTTATAAAATATATACAAATTAGATATCTATGTTGATGTTTTCGTAAAATTATCGAGCGCTCCGGTTCGTAAAATTTTCCATTGCGAGTGCTGGGCGTATCCCACTGTCGGAGCGAACCATCCTACGTTTATGAAATCCATCATGATGATAAAAAGAAAAAGCTTCACTCCTGATGTACTTTCGAAGAGGTCAGCTGATGTTGTTCCATTACGACGACCAATTTCTGTGTGATACCATAGCGCCATAGCCACCCAGAATCTGCCATAGAGAGTCACGGTGAGGGCTGTCAAATAGTTTTTTTTCAAATACCTAGTAATATGAAGCGTTCACATTACTATACAAATGTTAATGTGGCTGATACCCAACTGCTTGCTGTAAAGAAAATGCCACGCTAATTTTATTATTATTGTTTATAGATAACCAATCAAATAAACGAATCCATACTATTTAGAATACCTAATTAATTTAGATGAACAATCACAAAAAAATGTATCGTCATACGTGGGTACCTAATTACGTAACGTCAAAACATGCAACCTTTCAATGCTCGAACGTACGAAATATAATTTTATATAATATGGCCTCCAATTTGTCATACAAAAAACAATGCTACAAAAAGTTCATAGTATTTTTGTTATATTCAATATTTTGGGCACCAATGCATAGGAACAGACATACAGGCTGTATCCAGGAAGATTTAGGACATTTAGGTAAATTGTGAAGACCTGCGGTCTATGGACCCAGGGCCGTATTTACTCTTCCAGGGAGCCTAGGACAATAAATTTCAGGCCCTCCAAAAAATACAACATATTAAAACATTTTAAATAATGGAAAATTTTAATAATATCGTTTTAATTTTCTCCGCAAAATATGTTATAATTTCAAAACATATTGTCATTAGAACAATAATTGTACTCGTCGATGTTGGCCAATGATATTAGATAACCAATGCTTTATTTTTAACAATCCGGAAAACGATCTACTGCGTTGACAATTGAAGCCTCCCCTCAATAACGATCTATGTTACATTTTGACATTTTGAGATAATCAAATAAAGCTATTTTGTTTAGAAGACATTATTTATAGTTGAAAGACCTCTCCTGAATTCTTTAATCACTTATTTTTATTCCTCTTCCGATTTTCCATGCGAATTTCTGTCTGTGAAGTTTTTTTTCATCCCTAGGGTTAACAAAAAGTCCCGTGTCATCCTCCTTTTTGACAAAAATGTATAGATCATTATTGTAGGGAGGCCAACATTACCGATAACGGATCAAAAACAAGTGACTTAATGTTGCTACATTTAAAAAAAATATGCCAAAACAGAGACAATGTGATGTACATAGATCATTTTCCATATTTAGTTAAAAACTGTCAAAATGTAACATAGGTCATTATAGAGGGGGGGCTTCAATTAGTTGATGGTATATAATATATATAGAGAAAAAAAATGCCTTCTATGCTTTGAATGTTTAGTAAGTTTGAACTGCTCCTAAAATTGTATAAACCATCTACCAACTCATGAATATCATGGATTTTGTCTATTTATTTTTCTGGTTCTGCTTCTGGGAATTGTAACACTGTTGGTAAAAACGGATCTGTATGGGGGCCATGATGCCCTACCTTGTATTTCAGCGCTGATGATTAGAAGAAACATACGAATCAGGAGATTAATTTTCGAGTCCTCTACCTACCAGAGGCACCTAGCGGACAAAATAAGAAGTAGAAGAAGCTTAAAATTTGAGACTTTTTTTTTGATAATTGAATTTACAATTTAAATTGTCCTAATTAATAAATATGTACTTATCTTAAAGCATTAAAAAGAAAAATATTTATTATTTTAAGTCAAAGATAAACTTGTAATTTAATAAATGTGAATTTGTTAAAGGATCCCATCTTATTAATACTTACATACTATTTTATGATCATATTTATTATTCAAATTTAGTTTATTAAGTTTTCTATGTTGTAATGAAGAGATTTTTGACTAATTCATAGTGTTCATATTTTTTATATATTTTTTTAAAAACATCGATTTTTATAAAAATATAAATGTATCTTTAAACCCTTTTTATTTATATCAAATCGAGCTTCAGTATTGGGATTATTGGTTTGGGACCATACCTAAATAAGATTTGATATAAATAAAAAGGATGTCAACATACGACTTTGGCATGACCTGGCTCTGTCTAGCATTTTAACAGTTTAAAAATTCTCTTGAAAATCAGTACTACGTCATATTAACAATATAACAATAAATTAAATGTAACACGCGATATTTTAGCGATGACCACATTTCGTACTTGCAATCTTTTTTTCATTTTATGCGTATTTATAGGTTACAGAATAATATGTTTCTATGTAACCGTTCACAAAATTATATACTTACCTATTAAAAATTCATCGCACGGAATGACATTTTTTGGACTGATTGTTTACGACAGAAAAGCCGATTTGAACGTATGTATAAAATCGAAAGAAAACTTTGATTTTGGACGCAAATTTTGTTTTTTTATGAAACTCTAAGCCTTAGTGGTTCCCAACCTTTTGGACCTCGCGAATAAACTCTTTAATCCAGCGCACCATTACCACGTATTTTTTCCACACTTGTTAAAAATTCGATGTCAATATAATGATAAAATAATTATATTAACACAGATATTCATTACGAAAAATGCAGAAAAAAACATTTATAATTTCATTTTATTAAAAAAGAATCAATACAATAAATTATTAAATTAATACGAATTCTACGTCGACATAGAGGTGCAAAAATGATTAATTACAGTAACAGAAAGATAATCAGACTGACCTTTGTTGCTACTTGAAAACATCGCTCTTTTCTCTATCTAATTTCATTCTTTATAGTCTGTACTTGCACTTTCATACTATTAATGATTTAAAAATAAAAGCTACAAGTTGCACCTATTAAATATAATCAAATTACTCTGCGGACCACCAAAATTCTCTCACATTCTCCACCGGTTGGGGACCGCTGCTCTAAGGGGTGCCATTTTTAACTACGTCACTGAGGCGAGGTACCTACCTATTACACTTTGGATTTTAGGCATTTGAAAATAATCATATTCGTATCTTAATAAACACTAAAATAATCATTATTTTGGACAACATTTTATTTATCTTCACCGATCCCGTGTTCGGGATCGAAAATACTAATCCTGAAACCACGCGATTGCAATCCTTAGTAAAGACTTTATATCAAAACTACCACTCTTCTACTTTTTTCTAAATAATTTGTATTTTTTCCGTTTAAAGCATCAATTACTTTGAGCTACTTTACGAGCTGCTTGTTGGCGAATTTACAATCTGCCTGTAAAGTCGCGCAGTGTCATCATCGAACAAGCTAAGAAGCAGATTGTAAACACTCTACCGAGAAAAGTTGAAAGCCGGTCAACTTTATATGCTACACGCCGGCGTGTGGGCCTACTGCGTCTAAGCAGTAGAGACCTCACGGTAAAAAAACGAACTAAGTTCTGTCAAAATAGTAGCTGGCTTGTGGCATCTCAGCTAATGGAAAGTTTTGTGTGTCATCATCACAATCGTAGTAGCTGAATCGCCCGCTTTTAAATTCGCCAACAAACAGCTCGTAAAGTAACTCATAGTAATTGACGCTTTAGGGGGGTCCGGCCCCTAATCCCCTTTCGTATTCGCGTTTCCATTATAGGATAATTTCATGCAATATGCATATGTGCACGTGCTCTTTCTTTTAGCTTTATCAAATCTCATCAAAATATGTTCTTTGCAGGTGCGCCAACTGAATTAATTTTCAGTCTGGCGGCTGACGTTTATCATATTATGTAGGTAGTAGCTATGTGCAGTAATAGCGTAACTTCACTAGTAGTGCAAATACTTACGTTCCAGAAAAAACTACATTATTTCAGTTGAAAAATCATTGTAAAGACTCATTTCCGACCACTTGTGAACAATATTTTTTTGCTGAAATTTATCTGCTGCATGTATGATAATTATTAATTAAGACATTGTCCACACTCATTGCTTCCGCGTGCTCCTCTTAATTTTAACAAATCTATAATCTACTAATACATAACACATATCAATAAATTATTACCGATCCGCGATCGTATAAACACCTGTCGAAGTAAATGTTCATCTGTCCTAATTGAATTCAGTGGCGAAGGGTGTAGATAGTAGATAGGCTGTTAAGATCCGCCATAAATAGTGCACATTAAACTTTGTCAGTCATACGTATTTGTTTTCTTAGAAATAAGACTGCAATTTACAGATGGTGTTGGCTAGTTTTTAAAATTCAATTAAACCCTGCGAAAACCACAGCCATAATAGATAATAGTCGGAAAAATACTCGTCTATCTATAAAATATCTAAAATTATGCAATCAAATCATTCATAACTTTGGATATTTTATAGATAAAATAATATTTTTTATCTATTATAGTTTGGGCAGGGCAGGGCGTAATGAATTTTAAAATGAACTCAATATGTGTAATATGTATTATTAATCCGACAAAAACAATTAATAAGTATGAACAAAAGTGTCCACAATTTTGTCGTATCGCCTAAAATATACCAAAACTATTATGGTTTGGTTTAGGCAAGGTTTAATTGATTTTTACGTACGTACGTGATTTACGTACGACTAACAAAGTTTAACGTGCACTATTTATGACGGGTCTCAACAGCCTATCTCCACCCTTCGCTATTGCCATATATTGTGTTATTTTAATTATGTACCTACTCATTGAAGGATACAGTCCGGTAATTAGATACATCAGCAGACTTGCAGACTGGTTGACTGGTGATTCTAATCGGATGCAATTGGAATCAAATAAGACCTGCGTTGACGCACGTCTACTGCAATACCGTGTGTATGCAGCCTTATCGAATTCAATGCGAATTTTATCGCTGCGATAATTTTCCGCCGAGCGGTTGCAGTGGAGCTAGAACTTTTGAGCAGGTTTCACATAACACTGATGCGGCTTTTTTCCGCGCCATGTCAGTATAATGTGAAACCTGCTACATATACGGTTCTACGGTTCATTGCAACAGCTCGGCGGAATATTATCGCGGCGATAAATTCGCTGCGTGAGAACATCAACCCTAGATAGTGAGACGATTCTGGTACCAATTGGATCGTTTCGATGCTTTTGTAATTTATTCATATTCATCCGCTGTGTTGCTCTAGTACAGCGATTTCCAAACTGGGAGGCTCGAAAGGTTTAACACAATTGATGTAGCCACAGGTTTGCAGTTTGCAAATGCATAGTTTATAAAACGGCCGCTTGTTATAAACTACACAAAAACCGTCCTATAAAAGGTTGTTTGCAAACCTGTCTGAATATATGGAGACTAATTTTATAATACCTCACTTCTATACTATTGTGAAGCACATGAATCACATCTCGTGAAAAAATTAAATAAAAGGGTCAAATCTTAATGTTGAAATTTGAGGCAAATTTGTTTAGGAACGATAATTTTGTTGTTAAACTTGTCTATTTGGTTGACATTTAAAAAAAACTTAGTGCATAAATCAATGCAAGGATCACTAATGCATTCACTGATTTAAAAAGACAAAGTGAAGGGATTCATAAAAAATTGGAGCTTTGGAAATCAAAATTACAAAAAAAATAATTTCGGCATGTCTCCACTTTTAAATGATTTCTACGCCAGATAATATATTGAAGCAAACAAAAATCTATTTTATGAGTTCTTGTTTAGTTTGCTAAAGCACTTTACACATTATTTTATTAATAGTAAAAAAAAGTCACCTGCGGGGCTGCTTTGTTTCGGGACTGTTAGATATTTTAAATATGTGGTTGAAAGATCCTGGCCTGGGGGGCCACTTCAGGATGTGGGGCCCATGATAGAATCCATTTGTCCAACCAACGATGGCGAATTTGGATTGACTACTATATTGAAATGGATTGTACTAATAAACAAGCACATTCGTCGCATGAAAAACAAATTAATTTCAAAATGAATATAAAATAAGTAGTAAAACCTTGTTTACACTTTTTCTTAGGTCGTATTCTTATTTGTCCGGTACAAATCTTGCAATCGATTTTTCACTAACTTCCCGACTAGCTAGACATTTGAAACTTTTAGAATATATCAGAACACGATGCTAATGCATTTTTTTAAATACTTTTAGCCATCTTTCAGTAGAATTGAATTCATTTTTAGTTAATTCTGAATTATATGAAAAGTTATTTCGATACCATTATTGGTTGCTAGGGGGTCCTAGCAACTAAATTATTAAATAATATATACGTGCGTTACTATGGAAATCAATATGAAATCGTCACCGTTCAGGCAAAAGTCACCAAACCTAAAAATGGCAGTTTTGAGTTGAGTATGTCACTCGAAGCGTAAAATTATGTTCTTTAAGATGCAAAAGTCACCACGGTACATTAGTTAGTAAAATTTTCCTTAAATCGGAATTATTTGTTTTTCACTAAATGACTTTCGATAAAATCTTAACAAGCATAAATCATTATAGTCGAATAGACATTATTGACTCTATAAAAAAATAAATTATTCGTTATAAATATACAAGCAAAAGTCCCTATACTATGGATGGTGAGTTTTACTGATTTGTCATTTGAAAACATCTAATACTTGTCTGAAATACGCAAAAATAACCAAACAAGAATAGTTTGTTATAATAAGATCGCTTTGATCTAAATTAAATCAAACAAAACTCGCCATAGCGTGATGGTGACATTTGTCTGTTCGTAAATGCAGCACAGCGATGACGAAATAAACAAGCAAAAGTCACCATCCAACCATAGAGAGTTGTGATTGACAATTATTTTCGTTTATGGTCATTTTCGTCTATGATTACACTTGCATCGTGTCAACTGTCATTGAACGTTTGGATTTTCGAGTTACGATATTGTTTCGATTGTGGATTGTTTGGGACTAATTGTTGTTATATTACCAGATTCCGTAATGCTTTGCAAGATTTGTAATATTTATTTGTCGAACAGGAGTTCTGTTATCATGCATTACTCGAAATATCACAGTGCATCAAGTGACGTTGAAATTGTTGTACCGGTAAGTGTTTGTCGAAAACAAAACTTTTTATTCAATTCCCAATGAAATTACAATGAAATATTTGTCTTATATTCAATAAAGACATTAAAGTGAATCGACTGAAATTGTCTTATTTACCATATTAATTATTTGGAGGTTATACTTGATAATGAAGTACTTTTCTTGTATTTCAGAGTGCTTCAACTGAATTTATTGAAGATGGATACAGAATATCCGGTACACAACATAATTTAAGCACTATGAACGTCAATGAATCTGATGTTAACTCTGCCCCTGCGGTAAATTTGTTTTCATATTCATTTTAGCATAATTAAGGCGTTTTGTTCCACACCTAAGTTCTGAATTTAATGTAAAAAATATTATTTATGTTTCAGAGTACAACCTATGATTCTATGCATCGTAAAGATGTATTAAATCAAAATCCCCATATCATGGAAATTAATGAAGTTGATTCCAATGACGATACCCAGGATGTGAGTTAACTTTAACAGAACCAACCAATTGTATTGTTTTTATTATTATGTTGAAAAAATAATAATTCTTACATACTGTATTGTTTCAGAATGTAATGGATAACATTTCTATTAGCGAATCGCCTAACTATATTTATATGGAAGTGACAGATACAAGTGCTGTGCCTATTATTGTAAGTATATTTTGTTGTGTAGGGTAAAGCTAAAACGTTCACCAGTAATAATATTATCAATATATTAATAATTGTATTACTACTTATTACAGGAACTAAATGAGGAGGAGGAGGAAATGAGGAAAAAATCATCGAGCCGGCAATATTTAGACAGTAAATTATCGATATCAAAAATGTTTGCACTGTTCACAGAATTTTGCAAAGGAAAGGATGTCATACCTCCAAGCATCACATCTTACAAAAGGATATTTTGCAAGGACTATAATTACTCCTTTTTTAGACCGAGAAAAGACCAATGTGCTCTCTGCACAAAATATAACGCAATGAAGGACGGTGACGAGAAGAAACAATTGGAGAAAAACTACACCGAACATAAAAACAGGGAGAGGGAAGCCAACACCGACAAAGCTATGGACAAAGAAAGGGCAACTCGAGAAAACACTTTTGCAACAGTAACCTTTGATTTACAGAGTGTTTTACAAATTCTAAGTAGCGATGTCTCACCTCTGTATTACAGCAGAAAACTCTGTTGCTACAATTTGACAATTTATGAAGGAGCTCCGCCTAATAATGCTTTCTGTTATGCTTGGCATGAGGTAAATGGCAAGCGTGGTAGCATCGAGATTGGTACATGCTTGTATAGTTATATGACTAACTTGCCAAGCAATATAAAAGAAGTGTCCATTTTTGGTGACACGTGCGGTGGCCAGAACCGCAATCAAAATATAGTGGCCCTTTTGATGTACGTGGTGCAGAGCTCAGACAATATTGAAGTATTGGAGCAAAAGTTTTTAGAATCCGGACATTCAATGATGGAATGTGACAGTATGCACAGTGCTATTGAGAAACAGAAGCGATTCATGAGTGTGTATACGATGCATGATTGGATAAACATTTTTTCAGCTGCTCGATCTAATCGCAATAAAAAAACTGCGACACCGTATACCACAAAAGAACTGAAATACAGCGATTTTTATGATTTGGGTCTCCTGTCCAAACAAGTATTAAAAAATAAAACCAGGAACACGGCTGGGCAAAAAGTTAACTGGTTAAAGGTGAAATGCTTCAGATTTGAAAAACAAAGTCCTTCAATTATAAAATATAGGTATGGCCATTCCGGCGAATATTTAGAAATTAATATTGCTCTTCGGAATCTTGCTCCAACATTTCCAAATATATTGTCAAAGGCGTATAATAAGCCTCTACCAATAAGTTCACAGAAACATAAAGACTTAATGGTATTATGTGAAAAAGGTGTGATACCCCAAGAATTCTACCACTGGTACCAATCTCTGCCGAGCTCAACCAGCGTTATTAATAGGAATGCAGAACCTGATGTCGGAAGTGATACCGACGAGGAGTACTTTTTAATTATTATCTGTTAATCTTTCTTTGCTTTCATTATGTTATTACTTAAATTTCAAATTTTTTTGTTGGTTTGTTATTAGCATTAGTTTTACAGTCAAACAAACCACTTAATTCATTAACTTTATGTATTTATATCTTAAAACACAAAAATAAACATGTTAAAAGACTATTTCATTCAATAAAACTTATTATTTACCACTTTATCTTCATTATTACTTATATCACTACCTGTCACTATCCTTATTTTGGCTAACATTGTTCAGATTATTAACAAGCAAAAGTCACCAAACCATAAATTGAGCTACCTTGCCTCCTTCAAAGCCTTCCAGATTTTTTAATTATCATCAAAAAGTAAAAGTAGCTTAAAGAAATTGCAAAGAAGACATGAGAAAATAATTTAATGTAGATAAAACCATAAAAACATGTAAATCTGATTTTTCCTGCATTTTCAAACTTTCAAATTGCGATATCTCAAAACTATGTTTTTAGGGTTGGTGACTTTTGCCTGAACGGTGACGAAATGACATTTCATTATTCAGTATTTTTATCAAGTACAAATTTTTTTGATCGTTTAAGCTAGTCAAGTCAAGTTTATATGATTCAACAGAAAATTTAATCACGTTGTATATAAAAAGTTCTTTTTATCTTGTAATTATTTTTATATTTTTTTTCATTTTTGTATCAGTGCATTGTTGGCTATTTAAAAAGGTGTCTGTATTATTTAATGAAATAAAGGGAGGAGGCGCCAAGGTAAGATTCTTTAAAAAGGGAGGCGTAGTAACACAAAGTTTGGAAACCACTGCTTTAGTATTAAAAAATACAAACTTATCAATTTCACGAAACATTATTTTTTTGTTCAGCGTGGCGGCTACACTATACAGTTTTTTCTTCATATTTTCTTCTTTTATGAGTTGGATCAGGTAATATTTTTTTCTATTTCGGTCACAACTCGACGAAAACCAATGACATTAATATGGACGAAGCATCTGGGGAAAAAAATGACACTCACTTTTTTGTCGGGTCTGCCGAATGGCATAATCTGTTCTAACGCCATTACAATAAAGGTGATATTGCTATAAATTCCCGATGCTTTTTGTTGGATCTGCCGAATGGTTCGGTTCGAACGGGTTCGCTCAAATGAACATTGACACTAGAAACACTGTTCTAATGACATTACAGTAAAGGTGATATTGCTATAAATTCCCGATGCGTGATATCGCATAATGGAAATTGCGTGACGTCTACCTATACATTATGTGCGAATGTCGCGTTGTCCATTAATAATGTAATTGACGAAAATATTCAAAATGATATTTCTCGATAGGGCTGTTCTGCCCTATCGGTTTCAGCGCCTCTCATCGTGTAACTTCGGCGCAATGCTGTCGAATAAATTATTATTTCGTCGAAATCCTCGCTAACAACATAAAACTAACATAGCGCTCCCTAACTTACCACGCATTTTTTTCTCTGAAATACTCGAAAAGAAGATTGAAGTTAAATAAACTTTTTCCTAATCATTTTTTTGTTGTCTATCTATTTTTACATAAATGTCATAAATCGAGCCTTTGCATAACTCTGATATTTGTAATAACAATTAATATAAGGTACCGGCGGTTCTGGCAAGGTTCGAAATGAACTGGAGCGCCGTTCCGATTCATGAAATCCCCAAAATTATCGCCCGACTCGTGGAAATATTAATTAATTTGAAAAAAATCTAACACTTATTTTTATAAAATACACATACGATAAATTAGATAATATTAAGCGCTATGGTTCATAAAATTTTCCATTTCGAGCGCTGGGTCCTGGATAATAAGTAACCACGAATATTTCACAATATAAAAATACATTTCTCGACGATTATACTGTCAATGGTGCCATCTATGAGCATATCATTGTAAATGTTTCTCTAAATAAACCGTAGCGCTCAATAATAATTCAAAATTTTCACCCAACAATACAATAATATTATTGTCAATATATCGTATTATCTGATAATCGATGGTTACTATTTTACCGGTTGATTATTTGCATATTTTAATTTCTAGTTTTAACCCGATCGCCGCGGATGGGACATATGTTGTTTTTTACATAAGCTCTGATACTGGGCGGATGTCGCAACTGTTGATATCGAAAATTGAAATGTCGGTAAAGTAGGAAATACTTCACGCTTAGTATTAATTTTTGTATTGAAAAATGCTCTGATTCGTGTTCGTACCGCCATATCGATAACTTTGTCAAAAATATGTTGTTTTAAAAGATGGCTTCGCTATTTTCCGAGACTACAAATTTTATGAATAAAAGTGATGTAATAAAGTTATGTCATTGTCGACTTATTCAATACAACACATTAAGGTTATACCTCAGTTGAGGCACGGTCTAAAAAGATCATGGCTAGGCGATGCGCGGATTGCGGGTCGCGGGTGCAAATGACGCATGTCAAACGAAATATAATTTTCCATATAAATCCAACATGTGTCCATTTAATGTTCTGTTTATTGTTCTATCAGTAACAGTAATAATATATGCATTGCCATGTTTTCTTTTTAAAGTAAATGGGTAATGTTTTTAGTCATCTTTACACGATTTAAGAATTAATACGCCCGTGGCCATCACGAAACAAATTGACGTGTTTCCAGCACGACGTTCTCTCTCCGAATGGCAGCGAGTCCAAAATTTCGTCGCGCACCTTAATCTTCGGTCAACAAACTTTATATACCTACCGTCAGTATTTTTTTATTTACAAATTCAATTATTTTTTCTGGTACAATAGAATATATAGCGACATCTAGTTATTTATTAATGTACAAAATCTACTATTCTCTTTCGTTAATATAATCAGTTAAATACTGCCATCTATTAGTGAATAGGAAAAACTAACTTTCAGTGTGTCAAATTATTTTTAGTTTATTTTAGTGGTACACTACCTATTTCACAGATGGACCTGCTTATCCATTTTCTAATTGTTCATGGGTCAGTGTTGGTTAAAGTTTTGAAAAATAATGATACATAATAATAATTATGTAAGTATAATATTATATTCGAGGCTAGACCAGTGTCTGCCAAATTGTGTGCCGCGAAGGAAGAAGCCTCCAAACTGTTCATTTTAAATAATGCCTATACATTTAAATTTTCTTCAACTTTAAATAAATTCAACATCAGCTACATAATCAAATAAATATTTGTCATTTCACTTTCACTGTGTGAAAATGTGCATTTTGATTTTAATTGTTTGGTGCTTCATACTGAAGTACGTTGGCTCTCAAAAGGAAAAGTACTATCGCAAAGAGGCGAGCAGCAATAATTTCTTTTTTCAATGCTGAAAATATGGGTTATAATTTTCTTCACGAGGACAATTTGTGGCTGGAAGTCACATTTCTTAATGATCTAAAAATTTTAAATTTAAGGCTGCAAGGAGCGAACGAAAATATCATGACAATTACAGGAAAATTAAAATCTTTCGCTGACAAGTTAGACCTGTGGACCAGAAAAGTTAAAAACTCATGGCTCGATTGCTTCCCAGGTGTAGATGCCTCCTCAACAAATTTTAAATTTTACCAGAAGTGCAGAGGACAATAGAACTCCTTTTTGCATCATTTTACAAGTATTTTCCATCATTTGATTATCAAATAATGTACCAGTGGGTCATCAATCCATTTGCAAGATTCGACGGTACACACCTGACACTAACAGAGGAAGAAATTTTAATAAACATAAAAAACGACCCTGTGCACAAAGCCTCATTTTCTGAGCTAGAGTTGTCAGCATTTTGGACATCGCTTTGGGGTCAAAATCCTCGATTGGTTACAACAGCAATTAAATCTCTTTTACCGTTTGGATCGTTGTATCTTTGCAAATTTGGTTTTCCAGCGCGCGTTGAAATGAAATAAAAAAAAAAACCAGAGCGGTTACAGATGGTAAATGAGGAGTTACGTGTTTGTTTATCTGATTTTTAGTCGCGTTTTGACAGAATTCTTTCTAAAAATCAATTGCAACTTTTTCATTTATAAAATTATTACCACCTATGTGCATATAATAATATGTTAGTTAAATATTAAAATAAAATGTTACCTTCCCTGGGGCGGCGCGGAGGGTTGCAAAGGGAGGCGCGAAAAGTTTAACACAATTAATGTAGCCACAGGTATGCAGTCTGTAAATTCATAGTTTATAAAATGGCCGCTAGTTATAAACTATATAAAAAAAAACAGTACTATAAAAGGTTGTTTGCAAACCTGTCTGAAAATATGGAGATTAATTTTATAATACCTCACTTCAATACTATTGTGAAGCGCGCTTGCTATCTCGTGAAAAAATGCAATAAAAGGGTCAAATCATAATGTTGAAATTTGAGATAAATTTATTTAGGAACGATAATTTTGTTGTAAAACTTGTCTATTTGGTTGAAATTTTAAAAAAGTTGGGTGAATAAATCAATGCAAGGATGACTAATGCATTCACTGATTTAAAAAGACAAAGTTAAAAAATTGGAGCTTCGGAAAAAATAAGTTCGCCATGTTTCCACTTTTAAATTATTTCTGCGCTAGATATATATTTACTGAGTTCTTGGTTAGTTTGCCAATGCAATTTTCACATTATTTCATTTGTTTCAAAGCTGTTATCTATTTTTAACACCGCGGAAGTCAATTAATAAAAATTTTCAGGGGAAACAAAAACGTCTCAAAAAATTGAAAATTGATACCTTTTAAAAAATAAGTTAAAAGGTATCAATTTTCAATTTTTTGAGACGTTTTTTGTTTCCCTTGAAAATTTTAATTAATTGACTTCCGCGGTGTTGTATCTTAAGCGACGATATGTGGTTGTGCGTTGCAATTTGACGTGATACCTAGATATATATGATGATTGATATACTTAAATGATAACTCCCGTGTATAATTTAGGAAACACTACATTCGAGAACCACACTGTCCTTAACCTCAGCGATAGGTAGGTGGGCCCGCCAAAGATCCTGGCCTGGGGGCCCGCTTCAGGATGTGGGGCCCATGATAGAATCCATTTGTCAATGAACGATGATGAATTTGGATTGACTACTATTGAAATTGATTGTGCTAATAAACAAGCACATTCATCGCATGAAAAACAAATTAATTTAAAAATGAATATAATATAAGTAGTAAAACCTTATTAATTTTTATAATTATTTTTTTTTAATTTTTGTATTACTACATTGTTGACTATTTAAAAAGGTGTCTGTATTATTCAATGAAATAAAGGGGGGGGAGGCGCCAAGATTAGATTTTTTTTTAAAGGGAGGCGTAGTAACATAAAGTTTGGAAACCACTGACCTACACTATGATTTCCTTTATTCATACATAAGGTACATTTCCTTTCTAAGGCATTTTTATTTGGTGTGCCACAGAACAAATCCCATTCACCTGTGTGCCGTGAAGTAAAAAAGTTTGGCAGACACTGGGCTAGACCATAGATAAGGTATGTCTAGACTACACAAACATTATATTATATTAAATTTAATAGTCACCCACATATCAGATACTCCAATCACTCTTCATTCAGCATTATGTGAATATTTCCTCGGTGGAACTTAGTATCAACCCTATGAATCATATTCAATGAAACACTTGGTGATAAAGTTACTATTAGGAAAATGTGTAACTATAGTGAAACCACTTGAGCATTTCTATTCACAGGGCCAATGTGTTTATTGTTGTTATTGCATGCTTCGTAAACCTTATCACTACCAGCCAATTTTTACTAGGTGGACTACACTCCACCTTGAATATTGTCATTCCCCAAATGAACTTATAGCTCTCTACCGACCAGTGGAAGTAAGTGAAATGTCATGCAAAATATAAAAGTGATATAATACTTGCAATGTATTGATGCCATTCTTCTGAACCCCTAATTATGAGGCGATTATTTTATATCTAAGTATTAATATTTAATTGGTATAAATCATGGGTAGTCAACCTGGTCTTTACCACCTACTAGTGGGCGTTCCAGCTGGTGGGCGGTAGGGGTTTTAAAAACATTTTCATTATGCATCAGCCTCAGTAATATATCTCATTAATAATTTAATTAATTAAATGTAATTTCATCAGACTTCATGCTTCTATGTATGCAAAGTATAAATAAAAAGATAGATTTAACTACATTAAGTTGTTTATATAAAGATTTATTCTGCCAAACTTAGCGAAAGTCTGACATAAAGTATTTGGTAAGTAATTAATATTATATGCTTTAACTTGCTGTTACTCTGCTTTATAAATTTTATAAAGTAAAGTTACTTCCCTATTTTATAAATCACCACTACTGTGGAACCGGTGGGCGGTTAGAAAATTTTACTACTAACAGGGATACAAAAGTGGGCGGTAGGTATAAAAAGGTTGACTACCCCTGGTATAAATGGTAAAGATTTGATACTATGGGGATGGAAAATACAAATGCAAATCAGTATACAAAACATATTTTATTGCTAATTATAATATTATTTTATAAAATACAAAATTCATATCGTGTGGTAAAATTTTACAGCAATATTTTTTAAATAACTAAACATAATAGAATAAATAAATTTTGTCGAATTCACATTCAAACAATAAAAACGTACCTACAATCTACTGAAACAGAAAGCATAGACGGTACACTAGTATTGAATGTTATCTTACGCGACAAATAATATTAAGAATTACTATGATTATTAATTAACTATGTACATATAAGAAAATATAATTTATAATAGTCGCAGGCCAATCAATGCCTAACTATTATTGTATACTTAACATGGGTCGCTACATTTTGATGTACACTCAACTTCGTGCATAAAAATTTATTAAGCATGTTTTTCTTTATTACTGTTTTCACCATGAGAGATTAACTATGAAGAAATTGATCAGGTCAAAACAATTATTAATAATATTAAGCGTTATTTTGTCAACAGCATAAATGAAGATAATTCTAAATTGATCAATTCACAGCTCTGCATAGGATTATAAAACCATAGCTGTTACATATTGTTTAAATTAAATATGTTTAAACAGAGGAAACCTTAATTACATTCTCGAAAACTCGTAATTATTGCAGTCCATTTTGTCCACGTAAAATTAATTACATATCGAATGGACAAAATTTATCACAGAATAAAACATGTAAACATATCATTTTCCTTTTTGCAACCATTCGCGAAAACAATCATTGGTGTCCGATTCCATTAACCTCCTCTTATAAATTCAAATGATACTATCCAATAGTAGCGAGTACCCCTAACTTAGCAATTATTTAGCGCTTACATTAGTAAAAATAAATACTCAATAGCAAATAATTATTCAATGTTTACTTTGTGTTGTAAAGAAATTTAATGCTGAACACTTATTTTTTGACATGTTGAAGTTACGCACATTGAAATTTAATTAATATCGATGGAATCTGATTTATTACAAGAATAAATTGATGAGTTAAAAATATATAAACGGCAGACGCTAACAATACATCATAAAAAAAATATTTTAGCTGCATAGAAAACTAGATACTCAGTGAACAGTTTGCCACGGATAACCAGGAAAACAAAACTGTATTTGCAAATAGAGAATTGCGAACAGTCTGCCGAAGGCTGTCTCAATCTTCTGTAGTACATTACCTAAACATTTTGATTTAAATATCGACTGTAATAATTTAAAATAAAAATAATTTAGAAGGTAGATAATGCTATTATTAAAATTTTTATGTATTACCTAATATAAATAAAAATAAACTAATTATATATTATTTGTAAATTAAAAATTACAGCATTATATAATTCAAAGGTAAACATGTGAAAAAGATACATGCAAAATACTGAATATGAAACAATATTCAACTTCAAATACTGCACGCTTTCTCTCTCCAAGACACTCTTCGCCACTGTTATAAAAACAGTTATCATTTGATTCTGACATCTCTTTGAGAATGATCGAGTTGAATTCCACCATGTCACATTTACATCAAAACATGTTTTATCAGTCCTAAATACATAGGATATTTTTATTATAGCACCTGATGACGATATCATAGACAAGTAAAATTTTAAATATAGTAGCAATATCAATGTAACGTATTAGTACCGTTCAACAATAATTACTCTCCTTACTTATTGGCGCCTTTTAAAAGTGCCACAAACGAATCAAAAATGCGGTGTATGTAATGCATGTGAATAGGAAGCTGGTGAGTGTAGCTGGTGTTTGTGGCGTTGCTAAAAAACATGCAAAGTGTAAGGAGACTTAAAATGCAAAGATCAGATTTGTTCTCAGAAAGTAGGCAGTAGGAAGTATTTTGTGGTTCTGAGAATTAAAATACTACAAATGAGATAATATAATATTATACATACAAAATATGAAAACACCTCAGATAATATAATATTGACCATTGCTACATATAACGCAAGAACATTGTCCAGCGATGCCAAACTTGTAGAGTTTCAAGAAGAGCTCCGGAATATCCACTGGGATGTTGTCGGACTCAGCGAAGTAAGGCGTAAAGGTGAGAGTATTATTACTTTACAAAGCGGACATGTGCTGTACTCCAAAGGAACCGATGAAGGACGCACGAGCGGTGTTGGATTTGTTGTCAACAAAGCCTGGAGGGACCGCATAGTCGAGTTCAACTGCATTTCTGACAGGGTCGCAAGCGTGATACTTAAAATCAATGCTAGGTACCGGATTCAGATTTTGCAAGTATATGCTCCGACACAGAGCTATCCTGATGAAAAAGTGGAAGAGTTTTACGAGGAAATAACATCCTTGAAAAATAAAAGTAAATGCCACTTCAACATCATAATGGGAGATTTCAATGCACGTATTGGATCATACCAAAGAGATGACGTAGCGGTCGGACATTTCGGACATGGCTCAAGGGATGGTAGAGGGGACATGCTTGTGGAGTTTGCTGAAACCAACAATCTTCACATCATGAATTCCTTTTTTCAACATAAACCTACACGTAAATGGACGTGGAGAAGCCCGACAGGAAGGACCAGCGAAATCGATTACATCCTCACTGACAGAAAATATACATTTTTAAACTGTAAGGTGATCAATCAGTTTAACACCGGCAGTGATCACCGGATGGTGAGATGTAAGATAAGATTGAACGTCAAATCAGAAAGATCCAAACTGCAGAAGAAGTCAAATGCTCGCGTATACCTGCAGAACAATACTGAATTCCAAAATGAACTCAAAAATGCACTATCGGCTTTCTTAGATGAGAACGAAACCGTTTCCCTATCCAACGCGGAGGATATAACGAATATTATTCTACAATGTGCAGAAAAAACAGGTGTAAAAAGCTCAGAAGTTACACCTTCCACCAAGCTTTCGAAGGCAACATTGAATCTTATGGAGCAGAGAAGGAAAACCAAGAGCGATAGACAGGCACAAAACGATATGGAGTTTTCATCACTTTGCAAAACCCTCCGAAGGAAGATTAGAGAAGACCTTCGTAAATTCAATGTAAACCTCATACAAGCAATTGTGAAAGCAGGCAGAAGTTTAAACAAAAACAAGCAATGCTTGTCGATAGGAAAACGTCAAATCACAGCACTAAAAGCAAAAGATGGTTCTATCGTCAGAAATTGGGAACACTTGTTAAGCCGAGTTGAAGAGTTCTACAGCGATCTCTACAGTGATGACACTGACAATACGACTATAGACTTAGATCTTCAGAGAAATGGAAATTCGGAAGACCATACTCCCGAAATTACATCCTGGGAAGTAACCCATGCTTTAAATTACATGAAAAGTGGGAAAGCCCCCGGGGAAGACGGTTTAACGATAGATATCCTCAAAAAAGCAGGAAAGGATGCAAATGAAGTACTTGCACAATTGTTCACAGCCTGCATATGCAAAGAGGATGTCCCAGAGGTATGGAAAAATGCCAGCATTGTCATTCTTCACAAAAAAGGTGACAGAGAAGACCTAGCAAATTATCGTCCAATAAGTCTACTCCCTATTCTCTACAAGACGTTTACAAAAATTCTCTCAAACCGTCTGCAAAATGTACTAGACGAGAACCAACCGAGAGAACAAGCCGGATTTAGAGGAGGATACAGCACTATGGACCATATCCAAGTCGTCAGAGAAATCATAGAGCGGTACCAGGAATACAAACTGCCACTATGCATGGGTTTTATAGACTATGAGAAGGCGTTTGATTCGATAAAGAAATGTTCAATACTCGACGCACTCAGAAAACAAGGAATCCCTGGACGCTATATAAATATTTTCAATAATATATACAGTAGCGCAACAGCATCTGTAATTCTCCATAAACCATCGCGCAGATTTCCTATCAGCAAAGGAGTCCGACAAGGTGATACAATCTCACCTAAACTATTTACAGCTACCCTTGAAGACTTATTCAGGCAACTTGACTGGAATGACAAAGGGATCCCCATAAATGGAGAATACCTGAGTCATCTGCGCTTTGCCGATGACATAGTAATTTTCTCGCAAGACTCAGAAGACCTCCAAAGCAGAATGCAGGAACTCGCTGAAGTAAGCAACAAAGTAGGTTTGAAAATAAATGTAACAAAGACGAAAGTCATGTTCAACTGCTTTGCAGGCCAAAAAGAGATCCTCATCAATGGCACTCAGCTCGAACAGGTGAAAAGCTACATCTATCTGGGACAACAAGTATCTATAGATGGATGTATATTTAATGAAATTGTTCGCAGAATAAAGCTAGGCTGGAGTGCTTTCGGCCGCCTGAATAATGTCTTCAAAAGTGACCTTCCACTGTGCCTAAAGCGCAAAGTGTTCAACCAGTGTGTGCTTCCCGTGATGACATATGCGTGTGAAACATGGACCCTAAGTAAAAGAGAGATCCAGAAACTTAGAGTAGCACAACGTGGTATGGAGAGGTGCATGCTGGGCATAACGCGAAAGGACAAAAAGAGGAATGAGTGGATAAGGAAGCAGACAAGGGTTTGCGATGTAATAGAGTTTATTAAAAGCCTTAAATGGAGATGGGCTGGACACATAGCTCGAAGAAGAGACAATCGTTGGACAAATCTAGTCATCCAGTGGTATCCAAGAAGTACAAAACGTCCACAAGGTAGACCTAGAGGCCGCTGGATCGATGAAATGATAAAGTTCTGCGGAAGTACGTGGCAACGCAATGCACAGGACCGAGAGAAGTGGAAGCAACTTGAAGAGGCCTTCATCCAGCAGTGGATAGATTCAGGCTGATGATGATGATGATACCCACTAGGAAAAAACTTTGAAAAAAGTACGACACCCGACGGGAGAAACTTGTATCCACAGGATTCGCACTTTACAAATTAAGCCACAAGTGTCTTATCTAATTTTGATGAAATAAACTGGTAATTTTCACCGTGTCCAGAAACTTGTATGTATGCAGTTCGCCGTATCACACTTCACCGTGAAATGTTGTTTCGGAAATATATGGCCGTATATTATTAAAGACCGTCCAACCTCTTTGGGTCGTATAGTACTGACATAAAATTCATGTCTAAATAAAACACAGTTCTTGTCGGTTTACACTTTACAGGAAGCCAGGAGCAAATAAATTTTAAAAGTAACCGATATACTGGATTATTTGTTAGGTTAGGTTTTCATTCTTGTATTCATGAATTTTGACAAAATCGGCTATGAAAATTAAATTAATGTTCATATTGAATCTAATAAAATTGGAGACCGTATAGGATACGGTCATCTTTTTTCGATAAGAAAGCTCACGGTGAACCGTGCTACGGTGAAATGTTTTACATACAATTTACATGTAACCAATTTTCACATATTGAAATACTTATCATTTGTGTTAATTCTTGGCTATCAGTTTTTGTATTTTAAATCAAGGCATAAATTAAGTGTCTTAATTACTAAGCGACGTCTGTATCACTCCAAATTTTAGTTATAACATACTAATAATTTAAAAGTCCCATCGGGCGTTGTATTTTTTTCAAAGAGGCATATGTATTATATGAGGTGTTTTCAAATTATGTATGTTCAATATAAAGAATGAATTATTCGTTGAATAAAATAAACAATTTATTATAATATATTATTAATTAAAAAATGATTTATGAGCAGTTTTTACATCACCACATACCAATTGTGTGAAAGAAGACTTATGAAAGAAAAATATGGAACTACTTTGTAGGAAACGATATAAGCAATTTATTCCCAACATGATGAATAAAATGTCATTATTATTTTCATAACAACCGTATATAAGAATTTGAATGTTTTGACTTGTCCTCCTTCAAACGCTAAAAACATAAATATTTTTTCATGGATTAGTAATAAAAGCTCAGTTCCTCATTTACAGACTGTGGAAAATAGTCATGTGAAATTTACATTTTGCATTTTCAACTTTAAGTCGATTTCCTCAATTTGGTCATTGGTACATTTGTATTAGTTCAATCCTCAGCCCCTCAATTGGTACTTTGCTGGCATTAAGCGCGTGCATCGTTCCTAGCATATATGAAGAACATTTTTAACGATACTATATTACTGATATCAAGATGTTTTAGAATAAACGCATCGTCTGGATTAGACTATTGAGGAATTACAAGCGCAAGAAATATTATATTTAATGATACCAGGTCATGTGTTATAATAGTACTCTGAATGTAACAATATTCCACGTTTGAATAAAGTCCATATAGATGACTTTTTCAAAGGACCTATTTGTGACTAAATTTCTGGAATTTTACGTTGTAGGAAAAGTTACTATTATGCTAAGTACACATGCACGTTCTTGCTCGATGGTTTTACGCTCATTCGAACATGTCTACCATCTCGCTTGATACTTTTTTGTTCGATATCGAGCAAACGGCTCGATGCGAAAAAGATTCAAGGTCCGTAATTCTTGCTCGATGTTTGACAGATATTCCGTTCAGCATGTCTCAACGTGTAGCGCTTTGGCGGCTTTGACTGAGCGTCTTGAACGACAAGCATGCTTCCAAGTCAACATGTTCGATCGAGCAAAACCATCGAGCAAGAACGTGCGTGGGTACTTAGCATTACATTGAAGAAACTATAGGCAACCGACCAGGAATCAGCTGTCACACGGATACAATATCAGAGTAATGTGCAATTTATCTTGTATGTAAGTATAGATACATTTCTTATTTTTTACATTTGAACAATTTACTACATGTAATACAGGCTTTTTATCCGACCGAAGCAAACTGAGCCCAACTGAACTTCTGAACCTTATAATATGACATGTATTTTCAATTGTGTGACTACAATAATTAATTGTCTCTTAATAAACTGAAATCCAATTATATTCAAACAACGTGCAGGAATCAAAGAAATTATCTACGGCCTTAACGTACTGACCCGATTTATCCTTTTGGTAATTAGGAGACTAATATTTCTCTGAATATCCTAATAATGAAAACATGGTTTGTATTTTATTTTGGACAGAAAACTTAAATTAAAGAAAAATTAAATCAACAGATATATCATTCTTTAGACTTCAGACAAATGAGAATATCACTCCTACATACCAAATTATGATATCCAGGTTTTTTTTAAATCATGCAAGCTCATGGTTCTATGACTGTATCGGTGTAATGATGCTACATTTTTATTGAGCGATAATGACAGGCGATAGCTATTTGCATGGTCACTCTCAACGTAACACTGAATAATTTTCAATATCCTTCTGTTATTCATTAGAGATACTATACCACACTGTGAAAAAGACATTAAAATTATTACAGCGGCTAAGGATGGAGGTAGGCTGTGAAGATCCAACATAAATAGTGCACACTAAAAATTGTCAAACATACTTATTTATTTTCATTGAACTAAGAATACAAATTGCAGATGGTGTCAGTTAATTTTTAAAATTCAATTAAGCCCCACATAACCAAATCATAATAGATACTATTATGGTGGATCTCCACAACCTACCTCCATCCTTTGCCACTGAATTATTATATACTGCAGCGCATCTATTCTATACACATACACAACTATATTTAGTATTTTTCTTTCCGAAGCTCTTCTTTGATAAAACGTGAATTGTAATTGTATTTCAAATAACACTGTATTCTATTATTGATACTAAATTTAATATACACTTAACATCAGCACATTTATTCTATACACAAGACTGCTATCGGCTGTTATCCAGGGTAGTTTATCATATTTTTGTATTGAGGTATTATATTTGTTACCATAAGTTAGACGTCTAAACAGTCAAAACTGTCTATCTCGCTCTAAAAGATAGCACAGCCAAAAGAGGTGCAGTTAAAACATAGCACTTATTGTAACAATTACAACAAACTTATTGTAAAAATTATAATACCTCAATACAAAAATATGAAAAACTGCCCTCGATAGCGGCGAATAGCAGTCGGAATAAATCCGCTGATGTTCAAGTATATATTAAATTTAGTATCAATAATAGAATACAGTGTTATTTGAAACACAATTACAATTCAAAGAACAGCTTCGGGAAGAAAAATACTAAATATAGTTATCATATTTGGTTTTCGGGTTGCCAAGTTCTTCATTCTTTTTCCTCAATGTTTCCGGCTTGTTGCAATGATGATTCTCAAGAGTTAATGTATTGAAGTATACAGTTAGGCGTATGGGTGCAAGCGCTGATTTAAGTGTGTCGTAAGGAGTTCGGTTTAGCTTACAGCAAATATTGCGCAGAGTAAAAAAAAATTAAATTATATTATATCTTCTGCGGTGTCACCGCTTCGATGAAAGTATAATAAAGAATCCAGAGTGACAACCCAAAAACCAAATACGATAAGAGCCAATCGTGAGAGTCTCGCGATATACATCTGGTTGTTTGTTTGCAAGAATCGTCCATCATTTGCAAAAACAATGATTGTTTTTTAAATTATGTTGTAATCATTAAAAAGGAAAGTATTGATATATCGCACCTCGCAACTAAACCGCCACAAGTCCAAATTTACGTGTTTTGAGTTAATTACTACGTTTCATTGTCTATCGTTCATAGTATATGTACCGAAAATTTCATATCTCTAAGTCATCAAATTCAAGTCAAAACTTCATTCAATATCTAAACATATTTCAAAAACATAGTACAAAAATGCGAAAGGTAAAAACTTCAAAGCTGATTTTCTCTGTTTGACGTTTTTTGGATTGTGGCAGTTTAATTGCGAGGGTGCGATATAGCTGTAGTAGTCTGCAACAAAATTAAATACATTAACGATGGAAAGGAAGGGTTCCAGGGAAATTAAATAGTTGCATAATATTGAATGTAAAATAATATAGTCTACATAATGCAAATACAGGTAGCTCAATAATTATTTATAATAAATATGTATATTATTTTTAACTGTATATAATTTTATTGTTTGACTTGATGTCTTATCCTTCTAAAAACATTAATAAACATGAAGGAATATATCAGTATTTTTTTGTGGGATTATAATGAATCATTTGACAAAAAGATCACATTTATACAATCTTGAAAACAGTTAGATATATAGAATTTAATAATTGCATATTCAACTTTTTAAAGAGTCGATTTACTTAACACGGTCACCAGTACACATGTATTCGTTCAATCCTCACCACGTCAATTAATTATTTTATAAAATTCATGTTTGAAATAAAGAACTTCTAATGAATGTCAAAATTCTCAAAATTTTTAATATTACGTATACTTGACGATACCTGCTGGACCGATGAGACAATCAAGTTTAGCTGAAGTACATGACGACGTAAGAGTATCGACCGAGATGAGTGTAGACAGCAAGGGTGGGACCTTCACCCGACAGTGGATTGAGAGTGACTGAGATTATTATCAGTCTTACTACACAATAGTTTTTTTTAGTTCTGACACATGCAAGATTGTTACAGCGGGGGAGGAATTACTCAATTGTACGATTTGAGTGACCCTGCATACCCACCGGAACGACGTCGCATGCATCAGGACTAAAAGTTACTACTATATCTATGTTTATACTTTTAAGTACCGCAAATTAGTATACACTTAGTGCTCGGCCGTAGTGGTTTGGCGGGTGCAGCGTCTTGCGAAACTCAAACGTATAACCGTGTGTATTATGCCCCAAAGAAGACACTGTCTACGAACATTTCACACACGGTTATACGTTTGAGTTTCACAAGACGCCACCGCGCCGAGCCCGCCAAACCACGACGGCTGAGCACTGATAGTGGGTAACTAGTGAATAGAAATGTAGAAAATGCGTGGGATGAGCTACCTGTACTTGGAACATACTAATAACTAAATTAGTTATGCAAAAGTCCTTAAAAATATATATTAATAAGTTTATGAGAACTTATAAATTGCTGAGAGAATTAAATAAATACAAGTGACATAATAAAAATGAGTTACGAACAGTTTTCACATCACCACGTACTTAACGCATTCACTGCGTCTCCAACGCAACCGGTGCGTTGCCCATCAGATGGCCATTAGATATAATTAGCTTCTTATTTAAATGTGGTAATTAAATATTAATTAAAAGGTCCACAGCGAATAGGTTAATTACGTGTGAAACAAGACTCTTAACATGTAACAGTTGTGCATGAAAAGTTATTTTATTTCTAATATTGGATTTTAGCCTATGGACAGGTGTATAAAATGTTATTATTTTCATACAAATGTATGTAATTTCACAAGAACAAAGAAATATCAATATTTTTTCATGGAATCGTAATAAAGGCTTGTTAGAATGACACCTAATTTTATTTATAGAATGTTGATAACAGTTATGTAGAATTTAAAATCGTATATTTAATTTTGAAGTCAATTTACCCAACTTGCCTTCCATTGCAATCGTATTAGTTCAATCCTCAGCAACCCATATATTTCATACAATAGTTATCTTAATATAAATGCAGTTGATGAAAGGACGCGGTGAAAAATAATTTCAACTTAAATTAGCAACTTCTTGTACATTTTGAAATAATTTAATAATGATTCTAATCGTGAATTCACCATTACCGTAGTTTTAAATCTTCTTTTAGTTTCCAGATCAGCAATTCCATGCATACTGTAGCGTCCTCCGCACTGTCATGGCCGTCCACTGAATTCTGTATAATCTTTCTTATATATTCGGAGGAGAGGTTACGGAGGGCTCTTTTATACGGGGGGCCCATTTTATGAGGAAATAAAACACTAGTGTCCACAACGGTGTCATGAAGGAGTTTCAAAGCCTTAAAATCTGACTCTAAACTGTGACCGACGAGGATTGTCTTATCAGAAAACATGTGCAAAAAGGTCGCTTGCACATCCAAAAGGGAGGTCGTCACGCCTTCCATCTGTTCCTCCGTTATTCCTGAATATCTTGTATTATAATCGATGATGGGATAAATCGGTTTGACTAAGGTTTCGTAAATAACTTTACACGACGTATCGATGACTGTGACCCTCGTCAAATCTAACCCGTGGGTCGTATAACACATCTCGCAATCGAGAGCGTACACTCCATAGTCGATATTTTCATCATCGTCGTCATGTTTGGATAGAGTTTTGACAAAGCCTCGTAAGTTATCATGATCTATGTATTCGTAGACGTGACATGAAGCCGACAGGCAGCCGTCTGAAGACCCGTCTTGACTGCAGCATTGATATTTAACTTCACCTCTGAATCTATATTTATTATTCGGATGATAGATGCATTCTTCTTTGATGATGGCATTCCCTTTTTTATCCACCGCAAATTCTTTCTTGCAACGGCAACACCATCTCAGATTGCCTTTCTGCGGTTTCTGTCTAGTATTTATCGTATATATTTTAGCGACACCCTTTTCTCTGATATCAGGATGTACTCTTGGAAAACCGTTCTCCCGGAGTTGTTCCTCATTAAGTATCCAATGAGATATATTCTTATAGAACCTTATTCCTCTGAAATTCGAGGAATCTATTTCATTTTTATTTTTATTTTCTATACTCCAGGACGCTTTTTGTCCTATTTTGCCTATGAGCACTTTGCTGTGAGAGATGCCGGTCGAGTCGTCAGATATGCTTTTCTTGATTCCATTCGCTTCTTGAAATTCTTTCCTCAGTCTCGATATAGTAAGGATTGCGGAATTTTTGTAAATCGGAATGGCGGTGCATTTCTTGTTGGTGTTGAGTTCCTCTTGTTGCGAGCGAGCGTACGCGTCTTCCGCTGTCAGATAGATCTTCAAGCATTCATCGATCATCAAATTCAAATACCTGGAACGGATGTTGACAGGAATTTTAGACGCCAATGCTTCAAGGACTCCCGGCCTCTCGGAGAACGTGTCGGTGGGCATGTGAGCGACTCGACTCACCCCTTTCGAAATGGTCTGCGATGTGGTGAGCACGGGTGGAGGGGCGGCGGGTTTTGCCAATGACTTTTTGGCGTTGAGAAACGTTGAAACATTGGGAACATGGGCTATTCGAACTTTAGAAGGGGCATTAGAACTGGAAGTGCTCGGCACTTCAGATTTGACTGAAAGACATTTCTGAGTTTGGGGCGGCTCGGGTGCAGGTTTTTTAGTACCTCTCTCCTCATGATATTCCCTCACTTTAGCGTACCTGTCTGTCATCGTCAATGCGGCTTTGGTTTTGAAATTAGGCGTTACCGTCGGAGTGGACCTGTAAATTGTCTGATTGGTTGGATGTGCGAGTCGTTTTTTACCCACCGTTTCATCCTTCTTTTCCTCCGGTTTGCTAGACACATGGGAATTGACTCTCTCTTTAGCCGTGGGAATATACTCTTTAAATATTTTAAGGCACTCTTCGTTTATCTCATCTTCATCGTTATCAGATAAATCTTCTATCAATTCGATATCACTGTCCGCATCCGACTCGTTAAAATGCTGCATACTGTCATCTTTGGATATTTTTTCTTTCGAGATTTTACTAGAATCGGATGATGATTTACCGCTACTGTGACTGCTCTTTCGCCGCTCTTCAGTTATCAAAGTTTTGTCAGTTTTTTTATTCGATTTAGAATCATCGTGTCTCGATTTTGAGCTGCTATGTCTAGATTTCGATATGTCATCCTTTGATTTCTTATCGTCGTGCTTGGATTTAGAATGATGACCATCGCGTTTCGATTTTGATTCAGACGATTTTGAAGTACTTCCCGATTTACTTTCAGATTTGCTCGATGATATGATGGACTTGCTTGAATGTTTATGAGAAGTGCTATTACTGCTAGAGCTAGATTTCCTACTTGTCTTGTTAGAATGTTTGTCATTTTGTAAATCCTTATTTTTCTCTATTTGTTTTTCACTTTCTGCTGATTTTTCTTTTCTGGGATGTTTTTCACTTTCTGTTAATTTTTCTTTTTTGGTATTATTCTTTTCAGAAGATTTTTCTTTTTCTCGATGCCTCTCCTTCTCCGACCGTTCCTTGTGAGAATGTTTTCCTTTATCTGAAGCCTTCTCTTTGTCAGATGATTTTTGTTTATCGAGATTTACTTTTTTGTCTGAGTGTTTTTCTTTATCTTTCGTTGTGTTGGGTTTGTTTTTATCATTATCTTGAACATGACCATGACTATGCAACGATTCAGGCTTTGTAAGTCTTTTATGAATGTCAATATCTGATACACTTTTTGGTTTAGACGTGGCCTCACTTTTTGAACTTGAATTTTTATCTTTAAGGCTTACGGAAACATTTGACAAGTCTACAGTGGGGTTGACTGCTTTTTTACTAGTAGTCGTATTTTCATCATCTAATATTTGTCCTAACAATTCAAATTCGGATTCAAAGTTTTCATCAGAATCGTCATTCTGCTTAAGTTTTTTGGCGGCCGGTTCTCCTTCTTCGTCGCTGGAAAATGCGGGATATCTTGACTTCGACAACGGAGTCGGTTCATATCTCAAAGCTGAAGAATAACATGGACTCGTAGGACCCGATTTACTGGTGGAATAATTAATATTTTCCGGACAATATCCTGATGTACTATAATTAACCGAAGGCACGACTCCAGGATTGTATGTCGCTCCCGTGTTTTTTTGCCCTGAAGGTGTATAAAGGGCGACTTTACTGTTGGTTTCTATACTTGTAATATCTGTAGGTACATAGCCACTACTTCCAATGGCATATTGATCTTTTACTGCCACGTCGGTCGCTGTATTGACAGGATTATAGGGTGTCGGCTGTTTGCCCCCCGCTGAGCCCGGTAAATACTGGATACTTGATTCCTGCCCTGCATTAATCGGTGTGTACCTGCTTTCATCGGAAACTTGTGTTCCGCGAAGTTCTTCCGGCCTTTTATAAATGACGCTTTTCGGTTCGGATGGAAAAGGAAGTCGCAATATATGACTTCTTGCCGGACGATGTGGTGTATATGGCACAGGAATATGTTTCCTGACGTGACTTTCTTTTTTCTCGGTAACCACCGGAGGGGCGGCATTGGGGGTGTCATTGGGATGTAATTTATTCAACTCTGCAATCGGCGTGGGATTGTAGGTGGCCTTTGCTGTCGGATTGACGACTGCGTTGGATGTCGTAGGATTTAACTCCTGTACCACTTTTGATATTATCGATTTGGAGGTTGAGCCGTTATCAACAACTGCAGCAGTGGCTTCTTTATGTAATAAAACCTTTTTGACGGCTTCTGAAACGAGCTGCTGCAAGATCTCTCCGTTTTCGAGTGAGTCTCCGTTTGCTTCGGCACATTCTCTGCGAGAATGTCTAAAATGACAATACGGTCTCTCGCACAAACCGCTGTCATAAAAGGGACAATTGATCCCTTTAAAATATCCTGTCGATGGAAGCATTAAATATACGCTATTTAAAATGTCAGGGATAATACTTTACTATTACACCACTACGAAACACAAACAATAACCTAGAAAATAAATGACATTTCTCAGACCTGTTGTTATATTACATTCAGCCAATATAAGCAAGCTATAGATGTTTGTCAATAAAAACTCTATATTGTGAAATTTTGGTTATCTCTATTTTTCTACATATTTTACCTATAATATTTTACTACCTACCTTTTTTCTGAAAATATGTTTTCAACAAAGACATTGCAGGGGTTTCCAACATTTATGTGAATTTTCAGCAAATGACGATACCCGTTTTAATTACCTTTATTACTATTATAGGTTGTGAGTTATTGTAAATTATTCATAATTGTTAAGTAGTTAGGTATCTACCTATATATTTTTCAAATCGAGGAGTTCATGAAAAACTATCCTTGACAACCAGGTCCGACCTTGGGGTACCTAATTGTCCTAGCGCCATAAGTGAGTCGCAATAATAAAGAAAAAGACCTACCTACCTAGGTAGTACCTATGTAGTTTAAACTCAGTTTTTAATTTTAATTAAATGCAAGATAATCATACAATTCAGAGGAATAATTGTAGAAACTGTAGACGATGTAATATAAAACAATATTGTTAGAAGAAATTACAGTAGGTAGCTAGGAAGGTACTTTAATAAGACGTATCTAGATACTTAGCAATGTTAGTTGTTCAATACAGAATTATGAATCTATGATCTTACATTTTGAATAATTTATTAGGCGGTAAATATCAAAGTGTGCGGTAAATTGCTATAATATAAGTATAAATAATGAAAATGTAATTAATCCATACTGGGAGTTTTTGAGGGTTACCAAAATAATATAGGTACCAAGGTAGGTAGGTACCTACCTCAGGGCTTCGCGCACAAGCACCAATCGGCCCACGCACTTTCTAGGACCTTCCCTGCTAGGTACGAGGGTGGGTCAATAATTCCTTAGAAAAAAGCATTAAAACAGTTTTTATTTTTGTATTTTTTTTTTATTTCTCAACATAATCACCTTGGAGCTCAATACACTTGGTTAGACGTTTCTCAATTTTTTTTAAACCGTCAGAAAAATAAGTTTTTGGAAGGTCCTCAAAATAAGCATTTGTCCGATCGATGACTTCTTCATTTGAAAAAAAAACGTTGTCCACTTAGCCATTTTTTTAAGTTTGGGAAAAGGAAAAAGTCACTGGGGGCTAAATCTGGCGAATACGGTGGGTGGTCGACCAATTCGAACTTCGATTCTTCAATTTTAGCCATTGATCGTAAACATGTGTGAACACGGGCATTGTCCTGATGAAAGAGGATTTTTTTCCTGTTTAAATGAGGCCGTTTTTCTTCAATTTTGTTTTTTAGCTGGTCCAATAAAGATGCATAACAATCCCCTGTTATTGTTTTTCCTTTTTCCAAATAGTCAACGAAAATAATTTCACGTGCATCCCAAAATACAGTAGCCATAACCTTACCAGCTGATTTTACGGTTTTCGCCTTCTTTGGACATGGTTTGCCTTCGCAATCCACTGCTTTGACTGTTCTTTCGTCTCGGGAGTATAGTGGTGTATCCATGTTTCATCTACAGTCAGAAAGCGACGAAAAAATTCATCCGGATTGCGTTGCATGAGCGACAACAGGGCTTTAGAGGCCACCACCCTATTGCGTTTATTGTCGACTGTGAGCAAACGCGGCACCCATCTTGCAGAAATATTTTTCATGCCCAATTTGTCATGTAAAATAGAAATGACGCTACCTTTTGAGATCCCTGTAACCTCAATTATCTCACTCAACTTTAATCTTCGGTCACTTAATACCATATCGTGGATTTTATTGATCATTTCTGGTGTAGTCACCTCTACAGGACGTCCTGAGCGTGGTTCATCCTTTGTTGATGTACGACCACGTTTAAATTCATTTAACCAGTTATAAATAGTTGCAAGTGAAGGAGCAGATATGCCGTGAACTAAATCCAACTCATTTTTTATTTCCTTTGCTGTTAACCCTTTTATATTAAAATGTTTAATAACAGCTCTAAACTCAATTTTCTCCATTTTCCATTTTTCCATTTTCCACAAGCAAATTTTTTTTTTAAATGTACGAGAAACACACAACAACCCGACCAATCTGATTGAAACTTCGCAGCATACTGAATCGGTAGTGCCGCTGCATGAAAACAAACCGCTTACAGTACTAGTCGCGCCACCTGTCGGCTTTTCTAAGGACTTATTGACCCACCCTCGTACCTACCTAGCTACCTAGTATTAAAATTTATAATATTTTATCGACGTGTGTGTGACTAATGATAGGTGGTAGGTACCTAATCACTTGAATGTGACATTTTAATTAATTATCGGTACCTACTTAAATTAATTTAATAGTTATTCAATTGTTATATACCTAGTTCATTTACCGCTAATTGTATTTAAATGTCTTATTATTAACATATTAACTAATAAAAGCAAAACCTACTTACCGCGGTATTTTAAACATGTTTGTGCTTTATTGGTGTTATAATTATTAATAACTCTAAACATTCTCAACCATCCCAACATACACAAAAATATTGCCAACTAGGTAGTTACCTACCAGCTACCTACCTGCCTATAATCTAGTTTGTTGATTTAACATTTTACGTAAAAGTTCTTTACGTTCAGCCGTTGCGTAAACCCATTTTTTTTTAAATTATGCTTTCGACGATTTTGTAAATGAATCACAGAATTATTTATGTAGGTACCTGCATTCATCGCTAGCCTGGTGATGAGCCTTATCGATTAAGCTGCCGAATAATTACTAACCCCACCAAAGAGGTGGGAGTCTTTCATCTCTTTGACCCCCACGAAAATTTTCTAACAGCAACTGCCGGTTTGAGGTGTTATTTCAAATTCTGTGTTTGAAGTTCCAAATAATGTAAAAGAAGGTAGCTTAGCATTAGCATTAGTAGCGACCGCCTGGCCCGATCGTCTGCTACGATCTCCCTTTGAAAAATCACCCCTCAAGGCACCGGGAGGTCGTTTCCTGGGAGTCGTCAACAGATCAGATGACTAAAAAAATCACGAGACTGAGCGATGTTTTTAAGGATTTTACGAATTTGACGCAGCGATTCTGTACACTTAGAGCCCCGAGTGCAATGTTCTTTAAATTTTAAAATCCAAACATACCTAGGTGAGGTACCTTTATATTGATCATGTAACAGGTAACTCACATTTATCTTAATCGCCGATTGTCTGCTATGATCGTCTCCCGACCGACGATTACCGTGTGATCTTGGCCATCTTCGACTCGACTATGACCAAAATCGACAATTGAGCTATGCGTGAAAAATAGAAATTATTCTATTTTGTTCATGACTCTAGGAAACGATCTAAAATGACATTTCACGATCAGGGGTGACAACGCAGACAATCGGCTTGAGAGTCTGCCCGTGTAATTTGAGCTTTAGTAATTATTATTTCCTTTTGATTTTTAACTAGAATTTTTCATTTTCAAAATGATTGTAGGTAGCTAATCATTGATATATAAATAGGTTGGCAAAAAATACCCATTAAATAAATTAGTATTTATACTACTAAGTATACAATGTGTTCTAGTATCACTAGACAAATCTATTTGATGGTTCGCCATAAATCGTAAAAGAGGATGAAGAAGTCGCTACGTCATTGTGGCAGATTTGGCGCCAATTTGCCAGAAACAGCCGAATGAGAAGCTCAAACGTGGTTTCGTAATTTGTCTTGTCGATTCGGAATTAATTCTATCATTAATTATTTTTTCGTATTTGTGGTTTCTGTGATATAAAAGCAACAGTAGAAAATGCCTGCAGAAACAAATGTCGTCCTGCGATTCGCTAAGCTGTCGGAAAAGGCATTTCCACCAATAAAAGGATCTGAGCGGGCAGCCGGCTTCGATTTGCGAAGGTTGACATAATTCATTTCTCATAACATGTAGAATTTTTTCGTGTTTGAATTTTACTCACATTCTTTGAGTATTTCATATGGAGAGTTTCGATTTCCTTTATTCAGTAAAATCCATATTAGGTATCAATTATCGTGGCACAGCCCGGTGAGGGCTCAGGGCAACTCGTACAATTTCTGAAGCTCAAATCAGAGGAGTCGTGGTCTGTCTCATTTCTGTACTACATCGTCGGCCTGACATTAGTTTTGTCTAGCTGTATCTTGGTTTTTCTGGATAATTGCTTTGATTTATTCCCTAAACCATATTATAAACATGTTTATAGTGTTGTCTGGTCGGCAGCCCATACAAATTTAGCATGACCGGTATTATAGTCGGGAGACTAAATGTTTTGTTTTTGTCTGATTTTTTTTGGGCTGATTATGAATCTTCCGGAAGCACTCTGGCACCCTTGGGCAAACAACGCCAACTTGGTAAAATGGCGGCTCCCACCAGGTGGTCTTGGAACTCATTAACATCTGCGTATAATGCCTAGTCCAGACCAAGATATATCGGTTCAGAGAACATTATATCAGAATTGTTTCCGAAGATTTAGGTACATTTGACATGTTCTGATACAATTATTGTCCCATGTATTTTAATTTTTTGACAAGGGATGGAAAACATTGTTCATCCGGATATTCTTGGTCCGGACTAAGCTTATTTTACACGCGAAACTTTACTGCTGGCAGTACATATTGTCGCAACCCTAAAAATAAAAGACAAATCTAAACACTAATTGCCTGAACACATTACTATCGCGTCACATGCTGCCATTCTGAGATAAAGGTAGTGAATCACTACCTCTATCTCAGTGTAATAGTATGTGATGTGATGGTAATGTGTTTTGCATGAATGAAAAAAAATGAACAGCTTCTGAATTTTCACACAGTAATTATAACTTGCGCGCATAAGCATAGATTGATGGTGGTGATTCAGAATGATTGGTGTGACAATTGGCATTCTTGTGTGTAAACAGTTATTTTCACTTGTATTGCTGGCATTAAATTCTAGCACGTGCGCAGATGCTATAACATCAGAAGTCAACGCACATGCATCAAATTGTTTTTTTATTATTTCAGTGCATACGAGTGCGTCGTTCCAGCAAGAGGCAAGGAAATGGTGAAAACAGACTTGCAGATTGAATTGCCTCATGGATCTTACGGTAGAGTCGCACCCCGGTCTGGACTGGCCGTGAAAAACTTCATTGATGTTGGAGGTAAATGTTATAACATGATTATTTACAAAATTAATTGTAACAGTTTTCTCACTCATTAAAATTGATAAAGTCAATCTCCAATCATAAGTCTGTATCATTCAACCTGAATCAAACAAACAAAATGGGACGGTTTGGTTTGGGACTGTTTGGTAAATGTCCACGGAAACGCTTTTCTGACGACTAATTAGTGTTGCCAGTACTTAAAATTAATACATAACATATAAGTCTCTAAAACAGAAACATATTTATTGAAACGTCAACTTGTTATGAAATTCTAACCTCCTATCGTCGTCTACAATAATACAAATTCGTATTCATTCATTTTAAATGTACAAAATATAAAGAATGCTTCGTGAATAGGTAGCCATTTTTAATAATTATTACTTTTGATTAAAGCTTTTTATAATTGACCACTTGTTCATGTCGACAGTATGATTTTGTGACTTGAAATTCGTTAGGTAGGTAATATAAAGATCATTCCGGGTTGATTTAACACAGTTTGCAGCTTTGAATCTCCGTTACAAAATATAAATAAAATCAAAATAAATTCTTGGTTTGACATAATAATTTTAGCAATGATATTAAATCAAACTCTGCATAGAAAATATGGCTGGATTTTGAGATAATAAGACCAAAAGCGGCGTCTTGTTCGCGTATGGTACTAAAATAATATGTATTGATTATTAATCTATAATATACATAATTCAAGTAAACTTCTATGATGTAAATGTCTAACATATTAATATAAACACCTCATGATACATAAATGGATCGTGGATGGAAATATGGATCGTCCGAATCGGTTTGACGTTTCATGTTAAACCATTTCTGATGATCCGAGAACGGTTTGATTTTCAATGATACACTGAACCCAACGTCAAATCTCAAACCATATCCGGTCTACTTTCTACTCATACAATTTGTACGTATATTGTCTATGGTTTAATTGGATTTGTTTCGTTCAGGTTGAAAGATACGAACCTCATAAATGCTGTTTTATTTTGTTCTTATACGAACACAACTAAAACCCCCTACATATTTTAATTTGGTTTGGATCCGGACAGTCGGGCCGATTGTGTGTTGCCTAACAATAATTCTGTCACACGTCTGAGCCATCCGACTAACTAAATCATTTCTGTAGCATTGTCAGAACCCCACCTGATCATTAGGGCTTATACTCCGGTCAGTGTTGCCAACCGTACTATAATTTTTAATCCGCAAAAAATGTAAAATACTATAATTTTGAAGGATTCGAGACGAAAAATATTCCTGTACTTACTATAGTTTTTTCTGAAATACTATAATTTTTACCCTTTTGTACTGTAATCAACATAGAAAAAGATGGCAACACTGACTCCGGTGCAAGTAGATATAGCTCTATGGTCCAATGAAAACATGTAAGACGTAAGACAATTATGTCTGTAAAATTGTGTAAGTATTATTTTTCTTTATTATGGTTTGGTCTGGGCAATTTGTTTTCCATGTTGTCCATTTGTTGTGCACCATTTATGTAGAACCTCCATCGTTTGCCACTGGTTCATATCCTCTTGCGTCCTGGGGTCGTCGTGCGTGGACTTAAATTAATTACTACTGATTTGAAATGATACTTAAACCACATTTGACTTCAGTGGTCTAGTTCAGCAGTCCCCAACTGGTGGTCCGTGAGAGAATTTTGGTGGTCCGCAGAGTTACTTGAATATATTTGCAATTTTCGTATTTATTAAAAAGTCTTGTTTTGCAATTTTAGCCTTATTACGTCGTCAGTCCATATTCAATGTGTTATAGAAGAAATAAATTGAATAAAGTTTGCTGTTTGGGATAAAATAAAATGCAAATATCTATACACTGATATTATTTGTAATTCTTGTACACAAGTAGAATTCATATTAATTTAATAATTGAGTCGCTTAGAATCATAACTCACATATTCCAAAAATCAAGTTTTGAGTTAATCGCTAAAAACCAACAGAGCACTATTTTTTGTAATTAGAAGAACAGTATTGAACTCCCTTGAATATTAACGAGTGAGAGAGTCGAATAACTTTCTTTTTTTTTTTTTAAATATATATACCTAATACCCCTAACTTCCAGACATACAGCATACTATGAGAAATAGAGCTCCCCGATTAGTTAGGAAGGCGTTGGTGACAAAACTCTATTCTTTGAAATATGCGAGATATTACACCAACAATGAACTTTGTCAACGATTTTCACATGGTTTAAATTGACTTTTAATACTCAACTATTTTTCGGTATATAGATTAATTCATTTAGAATCACTTGGCATATTTAACTAAAAAACGACAAAATTGCAATATGTGAGTTATGACTCCAAGCGACTCAATTGTATTAATTCTTTTTTAATAAAATGAAATTTTTATAATAATTTTTCTGTCATTATAATATTCACATATCGAATTTTTAACAAGTGTGGAAAAAATGCGTGGTAGTGGTCCACGGGATTCAAGATTTTGAGTTTAGTGGTCTGCACTGTCGAAAAGGTTGGGGACCGCTGGTCAAGTTAAATGACATTTTAAAATAAAGATTCAGTTTGACTTTGAACATATGCAAATCGACACTTTGTGAAAATGGCCGCCGAACGCTCACCTCGCGCATGTAAGTGCTCTTTATTAAATAAATTAATAATTTGTTGAGGTTCACAATGAATCATAGTTATTTTCCATATGCTTTAACTTATGTGTATGTGTTTTTAGTAACGCGTAATTGTGAATTGAAAAATTGCTACACACACGCGTCACTCAAGTCTGAAGTAATACGTTTCACACGAGTATCCGATTGTAATGAGGTTATGTTTTTTGTTTACGTTTAGATGAATTCCTGAATGCTGCCCAAATCGATGAAGTTTTGGAAGACAGCGATTTTGAAGTTGGTGATGGTTATGATTCTGACAATGGCAACGACATTTATATTTTACACGTGGAGGCAGGCGAAGAACCGGAACCAGAGCAAGATGATTCATCCGAGCCCGAGATTTATTCACAACCTTCGACATCGCAGTCTAGGGTTCTTCGCTGGCTAACGAAATCGTAAGTTTACAATGTTCATAATATATAAATTTGTTTCATCTACCATCTAGTGACAAGTCATATACAGTCGAACTTGGTTATAACGAAGAAGATGGGACTGTATTTTGACTCTGACTTCCTCTGAACTGACAGACTTTAGTCTGACTTCGGAATGAATTTGCTCATTATAAGCATTGCTTGTTATATCGTTATATAACATTTTTCGCGCCACATTCTATTTAAGCATAGAATATAAAATATCTGAAAACCATCGTCAAAACCCCGAAACAAGCATGGCATTCATAAACTACAAAAGAAGTTGTTTATTGTAATGAAGTGCTAAACCGCCGGTGCTGGTAGGTACCTACTGACTTCAAAAAGCTTGGATTTTTTACATGCAATTTCAACCATATGCGTGGATACTTTTTCAATGTCAAGACCAATTAGGTACTTAACTAGTGTCTTAAATGTAATCCGATCCCGGCGGCATCGGTCTAGTTAACTGCCCGGTCGAATTTTAGTGCTTAGGGTTGAAAATGTTGTTTTTAAACGATCGACACATTAACAGTTTTGTTCGGTATACCCGAGAAGTAGCTTGTTTAAAAGTGAATAAATGTATGGAGAAAATCATAACTAAAATGTCAACGAATGTTTCCTCATTACATCCGAGATCTCGCTATTTCTGTGATTGTAATAACCAAGTTCGACTGTAATAGTTTCTCTTTCATTACATGCTTTTTCAAAAGAATCAATACATACATGAATTAACTACTTGTAAAAACATAGTTTTGTTTGTGGTCTGAAGAGTTGTCGGATAGAATATTAAACTGAATACATTGTTTCATAATTGTATTTTTCTATTGTTTCAGTATGACTGGTATTGGCCCACAGCTGGACAAAGACCTGGTCACTGTGGGGCATGTCGTCGATAATGTGCTGGAGACTTTTTTCGACTACTTCAGCGTTAGCCTATTTTCTGCGATAGCAGAACAAACTAATCTCTATTCTGCCCAAAAAAGAGATTTACGGTCGGTGAATACTAACATGAAAGAGTTCATAGTATTCACCGACATCCAAGTAATGATGGGCATGCTGAAGTATCCGCAGACTCGAAAAGTACTGGTCATATGATATGAGCTTTCCTATTATAAATTAGGCAATTCCCAGAGACTGGTACTTCGAACTGCGGGACCATTTGTATTTTATAGCTGACAATACTGCCGACCGCACAGGCTCCACAGACAAATTGTGGAAGGTGAGCCCGTTTTTGAACTACGTGTTGAAACAATGCCACACATTGCCCAGACCTGCTCATAACTCCATCGATGAGCAGATGATACCGTTCACTGGCCACTGTGAACACAGACAATTTTCCCAAATAAGCCCAATCCGGTTGGGATTAAAAATTTTGTTCTAGCGGTTAGAGATGGATTAGTTCTAGACTTCCATATTTATGTTGGGAAAGTAACGATATCAGATAGAGATATGAAGCAGTTCGGTCTGGGTGCTAGTGTGGTAAAGTTGCTTTTTCGGGCTCTCCCCAATGGCTCCTCCTGTATCATTTAAACTGATCGATTTTTTACAAGTTTGAAGCTAGCCGATTCGATACTTCAGGACGGAATATTCCTTACTTGAACCATCAGAAGTAACAGAATCGGTAATGTGATAAAAAAGTTAAAAATCGATAAAGAGATGCGCAAAGGAGGTTCGACAGGACGTCAAAAGTCTGTGTCGTTGAGTGGAAAGACAATATGTCAGTCTTATTGCTTTGCACTGCGGTCGGCAGTAGCCCTGTTGGCACCTGCACGAGGTGGTCAAAAAGAGGATCAATGTCACTCAGCCGGTTATTGTGAACCATTGCAATAAGTCAATGGGTGGCATTGATTTTTGCGATCGGGTGATCGCATCTTATCGAACGGCAATGCAAACCTGCAAGTGGCCGGTACGTGTTTTTTAACCACTTCGTGGACTTGGCGATGGTAAATTGTTAGCTCATGTATATGAGAAATTGTCTACAGGATAATGTCCCCCGAAGGGACACTATGGGCCTGTTATCATACCGAATTCGGTATGAAGGTCACGTAGCCAGCATTTTAACACCGCCAACACGTGGTCGGCCAAGAAAAATGCTACAGCCAGCCTCATCATCGCTGGATGATTCTGTTGGACCACCTTGCAAACAGAGGAATGTTATCCCGCCACCGATCCCTGAAGTCCGCTTGGACACCTTCGCTTCCAGGATTTCAAATCGGCATCACAGTGCAGATATCCTGGATGCAAGTGTCGAACCAGGTACATATGCAATATGTACCTGTGTACTAAATTCTGCTTTGAGTTGTATCACACAGTGTATGGCAGGGATGGCTCTTGTAAAGGAGCAAAAGTCCAGTGCACCTTCGTGTTAAGGCTATACCTCAGCTGAGGCATGGTCTAAAAAGATCGTGACTAGGCCGGAACTAAATGACGGAAGCCGAACGAAATATAATTTATCATAAAAGTTAAACATGCGTCCTTTTTATGTTATGTTTATTATTATATTCGTAATAATAATAGTATATTCATTGACATTTTTTAAGTACATACGTAAAGTTTTTAGTCATCTTTACACGATTTAAGAATATTTTCATCCAACGCCATGACAAAACGAATCGACGTGCAGACGCCTCGACTATCGCTCTCCGAATGACAACACGGCCGTAATTTTGTTCTGCAATCTACATACAATGTTGAAAATTATTTGCCGTTTCACCTATGTACGCTCTTAACGAATACATAGCAGAAAAGTGTAAGCAAATGTGGTGTATGTATGTAGGAACATGAGCCAGGAGTTCATAAGATAAGTGACAGATTGGTGTCGTCTGTCCAACAGCCGAAAAGTTATGATTCCCATACCAGCATTTGAAATACCTACTTATTGATGTATAACATTGAGATTAAATACGCAAATACACATGATTGGTGGTATTATATACATCTCATTGTGGTATCAATAATGTTGACATTCACTTCCGAAAACACACGATATCTCAGCACGAATACGAGTTTCTTGCCATGTCAATAAAAAATATACGAATTTTGTACCTACCTAGAGTCAATAATTGATTCAGTCAGCTACTGACAATGCAACGGTAATATTATATAAAGTTTATAATATTAAGGTGATACATCAGTGAAACCATTTACTTTAAAAAGAAAACATGTCAATGAATATATTATTATTGTTACTGATAGAACAATAAAAAGAACATTAAATGGATTCATGTTGGATTTATATGACAAATTATATTTCGTTTGACATGCGTCATTTGTACCCGTGACCCGCAATCCGCGCATCGCCTAGCCACGATCTTTTTAGACCGTGCCTCAACTGAGGTATAGCCTTAAGATTAAAAGACGATATCCAAAATATAATAATGTATATGAGTTAGCCTGTTTTAAAGTTGCCGCGCATTCCTTGCAAAAAATACTGCCAACTCCAGCGCGCGCATCCGCGACCGTATTTTTAAACTTAGTGAGCATGATCGAAATTATTCTGCCTGAAACTTATTTGTGACGTCATACCAATACGAATTTCATAATGGAATACATTTGTGACGCATTCAAATATGGGATATTTTATAAACCGTTTAATGTTGCTGTCCTCCCGCTCGAGATCGTCGGATCACTGCTTCGGCTGCTGCTTACGAACATTACTGAATACGAATATCTCCTTGAAATGTTCGAGGTCACTGGTCAGTTTGCGTACTTTTTTTGTGCTAGTAAGTTCGTTAACTATTTGCAGCATTGACCAGTGAATAATGTCATTTTCAGTTGAATATAGTAAAGACAATCATCGCGATTTTCCAAAACGACTCAAGATTAGTGCAGCGGGACGCACTACACCATGTTTAGATTTAATTCAAAAGTGTACAGTTAAAGGCAAAGTGATAAATCGAAAATTTTACGCGGAAATGTATACAAAAGTGCCATGGTTATGCGGTTTTTCATATCTAAATACTGTTTTATGTTTTCCGTGTCTGTATCGTGTTGTGATAATGGAAAGAAGTGTTTCTGCTAACACAATGGTCCAGAATTTTTTTTGCTAATTTACGAGCATTTCCAGTTTTTTTTTCGAGATCTGCGAAAAGAACTGATATTTTGAAAGAAATAATTCTTATAAAAATACCATCAGCACCGACAACTAGGTAGAATTTTAATATAAGAACGGTAACTGTTGTGCAGACTTATCGCGAACAGTTAAATGAGTGTATGGAGCACATTTTAGAATCAGTAAATTTAGACGTTGATACTATAAACCAAGCTGGAATGCTGTTACGATATTTAAATGATGATAGTTTTAATTGTTGGTTAGATTTTTTTGCCAATAATATGCCCACTGCGATATACTTTTTAAACAACTTCAATCGAGATCAAAAGATATATAAGAGATTTATAAAGTTATTGAACATTTTACACTTACGTAATTAATAATACATTACAAATTCATCCCACGAAAAAACACCGACCGAATGATCTACCACATTCCATGATATGTCATGAAGTATGCAATACTATAGTGAACTAAGCTTAAGATCGTTTCGAATACCATGGTCATTTAGTAATATCCAAATTGTTTGCTAGTGAAAAAAATCCGATTACCATAGAAATTTTCCAATTATAGATTTTAATACGGCAATGGCAACATACGATTTCATTGACAAATTGAAACTTAAAAATGAACTAATTGTTTTATACAGACGAGAAGATTTTTACGTCACCGATTGCAAATAATTTGTACAATACCGATGACTTCAGTGGAAAGTAAGCGTTGCTTTTTAACTTCAAAAAGTATAAAATCATTTTTGAGAAATACCATGTCTCAAGACAGGTTAAATGCTCTTGCGATGTTAACACTCCCGTTGCCACGATGGTCTCGCAGTTTAGAAATGACCTAAAATCATAGATACCCCACTTATTATTATGTATATAAACGTCTACTTTTAGCTATTTGTAGATAAAATATTTAGGCATAAAAAGAAAAATATGTAGGTAGTTGAATTGAATGTCTTATATGTAAAATTAATCATTTTTCGAAAGTCTAATCAATATTTTGATAAGACAGTGACAGGGCTATCTAGAAAGATATACGTTAGAGAAACGCGCATAATAGTAATGTAAACATGAGACACTATTTTAAAATGTCATTTGTTAGTCAGAGATAGAAATGTATGTCTTTGTTCAACATAATTCTGTGAAAAATGCATTCAGTGATAGCCTCCCATAATATATCGAACCTTGAAGTTTACATTTTTCAAATACATCTGACGATAAACGCCAGAGCAACCTTTAACGCAATGTTATTAATGTTCATTTTTCCGTGTTAACTTCGCTACATGTGGCGTTTTTTCACAAACAATTGACAAAAAGGGTCCATTGCCATTGACCATAATTCTAGTAATAAAATAATAAAGTAATAAAATCTCTCTCCCCGGATTTAGAATACGGACCCTTGTTGCAAGGTTGTGTAAGGATTACATCAGTTTGTGGGACACAAGCAATTGAAAAAAATCTCGAGCGGGCTAAATAAAAACAGCACAGCATGTGGCGTGGCGTATTCACATGTTCTACATGTTTATACTACGAGTATTATCATATTAGGCAATGCAATATGTTAAATATTGGCGAGGGTAATATTATTTCATTCTGTTTTAGAATTTTAGGAAAATAATACAATGCGATAAATTTCATAATATTGTTGTACCTACCCATTCAAATGTTGTATTCAAACCCAAATGTTAAACCCGTTTAAATAAATACCCTGCATTGAAATCAGACAGCTACAGAAAATGTAGGTATGTTCTAATGACTGGCATCAATAATAATATATTTGTATTTATTTATTATCGTTAACTGTAGCTTTGTAAATTGCGGTGCGGTGTAGTTAATACGATATTCTAAAATATCCTTTTTTTGACGATATTACTAATACCTACCTATATTAGTTTTTTTTTAATTATAAAAGATTATAAATGAGACATTATTTTGTTGGTCCATGGTTGAACCGTAATAAATTGTATTGTCGTCGTAAATCACTAATAATAGCTTTCTTCCGAAAATAATATTGAGTCAGCAAATGCAATTCAAGTGCAACTAGGTAGTACACGTGGAGTTTCTTTTGTTTATGAAGTAGACACACAGTTGCAAAAAATATTTTATAGTGTTTGCAGTTACCTATGTTCAAACTTTCCCGTCGGAAAAATCGGTATAATACCTTTTAGTAGGTACAATGAATATTTACTTTTTTTTTTTTACATTTGTATCTCTTAATTTTATAAGTACCAATAATAAAATTATAAAGTAGGTACCTACTTACATACCTAATATGTAAATAAATAATCATAGTTAACCTGTTGTGTTTACATGATATTGTGTTATAATATTATATATTATTAACTATATAATATAATATGTCCATAAGATCGGTGGATTTTAGGTAGGTACAAGAAATTCATTTTAAGATTACTGAATCATTCTAATTTCATAAGTACTTACCAAATAATATTATTATATAAATAAATATGATCATACTCAATCTGATGTAGGTATATACATAATATTATACTATTATTTCTTAGTGGTGAAGTGTGGAGGTAGGCTGTCAAGATCCGACATAAATAGTGCATTGTGAGTCATACGTACCTATTTGTTTTTCTTGAACGAGTACTACAATAATTTACATAGTATGGTGTTGGATAGTTTTAAAAAATCAGATAAACCCAGCCAAAATAAAACCATAATAAGTAGTTTCGGTACGCTTTGGGCAATCCGACAATTTTGTGCACACTTTTTCATTCATACTTATTTCTTTTCGTTGAATATAAAATACATAATATTATTACACGTCATGTTGTTGGTATTTTTTAACTCTTCAAGTGAAGCGCCTAGTTTCAGAAGCCCCTAAAAAGGTTTTCATAAAATTTTGAGTTTGATATATATTTAGATATATGTTTTTGTCCACTATATATTGGACAAAATGTAAGCAATAAAACTTAATGTGTTCATTAACATATATCGAAGCCAATATTATTTCATAATATGCTTGGTATCTATTATTTTATGTGGCGAACGTAATAACGAACGCCTGCACTCGTGCTAGTCTACCTTACAACACCCTCGTCCGCTTCGGATGAATTAGCCATCCCCACTCTCCGTAAAATGCCAGCGTGTGTTCGTTGTTCCATTTAAAACAGATCGAGACACACCGTGGTTTGGTTATGACGTACATTTATCGATGTCCGATTATTATACACGATTATAAGATAATTGCATGTGATATACACAGAATAACATGTTAAACGATGACTAAATAGTATTTAAAAACATACTTTACCTTTTGAAGCAATCAATTAGCTTTTAAAATGCCTTAAAATGCCAAATTTCTATCGGAACACTGAGTGGACGGCATGGGAACAGACGTAATTTTTTTACCATGGTAAGGGAAAGGTTAAATATCGAATAAAAAATGATATCGTCAATGTCGGACTTCAATATTCGTGTAATCGACGTATTTTCAAAATCCAAAAATCGGAATTCTTGCATAAATAGGTGAGTCTTTTTTTTGCACTCCCTAATATTCTTGTCACCAGCCGCCACTGGTGTAGGCTACAGCTCAAAGCAGTTTTCGATTATGTTAATTTGTAATTTAAGTGTAAATAAATTTAATTAGGCTATTTTTATTGAATTGTTTTCTTCCTTTTAATTGTATTATTTTCTAATAAAAATGTTTTAATTTTTATCAATGTGTTACTCTTCCGTATTATTTTCATATATGTAGTAGTAACATTTATCTGTATTGTTTTCATATATGTAGTACTAACATTTATCTGTATTGTGACCTGGGTTGTACATAATATGTGCACATAGTGTGTTTTACTTAGTATAAAATAAAAAAATATAAAAAAAAATTGTTTTGATATTCCTTTCACATAAAATCATTAAAATAATTTTTCTGATGGCTGGTTCTTCCTTGGGTCTCAAGAGGATATGGTTACAAAAAAACCAATGACAGATTTCACGTTAAATAGATGTCAAACTGGATTTCTTGGATAAGATTTATAGTATTTCCCAAATGGAGGACCTACAATTATTTGTTATAAGTCACTTTTTGTCTTTTGTTCATCTCACTTACATAGTTGGCTGACCCGCTACTCTGGACCCCCAGAAATCAGCCATGTCAGCCTCTACCTTGTGGGTGGTATAACCATTATTGGTATGGTGAATATTACTAATGATTTAAACCGTGTTCTTCAATTGAATTTTTGCATTTACAGCTGGCGTCGTCGATGAAGATTACAGAGGAAACCTCGCCGTAGTACTATTCAATCACTCCGACAAAGACTTCATTGTGAATCCGGGAGACAGAATCGCTCAGCTGATCTGCGAAAAAATTTACCATCCGGAACTTATTGAAGTTGATTCATTGACGGAAACAAAGCGCGGGGAGGGAGGATTTGGATCGACCGGAATACAATAAACTGTCTTTAATACATGGAATCTCAATTTCACCACATTCATCCATAATACCTCAGCAATTGCTTATTTAGTTTTAGTTTCATCATTACCCCAATTTTTTTATTTTGAATCTTTGAGAAAAATATTGCCACGCTTAATTTTTTAAAAACCATGTTATTTTTAATGTAATAATTTTCTAACATAAAAATAGTATTTTAAAGATAGTCATTGGTCAATAATGTCCGAAAACACATCAGATATTGCTGAAGTTAACTGAAAATTGAATGTCTGTTTTAGAAGGATTTGTTATCATTAAGACATAACAGTTGATACTTATTTCATTAGATTTATAGTTCTTACTTTTTTACGTGAATTTATAATAAACAATTTTAATGTGAAAATATTAAATTTTTGGCACAAATAAAAATACCAACATTTTGCGGAATCTTAGCTTTTTTTCCGGTACCATCAGTTGATTGTGATTCATCCAGTGGACATCTAGAATATGTCTTATTATAATTTTTACTTGTAAGTGTGTAATAAAATATCTTTTGTACACGATGTATTCATATCAGCTCATTTTGTTACTGAAGTTTATTATTAATAAAACTTGTCTATGTTAGACACAAATAAATTGACTTGTCTATTAATTTATGATATTCTTTCAATTGAGGCAGTTCCCATTAAATTTGTGTTCCCTGGGTGTACTGTAAGAAGATACGATTCATGAGTTGAGAAATATGGGATATCCTTAAACACACATAAAGAATGTTATTTTCAATGTGTATTGTAATAATTATTATTAAAGTTTGTCACGTCAAGTAAACGCGCAATATTAGTCATTTGAGGACACTCATCGTGTTTGATGACCTGTCATAAAGTAATACACCGAATCTGGCTTCAAATCATATCCATGGCAACTGGCTTTCACATTTCTATCTTATTAACCTGTTGTGTGATAAATTCAAATTATTTCAAGGTTCGTTTCTTTCAACATGAACGAAACAAATCAAATTAAACCATAGACAATATACATACAAATTGTAGTTGACCGGAAATGGTTTGAGATTTGACGTTTGGTTCAGTGTATCATTGAAAATCAAACCGTTCTCGGACCATCAGAAATGGTTTGACATGAAACGTCAAACCAATTCGGACGATCCATAGACTAATGGCAATCTGTCAAAGTGTTGATAAGCATTATTCGGCATTTAAATATCGTGAGGTGTTCATATTAATATGTTAGATATTTACACCATAGGAGTTCACTTGAATTATATGTATTATAGATTAATAATCAATACCTATTATTCATAAGTAACCATACGCGAACAAGACGCCGCTTTTGGTGTTATTATCTCAAAATCCAGCACTATTTTCTATGCAAGTTCGATTTAATATCATTACTATAATTATTATGTCAGACAAAGAATTTATTTTCATTTTATTTATATTTTGTAACGGAGATTCTAAACTACAAACTGTGTTAAATCAACCCGGAATGATCTTTATATTACCTAACGAATTTAATATGTTCGATTGTCGTCTAAGTCACAATATCATGCTGTCGACATGAACAAGTGGTCAATAATTATGAAAAGCTCTAATCAAAAGTAATTTTTAAAAACTCGTCATACCTATAAATCTTATAAATTAACTAAATGGCTACCTATTTATGAAGCATTCTTTATATTTTGTATATTTAAAAGGAATGAATACGACAGTTTGTTAAATTTGTATTATTGTAGACCACGATAGGAGGTTAGAATTTCATAACAAGTTGACGTTTCAAATATGTTTCTGTTTTAGAGACTAATATATTATGAATTAATTTTAAGTACTGGCAACACTAATTAGTTGTCAGAAAAGCGTTTCCGTGGACATTCTACCAAACGGTTCCAAATCAAATAAATCCAACGTGCCATTTGATTCGTTCAGTTCAGGTTCAATGATACGAACTTTCAGAAAACAGGAAACAATAGTTTTATTTAAAATCTAATATTGAAACAAGTTTTCGTGTAAGATTTATAAATTTATTGTGTCCTAATTGTTAATAATTTAAACCTAATTTCACAGTTTATGCAGAATATGATATGCAAATAAATGGTACATAAGAAATGTCTTAGAATTACGATACATATTATGATAAAAAATTAACAATAGTTTTCTAAGTTAAAAGAACTCTACGGGTAGCACATGTAATTTTTAAATTTCTGTGTACATAAAAGCTGTTTGTTTACTACTGTATCTGGACAATTGGCTGCACAGATAGGCAAAGCTTATTCAAAAAAACTCTCCCTCCACTGATATTCAAGAAAATTATCAACCATGAATCACACAGATAACAGTAAATGAATTATTTCGTTATTCAATACTCAATATATGCAAGACTTAAGAATGTTTAATTATATTATGTATTCTTGTAAATACATCATTTTGAAAAACTTCAAAAAAACATTTATTAGAAAAAATCCCAGAATAAAAGTATACGTATTATTCTTTTTAACACTGGAAGCCAAGAGGCCCAATGACAGTAGTTAAAGTTAGTAATAAAAATGGAACATTCATAAACACCAAGACTTTGAGAAAATCACATGAATATTGTTGTGATTTCACGGGAAACGATCCCCGGATGAAAGGCATTACACACTAGACTACGAGGGCCGACAAGTTAAAACGATTAGAACTCAAACTCATGTTTTGTGTAAAGACAGCATAACAGTGCACTCCAAGTTATGCAATGACAAAAAATATCAACTTTAATTTAGAATAAATTCATTTGGCTGAAAACTTCAAATGCATGCAAGATATAAATAATTCAGAAGGTAATATTATATATAATCAAAATAATAAGAATATAAAGAACTGGAAATGCAATACATCTTTAGCCATAGGAATGAGTGAAGCCAATGTTATGCAGTAATTAGGCAATATATTTGCAGTCTACAAAAAGCAACAATTATTATTCATTAACATTGAAATAATCTGAAGTCTTGAACGTATTCGGGGCTGTATAGTTAAAGTTTTCTGGTCGATTTTCGGTCGGCGATGTCGGTAAATCCTTGGTAATCTTACTTAACAGAGGTTTGAAAAGATTCTTGAGTTTATTGTCCGGGATTCCAATTTGGCCTTCCGCAATTTCGACGTGCTTTTCGATTAAATTTAAATCACTGTTGACTTTGCTCACAAACAATTGCAGAGCGTCAATTCTCCTGCTCAAATCGTCGACTTCTTGTCGGCATTGGAAAATTTTGGTAAAAGCGTTCGACGAATATTCTTGGCTCTCTCCTTCCACCACTTTCATGAGGCTTTCAAATTCTTCAAGCCTCGTTAACATTTCGTCGACCGTTTCGTGTATCGGTTGCAGTTCTTTTGATATGTCTATTTTTAAATACTTCGCATAATCGTTAGCGACTCCGTTAATCATTTTCATCACTTACTTGAGACTTGATTAATTTATTTTGACGCAATTTCACTAATTCGACGTTTTGAGAAAAATTTGATTATCACGACGTTGACACTGTTGACAGTTCTTTGACGTTTACTCGGGTTCAGTGGTGCCATCTTTTCAAAGTGGAATTATAGTACAGAGCCTTCAAAATTATAGTATTTGGGGAAAAAATATAGTACGCGTTGTCATCTGTTGAAAATGTATCGGTTTTTTGTTTCTCAGAAAAAAAAAACGGAGAATTTGAGAAACTCCGAGACCCTTTTTTATTTCGGTACCTCTTTCGACCAAAAATGCTTACCGAAGAATTCAAGAAATTTCATTTTAAACCAAAGTCAAGGGATTTATTACGTTTTTCGAGAATTTTTTTTTCAAAGTTCTCCAAATCTTCTTATATTGCGAAGTAATAGCACTTTGCACCAATTTATCGAACAGAAATAACGAAATTTTAGTACTGTTTACATATTATTTCAGATATTCAGAATTATAGTATTTTGGGCGTACTATACCTGTTTTATATCGTACATAGTACGCGGACCAAAATTATAGTATAAATACTATAATTATAGTACGGTTGGCAACACTGCTCGGGTTTCCATTATTAAGGTTTCTGAAAATAGCGTAAAAAATAACAATTCCCAATCTCAATGACAATCTCAGAAAAATAAAATTATACCCACAATGTGAATTTCTTTAAAATTATTACAGGCAATAATATGTAGATGTTTCTAGATAGTACATCGAACATGTTTTACTCACGATCTCCGACGCAAAAGCGTTACGACAAATAGGCGTAGAATAAGTGCAAGAACGTAGTGGTTGCGCGGCGGCGTCTTGCGAAACTCAAACGTATAACCGTGTGTAAAATGTTTGTAGACAGTGTCTTTTTTGGGGCATAATACACACGGTTATACGTTTGAGTTTCGCAAGACGCCGCCGCGCCGCGCCCGCCCAATTACTACGGCCGAGCACTAACTATAGACGCGCAGCCCGCACCCCGCCCCGATTACTTACGCTCGTAAATTATTTGAACTGGTCATTTCAAAAACCCCATAACTTACAGAAATCAAATTTTTCAAGAGAGATAAAAAATCTTGTATTCTCTTGTAAAAAACTCATCGAAAGCTGTAAAATAATATATGGAGCATTTGAGATCTAAAATAAATATGAAATTTTATCTAATTTAATGGCAAAATCTGTTTTAATATCTTGTAATTATGTTGTTTTCGAAATGAACACGTGGAATACCGTTATAATTGATAATTAATTTCAATTTAAAAAGAAATATTTGATATAGATTATGCAAGTTTAGTATTTTAGATAAGTAATAAGTTCATCAAAAAAATCAATCAATCGTCGTTTTCAGTTTCTATGGTTTGCCACTGGAAAATCGTTTCATAAAAAAGGATATATTTTTCTCAGGAATATACTGCCGAAGTTTTTTCTAGTCATTTAATTTTTGTTGTACTGGATCTTTCTATGTGAGAAGAATACTCATATACAGTATTGATCCTATCTTGACGCCGGATTAAGTGCTTTGCAGTATCGAAATCCCTATCACAGGGAAGAAATGAGTGACCCCGCATTGGTACAACATGAATAATACTTTGAAATATTTTGTGTCAGTCAAAGTAAGAAAAAATCAAAACCACAGTCTGAAAAAATGTACAGTTCTGTAATTTCCTAGAGTACAAATCGATAAATGTAGTCCATCCAGGGCTCGAAATGGAATGGAACGAACCGGAGCGCCGTTCCGGCTCGTGAAATTTGTAAAATTATCGCTCCGTCTCGGAAAAAATATGTTGCCCATCTGAGCTAGATAGGCTATAGAATAGAAAATCTGACACACTTATTTTTATAAAATACACATACGATTTGATGACTATGTAAATATCTTCAGAAAATTTGTCGAGCGCTCCGCTTCGTAAACTTTTCCATTTCGAGCGCTGAGTCCATCAAAACTGTGCACACTTCATTTGGCTCTTTTTTGCTAGTCCTTCGTGGTAGCAATACAATCCTGCCTTATTTGACTTAAGGTTGTGTATAAAAAAAGAGTTTACCCATAGCTGGCGAAATCATAAATTCATGCACAGGAATATTCAGAACTGAAAGATTTTGCATATAGTCGATGTACGGTAGCTAAGGATAATCCGTGCGAAAACAACATAACTACTACATTTATGTTGTTTTCGAACTGACTTGAAACATGACTTGAAATAAAATCGTGTTGCATATTCACAATTGAGTTGTTTTCGAAGAGAATGATAGGTCTACCCCCAATAAACAATAATCCGCAATAAAAGCATTTTGCCATTTTGTGTCAGTTATGGGGTTTTCGAAATGACTAGTTCATTTTCATTTTACATTCAGTAGCCTACATTCTGTGCGACGTATTGTTCGTCTGTAATTATTGCCTACTTCTTTAGTTTTATTATTGTAATTAGGTACGTAATTTTCAGAAAAGTAAAATTGTTTGAATCCTTTGGGTTCAGTTAAGTACTTTGACTGACACTGCAAGAAGCCATTAAAAATTCAATACCACTCTTAAAAATATTTTGCTGAATCAGGCATTCACATCCTTTTTCTGTCTTATGACTGATACACTGTATCTACGTAGGAACGTCATTAGAGGTGGAAAATCTGGTTGATTCTTTCCCCCAACCCACGATTCTTTACCTATCGTACGCCGGTAATTTTCACTCCTAACTCTTTGGGATTTATCGCTTCTTGTATGATGGCCTTTGTTGATGCGGAATCTTTTATTTGGTCATTTGTCGGGAAAACCAATACTACAGACTTGGTTGGACGTGCTGCAGCGCTTAGACGGGATATAGGTGGTGGGATTGTTGTTTGTTTTACAGCACCAGCATAGGATGAAGTGGAACATTTAAAGGGTTTCATTTTTATGAGTTCCATTGCTTAACGAACAGTTCCTTCATTCGTGGAAATCTGTTGTGCTAGAATAAATTCTAGCAGCTGCTGAATTTTCTGCTGATTCGGCAATTGTTGCGGCAAACATATACATCAGTGTATCCATCTTGTATAGGATTGTTGTTTTTTGTTCCTTTAGGTTTCTAGCTGACTGGACAGCCAGTGCATCCTTGATGATTCAGCAGTTCAGTGGGATTTATTTTTGAGCATATCTTGATACTGTTTGCTTCTGAATGAGTTGGAGTTCTCTTAACAAGCGTATTGGGGGTGAATAGTGAGTCTTCTCTCAATGAAGAAGAGTCATCCCGGGCGTCGCTATTTATGAGTCGGCGTCGTGGAGAACGCCGCTTCTTCAATTAGGTGTCACTCATTTTTTTATGCGTAATCGAGTGTGAGACCTTTCTCAGTGAAGTTGATAACCCCTGTTCGACTGCTACTGGTGCGGTGGTTATCGACACTAATGAGCCAACATTTTATTGCACTAGCACTTAATTGGAGATTAATACCATAGATAACAGACGTATATATATATATAGGTACCCACTAGAAAAAAATATATTTGAAAAAAATACGGAACTCGACGGGATTTGAACCCGTATAGCCATTGGTGGCCAAACCGTGCATTAACCATACGAAATAGTTTATTAAAAAATGTTCAAGTAGACGTTATAAGTACTAACATATTGTAAGCAAGCTTTACATGACGTTTTCACATGTAGTTATTCTTGTTTGTCAAACTCAAGTCTTTCATTTGCCAGGGTTTTAAAGAGGGTTAACAACCCCTGGATTGAACGCTCTTACATTTAAGCATCACTGAACTAAGAAACGGAGGCCAAGATAAATTGTATATCTACCTAAAATAGGTACTAACTAACTTAATCAAAAGCGGAGGCCACCTACTAGCTTCCGCTCTTTCTCATGCATATTATTGCACGTGACAATTAACAGAGGTGTGTATTCAATTAGCATATGATTAAAAATTACAGGATGCATCATACTTACCTACTTTACTCTTTTATGAGATGTTTTCACTACCTTATCATAGAATTATATACATATGGACAAACAATACGTGTCTGTACATGAATGTACCTACCTAATATGTATGTTAAGAATACGTATTATTTTTATTTTAAATTTTTAAATTCATTAATCCCTGCCTAAACGAAACTCTAATAGATGACAAGTATTATTCTATCTATAAAATATTCAAAGTTCTGTGCGACTCAATTGGACAATTTCACATATATTATTTTATAGATAGGCGACTATTTTTTTTACTACATAATATGATGGCTTGGCTTTGCAGGGTTTAATTGAATTTTATAAACTAACCAACACCATCTGTAAATTGTAGTCTTATTTCAATGAAAACAAATACATAAGACTGACAAAGTTTAGTGTGCACTGTTTACCTCCACCCTTCGCCACTGCTACAGTGCGACAGAAGTGCCCATATTTTACAACGTTTTTATTAGCTCGTATTCTTGTTTGTCCGGTGGTTGTTTGTCCAGTACAAATTTTGCAATTGATTTTTAACTAACTTCCCGACTAGCTAGACATTTGAAACTTTTAGAATATATCAGAACACGATGCCAATGCATTAATTGAATACTTTTAGCCATGTTTAAGCAGAATTGAATTCATTTTCAGTTAATTCTGTTTTGTATGGGAAGTTATTTCAGAAAAATCCGTAAACAGTAAAAGACTATTATTGGTTTCTAAGGGGGTGGTCCTAGCAACTAAATTATTAATGTATACGTGCGTTACTATGGAAATCAAAATGAAATGTCAAAATGACATTTCAGTACGTATTCTATATTTGTTTGTTTTTTATTTATTTCATATCAAGTACAAGTTTGAGCATATTGAGCATAATAATTCAACAGAAAATTAAAAATGTTGTATATAAAAAGTTCTTTTTATCTTGTAATTATTTTTAAATATCTCATACTGCAATGGCAATGTCTTACCTGATTCCAAATACATCCGATTAGAATCTCCAATTGGACTGTGTTACCAACCGTTGTGGGTAACCACCTTGTATACGGAATTGCCGCGAGTGATATCCATGTTATTTTGAATCAATAAAAATAAAGTCATGTAGACATTGTAATTGTTTTTGGTATAAGGAATGTGAAGTTCTCTCGCGATGCCGGTTGGTGTTGGTTGGTTGAAGAGTCCACAGATCGATACGCGTTGCGTGATGCAAGTTGATGGGTCGTTGTATGTTCGGCCGTTGCATTTGTTTGTTTCGAGTAATTGATATAAACAAGTTTTTATTTAAATACGTTGATGAATTTAAAAAAATATTTTTCTTAAGAAAGAAGGCTTTAAATAATTTTCTAGTATTAAATCTTCGCCACTGGCGTACCATTGCTAGGAATTGTTCGAGTTTATTTAAGGTGATGAGGGTCCAGAAGAAATTTTTGAGACTCCTTTACTTTCGGCTGTATGGATATTATCCGTGGCGCTATCCGACTGACTTTCTCTTAGGTACGCTTACATACTGTAGCTTAAAATTTAGAAGGGATCTTTATTTAGCTACATATTTTTTCCGACTTGCCAAATGGATACTCTGCCATTCTTGGTGGTGTTGGCTTGTGTGTATCTGATAATTATCTAAGGAGTCGAGGGCATCCGTTGTTTGTTCTCCCAAGATGCAGAACTAACCTACCATTAATAATGCCAATTGGGAGTGCCATAACCATGTTTAATGAAATCGCTTCGGATATTGATATATTCCACTTACATGAGGGTGAATTTTGCTGGACGTTGTTTTATAAGTTTTTACGATAGGGTCTATCAGTAGTTCACTCTGTGTGCTTCTTTCTACTTTTATTTTTGTTATTTTATTTTATTTTATTTCTTAATTTATTACTTATTGTATTATTAACTCACTATTTGAATAATTGTGAACACTTGTCGTGAACGCTTTAAATTTATAATGTGTTTTATTCATTAAGTATATGTAAAATAAATAAATTTGAATTTAAATTGTGTTATAAAAATGAATACATATTACATTTATAATGTATTTATAAAATGTTATCGTTGTAATGTTGTGTTTATAAAAGATTTTGCTTACTAAGTATAAAAATATTTGTTGTTCAGTAATCATTATTAATTTCTTTTATTTTGTTAACTGTCAATTCATGGTGGAACTGCATTGTATTGTTGTTTTTATTTTATAAAACGCAATTTTTTTGTAGTACTTATTCCACTTTTAATTCGCAAAAGTGGAATAAGTACTACAAAAAAATTGCGTTTTATTAAATGAAAACAACAATATAATCAATCATTATTATTTAATTAAACTCTCTACTGACAGGATATCCTTCTTGATTACAGCATTTTTTTTAAAATCTTATCGTATAGTTTTATCTATTACGTTGTGGTGAATGTTTTATAAAATAATATAGTTGTTATTAAATTAGTAGGTACCTACCAACGCATTTGTAAAACAAAAAGATTGTACTCTTGATAGATGCGCTTGAGTAATCGTTCAAATTATCCTAATAACTCGACTACATTGAAGTTAAATTCCCTCCACCAAACCCGCCCCGTACCACCCTCGGTCTTAATCGAGAGTATCACGGGACCCGTCGATTGGTGATGTGAAGCATCTAAGAATTGGCCTGGGAGTGTCCTGGGAGAATATGCCCAAGACTTAGGTTGCTACGCTCAAAGTGAGCTCTGACTGAGTTTACTGAGTTTACTCTAATGCAAAGTGCTAGGGAGAGAAAAAGCACATGGCAATTACTAAAAAGAAAATGAAGCTACTTGTTTATTAAATCAAAGAACGAAGCTAATCATACGGGCAGCAAAATTTATGTGAAGAGATCTTCATGCCCGTAGTAAGACGCCGCAAATTTTTTGAAAGCAAGATAATTGGCCTTAGTAGCAACCAGGTCGGACGGGCCGATGGGTCCAACAGCTGGTTGGACCGACCTGAGCATTTCCTCCCATTCAGAGCACATACTCAGACACTCCCATAGGATGTGGTTGGTATCCTGTATTTCCCCTCCGCATGGACATGTCGGACGGCTTGCCAGCGAATCCACCATGACCAGTCACAAATTGACTGATGTAATGGTCTGGAGTCAGATATTTGGTTATCTCCATTCGCCACTATATGTCTGGAAAAAACGTATAGGTATGTGTGCCGGCCCTTGGTCGATTCGTCCCACTTTCGCTGCCAGGTCTTAATGGCCGCATCGAGCGACATGAGTCTAAGCGATGGTGCCCACAGAACGCGTCGAGCGGGTGAAGTCCGCGTATGCAGTGTTTATTCATAACCATAATCACACGTCTCGTGCCGCGCATTACCCTTCACCTATGTAATAAGCGGCCCAAGCAGCACAAAACAATTATTTTTAAAGCGTCTCTCATAACAAAGCAATAAAAATATTATATTATTTTGGGGCTTGTAATAAATATTTACGACGACATTATTCAACCAGCGATAAACTTGACACGCAATAAAATTAAACAATGATTCTCTGTTATTAAATAATTGCTTTTCGCCCGTCGATCGACGAGGCCTCAAGCAGCGTAATTTTGGTAGCCGTGTTCAATGAATGGACTCCATTGTATTTTCTTTCATTCGTATCGCCGAGAAGCGGTGATTCGCGAAAAAACGATGATTCATGCGGCGGGCGCGTATAATGCGTCGTGAAATCCAGTGGGCGCTGGCGTATTTGATTACGTTGTATTTTCGTTGATTTACGCGCCACTTGTAGAAATTTTGCGCTAGCGCCGCACTCGCTGTGTCAATGGGCTTTATGCCTAATTCTGCGCTTCAATAATGCTACTCCTTCGCCAGCTAGCCGAGGAGGGGGGACGAGGTGAAAATCACAAACGTCGGCCTCATCGCCCTTGAGGAGCAATATTGAAGCGCCGGTGGCCTGAATGTGCAGGTCAAGTGGGAGAATGCCGGCCAGGACCCGGAGCGCGTCAGTTGAGGTAGGCCTTGGTAATGGACAGAAGTGCGATGCGCTGTCCCCTTGAAAGAGAGATTCTAAGTTTGACACTTTTGAAATGCGCGGGCACCAAGCACTGGCGGCATAAGCCGCGACTCCCATAAAAATGGCGCCGTAGGCGATCTTGAGCGCCCTTACTTTTAAGCCCCATCCTTCACCAGCCATGCGGCCGACCCTCTGGAAGGTCACCCCAGCCTTGTGGACTTGGGTTTCGGCATGGTGTTGGAAATTTAACATTGTGTCCATTTTGACGCCTAGATAGGTGACGATATTCGACACTTTCACTCTCGTGTCGCCGAATCGGACCGTGGGTGGTTTCGAACAGCTAAGTCGTCTCGGTCCTTTGAGGACCTCTCGGGTACCGTACATGGAGAGCCCTAAACAGACTGAGAACCATGGTAGGGCGCACTCGAGACAACATAGTGAAGTGGGTTTCTTTGATGACTAAACCTGCGAGTGCGGTGAAATACAAAGCATGGAGCACCTCTTTTCATGCAAGGCTCCCCAGTAAGCTGCGATTTCAATGAGATCCTACAAACCGAGGAAAACGGTGTTGCCTTCGCCAACTTCTAGAGTGACACATTGTAGCTATTGAAGACCCGACACGACGAAGGAGAACATCGATTCTCAAAGCTCAAAAACCGACACCTTTGAAGCTTTGTGATGCCACGTCTCACAACTATACAGGAGCACAGGTAGCACGCACACGTTGAACAAACGACATTTGGTCCTCACAGAATACCTACAGCCTTGATCTCCATGCAACTTCAAAAACAGAATGCAGCCCTCCACACCCATGCGGATTTCAAGTTTACTGGAAATAACACCATCATCGGTAACTGTGGCACCTAAGTATTTGAACAGAAGGATCACGACTATTAAATAGTTTATAATAGGTAGATACATTATATTAAAATTAAAGAACATCTTTTCCTTTGTACTTTCTTGTTTGTTTTCGCCAATCGCGAGGCCTGATTGGACCCAATCGGTATATCGACTTAAGACCAGCCCGCGTATTGCCAAACCCTACTTATCAAAAGGCAAACACATATTATTTCGCGCCTACATCGATATAGCTATTGGCGACCACATTTCAACATCGCCCATACAAAGTACACTCCAAACCCAATTTATCGGAACACAGTACTTACATCGTTTTGAATTAATTGGCTCTGTCATGTTTTCCGACAAGTAGGGTTTGGGCAAGTCGCGAACGGTCCTGGAAGGAAAGATGTTCGGTGGCAGCATCCTGTTTGATGAATCTCTGAACCTGGTTTGACTCAGCAGTCCATCTGTTTTTAGAGCAGCGAACAATGACATTAGCAGCGAAAGACAAGGAAAATATGTACTTATACAATAATAATTATCGTCGGCTTTCGATTACAGATATGATAAAAAATTAGAAAACAATACATTAATTAATTGACTACCTTGCGCTTCTCCAAGCTTAAAATTATAATTATCATCACATGGTTAAAAATAAGTAAAAAGTTGAAGTTGAAAAAAAAATTCGTATGCCCGAATAATCTGTATCCCAATTATTGAGATAATTGAGATTGAAATGTAGATACGTCATGTTCGTATTAATACGCAAGAAAACGGTTGCATATTACGGCTCGGACACACGATTCTGCAGTTGCAGCGCGTCGACGCGTTGATTCCAAATGTATCCTTTTTAAATCTCAAATTAGATTTTATAATCCAAGTTAGTCGTACGTGTAAGGAAAAATCTGAAAAGGAGAAAAGAACATGATTTTTAAATGTTCATTTTAGCCGTATTGTAATGTTATTTAAATTAAAACATTCATTTAAAAAAATGGTAAGGTTTCTATAAAAATGGCCGTCATATCATTTGCTACACTAGGCGACACCCCTTACTCAAAACCTATATAGGCTATATCTTATAATATATAAAAATGAATGTCTGTCTGTATGCCTGTCTGTCCCTTATGCGTTCCTATACCATTCATCCGATTGCGACGAAACTTTCGTCAGTTATTGTACGCACACCTGCCAAGGTTTCTAAATTAGAAAAACCATTTTCTTCTTCTTCTTCATTATACGAGGGTGGGTCAATAATTCCTTAGAAAAAAGCATTAAAACAGTTTTTATTTTTGTATTTTTTTTTTATTTCTCAACATAATCTCCTTGGAGCTCAATACACTTGGTTAGACGTTTCTCATTTTTTTTAAACCGTCAGAAAAATAAGTTTTCGGAAGGTCCTCAAAATAAGCATTTGTCCGATCGATGACTTCTTCATTTGAAAAAAAACGTTGTCCACTTAGCCATTTTTTTAAGTTTGGGAAAAGGAAAAAGTCACTGGGGGCTAAATCTGGCGAATACGGTGGGTGGTCGACCAATTCGAACTTCAATTCTTCAATTTTAGCCATTGATCGTAAACATGTGTGAACACGGGCATTGTCCTGATGAAAGAGGATTTTTTTCCTGTTTAAATGAGGCCGTTTTTCTTCAATTTTGTTTTTTAGCTGGTCCAATAAAGATGCATAATAATCCCCTGTTATTGTTTTTCCTTTTTCCAAATAGTCAACGAAAATAATTTCACGTGCATCCCAAAATACAGTAGCCATAACCTTACCAGCTGATTTTACGGTTTTCGCCTTCTTTGGACATGGTTTGCCTTCGCAATCCACTGCTTTGACTGTTATTTCATCTCGGGAGTATAGTGGTGTATCCATGTTTCATCTATAGTCACAAAGCGACGAAAAAATTCATCCGGATTGCGTTGCATGAGCGACAACAGGGCTTTAGAGGCCACCACCCTATTGCGTTTATTGTCGACTGTGAGCAAACGCGGCACCCATCTTGCAGAAATATTTTTCATGCCCAATTTGTCATGTAAAATAGAAATGACGCTACCTTTTGAGATCCCTGTAACCTCAATTATCTCACTCAACTTTAATCTTCGGTCACTTAACACCATATCGTGGATTTTATTGATCATTTCTGGTGTAGTCACCTCTACAGGACGTCCTGAGCGTGGTTCATCCTTTGTTGATGTACGACCACGTTTAAATTCAGTTAACCAGTTATAAATAGTTGCAAGTGAAGGAGCAGATATGCCGTGAACTAAATCCAACTCATTTTTTATTTCCTTTGCTGTTAACCCTTTTATATTAAAATGTTTAATAACAGCTCTAAACTCAATTTTCTCCATTTTCCATTTTTCCATTTTCCACAAGCAATTTTTTTTTTAAATGTACGAGAAACACACAACAACCCGACCAATCTGATTGAAACTTCGCAGCATACTGAATTGGTAGTGCCGCTGCATGAAAACAAACCGCTTACAGTACTAGTCGCGCCAACTGTCGGCTTTTCTAAGGACTTATTGACCCACCCTCGTATCTTCTTTTATTCGTATGGTTCCTATTTATACCATTCATCCGATTGCGATGAAACCTTCGTCAGTTGTTGTGGTAACACCCGCAAAGGTTTCTGAATAACTTCAACCATCTTCTTCTTCTTCTTCATTATATCATCTTTTATTCGTATGGTCCCTATACCATTCATCCAATTGCGATGAAACTTTCGTTAGTAATTGTGCTAACACCCGCGAAGGTTTCTGAATAAGTACAACCATCTTCTTCTTCTTCTTCTTCATTCTATCATCTTTTATTCGTATGGTCCCTATACCATTCATCCAATTGCGATGAAACTTTCGTTAGTGGTTGTGCCAACACCCGCAAAGGTTTCTAAATTAGTACAACCATCTTCTTCGTCTTCTTCATTATATCTTCTTTTATTCGTATGGTTCCTATACTATTCATCCGATTGCGATGAAACTTTCGTTAGTAATTGTGCCAACACCCGCAAAGCTTTCTGAATTAGTACCACCATCTTCTTCTTCTTCTTCTTCTATTTTATCTTCTTCTATTCGCAATGAAACTTTGGTGAGTTGTCGTGCGCATGCCCACGAATATTTCTGAATTAGAAAATCATCTTCTATTCGTATGCGTTCCTATACCATTCATCCGATTGCAATAAAACTTTCGTTAGTAATTGTGCCAACACCCGTAAAGATTTCTGAATTAGAAAATCATCTTCTTCTTCTATTCGTATGCGTTCCCATACCATTCATCCGATTGCGATGAAACTTTTGTTAGTCGTTGTGCGCACACCTGCGAAGGTTTCTAAATTAGTATTATATGAAATACAAAGTTTGTTGTTTGTTTGTTCCATCCAATTTTGATTTTTTTTATAACATATTAATAACATTAATAACGTTTGCATATTTTGGATTCGATTTTAATTTAGTGGTCTTTTGTTTGACCTTTTCTCCTATTAGAATTATTTTAATATTACCATACTGTATTACATAGATATTTTAATATTAAAAAAATAATTACCTCTTATTATTATTTAAATACCTAAGATAAATATAACTACGAAGCGACCCTGTGCGAAACCGGGTACTTCAGCTATCTATAATATAAAAATAAATATTTGTTTGTTTGTTTGTTCGTGTTTTATGCGCTGTCATACCGTTCATCCGATTGCGATAAAACTTTGTCAACTTATTGCTTGCACTTGCGCAAAGAGTATAGGCTATATCTTATATATAAAAATCAATGTTTGTTTGTCTGTCTATCTGTCTGTCCCGTGTGCGTTCCTATACCATTCATCCGATTGCGATGAAATTTTGGTAAGTGGTTGTATGCACACCGGCGAAGATTTCTGAATTAGAAAAATCATCATCTTCTTCTTCTCCATTCTATTTTCTTTTATTCGTATGGTTCCTATACCATTCATCCGATTGCGACGAAACTTTCGTCAGTTATTGTACGCACACCCGCAAAGGTTTCTAAATTAGAAAAACCATAATCTTCTTCTTCTTATCATGAGTATCACGAGGCTCTACGTTTGAATTTGAAGCATCAGCTGTTGTTTACGTCTGTGAAGGTATCAGGAGCCAACACCCAAGACTGAGGTCTACACGCACACGCAGTGTGCTTTGAATGAGTTTACTGAGACTTAATTTAATAAAAATTATCCATGGAAGAGAGAAGCACGGTGAATTACAAATATAAATAATTTACATAATATAATATGAAGCTAAAACAATACGGACACAGTAAACTATGTGACATAAGACGCCACATTTTTTTTTAAATCATCATAGTTGACCTTTATGGCAACCAGGTCGGACAGTTCGATGGGTCCAACAGCTGGTTGGACTGACTTGAGCATCTGTTTCCTCTCAGAGCACATTCTCGGACATTCGCAGAGAATGTGGTTTAAATCTTGTGGTTCTCCGCGACATAGCCATGTTAGTCGGGTGACAAGCCCAATCTCAAAGAGCTTGGCAACGAATTCACCGTCGCCAGTAAAAAATTGACTGATGTGATGATCGAGAGTCAGACTGGTTATCTTCAATCGCCAACATTAGGAAAGAACAAAAAATATGTGTCCCTGCCTTTGCTAGAAGCATTCATCTTCAAGATTAAGAATATGTCCTGGTGATGATTGGGTCACTTGAGTGGGTAGAAAGATATGAATCTTACGGCGTTTATACCTCTTGCCATCTTGCTTAACGGCCCACATGTTTAAAAATTAATAACACTGCACATGGATGTACTGAAATATGACTATATCCTAACACATTAAATCGAGAGGTTTAAGGGGGGACATGCTCGTCGAAGGTCAAAATTGAGTTTTTATTGTATTTTCAAACCATGATCCTGGACACTCCTTAAACGTTGTAGATAATCTATTTATATAATTTTGAAGCCTTATTATCCTTTATAGTTATTTTAAACATTTGATGACTGTATAAAGTATTTTTGTTACATAAAATAGTATTCTTTCAAACCTCTCGCTCTAATGTTTTAGAATATAGTCATATTTCGGTACATAACTGTGCAGTGGTGTTAAAACTTTTTACATTTATTAATTTTTAAACGCATTTATAAAACCATTAGCATAATTTATTACGAGATAATTTTTGTAAAATATTCACGATAAAAAATTATATTGATAATCTCTGTGATCCCAAATTTGACAAGAATTAGGCATTTTATTATTCAAAAAATCGGCAAGATTAACACATTTTAAGATAATTCTAAAGGTATTTATTATAAGCTATGTCCTTGACCATTCAAGTGTGATAAACATCTTATGAATAATGATTGCATTATAATAATTATTGACCTAAGAATAAGGTAGTGTTTTTTTGAAATACGCTATTTCTTTTGTCATTCCCCAGTAGTTAAGCTACAACATACGGCCGTAGCCATAAATGGACAAACTATAATTGAAGTAGGGAGTAAAATGATATTGACGCGCGTGTTTGAACATGTACCGTTTAAAAAAAAAAAAAAAAATTGGTTAGGTACATGTTCAAAAATGCGCGTCAATATCATTTTACTCCCTACTTCAATTATAGTTTGTCAATTTATGGCTACGGCCGTATGTTGTAGCTTAACCACTGGGGAATGACAAAAGAAATGGCGTATTTCAAAAAAACACTACCTTATTCTTAGGTCAATAATTATTATAAAGCAATCATTATTCATAAGATGTTTATCACACTTGAATGGTCAAGGACATATCTTATAATAAATGTCTTTAGAATCATCTTCAAATGTGTTAATCTTGCCGATTTTTTGAATAATAAAATGCCTAATTCTTGTCAAATTTGGGATCACAGAGATTATCAATATAATTTTTTATCGTGAATATTTTACAAAAATTATCTCGTAATAAATTATGCTAATGGTTTTATAAATGCGTTTAAAAATTAATAAATGTAAAAAATCTTAACACCACTGCACAGTTATGTACCGAAATATGACTATATTCTAAAACATTAGAGCGAGAGGTTTGAAAGAATACTATTTTATGTAACAAAAATACTTTATACAGTCATCAAATGTTTAAAATAACTATAAAGGATAATAAGGCTTCAAAATTATATAAATAGATTATCTACAACGTTTAAGGAGTGTCCAGGATCATGGTTTGAAAATACAATAAAAACTCAATTTTGACCTTCGACGAGCATGTCCCCCCTTAAACGAATACTATTTTATGTAATAAAAATACTTTATGCAGTCATCAATAATGTTTAAAATAAATATAAAGGATATTAAGGCTTCAAAATTATAAAAATAGATTATCTACAACATTTAAGGAATGTCCAGGCTAATGCTCTGAAAATACCATTAAATCTCCATTTTCACCTACGTGGCGCATATTTGACGAATAAAAAAGCAAAAATAGCCATCTACTGATTTTAAGAGAAATATTTTCAGACGGATTCCCATGAAAAATATTCAAAGGCTTCTTCGAGGCATCACATCGTGTCCATATTCTCCGCCTAAGGAGTAGATATGGACAAAGAAGATGAAGAAAAAAATCCGATAGGCGATGAATGCTGTAGTATCTTGAGTTAGAACGTTTTAATTATTTAAACACCGTCTGTTATGTCTCTAATTAAAACTCAAATTTTACGTTACGCGTTACAATGGTTCTACATCCCGTCCGTTGAGGATTTTATAAGTACGCCTTCGTAAATGAATTAGTCTATTAGTTAACCAACCGTTTAGTAGGATTAAAGTTTTGTGAAGTGGTCTCTTGTAAGATATATTTTTTAAGTTCATTTATTTAAAAGAAAAAAAATTTCCACGAGTGAAAAATAAAAAAGCGATATCCCCTCCCAGTAGGAGTGAATTTAAAAATATATAAATAGAAATCTTTTACTGGCTATTTATAATAAAAACTAAAACATTTTGATCATCAAAAGTCAAAGAAAAGGGATATAATATATTATACAATAATTGCTATCGTATCCGTTCAGTTTTTTTTAATATAATAAAAACGTATCTTCTTGAATAAAAGCTGGAATACAAAAAGAGTTTAATACGTCTAGTTAAATCTATTTGTCGTTTAGAGCATACAATTTATATTTTATTAATATTATTATTAATTATAATATTTATTATTAATAACAATTTTACTGTCATTAAGGGGGACATGCTCAGCGTAGGTCAAAATGGAGCTTTTGCTCTATTTTCAAAGCATGATCCTGGACATTCCTTAAGCGTTGTAGATAATCTATTTATATAATTTTGAAGCCTTATTATCCTTTATATTTATTTTAAAGATTTGATGACTGCATAAAGTATTTTTATTACATAAAATAGTATTCTTTTAAACCTCTCGCTCTAATGTTTTACAATATAGTCATATTTCAGTACATAACTGTGCTTTATTGATTACATATTATGAAATAAAAAGCATTTACCAAACGCTATGATAGTATTCAATTTTACCACGTTTTTATTAGCTCGTATTCTTGTTTGGCCGGTACAAATCTTTTCGTGTTTGCCCAAGATTTGTATTGGACGATTGAAGATTTTTAACTAACTTTCCGACTAGCTAGACATTTTGAAACTTTTAGAATATATCAGAACACGAAGACTGCATTTTTTAATACTTTTAGCCATCTTCAAGCAGAATTGAATTCACTTCCAGTTAATTCTGTTTTGTATGTTTCTGGAAAAAATCGTTAAAAGTAACATTTACATTAAAAGTAACAGTAATTATTGGTTGCTAAGGGGTCCTAGCAACTAAATTATTAATATATACGTGCGTTACTATGGAAATCAATATGAAATGTCAAAATGACATTTCAGTATTCTATATTTATTCAGTATTTCTATCAAGTACAAAAAAAGTATTTATTAATACTTACATAGAATTGTCATGTTTATAATATGATTCAAGAGAAAATTTTAAAAAGTGGTAAGTATATAAAAAGTTCTTTTTATCTTGTAATTATTTGAATATTAATAGACTCTTAAATGTTAAAATTATAAAAACTATATTAACCCTTCAGCTTACAATACGCTTGAATCGGATGGCTAATTTTTAGGTGTCAGTTTAGATTTCACATGTCCCTATTTTTTTGGCTGAATGGAATATTTGGGTACCAAGTTGCACTACAGGATGTATACTTAGATATACACTAGCAATCAAATGGTTCTGTAATAAGAATCCGAAATAACTATTTCAATTAATAATATTATCTGTAGACAACACTGAATATTGATATAACTAAAATAGGTAGGTAGGTAATAATAATTTGACCTCAAATAAGAATTATTTGGTTATTAAATTCCTTAGCAAATACAAAGATTTATAAAGTAGATTAAATAATATATGAATATTCAAACGAAATAGCGTGTTAGTAAACGATTTTATTTTTGTCCAGGCATGTTTTATATTTAAAAAAATGAGCCCCGATATGTTTTAGCCCAGTAGGCCCTTTGAGATATATTATTTCAATCCCTGCAAATGTGTTAAGATCGAAATAACTATCAACCAACTGTACATACCTGTATTAGACCATTTTGACAATTGTTACATAATGCATAAAGGATTATTGCCACTCCAAGAGACAGTTATTTTTTCAGTGACATTTATAACGCGAAAAATTAGACAATGGTCGGAAATAATTATCACAACGCTTTGAATAAAAAAACAAAATAGTTGAATTGTCATTTTCAAATTTGGAATAATTTAATTATTTTTTAAATTATTTTTCTCCCCGGGAATATTAACATTTGGCTGACACGTATCTGGTAATTAATAGAAAATATACATATAATAATTAATATGTATTGTTAGGTATTTGAGATTATTTGGATGTTACTTAGGAAGTGGAATTTATTATAGATTGACAGTGGATTAATCGATTTTTTATCACATAAAAAAACCTATGTGTGTTTAGTGAAAAGGGGAAAATACATATACGTGGAACAGCCGTTTAAAAATAAAATAAAAAAACTATGCACTACATTCCCAATTTAAAATAGTTTCCCCAAATAACTTAGGTACGATGCAAAATAAAATGTCCAATATATTTTTGGCGGTTGTGGTGAGTTTTCTATTCGGAAAAGTGTCAGCTACCGGACACGAGCAGCCATTTTGTGCCGATTTAAAACCACAAAATAGCCTGGATATAAATCAAATAATGGGAATGTGGTATGGTGTGGAAATAATACCACATTTACCAGATGAGGATGGTATAATTGTGTATGATTCGTGCCCAGTTGTACACTTGTCCGAAACTACTTATGAGGTATGTACCAACCGTATTAATAACATAATTATTATAATACACTAATATTTATATGTTTAAAGAAATCCCGAAGTTCATAATTGTTTATAATATAATACGAAATTTGGTCGTTATTTTATTGCCGCAGACATTGCGGTATATTAGTTTAGTAATAGAGCTATTACTTTTTGATTATTTAGTTTCCAGTTCATTGCAATGCCTGAAACGTTGGGATTAGAGACTCAATGGTCGAAAAGAATAATCAATGGTGATAATTGAATTTTCAGTTCCGCAATCGTGACTCACATCGTGCCAATCGATTGGTAAATAAACTTTTTTTGTTACAGTAAAAAATATTAGTTTAGATACGTTGGTCTACATAATATCGAGGGCTTAGTGTCAAACAACACTATCTACAAAAGTGCAATTTTACAGGAGAGCCAAAAATCGTTATTTAAGATTCTTGTAACTCAACAAGGGAAATGTTACTTAAAACATAATGTTAATATTTTATAATTTATTGTGTATTGTACATTTATCTTGATTATGATGATGTTAAAATTTATAGGGATAGTTTTAAAAAAATATGAAAACAAGGGTAACTTATGTAGTTAGCGTTAAACTTTACAGACGATTTAATAAGAAATTAGAAAAGATTGACATAACGTTGTTTGACTATCATGTAGCCGTAAATGTAAAATAACGTTATCTCAAAAAAAAAAAAACACTTTTTTGTAGATAACGTTGTCTGACTTTAAGCACTCGATATTATGTGTAGCATAGCACCACAATCAGGGACGCGCCAAGAGATGGGTTGGAGGTGCACAGCACCCAAGCGGCACGGTTCAGAGGGCGGCAAAATACCCGTCCTCTCAAAGTCTCAATAGCAAATTCAATTCATTGTACGGTAAATTCGTGAATATGTATAATATATTATGAAATGAGTCATAAAGCTATATCGATAGCAAATATCGCATGCCTTTTTTTCTTTCTTGTTTCAATTTTCTTAAATGTATTTACGTGGCTGGCCAATTCCATTAATACGTGTTGATAGTCAAGTGGTCAATCGCTTCAATGTAGACTACTGTGTAAAATAATTATGTATTTTATAATATAGAATTAAAATTATGTGATGATTTAATTTATATTGGCATTGAAATATTTTTAATTTGATGGGGCGGCCATTTTGGGTTGGCACCCGCGCGGCAGTGTAAATATACGTGTAAATATACGTCTGTAGAGTTAAAATCTCATGGCCACCTCTGCGGTATATTTACCAAAAATATTTAATATTATTATTTATATTTAAATTATTATATTATGATTTAATAGTTGGTGAGAATTTAAATATGCACACTTAAATAATGATTTAATCGTGCATATGGTTAAGTTCCAACCAAAAGGGTGATTTTTATTTTATATAAAGCCTTTGGCATGGTGATTCTCAATCCGCAATAAAAAAAAACATTAAGTATGTTAGGAGTAAAATGAATTAAAACTACTAAGTAGTAGATATAAACTGATTTTAAATTCCTCGTCTACGTTCTGTATACGTGTCTACGACAGTGCGGCGTCAAATTGTCCCGGCGTCCAGTTGTCCCATTCCCGATTAATTTAAAGAGAACTTCACGCTTCTACTACGACATTCCTTTATAATTTCAGATTAACCCATTCAATTAATTGCTAAAATAAGTCGTCTTTACTTTCATAGGATTGGAAAGTACCCATGTAATTAAATTCGACTTCAATTTGACAACACTCACGTATGGCCCTCGTAGTCCAGTTCGTAAGATACTGGCCTTTCACCGGGGCTCCGGGTTCGATTCCCTCAGAGGTCACGATAAATTTTTGTGATTTCTGAAAGCCAGGGTGTCTGATTACACCACTGGCATATGACCTCATGGCTTATGACGGAAGAAGTCCAATTGTGTTAAATAACACGATCAGAAATATGATATGCAATAACTCCTGTGATTCATGCGCATTGTGACAGGTGGCGCCATCCTGCTGAAACCAGTGCTCGAAATGGAAAATTTTACGAACAGGAACGCTCTATAATTTTCCGAAAAAAAGTATGCTTGATTTTTTCGTTAAATACGTACGTACTTTGGATGTATAAATGCAACAATAAACTTTGAACTTCTTACGTGAATGTATATTGAGTAAGTGGGCAAGGATTGTCAGCGCCGCAGGCGAAAGAACCTTGTCTCAACAAAGTATAACGTCAAAAATTGTATTATTCTTCATTCTTACTTTATCTACTACCCCATAATCAGCAGGCATGATACTTCTACCCAGTAGCGCACCCAGGGGGGGGGGGGCAAGGGGCCTTGCCCCCCCCCAAAAACATTGAAATTGAAAGCCAATAGATTAGACAAATAAAAACATTGGCAAAAAAATGATTTAAAATTCTCCAGCACCTTCTAGAAAAATTTCTTAGATTTTAATTTCTAACACAAAAATTTCGAAACACTGATAGAAACTCAATCTCTAATGGAAATGTCAAAAAATTCTCGGTGTCCACCCGAATTCCGGAGTGGTGTACACCGAGTGCAATAGATAAAAGTCCGATAAACGAGAAATTAGGCTGTGTTCTGTTGGGTAGGTTTGTGTACCTATAAGTTAAATGCAATAATACTTTTTTTTTTCATTTTCAATTAATATTTTGGAACTTCACTATTAAAAAACCCAAAATCGACGATAAAAATTCGGCGAAAAGTACGACTACACCCACCACCATGGGCTGACAGGGCTACAGCCTGGGGGCCAGGGCTTAAGAGGGCCCGGCGTGGCGGCTCGTCTAATTGTGAGATAAACACACACCAGAAATTTGTTATATTATAAAAAAAATCGCATGCGGCGCTATACTACTTCATCAAAATTAACATAAAAAATATGAAGTATGATGAAAATAATATGATATACGTAACTACATGATAATAATTCACGTGTATCATTTTACATTACAATTATTTTTAGTGTTTCTAGAAAAATAAAAATTGTTATTTATCCAATATCGAAGGGTCGAATGCTACTTGGCTACCACAAGAGGGGGTCGCGACCAGTGGTTCATCGTTCGATAATATGATATGAGGTCCGACAAATCAAGAATTCAAGGGAATTATTTAACAATACTATTTGGGAACACTACTGTAGAACATCACATTCCCCTTAACCCTGGTGATAGGTAAGGGGGCCCGCCAAACATTCATGATGTGGGGGCCATGCCCACCACAGTCGGTGATGGTGTAAATTAAAAAAGAAAACATTTTTATCGGTGGAATTCAGCATAAATATTGTGGCTCTAGACCAGTGGTTCTTAACCGGTGCACCGCTGGCTTGTTGCAAGTGCACCGCGAAAATAATGATAAAAGCAGAAAAATCCGCGAAATAGCGAAAACCGAAAAAGTCCTTCGTGAAATCATGAAAGCCGATGAAAGATCTAATGTGATTTCGATGTTGCCGAATCGATCGCACGCGTCTACCATTGGGCTCACAGGTTTAGTGGATCAATATCTATGCTGCAAAGAACTCACCGAGCCTACGACATGACAAGATATTTTTGATTCTATTTCTTCATATTTAGAACAATCTAAAATACCATGGAGGAATTTGTATGGATGGTGCTCCGTCAATGTTAGGCTCATTTAAAGGATTTGTTACCCTCGCAAAGACAAGAAACCCTGACATTATATCTACGCACTGTTTTATTTACACAGGGAATCTATAGTTTCGAAAACATTACCGCAGTGCTAAAACCTGTACTAGACCAATATGGTAAATTTCATCAAATCCAGACCTTTTAAAACAGGCATTTCTTTAAAAAAAAACTTTGCATTTCTATGGAAACTAAGTACGAATGTTTGCTTTTTCACACTGGAGTGAGGTGGTTACAGTGGTGCGCCCAGGGGGGGGGGGGAGGGGCCCTGACACCCCCCAAACATGAAAATTATCAGAATGATTTTAACCATTGAAATTGAAAGCCAATAAACCTTAATTCTATCTACCTAATTTCTAACACAAAATTTTCGAAACACTAATGTCAGGTTTTTTTAGTAAACCCAATCCCTAATGGAACTATCAAAAAATTCTCGGTGTCCACCCGAATTCCGGAGTGGTGTAGGTCATGGCTGGGGAGGGCTGACAGGGCTCTAGCCTGGGGGCCCGGCGTGTCGGGTTGAAGAGATAAGTGAGATAAACACACATCATAAATTAGCTTTAATAGTTAAAAAAGTCGCCTGCGGCGCTAGTATACTTCATGGCCATGAACATTTTCAATTACTTATATATTTGTGCAATATATTTTTTGATTATTATGTGTCGATACACGACAGCTCCGTTATTAAAGTGGATGTATTGAAAATCGCCAATAATTCACTGTATAAGTACCCTTAATTTGAACTAAAACACAATTTGAAAAACCTTAACGTAGTGTTTCACACTGCCTTTAATCTTAGCGGTAGGTAGGGGGCCCGCCAAATATCCTAGCCTGAGGGCCCGTTTCAGGATGTGGGGACCATGGTGTAGGTACACCGAGTGCAATAGACAACGAGAAATTAGGCTGTGAAGAAGAAAAAGAGCCTATGGGACTAATTTACATTCTCCTCCTTAGCCCCTTCCCCCAATATTAAATCCTGGGTGCGCCACTGCTTCGACGACCACTCGTCACTGGTCATAACTTATATTACTGTCTCATTTGGAATAGTTCAGTTTGTTAATTAATTAGACTTAAAAAACAACATAATTATCCACATACCTACCATACAGATTCAGATTAAAAATTAATTTACATATAGCAAATTTTACAGATTATAGATTCAAGAGCACAGAATATTTAAAAGAAATAGTAAATATTAAAATAATGTTTAAAAAATAAAGAAATAGATGCAGCAACTATTAGAAAAAATAGTAAGTACCTATACAGGAACGAGTAAATACAAAATTTATACAGTACATATCTGTATATATAGATAGAGCTAACTACGCCATTTAATTATTTAAGAAGTTATAAAACTAAGAATTTATAAACCGTTCACATAAACTCGTTCTCACGTAGGTGGAATATACCAATATCCGAAGCGATTTGGTTGAACACAGTTATTTCCTGCCCGATCATTATTAGCAATTGCAGATTAGTTCTGCCGTACAATATGTAAGCATACTTAAGATAAACAACAATAAGATAACAAAATAAAAGAAAATAAATCAATCGGATAAAGCCATGGATGGTATCCACACAGCTTCAAACAAAGGATCCTCAAAGATTTCTTTTGAACCTTCTCCACCATAAGGGCCATTAGGCCATACCTACTTCTAAGAAAAGTTTCAAGCCATCATCACCAAACAACGTAATTATAGCACTTTAAATTACCAATGGTGTATCATTAATTATCGGCTTTTGAGCTTTGAGAATCGATGTCTCCGCCGAATCTTAGGGGTACATTGATACGACCGCGTTACAAACACCCGAGTTCGTGAACAGACACAAAAAGCCTTCGGTGATTGAAGTTATCACGAAGAGACGATTTACGTGGCGGGGACACGTATTCCGGATGCCGCCAATGAGTGCGGCACTTCGTACCCTTGTGGCACAACCTCAAGGGTTCCGTCGCGGTGGCCGCCCCTCCCTCACCCTGCAGCGGTGCTACAAAAGCGACCTACGTGCTGCAGGTCTGACATGGTGGGAGGCGCAGGAGTTGGCGATGGACCGAGGGAAGTGGCGCCAACTTGTGCTTGCCCTATGCCCCAATGTTGGGACGTGACAGGGTGGAAGAAGAAGTATCATTAATTATATAAGATAAAACATGACGGAAGGTGAAACTCGAGTTGCTAAGCACGATTCCTATAGAATAATATAAAATTGTAATTAATCAGTAGGTACCTACCTATATTCAACATTATAAGGACTAATATTGTAGTGTATGTATGTACCTATATCATGGGCCCCACATCGTGAAGCAAGCCCCCAAGCTAGGATCTTTGGTGGGCCCCCCTTCCTATCGCTAAGAATAAAGGCAGTATGTACGCGGTATTATGTAATCTGTATAATTAGTGTTTTATTGTATATTTTAATACATCCATATGAATTATGGAGATGTCAAGTATTGATACACAATTAAAAATTGTATAGTATAACCACATAACTTTAAATAATATGACTTTTTTTTTACTATTAAAGCAAATTTGTGATGTGTTTTTATCTCACTTATCTGGTCGATTCGCCTCGCCGGGCCCCTCCTGAGCCCGGGCTCCCAGGCTAGAGCCCTCTCAGCCCCCCCTTTGTGGAGGCCATGACCTATATGTTACAATGATGACGCTTTGGTTACCGTTATTGTAATATACCTACACTTACCACCTCAGATTAAAGAACCACCGTATTTATTTAATCTATGACTACCACCTAAAATTATTAGATGTCCGCACTGAACACGTACCCACCTAATTTGTGAGTGTATTTTAAACTAAACGATTCAATTTATGATGTTTGTCCTTACCTAGTCTCATTATTATTGCCACGGTGATGAATGATGATAATACAGAACAATAATTTATTATTACGATAGTAATAAATTTTTATTGGAGGATATTCCTATTTTTTTTAAATAAATTTACAAACAAAAATTAACTAAAAGTTCTCTACATAGTAGGTATGTATTATTTCTATTATTTTTAAAGTAGCAAGTTACAACGTATGTAATTATAACACAATAGAAACGTCCCTTAAAAATAAACCAATTACGGTAGGCTATTCAATAGTTTCTTACCAAAAACATTTTTGTAGGAAAATGGCGCATTCATTCATTATTCATTGTAAAAATAGGGGTTTACGACACGTCATAAATATTTTTTAACACGAGTCAATTGTTGAAATGACATTGAATCAGAAAACCCTGTTTCCACTGTATTGTCGATCTTAAATGCTTATTGGAGTGAATTTTTAATGTTTTAGCAGATTTACACGAAGTACCTACTACTTAATTAAGCCTTCATTAAATTTATAAATATCCACTCATATTTATCATTTTCAAAATGATAAAAATCTGCTTGTGGCCACTGGCCAAATTACGCAATTTTAAATGAATCCACAAGCCGGAACGGTATATTTTGGAATTCCACGAACCACAACGGCGCTCCGGTGCGTTCCGGGCGAGCGCTGGCTGAAACCATACGTTTTCCAAATCCATTCAGTCCAATGCATGCAAAAAATGTATTTATTATCCTGCCTAGAAACCACACGCGTAAGTTTTTCAGAATGTGGTAAGTACCTCTAATAGGTACTTAGAGATTTTTAAATCAGGCAATTTTTTTTATTAACGTAACCACTTTGTTTTAATTGATGGCACTTCATTTTATTAGAAAATGTCACATAACTTTCACTGCACAGCATAATGTAGTTTTTTTATGATTGTTAGTCTCCATTATTGTATCTACGGAATAATTTTCCATATATATTATCTAGATAATTCGCCAACCCTGTTCTAGAGTACAGTGAGTCTTAGCCGATGTTCCGCAGAAATTTTCAGGTCAACAACTGTTACAACAAGTATATGGTACCATTTTCAACTCATATTTTACTCGCGTAATTATTGCAGGTCACAACTGACCCCAGTCTCCGACCCGGAGACTACGGCTACGCGTGGACGGAGCCCAGATCTTACGGACCCTACAACTACGGAGAGAGACTGGGAGAGAGAGAGTTCAGAAATCTACGATTATATTGGGACGAGAATGGGAACAATATTGAATATACTGTGAAATTCAACGCCAGTCGAAAGGGGGTCTGGTTGTCCACACGGAATACATTTATCGGTTAGTGATAAATAATAAATTTCCTTTGGTTTCAGTTATGTCCTCTCGTTTTATAGTGGCTATCCAGGGCCGCCAAAACGTTACAGCTGCCTGTTTTCGTAAAAGACGCCTTTAAATTAAGTTAGACATAATTTATTAATAAAAAATACTTAAACCCTGATGGCTAAAATTAAAACATGGAACATGCTTTAGCGCGTTGGCTGCCGAATATCTGATTTTCTGCCTACTGAATTTCTGAATGCTGGTTTTCCAAATTCGAAAGAAAATTTATTCGTGAAATTAACCGAATCCAAAGGATTGAAACAATTTTACTTTTCTACAGACGAACATTATGTTGGACTGTAAGCGAGCTAGTAAACAAATAAAATATTAGGCTTGGCGCGAGCGGGAAGGGAGAGCATATTATCTTGCCGGCACAATGAGACTCCACTAAACTTTCGTAACGATTTTGGCTCGGAGTCATGAGTAAAACATGTTCTATGTTAATAACGCGGCTGTTTAGCTCAGGGTCACAAGACTCACAGGCATTAGGGTTTGTCATAGAACTACGTTTGTCGGGTTGTAACTGTACTATCGATTAGATCTGATAGTTGATTTTGTTTAATGAATTATAGGTATAGCGAAAAAAAGTGTTGGGTTATACAAAAAGTGACGTTACAAAACCAACAACCTTCACCAATTCACTTTTTAAAGATGGTGTCAAAATGTAATGTGACAACAGTAAATGGATGATGGAGGGAAGGATCAGGGCTCGAAATTCACCAGAGCGCCGTTCCGGTTCATGAAATCAGCAAAATTATCGCTCCATCTCGTGGAAAAAATAATTTTACCGTCTTAGGTAGATATGCCATATAAAAACATCTAATTAAATAATATAAATAAAAAATTAAAAATACATAAAATTAGACAACTATGTTCAAATTTTAGGAAAATTATCGAGCGCTCCAGTTCTTTTTTTTTTTTTTTTTGAATTATTAATAACCATGTCCTTGCGTTTTCGTACAAGGTGGTTGTTGTTAGTAATTTTGAACAATCACAAACACCCAGGCTTTGAGAAAAACACATAGATGTTTTTGTCACGATCGGGAATCGAACCCAGGAACTCTCGGGTGGAAGGCGAGCGCCTTACCAACTTCACCACGAGAGTCAGTTCGTCGGTCAGTCGGGCTGGGAAGGATTAAAAATATCTAAAACCGTGACACGTTATTATTTATAGACGACCCTTAAGTACATAGGTATGTAGATAAAACAGAATATGGTAGTCTATGAATTATCTATTCAGGGCTTGAAAAGGCCGGAGCACAGGAGCACCGTTCCTTAAAATTAGCGACCTTTTTCGTGGAAAAATTAATTTGAACATCTGAACTAGATGGGCCATAAATAACAAAAAACTCCTGTTTTTTATAAAATGTATATACAATTAGATAACTATGTTGATATGTTCAGAACATTATCGAGCGCTCCGGTTCCTAATTTTTTCCAGTTTGAGCGCTGTAATTACTTCAATGTTTTACATACTTAAACCACGCTTGAACTCTTTTGGAGATATAAATTTCACCGATCAAAGCGGACAGGCTATACATGCAGAATTTCATTGTACGAGGCCGGCCAAAACATTATTTGTTTAGATATACATATTATTTTTTCATTGTTAGTTTGTTCATAACATCAATTTTATATAAAATATTGTTATTTTTTCAGGTGGTATGAACCAGCGACCTTACAACCATTTCTCAGGAACCATCCAGGTTATCAAATTCGTCGAAGACCATTTGGTACTGACTTTTTGCCAGAGCCTTCCCGAGTCGAAGATATTCACCGTCATACTGTCACGAGAACCGCAGCAGCTGTCTACACAGGTCATTCATAGCATCCACAACCAATTGGACAGAAGACACTTATCCACGGCCGAAGTTAGAAAAGTTTGCAGCGGGGCGCTATCCACGGATATTTCGTTGGGACATTTGGCTGCGTTTATTCTGATGTCACTAACTGCATATTTCAAATCGATATAATTTGAATTTGACGTTTTAAACGTAACATTTCCCGCCATAATTAAATAATACGGCCCATTTACACCCGTATACTTTAAAAGCGAATATTCATAAAATATTTAATCGACAATATTAATATAAAAATAGCTTCACAGTGGGGTTATTACAACCCTTATAAAAAATTAATAATTGGCACTATAAACGTAGAAGAAATTCTTTTCCTGGCCAAAATAAATTAAAAGAAAGCTATTTTAATTAGCTGAAAATAAATTCGCATTGTACATTCATTTGTAGTAGCAAATTTAGCACTGATATCAAATTTAATTAATTTGTCAAGAACCGGAAGTATTTTGGTTTTGGTTTTCTTAAGCTTAAACAGCTTTTGGTTTCGCAATTTCGAGTCATGATTCTCTACCAATGAGGAATCAATCGGAATAGATTTGATGATGCCACTAGAGATATCTTTTATATTATTATTATATTTAATATTAAGAAAACGTATGCACTTAGAAAATGCTCAAGGAATAAAGCTCACAACTCCTTCTTGTTATGTATTAAACAACATACATATTTATTTTTTTTACCAAATAATAACGTTATTATAAAACACAATAGCATTATATTATTTTTTGTACCTACATATATATCAGTATAATTCATTTCGTTGAACAAAACTGTTTTTAATAACCAAATAATCTTTTATTATGTAATTACGAGTATATTATTAGGTAGGTAATTGAAACCATTAATAAAAAAATAAATGAAAATAATAGCAATTACATATAAAAATGGTGTAAGTCATTGAAATAAAATATTTTAGAAAAAACGTTGAAAGCAGAAGTGGTGTAATAAATGATACATTTTCCAATGTATTCAGGTAAAAATAGTCACTATTAGTTAAAGATGCTTTTAATGAGTAGATTGTGCAAAGGGCATCAAAGTGTCTCTATTACACCAAGCTTTACAGAGTTTCTACTAAAACCCCAATTTCTGGAAATCGACCTTTTTTGACTTACACCACTTCAGCTTTCAAAGGCTCAATTTGCAATTATGGTGCCGGTTAGTTTTTAAAATTCAATTACACCCTGCCTATCCCAAACCATAATAGCTTAGGTATGCTATGGGCGACTCTACAAAAATATTGCAAACCTTTTCAGACAAACTTATAGGTTTTCGTTGAATTAAAAATACATAATACTACTGTTGGTGTCGGTAAGTTTTTAAAAATCATTAAGCCCTGCCTTAACCAAACCATAATCGATAAAAAAATATTCTTCTATCTACAAAATATCTAAAATGATGCATGGTTCAATGGCTTAATTATAGATATTTTTTAGATAAACAAATATATTATTATTTACTATTTATTATCTAGCTTGAATTAGGCAGGGCTTAGTTAAATTTTTAAAATTAAGAAACAGTATCTACCTATACATTGTAATCTTAGTTCAATGAAAACAAATATATAGGTATAACTGACAAAGTTCAAAGTGCATTATTTATGTCGCATCTTAACACCCTTTGCCACTGGCTATATTAAAGGTCGCTAGAGAATGTAATCAAAAATTATCGTCTCGGGAATACATCGAGACATTCCAAAAAACATTGATTCTCGTTCCTCGAAATTTTATGAAATTTTGAAATTTTTATTTCTCGAGAAATTATAAATGAGATTCTCGAGAATTCGAGATTTGTTCACCATACGTGTACGTTGAATATTCAATCTGTGAGTATACAAAAACGTGAAAATGTCGGAACTGATTATGATACCTCGGGCATAATTTAAGTAGGTATAATTTGTCATAAAAATAAAAACCTGTTAATACAACTTCCACTCTGTGGAGATCATATATGATCCTCTTAGGATCAGACATAGTGATCTAATGAAATGTTAAACCACCGAAATTAATAAAATAACATCTGACGGAACGTGTCCATGCGACGTCCTACATTTACTCCTAGATTGTCCAATTTTTAGCAAGGAGCGGCACAACCTGAACTTTGTATTACAGATGGCAGATGCGGACATTCGAGACCTTCCAGAGACCATGGCAAATGTGGCCAGAAGAGATACACTTTTTAATTTCTGTATTGATGTGAAAAAAAGAATCAAAATAATAAATGGTGACATGTAATGATGATTCATGCCTTTCGGATCCAGTGACTGCAGTCATATAAGATAGGATAGAATATCAGTCATATGCGACATTTCTTTTACCACGGGAAAAACTCGGCTATAAATCGCAGTTCTCAGTTCCCAATGAATATGACAAAATATTCATCAGAATCACCACCGCCTGGCGCTAAAAAGAATTTTCCAGGGTTTTTGCAAGGCAGTTTCATGGGCCCTGGGCCGTTTCAAATTAGCAATACCCGATGCGGGTAGACGAATGGTTTTCAATAAGGCATCTTTCTCAGACGGCACAATTTTCATTTAACTAGCATTAAGTAGATTAGTTTGCGTGCCCAAGTCCTTAAAGAAACTTTGATAGTAAATGCGAGGTATCCATAAATGCATCTAGAGGGGGAAAAAATGCATAATATTGAAATCTTGAGAATAACGAGAAATCACAAGATGATGAATAGAGCCAAATGGATATAAAAAATACGGTCCGAAGTAAATTAAATTTGGGGCCCTTCGACTATAAAATTGGCCAGGCTTGTCGCAAGTCACCTCTCATCATCATCATCAGGGGCGCGACAACCAGGTGTGGGTCCTGGCCTCCTCCGCAAGTCACCTCTATTGAACTTATAATGAGAAATAATAATTTCAATAAATCACCCAGATACGTAATTATTTGAACAAGAAAAAGATGTTTTCCTCTATTACCCCGCGTTGTCTATTGATTGGCACCTTCTCGGATGTGTCACTGCGAGCCATCCCGGTTGACCTCACGCCCACCTTAACGCCTCCGCCAGTCACTACAGTTACACGGTGTTCATAAAAAAATCTATCTAATTACAATTTTAAATAATTATCTACGTAGTGTTAAATGTGGCTGAAGAATTGAAGACACCCAAACATCACTGGCATGGCCCCCACAAGCGTGAGGCTGACAAGACTCTAGCCTGGGGGGCCGGGCTTACGGGGGGGGGCTTGGTATGTGTGTGAATATGTATGTATAATCGATTCAGAAGTGCCCATGATGAATTAATAAAAAATCAAAGTTTAATATATTTTTTGAATTATTGACCAACCTCAACATTCACAAAATTTATTTATTTATTGATATATAATTTTACTCATAAATAGTACTTACATAAATATAGCCTCAAATCTTGACACACAATTTTTACAATGAAAAATAAATATACACTCCAATATAAATAAAGTTTTATGAATATAAATTAACAGTGTAGAATGTTAGTCTCCAGAAATTTGTTTATAAACATGTATATATATTATGGACACAATATTGGTTATGTTTAAAACACGTGGTGTTTACTTGGTTGTATTGGTACGCGCATGTACCCCTGAGACCGAAATGAATATAATAATAATAATAAATTATATGGTGCATCGGCGCGCGCAACTTCCGTCACACGCCAAAAATACACTCTGAACGATGTATCTATAGTCTATGCTCTGAACTGTTTTCCCAAACGCGCCAAACTATAACTTCAAAAATCTTTTTGAAAAAAGGTAGGAATCGAACCTGCATCTCTTGGGTTTACGACCCGTGCGCATTGTCCACTATGCTACAAGGTGACATACTAATTACGACACACAATTACATATTCTGATAATACACCGGTGGCGAATAGTGGAAGTATACTATTAAGATCCGACATAAATAGTTGACACTAAACTTTGTCAGTCATACGTATTTGTTTTCATTAAACTAAAACTACAATGTTTAGACAGTGTTGGTTAGTTTTTAAAATTCAATTAAGCCTTACCTAATCCAAGCCATAGTAGGTAATAGTCAAAAAATATTCGCTTATCCATAAAACATTGAGACCAAAATGAGATAATTAAACCATACATCATTTTAGATACTTACCTATTTTATAGTTAAAAAAATATTTTTCATCGATTGTGGTTTGATTGAGTCAGGGTTTAATGAATTGAATCTGATTAAAATGAACTAATCAACTACAACTGCTCCTAATATGTATTCTGAATACAACGAAAACAAACAAGTATGACTGAAAAAGTGTGCAATATTTTTGTCGGATCGCCCATACTACCGTACTAAGCACAGAGGTCGTAACTGACGTATTGAGGTATTTTCATGTTTTTATGAATTAGCCGCGGTTTGCAGACCACTGGTCTACCTTATTTAGATTTAGTACAATTATTTTAACAAAAAATTGTGTGCACTACTTATGGCAGATTTTAACAGCCTACCTCCACTCATAGCTACTAGTGTGCACTATTTATGGCGGATATTAACAGCCTACCTCGCTACTGATGTCAATCCATATCAGTCTACCCTATTTATATTTAGAACAATTAGGTAAACAAAATTTAGTATGTATTAGTATGTAGTAACACTATCATCATTTTTACACTTTTTGTCTTCAAAATGACTAAAGGCTTTATCCTTTATCAGTATAAGGCTTATCGGAATTTGTCGCTGTTGCATATTATCTTCCACCCATGTAACCAATATTTCCATTTCTTCTGTTAATATTCCTCTTTTCTTGATAATTATCGTAGATTGCATTACTACTAATTTTTTTTGATCCATTATAACATAATATTCTATGTATGCGCAGAGAAACAAACTGCAGCAAAAATGGCATATTTAAAAAAATCGCATAAGTACGAATTCACGTCAAGTCGAGGACTTATTGTATTGTGTATTTGCCAGACATAAGATTCAAACCTGGGACCCATGACATTATAGTATTAAAGGACAGACATTGCCTAAGTGTACGGCCTGAATGGACAGCGTTCGGCGGGGCGGTGAGCGGCATGCGCAACTCAAATGTATGTATAACCATATAAACGCACAACCAGAAAAAGACATTATCTAGGAGCATTTTCACACACTGTTATATGTTTGAGTTGCGCACGCCGCTCAGCGCCCCGCTGAACGCTGTCCACTCAGGCCGCACACTTGGGCTGTCTAGTCATAAAATACTCAGATATTCAACTGAATCTTCACTTAACATTACAATTTCTATAAGTTTAATAATCTTCGATGTAATTTAAAATTTTTGAATAGCTATGTTAGATTTTTAGTACCGAGAAGTTCAACGTAGTATCAAAACCAGGAAACTACAGTACCTCAGCTACATTATGATTCCCCAACTTGTCATTCAAGGAAAGATCAATGGTAAGCGTAGCAGAGGACGACGCCGCATTTTGTGGCTTAAGAACCTCCGTGATTGCTACGAATGCAGCTCCACTGCACTGTTTCGGGTAGCAGACGTCAAATCCAAGTTCGCCTTGATGGTGGCCGACCTCAGGGACTAATAAAGTGGCACAAAAATCAGAGAGAATTGTAAACGACTCTTAGGATTACTGATTCTTGATTATAAGTTAAACACAATTTTAAAGGCATAGTTTGTTTAATTCGATGAGAAAATATAAAATACATTTACAAATATATGTTCTAAACATGCAAAATTATATATTTTTTCTGATTTACATTGCACTTTCTTTTAACAAATAGTATGATGCAATAGTGTGGTTAGTGGAATTAGAAATCCACCATACTCTGTTTCCATTATCCTTACCAATCCAGATGAATGGTCATCTCATCACACATTGAAAAATATAACATGTCATAAACTTACATAGTTTTATAATAATATTATGTCTCTGATAAACACTTGTAGGTAAATCATTTAGTTAAAATTTTCATTACACATTCGGTGTATTTTTGAATTGTATTCATCCAGAATGCGTTGTTTTTCTTCTTGTATTTGCCGTTCGCTGAAAGAATAATGATGAGTAAAATAACAGCCTGTAGTTTTATCATTTTTAATATGACAGTGGTATTGTGCATTATCGATTACAGCAAAGCTTTTGACTATAATTATGAGATGCATAAAATACGCTTATGGCAAGTCTTTATAACCATAGCTCTACTATAATAAAGGTAAAATCAAGAATACCACAGGTTATACGCTGACCTGCCCTACATGCTGTGGAGTGCCGAGAGGGATAGAGCCGAGCCACGGAGAAAGCAGTCATACGACCAAATCATCCGGATCACGATCTTCAGTCGTGAGGCCCCGATGAAGAAATTTTATCATATATTCAAATGTGGATGTACGTGGCAGGTAAGAACTAGGGACCGAGAAAAGTGTAAGGAGCTAGGTGAGGCCGTCATCCAGCGAAGGATCAACCCAGGCTGATGTAACAAAAAACTTGATATTTGTTTCTATTCGCTGGTGTTGGTGTTGGTGTTGGTGTTGGTGTTGGTGTTGGTGTTGGTGTTGGTACTTAATTTAAGCGTTCTACTTAGTAGTAATATCCAAAGAATTTTGACTATAAATAGAAGAAGTCTTATACGTTATTTTTGTTATGACACTTGAAATAATTTTCTAAGCGCGTGATGCATGGTTATGTTGGTAAACCTCACAAATATTAAGATAGCTCGGTTGCCATTCTGATTTACTTATATACGCTATGGCGGGCATTTTTTATATTCATTATGATTACTTACTGATTACTCGAATGCACTTATAAATGGTTTGACACAAATTTTACATGATTTTTTCTACTTAATAATAATGCCAAAGTGTAGTATTATTGGCTACTTATCTACTTATGATGGATTATCTTTTTATACACCCTGCAAATTGTAAAATGTCATAGCAGTATTAAGAAGTTCTCTGCAAATGAGCCCGCAATGCGAAGTCACTTGTAGCTAATTTAAACAGTGGACCAGTGGTCCTTTTTTTTGCTTCAATTTTATACATTTAGGCTCCATCTCTATAGAAGAAGGTTTTTTTAATATCTTTGGTATTATCGCATTTCTCCGCAAATAATTAGTTGTATATTATTATAATGTTGATGAGACTTACATGTTTTCATTATATTGTTTAACATAATTGTCACTTTCTCTAGTGGAAATCTGTTGCCGCTTGCGCCTCTCTAAATCATCTTTAATTTGTTTTTTTAATGCGGCGGCATATTCAGCTTGTTTACGTTCGTGGTCAATTACCTTTTTATTGTCATCACGTTCTAGTGTCTCTTGTTCAAGAGAAAGCTAAAAATAAAAAAATCATTCCTACTTATAATGTCATTTTTACGGTTAATTGATTAGTTCATTTGGATTTTAATATACAACACACATTAATCTTTTTTAGGAAGATACTGAAAATTGAAACTCAGGTCGCTAAAGTTGATTACCACTGAATAATAACAAGACTTTAATCAACCAAAATTGAACATACATAATTTAAAAACATCTCATACATATTATTCTCACTAGAAAAAATCTTATTTTAGAAAAAAATACGACACCCGACAGGACTTGAACCTGTAACCGCTGGATTCGCGTCAGTGTTATTTTCCAATTAAGCTACAGGCATCCTACTTAATTATAACGATTTTAACTAGTAGTTCTTACATGAAATGCTTATTGAATTGCGTTACAATGTTGGCTACCGGTTTTTTTGTATTAAATCAAGGTTTCAATTAAATGCCTTAATTACTAACCGACGTCACGGCTCAATCATCATCCGTCACCTAGCTAACACAACATTGGTAAATCGAGAATCAACCGCAAAACATACATTTTTGGGATCTATGTTACGACCGTACTCCCTGGGTAAACGTCAGATTTTTATATTCAATACTTGAAAGCATCTAAGCGAGATTTTTTGAGCATAGACAATCATCGAAAAAATCGCTATTATATGGCGAAAACGCTATTATAAGCGTAGACAATAAGTAAAAATATAAAAATAATTTACAATGTAAGTATAAAATTCAAACATTTTAAATTAACAAAATTCGCCGTTTTCAAAAATCAGTATAGCATAATAGAGTTCGCCAATGCATTTCATAAAATTTAAATAATTATAAAGTAACCTAAAACATTCGTGCACACACCAAAGCGAATTATTCGCCAATCAAGCTCGTATTGGCTTACGGGAAAGAGAACGCGACGTTCAGATTTCGGAAGGGAATTAAGTTATTATCTTACAAAGTTCAATATGGAGCGCTGCGATTGTTTGACGTTTCGGTATCGAGCATTCAAATAATATATCAATAATTTTATATTATCATTGATACAATTATTTGCTCTGACACTGCCATCCATTCGCATTTACCACGTCAAAATAACCCGAAAAAAGCACCCGCATCGATATGGAAGGTCCGGTCAAAAGAGTCTCAAAAAATAGCCAAATATATGACAAATTGATGGCTTTCATTGTATCTTTTGATCCCCTGCGTGAATAAATGTCACGTTTGTTCATTAACAACAGGTAAGTAGAGAGCATTACAGCGGCATAGGCTTTTTTTGAGACTCTTTTGACCGGACCTTCCGTACCGATGGCGGGTGCTTTTTTTGGGATATTTTGACGGGGTACTTGTGTGAATATTCGCGTTGGTTTGTGCGAGCCTTAACCTTCACATAAAAACGCTCTAAATAGATAAGTAGGTATGAGAAAATAAGGAACATTTTTCAAAATAACGTTATAGAAAACAATATTTGATATATAAAATTGAGCCGTGTTAACTAAACGACATTGTTATAATTTCTTCAATGGCTTTTATTTACTCTTTGATTAGTGATTGTTCTTATAAGATTGTAATATTAATATCCATAATCAGTATTCCGTATTAACGCATTACCGAGAAAATTAAGATTAAAAAAAATACGAGGTTAGTTTGGTATAATATTTAATATGAAAGATAACACGCTTCATGCATATTTATGATATGTATATTATGCCGAAAGGTAAGTTTTAAGTAGGAAAAGTGGCATTTTAATGAAAACCAGTGACGTTTAATTTCAATCAGTGTGAGCCGTTTTATCGAGGCTATTTGACCGGGCCATTTGTTTGTGGAAGCGAAATAATAAATATCATAAACTGGAGCCTGTTTTATTTATTATACATTTAATTAAATGAATATAAATTAAATACGGAATACTGACTATGGATAAATATTATTATCTTATAAAAACAATCACTAATCAAAGTGTAAATAAGAACAATTCAAGCCATTTTCACTCGTATTTCTTATTTTATTGATTAAATTTGAGTCGAAATTATCTGAAATAATAACAATATCGTTTAGTTATGTAACACGGAAAATTTTTATACAAAAAATATTGTTATCTATAACGTTATTTTGAAAAATGTTCCTTATTTTCGCATACTTAAGCCTCAATTACATTGAGCTTCTTTACGAGTTGTTTGTTGGCGAATTTATAATCTGCCTGTAAATTTGCCAATAAACAGCTCGTAAAGAAGCTCAATGTAATTGAGGCTTTACCTACCTTTTCAGAGCGTTTTTAGACGAAGGTTTAAGCACGAGTGTCTTTGTGTCAAAGATTACTTTATAATTATTAAAATTTTATGAAATGCATTGGCGAACTCTAATATACTATACTGATTTTTGAAAACGGCGAATTTTATTAGGTAATTGAAAATGTTTGAATTTTATTCGTTGTAAAAGATTTTTATATTTGTTCTTATTGTCTACGCTTATAATAGCGCCTAAGCCATATAATAGCAATTTTTCCGATGATTGTCTATGCTCAAAAAGTGACGCTTAGATGCTTTCAAGTATTGAATATAGAAATCTGACGTTTATCCAGGGAGTACGGTCGTAACATAGAGCCCATTTTTGTGACTCATTCTACAATTTTTGTTAGTTTGATTTCAATAACCATTTTATTCAGAGGTGAACAAACATTATTTGACTAAAACCAAACTACTTATTTTCAATTAATATTACCTGTCTCCTGTATTTGTCTTCATCTTCTTTTAATTTTTTTTCACATAGCATGTTTGAATCTAATTGTAGTTTTAAAATTTTCCTCATCGATTCCTTAACTAAATTTTTCTGTGCTCCTTCTTCAGTATGATTTCTCGACTGACTTTTATTGTATTCAAACTCTTGCATCTCCTGTATTAACTGCAATCTCTCCTGTTGAGCTATCTGTATATTGAAAAAGAAAGTTACAAAAAATATTATCAAAATCAAATCAAATTTATTTATTTTACATATAATGAACATAACAAATTATAAATTCAAAGCATCCACAACATGACATAAAATAAGTGTTAACAATTTTTAAAATAAAAATACAGAGAAATGTGAGTTAATAATACAATAAGTAATAAAATAAGAAAAGAAATAAAATAAAATAAAAGTAGATGGAAGCACACAGAGTGTACTGATAGACACTATCTTAAAAACCTATAAAACAACGTCCACCTAAATTCATCCTCACGCAAGTGGAATATATCAATATCCGAAGCGATTTCATTAAACATGGTTATTGCCCTTTCAATTGGCATTAGTAATGGCAGGTTGGTTCAGCACCTTGGGAGAACAACCAACGGATGCCCTCGATTCCTAAGGTAATTATCAGAGACACACAATCCAACACCACCAAGAATGGCAGAGTTCACATTTACGCGGCGTATAAGTCGGAAAAAATATGTAGCTAAATAAAGATCCCTTCTAAATTTTAAGCTACAGTATGTAAGCACACCTAAGAGGAAGTCGGTCGGATTGAGCCACGGATAATATCCATACAGCCGAAATTAAAGGAGTCTCAAAAATTTCTTTTGGACTCTCTCCACCATAAGGCCGTACTTAAGAATTCTTCATGTATGGCTTTAATAGAGAACTTCCTGTCATTCATCAAAATAAGTCATAGGTTCTGATGTATATCAAAACTATGACATTGTCGCTAAAATCTGGAATTAGACCAAGTACAATTTGTTGCAGCCAGAAAATACTTTTTTTAATATATCGAAGTATGAATAACATTATTTTGTAAAGTAATCGGCTTGGATAAATATATACAAGTATTTAGTTCCACCTTATCTATGGTTCCACCCTTCGCCACTGGTATAGAGACAATATAATATATCATTACCTTTTGGGCTAATATGTTCGAAGAAATCTGGCTTCGAATTGAATTCTTCAACTGGGCTTTACGCTTGTCTTCTTCTTCTCTGAAATATTAATATTTTTTGTTCATACTTATTTGAGTGTCAAACACATAATTAATACGAAAGCATTTTAATAGATCATTCCAAAAGAGAATTTCATTCCTGGACCATATTATCCCTTGATAATGAATCTTGAATCTTCTTTCAGATGGAGACTTCTGTCGTTTCCCTATAAAAAATCACCGAAGCAAGTTCTATTTTGACATTATGTGTCATTTTTGTATGCAAAAAATATAAGAGTTCTCTCGCATTTAAGAGTTTTTAGATATCCTTTGTTGCCTCATTTTCACATATCTAGGCTCCATATTGTCTATAGAAAAGGGTTTTTTTTCCCCTAATATTATTGCATGTTAACCATTAACCCTACGTATAGTACAAACTTAAGTTTCGTTTCTTTGAACAAAACAAAAATCCATTTTACCATACATGTTATGTCCAATGGTAAAGTAGGAATCCTTATTTCAATTTTGCCGATAGATGTGATTGTAAGTTGTGGTTGATGGGTATAATTTGTAATCAAACGACGCGAGCCGGAGATAATATTATATATTATGTGTGGCCCGGATTTTGACAGTTATTTTTTAACGGCAATATTCAAATTCAGTTTTAACCACAAAAATATTACCACTACCAATAATGAGGTTTTTAGACAAGCTAATAAGCTAAGAGAACAGTTGAGACTTCGGCATTATTTTCTGCAATGAGAGGTATGATTAACTTCGGCTTATAATGTAAAGGTAGGCATAGGCAGAAGAAGATTCTCTTGGCAAAGTGGTGCAATTTCCAAGGCGTTGATTTAATACGATTGGCCGAAGGATAAGAAGATGGACTGAAACTTGGTCATGAACCTTTGATAGAAGACTGCAACAGGAAAAATTAACTAAACAATATTAATATAATATATAGGTACTAACCTGTTATGAAGTCTTTCTTCTTGCTCTATCCTCTCACACTCGATCCTCTCACTCTCGTAAAGTTGTAGAATATGATTTTTTTTAATATGTATATTTTTCGCTGTGTTAAATATTTTCATTTCATATTGTTGATCGGCCACTTTACTTATCCTTTCCAATTTTTGCCTTCAACGAAAACAAGTAAATTCATCATTTATATTATTACAATAACCAATAATTGTGAATTTATTGTCAATTTTTGGATGGCCATAGTAGGTAATTAAATACATTAATACCAATGATATTATTAATGGACAACGCACTCAATACAGTAGCTAGCAAGTAAATTCGCGCATAGCGACATTCGCACATGATGTATAGGTAGACGTCACGCAATTTCCATTATGCGATATCACGCATCGGGAATTTATAGCAATATCATCTTTATTGTAATGGCGTTAGAACAGTGTTTCAAGTGTCAATGTTCATTTGAGCGAACCCGTTCGAACCGAACCATTCGGCAAACCCGACAAACAGCATCGGGAACTTATAGCAATATCAACTTTATTGTAATGGCGTTAGAACAGATTATGCCATTCGGCAGACCCGACAAAAAAGTCAGTGTCATTTTTTTTTCCAGATGCTTCGTCCATATTAATGTCATTGATTACCCAATTCCACCAGAAAAGCACATGACAATTTGCAAGCTTCACAGAACGTCTCAGCTCAAGTCATGCTCAATTGAAAATGACTTACAAATTTTAAAAGACAGACTCCAACGAAGAACACGTTATAGCTACAAAGCGAGGAATAAAAAAATTATTAGCTTGCTACGAAGAAATTCTGCGTAAGAAAAAAAGGCATTGTGATTTTATGAAGCCTAATAACTTTTTATGTAACTCATTTATTTTTTTAATATTTTGTACAAATTAATATGCACAAAGAACTGCAATTTTATTAAATATTTTTCTTCTAATCTAGTATTTATATGGCAGTTATACTTCGACTTATGTGAATTCGACCTATCGCGTAACTTCGGGGTATTACTGTAAACTATTTGCATAATTTAGTCTTTTTCTTGTGTGTTTAATTTATAGATAAATCAATACCGGTTTTGTTGTTTATGTAGCGTAAGGTTATGTTATCAGTTGAAAATGTCGAAACTATGAACGAAACTGGTATTGATTACATCGTACCCGGGGAATAATAGTGGCACAACTCGATAAACTTGTTTTTGCAGGAGAGCAGTTTGAATATTTTATTTTGGTATGTTAAATCAGTTTTTTTTTTAATTTACTTTATAATAGCGTGAAGTTGGCACACTTGAGTCATCTAATTTTGAATGTTATCCGCAATAACAATGGCACAATGATTATTTTGCCACTATTTCTGCTTAAATTCAAGTAAAATGTTATAATATGATAATGACAAAAATGCTTTTAAGGCCACCATTATATTTTTAATAATTATGCCCCTATTTGTGCGGATAGAAATGATATCTTGGAACATTTCTGCATACTTAACTCAAAAATGACAAATTTGGACTTGTGCCACTATTATTCCCCGGGTGCGACATGTACAAAAAAAAATGTGTTGTGTATTTAAATAAATAGAACAATGAAAAAATGTCAAGAATAAAAATATGTGTACCCACCCACGGTGGAGCAGTGGAAATTTTTTTTACACCTCTGAACTCATAGGTTACCAGTTCGAACCTGGTGTCTGGCAAATTCTAAAATGTTAGTTTACCTAGAACAAGGACCTAATGAGTTTTGTCAACGGTTAACAACCGTTCCCGGAAAAACTGTGAACATAGCTTTAACCCTGTGTAACCCCAATCAGGACCATAAATGGTAATTTACCCTTTTTACCAATTGAAAGCTGATTTTTCTTTATTTGTTTAAAACTTTTCAAAACATTAATAAATTGATACGGTTCTCCCATAGAATGAAGCTTATAGTAATAGATGTGGTTTTATGAATTATAGCCATTGTGTTCTTGTTTTAGGTCAAATACATGTTAGTTTTGACACGACTTCGGGAAATGGGCGTCTTAACGGCTACGGCATTTTAGGCCTGTACACATGGATGGATTTACTGGCACCAATAGTATGTAAATTAAGCTATCACGATTACACGCAAAAGTGCTGATTGTCTCATCAATCTCATTATTCAAGCGTAAGCGAGATGCGTATGTATGGTGCTATTTGACAGGTTATGAAAATTGATAAACGTCAAATTGCTCTGTGTGGTGTAGTTTGTATTATTTCCGGCAGGTTCACCGCTATCATTCTGCTGCGCATAATATGTCATACGAGTTGCAACTATCACGTGAAAATTCAGAAGCCACTAAACTTTTTTGATCCATGCGTGCAGTCTTGAAACATGCACGATAATACGTGTTTATATTTGCATTTTATTTTTATGGTCGCGATAATACATACTGCCACCGGTAAATCCACACACATCGATACCCTAGTTCAATAGGGGAACAACTCATAAAACCTTGTTCCAAGATAATGGCGTTTGAATTTTTGCAGTAATTCTCATTTTAATTTTAAAGCCTTGATTTCGATGAAAGTGTATGTTTTTTAATATTCAATTTAGTGGAATTCATCAATGCACAATGAAATTGTACATATTAATAAGGAATTAGCCAATAAATTTGATTATATAACGGAATTACTGATTAATCTCAGAAAGGGTTATTCGATTTTATGACACATTGAAGAAATTTTTGACTATTTTTTTTGCTAAAATATAAAGAGAAGACCTTTGTACATCGAATGGCATTCTTAACTCAAAACCTTTAAATTTTGAGTTGTTCCCCTATTGGACTGTGGTATCGACATGTAAATGGGCTATTATAATAGTCCTTGAAACTAGTTTATTTCAACAACTTAAGTATTAAAATAATAAAAAGACTGGATGAACACCATTAACAGTAAAAAGATTTTACCTTTCTACTTCTTCAAGAATGCTGTTCTGAATTTTTTCGTTTGCTTCCATCTCATTCTTAATCTGATCCTTTAAGCAAGATTTCTGTTTCTGCTTATGATCCACTTGAATTAGCAATTCTTTTCCGTATATCAATTTATTTTTTTCCAATTCGTCAATTTCACGCTTTTTCTTTTCTGCATCACGATTTTGTTCAGCTTGAAGAATCTTGATTTCACGTTTCCTATAAATCTAGAAAAAAATAATCTTGCTTCTGAAACTGGTCTGAAAGCAGGTTTCTGTTTGTTAGTGCATCATTCTACGGTTCCAAAATAGGAATATGAGTCACTCAAATGCAAACGTTTGCATCAATTACATTTTATCTATCATTCTCATTGCGTTCACATGGAACACTCTGACTTACTTATGTCTACAGGGTGCTCACGAATGACGTTGCCTAGATGGAAACATTGCTTTGTAACCATGCCATCATGGGTCAGTCACTACCTTTACAACTGATTTACGGGCAGCATCGTGTGTTTAAAAGTCAGTCGTATGGCGCATGTCTATTCCAAAATAACTTTCAATGTAACAGACAGAAAAGAGTGGAAGATGTCATTGTTCCATTTAGCCTGGGGTGGATTCTGCCTCCCTTCGATGACTCTCTCTACCCGTTCCTATCCAAATTTGGTCATCATCATATGGTAGTTTTATCAAGCCAGATATTCCTTGGCCTGTACCCTATTGGATTGCCGGACATAACTCTCTTCTGCTGGCTCATGGTCGTTCATACGATATACATTATGTAACTGATACAGCCCCCTAATATTGATTGAACTGCGTTGGAATCGTCAAATAGGTCATAGAGCTCACCATTGTATCTTTTTCTTCAATTGTTAAGGTTCCCGATTAGTTTTTCTTCCAAAAATGTTCAGGGATTGTTCATTTTACTGAGTAATTCATGTCCAGGATTCCAAAGCGTGTATCAGTGCAAGTTTTACAGGTTTCTTATAAAGCATGCAATTAGTTTCTCAAGAGAACAGGCAGAACTTATGGGCTATGTGTATATGGATAATTTTAATGAGAACCAAATTTTGATATTCTACTATTGAAAGACAGAGATTGTCAGCGATATTTTTATCTCGGGTCGAGCATCTCCGACAAAGGTGGATGCATGATTGATATCAAAATGAAAATAGCAATTGCAAAAAATGATATGTAGAAAAAAAAAATGGCAATATTTGGTGGAGATAGATAATACAATGCTGAGGTCTACAGTCTGTACGGGGATTGCAGCGCAGTTTAATCAATGAGGATTGGGTGACTGCGCTGGCTAGGTCATGTACACCATATGAATGATAGCAGATCGGCAAAGAAAGTAATGTATAACTGCCGCATAGGCGGGGACTCGGGCTACTGAACTGGAAAGCGGCTACCATGGATTGGTGTACTACTATTATACTGAGAGTACTACTATTATATTTTCCAATTAATTTTTAAGTTACCTCATCCTGCAGTTTCTTGTATTCTTTTTCTTTCATTTGGCATACTTGATTATTGCCAATATAAATATTTCTTAATTTCTGTTCGAAATCTCTCAACTCTGGTACATTGGACCGAAGAGACGATGATTGTTTTTGCTTCAAAAAGGGCACTTCGGTAAATTGATCATTATTGTAAGTCATTTTGAATTCCAGTGCTAAAAAATTTAAATATTATTATATCACTTGAGTACTACTTATTTAAATGATTTTTATTCATTAAATATTGATGCAATGGATGGATTTGTTTAAGGCCATGCATAAGTTGAGGCACGGTCTAAAAAGATCGTCGCTAGGCGATGCGCGGATTGCGGGTGGCGGGTGAAAATGACGCCTGTCAAACGAAATATTAATTGTCATATAAATCCAACATACGTCCATTTTATGTTCTGTTTATTGTTCTATTAGTAACAATAATAATATATTCATTGACATGTTTTCTTTTTAAAGTAAATGGGCAACGTTTTTAGTCATCTTTACACGATTTTAGAATTAATTGACCCGTCGCCATCACGCAGCAAAGTGACGTGTTCCCGGGTCAACATTCTCTCAGTGAATGGCAGCGAGTCCAAAATTTCGTCGCGCATACAGTTGAAAATTATTTGGCGTTTCACTGATGCGTCACCTTAAGTCCTATTCAGAATATTTTGTCTTACATTTCAGTATTCGTAAAGGGTCACCTCCGCGCTCGCAGTGTCAGTCTGTCAGACTTTCGCGGTACTTAGGTTTGTTCACAATTATTGTCCATGCATATTTGGACTAGAGCTATTACGATACAACGTTTGAAAAGTAGGAATAAGCCTCCATGCCAAGAAGGAGTCCTAAGGAGGAATGCCAAATTACGACAATGTTAAAAAATCACCTACGACTAACACTATCCAAAATATTTAATAGGTATCTTGTGAACCACTCAACATACAATTCCTAACATTGCAACAATTTTTTACATTATTACAGGTTCACGATACTGAAACCAGTGATGTCCCGTGGGGGTAGGCAGATTGAGCGTCGCTTGGGGGCGGCAGTTACTCGAAGGTAGGCAACTTGAGGAGAATCATTAGATATATTATATAGAAATAGGTAGGTACCTAAACTTAGTAATAACGGAAATATTATCTTTCCATTAAAAAATTCAGCTCACTTCTTGGAAACAAAATGTATTAATTAACATAAAAAGTTTAACAGGACTGTAATTTTTTGTCAGGTTTGCGATGTCTAGTTGACTTCCGTTGTTCTTGGATGTCACCTCCTTGAAGACCAGCAATGACATGCAGATTTGCGAATTATATTTGAATTATAGGTTAGTACATAAGTACTCAAGTACCTAATTAATTTATCCAAATGTTCTTGCCAATCATTCGCGAGTTTTAAATGTTGTCAGGTGTATTTTTAAATGTATCTGAAACCGTGGACTCACAATATTGACTATTGAAGTAGGATATAATAATATTTTGTTAGTAACGTATCCGTACAACACATTTCTTAGATATTGGAGTTTTGAAAGGATGATAAAAATATACTGTATGAAAAATTGGGCGGTTTTTTGACGCTGCCTACGGGCATTTTGTCTAGGGACGTCACTGACTGAAACTAACTACCATACAAAAGCAAGAAAACTACCAATACGGAAGGAGGCAGAGTAGGGTTTATGGGTGGTTTAACGAGGCCGAAAAATAAAACTAAATTTTCCTATAAGTAACTATATCTCATGTTCACATTTAGGATTGAATAATATTAATAGATTCTAGTGGACACAACATAACGTGAAGTGTTTATGTAAAAATACCTTTAGATTTACTTATTAAATGCAACTAATTCAGAAAACATACCTACGTTATTGATAAATTAATAAGAAATGAAAATTAATTCAACACGAAAATCAAAGTTCAAATCGATTTTCATAATATTTTGAAAACACTAAACAATAACAAATTCTTGGCTGTCACGTTGTCATGTTGTCAAAGTGCAAAGTATTACCAGCTATAAAATACATTACCAAAATATTCCAAAGTTTTTTTAATGTAGGTAATAATATGAAAAATGTTTAATTTCGAATAATTTTTTACCATTATTCGCCAATATAATAATTTTATTTATTTTCGCCATGTTATATCCTATAGATTAGATATTTTGTTAAACACTGAACATGGCATTAGTAATGTTGGTACGTTGGGTGCACTTGCATTATCTATGACTTGCATATACTTAAGCCTCCCCAAACCAAAGCGAATATTCGCAGCGAATTCGCAACGCCCTCGCTGTCGCTGTCGCCACCGCTTGGATTTGATGCGAATTTCGCGTTTGGCCCCACACCAAAGCGTCAGTGACGCAGCCATAAACTAAATAATTTTATTTACGCGCCAGATTTAAAATTGTAAATAATATTAATATTTTACGCCAGATATTCTATAATTTTTATGAATTAAATATGAAAAATATACGTACACTATAGCGCTTTCAGGATTGCTACAACTTTTACCCACTTTGCGTAAAATGTATTTTAATTATCTGAAACAAGGTTGCAGCATTGGAAGCAGCCATAGACTAAATACATATACGAATGTCAAAGTGACAGTTGTTTGTTGACAAAATGTACACGTCTTCTGAATGTTTATTACACGCTGAAGATATAATGAGATGGCGTGCGACAAATTACATCGACATTTAATATAACCTTACTTTATGACCGGGCAAGATTGCCATGGCTCATAGGTAAGATAGATTTACTCAGTTTCATAACTGCACATATTATAAATAAGCATTTACCATGAAGGGTTAACAGGATTTGAAGGTAATATGCTATTGAAATAACATGTCTCCTTTATTTGAATTGTAGGTTTTGACTATTTTGCGTTTCTACGCAGAGGGAGCGTACCAAAAACGGGTAGGCCAAGTCTTCTGCGCAATGAGCCAGGCATCAGTAAGCAGATGCATAGGAAACGTGTCCGATGCTATAATAGCAGTGCTTAGTAATACTTACATACAGTCGCCATACAGCGCTGACAGTCTTTAGTGTTGTGTTGATACCCTCTGATCAATTTATACAATATTACAATGTACATGTCATGTAACTAGAGTAACTGCGCATAGACACAACAAGTAAATTACCTACTCAATAAGAATTTAACGGGAATATTATTTTGTGTCGGTAAAAATATTTTTTAATTTCAGACTTCAAGAAAGGGCAGGTTTCCCGAAAATCATTGGGCGCATTAACTGCACCCATGTGCGAATATACCCATCATACTTGGAGACTTTCAAAAATGAGCGCAGAAAATTTTCTGTAAATGTGAAATTCGTAATAAAATCTATGTTGTTTCTGATACATTCATATTCATTACGTATAATATCATAACATGACATTTATTTTTATGCAGGTATCTGACATGTCTGACATGGACATTCTGGCAGTGAGTGCCAGATTTCCTTTGAGTGTTTATGACCAATTCATATTTAGTGGATCGTTGGTAAAAACTGAAATGAAACATCTACAGAACGACAAGAATTGGGAATTTTGTTTTATTAGGGAAGTATGTTAAACTTTACTTTACTATGGCAGTACCAGTAACAAATATTTTTGTTTGGTTTATATTCATCCGTATTTTGTATAGGTACTTCAAAGGAATCAAAATTTTGCATAGGTATGAATATGATATTTAATGAAACAGTTTTTTAATTATTTAAATCCTGATTTCTAATATTTTTACAACTTTCAGTCGAAAACATATTCAAATTAACAAACTGTGTATATTGAAATCATTCTAGTGCCACCATAGGCCAGCCAGACTCACTACACGGCTGCCCGCTGTTTGACCAGGGATATGATTGAGTGTTTTTGGATAATGGACCACACCAGATCGCATAGCTACAGCAACAAGTGCAAGACCAAACGTGGCTATACATACAGTATACATGTATATATTAAATATAATTTATGTATATTTATTTATGGCTTATACACCGAAACAAAATATGTCACTTAACTGTACTTGAATATTTTTGCAGGATCATTCAATAAAAAAACTTGGTTTAGGTTAAGAAAGTTTTAATAATCATTTTTGCACAGAATACAAGAAAAATATTTATATAATTATTAGAATTACAATGAGCTTTAAAAGTAACACAATATTGTAATAAAATGGACAAATATGAAAAAAAATAACAATAAATTGTATATAGATAGGTAGACAGGGTTCAGATGATTCTGGCAGTGCAGGCGACTCATTTAGGTGTCAGTATTGTTACTTTCAAATGACAATAACACCGTTCCAATGTGATTCGGTCGTGCCAGAAGACTCTGTCCTTCCTCTATTTAGTAACCGGGCGTTTTACAACTTTAAATGAAAATTAAGTGGGTATATAGATAGTATATTTTTTCTAGTATAATATTATTTAATTAGGTGACTTTTTATTTCTTTATTACTTGAAATGGTGTTTATATGGTAGATGGATTATAATGGTTTTGAAATATAGTTATTTTTGTTAATTCTACTTTAACTGAGTCATTTACCTTGACAGCTGTTTCGGCACATAAACTCATTTTCGGAACATTCAACAATAATTTGTGATTATAAAAGAGCTACAGGTCACGTAGCAAATTAAATACGCTTAGTTAAATAATAAATACGTACCAAATATTTTACAAAATACACCACATACATCCATCGAATATGGTATATAAAATACAGATTCAAGTATCAAATAATTCTTGGATAAATAGATGTTTATGTAAGTATATGTTTTTTTTAAATACTTACATGATACTGTGTTGTATAACATTTAAATTTATATTTTTGATTTTGATTTACATACTTAAATGTACCTACATAAATTTGTAATGTACAGTAGGAACTTAATTACATTTTTAACATTAGGAAATTACCATTATTCGATTCTATCCACCCGCCATGTCTATAATCACCCCAACGCTGGATAGAAAGAGACATCACACAAAATTGGCTGTTTGATAATAAATGGTAGTTGAAAAATATTTTAGAGTATGATTATGTCCATAGAAACAGGTTTTAAGTCATTCATATTTGTCCGAATAATGTGTAGCAGAAAAATAGAAATTTTAAAAAGGGTCTATTCAGTATTCACCCCATTCTACGGCAAACATTTAGATCAATAGAGGAATCATAAAATGGACCTTGGCCCTCGCCCACGCCTTATTCATCCTTGTATATTATATTATCACACTTAATGTTTTGGAAAATTCATTAACATTGTGCACAAATGCCACTTTTGTTGATTGACACTTCACTTAGTTGATCTCTTTGTTCACGTGAAGTACAATAAAAGTATGTAGCAGCGAAGAACTAGAGACCGAAAATAGTAGAAGGAGCTAGAAGAGGCTTTCATCTAGCAGTGGAATGACCCCGACTGATGTTTATGATGAAATATTATTTTATTCCTGTTAATGCCGGGGGTTTCATTTTTAATTTCTTCTGGTGCTTTGTACCTACGTTGAAAGGTTGAAGATCTTTGCTAAAATTAAATTCATCACAAAGCATTAGTATATCTCCAACATCATTCAGGTAGGTATCCATGATGATAATATAATATTATGTACTTAGAGGAGGTACCTGACCTTTATATTTACATGCACATAAAATTATTAATCTTATTGCCTAATGCAGACCAAGATATACCTACCTACATAATATTACATGAACAGAAGTTTACGAACATCTCAATTAAGTTTAAAATGTTTGTAGGTATGTATACAAATTAATGTGAAACAGAAAACATTGGTTATGTTAGGTAGGTACATGGAACATGTAGATATTATCTTGGTTCGCGGTCGGCACTGGGCAAAACCAGTTTATTAGCTCAATATACCTATACATAATGAAGGAAATATATACCTAGTAGGTATATAGGTACATAATATCGTTTTTGTGATTGAGGTCTCTTGAGATCAAAAAACAAACACAACCTAGGTAGGGTCCTACTGTAAATAACCCGATAGTAAGTAGTATGTAAGGTTTTTGGTCTAAAACCTTACAAAATACCACAATGACGACATGGAGTACCTACTTATCTACCTATATGTATATTATATCTTTAACTACAATAGAAATGCTATGCTGCATAATGTTAGATGCAAAAAAATAATCTTAAAGGCTACCTATCTAACCTAAAAAAATATTATCAACGAATATAAAATGGGTATTTACGTGACCGATACCGAATATGATTGAAGTAGGTATTGTAAATGATACCTAATTATAACATTATTGATATGACTGCTCGAAAGTCGAAACCAAAACGTCAAACGATCGCAATACCTAAGTTAGAACTGTCAGTGCACTAACAATCAAAGTTATAAAGTTTCTGTTATTAAAGGCTGTGCATGACGCAAATTAATAATATGTATTTTTTAAATATCGGGACCTTAGATTAAAGTTATTTATTTATAATAGCGTATTCATCCTGTCAAAAAACTTTACATACTTTGGTTAGACAAAGATAAAAGATATTATTATGACGACCTTTATACCATTTTCAACAATTTCCCTGCCAATTTCATCCCATATCTTATCTTTCTTTCTTATGTTTTGTAGTCACTGTCAGAGAAATTATAAAGAATTGGATATTTCCGGACCAACTCGATCAGCTGCTCAATGTCTTCGCCATTTTGATTTTACTAATTCCCTTGGCGAAATTGTCCGCCGCGAATAAATTCGCTGTCGACAGAGTTCCCGAAAATCGCAGCGAATATTCGCTGCAAATTCGCACTCAAGACGCAAGGCGGTCGCGCAAGCGTGCTCTGTCCCGTAAGCCAATACGAGCTTGATTGGCGAATAATTCGCTGCGAATATTCGCTTTGGTTTGGGAGGCTGTCGACAAAAAAAGTTAGGGCCCTCGCATTGTCGTCCAGTCTCCGGCAACCAGAAATTGAGCGACAAAAGGCGAGAGAACAATAAGGCAACTAAACTAAAGATAATACCTATTATACTTATCATCAGTGTCACGCCAGCAGCTAAGTCTCGAGATGGTCGTAAAAGATATTGTGGCAGTACCTATCTTTGTCCCCCAAGAAGCAGAGGAAGAAAAAAAATATTGGGTGCACCCCTACTACAAGACATCGTACCTAGTAAAGGGATGTTCAATGTATTTTCACTTTCAGTGATTTGAGAAAGTGTGAAAATTATTTTTCAATAATTATGTTAGATTTGTTAGAGTCAGTAAGATCAATTTTGACGAGATCTTGAATGCACTGAGGTTGATAATCACAGGGCAGCATACAAAGAGATCTCTGCCAGGAAATTAATATGAGACTGTATCACGCCAGAATAATATATTGGGCATTAGAGGTAAATTCATTGATTAGGAAAGGTAAACGTACCAGTAGTTGACCACTTAAGAAAAAAAATTAACAAAAATAACGATTAACATTTAGCATTAGACCGAATGATGGCAAAGCAAGTCTACTCATAATGGATCAAATGTCTTAATTAATATGATTAATAATATGATGACAATAATTAAGAAACGGTCTGTTACAAAAAAAATGTGTTTAATTTATCAAAACCATGTTACTGTTTCAGCAGTTGACCATCCAAAAAATTGAAAGTTCCAGTAGTTGACCACTATATTTTTCAGTAGTTGACCATGTCTAATGAGGGGGCTTCATGGCGAATCTTTCATCAGAATTGCCTCAGGGCTTCCTGTCAGACCACTCTAGCCCATAGCTACTTTTGAATCAAGTAGCAATGGGCGGTTCAGGAACAAGTTACATTGGAGAGGATTTTGTTTGACAGCCAATCATCAGCTTTATTCTGGTAACAAAAGGGACAAAATTAGTTACTTCATCAAAGTAAAAATACAAAAATTATTTATTGTAGCCACTAAGTACATACACATTACATAGTAACGCATAGGTTCAGTACTTAACAAAATAAAACTAAACATAAAATTCCTTAGATATTCTAAATAAAGTCTAATTCCGGAACTGAACAAACATTACGAGTTTTGCTTGCTTGTGTCGGGTCATTTATGTGGGATACTACCGCCTTCCATACATAATTAAATACACCGGGCCAGACCGGGCCGCTCTGGCCATTTCCATAGTCTCCCGCTCTTTTGCATCGATGAAATAGTAGCTTCTACTTTAGAAATATGGACGGTTTTCCGCGGGAAGTTTTCTCCTTCATATAATGTTCATTAATGACTTTCATAACGGGCAGCCATCAAGTTTTACTAGTTTTAGGCTTAAAGTTTTCATCACTAGACACTAGCCATTCACTCTCTGAAATTTCAACACTTGGGTTAGAAGACTCAGAAGAAAATGCGTTTTCAATTTCCATATTTTTTTTCTTCCTTTGCTTGCTCATTCAGTTCTTTCTTTCTTTGCCTCTCTGCAGCTCGTTCTTTTTTCAACCGTTCCATTTCTTCTTTCTTCCTCTTTTTGTTTAGGAAATACTCCTGGCACAGTTTATCGGAAACTATGGTGGGGATTTTTTCCCTTTTCGCCCTTTTCTTCCCCATTACCGGGGAAGAAAAATGTCTCTTGAATGGACTAGAAACATTTGATGGACCAGCCACCGGTGCACTGGCGATTGGAGACGAGCATCATTACAAATCATTAGACCAGCCTCAGGTGCACTGGTGATTGGAGATTAATCACCATCACAGGTCGTTATAACAGCCACAGGTGCCCTAGCGATTGGAGATGAGACATCACAACAATTCATAGTATTCCAGGCGGCCAAAGACATCATATCATCGGATTCCTCTTCTTGCAATGCGTCATCGATGACCGGCTCAGGTGTAGTGATATTTTCCAACTCAGTTTTTACTTTTCACCACACTTAATCAGGCTCGTTGTTTTTACGGAATGATTCAAGTTTTTTCTCATCAATGTTTTTACTCGGGAACTGCAGTCCTCTCTCTAAATACCGCTTGCGTTCCTCTGATGTAATCATTGAAGGCACACTTTCAGATTCTCCTGGTACTATCACAGCTTGAGGGTTCCATGGACAAAATCCACATTTTCGGAAATTTTTTGAGGAATTCTTTTGTACTTGTAGATGACTTTCGTTGGTGTGACAGCCCCACCGGCTCTCCCTGTTACCATGCCGGTTATGCATTCTTTTTCATGGGCATTTACCTGCTGGGTACACTGTCTTGTTTCCTTTTTTGGCTAAGACCTTGCTCCCTTTGGGGTTAAGGAAAAAGCTGTTTCATCACAATTAAATAATCTATTGGGATCATTGAGGATTTGGTCGAGATTATTAGCTGTTATTTATTCTATAACTTCTTTGACCCAAGTAAGGATATTTTGATTTGTTACTTTAGTCTTATTTGATGTAAAATTTTGAGAAATCCTATACGAATTATCTGGGGCTCGTTTCATAAACGCTGTTATCCAGCTTCTGCCAGGGCGGTCATCCTTAAAATGTGTTTCTCTGTCCATATCTTTTATTAGATACTAAACGCTGAAAGTGACCTCATCCATGGTCACTTGAAACCCTGCAGAGGCCATTTTCAAAATCCAATGTCCAATGTCTCGAATGACGTCCCCTTCTGCTTTTGTCAGCACTGAAGCAGGAGCCATCTTCCTGAAAATTTAAATTGAAGTGCTTATAATTTCGTATGTGGATACGGAAGTACTTATATTTCGTTATATGGTAACTACTTAATGTAGTAAGCAGTGGCGGCCGGAGGTTACCTACCAAAATTGCTTTCATTGGGGGTGCACTAAAAATTTTCTTACCTTATTTAAAAAGCATATCAATTCAGCGTTGTTTCTGTTTAGCGAACACCTCAATCACTTCTCATTAAAGTCTGGAACTGTTTGTAAAAGTTTTTTCTCAATGCTTAACACAGGTAGACAGCTAAGTCTATCCTGATTCATGATAAGTATTTCTTAAAGACGATTTAATTTATGACGACTTTTAATGGTGAAAAACACTTTTTACTTTCCACAGATGTCTTCGGACCATCCTTTTTTATTCTGACTCTTTCTTCGGAGAAATTCTTATTCTACGTTAAGTCTACGTTTACCGACATCATTTTAAAACACATACACTTCACTGATTAAACTATTAAACTATATCTCTACTGTCACTGCGAGTAGTAGTGTTCGTACCTTTTCGGCCGATTTAATATTATTTATAGTAGTAATCGTGTCTGTGCATAGATATTTCGTATGCATAAAGACGTATTGTAACAAGATCATTTTAATCGTTAACCTAAAATTCAAGATCAATCATCGTTTTTGTGAAATTAAGAAAAGTTTGCTTCAAAGTTATATTACAATATCAATATCGATATTTATGTGTCAGTGCTTAGTCAGGCCAAAAGTGCTTAATTGACGTCATTACGCTCATTAACATTTAATTAGTATCTACGAAATAACTGAAAGTGTTGATATTGTTTATCGTGTTTTTATTATCTGTCATAAAATTTAAACTATCTACCAATTTAAAATTTAAAATGAATACAAAAATGGAATTGGTTCAGTTGCTCGCATTATTGAAGTCAGCTGTTGATCGAGTGGAAGCTCTTCAGAATGTAATCGCTACTGGATTGTGTGACAAATGCAGCTGTCACCTGGAGTCCTTTTCCTTGGAGCAGCCATCGACTATTACCACTGCTGTACAGCCAATCTCTTTGGTCAGTCCAGTCCCCGCTGTCCGTTCTAGGACAACAGTCATTACAAGGTCGAAAACAAAAAAATTAACCATGAGTAAGCCACCTGTCGCTCCTAGCTGGGCGGAAAAGGTTAATGTAGTGGCTTTACCGGCCACACCGGCCCCTTTCCAAGACAATTTGTCGCAGTCAGCCGGCACTGATGATAAAATATGGACCACGGCGGAAAGCAGCAAACGTCAAAACAACAAGTTTACCACAGCAGCTGTCAACATTAGAGGTACCAAATCAGGCACTGCCTCCTGCTCTGGTATCGAGAAGACGAAATTGATTCACGTTTGGTCGCTTCATCCTGATACTACCGCGGAGGCATTGACCAGTTTTCTAAACGAAAGTGTAGCTGGTGTGAAAATATCTGTTCATAAACTTCTAACAAAGAAGAATTACGCTTCATTTAAAGTTGTCGTTCCGGAGTCGGATGTACCCAAATTTATGATACCTGATATTTGGCCTGTTAACTCGGTCGTAAGCGAGTGGCAGTGGAAACGGCCTTCTCGTAGTCCGAAACTGTGACGTCCAAATAATATTAATTCATTTCAGAAGCTAGATGTCTATTATCAAAACGTTCGGGGTCTTCGAACTAAGTCCGTTGATCTGCGAAATGCTGTTCTAGCATCTGACTTTACAGTCATATGTCTGAGCGAAACTTGGCTCAACGACTCAATGTGTGATTCCGAGCTGTTTGATGAAAGATATCTGGTATTTCGTTGTGACCGTAGATTTGGACAGAGAGGTGGTGGCGTTCTCATTGCTGTACGCTCCGACTGAGTGGACAGTATATCTGTTGTTGACTGTCACTTTGCTGCAGCTATTGACGTCGTTATTATTCGATTACGGTGCAATGGGTCATTTTTCACTGTTTGTTGCGTGTATTTTCCACCGCGATCGTCTCGCGATGCATATAATTCGTTCTTTTCATACTTTGAAAACTTGCCAGTTGATAATTGCATAACCATCATTGGTGATTTCAATTTGTATTCATCCTCGACAAATATCGATCTGGAGTTTGCTCATTTTTTGTCCTGTATGAATCTCAAGCAGTTTTCAGAGATTAGAAATGCGAAATCGCGAATTTTGGACTTAGTTTTGGCGGATTCAGATTGTTGTGTACCGGTAAATGCCTGTGCCGACCCACTTATACCTGAAGATGCATATTATCACCCCGCGCTCTCAATAGATTTGCCATTAAATTCTTTACGGTTCACAAATAGTCGTATTCAACATCATAAATGTTGGAAATGGAGACAGTGAATGTACTGAATCAAAGTTTATTAATAATAATTTGTGGAACTTCTTTAAGGGCGACCTATTGTATATGTATTACGAATTTCAGAATGTTGATTGGGAAATTTTATATTCGATTAGTGACGTCAATGCTGCAGTGAAGGTATTTTACCAATGTATATAATATAATGTATTTGACAAGTCATTCTTTATAAAAAAATCATTGGGCTCTTCGCGCAGCTACCCAAAATGGTTCAATTTTGATTTAATTAAAAACATACGACTAAAGCACTTGCATCACAAAAAAATGGAAGAAAGCGAAGTGTCTCAGCGATTATATTTTATTTTCTAATCTGAGTAGGAGTGTGCATCGTTCCATCGGTGCTGCGTATAAGTCATACATTGATGGTATCGGGGGGAAGTTAGCGTCAGATCCTAAATCATTTTGGAATTACGTTAGAAGTACGCGCGACTCTTCTGCTCAATTATCATCTATGTTTCTTATATTCATTAAGGCGAATTCTTCACTGAGCCTTTTTTAAAGAGGCACCTAGCGGAAAAATACGAAGCTTGCAATTTGAGACATTTTTTTGATAATTTACAATTTCAACTGTATTAATGAATAAATATGTATCTGAAAACATTAAAAATAAAAATATTTTTTATTTTAAGTCAAAGACAAACTTACAATTGTAAAAAATGTAATAAAATGTGAATTTGTTCTATCGGTCCGCACCCTATTATTACATATATTTTATGGTCATATTTATTATTAAAATTTAGTTCATTAAGTTTTCTAAGCATCACCTAAGCGATTTTTGACTAATTCATAGTTTTAATATTTTTAATATCTATTTTAAAAAACATCGATTTTTATAAAAAATATAAATGTGTATAACTTGAAATCCTTTTTATTTATATCAAATCAATTATTTTTATAAATATAAATAAAATATTTATATTAATATAAATAAAAAGGATTTCAAGTTATACACATTTATATTTTTTATAAAAATTGATGTTTTTTAAAATAGATATAAAAAATATTAAAACTATGAATTTGTCAAAAATCGCTTAGGTGATACTTAGAAAACTTAATAAACCAAATTTTAATAATAAATATGACCATAAAATATATGTAATAATAGGGTGCGGACCGATAGAACAAATTCACATTTTATTACATTTTTTACAATTGTAAGTTTGTCTTTGACTTAAAATAAAAAATATTTTTATTTTTAATGTTTTCAGATACATATGTATTCATTAATACAGTTGAAAGTGTAAATTATCAAAAAAATGTCTCAAATTGCAAGCTTCGTATTTTTCCGCTAGGTGCCTCTTTAAAAAAGGCTCAGTGAAGAATTCGCCTTAATGACATTGTCAATGTTATAAATGGAATCCAGTTTTTACTCTTTGCAGACGATTTAAAATTATATGCGTCAATTCACAGTGAATTAGATTGTCACATATTACAAAATAATCTCAATTCAATTGAAATTTGGGTGAAAAAAAATAAACTCGAATTTAATACTGATAAATGTGTGTGTATTAGCTTTTCGAAATCAAGATCTCCAATTATTTTCAACCATAATATGTCAAATAGATTACTGAAGCGTCAATCAGAAATTAAAGATCTTGGCATATTGTTTGACTCATGTTTATCATTTCGCTCGCACATCACTTCTACGGCATTGCGTGCGAGCAAGCTTCTAGGATTCGTCATGAGACAAGCCAAGTCATTCAAGAATCCAACTGTTTTACGTACACTCTATGTGTCGTTAGTACGGAGTATTCTTGAGTATGGCTCCATCATCTGGAGTCCTTATGAAGTTTCCTATAAGCTTGTTTTAGAGCGTGTTCAGAAAAAATTTCTTCGTCATCTCTATTTTAAAGTTTATAATTATTTTCCTTTTGACACCTTCTCAAACGAGTCCTTTCCGACTAACTTTCTTCAAGGCATGCTCGCCTTTCATTCTCTTGAAGCTCGTAGGTCACTTCTGCTCTTAAAGCATTCTTCCCTGCTCTCATGTGGCATCATTTTCAATCCCGATATTCTAGAAAATTTAAATTTTTACGCACCCGTCAATTACATGCGTGGTCGCAACCATGACCTATTTTGGGTGAAAGCTGTTTCCTCATGTCAGGCTCACCAGGCACCAATAGCGAGGGCTGTGCGGTTGGTCAATGCACTCCCTAGAGATGTAGATATTTTTGGCGATCCATAATATATTCTGTTTTTTAAATTCTATTTTATTGTTTAATTTGTACTTTTTGAATCATTGTTGTTTTTTTAAATTTTATTTCTTTTGTATAAAACTATTTTTGCTTTCTTTTTTTCCTCCACTTTGTTTTTTTCTGATTTTCCTAACTGATTACTTGTAATTTTTATTCTAAATGTCATGTTGTGAACGTCCTGAATTAATAATTTGTTATGTACTCAACGTGTCTTTTTCAAATAAATAAATAAATAAATAAATAATTAGATGTATTATTATGAATCTTTTATTCAAAATTTATCATTTTAAAACATAACACACTTCACTGATTAAACAATAAGTATATGTATTATTACGAATCTTTTATTCAAAATTTATTTTTAAGAAAAAAAATTATCGAAATAACGTGACAAAACACCTAAAAAGCCGACTATAGATCGCAACGACAGAAACCACACTGAATTGTATTGTAAGTAAATAAATATTTGAAGAAAATATAAAAAAAAAATGTAGCTATCGATTGTTTTGAATAGGTAGGTACGTATTTTTCGACTCTCGACAAGGCGTCAGTTACTTCGTCTACAAAAAGCAATAAAACTCCGCGCTAGCCACTCCGGAAAAATGCCTGCATTGTTAAAAATATGACATCTGTTATAATAATTCACTCACTTCGAGAAAGAACATGGAAACTGAGATATTCATTTTTATAAATTATATTCAAATATTTGCAAATATAGAACGATTTAAAGATCGTATCCATAATATTTATGTTGATAATCAATTTGTATTCAATAGCAGCCTATTTTCAATTAATTTATGAGATTTAAATTTAAAAAAATGTATTTTTTATCAATTCTGCTAAACCTAAGTTACTACATTTTCCCGCGTAACTGTTTTTTTCTGTGTTGAATTTTGTGCTGCGTCCCAAAAGGCCATAAAGTTTTGTGTATTTATGACTTGTTTATGGGTTTCACGTGTTGGGTTGAACTGTTATTACACAGTGTAATATGAATGGCAAACCAAGATCGATATTGGGGCGCTCACCATAGCGCTAGTTTTCGATGACTGTTCAATGGGTGCATGCTTTTGGTAATTTACATGGATTAAATTGCGATAAACGAGTGATGATGTATGAATAGCATTGTTGCACATTGAGAGATGTTTAGGGAAAAGGAGTGCAGCGCACATGCATGGTGTTAGAGAAGCCGCTGCTGATAGTAAGTACCTAGTCTCAAATATATGTTATTGCATTCAAAGAAATTTGTCAAATTAATGCCAGATAACCCACTTCTTACCTTTCAATCGGATGTTTTCGCTCAACCTTGTACTTGAAGGTTATTCTCGGCACACCATACCTACTTCTTGGCCGCCGCCCTTATGACAGTTTTGTGTAATCGGATGTCTTCTACTGCGGCCAACCTCAGACCTCAGGGCTATAATTCAAGAAATTTTTTTTTTTCGAAGAAAACATTGAAAAACACAAAATATTCAGTAATTGACCATGTGATGTGTCAGTAGTTGACCCCTAGGTCATCTACTGGATAGAACTACCCTGGACAAATAATAAGAATTAATAATTAATCATTGTTCCACACTTATGAATGTAAAAATTGTTCAAAACTAAGTGATATAATTTTAATCAATTTATTGAGTAGTTGACCGCCCTGATCAACTACTGAAAAAGTATTAAAAAAAGTTTGAGTAGTTGACCCCCCACAAACTTGCTTCCTTGTAAATATAACTTAAAAATTAAAAATGATCTCAATACTGCCCGCAATGCATTAATTTGATATTATGAACTTAAAAATATTAAATTGCCATATGCTTACATCCACTGATATCCTTAACAATTTACTTTCCTTTATAATAATTAAGAAATTAAAAATAAAATACTTACTGCGTGAGGCGTTGTTTTTATTAAATAAAATTTTCAACATATACCTGTATTTTGTATGTTATAGTTTTATATAAACAGTAAGTAATTTTATGTATAAACAATATGTCAAAAACAAGCCCGTGCTTTATTCTTCTTTCATAAAATATTTTCAAAATATACATACCTATCCACATGAGTGAATAGTTAATATAATTAGATTTTTTTTGTTTATAATTGACTGTGTAATTATTTTTCAACATAGCTGTGTTTTGTATTTAACAGTTTTATTTAAACAACAATAATATGTAATTTTATATACTTATTATGAACAATAATATATAAACACAAGACCATATTTTTTATTCCAAGATTTACCCATTTGTAAACATGGACGTATTGTTATTAACCGATTTGTGTTTATTTTTCAAAATATTATGTGTTTTTTGTATTGCTATTAAAAATAAAATTACTTCCATTTGCATTATTCTTTATTTTTATTGCGGGAACTTTTCATAATTAAAATACGCTCATCAAATTGGTTGCGAACTGAAGTATTGATAAAAAAAATACTCAATGGGGCATTTTTATGTCCGAGTACGGCCCTCTTCATCTGTAGGCAATTGCCTACAAAACGTGCTTCAGTCTGACATTTACGTGCTCGTCTGTAGGCACCGTGCAATGTCTTTGGTACCTGTCGCTATTAATTAATACATACTAGCTGAGCCAGCTGGCTCTCGCCAGTCTGTCTCGCTAGGTATTGCTGACAGCTTGCCATCCTAATGACATTAAGTTTGATTTTAATACAATTATTGTGAAGTGTGCATAGACGACGCCATAGTTTTCCCTTGTCACTGCCAATACAGATTTGAGGTCATCTGCGTAGTTTAATCTGGAGTCTGGCGTAGTTCAGAATGTTGCCTGATACCACCTCAGGCTCCTAGGCCTAGCAAAACAGCTGGTAATCACCGATTGCTACCACTGACATTTTGATACAATATGTGTGTAGGTATATGAATGTTTCGTTAAATCACGTGCATTTAAATATGATAAATTATACATCTTAACCGTTCGAATATAAAGCAATATGTGATTATAATGAAAATAGCGATCCAATATAACGTGAATATTAATCTCCCGCGGGGCCCATTTAGAATAGAAGAAGGTACATACGCAATTTAAAAAATAAATTCAAATATTATTTTGTTTCAATGTCGGTGCGGGACATTCATATCAAAACAAATGTTGATAAATAATGAAGGAATGTATGCATCTGAGAGGAATAAACTAATTCTGATTAGAATAAGAATTTATAAGACCCAAAAGTGTGGAATCAGCTTAGAGAGGCCTTTATCCAGCAGTGGATTAATCCAGATGATGATGATAATGACGATATTATGAATGGGTAAATATAATATCAGCAATTTTGATAAAAATAGCAATTCATATGACCGACAGAAATACAAACAACTTAGAGAGGCCTTCATCCACCAGTGGATTGATTCAGGCTCATAATGATAATGGCAATATGAATATATATAATATAATATCACCGATTTTGATAAATACAGCAATTCAAATGACAGAAAGGAGTAGAATCAGGCTAAGGAGGCCTTTATCCAGCAGTGGATGGGTTCAGGTCGATGATGATAAGGACGATAGAAATAGGTATACTATCACAAATTCGTTAAACTGATAGTAGTAGAATCAGGTTGCGGAATCCTTCATCCAGCAGTGGATTGATTCTGGTTGATGATGATGATGACGATATGAATATGTAGATAGATATAACATCACTGATTTTGATAAATACAGCAATTCATATGACAGAAAGGAGTATAATCAGGCCATGGGAGGCCTTTATCCACAGTGGATTGGTTCAGGTCGATGATGATGAAGTTGATAGAAATAGGTATAATATCACAAATTCGTTAAACCGATAGTAGTAGAATCGGGTTGCGGAACCCTTCATCTAGCAGTGGATTGATCCTGGTTGGTGATGATGATGACGATATGAATATGTAGATAAATATAATATCACCGATTTTGATAAATACAGCCATTCAAATGACAGAAAGGAGTAGAATCAGGCTAGGAAGGCCTTTATCCAGTAGTGCATTGGTTCAGGTCGATGATGATAATTCCCGACCATGTCCGATCCTAATAGGATCGTAATATGGGCCTCCACAGAGTAGAGGTTTGTGTTAACAGATTTTGTTTTTACGAGAAATGGATGTCAGCCACTTGCTCAACCTATTAGGTCCATACTCTGACTCACACACAAATTGAAAAACAATGTGTACTTGCCAGACCCAGGATTCGAACCTGGGACCCACGGCGTGGTAGTCTAATGCTTAAGCCGCGCGGCCACCGTGGGTGTTAATGATGATAAAGACGATAGAAATAGGTATTATATCACAAATTCGTTAAACCGATAATAGTAGAATCAGGTTGCGGAACCCTTCATCCAGCACTGGATTGATATTGGTTGATGATGATGACGATATGAGTATGTAGATTTGATAAAATATACCTATTATCACCGATTTTGATAAATACAGCAATTATTTATATGACCGACAGGGTTTAAATCAGCTTAGAGAAGCCTTCATCCAGCAGTGAATTGATACTGGTTAATGACGATAATGATGATATAAATGGGTAGGTATATAAAAACACAATTTAAAAAAATATATATAGCAATTCCTATGACCAAGAAAAGTAGAATCAAGTTGGGATAACCTTCATCCAACAGTGGATTAATCCAGATGATGATGATGATGATGATGATGACGATATGAATAGTAGATAATTATCATACATTTTGATAAATTTATAATGGTTCTAAAAAATAGTATTTATAGCCATACTTACAAAAAAAAGAACACTATCTATGTGTGTATACATTTTTATGATGACGTTACATTTATTTTGAAGTTATGGGTACCTATTTAATTTTTGAGATGATGTTATGAATTAATTCGCATTTAATATCTATTGGGAACATGATTAAATTAAATAAAGTATGTGTATCAGTCGATCCGATTAAGGATAGTTTGTCAAAATGCATTTTAATATAAATATCGCACTTAAAAGTATATATTAGTATTACAGTGTGGCAAACATGTAAACGTGACAGCCATAAAAAAGTATTTAAAAAGATCAAATTTTGAATAGCAGTGGCGGATGCGCCTGTCAGAATATAATTTACGTAGTGAATTCTACCAAGATTATGATTTTATCACCGGAAAAAAGTGCGCCAATGCATACATTACGTTATTTGAATAAAAATAATCGATTCCGTTTGTCAATAAAGGATTAGAAGACGTCATTCGGGTCTTTTTACTGGTTCTCCGCCACCGGCCGCTGTCATCAGCTGTCAGTGAGCGCAGTGTTGCCATTCGAACTATAATTATAGTACATTTTGGTTCGCGTACTATTCGAAAAGTTACATTTTCGTCCGCGTACTATTAAAAAGTATAGTACGTCAAAAATACAATTTTGAAAATTTTTATTAATTGAATTCGCCGGTTTGGTTAGGTTAGTAAAATGTTCGTACTTCAATCACAGCTAATCGTAATAACGTGAAGCGAGGGACGGTAGGGACGGTGTATAATATAAATAATATAAGATCTCAGTGTGCGATATTAGTCTATGGACGTGGTTTTGTGTTGTATACCTACTCTAAAAAACTAACGTGACAGTTAATGACGGCGGCCGGTGTTAGCATTTTTCGGTCGTAAGAGGTGTTATAATTAAGCAGGGCATCGGAATTTCTCGAATTCTCCGTTATGTTTATGTGACAAACAAAAAACTTTCATTTTCTACACGTCCTATAATTTTTGCCGAAATACTATAATGGCTTGGACCGCGTACTATAATTCGATGACAAAAAGATAGCTTAAATTCAAAATGGCGACTGACAGATTACGATGACGGAGAACCAGTAAAAAGCACCCGTCATTCTGTTGTGCGTTAAAAGAAATATGGCGAATCGTATACGGCATAAATACCGGATATAAGCGTCACGTTTCTGGAAAATCATCGGTATTTCTCAAATTTGGTCAATTCAATCGGTAGATAATTCGTTAGCGCACATATCGAGTGAAGATGTAATAACAATAAAATGTCGCTTATATGAGCTGTTGGTGCGTTTTCCAAAATCTCTTAGGATAATAATGAATATAGAGAAAGAAAAGTATTGATACCAAAATATTGAATCGATACATTTAACGTCCCTCCCTAGTGATTTACCGATAGAGAATAAGTGTTTCCTTATCTACTGAAATTTCAGTAGATCTACTGATATATTTTGATATTTTTGGCAATATACTGAATCTACTGATATTTCTTCATTCCGCAAAATTCCCACCATCCGGAAAAAACGAGTCGTCTTTGAAAATTTGGGAACCTGCGGCCCACGGCGAAATATTTCTACTAAAAAAAAATAAGCCGACTATGAAATCGGGAACTGCCGCCCGCGGCGAAATATTTTTCCAAAACAGAAATCTACTGATATTTTGTCGAATCTACTGATTTTTTTTTACACATTCTACTAAAATTAAAAATTTTGACTTGGCAACACTGAGAGAAATGTCAGATTGGAGACAGTATTGTCACACAATAACCTCGAAATAGTCAAATCCAAAATTTAAATTTATATAAGAATATTCATAATATTATATTTGATTTCATTAGATGATAATGGCTTCTAGCATTTGTAAGAAATTGTCACCTTTCAAAATACGCCAGCTCGCAGTCCACTTCTCATCACGGCGTGTACAACCTGAAGAAGAAGATAACTTGACGCAATTTGAGAAAGATGAACTTCCGAGAGCTGATAGGAAAGTACACGGAGAACCTTACCCTGAATGGCGGCGACCCTGGACCGAGCTGAAGGGCGAGTGGTTCAGCAAATTTAAAGTTTTCGGAGAAAATTCAACCTTCAACACCCGTATATTGGGATTCATGGGAAGATGTGAGCGAATGACAGTTCAGGAGTGGCGGAGAATGAAAAAAGAGGATAAGGAAGTACTTGATCAATCATACATACCTGAAAGACATGCCGCTTTAGGAAATAATTTGGCAACAGCTCATTTTGTTTGTCACAGAGGAGGAAAAGTGAAGTAAGTGTGCCACGATAATCAAAGTTCTTTTATAAAAAAACGGCACTTTACAATTTGGCCAGAACCAATCAAACGTATCGCTGAAATTGGCGAAAACGACTTTGTAAAATGAATTATTACTCAGTGTAACTAATGCCATGCTTAGCTCTATTTGCTGGTCATTACCTCTGCCGTTTTTCCCTGCGATTCCTTACAGGGTACTGGCTTACCATACTGAGTGTCGTATAACAGGCTAAATATCTCGAGTGTGAAAAAATATGGGATAACTTAAACACGTGTTTTACACAATCTTCTTATTTATTGAAAATCTATATATAAAAAGTTGTTATTGTAAATTACTTTTCATACCTACTTACCTATTTCATGAAAACCTTGCAGATTTTGGAAATCGTAATATACGTTTCACTCATATGGTAGCAAGGTATTGGATACAGCATAGAGATATTATACACCTAAGTATAGTTTTTTTCCTCAATTAGGTACTATGAACGGATCTCACGTCGCACATAATAATGCAACACACCAATATGCGATCAATATTGAATTATATCCTGTATTTAAAATATGTAGGTAATATATATTTTTTTAAACATTACCTACGTTTTTGAGGAACCAATAATATACAAATGTATTTCATTATTTCTTTCCCTCGTGTATTTTCAGTAGTTAAGTAATAATATTATGTATTTTAGTTTGGCACGTTAATATGTGCTTTCAATCTTTGGGAATAATCGCCGCAGTTTTTTTTACTAGGGTTTTATGACGGTCAGGCCATAAACTATCCTGCTACAGAACTTCAGTCCATGGTGATCTTATGTTTCTATTTATTAATCTGTTCTGTGGATTCCGTATTTGTGGAATGTTCTTAATTATTCCAGTCTACGACTATAAAATCATGAATTTTCTAGTTGTTTTACACTGACTGATACGGATGTTAATTTATCAGTCCAATAATATTATAATTATGAAATATAGTGACTGCCTCAAGCAGACCCCTCCCTTTTCCCGCTTTCCATTTCTAGTTGTTGACTTCCAGTCTAGTTATTTTTTATATGCCATCAAGCCACTTAAGCATTGGTCTTCTAGATTTCCGTTTTGCATTTAGTCCACCAAACGTAAGGCACTTAATCAGTACTAAGCCGACCCATCACTGGCATTGAATATTGGTAAATCTAACAAAATCATGTTCATTAAAGATCTTAGCTTGTGCTTGTGACGCTAGATGCTATGCTCGCAGATAGGACGAAAGATCTCTTGGTAGATTCCGTGCTTCAACACCTGCAACATCTGAGAATTGTTGACAGTCAATGTACTTGTTTCAGAACTGAAATATATTATTAGAATCGTCCTAAGCCATATGTTTGGCGAATGGATAATAATTATTGAAACATAATAATAAAGTATTCGACCTCGGATCCATGGGCTAAGGGAAGAGGCGGGGTGTATCATGAAAGATGTACAGACTGATACCATTGTGGTTGCTATTATGACGTTGTTCTTATTTCCGATAGGATATGACCTAGGGATGGAGGTGGGCTATACAATAAAAGCTTGTACATATTTATACTGTGTATTATAGCGCCGGCAATCGTGCTTATTTTAAACTATCATGACACTGTTTACACGTAAAAGTGCTGACTGTCTCTCCAATCTCATTCTTCAAGAGTAAGCGAGACGCAAGGTTGTCATTTTATACTACTATCAGACAGGTTGTATTGAAAATCGGTTAAGCACAAAATGAGTAGTTCGTTTTTTTACCAGTATGTTCGCTCCTATCGCTCTACTGCGCAGGAGCAGATCGAAAATAATCTTACCTGCACGTAATAAATCATCACAATTCGGAAGCTTCCAAACTTGTTTGATTTATGCACGATTTGCCTGTCCATGATTTGCATCAAATATCCTCAGTCAATGGTATTAATTTTCTTGTTTTGCTGTCATTGTTTTTAATTTTTTTTTGACAACCTTACATTTCAGATTTATTGGAGCACCAGATTGGGTAATGAAAACTAAAGATGAGGAAACCCCATTACCAGGCCGATATGTGCAAAAATTGATTTTAGAAAAAGTCGATTGTGAGAATTTTCACAACGAAGGTCTGCGATATGAAGGTCTGGATAATTTTATCGGACTAAACGGCCTCAAGTGGCTGTCCTTCAAGGGAAATAAACACATCAATGATTGGGGACTCGACAGAATCACCCGCATAACTCACAAAACAGTAGAATACCTGGATATCAGTGACTGCTCAATAACACACCGCGGTCTCGTGGCTTTATATAGAATGAGCTCGCTCAAATTTTTAACCGTAAGCGGCGAACAAAATACCCCAGAGATAGAGCAAGTGTGCACTATGTTAGAAGAGATATACCCTCAATTACTTGTAAAGATAATATAATTAAATATTCTCATTAAGTACCTTATTGTTATTGGGGCAACTGGTCAATCTATTTCAGCTTTGGTCGTAATCTTTTGTGAAGAAGATTTCAATCAATACATGCAAATATTATTAAAACCACCCAAGTATATGATTTTTCATATATTATAATTTTGTTGAAATTCGAATTGATTTTAAATTTGTAAATATAGTAAAACCTTGGTTATCTGGATTTTGTATTCGGATTTCTTATGATAATAAGGAAAAGGTTTTTTGATTATCCAGAATAAATCGTTAGCCGGATCGGCTTGGATAATCGAGGTTCGACTGTACTCATACAAAACAGTTTAAAATCAATAATATTTAACTCCACAAAATAACATAACTTGGAAATACCTCAGAAATATAGGTACCTTATTAGGATAAATCTTTGAACTGAGTGGGATTCAAACACACATTTTTCACTTGATGTGCGAGTGTTCTAATTCGACCGACCAACCATTTCCGGTCCTAATAGGATCATAATATGGACCTCCATAGAGTGGAGGTTTGTATTAACAGATTTTGTTTTTACGAGAAATGGATGTCAGCCACTTGCTCAACCTATTAGGTGCATACTCTGGCTCATACACAAATTGAAAAACAATATGTGTACTTGCCAGACCCAGGATTTGAACCTGGGATCCACGACGCTATAGGCCGACGCTTAAGCCGCACGGCTATCGTCCAGTGCTTCTCAAACTTTCTTGTGGGCGGCACAGTGGGTATAATATATCTTCAGTGTATATGTATCCAGGAACCGACTATTTTTTTTTAAAAAGAGGTATTAAAAATATTTTTTAAATATAGTTTTATTAAATTCAAAGAAATATGATTATATAATATGTAAATATTTCGATTTAGAGGTACCTATGTTAGTAATTATGTAATGTGACGTATTATGAGCTTATTGTTATTACATAATTCATACAAAGATTCCTAAAAATATTAAAAGTGTTCAGTGCAATTTCACGAATAGCTGGGAATCCTGTTTACAATTTGATTCTGAAGGAGGGTGGCAAATGAAGTCGCACTCTCAAAACACTATTTAAATCTTGATTAACAGCCAGGTCATCAGTTGATTTTCCAAATTAACTGATATATCATTTCATGGTAATGGATTTCTGCTTCATCTATCCTGTTTCGTGGATCCCCATCTGCTGGGAAATAATAATCAAAAGTACCAACATTTGAGTGGCACTGCTCTAACTATTGAGCTACTAATTCGGGTATCTTTCATGCAAATATTTCCTAGTAAAAAACATTATTTTTTAAATTCAGTAATTTTATTATACCACTTTAAAATGGAATTCTATTAATGCCATCACAACTGACTCATATAAATTTTGAATCAATTGAAAAGGGAATGCTCGTCAATCGGACCCACATTCAAAATAAATCAATTATTTTTTTTTTAGAAAAAAAAAATAATCATCTATTCTGCTATACCTATAGAGTATTTTTATTATCTCCATGTTACTTACTGACCGTGTTATCATAATATGTATTAGTCGAGATATACACATTACATACACGGCCAATATTAGTATCAATGTTAATAATGCGTTATTTTCTTGGCAATTGGTTTATATTCTGTCTCAGCAAATCAGGTTTATCGTGTAGTTATGAAATTGATATTGTTTGAAAATGTCGAGTACCCACATTCAAGGAAATTTGTTTGTAGCTGAAACTGTAAAATTAACAAGTATGTTTGGAATTGTGTCATTATTGCTCTAGTGTGAAATGACAATTTATTTTAGTGTGTATACTGTAGAGATATCAACTATTTATTGTAAACTAAAATAAGAAATGTAATAATAAATAATATGACGTATCGTGTGAAGTATGATGCGTAACATGAATACATATTATTTTACCATCACAAAATGTTTTTCTTCATCCAATTTAGTTAGTATTGCAAATGCTTTAAAAGAAACATCCTTTGGATGTAATTTTGTTAGAGTAATTAATGTTGACAGCTGTTTCATCGCCAGAACAGTCCTACTACCTACAGTTCTAAAGAACAAATGTTTGCTTTTGGTTAGAACATCATGCTAGGGTGGTTAGGTAAGAACAGATTTTTTCGTCCCTTATGCATGATAGAAGAATGCTGGGCACTCAGCATACAGGTGAGAGAAATATAGATATCTTTGAGAGGTTAGTTTTGAGAAGAATCTTTGGGGCAAATTCATACTTATACAATTTAAAAAACATGTATTTTGTGTCATTCTACGATTAGAACAATAAAATTATACTCAACGTTAGAATCGTGGATCATGTAAAAAAATCAGTACCATTGCAATCTACGATAATTACTAAGAAAAGTAGAATATTAATAGAAAAAATGGAAAGTTATTTGTAATATTATGGATACAAGATATACAGCAACCACAAATTCCAATAAGCCTTATGGTAATACAGGAGAACGCCTAAAGTCTTTTTAAAGACCTAAAGTGTAAAAATGATAATTGTGTTGATACTCATACATTCACTGCAAGCCATGGACGGTTTCAAAAATTTAAAGGCCGTAATGAACTACACAATATCAAAGTAACAGGTGAGTGCCATCCTCAGTTGTAATGCGGACACATTCAAAAAGCTTAATTACAATGCACTACAAAATTTACATTATTTTGTAAAATGTAATTCATTCAAAAGGTTGCTCTGGATGGTGTTATTTTACTTATGCGATGATTACAACTGAATTGAATATGTACATTCAAATGGCAGTGATTTTACTTGTGAACCCCATGAACAATAATTAATGCATGTACCTACCATGAGCGAAAAGACTACTTGACATCGCAGGTTTGCCACCTTTGGTGTAGGTGAAATTGCAATGTGTATTACAAGAGTTTCACTGTAGCCTGCCTTTTCTTCAAGCCAATCGGATTCCTGGATCATGGAAGACCACTAAATGCCATCAACAGAGTTGTATACGGCAAAGTTACTACTTTATGTGCAAAAATCGTAAAGCCCACTTTTAATTTTGACTAACCTGCACGTTTCATTTTCAAAACCAATCGACTGGTAACCACTCTAAACTAATGGGGCGACATCTTGTTGGGTATGTAATACCTAATACTAATAGACTGATCAACGAATGGGCCTAATTGCCCCACGAAATGTCAAACCTATTATACATACCAATATTAAAGCCCTGTGAGTAACAGGGATTATTGGTGGCACCATATGGTGTCCATATGCTCCAGTTAGCTATATATGTAATCGCACTATGGAATACTCACCACAGCAGCAGTTTTCTTACATACCTAACTGACGGCCTACCTACACAAAAATGTTGAAGAAAACCTAAATGTATAAAAATGAAGCAAAAAAAGGACCACTGAAACCTCCAATTTTCATACAAACTCTCATGGTCCTCCAGCTTGGTGTTTCAAATGGCAATTCAGTTGACTGGAACTTGGTTCAATGATTGCCACAGACAACTCCATCTGGAAAAAGATTCAACATCTTTGCTTACGCTAAGCTCAGTGGCACATACGAAATTGTCTTGACAGGGACATGGTCGTAAATTAAAATAGCCATCAATGTCGCAACTCTCTTCCGCGTTCACAGATGAGATCAAGGGACAGCGATGTCACGCGGTTAGCCAAAATAAATGACTGACCGAGAAAACCATTATCTGAGCATGCGCCAATCTGACATTTTGCTATTCTCTGCAGTACATGTCGAGTGAAATTTGTTACATGCGTCAAGCAGATGTTTTTTTCTACCAAAGATGTTACTATTTCTTTTATTCAATGAATAATTCACAAGATTTAAGAATATATCATTCTGATTATTGAACATATATAATTTAGAAAAACACTTTCTGATTGAGTATATTATAACCAATAGAAAAAATCTTTTTTGAAAAAGTAAGCCACCCCGGCCGAGAATCGAACCCTGCATCTCCACTGGTTGCCAAAGTAGCTTGATTTGGAAGAGCGCTGATGAGTAGGTATTAAAAGTGACCAATAGTTAAAATTTGTCACAATTAGTATGTCACGCCGTAGCATATAGGTTAAATGCGACGGAATGGGACGTAAACCCGTGGAGATGCAGGGTTCGATTCCCGGCCGGGGTGGCTTACTTTTTACAAAAAAGATTTTTTCTATTGGTTATAATATACTCTCTCAGAAAGTGTTTTTCTAAATTATATATGTTCAAAGATGTTGCACTGACGATATGCATGGCAGTACATCAAGTTACATGTGAACAGGTTCGGAGACGTCATTTTCTAGGGACGTATGGCAGTCTATTTCCTGCAGCTATTCATTAGTTAAGGGTTCACCGTGTGATTTTAACAAACTCTGAATATCATCTACATCAGTACCTTCGATGCCCCGGATATAGCTATAAGACCTCTTCGATGATATTTTGAACATCATTTTCATAATTGCAGTGAACTTCAACAATTTCACTGAACACATTTCATACACGACTGGGTGACTTCATTCCACGCTTCGTCGATGTTTCTGATAGCTTTCATAATATTAAATTATTTCCACTAAACCTACATGGCATCTCTATCACCTCCATCAGTTTCTTCAATGAGTTGAGAGAAGAAGAGTAGACGATCCTTGGATGCTTTAAATCCAGAAGCAGTCTTCTCCCCTATGGAAATAAACATACGTGTTGGCATTCGTTTCCAATAGAGTCCCGTCTCATCCACATTAAAAATTAAATTAATTGGTGGACAATATCCCCTTTCCACAATTTCCGGTTTAAAAAAAAGATCGCGATATAACGAATCCACACTCGCCGGGGTCGCGATGAATGGGGGGGGGGGGGGGGGGGTTACCTGTACGTGTCATAATTAGGAGTTAAGTAAATATAATAAAATAAATAACAAGCATTCTTATAATAAAATTTTGTTTTATTCCATCAATCATTGTATCCAATACAACTTTCCATTAATTTGAACATAGTTCTATGGCCCTAAACATGGCTTTGTCAACAAACTTCAACATGTTCTCATCATCATTTATAACCTCATATTAAGTATCTTGTATTGGTCCATCGGTTGGATGTAATACATTGTTTCAAGTAAACACAACATATCGATCACGGTATCCGATCGCGCTCTCAGATGTGCTTCACAATATGCAACTAAATTATTTACACGATTGACTAACCACATTTACGGGATTGAGTATGCCGGCTGACAGTTACACGCGTACGCGAAATAGATCGCACGGGGTTTTCACTAAATTACTTTAAAGATAGATATGGTACGGTTTCACATATTGACCATTTTAGATTCATTATTTTGGATGCTCTCTTCAAGTTAATTGCTTTCGTTAAGTAACAATAAATATATGAACCGAGACGAATTTATTTGAACATAATGATTTATGGAAAACAATTTATGAGCACGTTAATTTGACGATATTAAAACATTTATTTGTATAAAAAGAATTGACTCATATTCTTCTGGCAGTCAACGATAATCAGATGTAAACTAGGATAAATACTCTTAATTTAAGCCATCTTCCAAAAAAGCAACTTATTTTTCAACGTAATAAAATGTACGAGATCAACCAATGAAAAAATTATACTTCACATAAATAATCTAAAAATATGTCTATTGATAAATACAATGGACGCGCGGCGTTCAGCTCACCCGCCGCGCGCGCCCACGATATACTTAAAGAATCTCAACTTTACTATTGTAAATAAAAACATTAGAAGAAAATATTTATAAAATTGGAAAATAGATAAGCACCTCCAAAGTCATGCGATACTACGACAATTTAAGACAGGTTTTTTTATTAATTCAGTCAGTTATTGTTAGCGATTGTCGCAATATACCAACGTAATCTGGCAATGAAATTTTTCCTCCGAATCAGTTTTGTCATCTTTTAAGAATGCGTTTGATATTCATTCTGAATCTTACCAAGATAATGGCAAATTTCGAGAAGCACTATTTGTGTCTTTTATACTGTCGATCGAAGATAAAAACAGTCGGTAATGCTATACAATGACTAGATCTCTTAATGTATTCTGATTATTATAAATAAAATTCTTTAAACTCTGTGAACTGAGTAAGATCCATTATAAAACTTCACATTATAACCATTCCTGTGAAAGATAATTATTGACAAATTAAAAAATAGACTGATTAGAAAAATGCAACAAAAGGAAATCAATCTCATGCTAAGTATGAAAGAAAAATATAATAAGTAATCTTAACGTGATGGGAATTTAAAAAATGTGAAATGTATTGCCTGATACATTTCAATATTAAAATTAAAGAATTGGAGCTATCAACACTAACACTTTCAAACAATTCAATTTTTATATATAAATACTTTCTGAACAATTTCTATTACTTATTATAACATTGATTGTATGTACACAGAAGTAAATGGAAACATATTTTTCACTATTATATATTGCTATAAATACAAGAATGTATGTACGGTTTTTAAAGTATCCATGTTCACTAGGTATTAAATATACTGCACATTCACTTTGATTGAAAGTGATATGAAAATAATGAAGAATGCATTTACCATATTTCTCACGAATGCCAAAATTAACCCAGCCCATTGTTTTTTTTTTATAAAATTGTGCATGCGAATATCCATCTGGAAGACAGATTAAAAAATATAAAAGTCGCCTATTTCCAAAATTCACTTTGTTTTGTTTTGAGATATTCACAAAAAACCAATATGGAAGCTCTAAATAGAATTTTTTTTCTTGAGTCATTGGGCGGGTGATTTTAATATTTTAACTACAGAGCTTTTTCAATTAAACACTTGAAAGTTATTTGGAACATGATATACTTTTTCGTATTGAGCAAAAAATTCAAAATACTCACTATGTAACAATGGAAAAGATGATATTTGAAAATTGCCACCAGACGGACAAGATGCATTTTGAAATTGGATGATATTGTTCAACTGTTATACTGACTGTTAACGACTAGTTTTGGAAATGTTTCTAGAATAAGTGTGTGCCATTTTGAACAAGGAATAAAATTGCATATTCAGTTCATTTTTGGTCAAAACTGTACAAGATGATTTTTGGAAATGGGCGACTCATATAATATGACCACGTTTGGCAATATCAAATATTATTCTAGTTGAAACAGAATTATTGATAGATTTTTGCACATTGAAATTAGATAAACAAAATATTATAATTAACTTCAGATATTTTAATAAAACATGCATTCGGTTATACTTTTTGAACACATTGAGATAATTAATTAATACATGAAGTTTGTAGGCTTCTTATGCATACATACATATTATAAATCTCCAACTACAATTGACAGTAAACACATTAACCATTATTTTCAGTTGTATTACAACATTTTGACAATTGATGTAGGTAATCGTGTTGATTATGAATGTGATCAGGCTAGAACTATTGTAGGTGAATGATATATTATTATTTTCAGATTTATTATAATAAATAATTATTCAATGCTAAATAAAGGTAGAGAAACTATTTATATTTAGTGACTTTGCTGCTGCAATCGTAAAAAAAACTATAATATAACAACTCGCATTGAGCCATGTAGATAATATATATATATTCCACCGTTTTTAATAGAATGGTAAATAAAGTAATCATAGAGAACGGTTGACAAATTATTAATCTTTATTGCACGTACGGCAACACGTCTTTAAAAGAAATCACATAATGCTATAAAGAATAAGTAGAAAAAAATAATAATGAACCGACGGAGAATCATTCGCTTAAAAACTAAACGGTTATATAATAAAAGAAAAAACAACAACCGACCGACTACATTTATTTAGGTTACATACAAACTCTCATATATATACCTAAACAACAGTTCACTTTTGTTATTCATAGTTACATCATTATTCTTCACAATTCACTACTATGCCTAATATATTTTTTTTATTAAACATTTACCTACTGTGATAGTCTCTCGACGTGTGCGATAAAAATATCTGATTTCCTACATTTTCCTTAAATAGTTAATTAATTATGACTAATGACAAATAAGTGTTTAAACTTAACATCGACATACGAGTGTCATCGCTCACCGCTACTCTGGCACACAAGTAATAATGATAATTTAATTTTACACTTATCGAATGATTAAAATTAACTTTCGCTATGGGGTCGCCTTATAACAAAATACTTTAAAATTACATAAAACCGACCCCATAACAGATCATAGAAAGGAAATAACTCAATATTTTCAGGAAGACATTAAGGTTTAAACGATAAAATAAAAAAAAGGACGAAGAAAGTCTCTTTATAAACCCAAGAATACATCACAAGAATAAATACTAGTATTTGAATTACGTTTTATTAATAATAATTGAAAATTACAATACCTACATACATGTACTTAAATGAGTGGGATAAAAATTAGATCTTAAAATTAAATTGTATTTAAATGACGTGTTAAAAATGGTATGCCTTTATTATGGTAATGTATTCTTAGAGTTAGAGTTCGCCATATTTTCTTATTTTAATAAAATGAACGTAAGATAATAATATAACACTTTGTAACCTATCACATTTTATGAAGATATTTTTATTTCATACAAGGGGTTATTATTTAAATAACGACTGAGCTATGAAGATTGTAATAATTTTGAATAATCATTTTTTTTTAAAATACAACACATTAAATCTACAATATACATAACTATCAACACTCCTAGAGCATAATATTATGTAAAAATATTTGATACTTTTAATATCTTAAAAAAATACACAGAATATTTCATTTAGTATTTAAGCTTTTTTTTGAACATTCTGCAATTCAAGATACTCTTTTTTTTTCTCGCCGAATCATCGAACTTCGCTTCATTGAATACTTTAATAACGCAAAAATGCCAAATCGATCGATGACAGAATTCGTTTTTCAGTATCAAATTGATTTCCGAACGAGTAAGGTTATATACTTCACAACCTTGGGTAAGATTTTTCTTCTTCGATCCTAACGATGAAACGATAACACGCAGTTCATAAAAATAAAACAAAAAAGACATACAAATGGACATGTCGATTAACATTTTGGGAGATCCATTTTTAACTATCAATTAATGTCATTAAAACTGTCAACGCATACTGGGATGCATGAAAAGGGGTCCGAGTTTCTATATTAGATATATATAAATCAATAATTTATTACAATAGTTCCAAAATAGTGCTATAAATTTATTCATCCAAAATTGAAAGCTCAATAAAACCTCTTCTCTGCAAAAGTGTAGCAAAATAAGACAATTTTTTTGTTAAATACTACAAACACAATGTAATAGATAATAGTGGTAACACTTATTTAGATGTGGGACATGGTGAATATGGAGATGGTTATGTTTTGCTAACTGCCTGACGAAGACGACGATGTCGGAATATGGGGGCCGCTGATACCGCTGTTGCCTGATGACACAGCCGGGGAATTCACACCTGACCAAAAAAAAAAACACAATAGTAAGTAAGTATCACAACTGATACCATATTTTGAGTGTCTTGATGATTGTCAATTGGGTTCCGTGAGATTTCGCAAAAGCTATGTTCAGATAACTCAATGAATCTGAAAATGTGTATCCAGTCAGTGTTAACATCTCCGAGTATTAGGTTTATAATGAATTTAGATAAAATCTATGACTGCCGACTTGCTGGTAGGATTGCCTACTGTTTTACATTTCTATTTTGTAATTTTCTCCTCTGAATCTTGTATACGTCCGGTAGGTGTTCCCGAAGATTTTACAAAATGTTTCAAGGGTTTTGCTGAACAAGAAAGGTTTGGAATTACATAATTTTAGTACGTAAAACACGAGGAAAAAATACAAACACAAGGTGTTATAAACACAGTCCATAGCATAAAGCTCGGATTATACTAGAAGGAATCTTATGAAATTAGTATTGTGTACAGATGCTGCCAGAAGTCAGAAATTGCTGCAAAAAGGTCATGGATAGGTAAATCCCGGGAATACAAAATTGATGGCAAGTGGATTGCCTTCTAGGTGAGGATGTAACAAGGTTTAAGTCTTGAGTATGGAGTATGGAAATATGTTACATATTTTCAATAGTTACATCTGTATCATAATATGCATTAACATTAAAGTTTGTCAGGTAAACGAAATAAACATTTAATATTAGTTGGATTTATGGCCTGATTGTCATAAAGTAATAAATCCGGCTTCGAAGACTCGGTCCATGAGGACTGGCTTTAACTTTTTTATCTTATTAATCTGTTCTGTGGGTAAATCATACTGCAGTGGCACCATGTGTACGGTAAAAGCGACTTGCAATTGCATCGGTATTGCTTGCTAGCATTGACAGGCATTGTAGCAAATTATACCAATATGGACACCTGCGAATCGCCTATGGTGCCACTGTGAAATGATTTACGCATTACGTATGCAGTAATTAATAAAACAATAATATCCAACTGCGGAATTGACTGAATGAATCTAAATGGCATGTTTTGACAAATGTGATGTTTGCTCATCAGTACATCAATGCGAAATGACTTGAAACTAATCTAAAAATTAGCCTTTTTTTCAAGGTTCATTTTCATAATATATTTACGCATCCGTTTAGTAGAGAAGGTTTTCAGCAACATCTTTGGTTCATAGTGAAGTTACATGGGAATCTGACCGGACAACAATTTAGATGCAAAACAGATAATAATAAGGTTGGAATACAAAATAGGCTCGTAGTATAATATTTTAACATACCTGTGGGCGTGCTGTGTTCAGATTGCGGTGTAGCGTTGGTCGGCGCGTTAAGTTTCTGCCTCACCTCACGAATTTTCAGCTGCAGGGATGTCTTATTGGGAAAAATGTTTATATGGGTCGCCTGTAAACAAACATAGATAATGTGATCAGACAAAATTAATAAACCATAACATGCCCTTCTTTAGCATAGAATCGTAAATGCAAAGATTATACTCGAACAGGTTTGACTTGTGCGCAAAGGTGTTTTCATTGCCAGAATAATGTCTTCATGGATAGTGACATTCCATTGTGCTACAAATAAGGTTATACATGTAATAGATTTTGCTAAAAACCTCAAATGGAGACAGGCAGGACTACATAATTCGAAGAAACAATCGCTGGACAAATCTAGTGGTACCCGAAAGGTATAAAACATTTGAAAGGCAGACCTATACGGTCACCGGATCGAAAAAATAGTCATGGCTTATAGAAGTAAATGGCAACACATCGCATAGTACCGAGAGGAACGGAAACAGTTTGGAAAATCCTTTATCCAGGCTGATGATGATTTTAATTTTTAAATACAGCGGTAACATGGAATTTTGTTTGGCAATTTGAGTAGAATTGGACAGTGAGTGTACCTGGAATTGAGAAGTGGCCTGCGAGGAGGGAAACATGCCGTGTTCTTGGAAAAGGCGGATAACCAGCTGGCGGCGCTGCTCCAGGATGCGGCGATGGCCTGCTTCGCCACGCCCTGCTGTCCCCGAAGGCGTCCGCGGAGAGAGGCCGCTCATATCCTCTTGATCACCTGAATAGACATACATTACGTTAGTTTAATACAATAATAATTAACCCGGCGCCCGCTTCTGTCACGAGTGTAGTACGCGAAATTTCGCAAAACTACGGGGCTACAGCGCTTCTGTCGCCAATGTTGTACGCAAAAATGCGCCGGTCGATTATGTAGAATATACATGACGCATGATTTTGAAATCTCTACCATAATTTGCCTTATTTCATTACCAACGGTGACATATATGTAATATTGTCAAATAAATTGTGTTACAATACTAAAACTAAGATGTTTGACATGCCTTCGACAGACCGTCAATCTACGCTCATTTAATTTTGGTTTGAAACATCGTGCCACTTTACTGCGTTTGCGCAGTATGCGTAATATCATTGTTGTGAGAGGACTGTGCAAGGAATCGCTCTTGTCGTTTTTCCGTACAAAATATTACGTATTTTACGCGATCTATTGTATTGTGTGAATTTTATTATAATATTTTGTCTGTGTTATTGTTTATGTGTTTTTAACTATACCATTCATGTGTATTAAACTGTTATAAAGTGTTTTGACTATATTTTTTTGGACTATTTTACCTTTGTTATCGTGTGAGTGTTTGGTTGAGAACTTTTTCAAACTTCAATATGGCTGGTTTAAGTGAGGAATTGGACTCCGATTACGAAATGTCTGAAGAAGAATTGGAACCATCTGACCTCAGTGATGTAGATATATCAGAAGAGCCAATTGAACACTTGAGAACATGGACATCTGGACCCCATGTTCCGATCGTATATGAGTTTGATGATTTTCAATCCGGCATAGCAAACAGCGATTTGACTGAGACTTCGCCTGAGTGTCTTTTTTTTGAACATTTTTTAAACCGTGATATAATGTTGAAGGTAGTCCAACAAACAAACATTTTTTTCCACTACCAGTATAACACTCAAGAACTTGGACCAAAATCACGTTCTCATAATTGGATCGATACAACTGGATCAGAATTATATGCATTTTTTGCGGTGTCAATGCTCATGACACGAAACAAACATTTGTCACTAGAAGAACACTGGAGTACGGATTGTTTTTTAAGTGCACCCATTTTCGGTCAGACGATGCCTAGAGACCGATATGAGTTATTGCTCCAAATGCTCCATTTTTCCGATCCAACAAGTGTTACCTCAGATAGACTAAATAAAATTAGGTTACTTTTAGAGCATACACGCAAAATTTTCAAAGACACGATGATTCCGCATCAAAATCTCTGTATCGATGAGAGCATTATTGTTTTTAAAGGGAGACTTATTTTTAAACAATTCATTCCATCGAAGCGTCATCGTTTCGGTATCAAAATGTTCGTGCTGTGTGACGTTATGACGGGTTATATTTTAGATTTTATTATTTATTGTGGTGACGGGACAGACATAGTGGATAGCCAAAACTTTGGAATTTCCGGAGCTGTTGTGACAACGCTGCTGACCGAGTATCTGGGCAAAGGGCATTCGTTGTGGTGCGATAACTGGTACACCGGTCCACAGTTATTCAAACACCTCCATGAAAATAAAACCAATGCTTGTGGGACTGTACGTAAGAATCGCAAAGAAATGCCATGCTTCAAAAAGCTGAAAAAGGGGGAGACAGAGGTAAAGTCAAACAGCCCATTGTTGGCTCTCAAATGGTGTGACAGAAGAGATGTCCACATGCTTACAACCATGCACGATGACTCCTTCGGTCCAACCGGTAAAACTAATTTTAGAACCGGAGAACCCATTATGAAGCCAAAGTGCATCTTAGAGTATAATAAAAATATGGGGACTGTCGACAAGTGCATGAGGAAATCTGTGAAATGGTACAAAAAAGTAGCATTTCACATGATTGACCTCTATTTATTAAATGCGTTCTATATGTATAAATCTGTTACTGGTAGTAAAAAAACTTTAGGAGAATTTCAGTTAGTCGTGATAAAACAATTAGTAGCTAAGTACGCTGTGAAAATCACGAAAACTCCACAACCCAGACCATCGACTAGTGAAAATCCATTGAGGTTGTTGCCTAGAACTTTAACAGATCATTTGCCGCAACACATTCCGCCCACGGCAAATAATAAAAAGCCCAGAAGACGCTGTCATGTGTGCGGAAATTCAAAAATTAATAAAAAAAAAACATCTCTATCTAGATATATGTGTTGTATTTGCAATGTGGCTTTATGTCTCAGTCCGTGTTATAAAATCTACCACTCTTCAAAACAATTTTAAATGTGTAAAGTAAAAATAAATATGTAACTCAGTAATAATATTTAATAGCTGTTTAAGTGTCTGCCTAAAAGTTTGTTTAGTCTAAAATTATTGTGCTATTTTTACGACCCTACTCAGGGAAAAAACATTATGTGTGATTTTATTACCATTTGTGAAGTGTTTCTATACTCGCGTCAAGCACGAGCGTGACGAATAACAAAATGCAAGCCTTGCAGTGCTCCATATACATAAAACAAAATGGCGGAAATCTTATAAATGGTGAGTCTTTGTATAGAATTAATTTCTTCGGATATTTTTGACATTATGACTGATTTATTACGGTTTTTTAATGTTGTAAAATAATCTGAACATGTCTAGGCGCCTAAAGAGCCATAAAACTCATTTTTTATTGCCATTTTTATTATGAAACACAGAAGTTAAATTAAACAAAAACCGTCACCGCGGAGAGTGAATTCGTCATACTACAATAGGCCGCGAGTGCCAGGTTAATTGTAGAATTAATCATTTAAAAAAGCAAGTATGTAGGTAACTTAACTAACACGTCGTCATTCTATCTTTTAAACCCAGTAGATAGATAAAAAGACAGGAGACAATAAAAACCTAATATTCGTTAATAAATTGGAGTTTCGAAATTTAAACAATGAAAACAAAAAACACACTCAAAATAATAATAATTTAGGAGGATTCTGTGGATAGCTTTTTGACATTATAATTAGACATATGAAGGGTGCAAGCAGGTGCAAGAACCTCACACAGAGGTAGATAATAATATGTTCAATAATAATGTAATTTTTTACCAGAAAGGAATTTATAAGATAGCTGACGATATTGTACTTGTTTATCCCATTGCTACTGACATCCCGATAAATAAGTGTGTTAATTTAATTCAGAAGTGCTGGGGTCATATATCGGTGTATGGGAGATTTTGGATCAGTAGATATAACAATTAGAATAAAATTTAATATATTCGGTTTATAAATAGTGAGAATACCCCTTAGTTAAATAAGACAGCATATCATACAGGGTGAAACTGAAGGAATTGTATCTCAGTAAGAATAAACTTACTTCTGAAAGTATCGACGTTGAAGTCAGGTCCAAAGAAAGCGATTCCGTTGAGCTTGTTGGTGGCAGACTTGGGTGTGGGAGTAGGATGGGGATGGGGGGTGTGTGAATGTGAGAGAGAAAGGGAATGCGTCAGAGGGGTGTGGATGGAGAGGGGGGTGGTGTTGACACTGCTAGACTCCCCGGGCTGCAGCTCACAGTTTGACGTTGGAGTGGAGTCATCCTCATTCATGGCTGCAACAATATTTACAGAAATTGCATTAGAAAATATATTGCCAGACTTTCATGATTATTTGTAATTTTTGGGATGTCAACGTGTGTTCTTCTTTCTCCTTTTTTGTTGCAGACGTTGTTGTTTATACACTACGAACGCGAATACGTCAAAGAAATGTGTGCATTAAAAAATGATATGTTTAGGTGACAATGAATATTGGTCAGAGTATCAAAATATCAAAAAAAGGGAAATGGAGGTTACCGACTTTGAAACTAACAGCCTTGCATATGCTTTAGACTGCAGAGTAAAACATCTTAGCAGCAATATGCGGAACTAAAAATCGCTTCGGTATCTATCTATATTCGAAGTCATTTTAATGCAGATCGCAATCGAAGAGGCACAGGCCGTTAAGCTCAAGCAGCAGCAGACTAGCCACATATATATATATATAAGTAAAACATAATTTCTAGGCAGTATATACCCATATACACACCCAAACCAGGCAGAATAGATGAAAGACTTTTATGCTTTAACACAAACAGTGCGGAATACGCGCCAGGCGCGTAAATTACTGTAGTAATTAAATTTTCTCAATGAAAGGGTATTTATGGCTATTAGTAAAACCATAATTCATCCAATACTATGTTATTTTATGTTACATAATGTAGAAAAAAATGAATTGGCAAAGTCACCATTATTAAGCCGGCCGTGCTGCTTTTTCTTCAAATAGACCTGAGGGCTGCTGGGAATGGCGATGGCACTCGGACTGCAAGACTCCGGTTTGAATTGTGGAAGGGTGCTGAACTTCTTTTCAAAGTTAACCGTCTCCAAAATTCTGAAAGTATAATGAAATTTCAAATATTTCTAACTGCAGAATTACATACTTAGTCGAAATAAATCATAACGTTCAATTATGGATTATATGGATTTTGCAGAGACCAGCCAGTCTGAATTTGACCTCTGCATTGCAAGTTTCTAATACACAGCATAATACATCAGCATTCAGCGTTGATTATTTTAACGAAGCAGAGAAGCTAAGAATAATTTTAACAGAATGAATTCAAAGGGTCATACTTATCCCGTCCATCCTCGACGGTTTTCTTGAAGAGGCTCTTTTTAGTGCAGGGGCTGATCAAGATGGCAGAGTGGACGTCCACGCAGGACTTGGGAGACATCATAGCGTTCATGAGACTGCCTGCGCTGCTGGCCATCACGGGGGACTTGACGGTCTGCATAGCGTTGGAGGCCGCCTGGCTCAGCGACTGCGCCGACAGAGGCGATTGAACCGTACCGCAGCTCGAGTTGCTCAGCGTGGAAGAGATCGGGGTAGTGTTGTCAGCATTCGATGTGACGGCTGCAATCCAACAGATCAATATAAATGTCAAATGAAATGGAATGCAGAAATAATAATAACACTGTATTTAAACATTAAATAATAGTTAATGTTATTCAAATTTCAAATTATTTGTTTTGATAATTGATCCATACTTGCTACCTGACAGTTTTAAAAAACTTGAAATATGAAATAAACATAAATGTAGCAGTCGAGTGTCATTAAAATTTGTGTAGATAATAATACATGGTATAGGAACACCTTAGAAACATACCTATATATTAGAAAATATTTGTTGTAAAAATAGTGATTGGGTATGACATGGGTGATTTAATTGGTAAAGCACATTGGTCAGAATCTGAGTCTGAGGTGTTCCAAATATACATTCTTACATCTACTAACATATCATTTGAATAAAAAGAAAGTTTAATTAACCATGTAGTAAATAGTTTGTACTTATATCTTTATTTTAACAGCCATGCCATACCCACCAGAAAAAAAATACAGCATACTACTGCAGTAGATTTTTGAACCTTTCTATGGTTGCTACCGAGTTGCGAAATACAAAAGTTGATTTTTAAAATACATCATCTTTTTTTGTTTATTTCTTTGAAAAGATGTCATTCTGCGGAAAGCTCCTGTGAATGCGAATACCATGATGTGAAATTGTGAAACAATCAACAAAAGTAATCTTTACATGTGAAATACATACATACATTCTCCAAATTTACTCAGTATGATAATAATAATCGACCGATTAAATGAGTTATCACTCACTTTCCTTTTGCCTTCATAAGCAGCGGAAGGATTGAGTATAATTTCAGCGAATATTATGTACTGACTCGTATCAGTTATTTCAACAGCGCGGTTACGGTATGATGAAATGTGCACTTACCCATGCTGAGTCGTCTCTGCAACGGCGCCCGGCCTAGCTGAGCTGGGGTGGGGGCCAAGGGGAATGGTTGCAGTGGAGTGATGTGAACATAGCCGGTCGAAGTGTTGGGAGGCGCGGGTTGTTCCCGATTGGCCGGCCGCTGCAGGCTGGTGGGCGGAGCGGATAGGGGTGGACCGCGCCCGGCAGTGGGCGAAATGGGAACCATCTCTTGCTTTATTTTGTCGGTGGTAGCGCGTGGCGACAGTAGAGACAGCTGCCTGTTCAGGATGTGCGTCTGCAATGTTCCCGTTAACCGGGACGGCTCCGTATCCCTGTTCAAATTAATTTATGTAAAATACTTGACAAAACTTAATATGTGAGCAAAACAAATGTTGTATTTGTAGCTGTCAGTATATTATTGATCAAATATCTATTTTTAATGTATTAAATTATTCGACCGCAATAATAAATTCCCAGTGACTCATATGCCGGTAAACAACTTATTACCTGAATCAGCAGATTGATTGGTGATATTAATTACGGTATTGCAATGGAAAATTAGTCTAATATCCATTCCCATAGTATCATATTATATTATGACAGTAATAATAAATAAAATTCACAGCTAGTCGTATTTAAGCCGCTGACTCGTTCAATATAATTATATACTAGAATATAATGTTTAGGTATTACTTTCGACTGTATAAATTACGAATAATGATTTATCAAAATGTCATTCGAATATACGTTTCCAGTCTGTTACCATCGCAGTCTCTATATCGCTTCGCCCAACATCTGATTTACCGAGATGCGGACCTCGGATCCGTACCTATCATAAGTTTAGTATTGTAACATAACTGCTGTAACATACTATTGTACCGACCGTTACGCCTAATAAAACTCGCTCCTGCATACATCTTCGACTTCTTCATCATCATCCTCAACACTATAACCTACGACACATCGATGACTCCCAAAGTGATAACACACACACACATCGAACACTACATATTATATAATTTTTATGTGTGGTGATGATACCAGTGGTGAGGGGTGGAGGTAGGCTGTTAAGATTTGACATACATAGTGCACACTAAACTTTGTCCGTGATACTTATTTGTTTTCATTGACCTAATAATTCAACTTGCAGGTGTTGCTGGTTAGTTTTTAAAATCCAATTAAACCCCGCCTAACCAAACCATAATAGTTTAGGAGGTATGATATGGGCAAACTGACAAAAATAGTGCACACTTTTTCAGTCATACTTATTTGAATTAAGAATACATAAACATTACAGGTGGTGTTTATTCATCAAGTCCTGCATTTCCCAAACTATAATTAATAAAAATATTCTTCTATCTATAAAATATCTAAAATTATGACAATGTATGGTTTAATGACATAATTATAGATAAATGAATATTTTTTGACTATTATCTATTATGCCTTGGACTAGACAAGGTTCAATTGATTTTTAAAAACTAACAATACACATTGTAGCCTTAGTTCAATAAAAACAAATACGTTTGATTGATAAAGTTTAGGATGCACCATTTATGTTGGATATTAACAGCCTACCTCCACCCTTCACCACTGGATGATATCATGTGAAAGATAAATTTCATAAAAATAAAATCTATATCGCAGCGCTTGGGAATCCGAATACATTCTCACTCATTCACTCGGATGTACACAGCATCGCCCACCACCCGCTGCATCAACGTTATCACGTAAGAGGTAGAAATAGGATTGCCCGTTCAGCTATATATAAGACTGTTTGATCTGCAGTTATTCAATTCAATTCAATTTCAATTTATTTATTTTTACATATTGTGGACATTACAAATTATAAGTTTAAGACGTTCACAACATGACATAAAAAAAGAGATAGATAGTATGTTATTAAACAGTAGAAATATGTACATACAAAAATATTAATTATATAGGTACATGGAAATACACCGGATGAGTTAAGCAGACCCTATTTTAAAAATTTATAAAATAACGTCCACCTATACTCATCCTCACGTAGGTGGAATATATCAACACCCGAAGCAATTTCGTTGAACATAGTTATCGCCCTCCCAATTGGCATTACCAGTGGCAGGTTGGTTCTGCACCTTGGGAGAATAAACAACTGATGTTCTCTATTTCTAAGATAGTTATCAGGGACACACAGGTCAACACTGCCCAGAATGGCAGAGTTCTCGTTTATACCTCGTATAAGTTGAAAAAAATACGTAGCTAAATAAAGATTTCTTCTAAATTGCAAACTGCAGTATGTAAGCATGCCTAAGAGAAAGTCAGTTGAATAAAGCCACGGATAGTATCCGTACAACCTCAAATAAAGGAGTCTCAAGAATTTCTTCTGAACCCTCTCCACCATAAGGCCATACTTCAACTGATGCGGTGCCCAAACAATAGACCCACTCTTAAGTCTGCTTCGAACTAAAGAATTAAATAAAAATTTTAATACCGTAACATCCGAAAAGACCCGGGAAGTACGCATGACGAAGCCCAACATTTTAAGCGCCTTATTACAAATGGTAACTATATGGCTAATAAATGTCAGTTTACTCTCAAACGTAATGCCAAGATCCCTTACAGATGATATTCGTGACAGAACTATGCCATGCATCGAGTATTGAAAAAACAACACTTTTGAGGCTCTGGTAAACGACAAAAGATTGCATTTATCAATATTGAATTCTAGTTTGTTACGCCTGCCCCAATCTAATATATTATCTATATCAAGTTGGAGCTGACAACAATCGTCCAAGGTGACAACTTCCAAAAAGAGTTTCAAGTCATCAGCGAACAACAAAAACATAGCATTTTTTATTACCAATGCTATGTCATTTATAAAAATCGTGAACAGCAACGGCCCTAAGTTTGAGCCCTGAGGGACACCAGAAAATTATCATTGGGTTCAACTCAGTCTAGTATCTAGCTCACCCAGTTTAGTACGTTTGAAAATAGATATTATGCCGTGTTCAGTCTCCCTATCAGAGTCAAATGAGCTGGTTGATTAAACTGTATACATAATCAGACACACCACAGCAATTATACTATACTTGCGTTGTATTAATTGACAATGTAAACTTTCATAAATCCTACAAACTTCGATCACAATCCACGACCTCAATATAAATCAGGGACATACGAATAAACCCACCCCACATCCCCTATAAATCGTAAGTCACGTAAGGTTTCATCTGAACTCTATTACAAGCTTTTTCAAAAATATACAAAACAAACTTACGTTGTAGATTTCCCGATTTGATTTGATTGAGAGACTATCACAGATTGTCCTCCGCTCGTTTGTATACGGTTACCTCCAGTATCTAAAGAAAATATGGATAAAGAGGAATGATTACAATAATATTGATGTAATGGAATCTAACGCAAAAAAAAATCAGGCAGAAGATTGGATGGAGTTAGAGGAGGCCTTTATCCAGCAGTGGATCGACCTCGGCTGATGATGATGATTTATTAAGCAACCCAGTGACAGGGTTCATTATTGACACCATTTTTATATACATTTTTTTTTCTTTTTCGACCATGTCCGATTCTAATAGGATCATATGGGCCTCCACAGAGTAGAGGTTTGTATTAACAGATTTTTGTTTTTACGAGAAATGGATGTCAGCCACTTGCTCAACCTATTAGGTCCATACCCTGACCCACACACATATTGAAAAACAATATGTGTACTTGCCAGACCCAGGATTCGAACCTGGGACCCACGGCATGATAGTCCAACGCTTATGCCGCGCGGCCACCGTGGGCGTACTTACTTAGATGAGTACCTTTTCATAATATCGTAAAATTTAAAAAAAATCAGGCTTACTTTACTATAAAATTTAATTACTCGTGACAACTACTCTCCAACAAGATCTTCTTAGCTACGTGTTAAAACTGTGAACTAACAAGCTCCTCCCATTTTTAATCGCACCGATTGAAGCGCCTTCCGGTTAGCTATGAGTTGTCCACGTGTTAAAACTGTGAACTAACAAGCTCATCCTACTTTTAACCGCACTAGCCACTTCCGGTTATTGCCTAGATCTTCTTGTCGGACAGTAATACCTCAAATTGCTAGGCATATAATTTAAAACTATTGGGAATAACACAATCATTATATTTGTTTTTCATTCTTCATCGTCGGCACCACAACTGTTGCAAGCTCTCTCCACCGCCTTAGCCTAGAGGATGCTTTGTCTCGCTCTACACAGATCAACCATCACAGCTTTCCCACCTTCCTTTTTCCTTCTGGTCTGTTGTCCGTTGAAGAGGTGACTCTTTGGTAGTTGGAAGTCGCCCCATTTTCACGTGAGAGACGAAAGAAGGATCACCATACAACGCGTACAGTTTGCGGTTGTACCTACCTTGCCATGTGCTCACCTTTCAAAATCCCTTCTCAAAGATGTCTAGTTTCCTCTCATTTTTTATTGCCAGAATCTGACCCTTTAGTCAATACGGACCCAATGATGGTAATATAACAATAGAGTAAAATTAAAAAATAATGTAGTGTTAAAAAAGTTAGTAATGAGATATGGAGTCAACGTACAATAATTACTACCTGAAGTGACGGGCAGATAAAGACTCTGGAGTCGCACGTATTGCAAAGGTTGCGTGACGGGTTGACTGTCGGCTGCGCTGGAATTGATGTCACTCGAAGGGGCATTCTGCGGGGTCGCTCTCAACAACACGTTGCGATAGTGTGTCGGCTCCGACACAAACAAAGTCAAAGGGGCTGGAATAATACATTGGTTTATTAATCCTGCCAACAGTAAGTAAATGTTCTCTATGTTGAATCATTAAAGATGCATCTAATTGGATATAAATAAGTCAATTCAACTATCACATCGTCACCTCAATACTATAACTAGATAACTCTGATTTGGTCATTGTTGGAAAAATGAAATTTAAACTTTACTTGATTGACATAAATCTAGGATATACTTATTATTTAAAATAAAAATGGAAAATTGTGCTTGTCTAATTGGGAACAATCAAATAATGTTCAATTGTATGAAAAAATGTTGTAGATATATTATTTTATTTATTTAGTGCATTTATGGTTTTAAAGTTATCTAATATTTTCAAACATAAAATTAATACAGTTCCCACTAACTTCTGACTTATTTAGTTCTATCATTTTGTAGAGAAGGAAATGTAGAATCATAACATTCAATAGCTATAACAAAAACAGTGAAAATCATGTTATCTAGTTGTAGTATTGAGGTGACGAGATATTGAAATAAGATATGATCCACTAACGTAGTTCATTACTCTATGACAACATCTTCTTGGCTACGTGTTAAAACTGTGAACTAACATGCTCCTCCCATTTTTAACCACACCTCCATTATAAACTAACAAGCTCCTCCCATTTAGTCGACAACAGCGCCTTCCTTCACGTAGCCAAGAAGATGTTGTCGTACAGTAGTTCAATAATCGTACAACATAACTATGCCTGATACGAGGGTGGGTCAATAATTCCTTAGAAAAAAGCATTAAAACAGTTTTTATTTTTGTATTTTTTTTTATTTCTCAACATAATCTCCTTGGAGCTCAATACACTTGGTTAGACGTTTCTCAATTTTTTTTAAACTGTCAGAAAAATAAGTTTTCGGAAGGTCCTCAAAATAAGCATTTGTCCGATCGATGACTTCTTCATTTGAAAAAAAACGTTGTCCACTTAGCCATTTTTTTAAGTTTGGGAAAAGGAAAAAGTCACTGGGGGCTAAATCTGGCGAATACGGTGGGTGGTCGACCAATTCGAACTTCAATTCTTCAATTTTAGCCATTGATCGTAAACATGTGTGAACACGGGCATTGTCCTGATGAAAGAGGATTTTTTTCCTGTTTAAATGAGGCCGTTTTTCTTCAATTTTGTTTTTTAGCTGGTCCAATAAAGATGCATAATAATCCCCTGTTATTGTTTTTCCCTTTCCAAATAGTCAACGAAAATAATTCCACGTGCATCCCAAAATACAGTAGCCATAACCTTACCAGCTGATTTTACGGTTTTCGCCTTCTTTGGACATGGTTCGCCTTTCGCAATCCACTGCTTTGACTGTTCTTTCGTCTCGGGAGTATAGTGGTGTATCCATGTTTCATCTACAGTCACAAAGCGACGAAAAAATTCATCCGGATTGCGTTGCATGAGCGACAACAGGGCTTTAGAGGCCACCACCCTATTGCGTTTATTGTCGACTGTGAGCAAACGCGGCACCCATCTTGCAGAAATTTTTTTCATGCCCAATTTGTCATGTAAAATAGAAATGACGCTACCTTTTGAGATCCCTGTAACCTCAATTATCTCACTCAACTTTAATCTTCGGTCACTTAACACCATATCGTGGATTTTATTGATCATTTCTGGTGTAGTCACCTCTACAGGACGTCCTGAGCGTGGTTCATCCTTTGTTGATGTACGACCACGTTTAAATTCATTTAACCAGTTATAAATAGTTGCAAGTGAAGGAGCAGATATGCCGTGAACTAAATCCAACTCATTTTTTATTTCCTTTGCTGTTAACCCTTTTATATTAAAATGTTTAATAACAGCTCTAAACTCAATTTTCTCCATTTTTGTAAACAAGCAAATTTTTTTTTTAAATGTACGAGAAACACACAACAACCCGACCAATCTGATTGAAACTTCGCAGCATACTGAATCGGTAGTGCCGCTGCATGAAAACAAACCGCTTACAGTACTAGTCGCGCCACCTGTCGGCTTTTCTAAGGACTTATTGACCCACCCTCGTACATATACTAGTGGATGCTAAATCAACATCACTTTAAACATGTTACATAACTGTCAATAATTCTTGGAAAATATTGTATAAATTTTGACTTTCTGATACCGTTCAAAGTGGGTATTCTGCTGAATTTGATAATGAGATGGCAAAAAGGTTGTGGGTAATGATGGCAAATATGTAACTGATTAGGAAATAATAATAAAAAAAGTTGTTAAGTGAGTTTTTAAAGTTGAAGTACTTAATTAGCTTTGAAACTTATGGGTATTAAAAGTAGATTTAGGTGATACCCAAATGAATTTTCTGACCCCTGAACTAGAGGGATCTCATTAAATGTTGGTAATAAGGAGACCTAGGTCTGAGACTGCGTATGGTACGTTGTTATGTTCTTTCAATTCTTTTCTATGGTATGGAAGTATGGATGCTAAACCAAGAGATGTCACGGAGACTTGAAGCTTTCGAGATGTTGCTGTATAGACGCATCCTTAAAATTTCTTGGACTGACAAGGGGGCAAGTGTTGAAGTTCTCAATCGAATGGGGAAGGACCGAGAAGTTCTACGTAGTATCAAAACCAGGAAACTACAGTACCTCGGCCACATTATGAGAGGACAAAAGTACAGCATTCCAGCATTCCCCAACTCGTCATTCAAGGAAAGATCAATGGTAAGCGTAGTAGAGGACGACGCCGCATTTCGTGGCTTAAGAACCTCCGTGATTGGTACGAGTGCAGCTCCACTGAACTGTTCCGGGTAGCAGACGACAAATCCAAGATCGCCTTGATGGTGGCCGACCTCCGCTGGTTGATGGCACAATAAGAAAGAAATAAGGAGATCGACTTACCCGTATTGTTGCCAGTAGAAGTCCTGACAGGCTTGACAAGGGTCACCATGGGAGTCTTGAGAACGGATCCGGCGATGTTCTGACCGGTGACGGCTGTGCCCAGGCCGATAGTCTGCGGAGTGAACTTGATGTGGGCGGCCGACCCCTTGAGGGGGTTGAGAGAATTGAGTGTGGCCGTGGACCACTGCCGCCCGTTCTCCGTCACGATGCTCACAATGTTGGCGACGGAGGCGGCCGGGGAGGCAGCAGGAGACGCACTCTGCTGGGTCTGGGGCATAGACTTGAAGGCGCCGCCTGTCGGGTGGAAGGCCGACACCCCCGAAGGGCTTGAGACCGTCAGACCGCCGCCCATCATACTGTCCGATGAGCCCACTCTGCGCATAACAAATTTGCCAATCATAACTACACGTAAACTATTTGTCGTGGAAATATTATTGAAATCAAACAGTTTGGACAATAACTAGACTAAAATTTTTGATATGGGGTTTTAAATGAACAAAATATCTCTCAGCACCAAGAAAATTGAATTTCACTACTTTATTACTTTTTCAAACTAAATGGCCACCACCTGAACTATTTCCTGCATGCGGTAATGCATGAACTACTTCTTCTCTTCAGCACTAAATTCCAGGGTGGGTAGTCCATAGGTAGGGTCCATAGTGTTCTTCGACCGATACAGGCTTTTTCATTCGATTTAAATCAAAATTTGAACTTTTTGCATCATAACCATCGCAGATGATTCCTCAATGTGTTTAATGTGAATGAGTTGGTAGCCGTAGATAAAATTTATATCCGTACTGTGTGTGCCAATTTCCTAAACCAACATATACCTATATATATATAATATGACACTGTTATTTGCAATTTTTTATGATTGTTCATATAAATATCCTAAGCGTGTTCTCGTAAAAAACTTCTTTTACATAACAAAGTAACATGTTTTTATCTCAGTGCAACACCCATAGCAAATAAATCTCAGCACAGCACACGCAATATGTTTGCAACAAATGAATCTGCGATGCAAAATAACACGCAGCTAATTTAATCACTAGCTTCACTACATTATACTCCATCTCAATATGTATAATACACTGAAGTATCGTGAACATACCTGGCTTTGATAGGTTTAGGCCTCCTGGTGTGATCGGTGGGCGCAGTGACGTACCCCGTTTGAGGATCCGCCTTGTCGTGTGATGGCTGCTGCGGCCCTCCACTGTCGTTGGCCGCACCGTGCGCTCCAGGGAGGTGTTGCTGGGAAGCGTGGTCGGCGCCGTGAGACGCAATGAGGTTAACGGACTCTGAGTGTTGACTCTCCGAATCGGAATCTGTCACTTTTTCGCCACACTTCAGATCCACTTCCACGGTGCCGAGGCCCACTTGGGAGTCTTCACATATTACCTGTGAATAAACCAAACACAATTATCATAAACACAAAAATTAAGACTACCGGTTGTTCCAATTTACCTGCTGCGATTGACAATATTTCAATACAATAACTACACATTTTTTAGATGCTAGTTGTCACTAAAGTGTCAGTTGCACAAATTGGTAATGCAGCGTAGCACAATTAAGGAGCCGGATAGAAGAGAAGCGCAAGTGTTAAACTACAGTTATGTGTTTTACACGGTAAAGAAAGAATTGAGGATTCTCATCATCTATAAAATAAATAGAATATAACAAACCATTTGCTCGTCGTCACTGAGCATGTCTTGTATGGTACTATGAGGAGACGGCATGTCCCCACAGTTGTTGATGGCGTTGTATGACGAAATGGTCAAAGGAATGTTATCGTTGGTACTCGTACTCGGAGTGTTTCCACTCTCCAGTGGAGTTCTGGGGCTCTGAAAACAAACCACTTTTAATTACATCGGCCAATTCATTCAACAAGTCATGTACACCCGTATCATAAAATTCGACAGATGACACCATTAACTGTAAAATTTCATGATAGAAATAAATAATAAAAGAAAAATAATACTAAATTAGCTTTTTACTCTTTCAAAGAGCTCAATCAAATCATTCTCAAAATCAGACTATACCGTACAGACTATAAGTGGCACCATAAAAATAATAACTACCATCTTCTATTAAGCAATTTTAGTTTTGTCTCCAATGGCTTAAGGCTATTACTTCAGTTGAGGCATGGTCTAAAAAGATCGTGGCTAGGCGATGAGCGGATTGTGCAAATGACGCATGCCGAACAAAATATAATTTGTCATAAAAATCCAACAAGCATCCATCTAATGTTATGTTTATTGTTATATTACTAATAATAATAGTATATTCATTGACATGTTTTCTGTTAAGTACGTACATAAAGTTTTTTAGTCATTTTTACACGATTTAAGAATATTTTCATCCGATGCCATGACAAAATAAATCGACGTGCAGACACCTCGACTGTGTCGGTCTCCGATTGGCGACTAGTGAGAAGTTTCGTCGCACCTACAGTTGAAAATTATTTGGCGTTTCACTGAAGTACGCTCTTAACATCGAAGGATTTGTCAAAAACGTAATAAAAAAGGAAATTACATCTTACAACAAATTAACCACGATGAAGAACGCGTTTATGTTTGAAATGGAAATGTGTTTTTGAAATAAATAAAATGCATTTTCAACTTCAAAATGGGTACTGATGATCCTATGAAAATTGTACAGAAATAGACAGCATTTCGTTTTATAGTCAAATTTCCAGGAATGTGTCTCGATCGTAAAATTAAGTATTAATGGATTATGACATTATGTACTAATTAAAATATTAACCTGTGGAGTTGAGTTGTTAGAGGGGTCCCGACCGCTTGATGACTTGCGTCTGTCTTTGTTGCACCACTTCCATTCGGGATGGGCTTTGAAATGTGCTTCTTTTACCTGAACAGAAAACAATACATTTTTATATTTAATTACTATATTATGCTTAATAACGTCATGAAATGCTGACATCAGATATTATATATCTACATAGCGAAGGTTATAATAACAGATTTTTAGTCATTTACCCAATCCGTTGGGGCATTGCTCTGGATCAAACACCCATTGAAAAAACCATTTTGTGTATCCATGGCATAAGTGACAGGCACTCTGCACTACTCCACTACAGGGTGTGAATACAATAATAAAGAGGGCTTAAATGAAGGTTCGCCACATAAAGATTGGATGATATTAAAACAAATTTGTTTACCTCGGTGGCCAGCTCGTGATATTTGAGTTTCTCATCTGGCTTGAGGGCATACCACCACTCTCCTAAAATCTTGCTGACGGTCCTGTTGTCCTGGTTGGGGTTCTGGCTGTGCACCATTGCGCGGTGCCGCTTCGAGAAGATCATGAATGCATTCATCGGGCGACGGATTCTTGGGTCTTTCTATTAATCCAAATGACAAAAAAACATTACACAACAAAGCTTAGATTATAAACAATCATAAATCTGTAATCTGCTGTCGCATAATTCCAGCTAGGGCTTCTAGCGTTCTAGCGTGACAGAGGCACTGTCAATTTTGCATGAATATAATTAATAATTAACAAACTATTACACATCCAAAGCAGCGGCGGCTCCTCTAATACCATGCAAGTGCTACGCACCGCCTGCATTTTTGAAGACATCGCTCAACTTTTCATTGCTATTCATATGTGTATCACTCACTTCGCGAAGTAGAACATGCAGCAGTATTATGAACAATACTCCGTTCATGGGCGCAAAGCGATTGCGATCCAAATAGATTTTCAGTTTGCACAGGATTACAATGAGGTCATTGTATACTTCTTAAACCGTGGTCCAATGTCCCTGTTGTAGCATTTGTGTAGCATTTTTTACACACTTTATGATCGGCGCACGAAATTAGGACTCCAGATACAAAAACGCCAGTTTCTGTTTTATAACAATGTTGACGAGTTAATTTTTAACATTTTTACATTTAAGATTTAATGTATCGCCAACATTTTACGAAAATACGAACCGCCGCATTTATTTCTAAACCACTCAAATACATTCAATATAATAATAAAAAAACACAACAGCACTACATGAGTAGTAGGTCGTAGCTGAATATAAAATAAGAACGATAATATAAGAGAAACATACTTTTAATGCCATATAAATACATCAGAAATAAGAAAGAGTTCGAATGAACGTTGATTTACAATATAAATATTACCCAGGTAATGTTAGTTCATTTTATAATTTCACATAAATTAATAATAATGTGAGATTTAAAAAATAAACATACTGCTTTGCACTTTTAATAAAAGTGAATTACCCAGACGTTTGGCTGACGCATTGTTCGGAGCGTAAAGCCATAAACGGTGACATTTATATTTTTTTATTGATATTAATAGGCCATCCATGGACTGAAACCGTATGCGGCTTAGAACCGGTGTGCCATACTAAGCTTATCTTTTCTGTTCATGGAAATATATTTTCACAAACTATATTATAAGCATCTGATCGTATCCGTTTATACCATACAGTCACACTTACAGATTTAGTGAAAATATATTTTCATGAACAAAATAATAAGTTTAGTATGATGACACACGGATCTAAACCGCATACGGTTTCATTCCATGGATTGCCTCTTAATCATTCTACGTGTCCAAAAACTTTTTTAAGAAATAGAATAAATAAAACAAAGACATATTTAATTTACCTTCTGAGAAGTTCGACGTTTCAGTCGTTTTACACTAGATAATATCTTAGCTTATGGCCTTCGATGATTAAGGTAATCATGAAGAGACGCTTTACGACCTCTACATGGCTAGGACACGTGTTCCTGATGCTGCCAAAGAGTGTGACACTTTGTACCTTTATGGCACAGCCTCAAGGGTTCCGTTGCCATGGCCGGCCCTCCCTCACCCTGCAGCGGTGCCACAAAAGCGACCTACATGCTGCAGGTCTGACATGGCGGGAGGCGCAAGAGTTGGCGATGGACCGAGGGAAGTGGCGCAAACTTGTGCTTGCCCTATGCTCCAATGCTGGGTCGTGACAGGGTGAAAAAAGAAGATCTTCTCTTTATAGAAGGTAAACCATTGCGCACTACCAGAAAATGCTATTTTGAAGACCACCGGCCGCCACTGATCCAGAGTATTGAATACTTGGTGCAATTTCTTACAGACTGTTGATCACACACAGCTACGAAGAATGAATAACAAAGACAATGGATATTTTTGTCTATTTGGTGAGACCTCTTCCTCATCCACTTCAACCTGACCAAATATCATGAGTTTTTTCAGATTGTCATTTTCCACGAGGACTCTTTTTTTACCACGCTCGATCCTAAGAAGATCATATGGCCCTCCACCGAGGAGGAGGTTGTAATAACAGATTTTTGTTTTTACATAAAATGGATGTTAGCCATTTGTTAGGTTCATATTCTGTGTCCAAACACACATTGATAAACAATATGTGAATTTACCAGGCAAGACATTAAAAAGATGGACTCTATGACCAAAAAATTACTGCGAAGGTAAGTCGAGGAGAGGAGTTTACTGAAGATTATGAGAGGTTTTATCAGCTTCTCTTTCATAATATGTTTAAAAACCGTTTAGTACAGAATATTTCTTTGGCGTCGTTGCAGTATGGTAAATATGAAATTATAGGATACCTTTCCGGTTGGACCGGCCAGGCCAGCATTGGACAAGGCCGATAAGGAGTGACTCCGCTTTTTATTGTTAGCCAAGTTTTGAGAGGCGAGACTGGCGGAGATTTCTGCGCTGGATAGCTGTTCCCCAAGCGTTGTGGGTGTCGCGAGCGGGCTCTGCAGCGGTTCGCATTCAAACACATCGTCATCGTCCTCTGTAAATACAGAACAGTGTCACAAAAGAAATATAAATCATACATTGAGGGAAAAGTTAGATTAAGATAACATTTAAATATAGTATATTATATCTTTTCTAAATATTCTATAGTGTAAGGCCGTGACACGAAACTGTAAATTTTAACGGCAGTGCTAGCTATTGTTCATACTTTGAATGCAATATGGTAAACTGTTTGTAGAAAATTATAATTGTTGCATATTGAAATTAATTGTAATAATTTGAACAAAATAGGCAATTGAAAATCTTCATTTATTGTGAACAGGTTATTATAATTAGCACTACCATCGTAATTCGCCATTCACTGATACTACCTGTATATTATAGTCGGCCTTGCATGTTAGTAGAATTTTAGTTCAATTCCATGGCATCTAATGAAATGATATTAGTTATTTATTTATTGATCTTAAAAATATAAATAAAAATGTATATATTATATATCTTGGAATAATTAAAAAAAATATAAAAATTACCGATGCAGTCTTCCTCCATCTTGATTTGGTAGGCGGAGGCGATGGTCGAGGCAGAGAGCGGGGGGTTAGGGGAGGGTGGACCGAGAGGAGGAGCGGAGGGAGGCGGAGAGAGCTGAGAGGAAGGAGGTGACACGACAGTCGAATGAGCAGTGCCCTCCAAAATAGGAAGTATACTCTGCCAAGGGAACACATTGCGCCCATTGTTCACTGAAAACATGTCATGATTAATATACCTTTGTAGTACTTACGAATATATAGTGGTCTTTATCAACTTTGAAGAGTTTAGGATAGATTTCACCCAGATAATGACAAAATGTATATCCAAAGAGAGAGAACCACTTAACAGTTAAAAGGATATTTCTATTACAACACTTGATGGCGATTTCTCATTATTCGTGTAGTTGAATTAGAGGATAATAATTATACTTTTATGTAACACAACAAGTCATGAGCCCCAATTACAGTAGTGAAACAATCACAGAAACACCCACGCTTGAAAAAATCATATACCGATGGTCTAATGTCTGATCTGACCAATATGACTTTGATGTAGGTACTAAAAACAACAAAAACACTGCCCATCAACTGCGGAATTCCCATATTTGTAGTTATTTTTTACAACAATGGTACAGCCATTTTAGTAATTTACCGTATCTGAACATTTTAAGAATAAACCTATAATAGCCCGTATCTTGCCTCTAAGCTGTCAAGCGTGTTGCATGACGTGTGTTGAATTCAGCTTGAAAATGTCACTTTTGAATTATTTAAAAGGTATAACAGTAAGTAATATAACAATTTTGGATGTTTATCTTTATTTATATGTCACATTTTATCGAATGTTAACATTATATTAGGCGTTATGTGCTTTGCTTCACCACTTTTTACGTTACGGGTTATTGGCATGCTATGTAGTTACAACATGACGTGTGAACTATTAACACAATGGCTATGGGCACTTTTAATTAATTTTGTAATTAATGTGGTATTTGCATTTGAAAATCGATTAGCAAAAACACAATTTTGTGCGGCCCACAAGCATTAAGTTCAGTCAGATACGGGATATTAAATATTTAGATTTTTTAGCATCCTGCACAATTTGTAAAAAGTCACTTACGGGATATTAACATTAGGCCATCGATATATTATTATGTTATTATTCTTACTGGCAATCAAACACGGAACCTTCGGTATGAGAAGCCAGTGCTTGGCGTATTGGACTATGTGGGTCGCCATACTGTATTTTGGATGTTGAAACATTGAGAAATGTGTAGCTGTAAAATCTCTTTGGCGGCCTTTTGACGTTGCGTAATAATTGACGCAGTTGGTCCTTTCACAGGCACTTATAAGCTACATAATATATTATATTATAAAGTGAATTTTTTTTATTCTCAGTGAAACTCAAACATGTTTTGAAATAGTCAATACAACATGTAATATTTAATAAAATAATATCTATTCATAACAGTAAAATTTTTCAGGGTTTATCTTTGCAATATCTGTATATTTAATATTTTTTTGTTTTTGAGTGAATCTTGAACTGTAGATTTGAGACATACGCAGAAGATAAAGATAGGCGGTTATCAAATTTTCAGCACTGGTGTTTTTAAGATACATAATCGCTTTGCTAAGGATACTTAGTAAGTAGTCTTCGCCGCCACTGAAACAATACTGAGAATATGTTAAAATATGAGTCGAGCATGTTCACCTATGATCGTGGGGTGCGGAGTAGTAGGCGTGTGCGGGTTATGCTGGCCGGGCGGGGGAGGCAGAACAGGCAAAAGATGGCGTCCCTGGTGAACGATAACTGCGTTGCCCACCATACCTTCTATGTTGTTTCGCTGAAAGAGAATTTAAAGCGATGATATTACATTATTTCATCGGAGGGATACTACGTTCGAAATAACATTATCGCACTGAAGACGACTTGGATTTATGCGAAAACTAGATACCTGATCCGAGGAATCATTTGTTTGCCGATGTACAACCGAATGTGTGCCGCCTGCCGTTAGCAAGGTTCCACTTTTATCCTGGAACTATAAATGCGACTTATTAGCTGAAAGTTTCAGAATATTAACCCCACAGTGCAGTGCTTCCAAATCAATTTCGCATCACGGCACAGCTTTCGAATTATAGAATTTTCACGGCAGACTGAAGAAAAAATTATGTTCCCATCACCATCACTTTAAAAACACCAGTTAATTTGTTATTAAAAAAAAAATCCTTTCAGTTTAATACAGTAAAACCTCGTTAATACGAATTCCATGGGACTGAAAATCGAAAAAAAATTCGAATTACGAATTATGAAATGGTGGAAAAATATTAAAATTAAAATTTTTTTTTTTTTATTTTCATCAATATTGTTTACGATCATAGATGTGCTGACCAAATTTCCGGTGCCGTGTGTTAATGGGTCATTAAATGTCAGGATTATTTTTATTACATTCTTAAAATAAGTAATTTATGATGTTTTACGAAAAGTCTGTCACAATTTTCAATGACTGGCTCATGAAATAGTGTACTTTATTACGATTTATTGAATATTTTTATATGCCTGGACTCTAAAATAATTTCGAATTATGAAATTTGAATTAAAGGTATGGTTTTATATGAAAATAATGTTCAAGGGACATTTTTTTCACAAAAATTTCGAATTACTGTCAAATGGGGCGACATTAAAATCGAGAGGCTACTTTGATACTTTGAAAATATTTTTGAAATTGGCAACACAGTACCCACCGGAACGGTATAATTATAAGTTACCGGTCTATTTTAAAAGATATATCTATGGTCTACCTGTCAAACTACAAATACGGTAATTAAGTGTCCGATTTGTTGTATATCGGAATCCGTAAACATCAAGGTGAATTTGGTGTCTTATTTGAAGAGCTATAAAATGTGAGTACCCTTTTATTATCATCGTAGTAATCCAATGATTATTTAAATACTATAGTGATATCACTATTTCTTTTTCATATTTTAAATTCAAATTTATTGAGGTGAAGTACACTTTTGTGTAACATGCTGATTTAGAGTATGGGGCGTCATTGATACGGGGTATCAAAGTCGCCCCTTCACCTAATACCTATACTGAAGATGGTGTAGTTGCTAAATTTTAAGAATATTCTTGTGATTTTTTTTAATTTCCACGTTTTTAATTTCAGAATAAGATGGTGCGACAGTACAAAAGAAAACTAGGTTCAAATTATTTTATTTTAAGTTTTATTGGTTATTTTGTATTGTAATTTTGGTCTCGTATAAAAATGTTCCTAGATCGTTGTTGTTTAACCTGTTCTTTTTTGATAACATGATGAATAAATGCTATAATGCAAATCTGTACATTTTTTTGATTGAGAATACGTTTTCATATTTTTATTTTATATAATGTAGCTTGTAACTCCTGGAAAAAAAAAAAAAAAATATAGGGATGGGTTTAAAGTCCCACATATAAACTAACGAAAGCATAAAAAAATAGGTATCAAAGTAGCCCCACCCCATGGTGTGACTTTGATAGATTTGACATTTTATTTTTTATTTCCATACGTATTCATTAAAATTTAAATTTAATAATATTATTCGGTTGGTATTTATAATGCAATATTTACATTATTTTTTCAGTCTATTCCTATAGTCGGTTTTCAAAATATCGTAAATATAAAATCAAAATCGATCAAAGTCACCCCACTTTACGGTACGGCGAATTTCGAATTATCTGTGTTCTTATTAACGAGGTTCTACTGTACCATATTTTATAATTATTATAAAAACTGCAAATTAATAGTGTTATGCTACATACTTATATTTGTTAACAGTTTATTTTAGAATTAAAAAAACATAACGTCTATTCAATTCTAAGCTATCCTAAACGCCAAATCATAAAATGTGCAGGAAAGCAAAATTTAGAAATTATGAACATATACTTAATTTGATTTAGTTCTGTAATATCGAAATATTAAAAAATCATTTTTTGTGTTTCAAATTACAATAAATTTTGGTGAATTTTTTCCAATTTCAAATTTATAAAAATTCAATACATTGGCAAATAATGTCACTTAGGATACTTAAGAAGTGGCATGAAAATAATTGTTTCTTAAATTCAATATAATCCTATGCATTTAGGTTTATACAGACATGTTAGAAATTTCATAGAGAATCGATTGATGTAAAAAAACGTATTTCGAAAAAATGGCATTTAGGATAGTTTAGAATTGAATTGACGATAATTGATATCGAGACTCATTAAAATTAATTACAAATTAAAATGATAGGTGATAGGTACTTAATCAATTCTTTCAATGAGCCAACTGCATTCATATGCCTGGGTCGAATATTGAAAGAGTTACTCGTAATTACTGTTAAAAAAATATATCACAACGCACCGTATCATCACAACAGATGGAAATTAATGCTAAAAAATATGTATGTCATCACGCCACGTTGAATAGATACATGAATTTTATTGTATGCAATAAACTCGAGGCGACTTTCTAACCACTCATAGCACACCAGTTGGGAAGTACTGTATAGTGCTCATTGTGCGTCTGTATTAACGTCTGTTACGCGAAAGTTTGTTGGCCCATAATGTAAGAAATACAAGTTGTCCGATTAGTGACCACTGGTGACATCTATATATTGTCAAAATTATTCTTGAACTCCCGTCAACTGACCATTACCAGTTCCTAATTGGTTTAAATCCTCCATCATACCTTTTTATGGCGATTGTGTACCCTGCTTCTTTGTTGCCCTGTTTCTTTGCGTAAAAAAAATGAAGTATTTCACGCTTACATTTTTGAATGAATTTTATTATTAATCCCAATAATTGTGTATGCTATTGTTTGTGATATTAACTATATCGTTCATGTGTGTAAAAAAAAATTGCTTGATTTGAGATAGCGTACACAGTGTTGGGACCGATTTATTCAAGGTTTACTCACACTGGACTCATTTTAGGTTAAAAATATTTCATTGAAAGAAGATAGTTAGTTATCTTCAGGCATAATGAATAAAAGTAACTATTGAAAAGCTCTATTCAACAATAAGTAATTTGTTAGTTAGGCTAGTTCTGCATTAAGCAAATTGTGAAAAGGTCATTTAATTCAATTTGAGTATAAAACTAAAACACAACCAAAAGGAGTAAGTACAGAATTTGAATGTGATTAAAAATTATTTGACTATATGAAAAATGTGTAAATTACCTGGACTGAATCGAGAGGCTCTCGTTTTATGATGACAAACTTCTTGTCGGGCTGGGGGTGCGGGATGACATAGACGGTGGGCTGGCAGTGGCGGTATGCCAGAGACTCCACTCCCGCCAGAGACATGTGCTGTGACTGAAGGGGAGACTGCTTCAGGATGCGCATCTCTCCCATATTGTTGTTGTTGTTCCTGTGCACGTCCCGGCTGTTCACCGTCCCCACTTTGGGCGGTTCTGCGCCTAATGTGGGACTGCAGTTTTTCAGCTTTCTATGCAGACTCTCGGTCAGGTTGTTATGGAATATGTTTTGTCGCTCTGCGTTATTCATGTTATTTCTGAGGCCACCGTTATCTGAAGCGTTTTCTTGGGTGCAATTATTCATACGGGAGAAATCATCGGCAGAATTTCCGTGGATGACGTACTCGCCATTGTTCCGTTGAGACGTGGTGAGATCGTTGACATTGTTCGACGCCAACATTATCTCGTTGATGTTATTGTTCAGATTGATGGAATTCCTCTGCGAGAGGCGGATACTGTTTCTGTCCTGTGAATCGGGATCATTTTTTACAGCAAAAATCTGCCGACTGATGGTTTTCAGATTGGAATCCGTTCCGGAATCAGCCCGGTCAGAGTCGAAGCGGGAGTCGACCCTTCCGATGTCCCCGTTCCTGGTGGAGTTGTTGTTGAGCTCATCTATCCGAAAGCGAGCGGAGGGAAAATCCTGGATTCCGTTCCGGAGGTCCACCCCGGAGCTGGGATCGTCACGGGGATGATTTTCTGAATTGACGTTGATCTCTCGGGAGCATCTGCCATAGTCAGTATTGTTCCTGAGAGGTGACGGTTCCAGGTTTTCTTGTTTGACGATGGTGGTGTCCGCTTCTGGAGCGGTATCGGTCAGAACACGGTGGAGGATCATGGGCGGTCGGGATGGAGACGGGGAGTGAGAGCGGGGCGCAGAGTCCGAGACGTGCGGCGGATGGAGGACGTCAGAAGGGAAAGTGACGGCCACTCTTGCCGGTTGATTTAGCCCGCTCGTCAGAAGGCGATGTTCCCCCTGAAATATTCCAAAACAAATTATTGTAATATGATAAGCTAGAGGGGTATATTCGTTTAACAATGTCAACATTTAACATTTAACAACCGATTAAAGTGATATAAATAAAAGCTGGCATGCCCAATATTTTTCATATATTTATTATAATAAGAGGTTAAATCAGCTAATAGAAATTAATGAGTAAGTAATTGTTCTAATTTAGAAATAATATACAATGGAAAAAAGAATCTAACATAAAAATCCACCAGTTACGCTTGATGCACATAAATGTAATTTTAACACAAATATTGAATTGTTGTGATTAGTCACCTTAATTATGCCGCCACATTAAAAAGGTTGGGACACATATGGAGAGCAATAATATTAATCTCTTTCTCGGGGGCCTTTTGTGCTAAAAGTAGCTTGTATTATTTATAATTTGCATATTATGCATTTGTCATTTATATTATTACCAGATATACCTGAGAGCGAGGGGCGGCATGCGGAAGAGGCAGGGCGGGGGATCTTCGAATTACACTAGTAGCGACACTTCCCACGTTCGTGTTCGTCTCCGGCGGAGAGGAAACCATTTGACCTGGCCTGAGTAATTCGGGTCTGGAAATGACAGTGGAAACAATCAATAAATTGAACCGGTAGTGACGATGCGAGAGTGCTCCTTGACCCTTGTGACTTCTGAACATTGTCAATGACCAGATTACTCATCTTGAGAATGTACAAATATAAAAAATGAAATACATGGACAAAATAAGTTAACTGTATCAAAAAAGAGTTTAACAAAAGAGTGCCGTATTATTAAAACATGCCAAGGCATTTTTGTTATGTTTCCAGTGTGGTGGATAGGGAATTTTGTAAATTTGCAGATCAGGATTAAAACACGGCGACTTATTTACACAGCCTGCTGCCATCATTGTTTTCATTCAATACGAATGATATAATATACGCTCCGACATATTTTGGCAATATCTACATAAGTTCTGCTGAATCTGTGAACATGTCCAAAAACCCGTGTCGCATTGTCAGTCATAAACACAATGTATCGCGTCACATGCTATTTAAACTACAATAGAACCTCGATTATCCAGATTTATATTCTATGATCATCAGTTTCCAATGATTCTGAAATGTTGTTGAAAGCATGCAGTTTTTGACGCATGCAGTTTTTGACACATGCAGGTGAAAAAAATAACCTTCGCTACAAATGAACCCACAGAGAAAGGAATTTTAAGGTCATTTAAATGGTAAACCATGTGGCTTTTTTCAGCTTCACTTTTATATATTTAATCTCCATCCAGTAAACAAAGTTTTCTTCAACGTCCTTACATAACAATCATTGTTCCGACACGATCAAACCCAAAAGGAATGAATTAAGTAATAGTTTGCGGCGGAGACTGGTTTCTTTCGAGGGTTGTAGGGCCCATTGATCTTTCTTCAAGAAAACATTGAATTGTCACATGCCTTATAATTAAACAGACGGGTTGATATGAGGGTCACCTGATGAGTTGCTGGTGTGTGTAGGCATTCCACCTCTGCTTGTGGTGGTGCTGGGGCGTGGCCATGGGACTGCTGATGGGCATGAACACATTCTGGCGAGGCCCCACCATCACAGGACTCCCCCCTCTGTTGCCGACGCCGCCGTTGTTTCCCGTCGGTCCCCCTGCCGCGGCGGCCATACCGGCGGAGGACAAGGCCCGGGGGGCGAGGGAGGCAAGGCGCGGTCCGGGAGCAGGGGGAGAGAAGCCGGGGGTGCCCGATCGGGAACTGCCCAAAGACACTGCGAGGCAAATCGATTGTTATAATACATTTTCACACACATGCATGCTAATTTTTGAGATTGATATTTAAGGTTGAAATCGAACAATATATTGTTTTCTATTTCAATCCTTAATTTTATGTAGTATGTATTGTGAATTGAGACGTCTATTTTCAAAAATCGTTAAGTTCACATATTGTCAAAATCTAATACAAAAAAGTACACAGCCGACACTTGTCAAGGGCAGAGGAAAAAAATTGTCATGACTTGCAGAAACTGATGAATTAAAATAGAACAAACAAAAGTATTGTAATTATATTTTGCTTATATTTAAGACATTAAATGCCGGGAACACCTTTGGTTTGAATCCAGAGCACTGTGAATGGTTAACAAAAATACTTCATCAATTAATATTTTTTGTATGTACATATTTCTACTGTTTAATAACATACTATCTATCTCTTTTTTATGTAATACTGTTTTATATTTCTTTGTTTCTAAATGTCATGTTGTGAACGTCTTAAACTTATAATTTGTAATGTCCACAATATGTTAAAAATAAATAAATTGAATTGAATCATTATTTCTAGTCCCCAGTTTGAAAAGACATAATATATTACCAAGCATATTGGCGGCTTCGGTTTCTTCGGGGTCGAATCGTCCGGCGACCCGGCTGTAATGAGGAGAAGTGGTTTCCGAGTCCCTAGACGTGTCCTCGCCGTCCAAAGGTCCACCCGACGATGATAATGATTTACTGCTGCTCCTGAACAACGACACGCGATTATTCAATATGCACAAAGGAAGGATTTGTAATGAACATGACATAAATTTAATATTAGTTCAAACAGTGGAACGGACTTTGTTGTTTTTCAATAAAACAAACATGACATGGCAATACTCCAGGAATCCAACTATGATGTTCCCCCAAAGGGTTTGGACAAATGAAGAGGGAGCCTATTAATATTTTTGTACTTCAAGACTTGGTTCATACTATTCCAGAATGTTTTTAGTACCTACGTTACATAATATGACTGAATAGAAATATTGAAAAGTCAATATAGTAAAACGATATTAATTCCAAATTGTGATAAAAAATGAAAATAGAGTAGAACCTCGATTATCCGGATAAGATAAATGTATGATTTAAAAAAATATATACCTAATGAAAAAGTGAAATTTTCAAAAAGATTTTTGTACGAGTTTTCGATTATCCCATCATACGCTATTCACCCCCGATGGACGAGCAGCTTACGCGTTGTCTTGTAATATCGTGGGGTCCCAAGTTCGAATCCTGGATTTGGCAAATACAAATATTGTTTTTCAATTCGTGTTTGAAGTCAGAGTATGGACCTGATAGGTAAACAAAATCTGTTAATACAAACCTCAACTCTGTGAAGACCCATATGATTTTATTAGGATTGGACACGGACGGTCAAAAGAAAAGAAAAAAATGAATTTCGATTATCCGGACTATCTTCATCCCCAATCAATCCAGATAATCAAGGTTCCACTTTAGTAGCTTAGGGATTAATATAAACAAACTTTTTTCAGGCATATTATTACAGTTCATAAAATAACAATCTTATTCTGATTCTCACACTGATTTTTGTGAACCTAATAAGGTTGAGCAAGTGGTTGACATCCATTTCTTGTATAAATGAAAATCTGATAATACAAACCTCAACTGTGTGGAGGCCCATTATATGGGCCCATAATATATAATAATCATATTATGATCTTATTACGATCGGACATGGTCGAAAAAAAAAATATTTTAGTATAACGGGAGTCGTAAAATATTTCACATTACGACTTTCAAAGAGGGTTTATTTTAATAAACAGGTTTTTATTGTATCATGGTATTAAATAATTTGTGAATAAAATGCAAATGACGCCCTGGCCTACTGCTGATGGATTTCTTTTAATAATTACAGTAAAGCGCAATACGTATGTATGTAATACTTATTCCACATAATTTAATAACAAACAGTACCAGTTTAATCCACTGCGATAGAGCATTCCCAACTGATTGGAATCATTCTATGTAGTCTGAAGAAACAGAGAATTTTCTTAGAATATTTTATTTTTTCATCAGTTGTGAATAAGCAAATGAAACTGGATCAGATTGTTATTAAATTATGTGGAATACATATTACCAAAATTAAAATGGTCGAATCTAGTTATTTACAATATGAGTTTTATAATTTTAGTGATCTGATGTGATCATTCATAATCGTTCATTGTATATAAAAATTTCCTCTAGGTCTATAAAGAACACTAATACCATAGCAGCTAGAAAATAAATCACAGAGCACAACTGTGAAGACTCACAAATGAAACTGCAATGCAAAATAAAATGGAGCTACTTTAACCATTGAAATTTTGGAATTAGTAACCTCATTAACAGCTCCACTTTCAAATATAAAAGATCTATCTCCATAGAAGATGTCTTCCCAGTCCTCATATAATGGTTGATAATTAATAATCCCAGTGTAAAATTCCAAGATTTGGTTAAAAAGAAGGCAGAACACAAACCTGTGATAAGGAGTGTGAGTGGTGCTGGTACTGTTATTGGTGAGGGGCGTGTTGGTGGACCGCGGCGCCCCCTTGAGTGAGAGGTGTCGTGAGCAGAAGCCCTTTCGTTGACTCTCCTTGGAGCACCCTTCCTTTGAGCAGAGCCTCCGCCATTGTTTGCCGTTGAATTTCTTTCTGACCCCCGAGGGAGTCGACACCACATCCCCTTTCTTGTATTTGTGCGGCGTTGCTGCTTGAGATCTACGTAAAGAAAAAAAGAAAAAACTGGATTACCAATCCTCCATTCATCTATTATTTATTATACAGTTTTGTATGAATACAAGTTACTTCTATCTATCAAGATGTTTTAAATCCCACTGAACTAAGCTATCTTTTTTTAAAACACTTCTTCAAAAAGAAATTTTGGATGAACGTTTCCCCCAGTTAGCGAAGATCATTGATGAGCAGAATAATTATATATTTGAGTCATTTGAAGAATACGTAGGTGTTATTGACGTATTAAGAGTAGGTATAACAGAACCAATGTGATTCATATTTCAGTCGAACAGAGTCCACAGAGCGAGTAGCACGTCATTTTAATTCAGAATTACAACAAAATCCCTGGTCATCGAAGATTTTATTTTAAAAACATAATAATAATTATCGTCGGTAGAGCAATTCATTGCAATGATTTATTAGGTACCATCAACGCTGTTTGCCGGCCGGCCGAATGAAAACAACGTGAAAAATAATAAAAGTGTATGGGGTGCCTGCACGATAATATTTATTTTTAGGCGTTATAAATTATTTCGTGCATTGGCTTTACTCAACCAACAAAATACAATAATGGTACCTACCTATTGTTTCACTAGTACATATTATAAAAATAAAGTTGCGTTACTAGTTTGTAAAAGTGTCAGACTAAACTCGGGTACATCACTAGATATATTCTACGTTTTTTTTAAATATGCATTAGAATTAAACAATACTTACCTATTTTTTTAAATAATTATGTAGGTCTTATACACATTAAAAATAAATACTATTCATTAATAATGTTTTTTGGATAGCACATGAAATAAAAATGTAGGTAGATAATGTGTTTCAAAATCCTTCGTATGTTTAGTTCTCGTATAATTTCAGGTTAAAAAGTTATTAATCTATTACTAAGTTTCTAAACTACTAAACTAAACTCTAAGTTTAAAAACGTCACAATATCCACCATATTGGTTGCAGTACTTCCCACCAAACAGCTGATTAACATATTGTATTTAGTAACATTTAAGTATATTAACTCTTTTACTCCCAGCTGATTTAGCCTAGCATATGTGAAAACTCCCAAGCGTTTTTTGACAAAAAATCGTCGATTTAGTTTTTTTTAAATAACTAATTCTACACATGTTTTAAAAATTTGAAACTTTTTTTGTGTGTTCTCAATGGTGTATAAAGCAATAATAAGTAATAATATTGATAGTTTACATCAATAAAACAAAAGAAAAAAATAATGTATCAATATTTATTTAGAAATGAACGGATAAAACTATGTTTGAACAACAAAACAAGTGTGACAACATTTTTTTATTTATAATTGATATATCAAATTTTATAATATAATCTATCCTTATGTAGTAACAGAAAAAAAAATAAACATATTATTATTTCTCTATGAAATAGAATTTTTATAAAGTAATCAAAAAAAATCGTATAGTGTCAAGGTATTCAAGAATATTATTCAATTCACGAAATCGCAAGAGAATTCGATACAGTATCGAGGACTAACTGATAAGGGAATGAAGTTATTTCAAAAAATAAGTCTCAAAGCACTAAATCATTTATAATAATATTTATATTCGTGTATTTTTTCACCATCTTACCAAAAGTACAGTGGCATCCATTGTTAGTTCAAAAATTACAAAACCCATTTTGTAATCTGATATATGAATCATAAAACAACTAAAAGAAATATCAGAATTTAAAATGTGTCATAAAAATAATGTTTTATTATTTTTATGACCCTCTTTGGTCTCGAGTTCGACAGCAAGAGCAATTATGACTTGTGAGTTATTAGGGTATGCCAAATTATAAACAAGTGCAGCACTAAAATAAATATTAGTCATGCCCAACACAGAGTGAATATAATGCTGTGTCTACATGAGACGAAATATGACGGGAAAAAATTTGGAATAAATCGTAAATTTGGTTCCAAACTTTCGGCCGATGGATCGGCCCAGATGGAGTTTTCGCATAGGTATGGTGGGCTGAAATATCGGCAGAATGGGAGTAAAAGGGTTAAAAGATACTATTTTTGGTCACCCCATACTCGCTTAGTTGGAGGAAGTTTGTTTATTTTAAATTTAATTTAGTGACCATTACTTTTGAGGCACGTATCGGCGGCGACTTTTTAATATTACTAGTAGACCAACTATTTCGGACCACATATAAAAATATCATATTTTCAATTCTCAAGGGCATTTTTGTAGAGCGTCCCCTTAATTATAGGATACAATGAAAGGTTTATCGATTTTAGGACTCATGAAATCGCACTGAAATTAGCATTTCAGCCTCACTTAGTTGATGTCATCGAGGCAAGTAAAGCGCTACAGATGGAATTGATTGAGCTCTCAGTAGATGATATGTTCAAGTCATTGTTTGATGCTAAGAAAGATCCAATTGAAATACGGAAAAATGCCGTAGAATACCGATGCCTTCGGCAACATGCTCGTAAAATGCTTTCCTGCTTTTCAACCACATATTGCTGTGAATCTACATTCTCCTATCTAACCCTAACCAAGACACAATTAAGGTCACAATTGATAGATACCCATTTAGAGGATCAACTGAAACTGCGGAACTCCTTCCAATGCTTTCCAAGAAAAAGCAGACACAACCCGGTCATTTAAAGCTTGACACTAAAACCTGTCAAATTTACAAAATAATGTACACTTATCCCTCGATTTACGCGGTCGTAATTGTAAAATTTCCTTTCTTAAAAATCTTTTGGAACCTATATATCCCATAAATTGAGGGATGACTGTACATGCATTTTTATGTGTGTTTTTTAAATGGGGCCTATTTGATTTAAGATAAATGAATGCGGCCTTCCGACAGCAAAAGGTTCGTCACCCCTGTTCTAAACGGTTGCTGAAATACGATTTTTGAAATAATTACTAGACTGAATGCCATTTCTTTCTGTAAGTAAAATACCTAAGTAGAATCAAATAGTTTATATTATTGATCTTAATAGTTTATATTATAGTCTTGATAATGGTGTGACAACAGAAGGGTACCGGCAAAAACAGGCTCATCACATTTTTTTAAATTTTTGAGATTTAAATGCCTATTTGTTCAACAGAGGAAGTGCTCAAGAATGGTATCTTTAAAACTATTCATTGCTTCATAAATGAAGTCTTGTTTCATAAATGAAGGGAGAAGAAAGTGTTGTCAAGGCAAAAATCAGCTCTTTGTGTATAAAACAATACAAAAACGTAGGATATGTTTTATTACTTTTGTTCACTTTTATTATATTTCAAAATATATAAATATATATAAATTCTTTTACAGACCTTATCTGAAGAATGGGATGGGGGAGCCACTGTCGAAAACTACCCAATCAAGACTCATAACTGGACAAAATCTGACATTCAAATGACATTTTCAAAATGGCGTCCTATGGTAGTTCATAGTTCCACTTTCGGCCATTCTTTAGATAAGTTTGTAGGTCTCTACTTAAATTAAACCCATTTTCCAACCAATAACAATTTTATTCTTCTTGCTCTCCTGCACAATTAAGCCTGTTTTTGCTGTGTACCCTTCGAATGAATATAACACTATCAACTAAAAAAAACTATATTTATTAAAAATGTCTTATAATTATCTATTTCTTTTATTCAACGAATAATTCACAAGATTTAAGAATATATCATTCTGATTATTGAACATATAATTTAGAAAAACACTTTCTGAGAGCATATATTATAACCAATAGAAAAAATCTTTTTTGAAAAAAAAAAGCTTAGCTTGATTTGGAAGAACACTGATGAGTAGGTATTTAAAATTGACCAATAGTTAAAATTTGTAGCTATTAGTATGTCACCTCGTAGCATAATGGTATGCAACGGATCAGGGCGTAAGCCTGGGAGATACGGAGTTCGATTCCCCGTCGGGTTGGCTTACTTTTTTTCAAAAAAGATTTTTTCTATTGGTTATAATGATCAGAAAGTGTTTTTCTAAATTATATATGTTAAAAATGTCTTATTAATCATAATTAAAAACAATTTGACATTGTGTCATAATCAGACAGCACGAGATGAATTGTTTACATAAGATACCTAATTAAACAGCATGATACGCATACAATTAGTAGTGAGGGCTCGGCAACACAGAATCATCCTCGCCACACGACGTGCTATCTATCAGCGTAGCATTCGCAGCATTGAAAACTGCTAGTATTCGTACGGTCGAATGCATCATAATATGCAGGCACCGTAACCACAAGAAACACTCGGCATAAATTAATGCGATTACACAATTGAATATTCAGCGTATTCATTGAGTTGACATACATCCCGGTGAATCATAATTTATTATTAATATGCTACTAAAAAAAACCCACTTAATTAACAAAATAATGATATAAACTATGTAGATAAACTCAAACATTATCAATAGATTATTTTACTACACTACATACTTATATGGTTTACTTTACAAGTCAGAACATGTCTAATATAATATCTTGCTGTGTTATCTTTGAATTTAATAAAAATTAGAAATTTATACATTTTTAACATAACATTATATTTTTTTTCACTCACTTGGCCCCTTTAATGATAATAAATTTTATTTCTGCACTCCTTATAACAAGATCAACTCAGTCTCAACAGACATTTTCGATTGAAGTGGTCTTGTTATAACATAATTTCGGAAACAATTAAGAAAAATATAAATATAACTGACATATTGAATTGTTTGTTATTTTCAATACCTTATCATTTCAACAAGAGAAAAAAATTAATGTGTTTACCAAAATTAAAGTATGTAATGTCTCCATCATAATAATATACAATAATATGTACGTGAACCTCAATATAAGTATTGACTTAGTTATATGATTGTAATGGCTGTCAGCGTTGCCAATTCAGCATTTTTCTTACCAGATCTAGCATTTTTCGATAGGTCTCTAAGCTTACAAAAAACGCACCTGGGTTGTGGCGTTTTTACTAGCGTATTTTGATGCCTCCAACAGCCTTAATTGTGTTGAAAGAATGTATATTTAGTTTATTTATGTTCATGCGCATCAAATTTCTGACTATCAGATACTTTGCAGGTAGGTCGGGTACCTATTTTAGTGAGAGATAAAACACGATGAAACAATTTCATGCATTATTTAATGTTTTGTATATTACTCTGAATTTCCGCATATATAAAATATCAATTTAACATATTTTATTCATCTAAAAGGTATGTTCTTTAATTCTTTATGTCTATCCAACAAGAAAGAAGCTCTCGTCTTCAAACATGAAACGAAACTTTAATGCCGTTGACACAATATAGGTAGGTATTTGTTGCTAATTTTGAAATATATTTCTGTTAAAATGTGTGGTTTTTACACGTATCGACATTTTTCGATTTTTGCACTTTTTTCGATATGCGAAAGCAAAGGTATTGACTTTGTTCTTTGTAGAATAAGTAAGTTTATTTGAAATTTTATTTTCACAAAATCTAGAATTTTTGATGTAACGTGTCTGAGGACAAGTGGATGAGATTTGTGATCAGAATAGATACTCGTAAACCACAGTAATAAGGTGACAACGTCGAAAATTTAAGTAAGTCTATTTTACACATACAAACGATTTCTTTACTTGAGAAGCCAGAGACTTTAAGATCTTTAGCTCCATTATTTGGCAGCATTTATGAAATTTTTGATTATCCCTGAATGACTTATATAATTTATTAGCCACCCGTTGACTCACAGAAACCCGCTATCTCACATGTGTAACAATACACTCACAGTTAGCTAACTTCAACTAGCTGTAATGGCGTCGTGGAATACGTCTTTTTCGTTTGACGGCGAGCGAGACAATATTGCAAGACAAAACGAGATGCAGAATATTTTTCATACAAATACAATATCTACAATAACCAAAGTATAACGATAACTAGTCATGTTTGATAGAATTATTCGCTGCGGTAAGTTATGGTGACAATAGTTACCTAGGGGTGGGTGGTTGAGATCTTGGAGTGATACTCCGCTGTTCCAGCAGGCTGGAGGTGCTCCCTCTGCTTTGCAGACTACTCCTCTTGCTGCTTCCGCCTTCTGAATTAAATCATCAATTAAACATTCAGTATTAGGTATATTATTTGTATTGATATATCTACCTGTCTATCTGTATGCCTGTAATACATGAGAGAAAGCATACATAAATGCGTAGGATTGAACGAGACTGGGAGAAGACGTATTAAAAGGGATAAGATGAGAGTAAACATACACATAAACGCAAATTCTAAATTTGAAAAGTAAACTGACCCGCAAATAAAGGAATCGTTTATTTTAATCGTGTTGTGATAAATGACAGATGATTGGATACTCTCATAATAGTTTGACAGATGCTTACAATGCAGTACTAGAATATTGAGTATAATATAGAAAGTAACAATTCATTTGTGACAGATTGACAGAAAGGTAGAAAGAAGTATGGTGTCGGATAAAGAAACACGATTTTGAAAGTGATATATATCTGAAAATGTCAATTTTTTCTAGAAGAATATGCTTGATTCAAATTGAGGAGATTTCGGGAGTGGATAAATCAAAGTGAAAGCGTTAAAATATCAACAAAGTGGCATTTAGATAAAAAAAATAGTGTGATCCAAAACACAATCAATCAAAAAGTAGAAAAATCATGGACGAGGAAGAACTATCAGCTAAGCATCGCCGCTTTATAAATGAACGAGTTCGAGCGACATCCAAGAATGTAAACCAGTGGCACTGGCACCTGGTAATTTTTTCTAGTTTAGGTATGCATATAAAAGAGAAGCTGATGACATTAAACCAAATGAAAGTTTATTTCTAAATAAGTAATATTGAATTGATCAATCCTTAGGCATCCATTCATCACATTCGATTTGACATCAACATAATCTCTACTCAGAAATGTCAACCATATTACATTCACACATGTGGCATTTGGATTTAAATAAAAAAAATACAAAGTAAAACATAAAAACAGCTTAATTATTATTATTAAACATCCATCTAAATTTGTCCCCATGTGATAAATATTGATATTAAAAACAACTATTGCCTTCCCAATTGGCATCACCGATGGGAAGTTAGTTCTACTTCCTGAGAGAAAAAACAAATGATGGCTCACATCTCAATGCTACCAAATAAAAATCTGTTCTAACTTTTAAAGTACAATATGTAAGTATACCCAAGAGTAATAATATCCATACAGCATCAAGTAACGGTAGTTCACGTCGTGATTATTCCTAGTAATGCCACTAGGAATAATCAAAAGGCTGGTTGATAGTGATTATAAATGTTTTATCAAGACGACTATATCTTTGGTGGAATTTAAAAACGTTAGGGTGGACACTTACCGGCTTCCGACGGGAATAAAATGTCTTCCCGTCTGAGATCGTCGTCACTCTCAAAGTCGTCTATTTGGCGCCGCCTGAGATCGTCTACGGAGCCATTGGAGAGTGGCGCCATGCCCATCCCATGCCCCACCATGCTCATCGTCATGTTCATATTCATATTCATGCCCATGTTCCGACCCGGATCACCGATGCCGATCACCGGGGAACCGCCGTAGAAACTGCTGTCGGATGGATTCTGGAAAAAAATCACAAATCGAATTAATGGTGAATGCAGATTGACAGCAATCGTTGGGTCTACGAATCGCTTCTTGCTCCTGCTTAACGGGGAAGTCATTAATAGGAAGCGGATTTATATGCAACAAAAAACATGATTATATGCATGCACATATGCACTTAAAGAAATCATTAAAATACGCACTAATGTCTCAAATATGCTTTAACGCAGTGATTCTAAAACTTTTTTGTTTAAACCCTTAAAATATTTTATAAAATCTCGGGGAACTCTTTCCCATCTGACATATTGTTTATAATAGAACTTCAATAATCCGGACAAAATGGGGGATGAAGATTCTCTGGATATCAATAAATCCGGATAATCGAAAAAATAATAAAAACATTTATTTTACTTTCAGAATTAGACCTTATGATAGGAATAATTGAAAAATTCACCTGATGTTGTAAAAATATTTTTCAAATCGTACATTTTTCTTATAATCATAAGAAACAGATGATTAATTATTGATTGAACTAGTGTGTGGTGGATGATCATATAGAAATCCGGATAACGAGGTTCTACTATAATAGACTCAACAGGAGTTTATTCACTGTTGCACAACCGTAATAGAATTATAGTATTTGTACTATAACTTTGGAATGCATAATATTATGTATAATAAATAATATGCCAGAAGTACTATATTTTGAAAATGTACTATTGTTGGGTGACAAAAAGAAGGTAACACTGACTATATTACAAAAACAGACGTGTTAAGAAGTACGGTTATGGTTGAGCGTATTGAATACAGACATCTAGTGATGGAATCAAGAAATATACAATATAATGAAAATTTACTGTAACTTTTAATCAATCTAAAAAAATAAATAAAAGACAAATAAATATTATTTAAATTCATAGTTTACAATTAAAATATAACATAGTTCAATAAAATGTTCATATGTTGGAAGGCTTATTTTTTATTAGATATTTTATGTTTTTTGTATCATTGGAATGTAGTTTGAAGTAGAGTTGGGTATTTCCTGAGAAAATCTCAATCTCGAGATTCGGGATTTCCCGAAATGATGAAATTTTGAATTCTCGAGATTTGGAATTTACAGATAAGAGTTCTCGAGAATTCTCGAGATATCGGGAAATTTAAAGAAAACCTGCAAAAATCCTAAAATCAGTGTATAAACAAACGAATTTCAAAAAAATATGATTTATTTTTATTCAGACTGTCAATTGCTGCGTCTGACAATCGGGTACGCTTTTGAGACACAAAATTCTCTGATGTTGCAAAAATTGCGCTCATTTTGAGTTGACGTTGGCTTAGAGGGCTCGCACATCAGAACTCGCCGCATGCGTCGTCTAGCTAGAGTGTATTTTGACATTTCGGGAGATTACGCGTGAATGTCGATGTCGCTAGACAGATGTGCGAGGTTGTAACATGCAACATTCGCCGGCAGTCTCGGAAGTTTTGATTTATGGCCGTCAGGCACACAAGGCGAGTGAGTTGTGATGTGCGAGCCGGCTTAATTGTGTTAAATGCCTCGATCAGTTTTGATCATTTTGTGTTTTCTGTCCACTTTTTTCATATAGAAAATCGTATTTTCAATTAATATTTTATAATAAAGAAATCCCGAATCCCGAGAAAAGATTATCGAGATTCGGGATGGGAAATCTCGAAAATTCCCGTCGGGAAATTCCCGAAACCCAACTCTAGTTTGAAGTACTCTTGAATGTGTAGAAGTAATTTTTTTAACAATATTTGAGGTGCTGAGGATTAAACGACTACAAATGACGTATAATTTAAAAAAAAGTTAGGAGCAGTTTCCACATAATCGCATACCTATTTATGAGTGAGACAAGATTTAAACTCGCAACTGCTTTCAATAAAAAGGTTTTTAATCTCAATATTGGAACAACTTTATTAATGTTTTTATTGTGTTTGAAGGACAAGTCGAGCCAAAACATTTAAATTATATACAGATAATATGAAAATAATAATGGCATTTTATGCACTGCGTCCATGGATATAACTCCAATGTTGGGAATAAAATGCTTATAACTTTTCATACAAAGCAGTTGCAAGTTTGAAACTTGTTTCATTCATAAATAATTATGAAACAATTTTGCCTTGACCTGTCCCTTTCAATGTTTTATATGGAGTAGTAGAGTAGAAAAAGGTCATTTGGGAATGAGGTCTCATCTACAGAATGCAGAATTTACAATCGCGTTATGCAGCTTTGAAGTAAATTTATTCAACTCGGAAGCAGGTGCACTTGTATTCATTCAATCATCAGTACCTCAATTCACAGTTTTAATGTACAGTGAGTTCTCGACATACGACCATTCGGACAACGAACAAAAACATCTGTTTTAAGTATTTGTCACCCCCACGTGCACTGCTGACGTGAATGGGATGTAGCAATCGATTGCGTCTATTGGAGTTCAAAAATTATAAAATTTGGACTGCCGCCTCATACAGCGAGCACTTGCCTGTTATAATGAAATTCGACTTACGACCTGGGTGGCTGAATGAAACCCATTGTAAGTCGAGAACTCACTGTATTTTTAGATTAAAAAAAAGAATTAGAAAATAAACAAGTGTATAGGTCTGAATCCTATGCATCGATTAAAGCTTCAGTACGATCATATTACTAAAGCTTGATTCAATATAAATATCTCTTTAAAAGATTAAAGGTGTATAAAAAATCAAAATATTAGCGTGTTTGTATTTTGTTTCATTTAGTGACTTTGATCCGTTTCAAGAGTATGTTGTTAAATAACTGTTACAAGTTATTTTAAAGTTAATTAAGCTATTTGTTTAATTTTATTTAAGCAAAACGGCCACAATATTGCGATAAGTGATATCATCGTGTTATCACAATATTATTGTTTGGGTAAATAATTTGAAAGAGACTTAAATCAAAGCTTTTATCAAAAGGGTATTATTTTGAGGTTATTCCAAATTATGTACTTATATTCAAAGAAGAATGTTATAAGTATTCATATATTTCGGTTCTTGATTATTTCTTTTTTATTTAAAAATTTGTATTCTTTTTATAAAATTTGCAAGATTTCGGATATTCTTCATGGTTACATGTAAATTGTACGTAAAACATTTCACCGAGGCACAGTTCGCCGTGAGCTTTGTTATCTCAAAGAGATGACCGTATACTATACGGTCAACAATTTAATTATGAATATGAACTTCAATTTTCATGGCTGATTTTGGCTAAATTCATGAATTCAAGAATGAAAACATAACCTAACCTAAATCCAGTATATCGGCTATTTTCAAAAATTGTTTGCTGCTGGCTTCCTGTAAAGTGTAAATCGACAAGAGCTGTGTTTTATTTAGACATGAATTTTATGTCAGTATAATAAGACCCAAAGAGGTTGGACGGTTTTTAATATACGACCATATATTTACGATACATTTCACGGTGAAGTATGTTTTCGGACACGATTCTTCATCACCATCACCAGAATACGATGTTGACAAAGGCTTTAGAATTGAAAAGAAAATGCACTAACCGTGAAAGTTGGAATGACTTGATGCAGCTGCAGGGGCTGCTGGGAGTGAATGGCGGCATGCGACGAGACGGAGTGCATTCCGTGCACCTGCCCCGCCCCCGTTTGCACCTGCGATTGCCTTTCCTGGTGGTGCGGGTGCGAGTGGGGGTGAGAGTGGGAATGGACGGTCGCCCTGGCCACCAAGTCGTCCAGCTCCTCCCACCACGGAGGCACCAACAGGCGGATATCCGACCGTTTCACCAGCACCTCGTCTCCCAGCATGTACTCCGTATTTGTTAACTGCACATCCACACATTTCATTATTGCAAAACGTTGTATTACAGTCACACAGATTTAGTTACATCGGTTGACCACACTAGTATTACCAATGTATCCCTTTATTATTGTTAATGATATGTACGATACGACGATACTCTTTAGGAAATGCCTCAGTTCTGTTCCAAAGTGAAGAATTTGTGTCATTGTCCATATCAATAATTGTCTATCTAAATCCGTTGCCTTTGGAAAAATAATATTGTATGTCCATTGAAAGAAGGCTAGTTGCCTGTGTTGATGTTTATTATAATATACTTAGTACATGACAGACTGTTCTTTGCAATTTTTGAGACTGTTCATCTAAATATAATAAATAATAATTTAGTTAATAGACAACTGTATGTCCATTTACAGACAGTTATAGCTAAATTTGTATTCTAATGCCAATGCTTTGGTTCAGGTACAAATGGAATTATGACAATTATTAAAACAATACTTACTCCCTTAATATTAAAGTGGACACGTTAGCAGAATAGATACATGAATAGAATACAATGAAAATCTGCAAATCATTCTTATTGCAATGCATGTTTTGCGAATTTTTCAACCACGTTTATCTTTATCTATTTATGAAAGAACGAAATCTGTACAGGCGGACCTCGACTTACGAACGTTCGACTTTCGCACAATTCGCTATTTCGCACATTTAAAAAAAAAATCGTTTTTTTAAAACGTCGCGCTGGCCGTCACTTGCATCCTGCTCGCACCCGTCACTTTGCTTGTGAGCTACCTAGGATAGGTTTAATCTTGCGCAGGAGCGCGTGCGGGCGTGTCATGTTGTGCGTTTTGCTAATTTTATTCATTTGAAATTTTTCACCCTAAAAATTTATAAACATGAGTGAGAAACGGAAAAACTGCAGTGTTGATATGAACAAAGAGAAATCAAGGATTTATAAACTTCACATGACGTTCTGATTGCGGTGAATCTTTTGCTTCAATCGGACGTTCGTATGATACAAACAGGTCTACTACGATATGTTCAATTTTGAAAAGTAAAAATAAAATTAAGGAATATGTTACAAATTGTGGAAATATATCTTTAAAGGTTGTTTCCAAAAGACACGGCATAGTTATGGATGAAATGGAAAAATATAAATCTTAAATCTTAATAAAAAAGCATAAACCTTCTAAAAACCGATTGACATTGCTTCTTGGTGGAAACTTGGCTGGTGATTTAAAATTGATGCCAATGTTAATTTATCAACCAGAAAATCCCAGAGCATTGAAAGGGAAGGATAAAGAATTGCTTCCAGTAATCAAATAAGAAAGCCTGGGTTTACTGCGTTAATATTAAAAGATTGGTTCACTTTACATTTCGTGCCAGCAGTTAAGCAATATTGTAAATTTAATGATTTACCATTTAAAATATTTTATTTAAAATAAAGAAGAACTTTTTAAGGGTAACACCCGCAAACCCCACTTAAACATGTCTCTTAAACATCTTATAATATTTCAAAATACACACTATTTAATTTTTTTTTACTTCCCTCTACTTTCGAACATTCAACATTCGCACACCTTTTCAGGAACCAATTATGTGCGAAAGTCGAGGTCCTCCTGTATATGCAGACCCAGATGTTTATGGGCAAGTTCATTTACCGGGGCACTTTTATTTGACAAAATGAGAAAGAAATGGTGGAATTAAAAATGTCGTAATTTTGAATATATTTTAAAATAAAATAGTGTGTGATGATTATCCCACATAAAACTATAAAATGCAATACATAAAATCTACGAGATATTTTGAATCAAAATATCTATAATAGCTTTGTAGTTGGCTTGTCTGAAGAAACGACGTATGAACCGACAACACGTTGGTATTTTGAGATATCAATAAAATGCAAATAAACATGTGTGAGGCGAAATGAAGAACGTCACACCGTCAACGATTTTTCCGGGCCGTTCCCAGAGATGAATGAAGACAGAGATAATTATTTATGTCCAATCTACACTTGGCAGATCGCCTATACAACTCGGCATTCGGCTAGTAAAAATTACGCCAAGAATACCTGATAAATGAAGCACTCTTTTTAAGCCAAAATATTTTTTAACGTGAATAACTCGCGTTATTCATCAGTATTTTAAAAGAACCTGTCTTTACCTCATGCCAAACTGTGATAATTGGATAAAAATACTATTTTTAATAGATACAATAATGTGAGTTTATGACACAATGCTCGAGTAAAACATCACTGATAATATCGGGTTAAAATTATTTCATATTAAATACCTACATAACCAATTAGAAAAGTCTTCAAACACACATTGCAAGGCAAATTTCTCTACCCACTGAGACATTGGCTCGAGTGCATTCCCTGCGCATTTAATCAAATAGATAATATGATCTAAGTGTCCAAATTTCCCTGAACAAGTGGTTACCATCTTTAAAATAAATTGATCTGGTCAATAGCTCAGTGGCTAGAGGACTCACCCAAAAAACGATGGATATCCTTTTGAATACCACTGTAATAATATGGACCACAGAATTTTATAAAACACATAATAAAAGGTGTTTTATAGAATACGTGCTAAGCTATATACAGTCGAACTTGGTAATTACGATTACGGAAATAGCGAGATCTCGGATGTAATGAGGAAACATTCGTTGACATTTTATTTTATGATTTTCTCCATACATTTTATTCAATTTTATAACGAGCTACTTCTCGGGTATACCGAGCAAAACTGTTAATGAGTCGATCGTTTAAAAACAACATTTTCGACCCTAAGCAATAAAATCCGACCGGGCAGTTAACTAGACCGATGCCGTCGGAATCGGATTATGTTTATGACACTAGTTAAGTGTCTAAGTACCTAAATGGTGTTTTCGCCGACAACATTGAAAAAGTATCCACGCATATGGTTAAAATTACATGTAAATTACAAAAATTCCAAGCTTTGTGAAGTCAGTGGGTACCTACCAGTGCCGGCGGCTCAGCACTTCATTACAATAAACAACGTCTTTTGTAGTTTATGAATGCCATGCTCGTTTCGGGGATTTTTACAATGGTTTCAGATTTTTTATGTTCTATGCTTAAATAGAACGTGGCGCAAAAAATGTTATATTACGAAAAACGAGTAATGCTTATAACGAGCAAATTCAGTCGGTCCCATCTTCCTCGTAATAACCAAGTTCGACAGTGATATATACCATTTACAAGATACAAACTTTGTAAAATGTGTTCGACAACCGTTTTTACTGTCATTGAGATAAATTGAGGTAGGCACCTCTTTAGCTGATATGTGGGAATCGAATTCAATAATCTAATCTACAAATATACCTACGTTCCTTACATCATAGGTGAGTATTACTTACAGGTAATCTAAAAAACCCATTTATTTATCATTGATACCAACAATCATTGATAATAATAGAATACATTGAATGGAACAGATAGTAAGTTTTTTTTTTATAATTCTTATCTATATGATTATTATTTTTATTATTTTTAATTAACTACAGAAAAAAAGAGCTCATTAGGTTTTAAATCAATGAAGGTGCATTTTGTATGTGATTATTGGAATAATTATTATCTGTCAAATTTCAGTAATGTATGTGCGGGTAGTTTTAGTTTTCTTCTTTACGTTGTGTCTAGGAATCGGTAAATAAACTATTGATGTTGATGCGTAGATTAGTTGGCTAGTACGATATCAGTAAAAGAAGTGGTCCCCAATCTACACGCCCACAAACGCAAACTACTGTGGTCTCTGTTATCACACTTAGCGATTCCACAGATTAAGTATTGCTTTCTAAAGCAAAATAAAAAATATGAAATGCACCAACATATTATTATTATTCTGGCAATAATATTGAATTTTCAGTTTTTATTCGTCGGTATGATTTTTACATCGGAATACTATTACCAGGGAAAAGGTAAACAACCCTGCTCATCATCCCTGTTCGTACAAATTTAATTCTTTCATAAACAGATACAACTCACACAAAAATATGATATAAAATGAATTCGATCCACATGGCAATAAGGGTTGTTATTGCAAATCTGCATTAATATCTTAACTGCACTGTAGTTGTCCTGCTCTGCGATGGCATCTGCATATAATATTGAATACATAATAATATGTATGATATGTAGTTAAAAAAGGAACACTACCAACATTAAATAATGGTGATTATTTCAAATTTGCATTCATGTCATTGACATATTCTGCCAACGGATTTACTATAATATTGAAATTATGTATGTGATAGTGTGTCGTGTTCAAAGAAATTCATTTTTCTGGTACCATGTAATTTAATAAACTCCCATAAAAATGTAAATTCAATTTTTAAGTTAGTGACATTGGTCTTCTGAATAAAATTTTCCAACTGTATTTTTCTTTTATAAAAATTACGTTTTATCTTTGTCTTTATAAAGCACAGGGTGCAGATTATATCAACAGTATTTTTCTCCGAATCTAACGAACATTGATATCAAAATGTGTAATTTGCAACAAGCAGGATATAAATCTGCAATATACAGATTCAGCACTACTACACACCTATAATATATGCTATAATAACGTCACTGTTCTGGCAGAAGACACTAATGCGAAAAAATGACATATTAAGTTAGTTATACCAAAATGTTCCTTATTTCAAACTTTACCGTCTGGAAACCTTCTTAATAAATAAACAGTCTTTATTTTAAAGTCATCCTTTTTACGATTACTTAATAAACTCACATGGTAGACCATTTCAAACATTTTAACAACTTCAAAGTCAAATTACTCAAAACTAGTATTCTCCAGTTAGTGTGTACTGCCAGAACAGAGACGATATGTGCAATTTTATTGAATAATCTCAGTAATATCGACAGGACAGTTAGCAGGATGCGTCGTAACTTAACCTAATGTAATCATCGACTAATTGTTTTAGTTAGTACATGCTGAAGCAGGTCAATTTTATATCTTTATTGGTCCTGCCAATTTCGAGGTTACGTGAAGAAAAACATTTACACTAATAATATTTGATCAGTTATCGCTGAAATAACGCCACAATTATGCTTTGGAACGCGATGGAAAACTTATCAAAACAATGAGCTGTGGAACACGCCATAGAACCCGAGGAGGGCAGTTGTCTGATATTATAATATCCATACATACATAACTCCTGAGTTTAAACACCATTTTGATGTCAAAGAACTTGAAATACTCTAAATATCTTGCATTTTATTGAAAACAAATCTTTTCGAGTTACGTTAAACAAGTTACGTTATTCCATCTCTAATAAGTAGTTGTTTCATGAATTACTATCATTACTTAGATACAGTCAGTAAAATGTATGGAGTCTCTAGCAATATTAAGTTAAAATGCACTAAGCAACAAAGCACTAAATACACAAGCCACAAATATTTTTGTAGTTCACAGTGTGTTGAATTTTGAGATACCAACAAAAGCAAAAAAATAATAATTAAATATGCATAAGTAAGCATGTAGGTAGGTGGCTAACTTGTGGTGAGTCATTTATTGTCAGTAAAACAAACTGTGTGCACTGGTCTGTTTACTCTGTTATACTGAAGAAAAATCTATATCTGTGTGTAGGCACACTTAGTGGCATTTTTTTTTAAGTCTTGACTCATCTCATCATCATAAATATATAATTTATTTATTGGTTGGAAGGTAACAAACGAAATTGAGGTAATCATGTACATTACCAATGTGCTCTAGTGTTTCATAATAATTGGGGTAGAATTTTCTGACAACACTTTGCAGTCAAGATGTCATTTTGGATCTTATAAATACGACTGTAAAAATGTAATTACAGAAAGTAAACTTGCTGAATTGATACCGGGAAATAGGAAACTCTGGATTGGGATTCGTCAGTTGAGACACCAAATGACATTCTGTTATTGTTTATGTCCACTATTCATTTATTCGACGGTAACACAGGGCTCAATCTTTTCCTAATGGCGACATGGCGCAGATATGACGTCCACCATTGCGACGCACCTGGATTTTACATTGATATTGACAGCGGGGAATGTCAATTCGCCAATGTAATGCTCTCTACTGCACTGCATCAGCATATCACCACTACATATTCATCAACAAGCTAACATTTTCAGTTTTTAATAGTAATTAACACTATTCATCGACTCTGCCCCATAATTTCAGTGAATCTTTTCGAGTACGATCAAATATACAACTGCGAGCGAGACACCAAGGTGTGATGACCCAGAGTTTGAGAATAGTCAGTATAACATCACTTATTTTAATTAAAATCGCATGTGTTTTAAGTGAGATAAAAAAGTTGTGGTTTTCGAATAACCTAGAATACCCCTTTGTTTCAAAACTGACATCAATGGGCGAGATGTATCGCTGGGAGCTTGTGCGATATTGATAACGTTTAAAAAAAAGAGATGTAAAGTTAGACATAAGTGAATTCAACTCACCCTAACTCTAAATCGCGTGGGGGCGTTGAGGACGTCGCAGACGATACCCTCCACAAATATGTTTTGCACGTCGTTGTCTCTGTCTATTATCCTCACTACGCAACGAGAGTGCGGCGTGACCTGCCCCACGGAAGGGCTGGCGTCGCCGATGATGTCGTACTTCCCCGCCCCGAAGATGTCGCTGTACGCGATCGCTTCCGATAGCGGACCGTCGAGCTCGACCGTGACCCGGCCGCCGCGGTCCGCCTGCTTTATCACTCCCGGAAGGTAGACGCCGCGCCGCTTGGCCAGGATGCGGTGGTCGCGCCAATCCGACAGGTCCAGGCTGGGGTAGCCGGAGGGCGCGCCAGGAGGGGCGGGAGAGGCGTGCATCCGTACCGGCTTTTCTTGGACGGCGGGCGGTGCCGCGTCCAGCCGCCGAAAGTCAGACTGCGTCACAGCCGACACCCCATTGCTCTCGACGCAGCTCCTCTCTATCTCCTCCAGTTCGGCCGGATCAAACTTCCTCTTCTTGGGCAGGTTTCTGACAGAGGCCTGGGCGGCGGGAGCCGGCCGGGCGTCGGGCGAGGCGGCGGGGAGAGGGGCCGCCCCGCTTCTTTGGGGAGGCTGCTGGCCGCTGGGGTTGGCCATGGTGGGGGCGCTCGCCGCCGAGTTGTTCAGGATCGACGGCGAGATGCTCACGGCCCCCACACTGCTGATCACCGATGCGGGGATCTAATATGATAAAATATTCATGAAACATTAATGATTAATTTGATCAATGTAATGGCAGTAGCATGAGTTCTAGATCTCCTGTTAATTATTGTCACCACATTCAAACTCAAAACATTCAACACAAACAATAAAATACCTTCAATTACTTAGTAACTTTAGACCAAACTTTTTAGTCTAAAATTAAGGCTATACCTCAGTTGAGGCATGGTCTAAAAAGATTGTGGTTGGGCGATGCGCGGATTGCGGGTCCAAATAACGCATGCCGACCGAAATATAATTTGTCATATAAATCCAACATGTGTACATTTAATGTTCTGTTTATTGTTCTATTAGTAACAATAATAATATATTCATTCACATGTCTGCTTTTTAAAGTAAATGGGTAACGTTTTTAGTCATCTTTACACTATTTAAGAATTAATACCCCGGTCGCCATCACGAAACAAATTGACGTGTTCCCAGCTCGACGTTCTCTCTCCGAATGCCAGCGAGTCCAAAATTTCGTTGCGCCTATAGTTGAAAATTATTTGCCGTCTCACTTATGTATCATCTTAAGGATTAAAGGAGAGATGAAATTGAATAGAAAAGCCCAAGTGGCTCTCAATAATTTTTCTGTAATAAACGATACATACGTAACCAACTGATAACGGCCAGGGTGTCAATCCTTTTGTTACGCATTAATTATTGTATAATCTATTAATTAACTTCACAAACTTGACAAAATTTCATTTCAATTAATTTGGGACTTAACTCTGGGTTTAAATTCCCATCACAACATCGATTCGATTTGTTTGAGCATATTTAAGTTCCCATGGTTATACATGGAATCATCATTCACCTGTTTTAATAGTATTTATTGTACCTTTAATAGAGAGATAATTACCTGGTGATCTATATCAGGGTAATGGTAAATGGGCGCCAGACGCGGAAGCACGTCTTGGCCAAGGAGCCTGTGATGCATCCCACACTTCTATTGTGGTCACGCCTGCCTGCTGGGTCTCATCTGATCAGAAAAATAAATATCGATTATCCCAACTAATTGGGGATGAATGGATGGGGTGACATTGTATAATGATTAAACTGGAAAACCGAAAAAATACCTAAAAATCTATTTTATTTTTTATTGATTTGTTTTTGGAATCATAATAAACCGATGATTGTATAGAAATTCGGATAATTGAAAATTTAGAAAATCAAGGTTTTACTGTACAGTACACTCTCAGTAATCCGTAGATCCATTATCCGACAACTACTATAATCCGCTGTTATTTTTACTAGTTGAAAGCACAAAATCAATCTTTATAATTCGGCGGTATTCGATTGTCAAATTAAATACTCCACCGCGTACAAGTATACAACACAGATGAGACGGGTTTATTTTGGAAACTTCTCCTTTGTAAAACATACGTTCATCGCGAAGAAAGTAATGTACGAGGGAGGAAAGTGCCCAAGGACCGCCTCACAATTATGGTGTGCTCCAATGGAACCGGGACGCACAAACTGAAGCTTTTGGTCATAGGGAAAGCCAGGAATCCTAAGCCATTCAAGAATATCTGCCTCACTGAACAACTGGTTGTGTCAAGTGATTTACTGTTTAATATTTAGTTAATAAACTTAGTTTATGATTATAAATAAAGCGGTACTTTTGCTAGTACAAATTTCTCAAAAAAAAAAACTGTTTTTACGAAATACCTGTTTTAATTTTTACCATAATTTGTATGTACTATAATCTGCCACTTTCACTAATTGGACACTTGTCTAGTTTTTAGGGTGGCGGATTACCGAGAGAGTACTGTATTACATTTACTTTGGTTCATATGAATTCACTTATTTTTATTGAGATTTACACGTGCATGGGTTTACTGCTGACAGTACGTATTATCGTGGCCATAACAAAAAAATATATTATCGTGCAAGTTGCAAGATTAAATGCACGGATCAAAAAAGTTCAGCAACTTCTGAATTTTCATGCGACAGTTGAAGCTTGTAAGAGCCGGAAAAAATGAACTACACGGTGCAGAGCATTTTTGACATTTACTATTTTCGCGATCAGTCAAATAGCACCATAAAATGACAACAATGTTTCTCGCTTAAGCTTGGAGAATGAGATTGGCAAGACAATCCACGCTTTTACGTGTAAACAGTTATTATCGCGATAGTTGAATTTACACACTATTAAATCCATGCACGTGTACAGGCGCTATAATGCTATATAGATAACAGTAATAGCACGTTATGTGGCAATCACTGCCCAGAAAATAAATAATAAGAGAATCGCAGATATTACATTAATCGCTGCTGATCTAAGGGAACTCAGAGAGCTGATACCGTGTCCGGAAACTTGTACGTATGCAGTTCGCCGTATTACACTTCACCGTGAAATGTTGTATCAGAAATATATGACCGTATATTAAAGACAGTCCAACTTCTTTGGATCGTATAGTACTGACATAAAATTCATGTCTAAATAAAACACGGTTCTTGTTGGTTTACACTTTACAAGAAGCCAGCAGCAAACAAATTTAAAAAATAGCCGATATATTGGATTTGTTGTTAGGTTAGGTTAGGTTTTCATTCTCGAATTCATGAATTTTGTCAAAATCAGCCATGAAAATTGAATTAATGTTCATATTGAATCTACTAAAATTGTATCTTGTCATCTCTTTCCGATAAGAAAGCTCACGGCAAACTGTGCCACGGTGAAATGTTTTACGCACAATTTACATGTAACCAGCTGATACACTAGGGAGAGGACGAGATCCTCAAATACAGCTGCCAGCAGAATAAGACCAAGTTAATCATTATCGATCGGGCTAACCTACCCAGAGCAAATACACTCAGATCTACAAACAGTCGAGTTTGTATATCTGAGATCGACCATTACTGAAAAAGGCAGACATGCAGCAGTCATACGGCGCACACAGATTACAAAAATGCAATAACACGTCTAACCACTAGGTATATGGAAGGATCGATAAATCTCAATTGCCATAAAAATGATACTTGTAGAAATACTAGTGTTCTCCATATTTTTGTAAGGCTTCGAGTCATGGACCCTGGAAGGCAATTGGTACCTTCGAAATGTAGTTTTGGAATGCTTCATATTTCTTGGGCAGAGCACAGGACAAACTAGTCAATCATCCGGAGGCTCAAGATAAAAGAGCGCCTATCAACAATAAGTCTAAATACGATTTTTGGACATATTATTCAGCACTGACCAGATAATTTGTAGACTAGCGGTTTTGGGTAACCTCCAGGGAAGCAAGAAAAAAGAGACAAATTAAGGAGCTTACCAGGGGCAAACTTCAAAAGCAGAGGACTCTAATAAGTGGACAGTCTTAGTTGCACAAAAGATGACTACATTTGAGGGTGGTCACGATACTAATCTACGAAGGAACGACCGAGAAGAGAAGAGAGTCGACTTTATTACAATAACTAATGTGAAAGAGAAATACTGAATACATTAATTCTTGCTCATCTGAAAAACAAGAACAGAACTATTATACATTATTGTGCATAACCCATATATTTATATAAAACGTATACAATAAAGAACCACCCCAGTGACTGACGAATCTCCGAACGAGGGTGGCTATGTTTTTATTGCATTTATTGTACACACAATATAACTAAATATCGCATTGCTTCTTGTCACATCGTCGCTATAGGATTGGTTTGTCGAAATCGACCTTTTAATGCAGAATCTTTTTTTGTATATAAATGGACTAGAACCATACTTTTCTTTAAATTACTTTGTAATGGTAATGAATACATCATTCATATGCTGTAAAAATAACAATTTTAATATTTCCATGTATTTAAATATAGGATTATGTTTTTTGTCTTGTTTTTTGAAATTTGTTTTTTGTCTCCTGAACATTTGGTCTATTCGACAAACCAATCCTCGAGCGACGACATGCCATTACCATGAGTAGATAAGTAATTACTATTGTCAATGCTTTTTTAAAGTCTTTTAAAAATGCTAATCTGGAAGGGCTGACTGATATCAGATAAAACTGCATTGTGTACATATTGCACAAATTAATGTTTTTATTATTTAACATAAAATATATGTATATAGATTTATTAAATTAATTTTAAAAGGTACTTCTGTTTACTAAAACAAGATGTACATTTATTTATTAATACCAGATAAATATTAATAATAAAATGGAGAAACATTGAAAAAAAGACACTAGGTATCATAATAAAATTAAAATTACTATGTCCGGTTCATACCTGCTCATGTTACTGGTTTCTGAGAAATGCTAGAAAATAATTTGTACAATGACAAAAACTAACACTTCGTAATATTGTTTTATAAAACCTTTAATTTGGTATGGCACTAATAGTAAAGTTATTTATATTATAACATATTCACTGACGACGCACCGTTCGCACACCTGACAAAAATATAATTCCCGTCTGTCAAAATCTGCAAAAGGTCAACAGTTTCCGAAAACATTTTCTACCTCTGGATTGCAATATGAAAATGAGCCAGTCAAAAATCAGCTGGCACAATGACACATCCGTAAAATAAATAATTTACTACATCAGCGACGGCACAGAGATTGAACAAAATCGCTTTCGGCCGACTGAAATGTAAAAATGACAGCATTGATATGACAGTACTGCAATGTATGAGGTAACGCGACAAGATTGAAAACAATTCATTGCGCTACTGTGGAATTCGACAACAATGACGACGTGAGGTCTTTCTCGCGACGATATTCACCAAAAATGATTAACACAATAACGGAGAAGAGCACATTATCTCGAAAAAATCACAAAGACCTTGAGTATAACAACTCATTACACGACAAATTAACGCTCGCTAATACAACATTTATATATCGCGAACAGATTCCTATACGGACGTACCTATCGGTGCTTTCCATTGTTTTATGCACAAACAAGGAACACAATGAAGCACTAAAAAAACTGCAATATGGACGTGTTGTAATAAATAGAAAACCGAGCGAACGATGTAAATTGGTAAATGGTAATATGCAACATAGCGAGCTGGGTTGATCCTAGCAAAGTAGTAAAATTGTTACTATCCAAACCATCGTAGTATTTCCAGAGCCCCCCTCCAGCTCGGCTTATCTCCCAGAAGCTGACAGTAAATAAACACTTGCATTACTTCCACTGAATTATTTCAAATCACAGGTTCCCGACGACACGACTGATTACAGCACGTTATTATTCACGATCGATTCCGCGGGTGCAGCCAATTTTCGAAGAGTGAAACGTAAATGGTCCATTTTTATAAAATATTTGACATCCAGCAACACACGGGACACCCACATCAAAAGATCTACATTGCCCATGGTTCTGAAATCCGCGTATACTGTATCCCCATTTCTTTCTATAGCTAGATAGAGCTATAGCGCACACGTGAAAAAGAGAGATAACTATATAGATTGAATCATTTATAATACGCGGTGCGTATGTCCCTTCCCCGTCCCCGTACAAAAGAGCTCGAGACGAAGTTGAATGGACCTGAAAGACGCACTCTGCGATTGGATCGATCGCGGTCACGTGACACGGAAATCAATTCGACACAGACGAAGCGCGCGATTTGAACAATTTTTTATCTACCTACGGATTACATTATGATTTCATTTTCACACTCGTGTGACTTATATATTTGCAAATCTAACAACAGCAATGGCAAAAAGAAATATAGATATTATTAAATTTACTTTCTACCTATGGGAGGTATAGATTTACCGATTTAACAACAAAGATAAATGACATTCTTGGTCAGTAAAGTGCAAATCTCAATACATTCAACGTTTATAATCTTACCATTACTAATTGACTACCTTTACCAATATTGCCCCGGGATGAAGAGTCGTAAACAAAAATCTTACATGACATTAAAATTATCATAATTTTTGTCAAAATGATAGATTATAGTTTCCATTTTAAATAAACAATATTGCTATATAAGTGCTCATTTTCACATGAGTTTATGACTCGATATTCACTACCTAGGTAGGTACGTATCAATATTATGAAATGTGCATTATTGTAGGAATATACTTATATTTTAGTAATTTTCAATCCAAAATCGGAATAGGTATATATTTAAATACATGGTAAAGATACAGTACTCTATATAATTTTTGTGGTTAATGTGCTTTGGTTTGGTTTTTAATCACAGAACGCCTCGAACAACCTACTCTTAATAAATATCTAGATTCTACTCAATAACAAAGATTGTGAACCTTCTTCTTCCAGAGGAGGTTCCTGTGATTTTCTATGACGAAAGTGCCGTTTCTGTTCAGAAAAAAATTAAAACACATTCTTCAATATTTCAATAGTAGGTACCCAAACGAAAATTTTGAATTCCACCACTATCATTAAAAAACAATACGTTTTCTCATAATCACTTCGAAATTGGACTGACTAATCGCTTCTCTCGCTACCTACATTCCCAGGTATGTGTGGGTTCATTTTATGATCATAAGAACCTTCTTTCTGTATTAGGAATTGGTATTAATACTCATGTTCCTACCAATCTCCATAGCAAGACAGAATGATGTAATGTTCTGAGATGCTGTGATTAGTGCATTACATAGATTGAGTTTATAATAATATATTATTGGACTGTTGATCACATTACCTCTCATTATTTCTCTACATTATTTTATTATATTAACATTAATGCAAGATGATTTTTACCTCAGTACAGCTTTGGCTCCATCCTAGGCGATTATTTAAAGTCCACTCTCATAATAAGAATATATTATTTAAATCACCCAAAGACATTTCAAAAGTAAAAAATACCGACATAGCCATCTGTCTCTACGTAGGGTAGGTATTATAATAATTGAATTTAGGATTCACCTTCATATAGACTGTATCCGAGTCTAAAGAATCTTCTACTAATATACAGAAAGGCTTTGGGACATAGTCCCCATAAAGAGGGGGCCCGGCGTGGCGAGTCGACCAGATAAGTGAGATAAACACACACCACAAATTCTCTCCAATAGTAAAAAAAGTCACCTGCGGTGCTATTTTTTTTCAAGTGTTATTATTTAAAATTATGTGGTTGTACGATACAATTTGTAATTGTGAAACGATACTCGATAGCTCCATAATTCAAATGGATCTATTAAAATATAGAAAAAAAAAACTAAATATAGAAATTAATTAAACCGCGGACACCATTTGGAAAACGTTACTGTAGAGCATCATACTGCCTTTATACTTAGCGATAGGTAGGGGGGCCCGCCAAGGATCCTAGCCTGGGGGCCCATTTCAGGATCTGGGGGCCATGCTTTGGGTAATCCAAAGATTTTTTGTCTGAAGTTTCGCAATATTTGTCCATTTTTGTTTTGTCTGGCTAATATGAATCAAGCCATGCCATGCTTCTAACGACTATGCATCGCGTATATTATCTATGAATATTTTATTTTACGTATGGTGGACTCTGTGATTGCGGTCTATTGGATAAAAAGCACCGCTAATGAGACTGTAGAATTTTTTAGCAAAAGTTTGATTCGCGGAGGAGGGCATCACTTTTTTTAGTTAAATTTCGATTACTATCTGAAACTAAATTCAAATTCAAGTCCCATAAATATGGCTGCCTTGGGACTTTTCTTCAGTTATCACACCTTCCTTCAACAGGCACCTTTTGCCACTGCTACCTTCAGAATAAGTTTGTCATGTGAAAAGACTTGCAGCTAATATTAAGTTGTTTTTTGATATAACCAATGTCTAAATCACTTCTATCCGAGCAAACAAACGTTTGTATCCATATGTAATTTATAAATTGGTATTGGAACAATTTACAGCTATAGGGCCACATCTGTAGCTTGTAGGATAGATGAGATTGAACCGAATGAGGCATAGTCGTCATCGTAAAACTTTTGAAGAAATTGACAAACATTTTGAAAACTACATAAACTACGTTCCTTTGCACTCGAGCCGATATCTCACTTGCAATAGGTGACCTCATTACTTTTCTACCAGCAGTATCGTGTTGTGTCAGTGAAATATAAATAATCAGTTGACCAACAGGACCCTAAAGGGATAAACCACCGGCATAGTGTAAGAATATTGTGCAATTTTCAAAAAAAAAATATTACTTAACGATTATCAAAGATTCAAGATCATATTATGAATGCTGAGCTCTGCTAACAATTTAAGTCCGATTTAGTTATCTTGAGGGCGCAAAGACTTAGAAGGGTCTGTCACATTGTTAGATGCAATGGATCTAGAGCCCTCTGTAAAGTTTTTGAAGGAACTCCAGTAGGCACTCGGCGTCTAGGCCACCCCCAAGGGAAATGAATAGATAACGTCAAGAGGGACACAGAAAGGCTGAGTGTGACCAATTTAAGAGAACATGGGATAATGATGTCTGGAGGACCGTTGTGACCTGGATGGTGTGTAGCTTAAGTAAAGCCTCAATTACATTGAGCTTATTTACAAGCTGTTTATTGGCGAATTTAAAAGCGGGTGATTCAGCTACTGCGATTTGATGATTACACACAAAACTTTCCATTCGCTGAGAAACCACAAGCCAGCGACTATTTTGACGGAACGTAGTTCGTTTTTTTACTGGGAGGTTGGTACTGCGCTCTACTGCGCAGACGCAGTAGGCCCACACGCCGGCGTGTAGCGTGTAAAGTTGACCGGCTTTCAACTTTTCTCGGTAGAGTGTTTACAACCTGCTTATTAGCTTATTCGATGATTACACTGGGCGACTTTACAGGCAGATTGTAAATTCGCCGATAAACAGCTCTTCTTACTTTCCTTCGTAGCATAATAATTTCAGCTTATTTTATCCACGTAACAAATATCTAGTGAATACTTGCGCACATCATTTTTTGGATAAAATTTACTGTACAGATGTGTCCTATTAGCCATGTTCAACGTGTCGATCACGAGATGGATTTTAGTCAATCATAGGCCAATGGAAATGGAAATGTGAGAATATAAAAAGCGTGTATATTAAGTGTTAACCCAATGCTTACGGGCCGCACAAAATCGTGTTTTTGCTAATTACTTTTCAAATGCAAATTAACACGTTAATTAAAAAATTAATTAAAAGAGCCCGTAAACATTGGGTTAATATATTTTAGTTTCATTGAAATTTTGAAGGGGAAGCATTAAGCATTCTTACGTCTATTTCCTTGAGTCATTTTCACATTAATACTGAGTCATATTGGAACACTCACGGCTTAACACAAGAATGAGACTTTAAACTTCCGTGTAGCTTCTCCTTAACGTCCCGCAGAAGGCTCTTTGCATAGTAGGAGAATAGTTTGACGATGAGTGGGAAAAAGAGGACCAAAACTAATCATTATCATTTTCACCATGAGTGGAAGTTGACTATTTCTTTGTAAAGATGAACGATAAGTGTTGTTCAATTTTTAACTCCTCAGTGTCCTCAGCCAAATATACGTTTGTTTATATTGAAGAATGACAATGTAAGAGTATGGTAGATCGTTGCCAGTTTTGATATTGGATAGATCACAGCCTGCTTGAAGTTGGACATGCCCGAGTTATATGATCCACACGTACAATAGAAAAATCAGAGGCAATATTGATTATAAAACATCTTTGAGAACCAATTTTACAATTGGCATTTTCACCTCAATCTTGATTTCTTTGAATATTGAAATTTGCAACAAAGGACTATTTATAGTTGTCAATGTGTGATATAATAAATACTACTTGTAAATATTTATATTATTATTTACTATTTAGACATTGAGTGCAATGATTTTGAGTACTGTTTGTTGCCCACCTCCATCCCGATTTAGGTATCAATATTTTTTTTTAGAATTATTATTAACACATTGATCGCCAACTAGTTTTACATAAAATAGTTAAAAAATGATTATTTGTTTCTAAGGTATTATTTGATAGGTTATGAAAGAATATAATGTTTTTTTTCTTTTTGATGATTTTTTTACGTAAATATTGGTTTTTCTGATGTGCCGGCCTCATGTGTCCGTCACGGCGCCAACAAGTTAATTTATTATATTGCGCCGGGCCGGCCATTTCGCCGGTCACTTGTCCATATGTGTTGACGAGAGCATGGTGCCATATCGAGGTTGAATTATATTTAGATAGTATAATAAACAGAAAAACTTTTCAAATTGGGTAGTATAATACATACCTGGATACACATAAACTGGAAATATACGTATACATACATTATAATCATTTTTGTAATTCTATTTTTTTATTATTTACATAATTTTTATTTTTCTATCAATAAAAACACATTTACAATTTAAAAGGAAAACTTTATTTTTCATTATGTACATTCTTTACATTAGTGAGCCTATATTTCGTTACTTTGAAGGAATATTCTCAGGCCAAGCTGCATTAACATACAGAAGAGCCATGCCGGCCACCTCACATAGGCGCGCGTGCCCGCCGGCGCTGAAAAACAACCCAGTGCCGGCCACAGGTGACCCCCATGGCGATCAACGTGTTAACCATGTCCTTGCTTTTTCATACAAGGTGGTTTAGTAATTTTTGCACAATTACAAACACTCAGCCTTTGAGAAAATCACATAAATATTGTGTCCTTACCGGGAATCGAACCCAGAACTCTCGGGTGGAAGGCCAGCGCCTTACGCACTGCACCACAAGAGCCGCCTTAGGTATCAATGTTATTAAAGCAGTCCTAAACAGGGCCACGCAAATAAATTTTCTGTTTTGCTTTCATCCACCACTTACTGAGCTCATCGCAGACAACAGTTTAGAAATTGTTACTAAATACGAGGGTGGGTCAATAAGTCCTTAGAAAAGCCGACAAGTGGCGCGACTAGTACTGTAAGCGGTTTGTTTTCATGCAGCGGCACTACCGATTCAGTATGCTGCGAAGTTTCAATCAGATTGGTCGGGTTGTTGTGTGTTTTTCGTACATTTAAAAAAAAAATTTGCTTGTGGAAAATGGAAAAATGGAGAAAATTGAGTTTAGAGCTGTTATTAAACATTTTAATATAAAAGGGTTAACAGCAAAGGAAATAAAAAATGAGTTGGATTTAGTTCACGGCATATCTGCTCCTTCACTTGCAACTATTTATAACTGGTTAAATGAATTTAAACGTGGTCGTACATCAACAAAGGATGAACCACGCTCAGGACGTCCTGTAGAGGTGACTACACCAGAAATGATCAATAAAATCCACGATATGGTGTTAAGTGACCGAAGATTAAAGTTGAGTGAGATAATTGAGGTTACAGGGATCTCAAAAGGTAACGTCATTTCTATTTTACATGACAAATTGGGCATGAAAAAAATTTCTGCAAGATGGGTGCCGCGTTTGCTCACAGTCGACAATTAACGCAATAGGGTGGTGGCCTCTAAAGCCCTGTTGTCGCTCATGGAACGCAATCCGGATGAATTTTTTCGCCGCTTTGTGACTGTAGATGAAACATAGATACACCACTATACTCCCGAGACGAAAGAACAGTCAAAGCAGTGGATTGCGAAGACAAACCATGTCCAAAGAAGGCGAAAACCGTAAAATCAGCTGGTAAGGTTATGGCTACTGTATTTTGGGATGCACGTGAAATTATTTTCGTTGACTATTTGGAAAAAGGAAAAACAATAACAGGGGATTATTATGCATCTTTATTGGACCAGCTAAAAAACAAAATTGAAGAAAAATGGCCTCATTTAAACAGGAAAAAAATCCTCTTTCATCAGAACAATGCCCGTGTTCACACATGTTTACGATCAATGGCTAAAATTGAAGAATTGAAGTTTGAATTGGTCGACCACCCACCGTATTCGCCAGATTAAGCCCCCAGTGACTTTTTCCTTTTCCCAAACTTAAAAAAATGGCTAAGTGGACAAGGTTTTTTTGCAAATGAAGAAGTCATCGATCGGACAAATGCTTATTTTGAGGACCTTCCGAAAACTTATTTTTCTGACGGTTTAAAAAAAATTGAGAAACGTCTAACTAAGTGTATTGAGCTCCAAGGAGATTATGTTGAGAAATAAAAAAAAAATACTAAAATAAAAACTGTTTTAATGCTTTTTTCTAAGGAATTATTGACCCACCCTCGTAGCTATAGGACTTTTGATAAGATTACACGCAGGGCATTTATTGACGGTTTAATTACTGGATAAGGTTCTTGTTTTAAGTGCCACTTATGGAATGCAGATTTTGTATGAGAATTGAATCGGTCTATCGTCTCCCAGAAAGTGAGTAATCTGTTTTTTTGAATAATGGATTGGGGGAGGATCCATGGGATGCTGATGGTATGGGTTAATTAAAAAAAAATTTATATTTAACATTTTATTATAATGCATCTCTACGTAGAATGTAATCACAATTTATATTGTTTTCATTTAAAAATGTACCAAAGACATAATTTGTTTTGCTTTAAAATACCTCGATTGCTATTTTGTGTAATAAACCACAGTTGGAAAACTCATTTCTTCCTATAGCTAACTGCTAATTCATAACAGTATAATTTCGATTCCGCACTTGTCATTCTCATATTTAATTACATAAGACCTGTTACATCAACACTTACAAAGTAACTTTAATAGTATTTAATGAAATTCATTATGTACAATAGAGCCATGCTTTTCAATTTTATTAGAACCTAAATAGTATCACAAGAAATTCATGCTAGGCCTTTTCCGCTGTCACTAGTGAAACGATGTCACCTGCCTAACCGTGGCCAGATTTTTTTTAGATCAAAATGGCTTTCAATTTTTTTTTGTCAACGATTTCAAGCATTTGATGCAAATACCTTTTATTAATTAAATTCATCACTGTAAAAAACTTGTCAGTTATCATTAATCTAAAAATGGCAAGATACAATAATTAAGTGATGTGTTCAATATTACGGATACATTTTTCATATTCCTCAATTTAAAAACGTTTAATTACCAAACATTGATTTAACCGATTTAAGATTAAACTAAGTTGTCAGATCTATTGCGAATATCTCTTTCCGATTCGGACATTCGCAATTAAACAGCGGTAGAAAACTGATTAATCTTACATTAATCTAAAAGCGTAATAAGACCTACCCGATTTGTGTTCTTGACAAAATTTATTACAAGAGTTGCCAGGAAATTTGTATGCGTTTTAAACGTACAAGTTAGAATATATTGCCGTCACTTCAAACACAATTTTAACACGAGTACATATGAAAGTAACACTCACTGTAGCTGCATTTTGATAGACTGCTCAATGTTTGAGGGTAGTACGTGACACACCATTATATTCTTTTATTCTTGTGGTTTTAGCAATATATTTTATGACAAATTTATTTAATTCATTTTGTTGTTGTAAATAACGGCAACTTTTTTAATTTACGTAGTGAAGTTGTCTCGGAAAAAAAATACAATTAAACTTTGGTCTTAAATGCACAAAATTAATACTTTTCTTCACTTATTAGTTATACACAATATTATATACTTAAACAATGTCAAACATATTTATAATTTAACTATACTCACAGTCAATCTCATTGCGAGTCTCAAGTCAAACGAAATAATACATTTATATTTCATGTTGTGTTACAAAAATGAACTTAGAAATTCTCAATAAGATTGAAATAGAGTTTAACATACAAAATCGTTCATCACTGGGGTAGTTTGATTAACCTAACCGAGAATTTTTATACACACCATTGCAATGTTTAATAAAATTTTGTTAAAAGGAAACAAAACTTCAATAGTCATATATGACTATGAGATGCATGTATAAAGAACGGTATACACGCATTACCTTCAATATTGTAAAATTGGGATAAATCATTTCATGTATAATGTACAATTGATTCAACAATGTATAGTTAGGTGCCCATATGCCAGAGTATGTAATGACTGTATATGCAACTCCATGAAAAAAATCATAACCGATTATTTCTATTATATAGAGCACTTTGAATTCGTTGTGAAATGATAGACATTTATATATCATTCAATTATGTCTTTGATTATTTTGTCCAATTTTCGGTAGACGAGTACCGGTGTCATGGTGGAATATATTTAAAAATTTTGACTGAATAGCATGTATACGTTGATGAGACATGTCCGCAACCACAAAATTATCTAAGTCAATAAAAATAACGCTCTCACAGTCGAATCTCAGCTAAACGCTGAAGGCATCATGATCGATTCACGGTCAGTGTTGCATCAAACGAAATATAGATAAATATTAACAAATACAATTGACTTTCAATTCAAGGTACATGGAATAATGCCACTATACATGGCGACACTATGATATCATTCAGTTTCCTAAGAATAAAATAGCTTTTGAAGCAAATTATAATACATTCACATAATCTCTTACATTATACATGTGTGACTAAAATTAGATTGAAAATATCACTAAAAATATTCTATCATATTAAATGATATCCGTTAAATGATTAAATGAATGAGCCCAGAATTATCAATTTAATTGAGACTTCTTTATACTGAAAAAAAAGAAAAAAATGTTAGAGGTACATATTTATCAGTATAATAATTTCAAATTGACAATAAAATACCAAAAAATGGTACTTATATTTAAAATATAATCGCAAAGGGGTAATATAATGATATAACTGGTAAAATGTATGGCATATTGTGGTACAGATTAGAAAAAAAATATGATTTTATTTCAAAAGAAATACAATCTATTATATAATATTAATTAATGCGATTTCGGAGCCAGTAACTAAACTTCTACATAAGAATATTATTTAAAATGGTTTGTACAATAATAATTAACAAGTAAAAGTTGTTGAATCACTGGTTTATATTATGTGTATATAAAATGGAAAAAATAAATATATCTAAAACCTAATTGTGATAAAATACAACATTCAGTTAGACGACAAAAAAATTACATTGAAAAAACACAATAATTCATCATAAGAAAAACATAATTAATTAATATTAAATGTACTAAGAAAAAATTGAAAGCGTTCACATCAGTGAGTAGGTAAATAGGTACCTAATCAAAATTATTAAAAAAAAAAAAATACACAATAATTTTATAAATAGAAAAAATAACAATTCTAAAGGCAGCAATGTAGGTATGTAAGATAAAATATATTTTTCACAAAGGTAACACTGTTACCAACATTTAGATATCAGAATAAGTGTCTGATCTACTGAGGTTATGATCATAAGCAAATAGCCATAAACGATGTGAATAAATATTAATAAAATAAACCGTTATGACACCGTCATGTTGCCTTTGCATAGTCAGTTTTCCCGATATAAATAATTAAAATCGAATTCATATCATTTTAATATTCCATATAAAATCAACACAATATTGTTACATTTAATATACAGTACGACCGTATTTTTAATATACAATAATTCATCATTTAACATTCCAACAGACACGTAAATATAATCAGAGTTGCCATAGTAGAATTTCCATATTTATAATTAAAATTTTGGCATAGATAGCTTGATTTTTTATTTGCACATTCCATATAACATAATATAGAGTCCGCACTGTGAATGTGAGGTAAACTAAAAACCGTCACAAAAAGCTACTCAATCTAAATGATACTAGATTTATTATTATTATTTACACTTTTCATAATTTATATAAAATCCTATGTACAATTATATTTACAGATATTATTTAAAAAAGAAAAAAAAATATATTGAAAATTTACAATGAGACAGTTACAAGAAATCACAACGCTGTCTAATTTAAAAATAATTTTATATCATTAGTTTACCTATTATTTAAAATTAAAGAATTAATTAATACCTTAACCAAAAATATTAGTTTTACAATATGTACTATAATTATTATAATATTTTATGACACCAATTAAAAGCACTTATTAACGTGATAAGTAATTGAGATTCCATCAAGATTGATTTTTAGCAAGTATATTGTGTTAATTATAATATTTCTTTGCATGTACATATACTTAATTCATCTTTAATTAGCTACGTATGTTTAGAGTGATAGCAAGTATTAAACTATTATTACAATTAAACTTACTTACTCGCGTGTAAGAGCAAATTCACAAAATGCATATTATTTTACTGCTTAAATACAATATCATTATCATGACAATAGAATATAAAATAATTACGCATTACTTTATACAATTTGAACGTATTGAAGTGGTTTCGTTGAAAAATCATTTATTGTATATTATTATGTACTAGTCAACACAATGAAAACAACAGATTTTATTGTACTAAATAATTAATATTGTAAGAAAATGTATGTTTTTAATAATCAGTTATCAAAATTATCAGAGTATTTATTCTTCAATAGGCAGCTATTTTTTTTTATTAAAACAAAAATATTATCAGAAAAACACACCAAAGTGCCAGCTAGACGTTCATACTTTACCACAAGCTTACCTGCGCAAACCAGTTTTATCGGGAAGCCAGTGTGTATGGACAGTAAAACTGTAGCTTGCGCAAACTGAAAGCGCTGTAAAAATATTCCGTATTTTTTGTACAAACTATACCGCGCAGGCAAGTCGCTGCTGTCTAGCCGGCGCATTACGGATGAATCTGATGGGTGACAAATAAATCTGCATAAAAAATGAAACGCAGATAATTTGAAATTAATGAAGTCATATTAAAACACACGTGTTCAATGTCCTATAAGTACATTAAAACATGATTCATAACATATTTTATAAAAAAAAAATGTCATAAATAAATTGTATCCATCGACATATCTCTAGAGATATAAGTGTTCAGTCTATCAGCGGGCGGCCGAGTCGGTCAATCAGTTGAGATATTTCCTGCACTTTTTGGCGCCGCAGCTGCAGGGTATCTTGACTTCTTCGAAGGGGAACTTGTAGTCGTAGGTGAGCTCCTCACCCTGGTTGATGCGGCGCAGGGCGAATATCAGGATATGCTTGTGGCCCAGGATGTCCACGACCCGTGAATAGCAGTTTGGCTGAAACATTTTAAATATCATGTCAAGAAACTCGTTTGTCGCACAGGGTTCGACACTGATATATTGTACACTTCTGTTTGACATAACACGACATTATTATTCACTTGTTTCACTTGAACCTTCAGATTCACTATTGACTTATAATTTCAATATATAAGTCGGATTACTTCAAAAAGTTATGAACATTATAGTTTCTTTTTAATATTTCTAGATTTATCTATTTTATTTATTAATTAAAATAAATTATAAAACAGTCTAATATTGCAAGCATCATATTTTTCCATGTCTTTGATAGCCATAAAACCCAAAAAAAATATCATAGTTATGAATTGCAACTACAGATCACGTTATACATAAACGAATATGCCAGAAGAGACAATAAAAAAAAATGACCAGACAAAATAAAATTACTAATTCATAATACATATTACTTCCAGAGTAATAAAGAGTAACCTACTTATTAATTGAACAGACTATTACTAGTAGAACTCCATTAGTATAATAGTCATTTTTAAGCAAAGTTTTCTACATTACATTGCAAAAATGAACAGACTGAACTGAACTAAACTAACCGAATTTTTTTTTATTTTTTTTTAAACGGTACATGTTCAAACACGCGCGGTCAATATCATTTTACTCCCTACTTCAATTATAGTTTGTCAATTTACGGCTACGGCCATATGTTGTAGCTTAACCACTGGGAAATGACAAAAGAAATGGCGTATTTCAAAAAAACACTACCTTATTCTTAGGTCAATAATTATTATAAAGCAATCATTATTCGTAAGACGTTTATCACACTTGAATGGTCAAAGACATAGCTTATAATAAATATCTTTAGAATCATCTTCAAATGTGTTAATCTTGCCGATTTTTTGAATAATAAAATGCCTAATTCTTGTCAAATTTGGGATCACAGAGATTATCAATATAATTTTTTATCGTAAATATTTTACTAAAATTATCTCATCATAAATTATACTAATGGTTTTATAAATGCGTTTAAAAATTAATAAATGTAAAAAATTTTAACACCACTGCACATTCGTGTACCGAAATATGACTATATTCTAAAACATTAGAGCGAGAGGTTTAAAAGAATACTATTTTATGTAACAAAAATACTTTATGCAGTCATCAAATGTTTAAAATAAATATAAAGGATAATAAGGCTTCAAAATTATATAAATAGATTATCTACCACGTTTAAGGAGTGTCCAGGATCATGGTTTGAAAATACAATAAAAACTCAATTTTGACCTACGCCGAGCACGTGGGCCGTTAAGAAATGAACAGTGGAAAGTTGAAAATTATCTGAGAACTCACATCACAGGAATGATTGATGAATCTGGCGGCGTTCCCCTTCATTGTGGCATCCACGACGAGGTGGTCGTCGACCCGGAACATGTAGCAGCCGGTCACACCTCGGCCGCCTCGTGCTGCTTCGTAGCGTCGCTCCCTCTGGTCGGCCAGCGCCGCACGAATTACCTCGCCCGCATACTCGATCACCATTTCGCCTGGAAACAAAGAAATTCCATCATCACCGCAATCCAATCATTCATTATTTTTCTGTCACAGTGAAAGCATAGTATAGTATATCAATAATATGCCAACGTATTTGTACACAGTAACAGCTAAAATCAAATGAATGAACTTGAATAATTACATATAAAATAATAAATACATAACATCCTTGCATAACATGTTAATGTAGTGAATGCATTTAAATTTTGACACAAGAAAGTGATGAATAAAAAAAAATTCAAATTTCTCCCTAAAATTTTACAAACTTAAATTAATAGGTAGCACGATTTTTTTTGCTTTCAAAGGACCCACACATAAATAACAATATAATACATATTCATATATATACCTATATAAGATTTATATAAAGTGATCTTAAAAGCAAAAGTTACCTCCGTCTATTTCTCTCCGGCAAAACAGGCCCCTGCCGTGAATATGAGATCGGTAGACACCCACGGTCAGTTTCGATGTTTCCTTCAGATTTCTGAAGCGCATAGCCATCGGCAAGGCTGTGCTGGGAAGTCGCCTGTGACAGAAACCATACAATTGCACAACCGTTAGATACTCTTTTATCTTGCAATTCATTTTAAATAAAGTAATAATTGTCTACAATTTAATTGTAAACTGAATATTATCAATCAGTTGAATATAAACAATGGCACTGCATTGAAGATTATGGAACGAACAATGCTTCTGCGTAACCGAGGTTTAGATTTTGTAGAACAATCGGCGTGTTGAAACATACAGTATAACCTCGTTAATAAGAACACGGATAATTCAAAATTCGCCGTAATTCAAAATTTTCGTGAAAAAAAGTCCCTTGAACATTATTTTCATATAAAACCATACATATAATTCAAATTTCGTAATTTGAAATTATTTCAGAGTCCTGGCATATAAAAATATTCAATAAATCGTAATAAAGTACACTATTTCATGAGCCAGTCATTGAAAATTGTGAGACTTTTCGTAAAACATCATAAATAATTACTAATTTTAAGAAGGTAATAAAAATAATCCTCCTGACATTTTATGACAAATTAACACACACGGCACTGGAAATTTGGTAGGCACATCTATGATCGTAAACGATATTGATGAAAATCATTTTTTTTTTTAAATTATAATATTTTCCCACCATACATTTCATAATTCGTAATTTGATTATTTTTCAATTTTCGGTCCCGTGGAATTCGTATTAACGAGGGTTTACTGTAATTCACAGGAATACGAATTTAGTTGTTTTGATTTGACATGTTACAATTTGACACATTAGCAAGAGCAACTCTATACTACAGCATATACCAGTGATTTTATACCTATTTTAGTTACCTTGGAGCATTTTGTAAAATCTGAAAATCGGATGGCACCATGTGACCCAGAAGGATAAACAAAGGAGACGTGTAAATCAGTAAGCAGTGATATACCTTACCAAACTGCCGTCCAGAAGCAGATTCAAATTGTCACCTTTACTATTCTATAGCCTCACAATTTATGTATTTTATTATTTCTGATGGATAAATGCAAACAAATTCTGGTCAAGGCAATGTTCAATTGAATTTTAAAAACTAACCGATAAAATCTGCAATTTGTATTATTAGTTCAATGAAAACAAATAAGTATGACTGACAAACATTAGTGTGCACTATTTATGTCGAATCTCCACAGCCAACATCTGCCTTTCGCCACTGGTACGTAGGCCATTCTGGAGAAGAATTTCGTCCACTCTGAAAGCTGTAATGCCATGAAATATTTTGTTAAAAATTATTTAATAAATGATAAGACAGTACCTGGAAATGATGCTATCATTCTCCTGCGTCATGACGAGTGGGGGAGGGGGATCTCGGTAAGGCGATGCCAGCCAACTGAACATATCAGGGCACGTTTTGATGACGGCTGGTCCCACCCTCGCGCTTCCAAATGGACTCTCCCTTAAACTTTCCACAGGGCCAGTGTCCAACTCCCACCCGCTCGGTAACTTGTTTCCGTGACGTGCTTTGTATTTTATGCAGTGACTCGCCTGGAAATATTTGATTCATTATACATTCTGAATGAGGTCCCACCAATCATGAAAGAGTTGTCGACTTATTAAAATTTAAATCAGTCACTGCAATGTCAGCTATGGTTTATTGATGAAAATATATAATTTTTAAAAACTTCAGAAAACATACCTAGAAAAAAGGTAAACCAAGGTAAAATAATCATATTTTTTGTGATTAAATCGAGGCAATGATATAACACGATTTATAGATGGCGCCAGGTGTTGGCCAAATTTATTTATGTCTTTATAATAAAATTGAGAACATTTTATTTTGTTTTTGAACCGGATTTCTTTTTTTTTCGACATCATATGGGCCTTCACAGAGTGGAAGGTTTGTATTAACAGATTTTGTTTTACGAGAAATCGATGTCAGCCACTTGCTCATTCTATTAGGTCCATACTCTGACTCATACACAAATTGAAAAACAATATGTGTACTTGTCAGACACAGAATTTGAAACTGGGACCCACGACGCTATAGGCTGACGATATGAACCGGATATCGGATAGAAACATTAAATAGATTATTTTCAAGATCTCACTCTTCTAGTCTACCTGGAATAAAATGCACTACCTAATCTTAATAAGTCATTATGATATTCCAAATTACAGTTAATTTACATAATTTACACATATGTAATGAATTTTCAATTTAAAATGTGATGTCTTAAAGCAGAATCTATATTTGTTCAACATTCTTGCACTAGAAGAATGTCAGAGACCATTGTCACTTTTACTTTGGATGCGGTAATTGTCAACGAAACAATGATTGGTAAAAAATAATACATATTTGTAAAATTGAACTGACTCACCCCAGGCAGCTGTTGGATGAGGTACTTGAGGGCGTTGTTGTGTAGCCCCAAGATGTGTGTCCCGGCCATAGTCTGCATGAGATTGCACTGGAGAGGCAGTGGCGTGAGTCTCTGCCGCTTCCGACCGTTCTGCACTGCCTCCAATACCTTAGACCACAGATCTGTGAGAGATGTGGAAGAATAGCTGAATCCGTCGTCGGAGCTCACCTCGTAGATCAACTTCGGCCCGTCATCTTTGGGGATCTTACCGCCTGACGGAGGTCGTTTGGTTGACTTTGAAACGTTCTCTATGCCAACTTTGCTGCGCACCTGTGTTTTCCGCTGAATGGCCGCAGGAGAATTTTGCATCTTCAGGGCATTGGTATGTTCCCTGTTCGGCTTCGAAACGTCCAATTTCTGTAGGGGAGGTTTCATCGAATCCGCAGACACGTTTTCCTTTTCTTTCATGCTCTTTCCTGGCGCCTTTGAAGCATTTCCGCTGATAGATCTGTTTAGAACGGTAGCTGGTCGGCTTGAGCTTTTCAATTCCTCAGTTTTGAGTGACTCCGTGACTGCAACGGTGACTGTGGACGTCTGGGGAGCGTCCGCGGCTAGCGCGGATTGAATCATCAGCGCTTCGGTATTTTTTTGCTCTTCAAGCTCCAGCATGGCTTTGGATTCAGCTATGGCTTTGTCGAGATCACCATCCACGTTCGTGTCTTCCTCTTTGATATTTAAATCGGGCATGTCTTGACTGCGGGGCGGGGGCTTGGGCGGTTCCACTCTGGTCTTGGGCCTCGCAGCCCTTGGCGTCTGGGCGTCCCGGTGAATGGGCAGCACCCTGTTCATGGGCCTCGCAGATTGGGGGATGGGATTGACGACATTGGTAGGAATTCCGCTCTGGTGCGGTGGGGCTTTTGGAAGAGTGACGCTCGAACCGCTCTGAGTGGGCAGATTGATCGTGCCGCAGAGACTTTGGGTGGGCAAGCTGATGGTTGTGCTGACGCCGTTAGCATTGTGTACGCCGGCATTGTTCTGTATCGGCAGATTGATTTGATTGGTCGGTTTGCCATTGGCCAGGCAGCTACCTGCCATGCTATGCTGAGGCAGATTGATCTGTTTGACACCGGCGGCAGAGAGCGGGGGGACGACGAGCGATCCGCCATTGATGTTGATCACGGGCATTCCCACGGACCGTGTATCGGGGACGGTGATCTTCGGTTGCATCTCTGACGCGTCCAAGTTGATCATGTTTCTTGGCAACGCCATAATTTCATTGGGTCCGACTGTTATGATGGGTCCACTCTGCTGGGACACATGACCGCCTGTCGAATTACTGACGCCCGTGATTTGACTTCTATCCTGATAATTACTAATAATTTGATTATTGCTATTGCTCATGTGAATGTATCCAATTTGGTTGCCGCCCTGAATGGACAGAACGGGGGTGTTCAACTGCTTCCCTGGTGAATTCTGAACGGGATGCCCGATCTTCATCGATTCCGATTCCAACGACGGCATAGTATTAGAATCGCCGGAATCGCTCACATTCGCAGGACCCTTGGCAGTAAAGTTTTGATTCAGAGCGGTGACTTTAAGCGAGGTCTGATGATGCTGATGCATGGTATTCTGCAACTGATGAACGCTCTGATTCATGACTGTATTTTGTGCAATCTGATTCCGGTTGATGACATTATTGTTTATTTGAATTTGATTCATGATATTGTTGTTGCTATTGTTATTGAAGTGGTTTCCTGAATTGTTCTGCATCATAATATTGGAGGATGACATTTGGTTGTTCACCAAGAATATCTGTTCATTCATATTATGACTGTGGGGCATTTGGTATTGTGGGTTACCGTTACTAGAGATCGACATCTCGTGCGAGTTCTCCGGAGTAATGATTTGATTACTATTTGAATTAGCCACCATTTGCACTTGATTGTTGGCCATCTGTATTTGATTGTTAGAATTGTTGGACATTTGAATCAGATTGTTAGAGTTATTGGCCATCTGTATTTGGTTGTTAGGGTTGTTGGTCATCTGTGACTGGTTGTTAGAGTTGTTAGCCAGCTGCATTTGGTTGTTGGCCATCTGTATTTGGTTGTTCGAGTTGCTGGTCATCTGTATCTGGTTGTTTGAGTTGTTGGTCATTTGTATTTGGTTGATGGAATTGTTGGTCATCTGTATTTGGTTGTTAGTATTGTTGGCCATTTGTATTTGGTTGTTAGAATTATTGGCCATCTGTATTTGGTTGTTAGAATTATTGGCCATCTGTATTTGGTTGTTAGAATTGTTGGCCATCTGTATTTGGTTATTAGAATTATTGTTGGCCATTTGTATTTGGTTGATGGAATTATTGGCCATCTGTATTTGGTTGATGGAGTTGTTGGCCATCTGTATTTGATTGATGGAATTGTTGGCCATCTGTATTTGGTTGATGGAATTACCAGACATTTGTATCTGGTTATTGATATGGATTTGATTCCCTACTACACTGCCGCTATGCATCTGAAGGTGATTCGTTGAATTGTGATTGTTTATCTGATTTTGGTTTCGTTCATTAGGACTTTGCATGTGAATTTGATGATGCCGGTTGTTCAATTCCTCTTGATTATTCTGACTGATCATCTGGATCTGGCCATCGGCAAGCTGCCTTGCATTACAAATGTTACTGTTCAAATTATTGGACATGTGCATTTGGTTCCCGGACATCTGCATATGATTGGCTGAATTGTTGATGATGTGAATTTGATTGGGCGCTCCGCAGCCAGTGTTGTGAATTTGGGCATTTAACATCTGGTGTTGACCATTGCCCGAATTGTTACCCAAAATTTGCTGGTTGCCAGGATTGAATTGGATACTGCTGGAATTCACCATCTGATGGTTACCGTTGGAGTTCAATATTTGGTGTTGATTATTCGAAACTCCGTTCACGATTTGCTGGTGGCCGCCGTTGGAATTGATGATCTGGTGCTGGCTGCATGCATTGCTCATCTGACCGCTTGTACACTGCATGTGATTGCTGTTGTTATTAGGGACGTGCACGTGACCGCTGGAGGAAGTCATCATCTGTCCCTGGTTGACGTGTGAGTGTAGGTCTGTGACATTGATCTGAGAACGATTGCTGTTGTTGACATGCATCTGGACATTGCAGCCAACCTGATTCTGTGTGTTGCCCATTCCCTGTCCGCCGCTTACCACGGGGCTGCCGGAGGCCGTCATTTGGAATACTTTCTCACCTTGCAACGACATGTTCGACATGTTACTCGGTAGATGGAGGACATTCACAGTGTTTTGATTATTTTGTACGAGACCTGAGTCAGACGCATTTCGGTGCAGACCGCAAGGGACCATCTGGATGCTCACAGGCTTGTTTGCTTGATTGCTGTCTGCGATCTGAGGTGACTGTCGACTCGGTGACCCTTGCATAATACTCTGACAGTTGCCCGGATTCTCCGGGGAATATTTTACATTAGTAGAATTGCCGCCACTGTTTACTGCATAAGAGGTGACGAGCGGTGCACCGGAGGAGGAGGAAGATACAAAGGAATTGGCGTTGGTGTGCCCTATTCCGTTTGAGCCACAAGACGGCGACTGAGATGCATTGGAAGAGTCAGCGCCATTGAGGTCATGAGTGGAGAGTTGTCCTCTGGCGGAGGCCTCGCTAAAGACAGGATGAGTGAAGTGTGACTGTGTGTAACTCCTGGAATTGTTGACCGACGCACTGAGAATGATGTGGCCGGGAGAGTTGAACACCTGACAATTTCCGTTGGCTGCGATGAACTTCTGTCCATCGTTGCTCTGAACTGTCATCATCTGCTGAGACTTGACGTTAGCTTCGGAGACGGTGCTCATCGGGCTCTGAGTAGACCTCCACAGAGGCTGAGGGGTTGCACGCGGTCCTTGCTGGTTCCCCAGGACTGCTCCGGGTCGACCTGTGTCTTGGGTGATGCCCAACTGCACCGGGGAAGTGTAAACCACAGGCGATGACAAGGCGGAACTTGTAACCGTTGGTTGAGAGATGTGAACGGGAACACCACCAATGGAGAAATTGCAATGGCCGGAGGCTGAGTTCACGGGGAGCTGGATTCCACTTTGCTGTACGGACACCGATTGGATGGGTTGAACATTGACATTCTGCTTGCCAGGCGCAACACTAAAAGTCTGGCGGCTGGTATGCACCGCAGGCTTAATCTGTCGGCCACCTGCCGGCTGGAGAAACTTGTCAGCAGCCGGTTGGACAGCGACGGGGCCGTGGAATGTCTTGATGGTCTTCTGACCCGGTGACTGGTTAGGCGGTGTTTGCCGGCTAGCGCTGGGCTGAGAGACAACCGTACCATCATTGTTGACCACCACGTATCCAGCAGGCATCTCCACGATGGGCTCAATCTTGCTGGCCTGGAATACTTGTGTGGTGGTGGCAGAAAAGCTGCTGTTCTGCGCCAACACACCCTGCACTGCTGTCGAGACAAACTGCTGAGAGGACATAACTGTATTTTGCACGATTGTTTCCAGACCATAGTAGACAGGTTGTGTGGTCAGGTATACGCAACCCGATGAGTCAGTCACCATTTCGAGTGCGGGAGTCGATCCCAACAGGACTCGGTCATTGCAGAAGTGTAGACCCTGGGGCAGAATGGCTCCTGCTGGTAAGACTGTTGCCCCGGGTTGGGAAATAACGGTGCCCCCCGCCGACTGGAGGGTGGTCTGGGGTACGAGGGCGGTGTGCTGGCCGCTTGTGGTGCCGTGCTGCGCCAACGGCCGGCCCTGAGATACCAGGGCCGGTCCCCGGTTGGGCGGGTTGCCCTGAGCCATCCCAAGAGGCTGAGAGGAGACGACAGTGGGTCCACTGGCCGTCTGCATCGTTCCCTGTGGCAGAATCCCGACCCCTCCCTGTGGCAAGAAGACGGGGATGCCCCCACTCGGGACGGCCACTAGGCCTCCAGACTCCGTCTGCTGGATTTGAAAAGTCTGGGGGACGATGCCGCCAGGCGATATATAGTGGGCGGGTGCAGGCTTGTAGTCTCCCTGTGGGGCGATGGTGGCTATATACTGCACATTTTGGCCTTGCTGCCGCTGGAGAGCCTCCACGTAGGAAACGATGTTGCCGTTACCCATTTGCTGGACGATAATGGAAGGCTGGGCTCCGCTCCCACCATGCTGAAATTGCAGGATGCTTCCGTTTCCAGCGCCAGGTGGACGGCCGTAACTCAGGACAGGCCGGTCTGGCTTGGTCTGCCGCTTGATTGTTGGGGTCTTGGGCGCAGTCCGCCCCCGGCCCCTGGTGGTCTGGAAGATGGGCTTTGGCTGCACGGGTGGGGGCTTCTTAGGAGACTTCTGGACTGCCTGCGGTGATACTGTCCGACTTTTGGGCTGAACCCCTTGGACGGCCACTCGGCGAGCACAGTTGGCAGGCATCAGCACAGGGGACGACCTGAAGGAGAGGTGGGGACCTGCGAACGCATTCAGGCCGCCACTGACAGTTTGGGGTAAACCTTGTAGGGAGTTTATCGGGACGGACACCGTTTGACAGGTCAAGGGGGCTGAGAAAGTCTGCGGCTGAACCTTTGCCTCACTCTGATGGGGGGTTGAGACGGCCACCAGCCGGCCGGGACTAGAAGATAGGACAGCCTGGTATTGCCCCTGGCCTGAGATCATCTGGGGCGCACCCATTGTTTGCTGTGGGCCGACGCCCGGCTTGACACAAATTCCGTAAGGCAGAGGCTGAGGGATTCCCGCTTTAGATGCGTTGACGGTCTGAGTTCCCGGAGAGCATATGAGCATCTGTGGAGTTGTGTATTGCGCCTGCTGAAGGATATTGGGTGCAGCGAAACTTTTGGGTGGCTCTTGTACGAATGTGCCCTTGAAGTCACCCCCGTCAGCCCTAGGAGGAGTGGTGGGGCCAGGCGAACCGGTTTCCACAATAGTCCCATTGATGGTGATCTGTCGGGTGTTGGCAGAGCTTCGGCGGTGTGCCACAGGCTCAGGAATGCCAAATCGCTCATCGTCGAAACGAGGTTGTGACAGGAACGACGGCTGCGGGAAAGAGCCGAAGGCGTTCTGGAGCGTCGTCAGGGTCCTGGACTCAGGGGAGCGGGGGGTCTCTCCCTCGCTCTCACTGGTGGACATCATATCGCAGGTAGGAAGGTGACGGTTGAAAGAGTCTTCTGTGCGGTAGGTGCAGTGGCAGCGGTCGCAACGGACTGGGCGCTCCGGAGGGCCGGCTGCAAATGCTCCCGCCGGGTCTGCAGAGACGGCGATAGTCGGATCACCAGCAGCGACCGTAAGAGCAAAGCGGCCATCTGTGACATCTGATGTGAAAAATAAGGCTGCTGCTTGTTCCCTCGGTGGGGAGCCGCCCTCGCTGCAGCTGCTGGAAGAAGCGTCATCCCCGGCCCCATCTAGCTGGGTGATGGGGGAGAAAGCCCTCCGAGCAGGGCTGGCAGGTGGCGAGTCACTGTCGGATGGGCAGTCGTGATCCATGCCGTCCAACTGTGAGATAGGGCTACAATGTATTTTTGTGTAAAAATCTATCACTCGCTCGCTGGAATCCTCTGACTTCTCATTCTTTATCGCTGACTGTGCGTCATCTCCATCATTTTCTTCTGTTTCATTGTCTTCTGCCATCGCTGAAAGGAGGGATGGCCGCTCGTTTGGGGATGATCCATCTTTCTCAAGTGGGGCCCGAATGACAACAATTGACTGTTTTCGCTGCCAGGGTTTCTGTGAATCGGGCGCGGTCGGTCTGATGTGAACGATGTCACCTGCTCCTTCAACGGAATCAGCAATTTTGACATCCATAGAAATTTTTGACTTTTTAACGGCAGGCAAATTGGCGACAGCGGTTTTCAGATTTCGGAAAAGATCCACTTTGCTTTTCTTTGCTTCTCGTCCGGGGTCCACCTGCTCGTTCGAAAAGTTCTCTGGTGACACCTTATCATCCGGCCAGGACTCAGCTTCAGTGCCCCTTCTGGATCTGTCTGGTCTGGGCTCCCTCGGATCTCCGCCGTAGACGAGCTCATTTTTTGGATCGACAGCAGCCATGTCCTCATAGGACATCAGCTTAGGAAAGATGTCCTGCATAGATATGCCGTCCAAGAGGTCATGGTTGAGATCTTCAAAAATGGCATCCTTCAGCTCAGGGGGCAGCAGGTCGGCCGTGTTCTGTGGCTCTTCCTCGGGCGGATCGTCGGACTGCTCTTGGCGGCATACAGTATCCAGCATCCGCTCTACGACCCGCTTCACAGCTAAGTCCTCAAGTGACACCCCGGAAGCGGAGGGCGAACGCACCTTCCCGCCGCTCTCCAAGGAGCGGTGCCATGAGCCGATCTCTGCCAGGATCCTCTCGGTACGGCGTGGGTTCCCTGAGTGATCTAAAGTAATGTTGACCCCTGTGTCGGAGCCGGGGGCGAGCTCTGGCGCCAGCAGTCTGGTGCGGATGGTGTACTCCACAATTCTGAGCGGCCTCTCAGAGGACCAGTACAGCCTCCCACAAGCAAAGTCGACAGGGACCAGGGCGTCATCCGAGTCAGACACAGCCGGAACAATCCTGCCGAGCCTCTTGACAGTGAGTGATCCCAGGAGAAACTGAGCCCGGCGGGGGTCGCAGTACTTCTTCTTCTTCCTGTCCAATTCCACATACACAGGGCGGGCGAGCTCGAATTCGTCGTCCTTCTGCAGGGCCTTGTCGCGGGCCTCACCTGCATGTGCGGGGCAAAAGACCCGCTTGTCGTCAAGGAAGGCGCAGGGGGCGAGGCGGGCACAGCGGAAATGGAAAGTTTCACTACAGTTCTTGGCGCAGCAGCCCACACTGGCACCTCTGCCTGAGCATAGGCTGCAGCGGATCATCCTTCCCCTTGAAACGGCGCTCTGAACGTTCTGCAGCGAGCCGTCAATCTCTTCAAACACTTCGGCTGACCACAGCGCACAGTTGGCGTGCACCCAGTCACCTTGGCCGCAGTGTAGCAGGCGTCCCTCTGCCGCTGGCTCCCCCTCTCCGCTTGCCCGGCACAGGGCACAAGCCCTCACGTCGTGCGGATCATCCTCATAGAGGCGCTCTTCAGGAGGGTCGTCCTCCCGAAGGGCGGGGACAGCCCGGTCGCCTGGCAGTGCTCGGTCTCCGGACGGCTCTCCTCCCAGATGTCGGCCAGGGCGCTCTGAGAGGTCTTCGTCCTTGACCGACTCGGAATCGTCGTCATCCTCTATCTCGAGGCTGGGATCAAGGCGGTTGGACTCGCAGTCAAACCAGGGGAAGGCCTCCGCAAACGCGTCCCGGTAGACCGAGCCGATCTCGGATGCCGCCGCGGCCGCCACTGCGTCCAGCATGTCTCGGTTGAAGTCCTTAACCGAGAAGTACTCATTAGCGTTAACTCGCATCTTAACATCTCGCAATGAAGGTGAAACTTCCCGTCCTGAACCGGAACACGCGCAGTCGCGGTCCTCCTCGTCTGCAGCCAGGCCAACAAGCGGGGTGTCTGCGCTTGCCTCTGAATCGCCGGTGTCATCATCCTGCTCATCTCCGTCAGGGCGGGCAATATCATGAACGCGGACACGACAGTCGCGGATGCGATACTTCTCCTTGAGGCGGTCATGGGCATTATCGGCCGGTTCAAACTGTCCAACTGACAGACATATCTCGTTATCGCGCAGCAAGGACTCTTGTAATTTGTGAACGGTCCCCTTGGCCTCGGCCGGATCCCTCGCATCTAGAGAACTGGAGTCATCCTTAAGGCCGGCGATCAGCCGGACTCCCCGGATGTCAGTTGCAATTCTGTCCGATCCGGAGAGTCCGTACCTCTCAGACTCGTCATCGAACACAAGCTTTCTGACGGCGACAGGGGAGACACACACGCAAGTTTTCAGGTCAGTGGGAGTGCTTTTGTGCGGGGTGAGCTTGAGCAAGGCGCAAGCCTTTTTGTTCTTGGCCAGCGCTTTGAGAACCCCCAGCAGCTTCCCGCGCAGATAGGCGCCCAGCATGTTGCGCCACGGTGCATCCTCTGGGACACATAGGCGGCAGATATACTCGACCGAGTGAGGCAGAGCCGACACCAGCTGGTAGCCCTCACCGCTCAGCCCCTCGCAGCGAGCGTGCACCCACCGCGAGCACCGCCCGCACTCCATCATCTGCCCAACAAAAACACCATTAGTTAGTTATTCTCATGTTGTATGATTTGTCCTTATAAACGACCATAGAAAAAATGACAGCGACTCACCTTACTGTCAAAGTCATTGTCTTGATAGCAGCCCTGGCACAGCGGACAGTAGTTTCCCTTCTGGCGGAGGCGAAAGCAGGACGAGCAGAAAGGAAGATTTCCCAGGAACTTGGTCACTTTGAAACTGTCACAGCTCTTGCATTTCAAACATGAACTGCAGATCTACAAATAACACAAGAATTTTAACGCATTGAAATCGATGTAAAAATATTTTTTTTACAATAACCTTGCACATCTGATTAGACAAGGATATGCCCCACATTTGTATCAAAGCAAATTGTTTGAGTACCTATCCTTTTCTAAAAAAAAATTGTGTCACTGGATAATATTTGCATTTCTTCTTCTTCATCTTATGTGGTGATTTTGACGAAAATTAGTTGTTGGTACCAAGTGATGTGCATTTTTTTTTCACTAACTTCTGTATTATATCACTTGTGGAAAGATCAAATAAAAAAATAAAATCGATATTAAATTAATAGGTACTATGTGAGAGCATCCAAAATCATGCAACGTATTTAATCCTATGTGAGCGTCCGTCGCAATAGGTCACTAATTAAAATAATCTTATGTGAACACGGCATGTTCAACGTATTCAACACGGTATGCTACTATAATGGTTAATAATAAAATATGATAATGTCATTTTCGGACACCGTTCGAAGTATCATGCTTCCTTTTCAAGCTATTTTGCATTTTCAAACAAGTGTTCATATTTTATCATACTGCTAGCGTCAAATAGCGTACCTGCGGCCAGTCGCTGCGGTATTTTATGGGGCGGTTGGCGGCGAGGCAGGCAGCATGGAAGTGGCGACGGCAGGCGTGGCAGCGGGCGGCCGCCGGGCCGGCATGGGATGAGCTGCAGCCGGAGCAGCGCACGCAACGAGCGCACAGCCAGCCGGCGCTCGTCTTCTCTGCACCCACCAGACCGCCCTCAGCGCAGAATCGGTGGTACGGTTCGCAGCAGCTGGAGCAGTGGATCAACTGCAAAAGTACAAAGATATCTATACGAATCCAGCATATGGTGTTGAATCTAAAGTTTTTTGATACTGCAAACTGGTTACAATTTTCAATAAAAGCATTTGTTTGAAAAACACAATTCTCGCTTTTAATTAAATTTTTTTTCATGTAAAATCAATTTCCATGATTATAATGACTTATTTTTTGGAAATGCTGGTTTTCAGATTTCTTTTTTAATTCAAGCAGATAATTTTTTTTTCATTTATGTAACTGTTTACTTTCTTACCATATCTGCAACTTTATTCAATTGAAGGCACCCCCCGAACCAACGATAAGCAGCACATATTTTGCATATTGAGTTAAGTATAGAACAATGATAACTAAATTCCTGTAAACGTGTTCATGTATCGAAAAGGTTTATCCTTCACACCTAGATGGTGCTGTAAGGTTTTAAAAACTGCTTACTCAAAGAACAACGATAAGCAGAACAAAGATGGCGGATGTTAGTGGTGTGAGTTTGTCATCTAGTGGCATAAATCAATTAAATGAAGGCAGAAAAAGCAAGATTCTATGAAGTCGAGAAGTATAGAAGTCTATGTTTTCTATATTAATATGTAATATCAATTAATAAAATAATTTTCTTGTAAAAATATTTGGTTAAACGTTTTTCTTCATTCCTCAAATTTATTGAAATGTGACCCTTATCATTGTTCGGGGGTGCCTTCAATTATTGCAACAACTGCGAGTAGTACCTCTAGGCCTAATTGCCTAAAGTAACTAACCTGATAACAACCTTGATGGTGTTTCAGGAATAATGTATGTTAAATATTTTGAATCTGCACGTTTACAATCTTATCTACCTTGTGAAGAAGTTATGGTAAATTGGTACCGCACTTCAAGGCTCCTCAGGAAAAATTACTTTGGTAGAAACATTTGCTCGATGATTTGTCAGATTCAGTATTTCGTGAGACTAAGCCCGTTCAAAGAGTATTGTTTTCTACTGATAGTGACTTTTACCTGAATGCAAATGATAATATAATTATTACCATGCTGCGAATGCCTCATATAATTATTTTTAACGTTCAAGACAAATCAAAAAATTCAGAGAGAAAATAAAATGTGTGCGATGGCTGACCTTCTCCTTCCCCCTGCTACCGCATAGAAAGCAGAGTCCGGTGACGGTGAAAGGGGCAGCTCCTATGAGCCCCCATCCCGTCATGCATACTTCGTCAGGATCATAGGACTCCCAGAAGTCCGTGCAGATGGTATCGGACAGCCTCTGCTGGTTGAATTTCTGCTGTAATATTTTAGACGGAGCCCGCACCTGTTGAAATATCATAGTTACCAAAATTAATATATTGTACCATCGACTGAAAGCACAAAATGGAATTTGAATTTTAATTCTAATAGATTGAATATTACTTGAATCACTTTATATTTTATGAACAATATTGTTTTCGAGGCCCAGAGAGTAAGGAGGAGGGCCTTCATTCAGCAGTGGATCGACACCGGCTGATGATGATTACATGAAATTCTGCACCTTAGTTTTTATGATCGAGAATAATTTCTGTCATCAAACCGTTTATCAATACTTAACGAATGAATTCGTTCGCAGACATCATATTATAGGTTTTATGAGAAATTTTATATTGTATCAAAATTTATCTGCAGTTCAGATATCAGTGGTCAGGTCAAACATGTGTGTGCATATATTCAGCTGAAACAGTCGGATGAATATTACGATACCCTAGTTTAATACAGAAACAACTTTAAAAATCATGTTCTTTGATAACAGCATTAGAAATTTATAACCTGTAGTTTTGAGTTAGCCCCACGGATGCTCGATGAAACTTTACATTATAGTCTGTTGTCACCAAAGTTTTTCCTTATAGAAGTAGGGTATCGATTAGTCAAATATCCCAAACAGAGAATAAAGAGAATTCGATCAGAAAGTATCGGTACAGATAAGAATGAAAACTTACATTTGAAATATTTCCTAAAACCGCTTTGTGATATTTCTTTTGGATTATCTCCAAAGGCAATTGGACATCTCCGACCTTGTCTTCGGCATTACGTTTAATGGATTGGACATCGCGAGCAGGACACGTTTCTGGAAGGTTTTCCTTGTCGGCTGCTTTGATTGTAGAATCAAAACTGTCAGTGGAGTCTTCTTCCTTGCAGATCAACATTTCTTCTTCTTTACAAGAGACCATTTCTACGTCAGTCGGTTGTGCGTCGTGGGCAGCATCAACGGTCGGTAACGCCCCGACACTCTCTACAGGGAGGAGCGGGTCGCTCTCCGAATGGCACTCGTGGCAAGGAGGACAGGGCGGGGGCTCCGCTTGTCGGTGTAGGGTGTCCTCCTTCTCCCCGTCCGTGAGAGAGGCGGCATCGGAGACATCCGACAGGTTCTTGTCATCGCTGTGAGGGAAGGTGGCGATGGGCTGCCCCAGCACGATGGAGGCCGAGCGGCACACGTGCTTCACCCTCGGCCCCTTCAGTTCCATTTTCTGCCTCTTGGTGGAGTCGATCCGCTCACTTTCACCTGCTTTCTCTTTCTTCCGAACTTTTATTCTGGCGTGCCGACGTTTTCTGTTGCCTTCCGAGTTGTCTTCCGATTTGGTCTCCTCTTCAGGTTTGAGTTTCTCCGGTTTAGCGGTCTCCTCTTTCTTTGCGGCCTGTAAAGCCTGCAAGTACATTAGAAACTGAGAATAAAGTTCAATTTTCAATGAGGTAAGTGCAGACATTGATATATTTTCAGTTCGCCGAGAACAGATGATATACTTATTAATAGCAATACGTTAATATAGAAAAATCTCGATTGCTCAGACCAATTGTGTCATAGTTGTATGCCCAGCGCCTTCATTCCATGTATCCACTGTGAGTGTAATGTATCGCGTTGAGATTAGTGAGATGTTATCACTCTAAGCATTGTGATACATTACAATTACACCCATGGTGGGTACATGGAATGAAGGTGAAGATAACCAAAAAGACAAAACAAATTTTAATGGCATATTAAAATTATTGTCTGTAATACGTCCATAAAATAAAGACCGTCAATAATAAAATTACTAAAGTCAGGAGACTATGATTATAAAAGCAAACATCAAACAGACAGCACTGACAGGCACATTGCATATTAGGGTGAGGCGTCTAATAATGAAAATAAGTCCACAATTCAATATTATGTAGTTACTTATATTTTAGTGTCACCACATAGTTTTTTTTTCCCAACCATGTCCAATCCTAATAAGATTATATGGGTCTCCAAAGAGTTTGAGTTGAGGTTTGTATTAACAGATTTTGTTTTTACGAGAAATGGATGTCAGCCACTTGCTCAACCTATTAGGTCTGTACTCTGACTCATAGACAAATTGAAAAACTATGAGCACTTGCCAGACCCAGGATTCAAACCTGGGACCCACGAGGCTATAAGCCAACACATTGAGCCGCGCGGCCATCGTTTCTTTATCTATTGTATTATATTTTCAAACTAGAAGAATATGTGTATGTTAACACAATAAATTTCTGTAAATCGTGTGATTTCGGGACATTTTAAAATGTAAACACAATAAAGATAAATTTGAAGAAACGCAAGCGAACCTTTTGATTTTCGTCATTATTCTTCTTAGATATATCCGTTTTAGCATTCTTCCCAGTGGTGATTTCATTCTCTCTCTCTTCAGAGATACCAGACAGGGTGGCGAAAGAGGGTGCGGTGACGGCGAGGGCAGAGTTGGGCCTCAGAGGGTTGGTTTGAGGACTTCCAGCAGGCAGGGTTGTGTCGGACGGCTTGGCGGCGGGTCGCATGTAGGGCGGCAGCATCGCGTAAAGTGACGCCTTGAGCGGGGCGGGGACCTGGAACGCCTTTATACACATCTTCAGCCAGCACGCGTGGCACCGGGCTTTGTAGGCGCACCGGAGCAATTTCCATTGTTGTGATCTCACGATCGGAGGCACGTGGCAGGTGCCTAAAATTAATTTGTTTAGTTAGAAATCTTCAGGCGAGTTTTATTTTTTGAGCAAAACAATGTACATAGTCAGTTTGCAATCTTAATTAATCCCCACGGGGACATAAAAAAGACTAAATTTATCGACGTATTGTCGTTAATTTTCTACAAAAACACGTCTCTATAAAACACAACTTTTCAGGAGACAAAAAACCACTTTATTTTGTTTTAAATTCAGAAATAATTTTTTTCCCATGAAATATCCATTCCACAAACAACATTATCATGAAAAAAAATGTTATGTTTCTTCAATCTATCGGACTATACTTTCGACCGATCAGTCATATTGTCGAAGATACGAGAATGCGATGCAACTTTACTGTGAATCATTCAACAATATTACAGCAGTAAACACGTATCTTGACTTACGAGAAAACTTCAGTCAGTAAAATCATCTGTCGAGTTCAGTATTCTGTGTACTTTACAAACATGTAACTCAAGATACGAGTTTATAATATTTATAAAAGTCTTTTATTGTGATACAATTTTTTTGCATTGCTTAAATCTAGTATGTTTTGAGATACGTGTTAGTGGAATATGTGTGTATTCAAATTCTGAATTCATTACATCAAACAACTCAAAACTGACAAAAATTGAGATACGTGTTTGTAGAAAATTATCGATGTCTTGTTATATTTTTTAATGATTCACATGCTTTTATATGCAGACCTTTGAAATGATAGCATCTTTCCATTAGAAGGTAGGGATCAAACGACCTTACCCAGCATTCGAAATTGAATTAGGGACAAAAATATAGTGGTATAAATAGACCTTCTCCCTTGAGGCAGTGCAGCTGTGGCAGGGCGGTGTTCTGCGCGACACTCTGTTTCTTGATCATCTTGGAGATGAACTTGCGACAGGACTCGCATGAGTAGATGCCGAACTTCCGAGCTTGCCTCACGAAGCGGTAGAATCTCACCGCACCACACACACCACATGACACTGTGCAGGGGGGGTTCGTACCTGCAAAACCATTTGTTAGCACCAGAGTTTATATAAATAAAGTGGCCTAACCACTCCACAGCCATTAGTGTCTTTGAATCAACAACTGCTGAAAAGTTAATATTGTGTGTTGGCAGCACCTTGTCAGTAAAAATGTAATTGCCAGTCTGCCGTCGGTCGACGTTCTTGATTTATTTACAGATTTTATGCAATTGTTCATCTAAATATTGATGGTTCGCAGTAAAAGAAAAACTTCTTTTAGTCTTGTGGCAACCATGCATTTTTGTCTCCTGCAAAATAAATCTCAGAGCATAGAGTGAAATGTGAAAAGAAAACAAAGAAAGTGTGCGACAATCACTTTAATGGTTTTAAGTATTACCTGATGAAAAATAAAACGTAATAAAATACATTTTGAACATAATTTAATAACGATTAAAACAAATTTCATCTACTTCAACAGGACATTCTTTTCTGATATAATGCTGTAAGAACGTACGAAGGGTGTTCATTTTATTATATACCTCAGTATGAAAGAAAATAGAGAGTGCATTGAAATAAGGATTAGATTGTCTCAAGGACATTCATGCATAGTTTCAGCTCAGTGTGACTCTCACATTTAGCGAAACATGGGTCCTCGTGTAAGCCTACTAAGAAATTGTTCAATTTAAAATACCATTCTATGATCAAAATGTCTCCTCAAAGGGAGGAAGCCAAAAGAGATCCATGAAGACATGGTGGAAGCTTATGCGGAGTCTGCTCTTTTAAATTATAGTCAAATTTTAAAGGAAGCAGTATGATGGAGAGGCCAATGAAGACAACTCTCATATTGGGCAATTGTGGAAGCAACATCTGAAGAGATGCGCATGAAAATTGAACATTTAATTTTAGCAGACAAATAACTGAAGGTTTTTCGAATAACTCAGGATATGGCGACCTCGGTAGATACAGTTTGTAAAATAAATACGTGGCGTTAATGCTGAAACTATTTTACTAGCGCTTAGTTTCTGTCATTAGAAATAAGAAATGGGCGTTTTATAATAGACATCCCAGGTAAAAATTTGAGTATGCAGTCAAAGTACCGCACTTTCCCAACCCCTAAAAAGAAAAAGGTAGAATAATCTGTCAATAAGGATATGACAACTGTTTTTTGCTTATACGAGTTCATGCCAATTCAAAACAATTGTAACAAGGGAGAGTTATGCTAACAGAGTGACAGCTTTGCGGAAGACATGCTGCTCCTTCACGATGATGTGCGTGTGCACATGTCTACAAAAATACAAGCCGGCATTTGACGATGTGAGCCACCCACTCAAAGTTATATCCTTCTGGACTTCCCAGGATTATTATCTGTTGTAAAAATCTTCAAAGACGGCGCGTCGCGTATCAAGTGATAAAGAAGTTAAGAAGGCGGTGAGAGCCTGGCTTTTAGAATAAAATAAATATTTATTTTTCAAAAGGTTTAACATTGTTCGAGTATATCACATTCGAGTCAACTCACTAAATTTAAAAATAAATCGTTTTGATTCATCATCGTTCTCGTGTAGATAATATAATGAAAGCCCCTCGAATGTTTCATATCAGTAGAGAATGTCCTACTAAAATAGACATACCTATTAAATTAGGTGGAATAAGTATTAGGTATAATGTTGTGTTTTATTTAAATTAATCTTAGTAATCCTATTGTCGGCGTCGTATACAATAGCTATATCTTCAAAGAGGGTTTTTCAATGTCTTTGAAAATACCCGATTTGTCATTATTTATAAATGGATATGAATGATGAAGTGCAAACAAATTGCACAGTTGTGAACGTAACTCCCCTCCTTGGGAAAGTGAAATGCTCAATCGCCGGCGTTAAACAATAATTTAACAGACATATTGTATGAAATGTGTGAAAACAGGTTTTAGATATTATCAATTTGCTTATAAATAATTAATTTTATTGATAACATTGGTCATTCGGTTTTATGGCTTCATTAATATTCCTAGGACAAATCACAAAAGACAAACAAGCGAATCTCCAATAAAAAATCTCATAGAATTTGAGCAGGAGATTCCATGCGTAAAATACAATTCAATTGGAATTCCCAAAGAACTGGATTATATACAAATATTAGAACGTCAATTATCCAGACTAATTGAAAATGTCTGGATAATGACAAGTCCGGCTATTGAAATATAGTAAAACAAGGAATTATATAATTGACATTGTACCATTTTCATATAATCAAACGAAACTAACGATCAAAAAGAAATTTGGATAATCGAGGTTCTACTGTATTTACAAACTTGAAATCAATTAAAACTCGAAAGAAATTGTAATATGAAAAATCATATTATATTAGGGCGGTTTTTATAATAACATTTGCATGTCATTCGATTCAAGTCTTCTTCACAAAAGAGTGAGACCAAAGCTGATATAAATCGGCCGATTGCCTCAATAACAATTGGGTTACTTAATGAGAATATTAAATTACAGCCATACTGCGTCTCCGCAAACCAAGTAAACAGGCGATTCGTCACATCGAGAGCAAAAGCAATGAAAGTCAATTAACCATCTGTTTGGTAAATTCATGAACATTCATGAGTTTATGTGAGTTTTACCGTAGAAATTTATCAAAGATTTCGGCATTGACAAAAAAACATCAATTTATAAAGATAATAATGGCTAAGAAGTAAAGAAGTACAAGTAACTAATAAGTGAAACTGAATTCTCTTTCCCAACATTACTTGCAAGTTCTTCTTTTATTTGACCATCTCCATCGTTTAGTAATATGCAGTTATTATGATTGATTATTTAGCCGGCTCTCACATATAAACTTGCCTCGTCTGCAACGCGTTGAATACATCAATGTGATGTCATAGTTATTCACAAAACACACGTTGCCAAATGGAGTTCCGCAGATTGGTCGAATGCAATTTTTTAGTTTGAAAAAAAAAACATCTAGTACTGCTATCAACAAATTGCATGCTACTGCGAGTCGAAGATGCCAGAACACATACAAACACCTACGAATTAGTCTTTCCTTTACTGGCTCACCGATCGCCGCATCCAAATATCTATATGTTTCAAGAGGTTACGTGCGACTGTCGCTAGGTAGATGTGCGCGGTCTTCATATGCAACACCGGATCGTCGTTCCTAGAAGGTTTGAACTATGGCTGTGCAGCAGACGAGGCGAGTTTAGATGTGAGAATCAGCTTAATTCAAGACTGGGTATAGAAAAGATTTAAAAATCAACGGTACTGTTCGGTTATCAGGAATACAGCGGAAAACACATTTTGAAAATACCCGATATACTGGATTATTTGTTAGTTTGGGTTAGTTTAGGTTGGGTTAGGTTAACCTAACAAATAATCCAGTTTATCGGCTATTTTCAAAATGTGTTTTCCGCTGTATTCCTGATAACCGAACAGTACCAAATCAACTTTCTTCGATGAACATTTATGACCTGATAAAGCCGCCAGGATCACTACCCAACATATGAGAGAACCTATATGTTTCTGAGGCTTGTCCGAATAATATAAAAGTTAGTATATCCAATTGTTGCTGTCATTGATCGACACAATAATATAAAACTATGTAAACATTTCAGGGATAGAGCCATTCTTTATGTGTTTATCACATTATCAATGACATATCTCTCGAAAGCCATTCTTAGTGTAAAGGTTACGTATGTATCAGGGATTACAATCCCGGATGGAATTTTCATTCGCAGGATTAATATTTATCTCAATTTATTTTGATTCGACACTGACACGGACACCCTCACTTCTGGTTTCCTGATGGTGATTTCATTTATAAAAAGATTTATAATTTATCTATAATACCTATTTAAAATTTCTGAGATATCAACAATTTTAATCGTTTTTAATTGTCAAAAAACATATAAGTAACTGCGAGATGTCAGGATTCCAACATTTTCAATACTGGGATTGAGAAATCGAACGGGACCCCAGGATCGCAAACCCTAGTTCATATACTTTGATAAATGTTCAAGGGTTTTGCAAGCCTTATCCATGACTTAATGTACTAAATGCGAAATTTCTGAAACTACTGAATTTATTGGGTCGTTACAGATAGGCACATCACATGTATTGAATCCTCCATGATGAATCGATACTCTCATTTCACTGCATGAGCACTGTAATGTTTTTATTGGAGAGATCTGCTTGCATACTTAATATGGACAAATAGCATTTTCACAATATTGATAAAATGCTCACTCGTATTGGTAGAGTTGGTGCCGAAAGCCGAGAAGGGGCCATCGGCGCCGTTACTACTGGGTGTAGATGCGTTGAGCTGCAGCCGCGCTTCGCGCAGTATCACCTTCCCGCCGAGCAGGCGCGAGGACAGGGGAGAACGATCAGGCGGCGGAGGAGGGGGCTCGGCCTCTCGCTCGCTGTCTTCCTCGCTCTCGGAGGACGGTAAGCTGTCGTCTGAGTCAGATGCGCTGCTGCTGCTCTGATCTGAAGTGCAGGGTGTCTCCGAGGCGTCCCGGGAGGGCTGAAGCAGGCGCCGTGAGACGCCTTCCCCCCTGAGACTCACCTCAGATAGCTCGGAAGGCAACCCGTCGCCGCCCGGGTCGGAGACGGGCGATTCCGGACCGTCACCAGGCGAAGCATGGTCGATTGGGCGAGTGGCTCCCTTGAGGCCGTTGGCAAAGGTGTCCTGGAAGGAGGCGGACACGCTCTCGGCGGAGGCAGAGCCGAACAGGCCAGCAGCGTTTTCGATGAACGTCGCCCGCTTCGAGTCCGAGCTGTCATTGCTGTTGGCGGAACTGTCACACGTCTCGTAAGCTTCATCGCGGCATGAATTGTTCGCGTCGCTCCGATCGAGGATCAGTTTTGGCTTCTTGAGAAGTTTGGCGGACGTGCCGCTCAGGTTGGCACCGGCCACAGCGTCCTCGGAGTCGACGAACCGCTTGTTGGGTTTGACGGGTCGCGCGGTTCGGCGGCCTACCGCGTCCCTCTCCGGCGCGGCAGGCGGGGGTGACACGCTGCGGCCGTCTCCGAGCTGGGAAAACTTAAGCGCGGACTTTTTCACGGGAGGGCTCCGGTTGTGTCGGGCCCGCAGACCGCCGAAGTCCACGCAGGACTCGGAACCGAGGTCCGTCAGCCTGGCCGGCTTCACAATATTGTAGAATGCGGTCCGCTCCGACGCCCTGAGGGCCGATCGCTTCTTGATGATGGACACCAGAGGTCGGGCGGACTTCGCCGGCACCCGCTTCAAGGGTTTGAACGGGTCCCCGCAACTCTCGACACCGCCGAACGTGACCGTCTTCTTGGCGGGGGCGGGGACGGCCCTCTCCGCGTCGTCCCTGACGGCCTGCATCTTTTGCCGGGACCTCGTCTTGGCGGCCTCGGGTCGGACGGTGTCGGCGGCCGCGTCGGCGAGCGCCGATGCCCCGTCAGCCTCTTCGACTATCTTAGGCGAGTCTGGGTCGTTTTCATTTTGCCCCTCGGCCTCCTCCTGCAAATGTCAAAGAAAAAGATGGTTACAGAACATACCGAATAGTAAAATCGCTCACGACGCATCACATCGACGACAATAATGCGAACGAACACTTAATAATACTACCCTGGGTTAGTATTTTCCCAAATTACAACGGCCGAAAGACGCTTTGTCCTTTGTTGACAAAAAGCGCAACAAACGTCAAACGACGTGCTCTCAAGGATAAATTGTACAAGTAAAATTTCGATTCGACGGTTCGATGTGTCAATATGCGATCTCAAAACGACGAGGATTCCGGTGATTCATTTTAACATTCGCCGTTCACAATTAAAAAAACACTTTTTTGACAAAATGAAAACCGTTGCGAGCGAAGCCAGCGACGAGACCGCCGTTCGCCAACGAATCTGTAGCTAAAAACATGTCACTCACATTACTCTTGCCGGCGACCGATGCACGATCATTTTCACTATGCTCCGCGTTCAATAGGACGCTAATTCTTTTCCTATTCTGAAATTTAAATGGTTTCCCTGGAAATCTTGACCTTCCCATCTTAATTTGTGACGAACGGGCCGCGACCGTCGTGTTTCCATTGAAAGTAGTGAAACTCGCACGCATGCTCCTCACCCTCGCTCGTCAGCGCGCGCGGAACAGACGGAGACGCGGTCGGATTGTCGTTTACGCAATGTGTACAAATAATTGCGACGTAATTCAAACTCAAAGTATTCTTTGCTTATTCTGGCCACGGGAAAAAGTATTGATTGAACGTTTCCGTATCAGATGTTAAACTATTGTTTTTGTAATTTACACTATAAACAGATCGCCTAAAAATCATGATTCACGTCCTTATTGATAATATTTCAAAAGTCAATTAACATAAATAAGTCGTATCATAATATTCACGGGGTTGCAAACTTATTATTTTAAAATTTTTGTCAAAATAGTAATCCAAAACGCAAGGCCACGGTGTGAACGACACCTGGCTCTTGTGGGCCTCTGTCTGATCAGTGATGGTTACCTACCAATCAAAATACACTATAAATATGAACGTCCAATAATAATAAGCGACAAAACAATTATTACGGGCGCGTTCATTTGTTAATGGATTGTTATGTTGTTATGAATTTATTATTGAACGCCAGATGATACATTGATGGCAAATAAAATAACGAAGCAATTCAAACGACGGCGGTAAAAGTAAAATGAGTCAAACTTCAATGTACCCACCTAAATAATATTGTAAATACGAATTCACTTAGGTATTTAGTTTATTATTGTTATATTATAAAACATAACTGCTGTTATAATTATGGAACCTATTCTGCTACCCATTAAGATTAAAGTGAATAGACTGTTCAATAGTTATAGTATGGGTGTTTTAGAGAATTTAAAAGAGGATTATAGGTATTTTGGTTAGGATCGTATTTCTTTTACCAACTATTATTATTTATTAGGTACAACTCAAATATTATTTATTACTCTGTCATATAAATGGAGAAATATGAAATACCTATATGACCAGCAATGACAAATGACATTCAGAAAACAATTTGGGTAAGTAGGTACCTATGTAGATTAGTAGATTCATAATATTATCATTAAAATTAAAGTGTTGGCAAAGAATCGTAATACATAATAATATAATAATTAAAATATTACTGTTATTCTGATAAAAAAACGTGAGTAAGTATTTAAAAATCCACAATATTATTTTGTGAGTTTCATAATAATCCTACCTGATTACCTGAATCGAATATTAATAGGCACTTTATATGAAAATATACTTGACTTGTTTAGGTGCTTGTTTTTTTCTTGTTACAGGGCGAACTAAAATGTTGTATTATTATTACCCTATTATACAACTAACTACGATAAGTGAGCACTTGTACGATTCATTTATAATATTTTAATATAATAAATGTAATGTGACAAAGTGCGATCACTCTTGTCTAGCAATGGTCGCCTAGTGTAGTAGGCAGGTACATACTTCAAGTAAATTACGTGATCATTATTGTAAACAATAACCTTTTATTGAATTTCAGTTTTTTGATTCGAATTTACAGACTGGTCGCTGTTTACAAGAGAACTTCATTTTTAATTAGATACATAATATTTATTTAAATTTAAGTACGTATAAACATCAACCGTAAATACATAGCGTTTCCCATTAACTATTAATTATTATCATAGAGAAATAATAACTCTCATGATTTTAAACTAGGTACATATAGATAATTAAATAATTGTCAATTGTAAAATACCCAAAATTCGATTATGCGATAGGTACCTATCTGGGTAATTGTGCCGCAGATGCCGTCATGAGCTTTTATCATTTTTTTTACGAAAACAGTTTAAGTATTCCATGTAAACAATTATAATAAATACCATTTTCTGTCGGCGCATAGGCTTTTCGATCCAATAATTGTTAATTTAAAATTTTCATCCATTTTGATGCATCATTATAACTAAGATTATATTATTAGGTTAGGGTAGGTTAGGTTATGTTGGTTTGGTCTAAATAGAAAGTTATGAAATCTCATGACGGCATCTGCGGCACATTTACCGGTATCTATTCAATTTGTTTTACATTATAAAGTTATAACTTAGAATTTGAAAGATTTAGCGCTCACCGTTTGCAAATCAAACTATAAACCCGAAATACGCACCCTCGATCATGCGTAAAGGCAAAGGGAGGGGATGCGAATGGGGGAGCGTAAAACCTACTACCTAGGTATATGACCCTAAACGAGTACGTTTCCCAAGCCCACCCAAAATAATCTTGAATTGGCTAACCTAAAATGTTAAATTTCAATCGAACAGCACTGGAAACTATTAGAAATTATTCGAAAGAGTTACAAATAGTAAAGTATTCACAATATAAATATTCAGCTTTTCATACGTACCGTAGATAAAACGACCCTGACAATTATTCCCCATTATTTCCTTTCTGAGGAGACCGAATGCAGTTTTACACACGACGGTTATAATATTTTTGTTGGAAACTTTTTAAAACGTGATTAATATTCACAGCTTTTGTTAAGTTTAGTAAACAAACACTTATGTGAACTAACAATATAATATGCACTTATTTGTTAGAGTTAGACCGACGTTGAAACAGCGCATAGAAGCGATGCAAATATAACACTGCACTATATCGCATTTGACACAGTCACTCCGAAAACTCGTCGGTATTTATTTTTTGTTTTTCTTGCTTCCCGGCTGCAAAGTTTGATTTTTTTTTTCAGAATATTTCTGAGAACTGCAAGTGCTCCGGTCTTCTGATATATCTGTGATTCACATTCAACTTTTTGGAGTTATTTGAAAGATTTTAGAGATGTGAATTATTGTTTGGTGGTTTCGCGCGCCTCGGTACTCTCTGGCTGTGGCTTGTTTATACCTACGTTGGTATATATTGATCGACGCTTATCTTTCAAGATGAAGGCGTAAAGGCCACCCTTACGATTTTTATTCACGTAGCGCGTCCTTTATTTCTCCCTATTAGGTACTAGTTTTGCATGAAACATTAAAAAAAAACTCTTTCGGTGCAAGGAATATTTCCACGTTACATTGTATTATTATACATTTTTAAATAATTAGTATTACTGGTGAATTCATTAAATACTATTACCTACTTAGTAACTAATAATAATTAGAATGCAAGAAATTCTTTTTGATTTTACGACTATTAAGTAAATCGTTACAGAATTTATTTTCAAAAGTTTTTCATTTTTACCTGTAATAAATTTTCGAAAGTTAAATTTTGCAATAAAATAATAACGCATATTTAAATAAAAAATATTTTCTGACGCCCACACTTAACAAAATTATATAAAATATCATCAATTATATTTTTAATCATACAGCCAGGTGATTTATTCGTGAAATTGATACTTTTGGGTCAGGGTAAAAAAGACACAACCCATACTTAGGTAGGTACTTACCCAAATAATGATAATATTTTAATTAATTTACTTAAATTAATTAAAATATATAATACAAGGATAGTACATACTTGACTTTTTATTTAAAAAAATTAGGTGCTTCTTTAAAAAATATTTTTTAAAGTTGTAAGGGTTAAAATGTTATGATGAGGCCAGGCAAATGTTTTAATTCATATATGTATGGATTGTTGCACCAATGTGTGACCTCCAATGTTTCATCTCACTATATAAAATTATTTTTGAGTAGTAGCTACCCATCAGCTACCCTTATAGAACCAGATTTACCAGAATAGAAGCTACCCCTTGCAACTGATTTCAAAAGCACTTTCAGGAAAATAATATGGATTCAAAATCTAAGGGTGCATTGACTCCCCATGTGGCTAGGAGGTCATGTGTTGCTTGGACGCATTAAATTAATGATGGAATGTGAATAATATAACTTCAGAGAGTATATCCCATGGATGCGATGAATGGAACCTGTGTATATAAAAATTTAAAAAATATGTATTTTAAAAGGATACACCTTTCTAACGCTTAATTGTCTCAAGATACAACCCGTAGTTGTGCCTTGGTACAGGGGTGGGTCTAGCAGTAAGCGGACTAAGCGCCCGCGTGGGGCCCCTAGATCTTGGAATGTCTTTAAAGAGAGCATAATCCAAGTGCAATTTTTATTCCGTGTGCAAACCATTCTTTAAATTTAATTGGAAATTTTGCTGCGGGCAGTTGTAGCGCTGCAATACAGTATTTTATGTTTTATGTTTGTGCATAATTTATTCACATTTTTTTCTGCGTCTACCCATCACTGGAAAATTTTAACCAATAATTTAAAAATGTGTAAAAATTCCGTAACAGTGAAAAGAGTTCGAAAAGAATAGGTACTATTTTATATACTTAATAAAAATACTTTATGCAGTCATCAAATGTTTAAAATAAATATAAAGGATAATATGGCTTCAAAATTATATAAATAGATTATCTACAACCTTTAAGGAATGTCCAGGATTATGCTCTGAAAATACCATAAAACTCCATTTTGACCTACGTGGCGCACGTGGGCCATTAATGATGAAAATGGACAAACTCGCAGACAACAAAAGAGGAAAATGTTTTTTGATGAAAAGAAAGAAGTCGAACATGAATTTACAACTAGAGAAGATTTCAAAGTAAATTCATTGTATGTCATATGTGATAAGACCAGGGCAGAACTATCGCAAAGAACACAAACATGAAATAGTTATAGAACCTTTTCGAATATTTTATGATTGGAATCTATCAATGGAAGAAAAAATGAATGCGATAAAAATGTTGATGGATATTTACAAAGAGGACATAGATGTTTCTACTTTTGAAGATGAATTTGACCAATTTATAAATATTTCTTAAAGAAAACACTATTAAAACCACACCAGACATCTATCGAGCCGCCATAGAAATGTCTTGCACATTTCCAGATGTAGAAATATTATTGAAATTATTTTTAACAATCCCCAATCTAATGCGTCAGGTGAAAGATCGTTTTCTGTTTTAAAGCGTGTAAAAAAATATTTCAGAAGTACTATGGGAGAAGAAAGATTAAATAGTATGGCCATTATGTATATAGAGCAAGAAATTTTAAGCCGAATTGACATTGCCAAAATAATTGACGAATGCAAGAAATAAAATGTTTTAAATGAAAAAAACATGTTTTTTTTATTTTATTTTTATTAACTTTGTTATATTTTATGTTAATAAATTAATGAGAGTTTCTATGTATAAAACTTTTTTTTTTTTCAACTTGAATTTGGGGGCCCCGAAATTTTTACCGCTCAGACCCTACACTTGACTTGATCCGCCACTGCCTTGGTATAAAAATAGCCAACTGGTTCAACGGGTAGTAGTGATGTATGCATTGATAGCATAAATAATGATTGTTACCTAAAGGTTACCTACAGTAACTCTCTATGCAGGGCTAAAAGGTTTTCTTACTCAAACAAAAGATGACAGTACAATAATTAAAAAATGTCCCATGGTACAACCTTTTCCCTTAACATGATTTATAATATGTAGTGTCGGTATTTTTATTTGTCTTGTACTTGCGAATATTTCTTTTGTTCAATACTGAATACAGACTAGATTTAAGAATGTTAAATTATTATTTTTGAAAAACTCCAGAAACATACGTATTAGATAAATAGTTGAACCTACCAGGATTCGAACTCACATCTTTCACTGTCAGATCGATAATTTAAAGGATAAGAGCACGCCCCCAGAGAAGATGTTAGAGAAACCGAATGATTGAAAAGGCGGCGGGATTCGACAGCGGAGCATCCATCTCAAACAGTCGCAAAGGTCATACTGAAGCAGCTACTGAGCCAGCTCACCACTCATTCTGGAGAGGGAAGTCTACGCTGCACGCTAGTGCTACCATCTTTTGAGAAATAACATTCACGTCGCCAAAAATTAATAAACGTCTTTAATTCTTGGACAACCCTCATACTTGATTTTGATTATAAATAAAAGTACAAATTTCTCAAAAAAAAACTATTTTTATGAAATACCTATTTTAATTTTTACCATAATTTGTATGTATGCACTATAATCCGCCGCTTCCACTAATTGGACACTTGTCTGGTTTTTGGGGTGGCGGATTACTGAGAGAGTACTGTCCCTTTTTGCTCAAGATTTTGAAAGAGAAACGTTGATTCACCTGCTGAAACATGGCCAACTAATGAGGGCACAACAGGTGTGCCGTCAGCGCTGAAAGGATTAAAAAACTTCTTAATGCTACTGCAATTGCTGGATTTAAAAAACAAAAAATCATGTAGTTCATTTGACGATATGGAAACACGGAGAAAAACAAATGTGAACTTAGTTCACAGCACAAGTGGTTTGAAAGACCTGGAGATGGAAGACATGATGATTTGATCACCTGGGATAGTATTCCTGATTCATATGATCAGTTGAAAAAACTAGTGTTTGATATTCTTTCCCTTTTTAGTTCTACATATCCATGCGAACAATCTTTTTCAAGCATGAACCTTATCAAGAGTAAATTGAGAAGTCGTCTTATTGATGAGAGCCTTTAATTGTGCCCATAGTCTATGATCGTGCCTAAAATTAAAAAACGACATACAAACCCGACTTACCCAAACTTTCCAAGGAGATGCAAGGCCATGTTCACATTAAGTGTTTGTCAGTCATTGTCATGATTTAATTTTATGGATAGCTTACTTACAATTTAATTTTTATCAATCAATAAGATCATTATTAAGTATGATATCAAGTTTTATTCAGTGTATACTACCCTCCATGTAACCTTGCAATTTGCAAGATTTTTTTGAATTATTTGATGAATCATCCAATCAGGCGCCTGGCACTTACTAATACGCAGTGCGTATTACACACAAATCTTGTCACTGTATACAATTGCTAAGTTACGTGGAGGATACTCTACCTTTAGTTTAATTAAGACTTAAAACTTTAATTAAAGTTTATTAAGTTAATAGTGTACATACCTATATAGTTTAAGAAATTTGGCTCTCAAAAAGAAATCTCCATCGTTGTGCTGTTGACTAATGAGTTTGCCATGCACACATTGAATGTGATTTTTTCGCCAGACCCGGGATATTACAGGAATACGCGTAACCTGCTTGGCCATCGTGGGCGATAAACAGCACAATTTTATATTAAATGATTAACATTGTTGGTAACAACGACTCTGTCATGTGTGCGATGCTAATATTATATTTTCTTAGAATATGAGAGTATTGTTTTAAATGTTTTTAAATTTTGCCAAATGTATAAGGGAATATTGTAGAATAAAAAACAGCCTATAATACATAAAATGATTTTATTATTGTTATTAACACAGTACGGGTTTAAAAATTGATTTTCACATAAGTCATTTTTTTAATCACCAGTTGAATGTAAGGATAATGTTTTAAAAATAAGGTTAGGTACTCAATATGCTAAATATTGCCTGGTTGACACATGGTACTTTTCAGATATTGCAATTTCAAAATGTTAACACTAATTAATCACTATATGTTTCCAAAGTTATCATGCAGAGTACAAAATACTTAGGTTTGGCATTATTAATTAATTCTCTCATTTCCATATTAAATAGATCAAATCAAATCAAATCAAATTTATTTATTTTACATATAATGAACATAACAAATTATAAATTCAAAGCGTTCACGACATGACATAAAATAAGTGTTAATAATAAAAAAAAAAAAAATTAAAATACAGAGAAAAAGTAATAAAATAAGAAAATAAATTAAATAAGTAACAAAATAAAAGTAGATGGAAGCACACAGAGTGAACTTCGATAAACCCTATCTTAAAAACTTATAAAACAACGTCCACCTAAATTCACCCTCACGTAAGTGGAATATATCAATATCCGAAGCGATTTCATTAAGCATGGTTACTGCCCTCCCAATTGGCATTACTAATGGCAGGTTAGTTCTGCACCGTGGGAGAACAAACAACGCATGCCCTCGATTCCTAAGGTAATTATCAGAGACACACAAGCCAATACCACCAAGAATGGCAGAGTTCACATTTACGCCGCGTATAAGTCTGAAAAAATATGTAGCTAAATAAAGATCCCTTCTAAATTTTAAGCTACAGTATGTAAGCATCCCTAAGAGAAAATCAGTCGGATAGAGCCACGGATAATATCCATACAACCGAAAGTAAAGGAGTCGTAGAAATTTCTTTTGGACTCTCTCCACCATAAGGCCGTACTTCAACTGATGCGGGGCCCAAACGATAGACCCACTCTCAAGTCTGCTTCTAACTAAGGAGTTATAGAGAATTTTTAATACCGTAACATCCGAAAAGACCCGGGAAGTACGCAAGACAAAGCCCAACATCTTTAGCGCCTTTTTACAAATGGTATCTATATGACCACTAAACGTCAGTTTACCGTCAAATGTAATTCCAAGATCTCTTACAGATGCTATTCGCGAGAGAACTCTGCCATGCATCGAGTACTGGAAAAACAATACTCGTGAGGCTTTAGTAAACGATAAAACATTGCATTTATCAATATTGAAGTCCAGTTTGTTACGCCTGCCCCAATCTAATATATTATCTATATCAAGTTGAAGTTGACGACAATCGTCCAAGGTGACAACTTCCATGAAGAGTTTCAAGTCGTCAGCAAACAACAAAAACATAGCACTTTTAATTACCAATGCTATGTCATTTATAAAAATCGTGAACAGCAATGGCCCTAAGTTTGAGCCCTGGGGGACACCAGAAAATGTGTAAAAGGTCTGTGACTGATAAAGGCCGTACGAAACGTATTGTTGACGGTTCCTAAAATAACTCCCGAATAGCTTTAGAAATCGATCCGACAATCCAATAAGTTGGAGTTTTTCCATTAGAATATCGTGATCGACTCTGTCAAATGCCTTCGAGAAATCATTGTAAGAACAGTCAACCTGGCTGCCTCTATCTAGTACTGACGACACATAATCAGTGAATACCATCAGGTTGGTTTCCGTTGATCGGCCTGCTCTAAATCCATGCTGTTCATTCATTATAAATGACTCAATTTTTGGAGAAATCATGCTGTGCATGATCATCTCCAGAACTTTTGCTGGTGTAGAGAGAACAGCTACCGGCCTGTAGTTTTCTACTGACTATAGCGTAAATACATATTGGAACATTTTTACATTGTGTAATTTAAATCATAGAATTTGCCTCGCAAGGCCTTCTTTTTCACAATTTAAAATGTGTACCATTTCTGTATTGAGTAATACTCCAAAACTACAACGTGGCCTGTTTGAGTTTTTCCATAGATAGAAAAGTTCATACAATTCCATACTTTAAGCGACATTATGTAATTGGATTTTGACCAGTGGCGTATGGTCCATCCCAAGGAATCAATAAATTACTATGTTATATTATGCAGTTATTTTTGAAATTGTATAGTATTTCAGTACCAGTTCGGCAACAGTTTCAGTTTCTTAAAGTTCTGTAATTGAGACTTTCACGGTTGGTTGTTATTGTTTACGTTCTATATCACACACTACTTGCCATAATAGGTATATATATACTTTTAAAAGACTATCCCTACAAGCAAGTCACCGCACGCCACTGTTCTTAACGGACAGTATGATCGATAAAAATGTAAAAATTGTAAGGCAAATTATACCATTTTTATTGCAAAAATACACATTGAGTAAAATAAAATTACAATTTTTGGTTAGACCTATTAAGTCTGCAGAGTATAATTTCAATAAGTTCAGCCGTGAAATCTCTTTCTTAAAATTTCAGGAGCCTACAACGGATGATTGCCTTTGTCGAGCAATTGTCGCACTTTTAATTAAATATATGACAATAAGTCGGACTATTACTGTATTGAAACCAAATTATATACCCGAGTTGACTCCGAGATCCACCATGACAGAATGTATGAAAATAAAATGGTGATATATTCTGAGGAGTTCAATGGCAAGGTAAACTAAATAGTCGCAGTAGAACCTCGTAGCATTAGAAATCAAAGGCAAAACCTTTTGACAGAAAAGTTTTACTATTATTTGGAAATGAAGTTATCAAGAAATGATGTAAATGCTGAAAATCTTACACAGTACAATGCTGGGTTTAATAAAATTTTTCCAAAATCTAATTCCTTCTACGGTTAAAAAAAAAAAACCATGAATTGGAGGTAGAATATCATTCGTCGGGGGGTTAGAAGTTCGCAAAAAATTCGAATTATGGTTGCCGATCAAAAGGCTTAACAATATTGCCAAATAAACTCTGCCGAATATACTTAACACACAAAATAGTAATATTACGTTCTCGGGTTGTTTATACAGAAGAGTAGGTATAGTTAGACACCAAATATTATGTGATTATGGTAACACAAAAACATCAGATCCATACTTGAAAATGTTCATTTAGGTACAATATTTTTATTTTAAAATAATCACGTCGGCGAACCGAACAATATCGATAAATAAAAATAGACCAGATTAATTAATAATTCATTTACTAAAAGAAACTTACAAAGGTATAGAAAATTAAATAACATTTTTAAATGTTTAGAATACCATTTATAATATATATATATTAATAGTATATATGGGGATAAATTACTCCAATTCACGAATTTCGTCTATATCACTTGCAGACTTATATATTTTCTTGATGAGAGTCAAAACCGTGTACACATTTATCCATAGTCAAAGGTGACTCGTTGGCAATTCCATACCACACGGAACAGTACGCCCGCCGCCCTAGCCCCTAAATAATATACGTAACTCTCAATTAATTATTCATAATGGCTAAACCCACTCTAGTTAAACACAAAAGAAACACGGAAACATTACTTAAATTGACACAATATTACATTCAAAAGATGTTATTTTTGTAGATATCTAGTTATTGCAAATAAGAAAAGGCTTGGTGCAGAATACTGCGTGTTATCAATTGTCCGTCTTCATTTGAGTAGATTAGCTATATAATATTCGATGAACTTCGCCTCACGACTGCCCATAAACATGTCGGGACTGGAACTATAACGAGAAAATGTTTCATAGCCTAGAACATTTTTGAGAGCCAAAGACATATTTCCTATAATTAAATCTAATATGAGCCACACATATTATTTTAAAACATTATATAAAATATTTTTTCTTGCAGCAGTTTCACAATGAGATTGACATATTATTCTTTTCAATATATTTTTAATGGATAGTATAGGTAATAAAGGCATTATTAACCATTACACATGAAATTGCTTGGAAATGTACTTATAGAATGCATAAATTATGTCTCACTGTATTTATATTTGCAGTCATTAGGATTTGTGTATAATATGCCAAATTTAAACACTATTTTAATATAAACCTGTGGCACAATTCGGACTATATAATATGTAGGTAGATGAAAAAAAAACAGACAATACATATTATATACATTTTATATATTTATTGATTTTCATAAAAAAAAACCCGGCTAATTTGTTAATCCTATAAAACACGACTCAATAAAAGTGCATTTTCAATACGATCCTTTTGTAATTGATGTAAGGCATTTGGCAGTATACGCGGTGCTTGCGGGTAAATGAGAAAATAACCACGACATGGCTTCGTTCTGAACTGTCTGTAATGTTTATCGGGGGCTTTGCTAATTGATAGAGGGTGGCGGGCCGATTCGCAGAAGATACAACTGAGGGAGCTCCGCTAATCGATGAAGGATTGTTCCACACAAGCTTTCACCCGCTTTTCATATTCGCGTCTGTTCTCTTTGTAGAGCTGCGCGGCCATCGAATTGGCAGGAGAGTTGGGGTTAGGATCACTTAACAGCGACTGAAAGCAGACAAACATACAATTCAACGTTAATGAACATAATATTGTAACGATGATTACTTTTAAACTCTGAAATTTCCAATCGTCAATGATGAGTAACACAAATCCTTTCATTCTACAATACCAGCGTGTGCATCTTTTGACAGTTTTGAGTTATAGACGTTGCCAAATTATTTTATTTCTTCTCCACATGTTTCTATTATCTGTAGTTCCATTTTAAGTCATGTTTACTGTTTGATATGGCATTCTCCATATTAATAAATATTGACATAAAATACGTGCTCACTTTCGTATTTATAGTAAGCACTAGAATGGAGTTGCGTGATTGGAATCACCAACATATTCATCAGTCTATCTCAGAAAACTATAACCATAGCACATGAGACTGAAGTTTGATAGTTCTGACAGAATATATGACATAGTTAAGAGCGATGCCGAGCGAGAGAAAATTATGCAATAGGCTTCTTGTAAGAGCAGTCAGAAAATAATAACGGTAACAATACCTAATTAGTTTTACCCTACGTAATTCTGTGTAATTTCAAAGTTAAGTTGTTCCACTATAGTAAAACCCATTTGGATTAAGTATAAGATTTTTGAATATGCTAGTATCGTCGACTATATACGTATAAGATTTTTGCACTCATAACAGTTTATAATAATTGTTGTCCATACAATGGAAAAATTCGCAAAGCTCTGAAATAACAGGATACCGTCATTATTTTGTCTGTTCTATTTAAAAAAAAATTGTATGGTTTTATCTTATGTTAGGCTTGTCTCCTAGAAAAAAGTTGTTTTTGACTTATGAGGTTTACAAGATATTGGAACACAATGTGCTATCTTGCATTTACGTAATATAGAACTTGAGACACTCCCTGCTGTGATGGCGAATAATATTTTATAGGAGAACGAAAACAAAGATTAGAAATTGTAAGTCAAAAGATATTGTACATAAAGATCTAGTAAACACTATATTATATCAAAATAAGACAAACCATGCATCTGTTTTTAGTGTATTTACGATTTATCTTGGTTATAATATAGATGTTATTTTATGGAACATTTGTCTTTATTTATGTAATCTGGGTTGTGATTATTATATAGCATTTCATATTTTTCGTATTCTACAATCAATAATTTTGATGGTTAATTTCTTGCCGTCTTCCATTTTATATTTTATAATGAGTTGACAAAACATTGATAAAAATATAATTAGCTAAGTAATTGTTTTATCATGGTATATCAAACTTGTTAATCTTAGAATTTAGATAGTAAAGTGGGTTTTCATTGTAATTATGTTCAATTTATGTTTTTTTGTTGAAAATCAGGGGTTTCTTTTGTTAATGACCATTTATTGACTTCTAAGTCATGATGATTTATTGAATTCCTCATTACTATTCATAACAGGGAACTCAGAAATAATGGGAACTGAAATACACAACGGGTAAGGCGATAGCAGGTAACCGACTCGAGTAAGGAAGAATCCGGGTTAAACTTACACACGTGTCTAGAATACGTTTTACGTCGAATACTGAAAACTGCTCTCGGTTTATGCATTTACGCTCATTTAATGTTGGTGTATTACACACACTATTGCACGTGCATAATGCGTGCTTCACTTTCGTAGGACACTCACACATTCAAAAGCTTGCTTCACCATGCGGCGTATTGAATATAGCCTATCGGTATTCTATTTATTATCTGTTCTGTGATTCATAACTTTTCAATACTGAAATTGAAATGTTCACTTTATGCAACCTAATGATTATAATAATGCTGTCGTAAGCAGTTACTACTAAATATCATGTTTTATTCTAATTAATAAAATGTATTAACAACTTAAAAGAAATTAATGTTATCAATTTGGGACAGCCTGTCCACGTTATTAAAAAAATTCTGGAACAGAATAGAGTTTGAAGCCAGTATCGGTAAAGCATAATTATTGATAAAGCTCTCGCTCAGAGTGTGATAGGAATGGGTTCTAATCCCACTCGGTCCAAGAGTTATTCTTATAGATATATTCATGAGGCTATAACATTTTTGGATAAATTTAGTTATTTATTCAATCGGAGACATTTCATAAGAAAAGAGAAGAGCATTTGATCAAGTAATGCTTTGAAGGCGGTGATGAAAAACACAAGATCGTTATAGAGTACAGAAGACTTGGATAGGTGTTCAGTCAACAGTCGACAGTGGATAATAATGGGTAAGTTACATGCTGGAGTTTTGAGGATATTTGTTTGCGGCAGATACTGGAACGTATGTTGTGACAAAAAGTAATGCGATAAAAAATGGACCATGCAGCCTCGCCTCTTGACATATTTAAGAAAGATATGATATTGGATCTGGTTCTGTTGCGTATTACAGGCATCGATATATTCTCAATCTAGCTTGCTTTTTCTTCGGCGTCCTGAAAAGCCACTAAATATCATCCATACGGAGTAAACGGTGGCACTACGGCATGCCCTGGGAAGATGTAAGCGACACGGATCTTGTCATACGGACACCTATGGAGCGGATATGCAACAAAAAAAGAAATATTCTACGGAAGTCGATTCCAGTTATACTCACTTGAATAGAAGTTAAAATGGCGGAGACATCGTATGTTGGACTCCATCTGTTCTGTAATATATCCAAACATATACCGCCGTCAGCGTAAACATTGGGATGGAACATTTTAGAAACAAACCGCACCGTCGGGGGCTTGTTTGGATATTCTTCAGTGAATTCTATTGTCAATTTGAAGGTGCCGTCTTCAAAGGGGGTGTCATGGGGGCCAAATATAACGGCGTTCCATATCATAATATTGTTGTCCGTAGGGGCACCCGACACTCCGGTAGGTGGGTCTTCTTGTAATCTGAAAATGTAATTAATAATTTAAGTAACAAAGCAATTAAAACACATTAATATGTGTGGGGTATAATACTTTTTATTCAATTAGTATGACCAATACATTCTTCATGAGATTGCAGAAAATATTGTACCTTAAGAGTTCATATGCTTGATTAATGGAGAAATGTAGATAAATCTTATTAAAAGGTAAGTACTAATAATAAATGAATTATTGATGAGTGACAGATTGACATATTTTTGTATCCGACGAGGATATTGGCCGACACACGAAGAGGTTTCCAAACAGATTTTTTTAAACTAGAAATGGATGTTAGCCAGTCCCAGGTTTGAACACAAGACCCATAACTTCATAAGTGGACATGATACCATTCAGCCACTGAGGGCAGTGATATGTCCACAAAGAAAAGGTAAATTACTATTCATTCCTAAGCAGAGCTTACGGGCATCCCCAGAGTGCATTGTGTCTTTTTTTGAGGATTGGTTGTTAGTGTTAAAATTCACATGTATACTTTTGCTAGACGGGACACATGGCTTAAGGCGCCAACCCCACAGGAAGCAGTTTGTTAGTTGCAAGGAAATTTACGAGGCAATTTGCTCAGTTGTTGCCTCTTAAAGCTGTCCGTACGATACGAACACAAAAATTTTCGAGGGCTCTAGCAGGAGCCATAAGGTGGAGTATGTCTTGTGTGGTGTACAAAGGAGAAACGTCGCAACCTCTCACGAACTCCACACTTCGCCACGCTACTTAAAGTGGGTTCTGAGCCGAGAGATCTGCTCTACTACTACTGAACTGTTAATTAAACTGAACTGAAAATAAGTTGTTTACCACCAAGGTTCAAAAGCTAACCTCTTTACTTAAGTATGAAAATATATAACCACTCATTAAATTTTAAACACAGGTATAACATATTATTATTTATTATGAAACTGAATGTTAACCGAATAATTAAACATTTAGCTTGTGTTGAGAGTGCAGTTGAGGCTGATGTTTAAATGTTTTATGAAATTAACAAAAAGTTACACAATACAAAAGTTAAGACTGTGAATAATAATATAGGTATTAAATGAAAATTGAAATATCATTGAGTCAGACAAAACAAGAAGCTAATTATCAGTAAATTGTTTTCAAGCATTACGCACGCAGAATAGTCATTAGTGTTGGTAACTTTCTCTTATTTTATTATGGCAATAATAATTTATTGTCATACTGACTACCTAATTCAAATTATTCTGTAAAAAGGTGAAGTTTGATAATTATTAGCTACCTATTTGCTTCATATACGAACAGAAAAATTGATATTGATTATCTGTAGACTTGTCTCATTTTATTTTATTAAAAAAATCTGCTAAATATCAAGTAAAATGAAGGTTAGCCAGCCCATCATTGAATGTTAGTGGTAATTTGAAAGGATAGTCACCTAGTATCACCTCAATAATAATATTATGATAAAAGATAGTGACCAGTTAGCCAAGTCTTTTTAGATGTGAGCAGGACGTAGATAAATAAATAACTTACTAATAACATTTTAATATTGCCTGTCAGGGAAATCGAAAAAATTATAATATAAGCACCCACGTCCGGAATGCATTAATTATTATCGACTGTATTGTTAATGTTGAAGTGAGGAAACTAAATAACAATAAATATGCGGCGGAGAGTTGTAGAAAATCTCATAATAAATACGACAAAGATAAAATTTGAAATGATCTACAGAGGATGACATTGAAACAGCATCATGTTTTGAATGCATCCGTAGTGCGCGACTCGGAGAATAGAATAATCTAGACAAATAATAGTGCATGGTAGAAAAAGTCCTTCGTTTTTCATGATGTAATTTGGTGAATCAGAGTACGAAAAATAGTACTTTATTATCAATACCTAACCTGATGTTACAAAGAAAAGTTTTTATTAAACGACACATCAGACAAAGCAATACGCGAAATACAATAGTATTGATTTTTCGTACAAGTGTAATTTAACGTTTTTTTATAAAAACAAGGTTAAATAACAGTATTTTATGGATATCAGACCTTTTAAAATCTCTCATCAAGCGTCTTCTGGCAGGAGTTGACATTATTTAAAAACTTGGCCTAGAAACACTCGAGACGAGCGTGAAACTGGGGCTTAGAGATTTACCTAGTCGTAAATATTTACAATTTATATACTATAATATCACTGAACGTTACGAATCGACCATACAAAATAGTAAATACACAATAGAAGGCTCACGGTCGATTATTCACTAGAATTTTTTCGTGTATCATGGCCAGCTAGATTTTACACGTATGAAGTTCGCTATGAAGTCGGCTTCGGATTATGAAGATGAAACTCATTTCCGCAAAAGTACAAACTGCTTCTATTGGTACCACTGATTTGTGAATTTCCAGCGGATCATTTGATTTTACTTCACTTCGCACTTTTGACATTAGTTTTTGACAGCTCGCACTCTGCAGTGAGTTGTAAACATTCGTTAGGGTTATGTATTTAAACAGTCGCCGATGAAATGAATCAATCAAAGAAAATAGAAATCAGTAAATCCACGGTTAGTGAAATATTTACCCTTTTTTCTCTTTCTTTCTTTTAATAATGTTTCAATAGTTATAAAATTACGCTTAATTAGATTATTATATTACATAAAACTTAGTAAACGGTTTTTCATTATTTGAAAATTTCAGTTCATCAGTTTGAAAGCGGAATTATTAAGAAAGCAAGATGAAGTTAATAAGGCGAAGCTCGAATCGAAGAATCAAATCGAAAATTTTGTTCCCGCTTCAAATGTCGGAAAATCGAGAGACAAATCAAAACATCAAAAGCAGACGGTAACAGATCAACCAAGGGATGCAGAAGAAGCAGAGGCTCTTCGAAAATCCAAGTAAAGTATTATTATTTTTAAAACTCAACCTTCAATCAGGAACCATCCTTTTTCTAATTTTTTTTATTCCCGTTTATTTTTTATTTTCATTTTAGCACTACAAACAGGCCATGAGGCTCAATGACAGTTAGTAGTGTAGTCATGGCCCACACAAAGGGGTGGCTGACAGGGCTCTAGCGTTGGAGCCCGGGTACAGGGGGGCTCGGTGTAGCTGGTCGACCAGCTAAGTGAGATAAAAACACATCGCAAATTTGCTCTAATAGTCAAAAAATTCGCCTGTGATGTTAATTTGAGAATATTACAACTTAAAAATATGTGATTGTGCGATGCAATTTGATATGATATGATAATTGATATAATTACTTAAATGATAATTCACTGGGAAACACTACTTTCACACTGCCTTTAACCTTGGCGATAAATAGGGAGGTCCGTCAAAGACCCTGGCCTAGGAGCCCACTTTAGTATTTGTATTGTGTAGTATTAGTGAAACAGTCACTGTGACAGCAAGGCTTTGAGAAAATCAAATCGATACCCCAGTTCAATAGGGGAACAACTCATAAAACCTTGTTCCAAGATAATGGCGTTTGAATTTTTTGCAGTAATTCTCATTTTAATTTTAACGCCTTGATTTCGATGAAAGTGTATGTTTTTTATATTTAATTTAGTGGAATTCATCAATGCACAATGAAATTGTACATTTTAATGAAGAATTAACTAATAAATTTGATTACATAACGGAATTACTGATTAATCTCAGGAAGGGTTATTCGATTTTATGACACATTAAAGAAATTTTTGATTGTTTTTTTTTGCTGAATTATAAATAGAAAATTATTCTACATCAAATGGCATTCTCAACCCAAAACCTTTAAATTTTGAGCTGTTCCCCTATTGAACGGTATCGAAATATATGTATTGTGACCTCACTTGGAATTGATAAGCCTAGATGAGAAGCTAGACTTAAGACCTGGTTACCAATTTTCTAAAAGAATTTACTGTTATTTCAGTATAACTAGGAAAATCAACTTATCAATATACTGATCTTCACTGATAGTACCTATATGAATGAATCATTAAAAATATTCCATCTAGAAATATGATGTATGCAAAGTTATTCGCTGTCTTTAATGATTTTATTATTTTGTGCATCTGTTTTAGGGCGTCATTGGAACGTAAATCTAAATTGTATGATCATTTGTCACAAGGATCGTCTCATGATGGCATGGAAGAGCATTTCCTTGTGCAGTTTCAGAAAAAAGAAACCGCTGAATCGTCTTCAAAGTCCTCAACGACTGTGAATCCAGATGAATCAGAAGAGGCAGACTTAACGAAAGATGATGACATTGATTCTGATGGTGAATGGTATGTATAAATAGTTTGGACTAATGAAGATAGATTGTTACTATTTGTACTCAATATCTGATAACACCCACCGTAGATTAGTACCGCAATGTCCGGTTATGAAGTTGTCGATCGTGGGTTTGAACACCGCGAATGTCTAACAATTATTTCTCATAATAAAACATCTAAAATACCTTCACAAGAGGTGTCCAAGACACATATCAGATTGTAGAGAAGATTTGGTACAGTTCGGTTATGTGGAATACAGCGGCAAATGCATTTTGAGAATGGCCGATATACTGGATTATTTGTTAGGTTAACCTAACCAAACCTAACCCAACCTAACCTAACCTGAACTAACCCAAACAAACAAATAATCCAGTGTATTGGGTATTTTCAAAATGCGTTTCCCGCTGTATTCCTCATAACCGAACTGTACCGAAGATTTTAATATGGTTTGATAGGTATGATATTGTTAATGTTAATATTATCGGCGTTAGCAGTACTGAAAACATTGGTTGTAAATCAAATGTTTATTTACATACTGTTATTTGAGTTTGTTATTTTCTATCAAAATAGTGATGGTACATTCTATACAGAATTTACTTTAGACTTGTAGCACAAATGAAAGATGTTTTTATTTTAATCCTTAGTTAATAAATCTCAGAGCATTCAATATTCTACAAATGAACCTACAATGTAAACTGACTTGCAGCTCATTTAATAATTAGCCTTAGTAACCGTTGTCAGCTTCACTTTCATATAGTAAAGGCTCCATCTTCATAGAAGAAGATTTTTCTTCAACATCATGGGTGTGAACCATTTTAAATTTGTTTTATTTTAGAGTTTTTAAAATATTTTTTTGGTATACATACATATTTATATCTCATATTAAAATACAACCGATGTGGTTGGGAATTTTTCACTGCACTCATGAATATCTCTTACAAATGAAAATCATTCAGATTCCACATTCAGTTTAGGCTAACCTGTACCATAGTGATATAAAATCACATTGGCTGAAATTCACTCCATACTAATCAGCCAACACCTCAGTGGATACATACCGACTAATACTAATAGGCTGACCAATGAATGGCCCTAATTGCCTTACAAACTAACAGAAATTGTGTGCGCGTCAAACCTATGGGAATTTAGCTAAAAGCTAGATAACAGCCTTTTCTTTCTATATATATTATGTTACATTTGATATTAACCTTTTTAAGGTGATACAAATCTTTTAGGGAGATACATAATTAGAAAATGCTGGGGTAATAGAAAAAATCGTGACAAAAATATGATACCAGATGGGACTCGAACTCCATCTATCAGATTCTGGCCAATATGCTTTACCAATGTAGGTACCTGCATCCTACCTGAATTAACTAATCGTCATGCAACTGAAGCGATTCTCAAATTCTGTTACCTAATACATATTGGCTACCTACCGGCTTTTGTGATTTGAATCCATATACCAATAATTATTGATACTTACTTTGATTCCTAACGTCCAGATCTCTCCAAATTTTGAAGTATAAATGTAATAATTATAAATTTAATTAAAAAGGTGGGAACTAAAAGGATTGTTCAGAATAGAGTGTATGACTTGAAAATGCTGTATAACATTAATAAGATTTTTTCCACTAACTGCCCCCAATTAAATATGCATTGTTCATAGGATTTGAAAGGTAAATTATGTGTTTTCAAAGTACGTAGTACATGAATTACCACTTTCATGAATTAGGTGAAATATTTCCCAGTGGGTGTGGTACACCTACATTGTGCCACCGAATGAAGATGATAGTTTGCCGCCATTGTACAACTTTACTTCAGTTATATCCAGTTTCAGAGTTTAAACAGTGATATCAGTTAACATGTTATGTATACAAAAGGTTTCGATAGTTAAGGCTTCAAAGTGCTTTCTCTTTTCACCATATTAACCCATCCTTGTCACTCCAGAGACTTGAGGTTCTTCTATCTATCTTTAGCAGATAATTGACAATATATACTTGGAGAAAAAAAAATGTTTAGTCTTTATAATTTTGTAACATTTAATAATTAACATGTCCGAATAAACGGGTGTTGGGCAACTACTCACCATATTTCTACTATACCTCCGTGTTCTTTTAATGTCCCTCGTGGAAAATTTCGTCACTCTTTCCTCTCCCACCTTCCAGTTACCAATTAGTGGACCATACTACAGTCAAACTCGGTTACTACGATCACGGATATAGCGAAATCTCGGATGTAACGAGGAAACATTCGTTGACATTTTAGTTAATGATTTTCTCCATACATTTATTCACTTTTATAACGATCTACTTATCGGGTATACCGAGCTAAAATATCGTCAAAAATCTTCTTAAAACTGTTAATGTGTCGATCGTTTTAAAAAAAACATTTCGACCCTAAGCAATAAAATCAGACCGGACAGGATGCCGCCGGGATCGGTTTACGTTTATGACACTAGTTAAGTGTCTAAGTACCTACCTAATTGGTGTTTTCGCCGACAATATTGAAAAAGTGTCCACTCATATGGTTGAAATTGCATCTGTGAAGTCAGTAGGTACCTACCAGCGTTCATTACAATAAACAACTTCTTTTGTAGTTTATGAATGCCATGCTTGTTTTGGGCAAAAATTCTAATTGTGTATTTTTCTTTGAATTGCGACTTTTTGTGTTATGTGACCGCTCATTTAAAAATAGCTATTCTCTGATATAACGAGCAACACTTATAACGAGAAAATTCAGTCGGTCCCATCTTCCTCGTAATAACCAAGTTTGACTGTATGATAATGTGTACTTTTTTTTTTAATTTTCCAGGGCTGATTATGTTGACTGTTTGGGAAGAACAAGGCGATGTCTTAAAACAGATTTAGAATATGTTCAAAGTAGGGATGACAAATTAAAAAAATCTTTACAACCAAATGTGGATGAAGAAGATCTTCCAACCAAGACATTTATGAAAGAAGGAGAAGTGAGTATTATATATATATTTTTTTAATAAATCTTTGTTTTATAAGATATGTATTAATTATCAAGAGTCAAAAACCGTTCTAGAGGCTTTTTGTAGTTTTCAGTGAATCATGAAAAACAAATTTACATGTTTACAGCCTTTGTAAATAGTGTATCACAGCATTTTATAATATGGTCACACATATTAATACATGGTATTAGGCAATAAAACGAAATAATTTGAAATACCTCATATAATCAAAAATAAAAGTGTTTTAAGTACCGTTTACACGTGCATGGATTTACTGTTGACAGTAAATATTATTTAAAATGATAAAAAACGTTCATTGAGTCATGCGGGTGTCGATGCAGTACGGTACACTTGATGTGACCTCATTTTTGTTCTGGTGAATTTGGCAGATTTTGCTAACTGACAATATTGGTTTAAAGGTTCAAAGTGTGTTACAGGATGGGAGCATCAGTCTGATAACATTTTAAACATCTAGAAAAATTACATTACACACCTTTTTCCCATAGCGACAGCTTACCGTGACGTCACATGATAGTACGTGACGTGCATCATAATATATTTGACGCTTAAGTATCATGAATTACCACTAAGTAATGCTGAATCTCTTGAAAGATAAAGTAAAAGTTGATTATTTATAGATGTAATATTATTTTTTCGATTATTTGGACTATCATGATTCCTGATTAGTCCGGATAATCAAGGTTCTACTGTATGTACATATTATTATACATATTAGGATGTTAGAGAAAAGATGAAAGCAACCATTTTATTTACCATGCTATTGTTTATAGTCTCCGCCACGTGAGCTGGTGCCTCCTGATGCTTACAAAGAGATGCTGCGTCAGCAATGGGAGCAAAAGGAACGGGAGCTGATGGATAAGGACACAGTTCATTACGAAGATGTTCTGTTTAATGGTGAGTGGTTTCTTCAAATATTTTTTAAAATTATAGCTAAAAGATGATCCAATTTGTGGTGTAGGATTTCTTTTTTTATGTCATGCAAAATATTAGAAAATTTCTAATTCATAACATGATGACTTACTGGTGTCTGTTTCTCAATAACCAGTCGCGAGTGGAGAACTACAAGGTTCTAAGTGTTTGTCCTTGGCGAAACAAAAGTAACTAAGCTAAGAATAGTACTTCATTGTTGGGTTTGTTTTCTCAAGGACGAACATTTAGAACCTTGTAGTATTATGCCGGGTCCACACTGGCAACATGTCGCGCGACAACCTCGATAAATTTTACGATAATTATCATACTTATCGTAAAATTTAACGAGGTTGCCGGCGACATGTTGCCAATGTGGACCCGGCATTAGGCTCGCGCAGTGTCTGCATGATCCTATTAAAAAAATAGATTACGATTTGTCGTGTCAGATGGCTGGCATATCAAGAATAATAAATAATCAACGAAGTTTTCCATCTTTTTAATAAACACAAATTTTAATAATACATTTGAACAATATTAATGCATTGACGGTTATCAAGTGAGACTATTACTTTGAAAATCGGTAATCTCCATTTTTACTTTTTTGATTATGATTATCTAAGTACTTTTTTATTATATAAATATATGACTAACTTTAAACATGATTACTTTTTAATTTTAATATCTTTAAGGATATTTAATTTCGCTGTTCGCTTTTTCCAATCGTTTACAAATATAATAAACTATTTAGGCAGTGTTTAATTTAATTTTAAAAACTAACAAGTACCATCTGCAATTTTTCAATAATTCAATGAAAACAAATAAGTATGACTGACAATGCTTAGTGTGCACTAATTATGTCGGATCTCCACAGCCCTCCTCCACCCTTCTCCATTGATAAATATTATACACTTTAATATAATCAACGTGACGATAAATTATATATACTCAACCTCACCCCATATTGGATCACTCCGTATATCTATGCTTTGTATTTCTACAATTAATTAAAATTTTGGGATGTCGAAATCATGAAATCAAGCGAAATACTGAACCTGGAATCCTGGTACCTAGTGAAAATTTTAGTACATGTATATGTAATGGTTTTATGTTGTGTCTGTTGATGGAATATAATTCCGTAATTCACATGTTGGTATTAAATTTCTTCATTTGCACACTTGTCGATCGTTATAGTCAGAAGATTGTTGGCCGACCACATAAACCATTCTTGAGGCATCTTGATGTTGAGCTTTACATCAATATTACATAAATAAAAATGCCATAGAGTAAATTTTGTATTTTTATTTCATTATTCAACAAAATTAAACAAATCCACTGTATGATTTAATGACCCATGCAGAGACAGTAATTAGTACTTATTATTGTTTGGATCAACGTTCAGTATACAATATTTTTCATCAAATGTCATCAATTTACTTCAGCACTGGCTCGCTGCAGTGACAGTTTTGGATAGTGGCAAGTGTATTTTTGATGATTTTGATGGTTTTGATAAGTTGCTTGCTATTTAATTGGATAATAGATAGAATATAATAAAGTTAAATGTATATGTTTTCTTTGGTTCGGGTCAATTATTAATTTCCACGCTTTGCATGTTCAACAGTACAATTTTTAAGGTTTCTCTTAAATAAATGTTACATAATATTATTATCATCTATTTTTTGTAATACTATATAATATTTACAATCATATTATTTCTCAAATGATTGCTACAACTTTCGTCTTAAGATTATTTAAAAATTTTCCCTTCTCTTTATATTTACAACGTTACTAATATTTGTAACACTTTTCATTTGATTTAAATATAATTAAAAAAAAAATCCTTTGAAAGAAATCTGACAATAGTAGTAATATTAATTATAGATTCAATTTAATATGTATTCATTTCTCGATAGTGAATTATTATGTATGCTTTTTTTATTTAGTCAATTTTAAATAAAAAATGTTTACCGTTAATATTAATTATATTGCGACACCTTTCTTCATTCATAAAATTATAATGGGAAATTAGCATTTTCTTGCACACTTTACCAAACTTGATAGGTTGGGAAAATAGATCAAACACATGTAGAAAAGAAAGTGAATATTGCTAGACACAGGATTCATATCCGGATCCACGGCTTGAGAAACAATATTCCTGCATTAATAATTATTAATGATTAAAAAATGCAGTGTACATTTTTGAAGTCTTAATTAGGTATATTGTTTTTATTGCTAGATATCTTTATTTACAAATAGTTCTAAATTATTATAATATAATATAAAAGCATTTATATGAAGCTGTATAAATGTGGCAGAAATATGTGTATTTAAGGCATTAGGGGTATTTTATGATAGTTGTTCATAATAATTTTGATTTACTTGTATGACCGAAAAAAGCAAAAAATAAATTATATATAGCAGGTAATTATATTTTTAATTAAACAATAATAAAGAGAGCTTATTGATTAACTATCCACCTATTATGTAGCAAAATAAAAGAAAATTATTTAGTTTAGTTTGTGTGTTTTTTTTGACAAAATACTCATTAGTACAGTGTTGTTTGGTGTACTGTGTAAATATTTGTCAGATTCTATTAATTAAATGAAATGAAGCGACCTAAAAAGAATTTTAATGAAAAATAATATAAAAGTATTATTGATATAAGTTTACTAAAGCAGTGTTTTTTATTATTTCATTATAATATTTAAAGATAGTAGAATAATAATTAAATTTTAAAAAGCTGTTATTTTATTTGGTCTATAATAATAATAACTAATTGTGCTGAAATGTTTATCATCTAGTGAGATAATGAAATTCTAGTGATTCTCTTTAACATAACTAGTACATATTATTATCATCAAAAAAACATTTTATTGTATTTTAGTATTTACTTGTACAATGGATCCCTACGAGTGACAGAAATTATTAATTTATTTTAATATTTATAAATACATACATACTTAAGAACGTCAGACGTTTTATGGATGATTTTTGTTATCATCTCAACATCACAGTAGGTTTAACATATTTCAACATAAAAGTTTGACATGTTCCAAAACTAACTTAACGTCCTAGTCACTTTTTATCAGTGGCAGTTTTTCATGAAGTAGGTGAGGCCTCCACTTCATTCCAAAAGCACTAAAATCTGTATGTATGTAAAACAGTAATCAAAGCCTAAAAAATCTTTGCAACGCGACTATTGCTGTATTTTTAAGACTCGATGGCAGTTTATCACATACAGACAAAATGTTCACAAGAGGACCTCCAAACTTGTCAGTGTCATTCATCAAGAGCACATTTACAGTCAAAAATGGAATGGCGGGAAATTTTTTTTTTTCAACGAAACTTACATAACTTTCTAACACATAATAATACAATGTTGACAAGTAAATATTCGTTCTATTTTTTTTTAACAATCCCTAGTCAATAAATAACTTTGCATTAATGAAGTTTTAAATATTATTTAAGTGAGTTGCGATCTGTATCTAGATTTTATTATGTTCATTGTTGAAAATAATGATTCGCATAAATAAGTTGAACCAAAGCATGTTTTTATCTTATATGTCCCATATTTCAGGGAGAGATTTTTTTCGGTCCACTTCGTTGTTTGTTCTACCATAGATTGAAAAGAAATTTAATATATCTAATCAACCAACACAAAAATTCAATTGGAATTTTTTTTAAATCAATGTAAAATATTTAAATAAATATATTTTTGTTTAAAAAAAAATGCACAAAATGAGTCTATGAGCGCATGCAAAAGTGGTTGGGAATCCCTGATCTATGTAGACAATTATTCTGTTACTTACTTGAAATGACTTCTAGTATAATATCCATAAAGTTGTATACCTACATACAGTGTATTCATTGTTGCCAATTTAATTTATTCTAAAACAAATTTATGTAAATTAACAATTTTTGTAAAACTTTTAGTGAAATTATTTAATTCAAAACTTGAAGGATTTTATAAAAGATACATTTTTAGGATTATTTGTGACGACACACATCTTACATTCGGAAAAATTGTGAATTTGTGTTAATATTTATTGTACAATATAAATAATGACCTACTAATAATTATGAAAAACTTTAAAACAATATAATAAAATGAAATATACTTACATGCATAGCACATTAAAATGATGTGATCGTGTGCATAACATTTTTTAAAAAATATCACATTTTCAAAGTATGACATACACTCGTATGGTACATCAGCCAACGTTGAGATAGTCAGCTATCTTGATTTCGTATGGTTTTGAATACAGAAAAACAAAGTTGGGCATATTTGAACTGTGTGTTCTAGTTAGCTAAATTACTTACACGAGTGTTTCCCGTACGGACAACGTCCTTAAATACTCTTTTGAAAATTTATCCTTCAGAGTCAGATTCGAGACTTTCTTTTCAGATTTAATTGCAGGGTATTTTTTCACGTGTCTATGATATAATACATAATAAACAATGTATTTTTTTTTAATAAGTATAACTTTTTCGATTATACTTATCGTACATAGTACGGGGACCAAAATTATAGTACAGTTACTACAATTATAGTGCAATTAGGAACACTACGCGTATCGCTGAAGCCAAATATTTTTTCGAAAAAAAAAATCAACCTTGTATCCATTAAAAATTTTCACGTACCCCCATGGCTATGCGTACTATAGTTTGATAGTATATAACAGGGTTGGCGAACTTTTTTACGTAGGTACGCGTGCCAAAATTTCCCAAATATTATTTGTCGACTGTCTAACATTCCGCCGAGTAGTTTTCCATGGGGGGGAAAAATCAAAACATAGTTTATAAGAATCATATTAAAAAAGTTTAAAAATGACTATTGAGTTCTTGAGTTTTTATCTTTCACCGTGTTTCTAGCCGAAGGCATATCTTTTCTTCTTTCAATAATTTGTTCCTTGTTTTAAAAAAAATCAAAGAGATCGTGGTTGCATTTTAATTACGCTTCTGTGGCTATGTTGTCATTATTTTTTAATATTGTTATATATTTATTTGTAAAACTTTTTTGTAATTTTTTTTTTAAATTATTATATGTATTATATTTTCTCTTCGAAATATACCATTTGCGTGCTATTGGTTCGCCATTACTGGTATAAAATATAGCTCACTGTATATATGTATTTCATGCTGAATGTAGCGAGTGTTCACTTTTCGAATAGTCAAAATTGGTTACGTTTTTTTAAGTTTTAGGAGACGGAATTCAGTGTTATCATATTTTTATGGATTTTCAATAACAAATAATGGTAAATAATAATAAAATTGTATGTAATTTATTAAGTCTGAAAATATTATTTCACAATTTATTTATTTAAATTAGTGTATAACGTTTTGATCCATGTCTTGATTATGTTATGTCGAAAGAATATAGCGACATATTAACATATTTATTAATATGCTACGTTAAAACATTAATTTTAATTTTCGTTGACTACAATTAATATTCTCACTATTTTAGGTAAAACGGGTGTTAATTCTTTTTATACAATACTTAGTGATTGAGCGATTTTATTATAAGATAATAAAAATGTTGTCGACACTCTCTCGGTGTTGTGGTCAAATTTTCTTAAAAAAAATTATTCGCATAAGAATATTTGTAAAATTGTGTCAAGTCGTTCAGAATTAAATTTGAGTCAATATTGTGCTATCGTTTATAGACTTTTACTGCTTACATAATTTAGATTTAGAAGAGTAATGTAATCAGTGATGTTGTCAGAACGACGTGGATCACTGACATAGAAGTGTGACATGTTGGCGCGAAATTTTTAGGCGTTTCCGTTGTCGTCACGGTTGAGTGTTCCGTAACAGGTGGCAGTGTAGGGGGTACGGTGTTGGATTTGTGGTCTGTTTCCATACGGCTTCCGCTTCCTTCAGACACGTCTTCTTCATCATCTATCGGTGCTCCTTGATTTGAAGAGTTTTTGTCTTTTTGTCCTAATGCTGCCGGTTCAGGTAATGAATGAACTGCGAGTCCGGTATCCTTAACTGTGGGCGTTGCTGCAGATGAGGTTTTTTCTACAATTATCTGATTTTCAGTGTCATGTTCTGCAACTTTACTTTTTTGATCTTTTTTCGCAATTACTGTTGGCATACTTGTTGCTTCGTTGGATTCTGTCTGCGGTTCTGTCGTATCTTCTTCACTGCTCGTGGAGATTGCTTTATGTTCTTCAGAGCTGGTCATTTCTTTCTTGGGTGATAACATAGTTGAAGATACATCATCGATTAGTAGGTTACCTATTTGACTTTGAGATACTTTATTATTGCACAGGGGTTTGCTGCACTTGCATTCTATGTAGTCCTCTGTCATGTTTTCAATCATCTTCCGACTGCAGCTGTCCGCTGGATTACTGTGGCATAGCCTCGAGAACACGTGTTCTGAAAGCAAAGGTAAACATTACTTAAAAAAAAAACAGATTTTATTGGCGTGATAGTGATGAATTCTTTCAAATATAAGCCAGATCTAGAAAATACTTCATTAATGTAGCTATTTTATAAATTGGCATTACGGTGCACTTAAGTTTTGACCATTGTATCGTTTGGATAGGTACTCTTCGAGTCTGTAATCTGTAGCAGGGGTAGTCAACCTGATCCCGACCGCCCACTAGTGGGCGTTCCAACTTTCATGGTGGGTGGTAAGGGTTTTAAAAACATTTTCATTATATTTTCATAAAATTGTAATTTCATCAGACTTCATGCTTCTATGTATGCAAAGTATAAATAAAAAGATAGATTTAACTACAGGAAGTTGTTTTATAAAGATTTATTCTACCAAGCTTAGCGAAAGTCTGACCTGATAAAGTAGGTACCTACCTATTTGGTAAGTAATTGTTATTATATGCTTTAACTTGCTGTAACTCTGCTTTATACATTTTATAAAGTACAGTTACTTCATAACTTTATAAATCACCATTACTGTGGAACCAGTGGGCGGTTAGGAAATTTTAGTACTAACAGAGATACAACAGTGGGCGGTAGGTTGGGTAGGTTGACTACCCCTACTCTATAGATATATGTACTATAATATGAGTGTGTGTCTGTCAGTTTGTTTGGTTATAACTAAAAAAATACGAGACAAATATTGACAAAAATTGTACGACGTATAGACTCAATTCTTGCCTGTTACCATCAACTTAGTTGACTTTCATCTCGATTTTCGATACCTCAAAAAAAAATCTCGAAAATAGCGCACTTGCAATAATGTGAGCTGAGGCTATGTCAATAATTTGAAACAATATGAGGCGAGTTACAGGCAGAGAAGCGCGCGCCTAGAAACCGAACAAAATAATAATACGAATCAATATAATGATTAAGTATTCATTGTGTATTTTCTACATATTTTCTGTATTTCACGAAGTCATGGGCGATCTTGAATATTATTTAATAATGTCAGTCATGCTGCACTATCAATATTTTTTTTCAAAAATATTTTATGAGACAAATGTATATCGCTAATATATTATTTGAGATGATTTTCCATTAAAACCACTAATATTACTGCTAAGCCAGTAATGCAACATAAATAATATTATTATGATGGTTGTTAATGACAATCAATTTTTATTTTAAACTGATAAACAATGTGTATGACATATTGTGTATTAATAATAATTACAAGATAAAAAGAACTTTTTATATAAAACGTTTTTAAATTTTCTGTTGATTCATATAAACTTGACTTGACTAGCTTAAACGATCAAAAAAAATTGTTCTTGATAAAAAAACTGAATAATGAAATGTCATTTCATATTGATTTCCATAGTAACGCACGTATATATTATTTAATAATTTAGTTGCTAGGACCCCCTAGCAAGCAATAATTGTATCGATATAACTTTTCATACAAAACAGAATTAACTGAAAATGAATTAAATTCTACTTAAAGATGGCTAAAAGTATTAAAAAAATGCATTGGCATCGTGTTCTGATATATTCTAAAAGTTTCAAATGTCTAGCTAGTCGGGAAGTTAGTTAAAAATCGATTGCAAGATTTGTACCGTACAAACAACCACCGGGCAAATAAGAATACGAGCTAAGAAAAACGTTGTAATAAAAATAAAAAATGATTATTAAACTTCTGTAAAGGACGACCGATAACGATACGAATTGTGGCTCTGGAAAATTTTGTGAAAAGTTTGGAACCAGGGTACGGAGGTAATATTTTGAGCAAATGGCTAATATTCATTTCTTGTAAAACAAAAATTTGTTAAAACAATTCACGAGGCGGCCAAGATCCTCATTGAATTGTAGAGCCAATAAAACATGGTTTACACTGGATTTTCACAATAACTTCGAGGTTTGAGCCTAAAATGTCGAAGATAGAGGATAAAGAAAAGTCACACGGCGACAATCGAAATACCTACTAATAAAGATAACGAATAACCTCCCAAGAAATCTATGTATGTGTACCTAAGTTTTTAGACTTTCTTAGAATATATTATACATGTCGTCCAACCTGGTCGCCACAAAGGTCGACTTTATTGCATTTAGAAAATTTGCGGCATCATACTGCCAACGTGAAGATCTCTTCACTTGGAATGTTCGGCAGTTTTGTTACTTACTACAATTTTTAATATTGCCTCTACGTGCTTATCTTTCCCGTGTGTACTCATAACTTAAAGTCACGTAACTTTAGTGAAAGCACATTTGAGTGCATGGCGACCTTAGTCCTGAGTAACTGCTCCTGAGATATTCCCAGTAATTAAAAAATGATGCTTCACATCCAAACGTAGGGTTCCGTAATACGATTGATTAAGACCGGTTGCCGTTTGGTGGGGCCATTAACTTCAATATATTATACATATATTATGTTACTCGTTTGTTTCGATTCAAACACCCGTTGAAAGCCAACACGCGAATTTACGCAAACTAAGATATTTTACTACTCGTCCCCAACGCGTGAGCTCTAAATTGAATAATATAATTTGCAATTTTATTACGGTCTCGTCTCATGATGGTGGCGCAGGAGTCGTACGAGGACCCACAGTCCACGGTGAAGTTGGCAGTCTCCGTGAAGTTGTCGCAGGACGGTGGGGAAACTCCTGTAAACCAGTGCGAGGCTAGGGGGCCGCACGCGTAGCACCGCTGGGTAGACGGGTGTGCTGATGTACCTGTGGATTAGAACAATTAAAATTAGCTAAAGAAATAACACATAATAAACAAAACACTTGCACTAGATATGTTGAAGAAACCCTTATTCTTGAACCTGCTGTGGTTTCTAATTTATTTGCAATGATTTTTTAATGCTTGTATCAATATGGTTTTTAGCGATGGTTATGAATTCGTTGTTGCGTTGAATAACATTTTTGCGTATATGCATGAACCATGAACATTTTCACACGATAATCACTTGTAAGTGCGTGAAGTTAGGTGAACACGATTAGTTGTAGCAGTGAATGGATTAGCCAGTATGCACATACTGGGGAGAAAATCAAATGACCCTCAGGTGAGTAAAAACGCTCGCTGTATGTCGTTGTTAAAAACTAATAATGGTAAGTCTATAATAATTATTATTATTAATTATGTTAATATTTTTGAGCACACCTTTTAGATGTGATTAAGTAACAACTCAGATAATAATTATATTATTTATTCTGAAAAAATACTCTTTTTTTTTCTTTCAACCATGTCCGATCATAATAAGATATTATGGACCTCCACAGAGTGGAAGTTTGTATTAACAGATTTTGTTTTTACGAGAAATGGATGTCAGCACTTGCTCAACCTATTAGGTCCATACTTTCCTTATTAATAAAATCATATTATTATAAGTAGCTTGGTACATAATGTATAATATGAGAAAGTAGGTAGGTGTTTATATTTAATAATTAATGGCTTAAACCCCACCACCTAGAAAGTTGTCGAGCCGCCACTGGTTGTAGCTTCAGGTTAAGTGTTCATCACTAGAATTAAAGCGCGGTGTGTAAAGTACTGGGATCCGCGGTGGAAGCGATGAGGCGCGGTAAGATAATAAGTGTGGTGCTGAGTCACACCGGCTAGCTGTGGAATTTCCAAACGAAAATTGCAAACAATATGGGGAATGCAGTCTGTACCGTGTGATTACAACATGTGGCTGTAGTCAGTGTTTTTTGTGTCTCTTTGAATACAACCATAGACAATCTTTACTATGCTAGCCAACCACGAAGTTTGGCGACAAAACTCGGCAGTCCTATTTCCTAGCCGTCTGCAATTTACAATTTTTTTTTGTATTATTAAATAGTTTGACATAAAGCAGAAATAAAATTGAATATCGTGTAAAAATATTGAACGATAATCTGTGCTCGAAATCTATTTTAAGTATATAAAAAGTGATGAATAACTTTTAGCCGGATTATTTGAATTATACTTATATGATAAAATAGGAAAAACAATATGGAAATGTATTTCTTTCGAAAAGCAATACACTTTTCAGTGTTTGTGATGAACTGGGCATTGTGATGTTTATAAAAACCCAAAGTCTGTTCTGTGGGACTTATATTAACACAAATATACCCAGCTGGATCCAAAGGCAGAGGAGAGGAAACGGTGGTCATGGGCCATCCCGGCCTGTAATGCTAGTGATAATGATGATGAAGAAACGGTAGCTTTTACACTTTCTTTTCTAGTTTAGAAAGTAAAATTTCTTCATTATCATAAAATATCAATGTGGTTTCTTCGGTGCCTTTTGTAATTTTGCATTTGAGTGCAATTTGCAAACATGAAGACAGTTTGTACAAATTATGCATTCCTTGACATTTTTTTATCGCCGCGTTTTTCCCAGTTTCCGTCTCCCCCGGTCGGGAGAAATTTTCATTTTGATTAAACATGGGCGCTTATTAATATGGAATAATTTATTCCTGGAGAATAATACTGAAACATGCGCAGCAAATTCGTATATGTTTTTTTTTCATTTAAAGCCATGCTTAGATTCAACTAGGGTTTTCAATCCCGGACAGAATTTTCAACCCTGGGATTAGTATTTTTTACATCCAGCGATTGGACGAAAACGTTTGAGATTAGTGTCTTATACGGAGATAATGAATCTATACAATTTAATTTTAAAATTAGTAGATACTGAGGGGTAAGGGTTTACGTAGGGTGTTGATTTACACTTTTCTACTTATTAAAAACACTGATTCAGGGACATTAAGTATATTTCGCTTGACAAGTAACAATTAATTACTAACAACATTTGTAAACGCACGCTTTGGCGCGAAAAAGGTAGCAAATCGTATTTAGCGGTGACGTAAGAGGCTCAAGGGTAGGTAACCGACTGACCGTATCTACTCTCGACCCTTCGTCCGCCCAGAAACAGATAACGGTAACTTTATTTTTCTTTGTTTCGCTGTGCATCCTGGTCTAGCCTTGACTCGTTTACAATTGCAATAATATCATAATATTCCCAACTCGGTCGATTGGAGGATTTTTGATGGGGGATTTAGGCATTATGATAATATAATAAATATTATTTGGTATCAATACCTAGGATAGAGGGAGAGAGTCGCAAATACGGCCTCCTTATTAATATGAATAAGACCAAGTCGATCGGGCTAACCTTTTACCAACAGCAAGTATTACACTCCAAAACTTAGAAACAGTGGACGAGTTTGTATATCTGGGATCGACCATCAGTGGAAAGGGCGGATGTGAAGCGGAAATAAGAAGGCGCACACAGACTGCAAAAAATGCGATGACACGTCTTACCACTATATGGAGGGATTGGGGAATTTCGATTGCCACACAAACGATTATTGACATAAATGATATTAGTGTTCTCTATATTTTTATACGGAGTCGAGTCATGGACCCTGAAGGCATGGGAACGGAAGACAATTGGTGCCTTTGCAGCGCTCGAAATGGAAAAGTTTACGAACCGGAGCGCTCGACAAATTTTCTGAAGATATTTACATAGTCATCAAACCGTATGTGTATTTTATGAAAATAAGTGTGTCAGATTTTCTATTCTATGGCCTATCTAGCCCAGACGGTCAACATATTTTTTCCGCGAGACGGAGCGATAATTGTACAAATTTCACGAGCCAGAACGGCGCTCCGGTGCGTTCCGTTCCATTTCGAGCCCTGTGCCTTTGGGATGTGATTTTGGCGCCGAATGCTTCATATTTCTTGGACGGAGCACAGGACGAACCAGTCAATCATCCAGAGACTGCCAATAAAGGAACGGCTCTCAAAAATATGTCTGGGACGAATTCTGCAGTTTTTTGGGCATATTGTCCGGCGCGGACCGGACAACCTGGAGAGACTGGTGGTTTTGGGTGGCCTCCAGGGAAGGTGGAGCAGAGGAATCGCGTCTGCGCGCTGGAGCGACCAAGTGAAAGATCTGACTCGGGGTACCATTCATTCTGCCCTGCGAGAAGTGTAAGATCTAGAAGTCTTGGTCGCTCAAAGGATGATAAAATTTAAAAGCTGTCACGATCCTCAGCCATGAGTGTACGACCAAGAAGAAAAAGATACCTAGCACTTTTTTGATTGATGATTTTATTTGTATGACGTTCGTACATAATGTGTAATTGTTCGAGATTAAAATATATTTTATTTGTACATATTTCTGAAAAATTATAAAATTGATTTGTTTCAAATTTTCAAAAAATCATCGATTTTCGATTTCGTCGGAAATTAATGAAAACTCCAGTGCCGTCCAACCGGGTGGATGTGACAACATGGTTTAATTATGTACCTATCTGCGTTTGCTTTTTTCGAATACCGGCAGGTAACTAATGCACCTGGGCGGCGACCATTAACCACCGCTCGTAGGCGGCATGTTAATTAAACATTCCGCATACATTTCATATGCCACCCGCACACTGCACTCAGTATGCAGCTGAATGCATACCATTAGATACTATAATACCTGCATATCCGCCCTCTATAAATTATATCGCCGGCTATACCGCCATGTTATATTTTGTGCTCATATAATATTATGGCGTCGCGGTTGGTAGTATTGCTACGAGGGATGACTTTTAACGTGAAATTGGAATGTATAATCAGATGGTGATAATTTAAGATTAATTTACAAGATATTAAATTTACTGACAATCCAAGCCATTCAAGAATCCAACTGTTTTATGTACATTCTATGACGTGTCGTTAGTAAGGAGTATTCTTGACTATGGGTCCATTATCTGGAGTTCTTATGAGGTTTCCTATAAGCTTGTTTTAGAGCGTATTCAGAAAAAAAATCTTCGACATCTATATTTTAATGTATATAATTATTTTACTTTTGACAGCTTCTCAAACGAGTATTTTCCGACTAACTTTCTTCACGGTATGCTCGCCTTTCATTCTCTTGAAGCTCGTAGGTCACTTCTGCACTTAAAGCATTTTCCATGCTCTCATGTGGTACCTATAGTTTCCAATCCTGATATTCTGGTAAATTTGAATTTTTATGCACCTGTGATTTTGACATGGCAGTCGAAGAGTGTAGTCATGTAGAAGATGATAAAAACGTTCATTGAGTCATACAGGTGTCGATGCAGTGCAGTTCAACGTGAGGTGACCTCATTGTTGTTCTGGTGATTTCGGCAGATTTTGCCAACTGACAATGTTAGTTTAAAAGGTTCAAAATGTGCTACTGAATGTGAGCATCAGTCTGATAATATTTTAAACACCAAGAAAAACGACGTTACACACTTTTTTCCCGTAGCGGCAGCTAACTGTGACGTCACGTGATAGTCCGCGACATGCACCATAATATATTTCGCGCTTAAGGCTATATATACCTCAGTTGAGGCACGGTCTAAAAAGATCGTGGCTAGGCGATGCGCAGATTGCGGGTCGCGGGTGCAAATGACGCATGCCGAACGAAATATAATTTGTCATATAAATCCAACATGCGTCCATTTAATGTTCTATTAGTAACAATAATAATATATTCATTGACATGTTTTCTTTTTCAAGTAAATGGGTAACGTTTTTAGTCATATTTACACGATTTAAGAATTAACACCTCCGTCGCCATTACGAAACAAATTTACGTGTTCCCAGCTCGACGATGCCAGCGAGTCCAAAATTTCGTCGCGCCTATAGTTGAAAATTGTTTGCCGTTTCACTGATGTATCGTCTTAAGCTGTCAGTGCACTGTTAGATATTTAAATTTGATTAAGTAATATCCTAAATAATTTAAGAAGTTTTCTTTTAACATAGCAAAGGAGACATTATTTTGATGTCATCGTAACCTTTGTGGTGAAAGATGAAAAATTAAAAGATAGCAACGTCTAAATTATGCCCGTGTGAAATATTCGCAATCACATAAAATGATATACATTAATTTTTGTAAAATAGTCTCGGAATGGCGACATTTCAAAATGAGAAATAATTTTTCACGTGGTTCGGACGTATTAAAAGCTTTTGTATTACCTCCGAGAACCATTGAAATATGATATCCTATCAGAGACACTTTTCAGTCGTAGTGTGCACTCAGACTATATTTATGAAAATGTGGCAATTCATTTTAGATCTTGAATGGTTTTAATGTACCCAGCAGACACAAGTCTATTATAAATACAGGGTGGTTTAAATATCGTCAACTGATTTTGGTGGGCTTGGATTGAAATCCCGAAGGCCGAAATCCCGAATGCTGAAATCCCGAATGGCCGAAATCCCGAAAGCCTAAAATCCGAAAGCCGAAATCCTGAAGGCCGAAATCCCGAATCCCCAAATCCCGAATGCTGAAATCCCGAATGGCCGAAATCCCGAAAAATAAAAAAAATACAAACAGTAATAATTACGCAATCTTAACATCATTCCTTAAATTTTTGTGGAAAAATGGGTTTTTGTCTCTCTTGTAAAATTTGCGCAATTCAAGATTAGTGTTAAGATTGCGCAATTATTACTGTTTGTATTTTTTTTATTTTTCGGGATTTCGGCCTTCGGGATTCCGGCCATTCGGGATTTCAGCATTCGGGATTTCGGCATTCGGGATTTAGGCTTTCGGGATTTCGTCCGGCACCCGATTTTGGTAAACCTATAATTTTGAAAATAATTGAAAAACACTTTCACCTTGTTCGATCATAAAAAGATCGTATCGACTGTAAAAAGGAAAAAGGAGCTAACCCCCAGTTTTATCAAAATAGTTTTTTTTATAATAACATTGAACATTGAACACGACTAAATACACCAAAAGATGTTAGCTGCTAATGTCGAATTATTATCTAAATGTAGCTTATATTTGTTTTTAAAAGAAGGACGTGAAGAAAAAATACTTAACGATCATTTTTATTGGCTTTTCTTTAATTACTCCGATAATTAATATCAGATTGGAAACATTAAACAGCATAACAATGATCTTCGTGCACTTTTGCATATTTTCACTCTGACTGAACACCATAATAAAAACATTTTTATGCCTTCTGTAAAATTTGATTTGTGTGGGTTAAGTCCTTTTCCCCTTTAACAGTCGATATGGATCTACCTACACAGAGAGGAGGTTGTATTGACAATTTTTTGTTTTTACGATTTATTAGGTCCATACTCTGGGTCCAAACACACATTAAAAAATATTATGTCTTTTTTACAGGCCCTGTATTAGAACTCGGGACCCACAACATTATAAGCCTGACGCATGGCCATTGCGGGCGTTAAACACTTATATAATATACCTATGTTTACTTTATTAATTTTGAAAAATAATATCGTTTAGTCGTCGAGCCGTTTTCGTGTAATTTTCCATCACTGCCTTTATCATTTTAGTCCTTAAAATCGCCATATTGGTATTTTTTCCAGAAGCTGTTTAATATCTGTACATAAACTTTCCATTTCAAGTACCCAAACAGAAAGAAATATAGGGCTGCAAAACCGGATGCCAATGCATGTGGCTAAAACGTGAAATCAGCACTTATATTATTAATTAACTATTTCTTTCATTCCACGAATAATTCACAAGATTTAAGAATGCATTCTCATTATTGAACATACCCACCTATATATTTTTTCAGCCAAACAGGCGATATTGGGGGACTGAAACTCCATGAAGAATAATTATTCATAAAACACTGGTACATCTTACCAAAATTATATGGCATTTACGTAAAAACAGTTCCATATTTCTTTCACGACCAAACAGATGTCAGGGAAAATACCAATGATAAAAACTACAGAACCATGATTGAAAACTTTTTAACACCCCAAATGGAAGTACGTACTTGGTATCAAATATATATATTTCATCTGGGCGGTGCCACATCACACCACAAGACAAATAATATAAGTCTCCTGAGAAAATTTATTATAACGAATAGAAAAAAAAGTAAGATACCCCGCAGGAATCGAACCTCCGTCTCGGGATCCGCGCTCACGTGCATTGACCACTATGCTATAAGAATCTTATCTAATTGCACGAATTTTAACTAGTGGGTCTTAACAATACTCTCTGAAGCGCTTTCTAAATTGCGTTACTAGTACATATAATTGTAAATAAGTTTAATCCAGTATGTACATAGGTAGTAATTTGCACAAATGAATTATTATTCTCGTTCTCTTCCATTGTTTCAAATAAAAAAAACATAATAAAATTCGAAAAATGAGAAATAAAACACGAAAACAATACCTAAAATTTTCGAGGCATAATATTTCTTTTAATGTTTTATTTGTCTGTCTGGAAAGTAAATTCACTGAGGAGTGTACGTTATTGTTTCAGCATGTACATTATTCTCCCTGAATCACCAAGAGAATATTGTAAAATGTTTTGTTTTCGTTTAAGCCATATCTCTGAATATATATGTGTATGTAGACTTTGGTATTCCTTTACCAATGTAGATCATGGATGACTTAATTAATTGGTATGTAATAGAATTTATTGTTTCGTTACAAAAAATGTCCATGATTATATTGTAATTTTAAATAATTGAAGAGCTGAGAGTTAAAAATATCCGAGTACATAATATTATGTAGCCAAGTTGAGTAACTCAACTCCATAATTAAATATGCGATTGTAAATTCTATATTACTATTTTCAACATTTTGTAAATGAGGTCTTATTGTCAATAATATGATCTATTATTACTGTACTAAACAATATTATTATTATAAATATTTAAGGAGTATATCAGAAAAAAAAACATTCAAATTAAATATGTTGCTATGAAAATAATAACAGTCTATACGCAGGAATTGTAATTAAATGTTCGAGGTAAAATAGTTTGTTGTAAATAGTTAAAATAGTTGTATTTTAATGCAGTTACGGATTTGAATCATATTTCAACTTAAAATAAAACAAATTATTTTTTCTTTTATGCCTCTCGTCTAACTCACAAAAATGTATGACGTAATGAAAGTTTGATAGTTTGTGCAGGAAATAAAAGAGGGATGTCGAACGAGATAGGGCGATACAACAGGTGCGATATAAACATTGTAGGCGATAGTGACTATGTATTATAGAATGACATATTGCCAAATGCAGAGTTGTCGCCGATAAGTTAGATATATTAAGCCTACCTAAACTTTCTTGTTATTAATATGACGCTTAATTTTCTTATTGTTTCTAAATTGTTAATTACGGCGACGTAAAATGTGCAATGCGTATGGCTATTTAACGTCTAAGCATAACAACTATGCATGTCCCTTAATTATTAAGCGGTATCATTATATGACTATACACTCTTATACTTATCTGGTTACCTCCAAAATCTGCATATGTTTGGAAACGAAAAATCAAAGTGAAGTGTCAGCATTTGCCTGTATCAATACTCTAAACAAGGATACATCGTTATCAAATTCCACCAACTAAAGATACACCATTTTCATATTCAAGATGAAACATAATATATAGGACTTCTACAATGTGGGGTAGGTATCTTAAAAGAAAAAAAACTCGGCGCTTTTCGCCTCGTGGGGGGGGGGGGGGGGGGGCTTCGCCCCCACGGGCCCCTCAGATGATGGTTACTTAAACCCTGATGGCTAAAATTATTTAACATGGAACATGCTTTGCCTACTGATTCTCTGAATGCTGTTGTCCGAATTCGAAAGAAAATTTATTTGTCAAAGTACCTAACCGAATCCAAAGGATTCAAATAATTTTACTTTTCTGAAAATTATGTAATTACAATAATAAAACTAATGAAGTAATACTAACAGACGAACAATACGTCGCAAAGAATGTAGGCTACTGGACGTAAAATGAAAATAATCGGCGCGCGTAAGTAATCGGGGCGGGCTGCGCGTCTATAGTTATTCTACGTCTATTTTTCGTAACGCTTTTGCGTTGGAGATCATGAGTAAAACATGTTCCATGTGAAAAAAGGATTCATATTCAACCGTTCGTTCGGAGCTCTGGATCCATGACCTAAATGCAATTAATAATTGTACACATAACTTATTATGAAAGTGTCTTTTTCGTACGTCATTGAAAATTCGCAGTGTTGGCAACTTGCGCTGCCATTCATTCCAATCAATTTCCATTTCTCATCTGCCAACCTGCCTCCGCCGCATCCATTCCACCCGATTGATATTTTATCATTGTTTTGTTGGTATCGTTTTTCCGGATGCGCCATTTTATACACGGCCACTGGAAAGAGGAAATAACTCCATTGTGCGGTGACCACCTCCTGTCGCAAACCAATATGATACGTTTTTTATACCACTGAATTTTCCAAATGTCCTACGTCATGTACATAGATTTATCTGATAATCGAAAACAAAATTTACGAAAGCAATTATTATGAACATTCGATTTGCATATTTTTTGTTTTGTTTTTATGACTAAATAAGTACTACATCGAAATTAAATTTTAACATTGATTAATTTATTTAATTTAATTAATTTATAAGTGTTGAATTGAAACATACTGATTCGGAAAAAAAGAAATAATAAAAATACAATAATAACATTTAGTGATTTAGGAATTCCACTTAATTTATTGATCTCAAAATCTCATATTCAAAATGTTGGAATCTTAGAGGATTCGCTTTTAAATTATTTTTAATATGGAATAAAATACAACTGAAAGAAAATATTTCTCAACATATACAACAGTAGGTACCTATAGAAATAAAAAACTCGTGAAAAATTCTTTAAAAGTTATTTTTCTCATACTTATGGTGAAAATTAGATCCACCTTTTTCATATTTCACATATAGAGCATTTTTTAAATATTACCTAGTTCTTTATATAAAATATCGTAGATACTATACTACTCCATTACATACTGACAGGGCTCTAGCCTGGGGGCCCGGGCTCAGAAGGGATCCTGCGTGGTGGATCAACCAGATAAGTGAGTTAAATACACATCAAAAATTGACCCTAATAGTAAAAAAGTCACCTGCGGCGCTAATTTACTTAAAATGTTAACGTTGATTATGGTTTTCAAACATGTAGTTATGCGATGCAATTTTTGAGGTGTGTCGATACTAACGATTCAATATTCAAGTGGATGTATTAAAAAATACTAAACATCGCTAAAAATATAGTAAATACGCTAATTTTACCACAAACACATTTTTTTTTGGAAAATGTTATCGTAGAGCGCCATACTGCCTTTAATCTTAGTGATAAGTAAGGGGCCTACCAAAGATTATGGCCTGGGGCCCTCTTCAGGGTGTGCGGGCCATGCTCCATTACATCTAAATAGTTGGGAAGATAGCTTAAAAGTATTAATTGAGTTAGCATTTACTTGGTAGAATTCCATTTTAAAAGAAATAAAAATATAATTAATATTAAATTCTACAGGTTTTTAGAAGGTTTGTCGATAGCTATTTCGGTTGTAACACCATTATCAAGACTATTCAGATAGGCCGTTTGCCTTTGCTTAAATACTATACGCATAGATAGAGACAGCATACATTTTCTTATTCGTTCAAACAATATTATGACTTTGTATACTTATTATTAATTGTAATATTATTAATACTTTGAAAACCCTAAGTGGGTTTTTAATGGATATCAAAATTGATAATGGTGTTACAACCGAAATAGCTATCGACAAACCTTCTTAAAAACGTGTAGAATTTAATATTAATTATATTTTCATTTCTTTTAGCTTAAAAGTAGTTTTTTTTTAATAGTCTTGTTGATAGTACAATATCTTGACATAGGTACCTTAGATTTTTTCGATATTGCGGTATTTTAAGGAAATAATTCTTATAAACTTTGTACGAATGATAATAAATATTGTCAAGTCACTAACGTGAAATTATAAGGGTTTTTTATGACAAAATTTAATGTTATAACTAAATTTGAGATCCCAAGATCGGGAATTATGTCCAATATTGCAATCTTTCGACACAATGTCAATATAGTACCTACGTCACTAACGCAATGTTGGAATCGTACTGATTTTCGTTGAAAAATGAATTTATCGACTAGTCATTGAAGTATTATGTATAATATTATCATTGATGTCGTGATTTTTATCCATTTTATCAAACACATTAATTAAGGGGGGGGGGGGGAAACTTTTTGGATGGAGGGCCAAATTCAAGAATTCAAAATGAGCGGCGGGCCGCAAGTAAAATACCATTTTTAGATATACACTGTTTATTATCACGAAAAATAAATATTACAAAAAATAATGAGAAGAATGAAACTGTTGTACATTTTTTTTAAATTCAGGTGATAATTTTGTAGTTGATATTCTCAAAACTGCTTGTTAATGGGCATCGGAGATATTTGATCGTAAAGAATTTTTATTGAGGTTCATGATCGAAAATGTTTGTTCACATATATAGATTGATCCAAAAATAACGAACATTTTTCTTGCATAATCTTTAAGTTGGTCGAATTTGTCTGAATTAAGGGCATTGTACAATTTGGAGATTTCTTCACGACGATTACACTGCAGGTCAATAATCTCAAGTTGTTGGTCTGTCGGTACACTATCAATATCTATTGAAAATGGATCGCGTACTATTGCTAAACAAATTATAATCTATGACAATATTTTTTTGGAAAAATTATAAAAAAGTTATTCGTAATCAGAAGTACAATTAATGATGGCGGGCCGCAAAAAAATACCCGGCGGGCCCCAGTTTGCCCCCCTCTGCATTAATTCAATATTAAGATCTCTACTATTCTCCCGTTCTAAGGAAGACGGCAGTAACTCGCAAAATTCGTGAAATTGAGTTATGAATGCCATCCGTTAGGTAATTTTGAAAGCTATAGGTATATTGTGTTCACTTAAAAATCAGTATTATCACTAAAATACCGTTAAAATCCTAAGTGAAAAAATTGACATCTTCTAAAATAATACATTTTTTTTAGCAAAAAGGCAGTAATTGCACCTATTCATTGCAGTTACTGCTTGTTTATTATTACTTTGTTTGTATTTTAACATCCTACTAATAAAAATTACCACCGTTTTTTTATTAATTCACAGTACTAAAGTTTGAGAAAAACCACATTATGTCATTTATCTCGAAAGTGTGTGAGAGTCAGTGACTGCCTTCTTCCTAAGAAGGGCAGTATTATGTGTGTCGAATTTTCGCAAAATAACATATTACTGTGGGAAATTGAATACATAATAGGATTGGATTTTATAGCAAAATTAGATTTAAATCTTCTAAAACGTTTGAGACATTACTTGGAAACCCCACTGTCGTAGACTTGCTGCCGTTTGTGGAAAATAAATAAAAAATAAATGTCTCCTTAAAGACATAATGCGGTGAGGTCGTTGCATTTCTAAAATATACTTACTTACACATTGCCTGTAGACTATTCCGATTTTAGTAAACCAAGTTCTTTGGCATAGGAATACAATCATCTAGGAATATGTTCCATTTTAAATATATTTCAGGTATTAAGGGTCCACATGCGCCACGTAGGACAAAATGGAGATTTTATGGTATTTTCAGATCATAAGCCTGGACATTCCTGGAATGAAATGCCAATAGAAATGGCGTATTTCAAAAAAATACTACCTTATTCTTAGGTCAATAATTATTATAAAACAATCATTATTCGTATGATGTTTCATCACATTTGAATGGTCAAAGACATAGCTTATAATCAGTATCTTTAGAATTATCTTCAAATGTGTTAATCGTGCCCATTTTTTGAATAATAAAATGCCTAATTCTTGTCAAATTTGGGATCACAGAGATTATAAATATATTTTTTATTGTATATACTATAATAATGTCAACATAAATTTTACTTATGGTTTTATAAATGCGTTTAAAAATTAATAAATCTGAAAAATCTTTCACCATTGCACATGGATGTACTGAAATATGACTATATTCTAAAACATTAGATCGAGAGGTTTAAAAGAATACTATTTTATGTAATAAAAATACTTTATGCAGTCATCCAATGTTTAAAGTAAATATAAAGGATAATAAAGCTTCAAAATTATATAAATAGATTATCTACAACGTTTAAGGAATGTCCAGGCTTATGCTCTGAAAATACCATAAATTCTCCATTTTGACCTACACGGCGCATGTGGGCCGTTAAACAATATATTTTTCAGCACCTGTCTATATTACTTATATCAAAATATTATATTCGTATTTATGGGTATACTTTATCAACAAGTCTACTAAATCAAAGGGTAAATTAATTACCATTATCTTATTTCTATAAATTAATAAGGAAATGGAAATAATAATAATAAATAAGAATAATAAAACTATTATTCATGCTAATAGTGAATATCACTTGGTATTCATCATTATTACTACCAAATATACGCTGAATTTATTGATAAAATAAATACTCTCTAAAGTGAAGGCGAGGCAGTTATTTTTGCGATATAGAATAATCTTAGGTATGATATGATTTTTACTGTATAATAAATACTTTATATTATCGGTTCTTTTTGTTAATTTTTGACAATACTTAACTAGTTACAGCAGCTCACTGACAGAATTATTGGAGATCAAATAATATGCTAAAGCATAACACATAATATAATATGCAAGTTTCAGATCCAGTACTAGAAATGAAACCATAATCCTCTCAATATTCATTTCATCGTGCCAAGATCACAGATCTTTCGCTAGAAATTTCTCTGCGCCAAAAAAATGGCGTCACGTTTCGCGTAAATGTTTTTTATTATTAAGATTCGACTGTGTTCATAAAAGAATCATATAGGTTTTCGAATACCTATTTCTTTCCAGCGACAGAATGTGATGCGAAAAGACTCGTTGAATATATTACGGCATAATGGCAAACTACCCATTCTAAGGTTTGTCTTCTTGTTGAGGGTAAAACAATTGAACTCGAAACGATGTGGCGCTGTTATTTTTATTGCCCGACACGCGAAACAAATGACATTGAACGAGAGCATTCTGTCTGCCCTTTGGCTCTATGGAAACGTAAGGAATCTCTGAATTCGTAAAAAGGGAATCGCCTTATTGACAGAACCCTTGCGATGAATATTTATTATATTCACTATCAGTTACCATTGAATGTTTTATAGGCATTATTTTATTCTAGTTTAGTACATCTCGATGACAACCTTATTCTGTAGAGACTTAACCTAATTCTAATTTTTACATGCGTACCTATATTTTTTCTTCATGTAGTGAACTTTACAAATTAAAAAAACAAAATCTTGTGTATCAGTTTTAACAATAATTATAGGAAAATATGGTAATGCTAATGATAATAGTATAAGTAGGTACATATAGGAAAATAATAAAAATGTGCACTAAAGTACACCAAATGAAATATGAGATATGAGATGGAAACTTATGTATCAGCATCGAAGACAATGTAATTCTCTTTGGGTATTCTATTGAATTCAACTGAAAGACTTTGTTCACAAGAGAAGGAGTCTAAATATATGCATATTTAGACTCAATGTTCCAGCAGTGGGCAATGAAAGAATTTTGTACATACCAGGGAACTCAGAAATAATGGGAACTGAAATACCTAACGGGTAAGGCGATAGCAGGTAACTGACTCTAGTAATGAAGGATCCCGGTTAAACTTACACACGTGTCAAGAATACGTTGTACGTCGAATACTGAAAACTGCTCTCGGTTTATGCATTTACACTCATTTAATGTTGGTGTATTACACACACTATTGCACGTGCGTAATGCGTGCTTCATTTTCGTAGGACACTCACACATTCAAAAACCCTGCATCAACATGCGGCGTATTGAATATAGCCCATCGGTATTCTATTTATTGTCTGTTCTGTGGTACATACTAATGGTTTCGTGAACCAAAAAAGTTTGAAAACCAAGTTATAAAACTTATAATAGATTATATTGAGAATAAGTGTGTGTTAGATCTGTGTTGGGTAAATGAAACTACAGAAGTCGAATTTTGTAGAAAATTAGCTTTATAAATCACGAGAAAAATGTGAGGGTTAGGTACAAATTATCGTTTCAAATATTATTATTGTTAATTAATGTGGTAATATTAATAATTATATGTAGGTATACGTTACAATATCGGAGTGACCCCAGTTTTAGAATTGTTGATGATGTTATAACATACCAACGGTAGAATTATTCTTCAATGCAATATATCATTTGGGGATCAAACAGTTAACAATACATGAGAATCCGAATCAGCGGCGGGGGCAGAAGGGTTTCGCTGAGGGGGTTTCAGTTGTGGAGTCCGCGTTCCGTGAAGTGGTTCCACCCCTGCTCCGCCTCGATCCCAAGCGGCCCCTCTTTCACTCGGGCCCGCAGATTTATTATGGATTTGTTGCAAACTACAGGGAATATATTTAAATAACGTAGTGAGCCCCCCCATTCCCTATCTGCCCTGATGCTGCGGTTAGTTCGCGGGTGGGGCTTTCGAGGATCTGAGAGGAATCTTGGTAGGATTATTTAATTTCGCTACATTTGCGATTGCATAATTTATGAAGTTTTTACCATTCTAATTCAAATTTATTTCTATGTAAGTAACTTATCTATATGAAAAGTTATGAGCATTTTATTTCTGATGATGAATTACATTCCATGAATTAATAGAATATTATTATTATTTATAACGTTTATAATTATACGTTGTAAATAATTTGACTGTTTTAGTCTGATTTGCATCCCTTAAGCGTTGATGACATTGAGCTACTTTACAAGCTGCTAGTCGGCGAGTTTTAAAGCGGGCGAGTCAGCTAGTGCGATTGTTATGATGACACACAAAACTTTCCACTCGCTGGGAAGCCAACAAACTAACGAGTTGAAACAGTAATTTTTGGTACTATTTGACAGGACGGATTGAGCAGTTCGTTTTTTTACCGGCAGGTTCGCCACTATCGCTCTATTGCGCAGACGCAGATCGGCACACACGCCAGCGAGTAGCGAGTAAAGTAGCCCCGCTTTCAGCTTTTCTCGGTAGATTGTTTACAATCTGCTTGTTAGCTAGTTCGATGATAACACTGGGCGAGTTTACAAGCAGATTGTAAATTCGCCGGCTTGTAGCTTGTAAAGTAGATCAATGTCATCGATCCTTTACAATGCTTAAATATTTTAATCATATTTAAGTACTTCATGCACATTGGCTCATCGATTAGTATTATTAACATATTAATATTGCAAATTTAAAAATCATTCACATTCCTCACATAGGTACCTATTATACCTACCGCTTATGTATAATAACTTAAGAATTAATATTATTTCCTGGTAAACGAATAAAACATGGGCATCACTAATATTGTAACGTGGAAGTAATATTATAAATATCCATCCATCATGGATTGGCAGTAAACAATATTAATATGATTTATTATTTTGTGGCGAAGCCCCTTATGTTACACTTCACGAAAAGTATCGGCACATAATTTTTCCGTCTGAAAAGTGATGACTGAGCACTTTAGAAAAGATAGCGCTCGTCTATGATATATTTATCAGACAGAATGCCAACTTGAAAACGTACGCGTATTTGTTTATTCTTTTGTCGCGTTCGATATTTGAACTCACCGTGAAACAATGTTTCGTCTATTATTTGAATTGTATAGTGGCGCAAAGGTTTCGCTGGTCGATGCGCTTTTAGTAAAATTGTTTTCAGCCGGCTGGGATTGTCAAGTAAGATAGCTATAAGTAAAGAATTTGAAGACTAAACATGGATATCAAAGGGAAATCTCCATTATTATACTGAAAAAAACAGCCGATTGTATCAATTATGTTTTCTAAACTATTTTTTTTATTCAACGAATAATTCACAAGATTTAAGAATGTAATAAGTATTGAACATACATAATCTTGAAAACACTCCTGAGAAAATATATTATAACCAATATAAAAAATCTTTTTGATTTTAGAAAGATTTTTTCTATTGGTTATAATAATACATTTTTTCAGAAATGTTTTCAAAATTATATATGTTCAATACTTAGAAGATTACATTCTTAAATCTTGTGAATTATTCGTTGAATACAAAAAATAGTTTATTAAATTATTAGCAAGTTCAAGTAAGTTACAACACAAAAATATCTTAGAGTAATCCGTGACGTCGGCTAGTAATTGAAGTAATACCTACTTTGATTTAAAATACAAAAGTCAATAGCCAATCGTAGCTCTATTTGGGAAGCGCTTCAGAGAGTATTTATTATAAGAGCCTATAGCTAAATTATGTTTTCATTTTATTAGTACCTAATAGATTTTTTTGTTAACGCCGACTATAAATACTATACGAATACGGTAAAATTACATTTCAAAAAGTACTACCCGGTCTCAGTTTATTTAAGTTATTTGTTTTGGACATTTTATTTCCACTGGCAACATCTGACATCAATTGGAATTTCGTTTATCTTTGACAGTTGTTTGACTTTGTTGCGAAAATTGATATTATTCGCTTCGTGCCATAGACTAATATACTGCTTCGTGCCCATACACCGACACAGATCATTGAACAGGCTTCGCAAACATTTCTGGTGCTGGTGAGCCATGGTTAAGAAGTGTACACCACAGGTTTAAATGCGGACGGCAAGATGTTGAAGATGACACTCGAAAAGGAATGCCATTAACTGCAGTAGTTCCACACACAGTTTTGTAAGACTGTCGGATTATTGTTAAGAAGATAACAGATGCCCTAAAGATTTTTGCGGTGTGTGCCAAGGGTTCTGCCACCGGAACACTGAGATGCGCTCCGGTTTGTAAAAGAGCTATATACCACTATATTCCGACTGAATGATTCACCAGCGGGTCTGTTCTATACACAAGGCTGCTTTCGGTCCACTACGGCAGCTAAATAGGGTAGGAAAGTATCGAATTATTAACACTTATTCTGACAATTACAATAATTGAGTTATATTTGTTACAATAAGTACTATGTTTTAACAGAACCTCTCTTGGCTGTGATAAATTTGAGACCGAGATAGACAGTTTTGACAGTTCAGACGGCTATAAGTGTTAATTATTCGATACTTTCCTACCTTATTTAGCTGCCATAGCGGACCGAAAGCAGGCTTGTGTATAGAATAGACCCGCAGGTATAGCATCGTCAGACTTCCACCTCTTCACCCCTAATCTCAAAAACTCGGCGCGAAGAAATGGACTGACTATGAATCAGTACCTATTTTGAAGATCTTGACTAATTCTAATATAAAACTGAGATATCGGCTTTTAGCATTATAAAAAAGAATATTTAGGCTCATGGAGATTATATCTTTAAAACAGTTTCAACTGGCCTCTAACTTGTACGTATTTTTTTGGCTACGATTTATTTTAACTTGCTAAAGTAATGGTTGTTTTTGTATATTACTTCAATACACAGTTTTGGCCATTATAAAATAGATAATCGCTGTTTCAGTACAAGGGTACACTTTTTTGACAAAATGTCAGATTTGACTTATGAATTACAAAATATGGAGAATCAGTTGAAATTTCTGGGCAAGGCTGCACTATTTTTGTAAAAAAAAAATATTTTACCATAATATTTCAGACAAATTTGTATGACATCAACATGAATATCAAATGAGTATAATTGTATTAGTGCAATACTATACTTTATTACCTACATAAATTGATTTAATTTAAATATGGGAGGGAATTTAAGGTGGTTTTTTATAATTTGAGATAAAATGTTCATTTCATAGTGATATTTACATAATAATAATAAATAAATAATTTATAAAAATATCTAATTACTTATTCTCTTATTGGTATTCAAAAACTTTAACAGCCATTTTCTTCAAACAGGTTTTTGTCAAATAGTGTATCCTTGTACTGAGGTAGTGATATCTATATTATTATAGTTTCCAAATGTAAATTCCAAGTAATCATTGAAAAAATATTGTACCTATTTTGTAAAATATTGAGTTTGTTTTGAAAGTAAAAGTAAATTGCTAAACGAAAACGATCAAATACACAAAATAAGTACATATTCAATTAAACTAAAAAGCATACTATGGGGTAGGTATATTCAATTACCTATTAATTGTTGTGAAATCAACAAAACTAAACATACAGAAAGTACTCTAAATAATTTGCCAATAACATTTTGGGATAGATTACTGTGTCAAAAACGAAAAATGGCATCGGAATGGCTATTATTAAGTTACTAAAATAGAATACTTTTAGTGACAGACTTTAAAAAAATCCATCGAGTAAATTTTTTAACGTGGTTAATTGGTGTACAGCTAATAAAGGCTCCCTCTAAAAGTATTTTTAAAGGCCGCTATACAGTTAATACACCACGTAAATGGATATTATTATGGTATTCATTTTGACCCTTACACCCTCGCGACGTTTGAACGTTGAACAAGCCTGTTCTATGCGAATACATAACAATAAAATTTACATCCAGAAAACGGTGTGGTAACACCGGGAAGACGTTTCTATACTATGTGTAGCTACATAATATATTATATTAAGTATATAAAATTAAAGATTTGTTTTAAAATTATATTTGTTAATGAAAAAAAGCCTATATTTAAACATCGGAAATTATGTACGTATGCTAAAATAAGTGTATTAATGGATGATATGAAATTTATTCGTCAAAATAATAAATTATGGAAATTCAGGAAACTCATCAATTATTCTGACTAGCAATAATATATTCAAAAAATAATCACATGAATAAAATTATTATTGGGGAAGTACCTGATCATTTTTTAGTCGTTGTCATCGACTAAAAGAACGAATGTGTAAAAAAATATTGTGAAATTGAATGTAAGTACCCACCTAATTAGTGTTTTAATTAATCAATATGTAGTTGAAAATTGTAAGAAAAATAAATACGTTTTAATACAAAGATAAACTTACAATATCATAAAATATGTATTTTACTTCTTATTGAACATATAATTCGAAAACACCTCGGAAACATACTAGAAAAAATCTTGAAAAAAAACGACGCCGGGCGGGACTCGAACCCGTCATCATCATCAGGGGCGCGACAACCCGGTGTGGGTCCCGGCCTTCTCCAACAGCTCCCTCCACCTGTCCCTATCCAATGAGGCCGCTTTCCAATTTGGTACCCCCAGAATACGGCAGTCACTGGCAGCTCCATCCAACCAGCGAATCTTTGGCCTCCCTCTTATTCTACGTCCTATTGGATTGCTGGACATCACTCTCTTTGCCGGTTCATTGTCATTCATACGGTGCACATGACCTAGCTAACGCAGTCTCCCAATCTTAATTGATTGAACTGCGCTGCAATCTTCGTACAGCCCGTAGAGCTCAGCATTATATCTTCTCCTCCAATTGGTGCCATCCCTGATCGGTCCATATATACGGCGGAGAATTTTTCTTTCAAAGATGTTCAGGGCTCGTTCATTTCGCAGTGTTAATGTCCAGGTTTTCAAATTGCGTTAATATTGGCAATCGGTTTTTGTGGGTTGAATCAAGGTATACCAATTATAGTTAAGACTTACCTTGATTCATAGCCGACGTTTGGATCTCTCTAAAATTTAGTATTAATGTACCCGAACTTGCAAATAGATCCTTATTATTGATTTTAAAATACTTATAAAAAATGTAATATTTCAGTAAGTTATTGTATCTAGTTGCATGGCTCTTTAATCCGTCACTAGATGTCACTGAAATTTTCTACTTTCAAACTAGCGTGTAATGGGCAACTACTGTGAGTGACTATGACTATACGTTATTATTATGACTAATGTAGGAATATAAAAAAATCACAAAATGATCATCACAGTTAAATCCGATGGTTAGTCACTTTATAAAAGGGGTTGCATATTTTCTTATTGAATCAGTTTTAATGTAAAGTGGTCAGTAAGAAAATGATTTGTCATACATTTTATTGAAAGTAAAAATAATTACAAGATAAAAAGAACTTTTTATATACCAAGTTTTTAAATTTTCTGTTGAATCATATAAACTTGACAATTCTATGAATTAATAAATACTTTTTTTGTTCTTGATAGAAATACTGAATAAATATAGAATACTGAAATGTCATTTTGACATTTCACATTGATTTCCATAGTAACGCACGTATATATTAATAATTTAGTTGCTAGGACTGGGCAAACAAGAATACGAGCTTAAGCGTTGGACTATCACGCCGTGGGTCTCAGGTTCGAATCCTGGGTCTGGCAAGTACACATATTGTTTTTCAATTTGTGTGTGAGTCAGGGTATGGACCTAATAGGTTGAGCAAGTGGCTGACATCCATTTCTCGTAAAAAAACAAAAATCTGTTAATACAAACCTCTACTCTGTGGAGGCCCATATGATCCTATTAGGATCGGACATGGTCGGGAATAAAGATTATGTAACGATAATTAATGTCGATATTAATGATCTTTAATTTGTTTCCTTCTCCCCCTCAAATGTATGTGTTAAAATGAATTTTGAATGTCGGACTTGTAACCTTTATAATATACATTAGTGTAGAAATGAAATAATGTTATTGTAACAACATCTATATTGTATGTATAATAGCGCCTGTACACGTGCATGGATTTACTGGCGGCAATAGTGCTTATTTTAAACTATCATAACAATAACTGTTTACACATATAAGTGCTGACTGTCCCTCCATTTTATTCTTGAAGAGTGAGCGAGACGCGATGTTGTTATTTTATGATACTATTTCGTACTATTTGACAGCTAGTGAAAATCGGTCAACCTGAAAATTCGTTTTTTTGCCGGCAGGTTCGCCACTATCGTTCTACTGCGCAGGCACAGATAAATCTTACTACTTAAAAAACATCTTACTGTCACATGAAAATTCGGAAGCTTCCAAACTTGTTTAATTCATGCATGCAATCTTGGCAACTGCATGATAACACATGTTTACCCATACGTTTTCTCACTGTCAACAGAAATCCATGCACGTGTAAACGGGGTATAATACTTTTGCGATTTCTATGGTCTGTTTTCTTCTGAACGAAAATGTATAGAGAACTTCCGATTCGAAAATGGAACGTTGCATCGTGCATTATTCGCGAGTTTTTAAGCTTTTTATGTTCCGGCAACATTGTTAATTGATGCCTGTCCATTTCAATTTTGGAACGGTTGAATTTAGAACCTAGTTAAATACTGTTGTAAAAGTTTGAAAATTCTATATAACAAAAATAACGGTTTAAAACTCCAATCATTAAATTAAAAAAAACCAGTGCAATTAAATGTAGCAGCTACTTTTATCATCGATTTATTTATACCACAAATAATTCAGTTTACTCATCAAAATACAATGTCGTAGGTATTCAATAAAAATCTTCTATATTATTTTGTAAAATCATTTTGAATGACAGTGACTGGTATAGCGTTTAGGTTCAAGTATAAATTAATTAACATTAATAACTATTAATTATTACTAACACCCACGGTGGCCGCGCGGCTTAAGCGTTGGACTATAACGCCGTGGGTCCCAGGTTCGAATCCTGGGTCTAGCAAGTACACATATTGTTTTTCAATTTGTGTGTGTCAGGGTATGGACCTAATAGGTTGAGCAACTGGCTGACATCCATTTCTCGTAAAAACAAAATCTGTTAATACAAACCTCTATTCTGTGGAGGCCCATATGATCCAATTAGTATCGAACATGGTCGAAAAAATAATAGATTAATTTACTAGTATTTTTTTTTCGAATTTTCGAGAATCTTACTTACAGTTTATCGAGAAATGAGAATTATGTTTTCTCAATATTTCTCGAAAATTCTTGATCACCATATCTAGGTACACGGTGTTCAAGATACCTCGATAGTGGGTATAGACAACTATCGCAATATGATTTCAATTTCAATTATTGTTTTTTAACATATTGTGTACAAATTATAAGTTTAAGACTTTCATAACATGGCATGAAACATTATTATAAAGAAGAAAAGTAATAAAAACGACAAAAATGAAAATATAAAAAGAGAACATAATATAAACATAAAAAACAGTGAAAATACAATTATACATATTAAGTAGAAGTTCAAAGAAGTACACCGAGTTTGCTAAAGAGACCCTATTTTAAGAATTTATAAAATAGCGTCCACCTAAACTCACCTTCATGCAAGTGGAATACATCAACACCCGAAGCAATTTGGTTGAACATAGTTATCGCCTCCCAATTGGCATTACCAGTGGCAGGTTGGTTCTGCACCTTCGAAGAATAAACAACTGGTGCTCTCTATTTCTAAGATGATGTAATTCTTAATAAAGTTATGATTTCCAAGTGGCGACACTGTAATATACTTACTACAATGATAACGTGATACATAACTATTTAAATTCAGAATTGAATAATATTAAATTTGACTGAATCGCCCGCAATGCCTTTTTCGGAACGTATCATAACCCTTAACGTCAGACGGATTTCATCTCGTTTTCCATCAAATCCCTCCTTATCCGAAACTAATTTAAGTTTTTATCCGCGGTGTACGTGTTTTCACCTTGCAGCCGCCGCTCGGAATTCTAAATTCCAAATTCGAATTTCGAACCGACATTCAAACATACGCGAACATTCGCAAAATAAACCATGTGTTTGGTTAGTAGCGAAACTCTCATATCATTTATAATATTACGGGCCAGTTGTAAACTCCACAGCTAACCCTTATTGATTTTGCAGATTTTGATTATATACTGTTTACACAATGTCTATGTCTCAAAATAATTGGTATTGGTAGACACACAGTACAGTTTTCTTGCCATAGTAAAGTTTTCTATCGATAGCATTTCATTTAATTAGCATTATTTACATTCAAATCGAATTTCATTCGAATTCGTTATCATGCAGTATGGTTAGTGAAATATAATATGGATCTTGGCGATTTTAAATTTTACATTATTTCACATACATAATTCTGAAAACACTCATGAGAAAATATAGCCAATAGAAAAAAATCTTTTTCGAAAAAGTAAGCTAAGTAAAAGAAAGTTTGCTATATTTTCTCATGAGTGTTTTCAGAATTATGTATGTTCAATAATTAGAATGGTACATTCTTAAATCTTGTGAATTATTCGTTGAATGAAAGAAATTGTTCATTATAATATTTCACTCAAAACGTTATTGTTAATTATGTATTTTGTTTATTTAGATAACAACGTTAAATATAATATACGTTATTATGAAGTTGGGGTACGACACAGTCCGAAGAAGAGACGATCAATCGACAAATTGAGTCATTCAGTGATACTCAAGAAGTAAAAGACGTCATAAAGGTAGACCACTAGCACCGTGAGTGTAAAACCAAGGCATCTGCAAATTTTTTAATTTCGAGATTAAATGCAAAACAACTGCAAAAGTCGTGAACTTGATAATGTAAATGTGAAGTAACTGAAAGAACATGCAATATAATGTAGATATAAACCAAATATTATGGGTTTTTTTAGAAACTCTATTTCTCCTAACAAAACGAAGACTTCAAACCCTAATATATCCAAAATATGTCTTTTGCAGATGCCTTGGTTTTACACTCACGGTGCGTTGATTAACGAGATAGTTACATTTTGAGGAGCTACATTGTATGTTAGATATTCTCATGACGTAGAGTAATAGGATTATCTCGGAGTGTCCTTCATCCAGCAGTGGATTGATCCAGATTGATGTCGAATATAAATGTGTGTTTTTGGAAAAATTTGGATAAACACTAAAGTGATATTTTACAAGAGTGAAATATTTATTTCTTTCTGTAAATCGAACAATGAAACAACAATGGTGTATAGACTTAACTATCAAATACTACCATCTTTAAATAGTTTGGATTGGCCAAAGTAAAAACTCAAGTAAAACTTTAAATACTTTTCTCGAGATTACAAGGTTTCCATTTATTTAATACTTAATACTTTATTTACATAATTTCCTCAAAAGATCCCCTGAAGTTAATTTTATGTATTTTGCTGACAGGATTACCTACATTATAATACCGACAAATTTAATGTTTTTTCTCTTTCAAGTAACTAAGTATGTAGTGTTTCTTTGTAATGTTTGTCGGCGAACAAAAAGTTCTAAAATATTTGCTGAAAACATTATGTATTTGCTGTACCTTCGCGGGTGTTCTTAAAGTCAATATCCAAATATATATAACATGATATTGCTGTTGTTGGCAAAACTTTCCGAACATATTATGTAAATGAATACGTGCCACATTCGATTGATTTCATTTTGTTTTTTTTTATCGAAGACATACGCCCATAATGTGGGGAATTTCCCACAATGCCGCAATCTTATAGTGTGTTCTCGTGAGATTTTTACAGTCTGCTATGATATCGACTGACAATTTACACGAGCAGTGCTTCTAAAAAATACTCATGCTATATAATAAATAGGTTATATTGGATTAATTCACTAATTGATAATGTCGGAAATCTGTGAACGAATCTCTTCTTTTATTGGGGTAGAGCTCACTAGATTTAGGCAAACGATTGTATGCCTTATTTATTATGTCCCGTCGGTGTACAAATTAAAAAAAAAATATGTGTGGAATTTGAGAAATCTCGTCCCCAATATTGTTCTATTAGGTTCTTTGTAATAGCCCGTACTTATTGTGAGAAATGTCATAAATTATAAGGAAAAAAATATCAAGATAGTAAGAATTACTTATTGCAAAAATAAAAACATCAATTTAGGTTTTTTTCTTTTAATAGTAATTTCTACATAGCTTTGCTTAGCTTTTATTATGCAATCATAAAACGTATTCAAACAGTAAAATAAATAATAATTCTTTAGTTATTTATTTTATAATATATTATCATTTCTTTCCACCAATAAATAACAGTAAAGAAAATTAAAAGAAATATGATATACTTACCTATCCGCTTAATGCCTTAATAGTACGAATGAATAATTATTTAATATCTCCGTCCAATTTGATTATAGTAGTCAAGTATCGTGCAGTCCCCAGAAAATTTTCATAAAAGGCATTAGGCAATAGGTTGAAGAAAATACATAAAAAATAAATAAGTATATAAAATTGTTTTACGCCTTGACACAATCATCAAAATTTCTTTCGCGAAAATCTGATTTTTGTGAAGACACAATGCATGGATTTTATTTCACGTTATCTATTGTTTTTTCATGTATATTATCAATTTTACGTTCAACTATTATACTTTGTCTAGTCTCTTGGAGAGTAATTTTTACCTTTCCCAAAGGCGACTGATTGTTTTTGATTGTGGATAATATATTGTTCGGTGCACTTTTATTAATTACATAGATACAGAAATCGTTTGTTCCCATATTTAGTCGAATTCTATGATTTTTTGTCGATTAGGTTAATCGAGTGTCGATTTCCCGATTGTCAGGCAAATATATTTAAGTAATAGCGCCTGTATTTTAACTGCCGTACTAAGCACAGAGGCCGTATCTGCATTTTAGGCAAGTGGGAGATCTGAGCTTTCATATTATTTTACTTTTCCTGCTAATACTGGGGAACTTTTTATTTATTTAATTTGCCTATAATAGTTAATTTTGGTTTAAGATTTGTTTACATACCTTGAAAATTTGATTTATGTTATTATTATTATTATGTATTGATATTAGCCATATATATGTCAGATACGGCTAATATGCCTTAGTAAATGATAGTTACAACCAAATCGCTTAGTATTTATCGAGTTTATTTCTCAAACTCCGTAGATACGGCTATTAAAACCCTTGATTTCTCCGTAACTATAGCAGTTACGGCTTGGATTTATTCACCGATCTTATACAAAAACTCTGCAGAATCCAAATATCTAAAAACATGAAAATACCTAAATACGTCAGTTACGGCCTCTGTGCTTAGTAATACGTGGATGGACTTACTTGCACTAATAGTGTATATATCACGATAATAACTGCTTACATGTAAAAGTGCTGACTGTCTCGCCAAGAATAAGCGAGACGCGATGTTATCATTATTTGGTATTATTTGACAGGTCGTGAAAATCGGCTAACCCCAAAATGAGTTTCTGCGCGGTGTAGTTTGTTTTATTACCGGGAGGTTCGCTACTATCGTTCTACTGCGCAGGCCCAGATATTGTACGGTCGAATTGTCGCGTGAAAATTAGGATGCTTCTGAACTTTTTTGATTCATGCGTGCAGTCTTGCAATTTGCATGATAATACGTATTTACACGTGCATTTTTTGTTATGGCTGCGATAATACGTACTGTCAGCAGTAAATCCATGCACGTGTAAACAGGGTATAAGTACATATATTTTCTACAAAATAAATAAATGTAAATATAAAATAAGATCCGCAGAATATCTAGATTCGACATCTCACTTACATCGCGTATATGTCGAAAAAAATACATCGTCAGATAATTAAAGACCTATTCTAACAGTCAGTTATAATCGACCGGTTTATAGAATGGAGTTCTACCGTGTTATCACCAGTTTAATACACAATTAAGTAACAAGCAATAAATTTAATACAGTTATAACATTTTTTAGATTATTTACTCGTATAGGTACATGTATGTTTTAATCATCTGCGGGTCTATTCTATACACAAGGTTGCTTTCGGTCGCTACAACGGCTAACTAGGGTAGGTTTGTATCCAAGTATTAGCACCTATTGTACCAATTACGATAAGTTGGTTGTAATTATTGCAATAAGTGCTATATTTTAACAGCACCTCTCTTGGCTGTGATAACATTTAGAGCGAGATATACAGTTTTGACTGTTTAGACGGCTAACTTATTGTAACAATTTATAATACCTTAATACATATTAAGGGAGGACATGCTCAGCGTAGGTCAAAATGGAGCTTTTGTTCTATTTTCAAAGCATGATCCTGGACATACCTTAAACGTTGTAGATAATCTATTTATATAACTTTGAAGCCTTATTATCCTTTATATTTATTTTAAACATTATAATAATTATTATATAGCAATCATTATTCGTAGGATGTTTATCACACTTGAATGGTCAAAGAAATAGCTTATAGTGAGTATCTTTAGAATTATCTTCAAATGTGTTAATCTTGCCCATTTTTTGAATAATAAAATGCCCAATTCTTGTCAAATTTGGGATCACAGAGATTATCAATATAATTTTTTATCGTAAATATTTCACTATAATAATGTCGATATAAATTATACTGGTGGTTTTATAAATGCGTTTAAAAATAAATAAATGTAAAAAATCTTAACACCACTGCACATTTATGTACTGAAATATGACTATATTCTAAAACATTAGAGCGAGAGGTTTAAAAGAATACTATTTTATGTAATAAAAATACTTTATGCAGTCATCAAATGTTTAAAATAAATATAAAGGATAATAAGGCTTCAAAATTATATAAATAGATTATTTATAAGTTTAAGGAATGTCCAGGATCATGCTTTGAAAATAGAAAAAAAGCTCCATTTTGACCCACGCTGAGCACGTCCGCCCTTAATATATGTAATAAATAGTATCACTTTAGCGGTCTATAGTCGCCTTGTGTATACAATAGACCGGCTGATCGTTATTGATTTTACTCATTAAATTAATAATAATATTCACTAATAACTTATAAAGTCCAAATGTGTACCGAAACTAGGAAGCGATCAAGACGGTTGTGAACGAGTTTTCAGTGGAAACTGCAAACGCGAAACCTCACGTGTGTCACAACTCGCGCCGGCTTCAATATTGAAAACTTTCCATATTATGTAATATTTTCCACGCGGTTTTCAATGAAGTGTGTATTTTTATTAGAACCACTGGTTCGAAGTTTGATGCCGGTTATTGAAACGAAATTATGTGTCATAAAAAATAAATGATACCTTTCAACATCCGCATCAATCAATAACGTTTGGCATTGAGTGGTTTTCCTGGTAAGGCATTTTATATTATAACAAAATGACACATTTTCCAGATAATGATCTATTATTAAGGAGACATTTAATTTTGATTAAAGGACATTGCTTTATAATTAACTTAATAAAATAGCGAAATAATTACACTGGATTGTAAATCCTAATAAATATAAGTAGATAGTTTAATTAATAATGGTGGCTAAAATAATACTATAAATCGTCTCTGTATGTATTATTAGATATATTATAATCAAATGCCAGTCCTTAGTAAAAATCCGTTATAAAAAGAATACAAAACAAAAATACTTTAGAATACAAAAATCGATCGCCTACCGTAACTCACTTCGGAGAGCGCTTATGAGCAGGTATTAAAAAAGGCCAATAGTTAAAATTTGTCGCAATTAAGCATGGCAGTCCTAGCATAGTGGTAATGCACAGGGCGCGAAACCCAAGAGACGCAGTTTCGATTCCTGCCGGTTGTCTTACTGTTCGAAAAAAGATTTTTTCTATTGGCTATATTTTTTCATGCGTGTTTTCATAATTATGTATGTTCAATAATATCAAATTGTTTTAATTTGACACGTAAAATGTTCAATTTACATACTATAAATCTATATTAGATTCTATAGTATAATAAATAAGTACTGTTAGTGGAAAGAGTTGGAAAAAATAAGCTATATACTATAAGAGGGAGTTACTGGTAAATTTATAAAGAAAACGCTAGTGAAAATATAAAATAATAAAAATAAAATACACCCATCATTTTTGAACCTTACCGAAACTTATTATAGCCATTTGTAGATGAAAACTTTGATATCCGTTCGTCCAAGCCATTACGATTTTACCCTCATATACTGGATTTGAACCTTTGGTCACAGGTTCAGAGATGGCAACTCAAGACACTGATCCGTCTTGAGGCACACACACAAACCTTATAACGTAATACACCAATATTATCATTAATTAAACGCTCGTATGAATTAATTGTATTGTGATATTTCCGCCATGGTTGATTTAAGTGGTCTTGATCGTCAGAAATAGGTCAAACATTACATAATGTATGTTTAAGGACTCATATACGTGTGCTTCCGAAAGTTTTTAAAACTGTATTTTAAATTATTGTGTAATACGTAAATAGCTATCACACTGTATAGTAAAGTTGTGATCCAGTTTAAGGGGGGACATGCTCAGCGTAGGTCAAAATGGAGCTTTTGTTCTATTTTCAAAGCATGATCCCGGACATACCTTAAACGTTGTAGTTAATCTATTTATATAATTTTGAAGCCTTATTATCCTTTATATTTATTTTAAACATTTGATGACTGCATAAAGTATTTTTATTACATAAAATAGTATTCTTTTAAACCTCTCGCTCTAATGTTTTAGAATATAGTCATATTTCAGTACATAAATGTGCAGTGGTGTTAAGATTTTTTACATTTATTAATTATAATAAATATATAAATATAAATATTGATTATGTTTAAAAATTAATAAATGTAAAAAATCTTAACACCACTGCACATTTATGTACTGAAATATGACTATATTCTAAAACATTAGAGCGAGAGGTTTAACAGAATACTATTTTATGTAATAAAAATACTTTATGCAGTCATAAAATGTTTAAAATAAATATAACGGATAATAAGGCTTCAAAATTATATAAATAGATTATCTACAACGTTTAAGGTATGCCCAGGATCATGCTTTGAAAATAGAAAAAAAGCTCCATTTTGTCCCACGCTGAGCACGTCCGCCCTTAGTGATTAATATATTATTTGGAACTTGGTACATACTATTAATAGAATAAATTCTTTCTAATAAGCAGCAATTCGACTTATAAGGCAATATTTATTACATCATAAACATAGCAATGTACGTAATGTTTGTTTATGTTGTTTAGGAGAAACTTCTCTATTTTTAAATGTCGTATTAAAAGAAACAGTATATGGGATTGCATTTAGGATTAAGGATACAAAGCTCTAGCGACTAAAAGCAAAAATGTTCAGCTTAAAAACGTATGTGTATGTTTTCTTTTCATCTGTCCACTTAGCTTAGATTTTCCGCAACCATTTAATATAAAAATAATGTTATTTTCCCCGTGTTGCTGCGTTTAAAAATTGTTTCGTTTCTACTTAAGTTTAGTTATACTCGTACAATCGTATTATTTTTGACTATCCTTTGGGATGTGACTCCGAGCAGGATGCTGTGTAGGGTGGATTCAAGAACCATACGTCTAGCGGAAAACGATGGTTATTCAAAGAAAAGTATAGTCACAGCCAATGACATATTAAATGGACAACTCACTTCATACCGGCGCGCACGAGAAGAAAGTCATTCACAGATGTATAGGTAGATGTCACGTGACCATATGACGTATCCATTTCCATTATGCGATACAAGCTTCGAGAATTTATAGTAATATAACCTTAATTGTAATGGCGTATTAGTGTCATGACTCATTGCGTTAGAAACAGATTCTCGGTTACTTACGACTTCTCGGAGATTAGACGCAAGTGAGCCCAGCGCATCACAGGCGACTGTCCAATGGTTTCTGTCATTCAATTGCATTGAATAAACATTATCTTAAAATGGCATTTTATAAATAATAAATAATACTAACTCATGAAAAGTGGTATCCTATCTTTCTTGGAGTGTTTAGTAGATTTTTTTACAATTTTTAACTAGGCACATTGGCATTTTGTAACACAATAATAACGGTGGAGTCGAAACCTGACAGTCAGAAATTTTGTATGGGCAGACCCAGCGGTGTCGCCAGACCGCTTGCAAGCAGAATGTTCATTTGAGCGTAGGATACCGATATTAAAATATGAATTTCGCCATCCGGCAGACCCGACACAAAGTGAGTGTCATTTTATTTTCTAGATGCTTCGTCCATATTAATGTCATTGGTCACAGCGTACAAGTGTACAATCATTGCCGAGCAGGTATCGACAGCCCGAGAATCAGAAACCGAGTGTCTCCGGCAACCAGCCGGGTCCGATTGACTCCTCCAGTATCGGTAACGATATTTTGACAAGAAATAGAGTTTGTTTCTTATCGCGGAGCAGTATATTGTATACAACTGAAGCTGACGTACGATTTTGTCATCATCAGTAGAGCCTTCCTGGAATTTATACGGCCACACGGCAGGTAATCGGTTACAATCTTTAAACTTAATTTGTACACGCAAAAATAAAACTTTATATTAGATATGTTGCAGGCATTGATATACTACTGGATGAATCATATGCTTCTTAAAATGACGCCCGATTTTCAGCGACTCGGCCAGTGTTAAAACCTACTGTTTTAATATCAGCGGACTTAACTCGATATAAGCTCACTTAATATTTGTCTCGAAAACGACCTGGCAATAATTATGAGTAAGCCCGATCTAGCTTGCATCTTACTCTAACTAATAGTCATCGAATGACGACTTGCTCTGTCCGCTCAGACATGAATTTTTGGTAGCTTGCAAGCTTTGGGTTGCAGAACCCTTAGGGTCACTATTCCAAGAACGCAAATTTAGTTTTTCAGCCATGGCAATACGGGTGAAATTCGGGAATTCATGTTAACGGTCTTAACGCATTATACCTACAAGGAAATATTATAAGACGATATTCGTAATATCTTCTTTTGTGGTACATTTTTAAAGTGTTACTTGTATGGGAACTTCTCATCTAGTAGTATATCAATGGTTGCAGGGAGCTTTCAGAGGGCGCCCAAACTGTAGGTATCACTACTTACTATTTGTATTATATACTTAGAATGGTTTTACACAGAGTAATCACTAATCATGTATCCGATACATGTACGACGAATATAGAGTTTACAATGAAAGAAACCGAGTCTTTCATAAAGAGATACTCGTATTGTGAGTGAGTTAATTTAATTTAGAATCGTGATACCTGCATTGGATACGTGAATCGTCCGTGTGAAACCGCTCTTACTGTGTAAAATCCGACATCCATATCAGTTCTCTAGCTACCAATCATAAACATCGCACTCACAAAACTTATAACTCACTTATAATTACAATTTAAGTGATGAAATAAAATAATTAATTTTATAGGTAATTCGATCCCAGTAATAAATTGAGACATTTTCAGCTGATTTTAAACCGAAAATTCTGTTTAAAACAAAGTTTTCAAATACAAAGGAAAGTTCATACAAGGTATATTTGAACAAAACCTTCCTAATTGGAAAAAGTTTACTCGTGGAAAGTTTTTAACCATAACGACTTAAAATTATGTGGATATAGGATTAAAAGTAGGCAGATTATTTTATGATCCATCATGGAATGAATATTATGTACATACGTTTGTTTGTTTGTATGTTATGTACCTTAATAATATTCTGAATTTAAATGATACCTACCAACTTTTAATTGGGATTTGAATATGTTTATCTTTAGTATAGTAGTGCAAGTTTTAAACTCCAGTCATTGATAAAAATAACCCATTATAAAATGTTGCCGTTTACAATAAATATTGCCCATTAGTCCCATAGTCCAAGTAATCCACCTAAAGAGGACGCTTTGCAAACGTATAGGACTAGTTTGCAGTAAGTGCTAAGTGCTACTGCCGCCATCTTGGAAAACATTGTCTGATTTTAAATGTTCAGCCATTCTTAAAAAAATGTACTTGAGATTTACATTGATTTAAAAAATATCTTAAGTATATAAATAAATTCAAAATTTAAATTAAAAATCTGTTTTTTGCATTTATTCTTACATTACAGCTCGATAACCGTTGCAGATACGATAAAAATTCTTATTAAAGATTTGTATTTATTTGATATTCTTCATTTGAAATATTTTTCTAGATTTTAAAAGCCGTTAATAAGATATATGAAAAACTGAAAATCGTCCCCCATTTTCCAAGATGGCGGCCGTAGCACATTCGCGGTATGCTGTTAATAGGTACTAGCATTATACATATGCAAAGTCTCCTATTTTCAGCTAATACCCTAATATGACTGGGCTATTAAATAATTAGTAATGTAAACAAAATTTAACTACCTACGATACGTGACAAGTAAATCCAGCATTTTATCATAATTAGTATTTTCTTAAATATACATCCCTGTTTATGGCAAAAAACAAGGGAAATATGGCTAAAATCATTGCCAACGCCCAAAAACGAATATAGCGTAGAAAATAGATAATAAAAAAACATGAAAGTAAACTGCGTATTATTTTTTTTATCGACATTATGTTCTTGAAATGACACAATGGTTGCAATAAAGCCAATTAATGTCGCTACGTTGAAGTAAGTAAACCTTTTCGTGGATTTTTTAAAATGATTTTAAGAAAATGCAATGTTTACATCACTTACAACTATTTTTGATTCGTTTTATGCAGAGTAGGTTCCTATCGGTAAATCAGCCCCTAGTTTAATCATGCATTAGTTTTAATTTAATGTATATTACTTTGTGAGAGTTATTGGTGCTAATTAATAATTTAAAATACCTAGGAAATGATTTTATCTTCACTTTTCATAAATAAGTGCATAGATCCGGTTGTTTACTATTAGATTGACTTCAACACTCTCTCAGGCATCAACTCAATAACAATAATTCCTATAGTCAAGTCAGATATAGTATAGTCAGAAAGTTAATTGAAACATTCCTACGGCCGCCCATTAAAATATCCCACTGCCCAGTTAACGTAACATACGATACGAATAAAACAAAATGGCAAAGAGTAGATTCCACAAAGCTTAAATTTAAATAGAGCTTTCCATTAAAAAATAACCGGGCAAGAATGTTTGGTGTAAGTGGATTTCGTTTGTGTTTGACATTTAATTTACACTTATCTGCCCATTCGGATAATTCTTTGTCCGTTTTCGACTTTAAAACGAAGATAGTAGTAATATAAAGTGCGCATTTACAAAGAATCGATATCACTTGATTTCATCTCTAAAGCTACCAGCAGGGAATTCGTTTATTGAAATCGTTCAGGACACGCTGAAGATATTTTGAGTTATTTTAAAGTAGGTAATGTCTTTTTTGACGACAAGACACGATATTCTTTATCATTGTATAATTTCTGTAAAATTCTTTAAATAAAAATTGTAGAGATCGTAAATAATAAATATATTAGTCCATAGCTTCTTCAGGTGTACATACAGCCATGCAAATAGTGTACTTATAATCAATCCATATTATATCTCAGTGGCGAAGGGTGGAGGTAGGCTGTTAAGATCCGACATAAATAGTGCACAGTAAACTTCGTTAGTCATACGTATTTGTTTTTATTGAACTGAGACAACAATTTACAGAATTCTGGTGATGTTGGTTAGTTTTTAAAAATCAATATAAAACCCTACCTAAACCAAACCATAATAGTTTTGGTATATTTTGGACGATCCGACAAAATTGTGCATAATTTTTCATTCATAATTTGTTTTCGTTGGATTAGAAAACATGACACATGTTGGTTATTCTTTTTAAATTCATTAAGAGGGGACATGCTCAGCGTAGGTCAAAATGGAGCTTTTGTTCTATTTTCAAAGCATGATCCTGGACATACCTTAAACGTTGTAGATAATCTATTTATATACTTTTGAAGCCTTATTATCCTTTATATTTATTTTAAACATTAGATGACTGCATAAAGTATTTTTATTACATAAAATAGTATTATTTTAAACCTCTCGCTCTAATGTTTTAGAATATAGTCATATTTCAGTGCATAAATGTGTAGTGGTGTTAAGATTTTTTACATTTATTAATTTTTAAACGCATTTATAAAACCATCAGTATAATTTATTTATATCGACATTATTATAGTGAAATATTTACGATAAAAAAATATGTTGATAATCTCTGTGATCCCAAATTTGACAAGAATTGGGCATTTTATTATTCAAAAAATTGGCAAGATTAACACATTTGAAAATAATTCTAAAGATACTTGTTATAAGCTTTGTCTTTGACCATTCAAATGTGATAAATATCCTACGAATAATGATTGTTTTATAATAATTATTGACCTAAGAATAAGGTAGTGTTTTTTTGAAATACGCCATTTCTTTTGGCATTCCCCAGTGGTTAAGCTACACCATACGGCCGTAGCCATAAATTGACAAACTATAATTGAATTAGGGAGTAAAATGATGTTAACGCGCATGTTTGAACATGTACTTTTTGTTTTGTGTTTTTTTACTATTATCTATTATTGTTTAGTTTCGCAGGGTGTAATTCAATTTTAAAAACTGACCAACACCGTCTGTAGATTGTAGTCTTAGTTTAATGAAAATAAATACGTATGACTGACAAATTTAAGTCTGCACTATTTATGGCGGATCTTAACAGCCTACCTCCACCCCTCGCCACTGTTATATAACATGACATGTTCTATCCTATGGTATGCATCGTCTAAAGTTTCAAGAAACGTTAACATAGTATTGTATATAAGCGTGTTTCAGTATTTCATTATATTTAGGTATATTTTATCATTGATTATTCATTAGTAAATATAATTTGTTTTGGTTAAGGTTAATTCTAACTGATTGAAATAAACTAAGTATTGAAATGTTGACAGCCAACTAATACCAAAGACAAGCTACCAACCAACTTTTCCTTTTTTTTTTTTAAATTCAATTCAATTTATTTATTTTTAACATATTATGGACATTAAAAATTATAAGTTTAAGACGCTCACAACATGACATTTAGAAACAAAGAAATATAAAACAGTATTACATAAAAAAGAGATAGATCAGTATAGAGATAGATGGTATGTTATTAAACAGTAGAAATGTATAAATATAAAAAATATTAATTAGAAAGGTACAAGGAAGTACACCGGATGAGTTAAGCAGACCCTATTTTAAGAATTTATAAAACAAAGTCCACCTATACTCATCCTCACGTAGGTGGAATATGACAACACCCGAAGCAATTTCGTTGAACATAGTTATCGCCCTCCCAATTGGCATTACCAGTGGCAGGTTGGTTCTTTACCTTCGGAGAATAAACAACTGATGGTCTCTATTTCTAAGATAGTTATCAGGGACACACAGGTCAACACTGCCAAGATTGGCAGAGTTCTCATTTATACCTCGTATAAGTCGAAAAAAATACGTAGCTAAATAAAGATTTCTTCTAAAATGCAGACTGCAGTATGTAAGCATGCCTAAGTGAAAGTCAGTTGGATAAAGCCAAGAATAGTATCCATACAACCTCAAGTAAAGGAGTCTCAAGAATTTGTTCTGAACCCTCTCCACCATAAGGACATACTTCAAGTGATGCGGTGCCCAAACAATAGACCCACTCTCAAATCTGCTTCGAACGATATGATTGATACATCGCCTGATATTCATCATTGATATCGGTGCATTATATATTATATATAAAATATAAAGCTAGTAGGTAGGTACTACGGGAGATTAATCGGAATATTATATTTTTGCTGCGTTTGACATTCGATCATAACTAGGGATTCCAATCCCGGGATTGGTAAACATAATCCCGAAACTTTCTGGATTGAGTTTTTATCAATTTTGATGGAAAATAAAATAAAAACGAAAATATAACAGAAAAAATACTTTTAATAACATACAAATACATTAGAAATAAACTGAGTTTGATTTATAACCCATGTGTTGCCAATTAATTTTATTTTTTCACATAAATTAATAAAAATGAGAAAGATTGGAAAAAACAATGCTTCGCACTTATAACAAAGTAATTCCACCATTTTTTTAATGCATTTGTCATTTATTTTTATTTTAATTGAACTTGTATTTGTTATCTTTTCATAAATAAATAAAACTGTTTTACTTTCACATTATTATTAAATACATATTACAATATTATTTACTCCATTAAACCTATGTATTTCCACGATTGAACGTACACAATATTGACAATAAATGTCTTAAATAGTATAAATTATACTAAATTTATTTATGATCGATTTTATCAACGTTATTTGTATATATAGAAATTTTATATTAACTATTGAAAAAAATGCCAATCCCGGGATCAAGATTTTTGTTCGGGATTCGATTCACTAAATAACTATAAATAATCGCAAATACTTTAAAATAGAGTTTGCAATTAAATTATTTGAAACTTGTGAATTTTCATATCCATTGTGTTTCCCATACGCCATTCGGCATATTCATCAGATACTAGGTAGGTACGTGTGTATAATAGTGAGAAAAATAAATCTATTCCACTGATTATATGTTAATAAAACTATCGTAACAACCTTATACCCCATTTACATATGCATGGATTTACTGCTGACATTACGTATTATCGCTGCCGTAACAAGAAAATATACCTACGTGTAAACATGTATTATCCTGCAGTTGTAAGATTGCATGCATGAATCAAAAAAGTTCGGAAGCTTCTAAATTTTCATGCGACAGTTGGGTTTTTTCGATCTACGCCTGCGCAGTAGAACGATACTGACGAACCTGCCGGCGAAAAACGAACTATTCTGCGGAGCGACTCATTTTGAGGTTAATTGATTTTACGACCTGTGAAATAGTATCTACCATACAATGATAACATCGCGTCTCGCTTACTCTTGACGAATGAGATTGGAGAGACAGTCAGGAGTTTTACGTGTAAACAGTTATTGTCACGACAGTTTACAATACACACTATTGCTACCAGTAAATCTATGCACGTGTACACGCGGTATTATTCTATATTAATAAATTGAACGAAACACTTTTAGGCAATACACATATCCGGAATCTAGGAAAATTTGACGGACTGGGACACAGGTAACATGTTCCAGTCGAAAATTAAGAATTTAGAAAACAATTATAAAACAATCTGCAGATTTTGCAGGAAATATGTATATGTCATTCATTAAGTCCTGTCTTATATAAAATATAATAAAATAACACCATAAAAGAGTATTATTATAAATGTCATTGTTTTAAATGGAGAATAATAGAGCATGTACACGTGCGTGGATTTACTACTAGAAATAGCGTGTAAATTAAAATCTCGCGACAGTACCTAATTGTTAACGATTTAAAAATGCTGATTGTCTCACCAAAGTTTTGTGTGCTGCTCAGTGTAACTCGTATATATAGACCAACTTATATAATATCAAGTCATCTACGTTACAGCGATGTATGCATTGACACTGTTACGTCACGTGGTTTTTACGCGCTGATACTATTAAATTATGTGCTATAATATCCGCAACAAAAGATAATTTCGTAATAACGACTATTTACATCAATCTAGAATTCTCGAGAAACAAATATTATTGATAAGTATCTAGATTTCTCTAATCTCTAGAAATGAAAAAAGTCGAGAAATCGATAGGTTATTCAATCTTAACTACTAAATGCAGTATAACCTCGATTATCCGGATTATTTTCATTAAAAGGCAAATTGGATATAATCGATGCTTTGAAACGCGGTTACTCGGGAAGGTATTTATCTAATAAATATGGTATCGGAACGTCAACTATCTCGGATATAAAAAAAACAAAACTATTATGAAGTTAACTAATTGTTTAATGGCAGAAAATGGAAGCTCAGAGCGGAAAGTTATGAAAAAAAACAGGAAATAAAGAAGTTGAAGAGTGTCTTTTTAAGTGGTTCATACAAACACGAAAGAGTCACGTCGGTAATACAACCGATGGATCAGGGTGTAATAGATACATTCAAACATTTATATAGAAAACATATGCTTCGACGATTATTGCTAGCAGACGAAAATAATGAAGGAGCAGTTATCAGCTTCTACAAGAGAATAAATTTAAAAGATTGTTGCTACATGGCAGCAGATAGTTTGAATTCTTTAGATGTGTCAACTTTGAAAAAATCATGGAACAAAATTTTGAAAAGACCATTAGTAAGTTACAGTAACGCGGTAGAACCTGCTTTAAGCTTTGAGCAAAAATCGATAATTGATTTTTTTTTTAATAAAACTTAATTTAATACACTTACATACCGTCGCTGTTCTGACAGAACACACTAACTGGAGAATACTAGTTTTGAGTAATTTGACTTTGAAGTTGTTAAAATGTTTGAAATGGTCTATCATGTGAGTTTATTAAGTAATCGTAAAAAGGATGACTTTAAAATAAAGACTGTGTATTTATTAAGAAGGTTTCCAGACGGTAAAGTTTGAAATAAGGAACATTTTGGTATAACTAACTCAATATGTCATTTTTTCGAATTAGTGTCTTCTGCCATATGTAAATCTAGACAAATAAAAATTATTTATACTGAATATATTTGTTTTCCCTGTCAATTATGATTTTTTTTCGATTATCCGGATTTTTCCTTATCCGGACTATTTTCATCCCCAATTAGTCTGGATAATCGAGGTTCTACTGTATAACCAAAATTCTCCTTTACAAACATTACACGGCACGTGGGTCCTTAATAAGTTTCATAATGCCAAATCTAATAAATTATTCAAGCGTTTAGTATTGGGTAACGAACTTATTATTAATTGATATTAGGGATAAGCATCCTGCCTTGTTAGTATTAATCGATTTATAATATTGTGACGCAAATTACTTGGCAAACAAACAATGAGATCATTGTGAATTAAAACCGATTTCCACCGAGAACAGTCAGTCGATAGTGTTAATTTCCCAAAGCGTAACTGTTTATAACAATTGATCAATTTTCTTCAAACTTTCCAATCGAAACGTATACCTACTGCATGTATGTAGAGTTTGCGAATTCCGCAAGTGAGCGATAACCATTCGGTCTAATCTGTATTTGATAAATCGTTTCGCGTACCCAAACTGATTAATTTAACAGATTTACGATATGTAGGTACACAGTATTTTTTCTTTTTGTAATATTATTCTGGTATTATATTTTTTATGCTTTTTATTATTTCAATTTTCAATTTATTTCAATTTTTTTTTAACATATTGTGGACATTACACATTATAAGTTTAAGACGTTCACAACATGACATTTAGAAACAAAGATATATAAATATAACAGTATTACATAAAAAAGAGATATATCAGTAGATAAATTAGATAGGTACAAGGAAGTACATCGGATGAGTTAAGCAGACCCTATTTTAAGAATTTATAAAACAACATCCACCTAAACTCATTCTCACGTAGGTGGAATATATCAACACCCGAAGCAATTTCGTTGAACATAGTTATCGCTCTCCCAATTGGCATTACCAGTGGCAGGTTGGTTCTGCACCATTATTATAATAGTAAGTACGTATTTGTAATATTACGCTTAGTTTGGACTGAATGGCTAATTTCTCGTCAACAATCTGTTAATATAATATCCACTCTCTATTTTAAGCACGAACATGTTACTGTTATTTCCATAATATTTTTATATGGTCCAAAAGAACTTGTTCACCAGTCAAATTTAGAACAAACATAGCTTATAACTCCATGTAAAAGGACAGACCACGTCTACTATCATACATAGATAACCTTATATAATATTAAAAATACGTATTTCATATACACATGTATTATTTTTAACACTACAATAAAGCATGAGGCCCAATTATAGTAGCAGTAAGCGAAACAATACGTCAAAACAGTCTATCATATTTCAAAATATTAATTTGTTTTATGAATGCCGATTCAACTACAGTAAAAACAATGTGAAATCGCTGTACAGACCTACAAACTTATCTCGAGAATGAGATGGGGGAGCCACTGTAGAAAACTACCCAATCACGACTCAGGTAAAATCCGACATTCGGATGACTTTTATTTTAATATGGCGTTCTTTCGTAGTTCCATTTTTGGCCATTCTCCAGATAAGGTTGTTGGTCTGTAATCTGTAATTAATACAAACAGTTCTTAATATGACTCATTTTAGTTATCGTCTATGCACTTTTCAATTACCGTCTTATGTGAATTAAGTATTTAGATGTTTTATTTTATTTTGCGAAAGTTTGAATTACACTTGGTAATTGTGACAACCCCAATCATTTGGGAAGCTTGTGTATATTTATATTAACAGAGCGACCCGCTTACTTAAGGGGTCTGGTTTGATTACACGTGGGAAATTAAAATGGCGGAGATTTCCCGCCTAATGCAAATGCAGCCCGATTAAATAAACTCCCAAATGGAAAATTCACGAATGAATCGGCTTGTCTAAAAATATACATTTTATTAACATGTGATACAACCAATTCATTTAATTACAACGAGACTAGAGAGTTTATCTTGTATACAAGACTGTACACATACAAGATGACAACATTATAAAAATAGTCTTCTCATGTTGCCCAATGAATATAAAACAAAAGTCAAAAAGTGTCGTTTGCCCAATAACCGATTAAAAGAATTTATGGGAAAATAAATTATGATATCTTTCTTTTCTTCTTTCGACCATGTCCGATCCTAATAGGATCATATGGGCCTCCACAGAGTGGAGGTTTGTATTGACAGATTTTTTTTTTTACGAGAAATGGATGTCAGCCACTTGCTCAACCTACATAGGTAGCCGTTTATATTTCGGGAATTGGCAACACTGGTGTTGCTAGGTAGAATTTGACTTCTGTATTTTGAAGTTTGACATTTTTAACGGAAAATTACTCAAAAAGTTTTAGCAAACAGACGCCTTTTGTTTTTGTTAAATTCATTTGAAAAATTTATCTCGGCCAAAAAATGGAATTTAATCGTGAAAATTTTCGTGCGACTATTTTTCACAACTTTCGACGTGGATTATCACGGGAACAGTGCATCGCTGAACTTAGTCTTTTATATGGCAATAAAACACCATCAAAAACTACGGTACATCGCTGGTTTAGTGAATTTTATCGTGGCCGTCGTTTGCTCACAGATGAGCCGCGTGAAGGTCGTCCAAAATCGGTTGTTTCTCCAGAAAACATCGATGCTGTGCATGAACTGATAATGCAAGATCATCATTTGACATACCTTGAGATTAAGGCATCCTTGGACATTAGTAACACTAGCATGTATATGATCTTGCATGAATATTTAGACGTGAAGGAGCTATATTCGCGTTGGATCCCGCATAATTTGACAATCGCATAAAAAATGGGGCGTGTCAATTGGTGCAAGGAAATGCTCAAAAAATACGATCGAGGTGCTTCAAAAAACGTTTACAAGATTGTTACAGATGACGAATCTTGGATCTATACGTATGAGCCCAAAATTAAACATCAGTCGACCGTATGAGTCTTCCAAAATGAGCTTAAACCAACAAAAGTTGCTCGCGCTCGAAGCACTTCGAAGCAAATGGTCGCCTGTTTTTTCGGAAAAACGAGCCATGTCGCAACTGTGCCTTTAGAGAATTGGAGAACAGTCAATTCTAAATGGTACACAAACATTTGTTTGCCAGAAGTTTTTGGTTGAATAAGGAAAAGTAACCGTCGGCGTCAAATCATCCTACACCAACACAATGCGAGCTCTCACACATCGGCTCAAACAAGCGCCGATTTGAGCACTCAAAACATTAAATGTATGGGTCGTCCGCCGTAAAGCCCCGATTTGGCACCAAACGAATACTTTTTATTCCCGATAATCAAAGATAAATTGCGTGGTCAACGATTTTCTATACCAGAAGAGGCGGTTGATGCATTCAAAAACCATGTTTTGGAGTTACCTTCTGCAAAGTGGCAAAAATGCTTTCCAGGTTGGTTCAAACGCATATAAAAGTGTATAAATTATCGTAGAGGATATTATTAAAAACAATAAAATTGTTTTCATTTATAAAAAAATCGTTTTTGTTTGTTGTTCCCGAAATATAAACGGCTACCCTCGTATTAGGTCTATACTCTGACTCATACACAAATTGAAAAACAATATGTGTACTTGCCAGACCCAGGATTCGAACCTGGGACCCTCGACTCTATAGGCCAGCATTTAAGCCACTCGGCCATCGTGGGTGATATTATGATATCTAATAATATTGAACTTAATAAACACGTTTTTAGGTTATTATTTTTTTCATTTCGTGTATATGGTAATAACGTGAACTTATGAATTTGTAAACATGATAATAATTCGTTTTGTCAAAAATTAAGTTTATTTCGTCTATGCACGTGAAACAAGAAGAAAGCACGAATAATATCGCAATCAGGCTTGATTTACATCCAAACATTGACTTTCGAATGGACGCCGCATGCGAAGAATAACATGGTATTCGTAAATGAGACTCGAGCCTATAGACATCTGGGTCAGCTCATACAACTTCCATTTCGTATACTGATGAAAATAGTTAAAAATTAAGTATAGTACTTACATACATTTTAATATGGTCCATTATTAAAAAACTGCATTTGTTTCTTTACAGCGTTGTTGTCATATTCTACTAACGCGACTATATGCACTGTTAAATACAAATAACATGTATTTGAATGTCATTGAAAATGATATAGTAGAATAATTTAACCTTGCATAATATGCGCAGATGCGATTTATTCTAGTGCGCAGGAATTAAGTCAGATGTACGTGATTTATTGATATGGTTGCTATTCTAGACTGAACTTACATCAAGCCTATAGCATCGCTTTCTTTCGATCGGCGCTGCTCTGACTATGTCTGGTTTTCTGTTAATACTATCAAACTTCACACTACTGTAGTTTGATTATAATTTAACATTAGAGGATACAATGTATAATACATTGCAAATAACTAGTAACGTTAATAACAAAGGTGCTATGCCAAAAAAGCGTTTTACGATATATATACACCCACGATGGCCGCGCAGCTTAAGCGTTGGCATATTGCGTCGTGGTCTCGGGTTCAAATCCTGGGTCTGACAAGTACACATATTGTTTTTCAATTTGTGTATGAGTCAGAGTATGGACCTAACAGGTTGAGCAAGTGGCTGACATCCATTTCTCGTGAAAAAAACAAAATCTGTCATTACAAACCTCCACTCTGTGGAGGCCCATATGATCGTATTAGGATCGGACATGGTCGAAAAAAAAATATATATATAACTAGGGATCCCGAATCCCGGAATCCCGGGATCCCGAGCTATTTTCGATACCTATAAATCCCGGGATTTCGGGATTGATTTTTTATCAATTTTTATGGAAAATAAAATAAAAGCGAAAATAAAACGGAAAAAATACTTAATAACTACATTAGAAATAAACTGAGTTTGAATGAAGTTTGATTTATACCCATGTGTAGGTTGCCGATTCATTTTATTTTTTCACATGAATTATTAAAAATGAGTAAGATTGGAAAAAAACAATGCTTCGCACTTTTAACAAAGTAATTCTACCATGATATTATACGTTTTACGGCAGTTTCATATTTGACTGACTAATTAGATTTATGATGCGGAAAGGCCATACGTACGCCATGATTATTTGCTTTACTATTTTAAATCTATTCATTATGTCTTTACTATCAGAAACAGCAATCTCATATTAAATTCACATTATTATTTATATTACAATATTATTTACTCCATTAAACTTGTGTATTTCCAAGATTGAACGTAGGGTAAAGGTAGGTAATACGGTGATATTGGTAATACGGTGATAAATTGTTTAAAATATGTCCCTCTATTATCCAGTGAACTGTTGGTGATTGAATTTAGGTTCTTTCGTTTCGTTGTTTCTCTCTCTATTCAGTACGTATCATGGCGTCACCGCAGACTCATCGTGTCCTGTGTCCTGCTCCAGAATGTCCGACCGGAACCGTAAAAAATAGGTAAAAGCATTTTTAAATCATGGACGCAATTATTTTTCTTGTAATTCTGAAACTATAACACTTTTCTTATTTCTGTTTCTTGTTATAGAATAAGGACTCAAATACCAATATTTTAAATATACTATTTTAATCTGTTTTCATTATATTTGTCATCCATATCATCATCATCATCAGGGGCGCGACAACCCGGTGTGGGTCCTGGCCTCCTCCAACAGCTCCCTCCACCTGTCCCTATCCAGTGTGGCCGCTTTCCAATTTGGTACCCCTTTTGTTTTTTGTCATCCATAAGCTTATGAAAATGATATTGCTCCTTACAGAAATGAAGAAATAGCGAAGAAGAAATTTCAAATGAAGGGATGTAAATGCCGCGACTACGATGCTACAACGTTGAAACTGGCTGTATCTAGAGTGCTGAATAATAACTAGATGCTCTATAGGGTTTTTGAGGAGCTTTCCATACCTTGGACCACTCTGAAAACCAATGTTGAGAAGCAGTGTTTGACTGATTTTGCTCTAACAATAAATGTAGCACATCAGGTGTTGTTAGCCCATGTACATTGAGAGGAGATTTTTCAAAATGTTTTAAAATTAAAACAGAGCGCCCTACAAAAAAGTCAAATAGGAAAACGAGCACCATGTGCAATTACTGTGGAGTATTTTACTCACAGGACGTTGCTCTCAGGAATGGCGTTATTTGAATCGAAAGGATGAGCTTTGCAACATGCTGTCACCAGACCTGAACTAGCTCAAGTTCGCCTCAGTATATTTGTGATACCTATGATGACAACCTAGATAACCTGATTGGAATCAAGAATAAAGCACCGCTTGCCACTGTATTACCAGTATGATTATTCAACTATCACTATATTAGCTGTAAGATATCACTGTATTACCATAGTGTCGTTATATTACCCTATTGTTATCTTATGTTCTATTTTTTATTTTTTATTACTAAATGATAAGAAAAATTAAAAAATGATAATTTCTTCATTTAATTAAGACATCCATACAGCTGTACCATTACATTTGTTTAAAAAAATGTGATTAAAAATGTGTGAAATTTTAAATTGTTTCCTTAATATCACTATATTACCTACCTTTACCCTATACAATATTAACAATAAATGTCTTCAATAGTATAAATTCTACTAGATTTATTTTTGACCGATTTTATCAATGTTATTTGTAAATATAAAATTTTTATATAGACAATGGAAAAAATGCCAATCCCGGGACCAGTCCCGGGATCCCGGGATTGTCAAATTGTAATCCCGAAATCCCGGGATCAGAATTTTGGCTCGGGATTGGATTCCCTATATACCTATAACTACATAATTAAATAAAGTGCTGTTTTCAAAATCGCAAAGTTGTAAATTATCAACACTGAAAACTCTTTTGGCTTAGCAATGTGTTGATTTAATAACGTTAGTAAAAATAATGAACCATTATTTCTAATTTATTAAATTAATATTTTGGTTCACCCGTAATTTATCTTAGTAGATGTATGTCTACTAACGCGACTTGGTGATGGTTACAAAAAAATATTTGGTAAAAAGGTATGTAAAAACCCTATTTCAAAAAACTAATTTCAGTTTATAACGCCCCAGTTAATCTACTGACATGGTTATATCGAGAAAAAATAGTCTGCTGAAATTCACGTGACTACGTTTATTTAAGGTAGACTGTAAAGTATACCCATACCGTGCCAAATAATATAGCAAGGCCCGCACCGTATGATCGCCGTCCTTGTGGGTTGGTACAATTTGAGGTGATTAACCGCAGATTTTGGCGAGACTACCAAACCTCCCTCTAAACACCCTCTACCCCCATCTACTTCAGAACAGATCACCACACACCTGATGTACGGAGAAAGCCTTACTATGGGTATACTATGAATAGAGATATGTAGTCTATTGGTACGCTTCGTGGAAATATAATGGCTGTAAATCGATATAACTATATTTTTTTATCGATAATATTTATTTACTTGTATATTATGTTGTCATTGCATCTTGAAAGTCGGCTATGCACTTTCTTTACAAAATTTAAGTCTTAAAAAAACAGCGAATTCTAATGACTCATCATCATCATCATCAGCCTGAATCTATCCACTGCTGGATGAAGGCCTCTTCAAGCTGCTTCCACTTCTCTCGGTCCTCGGCGCTGCCACGTACTTCCGCAGAACTTTATCATTTCATCGATCCAGCGGCCTCTAGGTTTACCTTGCGGACGTTTTGTACCTTTTGGATACCACTGGATGACTAAATTTGTCCAACGATTGTCTCTTCTTCCAGCTATGTGTCCAGCTCATCTCCATTTGAGGCTTTTAATGAACTCTATTACATTGCAAACCCTTGTCTGCTTCCTTATCCACTCATTCCTCTTTTTGTCCGTTATGCCCAGCATGCACCTCTCCACACCACGTTGTGCTACTCTAAGTTTCTGGATCTCCCTTTTTCTTAGGGTCCATGTTTCACACGCATATGTGATTACGGGAGCCACACACTGGTTGAACACTTGCGCTTTAGGCACAGTGGAAGGTCACCTTTGAAGACATTATTCTTAGCTTTACTCTGCGAACAATTTCATCAAATATACATCCATCTATAAATCGATATAAGTAACTTTATTTTTTTTATTAACTTTATAATATTTCTTTACTTGTATATGTTGCCATTGCATTTTGAAAGACGGCTATGCGTTTCTTTTTTTTTTACAAAATTTAAGTATTGAAAAAAACAGCGAATTTTAATGACTACCTAGTACAAATATTGCAATATTTTTTTAAAAACAATTCTTAAGGGGGGACATGCTCGTCGAAGGTCAAAATTGAGTTTTTATTGTGTTTTCAAACCATGATTCTGGACACTCCTTAAACGTTGTAGATAATCTATTTATATAATTTTGAAGCCTTATTATCCTTTATAGTTATTTTGAACATTTGATGACTGCATAAAGTATTTTTGTTACATAAAATAGTATTCTTTTAAACCTCTCGCTCTAATGTTTTAGAATATAGTCATATTTCGGTACATATCTGTACAGCGGTGTTAAGATTTTTTACATTTATTAATTTTTAAACGCATTTATGAAACCATTAGTATAATTTATTACGAGATAATTTTTGTAAAATATTCACGATAAAAAATTATATTGATAATCTCTGTGATCCCAAATTTGACAAGAATTAGGCATTTTGTTATTCAAAAAATCGGCAAGATTAACACATTTGAAGATGATTTTAAAGATATTTATTATAAGCTATGTCTTTGATCATTCAAGTGTGATAAACATCTTATGAATAATGATTGCTTTATAATAATTATTGAGCTAAGAATAAGGTAGTGTTTTTTTGAAATACGCCATTTCTTTTGTCATTCCCCAGTGGTTAAGCTACAACATACGGCCGTAGCCATAAATTGACAAACTATAATTAAAGTAAAGAGTAAAATTATGTTAACGCGCGTGTTTGAACATGTACCTAACTGAATTTTTTTTAATTTTTTTTTTAAACGGTACATGTTCAAACACGCGCGTCAATATTATTTTACTTCCTACTTCAATTATAGTTTGTCAATTTATGGCTACGGCCGTATGTTGTAGCTTAACCACTGGGGAATGACAAAAGAAATGGCGTATTTCAAAAAAACACTACCTTATTCTTAGGTCAATAATTATTATAAAGCAATCATTATTCATAAGACGTTTATCACACTTGAATGGTCAAAGACATAGCTTATAATAAGTATCTTTAAAATTATCTTCAAATGTGTTAATCTTGCCGATTTTTTGAATAATAAAATGCCTAATTCTTGTCAAATTTGGGATCACAGAGATTATCAATATAATTTTTTATCGTGAATATTTTACAAAAATTATCTCGTAATAAATTATACTAATGGTTTTATAAATGCGTTTAAAAATTAATAAATGTAAAAAAATTTAACACCGCTGCACAGTTATGTACCGAAATATGACTATATTCTAAAACATTAGAGCGAGAGGTTTAAAAGAATGCTATTTTATGTAACAAAAATACTTTATGCAGTCATCAAATGTTCAAAATAACTATAAAGGATAATAAGGCTTCAAAATTATATAAATAGATTATCTACAACGTTTAAGGAGTGTCCAGAGTCATGGTTTGAAAATACAATAAAAACTCAATTTTGACCTTCGACGAGCATGTCCCCCCTTAAGTATATTTTGAAATTATTTACTTCGATGTTTTTTATCTGTCCTATATAGTTTTGCAAAAACACATCATTGCAAAGATAACAGCGATATTTAGTATATTATTACATGCCTGATTGAAACTACCATTCACTTTTTGCCTCTTTCCCGTTTTCCATGGATTTTAAATTTGTTACACAGATGCTAATGTAGTAAAAATACGTTCTTTTAATATTTGGGGACGTTCTTATTTGATTTCAACCGATTAATATAATAATATAATTTCACTCATTTACTATAATTGTTGCTTTTACATTAATCCGCTGAGCCTCATTAATACATATAGAAACTTTCTATTCTTAGATGTCAAATAATCCGTTTAGGGAACCACTGAGAACCGTGTAATAAATAAATATTTTATTTTTCCCATAATAAACAATCTATTTTCATTAATATAGAAAAAACAGTAAAGTATAAGCTACAATCGGAAACACAGAAAAAGAAATTGCGTCACCTTCTCGGTATAGTCGTAAGAAGGTAGGTACAGTTCTCGAACATTGGGAAATATGAGATAAACTTAATCGCGTGTTAAAGTATATGTTATTTTCAAAATTTACGTCTCTATCATAATATGCATTAAAGTAAACGCAATGCGCGTTCAATATTGGTAATACTTGAGAACATTCAGGGGCTTTGTATGTCATGCATTTAATAGCTTGCTCAAGTCTTGGTGTATGGGCGACTGACTTGAATTTCTATCTTATTAAACCATTCTCTGTCTAAAACGTTCGCTTGTTGTTATATGTTTCGAATCAAAACTATGCACCACACACACGTATTACCTTTGGATTGAACAATTTCAGTTTATTGTAAAGTTTACGGGTCAGCCACTAAACAAAACCTTGATAGATAAAGAAATATTCTTCTATCTATAAAATATCTAATTTTTTTTTTATATTTAATGGCATAAATTTAGATATTTTATAAATAGATGAATCTTTTTTTACCATTATCTATTATGGATTGGTAAAAACTAATTAGCACCATCTGCAATTATTTATATTATTAGTTCAATGAAAACAAATACGTATAACTGACAAAGTTTAATGTGCACTATTTATGTCGGATCTTAACAGCCTACCTCCTCCCCTCGCCATTGGTATTATGATATTTTGTTTTGCAGCTGCAACATTTCTGTCAGAAGAAGATGACCGTTATCGGTAGGCTGTCATTTTCATTTTTTTTAAACTACAGTTTTGGTTTTTTGGTTATGCGTAAGGCTGATCGCTAACCCGCCTAATTTTTGTATGGATACACGCATTTTTCTTTATGACGTCACTGATAGCATCCATACATTTTTAACTTGTCAAATAGGCTGTAGTGATACACTGATTCCGTTAAGTTGGATCGATATTATTATGCGTAAAACATAAATGGCGATTTGCATTATTTTTAGCACTATGTAGTCGAGGTGAACGTTAATTATTAATGTTAAATAATCTTGTACCATCGAGTCATCGCCACTGGTATCTTTTGAGTTAAACGGTAAATAATTGTTTAGCAAGGAGTCTTCGCCACTGCTATGTACATAATATTACAGTACCGTCACTCACATCTTTAAATATATCTTTGACGATATTGCACGCACACTTTAATACATTTTTCTCGTTACAGAACCTCACTAGTTTTATTTATTTTCTATTTTTTTCAATTTCAATACACTAGAACTGTGTTAGTAAGATTTAAATCGAAAGAAATTCTTTGATGTGTGGAGATTTTATATGCTCATGTAGTTCGTATCAAAGAATATAATAGTATTGCAAAATAAATATTATACTATAATATATTTTCAAGGTCATCTTAAATATAAACTTTTCGAATCGAGTACTCGAAGAATATAACCATAACATTATAACATTGTAATAAGGGTTAAATTTTAGACTTAACATATTGATAATGCATTACTTTGAAATACTTCAGAAACGTTCCTATATAAAGTAAGGCCCGTTTCAGACGGGACACCGGTGTCGCGCTCGATATAATATAGGAGGCATTTGTATTCGAATAAAGGGGCCTTTGTATTATGTTTATGAACGCCCCAGAGCTAATGAATCAATGCATACTTTTGCGTTATAAAATAGAACATAAAACTGGCTGCGATAATAAAAACCAGTGTATCGGCGGCTTGAGAATGTAGCGGCCGACGGAAAAGTGTACCGGACACGCGTTGACTCATTAGCTCTGGGGCGTTCATAAACATAATACAAAGGCCCCTATATTCGAATACAAAGGCCTCCTTATTATATTCGAGCGCGACACCGGTGTCCCATCTGAAACGGCCCTAACATGACATAAAATCGATGTTGTATCATGTTACTTTAAAAATACCTATATTGTTTGTAGATAAATTGGCCATTTTGTATACTGTATAGTGATATCTAAAAAAATATCTACTCTAAGTGTACCTACCTATATTAAATCTTTGCAGATAACTCTTTTATCTTTAACGGACTCGACCTTTTTAATCTCATTTTCGGCTGATTTTTTTGCATACTGTTTTTATTTACAGAGTATTTTTTTTTGCGCAAGGGTGTTAACCAAATATAAATTTGATCCTGTCTACTCCAAACAAAGCACGTTTTATTTTCTCCCTTTAATAAATAAAAAAAAATCCATCTCGGACTACTAAAAAGTGAAAAGCTTCAAGTCAACTTAATTAAAAAAGATTTTTTACAATTTCTTTCTTTGTGGGCACGCATAATGCCAGTCCTTTCATCCGATTCAATAGAAATCTTTGAATTTCTTTACTTTATAATACATTGGTCACTATATAAATACGCACGTTGAGAAATGTGTCTTGTAATAATTCATAAAATAATAATGCAATTGTATACAAAACCTGTTTGGTCAACATTTTATCATTTAAAAGTACAAAAACCTATTTTCACATTATTTGTTTATTTATTTAAGAAAACAAAACAGTGTGCACATAACAAATCTAAATTTAAGACGTGCAAAACATGAAATTTACATTATAACAAATATTACCCTCACAAGCGATAATAAGAAAATATAAAAAAATAATAATAATAATAAAAAATACTAAGTTACAATTTTATACAAAAAATAAAATTTCGAATCCAAAATACATAGCACGTCACCGAAAATGTCTACGTCTTTGGGGAGCGCATTGAATAGTCTTGCACCCCTCGCTAATGGTGCCTGAAAGGCTTGACACGAGGAAACGCTTCCGATCTAGGATAAATCATGGCTGTGACATAATTGACGTAGGTAATTGACAGGCGTATGTAAATTCAAATTCATTTGGACACCAGGATTAGAAACCATCCCTCGCGATAACAGGCAAAAGTGTTTCAAGAGCAGAAGAGACCTACGAGATTCAAGAGAGTGAAAAGTAAGCATGCCTTATAAAAAGGCAGTCGGAAAATAATCATTTGATGAATTATCGAAAAGAAAATAGTTAAACGTATTAAAGACCTCGAAGAAATTTCTTCTGGACGCGTTCTAAAATAAACTTATAGGAAACCATATTAGGACACCAGATAATCGACCCATATTCAAGAATGCTGTTGTTAATACTACGAGAAAAGGGGGAGAGAAAAAGAGTTAGGTGCTTAATACGAGAAAGGTATAGTTATTTTTGATTAAAATACTCTATTAGTTCTTATATTGAATGAAAGTAATAGGCTCGTTACTTTCTGGACCTGAAAAACTTCCGGAGTGTGAAAGTTTCTTTTTTATATTAATTAAATTTGTCTTATAAACAAAGACATTGATAAAATTATCCCCATTATATAAAGAGCATAACTATATAGTATATATAAATTAAGCTAAAAAATAATTACCGGGCCAATGGTTAGATTAGCTACAAGTCAATCTCGGAATTTTCCGGCCAGTGCGCCAGTTTGTCAGAGTATCGCAAGCCTGAAGGAAGTTTTTTTTAAATTTTTTTACACGCCAACTTCAGTTTTACAAAGTTTTGTACCTACATTGAAATAATGTTTCTTTTTTCGAAAGAATTTGGTGTGTAAGGAAAACAAAATGTTTCGTTAGGAGAAAACCTAAGTTGGTAATACACCTTCCATAAGTTTCGTATGAAACCTTCAAGTTATTAGGAAAATGTTTTCTATAACGTTTTTATGTAGAAATGAATATGTTTAAAACGAAAGCAATTAATGTTAAATAAAGACTGTTGAGCATAACACATAATATTATATATTACTAGCTGACCCGGCAAACGTTGTTCTGCCATATAAATTATTTCTAGTGAATATTTTGGTTGTTAAATAAAAAATAATGAATGTATCGTAAGTGTGTGGGGATGGTATCTATGACAGAAAGAGGAATAGAGCGCTGTAGACGATGACCGCCGATAAAAACAAAAAAACATCAACCATTCATTTTCTCAATTCAAAATGAGTAATGATGTTCATAATGAATGAATTACCTGTGACAGGATCTCGTTGTTTAATGTTTATGCAATATCCGTCTTGTCCCTTCCAGAAAATTAGCGGATATTGGAGAGCGTCGTATGAACGGTGTGTGTCAGCGATGAACTCCAGATTATTGTTTCTTCTTCGAATCACGATTTCTCGCGTCGATGTGCGGGTCGCCAACCATGATTCCAGCAATGTCGTCAACAACAGGCGCATTGAATCGACGCACGTGCTCTCCAGCTGGTGTTTTATCAGGATTGATGACAATAGCGTGATTGTCACTTTGCAATTCGTGCATGTGTGCTTTGAAGAATTTCAATAATTCATTGTGCTCATTCAACAGGGCGTCCAGTTCGCCGACGATGCGCCTGGAAATAGGCGAATTGAGGCTATTGTAGCCGCAACGTGCATCCACATGATTGATGTCTTCACCGCTCATGAAGTAGATTTGTAAAAAATTATGTGGTTCGTTTGGCATTGGCAGCAATGAGCCTACTTTGTGGTATACTTGGCCTTTAATTTTGAACGTAGAATGGAATTGTTGACCATTTGCCGCAGTATTGTGAACTATTTCTGTTGCTCCGAACGAAGTCATTTGGAAGCATGAATTGAATGTGCGAATGGATTTCAGGAACAGGTTTGAATCTGGAACCGTGCCGATGAGCAAGCCGTTCAATGGTTCTGGTGGTATCTCAATTTCTGGTAGTAGCACTTTTCCTGATGCGCAACACATCCCGGCTGACTCATGTTTGAATTTGAGCGCATGACAATGGGGACATTCTTTGTCCATAGCACCAATCAGCACTTTCGGATGAGCGGAATATTCAATATCTGGCTCGTACTCGAATGCGAGACGAAGGAACGAAGCGGATGTAAATGTTCGATGTACTTGTTGGCGTTGTCGGTCATTTGCTCTGCGTGTGTTAACTACGAACAGGCGCGCTTGGCTCCGTTCCAATTGTCGTTGTTGATTTCGTTCAGCTCGTGCCTCTTATGCTTGAGATGCACGCAATTGCGACATGCTTACACGCACGTTTTTGTTCTGTTGTTGGATTTGGTCGTCTGTTCTTTCTGCTCTACTATTTCGTGTTTGTTGCTTTATTCGTTCGACGGCCTAAATGGCCCCCCTTGCGTCTTGCTGGCATTGTGCACTGTAATACACGCACATAAAAATAGATAAATTAAAATAAATCGTACAAAATTTTGCACGCACTGCGTTGTGATATGCCGAATGAAATGTCAAAATGACGCGACGCTTCTCTTGAATTCTTCTCGGACGTAGCGCCATCTGTCATTCAACAACATAAATAATTTCGTTCTGTTTGAAATACGAACGACGGTTGAATTTGTTCATACAAAAATAATAAAATCGCGATTAAAAAATGGGAGGGTGGGGGGTAGGAAGATTAAAATTTGGGGTTATATGTATTTTTTTATGCCAAATAATAAAAAAAAATACAAAAAAAAAATTATCAAAAAAAAAAAGAAAATTTTTCTGGATAGAGATACCCTAATCACCTAGCGGTATGAAATATACTTGTTGACCTATTCTCATACCTAACAAATATACATAAAAAAAATCATAAAAATCGGTCGAGCCATTTCGGAGGAGTTCGACCACAAACATCGTGACACGAGATTTTTATATATATATAGATTTATATAATTGTAATACACATACGTCTCAATTTCAAGTTATACAGTATGTATATACATATTACCGGCACAACCAGTCCATAGCAGGTGTTAGCACTGTCAACAACATAGTTACAAGTTGTCCTGCTTGTTTATTTGAGTTGATTATTCTTATAAAGATGTTAATTTATGAACATGTGCGTTACAACGCTAGCCAACTTTTGACTTTATTGTTGACAGTGCCAAGGCCTGCCACGGATTATATTGAACCGGGACGCTACATAACCCCCCTCGTAGTGGAATGATTCATATAATGATATCGTAGCATTGTGATAGTATTTATGTGTGACATATACTATTAGTTTATTAAATTTTATATTATAATAATGCAATATTGTTTTTATATGTTTTCACCCTAGGATCGTAATCAATAATAAAACTCTCAAAGTCCCGGGATTCAACCGTTTGTCTTGGATTCTACTAAAAAATTGGAAAAACAGGATTTTGTTTGCATTAATTGTGTTACGATTTAACTTGACACAAAATGTACTGAAGGTATTAGTAAAGGAAGACATCGGTAATTGGATATTCATTGAATTCTTGAGAGTTATATTACTATTGTTGATTTGCGCTCTTGTGTGTGTACGGAGAACTTTACCGGTGAGACAAACTCGGGCAAAGAATCCGTTACGAGCGTAGCAGTTCTCGTTACGCCGTTACCCGGCCGTTACCGTTACCGTAACCGTAAGCTGAGCGTCGCAGGATAGGATATCGTTACGGAGGTATGTTGCGTTCAACCTTCAGAGGACCACCGCCTTAACTGCCTCATTAGGTGAAGCGCTTCCATCTAACCGGATCCCCGCAAATGAGATTGGAAATTTGGTCCCTTTTTATAATAACATAATGAAGGTGTGTAAGGTTACTTCCACATTTGTGTGAACAAATCTAGTTATCTTTTCAAAAGATTCGGCTTTTGCTTGATGGTAATTCGTTAGGTGGCTTAGTTAGTGGAGAACGCGAGTCTGACGCGTCTGGTCTACTGATTAAATTAGCTACAGTCATGTGACCGCATTGCAGCTTCATTTGTAGAAAAAACACACCACTACTATGCCATTTATTTGCCAATTAACAAGGCTTATTAAAAGACAATCCAACTACACTTCGGCATTATTATTTGGTTAAAAATTCTATAAAATTTATGTAAAACCGTTTATAACATACTTCACTCGAGATAGTAATCACATAGCAAAAATGGTAGCCATTTTGTGAGTAAGACAATCAGAATGGCAACTGAGCGATATTAATATTTGTGGAATTAACCAACTTAATCGTGCCTCATGAATTCTGGTACGCAATTTTGACAGTGACAGACATTCTTGTGATGTCATATTGCTAATTTATTTTACTATTTAAGTCGCATTTAGACCAAGCGAGCGAATGTTTGTTATTCCCCCACTTCAGCGAAATTCTCTTGACGTAAACGCTTTTTGTTAAGTGAGCATAAGAATTTCGCTGGAGTGGGGGAAGAACAAACATTCGCTCGCTTGGTCTAATGCGTCAATTACATTGAGCCACTTTACGAGCTGTTTGTTGGCGAATTTAATAGCGGGCGATTCAGGTACTGCGATTGTGATGATGACACACAAAACTTTCCATTCGCTGAGAAGCCACAAGCCAACGACTGTTTTAACAGAACGTAGTTAGTTTTTTCACCGGGAGGTTGCTACTGCGCCCTACTGCGCAGACGCAGTAGGACCACACGCCGGCGTGTAGCGTGTAGATTTCTCGGTAAATTGTTTAGAATCTGATGTTAGATTGTTCGATGATGACACTGGGCGACTTTACAGGCAGATTGTAAATTCGCCAACAAACTGCTCGTAAAGTAGCTCAATGTAATTGATGCATAAATGCGGCTTTATATCCGCAATCACAAGGCCGATTAAAGACAGGCTGCGGCATTGAATTGCGAGTTACGATAGTTGTGCTGGTTATCGATTATTCTCGAATGCAATGCGGTAACCTGTTCACAGTAAATGAAGATTTTCGATATATTATTTCGGTATATTACAGATTTTAGATTGTTTATTTTGATTAAATCAATTAGCATAGTTAAGTACAATCTATTTCAATATAAAACAATTATCATTTTCTATAAACAGTTCACCATATACTTGGAAGTATGAGCAATAGCTGGCTATAGTGAGTCTTGTCAAATGCGTAAATATTATTCGTATCAAAAAGTGAAAACATTGCCGGGTGATAATATTATAAAATATCTATATATCTTCTTGCGAAATCAACCATACTAAAAACGTTCCAGAATTAATGTACCTCATGATATTTCATAAGAGTCTGTCTTAATAGTAAAACTATTTGATTAATAATTCATTGTTTGATAAATTCTTCGTCTGTGAATTTAAGTCTTCACCTCATGGCAATATTCTCGGTTATAACAGTCCCTTATTTCAACCCTTCCACACCCAACAGGTTAATGATAACGTGTACACGTTTTAATAGGGTCGAAATGTACACCGTATGTTGGCCCCTTACGGCCGGGATGTATTTTAGTGATGTCCTGGAGATTGTTAACCGGCTCGATTCACTCCATAATGTTATTACAACACACTAGCGAAACGGGAAACTATCCCGACGTCGTATCCTGTCCCATGTGATAGGATAACTTTGACTTTGTTATCAGTTTGTGGTTAGTTAACGCATAATTTGTTTGGTAATGGACCCCGCAATCACTGAAACGCATTGTTTATTATTTATTTTTCTTATCAACAACAGAAATATTTCATTGAGTTCAGATAATTATTTAAATGCATTAAGTGAGAAGGTCATTTGAAATATTACGTAAATCAGGTGCACGGACATGCGAAGTTAATCTATTGAATATTTCAAGGAGCAAATTTATCATTAAAAAAACAAAAACAAAACAAAATATTTTATCCCGCGTGCCAATAATTTACGTAAGTAGAAAATACGATAAAATAATTGAAGAAAGATATTTAATACAATGATAAAGTTTTGATTAAAAAGCATAATCAAATTAAAATGATATTTATTTATACACAGTTAAATTATTTTAACACAATAAAATAAAATAAATAGAAAAAATCAAAATACTCTAAAATATTGTAATACATCAATGGATTCACTTTCCAATTAAAATCCGGATAATGAAAAATGATCTTATAAATAAATCTAATATATACCTTAAAAAATACTTAACAAAAAATTAACCACAAATACTTAAAAACTGATGAATTTTTCACTGCACAATGTGGGAACAATGTGGGAAAAATTAATTAATAATATATATATAATATCAGTGTATGTAGATATTTTTGACAATTAATAAAATATATGTTGAAATTTGAGGCGAATTTGTTTAGGAACGATAATTTTGTTGTTAAACTTGTCTATTTGGTTGAAATTTAAAAAAAAATTGAGTGAATAAATCAATGCAAAGACCACTAATGCATTCACTGATTTAAGTGAAGTGAAGGCATTCATAAAAAATTGGAGCTTTGGAAATCAAAATTACAAAAAAAATAAGTACGCCATGTCACCACTTTTAAATGATTTCTACGCCAGATATATAGAAGCAAACAAAAATCTATTTACTGAGTTTTTGGTTAGTTTGATAATGCACTTTTCACATTATTTTATTAATACCAAAAAAGTCGCCTGCGGCGCTGCTTTACTTCCGAACTGTTAAATATTTTTAATACGTGGTTGAAAGCTCATGATGGAATCCATTTGTCAATGAACGATGATGAATTTGATTTGCTACTATTGAAATCGATTGTGCTAATAAACAAGCACATTCGTCGCATGAATAACAAATTAATTAAAAAAAATGGATTTAATGTAAGTAGGTAGAAAAACCTTGTTTATTCTATATACTTTTTTTTCATTTTCGTGATAGTACATTGCTGACTATTTAAAAATGTGTCTGTATTATTTATTGAAATAAAGGGGGGGAGGAGGCGCCAAGATTAGATTTTTTTAAAAGGGAGGCGTAGTAACATAAAGTTTGGAAACCACTGCTCTAATGTTACCTAAAATATATTAAATGGGCTGGCATTTGTAATTTTTTAGTCTAGGTATATTGATTTTGGCTCAGAATCGTCTGAGTACTGGATTAAGTACAACTTACTTAAATTCTGCTAACTCAATTATAAAGGTATTACGATTCAACTTCAAACTTCTGAATATAATTCATCTAATTATTAATCCTCTATGCAATGATGCATTTCGCGAACTTAATTCATTGGAATTAGCCGATCGAGTTGAACCATTCAGCGATCGTATGACTTAAGTATAGTTACTGTTCTGTAGAATCTTGTTCAGTTTTCAGTTCGCAACGTAGTCGTTTCGAACAGGTATTTGGAAATCCTTAAGAAGTAAATTACAGGTGAAAAAGGGCGTGGATAATTGAAACCTAAAAGATGTATTACGTACTATTTTAATGGCTACGTACTTGTGTATTATTTTAAATTATGAATTAAATATTGCCTACAAGTATGCTTATATTCTCAACAGAAAGTTATTACTTATAATTAAAAGTCTGGGCATACATGATACTTACATACTACTAATGAAATTTACATAGTAGAATTATATTAATATATTAAATGCCAAAAATCATTTTTAGTCGCTACCTATTTAGTTTGTTACATCATTATAATATAAATACCTACTATCAGGGCTCGAAATGGACCGGAACGCACCGGAGCGCCGTTCCGGTTCATAAAATCCACAAAATTATCGCTCCGTCTCGTGGAAATATTAATTTGACCGTCTGAGCTAGATATTTCATATAATAAAACAATAACACACTTATTTTTATAAATCACATTTACAATTAATGTAGTTATAGTATTATATAGTTGATATTTTCGTAAAATTATCGAGCGCTCCGGTTCGTAAAATTGTCCATTTCGAGCGCTGCCTACTATCAAATGATTATTATATATATGTGTATAACTAAGTGGCTTTATAAAAATATAATATCTAATACATTATTAGGAACTTTATACCAGTGGCGAAGGGTGGAGGTAGGCTGTTAAGATCCGCCACAAATAGTGCACATTAAACTTTGTCAGTCATACGTATTTGCTTACATTGAAATAAGACTACAATTTACAGATGGTGTTGGTTAGTTTTTAAAATTCAATTAAACCCAGCAAAACCCAAGCCATAATAGATAATAGTCATTAACTTTGGATATTTTATAGATAGAATAATATTTTTTTTGTCTATTATAGTTTGATTAGGCAGAGCTTAATGACTTTAAAAATGAGCCAACAATATGTGTGATATGTACCTATTCTTAATCCAATGAAAAAGTATGAATGAAAAAGTATGCACAATTTTACCTAGTCGCACAAAATATACCAAAACTATTGTGGCTTGGTTTAGGCAGGGTTTATTTGATTTTTAAAAACTAACTAACACTATCTGTAAATTGTTATCTTAGTTCAATAAAAACAAATACGTATGACTAACAAACCTTAATGTGCATTATTTATGGTGGATCTTAACAGCCTACCCCCACCCTTCGCTACTGATTTATACTGGGATTTAAAATATTTAGGAACGCGTCTTATGTAAAATAACAGGAAAAGATTCCCTGAAGTCCTCCTATAAAAATGGTACCTACCTGATCACAATATCATCATTTTTTATTACCACTGTAAATGTATCCAAAAGTAATATTTCTATAATTAATATTGAACGAAGTCATCTAAATTGCTTTCCAATAAATATTTTTCATGCTTTGAAAAATGTTCCCATTATATTAAGACGGTACTTCAGTGAAACGGCAAATAATTTTCAACTATAGGTGCGACTAAATTTTGGACTCGCTGGCAATCGGAGAGCGAACGTCGAGCTGTGAACACGTCAATTTGTTTCGTGATGGCGACGGGGGTATTAATAAATAAATCGCGTAAAGATGACTAAAAAACGTTACCCGTTTACTTGAAAAAGAAAACATGTCAATGAATATATTATTATTGTTACCAATAGAACAATAAACAGAACATTAAATGGACGCATGTTGGATTTATATGACAAATTATATTTCGTTCGGCATGCGTTATTTGCACAATCTGCGCATCACCTAGCCAGGACCTTTTTAGACCATGCCTCAACTGAGGTATAGCCTTATATATAATTACTTAAGTAATCACCACAATAAATAATATAATATGTGAATTCCTGCAACGCTGTTTTCATTTGTTTTGTTTATCTTTCATGTCGTCATTTGATTTCGAAACATTTTTTTGGAATCGAACTACGCAGAAGACATGTGTGCTTTAAAATTTGTAAAATGTAAATCATAACTATAATATAAGACATAATTTATATAGTAGTTGATAATGGCATGTATCTGAAATAATAGTCGACTAAAAAATTGAATGAATATTGTTGAAAAATTCATTCATATTTTTTGGTAAAAACTCATTTATTCCTTATCAATGTTATCAATGGTTCGAACGAATGAATTGAAGTAAGTACGTATCGATACCTATATTTTAAGAGGTGTATCGCCTGAGTGTTTTCAGTAATTTGCCAAAAATGCGTTGCCCACGAATTTTATTGTCTTCGTTGTATCCTTTTAAAGTGTTTATGCGTATCCAGAATACGTGATTTACTATGGAAAGCTTTTAGTCCAAGTAATGTTTTCTTTCAGTAAAATATTAGACAATCACTTAAAACCTTTTCTTTCCAATGTGCACTTGTGTTCATTAAATTGTTATTGATATATCTACCCACATAAAGTTATATAATTATATATATCATCACCCATTTTTCTCGGTCCTTTAGTGTCATTTGGATACACATTGAATGATTGTATTTATACAGCGGTTTTTCATTCAGTTACATACTGTAGGGGTAGGTAGGTTATGTGTTGGATAGGAGTAGTACATTATAAAGGGCGGCGAATGAAGTAACGAATACATTTTATTACAACTTTTGAGAGTAGTTACGGTTTTTCGTGATGCAACCAATGCTGTCGCTTCATTACAAAGTATCAACAATAATACCCCTTTTACACTTGCATGGATTTACTGCTGACGGTACATATTGTCGCAGTCATAACCAGAAAATGCACGTGTAAACATGTATTATCATGCTAGTTGCAAGATTGCATGCATGATCATAAAAGTTCGGAAGCTTCCGAATTTTCACGATACAGTTGGCTTTGTTCTATTTCTGCGCCTGCACAGAAGAACGATAGTGGCGAACCTGCCGCTAAAAAAATGGACTACACCAGGCTCATTTTGAGGACAAGCGATTTTCACGACCTGTCAAATAGTACTATAAAATGACAACATCGCGTCTCGCTTACTCTTGAATAATAAGATTGGTGCGACAGTCAGCACTTTTAAGTGTAAACAGTTATTATCGCGATAGTTTAAAATACACACTGTTGTTGCAAAAATCCATGCACCTGTAAATGCGCTATAAGTATGACTGAAACATAAAACATCCTGATAATGCAACTATTATTCTATTGTGGTTTATCAGATGCCTTCAATCCTGTCAGCGCTACAGTCCTATACGTATCTAAAACCACCACCGTTTGAGAGTAGGTTTCGTATGCACTAATATCTCAAATATGCTCTAACGTTTCAAATATGCATTTATATGCACAATAAAATTTTATTTTTGGATTCTGCGTCTTTCGAAACGGATTTCTGTGCGACTCCTATAGCTGTGCATACACCCTAACAAAATATGCACTAGAATATAAATCCGGGCCCTAGTTATAAATATTTGTCTTTAAATTCTAATGGATTCAAGCTCTGTACTATATTTAAGTCGTTTTTTGCGACCCGGGTTTCGCCTTTCGGCATCTTCAGGCGTCGTGTACACTAAACTTTGTCATTGAAGTTAAAGTCCCATGAAGTTCAATGAAAATAAATAAGTATGACTGACAAAGTATAATAGTGTGGACTATTTATGTCGAATCTTAACAGCCTAACTCCACCCTTCGCTACTGATTGATAAACTTGCTATTTTATAAGATGCGATTTACGCAACCTGTGTTTCACGTTTTACTATTTTAAGGCTCTATTTATATCTATATATTATGGTCAAACATCAACTGAGGTTATACTTAGTTAGATACAAGAGTTTTAATCGTTTTTTTTAATCTTTACGTCATGCGATGATATACCTGTCATTGTGGTATTAATAAGTATAGATTTATTGTCGTTAATAGAGGGAAATTAAACTTTGAATCTGTGGCTTGCTTGGCACCGGCCTTTCCGCTACAAGGAAAGCGATTTAGCATATTTATTTATAGAATGTCAAATTGCTTGTGTTGTATTTTAGGTGCCGTCATAGTTTCATAATATTCAACCTTTGTCAAGCTGTGTTCGGGGTTAAGGCACGTTGCAAAGATGTCTGTCAAAATTAATTGTTTTGTGTTTAGTTGAGACAATTTGTCAAGGGTAGTATCAACACTGAAAGGGCGCTATTATTAGCTTCATGCCTAATTTCATATGAAGCATGATATCGTGACAGTGTGGTAACCAGTGTTGCCAACTGTAATTGACAAAAACATGCCAGACGGGCTATGCAAACAAGCTATTTGGCATGAAAAAACGCTAGATTTTGTGAAAATAAAAACGCAAGTAAATTTATTTATTCTACCAAGAACGAAGTCAATACCTTTTCGACGAAAAAATGTCGATACCTAGTCTAAAAACCACACATTTTAACAGAAATCTATTAAAAAATTAACAACAAATACCTACCTACCTATATTGTGTCAACGACATTTAAGTTTCGTTTCATGTTTGAAGACGAGAGCCTCATTCTTGTAGGACGGACATACCTTTTTTAATAATTGTTATTTTTTTTATATACCTACGCGGAAATTTGAAGTAATATACAAAAACATTAAATAATGCATAAGTACATTGATTCATCGTGTCTTATTTCTCACTAAAATAGGTTCCGACCACAGAACAGATAATAAATAGAATACCGATAGGTTATATTCAATACGCCGCATATTGATGCAGGGTTTTTAAATGTGTGAGCGTCCTACGAAAATGAGGGACGCATTATGCACGTGCAATAGTGTGTGTAATACGCCAACATTAAATGACCGTAAATCCATAAACTAGCAGCAGTTTTCAGTATTCTACGTACAACGCATTCTTGACACGTGTGTAAGATTAACCCGGATTCTTCCTTACTCGAGTCGGTTACCTGCTATCGCCTTACCCGTTAGATATTTCAGTTCCCATTATTTCTGAGTTCCCTGGTTCCGACCTACCTGCATTAAGTATCTGATAGTCAGAAATTTTATGCGCATGAAAATAAATAAACTAAATATCTAGCGTTTTTTCTACACATTTAAGGCTGTTGGAGGTATCAAAAAACGCTAGTAAAAACGCCACAATCCAGATGCGTTTTTTCAAAGCTAGATTCCTATCGAAAAATCCTAGATCTGGCAAGAAAAACGCTAAATTGGCAACGCTGGTGGTAACACCAACCACGCGCCACTATTCATTGTCTTATCATAAATAACACGTTGTATTACTTGCTAGGAACCATTGTAAGCAAAAGGTGGCCGCATCTTTACGATATATATATATTTTTAGAATTATCAATAACCATGTCCTTGCTTTTTCGTACAAGGTGTGGTTTGTCAGTAATTTTGAACAATCACAAACACCCAGGCTTTGAGAAAAACACATAAATATTGTGTGTCCTGACCGGGAATCGAACCCAGGAACTCTCGGGTGGAAGGCAAGCGCCTTACGCACTGCACCACGAGAGCCGCCTAACTTTACGATATTAATCGAGTAATATGATTAACGGTTAACATAATTAAAGACTTAATCCGATTGCCTTTCATACCGGAAAAATAAATTTGCCAAGTACAACCTGTAATTATTATATTTTGCCACATAGAAATATTTTTTCGCGATTCAATTCGCTTGCGGTATTAATTAATATTTTCTTTCATGATATTTGGACTCATACATTTTTCCTACAATAAATTAATACAGCCTGCTCGCTTGAAAATATCTGCAGTCTTCAAACTACGCCATCACAGAACAAATAGTTTTGTACAAGGCCGACTATAGTTAGGAGACGGCACTGAATTGCGAGTTACGATGGTAGTGTTGAATATTTTAGAATGCAATGAGGTAACCTGTTCGCAGTAAATAAAGATTACAATTGGATATTTAGTTGAGATCAATAATTGACGTATTACCATTTATTTTAATATGAAATAATCGTTATTTTCTACAAAAAGTTTAACATATGTATTACATTCTAATAGTAGTAGATAATAGTAGTATATAATAGTAGAATATAATAGTAGAGTAATAACTAGCTCTACGATCGAAATTTACAGTTTCGTCTTTTGCCCTGGTATCAATAATTTGCCTTTGAATTGTATGCTTCTCTTTATATACCGTTGTATGAAATATTAATGTATTTATAATTGAACACACATAGTTTTTAAAACATTTTATAACCAATAGAAAAAATCTTTTTTGAAAAAGTAAGACACCCCGCAGGAATCGAACCTGCATCTCTCGGGTTTCGCGCCCACGCACATAGACCACTGTGCTAAAGGCGCCATAGTTAATTGCAACTGATTTTAACTAATGGCTCTTAATAGTCTCTTGAAGCGCTTTCCATATTGAGCTACGATTGGCGATCGGTTTTTGTATTTTAAATCAAAGTAAATCAAAGTATCAACAATTAGAACATTACATTCTTATATCTTGTGAACTATTCATTGAATAAAAAAAATATTTTTAATTTTAATTTTTATTCAAAGCTAAATAATACTTATACCTACGATTTAAGAATTCAATTTTTTTATTGAAAATTAGTTCATAAGTCAACATAATATTAAATATATTTATAACAGTACCTATATAAATTGGAAAAGTTTCAGAAAAATATTACAGATAAAATGTTTGATCGAGTGGGATTTGAATAATATACATCTGTTGCTTACCGAGAAAGTGTTATACCCACTAAGCTATCATTCCGTGTGCCGGAATTATTGCGGATTTAGTGCAATACATTCGATCTTAAAGTGTTTCAAATATTGTGTTATCAGAATATGGCTACCATCCTTGTTTTCTACGCTTATTTATATACGAATCTTAACTGTTTTTGTGTTACTTACTGTTATTCTTCAAATTGTATTGTACGAGTATACTATCACTATCACGGAGTTCTGGGCTCGATTCCCAGTGAGGTCAAAATATATTTACACAATATAATATGTAAATTCCTCAAGCCTGGGAATTTTACCACTATTATTGAACTTCATTGCCTGTTGTGGTGTTTAATAAAGGAACAAATAAAAAAGCTGTAATATCACAATATTATTAGTGAAAATATAATATGAAAATATAAAATAATATATAATCTCGTTGTTTTTATTTTTAAAGTACCAACTGCCACTATGAAGCTTAATAGTTTGTTTGGGTAAGGAATTGCAAATGGCCGACAATAATAAATTCGCTGCCTAGGCAATGGAACAATTCTAAACTATAATATACTGTATAATGGTCACGATTTGAGTATCATACTGTAGCGTAATGGTAGTGCGTTCGGCTGATAACCGAACAATCGGTGGTTCGAATCCAATCGAGTGCTTTTATTTTTGTGTGAAAAATTAAATTAAGTATTACATGTCACACGCCAAAAATACACTCTTATCTGATTTTCCAAACGCGCCTAAAGAAGTATAACTTCAAAAAATATCATCTAAATCTACTAAGGTGAAATGGTTGGGTTATCCTTTTTTATATCCGTAACTAGTTTAACTAAGTTTATATGACCTCAATTCCATGGCTTTCTCTCTAGATCTTCTCCTTTCCCGAACCTCGTTTGCTATCGAATTTCCCCTGAGTCGACGTGTGTATTTAAAATTAATATCGCATAGCAGGTACGTATTAAGAATATTTTAGTACCTGATGGTAGTTTAATTGTCAATTAGTATTCCTATCTACTTGGCACGTTCTAATTACTGGTTTGCATCATAAATGATTTTCCCACTGAATTTGATTCAGATGGAGCACATGTACCCTTAAAATATGACCAGCATTATTAATAACATCTCTATTTTTGAACATATATAATTTAGAAAAACACTTTCTGAGAGAGTATATTATAACCAATAGAAAAAATCTTTTTTGAAAGAAGTAAGCCACCCCGGCCGGGAATCGAACCCTGCATCTCCACGGGTTTACGCCCCATCCGTCGCAGTTAACCAATATGCTACGGCGTGACATACTAATTGCGACAAATTTTAACCATTGGTCATTTTTAATACCTACTCATCAGCGCTCTTCCAAATCAAGCTACTTTGGCAATCAATTTTTGTTTCTTAAATCAAAGTAGGTAACTATTTACTATTACTTCGATTGTCTCTATTTTTGTTTACGATGTTGAGTCGTTGATTTTGAAAGCAGGAGATAAGACTTATTTACGTTTTTGAAATGTGTGGTGTTTGCGCCGAATGCTGGAAACATCTTTTTAGAACCATTTCCAAAATATTCAGCGTTTACTGTTTGGTAATTGTTATAATGTACCTATACCCTTTCTTCCCATTATTTTCTACCCCCATGAGAAATACACTGTTCAATTATGAAAACAATTTAATCAATTGGAATTAACAATGGTTGGACCTCAATCAATTTGCCTCCGAATATATCATATCCTTTCTTTTGTACAATATTCATCCGTTCTCTCTTAAGATAATACAATGCGAAACAAACAAAGCACGAAATATAATATCTTACAGGTTATTATTATTGTTAATAATCACTTGTTAAACGAATCCTTCCAAACAACGAATTCTGAGAATGCCAAAACGGTCAAAGTTTAATAACTCGAACGGAAAGATATTTAGTTCTGTGATTTCGAAATCGTTTTATGAAATAATGTTTCTGAGAGAAATCTGGAATTATGTAAGCCACACTTTGTGTTTAACAAATATACGTTTATAAAAATACGATTTAATGGGAAACTGTAATATTATTGTGGCTAGTTGTAAATTTGATTTAATCTTAGTGAAGGTTACAATACTATTTATCTTTCTGGTTATATTATATTTAATAATAATTGTAAAAATGATTTTAACATTTAATACATATACAAAATATTGTGGCACAATAACATCATAAAAAAGGTTCTTTTAGAATATGTTTAATGAATAAATTGTGCTATTATTATTAGCAAAAACTTGGTTCTTCCGATTGAGTCTGAAAGCAAATTGTTTTATAAATAAAAAATGTTATATTTTGGACACTACTTAATTGAACTCTTCTTGCGTATATATAATATTGTAATAACAATTTTTCTTTAATTTCATGTTGTGGATTTAATAAATTAATAATTTCTAATGTTCACATCGATTGTTAATAGGTATCTACATAAATTAAGGTACTAATTATTGAATTATATAAATATTATTATACGTACTTCACTTTTCATAGACAATTATCTATTAAGGTTCAAATAGACTATATGACGATCGGGCACATATATGCTAAGAGCGTTTTAGTGTCTATGATCAAATCTATGCCATTCCGACATTTAATACATACATATTGTATGACAGCTATGACATCGTATTTACACTCTGTGACACCCTGTGACACAGGACGCCAACATATGAAACGGGATTTTCGACATATATATGACCGATCGTCATAGAGTGTATTTGAAGCATTAATGAAATAGACATTTCATTTAATATGTAATATTATATGACTCGATGAATATCTAAGGTAGTTTTTATGTTATTTTAGAAAAAAACTACAATACAATAATATTAAAAACAAATATTATAATAGTTATTAGACATCCACGAAAACATATAAAAATTAATAATCTAAATATATCTGAAATTTTTAATATGTTAAAGTTATCAATTTTATGGGCTTTACTATGTTAAATATTAATGACGGTAATCATTCTTTTATAAAATTATCAACGCTATTCATATTTGGATAGTTTTCACATTGTATAGTTTATCAGAACATAATTACTATAATCAATGATTGTTTTATGTTCTAACCTAACTTAACTAGGGATTGCAATACCGAATGAAAATGTCAATACCGGTTTTTCGGTATTTCTTATTGAATAACGTTATTAATACCGGTATTTCTTAAACATTAAAAAAACAAAAGTAGGTGCTTATCAATAAAATGTAGCTATTAAAATCTTTTTAAAATATTATTTTATAGCAAAAACCTACATACCTACATTTATTATGTTATTTAAAAATATGTATTAATCATAATAATTGTAGAACTAGTGATTTTTTACAAATAATTTGAATATATTGATAATTTTAACTAAAGTCATCAAAAGTTCATCAAGTGCAAATAAGTCCCGGCTGCAGAAAAAGCTTCTTAAATTCAACGCTTGTACAGTCCATCAATAATTATAGGATAATTGAACATTTTTGACACGGATGTTTTCTATTTCGAAATAATATGATAATTCATCGCGATTTTTTCACCTCTGATGGATTCACTCAATATATTTGCATTTTAGCAGCACAACTCATCATTCATTTTCAAAAACGTAAACGACTTGCTTTCTTAATACCAAAAATTCCGGTATTTTGGATTTTTAAAACCGATATTTAGGTATTGATAAATACTGGAATACCGGTATTGCAATCCATTAGAGTATTCGATTTGAATGTTTACAACCGTATTTTCAGTGCTGCATTGTACGAACATGTTAGTATTTTTCATCATTGTGAAAATATATACAGCTGTTAAAAATGCATTTACTATTCGGAGTCTGTGTCAGCTTGGTTTATAATTAATGATAACTTTCCAATGACGAAACACGTTTACCCAATTTATTTTTCAATCGGTAAATACAATTTTGCATAGCGTGAAATTGCAATTTTGACGGATTTCGTTATATTTTAGGGGAGTTACCCCTCTTAATGTTTTCAAATCGGTTATCATCGCAAGCGTTCGTCGATCAGTTAACAATATTTTATAAAAAGTGCCTTTAGATTATTGTGAACAAATGACTAAATTTAAATAACCGAATTCATATCACATAGATATGAAAAAATGTATGTTGGTGGTTGATTGAAATGTACATGAGTGGAACACACAGATTGAATTATAATCTTTAATACACCATTTCTTTTATTCAATGAATAATTAACAAGCTTTTGAGAATGTAATATTCCTTATATATTGAAGACACATAACTTGAAAACACCTCAGATATATACCGACTAGAAAAAATCATATTTGAAAAAAAATACGATGCTCGACAGGATTTGAACCCGTATAACCACCGGTACCGTGCCAATTGTGTATTAAACAATTATCCTGAGAGCCTCCAATCTAATTACGACAATTTAAACTAGTAGGTCATACATGAAATGTTTATCAAATTGCGTTATTATTGACTATCGGTTATTGTGTATTAAATTAAGGAATACTAATTACCTTCATTACTAAGCACCAAATATTTTGTAATAAATTTGATAAGCAGTACATGAAAAAACGTTTATAGCAAGGTTTTGTTTACATGTGTAACACTATTACTTTATATTCGTGTATGTGAATCCTATTAAAGACGGATGGACGGATACTTATAAAAAAAAATAGATGGCGCTGCTGCTTAGTAATTAAATATCTTTATATAATATCTATGGTTGGTATTTTTTTTAACCTATGAAATGTCATTAGATTATGTAGTATATTTTTTAAGAAGGTAAACTTTCAATAATCGCCTAGTATGGAGTCTTCGCCGCTGCAGTATATTATAGGAAAATTGTTTTTCTTATACCGTCATATTTCCGTGACCCCACAGATTAGATACGTGATTAAAGCACCGTGTTACGATTTTCGTATTGAAGTAATATATATCTTAGATAATATCAGCAAACTGTGAAGAGAGAGGAAAAAAGTTACCCCTCCGGATTATATATAAAAAAGTACTTCACACATTCTCTATTAAGGTAAACGATTTTTTGTCAGAAAAAAGCTCTCATCGTTCGCCCCTTCAAAAGCTGTATTGGATATTCTCATCTAAGACACATATGACATTTCCCCCTGCTCATATCAAGGCGCTCTGTTTTTACCGTGATATCGGACATTGGAGCAGCACACTTGTGCTTTCATTGTCGGAGGTGACCAATACTTAAATATTGGAGAAACTCAAGCTTTTAGTTTTTAAATAATTTATTCAATATTTTAGCAATTTCTATAGTTATTAATACCTTATACATTTATATTTCCAAGATAAAGCCTGAAAATCGAAGCTGTTGTTATTATTTTATTAATTACTTTATAAATTGACAAAGTGTATCATGAAATATCTTTGATTTTTATCGGAACTACATTCATATTATAATACAAAAGTAAGGTATAACTGCATGTGAAAGGACAGATTGCATCAATTATTTAAAGTAGATATAAATGTCAATATGGATCATAATTATTTTGATTATTTATCAATCGCGTGTCAATTTTTAACGTAACTAAACGTCAAAATACCGCTTGTTAACAAGACGTTATTTTTAATCCGCCAACGTATAGAATATTATTTATTCTACTACTGTCAGTTCAACCACCTTGAAATCGTCTAGGAAACGTCATTACGTGTTGTAACTAGTAGAATCAGATTGTATCCAGTTACAGATTACATTATATTCAGTGTGTCCGCTTTCTCTTTTTACCATAATGACCTATCCTTGTTTCGATAGACCTAAAGTACATTATGTGTTTAACTTGTACTGTCTAGCATTCGGGCAAATTTCTTACAGCGATAAAGACATACATATTTGTCTATCCGCCGTAATAACTAATATATTTACTGTGATAAAAACTGTTTTTTCTTGATAAATATAATATAGCCTATAATAATTAATGTCGATATGCAGTTACTTTGTATGTTCGATATGTTTTCATCTTATGTGCCTGTGGTCCCTCAACTTCGTGGAGTTCCAGGGTGGTAGGTGTCACTAGTTACAGTCCAAAGTATGATGATAATATATATTGGTCTCTGATACCTTCTTTTATATTATAAAATAGCCTCTGCTTGTTTTCGTCATTCGTCATTTTATAAGCCGCATAACAAAACCATATTTTCGTTTATATTTCAAAGCATCGCTAACACCTTTTAATGTATTGTTTGACGTTCACAATGTTTTTCTTTGATTACTTACTGTTTGCCGAGAGAGACACAATGGTTTATTAATTGAGCTGAAATTTACACGGAAGACTGGTTTACATTGAATAATTGTGTTTGGAAACTGCCTAATGAAATTTGTGAGTTCTGTCAAAATGTTTCTTAATTCAAATACTTGGAACGGTGGCGCGAAAGTTTTGACAGCTGTAATTTGTACAAAACACGGAAAAATATTATTATAGGCAGAAGTATAAGTCTCAATAAACGTAATACCGCCCATTCGACATTAATAAAAAAACGTTGTTTTTGAAACAATTTTGAGAAAATTAATCGATTTACTATTTAATAAGTTAAACTTATTAATTAAATGATTTTTCTAGAATTAATAATAGGCAAAACTTAACAATGTAATTATACATCCAATATACATAATTTAGTTAGAAAAATATTTGGACCGAATGTTGTTTGAACCCACATTGATCGTATTTCATACAAGATCTCATCTGGATTACGATATATGTTCGTTTAAATCCCATTTGCTCCAGGAACTTTAGTTAAAATTGATTTGACTGAAACAATTAACAATGTAAAATTAAATGAACAAAAAATTAGTTTTAAATAAACTTCGTGAAGTAAATTATATATTTTTAAATCTGTGGCTTTAATTCCGCTGGATTAGTAAAAATTATCTTTATTTAATTATGTATGTGTATTTATTTACGGTTTTTTTTTTGTTGTTGATATTTATGCCTTCAGGGAATCCTATCTTATGTGGAAAATGCTAGAGCATGAGCGAATATATTCTAAGCTTCTATAAAAAAGAATTAACAAAATATTTGTATACGCCAAAACAAAAAAAAATGTAGAATACTGACGCTATATATAGTAGTGCCTTCATTTAAACTATACAGATAGTAGCTGAATAATTGACAGTTACGCATATATTATGTATTATAAATTATCGACAATGATGATGCTTGCGTGATCACTTGATGGATTCACCCACAAAACAAAATATTTGTACCTATTAGAATGCCACACGGAACACGTATATTGTTCTGAGGCTTTTTCAGGTTAAATACTAAAAACACTAAAATAATCTGCATTTATACACATCGTTTAAATCAATGCTATTATTGGACTTCAAGAAATTCGTTATTTACCTTGTCGCTGGCATTCACCACACATGGAAATTATTGAATACGACACATGTTTCATTCAGATGGTAAAACCAAATGAAATGAGTATGACAATTTTTTGTTTGACTATGTAACATTTATTGACCATAATATTTATAATATATAAAATCAAACGTAAAATTTTGGAACAATCGGTACCTGCTCGAGAAAATTTGTTATATGGACGAAACACGTGTCGAATTAAATATATGTAATTGCATATCTTATAAACTTACCACCGACTTAACAAAGCATAGTAATGAATCTAAAATTATTACACAATGTTTCCTCCACACTTTTAGAATATCTGGATGTTAAATATAGTAGAAAGTTTGCTATGTGGACGAATTAAATATATGTAATATATCAATTTTATCAAGTACCACTGAAACTTGCACGCTTGTGTATCAATTAATAATATATATTTAGTCACATTGTTTATAACTTGTCGTTAGCGTACAATATCCGTGAATGCTGTTTTGGTCTCTCTTCACTGTGCATTGTTAAGGCTATACTTCAGTTGAGGCATGGTCTAAAAAGATCGTGGCTAGGCGATGCGCGGATTGTGCAAATGACGCCTGCCGAACGAAATATAATTTGTCATAAAAATCCAACATGCGTCCATTTAATGTTATGTTTGTTGTTATATTACTAATAATAATAGTATATTCATAGACATGTTTTCTTTTTTAAGTACATGCGGAATGTTTTTTAGTCATCTTTACACGATTTAAGAATATTTTCATCCGACGCCATGACAAAACAAATCGACGTGCAGACACCTCGACTGTCTGTCTCCGATTGGCGACTAGTGAGAAATTTCGTCGCACCTACTGTTGAAAATTATTTGCTGTTTCACTGAAGTACGCTCTTAAGTTTTATCAGTCGGTAAAACTTGATTATCCGTCGTATAACAAAAATCTTCAATTAGTTAAATACTAATAAATCGCAATTAAGATATGTAAGAACTGGGGTAACGATTTATAAGTTAGCACACAATATAAAATGGAAGTATTATTTTAACCAATCACGTCAGCAAATAGGCGTGCAATTTTCAATCAAGTCATTGAATTATTGGTACGTGCGGGTAAAAACCTCATCTCTTTCAGAACTCCCTGGCTAGCCTATGGAGCGATTCGGTCACCCTATCTAGTTCGGCTTGAAATGCGAAGCTTTGAGTGGAATTATGTTTCATCTGTCGGGCTTGATTAAATTTGGTATTTGCCGGGTGAAGGAACCAATTACTGACACGTTCGCCTCCCGAAATTAACTTGTATTAAGGAATCTCCTACACTAGGTAGGCTCTTGCGGGCTAGTGCAATGAGAGTATTATTAGAGTGCTGTCTATTCCAGGGCGCCAAATGTCAAGATTTAGAAGTTAATCTATTATTTCAGGTAAACATTGTATAACCCAGTAAAGCATGTGTTATAAATAGTTTAATATACTGTTCATAATATATCGTTATTAAATAATAAACTATTTTTTTTATTCAGCGAATAAGACACAAGATTTGAGAATGTAACATTATACATGAATATACATAATTTGAAAACACTGATGCATATACACACTAGAAAAAATCATTTATAGACAAAAAAATCGGCAACCGACGGCACTTGAACATGTATCTGCTGGATTCGAGTCAGTTTGCTTTTTCAATTAAGCTACGGGTTTACGAAGATTTAAACTATATGAAATGCTTATCGAATTACATTAAAAACTAACAGAAGTCGCGGATCACTCCATTATTTAGTTTTTATTACTTAAATAAACGAAAGAACTTATGATTTTTTTCAGAACTTCTTTAATTAATTCTCATTTAAACAAAAATCAAGACTGTTCTTTTCGGTCACGACTGTTAACGATTTTTGTAACTGTAAAAAAAACTATGTTGTTTATTCAACCTTTCCCCTCTACGCTGTCAAGTCACGTTACAGATGTTCCTATATTTATATTTAATATTTTAGTTACCATGCATTTCATCTAGTTGATATTTTTCCCATTTCTTATACCAGTAACTAATATAAAATAATTATTAATACATATTATATTGCTAAAAGTGATATTTACATTTAAAAATGCGATATTGTAAAACTAGTTCGGCAATAAATGTGACGAAGTAATATGAAATGGAATTTATTAGGACGGTAATGGAAAGGTTAAATTAATATTATGCATTAAAAATATTCTGATAATATAAAGAGAAACACTGCGATAAAAGCATTATTAAATACAAAAACACATGCAGTAAATTGGTGAAATATAATTATTTTTAATTAATGCTGAATAATACATAATTTTTAAGAATCTAAAACAATTTGTAAAAAAATCAGAAATGTGGGTAGGTAACCTAAGCAAAATTCTTGGACCGAATAGGATTCAAACACAGTTCTTTTGCTTGCCAGGTGATGGTACCCAAGTACCAACTTTGCAGATATTAATGGTTCACTTAGTATCTACATTCTACGTTATCTGAAATGTTGCCAAATTTAAATGCAGTTTTTTGCCAATGCGTCATGTATTATACAATATCTTGTTGAACCGTTAAAAGCTCCGATGTGATAAAATTAAAATTTTCGTGATATAAGTACTTAAAACTGCGTTATTAGCCCATTACACTTATTGTTTTATTTATACATCTCCGAATAACTTGATTTATCCAAATAACACGTAATGGGGTTTCTTCATTATCGAGTGTTTGTAATAGTTCATAATATGTCAACGTAGATTACGCTCATGTTAAAATTAAACGTTTTGCATCGGATGTTTATATACTATAATGGTACGTTTACATTTGACACTAATATCGTCATATTTATGTATGACACCATATTCACTCAAGTGTAAACAGTAAGTATATTTGTATCTGCCACTTATTTTGCGTGTGTCGACTCTCACCTACCACTTATTCAATCTACTTATATACGCAAATGTAAACACCGCGTATTCGACAAGTTCGAACTTGGAGCGATATATCACCGAAGTTGGACCACCGTCTACTTTTATGTCAAGTACCTGACACAATATTCGTAGTTTGACAGGTACCTAGTGAATTGCATAGGTATGTATATTTCTAAAACAACGGACAATCAATAATCATAGGTACACCATGAATGTATGCCCAACGTTTACGTTAATAAATGTACTGTAGCGATCTGTCAAAAATCATAGACAATGAGAAATAAATCGGATGTGCCGTGTTCTATGGATTTTGTTCGAAAATAAAATATCGCTTGTTCTCGGCACATACGATTAATTCTGATGCACTCTGTGAAGAAAAAATGCGCTTCAAATGGTATTACCTAATTCATTTTGGCCCACACCTGCACTCGTATTAGGTACGATAATATTATATTGAATATGCAATGACGATCAAGTGCTAGATATCGCAATGTTACTGTTAATCGTTCTTCTACGCATTCCTGAATTGTGTGTCTTGTTTTTTGGCAAAAGGTCCAATCTTGCAAACTAAAGTTCACAAATTGAGTTGGATCTTCGATTTTAAACTCTGACATTAAACGGAAGGCACCTTGTTCTTCTCGTCGCTGAATCCATTCCCGCACCCATCTAGACCATTTTTTCCTCCTTTTTGTTGCCAAAAGACTTAAAATAATAACACTCGCTGCTTTCTTTTTTAACATTCCCATATTGACAACTGACATAACGTTTTTGAGAAGTATACAAAATAAGTGTCCGAATAAATTACAATATCATATGTAAACTCCGCATATATTTATTCCAATGTTGCCATTGAATAAAGTGTCGAGACTTTATTTCAACGAGAAGTATACCAGAATTTTATGTCAGATCCATGCAGGTGTAAACAGTAAGTGAAATTTTATGTCAGACACATAAAATAAGTATAACGGTATAAGTGTCAGATGTAAACGTACCATAAGAAACACAAGAAAACACGCAAAGTAAAGATCAGTGAGTAATATAAAATGTATAAAACAATATAATAATTGTTAACATTTTGAATGCTTGAATAAAAATCGAATAATCCACAATAAAATACATCAACATATCAAATAGGCTAACCGCTTCAATATAAATACAAATAAATACAATAAAATACAAATAAACAAATAAAACATTTTTTTTATTTAAATATTTGTGAACGTGTCATTCTCTATGGTCTATTGAACATACAGTCATACATCTCAGAAATATACCTACTTATTAGAAAAAAATATGATTGCCGACAAGATACTATTGCAAAGCAATTCAGTTACATGACTACTAGTTGATTTCGTCGTAATTATATGGCTAAATTCGTAAATCACATTGTCCGGAGTCAAGTGGAGTCTGGCGTAATTTATTTTTAAAATGATTTTAAGGAATTTTTTTTCTTGTGTATATTATTTTTTTTTAAAACACAGTATTTGTAATTACCTACCACACTATAGTTTTATTTTTATCAAAATTTTCAAAAATTTTGTTAAAATGAATTTTTTAAATTTCTGTTTGTAATCATGATACGAGGGTGGGTCAATAATTCCTTAGAAAAAAGCATTAAAACAGTTTTTATTTTTGTATTTTTTTTTTATTTCTCAACATCATCTTCTTGGAGCTCAATACACTAGGTAAGACGTTTCTCAATTTTTTTTAAACCGTCAGAAAAATAAGTTTTCGGAAGGTCCTCAAAATAAGCATTTGTCCGATCGATGACTTCTTCATTTGAAAAAAAACGTTGTCCACTTAGCCATTTTTTTAAGTTTGGGAAAAGGAAAAAGTCACTGGAGGCTAAATCTGGCGAATACGGTGGGTGGTCGACCAATTCGAACTTCAATTCTTCAATTTTAGCCATTGATCGTAAACATGTGTGAACACGGGCATTGTCCTGATGAAAGAGGATTTTTTTCCTGTTTAAATGAGGCCGTTTTTCTTCAATTTTGTTTTTTAGCTGGTCCAATAAAGATGCATAATAATCCCCTGTTATTGTTTTTCCTTTTTCCAAATAGTCAACGAAAATAATTTCACGTGCATCCCAAAATACAGTAGCCATAACCTTACCAGCTGATTTTACGGTTTTCGCCTTCTTTGGTCATGGTTTGCCTTCGCAATCCACTGCTTTGACTGTTCTTTCGTCTCGGGAGTATAGTGGTGTATCCATGTTTCATCTACAGTCACAAAGCGACGAAAAAATTCATCCGGATTGCGTTGCATGAGCGACAACAGGGCTTTAGAGGCCACCAACCTATTGCGTTTATTGTCGACTGTGAGCAAACGCGGCACCCATCTTGCAGAAATATTTTTCATGCCCAATTTGTCATGTAAAATAGAAATGACGCTACCTTTTGAGATCCCTGTAACCTCAATTATCTCACTCAACTTTAATCTTACCTCTTACCGCTTACAGTACTAGTCGCGCCACCTGTCGGCTTTTCTAAGGACTTATTGACCCACCCTCGTACCTTTGAACGAGTTTTTTTGCTCTTGACATAATAAAGAACGTCTTAAAAATTGCTAAAAGTATTTCTTTCGAGTGTAATATAATTCCGCCAAGGGCGCAACAATCACTTGAGCTGGCCCTGCGAAAAAAACAACGGATCTTGTTAGTGGACCCGAAAATATTTTCGTCATATTTGATCAAAGGCGACATTTTATGCTCTGGCGATGATATTAAGGAACAAGCTAAAAAGAAACCATGCTCTTTGAGCTTTTTCGAACGGCCTGCGTGACGTTCTACGGGGTAATTTTGGGCCATCATTTTTCAAATTATTAAGAAGTGTTGTATGTGCATGTCTCGAAAAAATATAACGTTTTATTAAAAAGTCAGTGACAGTTGGTAATATGAGATTATGAAATGGCAACAAAATTTCATTATACGAAATCGTATTAGCGATATATTATATTTTGTTGTTTTCCCATTGTGCATAAGATATTTCACGCATTTTTTTTTATAATAATAAGTTATATGATTTTAAAAAAAAAATTCAACGCTCACTAATCATATAGTAGGTACGTTAAAGTATGTTTACACTATTGCTGTGAATATTCTCCATTGAAAATTACTAGTTAATTTTGTTGCAATTAGATAGGATATACATAGCTTAGTTGGTAGCGCACATGGGGTCAAATCCAGGGAACGCAGGATCGAATCCCGCTTGACATGTATTTTTTCAAAAAGATTTTTTCTACTGGTTATATTTCTCTAAATGTTTTATTCTTAAATCTTGTGAATTATTCGTTAAATAAAAGATCGTTTATATTGGTATAGCATGGCTGTACACATTGGCGGCTCTTTGCTAGATAATATGGGAGGTCAGTTTTAAATAATTTTATATTATTTTAATTTGCCTTTTCGTTGTACACTTAAAAGACGTATAGCAAACTGGCTTTTTAAACATTATAAAAGAAGTGCTATAAATTGTTAGATAGTTAGATAGAAAAGATAGGTACCTACTTACCCTTCAAAAAAATGTATATTTTCACATCAAACAATCAAAAATATTTAATAAAAACTCCGTAGCTTTTTAGCTTCATTTTTCATTAAACTGTCACTATCAGAAAAAGTGTTGTGTACTGTTATGAAATGGCGGGATCATTTATATATAAACACTTTTTATATTTCCACTGATTTTATTAGAAGGTTACTTTTATGATTGATACCTATAGCAGATTACATTTTAAAGGGTAACATTTATACAATGGTTTAACTGTTTAACACAATGAATGCAGTCGATGCGTTTTAGTCAAAGGTTGTATTTAAACTAAACTAAAAAGCTATTTTTGGTAGAGTTCTATAATATTACAAAACAAACAATGACATTGCATATGAAACTTTCAGACAACAATAGGAAGTTTGAAATAATAAAAATATAAAAAGGTTAACCAGATAAAAATAATACGGTTGAAACAATTGGTAAGTAAAACAAAACATGCTCAATGAAATCGCATGTTTGGTAGGTAAAACAAAACATGCTCGATGAAATCGCGAGGCAATAATAATTAATAACAGAACAACGTTTTATACCTGTTTCCTTTAACACACTGAAAAATGTATTGTTATCTCTTTCTCGGACAATGACGAAAATCTTGCCTATGCTGCGTAAAAACAAATTAAAAAAAAGACTGGCAAAATGTGTGCTTTCTCCGTTTCACATATGGAAAATGAGAGAGAAAGAGAAATATTAGAAATATTTTATCCCGGCGTATTCCAAAATGACCCAAAGTATAGCGACCAAGCGGATTCTGTTTGTTTGAATTTTATACACACAGTTCGTCCGTCCGTGTGCGTCTCGCCTTGACGTGTTAGCTGATAATTATTATAATACATTGTACCTACATCTTAGATTATAACCTACATAGATTGTAAGATGTTTATTTTTGGAGGGTCATTGACCAAATGACCTAATAGACCAGCCGCCATTGGCTGTATATACCTACCTAATATTTATTATTTTAAGTAAATTTTTCAACATACTATTTGGACAGTTTGGAAAGTTTTGTAGTTTTCTTCGTGATGATTGGTAGGTAGTTAAGCATTCTTTCAAACCAACTCAAATATCGAAAGAATACCTACTTGAATGTTGAAGTTTTCAAATTTTCGATTTTTTAAATTTCAAAACAAACTTTATATTAAATTTTTCATCAATTACTAAGTATATTAATTAAAATGCTAGTATAGACGAGGATTATAGATTAATAAAATGTATTAAGTATGTCTTTTATTTATGATGACGTTACAAAATCAGGTAAACGCACATAAAAAACAATTTAATTTTAATGCATATTGGAAGTTTCAATTTACAACTGATTAATTAAAAATCTATGGGATTTAAGTTTTGTATTATTCCACTTGAGTCCGACTCAATTCACTCAAATGACTCCATTTGAGTCAAATGGAATAGTACAAAACTAAAATCCATTAAACATACATAATTTTGAAAACACTTTTGAGAAAATATATTATAACCAATAGAAAAAATTTTATTTTGAAAAAAGTAAGCCACCCCGCAGAAATCGAACCTGTATCTTTCGGGTATCGCGCCCACGCACATATACCACTATGCTAAAGGAGTCATACTTAATTGCGACAAATTTTAACTAACGGCTTTTAATACTCTCTGAAGCGTTTTCCAAATTGAGCTACTATTGTATTTTTACTACTTTACTTTACTATACTACTTTAATTACTAACCGCCGTCACGGATCACTCTCACGTCTCAGATTTTTTGTTGTAGCTTACTTGGACTTGCTAATAATTTTTTTATTAAGTACCCTAGGACGATAATATTAATATGATTAATTTAAACTGAGACGTTGTATAATATATTCACTACAAGTGTATTATTATTGTACTACTACAAGTAAATAAGCTCTATAGGTTCATCAGGTTTATCACAACCCGAAGTCTACGATAGACCAGCCACGTAACACGTATGCACGAATAAGCCCTGACAAAGCACCTTACATTTAATGGATGTGGGAAGAACACCACGAGAGTGTTATGCCGCTCTGTAGTGACAGAAAAGAAAAAAAACGAATTAGACTCTAAACTCTGACGAATTTAAGTTTTGTACTATTCCATGTCGGTTTTTTCGCCTTTCAGCATCTTCAGGCACTATTTACACTCACCAAAAGGCGTAAACACACTGACAACAAATACAATTAACTGTCACTTATATAACAAATTAATACAATAAAGTAGGTAAAGATCTACCTATTAAATCAGGGGTCACAATAAAAAAATAATATAATTAACAAATTATGAATAGTTGAAGTGTTAATCCCTACTTTATGACAACCCCTACCTTATCAGTAATAATACACTCGATAAGCGTATACAAATCTTCAAAACCTAATAATAGATCATTAGTAATAATTATAAACAATAAAAATACTACACTCAAGAGGTGTAAAATCGTCCATTATTGGGGTAACGGTAACGTATTGGGAATTAATAGAGTTAACTAATGAGATATATCTATGATGAATGTCTGAAGATGCCGAAAGGTGAAACACGGGTCGCAAAAAAACGAATCAAATAGACTAGTACAAAACTTAAATCCATTAGAATTTAAATTCAAATTCCATCAAGTACCTTCGGTCGATAGTATTAATAGAAAAAGACTCTCTTCTGTCTTAGGCAAGTCTTCGGATTTAATGAAATTATCAGGAAAATAATTCAATTCATGTTAATATTATCGATGTAGACATTATGCTATTGTGCAGAGCTTCCATATTATTAATTGTGAAAACGCTTTCAGGAATCTATAAAATTGAAGTGCTAGTACTCTCATCAGCCGGTAATAAAATGATTGAATTGACACTCAGCCATTAATTCCGCGTGAAAGCCGCGCTTGGAAAATTCAATTTTAGAATTTTCTATTAACTTAAATTGTTTTTGCTTTTGACACCGCATCGTACAATATATGAAAGCGCATTCATGCAGCACTGAAAATAATATAATTATCATTTTATAAAATTATAGTGATTATAAACCTAAATGTACAAAGTAATTATGTGGGGTCATTCTATTGTATTAATTTTGCGAACGATTTTAACCAGTTTCCGATATACCTACCTACCTACTTATACGAATGCCGAAGAGTGTCTGTTAGCGGAAGGAAAGCTATAGGTAATCGAGAAAAAGTACTAGAATTCACGTCATATTTTACCTGCAATTTTATTATTTACTGAACATTAGCGGTATAACTCCATTATAGTAATTTTGAAGAAAGTTTTTTTGTTAATTCTACTAAATTGGAGTTAAAATTCTAATGGATTCAAGCTCTGTACTATTCCATTTAAGACACTTCAACTATTCATAATTTGTTTGTTGTATTTTTTGTGACCTCTGACTAGATAGGTAGGTAATGGAGTTTTTATCTACTTTATTGCATTGATTTACTATATAAGGTAGAGTTAAGAGTGTAAGTTGTCAGTGTGTGTTTACCTTTGGTTAGTGTACACGACGCTTGAAGATGCCGAAAGGCGAAACCCGGGTCGCAAAAAACGACTTAAATGGAATAATACAAAGCTTGAATCCATTAGAATTTGAATTCAAATTCCATCAAGTACCTTCGGTCGATAGTATTAATATTATAAATAGGAGTTGTTTACTATGACACTCGTTTGGGTTACAAACCCAAAGTTCAGAAATGACCTTAGATGTCAACCTATAGGTATACTAGTCCTATCTCACTTGAGATCGGTTGCCTGCTTCTCCACACCCGTTAGGTATTTCAGTTCCCATTATTTATGAGTTCCTTGGTAGCGGGTATCGAATTCTTATACGTGTGTGAAAAGTGTATTTATCCAGTGGGTTAAACACACCCATTAAAAATGTAGTAATGCTTACGTCGAAATATTACGATAACCGTAGTACTTTGATTGAACGTAGCTATCGTCATCCTAAATATATTTAACTATTTCTTTTATTCAACGAATAATTCACAAGATTTAAGAATGTGTCATTCTAAATATTGAAAATACATAATTTTGAAAAACACTTTCTGAGAGGATATATTATAACCAATAGAAAAAATCTTTTTTTGAAAAAAGTAAGCCACCCCGGCGGGGAATCGAACCCTGCATCTCCCGGGTTTACGTCTACATACTACTACGACATACTAATTGCGACAAATTTTAACTATTGGTCAATTTTAATACCTACTCATCAGCGCTCTTCCAAATCAAGCTACTTTGGCAATCGATTTTTGTTTCTTAAATCAAAGTAGATACCTAAAACTTCGATTACTAACCGACGTCGTGGATTTCTGATTTGGAAGACGCGTTTTTGTTTTTCAAAATTATGTATTTTAAATATATTTCTTTAACGAAACATCATTTTATATAGCAGAGAAGGAATATATATTATCTCTTGCTTTTTGATTTAAGTCGAAAATTTATTATTATTTAGACATGTAATCTGTATCAGAATAGCGATTGAAACGAAAAGGTAAGTATAAGATTGGACGAAGTTATTATTATTTACCGTTACGTTACTGACATCGTTAATAAATTGGTTCAGCATTTGGTGGGTTTCGTCTTTTAGTGCCCGGCTAATAATGCTGAAAGGCCTCAAAGTAAAATTGCAATTTAAAGATAATAATTTATATTTTAAACTAAGGAAGACCAACTAAAAGGACTATGAGAAAGAGTATAATTAGTTGCTGGGTCGCCTTTGTTCGCGGCCATAAATTATACTTTAAACTTAATCAAGTTAGAGATTATTCTGGACAAAATATCGATGTTGAAAATAAAACAATGCTCCGCGAAACTCGCATAATTGCCGAAATATGGAGTCCTCCTTAAAATTTATCTCAAATTTTGTATATTTTAAAATAATTTTGGATTCAAAAATAAATTAACGAAAATGCTGTAGAAATAAAAGATTTTTCCGTTTTTTTTAATAAATTAGGTCTACTATTAATTTTAATACAATGAATGGTATAACAATTAATATTATAATATTAACACTATCGACTGAAGGTACTTGATGGAATTTGAATTCAAATTCTAATGGATTTAAGCTTTGTACTATTCCATTTAAGTCCTTTTTTGCGACCCGGGTATCGCCTTTCGGCATCTGCAGACGCCGTGTACACTAACCAAAGAGAAAAACACACTGACAACGAACACTCATAACTCTAGCTTATATAATAAATCAATACAATAAAGCAGGTAAAAACTCCATTACTTACCTATCAAGTCAAAGGTCACAAAAAATACAACAAACAAATTATGAATATAAGAAATGAAAATATAATTAATATTAAATTCAGAATTTAATATTAATTATATTTTCATTTCTTGTAAAATGGAATTCTACCAAGTAAATGCTAACTCAATTAATAAATTATGAATACTTGAAGTGTCAGTAAAAAACATAATTAGTAAAAACCCTATCTTATTAATTACAATACACTCGATAGCATATTATAATAAATCGTCAAAGTCTAATAATAGATCATTATTCTTTATAAAATAAAAATACTACACTCAAGAGGTGTAAATCGTCAATTCTAAGTTTTCTCTTCTCGTTGTCAGTGTGTGTTTCTCTTTGGTGAGTATACACGGCGCCTGAAGATGCTGAAAGGCGAAACCCGGGTCGCAAAAAACGACTTAAATGGAATAATACAAAGCTTAAATCCATTAGAATTTTAATATTATAATTGATTTAAACTTTGTACTATTCAACGATGTTCAAAAAACTCTGTTTCTCTAGAGATAGTCATGCGTACTTCCCGGGTCTTTTCGGATGTTACGGTATTAAAACTTTTATTTAATTCTTTAGTTCGAAGCAGACTTGAGAGTGGGTCTATTGTTTGGGCACCGCATCAGTTGAAGTATGACCTTATGGTGGAGAGGGTTCAGAAGAAATTCTTGAGACTCCTTTATTTGAGGTTGTACGGATACTATCCGTGGCTTTATCCAACTGACTTTCTCTTGCATGGTAGGCATGCTTACATACTGCAGTTTGCAATTTAGAAGAAATCTTTATTTAGCTACGTATTTTTTCGACTTATACGAGGTATAAATGAGAACTCTGCCATTCTGGGCAGTGTTGACCTGTGTGTCCCTGATAACTATCTTAGAAATAGAGAACATCAGTTGTTTATTCTCCCAAGGTGCAGAACCAACCTGCCACTGGTAATGCTAATTGGGAGGGCGATAACTATGTTCAACGAAATTGCTTCGGGTGTTGATATATTCCACCTACGTGAAAATGAGTATAGGTGGACGTTATTTTATAATTTTTTAAAATAGGGTCTGCTTAACTGATCCGGTGTATTTCCATGTACCTATATAATTAATATTTTTGTATGTACATATTTCTACTGTTTAATAACATACTATCTATATCTTTTTTTATATGTCATGTTGTGAACGTCTTAAACTTATAATTTGTAATGTCCACAATATGTAAAAATAAATAAATTGAAATTGAAATTGAAATAAACATAATATGACATGAAAGTGAAGCAAAAAATGTTTTTCATATCCATCCTGAATAGAGAAGAAGAAACTTGCTTTAGCGATCTTTATAGAAAAGTCTCTTTTTGTATGCAAAATACTACATATTCAGTTTTATTTAGTTAGCGATATTTTTTAGGTTTTGCCATTTCAGGCAAAATATATATTAATTTAATTGGCTCTACAATCCAATCTGGCTCCGTGTCCGGAAACTTGTACGTATGCAGTTCGCCGTATCACACTTCACCGTGAAATGTATGGCCGTATATTAAAGACCGTCCAACCTCTTTGGGTCGTATAGTACTGAAAATAGCCGATATAGTGGACTATTTGTTAGGTAAGGTTATGTTTTCTTTTTTGAATTCATGAATTTTGCCAAAATCACCTATGAAAATTGAATTAATGTTCATATTGAATCTAATAAAATTTAAGACCGTATAGTATACGGTCATTACTTTCCGATAGCACATTGCGTCTGGCTCGATCGTCTGTAACGATTTCCAAAATCTAATATCTATGGGTTTCCAGGATCGTGAGCGATAGTGAGCAAATTGGAATAAATTCTATTTCCGTCTGTCACGACACTATTCATTAATAAGCAAGCGAAGATTGTCGAAAACGTACGAAAATATCCGAACACGCGCCCGCTAGATTTGACAGCTGTGTGTTTGACGTAAAATTGCGCTGGAATATTGTTCATTCCACCAACCTAACGACGAAATAGTTTTTGGTAAACCTATATTTTTAATAATAGCAACACCATGTTTATTTTAGACCAATCAAAAGCCAAAGGACCAACGCTATCGAATTGTTGCGTGTAATTGCAAATAGTGTAAAGACGTTGGTGACGACGGTCGGCGTGGATCGTTGGATCTGGTTGGATCTGCGCGTCTGTAAATGTAATTAAGCCTTTAGACCCCTCTCTTGTGGGGGCCACGATTATAGCATTACAACTGAAAAACTTTCAAAATTACAATTACCACATAGCAATATATCTCGTTATATATTCAGGGTTTTTCTAAAATTTCTATGAATTTTACAAAAAAAATAAAGTTTTGTACATTTTTATATACTTACCTATATAGGTAATACTTATGTAAAAGCTCTCCATCCTTCATAAGTATGCACGCACAAAAGTTTGTTTCGCTCCACTTTTTTCTCGATAATATTCTATCACGGCGGTCACATCAATTTCAATAATAAATTCCACTCAAAAACTTTCAATAACTTACCTACGCATTTTTCCCTCGCCGCCTGATTTTTCTTTATGATAATTTTTTGTATTATACTAATCGATTTCTGTCGAGATATATGCCAACCGCAAATTACTAATTATAAGGCTTATTTTATATACATACATATACCAGTGGCGAAGGGTGGAGGTAGGCTGTTAAGTTCCACCATAAATTGTGCACATTAAACTTTGTTAGTGATACGTATTGGATTTTAATAAAATAAGACTACAATTTACAGATGGTGTTGGTTGGTTTTAAAAAATGAATTAAAGCCTGCCTAAACCAAACCATAATAGTTTTGGTATACTTTGGGCGATACGACGAAATTATGCACACTTTTTATTCATACTAATTTGTTTTCGTTGGATTAAGAATACATATTTCACATATTGTTGGTTCATTTTTTTTAAAATATTTCATTAATCCCTGCCTAAACCAAACTATAATAGATAAAAAATACTATTCTATCTCTAAAATATCGAAAGTTATGTATGATTTAATTGCATAATTTTAGATATTTTATAGATAGACGAGTATTTTTTGACTATTATTTATTATGGCTTGGTTTCGCAGGGTTAAATTGAATTTTCAAAACTAACCAACACCGTCTGTAAATTGTAGTTATATTTCAATGAAAATAAATACGTATGACTGGCAAACTTTAGTGTGCACTATTTATGGCTGATATTGACAGCCTATCTCCACCCTTCGCCACTGACATATTTATACATACTCACAAACATACTGATACTGAAAAGACTTTTACATGTAAACTTTTTCAATAAGTTTATGGTATTTGATACCCTCTGCTTTTTATCAAAGGTGTTAATTTCATTTATTGTGGAGCTAACGATTAAAAGGATTTGAGCATCGGAATGTACACAATCAAGTTGAGCAAATCGACTTCAAAGTTATTTTTTTTTGGACCATGTCCGATCCTATATCATATTTATATTAACAGATTTTCGTTTTGACGAGAAATGAATGTTAGTCACTTGCTCAAACTGTGCATTTGCCAGACTCAGGAATTAAGCCTGGGACCCATGACATTATAAACCTTTACACTTTGACACTTTACCGTAAAGTTAAATACGCATGTGTAAATTGTACCATTCTAGAAATTATGTATTTTATATAAAATATCCATTCTTTCTATTCAAAGAAAACATAGTATTGTTATTTTATACGTTTATTGTGCCCGTCATGTATGTGCCGTTGATATACCGTCTTCCATGGTGCTTAAAAAGTGTCCGAAAGAAAAGATTTTACGTGCTCACTCTGCTACGGAGCCGCATGGGACTGATGTAACATATGCACCGTGGTGCTTAAAGAAAGAATCAGATAATTGAGAATTGGACTGGCTCAGGTAGTCTCGGTGACACCCTAACTCGGTGTCCTCCTAAAAGACTTGAATGTGATGTAGATTCTACGGAGGAATCGGAATCAACATGATTAACCTGCTTTCCCTACGACACTGAAGATTTTTCAAATGCATCAAAGTGGGTCTCGGTTGATAACAGGTCTACATGGCCAATTGAGCCTGTATATGGACGGACTCTGGCAAACAGCTAACTCGCATTCATAAGCGGGCAATCCCTTCAACTGTGATCATGTATTTACATGATAATATACTGTCCAAGACATACTGGATAGAGGCAGATGCAACTGAAAATTTCGAATTTAGTTATATTGAAATTATGCAATAACTGCCACTACTATTAGAACTCGCCATTTAGTGCTGCGACAGTATGAAGTTAGCTACGAATCAGTCAGCTGTATACAGACGCAAGTTTGATACTAGATTTGTTCCGTTGCCTAGGCAACGAATTTATTATTGTCGGCCATTTGGAACTCCTTACGTAAACAAACGATTAAACGCCAGCGTGACAATAGTTACTTTAAAAATAAAAACAACGAGAAATATTTATATAATTTAGTAATATAAGTTAAAGTGTGTAGAAATAAACTAAAGGCGCTCCAATAAGCTCAAGAAAAATCTTGAGTGTGTAATTTAACAAGATGATTAAGAGCTAGTCGAAGAATCTAGGTTATCGCAAGTTTTATACGCCAAAGGAGTGTAGCTTCTAACGTGCGTACATAAGTACACACACCGATTTTTTTTGTTGACACTGTAAACTTTATTTGAAAATCAAATTTCGAACACAATCAATACTGAATTTTATTTAAAATGACTTACATCATTTTGAAATGAACAATAGTATCAGGTGTACGTGTTTAAAATTCATGTTTTTTCCTAGTTGAATCTCGAGCGTAACGCGGAAAAATCTACGAATGCCTTTCAGAATAACTAAACTGTCCCCTACCATATTAAGGGGACCTTGTGCAGCCCTTTTGAATACAAAATGACCGGGGCTGCATTTCCTCTTCGAATTTACATGCTGCCTCGCTACCTTAAAATACCCCGCAGAGAAACCTTCCTCGTTTTTATTAAATGACGACCGATGTCAACTTTTGAGGCCGTTTCTCGCCGGATTTATAATATATACCAAAGAGTTTGAACCATTAAAGAAAGCGATTACTGAACGCGTAGTATTTCGGGGTTCGTTTAAAATCGATTACACAGGAAATCGAATTTTGAATCGATTCTTTACATATATAATGATATAATTGATTTTCTTTGAAGAAATAATCGTTTAATTTACCTTAAAATATCTTTAGTGGTTTCCTAAGATACTGTAACGATTCTGTCCAAGCTCTGGACAACTCGAGTCGCGTCGTGTTATGCATTATTATTCTTCAATATTATTTTAGACAACTATAACGATTTGAACAACATACTATATACCCATATTCTTTGTATTAATACTATCGACCGAGGACTACTACTTGGTGGTTCGAATCGAATTCGAATTTAAATTCTAATGGATTTAAGTTTTGTACTATTTCATTTAAGTCGTTATTTGCGACCCGGGTTTTGCCTTTTGGCGTCTTCAGGCATATGCGCACTCACCAAACTGCAAATTTCGTTTATGGCGCTAGTTATCGCTCATACTTCGAGTGCAATATGGTAAAATAATTGTAGAAAATGATGATTGTTTCAAATTGACATATATGTTAATGCGTTGATTGATTTGAACGAAATATGCAATCTTAATCAACCGTATCACGAGGGTCTACGTTTTGATGTGAAGCATCAGCAGTTTTTTTACTCATGAAAATTTCCCAGGAGCAGATACCCAAGACTGAGGTCACCACGCACTCAAGTGTGCTTTTATTGATTTTACTGTGACTTTCTTATAAAAAGTGCCAATGGGAGAGAAAGGATGGCGAACGAGCAAAAAAAATGATTCTAATCAATAAATATATAGTTTACACGTTACCGCATTGTATTCGAAAATAATCAATAACTGGTAGGTACTACCACATAATTCAAAATTCATTGCCACAGCCTGAATATATTTGACCTTGGGTACGGGGTGTTAATCGACTTAATAGGTCCCCCATAATTAATTCATTTTGAAAATCGAATTACAATATTATATGCAGAGAGGCGAGTATAGGTATACACAGCGCTCATAGCAGTTATCAAACTTCCAGCATTAAGTGGTTTTACCAATGAGCTGACCTCTATATTGCAAAGTCGTATTTTGCGCCAACTAGCATTCTAAATTTAAAATGCAAATTTAACGCCGTAGACTCCACAGGCGTTGGTTCGTAGAAACTTCTACGTCAGAGCTACGCCAGAGCTACGCCGCGTTAATAGACAATAAGTGAATTCAGATACTACGCAGTATATTTTAGATTGATTGTAAACGGTTAGAGCAAATAAAATGAACTGATTTTGTGTACCTGCTTATCATGAATCCATAAACGATGGGTGATTTAATTTTGTGAACTCCCTACCTACATAATATTATAACATGTACATGTCTATGCAGAAAATAATATCATAATTTGAGAATTACGTATATTTTTTTCTCGTGTAATTTCCAATTTATAAATAACATATATAATTTTGAAAATACTTCTGACAAAATATATTATAACCAATAGAAAAAATCTTTTTGAAAAAAGTAAGAAACTCCGCAGGAATCGAACCTGCATCTAACGGGTATCGCGCCCACGCACTTAGACCACTATGCTAAAGGAGTCATACTTAATTGCGACAAATTTTAACTAACGGTTTTTTATACTCATTGAAGCGCTTTCCAAATTATGTTCAATAATTAGAATGTTACATTCTTAAGTCTCGTTAATTATTAATTGAACAAAAAAATAGTTATTTAAAAATTATTAGCAAAGTTACAAAAAAATTCGTGATCCGAGTGATCCGTGACGTCGGTTGGTAATTAAAGAAATCCCTACTTTGATTTAAAATACAAAAGCCGATCGCCAATAGTAGGTCAATTTGGAAAGCGCTTCAGTGAGTATTAAAAACCATTAGTTAAAATTTGTCGCAATTAAGTATGACTCCTTTAGCATAGTGGTCTATGTGCGTGGGCGCGATACACTAGAGATGCAGGTTTTTCCTATTGGTTATAATTTATTTTCTGCGAGGTGTTTTCAAAATTATGTATGTTCAATAATTAGAATGTTGCATTCTTAAATCTTGTGAATTATTCGTTGAAAAAAAAATGGTTTATTAAAATTTATATATTATTATCATCATGTTTTCCCATCGCTTCAGTTTAGGCGCTTGGAGTTTCAGAGTTGTCTCTTGGATGGTTGGATGCCTTCCATCCATGAGTCCTGTTTATCCTGTTTAACGTATACGTCCTATTCTCGTGTGTAAATCATCACAAGACTACTGTGAAACGTACCTACATACATTGAGTGTGTACCATATTTGCCATATTAAGTAAATTATCATTTTATTCCTAAGTGTAGCCATTGGCACAATTCATTGGGTACTGGCTTGAATCAAGCGTCGGACCACCTAAACGGTTCAGAGAGAATTGTTCTATCAACTACGACATCGTGCGGCATAAGACCCTTTTTCATAAGAGTATTTTCAATAATGTCCTTATCCATCCTTTATTTTGATTGTGGGTGAAAAAAAAAATATTTTGACCATTAAATCGGTACGGGTATAATGATAGTTTTATTGTGTGTAAACTTTCGTTTGTACTTATGGGCAACGTTTCAGTTTGCGAATGCCTCATATTTTGATCTTGACCTTTAGATAAAATTATATGAACTCCCTTTTATTGATACAAAATGCCGCTATTATAATAGCGTCGATTACAAATTATATATAAAAAACGAATAACCATAAAAAAAACTCAATACTAATCAGAATCAATGTCAATTTGAATAAACGTTGGTGGAGTTCGTGCACAGATATAGTATGTATTATTTTTACTGGAATTAAAATATTATACGCAAAAACATACTGTATGTCCAAATAGGATGTTTGAGAAGATTATATTATCTCATCCAAATACATTTTAATATTATATATTTAAGTGTAAGGGGGATTTTCCGATATTTATAATATAATAAATAAACACTTCCGTTTCCGTTATTCCAATTTTTTAAATATAATCTCAGAAAGTGTCATTTTTAAAACGTCGTTTTGTTTATTGATTGGTATGAATTTAAAAACCTATTGGACCTACCTGTAGGCATGTGATTGTATTGTAGGCTGGTATCAGCATTCAGCATAACAACTTTTATCCTCATAAATTATAAAATGTATTTTCTCTTTCGACGTAATGATAAATAAACCATGAATAATTGTTCATCTAACAAAATCGTAGTTGGGATAGACAAGATAAAAATATAAATAATTTACAAGTTAATCATTAATAGTAATTTAATATATCATATTTTGATCATAATATTCCACTGTTATGTAATAATAAAACCAAAATTAAATCCACGCTATACCAATTTCATTTTTCATTATCGATTGGTAAATTATTCTCTGTATTGCTCCCATAGGGAGTAGCTGCCGGCATCTAGTAATACATATTATATCCATTTTGATGTTCAATCGATTCGAATATTCATATACATAAAAAATGTCTCAAATATACTAACAAACCTTCGATCAGTTAACCTATCAATATTTAACTGGGCTTGTATTTTGATCACTTCGCCTCTTTAACCACTCTGTTAAAAAAAACTATGTGTTCTTTTAAAGTAAATAAGAACCTGATCAGAACCTCTAAAGATAAAGACGCTATTAAGGAAATGTTTTGTTTAAAAGTTTTTTTTTGTTTTTCATATACGAGATTCATTTCAACTCAGACTTTGAAATAAAACAAGTCTGATTGATTCAAAATTAAATCTGTTTAAAATACATTTAAAAATTGTGTATAACAATCATGTTTTTCACTTGTTAATGCGGGCGTTGAGTTGACAAGAGTTTTGATTAAAATTTATCGCTCTGAAGTAGGTACATACACGCGTGGGCCGATCAGCTGATTGAGAATTCCACGCGAGCGGTTCGGATTATTCGCAAACTGCACTTTTGACAGGGCCGGACTGGACGTTTTAACTCGACCTAATGGTATTCCATCATTATTCAAAGACAGAAAGTTATTTCTCTGCAGCTGACATATTTTATGAATGACACATATTTATTACAAAGCTCTTATTTTTCTATGAAATATTTTCTTTACTATGTATTTATTGAAGCGAAAGTTTTTGCTTTGTGGATTTCGAATTCGAATTGAGTAACTGGGTCAAATTTACATGATATTTTTTTTGAATTAAGAATACATATTTGTTTTTTGTTAACTATGACTTATACAGTTATACATGAACTAACTGTTAATGACACATTCGTTTAAAAAAATATCATGACTTACTGCTATGGATCCCTTATAAAATATTGTATATATTATATAAATTGGTTCCAGTATATTGTTTGAAGTGAATAACCATCAAAAACTCAATTAATTTAATACATAGTAATACGGGTTCTAAACCCATGGCTCGACACCCCAATACTGTTAAAAATATTGATTGTAATGCGAAATGAAATAACAAAGTTATACTTTACTAATATACTCTTCTATTGATTTTGTTTCAATAGAATTTAATATTTAATTTATTTAGTGAACAATTGATGTAATTATATAACAAAGCTGGGATGGAGTGCTTTCGGACGTCTGAATAGTATCTTCAAAAGTGACCTACCATTGTGTCTTAAGCGTAGGGTGTTCGACCAATGTGTGCTACCCGTGCTCACGTATGTCTGCGAGACGTGGACCCTCAACACGAGAGATGTCCAAAGGCTAAGAGTCGCACAGCGAGGCATGGAGAGGTGTATGTTGGGCATCACGCGAAAGGACCGTACGAGAAACGAATGGAATAGGAAGCAGACTGGAGTACGCGATGTAATAGACGTTGCCAAATAGCTGAAATGGATATGGGCAGGGCACATTGTTCGCCGAAAGGACGGCCGCTGGACAAATGCCGTCATCCAGTGGTACCCAAGGGGCACAAAACGGCCACAGGGTCGCCCTAAAAGCCGCTGGATTGACGAACTGGTAAAGTTCGGCGGAAATACGTGGCAGCGAACGACACAGGATTGAAAGAGTTGGAAGAAGCTTGGGGAGGCCTTCATCCAGCAGTTGATTGATGATGATATCTGTTTATGTGAGAGTTGGTAAAATGGCACTTCGTCAACCGAAAATCAGAGATTTTGACGGAAAGTGAAAACAAATATTACAATAAAATATATGTAATTAGTAATGAGTAATGACCAATATATCCACAATCAAAATACTTAGTCAATTATCGGTAGAAGAAATAATTATAAATTTAGATGTAGAAAACACAGTAATAAAACAGAGACCAGCAAAGTGAAACCAAATATTATGCTTGCTAATTATCAAAAATTATTTTATGATTATTTTAAAGGTATATTAGATTGGAGGGAAGGGGGGAGGGGGAGGTTATTGCAAACTACTTCCTATTTTATTTAGTTTTATCTATTTTGTGATAAACTACACATTTATGGTACGAATAATGTAAGTTATCCGGTGGACTCACAAAACATATTCGATGTGCGGTGACATTGATTCTATTTATATGATACAATGTTTGAAGGAAGACACTGTCAGAGGATTTATGATTCTTAAATGAGCCTCACACCTACGTTTGTTTGTTTTTCTTATATTGATAATAATAATGTGCAATTTGGCATCATTTATTGTACTCATTGCCCGTTTGGTAGATGCGCGAGATTATTTGTAAACATGACCGGTTTAAAGGTCGTGAGACAAAGAAAGTATGCATGGACTGTATGTCATGCGATTGTATATTCCACACATTCACAACCTTTTTCGAGTCGTGAGCCCATTTAATAGAAGCCAAGTAAACCGCGACCCCAATAAATCGTAAAAAGCATTTTTAATAGGATTAAGAAAACGTATCGAAGATAGATTTTCCAGTGTAATACGACTTTAATACAGATTAGGAACCGGTGGTATATTCCATATAGCCTCTGATCGCATATAAAATAACAAGCGATATCGTTTGATGAAAAATATTTTCAAATATACAGTTATTTTGACTGACTATAGACAGGCCGGCGCACTAAATTGCGAGTAACGATGGCAGTGCTAGTAATTAATTATTTTCGAATGCAATGCGGTAGCTTATTCGCAGTAAACGTTCAAATCAATCATCGTATTACTCAGTGGCGAAGGGTGGAGGTAGGCTGTTAAGATCCGCCATAAACAGTGCACATTAAACTTTTTCAGACATACATATTTGTTTTCATTGAAATAAGACTACAATTTACAGATAGTGTTGGTTAGTTTTTAAAATTCAATTAAACCCTGAGAAACCAAGCCATAATAGATAATAGTCAAAAAATACATGTCTATATATAAAATATCTAAAATTATGCAATTAAATCATACATAACTTTGAATATTTTATAAATAGAATAATATTTTTTATTTATTATAGTTTGGTTTAGGCAGGGCTTAATGAATTTAAAAAAATAACCAACAATATGTGTAATATGTATTTTTAATCCAATGAAAACAAATAACTATGAATGAAAAAGTGTGCACAATTTTGTCGTATTGCCCAAATTAGACCAAAACTATTATGGCTTCGTTTAGGCAGGGTTTAATTGATTTTTAAAAACTGACTAACACCATCTGTAAATTGTAGTCTTAGTTCAATAAAAACAAATACATATGACTAAAAAAGTTTAGTGTGAACTATATATAGCGAATCCTAACAGCCTACCTCCACCCTTCGCCACTGGTATTACTATATTGCACTCGAAGTGTAAACACTAACTAGCGCTACGACCGAACTTTACAGTTTCGTGCCACGACCTGACTAAAGTGACCATTTTACATATATGCATACACGAGAGAAAACAATGTGAAGTGATAGAAAAAAAATACAGCCACCTTGTACGGAATTTTGCATGTACACTAATAATTAGTGTACATGCAAAATTCCGTAAATATAATATTTATTTAATATAATTATTATATATATAATTATTATGTTACATAATATAAACATAGTATATTTGTTTTATTCAACGAATAATTCACAGGATTTGAGAATATAACATTATTTGGTACAGTTCGGTTATGAGGAATACAGCGGAAAACACATTTCGAAAATAGCCGATATACAGAATTATTTGTTAGGTTAACCTAACCAAACCTAACCTAACCTAACCTAACCTAACCCAAACTAACAAATAATCCAGTATATAGGGTATTTTCAAAATGTGTTTTCCGCTGTATTCCTCATAACTGAACTGTACTCATTATTTATATTAAACGTACATCATTTGAAAACACTTCAGATATACATACTAGAAAAAGTCCCATCCGGCGTCGTAGTTTTTTCAAAGATTTTTTCTAGTAAGTATATATCTGAGGTGTTTTCTAATGGGTTTGTTCTTAACAAAGTGATTATCTCAATGCATAGCTCTTTTTGCTTATAGCTGAAGACCCATATTTTAAAATACAATAATATTAAACTATTTTTATTCAATACATCATGTAATTTACGAAATTTGACTTATATTGCTGCGATTTTTTAGACGCTAGGTTCTCAGTAACCAATCAAACCACGATAGTTTAGGTATGTTATGTGCGATCCGTCGAAAATAGTGCACAGTTTTTCAGTCATACGTATTTATTTTATTAAGAATGCATATTATATTATGGTGTCACTTAGTTTTGTTTTAAATTTATTAAGCCCTGCCTAACCAAACCGTAATCGATAAAAAAGATTCTTCTATCTATAAAATATAAAATATCTAAAATTATGTTGTATGGTTTAATGGCATAGTTTTAGAATTAACTTACTATTAATATTTATAATAATTAATTATATTAATATTACTATTAAGAAATAAACGAATATTTTTTATCTACTATGTCTCAGATTAGGCAGGGTTTAATTGAATTTTAAAAACTAGCAAACACTATCTACACGAAACGATCACGATATGAAAACAAATACGTTTGCCTGACAACGTTTAGTGTGCACTATTTATGTCTGATCTTAATAACCTACCTCCATCCTTCGCCACTGACTGATGTATATACCTATGTATATAATAGGTATAACCATTTTATTCCTAATATTGGAGTTTATCTATTCCATGGAAATGGGGTGTAAAATGTCAAAATGTTCAAAGTAACCGTATGATATATATATTGGATTGTTTTGTGGTCTCGTGGTTTCCGAGTTCACGATTCAATATATATATATATAAATAGATAATGATATGGACCCCACATCCTGAAGCGGGCCCCCAGGCTAGGATGTTTGGCGGGCCCACTACCTATCGCTAAGGGTAAAGGCAGTGTTACGTACTGGAATAGCGTTTTCCAAATGGCGTACGCGGTAAAATTAAGGTGTATTTTTAGCGATTTTTGTATTTTTAAAATGTACATCCATTTGAATTATGGAGTTGTAGAGTTGGCACACAGTTAAAAATTGTATCGTAAAACCAATTTTTTAAAATAATTAATATCATGAAGTAAAATACGCCACAGGCGAGTTTTATTACTATTAGAGAAAATTTCTGATGTTTTATCTCACTTATTTGGTCGACTCGTCACGCTGGGCCCTTCCTGAGCCCGGGCCTCCAGGCTAGAGCCCTGTCAGCCCCTACCATGTGGGGGCCATGCCCTGTATTGTTAGCGATTTTTACCACGTCGAATTGTGTAGTTGTCGAGTATCAACAAACAATAATCAAAAATTGCGTCGCACAACCATATATTTTAAAATGGTAATAACCTCAAATTTTTTTTTACTATTAGAGCATATTTAAGATGTGTGTTTATCTCAATTATGTGGTCCACCCGCCACGCCGGTCCCCCCTAAATCTGGGCCCCTAGACAAGAACCCTGTCAGCCCCCCCCCCTTTTGAGGGCCATGGATAATGAATTAACTTGAGATTACCTCGCGAAAATAGTCTGTGATTAGACAAGCAGAGAAATAAGAAAAAAAAAGCTTTTAAATCTTATTTTATAAAGTTTCCTCCCGCTGTGTTAATTGAACGGAAATAAGTTTCCTTATTGGTATTTTTTTGTCCATAACGTGTAGTTAATAAGGAAACGATGTATTTATATAATATTGTCTCATTTGTTTCACCTAAGCAATATTGTAATCTCATTATTTTTCTCGCTTGAGTGGCTCGCTAAGGCGGCGCAATAATTTACACGACAAGGTTTGTCCCAAGGCAATAACAGACATCAAAGCGTACAATTCGTTCATCCATAGCAATCACCAAAGCAAGAATAAAATTGACTAAATCTTGGCGTTTGTTTTGTGATATCAAGTGCAAGGTTTAATCGAATAAATGCTAAGAACTGCCTGATCTGCGAAAAGAAAAAAAATATACAAATTCTCGTTAAAATGTGCTTTTTTCAAAGCAATTGTTTTTTTCAAATTATTAAAATTTGACATACTCATAGTAAAATTTACAAACTATAAAGTCACGATATAAATGTCTAATAGCATTAACATCAGAGTAAATCGAAAAAAAGTATATAGAAGTACTAGTCAGTGGCGAAGGGTGGAGGTAGGTTGTTAAGATACGCCATAAATAGTGCATACTTAACTTTGTCGGTCATACGTATTTGGTTTCATTTAAATACGACTACAATTTACAGATGGTATCGGTTAGTTTTTAAAATTTAACTAAACCCTGCGAAACCAAGCCATAATAGATACCTAATAGTTAAAAAATACACGTCTGTCTATAAATTATGCAATTAAATCATACATAACTTTGAATATTTTATAGATAGAATAATATTTTAATGTAGGTATTATAGTTTGGTATAGGCAGGGTTTAATGAATTTGAAAAAAACCAACAATATGATGTGTAATATGTATTCTTAATCGAACGTAAACAAAAAAGTATGAATGAAAAAGTGTGCTCAATTTTGTCGTTATGTAACTATTATGGTTTGGGTTAGGCTGGGCTTAATTGATTTAAAAAAAAAACTAACCAATATCATCTGTAAATTGTAGTATCGTTCAATTAAAACAAATTTAATGTGCACTATTTATGGCGGATCTTAACAGCCTACCTCCACCCTTCGCTACTGGTACCTACACGACACCAAATGAGCTAAGTACACCCAATAAAAAAAACAATATTCACATAAACTCATTCTCACGCAAGTGGAAGGAACATGAATAGGCCAATACTACCAAGGATGGCGGAGTTCTTATTTACACCAAATATAAGTCTATAAAAATATAAGTATACGTAATTTGCTGACATGGTGAGATTTATCAAGTACGAGTACCAGCATTTTCATTTGTGTTTATGTCATATTTAAATTACTGGCCAATTCATTATAAAAGTTTCATTCTGTGAACATATTTTTATAATTTATATCGACTTTCAAAAGGGCGTTAGTGAAGCATCTTTGCAGGAGAGCTGTTTAAATAAACAATTGGTGTCGTCATATATTTTTCGTAACTACCCTGCCAAACTTTTACGCTTCAGATGACTTTTTAAATAATCTAACCCCGAAAATGACGCATTATCACTATAACATTCCTACCCCCCTGGCTTAGCACAATCGGTGTATTTCTGATGTATTAGGAAAAAATATCTTCTTTTAATAACGAACGCTAACTTTTAAAATTATTCATTTAAATAAAAAGTAATTTTGAACACACTTCTGAGAAAATACATTATAACTAGGGAATCCAATCCCGAGCCAAAATTCTGATCCCGGGATTTCGGGATTACAATTTGACAATCCCGGGACTGGTCCCGGGATTGGCATTTTTTTAGATTGTTAATATAAAATTTTTATATTCACAAATAACATTGATAAAATCGGTCAAAAATTAATCTAGTAATTATAATTTATACTATTTAAGACATTTATTGTTAATATTGTATATCTACATTCAATCTTGGAAATACATAAGTGTAATGGAGTAAATAATATTGTAATATAAATAATAATGTGAATTTAATATGAGATTGCTGTTTCTGATAGTAAAAGCTTAATGAATGGATTAGCGAGATTTAAAATAGTAAAGCAAATAATCATGTACTTATGACCTTTCCGCTTCATAAATCTAATTAGTCAGCCAAATATGAAACTGCCGTAAAACGTATGAGATCATGGTGGAATTACTTTGTTAAAAGTGCGAAGCATTGTTTTTTTCAATCTTTCTCATTTTTAATAATTTATGTGAAAAAATAAAATGAATCGGCAACTTACACATGGGTATAAATCAAACTTCATTCAAACTCAGTTTATTTCTAATGTAGTAATTTTTTATTATAAGTATTTTTTCTGTTATATTTTTGCTTTTATTTTATGTTCCATAAAAATTGACAAAAAAATCAATCCCGAAATCCCGGGATTATGTTTATCAATCCCGGGATTCATAGGTATCGAAAATAGCTCGGGATCCCTAATAACTTATACTTTGAAAAAAACAAGACACCTCGCAGGAATCGAACCTGCACATAGACCACTATGCTAAAGGTAACATACTTAAATACGACAAATTTTAACTAATGGCTCTTATAGTACTCTGAAGCGCTTGCCAAATTGAGATGCTATTGGCTGTCGGCTTTTGTATTTTAAATTAGGTATTACTAGAGTTGGGTTTCTCGAGAAATTTTCGAGATTTCCCATCCCGAATCTCGAGAATTGAAATTTTCAACATTTCGGGAAATCCCGGATCTCGAGAATCTTTTCTCGTGATTCGGGATTTCCTTATTATCAAATATTTATTGAAAAACGATTTTCTATATGAAAAAAGTGGACATAAAAGACAAAATGAGCGCAATTTTTACAACATCACGGAATTCTGTGTCTCAAAGCGTAGGTACGCGATTGTCAGACGCAGCGATTGACTGTCTGTGTTTTTTGAAATCCTATTTTAATAAGTAATGTTTTGAATTATTTTTGTTTTGCTACTTCTATTTGTTTGTATTCTTACATATATAAAAAAAAAAATATTTTTTTGGAATTTGTCTGTTTTTACACTGATTTTAGGATTTTTACAGGTTTTTTTAATTTACCCGATATCTCGAGAATTCTCGAGAATTCTTTTCTGAAAATCCCGAATCTTGAGAATTGAAAATTTCACCATTTCGGGAAATCCCGAATCTCGAGATTGAGATTTTCTCGGGAAATACCCAACTCTGTGTATTACTTTTAATGTCCTAACCGACGTGAGTCACGTATTAATAGTATAATGGATTTTCCCAGAAGTATTTTCAAAATTATGTATGTTCAATAATTAGAATATTACATTCTTTAAATAAAAAAAGTAATTAATTAAAAGTAATTTAAAAAAAAATATATCGTATAAAATATGGTTGCACAGGACATGATAAATAGGTAATAAAAATTAGTAAGTATCTTTTATTCAGGGGTAGGATTTTTGTAGGTAACGTTTTTTTCGGTTACGGTGTTAAAAAATTAGGCCCCGGACACAACAATGACCAAAGCGAGACTAAAGTTGGCCGAATCTCGGCGTTCGTTGTGAGCGAGTCGCCGACTGGCGAGAGTTAATCGGCTACTTAGTGCCGTTTGATCTTTGCACGGGAAAATGATATTTAAATATTTATGTTGAACGGTTGTTTTGCTTTGAAGTTGTGTCCCACTAATCCCGTCACGACAACTTTTATCAGTCTAATTTAAAAGTTTTAATTAACTCGCCCCCTTTTCGTTTCCTCGGCGGCGTTTTGAATTTTTGGAATGTTCATCTCTCGGCATTTGCACAAATAATGAGAAACAGTACTTGTGATATTTCGACCGTTTGAAATACCTTTACATATTGTGTTATACAGTGGCGAAGGGTGGAGGTAGGCTGTTAAGATCCGATAAAAATCGTGCACACTAAACTTTGTCAGTCATACGTATTTGTTTTCATTGAATTAAGACTACACATTGCAGATAGTGATAGTTATTTTTTAACTTCAATTAAACCCTGTGTAAACCAAGCCATATGCCAATGATGCGATTAAATAATACATAATTTTAGATATTTTATGGATAGAAGAATATGTTTTGGTAAGGCCTTAATGAATTTTCAAAAACTAACTCAACACCATCTGTAATATGTATTCTTAATTCAACGAAAACAAATAAATATGCACTATTTTGTCGGATTACCCGTAGCATACCTACACTATTATGGTCTGGTTTAGGCAGGGCTTAATTTGAATTTTAAAAACTAACCAGCACCATCTGCAAATTGTATTCTTAGTTCAATGAAAACAAATACGTATGTCTGACAAAATTTAGTGTGCACGATTTTTGTCGAATATTAACAGTCTACCTCCACCCCTCGCCACTGGTCTTTTATAATATAGTTAACGCCTTTAATTAAATTAATATATAATGTCGATGTTGCCAGGATATAATAAGTATTTATGTACATTGTTTAAGGGCTTCAGCACAAGTTTATTTATGGGAAGGCTCATCTGATCCACTATTTGAGCCTATTGATTTTCTACAACTTGGCTATGAGTTACGAGAAAATAATTTGTATCCAAGACAAATGACGAATGAACCTCTACCAAATTATTTAGTTAAATCATGCAAATGTAATTCTAACTGCCGTACATTATCATGTAGTTATAAGAAATCGGCTTTGACATCTATATCATTGTGCAAATCTGTGAGTAGTGTTTGTAAAAACTGTGATCATGATACTTAAAGCAGTTTGAACACTTGACTTGTTTTTTTTTTTTTTTTTAATAAAGTGCACTTAGTGTGGTTATCGTTATTTCATTTATTTACCTACCTATATGTGCAACCTACACTGGATTGACCATTATACTAAAACTAATGTCATATGCATATACTATATGGTAAAGAAACCAATCTGGGTGATTCTATACAAAAATATTACTAAATAAAACAATTTAAGCCGAGGAGGATCCTAAGAATCGATAATTTTGAACACATTGCACTACCGGCTATTTTTATTTTTTCAAATGGGACGAACCGTTCTACTGGCATGGTACAATTATTGCATTTTCAATCAATCCCTGATTCGGTCTTGGTTTTATTGAAGAACACAAAACAATTTTTGATGGGTTATAAGAAAAAAAATTAAAACCTGTCAGAATTGTCAGAATTGTCAGAATGCGTTCCGCATATTATGTATACGAAAAGTCTATGGGATCCTGCACTAAAAGATCTTTATACAGTACGTATAGCCTTAAGTAATTGATAGTAGTGTCACATATCTAAATTTTAATAATTTTGAATGAATTGGTTACATTTTTTTCATTGATTTATTCCCATATAATTATGGTGACACATCTTACAAAATGACGTCTTATCTTTACCCTTGATTAGTTTTAACAAAATTAAATACGTAAGCCATCCAATTGGAATATTATTGGATATTTTATTGTGTCTATTGATCATGACCATTATTAGATCGTATATATATCGTTTGAATGAACTTGATATACTGAGAATACAGATTGATTTGGTATGGTTTTTCATCGTTTTATTTTATTGTCATTTTCAAATTACCATAAAATATTTGTAAATCATTTAAATAAAATTGTAAATTTATAAACTACATTTACTCGTAATTCAATCATGTAAAATAATTGGTAATCTGAAGACAGAAGGGATATTTTTTGCTCATAAACATTTGAAATTCACTCTAATGTAACAGCTAATACGGATGGTTAAACCTTACATGCCTAACGTACAGTGTATAATGTATATTGTATGTAATTTGAAATTAATGCTACCTACAGTGCAATAAGGGTGCATATTGTAAATTAATCATGAGCATAATCATGAGCTTTTTAAGTTATACATAAAAAATACGTGGTCAGCAACAACGTTTTCTATGCATATACATTTCATCTATGCATAGCATTGGTCTGCTTCCAAAGTGTAACCCCCCATTTTCATTCACAGCTAATATTACCGTGCGATACAAAATCGCGCGACCATTGTTTACAGATGTGTAATGTGAAAACTCCATACCGTTCCACGCATCCACTAAAACCGCTTGGCTAAAAATGGTTTAGCAACTTTGTATCGCGCGATTCGCTGCGTACTAAACGGGGGTTAGGTGTAAGTACTTATGAATTAAAATAATCCTTTTGCATTGTGCATAAGTTTGAAAAAACAACACGATATGATATTATAGTTCCCAAAAATGATGAATTAAAAATTATACTAATATATTGGACTGTCTGTACTATCTATACGGAGTCTAATACTTACCCGAATTATCACGCAAATTCATACCGTGGACGTCAACCGATCTTTGGGAAACGAATCGTTCTACTGCGTACTTCTACTGAACTTACCACTATGCTACGACTGACATGCTTAATTGCGACAAATTTTAACTATTGGCCTTTTTAATACCTGCTCATAAGCGCTCTCCAAATTAAGTTACGGTAGGCGATCGATTTTTGCATTCTAAATTAAAGAATTTATTATTTTAATTACTAACCGACGTCACGGATCACTCCAAAATTTTCTGTTGTAACTTACTTGAATTTGCTAATAATTTTAAATGCACGGGCGCGATACCCAAGAGACGCAGGCAGGTTCGATCCTGCCGGGTGTCTTATTTTTTTTGAAAAAGATTTTTCTATTGGCTACATTTTCTCATTTTTGTCTTATTCATCTCTCTTTTCAGAATTATGTATGTTCAATCAACACAAAAAATTTCCACTGTCTGTAATTGATGGGCTGGCACACGTAAAAGTCGTAAAAAGCTCCATTAAGGAATAAAAATTACAGCTTTATCATATTAAATAAATTTTGTAATTTACATGAATGCATTAATATTATTGTCTATTTCAACTGAATGATTTGATTCAAGGAACATCTTTTTACAATGTCTAAAATGAAATCAACTATCCTCGTGATATCGTGTCCTAGGCCCTATAAGTACGTCGAGTTATTCGTTCCACGAGACTCATTTGTATTATGCGAATGCTAAACGCGATCCACAAATAATGCCGGACAAGACCGAACCTTCCTTGGGCTCATAGCTGTTCCGATTATAATAGCCCGACAATTGGATTCGACAATTGGTCAATTGGCGGTCAGTGGGACACTCACGGAGTGCCAGAGGGAATAGGACATTTGGGTGCGGAGAGAGAGGAAATTAGATAAGAGGGGAAGTCATGGAGTGGCTCTGTCATCTGATGCAGGAACACTCAAGTGATGTAATGTGTATGTAAATATTGTACTTAGTTATTTGTTATTATTAGATGTGGCATTGTTTCAAATAGAAGATTTTTACAAATTATTAAGTATTTAATCCTTATAATATAATTTTGAATTATCCAAAAAATGAATCCTGAAATGCGCGTGGGTCTTCTGCGCAATTAGAATAACAAAAACATTATTTCTAAGTCGTTGACAGATGAACAAAACAAATGAAAATAGCGTTGTTGCCATTTGCATTGCGCACTGAAAAAATATTTATTAATTAAATTGTACGTTCCTTAAAATGCATGCGAATATTTTGCAAAGCATGAAAAACAAATATTGAAAGATTTTAAAAAACATTCTGTCTGATGACGTCTTCATTAATGATACTTTTACATACGCAATGAGTTTCCTTAACAGTGGTAAAAAAATGATGGAAGGTACTAACCTATTCTGTTATTTTACACGAGACACGTTCCTTAATATTATAGAGTATAAAGCCAGCATAAAATTTGTATTAATTAAAAATAATCTTGAGATTTTTTCGGACATCCTTTAATTGGCATTCCACCCAGTTAAATATAAATATTTAGCAGGAAAGTACGAACGGTATTGAGAGAGATTATGAAACTATTTTCAATAGTACATGTACAGTATTATGTATTTTGCGTAAATTACTCGATACAAGAAAAGGACCCATTGACTTCGACGAATGGTTAATAACTATTTCTTAAAAAACCTTCTGTTAATAATATAAACTTTGCGCATGAGTGAAAATGGTCGGTATTATAATATTTTTTTTCTTCTATAGACAATGTACTATTCAATATTCCAACCTTCATATTTCTTTTCTTTATTATTTCATATTACATTTTATTATTATTCTGATTTATATACTTACACTAAACTTGAACGATTTTACAATATGTATTTCAGTAAATATTTTTACTGCTCGTATTTGATAGTGTTTACAGTGTAGATGAAAATATTATGAAGATATTGTTCATAAGTAACAATAAAAGATTTTATGGACTCATCTAAAATTTGACTTCTATGTTTAGTAAACGTATTTTAGGTTCGTGGAAGATTTTTTAAAAAGTTTGTTTATTTGATGGTTTTGCATTATTCAATAATGAATAAAAAAATCTCTGACTTCGTTAGCTGTAAACTAAAATTTTAATTCAAAATTTTAAAGGATACACTCCGATCAGTAGGTATTACTAAAATTTAAAAACATGACTGAGAATCGTAACCCATTTAATTTGACCGTCCGGTAGTTATGTTAAACATTATTTAAATGGTTATTACACAATTATTATTTTGCACTGTCAACATTATCATCAGCTTGGATTAATCCACTTCTGGATGAAAGCATTTCCAAACTGAATTTATTTCTCTCGTTCATGCGCGTGACGTTTCTACGTATCTACTTCCACAGCTTAGCTAACTATTTAGGCGTTCCAGCTATCCCTTATGTCTATCTTTGGGCTGCTTTCTACTTATGTATTGTCATTATGGCTCCCGCATCCTGAAACAGGCCCCCGGGCCTGTACCTATGGCGCCCCCTAACTATCGATAAGGTTAAGGGCAGTGTGATTTTCTACAGTAGTGTTCTCCAAGTGGTTTCCATGGAACCCCAGGGTCAAAGGTATTCCGTGTATTTTTAGTGAATTTTTAAATAAATCCAGTTGTCAATTGTCAGCACTTAGCATATTATATAAAGCACGGATCGCGATTTCCTTTTGTGGTAGCCAAGTAACATGCACCCCTTATTTTAAGTTTATATCAAAACATTTTATGTTAGGAAACACAGTTAAAATAGTTATAAAATAAAATTCTGCACGTAAAATTATTATTTAATTATGCGAATAATCAAATAACAACGGACAGCTACATATTTTTAAATGTTAATACTCATTAAGTAAAATGGCGACTTTTATTTAATATTATATCAAATTTGTAGTGTGTTTTTCTCACTTAACTGGTTGACCCGCCACGCCGGCTCCATCTAAGCCCGGGCCCTCGGGCTAGAGCCCTGTCAGCCCCCCCTTGTGGGGGCAATGATTATCATAATGATTATTAATTTTCTTTAATATCACGGGTAATAGATTTTTTCAACAAAATTGTCTGAGTGAGTATGCCATTTGAGAGTGGGTCTATTGTTTGGGCACCGCATCAGTTGAAGTATGGCCTTATGGTGGAGAGGGTTCGGAAGAAATTCTTGAGACTCCTTTATTTGAGGTTGTACGGATACTATCCGTGGCTTTATCCAACTGACTTTCTCTTAGGCATGCTTACATACTGCAGTTTGCAATTTAGAAGAAATCTTTATTTAGCTACGTATTTTTTTCGACTTATACGAGGTATAAATAAGAACTCTGACATTCTGGGCAGTGTTGACCTGTGTGTCCCTGATAACTAACTTAGAAATAGAGAACATCAGTTGTTTATTCTCCCAAGGTGCAGAGCCAACCTGCCACTGGTAATGCCAATTGGGAGGGCGATAACTATGTTCAACGAAATTGCTTCGGGTGTTGATATATTCCACCTACGTGAGGATGAGTATAGGTGGACGTTATTTTATATTTTTTTAAAATAGGGTCTGCTTAACTCATCCGGTGTACTTCCATGTACCTATCTAATTAATATTTTTGTATGTACATATTTCTACTGTTTAATAACATACTATCTATCTCTTTTTTTATGTAATACTGTTTTATATTTCTTTGTTTCTTAATCCTTTCTATGCCGCAATTAGTTAATTGATAGTAATTAACATAAGAATTGGTGTAATTAGGGCGTCCAAAGACGCTTTGGGCACTTAAACGGTTAATTTCATGGTGTGAACGTCTTAAACTTATAATTTGTAATGTCCACAATATTAATACTTTCGACCGAAGGTACTTGATGGAATTTGAATTTAAATTCTAATGGATTCAAGCTCTGTACTATTCCATTTAAGTCGTTTTTTGCGACCCGGGTTTCGCCTTTCGGCATCTTCGGCATCTACACGACGCCTGAAGATGCCGAAAGGCGAAACCCGGGTCGCAAAAAACGACTTAAATGGAATAGTACAGAGCTTGAATCCATTAGAAGTCCACAATATGTTAAAAATGAATAAATTGAATTGAATTGAATTGAATTGAAATTGAATATAAGAACATACTTTTAGTAAGCCTGTAAGATTCGTTTTCTCTTCTAAAACTTATTTGATCCCACAAAATTCGTACTATGAAAATAATCTATCAAAAAGCTTGTAAAATAGTCGGGGAAAAATGTCTATAAATGAAAAAAGCTTTTAGTAAAAATGTCTCAGGATGTGCCTCAGAAATAAAATGTCCGTCCGTAAATGGAAACATATCTACTGCGACGCTATTCTCTGCTTATGTAAAGTTATGAACGGCGGCGTAATGGTGTGATATGATATCAAATCAGAGGAAACGGCCCAGATATGATGATTCCTGGAATCACGAGGGGTCAAGTCGGAAGGGAAATGTATTCTGGGACAGTGTTGAGGCGATTGAGAAAATACTGCGAATCTGTGGAGCTTTTTTACCAATTTGAAACTATCCGAGAAAACTAATTTTGATAAATTTTCACTGTCGATGTGGTAATTTTTTTATTTAACGAAATCTTATTAACCTTGACGAATTTTTTTCATTTATAACATTCTCAGAAACACCCTTATTTAAAAAAATCTACCGAGCAGACTTCGTAGGGTAAATGGTAAATGTTTTATTCATTAGGCCACTAGCTAACTCTTCTAGCGGATAATTTCGAATACTGTTTAATCGAGAATGTATTCTAATTCCGTATTTGTAATTTAAAATAAGGCAAGTCATATGGAGGTTGAGGCCACCTGTGTTCCTGCACGACTGTGAGACATGGCAACTTGTTATCAGGCTCCAAAGATTTAGACTTTTGAGCTTTTAGAATCAATGTCTTCGCTAAATCTTAAGGCCGTACCTCAGTTGAGGCACGGTTTAAAAAGATCGTGGCTAGGCGATGCGCGGATTGCGGGTCGCGGGTGCAAATGACGCATGTCAAACGAAATATGTTTTGTCTTATAAATCCAACATGTGTCCATTTAATGTTCTGTTTATTGTTTTATCAGTAACAATAATAATTTATATTCATTGACATGTTTTCTTTTTAAAGTAAATGGGTAACGTTTTTAGTCATCTTTACACGATTTAAGAATTAATACGCCCGTCGCCATCACGAAACAAAATGTCATGTTTCCGGCTCGACGTTCTCTCTCCGAATGGGAGCGAGTGCAAAATTTCGTCGCGCCTATAGCTGAAAATTATTTTCCGTTTCACTGATGTATCACCTTAAGAGCACATTGTTACTACCGCGTTGCAAACACTCGGGTTTGTAAGCGGACATGGCAGCCCTCGTTAAATGAGGTAGTCATAGAGAGAAGCTTCATGTGGTCGGGACATGTGTTCCGGATACCACCAGAGAGTACCACAGTGGCAGTGTCACCTCAAGGGTTTCATCGCCATGACCGACCCTCCCTCACCCTGCAGCAGTGCTACAAAAACGATCTATGCTTTGCGTGTCTCACATAGAAGGAGGCAGTAGACCTAGAGAGCGATTGACCTATAGAAGATGCGCGACCATGTGCTTGCTCTATGCCCCAATGCTCGGGCGTGATAAGGTGAAGTAAGTAGTAAGTAATAAAATTAAAATTACGTGCTATTAAAGGATAAAACTAACATCACCTTGATAGTGGCAGAATTTTAATAAGTGATTGCACGAAAAAAATATTAACTTATTAATATATCGGGTCAGGATTTCTCTTAATATTTGTTTTGGATTCGTTATTGTTAGTAATATTTTTGATATACCTAGGTATAATTATTTTCGTTTCTCAATATAAGTGCACAAGAAGAGTATCTAGTCATTCGATAGTACCATAGAAGTAGAAAGCTTCCAAAATGTAACTCGTAGAGGCCGAGCGAATGGTTGAGTTCTGTGGAAGTACATGATAGCGCAACTCGTCGGACCGAAATGTAAGGCCGTCATCCAGGTTAATGAAATGATAGATCAACATTCAAATATATGATAACTATATAGAAAATAGTTCAATAAATCAATTCACTTACCATCGACAATGAAGGCCCAGGTAGCAAGCGCTGCTGTCGCCAGCGTCATGGCAGTCCCCGTTAATCCGTTAATTGAACGAATCGTTAGTAAAGACCGTTGCGGCTTGTTAGAAACCATACTGATTCTCTTCGGAGCGGTCTTTACCTTTGTATAGATTTTCACACCGAACACTCAACTTTGTCGCCGAAGTTGATTCACTTCGACCTTTCGTTTCGCAATGGATCACTTCACTTTGTAATTGATTGTTTTTAGTTTTCACAGTTAACGTTGCTCTCCTCGGAGAAATCACTGACGGTATCTGAAAATAAAGAAACACAGCAAATTACTTTCGAGACTTTCAAGGAAAATTGGATTAAAACAGTATGAAAGTTTTATTTGGCGTTGGTTAAATGAATTAATTTGACTCGGTAGTTACCCTGAGACATCTCATGGAATTCTTGCATCTTGTTAATGTAACTGTATTAATTGTACGGTATAAGTATTATATTCTTTTAGTTCATTTGAAGATAAATGTCTACAGTACCTACATAAGACACCATTATCGCTATTAGCCAGTGGCGATGCGCCCCTGAGAGCGCTAGAGCGCTGAACACCCATCACCCACACAATTTATGCGAAAAGAAAATATATTTTTTAAATATTTAATTTATTAAAAATGTTCTGATCTATTACCATCGTCATTAATAATTCATTTATACAAAAACAAACTCTAATATGTGTTTTTAACCGGCTATTTTAATTATATACAATGATCATGGGAGCGCATTCCCAGAGCGCTCAAGTAATGCTTTGTAATGAGAATGACTGCAACGGCAGTAATGTTCGTCTGATCATTTTTAGCATTCAAATTATTGTATTCTAACAATTTATTAATTATCATAAATCTTTTCCAACAAATGATTTTAATTTGGTGACCAAAACGTATGGCTTTTTAGATAAAAATAAACTCAAAAATGAATTATCTGTTATTTACAGCTTGAATATTTTTATAATGCTGATTGGTGCCTTAGCATTATTAAACATTTTAATAGAAAAAAATCTTATTGACACATGACGGAAACGGTTCTACTATATTATATTAAACTTGATTTGCACTATTCCGATGACATCAGTGGAAAGTGTAAGATGTTTTTTCACACTCAAGCGGATCGGAAAGTGTTTTAGCAGAAACACCATCACGCAACCAAGATTGAACGCATTATGTGTGCTCAGTATCGAAAAAAGAATGAAACAAGAGATTCCTGAGTTCAACAAACGTGTGATTGAAAAAATTGTTTCGATGAAAAACAGAAAAATGGATTTCTCATATAAATGAACAAAAACATACTTAAAAAAAAAGTGAACACCCAGTAAAATAACTCACGGGTCGCCACTGCTATTAGCTATAGTTTAAATTTAATATAGCGATACAGGCATTCACATACTTTGAATGGGGGGAGGGGGGCTATTAATATGAAGATATGGTAAGCAAGGTAATACTTATTCCTGAAGTCTATTCATGGTAAATGTGAATGAATGTGTCAGTACGCCTGCTACAATATATATTTGATTTGAAGAAAACAATACACTTTTAGGAAATATATCAGAAATTCAACATATTCTGGCCAATGTGCTTTATATATTTAGCAACCTGCACCATACCTAATTACTATAAAATTAACTAATAGTTACGTAACTGCCCATTTATTATATGCACAATGCCACTATCGGCGGGTATCAATGGTGTCTCGCTCTAAAAGTTAACACACCCAAGAGAGGTGCTGTTACAACATTGTACTTTTTGACAGTTCAGACGCTTATTGTAATAATTATAATACCTCAATACATAAACATGATAAACTACCCTTAATAGCCACCGATAGCAGCCTTGTGTATAGAATAGATGCGCTAGAGTGTTTATCAGTTTTAGTTAATATTGATGATCGGTTTTTGTGGTTTGAATCTAGGTACCTATCAATAATAGGTACTTACCTTAATTCAAAGCCGGTGTAGGGATTTCAACAAATTTTACCCTTAACGTACTTGGTCTTGCTAATAGTTTTAAAATTAAACTATTCAGTTTTTTTATGAACTTAACAGTTTTTTAGCATTACGAATATTATAAACGAAAAAGCACGCGCGGGAAAGTAACAATATATTATGTTATATAAACAATAACCTGACCAATATGTTTTAGATCGTTGTAATTGTGTATGGAAGATATACGTTATTGTCAATAAAATGAACAATCGAGAGCCACCCTCTTAAGGGGGGACATGCTCAGCGTAGGTCAAATTGAGCTTTTGTTTTATTTTCAAAGCATGATCCTGGACATATCTTAAACGTTGTAGATAATCTATTTATATGATTTTGAAGCCTTATTATCCTTTATATTTATTTTAAACATTTGATGACTGCATAAAGTATTTTTATTACATAAACTAGTATTCTTTTAAACCTCTCGCTCTAATGTTTCAGAATATAGTCATATTTCAGTACATAGCTGTGCAGTGGTGTTAAGATTTTTTACATTTATTAATTTTTAAACGCATTTATAAAACCATCAGTATAATTTATATCGACATTATTATAGTGAAATATATACGATAAAAAATTATATTGATAATCTCTGTGATCCCAAATTTGACAAGAATTGGGCACTTTATTATTCAAAAATGGGCAAGATTAACACATTTGAAGATAATTCTAAAGATACTCATTATAAGCTATGTCTTTGACGATTCAAGTGTGATAAACATCCTACGAATAATGATTGCTTTATAATAATTATTGACCTAAGAATAAGGTAGTGTTTTTTTGAAATAGGCCATTTCTTTTGGCATTCCCCAGTGGTTAAGCTACAACATACGGCCGTAGCCATAAATTGACAAACTATAATTGAAGTAGGGAGTAAAATGATGTTAACGCGCGTGTTTGAACATGTACCGTTACAAAAAAAACGGTTAGGTAATTCCGCCCTTAAGAAAAATACTTTGACCGGTAATTTATATTCATTGAATTTTGTTTGTGAATTTTTACTTAATTTTGACTACTGATACTGTAATTTTGTTTCTTTATTAGATTTCAACATACTTTGTAGATCGAAAAGTGTGCGATACATTATATTACGCATGGATGTACAGTTTTGAAAGACTCAGTGTGTATAGGCAAGCCTGATGCTTTGAAAGTGCACTTATTTGCATTGTGAATGATTCCCGGGTATAACAAAGGGGAGGAAAAGTAAAAAAAAATGCGGCTAGAAAATAGAATTATTATCCGGCAGGGCTTTCTCGCGCGAAAGCCTTTGGCTTGTGAAAACACTCCGAGCTTTTGTTTCCGTATTTCGATGCTCTTTTGTAACGTCGAAACAATAACCTTTTCGTCGAATGCACATATCCGAACATACGTTACGTTGTATGGTATATGATACACATATGCGCAAGCTCTCCTTTGAGCGCATTGTTCAAAATCTTTTCAGATGAATTGAAAATATTAAAAAGTTTTTCTTTATTTTAGACAAGATTGGAATGTAAAATTGTTTTTATGGAAATTATCTTACATTCCTTCGTCTTAACATATAAATAATTTATTATTCTTTGGTTTAATAATGGTCGTGTGGTGAAACAAATATTTCATCGATTGATATAATATTATATTGTAAATAAAATAATCTACGCCTATTTCCAAGCCTCGGTTTCATTTAATTTATTATATATACGTACTTCTCTCTCTATGATTACTCTATGGCTAGAATCTCCTTAAGGCTATAATTCAGCTGGGGCATGGTCTAAAACGATCGTGACTACGCGACGCGAAGATTATCCAAACGACGCGTGCAGAACAAAACATAATTTGTCATAAAAAGTCAACATGCGTCCATTTAATGTTATGTTTATTGTTCTATTAGTAATAATAATAATATATTCATTGACATGTTTTCTTTTTCAAGTAAATGGGTAACGTTTTTTAGTCATCTTTACACGATTTAAGAATTAATTCCCCCGTCGCCATCACAAAACAAATTGACGTGTTCACAGCTCGACTTTCGCTCTCCGATTGCCAGCGAGTCCGAAATTTCGTCGCACCTATAGTTGAAAATTATTTGACGTTTCACTGAAGTATGCTCTTAATAAAAGTAAGTACACAGTACAGACCTTTGCTAATTAATACTATTTTCTATTGAAAAATCTACTATTCAAACTTAGTACTGGATTAGTAGGTTCTTATTCCGTGAAAGCCATTTTGACGTTCGCCATTAAATGATATTATTTTACTGCTTTGTTCACGGCCGTAATATGGAATCTATCAAGTACGAAATTGCCTATCAAAAACGTGAAGTCGTATATGAAATTATAATCATTTTTCATTTTCTTATAAGTATATATTATATGTTACTTACTTACATCATCTTTGAAAATCGAGATAATTCTCGAGATTAATTCATGGATAGGTAGGTACTCACTGAAGATAGAAGCATATCGTAATTATATACTTACATATTCTTTTCTACTACTAATAATATTTGACCTAGATAGGTTTTTTTGTCATTCATTATTTTCTCGATATAATATGTAGATAATACAAGGTTTTGGAGGCATATTAATAATATGTAATAAATAAATTAGTTCGTTATTAGATTATCGTTAGAAAATAGTCGTATTATCCAGTGGTAGAATTATACCTTAGTATATGTAGTATTCTTCCTAATAGATTAATCTAGAATCAAATAAAAGGCGACTAGGAGTTGAATCGGTGAGATAATTAAATTTAGTAGAAGTACGTAACGACGAAAGACCGAGAACCGAGAAGAGCGGATACAGGAAGGGAAGACTTTCATTGCCATGTACATTCTCTAAACTCAAGGGTACTATAGACAGGCCGGGGTACTGAATTACGAGCTACGATGGTAGTGCTAGTTATTGATTACTTTCGAATGCAATGAGGTAATCTGTTTGCAGTACATGAAGATTTTTGATCGTATATTTTATTCAAATGCATTAATGTAATACTTACCATGTATTTTAATATTAAGCAATCATCATTTTATCATATTGCATTCAAAGTGTCAGTAATAACTAGGCACTACGATTGAAATTTAAAATTTCGTGTCAGAAGCTAAAAAAAGTGCCTGACTAAATTTGATAAAATGTAAAACATGGACGCACGCTTCTCACATCTCAGACTTTTCATACAGTTCTTACATTCTTAATTAGCGTGCATTTTGTTGTGTATAAGTGTTACTTGAGAAAAGCTTTTTAGAACTGCCACAAGATGTCGCAAGATGTTACAGCATTTCTCGTGAACTGGACGTGGTTCATGAATGACTGCTCTAGAGCCCCCACTTCAACGGCATGTCGACAGTCCTTGTGAAAATGTCATTATTTAGTTGCCACGTTTCGAAATTTAATATTCAAAATATGTTGAATATTATTCGCAAAAAACTCTTTTCGATAAGGTTTATTAGCATAAATATGATGGGTAATATAATTACATAGACAATTAACACACAATGACACCAATTAAATGAGTAAAATAAAATAAAATAACGATGAAAAGTGTATAATTAATATAGGTCCTACATAATATAATATATTATAAGAATTTATAATATTTATATAACTCAAAATGTGCTTGGCGTTCCTTTAGTATAAAATATCTCCTCCATTTTTCTATGCACTTCGACAGTAGGTACTAAAAAACGGACTAAATTACATTTTTGGATTTATATGCTTATTCGCTATCTCAGGTACTCAGTTGAGAGGCACTCACCTGCTTTCTTAGCCACAGTCCGCTAGACGAACGAAAAAATAATTATTTTTCAAATTGAACGGATTGATGTGTACCTATCGATTTTATTTTTACTGTTTAATCTAATTTTTATTCTAGAATGCATATCGGTAATTTATATTTAATAATAAACAAAAATCTAAATTGAGCATGTATAGGATCGCATTTACGTGTCATAACTAGATGAAAAACTGCTATAACCATGCGTATTTTAAAATTAATAAAACGTTTTGTAAGTACACTTTTGGCAGTAATAAAGGTGGGGGAGATAAAGTCGTTGTTGCTTGGTTGTTTGGAGGAGAGAGCAGTTTATTTATCGTTCCAAGAATACAATAAATACAGTACTAAAATTTGCAGCATAAGATTATAATCGCGGGTAATGATGTACTGGTGAGATCGATATCAAGAGATTGATTATATTAACGAATTGAGAGACTTGATTCGAGTGGAATGACGGTTGACTATGTCGAGTGAAAAACTCGTGTGTCGAGTGACGGACTCGATGAGTAAGTGAGGATTCATGAATTGGCCTTCCAATTAAACTGATGCAGTACATATATTACGAGAGATCTTGTCGCAATTAACAAATCATAACAAACCTTACTGATCTAGTTATGATTGAAGAAATGCTGACTATCGTTAACGCTCTATTTTTTTGTTTTGACAACAAAACATATATATTAAAGTGTGTCACTCTTTTTGAATTTTATGATTGCTACAAACTTTCCCCTTTTAAATGGATATTTGTTCCAGTGATAGAGAACATGCTTATACATTTTAGCTTACCCATATATGGTGTAACAGACGTATCTGTTATTTAAACAAATATTATAGATATATACGTTTAATAAATTTGTTTCAAGCCATTGAATAAGTATTTGTACGCACACTCTAATATACATTCATATGTGTACAGACACACACAGTATCCGGCGCCCAAAAAAATAATCCCTTGGTGTCGACAATAATAATCCGAATTGAATGCTGTTTTCATCAAATATTTTTTTACAAGTAAACATTGACAAAAGCATTGTTGTATTTTATTTGTAAAAAAATCTGTGTACATATTTTGTTATCGATAAAATTCATGCCTGGGACATTGTTTCCATGTCGTCGAAGGTATTTTTTATGCGTTTTTTTTACACCCGTAGAAAGAATTAAAAATCTGCTGCCTGAAGATTTTTTTTATTCAGTAGTCTGTTATTAATTGATTTTCACGTCTGTTATTCTACCTTCACAATAAGGCAGTGTTCAAAGGACATAATCGACGACCCTTTCCGAATTGTTTTTCTTTTACAATTTTACTGAAAGTAAATATTATATTGTGACAATAAGATTTTTTTTTAGATTTATAATTCATACACAAATATTTGGAAGAAATATTTTCTTCTGTACCAAATATTGATAATATTATAATAATTATGATTTTTATAAATCGAGTGCTTAAAGTCAGACAACGTTATCTACAAAAAAGTGTTTTTTTTTTTGAGATAACGTTATTTTACATTTACGGCTACATGATAGTCAAACAATGTTATGTCAATCTTTTCTAATTTCTTATTAAATCGTCAGTAAAGTTTAACGCTAACTGCATAAATTACCCTTGTGTTCATATTTTTTAAAAACTATCCCTATACATTTTAACATCATCACAAGCAAGATAAATGTACAATACACAATAAATTATAAAATATTAACATTAGGTTTTAAATAAACATTTCCCTTGTTGAGTTACAAGAATCTAAAATAACGAATTTGGCTCTTCTGTAAAGTTGCACTTTTGTAGATAGTGTTGTTTGACACTAAGCCCTCGAAATGTGGTTGAAATTTCAACAATAATTTGTAAAGACTGTATTTACTGGATCTTTACGAGTCATGACTAGGGATTCCAATCCCAGGATCCCGAATCCCGGGATCCCAAACTATTTTCAATACCTATAAATCCCGGACTTGGTAAACATAATTCCGAAAGTTTCGGGATTGATTTTTTTATCAATTTTTATGGAAAATAAAATAAAAACGAAAATATAATAGAAAAATACTTTTAATAACATATAAATACATTATATTATCTTTTCATAAATAAATAAAACTGTTTTACTTTCACATTATTATTTATATAACAATATTATTTACTCCATTAAACCTACATATTTCCAAGAATGAACTTATTTTCTTCTTTCGACCATGTCCGATCCTAATAGGATCATATGGGCCTCCACAGGGTATATTGACAGATTTTGTTTTTTACGAGAAATGGTTGTCAGCCACTTGGGCTATAACGCTGTTGGTCCCAGCTTCGAATCTTGGGTCTGGCAAGTACATATAGATTGAACTTACACAATATTAACAATAAAAATCTTAAATAGTATAAATTATACTAGATTTATTTTTGACCGATTTTGTCAACGTTATTTGTATATATAAAATTTTTGTATTAACTATTGAAAAAAAGCCGATCCCGGGACCAGTCCCGGGGTCGTCAAATTGTAATCCCGAAATCCCGGGATCAAGATTTTGGCTCGGGATTGGATTCCATAGTCATGACTGTATTGCATAATAGCCAAGTTACCTTGTTATCCCCCATCATAATAGTTTAAAAATACTTTTTAATACGGTAAAATATCACACTTTAAATGTGAATGAATTATCAATCATCACATTTTCACTAACTTAACCAGTCTCTGTTTGTTTATTGTTATACATTACACTTTTTAATTAGAAATTTAATTAGTATGTTGAATGCGAGCTTTTATCTTATACACTGGCAACTGACCGTGTTTGTTTGTTGATATTAGGGAATCCAATCCCGAGCCAAAATTCTGATCCCGGGATTTCGGGATTACAATTTGACAATCCCGGATTGGGATTTTTCCGGGATTCCGGGATTTTTTTCCATTGTTAATATAAAATTTTTATATTTACAAATAACATTGATAAAATCGGTCAAAAATAAATCTAGTATAATTTATACTATTTAAGACATTTATTGTTAATATTGTATACGTTAAATCTTGGAAATACACAAGTTTAATGGAGTAAATAATATTGTAATATAAATAATAATGTGAATTTAATATGAGATTGCTATTTCTGATAGTAAAGACATAATGAATAGATCAGCGAGATTTAAAATAGTAAAGCAAATAATCATGGCGTACTTATGGCCTTTCCGCTTCATAAATCTAATTAGTCAGCCAAATATGAAACTGCCGTAAAACGTATGATATCATGGTGGAATTACTTTGTTAAAAGTGCGAAGCATTGTTTTTTTACCAATCTTTCTCATTTTTAATAATCTATGTGAAAAAATAAAATGAATCGGCAACCTACACATCAAACTTCATTCAAACTCAGTTTATTTCTAATGTAGTTATTTTGTATTAAAAGTATTTTTTCTGTTATATTTTCCATAAAAAATGATAAAAAAATCAATCCCGAAATCCCGGGATTATGTTTATCAATCCCGGGATTCATAGGTATCGAAAATAGCTCGGGATCCCGGGATTGGATTCCCTAGTTGATATATTGTATCGAGTACCATAATGTACTCGATTTGATAATATTAGGTGGTGATAGCAATTTACCAACTGTTTATTCCTTTGTAGATATTAACGTAAAATACTGGTAGCATTTTCAGAACCTATTTCGAACAATCACAATAGCAACGCGGAGTTGTCACATAAAAGTGTTAAGTTTTTTGTTATCAAGCTACATACAGGAAGCACGTTTTCCGCGCCGAATTCGCGCGCTCTGCCACTAGAATGGACTAGGTACTGAAAAATAATAACCCGGCCGCGTACAAAAATATGTAATAAATACGTATATGTATAATAATATGTTATCATGATGTATTATACGTGTGGCACACATATTATGTAAATGCAAACCAATACATAAAAAATATATTTTATATAATTTAATATAATTTTAATATTTTAATGCATTCATAAAACTAGAGAAGCAATCTAAAGTGGTGTTTTTGCTCGTATAGTGATCGGTTATAAGGTAGGTATAATACACGCAGTTGTTCAAGGCCAAGACTAAAAACACTGCCGTTAGATATGATTTTACACATTAAATTCGGACATGAACATCGCAAAAGTAAAATTACACAATAAGAAAGAGTCAGACTTAATGATATTTTAAAACACGATAACTGCACGATAGACAGCATCATGAAACATTACACCCTTCCTGCAATTATTTATTTATTTAATTTTTTTAAAACATGTTGTGGACATTACAAATTATAAGCTTAAGACGTTCACAACATGACATGTAACATTATTATAAAGAGGAAAGAAAAAGAAAAGTAATAAATGACAATATAAAAGTACAACATATTATAAACATACAAAAGCAGTGAACATACGATTATACATCTATAGAAGTTCAAAGAAGTACACCGTTTGCTAAGGAGAATTATAAAATAGCGGCCACCCAAACTCACTCTCACGCAAGTGGAATATATCAACACCTTTAAGCAATTTGGTTGAACATAGTTATCGCCCTCCCAATTGGCACCTTGGGAGAATAAACAAGTGATGCTCACTATTTCTAAGATAGTTATCAGGGCAATGCAATACGTTGTTGTATCTCAACATTCGCAAATGGTGCTATATCCTTGTAATAAAGCAACAGAATATCATCGTTTAGGTTATAAATTGAAAATACGAGAAATTTTCGTCTCTTTTTTTACAAGTTTTCCAGTTGTATATTATTATTATAACTCGAAATAATGTACTAGACCGTGACTGCCGGGGTAAATTTTTTTACCTGAAAATTTTAATGAATGCCCAAGTAATAATGCTGTAGGCACAGCCAAAGTACAATAGAAAGACAGTTTAATTTAATTTAATAAGTTAAAGTACACGATGTGGGAGCACGTAAATGTCTTCTGAAAATATTGACCCGATTAAACGTAATTTCATGAGTTTCCGGGAAAATGATAATAATATGTATGTCATAACTTAAGAAATTTATGTCACAGAATAATAAAAACTCCCATATAATATTAAATACTTTCCCTTTTAATAGATAATATATATATTTATATATATTAATTTAAAGGCTGTACTGAAATTTACGTTTGAATTTATGAAATATTTAAATTAAATTACATTTAAATTCTAATGGATTTCTTCTTCTTCTTAATGTGCCATCCCCTAACGGAGGTCGGCCACCATCAAGGCGATCTTATCTATGTCGTCTGCTACCCGGAACAGTTCAGTGGAGCTGCACTCGTACCGATCACGGAGGTTCTTAAGCCATGAAATGCGGCGCCGTCCTCTGCTACGCTTCCCATTGATCTTTCCTTGAATGACAAGTTGGGGAATGCTGTATTTTTGTCCTCAAATAATGTGGCCGAGGTACTGTAGTTTCCTGGTTTTGATACTACGTAGAACTTCTCGGTCCCTCCCCATTCGATTGAGAACTTCAACATTTATCACCCGGTCAGTCCACGGAATTTTGAGGATGCGCCTATACAGCCACATCTCGAAAGCTTCAATTCTCCGTGACATCTCTTTTCAGTTCTAGACCATGTGAGTCGATTTTTGCGATGGTGTTTTCGCCTTTTGGCATCTTAAGTTTGGCACCTTGTACTCACCAAAAGGTAAATACACGCCGACAATGAATACAATTAATTCTAACTTATATAATAAATTAATACAATAAAGTAGGTATAAACTTTATCACCTACATATTAAGTCAAGGACCACAATAAAAATATGTCTACACAAGTGTTTGTAAAAAACCCCCATCACTAATAATACAATCAATAAGCGTATACAACGTCAAGACCCTAGTAATAAATCCCGGAGAAAGGCGAAACCCGGGTCGCAAAAATCGACTCAAATTGAATAGTACAAAATTTAAATCCGTTAGAATTTAAATTCCATCAAGTACCTTCGGTCGATAGTATTAATATTATAAATTCTATTTATTTCGCATTTATAATAGACATAACAAATTACAAATTCAAAGTAATGTGTACAAAAGAAAGTACACGAAAGCACACCAAGTGACCTAAGTAGACTGTATCTAAAAAACATAAAACGACGTCTAACTAAACTCACTCTCACGTAAGTGAAATATATCAAAATCCGAAGCGATTTAATAATGTAAGTCATCAATCAAATCTTTTTCGTCTGAAGAAACTAGTCGTGACCATTATGATAATTACTTACTAAAAAACTAAATCCAGATATAAAATGACAGTCATTTAGAATGTAAATACCGGTTTTGGCGAATATGACAATTTATACGTCTTCGTCGAGATTTTCTATTTGTTTTATGAATGATAAGAATAGCTAAAATATGAAGTAGATATTTACTCAAATATAATATATTATATATCTTAATATGTAAGATAGCTTGACATCACATAACAGGCAAGGTTAAGCGAGGAAGAAACGTTCTGCTCTAAAAGCAGTTTTAATACATAGTATGAGACAATATTATTGTCTTTCATCTGTTCACTTAGTCTGCCTTAGTAATTCTATTGAAGACTTTCAGTATAATTTTTCAGCTTATGGAGATAAACCAAAATATTAAAGATGGCTCTGTGTTTGACTTTATTATGACTTTAATGAGTTAGCTACCCTTAATTTTGTTTGATGCCCGTAAAGAAACGAAAGGCAGTGAAATATGTATGCTAAAACATTCTAGCTTAGGAACTATTAAATTATTTATTTTCCCCCGTTTTCCGTCGACTAAACTTCACAGCAAAGCAGGATGTATGAGGAGGTAGACAGAAACTGCGAGCAAGTTTGTTTATCGAATTACGTGGAACGGGTGCACACCGTTTCGGATTGTCTGCAGTCATTATATTAGATATCTTCTCGTATGCTCTGCTCTCCTGGTACTCGAATTTAGATGTTTATACCTCTTATCGTTTTCTGAAACTCAACGTCTCGTCGACTTAATTGAAAAACGTGAAATACTTCAAAACAAATGAAAGCCTTTTGTCTAGTCGACGTAGACTAAACATTAATTATTTTATGTCATTTTATTTAAATAAATATAATTTTAGTTGGTACTTGCTGTGGAAACTTTATAGTAGTAAAATCGTAGAAAAAAGTTTGTCCAAATGGCATTCATCTTTCACTATTAATTTGGGTAAGTGTTCTTTTCCACTAAGCTTTAAAAAAATCTAAAAAATATGCTCACTGACGTGTTCCAAATTCCGCTAAAGAAAGACTACCAAAAGTGTCAATAAATTATCTAATTTAAATCAATCATTTTAAATAGTAATTGGTAATGTTATAGTAAGAATTTAACGTTGAATCTTGATTGAGTATTGAATGAAACATATTATAGGTAGGTGGTACTCATTATTTTTTATAATTGAGATTTAAATCACCAACCAAATTAGCGATCCCGGGATTACTTCATTATATTTTTTAAATACCGGGATTGGATAAAATAAAAATAATATAATCTTATTTATTGCAATAAAGTTGACTTTATCGATGATTCTAATAAATATTTTTCTTTTTTATGTAAAATCTACTGAATATTATTGATTTTACCATTTAGTAGCGAAAGCAACTTGATGATTGTAAGGTTTCCCGAAAAAACTTTTGACTGAAGCAAACGTAGGTATTTACCTTTTCTTGTTTGGCGATACGCGGCTTTTTTACATAATAAAAAATCTAATAATGTATATTTTGTATGATTTCGCATTCGTCAGCATTCATTAATCATTAACATCAAGGTTGCTAAACCAAAGGGGCGTTTTAGTTCACAAACTAGCTCAGCGTTCCAAAACTGCATCAGCAAGAGCTATTCTATTACGAAGTTAGGCTAGGTTAGGTTTTTTATTTTTCTTTAGTAGAGTAATTAGTAGCAAATTAATAAAATTCTTTTTTTTTTTTTTTTGTGATTTTACCGAGGCTTTGACTGCGACTCGCTGTCATATCGCCTCTTCTCTTCTAGAAGGGGATACGTCGATCAGGTCCTCACTCCTATTCTGTTAAATAACTTTACAATTTTGCCTAGCTCTTCCGTCTTACCCACCGCCAGGACACCCTTCAATTCGTCGACATTCTCATAGATATCTGCAATTCGCAGCTGTACTCTGTGAACTTCATATTTGGGGCATTGCAGTGCTATATGTACAATGTCCTCTAAAACATGACATTCATCGCAGAGCTGCGATTCGCTTCTTCCCATGAGGACATCAAATCTTTTGCCCATGGTGTGCCCTGTTCTTAGCCTCAGTATTAACTTAAGCTCATTCCTCGTCAAAGAAGACTCTACAAACCAGGGCACCTCTCGTGGTGTTGGTAGAATCGACTTACTCCATTTCCCCTTTTCTAATGATGCCCTATGGTGAAAATCTATCCACATACTATGGCACATTTTCTTTATAGCCTCATTCCAGTCCAGGTTTTCTGGTATCCACTGATGTGGTACCCCTGAATGGCCGGCTACCTTTGCCAGCTCATCTGCCCTTTCATTTCCCTCAATGCCCATGTGCGATGGGATCCATTGAAGGCATAGATCTCCTCCTCTATTTTTCTTGGCGTCGATCTGGTCAAGGATGTGGTATGCTATGGTTTTACTGTTATGTGAGCGAGTTGCTGCGGCAAGATGTTGTAAAGCGCTTTTGGAGTCTGTTAAAATGACAGCGGATTGCGCCGAGAAATCATCGCTTAAAGTGTATTTAATTGCTTCGTTTATCGCGATGAGTTCCGCAGTCATTATTGGTATTGCTGGGTTTAGCTTCCAGCTCTTGTTTATACCTACTTCTGGTATCACAAGAGCTGCTCCTGCTCTATTCTGATCTTTGGATCCATCTGTATAAAGGTGGCTCCATCCTGCGTACCTCTCTGTCAGCATTTTTTCGACACGCTCTCTTCCTTTATCGGATACTATGCTCCGTTTTGGTTTGTCTATTCCTTTGACCTCTAGTTGGATAACAGAGCTGAGGTCGTAGGTACCAACTGGCCTCCTCAGCGAATACATACCTAGGCATTTTGTATTTAATACCTCCCAACTTTCTGTGGCTTTTAGGATTCCTACCAGTAGAGGGAGCTTTCTTTTCTCATAGTATGTATTGCTTTCAACAAGCTCGTATATGAGTTTCACCTTTGCCAATATGGGGTTATCTATTATAGATTTCCACTTCATCCATGTCTTGGTAGCCAGTGCCCATCTCCTGACATTCAGTGGAGGTACGCTGAGTTCCGCTTGGAGCACGTGAATGGGTGTTGTCCTGATAAATCCTCCACATATTCTTAATGCTTTGGACTGGATGCGGTCTAGCCTCACCGAATTAGTTTCGGCAGCGGAGTGGTAAAACATGCTCCCGTAATCTAATCGGCTTCTAATGAGTGCCGTGTATAACCTTCTCATATGAATGGGGTGTACGCCCCACCCACCTCCCGCCAGTACTTTGAGTATGTTCAGAGGTTGTGTCAGGCTATTCGCGCAATGACTAATATGATGCTTCCACGTTAGTCTATAGTCCAGGTTCATACCTAAAAATTTATAAGTGTCTACTCTTTCTATTATAGTGCCGTCGATTTTTAAGTTAAGCTGGTTTTGTCTCTTGCCTCTGGCAAAAAGAACCACCTTAGTTTTGCTGGGAGCTACTTTGAGGCCTCGCGTTTCCAATAATAATTTCATTTCGTCAAGACTCTTCTGCATTAACCTTTGACATTCATCTACTCTTTTTCCCGAACAAAAAAGTGCGAAATCATCTGCATATTGTACAATGTTGACCCTCGTCATTAACTTTAATATGTCAGTTGTAAGAATGTTGAATAGTAATGGGGATAAGGGGTCTCCTTGCGGAAGGCCTCTTGAGCATACCGTACTCTTCTTTTCATTATTAATGCACATGGTGATTTTTCTTTCATTTAAATACTGCTTAAGATATTTAGTGATCTTCCCACCGATTCCCCATTCATTCAACACCCTTGACACTTCTTTCACATGCACATTATTATACACATCCTGGATGTCCAGGAATGTTGTCAGGGTTACTTCGTTTTTGACCTGTGCTGCATTGATGTCTAGTACTAGGTTGCCTATGTTCTCCAGAGTTTGCCTTCTGAATCCCGTAGTATTGTGATGAAATAGTTGTTTTTTCTCTGCAAACCATTCGATTCTTCTTGCAATCATCTGGTTGAACGTTTTGCACATGCATGATATGAGTGCAATTGGTCTGACTGACGACACTAGGGTAGGGTCTCGCCCTGGTTTTAAGATTGGGATAATCATCATTTCCTTCCATTGCCTAGGGACTTTGCCGGTTTCCATGATTAAGTTGAATATCTCCACTAGTTTATTTTTTCCGATCTCTGGCAGCTGAGCGATCATGGAATATGAAACTTCGTCCATGCCGGGGGCAGTGTCTTTATTTTTGGTTACTGATCTTAGTTCCGCCACTGTAAGAATTTCATTCATTGTATCATTAGGATTATATGTTTCCTGTTCTGCGATTTCTTCCTTCGTTTCGTCACTTTTACTTGCTAGTTGTTGAAGGAGGAGTGACGCCATGCTTTCATCCAGTTGATTTTTGAATTTGTTTCCCGATTTGCCCTTCATCCAACTCATTTTTCTCCACATTTCTGAGTAGGAAGTTTCCGAGTTGACGGAGTCACAAAATGTTTTCCAACTTTCTCTTTTGGCTTTTAGGATTACTTTTCGAGTCGTGGCTTGCTTTTTCTTTAGTTCTAGGTAGTTTTCTGTGGAACTGATTTTTTTGAAGCGAGTATAGGCAAGCCTTCTCTCAGCGATTGCCTTTGATACTTCGGAGTTCCACCATGGTTTTGGTCTAAAGTTTGGGTGACTGCATACTTTGAGTCTCGGAATGCTTGAATTTGCCCCATTATTCAATATTGCCTCCAATTTATCATACTCTACTTGTGCATCTCTGGTAGGTTCTGTAAGTCTGTCTATGTCATTTGAGATTATTTCTCGATATTGTTCCCAGTTTGCTTTAGGGTAATTTCTTCTTGGGATGATTTCTGTTTGGCATTGATTTTCCACAAACTCGATGATAATGGGTAAGTGGTCACTGCCCATCGTATCGGAGTCTATTTTCCAATCGGTTTCCAGTACCAGCTCGTTGGAGATAAATGTTATATCCGGTGCCGCTCCTCTCTGATTTGGAGGGGCGACCCTGGTACTTTGTCCATTGTTAATCGCTACTAAGTCAGAGTCAAGGCATACGTCAGCGACATCCTCTCCTCTTGCGTCTCGAAGTATATGATCCCACATTGGGTGGTGTGCATTGAAATCCCCACCCATAATTGATCCCTCTCCCATTTGATCGAAGAGCCTGCTCCATGCGTTTTTCCGAATGGTAACATTGGGTTTACAATATATTGCTGTCACTGTTTTTAGTTTTTGTGTCCCTCTGATTTCGACTTGACATGCCTCCAGTTCAGTTGGAAGGCCTTGTAGGGTCTTTTCTTTAGACGCCAGTGTTTTATGCACCAGAATCGCTATTCCTCCGTAACCATCCCCTCTGTCTTTTCTATACATCGTGTAATCATTGAATTTCAGATAGTCTAATTCAGACCTCAGCCAAGTCTCTGAGATTAATGCTATTGAAATTTTTTGTCTTATTAAGTAGAGTTCTATATCATCCTTTTTTTGCTTCATACTTCTGGCATTCCATTGTAAAATCCTAATTTGTTTTTTACTATCCATTTTGCTCCAGAACCTCTCCTAGAATTTCCTTTAAGTGTCCTTCTTTGAATTGTTTGCATACCCAGTCCACTGCTTTAATTATTAGTTGTTTAATGATCTGCTGCCAGTCTCCCCCTTTCAGCAAGACTTTCATAATTTCTCCCATCGCGTTAACCTCTGTCTTCCCCTTTGAATTTTTCTTATTTTTTGTAGGCTTTACGCTACTACCTGTAGCTATTATTGTTGAGCCTGAAGCTTCTACCACCGCTTCTTCTTTCTTTTTGATTTCCTTAGTTTTTTGAATTGTTTCGCTTTCATCTCTTCCTACGATTTTTTTTTGTTTTAATATGTCAGCATAGCTATTATTTAACATATTTTTTTTTGCTTCCTTGAAAGGTATGTTCATTTTTTTCATTGCTTCTTTGCAATTCTTTTCCTCTTGCCACTTTGGGCATTTTTGGCTGTTTGCCGCGTGGTTACCTTTGCAATTGATGCACGTAATTTCCTCATTTTTTTCGCAGGTTTTGTGGTTTTCACCACACTTAGGGCACGTTTCTACTGTACGTCCGCAATTGTTCGCGATATGCCCATATCGCCAGCATTTGTAGCATTGCATAACCCTGAATACATACGGTTCTACAGCAAAAGAGACTCCATATATGTAAATTGTTCTCGGCAATATTTTCTCCCTAAATTTAATACTGACTGACGAGGTCTTTGTCAGCTCTCCTGTATCACCTTTTCTTGTCAACCTCTTAAGGTTGATTACTTTTGCATCACTTTTGATTTCCATTTGCAGTTCTTGGAGGTCCATATCAATATCGACTTTTCTTATTACTCCATAAGAGCAGGAGTCATTCTCTTTGGTCACAAAACCGAGATCTTTGAGTTCTCCAGCTTGTTTCACTTTATCTGCTTCTTTTTCGTCTTCTACTTGGATGTACGTCTTTAAATTTTTATTGTAAATTTTCTGTACTTTTACTCCTGCCTTATGCAGCATCTGCGCTATTTTTAACTTTAATGGAATTTTACTTCCCGTCGCTATCATGACGATGTTTTGGTTTCCCTTTGGAGTGACCCCAGAGTCTCTTCTGGGTTTTTTTCCAGAGGTCACCGTCTGCCATTCTTCTTCTTTTTCTCCAACCACTTCCTCTTCATCATCGTTTCTTTTCTTCTTCGATTTTTTGGTTTCATTCACTTCCATTGTGGTGTTTTCCATTTTATTGTTTTTGCCGTTCACGCGGTCTTGGAATTCGCGCAACAGTGTGAACAAAAAACAGTGTGGACAACCCCTCGCTTCACAGCGTTTGACGCACTCCCCGCACAAAGTGCACTATCCGTGCAACAATAAATATTTTTCACTTTTTCTCGAGCACTGGCACTGATTGTCAAAATCACATGGGACCTCACATGTTGAGTTTATTGTCAAATTCATTTACAAACAATATTATTTTTGTTGTATCCCGTATTTATAACCGTTCGCGAGTAACCAGGCGAATAGCGACACGAATACGCAAGCGAAGTTGTACAACCTCACTCCACCGCTGTTGGCTTCCGACTCTACTAATGATTTTATAAATGCGTTTAAAAATTAATAAAAACGTAAAAAATCTTTACACCACTGCACATTCATGTACTGAAATATGACTATATTCTAAAACATTAGAGCGAGAGGTTTAAAAGAATACTATTTTATGTAATAAAGTAGGGAGTAAGATCATGTTAACGCGCGTGTTTGAACATGTGCATAAAATTCTTTAATTAATTGAGTTAGCATGTTTGAATTGAATTTTACAAAAATGATAATATACTTAGTATAATATGTATGATTTTGTTTCTTCTTAAGCGTAGAGGTATTAAATAAAAAGAGGGGCAAAGGAATCGGCTTTGTCATACAACTGAATGAAGCAGGTCAACAATAGCCGACAACTTACGAGAAATAGCAACGCGATAAAAAAAATCTGGGCATCACGGAGAATTTACTTTGGTCATTATAACGTACCCATAAAATATAATGTTAACGTGGAAATTTGGCCGTAACTTGATTACCAGCCCGCCGCACCATATTTTTTTCCATACCAGCCTGCTTTACCATACTTTCATATAACCTGCCGCCCCTAGTTCTTAAGTATTGGATTCTCTTTCTCTCTCATTCCAGTAACCATTTGGAAATATGTATTATTAACTTTATTTCAAATAAAATGTATGTATGTAATATTTAAGTAAGTAAGTACTTACACCATTTTGGTGTAACAAATTCGATGTATTATTGTACTTTGGTACAATTATTGAATAAAAATAAATGAACGACAGTCATTTTCTTTAAATCCTGCGATTAAAAATTATTTTTGTGATTGCAATCTAAAGTTATAAAGGTTATGGCTTATTCGAGAACTATAGAATATTTAATAAACGCGACATAAGTTAATATTGATTCATGTGAAACACAAAGGAAACGACACATACCCCATGGGGGTGGCGTACCCATGTTTCATTGTAGAATAATAATAGTGATTATATTTCATTTTCAAATCATCGTGAGCTTTCGGGCTCATTGGCATCGTTCGATTCAGCACACAAATTGATGCTCGTTCATTTGCGAATCGATTTCGCAATTTCTAAATGTCTTCAGGCATGATTATGGTGGGTGTATTGCGAGATATGTATATTCGCCCCTGTTTCATGCTGCTAACCTGATACTTTGCCGACTACAACTTCACTGTCTCGCTCCACTCATATTACGTATGTATGTGCGGAAATCAAAATGAATAATTGAGCCGGCTGGCAACAAATTTGATTTGGCTTAGAGCTGCGCTACCGTGCTCTCCCATACGCTGCTGAAAACGTGTGGACTATACACAATTATTTTACATTAACATTGTTTTCAAGAATAATTAAACCTGTAATAAAACCTTTAAGTATTCACTTTAATGCTGTTAACTGTTTATTATTAGCGAAAAGTCATTACATTTAATTAAAATAAAACTCATAATAAAACACAAACTTAATAATTAGTATTACATTATAATGTAATGTATTTTATATTAAATATCCTTAACATTATACCCACGATATAACGTAGTGGGTCCCAGGTTCAAATCCTGGGTCTGGCAAATACACATATTGTTTTTCAATTTGTGTTTGTCACAGTCAGAGTATGTACCTAATAATTTGGGCAAATGAAATGGCTAACAGCAGGGAACTCAGAAATAATGGGAACTGAAATACCCAACGGGTAAGGCGATAGCAGGTAACCGTCTCGAGTAAGGAAGAATCCGGGTTAAACTTACACACGTGTCAAGAATCCGTTGTACGTCTAATACTGAAAACTGCTCTCGGTTTCTGCATTTACGCTCATTTAATGTTGGTGTATTACACGCACTATTGCACGTGCATAATGCGTGCTTCATTTTCGTAGGACACTCACACATTCAAAAACCCTGCTTCAACGTGCGGCGTATTGAATATAGCCAATCGGTATTCTATTTATTATCTGTTCTTTGGCTAACATCCATTTCTCGTTAAAACAAATCTGTTAATACAAACCTTCACTCTGTGGATGTCCATATTATGATCTTATAAGGATCGGACATGGTCAAAAAAAATATACCCCGTTTATACGTGCATGGATTTACTGCTGACAGTACGTATTATCGCGGCCATAACAAAAAATTCACGTGTCAACACGTATTATCGTGCAAATTGCGAGATTGCATGCATGAATCAAAAACAGTTCAGAGGCTTCTGAATTTTCACGCGACAATTGGACCGTGCAATATCTGCGCCTGCGTAGTAGAACGATTGTAGCGAACCTGTAAAACCCGGTAAAAAAACAAACTACACCGCGTAGAGACTCATTTTGAGGTTAGCCGATTTTTACGACCTGTCAAATAGTACGAAGTAATGATAAAATCGTGTCTCGCTTACTCTTCGCCGGTTCAGCAGTTCGCCACTATTGTTCTACTGTGCAGACGCAGATCGAAAAAATCCCTACTGTCGCATGAAAATTCAGAAGCTTCCAAACTTTTTTAATTCATGCATGCAAGCTTGCAACTGCAGGATAATACATGTTTACCCATACATTTGTCTTGTTATGGGCGCGATAATACAGTAAATCCATCCACGTGTAAAATATAAGTCAGAGATCCGGTTTAATATTTACTGATAACTGTGGTGTAATATAAATTGAAATATTATATCAATTTTGTCCTTAAGCTGAGCATATGTACATAATAATAGTAACGGTTATTATCCGTTCGCTTTAATAATTCGGTTATTAGATATAACTATGCTTGCAAGACACGTTGGAAAAATGTGTAGATTTTGCAAAAGCGGGATTCGAGCCAGCGACCAACGTCAGCAAAGACGGACACTATGCTACTACTCCATCGATTGTAGTAAATAGGTAAATAATGGTTTAATGAGCAGTCTAATTTTTGTATTTGTACCTAAATTAGATAGTTTATAATCTGAGGCAAAATTAAATTAATATTTAACGCCATTTTTATAACAGTTATTAACGTAACTTGCATGTATAGATTGTAAATTGATTAACTAGTAAGTGACGGGTTTATGAATTCCTGGAAAGGCTTAAATTTGACTGGAAACATGTATGACACCAGCAAAGGCCAGCTTAATATCTGGAAATATTCATTCTTGGAATCTATTATTATATCATTCTAGTCCAGGGATCGGCAAACTCTTAGACCAAAGGAGCCAAATATGAGTGGCACAACAATTAAAAAAATTAGGTTTATTTTTATAAATATGGTTTATTTAAATGAATTAATAACATTTTACAATTGTTTATTTATTAAGTAAAGAAGTTTTCCTGATTAAAACTAATGTAAATAGATGTTTTTATTGTTGAAATTATAAATATAATTTTTATAGAATATGAATTACAATTTTCACGCATTCCTTAAAACTAATGTGAGCAATAAATGACCTTCCTTGAATTTCTTTGGAGAGTTTCTGTATGTTTGGTATGTAAGTTAGTAGTTTTTAATTTCAGGAGCGACTCCAAATTCTCATCGGTTATTTGGCTTCTCTAAATGCTATTTATATTGTTCATGTTTGAAAATGATTGTTCACATACATATTATATAGACTCGAATATGAGTACAGAAAGCTATTCCATGTATTAAAATCGTAGTATCTACCTTATGTAGATCTTTTAAAGCGCTCCACTAACTTGTGTTGTGAAATTCAATTGCATTTTTCTCTCTCCATTAACCCTCAATTTTGGTGGCAAGACCTACAAATTTGGAGCTCCATTACTCTTTGCTTGTTCACCAATCCACCAATAAAATTGTATTTCAAAAGTGCTCGTGTCAATATCAAATGGAGAAAAATTTTATTTGTCGACTTTTGCAATGGGCGGATTTAAAACAACAATAATCATACCTTTTTGCATCAACCATCACGGAAGAAAAATTAGGCTCGAGATAATGTCATTATATAATATAATAAGTGTACAAATAATGACTAAAAATAAAAATTCTAAATTTTGCGATAGTTTTTCTAAAAATTGTGAATTGGGAATTTGACAAAGAGCCGCATGCGGCTCGCGAGCCACGGTTTGCCGACCCCTGTTCTAGTCTATTCCACTATTAACGTCCACATGACATACGTATGACATTATAATCTAATAAAACACTTACACATAGTAATATGATATGACTTTTTCAGTAGAAAAATCAAGTCTTATAATAAGACATCTACAATACAAACTAATATAAAACAAATTGAAATAGTATGCACGATAGCATTAACAAAGTTATTGTCATTGGATGAGAAAATAAAGCGTGAATCAAATTGAGGTGCATGTCGCCTACTGTCACACTGTCGCGGCGACAAATTTAGTCTATAATTTCATCATTTTTCAGAATATTTTGAACGATCACCATCTCTGTCAATTCATTGAAGAATGACACTGATGAAGAGTGCCAATGTATTAGTAATTTGAATTATTATTAATACATGCTAATTTCAATTCACTTTAACAGTTTCTATGTGTGCATACGTTCAAATAATTACTTGCGACATGACATCCATAGATAATATTTTAAACAGAACCCAACCTGCAGACCATAAATAATAGACAAAATTCTTATAGACAATACATAGTGCCAACCGCTAAAAACAAAAAAAAAACGTGATTTTGACATGACAGTCGAAACGTGTGCCTACACGTTTCGATGTAGAAGATGATAAAAACGTTCATTGAGTCATGCAGGTGTCGACGCTGTGCAGTTCAACGTGAGGTGACCTCATTATTGGTCTGATGATTTCGGCAGATTTTGTCAACTGACAATGTTAGTTTACAGGTTCAAAATGTGCTACACACTTTTTCCCGTAGCCGCAGCTTACTGTGACGTCACGTGATAGTCAGCGACATGCACCATACTATAATTCGCGCTTAATACGCATTGTTTTGACGTCAATCGTGATTTTGTGTAACAATATTTAAGTGATTTATTTATTTATTAATATTCGTTTCGATTAGGAACATTTTGAAACAATTTAATCAGCAATTTATGACGCTCATGAAGTCTAGTAATACGCCCAGTACATAAAAAGCCCACAAATCGTCAAGCGAAAAAAATGTTAACAAATTTCGTAACGTAATACTTCATACACACACAAAAAAGCCCTAACATAAAAAGCGAGGCAAAGAAAAAACTCTTTTCCATAAATTTTCTGCTCGTTTTTGAAAACGGCGAATCTCGTAAAGTGATATTTTCCAAAACACGTCGCTTATTTGCCTCGTTAATGTGAAAAATGAAAACGTACACAGTATTTTGAAATTTTCAATGTTTTCAAAGAAAAATGATTTCGTCGAACGTTTCGACTTTGAATAAGATATAATGGCATACATTTAGTAAAGTGAGTATTTATAATAACTATAATGTACCTATTGCATTCTGAGAAATTTAATAACGGAGCTTATTCATGGTGGTTGGGTAATGATAATATATTTTATTACTAAACATTCAGTCTAACACGACATCAATAATATTACAGGAAATTTAGGAATGAGACACATCTTAGTGATTTTCATATGCTATAAATATAATACCTAACAACAATTAATCAACATATAAGTATATTTATAATCATTTTAACCGCCAATAGCGTGCGTAGACGCGATCATTAAGCACTACTACAGGTGCGGACTGCATTTCCCATACTGCTTAGTGCTTGTATGGTCAGTTAGAGGCTAGAGCAATGCTACTCAACCTTTTTTTTCTTCGGGCCAAATGCATATATTTGTAAAGTAACGCGGGACGCATCACTACTGGTGTGACGAAAAAAATCACGAAACTTTTTAACAAAACATTTTTGAGATTTAAAAAATTATGCGTGTTTTTTAAATTAATCGTGTGCAATAGCAGAATAGCAACACTCTTATACCAGATCTGATGTGGACCATAATGTCAATCCTCTTCGGGTGTCACTATCTGTGCGTCAAAGTCGAAACGATTCTCAAGATATACGAAATTCCTGATAATAAATATGTTTCGGGCCGCACATTATAGCTTAAAGGGCCGCATGTGGCCCGCGGGCCGCAGGTTGAGTATCGCTGGGCTAGAGGATAGAGGCATGCGACTCGTTGCAGTGTTGTAAATCTACGTCTAGTCCTTGCGTCTGAATACTGATTTTACTCTATCTACTACCTTACTGTGCCTCGTCGCTTCATTCATGCAGTTCGAAACCGTTATAGAAAATAGAATAAAACAAAATACATCATCTACATATACAATATATTGTTTCAATTGTGTGGATTAACCTAATATAACTTTAATTAATAATTTCGCCGTATTTTTATTTTTAATTACTTATTTTTACACATAGATGCCATATTGTTTTGATTAATTAGTGTTAATGTCTATGGACTGTATGGCATACCAATTGAAATGATGCATAATTGAAAAACATAAATTTTTGTAATTATTATGATCGGTTGTGTTCGCTTAGTTAGACAGAATATATTGTAAACTGATCAATCGACATTTACCTGTAAGCGATGGTGCCCACAGAACGCGTCGAGCGGGCGAAGTCGGCGTATTCATAACCATAATCACACGTCTCTCGCCGCGCATTACCCTTCACCTATGTAATAAGCGGCCCAAGCAGCACAAAACAATTATTTTTACAGCGTCTCTCATAACAAAGCAATAAAAATATTATATTATTTCGGGGCTTGTAATAAATATTTACGACGACATTATTCAACCAGCGAAATATAATGACACGGAATAAAATAAAACAATGGGTTCTCTGTTATTAAATAATTGCTTTTGGCCCGTCGATCGATGACGCCTCAAGCAGCGTAATTTTGGTAGCCGTGTTCAATGAATGGACTTCTTTGTATTTTCATTAAATCGTATCGCCGAGAAGCGAAAAACGGTGACTCATGCGGCAGACGGCGCGCAAGGCATCGTTAAGTCCAGTGGGCGCTGGCGTATTTGATTACGATGTATTTTTGATGATTTACGCGCCACTTGTAGAAATTTTGCGCGAGCGCCGCACTCGCTGCGTCAATAGGCTTTATGCCTAAGATGACAGTGCCTGTTTTGGTCGTTATTAAATTATGCCGATTATGACGATCAGACTATATTTGTTTTAATATATAATACATAAAGCGATAATGCTAGTTTATTCGTTAATGGATTCGTATCCCAAACGAGCATTCAGTGACGATACACGATGGTGTGATCATTTGAAAGACGCTAGGATATTCTGTCAATATCTTTCGCTATGCGAATGGTAGAGTGCAGGAATCGTTGGAGAGACATATATAATTATATGCACATAGGACAGAACGATTATTTTTGTGTTCCCTGACTAGGACATTTAAAAGGAGTCACTAGTGGTTTAATTGGTTTTTACAACGTTTTTATTAGGTCGTATTCTTATTTGTCCGGTGGTTGTTTATCCGTTACAAATCTTGCAATCGATTTTTAACTAATTTCCCGACTAGCTAAACATTTGAAACTTTTAGAGTATATCAGAAGACGATGCCAATGCGTTTTTTAATACTTTTAGCCATCTTTAAGTAGAATTGAATTCATTTCCAGTTAATTCTGTTTTGTATGAAAAGTTATTTCGATACCATTATTGGTTGCTAGGGGTCTGGGGTCCTAGCAACTAAATTATTAATATATACGTGCGTTACTATGGAAATCAATATGGAATGTCAAAATGACATTTCAGTATTATTTCTATCGAGTACAATTTTTTTTGATCGTTTAAGCTAGTCAAGTCAAGTTTATATGATTCAACAGAAAATTTAAAAACGTTGTATATAAAAAGTTTTTTTTATCTTGTAATTATTAACATATTCACCGTGCGATATCACATCTGAATTCAGAAATTGCTGTACAATAAATTCCAAATGGATTTCGATATTTTAAAAGTAATTCAATTGCAGGTTTAAAATTTAATTGCGAGAATTTTATATTATCCATCGAGTAAAAAAGACGCACGCGTGTTTTACTGGCGAATTACCGAGCGGGGCAATTAATCCCTTCGAATCTGGACTAATTCGCAGATCCAGTGACACTCGGGGCGCAGATTAATTCAGGAGATATATTTTTCTCTCTTCCGCTGAAGTGTTGGCGTGTTTTTTTAATCGCGCCAAATGCCCCATTATTGATTGCTACACCTGCGGTGGGCAGGTGAGCGCAGGGTGGATAGATTTACGAGAGTCTGCGGCTTTGAATTTTTTTGAACGATGGCGACCCCACTCGATTTATGCCCTCTGATACTTTTTTTCGCAACACAGAAAACGTTTTTGCCAAATTTCTGCGGACGTGTCAATATTTTTTTATGAATGACGTAAAAAAGTTCTTCGTTTAGACACAATATTGTATTTTTACGACGCATGCCGTTTTATTATTATTAATCAAGTTTTTCATCTATAACTTCTATAACTATTCTTCATAAAAACAAGATATTGGGTTATTTTTCATTATTTCATTATTTCTGAGTTCCCTGCATATTATATATAGCTGAATATATACGATTTTTGATTTTCACGACTCAATTCTTATGAGTATATGATGCGATCAACATGATGAACATAAGAGCACTCACTGGGATAGTGAAAGATCAATTTTTTCAATCCAGATTTGATTATAAATTGTTATTTAATTGTTATTGGTTATTTTATTTTTGCTACGTAACTGTACTGTTTATAATTGATAATGTGATATGGGCATGCCGCATGTGTTAATTACCCATGTAATACTATGTTTTATCAATATTCCGCGTTATTAATGGCTGTAGCTTAAGTTTGAAAATTCGTAAGGTTAGTCTGTAAAGGCGTAAACAGACCTTCATCACTTCGGTATAAAGGACGTCAAATGATGAACGGATACGACCATACTTAAGTGGAAAACAGCAATTTTGATGTTTAGAAAAAAACCCATTTCTTCGTTATGGATAATTTTCGCAGGGTGTCCAAACTATCAAATTATTTCTGACGATTGTAGTAGGAATTTTTCTCGCAAAAGATTTGTCTTGTCCCGTTTTTTACCCATGCACATAGACCACTATGCTAAAGGCGTCATACTTAATTGCGACAAATTTTAACTAATGGCTTTTAATACTCTTTTAAGCGCTTCCCAAATTGTGTTACTATTGGCGATCGGTTTTTATAGTTTAAATCAAAGTAGGTATTCCTTTAATTACTAACCGACGTCACGGAGCACTCCAAGATTTTTTGTTGTAACTTATTGAACTTGCTAATAATTTTAAGATTTAAAATACAAAAGCCGATCGAAAATAATAGTAGCTCGATTTGGGAAGCGCTTCAATGAGTATCAAAGCCATTAGCTAAAGTTTGTCGCAATTAAGTATGACGCCTTTAGCATAGTGGTCTATGTGCATAAGCGCGATACTCGAGAGATGCAGGTTCGATTCCTCTTACTTTTTTCAAAAAGATTTTTTCTATTGGTTATAATATATTTTGTCAGACGTGTTTTCAAAATTATGTATGTCTAATAATTAGACTGTTACATTCTAAAATCTTGTGAATTATTCGTTGAATAAAAAATATAGTTAAGTTCTAGTTTTTATTCTGGTGTATTGGATTACCAATATTAAACTATATTTAATTACAACGTCTATGTTAGTAACCATTAGTCGATAAGAAGTTTGGCTCACTATTACTATATTATCAAGGTAGGCAGTGTGAGTATGTGTGTGATATAAAATAGATTTTAATATTTAGGTAGGTACTTAGACCATAAGCTAAGTTAATAAGACGTTGTGTGTTTTAAACTGTATAATAGTCTCTTAGTTTACATCGTGATTAAACCATTATTGACATAATATTGGTTTAATTAAGTAATCACTTGTAATAATAATTATTTATTGAAAGGTTATTTGACGACGTCAATAGTTTCACCCATGTTTAAACGGTACTTACAAAGATCTTACCGTTAGGCCAACTTATTCACAAAACTCACCCATTTGGCCATATTAAGTTATTTTAATCTCTGTATGGTTTTGGGTGTTACCCTAATAATGATAATTACGTACGTCGTTTATCAAACAGCTCATTTTGCTATATATTATGGACGGCAACACTCGCGAATATTGAAATAATCAATAACCTACCTAAATATGTCGAAGAAAATACAAAATTAGGCGTGAAAATGTGACTTGAAGCGTGTCCGGAAACTTGTACGTATGCAGTTCGCCGTATCACACTTCACCGTGAAATGTATCGGAAATATATGGCCGTATATTAAAGACCGTCCAACCTCTTTAGGTCGTATAGTACTGACATAAAATTCATGTCTAAATAAAACACGGTTCTTGTCGGTTTAAACTTTACATGAAGCCAGCAGCAAACAAATTTTGAAAATAGCCGATATACAGGATTATTATTTGTTAGGTTAGGTTTAGGTTAGGTTTTCATTCTTGAATTCATGAATTTTCCCAAAATCAGCCATGAAAATTGAATTAATGTTCATATTGAATCTAATAAAATTGGAGACCGTATAGTACTCGTATACGGTGATCTCTTTACGATAAGAAAGCTCACGGCGAACTGTACCACGGTGAAATGTTTTATGTACAATTTACATGTAACCGACTTGAAGCCCATTGATTTTTTTTTCATTTCACTCAAGTTTCCAAATAATGAAATAAAAGACAAGCATTTAATGAACAAAATTCCAAAATAAAATATTTCCTTTCAATTTTGTTGTTATTGCTAGTTTATTATTATTAACGTGTCTACCTTGTTGTAAAGTTTCACTTTGATAGGTTTTAATATTTATTCTGAGAGGTACTTTCATTGCTGTATTATAATTATGTTTTTATGAATTCCTAGAATATGAACAATGAATAGAAGCAAATATTATAAAGCTTTCAAATATTACGTAGGTACTACGTAGGGATTGCAATACCGAATGAAAATGTCAATACTGTTTTTTCGGTATTTATTATTGAATACCGGTATTAAAACCGGAATTTCTTAAACAATAAAAAACACAGAAGTGTGTGCTTATCAATAAATATAGCTATTAAAATCTTTTTAAAATATTATTTTATAGCAAAAACCTACATACCTACATTCACTATGTTGACATTTAAAAAAAATATATTCATCATTAAATTGTAGAACTAGTGATTTTTTTACAAATAATTTGAATATATTGATAATTTTTAACTAAAGCCCTCAAAAGTTCATCAAGTGCAAATAAGTCCGGCTGCAGGACAAGCTTCTTAAATTCAACGCTTGCACAGTCATAAATAGTTATTATAGAATAATTGAACATTTTTGTAACGGATGTTTTCTATTTCGAAATAATATTACGATAATTCATCGCGACAATTACTTATATAATTATATTTGATGAAATTTGTTTTATTATTTTTTCACCTTTGTTGGATTCACTCAATATATTTGCATTTTAGCAGCACATAACTTATAATTCATTTTCAAGAATATAAACGAATGTACTTTCTTTTTAAAACCGGTATTTCGGTATTGATAAATACTGGAGTACCGGTTTTAAAATACCGGTATTGCAATCCCTAGTACTACATTCTCGTGAAATTATTTTAGCCTGCAAAGTTAATAATGTTTAATTGATTATATATTATTATAGTCGGTGGTGGTCGATAAATATTTTTGTTAGAAATGTTTTTAATATAAATACATACGTCTGTTTGTTTGATTGTTTTCATATTTCATCCACAAATTCATCAATATCGGCTTATTCCGTAAGACTTTTCCGGTTTCTTTTGTACGCCAGTTGAATTGTAAATAATATCTGTGCAAAAAGACGTATCATTTAGGTGTTTTACCAAAAAATCCCAACCAAAACTCAAACAAAATTAAATTGGAAACGTAAAAATAATACGTTGTATGTCTTTATTTTTTAATACAATTATTACAAAAGTAGATATTTGATTTTCATGGTAGAATTTCATTTAATTTTATATTATTTCAATAATTATTGTATTAAATCATTTCACGTTCACCATCTTTTATATGGACACTACATGGCATCCCTAAGCTGGCTCTCACATCTAAACTCGCCTCCATCAATCATACCTTCTAGCAAAGTCGTTTCGATGTTGCATATGAAGTCCGCGCACATCTACCTATCGACAGTCACGCGCAACCTCTAGAAATGTATATATATATATTTGGATGCGGCGTCCGGCGAGCTGGTATAGGAATAACTAATTTGTACGTGTGCCTATGCGTTCTGGCATCTTCGACTCGCAAGCCCGAGATGCATGCGATTTTTTGATAGCAGCACTAGATGTTTTTTCAAACTAAAAAGTCGAATTCGACCAATCTGTGGAACTCTATTTGGCAACATGTGTTTTGTGTATAACGATGACGTCACATCGACGTATTCGACACGTTGCAGACGAGACAAGTTTTGATCTGCGAGCGGCTACGGTCTTCTTGCGTCATTCAAGGTCAGGTCAGCATCCCTAAACTCTGCCGTAAACACTCTATCTAGAAAGAACATGCAAGCTAGGTTGATATTCTCTTCAGGCGTTCGCAGCACGTCGCATCTTCACTGTCAGAGTGACTCTTATCTCATAGTTACTCCTAAAATCATACACAGTATTCGTCGCAAACATCAGCTGTTCTCGAAGCTCAGTACACCGTTTCTCTGAGCCTTCGCAAGGTGCCATGGCAACAAACATTTAATACGATACGTGTCTTGCTTGTACAGTGTGCTTTATCAAAAACACAATATTAATTAGTATTAAGTATTTTAAACCCCAATTGCAGTCAATTCTTCACGACTAAATAAAAATTTGAATTGAAATTAAATTAAATTATATAAACTATCTTTTTTTTTCGGCGTCTATGTATATATAGCTATTTTTGTAGTTTAGTAAAATGTATTATATGAACTGAAGCGTATTTAGTTTGCTTTAATATTTACTCATACTCGAAAAAGCATGTTACACGATAAATAAAATTTATAAAAATAAGTAATATTGAATCTCTCGTAACGTTGAATAGTGAGTATTATATTCGAAAAACTTGTTTTCATGCGATAGCTATTCTGTGATAGGTACTATGTTAGTCTTGATGAAGGTGTGATAACCGAAACAGCTAGATATTGACTAAAAAACAAAGTTGTCTAAATTTTTTTTTTTGAATTATTAATAACCATGTCCTTGCTTTTTCGTACAGGGTGGTTGTTAGTAATTTTGGACAATCACAAACACCCAGGCTTTGAGAAAAATACATAAATATTATGTCCTCACCGGGAATTGAACCCAGAATTCAGGCAGTTATTATTCAGGGAAGGCTGTCAATTGTAATTGAGTAATACCAAAACTTGATTCCAAATGCATCTGATACAGTGCCATATTTTAACAATAATTATTGTAGATAACTGCCTTTTTTGTGGAATTGTTCCGAATGATATCCGTGTTATTTTGGAACAATAAAAATAACAGAAACGTGTTACTGTATTAACTATTTAGAATAGCCCCTCCTGGCTTCATGTTTTTTTTAACTCGGCCGCGCATGACCGCGTATACTGCGAGCTGTCAAATATAGTTAAGTAATACCACAACATATTTTTAACACGACATACTTGATTTTAATTTGATACATTTGGAATCAAGCTAAATGCAGTGACGTGTGTTCAAAATTATTGTAGATAACCACCTTAATTATGGAATTGCCCAGAGTTATTTTGAATCAAGAAAAATAACGGAAACGTATTACCGTGTTAACTATTTAGAATAACCCTGCTGGAGCAATGACGGTCGCGTTAAGCATTGAGTATCTACGGTCAAGGATAAAAACCGGAGTAGTGAATGTGTTAACACACCTACGCCATATGCTGAAGTGGAACCGGGCAGGCCGTATTCATAGAATGTTGAACAATCTATGCCATCTATGGAAGCATATTATTATCATCATTCACGGTATATCCGAGGGATGTTGAAATGTCGAAAGTGAGGCCAAAAGACCGCTAGATTGATGAGTTTTGTAGGTGTGGTAGAAGTCTGTCGTGAAGAACGGTAACTTGTACGTATGCAGTTCGCCGTATTACAATTCACCGTGAAATATCGTATCGGAAATATATGGCCGTATAATAAAGACCGTCCAACCTCTTTGGGTCGTATAGTACTGACATAAAATTCAGTCTAAATAAAACACTGTTTTTGTCGTTTTACACTTTACAGGAAGCCAGCAGCAAACAAATTTTAAAAATAGCCGATATACTGGATTATTTCTTAGGTTAGGTTAGGTGCGGTTAGGTTATGTTATGTTAGCTTAGGTTAGGTTAGGTTTTCAATCTTGAATTCATGAATTTTGCCAAAATCAGCTATGAAAATTGAATATTGAGTCTAATAAAATTGGACACCGTATAGTAAGTATACGGTTATCTCTTTCCGATAGAAAGCTCACGGTGAACTGTGCCACGGTGAAATGTGTTACAATTTACAATTTACAAGTAACTGTAAGACCATTCGAAATCAATAATAATAAAATAAAACTTTAAATACCCACGTTGGTACGAAGTTCAAAATGAGATCCGTGCAGCATTAGATAATATTATTGCTTCATTTGAATACGTGTTGGTTGCCATCGAGCTGACCGACATACCGATTAGAAGTATTATTGTAATATCTAACAGTACATTTTGTTATTGGTACTGTCCGATGTATTTAGTTTGCATATTTATATTCACGCAGGGCTGTGAGTGAAGTTTTTCCTTATTTTTTTTTATTAATCGTTAGAATCCAGCATTTGCCACCGGGACTTTGCGCTCGCAAAAATATTCTCGTGTAAGATTCCTACAGTAAAAACCCTGTATGCGAGTCAGAAAATTGTATAGGGATCACAGTGTTCTCAAAGACGTGACTGCATATTATAATATGCTGGTTAGAAATACTGCAAACTTTTTGTCCGTATGGTGTAGGTTTGAGTAAAAGACTTTGTACTATAATATGAGACAGTCTACATTGTTGCATTGAAAGATGACTGCTGTAAACATTGTTTCAGAATTATATACGTATAAAGCCTGGTACTATTTAGTGAGTCGTAACTGTAACCAGCTCTAGATGCGAAATATTCTTTATTAGGTTTGCGAACTAATTATTTGGCATCCATACTAGTTACTGTATTCGCAACGGTTACGTTAATTACGGCTCGCTAATGAGTACCCGGTTTAATATACGCGATTTTTCTTCGTATAATAAATTCTTAATGATGGTTCCTTGTAAATATGTGACTGCCTATTTTTGTGCAATTATTCATGTAGTCTATCCTTTCACGCACTGGATTTGTATTGTAATATGAATGTTTTGGTTTTCGTACTAGTCGAACATGTTTCGCATTCGAAATGGATAATGTATGTTGTTTTTTTTTTCTCTTTTATTTTGTTAACTGTCAATTCATGGTAGAACTGCATTGTATTGTTGTTTTTATTTAATAAAACGCATTTTTTTTGTAGTACTTATTCCACTTTTAATCAATAGATTAGGACCGGTTTCGTCCGCCTCAGAGGGACATTTTCAAATCTGTTGTTTCAATGTCCCCCTGAGGCGGACGAAACCGGTCCTAATCTATTGATTAAAAGTGGAATAAGTACTACAAAAAAATTGCGTTTTATTACATAAAAACAACAATACAATGCAGTTCCACCATGAATTGACAGTTAACAAAATAAAAGAAATTAAAGAAGCCACTACGGCAAAACTTACTGTCTTGTATAAGTATGTTATTTTGTTTATTTTGACCATGTCCGATCCTAAGAAAAACATATTTTTATATACCTATGTCCCATACCCTGGGTCCAAACACACGTTGAAAAACAACATCAACAAAATATGAATTTTTGCCAGACTTGAGATTCAATCCCGAGAACTACGACATTATAAACCTGAAGCGTTAGCCGCTCGGCCACTGTGAGTGATGTATGTAGTAATTAATATAACAATATAAACCATTAGTAACAAATTAAAATTAGGTGCAGGTACATTGAATAAATTAAGGATTTGGTTCTTTGAGAGAATTGAAAATTGTGTTGAATACAATAATTGCTTGCGGTTTTCAACACAGTGATAATATAAAATAATTGTGAAGTTTCAACGATTAAATCCGTAATGCGAATATCCTTGTAGTTAATTTTAATCATCAGTCTAAGTAGTGTTTTATTCTCCAGTTTAATATATTTAGATATTTTACCATACTGTTCGAATGAATTTTGATTATTTTTCATCTGATATAATAATATATAAGTAGAATATTACAATGTAATTCTTTTCGGATATACTTGCCTAATTATATTTCTTAAAAAGTTTAGTATGATATCATTTTAAGGTGGGTAGTATGTTTGTCAGTCACCAAGTAAAATGAGCAAACTTGTACAATATACATTTTTTAAATTTAGAATAAAAGATGTTCCATACAAATGAGGCCATTATCCAATGTATAGAAACACATATATTTTTTTAAACTTAGACGTTGTCGGGTATACGAAAATATGACGATAATAGTCAGCTTTTCAGAATTTAATAACACGACGAATAAATAAGCTGTAGTTATCACGTCATTGTGGAACGTTCAACTTAAACTTTTTTCAATTACAATGCAAAGTAGCAGTGTTATATTTTATTTCATATATATAAAGTGACGGATAATAGTTATTATTTACAAGTAAATAATATGTACTGAGCGTTAACTGATTCAAAATTAACTGAATTTTTATGTTATAATAATAAATAGTATTTCCGAATATTATTTTGCTAATATTAATTATCACTGATTATAACTACGAGTATGTTGTACGTCTTTCCAGTTGCAGCTAATAATAGTCAAAAAGATTAAATTTTGAATTTAAACAAATTTTTTATGTCGTCAAAATCCAGCTTAGGTTCCTGAATTAACATTATTTTTTAAAATAATATGCAAATTTTTAATGTTTAAATAACGTAGTTTGATAAAATATAAAATAATATTGTATAAAACACTCCCGATGTGAAAACATTGATTTACCATTCTGTTAGACAAATATTAATAAGAAATAGTATTTTCACATACATCACTTGAAAACACCTCAGATATAAATATACCCACTAAAAAAAAATCATATTTGAAAAAAATACGATGCTTGACGGGATTTGAACCCAAATAATCACTGGTATCGCGTCAACTGTGAATTAACCAATTATGCTACGAGCCTCATATCTAATTGCCACAATTTAAACTAGCTCACACATGAAATGCTTATCAAATTGCGTTATTATTGACTATCGGTTTTTGTGTTTTAAATCAAGGAATATTAATTAATTTAATTGCTAACCGACGCCCGGCTCACGGCAAATATTTTGGTTATAACGTCTATTTGAACTTGCTAACAATTTTCTAGTGGGTATATTATATCTGAGGTGTTTTTAAGCTATGTATGTTCGATAGATGGAATGTTACATTCTCAAAATCTTGTAAATTATTCGTTGACTAAAAGAAATTTTATTAAAAATAGTATTTGCAGTGTAATTAAAAAAAAATGAGTAACAATACATTGAAATTAAAATTTAGAATAATTCGTTGAGAATTAAGGCTACACTTCAGCTGAGGCATGGTCTAAAACGATCGTGATTACGCGACGCGCAGATTGTGAAAACGACGCGTGACGAACAAAACATAATTTGTCATAAAAATTCAACAAGCGTCCATTTAATGTTATGTTTATTGTTATTTAAGTAAGTAATAATAATAATATATTCATTGACATGTTTTGTTTTTTGAGTAAATACGTAACGCTTTTTAGTCATCTTTACACGATTTAAGAAATAGTTCCTCCGACGCCATCGCAAAAAAATTGACGTGCTCACAGGTCGACTACCGCTCTCCGAATGGCAACACGGGCGAAATTACGCCCCACCTATTGCTGAAAATTATTTGCCGTTTCACTGAAGTATGCTCTTAAGATATTAATCATCAATAATCGAAAATTTTATTTCGTTTAGTTTAGGGTGGAATATTTATGAATCCCCGTTACTGTATGTGCCTTTTCAATAAACCTTCATAAGTTTTATCTTCGTTCTGATAATCCTACCTAATAAGATAGGCTCGCTTTGATTAGAATCAGATATCAGAAGCATCTTAGGTGTCTTATCATTGAGTCCCTGCCACCTGAGATTCATTTGCCTGACCTCGGTGAATTAAACGTCCTTAATTTTCCACTTATCCCATGTCCTGACTCAACCATCCATCCAGCTACATCTCTGCTACGCCTCGTGTTTGCCGCCAATTATTTCCCATACGGTGATACCTACGCCAAACTTTTTGCCATACCATATTCGTCTCTGTTCTGGCAGAACACACTAACTGTAGAATACTAGTTTTGAGTAATTTGACTTTGAAGTTGTTAAAATGTTTGAAATAATGGTCTATCATGTGAGTTTATTAAGTAATCGTAAAAAGGATGACTTTAAAATAAAGACTGATTTTTAACTATCCCGACTAGCTAGACATTTGAAACTTTTAGAATATATCAGAACACGATGCCAATGCATTTTTTTAATACTTTTTAAAAGTTATTTCGACACCATTATTGGTTACTAGGGGAGCAACTAAATTATTAATATATACGTGCGTTACTATGGAAATCAATATGACATGTCAAGTACAATTTTTTTTGATTGCTTAAGCTAGTCAAGTCAAGCTTATATGGTTCAACAAAACAAAAATAAATCGATTAAATTTACCGAACACTTTAGAAAGCACTAGTGTATAATCGTAATCAGGTACTATGGATACATTAAATAAGTATATTTTAATATTATTTGTATTGCTACTTATTTTAAATTATAGTATGTTTCATGCCATGCTGTGACATCTTTATAATTATAATAATTACTATCTCCCTGTAATAAATAAAATAAATTTAATTGAATTATCATCGCATTGGGTAATTACTACATTTTTTTCCAAAATCTCAAGAAATATTTGGGTATATGGTACTGGCGAAGGTTGAATGTAGTAGGCTGTTAGGATCGAGATAAATACTACATACTAAACTTTGTCAGTTATACGTATTCGTTTTCATTGAACTAATCTTACACTTTCCATATAGTGTTGATTAGTTTTTAAAATTCATTTAAGCCGTGTGTAAACCAAGCCATAATAGATAATAGCTAACAAATATTTTATAGATAGATGAGTATTTTCAATATATTATGGTTTGGTTAGGCAGGGTTTAATAAATCTTTAAAAAAACTAACCATCACCTTATATGTATTCTTAATTCAACGAAAACAAATAAGGGGTCTAGGACGATTTGGCACCGCGAACTGGCCTCCGCCGATTGGCCTCCGGTTATTGGCCGCCGGTACAATCGGACACCGACCCAATTGGCCTCCGGGACGATCGGACGCCGGTACAATCGGGCGCCGGCCCAATTTGACACCGGCCCAACTGGCCGCCGGGAGATTGGACGCCGCACCGCTGAATAAAATGCGCAAAGGAAATGACCTACGTAACGACTTCGTAGAGAAAGTAGACACGACACTTTAATAAATGCTTCTATCTACTTACTGGTTGTACCTAATACATTTTGCGCTTAATATATTTTTATTATGATAGATAATCATTATTATTCATGCTTTATGCTGTTTATAAAAGAAAAGAATTCTTTTCTCGCCAGAACTTGAAGATGTGCATAATTAAGTAATTTTTGTGTATACCTACCTATTCATATTAAAAACATCAAATATTAATAATGAATTAATTAGTTAAAATATTGTCTTTCGGCGTTTTCTCGATTTCATGTTATTATTATTGAACTTTATATGTGTACCTATATCACCCGTAAATAATTATTTTGAAGATTATGAAATTACAAACAATATAAGTAGGTAAACTACTTGAAAGGTATATACATATTACATTAGATATTATGTTGACAAAGCGAATTTGTAACTTTATTGGAAGTTTTAGTCATTTTTATTTAAGTATAGTATATATATGATGTTTATAAAAATAATGGAATTCTTTCCTCGTCTTTTAAAGATGTGCACAATTAAATTTACGTATTTTTATTTATATTTACAAATCTGTAGGTGTCCCTATAAAAGGGATAATTAAGTATATGTTATGCGAGACTCAAAGCGAGGAAAAACACCAAATAAAAACAGTAACCAAAATATATGTATTCGTTTATGGTATTTTTTTTAAGTTTATTAAATGTATATCATTTAAAATAGAACCATAAAACACTAAAGCTATTGTTATTTATTTCGTCGTGTGTTTTTTATTTTTTTGCCTGTTTCTAGTTTATTAGTTAAATTCAGCCAGTTTGAATGAAAATAATATTCTTTCAGATTTTTCTTAAATTAAAACAATACATTTTAAAGTGTGTTTTATGGTAAATAAAAATATCTTTAAATATTTAAGAAAATAATCTGCTGTAAATATTTCAGTAGGTTGATGGATAAATATGTAAAGTAACCTTATAGTAATTAATAATATTCACTATTTGCTTAGTCATATTTTTATAATAATACTTACATATGAATTTCTTTAACGGTATTAACTCACAGTGAAGCCTTGATGAAAAGACAGTACCTATATTAAATAATAAAATAAAATAAAACACAATATTATGCAGTGCTAAGCAAAATTGATAAATAAAACGACAATTATATTAATACATTTATTTTCAATGACAACCTATTTTAGACAATACATTTTAATAATATAAAAACAAAATGCAGTTCATAAATACACATCGTATGGGTATTTTATAATCCTACTTATGATATTTAAATAACATAATATACGTACATATTCATCTCAAAAAACCTCATAACAAAATAACATACGAAAACTACACAAAATATTTATTACTTTCCATAAAAATAAAGGAATAAATGGAGGAACCTAATAATACAATATTAGGTACCTTCCTACCTATCTACCTAAAACTTGTAATGTAAATACACTTTTAATATATTCTACCTAACCGAATATTTTACTACTTTTCTTAATAACCTCTCAAAAATTCAACATACCTATATATTTGAATGTAAGTAAACTAAACGAATAAATTTTAATGGATTGAAGTTTTGTACTTTTCCATTTGAGTCGTTTTTTGCGACCCGAGTTTCGCCTTTCGGCACCTTCGGGCACTATGTGCATTTACCAAAAGGTAAATACACACTGTCGATGAATACAGTTAATAATTCTAACTTATATAATAAAGTAATACAATAAATTAGGTGAAACTTTATCACCTACCATTAAGTTCACAATAAAAATATAACAAACAAATTATGAATAGTTGAAGTGTTTGTAAAAAAAACCCTACCTTCTCACTAATAATACATTCGATATGAGTATTAATCGTCAAAACATAATAATAGATCATTGGTAAATGTAATCAATAAAAATACTTACTACACTCAAGAGGTGTAAAATTGTCAATTCTGGGAACATAGCAACGTATTGGGAATTTAACGGAGGCTACTAATGAGATACCTATATCAATGATATCAATCTTGTGAAACAAATATTCGATATTATTCTTACATGCTACTTTTTTCCACTTCACTTCAAATACTTCAACTAATCATAATTTATTTGTTAATTTTTTATTATTATTTATTGTTATATTTTTTATTGTGATCATTGACTTAATAGGTAGGTGATAAAGTTTTTACCTACTTTATTGTATGAATTTGTTATATAAGTTAAAATTGACTGCATTCGTTGTCAGTGTGTGTGTCACACTCTAACTTTCCATGCTCGCGTTCGCTCATAATCTGCCCTTCCATTGCGAATATGGTATTTGTCACTAATTATTGTCACTTGAGTTTATTTTGAAATTTTGGCCCACGTACGTAAAAAGGTTTGCCAACCTTGATCGAAATAATACTATTAAACCTATTTTTTCTCAAAAAAAGGGGTTTTCAAACTGTGTTCACTCGTATAATTCTGTTTAATATAATATTTCTTTTATTAATTATGTTAACTGTAAATTCATGGTGGAAATGAATTCTATTATTGATTTAATTTAATAACACGCAATTTTTATCGTACTGACTAGACTAGCCTCTGGGTGGACGAAACCGGTCGCAGTTAAAAAACGTTCATGTGATTGGGTCATCGATATATTAAATAATATGTTTACTGTTCAATTCTACTTATTAAGTCATAATTTGTGTTATACTAATTATTTAATTTATAAATACGTACTGCAATATAATCAGTCAATGTCGATTTAATGATTTATTTTCTTCCAAACTCAATAATTACCCAGTATTATTAAATTTAACCTAACTAAAAAAATACGACATCCAACAGGATTTGCGCCCAGATGCGTGCTCTGGCCACTAAGCTATACGAGTCCTATCTACTTGTATCGAAGTGAGCTAATGCTTTTATAATTCTCTCTGAAGCACTTTCTAAATTGCGTTACTTATTGGCAATCGGCTTTTGTATTTTAAATCAAAGTAGGTATTGAATTATCGATTTCAAGATCACTCCAATGTTTTATATTATATTTTGCTGATATTTTTGGACGAATTCACTGGACAGCCGGCTCTTAGACTGTTAGCCGATGAGTTAGACATTTTTCGAAATTCTTGTCCTATTAATTTCAACATTTGTCACTCTGTCAGTACAAGAAATTTTGAGGATGCATCTATACAGCCACATCTCAAAAGCTTCAAGTCTCCGTAACATCTCTTGGTTTAGCGTTCATAATAATGTTTATAATAATGTATTAATGTTAGCCATACTATTTATCTTTCAACAAAAATATGTGTACACATTTTAAATTAAAGGTGAAATTTTTAACATATGAACATTTCGACTTAAATTAATATCTAGTACACTCTACTCCAGTTATTTTAAAAATAATGTAAAAAAATATACCACACTATGAAAAAATATTCATTTACCTATGCACCGTGCTGAATTTTTTGAGTCAACTTTTCTTGAAATTTATCTAATGTGAGTTAGCGCGTTTTTTATAAAATACGTTTAGTAATAAAAATAGAATAAGCAATTTTAAGCCGAAGATACCTAACACCTATTTCAAACGATAGTCTATTGACAATAATATGCACCTACATACAAATTCGCTTTGTCAACATAATATATAATAATGTAGGTACAGAATACATGTAGGTACTGAATACGGTATAGTTTGTTAATTATTATAGACTTATTTTATTTATTACGTAAACGCCTTGATTAATATAAATTGTACCTAATTATTAAAGATCGATTGACCAACATATTTCAAACAATAATATAATATATAATGTAATATGTAGGTACCTTTCAAGTATTTTACCTACTTATATTGTTTGTTATTTCATAAACTTCAAAATACTTATTTACGGATGATGAATAAATATAAAGTTCAATTATAATAACATGAAATCGAGAAAACGCCGAAAAATATTATTTTCACTAACGAATTCATTATTAATATATATATTTTTTTAATATGAATAGGTAGGTATACACAATAAATTACTTACTTAATTATGCACATCTTCAAGTTCTGACGAGGAAAGAATTCTTCTCTTTTTATAAACAGCATAAAGCATAAGTAATAATTATTATCAATCATAAGCGAAAAATGTATAAGGTACAATCACTAAGTAGATAGAAGCATATTAAAGTGTCGTGTCTACTTTTTCTACCAAGTCGTTACGTAGGTCTTTTCCTTTGCGCGTTTAATTCAGCCGTGCGGCGTCCAATCTCCCGGCGGCCAGTTGGGCCGGTGTCCAATTGGGTCGGCGCCCGATTGTACCGGCGTCCGATCGTCCCGGAGGCCAATTGGGTCGGTGTCCGATTGTACCGGCGGCCAATAACCGGAGGCCAATCGGCGGAGGCCAGTTCGCGGTGTCAAATCGTCCCATTCCCCAAATAAGTATAACTGAAAAAGCGTGCACTAATTTTGTCGGATCGCTCATAGCATACCTAAACTATTATGGTTTGGCTTAGGCAAGGCAATTGACATTTAAAAGTTAACTAGCACCATCTGCAATGTTAGTTATTAAATTATATTAAATTATTAGTTAAATGAAAACAAATAAGTATGACTGGCAAAGTTAAGTGTGCACTTTATTTCTCGGTTCTTAACAGGCTACCTCCACCCATTGCCATTACACATGATGAGTGACTGAAAAAACGTAATTTCAGTGGAAAGATGTAATATATAGGGGCGCGGCGGCTCTCGTGGTGCAGTGCGTAAGGCGCTTGCCTTCCACCCGTTCAGTTCTGGGTTCGATTCCCGGTCAGGACACAATATTCATGTGTTTTCTCCCCCAGGGCTCCCTCAAGCCAGGGTGTTTGGTAATTGTTCAAAATTACTAAAAAAACACCTTGTACGAAAAACCAAGGACATGGTTATTAATAATTCTAAAAAAGTATATATATATTATATAGGTATATAGCGGCCGAAATCGAGTCAGTAAAATACGTCAAAATTACTAGATATTTAATTGTTTTTAAAACTAGTTTCTAACGCTCTTATTTGTAAAAAAAAAAAAAACAACTTTATTTTGCTTGATTTTCAATATTATTAGCCTTTTTCACAAGAAGGTCAATTCACAATTATTGCGGCCGCCATTATCCCTATGTGCGGTTCTGCATACGCGACAGATATTCCAATCAGCCGAGTGGATCCGACATGCTCAGAATAATGCGACAATTTAAACTGGACCGGCTTTCACAACATATACACCGATATTTTCCTCTAATTGCCGAATAATACTGGACACGGTTTCACAGAGGGGCCGGTTGCAACAATATTTATGTGGCTGTGTGTATTAAATTAAAACGCAAGCGGACAATTCCGTGTAATACCGACTGAAAAAATAATTGAATCCATAAATATTGAGAGATTAATACAATTCAATTCGATTCATTTATTTTAACACACTTGTGAAAATTATAATTTAAATACGTCACAATATGGCATTTAGATTATTTTAATGGTGTCAACTATCAATTCCTGTGTGAATTAAAATAACACCTGTATAAAATAATTATATGGAATAAGTCCTACTCATTATTTTATTTAAATTAATGACATTTAGATATTTTTTTTTTTTTTTTTAGAATTATTAATAACCATGTCCTTGCTTTTTCGTACAAGGTGGTTGTTAGTAATTTTGAACAATCACAAACACCCAGGCTTTGAGAAAAACACATAAATGTTTTTTTGTCATGACCGGGAATCGAACCCAGGAACTCTCGGGTGGAAGGCGAGCGCCTTACCAACTGCACCACGAGAGCCGCCTGACATTTAGATATTATTGAAATAAATATATTACGAGATTACCAATAGAGTGAGTAAGAGAAAAACAAAGATTATGGCTATTGCAGTAGGAGTTGGGACAACCCCTTTTTTAAGAAATTAGAATACTATGTTCATTGATTCTTACATAATTGGAAAAATTTCGATAACTAAAGCAATTCAGTTGAACATAGTAATCACCATCAGTGAGTCTATTTTATACACAAGGCGGCTATCAACGGTAGTTTATCATATTTATGTATTGATACAGTTAATTGTTACAATAAGTTAACCGTTTAAACTGTCAAAAAGTGCTATGTTTTAACAGCCATTATCTTGTATGTGTTAACTCTAAAAGTGAGATATACAGTTTAGATGGCTAACGTATTATAACAATTATATTACCTCAATACATAGCTTTGCTAAACTACCGTCGGCAGCCGCCGATAGCTATCTTGTGTAGCTATCTTGTGTATACCCACAGTATCGCATTGGCTGGTTAATTCTAGTTCCAATTGTTTACATAGTAATTAGGGGCAAGACATTGATACTATGAAGGGTGGCAGAGTTCTCAATTACACCACGTTTATGTCGAAAAAAGGTATTCCTAAATAATTATCTCATCTCACTATTGAACTAAATTTTGTAAGCATGCATAATAAAAAGTCAGTAAGATAATATTACAGGCCCATGGATAGTAATTATTATACATACAGTGTATACGTGTAGAGTAAAAAAAACTCCTAACCCTTTTCACCATAAACAATTCATTGTATATAGACGTTACGTAAGCTTACATATTAACGGCATATCTCTGCATTGCAGACGACGTTGTTATCTCTGCGAAAAACACAAAAGATTCTAATAGAGGATGCAAAACTTTGCAATTAATGAAAGTGCACAACATGTTTGAAGAAGTCTTGAATACAAAAATTGTGATAAATTGCTTTGATGACATTTGACTTTCATTAATGCAACTTAAATCGAACGGGTCAACAACTACATATATCTCGGACAACAAAAATGTCAGTATGTATGACGAAATTGCTCTCAGGACACAGTTGTTTTTCAGAAGTGGCTTCCCACTGCATTTAAAGCAAATTAGAAACATAGAACCTTAATGTAAAAAAAATTAAAAAAAAAAACTGAGTAACGCTACATCAAATGGGAATGTGTATGTTGGTATAACGCGGTTTAGACCACACCATAAATAAATGGATGAGGTAGATTGTATGTCGCTGTGTGATAGAGATTACCATTCTGGGGAAATAGCAATGTGCCGGACATGTATGTCGATGAGTGGAGAATCGCTAGACTAGACCAGGGGTCGGCAAACTTTTGGACCAAAAGAGCCAAATATGAGTGGCACAACTGTTAAAAAAAATTCGAGAGCCATACCTACTTATATTTTTATAAATATGATTTATTTAAATGAATTAATTACATTTTATAATTGTTTATTTAAAGCGAAGAAGATTTCCCGAATAAAACTAACGTAAATGTTTTTATTGTTGAAATATCAAATGGAGAAATTTTTTATTTCTCGACTTTTGCAATGGGCGGATTAAAAACAACATCACGGCGGAAAAATTAGATTCGCGGTAGTGTCATTATATATAATATAATAAGTGTACAAATCAATGATAAAAAATACAAATGATTTTTTGCAAAAGTTTTTATAAAAATTGTGAATCGGGAATTTGGCAAAGAGCCGCACGCCAATACCCAAAGAGCCGGATGTGGCTCACGAGCCGCGGTTTGCCGACCCCTGGACAAGACTAATGAAGTCATATAGCTACCCAATGGGCACTGACTAGTAAGTGACGACCATATGAACGCCTTAAAACCTGGTGAATCGTAAGTACGTGACCGCGGTAAACTAGAGACATTGAATAGCAGAAGGATCTAGAAGGGACCTTCGTCCATTAGTGAATCCTCGGCTCCATAAAAGATTGCATACTAACAGTTTATAGCGCCATGGAAGGTGGCCGTTCATAAAAAGCGAGACACCGAATCAGAAACCCTGCCATAGCGTACATAACGAATACTTTGTTTATCTTTTAAAAGTTTACAGGAGTAAATATAATAATTTATGCATGGCCGTTCGCAAAACGTTAGAAAATATTATTATACTAAGCTTAAACTTTGGATTTATATATCCTGCCGATGTAATTAAAAATTTACGGGTGTTAAAGTAAATGATGCCCGGTTCGGGGGGCTGAATTTTAAAAGTAGGCTCTTGGCCCTCACTGGTAATTTGAGTTATGTAATATTATTTTTTTTCTGGCAACTTTTATAACGTTTCATCGCTCGCCATGAATAATTCATTTTACTGGATTACTCCTCCTTTACGTGAAAAATTATTGTAATTTTTTTCACTAATTTCTGTTTTGAATAATTAATTGAATATTCCAACCCTACCTGTTTATTCTTAACCAATGAAAATGACTTTTTTTATATAAACAAGCTACACATAATTGGTTAAACCAATTAAATTTTACTTTACCTACAATAAAACGTTTTTCACAAATACTAAAATAAAATAAAATAAAGGTGTATGAACGAGTATATGTGGTGACGAGTTATCATTAAATTATTATTTAGCATGAAAATTTAACAATATAATATCGAAGTAACACAATTAGTATAGATATATTAGTAAATTAGTTGTCACGATGGGTAGGTATATATTTTAAATCACCACGATAACTAGTGACATCTATAATGTAATATTATTCACGCGGAATGTATTGAAATAGGATATAATTTTGAATGAAGAACGATCACACCGTTTGCCGGATACAGTAGCGAATGGTGGAGGTAGGCTGTTAAGATCCGCCATACTCGGAAATAGTCCACATTAAATTTTGTATTTGTTTTTATTGATCTAAGACTACAATTTACAGATGGTATTGGATAGTTTTTAAAAATCAATTAAACCCAGCCTAAACCAAACCATAATAGTTTTGATATATTTTGGGCGATACGACAAAATTGTGCACACTTTTTATTCATACTTGTTTATTTTCGTTGGATTAAGAATACATATTACACAATATATTGTTAGATATTTTTTTTTAATTCATTAAGCCCTGCCTAAACCAAACTATAATAGACCAAAAATATTATTCTATCCATAAAATATCCAAAGTTATGTATAATTTATGATATTAATTAATTTTAGATATTATATAGATATAAGAGTATTTTTTGATAAAACCAAGCTATAATATTATTATAGCTTGGTTTTCGCAGGGTTTCGTCGAAAAAGTGTGCACAATTTTGTCGTATCACCCAAGTTTAGTGTCCACTATAATTTATGTCAGATCTTAACAGCCTACTTCCACCCTTCGCCACGGCCGGGCGCCCGGATAATAATATATAAGGGGTATTGTAGGAAAACTAGATGTTAAGAAAGAGAAAATGTTATATAATCTTTTTTAAATAGAATATAAAACTAAAATTATTAAAAAATGCAGACATTTTTACTGATAATTTATTTAATTGATTTTATTTGAATTATTATCAATGTAGGTAGACATTTGTTTTTTATGTATATTTTTTCGACCATGTCCAATTACCGACACATATTGCAATTAAATGGTAACTGTATATAAATTATTATAGCTACAATTATTACAATAGGTGTACCGACTCGGTTGTTGGTACTTGCTTAAACGTTATGTGCAATATTTCTTTTCGATTAATCATTGTTTACCTCTCTCTATCTCTATATAAAATATACATAATAATAGTCATTTTTCTTTGCTTACAGGTAAGTTCATACACTCATACTGCATGAAATAAAGGTATGTAAAATATAATTATGATATTACTTTTATTATTTTTAATGTTAACGGTTAAATTTGCTGCAGATTATTTTGAATTGCAGTTTTATTTATAGTAAACTTTTATCGCGTCAGTGGTTTTCAAAGTTTTTCATTTTACACCGCCTTTAACGGCCCACAATAGATTATCTACAACGTTTAAGGAATGTCCTGGCTTATGCTCTGAAAATACCATAAAACCTCCATTTTGACCTACGTGGCGCATGTGGGCCCTTAAGTGTATAAAGATTTTTTCACAGTCCTCTAACAAGGTATATGCTCTGAGCAACCAATTGAAAACTTTACCTACACTGAATCAGATTCGACGTGATTTTTTAATCTTTTCCCAGCTGCATATCTTCAAGATCAGAATCAGACTAAGAGGTATTTTGAAACAGTGCCCAGTATTTTAAATATTTTTTGTTTTAAAACAAGTGAATGCTGTATTTCGAAAACGTTACAAGTCACAATATTGTTCAGTTAAAATAGTAAAAACAATCTCTTATATAAAAATAAATAGTGAAAAGTTATAGTATATAGTAAGTATTCAAAAAACTACAAAAAATTTGCCATGCATTTCTGTATTTAGGTAATATGAAGATTTTTGCAACTTATGTCACTTTTTTTAAATAAGACATTGTAATGTTTTCGAAATACAACATTCAAGTAATGTATAGGTTTCGAAATAAAAATGGACAAATGTGTTTTGGAAGAAATGTAAATATTAAAGGACATCGCTAAAATTAAGACATGGCTTCTAAAGAAATAACGGAAGGCTAGTGTATAATATAATATATATTATATAGTAGGTTAAAAGTAAAAGGGCAAATGGATTTTCTCCATCACAAAATAATGACGTAAGATGACATAAAAATCATCAAAAATATTTAAGTTATTTGGTCTAATTTTGACAATTCAAAGTGTCACTTTTAATTGTGTATTTAAAAAATAGAGAGAAGACATTTTGCTTTTCTTCTTCTTGGTCGTACACTCATGGCTGAGGATCGTGACCACATTATTGAATTTCGTCATCCTTTGAGCGACCAAGACTTTCCATCCTTCTCGATCTTCCGCTTCTCTCAGGGCAGAATGGATGGTGCCCCCAGTCAGCTCTTTCACTTGGTCGCTCCAGCGCACAGACGTTCTTCCTCTGCTTCGCCTTCCCTGGAGGCCATCCAAAACCACCAGTATCTCCAGATTGTACGTTCCGCGCCTGACAATATGTTAAAAAAACTGCAGAATTCCTCTAAAACATATTGTCGAGAGCCGTTCGTTTATCTGCAGTCTCTGGATCGTCCTGTGCTCCGTCCAAGAAATACGGAGCATTCGGCGCCAACACCACATCTCAAAGGCATCAATTGCCTTCCGTTCCTTTGCTTTCAGGGTCCACGACTCGACTCCGTATAAAAATATCGAAAACAGTAATGTTTGTACAAGCATCATATTTTGTTTAACTGCCATCGAAGCATACGAATCTATCATTATGATTATGTAATATATAGCAGCACATTGTATTGAGATTCGTTGGAAATTTTTAACAGCCTGCGGCGCACTTGGAGGGGGGGGGGGTTATCACAGCGTAAACTTTAAATACGAATGGTATTTAGTATTAAACAATAACCTACAATGTGAAATTAGTATGATTTTATATATATGCGTTAGAATTCTAGAGCACATTATCATTATTTGATTACGATGTTCATTCGATTGAAATGAAATTAAATGCTAGAACCTCGTTCGTAATTTATTACGTAATTCTTTTTAAGCGTCTAATAAAGGTGTGCATTTAAATGGAAAAGCTGCATCTCTCCGCGTGTAGTGAAAATCTCATCATGGGAGTTTCTAAATGTAGTTTTCTCAAGAGGAGAATGCACCAAGTTTCGCTTCTTGATATGCATCATACGAGTTCTTATCTTAAACGCGTTAGAGAAACTCCACACTTTTACCTTGTATGCTAATGGCAATTCTAACCCTTGTCTGACGACTAAGTTTTCGATTTTTTTTTAAATTCATTCCTTTACTTTCCCATACAATGTGGATCTGTTATTCCATTGATTTTTTTTAGAAGGAGTCTGTATTGAGTTCTATATCAACTTGTTTCTCTATTTATTTCTTTAATTTTTAATGGCCATAATTAAGTATTGTGTGTGGTGTTTCTTGTTATGTTATGTTATGTAAATTTCATGATCATGTTGTCTGCACAGAGCTTCGAAAACCCATCGGCCCATTTATAGTATTGGGCAGTCGTTAATGACTTGCCACACTGTTTAGGACGTTTTGCCGTCACATGGATAGTAATCATCGTCTCTCATTTTTATATCCTTGGCCTATTAGTATCTTTATGAGTTCGTGTGTTGTAGTTAAGCTTTGGAACATTAAAAAATCCTGTGAATTGAGAAATATTGCCTCGTTTTGATTATCAGAATGTAATAAAAAAATTATTGGTGTTTATACTTTATAAATGAGCCAATATGAATGAATTATTGAATACACATTACAACAATCATAAACCTTGCTTTATTATAAGGAGATCTGTTATAATAAACTTGTTTTCTATTTGATTTGATTTGAAATTGTAATACTAAACCCGTATTTATATTCGTATTCTATTCATAGGTGTGGTGCCCAGTTGTCTAGTCATCAATTTTCCCCATTCCATGTTCTATTCTATCGTTCATGTACCACTGAATGAAATTATTTTTACAGCGATTCTCTCTTCAAGCTACGTTTCCTAATATGTAATGTTTATTTCAAATTTGACTTATATCTTCCTGCTCTTCGTCCTAGTTTACTTGTGCTATAAAATTTGAACTAATAAAAAGTGTAAGTTAGTAACCATTCGTCTAAGCCAGTGGATTCTTGAATTTAACATCGTAAAAACAATATGTATTTTTTATTTGCATTGGGTTTGACCCCGCGACTCGCGATTTCGTATCTCTACAAAGATGCCTTTATTTATCCAAACCAAACGTTAACAAACAATGCTGTATAACTATTATTAAACTATAAATACTACTAAAAAAATATTGACTATAATAATGTATTATTGCAAACTCCATTCTGAAAAACAAAACTCCTAAAAAAATATGTTTCGAAAAAAGTCATTGTTTATTATACGCATGCTCGGTAAATAAATCCGAAACTTAATATTGTTTATTTTCATGCGTAATATAAAATTTACATCAAGTTTTTACTCGAAACACATCGAAAAGATTCAATCTCCCGTTACATTATGGATTTGTATATTTCCGAGGAAAAGAAAACATCGTTTCCCAAGTTATGCGGCCTACACATCACGGGGGAGGCGGGAAAAAAATATTTTTTTCGATTTGCAACCGGGGAATAGAAAGTTTGCGGCGGAAATCTGATTTTATTCAAAGGCGTATCATTAACGGTATCAAATTTGCGTTAGGAACTTACTTTTGGGGTGTTTTTTTAATATAGCTACACACGAAGCAGAAGTTACGATGCTTGGCTTCTGATCGAATTCCGTGGCTGAGTCCAATCTGCTTGATGTTCAAATCAATCAATAGATTACTTCAGATCCAGGTCACATATATCGGCAAAAAATAAAAATATACGCCAGTGAACAGTCAGTGCAACTAGGCGTAGACTATCCGCGATGATATAAAACTAATTAGCTTTGTAATTCTGAGTACATATCGTCACCTCAATACTACTACTAGATAACTTGATTTCCACTATTTTGAGATTGCTGATAGAATATGATTCTACATTTCCTTCTCTACACAATGATAAATTTAAATAAGTCAGAAGTTAATGGAAACTGTATTAATTTAGTGTTTGATAACCTTAAAACCATAAATAGAATAAATAAAAAAATTAAATAATATATCTACAATATTTTTCATACAATTGACCATTATTTAATAGTTGCCAATTGTGTCGCTACATTTCAAAATCAGCCAAGTATTTTTAACTTTTTTATGAATTGCTGAAGAACTACTGCTTTCTAACATTTCTGCATTATCAAAATGTGGAATTTATTAATTTTGAATATTCTATACTCGAAATAATAATATAAACTTTCACCCTTGTGACTGTGTATTTGAGAAAACAAAAAGCTGTTTTTCTCCTATTCATATATTATGGACTTGGCTGATTTTGAAATCTAGCGACACAATTAGACAAGCACAATTTTCCATTTTTATTTTTAAATGATAATTATAGCCTACATTTATGTAAATCAAGTAAAGTTTAAATTTGATTTTCCCAACAATGACCAAATCAGAGTTATCTAGTTGTAGTGTTGAGGTGACGATATATATTTTGGTAGAGTCTGTAATCACCAGTAAAACAATAAAGTCAAGATGAATTATAAGTCCCATGTTTTAATATAATTTGTGTTTATCCAAAATAGAAAATTAGTAGTTGTACGTAATAAATTAAAAAAATAGATTTTATTATAAATAAACCAATTACAAATGGTTTACCTCGGTAGGAATGAATAAAACAACTACAAACTAATACTATTCTACACCTCCATGATGTGTCTTTATTAATGTATGCAATCCTTCGGGCGAATACACAGAAAATGGTATGAGGACGTCCATTCGAACTGGACGTTGTTTATGGTTGTTTGGTTATTAATGTTTATAATGCATTGTCATGCTTAATTCGCGAAGATAACATATTACCTAAATTACAAGTTTTAAGTTTCTCTTTGCTCGGTTTATATATAACAAATCTTAAATATTTAACAAACGTCAACGGCGAACAGCTGTTATGGCCGCTGTCCCCTGCAAACTTTGGCCCTGTTCAGTAGTGTTGCTAACGTGCAATTTCCCATCGAGTGCATTATGCACGTTCCAATTTCAAATGCAACAATGGCGGTGTACGTAAATGCGCACGTCCGGCATCAGTATCCAAAATGCAAGCTATCCGGAATTTATAACTTTATAATTGACTTTGTCGTCACGTGCATATTATAATAATGAGAGTAACAGACGAAATTTTGTTAATACTATGTTTTCCAGTTAAGAGAGACACCTTTTCTATAAACAAAAGACAAAAATAAAACTTTCAATTGTATGTGTTATAACCCAGTACAGACCTACAAACTTTTCTGTAGAATGGCCAAAAATGAAACTAAGAACTACTGTAGGACGCCATTTTGAAAATTTCATTCTAATGTCAGATTTTGTCCAGTTACGAGTCTTGATTGGGTAGTTTTCGACAGTAGGTCTGTACCTACGTTTTATGTTTTAAATTTCAAATATGGAACATTTGCACATAGTAATCGCGTTATTTTGTGTGTACGAAGTGAAGCGATGCGACGAAGGCAAGGGATCTTTGCACAGCTTTTTTAACTGAATGAATAGTGTTTGATTTCTGCCATAGAACAAAATAAAATAACACGTATAGGGTGTAGTGCATCTTTAAAACAAGCCTACTTTTTCAAAATTCAATCGCTCCAAATTGTTTGTAATACGTAGGGATCGATTAGTTTAATATTTGCATAAAGTAAAATGATATGTTATTCATTAGTTTTTTTGTGTGGTGGAGTAACATACTGAATGAAATTTGTCTCGTAAGTTGGTACATATTTACAAACTGCCACTTCTCCCAAAACTGTGAATTCCAAAATGCAAAACATATTGATATTATAGTGAACAACTTAACTTTGAAATTACGCAAATTACGGTTTTTTGAAGGTTTAATTATTATTACCGTCATTATTTCCGACTGTTCTTACTTGAACCCTATTGCATCGTTATCTCTCAATATTGATTAACACGCTCTATCTACGTCATATCTTCTTTAAAAACTATCAAACTTCACGCGTATGTGGTATGTGTATAACTATATTTATTTCAACAATTCTACATGGAAATAAAAGAAAAAAATATCACCAGTTTGGTATGGTATTTCTTACGCGGTGTTTACATTTGCGTAAATAAGTAGTTGGAATAAGTGTCGATACACGCAAAATAAGTGGCTGATACAAATATAATTACTGTTTACACTAAGTGGATATGGTGTCATACATAAATATGACGATATTAGTGTCAAATATAAACGTACCATAATATTGTGTTATGCTACATTTTTGAATCTTGGGTATTGTCCAGTATAGTATTGTTCATTATGGCTGATAATAATAGTAAATACACATCGTATAATATCCAAGTGTGACTCATTATCACCTACCAATAATTATTACAGTGAATGGAAAATAAAGAATGTATAAAATAAATATAATAATCCGAAATCTCAATGCCTCGTTCGCTCAGAAACCAAGTAATAACCCCTTATGACGTATACCACGTGCGCAGTATAATTAATTGTCCGATCTTTATACAAGTACGTACTCAATATTTTGTGTTAACAATACACAAGTTAACTCCTCGCGGAGATGTGAAAATTATCATACCCTGTTTTCTTCATTTTAACTGCAAAATAATTGGGTGCCCAAGTCTCTACAAAAACAACCTCCACTCCAAACTCACACCAAAATGAAGAACTCCCTGAGCACCCTCACCCAAGATCCAGCTCCGAGGAGTTCTCACCATATATATTGTATTAATCCTTACGGCGCTGACGGCACAGCTGTCCTGTCGGCATTAGATGGCTAATAGATATAAATAGCATGTTATTTAAATGTGATAATTAAATACCTATTAAATGTTCCGCGGTGAATGAGTTATTAAGAGAGCGGTGAGAGAATCACCTGCCTCTGCCGGTTCGCCCCACGCTGTACGCGACATAGAAATTTATTTTCATGGTAATTATATTTCGATAGATCAAAACATTGTTTGTATGGGAATATACATACTCTGATTTATTGCTGAATGCAATGTATATTTGGGATTGTATTATCGAATCGTTAACGGTTCTATCAACATATCTGAGCGCATATATAAGTGCTTTTGCGCGTTCACTGATTGAACTATTTGATATCCGATTCAGTAATTATACTACATGGTATCGAGATGATTGTTTCGATTAATAATGTTTTGATTAATTACGAGAAAAAATATTAATTTTATAGAATACTTGGATATAAACTATCACTTGGTATTTACCGTATATATATAAAAAAAAATCGGTGTGTGTACTTATGTAGGCGCTTTAAAAGTTATACTTCTTTGGCGTAACAAAACAAAAACAAAACTTGTGATAACCTAGATTCTTCGACTAACTCTTAATTATCTTGTTAAATTACACACTCAAGATTTTTCTTGAGCTTATTGGAGCACCGTTGGTTTATTTCTGTAAACTTTAACTTGTATTACTAAATTATATAATTATTTCTCGTTGTTTTAAGTAATAACTGTCACTCTGACGTTTAATCATTTGTTTACGTAAGGAATTGCAAATGGCCGACAATAATAAATTCGTTGCCTAGGCAACGGGACAATTCTACTATCAAACTTGCGTTTTTATACAGCTGACTGATTTGCAGCTAACTTCATACTGTCGCGCACTTTCGTAACGTCTCAATTTCGCTCTCTACCAAACGCACCAAATGAAGTATAACTTCAAAAATATATGTTTAATACTACACGTCGTGTTTTGCTTTCATAGTAAGCTTTAGTGAATATAACTATCATAATTTAACGTTTGATTTTATATAATATTACAGTCTTACTATCAATGATGTGAAAAAGGGACAGCTGATAATATTTCCATCTTACGCTTGTTGGGTGAAGAAAGTGGGATTTTTAATGGTGAAATCGTGAGGAGTGGGGTGCAGTTATTAGGACGTAACACAATGTTAATTTGTGTGTTTTTAATAAGCTATTAACTTTTACACAATGTATTTGCATGACCTAATAATTATTATTTTTGGAATCCATATTAACACAATTGACTTAAAATATGTTATTAAATATTGAATGATATGCATGAATTAGGCATTAACATATTTACGAGTATAATATATTCATTATCCCTAATATTGAAAGAGCGCTGGGTCTACCCAATATATACCCGCTCACACACATTGCATGCTAATTCGTAAACGTCGCCTGTTATCTAAGGTTTATTTTTATCTGTACTGTTTTAAAGTATCAAATTACCATCAAGTAAACGTGAAAAGAATTTGCCAATCATATGTTCGTGATTTTGTTTAAAGTAAACAATAATCTCGTCACATTTCGAACGGGCCGTATCTTTCAGGGACCATTCAAATGCACAGTGATGTGTCAAAGACTCGCAAATCACTTCAGGTTTTGTGATTCCTGCGGCAAACTGCTACAATATAAGTACCTTTTTACCACTGTCGGAAGTAAAAGCCAAATCAGTACAAAGCACACTTCATTAAATATACTAAGGCAGTACATTAATGTAAATAGATTTCGCAAACTGTAAGTATGTTGGAACACGTTTACAATATCATCGATGGCCAACTTTTGGAATTCGTTTTTATTTTCACACCAGACAAATAAAATTCACTGTTGAGGCTAAAAATATAACCTGTGCGCACACAAGATTTCCATTGTAATAAAAATACCGATACAATTCTGATATTCATGGTTTTGGGCGAATGCTATTTGATGGTATAAATATATTTCTTTATAATTCCGTAAAGATACAAGTCAAGAAATAATCAAATGCGCCGTAAAATTAAATTAAATACTCCTTATGAGATTATAATACTGTGGTGTAGGGGTAAAAGTGCTTACGTCAGTTTGGTGGTAGTTGAGATAATTGGTTTTGAAATAAATCACATTTTTCAAAATACTCTTGCTTAGAAGTAAGTTGGTGTATCCTATTTTTCTTTTACATTATTTATGTATAATTAAGTTTTTGATATTGTGTTAGGTATATTCAATGTTTTGAATAAGTAATTTTACTTAGAGTTAAAAAATGATTTGCTCAATTTAAGCTATTTCTACAAATTAAAATAGGTATCTATTTATTTTGCTTACATGTGACAAAATATATGATACACACATTGCCACTAAAATCTTTATTTTGTAATAACTCTTACCCTGCAATCACAGAATTGTTTTAGTTTTATACGAAAATGTTACAGTAAGTTCATTATTTACACTTCACAATTTATTAAAAATTGATAAACTGTTAGCCAGTTTCTCACAGTTCAGGTTGGTAAAACTTCTCAATGTCCTATATTATGAATTGTTTGCTGAGTTAATTATCGTTGACCAATGCGGTATATTTATAGTTAGGCCGCGGCACTGAATTACGACTTAAAATGGTAGTGCTAGTTATTGATTGTTTTCGAATCCAATGGAACTTGTTCACAGTACATGAATATTTTCGTTGATATATTTCTTTCAAATCAATTATCGTATTACCATTTATTTATATATATATGATACAATCATCAATTTCTACAAACAGTTTACCATACTACAGTTGAAGTATGAGAAATAGCCAGTACTATGATCGAAATTTACAGTTTCGTGTCATGGCCTTAATATAATGGGCCTCATAATACACAAAAGTAAAGGAAACTGGTTACATTCGGGGTGTGGTTGTAAGAACGTACGATTCTAGAATGTGGAATAAACTTAAACGCGTCGTAAAGAATATATTATTTTTAATATTTACAACTGTGTCATAATTTACATTAAAGTTTGTCTTGTGAATTAAACACGCATTCAATATTTGTAAATTTTGAGGACATTAGGAACCTTTGTCTTTCTTTAGCTTAATTTAAGTTTAGGCCTGATTTTCATTAAGTAATAAACCAAAACTGTTTGCAAAGTTTTATCAATCTGTTTAATACTACGCTAATGTTCTACAACCAATCTTAGTAAACAAAATATCTTTATTTGGAGCACGAGAGAAAATCGCTAAAAACAATATTATTCCTGACTATAGAATAAGTAATTAATTAAATGCTATTATTCAGGACATGAGCTATGATAAATTAAAATTAAGTATGAATGTATTTGGCGACGATTTGGAGACGAGATGATCACTATATTTTATTTTAACCGATTGATTCACACTGTTGTCTCTTTCCGTGTCAGTATTAATAGCATCAACTGGGATCAGTGTACTTAATATTTTTATATAAACTAATTCACGTGAGACATACTAATAATAAGCAACAAATGCTCTTAAGTCGAATGTTATCCGTCCACTCAATAAAGGAAGCATGTTTGGGTGTGGCATTTCATTTAGTTATGTTGACATGGGGTTAACTTCCCTAGGGCAAAACAATTTATACAGATTCAATTTATCGAATCGCAGCGCGAGTTTCGTACGCGGTTCTTTTTTTGAATTTCGAATTCTTTTCTTCTCGGCGAGTGGAAAAATTCGTGTTTTTTATTAACGCACTAAATTGGCAACACTGTAAAACAAACAGCACTTAACCGTCTTCACCTGTTTGAAAATATTGGAAAATGCTCCAGTTTGAAATTGGAATTAAATTATGAATTTATTATCGATTACTTACTGCTAAAAATATACGTAGAACGATATATCTACCAACATAATATTTAATTTGGCTAAATTGGTAGCGGTAGAAACTTAATATTCTCGAGATTTTCACATTAAAAGATGGCAGCTATACATTACATTATATTATATTTATCTTGATTTACCTGTGTCTCTGTGGCCGACATTTACATGCGTCAAAGTGTGCGTCTTTTTTGCGCGTTCGCGCAACTCACGTAAAATACACCGGTTTTATCGAAATAGATACCTACTATTATACTTATATATTATTGTTACCTAAGGCCTGAACAAAAACGAACTATAAGTGCGAGTGAGTATCTAAGCATTTGGCACGCTTATATCTCCGCTCTATGCGTTCGAGTAAGATAGAATTTCTACGGCCGAATTTAAAAAAATGGAAAACGTCGCCGGAAAAAATTGATTTTGCTGATTACATGCATTTAAAAAGTGCGAGCACGTGTTGCTGAAATTTATTGTTTTTGTGTTAAATATAAAGTTAGTGGTAATTATTTTTAGTTATTTTAATAGAACATAATATGGTTAACTATGTTGTGTTTAAATTTGGTAGTCGTAAGCACACGATGTTATAAAGTTTCATAGTTTAGTTGATAATAATAAAATCGTTGTTATACTGTGCGTTATACGCTAGAAACACGGCTTCATTTTGCCGAAAAATAGGCCCTCTCTATATATCATTAGTCATTACTCTGAGATTGTTACCCATTCAAATTAATGCATTCTTTATCTACGAATATTGTTTTGTTAATGATATAAAAATAGTATTATTGTTATCTAAATAGTATTATTGAGCGCATCGAAAAGAATGTTGACAGTGATGTTACTGCCACCTGGTATTTTTTGCTTGTCATTGTTAAAACAGCTATCTTTGGCGGCGTGTTTCGACGTTTAGTTATTATTATGTAGTTCGTGAGAGTATTTATTTTAATCTATGATGTTAGACATATATATTTTTTATATGATTGTTCGTGCTAAATAACGATGGCTCGGTATATTTGGCTATCTAATACACCAGCGATTTCCAAACTGGGAAGCGCGAAAAGTTTAACACAATCAATGTAGCCACAGGTTTATAGTTAGCAAATGCATAGTTTATAAAACGGCTGCTAGTTATAAACCACACAAAAAAAAACAGTCCTATAAAAGGTTGTTTACAAACCTGTCTGAAAATATGGAGACTAATTTTATAATACCTCACTTACTTCTGTACTATTGTGAAGCGCGCTTGGCTATCTGTGAAAAAATGAAATAAAAGGGTCAAATCATAATGTTGAAATTTGAGCCAAATTTGTTTAGGAACGATAATTTTGTTGTTAAACTTGTCTATTTGGTTGAAATTTAAAAAAAATTGAGTGAATAAATCAATGCAAGGACCACTAATGCATTCACTGTCCTAAAAAGACAAAGTGAAGGCATCCACAAAAAATTGGAGCTTTGGAAATCAAAATTACAAAAAAATAAGTCATGTTTTCACTTTTAAATGATTTCTGAGCCAGATATATTGAAGCAAACAAAAATCTATTTACTGAGTTCTTGGTTAGTTTGCTAATGCACTTTTCATATTATTTTATTAACAGTAAAAAAAACCCAACCTAACCTAAACTAACCCAAACTAACAAATAATCCAGTATATCGGCTATTTTCAAAATGTGTTTTCCGCTGTATTCCTCATAACCGAACTGTACCAAATAAACATCCTAGTAATAATTAAAACCACCATTCTGTCATGGTCAAACAAAATATTTAACATTTTATATTTATTACATTTTTTTATCAGACGGTTCCTCGATGGCGTTATTTTGTAAGAAATTTATTTCTATTATCATTAAGTATTTTAAATTTAAATAATCCAGTCAATTGGTTAATAAATTGCCAATCGATCCATATAATTATTGGTTTTAAAATATATGCGGTAATTCAATGAAAAAAGACACGCAAAATCTCCCGCGCAATATAACCACTAATGAAAATCTGTCGGATAATAGGGGAAAAAATCGACGATCCGTCAATTCTGGGGTATCGCAATAAAAAAATTACCCAGTCCGCCGTGAAAGCCTGTGACTGAGAAAGGGGGGAATGTTTTTTGGCATAAATCAATTTTCAAAAATGTGTTGCCAGTAGACAGGGCTTTCATTAAATCGTCGGTAGGTATTCTTTTTTTGAAACCGTCAGCTTATTCGAACACGCATAAAACGAACATGAACACCTCGTGCGTTTACACAATTCGAAGGAAAGCGTATTTTTCGGAAACACCGCGACGGTTCGTTCCATATTTGAATTATTGTCATTCGTCGATAACCAACGACAAAACATTACTATTAAAACATTTGACGGCATTTTGGGATCGTTTTTAACGTAGTAAATATTTTGGTTGTTATACAAAATTAATATTTTATTTATTGATGGATTGGACTCGAATTATGGCGTGTTTACGGCGGCCGTCTATGTTATTGCTTTTAGATACGAATGGCATAGCGTTTGATATAAATACATGTATATTATATATATGAATGCTCATCTCAATAATCTATAAATATCCTGACATGTTCTAATAAATCCGTTGAAGGAGGTTGTATAAAAGATACTACAATTTTTAATATTGCCTCTACGTACTCATCTCTCCCATGGGTACCTTATCTTAAAGTCATGTAAATTCAGCCAAATCACATTTGAGTGCAGGGCGACCTTAGTCTTGGGTAACTGCTTCTGAGACATTCCCAGTCATACATATGCTTAACATATAAACGTAGGGTCACGTGATACGCCCGATTAAGACCGGGTGTGGTGCGAAAAAAGTGGCGTGAAAATTCAGTACAGACAAAACTTATCTATAGAATGGATGGGGGAGGCACTGTCGACAACTACCCAATCAAGACTGGACTGGCTGGACAGAATTTCACATTATTTTGAAAGTCGTTTTCAAAATGGTGTGCATATCGTAGTTCCATTTTTGACCGTTCTTTAGATAAGTTTGTAGGACTGTATGTATTAATTTACCGAATTTCGTTCATTTTTAACATAATATGAGAAGATACATAATTTTGAAAAACACTTCTCAGGAAATATATTATAACCAATAGAAAAAATCTTTTTGAAAAGAGAGAGATGCAGGTTCGATTCCTGCCGGGTGTCTTACTTTTTTCAAAAAGATTTTTTCGGTACAGTTCGGTTATGAGAAATACAGCGTAAAACACATTTTGAAAATACCCGATATACTGGATTATTTCTTAGATTAACCTAACCAAACCTAACCTAACCTAACCTAAACTAACCCAACCTAACCTAACCTAAACTAACCCAAACTAATAAATAATTCAGTGTATCGGGTATTTTCAAAATGTGTGTTTCCGCTGTATTCCTCATAACCGAACTGTACCATTTTTTCTATTGGTTATAATATATTTTCTCAGAAGTGTTTTTCAAAATTATGTATGTTCAATAATAGGAATGGTACATTCTTAAATCTTGTGAATTATGCGTTTGAATAATAGAAATAGTTAATTAAAAATAATATGAGAAGGTTTAAAAGTGTGACGTAATTTCAACGCAGTGGGTTGATTGATGGGGGGAGCGAGGGTTAAATACAAAAAATCGTGTGTCGTTTATGCGCTACCCTTTATTGGCTCGTCTTCCTAAATTGGTAATTTATTCAAAATCTTCGGAAAATGTTCATAATACACCGATATAGTCACACCTTTTTAAATATAAATAATATAATGTATACGAATAAATAATTAATTGTGCTTGTTTTTGTAAACCCTGTAGGCACTATACTGTTGTACAAGAATCTATGTAAGCATTAACGCGACACACAAGCCACAACATTTTGAAAGATCCACTTAATAAATCATTTTTCTCTCTCCTCTCGCAGTTTTTGCGCTAAAATACAGACGATAGATTCGTAAGCACTTAAGTGGATCTAGTGTAAACTGACCTTAATAGCTGTAGTGTTTTATGATCGAGCTTGTCTATGGCATAGTTTTCGCTACTACGAGATAAATAAAATTTCTCTTTACGTGAAATATTTGAGAACACTTTTCCTTTCACGTCCAGTCTTTTATGTATTTCAAGTATATCGAATGGGCTTTTCAGATAGATAGATGGAAATGTTGGATGCTTTAAATAAAATAATATTGAAATTTGGTAACGAAAAATAGTGATACTCAACTATAAGACTAATAGGAGTCCCAAAGGCTTCTGAATACAAACAAGTGAAAACAATTAATAGTAGGTACGTAAAGTTATTGTAGGCAACCAGGTGTATGACGATGGACCACCTCTTCCAGGGGAAAGGGCTTTCTTGTTTTTTTCTCTAATATAAAGTGCCGCATGGAGATAACCAGACATATTGAATCCAGACCCATTGGACTTCTCAGTTCTTAACCAGACACAGTGATTTTGCCTCCAAGCTCTGTCAGCTTGGCCTAATAGATTATCCTACTTGCTTTTGTGGCGAATTGCAGGATGCCGATCACATCTTCTGGGAGTGTCCTCATATTTCGGTTGAAAGGGAAGAGCTTCTCAAGTCGGTCCGACTGTCAGTAGGACCGGTCGGCTATTGCCACTTAGTATCTACGATTGAAAACGTCTCAGCCTTAAAAAGTTTCCAGTATTTTACGGCGAGCGAGACGGTCTTTTCTCATCGAGATTTGATCGTAATACATTATATCGAAGTAGGAATTACGTATACTCTAGTACAGGGGTCGGCAGTTTGTCAAGTGAGAAGAGCCAAATTTGTAAAGGAAACAGGATAACAAAGGTACCAGAGAGCCGCATATATGTAATATACATAATATGTGTATGGATTTTTAAGAAGGAAGATTTTTCATTAAAAAATAATACGGCGTCCATGCATCGCTTTTGATAGATTTACTATATCTGGGTAATAGCTACTTATATCTTTACTTGAATACATTATTGTAAATTTTCATCCCTTATTCTGTTTCTAAGTTTATTTTTTATTTGGTTCATAGATGAGAATGTTTGTTTGCATATATATTATGTAGAGCCAAAGATTGTGAGAATACCAAAAGCTAGTTTATTTAACGCGTTGGTGGTTGTTGATGATCTGCAAAACATTTTTTGATTTTTTTGTGGTCCGCGGATGTTAAGAAAAAATGCTCTAGTGCACGCACAACCAAGATCCTGATACGTTGATACTGTGGGTCTATTCTATACCTATCGACAGCTAAAGTGATAAATATTATCAAAATTAGGGTAGGTTTAAATCAAAATATTGGCACTTATTGTAACAATTACAATAAGTTGGTTGTAATTGTTGCGATAAGCGATAAGCGCTAAGTGCTAATATTTTTATACAAGCCTACCCTAGTTAGCCGCTGAATATACCCGCAGCATTGCCATGGAATCGGTCTATCTCCTAGAAAGTAAAATTTAACTTGCAAACAATTCCCCCCTACGACAGTCCTGCTTAAAGTGGATAGTCTAATTCGGCCGACATATTGCGCCGCAGGTCGGCATTCTAGCCTTTCCCGCGCTTTATTGGGCCGCAAATGGTCAAGATGGCGGAGAAAACGGCGCTCTTCTCGCCACGTCAAACGGAAGTAAATAATATGTACGCATACATTTTTCGGTGCCGACAAGTTTCCAACAAGCGTAGTCAGTAAAAAAACAATAAAAAAGAATCGCCTACCTTCTCGCGCTGGATATGTTAGTATAAGACACAGTGTAGCGCAAATTGAAAATAAGCATATTTTAGTATTGTGCACATAACCAGAAAATAGTTGTAAGATTTTTGAATAATGTTAATTTATAAAGCCGCCCTGCGCATCTATTCTATACACAAGACTGTTTTCGGCCACTACAACAGCTATCTAGGGTAGGAAAGACAACTATCGAGGTATTAGCACTTATTGTAACAATTACAATAACTGTTTGGACGGCTAACTTATTGTAATTGCTTCGAATTGGAAAAAATGTTAATTAACATAAACGAAATATCCTTTTTCTTCTGAGGCCATGTCTGTCCCTTAGTTGGAGCATATTGATACCACACGGCGCGTCCAAAAATTTCTGTATGTTCAATAATTAGAATGGTTCATTCTTAAATCTTGTCAATTATTCGTTGAATAAAAGAAATAGTTAATTAAAAATTATTAGCAAGTTCGATTAAGTTACAACATAAAATATTGGAGAGATCCGTGACGTCGGTTGGTAATTAAAGTAGTAGGTACTTACCTACTTTGATTTAATAAACAAAAATCGATTGCCAATAGTAGCTTGATTTTGAAGAGCGCTGATGAGCAGGTATTATAAAGGCCAAAAGTTAAAATTTGTCGTAAATAGTATGTCACCTAGTACCATAGTGGATAATGCGCACGGGGCGTAAACCCAAGAGATGCAGGGTGTCTTACTTTTTTCAAAAAGATTTTTTCTATTGGTTATAATATATTTTTAGTGTTTTTCAAAATTATGTATGTTAATAATTGGAATGGTGCATTTATAAATCTTGTGAATTATTCGTTGAATAAAAGAAATAGTTAATTAAAAATTATTTGTTTTAGTTGATTTAGGAATACAATATATTATACATATTGTTGGTATTTTTTTTTAAATTCATTTAGCCCTGCCTAAAGCAAACTATAATATTTTATTATATCTATAAAATATCCAAAGTTATGTATGATTTAATTGCATAATTTAAGATATTTTATAGATAGACGAGTATTTTTTGACTATTATCTAATCGCTTGGTTTTCGAAGGGTTTATTTTTTTTTCAATTCAATTCAATTTGTTTAATTTCGCAATAAAAACAAATAAGTATGACTGACAAAGATTAATGTGCACTATTTATAGAAAATCTTAATAGCCTACGTCCACTCTTCGCCACTGCCTGATAGGATATGATTTTTCGTCGGTAGCTGAAAGAGCTCTGCAGCCCTATGTTCTAACTGGTGATATATAGTCACCCGACGGCATGACGTAATTGTGACGTCAACCAATACACGCTCGAGGCAAGCCGCCCAACACACACTGCTCACCATAGATATTATTACGCTGAAACACCTATTTGTGTATGGTGACAATGAATAACGCCACTATTTGACTAGCGTTATTTTCTCGAATGCTATTATCACTCCGGTAGTACGTCATAATGATGTCATATGACGTCATGTGGACCGGGCGACTAGAACTCGCAAGTTCTAACATAGGGCCCCTGGACCCTGTAAGTTACTTTCGATGTAAACCCAATTTTACTAGCGTGTAAGCTGGAGTTGATAAATAAGTAATGAACTTAACATACGGTACAAAGTCATACAACATTCTTTATAAAAATATATAAAGTGGGGGTAACTGACTTTGCAAACTAATACCCGCCCGATAAAGTATTCGTGTTAGTGCCTACGCAGGAAATTAAACAAAGTTTCTGTCTGTATTAGGGTTTATCGGAAACAGATCCTTGTAATGTATTCAATTCACATCATAATAGTGAAAATTTTGTTTTAATTATTATCCTGTTTGAATTAATTCCATTTCGCAATGGAAATAATAATTATTCGTTCGAATATTATTTTAATAGCACAACCGAATAATTATTATCATTTTCATATATTTATATGTTGTATATATCAGGGATAGCAAATATGATGTGTTCGGCGTGCCAAGAAAAGTCGTTTTTTTTTTGAATTCGTGACGCGTGTCATTCCTTTTTAGCTGTACACATTATACCTATTATAATCTAAATCATATTTATTGAATATAAAAAAAAACAATTGGGTACGTTGGTAACTATATTGTTTATTTATTATTACACTCACTTTTGTTTGAGATTTTTTGTTTCATGTTATTTGCGAAACTTTTTATATTATTCTGATATCAACTGCAAATTAAAACATGCTGCTGAATCTTCCTTTGTCAACCGACATGATTCAATAAGGAAAAATACTTTCACATGAGTACGTGGAAGAAAAAATGGTCAACAACGAGATTACTAGTTTTTTAACAGATATAAAAGTATCAGGCATACTTTTTCCACGTGTTGCCACAATATACATCAACATAATTTCGCTTTGATTTAATATTTTTCCGCTATAAACGTTTTGCATATAAAAAATAAAAGGAATTTATTTTTGGCGTACCGTTGAAAACTTCTAGTATACCAAGTTGGGCACGCGTTCCACGTATTTGCCATCGCTGATATGTATTATATTATATACTGATCATAACAATTAATATTCGCAGGCCGCAGGTTCAATCGTTGTTTGTTGGATTTGTTCGTCTCATCTATATATCGTCACTGTTCTGGCAGAAGACACTAATTCGAAAAAATGACATATTGAGTTAGTACCAAAATGTTCCTTATTTCAAACTTTACCGTCTGGAAACCTTCTTAATAAATAAACAGTGTTTATCTTAAAGTCATCCTTTTTACGATTACTTCAATCACATGATAAACCATTATTTGAAACATTTTAACAACTTCAAAGTCAAATTACTCAAAACTAATATTCTCCAGTTAGTGTGTTCTGCCAGAACAGAGACGATATACATAAGTATTATAATAAATAACAGTAATGTGTCTGTGAGTGATTTAGAAATATCTATATTATATAAATATATACCTATATTGAGGTATCATGAAATATATAACATATTTTTTTCATTTATTTTTTTAATTCAAAGAATAATTCACAAGAATACTGGGGAATGCCAGAAGAAATGGCGTATTTCAAAAAAAACACTACCTTATTCTTAGGTCAATAATTATTATAAAGCAATCATTATTCGTAGGATGTTTATCACACTTGAATGGTCAAAGACATAGCTTATAGTTAGTATCTTTAGAATTATCTTCAAATGTGTTAATCTTGCCCATTTTTTGAATAATAAAATGCCTAATTCTAGTCTAATTTGGGATCACAGAGATTATCAATAATTTTTTTTATCGTAAATATTTCACTATAATAATGTCGACATAAATGTGCCACACGATGGCGGCGTGGCTTAAATTCCGGCCTATAGAGTCGAGGGCCCCAGGTTCGAATCCTGGGTCTGGCAAGTACACATATTGTTTTTCAATTTGTGTATGAGTCAGAGTATGGACCTAATAGGTAGAGCAAGTAGCTGACATCCATTTCTCGTAAAAAATAAAATCTGTTAATACGAACCTCCACCCTATGGAGGCCCATATGATCCTATTAGGATCGGACATGGTCGAAAGAAGAAATTATATTAATGGTTTTTTAAATGCGTTTAAAAATTGATAAACGTAAAAAATCTTAACACCACTGCACATGCATGTACTGAAATATGACTATATTCTAAAACATTAGAGCGAGAGGTTTACAAGAATACTATTTTATGTAATAAAAATACTTTATGCAGTCATCAAATGTTTAAAATAAATATAAAGGATAATAAGGCTTCAAAATTATATAAATATATTATCTATAACGTTTAAGGAATGTCCAGGATCATGCTTTGAAAATACAATAAAAGCTCCATTTTGACCTACGCTGAGCATGTCCGCCCTTAACCAAAATGCTATTTTACAGGAGGATTTTTAACTTTTAAAATTTATCTACTAACTACCTGTGGATAATTATAAATGTCTAACAAGTTTATAAAGCCTATAAAGAATACTTTCTTTATAATATAATATTTTAAAAGGCCTAATACCTAAGTCACATTCGTTTTTTATCCGTAACACTAAGTGGATATTCGCCCTATTATCTACTATTATCGTTCTTAAGTACTTTTCTGTGGGATACAAATTCGCAGTTTTTACACAACAAGTGCTAGAGGTACATATTGTTTTTTCATTAAAATCTCAATTTCGCCAAAATGGTTGATTCACCCTTTTTACAAAACACCGACGATATTATGTAGTAGGTAACATAAAACGAGTTGCGCGAAAAATGATCGAAAACGTTGTAAATGTACATGTTTACGATTTTCAGATAACTTTGAAATATTATATTCATCGAAAATTTGAAAATAATATAATTAATAAGAAATTCTAATGCTGGTTCGGCTTTATACCTTTTGTTATAAAATTCCGAAAAAATATCTTTCTCAATTTGGAAAATAATATTGATCTTAGGTATATATTATATACTTCTATTTTTCAATTCCAAAGATTTAAAAATGTTGAATAGTAGGTAGGTACTATTTTACGAAATTCCGAGCAATTAATTTTAATGAATATCATGTTCCAGTACAAGGCTACGTTCGACAGCATTTTGATAAAACGTTGGAAAATTCCTTTTCATAATATTGAAATTCAAGAATTATTTAACGCACATTAATAGGTAAAAGTATCATTGTATTGTAACAATCTATACATTAATCTCGCCTTGATGGCTCTGTAAAGCTCGTTGTATCGAGTATCGACATCTGTCGGTTGGTTTTGACAGCTTCGTATGTCGGGATGCCAGCAACTTAACCACACGGGCGAGACTCATAAATGAGGTACTACCTCGAGCAAGTTATCCGTGTAAAGAGCAACGTGTTAAACTTTATTATTTAACACGCTGCCGAGCACTACAGTCTCCTAGCGTCTCCTGGCGTCTCGCCTTTTCAGGTGGCTTTCACAATTTCACATTCTAGACTCAAATGATACGTGCTATACCGTGTAATATTTGCGTTACACAATTCCAGTAGTGCACATTCCAGTACAGTCCAGTTACAGTAAAAAATAAACCCCGAAATGCATTCCAATTTTAAAACATTACTTGAAATCGATCACGGATGAATAAAACAAAAGAAAACTGAAAATAGTTATTAATTAAATTATAAGTCCCTACTAACACTATATTTTTGTTACGGCACCCATTTGAACACACCTGTTTGCGTGCGGTCGTAAAAACAAATTCACCACGCATTTGGTTGACGTTGCCCCGGATATACAAAGTTCATTCCTCCTCGCTTAGTATTTAGTAACGGCATTTCAGCCCCAGATCAAGAGGCGATTTTGATCAAGAGGAAAATTAAAAATAAAATGTATTTCTGTGTATGAATGTATTTGCGTGACGCGGCGAACTTTGGACAGTACCAATCAACATGTCGAAGCAGCTAGACGCTTTCTAAATATGCACTTCCAAATTTTTCCCCGCACACGCGTTGTAAAAATACAATATTGTATACCATATTTGTAATTTATACTGTGTCAATAAATCAGTTCACCAATACAGTGTTTATTCTGAAGCAACTCCTTCCAGCAAAAATATTCTTTCCTTCCTGCGATTCTTTCCTGTATTCTTTTTTCTTCTTCGGCCATATGCGCCCCTTAATTGGAGCATATGTACACCACGCGGTGCCTCCAAGAATCCCTGTCGCTCGCCAGTCTTCTTGCTTCGTTTCAGGTCAAACCAGTATCCCGTAGCTCCGCCGTATACACTCTATAGATAGTATTTAGCGGCCTTCCAGAACGCCGAAATCCGGTCGGCTTGAAGAAAAGGCAAGTCAGGTTGAAGTTCTCTTCTGGCATCCGCAGCACGTGGCCGAGTCAGGTGCAACGTCGCCTCTTCACTCTCAGCGTTATGAGGGGCTGCTTGGTGCATTCTCTTATCTCCTCGTTGCTCCTAAAGTCCCACCGCACACCCATTATCCGTCGCAAATATCTGTTTTCGAAGCTCAGTATACGGTTGCTCTGAGCCTTTGTACGTGCCATGGTTCGCTACCGTAAAGCAGCACCGTCAGAATGCAAGCGTCGAATAGGCGGCATTTGGTTTTGACAGAGTACAATCGTGGGTCCCAGACATTCCGCATCGAGTCGAATGCAGCTCCAGCCATTCCCACTCGGATTGCGAGCTCTTTCTGCAAAATTCCATCTCCCGTGATGTATACCCCCAGGTACTTGAAGCTGTCGACGCTCTCGATGTTTGGTCCGTCGCTAATCAGAGGGAAATCTGGATCAGGACATGTGCCTTGTATTCATCCGGAACAAAACGGCAGTTTTTTACTACATAGTATTTATTGTAGTGAATCTTTAAAATAGTGTGGAACATTTTGCAAAGCATGAAAAGATTTATTGGAAGATTTTAGTAAACATTTCGGTCAGTCGGATGACTTCATTAGTTTTCTGTCAAAACTACTGAACTGCACGCTAATCTGGCATACTTATAGCAAGTATGAGCTAGGATGACACTTATTGGATCCGTATCTTGGATAAGAGCGTTCACGCCAAAAGTTAAACTACTGAAGTTCGATTCCCACACGGTCTAAGTTTTTTAAGATTAATTTAACAACACATATTATTGTGATATATGTACGTTTTGATTAAATTACTACACACCTGTCATAAAGATAATCCAGGATGATGTTTTAAATTAAATAGCGGTATCTTCTAATGGATACAGTCATTTTCGTCACCCGATATAACATTATTATTAAATTTAATAAAATGGTAAAACACTACCACAGCCACTGGACACATATAAACTCCGCTAGAAAGTGCTAAACTCCATACATATTGATACGACGCAACGGATGACATGTAATATTACATAAAAGTGTTTTCAGTACGAGTATTTTCAATGCCATTGCTCCCCAGACCAATTTGTACCTAATATTATTGGAAAATTTTCCACTACACTAAGTACTTATTCGTATCTATTGAACAGAAATTTTCGCTCTCGAAACAGGAAAGTAATGTCACTTTATTGAAATTGCATTAGGAAATGTATCCAATTTACTATAACCACACATTAATAGTTGACATTTCATAATCTGTATATATTTTAGTAAATTTATAGCAACTTCACTTAGGCTTTATGTAAAATAAAATGATAGTTTCGCGCTTTAGAAAGTATTGTAAAAACTACTAATTAATTTCATCGCAATTAGATAGGACGCATATAGCTTAATCGGTAGAGCACATGGGTGTGACTCCCAGTGGCTGGGCGTCGTACACTTTTTTATTATAGTTGTTATATATTTCTCTGGGGTGTTTTCAAATTATGTATGTTCAATAAAAGAACGTTACATTGTAGTTCTAATAGTTTCTTAAAATAATAATTTATACTTACATTTAAACATAAAATAGGAATGCTTGTTAGCCGTTTGTTCAGCCCATTAAGTTATTGAACTGAATCATACACACATTCCAAAATTAACGTTTGGCCACTTTCGTTTTTTTGACCCTTCATTAGCCCCGAAACTTCTATTTTTACCCCATTCCATAACAATCATTCAAAAATATATGCTGGATAGGGTTAGAAAATAAGGTAGATGGCAGGAAACGTATATCATTTCAAAACATTAAGAGATAATTATTTTCACCATTGATTTACCATATCGGATAGGCTTAACTAAATTCACATACATTTAATGCGTACACAATTTCTATCAGTTTTAAACGCATTCAGAGCCTTCAATGGTCGGTGTAGAGGCGTAGTATTATTAAACTACATGCAACCATTGAGGTATCGACTAATTAGTTTGGATTGATTATCGACCAATGAGATTTCATATCGGATTTGTCCAAACAGAATGTGGCCAATGTACGATTTTCATTGTAGGAACGTTTCCACGAGCGCAGCGAAAAAAATAAACCTCATTGGTTTTCACAATGGCAAGATTGAAGACAAACGTATTATTCGGAACTAATAAAAAGTAATACAACTCACAATTAATTAATTCAGATACAAAACTAAGTGAGTTAAGTAAGATATTTAGTACAAAGGCTGAACATGTTGATTTACAATCTAATTCGGATATATAATTATTATTTGGAAAAAGTTTGTAGTTTATAAGACTTTATTGCAAAAATACATACTACCTATATATATTATCTTACATGAGAAAGCGAGGTATCGCTTCAAATATTGCATCATAGAACGTGCAAATAACTTCCCTATAAAAGTGTCCCCAACTCGTACGAAGTCACTTATTCCATTGTTAGTACACTACATTATGCTATATTTGTTTCCACCCTTATGCAAAGAGACTGATTTGATAATGGTCACGTAGCGGCAATGAAATGTTCTATTACATATTTGAATTAGTGTTCTCATAATATATTCTAGTCGATCTCCATTTGAAACGTTTTTGTGATCTTGCTTTAGGCTTTCGGTATCTTCAGGTACTATGCACATATACATAATATATGTAGTTACTTACTGTTTACATACGTACTAAATTAATATATTAAATGTTTATATATTTTTTTACTCCTACGTAGTGTATTTATCCATGCATTAGAAGATATCCCGAAGCTTTGGACATTTTTACATTACAGTATTAATTTTCTATAATATCATCATCAGTTGGGGTTGATCCACTGCGGGATGAAAGCCTCTCCTAGCCCTCTCCACTCTTTTTGGTCCCTAATTATTTGCTGCCACGTACATCCATCGAACTTTAAGAGTTTGTCTATTCAGCGGGTTTAGTGCCCCTTGGGTATTTATCCAGCGGTTGTCCACTCGCTTAACGGCTTGTCCAGCCCATTACCATCCATCTACTTCCTTTTGTGATATTTATGCGTTATGCCCGACATGCATATTTCCATGCTACGTTGCGCTCTTCGTGATTTTTGGATTTCTTAAACATGTTTTACATGCATACGTGAGCGTTGGTAGCACACATTGGTTTAACGCTTTACGCTTAAGACACAATGGGAGGTCACTTTTGAAGATACTATTCAGGTGCCCAAATGCCAATTTGGTCCTGGGTGGAGGTAGGATATTAAGATCTGACATAAATAGTGCATACTATACTTTGTCAGTCAAACGTATTTGTTTTCATTGAACTACGACTACAATGTCTAGACTGTAGATAGTGTTTGTGTGTTTTTAATATTCAATTAAACGCTGCCTAATCATCCGAGACGGCCGCTCTACCAAGTCGGCCACCGTGTATGCAGTGGCTTGTTTAGGGATTTTGATGCCCGACGCTCTACATGATTTTGAGGCCCCCACAAAAAAATAAATAAACATGCATTTCAACTACCTACGTACCTAGTAAAAATATTAATGTATCTCTTTTTTATAATCACAACCTGTAGCTTAAAATAATTATTATTGAAGATAAGCATGTGGATATAATAAAAATAGTGGTTTATTTTTTTTATTTACTACCTACTACTATAATGTATCTAATGGGTGGTTATGTCAGCCCACTATGATGGTAGTTGCAGGGATTTTGTGTATATTGTATTGGTGCGCAATTTAATACGCATATTTTAAAGATTTTGGTGTACTTAGTTTGAACTGTTTAGAGGCCCCCTTTTAAATCTTATGGCGAATCGATTGTGTAATCTGCGTCAAAGAAAATCGCCGCTGCGTGTAGGTATGCATTACATTATACTATACTATAATAATTACTTGTGAAATGTTGGAGGCTAAAAACAAAACTATTGCGAATGAAGAAAAAATGTTTATATAATCAATACTCTTTTGTAAGGGTCTTAATGAGGTCTTGAGGTTTTAAAAAACTCATAAACTGACACGGGTTTATAATGCTTATGCTATAAACTTCCAATTTTATTATTATTTGTATATTCTTAATACAATTACGACGCATAATTTACATCTTTATAATTCCATTAAAAATGCATATTTCTTACTCTTTTTTCGTGTTTTTCTTTTGTTACGGCATTAGCAATAATACATGCAATGTAATGCACAATATTTATGAAGTACTTTACCTTTTTTTAAAACAAAGAATTCGAAATGTAATATTGATAATGAGTTGAAAAACGGAAAAAAATATTGAAAAAAAAATGTTTCACGATAGTTTGCTAAATATTATTCTTTTATTAATCGAATATAGTATTTTAAGTGCCTACGTTCATTTGTGATGGTCACGCGTTCCTAGTACAAACTTGAAGTGCGCCTTTCGTTGGTTATGCCATGGTACACTCCTGAAGAGTTGGTAATACTATTCTATTATTATTATTCGTTCGGAAAATTCCTCGCATGCATTCATTTTTTGTTGTGCACACATTTATTTAATGTAAGAAGTGAATGTATATATTATAATTATTATATTTCTACATATTATTATGAATTTATAAAAAGAGCGACTGAAGTGAAGATTGTATTTACAGATTTTTGTTTTTACGGGAATTATATATTAGCCATTGCTCAACTTATTATGTCCATACTTTGGGCCTAAAACATATTGAAACAACTACATGTGAATTTGCAAGACTTACGATAGTGTAAGCCTGACGCGTAACCGTTCAGCCATCGTGGACGTTACCTATATAAAAATAAGTAAATAATAATGTCAGTTAAATATAAAAAAATGTGAAACATTCTGTATACATGTAACTATAGAAGATAACAGTCATAATCTAATTAAAAAAATGTTCCCCCAATATATTATGCGAAGAATTTAACATGCGTATAATTAATTGTCCATCGAAGAATATTCCGGACACCGATGAATATAAAGGAAAAAAGTTAATCTTTCGTTCCATATCCCACAAACTATATCAGGATTCCGTTACGGCTAGTTTTGATATACAGGACATTTTCCAGAATTAATCATAGACGTCAGATAAAATATGTAAAAATCGCTCTTAATGCTTTGGACGCTGAAGACGCACCTGGCGCGTAATGACAAGGCGGCCGATCGATGTAATTAACGTGCATTTTAAAGGTGGTAATTAAAAAATCATTATCTAGTCAGCAGCGAATGAGTTTGCAATGTAGATATAGATATTTTTTTAATACATACCATATGTATTTTTGTAATAAACAAATGGTGATATAACTGTAGACGCATCAGAAGAATATAACGATGCAATGTAACGCAGTTTGGAAATTGACTTTTATTCTCGTGGAGTTAACTTTCATTCTATACTGAATGAATACATATACATAACTTGAAAACACTTCTCATCTCAATCCCGTCGAGTAGGTATGTATGTTCAATATATGGAATGTTACATTCTCAAAATCTTGTGAATTATTCGATGAATAAAAGAAATGGCCTATTAAAAATTCTTAGCAAGTTCAAGTAGACGTTATAACTAAAATATTGACGAGAGTCGGGCGTCGGTTAGTAATTAAGGTAAGTAATTAATATTCCTTGATTTAATACACAAAAACCGATAGTCAATAATAGCGCATTTTGATAAGCATTTTATGCATGACCTACTAGTTTAAATTGTCGTAATAATCTATCAAATTCAAAGTTCAAATCCCATCGATCATCGTATTTTTTTCAAATATTATTTTTTCTAGTTGGTTTATATCTGAGGTGTTTTCAAGTTATGTATGTTCAATATATGGACTGTTACATTCTCAAAATCTTGTGATTTATTCTATGAATAAAAGAAATGATTTATGAATGAATAAAATTTGTATTGGCGGACTCAGGAAGATTAACAATGTATGGGGTCTGGTAAACATTTATTATTTACACACTTTGTCCATTTAATACATCAATGACTACTAACAGGTGAGTGTCATGAAGCAGAATGATCTATTACCGATTCTGTAATCGATATAATTGTTTCCGGTGTGTAAGTGTATTTATAGTGGATGTTTTTACCTTCTTAAGAAGCTTCTGTACCTTAATGTAGTGTGCAATTTCATCCCCTTTCTGTGAGATACATATTGACTTTCTTTCCGTGTGTGGAGTAATTTAGCAGTGTTTGTTGTAAGTTCGCGAGCGGTAAACAACCCCTTACCTCAACCCCCGAGCCGTGTTGCCTCTTGCAGTTTAATACTTAATATAAAGCGATGGTTTCAAAGTGAATTTCCCTGCACGAATTTTGTCCTACAGTTGGGGTCGGCAACGCTGCATATTTATGTCGCATTAAACTACCTTAAATACACTAATAAGTAATTTGTAATTCAAACATATATGTTAGCAGGAAATATTGTTCACGCCTAAGTGAAATTTTTTTCTTTGTTTTAATGACAATTTTTTTAGCTTACATTTTTTTCAAATTCTAAAATAAAGACAATTGGTTTGCACGTTCCTCCACTGCATCTCACTTCACCACCCCACCCCTGCTAGCTGATCACTAATGGGTCGCGAAGTTTTATAGTGTAATTTTGTATCCCTTTGAGATATATAGATTAATATTACTGATAAATGTTGGAAACAATGTACACTATTTATAAGCTGTGCAAGCATCATCAATATTGGTCCAGTTCAAATTCAAATTACAAATTATAAATTTAAGATGTTCACAACATGACGTTTAAAAACAAAGAAATAGTAATAAAAAGTGTAAAGAAGAAATAAATATATGCAGTATCAGAAAAACAGTATGAAAAGTAAAGTAAAAGGTACAAAATTTATAAAAAAATATAAATTTTAAAACATAGAAGCACATCGAATGAGCTAAGTGGGCCCTATTTTTGGAATTTATGAAACAACGTCCACCTATACTCATCCTCACGTAGGTGGGATATATGGACGTCCGAAGCGATTTGGTTGAACAGAGTTATTGCCCTACCAATTGGCGTCACCAATGGCAGGTTAGTTCTGCTCCTTGGGAGAACAAACAACAGATGCTAACGATTTCTAAGATAGTTATCAGGGACACACAAGTCAATACCATCAAGAATGGCAGAGTACTCATTTATAACGAATGATATGCGTCAATGATTATAACCGAATTAAATAATTACACTTTTTCGTAACTCGTACTCCGATAACGTGCCTCAAAAAAGTTTCACTTCAAATTTTTTTTTTGAAATACATTTGAACTAAGCAGGACTTCATCTTCAATACATCGGATTGTTTGTGGTTTTAGCAATATATGCAATTCTAAACCAGATCGAAATTTATGTAGTTTAAAAATAGTTTCTATTTTGCAATAATTAAATGAAGTTTTATTTTTAATGAGTAATTAAGATTTTTACATTGTAAGAATTGTTTGTAAAAAAATAACAATGTGTGCTTCTGAGGTGTTTTCGAAATATGTATATTCAATAAAGAATATTACATGGTTAAATTATTAGTATGTTAACACTAAAATTTTGAGTTACCCTCAAGCCAGATAAGAATATAGATAAGTAACTATTATTGGTAGGTACCTTGATTCAAAAAACTATAGCTCTAGTCGTAAAGCTAAAGCACTAAAGCACATTTTCCAGACACCAATATTTTTGAACATCACCTTAATACTACAACTAGATAACTCTGATTTGGTAATTGTTGGGAAAATTAAATTTAAACTTTACTTGATTAACATAAATCTAGGCTATAATTATTATTTAAAATAAAAATCGAAAATCGTTCTTGTCTAATTGGGAACAATTGAATAATGTTCAATTATGTGAAAAAATATTGTATATATATAATTATTATTATATTTATTTAATGCATTTATGGTTTTAAAGTTATCTAATATTTTCAAACATAAAATTAATACAGTTCTCATTAAGTTCTGATTTACTTAGTTTTATCATTTTGTAGAGAAGGAAATATGTAGAGTCATATCTCAAAAACAGTAATAATCTAGTTATCTATTTGTAGTATTGAAGTGACGATATATTGTGTTGAATAAAAGTACATTTAACTAAATGATACACGAGAAGATAACACATAAGTATATATATATGTTTTTACAAGACATTGGCTTAATCTTCAAACAACATGGGGTACACCCAGGTATATACATTAGTTTTGAAAAAGTGTTCAAGTTTACAAAATAGTAAAAATAACTTTGACTTCCAACGTTCCAACCCGCAACTTTTAAATGTTACGACTCTACCACATGTGATAGATATAGAGTAAAATAATATATTATGTATATCTCTACGTTTTTTATGTCACCAGTTGATGACATCTGCAATTTAGAGAGAATTTATATCAGCACGCTTCCCGTCGTATCGAAATATAATATTACTGATGTGCCTGCTACAACTTACAGCGCGCCTTTCAACTGATTTTCCTATATAATAAGGGTGGCCAACCCCACGAAACCGTGGAGTATTCAAAAACCGTTTATGTCAAGCATATCTTATGGCAAATTTAACAACGCACATACCTGCCCCTGTAAAATTTGTCAACTTCAATGGCCTATTAATAAGACAAAGGAAATTCTAATAATTCGGTTATTCATCTGATGGGAGATTGGGAAGTTTCTTGAATAAGCAATTTAGAAGAATTTTTGGGTGCTTTCACGGTAACTGTGATCGAATTTTCATTTTCAATAGACAACATCGAGTCAATAACCCGCTCATAATAACTTTATAATGTCTTGTGTAAGATAACGCATGTAAACACCTGCCGTTAGTTTTATTTATTGAACGCCAATATGCCAATATGGCGAAACATGTCTTGCCCAAACAAAGGTGGTTCAAAGGTTCACTTACAATACGACTTTTGTTATTAGTAAGTTATTTGAACTTTAATACAATATAATATTACCATGTTCATTTGTTAACATGTAAGATTATCTGTAGAAATGAGTCAACATTTACAATTTATAATATGGATGTTTTCAGTAAATTGAAATTTTAGTGTATTCTTCTTTCTTTCGACCATGTCCGATCCTAATAGGATCATATGGGCCTCCACACAGAGTGGAGGTTTGTATTGACAGATTTTTTTTTTTTTTTACGAGAAATGGATGTCAGCCACTTGCTCAACCTATTAGGTCCATACTCTGACTCATACACAAATTGAAAAACAATATGTGTACTAGCCAGACCCAGGATTCGAACCTGGGACCCTCGACTCTATAGGCCGGCATTTAAGCCTTAATCAACCCTTTCTATGTCTCGTCCTGTAAAATAAGAAAAATTAAAGTCCAGACCTTTTTTAGGTTTTCTTCTGCCAAAAAAAAAATCCGAAATCCAAGTAGGCATTTGAAAAGTATTATTCCATATTTTTTCTTGAACATGAGTTCTGACGACTTAAGCTGGGTCGCACACCTAACGCGTCGAATATGTCAATACGATTTTGATGTTATTCTCAAAACACATGTAACTTAATGTATCTCCACATACAGCTCGAATGCGTTATTTTAGTTTGAAAAAAAAACACAGCTGGTGTCGCAAGCAACAAATTTCACTCGACATGGGGTGCAGGTGTAATACCAAAATGTCGCATCGGCACACGTGGGAAAGCTGCTTTTTCATTCGTTTCGGCTAGCCATGTGAGGTCACTGTCCCGAAATGTCCTCGCTTGTGCGGACGGAAGACAGTGACAATATTGCGCCCGAATTTGGTTTATAATTTATGACCATATCCCATTCGAGACGATTTTCAAAGTGCGACCGTGCTAACGAGAATTTGCGTACGTGTTGTTGCATATGGAAGAATTCGACGAGTTTCCTTAAAATAATATTCATTTAGTGGCATCATCGGGAATCAAATCCCTCGGTTTTTGTAGGTTTAATATAAATATAATTTAAAAAAAAAAACTATATTATGTTCCATGCCACCCAGCTACGGTTAACTATACAAATACTAATATAAATATGTATTGTTGTACGAATGATAGCTTAGCTGTATTATATACCGCACTTAATATCATAGATATATTTTTTGTATTCATAATTATAATTACACCCACGGTGGCCGTGCGGCTTAAGCGTTGGACTATCACGCCGTGGGTCCCTGGTTCGAATCCTGCGTCTGGCAAGTACACATTGTTTTTCAATTTGTGTGTGAGTCAGGGTATGGACCTAATAGGTTGAGCAAGTGGCTGACATCCATTTCTCGTAAAAAACAAAATCTGTTAATACAAAGCTCTACTCTGCGGAGGCCCATAATATGATCCTATTAGGATCGGACATGGTCGAAGAAGAAGAATTATATTTTTCTATTCATAACTTAATTATTCTGTGAACGCTTTTGAAACACATTTTAAATAATTACAAGATAAAAAGAACTTTTTATATACAACGTTTTTAAATTTTCTGTTGAATCATATAAACTTGACTTGCTAGCTTAAACGATCAAAAAAATTTGTACTTGATAGAAATAATACTGAAATGTCATTTTGATTTCCATAGTAACGCACGTATATATTAATAATTTAGTTGCTGGGACCCCAGACCCTAGCAACCAATAATGGTGTCGAAATAACTTTTCATACAAAACAGAATTAACTGAAAATGAATTCAATTCTACTTAAAGATGGCTAAAAGTATTAAAAAATGCATTGGCATCGTGTTCTGATATATTCTAAAAGTTTAAAATGTCTAGCTAGTCGGGAAGTTAGTTAAAAATCGATTGCAAGATTTGTACCAAACAACCACCGGGCAAATAATACGAGCTAAGAAAAACGTTGTAAAATAAAAGTCACAATGAAATGGAAAACTTAAAACAGGAAATAGGGTAGGTGCTGCGAAGGTATGTGACACAGATTTCTGGACTGTTACAAAATTTTCACGAATAATAAATATTCATAACGTCTTACATACCTTAGAAGCGATGGTGTATGCCTAGGAATGTCAAAAAAGTATACCTTTTCAATCGATCTGACAACCCCTATATTAGCCCTTCGCCGCGGTTAAATTCTCATTGGTATTACTATAAACACCAGATATAAACTTATATCTTTAATAGTAAAAAAATACACACATACAAGAATCATACTGCGTAGTGAAAAAAGCTTGATTTTTTTCAAAAAACTTATCATTCTTAACGAGGACCACAGCAGTTGTGTTCCTTTTTCAGAGGAATTAAACGTTTTTGTACGGTTTGTTTAGTTGGGGGTTGAAACACTCTCACAGATGGGGGTTGGGAAAAGCTAATGGGATGTTTTTGCGGCGGTAAACACGGGTTTTAACTGCGGGGGCGGCTGTAAAAAAGGTTCTCCCGGTGACACCTTTTTGTTTTGCGGGCCGGCGACGAATCGTTGTTGTTCGAAGTTTTGACACGTCTTTTTTTACTGTGACTGTAAAACGAAAGACATGATAACTGCCCTCAAAATAATAATTGGCCAACTTTTAATGTTAAAGTTGCCAAGGTATTCTCGCAATCTCCTCCGAGAGTGTATAATACTAGCAACACAATAAAGCAGTATTACTTGTGATCCATTAAACCTAAGTATCATCTCGAAAGCAGTAATCGTAATGCCTAAAATTGAAATCGCTTTAGTTCGCGGAGATCTGGTAAAACTACAGAAGTCAATTTTCGTAGAAAATGAGCTTTAAAAACCATTCGATAGCGCTTTTCTGGCTTTACCTTTGGGCAAAAGTACGTAAATCATCAGTAAATTTTAAGCTGTTAGAAATCGGCAATTTTAAGATTGCGGGAATGGATTTTTAAAATATTTTATGTAGATTATGAATGTATCTCTGAATTTGCATCTAACATGCATATTGAAATGTTGCTTATTTTAAAACGTGTCTGGAAAATTGTGCGTATAAAATTCGCCGTATCACAGTTCACCCTGAACTGTTGCATCTGAAACAGATGTCCGTATACCATGTATAACTTGAAACTTAAAAATCAAAATAATGTAAGTCCCTAGGTTATTTTTGAAAAGTTTTTTTTACCTAATATATAAGTATTTAAGTTTTATATATCTAATTAGAAATATAATCTATCGTAGGTATATAGAATTCTGGATGATTCAAAAGTAGGTTATCACGTAGGTGCTCGGGAAATACTCCATCTGCCATCTGCTGCCAGTATAACAGCTCGTAGTGAACTGCGATACGGCGAACTGCACACGTACAATTTACATGTAACCTTTTTTAAACAGTTGTATCCTGAGAACACCAAGAGTTTTTGAGTCAATAGGTACTTCTGAAGTCGCATCGATTACAAGAAATCTCATATGAAACACTAAGATTCAACATGTGACTAATGTACTCGTATGCTAGTAGTATAGTTTTTAACTAACTTAGTTAAGCCTAACTTTAAGAAGCCAATTTCGGCGACCTACGTTCAGTGAGATATATTAATTTTATTAAACCGCCTAAGCGGAAGAGAGAAATAACATGTGACGTGTTTCTTAATATTATTCTTGATAGTAAACGGCTGCGTAACGTCGACAACTCTGCATTACGATCTTAGCTTGTCTGAATATTCTTTGATATTTTCATTCTTGACATCGCCTTGACGCCTGTAACTAAGAGCATACGTTTGTACACCCATATTAACATTCTCGAATAGTTTGGGTGATGTGTGCCAAGCCCAGGCCCCGCGCAACCACTCTATACTAGAGGACTAAAAAAACACAGTATCATACCATTCTCGTTTTGATTCCAGAATAATTATAATATTAATCTCAAATGTAGAAAATATTGCTTTGACTAATCGCAAATCACAATGCGAAACATAAGAATTTAGACAATTTGCACATCTATTCTACACACAAAATTGCTATCGGCCGCTATCGAGGGTAGTTTTTCATATTTTTATAAGTATTGAATTATTATAATTTTAACAATAAGCTAGTTGTAATTGTTACAATAAGTGATATGTTTTAACAGCACCTCTCTTGGCTGTGCTAATTTTTAGAGCGAGATAGACATTTTGGACTGTTTCGACGGCCAACTTATTGTAACAATTATAATAAATACCTCAATACAAGAATACGATATTAAGATGTCGATTTTGAGATAAATAAGCCAATCGATTGCTGAAAGCTATATTTGCTTTCATAATGAATCACTGAGATTGTTTTAAAAAAAATGTAATACCTCATTTAAATGAAAAATATCAATGTTGCATTTAATAAAAAATATCCTGTAACTTCAACGCAATAGTGCGATAACTGAAATAACCCACTGTTAATAATTTTATAAAAAAATCTTACCATCATCATCTTTTATAAGTCAGTGGTTAACTTTCAAAACTGGACATGTCCCATATATACCGAAAATGAGTTATTATCGGAATATCATTCTATAACCTCATACACACTTTATTGACTTTCAAAAATAGCCACAAAACACCAATTTCATATTGAAAAGAGGTTTCAAAAAGTAGGTTGACATTCAAATAGGGACACGTCCAACGCTGTTGACATTCGAAATGAGACATGTCACTTTCAGCTAATGGCGGGACTGTATTGAGTCACGTGACTAAGTATGTTGTCATATAATCTGACAGTTTGGTTTTTGTCGCGTGCGTGTTTTCGCTCTGTGTTTTTATTTGAAAAGTTCATTTATCTCTGAGGAGTGAATGGTGGACATGTCTAGTTTTGAAAAATAACCACTGAAGTATTATAACCCGCAAACAAAAAAAAAATAAACGTAATATAGTAAACGATTTGAGTTGTATGAAACGTACATTAAAATTAAATTATCTCGAAACTAGTTTTTTTGACTTATCCCACTGTTGTTTTTAGGTAGCGATATATAATATATTGTAATATTATAGCTCACTTGGTACACTGATTAAAGTCACAGGTTTGGCATATTTAATTTCATAATCATTATTATTCTTTTAACGTTTTAAAGTTTTATTATAGAAAATACATAATTTTGTAAAACCTCAGAAACATACATCTCAAATACAATCACGCCCCCCCCCCTTATGTCGTGTTAAATTTATTATGGATATTTTGTCGAACTGGATCCCCCCAATGCATTTTTTTATATGTGCGTCTGTAGAACGATTGTGGTCGCTTAGTGCCCTTTGTCATGCTCGTTCCATTGCTACTCTATAAGCTCTTTCACATATAATTCTCTTACCTGCCTTCTTATCCAGTAGTTTTTTTGCCAACTTGCACATCTCCATCACAAGAAGCGCTGCATACAACTTTTGGATTTAGAAAACCTGAATAATTATCCATGTCTCAAATGCGTAAACAGTATATAACTTTGCTTTTTTTCCACATCATTAATCGAGTCAGAGCATATTACTACGGGCATCACACGATTTACAAAGCGACATAACATAACTTTTTTGCTAGAATTGGTTGTAAATCATTGGTAACTAATACCCCGGAAGCGTAGTGCTAAAATATACTTAATATACCTACATATAACAGGTGTCATTTCCAATTATACCTGTATACATAACTTCGAAAACCCTCTGCATTATACAGATACTAGTCTAAAGTCGAAGGCTTGGGTCGATAGCGACGATACTTCAGTGAAACGGCAAATAATTTTCAACTATAGGTGCGGCAAAATTTTCGACTCGCTGGCAATCGGAGAGCGAATGTCAAGGTGTGAACACTTCAATTTGTTTCGTGATGGCGACGGGGGTATCAATTCTTAAATCGTGTAAAGATGACTAAAAACGTTAGTGTACGTCCCTGAGTGGCAGCGTTCGGCGCAGCGTTGAGCGTTTTGCGCAACTCAAACGTATAACCGTGTTTGAAAATGTTCGTAGACAATGTCTTTTTTTGGTTATACATTTATACGGTTATACGTTTGAGTTGCGCATAACGCTCAACGCTGTGCCGAACGCCGGCACTGAGGCCTCACACTTACGCATTTACTTGAAAAATAAAACATGTCAATAAATATATTATTATTGTTACTAATAGAACAATAAACAGAACATTAAATAGACGCATGTTGGATTTATAAGACAAATTATATTTCGTTCGCACGCGTCATTTGCACCCGCGACCTGAAATCCGCGCATCGCCTAGCCACGATCTTTTTAGACCATGCCTCAACTGAGGTATAGCCTTAAGGACTATAACACTCATCTGTCAACAAATTATTTTATAATATTACGAACCAAGTATTGTATCAAATTATGTGAACCAAGGAGACAGAAACCGTGCAGTAAAGTGTGTAGGTATATTAAAATATTTAAAATTGCAATATATATATATATAAATATATTTCAACCGGTCAACTGGTTATTTATTACATATATTTAAAAAACGATAAAAGAATATTAATTGATAGTCCTACGCTTGTAGTTAGGTATAATACATTTTAAAATACTCAGTGTTATTTTGAATTCACCACTGCGGATGTGAAATAAAGTCGCGCCGGTATCGAAGGTGGAACGAGATGCCTCGGAAGATAGATGAAGGTACCCCCGGCATTACTCCATTCCTTTGACAAAGTGGTAAACTTTTCCAATGAGGAGCATTTGCAGAAAGTCACGCGTGCAAATATTTCGGCAAATATTCAGCCCCAGTACAGAGCTAGTGCGCTGTGAAAGTAATCTGAATATTTTATTAACTTTGAATTTAGACGTATCAGTATGTATGTCTACTTCTATATTTTAGTGCAACGAAGTACGCAGAATACTTATGATTGCATTTCCCACAGTCAAATATTACCAATAGGTTAAGACGTGTTTACTTTCAATCATATTTTTAATTAAACATAATGACGATATTGTCGCTACATTACCGCAACGCATAACCAACAAGGCATTTCTATATTATCTCTCTCGCACCTAGTTCTTAGAAACAGACGGTCGTTTTTGTTCAATCTAAATTCTGTTTCCGTCATATTTCAATAATATTTCCAGTCAAAAAAATTTTCTCGGTTATTCAGACAAATACTATCAGATCGACACTGTTAAACAAATCATTAAATAAAGGTCATTATAAATAATTCGCATGACCCATAGACGGATTGATAGCTTAAATTCTAGCTAGGCCACTCATCCGGAAAGAGATAGACGTCAGTTTGAGCCCCACTCTGTCTAAAAATAATTAGGATGTATTCTATAAGTTTTAATAATTTATAGCAGGTGGACTCCCCTTAATTTTCCGGCTACATTCCTCATATATAGACACTCGATTTTTTATTCTACTGATGAACACATGGCCTGCAGCTATAACTAAAGTGCTCACCTACGAGTTATAGCGATGTATCGCATCCACAAGTACGAGTACTTATCAAATACGTGGTTTAATGGTTATAATTATTAGTATCATTAGTGTCCGTTTGTGTCGTCCGCGCTGTCCTGTCCTTTAGTTTGGTGCTTCGGAATATTAATACAAACATATTATGATGATGCTTCAGATGGTTGCACATATTCATGAGTGCCACAGTGGTCAATCCGTTGTTAACGCTGTTTGACAGACAAATCATCCAGGTCAAGATCCTCGATCAGGAGATCCTGACGAAGGAGAAGTAGAAGTAGTATTATAATATTATCTTAATAATTTGTATTTTTTCATATCTTGCGTGCGCGCATGTCGCCGTAAATCCAGTTGAATCAATAAAATTGTTAAGCTTTGCAGCTGTATGTTATAAGATCTAGAAAAACTGAAGCAACCAGGGAAGGCCTTCATACAGTAGTGGACTGAAACTGCCTGATGATGGTGGTGATATTATTTTTATAGCAAGACCTTCCACATAACAGGGAATATAACTTATTGTTATACTATTAACTAAGCTTAAAACACACTGGTTTTTCTGTAGTCATAACCATAGCTGTTACTGTAGTCAGACAGTAATGAAATGCATTCCAATCAAAAGCACGTTCAAATTTATTGAACATTATAAAACGCTTTGTAAATATGAGCGCACAAAAATCGAATGAAACTCTTTCATCAAGTCTCTAAAATGCCTTCTTAAGTCTCTAAATTCTCCACTGTGCGCCGGGCGAGTAATAAATACTATTATTGTTTCTCTCGTAAAATATGAAAAGTTTACGACTGAAAAAGTGCGAAGCTTTCGCGTCCGTCTTCAGAATCCGGCTCGCTACAACCAGGACACGCCGCACAGTGGCTATAAACTAATATTTTTAGCGCTCTTCATATCACCCCCTCCGCTTGAACTGTGTGTTTTATTAGACATAACAAATACGTTAAGAGAAACATACTATCTTTGAAAACTCATATTGAAATCATTTATGAAATGTAAGATTTTAATAATATAATAATTATTGTTTATTTTTTAAATTCACAATTTAAGGGGGATCATATGCCAACAGAGAACCTAGCGGAACAACCCGAAGCTTGCAATTTGAGAATTTTTATTTATATCAAATCGAGCTTAAATATTAGGACCATACTTAAATAAGATTTCATATAAATAAAAAGGATTTCAAGTTATACACATTTATATTTTTTTTTTATAAAAATCGATGTTTTTTAAAATAGATATAAAAATATTAAATAAATTATGAATTAGTCAAAAATTAGTGAAAATTTGAAAACTTAATAAAATAAATTTTAATAATAAATATAACCATAAAAATAATGTAATAATAACGTAACCTATGTACCAAATATGTGACAAATTCACCTTTTTTTTACAATTATTGTAAGTTTATCTTTGACTTAAAAAACCCTTGAAAACTAATCTATATAATTTATTATGATATGCCAGGTTTTGTTCACATACGTATTTAATTTAGTTAGTGGGTTACAATAATGCTATAGCAGGTTGTGTAACACCGCTACTAGTTTATTTAAAAAAAAATGCTTTTAGCCATTGCTTAATCCTCTTTGGCTAACGACAGGGTATTATATGAATCAATTCTAGTAATGTTTTTATTACATAGATTTCAATTATGAATTTGAAAACACAGTTACGTAGATATTTTGAATTAAGGAATGGGACAATTGAGCGCCAGGACAATTGGGCACCGCACTGTCGAATGAAATAAATATACATTCGTTATGATTTTATACATAAAGTAGATGGGGAACTTTAATCAGTTTATATATCTACTACTTTGTAGTTTGATTTCATTTTGCTCTTAAGATAATATTTTTTATTGCGGATTATCATGCCTGAGGCTTTATATAAAAATAAAACAACCCTCTTCTCGTCTCGGAACGTAAACATATGCGCAATTAAATCATTATTTACGTGGGCATATTTAAATTCTCACCAAGTATTAAATAATAATACAACAATTCAAATAATATAAATAATAATACTAGATACATATTTCAAAAGTACACATAATTCACGAACGTCTATTCATTTTCGAATTTCATTCGATTGCGTGGCGCCGAGTTTCCCCGGCGCCGAATCGTCGAATTACTAGCAAGCAAGCATATGCGTCGGTAGCTTAGCCATTAAAAGCATAATACAGATGTATGTTTAAATACTACATTTTAATGTGTGTTTCTGATATACAATACTATATTAACTTAAAAAGTTTATTAAAATATGAAGTTGCTTAAGTGAAGTTAAATTCAAATTTGACAGGCAAAATTGGGATAGGTACTTGGAAGTATTTTAATTGTTTTATTATCCTACTAAAATTGATTTCTATCAAAGACTGGCAGTTTTTTCTTTATTTATGCCAATTCGTTTATTCATATTCACATCGATTTTAAATATATATTTTAAATTAATAGTTGAAAAGCACTGATCGAGACGTATTTTTTAATGATTTACGGTCAGGGTTTCCCATCCCCCCCCCCCTTTTGAGGGATGAATTATTATTCAGAGACGGCTTGACGTGGATGTGGCCGTTTTGTGAAATTAACAATGCCATGTCTTTTGTTTGACAAGAAATAATTTTAAAAGTTACATTCTTCCCCGCCCTCGCCATAAATTACGGATTATCAGGTGACATTGAGCGCCACACAAAACACACCTTTTGTAAAATACTTTTCAATGTTTTATCTAAATGATGAAGTATGAGGTACTATGCCACCATCTATGATCGAAACATAAAAGTTTCGAAAAATTAAAATTATAATAAATTCAAATATGTAATTGTAAGTAATCCTGTAAAGTTTGCAAAATCTAATAACGCTATGCAAAAAAACACGTTTTACTGTAATATAAAATTTTAGTAATTAATTATTGACTCAATTGGCATTTGCGTACTATATCTCCATTTTAATGAATTTGAAATAACGTTTTTTTGTTAATTATACGATATTTATGTATAGATGAAAGATATATGAGAAGGAGATGGTGTATTGTGTTATAACTAAATATCTACTTTGCTCCTTGTATACAACCGTGGAGTAGTTTTTATTTACTTTATTATTATTTATTATACTAGAAACATTTAATTATGCTGAATCAAATATTGTTGAGTACCCATTAAACTAGATTTAAGATACTATTATTAGAAATTATTAGAAAATAAATTAGGTCATCTCTAGACCAGTGGTTCTCATGTGCGGTCACCAGAGTATTTTGTTGCGGCCACTAACATCATTTTAATTTACATTAACTAAATACTATTAACATAAACATTTAATTAACAGTATTTAATTTAATTAATTGGGCTAACGTTAAATATCCGATATTGGAAATGAGTCATGACCAAGTAGTAACTTAAAAACCATTTTAATAATGCCACGGTTGAAAAATTTTGGTCGAAGTTATACGTTGACCAAGAATCAGGTCAATTCAAAGAATTGGCAACAATTGCTTTATAAATATTGCCGATTTTTACTACCACTGTATACTGTGAAAGATCGTTCAGTGCAATGCACTTCATAAAAAAACCATATCGAAGCCAGTTGAGAGATGTAAACTTAGAAGCAGCCATGCGGCTCGCATTGGAAAAAAAGAACTATTTAGGAATTACCATTTGTATTTTTAATTAAATAGATATGTACTAATGTACTAAAATGTTCAAATATCCTTTATTAAATGGACGTGTCTATACTTAAATAAATTGATTTGTTATGTAAATAAAATTTTGCTTTATTTTTTTCAATCACAACGAAAGTGACATTTGGTGCGGCCACCAGACGTTTCCATAGAACTGTCAATATTAATTGTGCGGCCACAGTTAAATTTCATGTGAAAACCTTTGCTCTGGACTATTTTGCAATACATTAAATTACCTATATCAACCCTTATCACATAAATGCACAGGTTTACGACAGTGACTTTGGTTTACAATATGATTTTAATTACAAATACATTAGCCATTTTTTGACGGACGGACACCTCAGACAATATAAGATAATAATAAGAAAAACAGTCGGGTCAACAGTTAAATTGGTTGAGAACACTCCTCCGGAAAATGAAAGTTTTAATCTCACTGAGTACACTATTTTTAATATTATGTATTTTTTTTACTAATATAAAAAATAGATGTAGAAATTGGTCCCAATTCTTTATCTTAAGATTGAATTAATTTAGACACTATATGTTGATAATAATGATATATAACTTTAAAATCAGTTATTTAGAATACATTTCTACGTACATTTAAGACAATGGGATGGCCTCGTCGATATAGTTTACACGAATAAAAATAATAATCCGTTTTTAAAATGGAACAAAATATAATACAACCGTTCGTGCTATAGATAGCGTTTACAAAATACCGTGGAAAATCTATCATGCATTTTTAAGGACTTCATTTGGCTATATTGAAATATAACGACTTTAAAAGCCCAAACTAAGAAAAGTCACGTATACAGTGGTGATTATATTTGTGAAACCATAGAATACTATATTTTATTCAACAGATTTATTAAATGTTCTATCAATTCTACAAAGCTTTTTTGTGTACATCTTTAATGAGTATTCCACTTGTCAATGTCATTTATTTTCAAATTTAAAGTTCATTTATTGAATAAACGAACAAGGTAGGTATCATGATAGAAAAAATACAACAAATATAACATAATGTGATTTTTAAAGTTTTTTTTATTAATTCTGTGATGTTTGTAGTATTTATGTTGATAAGTGTTTCGGGCCAACTATTATAATTGAGTTCTACCACGTAAATGTCAATTAATTTAATATAAACTGAATTGAAATAGTACTTGCGAGTATATTTAAATAAATAAATAAAACAATACAACATTGAGTTAAAACAATTTGATAATGATTGACATAGAATGAAGTACACCGAGTTACTTCATTAGATTACATATCGTAAGACGTTATTAAACGATATCCACCTATACTCACTTCACGCAAGTGGAAAATATGAACATTCAAAAAATGAAATTATATAGCATTCAATGACATATCAATTCACTGTTACGAATGAAATATTACTGTTGAAGATTTGGCAAGTCATTTTGAAAATTCTATATAAAATAAATAAAATACTTGGAAAGGATAAGCTGTTTAAAATTCCTCTAACTTTCATATATTTTGTAAATATTGGATTATCAATGCTTTAATCATTTTCAACAATATTGTATTAGTACATAACCATTTCAACAATATTGTATATATAAAGTACATTTTGAAAAAGCGATGTTATATTATAATACCTACATCATAACCTGCATATTATAACCTCTAACAGCTATTTTCATAAAAAAAATAGGCTCAAGCCATGCCAGCCACCCGAGCCATATGTAAGTACATTCAAGATTGCTAAGCCAAAGGGGTGTAACTGAAAATTTGAAACTTTACAGGATAACTATTTGAAATAAGAAATATATTGATTCCTTCATATTATTATATTTTAACTGACTATCCTATTTACTTTCGTATATTTAATTTGTCCAAAATTCATCCGATTAATTATAAATATAGACATAATATCGTTAAAGTCAAATTCGATGAATAAATTTTATTATATCTAAATAAATCATAATTAATATCAAATAGCCATACCCAATTAATTAAAAAGAACACAATCACAATCCAAACAGGTAGCTCAGTTTGCGTTTTCCAAATTCAAAAAAACTCGCGCGGAAAATGTTTTTCCAGTGTGGCGAATTTACTTAGATAGACCTCCTTGCAGTAGGACGTTCGCGAGTAGACTGACCGTCCATCTGCCAGGGCGGCATACAGACGAGGAGATGAAATCCTCGCCGGAGCAGGGGCAGTGAGGGAGGGTAGACCGTTTCCGAGGGGCGGGGACCGGCTCCCGGCGTCGCGGCGGTGGGGGGGAAAACGTGAGCAAACATGACGTCGCTCTGTGTACCGGACGTCTGAAATTCGGGACGTCCTTTTGATCACTTTACTGCGGTTGGGATTTTTCAGCTGCTTCTCTGTAAAACTTTTTACATTACTTGTTCCTGTACAGCTCGTACCTGTCGTTTGTAATCCCAAAATATTAAATTCCTGAAAAAAGAGACTAATGTTTTTGGTTTACACATATTTTATGTTTAATAATGTATAAACCGATTATTCATTTTTGTAATCCGTTATTGCAAACATTACTAGGAATCAATAGTATTATAAATTACATTTACAGCGATAAAACCTATACTTAAATTAATATTTTCAAGAGATTCGGTGTTTATTCGTGGTAATTAATTTATTAAAAAGCGCCTCCCAATATGTGAGATGCAGCGCGTAGATCGTTCTTATAGCACCGCGACTAGTTAGGGAGGATCGGGTATAATAAAAGTACTAAGCGTCACATTGACGTATATTCGTGTCTCTTCTTCTTGGTCGTTCTCTCATCTTGAAATTCCGTCATCTTCTGAGTGACTACGACTTCTCAACCCTCTCGATCCTCTGCGTCACTCAGGGCAAAGTGAAGGGTTCCCCAGTAAGCTCCTTCACTTGATGGTTCCAGCGGGCCAACACTCTTCCTCTACTTTTTCTTCCCTGGAAGTTACCCAAAACATGTATGTCATAGGTTATTTGGTAAAGCAAGCAGCAGATGGAAGCCAATAAATTTTAATGTTGGTTCGATTCCCGTTATGTGCAAAAATATGTGATGATATTAGACTAAGTTGATCAGGTTTTGTATGATTAGAACCGTATTGGCTGTCGTGAGTTCTTTCACAATTTGCCAATTAAATTAAAAAAATACTACATTAAAACTATGACATTTTTCAAAACTTTCGAAGTTTTATTTTTAACTAAAAAAATAAAATAAATATTTCAGTGTTTTTAGATAAGTACTAATAATTTTAATTGTTATATTTATTTTTATCTCGTCATTATAAGTTGAATCTTTGGTAAATAATCATGGTTTCAATCAAATTGTACAATAATTCATCACACTCACACATCAAAATAATATCTAAGTTGATAGCCAAACGCTGTACCTCATGGCCCCCAAGGGGGAGTCTGACAAGGCTCTCCGGGCTCAGGAGGGGCCCGGCGAGGCAAGTCGACCAGATAAGTGAGATAAACACACATCATAAATTTGCTTTTATAGTAAAAAAAGGCGCCTGCTGCGCTATTTTCCTTCAATAACGTTATTATTTAAAATTATGTGGTTATACGGTACAATTTTTAAATGTGTGTCCTCCATAATTAACTCCATAATTCAAAAGGATGTATTAAAATATATAAAAAAACCAGTAAATATACACTTCAATTTTACCGCGTACACCATTTGGAAAACGTTACTGTAGAGCGTCACGCTGCCTTTGTCCTTAGCGATAGGTAGGGGGCCCCGCCAAAGATTCTATCTTGGGGGCGCGCTTCTGGATGTGGGGGCCATGCTGTACCTATTGCATTTATTTAACACTAAATAATTATAGTTGACTACATTTACTACATATTTTGTTTTGTATTAATTATTTTAAAATGGTAGTTATCAGTAAAATATATTAAATTACAGGTTTTGTTAAAAACGTTACTCTCCGTCTTAAAGCTGAAGTGAATTCCTACTGAGATACATACAACTTTCATATTATTTTTTAAAATTCTTGTAATGTTCGTTACACGTCGGTATTCACTCACATACAAGTTTTGTAGGAGAAACCGTGTAGCTGAAATACCCTTTTAAAAATCGATAATCAAATCGAAGTTAATAATTATTTTTCGTTCATAAGCATGTCACACGGATTATAATATTTTTAATTCAGTAAACGTTTGCTTTGTAGAGAAGTGGCTTTTGTAAGCTCTGTTTTCGTTTTTGAGAGGTAACATTGCAAGATGCATAGGCTTTGACATATTACAGTGAACCTTCTGGCTGAAGATTATACGTGTCAGATATTTGGGGAGCAGAACACCCTTTACGGCCATCGCTGGATACGAAGATCTTTTTCGTACCCATTTTCAATGTCAAGAAAACTTGAAAAGGCACGTATTATTAAAATTATTTTTTGTTAATTAGTAATTTATTTTTTATATTTTTCAATTTATCTATTTTTTAGCATGTTGTGGACATTACAAATTAAAAGTTTAAGACGTTCACAAGATGACATAAAACATTATTATAAAGAAGAAGAAAAGAAGTATTAAAAGCGATAAAAATGAGAATAGAAAATGACAACATAATATAAACATACAAAAGCAGTGCCAATACTGACAATACAATTACACCGAGTTTTTTAAGGAGGCCCCATTTTAAGAATTTATAAAATGGCATCCACCTAAACTCACCCTCTCGCAAGTGGGATATATCAAGACCCGAAGCAATTTGGTTGAACATAGTTATCGTAAAACAATATACAGTCGAACTTGGTTATTACGAGGAAGATGGGACCGACTGAATTTTCTCGTTATAAGCATTACTCGTTCTTCGTTATATAAAATTTTTCGCGCCACGTTCTATTTAAGCATATAACATAATACTGTAATACTAAATCTGAAAACCATCGTAAAAATCCCCGAAACAAGCATGGCATTCATAAACTATCTACGGACTTCACAAAGCTTGGATTTTTTACATGCAATTTCAACCATATGCGTGGATACTTTTTCAATGTTGTCGGCGAAAACATTAATTAGGTACTTAGAAATTTAAATAGTGTCATGAACGTAATCCGATCCCGGCGGCATCGGTCTAGTTAACTGCCCGATCGGATTTTATTGCTTAGGGTCGAAAATGTTGTTTTTAAACAATCGACACATCAACAGTTTTGCTCGCTATACCCGAGAAGTAGCTCGTCATAAAAGTGAATAAATGTATGGATAAAATCATATACTAAAATGTCAACGAATGTTTCCTCATTACATCCAAGATTTCGCTAGTTCCGTGATCGTAATAACCAAGTTTGACTGTATATATGTACGCTATAAAATTTATATTAATTTATAATATCAATACTTGTTTAAAGGGATTAAGATGCCACTGATAGAGGTTATTATGTGCTCTTACATTTTGGCAAGACAAAAAGCTTTATCGTTATTGCTACTGTAAGCAATAAAATCAAACTTTATCGCATAAATAAAATTAAGATAGAACGCAAGAAAATGAAATAGTCATAAAAGTTTATCTCCGCCTCTTATACAAAATGCAGAGCGCAATATTAAGTGTTCCCTCAAAATTATCTGCATACTTGAACATTTAATGATTTCGTTATGTATTTTCTATTAAATTTTCATTAATTCTCTCCGTTATTTGTTGTTAATTATTCATTGTTGGCGGCTCTCGTGGTGCAGTGGGTAAGGCGCTGGCCTTCCGCTCGAGAGTTCTGGGTTCGATCCCGGTGAGGACACAACATTTATGTGTTTTTCTCTAAGCCTGGGTATTTGCGATTGTCCAAAATTACTAACAACCACCTTGTACGAAAAAGCAAGGACATGGTTATTAATAATTCTAAAAAAAATAAAATTATTCATTGTTGTTATACAGTTTCCCAAACTTTTTTTAATCGCCACTATTTTTTTAGCGCATGTCACTAGCCAACAAATTATTTAAAATTAAATGACAAAGATGACATTGAATATAAATACACTATTAATTATTATAAGTAATCAAATTGGTAAAATTGAAAATAATAATCCGATCATTGGGTTAGTATGGGGATGATGAAGAAGGTTTTACTTAGTTCATATATTGGCTAGTTATAAAACTATAAGGGTAGAACATCTAAAATACCCCTTCGAGGCTGCGACATGGGGTTACATGTAAATTGTATATAAAACATTTCACCGTAGCACAGTTCGCCGTGAGCTTTCTTATCGGAAAGAGATGACCGTATACTATACGGTCTCCAATGTTATTAGATTCAATATGGACAACAATTCAATTTTCATAGTTGATCTTGGCAAGATTCATGAAATCAAGAATGAAAACCTAATATAACTTAACAAATAATCCTGTATATCGGCTATTTTCAAAATTTGTTTGCTGCTGGCTTCCTGTAAAATGTAAACCGACAAGAACCGTGTTTTATTCAGAGATGGATTTTATGTCAGTACTATACGACCCAAAGAGGTTGGACGGTCTTTAATATATGGCCATATATTTACGATACAACATTTCATGGTGAAGTGTGATACGGGCTTCCTTGAATCATTGGGTCACATGTGTACGGGGTGTAGCAATCTCTGGCGTCACCCGGAACACATGTCCTAGCCACGTAAAACGTATTTTTCTGACTACTCCAATCACCGAGGCCTGACGTGTCCGCTCACGAACTCGATTGATTGTAACGCGGTTGTACCAATGTACCCACACGGTTCGGCGAATACGTTAATTCTGAAAGCTCGAAGACCTTTCGAGCCTGATACCATGTCTCATAGCCAGGGTACCATGCACGCGTTGAACAAACGACATTATTTGGTCCTCACAGAATACAGCCATGACCTCCAGCCGTGTTATAAAAAAAACATTACGCCAGACAGTTGAAATCCCAGGATAATTAACTCCCTCAATACGATATAGCATATGTATCACTTTTTTTTATTGATTTAGGAGTTAATAACTCATTCGCTGCTGAGTAGATAATGATTTTTTAATTAGATTCTTTAAAATGCACGTTAATTACATCGATCGGCCGCCTGGTCATTACGCGCCGGGTGCGTCTTCCGCGTCCAAAGTATTAAGTGATATTATGCTACGATCACGTCACGTGATGGTAATGTGTATCTAGGATAAATATGTCGTGCCTAAAATCTTATTACTGTGACCAAAATAAACTCTCTAAATTCCATACGAACTCCTAGATTTGTGTAATACAAATAGAATAATATGCACAAGGGAAACATGATACAATGCAAACACAACATTATTGTACAGTCATGTGTAATTAATAGAATGGTTAATTGTTTCAGGAGTAGACTTCATCGCGAATTAATTAATATGCATCATGATGTATGTATTCGTGTTCAGTTTCAATGGAGTTATAGGGTTCAGTTAATTTCAGACACAATTGTTATGGATATGATACCTTAAACCTGAATGAATTAGTTTTAAACAACCTGAAATAATATTGCGTATTGTTAATAACTACTTATTAGTGCAGGATCCCATAGACTTTTCGTATACATAATATGCGGAACGCATTATGACAATTGGAACAGGTTTTCGGGGTCACAAAGACAATATATAAAGTCGAATATAGATCGGTATATAGTTTATTTATGGAAAACCTCATCTGATCCACTATTCGAGCCTATTGATTTCCTACAACTTGACTATGAGTTACGAGAAAATAATTCGTATCCAAGACAAATGACGAGTGAACATCTACCAAATTATTAAGTTAAACCATGCAAATGTAATTCTAACTGCCTTACAGTATCACGTAGTTACAAGAAATCGGCTTTGACATGTATATCATTGTGCAAATGTATAAGTAGTGTTTGTAAAAACTGTGATCATGATACCTAAAGGAGTTTGAACACTTGACTTGTTGTTTCTTTTTTTAATAAATGTGTACTTAGTGTGGTTAGTGGTTATCGTTATTTAATTTATTCACCTACCTATATATTATGCAACCTACATTGTTTCTGGATTAACCATAATACTATAACTAATGTCATATGCATAGATATAGTAAAGAAACCAATCTGGGTGATTCTATACAAAAATGCTACTAAATAAAATAAATTAAGCCAAGGAGGATCCTAAGAATCGATAATTACAACACATTGCACTACCCGCTATTTTTATTTTTTTTAAACGGGACGAACCGTTCTACGACCATGCCGATGGCAGGGTACAATTATTGCATTTTCAATCAATCCCTGATTTGGTCCTGGTTTTATTGAAAAACTCAGAACAATTTTTGGTGGGTTATAAGAAAAAAAAATTAAAACCCAATAAAAAAAAATTGACCACTAATATCGCCTAGCAACATCGACTTTATATATCTTTGTGACCCCTAAAACCTGTTCCAATTGTCAGAATGCGTTCCGCATATTATGTTTACGAAAAGTCTATGGGATCCTGCACCATATGGGAAGTAGATACACGAAAAGAAACATGTAACGTAACGTTTAAAAGAAATACAGTAGAGTGATGATAAAGTAGAGGGTATAATATGCATATTTGTCGAACACAGAAAACACAGTAGGTATTAGAATCACATTATAATAATAATGGGTTGTCATCATAGGTTGGCATAATAATATTTTGTTGATACAACTTTATTTTGTTAACTATGAATAGAGAATGAAAAGAGGCATAAAGATGAGATGTCATTGATATAAAATTATTTCATTTAAACCAGTAAGTAAATTAACTACAACTTAAAATTAAATGTACCTACAACTTTATGGTTTATTAAAATGTATTAGTTTATAGGTAATGATGATAAAATAAATATATATATAATATACTATGTATATGTATAGACCAGTGATTCCTATTTTTTTTGCGGAGCCCTTGTGACATTTTTAAATCTCGCAGAACCCCCCTATATAGATAATCATATATTAAGGTCAAATGTGATTAATAACAATTCGTAATATTCACGTAATCTACCATGAAAAGTTGTCTATTCGTATTCCACTGTCGTTTCACCGTTAAATTTCACCGTGGCACAGTTCGCAGTGAGCTTTCTATCGGAAAGAGATGACCGTATACTATACGGTCTCCATTTTTTTTAGATTCAATATGAACATTAATTCAATTTTCATAACTGGTTTTGGCAAAATTCATGAATTCAAGAACGAAAACCTAACCTAACATAAGAAAAATAATCCAGTATATCGGCTATTTTCAGAATTTGTTTGCTGCTGCAAAGTTTAGTGTAAACCGACAAGAACCGTGTTTTACTTAGACATGAATTTTATGTCAGTACTATACGACCCAAAGAGGTTGGACGGTCTTTAACATACTGCATACGTACAAGTTTCCGGACACGAGAATGTCTTGCCCTAAACAACGCATGATCTGCCTGGTACGGTATGTCACCTCTTTGTCTATGCCGATAGGTTTAATAAACAATGATTAGTAGGTACCGTCCCACATATTAAAATATCTAATATATAAAAATTAATATTTGTGTGTTTGTTTGTTCGTTTTGAATGCGCAGCCATACCGTTCATCCGATTGCGATAAAACTTTGTAAAATTATTGCTTGCACTTGCGCAAAGAGTATAGGCTATACTAATATATAAAAATGAATGTCTGTATGTCTGTCTATCTGTGTGTCTGTCCCGTATGCGTTCCTATACCATTCATCCGATTGCGATGAAATTTTGGTAAGTGGTTGTATGCACACCCATGAAGGTTTCTGAGTTAGAAAAATCATCATCTTCTTCTTCTTCTTCATTCTATTTTCTTTTAATCGTATGGTTCCTATACCATTCATCCGATTGCAATGAAATTTTGGTAAGTGGTTGTATGCACACCCATGAAGGTTTCTGAATTAGAAAAATCATCATCTTCTTCTTCTTCTTCTTCTATTCTATATTTTTCTATTCGTATGGTTCCTATACCATTCATCCGATTGCGATGAAACCTTCGTCAGTTGTTGTGTTAACACCCGCAAAGGTTTCTGAAATAGTACAACCATCTTCTTCTTCTTCTTCTTATTCTTCTTCTTCTTCATTCTATTTTCTTTTAATCGTATGGTTCCTATACCATTCATCCGATTGCAATGAAATTTTGGTAAGTGGTTGTATGCACACCCATGAAGGTTTCTGAATTAGAAAAATCATCATCTTCTTCTTCTTCTTCTTCTATTCTATATTTTTCTATTCGTATGGTTCCTATACCATTCATCCGATTGCGATGAAACCTTCGTCAGTTGTTGTGTTAACACCCGCAAAGGTTTCTGAAATAGTACAACCATCTTCTTCTTCTTCTTCTTATTCTTCTTCTTCTTCATTCTATCTTCTTTTATTCGTATGGTCCCTATACCATTCATCCAATTGCAATGAAACCTTCGTCAGTTTTTGTGGTAACACCCGCAATGGTTTTTGAATTAGTACAACCATCTTCTTCTTCTATTCTATATTCTTCTATTCGTATGCGTTTCTATTCCATTCATCCGATTGCAATAAAATTTTCGTCAGTAATTGTGCCAACACCCGCGAAGGTTTCTGAATTAGTACAACTATCTTCTTCTTCTATTCTATCTTCTTCTATTCGTATGCGTTCCTATACCATTCATCCGATTGCAATGAAAATTTGATCAAGTGTTGTGTTCACGCCCGCAAAGGTTTCTGAATTGATACAACCATTTTCTTCTATTCTATCTTCTTCTATTGGTATGCGTTCTTATACCATTCATCCAATTGCGATGAAATTTTGACCAGTTGTTGTGCGTAAGCCCGCGAAGGTTTCTGAATTAGTACAACCATCTTCTTCTTCTTCTATTCGTATGCGTTCCTATACCATTCATCCGATTGCAATGAAACTTTGTTGAGTTGTCGTGCGCACGCCTGCGAAGTTTTCTGAATTAGTACAACCATCATCTTCTTCTTCTATTCGAATGCGTACCTACACCATTCATCCGATTGCAATGAAACTTTGGTGAGTTGTCGTGCGCATGCCCTCGAAGATTTCTGAATTAGAAAATCATCTTCTACGTCTATTCGTATGCGTTCCTATACCATTCATCCGATTGCAATGATATTTTGATCAAGTGTTGTGCCCTTGCCCGCAAAGGTTTCTGAATTAGTACAATCATCTTTTTCTTCTTCTATTTGTATGCGTTCTTATGCCATTCATCCGATTGTGATGACATTTTGACCAGTTGTTGTGCGCACGCCCGCGAAGGTTTTTGAATTAGTACAACCATCTTCTTCTTCTTCTATTCGTATGCGTTCCTATACCATTAATCCGATTGCAATGAAACTTTGGTGAGTTGTCATGCGCATGCCCACGAATATTTCTGAATTAGAAAATCATCTTCTTCTACTATTCGTATGCGTTCCCATACCATTCATCCGATTGCGATGAAACTTTTGTCAGTTGTTGTGCGCACACCTGCGAAGGTTTCTAAATTATTATTATATAAAATAAAAAGTTTGTTGTTTGTTTCATCCATTTTTTTTTACTACATATTACGAGGGTGGGTCAATAATTCCTTAGAAAAAAGCATTAAAACACTTTTTATTTTTGTATTTTTTTTTTATTTCTCAACATAATCTCCTTAGAGCTCAATACACTTGGTTAGACGTTTCTCAATTTTTTTTAAACCGTCAGAAAAATAAGTTTTCGGAAGGTCCTCAAAATAAGCATTTGTCCGATCGATGACTTCTTCATTTGAAAAAAAACGTTGTCCACTTAGCCATTTTTTTAAGTTTGGGAAAAGGAAAAAGTCACTGGGGGCTAAATCTGGCGAATACGGTGGGTGGTCGACCAATTCGAACTTCAATTCTTCAATTTTAGCCATTGATCGTAAACATGTGTGAACACGGGCATTGTCCTGATGAAAGAGGATTTTTTTCCTGTTTAAATGAGGCCGTTTTTCTTCAATTTTGTTTTTTAGCTGGTCCAATAAAGATGCATAATAATCCCCTGTTATTTTTTTTCCTTTTTCCAAATAGTCAACGAAAATAATTTCACGTGCATCCCAAAATACAGTAACCATAACCTTACCAGCTGATTTTACGGTTTTCGCCTTCTTTGGACATGGTTTGCCTTCGCAATCCACTGCTTTGACTGTTCTTTCGTCTCGGGAGTATAGTGGTGTATCCATGTTTCATCTACAGTCACAAAGCGACGAAAAAATTCATCCGGATTGCGTTGCATGAGCGACAACAGGGCTTTAGAGGCCACCACCCTATTGCGTTTATTGTCGACTGTGAGCAAACGCGGCACCCATCTTGCAGAAATATTTTTCATGCCCAATTTGTCATGTAAAATAGAAATGACGCTACCTTTTGAGATCCCTGTAACCTCAATTATCTCACTCAACTTTAATCTTCGGTCACATAACACCATATCGTGGATTTTATTGATCATTTCTGGTGTAGTCACCTCTACAGGACGTCCTGAGCGTGGTTCATCCTTTGTTGATGTACGACCACGTTTAAATTCATTTAACCAGTTATAAATAGTTGCAAGTGAAGGATCAGATATGCCGTGAACTAAATCCAACTCATTTTTTATTTCCTTTGCTGTTAACCCTTTTATATTAAAATGTTTAATAACAGCTCTAAACTCAATTTTCTCCATTTTCCATTTTTCCATTTTCCACAAGCAAATTTTTTTTTTAAATGTACGAGAAACACACAACAACCCGACCGATCTGATTGAAACTTCGCAGCATACTGAATCGGTAGTGCCGCTGCATGAAAACAAACCGCTTACAGTACAATTCGCGCCACCTGTCGGCTTTTCTAAGGACTTATTGACCCACCCTCGTAATAACATTAATAACGTTTTCATATTTTGGATTCGATTTTAATTTAGTGTTCTTATGTTTGACCTTTACTCCTATTAGAATTATTTTCATATTGCCATATTGTATTACACAGATATTTTAATATTAAAAAAATAATTACCTCTTATTATTTTTCAAATATCTAAGATAAATATAACCACGAAGCGACCCTGTGCGAAGCCGGGTACTTCAGCTAGTATATTATAACAATTGTTATTATAACTGAATTAGTCAAATTTGTTCCTTAAGAAATTTCCCTTCTCAGGTAGTATTCGTTCTAGTTCATGGGTGGCCAACCTTTTCAGCAGCCGGGCCAGATTCTAAAAATGAGATTTCCTACCGAGCTGCACAACCGATTTTTTTGATTATACAAAACAAAAAAGAAATATATATTAATAAAATAAAACAAAACTGAGAATCAAACATATTTATTAGATTAGACTTTATTTAATAATAAAGAATAAACAAAATACTTAATAAATTTTAGTGAGAAGTTTGATTTTGTGTGGCAGAACTAAGTGCATCAATATCGATATCGAGTGAGGTTGTTGCTACACGCAAACAGTTTTCCAAATGCACACATCAGTGATTCGTGTTCTCACTCGGGATTTAATATGCTTCATTCGACTAAAAAGCTGTTCACACGTGTAAGTGTTTCCAATTAATAGGGAAGTCATCATTAGAGCATGTTTGTAAAATGCAGGACATTTCTCCTTGTCCAAATATGTTTTGTAAAACTCTTCCAAACCAACCTGATGGAATTTCTCCTTTCACAATGTTCCATTTGTAAATTTCTCGGTAATAAATTCACGTCTACGGAGAATGGCGTTGCAAATGCAGCAAAAAGCACACGGTCCTTTTTAAAATCTTGAGCCAATATCGAAACTCAATTTGCAAAATTAACACATGTAGTGGCAGCATTTTTTGGTATTATTTTTATTTTCTCACTGTTCCACGGGCCATAAGTTGACACCCAGCGGGCCGCGGGTTGGCCACCCATGTTCTAGTTCAATACTTACTGTGATGCGATATCGAAACCTAAATAAGCACTCTTTGCTCTAATACATTGTCAACATTGGTTTAAGCTTTAAGCCTATTATAAAAAAAGTCTTCAAGATGTAGCTACCTATTGGGTGAGATTTTCCCAATTCTCGCGGAACTCGGTTGGGAATCATTGGTATAGATAGACTGTAGACGATGTGTCCATTAAAAATTGCCACCCCCTTAACCAAATTGTAATTTGTAAATTTTACCATCTGTTTCTTTCTCACATTTTATGTTCATATAGCTGTTTTTCTGCTGCCACTTTCTAACATTTACAAGTTACTTTAATACTTATTATACTAATGATACTAATGTATCAGTCATGAAGACAGAAAAATAGTCTGCGAGGGGTCCATTTTGAAAAATTACCAATAATATTTTTTCATTGATTCTTAAGACGGTTGGGTTCTCAAAATCTATCAGGTGTTATTAACTTCCACATTTACCCTGCCTATTACCCCGAATACCGCACTTCTCCAGGTATATTCTTCATACCCAGATACTCCACACTTTGAGTCTACCGATAAATACCTGGCCTGCAGGTATAACTAAAGTTGTTCAGCGTCGTGTTATTGCGAGCTGTCTCAAGTCCATCATATTATATTATAACCCCTCTCCCATTACAGTGTGAGGTCATATATTATGTACGATCGCTAAATAACTACAAAAAATATGTATTATGTATATCCGGTATATCTATTCCAACTACGTAACTACATAGCACCCAATAACACCGGTATATTTCCGAGATCCGAGATAACTCCAATATGTTACATTGGTTTACTGCGTGATAAATGGTTATAAGGTAAATTTTCAAGTTGGTATTCATGTTTCACCCTTCTTTGAAACTCTTTCTTGTTTTGTGTATGCTTCGAGAGATGTTGTGCGATGTCGCACTAGCACAATAATTCGCTATTGCTAACGTCATAATAGATGACAGTTCCATGAGTTATCTAGTTAATACGGGTTCACAGAGCAGGTGAAACACTGAGGGTTACCGCGCCATCAAACAGAATTAATGTCTTCACGAAAGATTTGCTGAGAGAAGGCGTTCGGAAATCGGGCAGCAGTCGGAACGCATCTGGAGGCGTTAACGACCCGTTCTTTAACGATAATTCAGAACGTTCATACTAAACGCATATGGATCATAGAATTTTTGTCAGAATTTTGTATGATTTCTGTATAGGGAGTGTTATGTTAGAAAACACCCACAAGTGCTTAGGTGGCACAGCCTGTTGGTAGTAGGGTGGTTCACAGTAATTATGGATCAAGTCCAATTTCCATAAAATTCGATTTTCCAGTGGCTAGCTAAAACAGATTTCAATATTGTGTGTTAATATCACAATCATAGCTCTACAACTTTCCGCATAAATGGCAATACTAGTATTGATAAGACATCAAATTGAATGTGAATCAAGTCCATTTTGACAGTTCCTTCAGCAGTATAAAGAGGTATTTACTAACATTAATTTGCTAATGTTAATAAAGCCTGAATAATATGCTTTATGTTTCGACTATTTATTTTAATTGATCCATGTACTATCAAAATATGGTAAGTACGAGTATATACAGTGAAAACATTCCTGAATTTTACAAAAGGAGTTTTAACCTTAGGTCCAAATATCTCAGGATCAATTTTGATCGACTTGATCCATAATTATTGTGAACCACCCTCTATCTCCGAAATAATTTTGAATAAAGCGTGTCTATAATTTTGTATATGGCAATAATTTCCTTCAATACGGCAATGTCACAATGATGGAATAGTTAATTTGAAGTGGCTGCGAGCCAGACATCGGCGTCGAGTCCGCCGACATTTTGCAAAAAGAGAAATCATCTATCATTTCCCGCCATTCTTATTATGACTATTTCGTTCATTTTTGTTTGTCCTTTTTGCTTTGATTGTCGTGACAAATCTATCTCATTATTCTGTATCTTCCTTTTGCCTCTCCGCGCGTTTTTATGCTTATTTTTCACTGCGTCCGGTTCGCAGAAGCGAATGGGGGTATATTCCCACTGTCCAAAGTTTCTTATTAATATTCACACAAGACTCTAAAGCAGAAAAGGGTGGAAGCTGTAAATTTTCCCTTCTTTAGAGGATTGCTAAAGATCAGCAGAAATACAAGCACTCTTCTGTCATATTCTGTATAACACACCCAACATCAAATGATGCCTGGACACAGTTTTCAAACATACTCTGTAATTACACTCCTTCTCCTACTCCCATATAGAATTGTCATCAATCTAGAATCATAAAATTATTAATAATATGAAATTTATCCCAGAAATATAAAAAAATCGGTGTGTGTACTTATGTACGCGCGTTAGAAGTTATACTTATTTGGCGTAACAAAACAAAAACAAAACTTGTGATAACCTATATTCTTCGACTAGCTCTTAATTATCTTGTTAAATTACACACTCAAGAAAAGGGACCGCTTATTGGAGTACCGTTGGTTTATTTCTGTACACTTTAACTTATATTACTAAATTATTTAATTATTTCTCGTTGTTTTAAGTAATAACTGTCACTCTGACGTTTAATCGTTTGTTTACGTAAGGAATTGCAAATGCCCGATAATAATAAATTCGTTGCCTAGGCAACGGAACCATTCTACTATCAAACTTGCGTTTGTATACAGCTGACTGATTCGCAGCTAACTTCATACTATCGCACACTTTCTTAACGGTGTTCGTGCGCAGCTCTCAATTAATTTCACTCTCTACCAAACGCCCCAAAAGCATAACTTCAAATATACTTTATTCTATCAAATTACTTTTTTTGTCTTGACCTCATTCGGCATCTGCCTCCATCCAGCTCTTTTCAAAGCCAGTTTCCTTCAGTTTAGGTCGCCCAAGGTCTTTAAATCCAACTCGACACTATCCCTCAATCACGTACGTGGTTAACCAGGTCTTCGTTTGCCTTATGGCATCCCGAATTTCAGTTTATTTGTCATACATGTACCTACATGGCCCAGCTATGTACACAGGATGGTTACATATTTTTCTATAGATATTAAATTTATAATATAAACTTATATCGCAATTTCCATAGATATTTATACTTATTATTTTTTTAAACTGACACTTTATTACCATGTTTTTTATTAGCTCGTATTCTTGTTTGTCCAAGATTTTTAACTACCTTCCCGAGTAGCTAGACATTTGAAACTTTTAGAATATATCAGAACACGACGGGAATGCATTTTTTTTTAAATACTTTTGGCCATCTTTAAGCAGAATTGAATTCATTTTCAGTTAATTCTGTTATGTATGTTTCGGAAAAAAATCGTCAAAAGTAATATTTACTACTCACTATTATTGGTTGCTAAGTGGGTCCTAGCAACTAAATTGTTAATATATACGTGCGTTACTATGGAAATCAATATGAAATGTCAAAATGACATTTCAGTATTCTATATTTTATTAATACATAGAATTGTCAAATTTATATGATTCAATAGAAAATTTAAAAACGTGGTACACAAAAAGTTCTTTTTATCTTGTAATTAATTATATTTCATTAGTTCCCAAAAATACGATATTTGTGTCAAACACGAGAAATCAAGCGGGATCCCGCAATTGCGTACTCTAATTGAAACGAACTCTAATTATCTTATTATAAAGGCTAAATTATTGAAATTTTACATCAGATCTACCAAACGAAATACCAAGAAACCATTTAGTGCTGGAGATGAAAGCAGTAACCGTATAGTTTATTTCTTATATCTACGATATTCTTATATTATTGGAAAATATGAAGAGATATTTTAATAATAATTGCTTGTAAATTATTTCAGCAGGTTTTCACCTTACATTTTGTTTGTTTCACAGACGAAACCGGTGCTATTCATTGTTAAATCATTATAAAAGAATTCATAAATAGTATTTGATTTAATTATATCATAATATAACATATTATCATATTATTGTTTTAAATAACAATATGTTACGTGGAACAATGTTAAATTACTTACCTACACTAATAAATGAAAAAAATGTTCTTAGCTTATTTATACATAATTTCGAAACATCTTATGCATATTATGCACACTAGAAAAAATCATTTTGTAGAAAAAAATACGACAGCCACCGACGGAACTTGAACCTGTATCTGTTGTTTTCGCGCCAGTATGCTTTTCCAATTAAGCTATGGACATCTTATTTAATTACGACGATTTTAACTAGTGCTTGTTACATGCTTATCCTTAATTTAATAATATACTAAAACCGATAGCCAACATTATATCGCAATTCGATAAACATTTCATGTAACTACTACTAGTTAAAATCGTCGTTATTAAATAAGATGCCTGTAGCTTAATTGGAAAAGCATACTGGTGCAAATCCAGCAGATACAGGTTCAAGTCTCGTCGGGTGTCGTATTTTTTTTCTATAAAATGATTTTTTTTGTAGTATGTACCTATATGCATGAGATGTTTTCAAATTATGTATATTCAATATATAGAATGTTACATTCTCAAATCTTGTGTCTTGTTCGTTAAATAAACGAAATAGTTAATCAAAATTATTAGCAAGTTCAAGTAAGTTACAACAGAAAATATTGGAGTGATCCATGACGTCGGTTAGTAATCAAAGTAATAAATACTTTAATTTAGAATACAAAAACCGATCGCCTACCATCAGTGTTCTTCCAAATCAAGCTACTTTGGTAATCGATTTTTGTTTCTTAAATCAAAGTAGGTAACTATTTACTTATTACTTTGATTACTAACCGACGTCGTGGAATTTCTCCAATATCTTTTTTAGATGTAACTACTTGCACTTGCTAATAATTTATAATTAACTATTTCTTTTATTCAACGAATAATTTACAAGATTTAAGAATATATCATTCTGATTATTGAACATATATAAGTTAGAAAAATACTTTCTGAGAGCATCAATAGAATAGAATAACTTGATTTGGAAGAACACTGATGAGTATGTATTAAAATTGACCAATAGTTAAAATTTGTCGCTATTAGTATGTCAGCTCGTAGCATAATGGTAATGCAGCGGATCAGGGCGTAAACCTGGGAGATACGGAGTTCGATTCCCCGTCGGGTTGGCTTACCTTTTTTCAAAAAAGATTTTTTCTATTGGTTATAATATTAATATAATAATATTAGTTATAATCTCAGAAAGTGTTTTTCTGAATTATATATGTTCAAGTTTATTTTTAATTTATTTATTTGTATGTTACCAACTTTACCTAATCTAATATTAAACAATTGTATCCATTCTAATGAATCGTCCTTGATAATAATATGTTTGAGTCATTTGCATTGGAAAAACTTTCGCAGTATAAGATTTAATATTTTGGATTAAGTCATTAAAATGGACAAAATAGCATTTTCAATATTGGGAGCACAGCACTATGTTGATTACACTTTTATAAATCATGCAAATTTAATATATTCAAACTCAGTGAATTGTTATCCCCGATTCGCCCATATCCTTGGGTGTATATTATATCGATACGGAGGTTTTTCGCTTTTGAATAATTCTTTTCAGATCTCAAGAATAATATCTGAGGAAGCCTTCAAAGAATATATTGAAGTCATCCGAAGAAAATTTGCAAGTTCATGCCATTTTTAATTAAAAACAATTTTCTAGAGGATGGCAATTTTAAATAGCTATTCAAAACTACTAATTTAAATTTTCTAACTATATCCATGTAATATTATTATCAATATACAGGACAATACAATTTAAAAATTCTTCGTCTATCTTTAAATTATTATAATATTGTATGAGGGACACTTTTTTAACAGTAAATTACTTACCATTTGACAAAATCTAAGAAAATAGAATTCACACGAAAAACACTAGTTTTATCGTCATGTGCGTGTTTTGCAACCTAGATACCTTTATAAAAAATACTAGATCTGGCAAGAATTACGCTAGTTGGCAACGCTAATGTATGCTTGTAAAATATTGATAACTTGAAAATGTGATATTAATAATTAAACTGGTGTTTCCGTTATAGAACTCAATTTAATTTTGAAATAAAATTTTATTTATATTTTTATTTTTAGTATGCATATAATATCAAAAATATTATCACTGAAGAAATGAAACGGAAAATCGTTTAGTACAGGAAACATCCTTTCCTCTTCCATTGTACAAAAATCCTGATGTTGATGATGATGACGTTGCTTCGACTAATATTCATCAAAATTTTGGAATCAAAGCTGATGAGCGTGCGCTCTAAGTGTTCAAAATAAATCTGCTCATGCTAGAGGAAGGCGAATGGGTATATAGGAAAACCTGAAGCTCTAAAATCTCCTTAAAAATCGCATCTACACTTGGCGAATCATGTAGAAAGAGTGGACACTGCTCAATTACCGAGGGAATCTTGGATAGCAGGCCGGACACTCTCAGGTTGACTAACATGCCCAGTGGCAAGACGATGTCAATACAGGTGCTTGAGCGGTCAGTGCAGATACCCAGGTGATACGGGTAAATGATAGTCACGTTTGCAAAATTATGTATTTTCAATAATTAGAATGGTACATTCTTAAAATCTTGTGAATTATCCATTGAATAAAAGAAATAGTTAATTAAAATTATTAGCATTTCAAAACTATTCAAGTAAGTTACAACAGAAAGTATTGAATTGATCCGTGACGTCGGTTAGCAATTAAAGTAATAAATACTTAAGTTTAGAATACAAAAACCGATCGCCTACCGTAACTCAATTTGGAGAGCCCTTATGATCAGGTATTAAAAAGGCCAATAGTTAAAATTTGTCGCAATTCACCACGGCAGTCGTAGCATAGTGTTAATGCACAGGGCGCGATATGCAAGAGACGCAGGTTCGATTCCTGCCGGGTGTCTAACTTTTTCCAAAAAGATTTTTTCTATGCGCTATATTTTCTCATGAGTGTTTTCAACGTTATGTATGTTCCTAATTTAATAGTTTTTCATCAGAATGTCTCATTTTATTTGTTGTAAATTGATTATGAATTCTCGCAAAATATAAAACATATTTATATTCATACAAATACTTTTGCCAGTGAAAGTTTGTAGGATATAATATTCACCTAAGTTTGTTCGCAACTATACGTATAACTCAGTCGCATTTCACACTAGCACACAAGTAATCAAAATTGTTTCGCCTAAATAATATCAAAAGGCATATCATTCTAATGTATGTAAAGGGTATGCAAATTATTGTAACTTACAAAGTTTTCGCATCGCCAAAACTGATACGTTCATCCACGAAAGCTGAATTATATATCCCACAAAGCATTAACAGTTATTTATTATGACGGCAGGAGAGACCTCTTCTTCTTGCTCTTGTTATGAACCGTTGGGTCCATTTAATTCAGCTTTTGGTGAAGTTGAGTTCCAGAGAGGTCGATGGCTAGCAATTCTTTAGTTTACTGCGATCTGTAGGATGTAGTGTTGCTTGGTTACATGTAAGTTGTACGTATGCAGTTCATCGTAGGACACTTATTCGTGCGCCGCAGTACGTGAAACATGAGTTCGTATAACATTTTATCAAATGACGAGTTCTTCGTTGAACATTTCACCGTGGAATACATTTGTACGTATCTTACAAAATGCGGCGATAGTTCGCAAATAGTACTGTTCCAATTAGATTAACCCTAACCTAACCTAACCTAGTAAAGACGTCTTCACATATTGTAGCTTACGTACAAATGTATTCCACGGTGAAAGTTTCAACGAAGAACGCGTCATTTGATTAAATGTTACACGAACTCATGTTTCACGTACTGCGGCGCACGAATAAGTGTCCTGCGGAGAAGTGTTTACGTACAAATTTCCTGATTCGGTGTTGCTTATGATTTTCACGTGTGAATTCTAGATTTTTCATTATTGTCATTCGTACATGACTAAATATTCACCTTCGCGAATTACTTGAATCTAGTCATTTCTTATAAAATGATCTCTGAGGGGATGAGATGCATCTTAGAGGTCGTAACATACATTTGGTTTTGATTGTGCTCTAATCTCGATTACATAATATGTCGTAATTTGGTAATAGGCAGCGAAATATATTAATGAACATTTCTTCTTCACCGAGACCTCGTGACAAAATATGGTGAGTAGTATGAATTGATCGTTGACCAGTAGCCTTATCCACGGCTTGGAGTCATCCTTCTACCATTCAAATGAGACACCTGCCATAATGGAACATCTTTGACCCTAGATTCTTGAGAAATCATTCAAAATTGGGTGTAATATGACTTTTGAGTTTTTAGCGTGTAAAAAAACAAACATCGCATTTAAATAGTTTTTTTCGATGTGTGTCGTTGCATTTGAGGACTCTGGAAACAAAAACGGCAGTCTCCATTTTCGTAATACGTTGGCGAGTCACTAAAAATGTCTTACATTTCTCTTATTTGTATAATTTTTGAAAAAAGTATTATAACATGTTACTTATATTTGTTTTTATGTCGCCAACCCGTTTGTTTATATATTTTACGAACGTCCCATTTAAATGGTTTTTTGCCAGTATGTGTCATTTCATGTATTGTTAATTTGTAAGTATAGGATTGCTTATATAATAATAAACATCACATTTTAGTCATTGATGAAATATACGCTCTAAAAGAGAGCTTTAGTCAGAAAACGTTTGGAAAACTCTTATGTATACGAGGCACTTACTCATCCTTTTCGTCATATTATGGCCTAACAAATACCACGCGTTTTTCGAGATTGTGTTTGTTATGTGCACAAAAAACTGGCAGAGTGCAATGCAGCTAATTAATTGGCTACGCAATACGAGACATAATTTCAACATTAGGGTCGCTGGAGAGTTAATGCGGATGGTAAATGACATTGACGTACTGCAATTTCGTCTTCAATCTTCAATATAAGATGATACCACACGGAAAAAAAAGCAATGATATTAATTATATTATTTATAACATGTACATATATTTAGTATTGTTATATGAGATAATAGTATATTATTTGCTTTGAAATATGGGGCTTTTTACTATGGCCGGTATTATACTGTTATACAGATTGTAAAACCAATGGAAAAATATAGGGATGGGGTAAATGTTGTTTGAGTAAATAATAACAGATAAATGAAAAATTAACTTTCAAGAGCATGTAGAGTTTTTGGAAACTCGAGGTTTTTAAGGGGCTCCAATTACCATTTCTGGTCCTTAAACTTTAAATTCTGATTTCAAAATATTTATAAACTTTTCAGTATTCTGGGGTTCGATTGCGGTTGGGTTCATAGACCGTGTTATAATAGGGTAAACCATTCAACGAACGAGCGCTTTTGAATTTTGAGAATTGTCCGAACAATAGTACATTATTTATGCTTGAAAATATTTGTATGAATCTATGATTCTTGCATCACGCTATGACCTATATAATAATATATTCAAAGTACCGTTCCATTGTATATTGATCTCCCTCATCCATATAAGTAAGTGTTGGCAATAAATTCATGTTGCCGTTTGCATCTAGCGAATTCACGCGTAAACCGACACCTTTCTTAAGGAGCGTTGAGCCCCCTCCGTCATTCGGACGACCCTTCTGGGGTTGTTTTTTGTCTTTACACCCTCACACCATTGTTCGGAGATCCTCTCCAGCGGTTCTGCTTGCTAAGGGTTATTTCAATCTTACGAGATTCGGGTCTACTTCAAATTTACTCCGCAATCTTTCTTTGGGCGACATTTGAAAATATATTTTTGTGCTACTTTGCACGGTTTTAAAAATATGATCAAAAGATCGTAATTCAGTGATAATATAAATAACTTTCTATACATCCACATATATTTTAAATTATAGCTTAACGTCAGTGTGATATCTCTATTCGTATTTTCTTTTTTTATACAATTTTCAATCATAAAATATTGAAAAAAATATTGCTCTTTTATTTATTTCACTAGGTACTTATGTACAAATATATATCCAATTAAATATGTTTCCAGGGTATCTAATTATTTTGGTATTATATTTATTACCTTCCACCAATAATTTACAGGAATTACAATTAATTATTACGTTTATATAATTATGATTACCTATACCTATAACTAGTATAATTATGTATTATAACATTCTATTTATTGAACATACATAATTTGAAATCATTATTGTTATTATTATTAGTTGAATAAAAGAACTAGTTTATTAAATTATTAGTAAGCGCAATTACGTTATAAAAACTAGATACTTGGAGTAATCCGTGACGTCGGTTTGTAATTAAGGCACTTAAGGGGGGACATGCTCGGCGCAGGTCAAAATGGAGCTTTTATTGCATTTTCAAACTATGATCCTGGACATTCCTTAAACGTTGTAGATAATCTATTTATATAATTTTGAAGCCTCATTATCCTTAATATTTATTTTAAACATTTGATGACTGCATAAAGTATTTTTATTACATAAAATAGTATTCTTTTAAACCTCTCGTTCTAATGTTTCCGAATATAGTCATATTTCGGTACATGAATGTGCAGTGGTGTTAAAATTTTTTACATTTATTAATTTTTAAACGCATTATTAATAATACAGAATTACATTTTTGTTACACTATACACTAGACATTTACGTTACATTTTTGGAGAAATTCATGTACAATTTTCATAACTGAAATATTTGTAATATTGAAATATATTGAAATATTGAAATATTTTAAAACCATTAGAATAATTTATGACGAGATAATTTTAGTAAAATATTCACGATAAAAAATTATATTGATAATCTCTGTGATCCCAAATTTGACAAGAATTAGGCATTTTATTATTCAAAAAATCGGCAAGATTAACACATTTGAAGATGATTCTAAAGATACTTATTATAAGCTGTCTTTGACCATTCAAGTGTGATAAACATTATACGAATAATGATTGCTTTGTAATAATTATTGACTTAAGAATAAGGTAGTGTTTTTTTGAAATACGCCATTTCTGTTGGCTTTCCCCAGTAGTTAAGCTACAACATACGGCCGTAGCCATAAATTGACAAACTATAATTGAAGTAGGGAGTAAAATTATGTTAACGCGCGTGTTTGAACATGTACCTAACCGATTTTTTTTTAAACAGTACATGTTCAAACACGCGCGTCAATATCATTTTATTCCCTACTTCAATTATAGTTTGTCAATTTATGGCTACGGCCGTATGTTGTAGCTTAACCACTGGGGAATGACAAAAAAAGTTAAATACTATTTTATGTAACAAAAATACTTTATGCAGTCATCAAATGTTTAAAATAAATATAAATGATAATAAGGCTTCAAAATTATAATAAAATGCCTAATTCTTGTAAAATTTGGGATCACAGAGATTATCAATATAATTTTTTATCGGATAAATATTTTACTAAAATTATCTCGTCATTAATTATATTAATGGTTTTATAAATGCGTTTAATAATTAATAAATGTAAAACAATCTTAACACCACTGCACATTCATGTACCGAAATATGACTATATTCTAAAACATTAGAGCGAGAGGTTTAAAAGAATACTATTTTATGTAACAAAAATACTTTATGCAGTCATCAAATGTTTAAAATAACTATAAAGGATAATAAGGCTTCAAAATTATATAAATAGATTATCTACAACGTTTAAGGAATGTCCAGGATCATGGTTTGAAAATACAATAAAAACTCAATTTTGACCTACGCTGAGCATGTGGGCCGTTAATTTAATATGAAAAAACCGATAGCCAACATTATAACGCAATTCGATTAGCATTTCATGTAAGAACTACTAGTTTAAATTATCCCGTCGGGTGTCGTATTTTTTGTAAAATGGATTTTTTTCTAGTGGCTATTTATATTGTATGAGATGTTTTCTAAGGATGTAAGCACCTATGTTCAATAATATATAACATACTTAGTGTTTTTATAAATGCTAACAATTCAGTGTATTTCGGTTTAATGTTCTTCATCATCAATCATGCATGACTATTCTAACATTTATCATTTATCGCCAAACTCAATAAAAAAAAGTTATAATATGATTTGTCGTATTCCGACAGGCGTGATATTTTATACGTTGGTTGAGATTGTCGTGTTAACTGGTTTAGAGTGAGATAGAGTATAACAATTTAATATTGAGAATTGAGGTGCCGCGATTTTGTAAGTTTAGCCGGCTCGCACATCACAACTCGCCTTGTGTGCCTGACGGCCATAAATTAAAACCTTCGAGACTGCCGGCGAATGTTGCACGATCACAACCTCGCACATCTGCCTAGCGCTGCTAGCTCTAGCTCTACCAAACGCAGCGACAGTCTGGAGAGAAATGGCCGATTCGCCCGATTCTGCATCTGTGTGCATGCGCGGAGTCGGTATTGGCCGGACATCGACATGCAGGCTTTGGCCAATGCAACTAGACGAATGTCGCAGGGTCGCAGAGTTGCAGTTGCATCAGCCAATCTGCGAAGCTCCATTTGATAACGTTTGTTTCTTGGTTTACGATGACGTCACATCGACGAATTTGTCGTAAGACGCATGCGGCGAGTTCTGATGTGCGAGCCCTCTATGATTTGCGACACTAGCGATACGCTCGCCGTTTCAACTCATCATCGTAGATACGCATGCACGTAACTCCGCACGATTCCACACGAAATTGGCCGAGCTCTGCAAAAAAAGCGAAACGTTGCACACGTACCAGCTTAAATATTCGCTTATCTCTGTGTTACCAAGTATTGTAGATAACCACCTTGTATACGAAATTGCGATGAGTGATATCCGTGTTATTTTGGATAAAAAAAACGGAAACGTGTTACCATTATTAGAATAGCCCTGCTGGGATCCTATATTACTAGTAGCCCTAACGTATTGTTAGCTTCATATTTTATATCTATCAGTGGCGAAGGGTGGATGTAGGCTGTTAAGATCCGCCAATAAATAGTGCACACTTAGTCAGTCATACGTATTTGTTTTCATTGAAATAAGACTACAATTTACAGACGATGTTGGTTAGTTTTTAAAATTCAATTAAACCCTGCGAAACCAAGCTATAATAAATAATAGTCAAAATACTCGTCTATCTACGTCTATCTAAAATTACGCGATTAAATCATACATAATAATATTTTTTTATCTATTATAGTTTAGTTTAGGCAGGGCTTAATGAATTAAAAAAAAATAAACTAACAATATGTGTAATATGTATACTTAATCTAACGAAAACAAATAAGTATGAATGAAAAAGTATGCAAAATTTTATTGTATCGCCCAAAGTATACAAAAATATTATGATTTTGTTTAGGGAGGGCTTAATTGATTTTTAAAAACTAACTAACACCATCTGTAAACTGTAAATATTTTATTGAATCTGATGAGTCATAAAGAGATGAAAAGTTGCCTGGGCTTGATGTAATTATTATTGAATAAGGCTTTGCGACATTATTGTGAAATCGAGTTCACAACACTGTCAAGCCTTGTATTATTTTATCAGCAGACTATCGGTAATACAATGATATTGTAATGAATGGATTCTTGTTTTTCAGGCAATGGATTATCAGGTCACTGAACAGTGCTCGATAACCTTTGGTGTACCCGCTACCCTTTATCTGAGTAATACGCACATAACAAACAATAAATTGACGTATACTAGGAAACTTATAATTTCGTCTATCAGTTTATCCATCATTTCAACAATAAACTATTATTTATCATATTAATTAATTATTCGCACTTCGATGACCACTGTTCAATTATAAAATGAAGGGTTGTAAGTCTATAAGTGCCATAAAATTCTATAACAGTTTTTTACTTCAATAAAATCTAAACGTCAGCCTAATTATATTCTGAAGGGTCTAATTTCCTAACTCTAACATTTTTGTCACACAAATACATTGAAATATGGGTGGGGTCTATGTGCCCCTACATACCCATCTACATAAAACGTTTCAATATTGTCCATGTTTAAATATTTTATTCTTCCTTTGTTAATTTAATCATTAGAAACTAAACTTATCATATTATACTGGTGTTCTTCTGTAACTTCGTTTTCAGTTTTCATAGATGTATGGTTTTATTCTTTTGTTATATCTCAGTTTCACATTTTTGGGACATAGACCCTATATTATTTCAACCCTTCAAATACGTATCTAGTTGTTATAAATGTACCCAATATTGTTTAACACATAATAATAGAATATTTCCGCTATATTTTCTCATTCTAAATATGTAGAAAATTAATACTATCCATATAAGGTACACGATGTAATTTAAATTTAAATTAAAATTGATTTCAAGTTTTGTAAAATTCCATTCAATATTTTTTTGTGACTCGGTTTCGCCTTTCGGAATCTCTAGGCAATATGCATACTTACCAGTCAGTATGTATTTATCATTGGCGAATGTGTATAGTGCCTGAAGTTGCCAAAATGCAAAAACCTGGTAGCAAAAAATACCTAAGTGAAATCGTACAAAAACTGCATTAATTAGAAGTTAAATTATTTAATACATTGTATAATTCATTATAGAAAGATACAGTTATCGGCCAGTTAATGATTTTTTTTACATTGTTCATTATTTGTGAACATAAATCGTCGAAAAGGTGTTTGGAAAAAAAATGTGCTACGACAATCCCTGTCAATATACCCCGTCCCAAATCCCCGAAAATAACTCGCTATATAAAAAAAATCTCCCGTATAAATATAAAAAAACAGTTCAAATAGCATTTCATTGTAAAACAAACGATGGATACAACACATATTTAACATACATAACTTGAAAACACCTCAAATTTATATCTACCTAATAGAAAAAAAATCTCTGTTTGCGTTATTGTTTACTACAATTTCAGCATTTTATGTAAGAACTGCTACTTAAAATTCTCGTAATTAAGTAGGATGCCTTAGTTAAAGCACATTTGCGTGAAACCAGTGGTTATACAAGTTTAAATCCCGTCGGGTGTCGTATTTTTTTCAAAAAGAAATTTTTTCTAGTAGGTATATATCAGAGGTGTTTTCAAGTTATGTTTATTCAATATATGTATAGAATTTTAAACTCTCAAGTCTTGTGAATTATTCTTTGAACAAAATAAAATGGTCTTCTAAAAAATATTTGACAAAATAAATATTTTTTATTAAACTTTATTTCTGATGAAACATAGAAGTCAATATGTACTTAAATATCGTTTTATAATGGTTGGTCGGCTACGTACATACGAGTATAATGTCGAAGAGTTATTATCAAGGTGGACTATGTACGCATCCTCTGAGAGCGCGCCACGGAAGATATAAGAATTTTCGGCAAAGCAGTATCTGGAAAGTTGTACGTACGCTGTTGGCTGTATCACAGTTCACCGTGAGATGTTGTATCATAAACCGATTGATGTATATCGAGGGTATACTGACAGAACGCATTATTTCAGTTGTTGCTGTTTTTCTGTTTTAAATGCCAAAATGTATACAATTTTACTCTCTACGTCCTGGTAAAACGTACAAAGGCATAGGATATAATGGTGAGAAAATAGAAACATTATTAAATCATATTGTTATTTTTTTATTCTGATAGAAAGCATGATGATGACCTAATGCGTTCTGCGTATACAAAATACAGGACTTGTAACATGTCGTATAATGTGTTTGCCATAAAGGTTAGTCTTTATAATGCAGAAAAAATGGTTTTAAATCATAAAAAAATCTATGTGGGAGAACGCTTTGAAAAAAAATGTCCTTTTTGCGATTATCTCAGAACTTGTTTTAATTACTTAATGCTTTCTGTCAGTATACCCTCGATATCATTTAGATCAAATCCATGTCTAAATAAGACACTTAAAATATATAAATAATAAATACCACCGGAATACAAAGGATAATAATTCAAAAGTGAGTTAGCAAATAGGTGCTTGTAAATACCAAGTCACACCTATCAAATATCTGATAATAACACCGTCATCAGATATTTGTTACCAGTCAATATCAAATTAATACATTATTGAATACAATAAAATTTGAACAACCCGTATTTTTTATCTATTTTTAGCTATACGACCATCGGTTTCCACTATAACAGCTCACGGTGAACTGTGATACGGGGGAATGTAATACGTAAAATTGACATGTACCTATGCTGGAGAGCGTCGGCGCCGGATCATTCACAATGGAATGAGAAGGCCAATTAGTTATATTGTCATAAATGTTAATTATTATTAAATTATGATCAGTTTCGTCGCTTATTGTGAGGAAATTGAATGTTTAACACTTTAATTAAATAAATGAGTATGTTGTCGATCTATGGTTTTAGGAAATGTTCACAAACAGTAGATATTTTTTGTCATTCACGTTTGGTGAAAGTTATCGTTCAGCATGGGCGGTTCGTCGATATCTCATTTTTTGTGAACAATAATAATAGATGCCTCGTCCCACAAACCTGCATTGTATAATACTTCGCTATAGAAAAAAAAAACATTTTGGCATAGTTTGCAAAAAACAATTTTCAGTAATTTTAATGTTATGAGTGATTTTTGTTTAATTACGAGTCTATTACTTAAATTTATTATCAAATTTAATTCACTCGAGGGTTCTGGTTTCATAATTTACAGTCTTCGTCAATGCTTGTTTTTGGAAAATTAAAAAAAACAGTTTTCTCAGTACAATTTAAAATTAACAGTGTGATTATTGTTGTATTCAATGCATTATCGATAAAAAATGGGCTTTAATATTTCTTTAACTTCTGCTAGAAATACAAAATATCTTCAATTTAAACATGGAGAATGTTAGTTTTGCTTTGAGTCTATGAGAAAATAAGTTATAACTAAGATTATAATAAAAATAATTACAAGATAAAAAGAATTTTTTATATACAACGTTTTTAAATTTTCTGTTGAATCATATAAACTTCACTTGACTAACTTAAGGGGGGACATGCTCGTCGTAGGTCAAAATTGAGTTTTTTTTGTATTCTCAAACCATGATCCTGGACATTCCTTAAACGTTGTAGATAATCTATTTATATAATTTTGAAGCCTTATTATCCTTTATATTTATTTTAAACATTTGATGACTGCATAAAGTATTTTTATTACATAAAATAGTATTCTTTTAAACCTCTCGCTCTAATGTTTTAGAATATAGTCATATTTCGGTACATGCATGTGCAGTGGTGTTAAGATTTTTTACATTTATTAATTTTTAATCGCATTTATAAAACCAATAGTATAATTTATGACGAGATAATTTTAGTAAAATATTTACGATAAAAAATTATATTGATAATCTCTGTGATCCCAAATTTGACAAGAATTAGGCATTTTATTATTAAAAAAATCGGCAAGATTAACACATTTGAAGATGATTCTAAAGATACTTATTATAAGCTATGTTTTTGACCATTCAAGTGTGATAAACATCTTATGAATGATGATTGCTTTATAATAATTATTGACCTAAGAATAAGGTAGTGTTTTTTTGAAATACGCCATTTCTTTTGGCATTCCCCAGTAGTTAAGTTACAACATACGGCCGTAGCCATAAATTGACAAACTATAAATGAAGTAGGGAGTAAAATGATGTTAACGCGCGTGTTTGAACATGTACCTAACCGATTTATTTTTTATTTTTTTTAAACGGTACATGTTCAAACACGCGCGTTAATATAATTTTACTCCCTACTTCAATTATAGTTTGTCAATTTATGGCTACGGCCGTATGTTGTAGGTTAACCACTGGGGGATGACAAAAGAAATGGCGTATTTAAAAAAAAACACTACCTTATTCTTAGGTCAATAATTATTATAAAGCAATCATTATTCGTAAAATATTTATCACACTTGAATGGTCAAAAACATAGCTTATAATAAGTATCTTTAGAATTAAATTCAAATGTGTTAATCTTGCCAATTTTTTGAATAATAAAATGCCTAATTCTTGTAAAATTTGGGATCACAGAGATTATCAATATAATTTTTTATCGGATAAATATTTTACTAAAATTATCTCGTCATTAATTATATTAATGGTTTTATAAATGCGTTTAATAATTAATAAATGTAAAACAATCTTAACACCACTGCACATTCATGTACCGAAATATGACTATATTCTAAAACATTAGAGCGAGAGGTTTAAAAGAATACTATTTTATGTAATAAAAATACTTTATGCAGTCATCAAATATTTAAAATAAATATAAAGGATAATAAGGCTTCAAAATTATATAAATAGATTATCTACAACATTTAAGGAATGTCCAGGATCATGGTTTGAAAATACAAAAAAACTCAATTTTGACCTACGACAAGCATGTCCCGCCTTAAACGATCAAAAAAAATTGTACTTGATAGAAATACTGAATAAATATACTGAAATGTCATTTTGACACTTTATATTGATTTCCATAATAACGTACGTATATATTAATAATAATAATTTAGTTGCTAGGACTCACTTAACAACCAATAATAGTTTTACTTTTTACGGATTTCTTCCGAAATAACTTTTCATACAAAACAGAATTAACTGAAAATGAAATCAATTCTACTTAAAAATGGCTAAAAGTATTTAAAAAATGCATTGGCATCGTGTTCTGATATATTCTAAAAGTTCCAAATGTCTCGCTAGTCGGGAAGTTAGTTAAAAATCGATTGCAAAATTTGTACCGGACAAACAACCACCGGACAAATAAGAATACGAGCTAAGAAAAACCTTGTAATAAGGATAATGTGAGTTTTGAACTAGTTTTCCGAGAGAAATTTTCAGTTATTTAATAAAAGTGGAATCAGTACAATAAAATTAGCATTTTATTTAATTAATAATACAATGCATTTCCACCATGAATTTACAGTTAACAAAATAAAAGAAATTTAAAAATAACATTATTTTAAATTGCAAATACAAGTGATATGAATATGATTTTGTTATTAAGGTTTTTTTTTATTATTATTATGTATGTATTGAGGTATATTCAATAAAAATAATTATATTTTGCTATATCATGTATATATTCTGTCATGACTAAAGAAAAATAATGCTATTGGATAACCGAACATTGTTGTGTTTATAATATGCTCCGCCTGGAACGATTATGGTTAAGGTAGACTTATATGATGCTATGCCTCATATGCAAATGACTTTGCCGTATCAGGCGGGCTCAATTCGACTTATTCGAATTTTCCACGTAGCTTTAAAAGTTTTCTCAGGTGAAGTGAGCTAATTATCTCTCCTGACCAAAACGTAACAAGCTTTGGTGGTTCCGTATGCACTTGTTATTTTGTTACGTGCAACTTGTAACGGGGTCAGACAAAGGCCGTGCTCAGCGGTCTACGCCTTGAGACCCAGACGTAGAACTTACTCATTTTTTTATTAAGTACATATTATATTAAAATGCATATTTCGTCAAATGGAGTCAACGCCTAAGTAAATACCTTGTTTCACTTCTACAGAAGCGTAAGAACCATAGAGGTATTAAATTAAAAGAGGGGCAAGGAATCGGCTTTCTTATACAGCTGAATGAAACAGGCCAACAATCAGCTGATAACTTACGAAAAATAGCGACGCGATAAAAAAAAATCAGGGCATCACAGAGGATTTACTTTGGTCATTATAACGTACCCATACAATATAATGTTAACGTTAAAATTTTGCCACAAATTGATTACCAGCCCGCCCCATCATACTTTTTCGCCATACTAGCCGGCTTCACCATACTTTCATATAACCTGCCGCCCCTAGGTAAGAACATTTATCTTTTCAAGATTTACCATTTATTTGTTGGTGTCGGGGGGATGAAGGTTGTGTTATTACAAAGTGCCTGCTATAGATTGCTTTAGTAAAGTCTCTCGTTTTGTTGTTGTAATTGTATTTTGTTTTTGAGCTGTCATCTTGTTTTACTCCTCCTTTCCCTGGCGTTTCGGGGTGCTTACTGAGACAATTCTTAAGAAATATATGTACCGATAGGTGTGTGTAAAAATCTTCAATGAACAATTTACGCACGTTCATAAGTTTATGTAAAATGCAAGGCGAGTTTTCAAGTAGGTTTTCGGTAGGGAATGGATATTTAGTAATCAGGGCTCGAAATGGACCGGAGCGCACCGAAGCGCCGTTCCGGGTCGTAAAATCGGCAGCATTGTCGTTCCGTTGAGAAAGTGGCTAACATCCATTTTTAGTAGAAACAAAAATATGTTAATATAAATTCCACTCATATGATCCTCTTAGGATCGGACAAGGTTGTGTAATGTAAGTTACTACTTGAGTTAAAATTAATCTTGCTTAAAGTTCGTGGCTGACTGCACATAAGTGTGTATTTATTTATTTAAGAAAACTAAACATTGTGGACATAACAAATCTAAATTCAAGACGTAGACAACATAAGATTTACATTATAACAAATATTACCCTCACAAGTGAGAAGAAGAGAATATAGTATACAATAATAATAAAAAATAAAATAAAAACATACTTAAGTACAATTTTATACAGGAAAATAAAATCTCACATACAAAATACATACATACACTTTGGGGAGCGCATTGACTAGTGCTGGTGCCTGATAGGCTTGACACGAGGAAACGGTTCCGATACAAAATAAATCATGGCTGCGACCACGTAGGTAATTGATAGGCGCATGTAAATTCAAATTCATTATGGCACCAGGATTGGAAACCATCCCTCGCGATAACAATCAATAGTGTTACAAGAGCAGAAGAGAGCTAAGAGAGCTAAGAGATTCAAGAATTATCGATAGGTACCTATATATCTCTCGAGTTCTATCTGTCTCTTTCTCTCTCACCAGTCTGTGACATTCTGTCTGCATCACTCTTGACATCTCGTCTGAGGGCGTCTCTGAGGTCAAGTGCCTACTCTAGAGTCTAATCCACCATTAAATTAATCTGAATGTTAAAAAATATGAATGACGCCATTTGTAATTCTAGTTAGAAATATATAATACAGTATATAATATAATATAAAATCGGGTTCTTAGTGGGTTTAAAGTTAGGCTGCATTGCGATTCGGGTACCTAATCGTACTCATTCGGTCTGTTATTCAGTTGCGCACCGCTGTACTGCTAGTGGCCCGCTCAGGCTATTTCTCAAAACCATATAACCGACCCGTGGTGCCTTAACACGTTGAGTTAGAGATGATAATCGAAGACCACTGGTGGGTTCAAACTATGTGAGGACTCCTAGAGCATCCGTCGAAAAAGATGAACCTATGATTTGACTATATGATAACATTTTCAGGAGTATGAAATGTGACGATTAAAACAACTAATGTCTTAAATTCTAATGGGTTTAAGTTTTATACTATTCCATTTGAGTAGTTTTTTGCGACCCGGGTTTCGCCTTTCGGCATCTTCAGGCGCTGTGTATACTCACCAAAGGCAAACACACACTGACAACAAACACTCTTAACTTATATAATTAATCAATATAATAACGTAGTTAAAAACTCCATTACCTACCTATCAAGTTAAGGGTCACAATAAAAATTATAACAAACAAAAAAAAATAATTGTAGCTCGCGGTGGATGAGTAATAGTTGGTAGAACGGCCGTCTATGAGATCGCGAATCGCATAGTAGTTAAAATAATGCATGTTGTTTTTTAATATGTGTTTGATCCAGTATATGAGGGTTGGCAAACCTTTTTACGTACGCGTGCCAAAATTTCCCAAATATTATTTTTGACGTGTCTGACGTGCCGAGCAGTTTTTCATAGAGAAAACATTAAAATTAGTCATAAAAATTCTATTCATAATATAATTGAGTTCTTGAGTATTACTGTAATGCAATGCGTGTAATGCGATCTGTCATTTAAGCCGGCTCGCACATCACAACTCGCCTCGTGTGCCTGACAGCAATAAATCAAAACTTCCGAGACCGGCTGGCCAGTGTTGCATGACACAACCTCGCACACCTATCTAGCGACAGTCGCGCGTAGCCTTCGAAACGTATTGATATTTGAATGCAGTAATCGGCGAGCCGGTATAGGAATGACCAATTCGTAGGTGTTTCTTTGTGACTTCGACCCATTGCACCACATTACCACAAAAGCATTGATATACTACTAGATGAGCAGTTCCCATACAAGTGTCATTTTAAAAATGTACCACAAAAAGATATAACGAATATCGTCTTATAATATTTCCTTGTAGGTATAATGCGTTAAGACCGTTAACATGGATTCCCGAATTTCACCCGTATTGCTCTGGCTGTAAAACTAAATTTGCGTTCTTGGAATAGTGAACCTAAGGGTGGCTGCAACGCAAAACAGACAGAGCAAGTCGTCATGCGCTGACTATTAGTTAGAGTAAGATGCAAGCTAGACCGGGCTTACTCAGTAAGTTTTAACAAAGGCCGACTCGCTGAAAATCGGGCGTCATTTTAAGAAGCATATGATTCATCCAGTAGTATATCAATGCTTCGACCCTCCAACTCGGAGCCCGAGAAGGATGCAACAAGTCGATTGTAACAGCCAGATGTTTTTTACAGACGAAACAGTTGCATTCGATCAATCTGCGGAGCTCCATTTGGCAACATGTCATTTGTTGTTTCGTCAAATAATGATGACGTCACATTGACGTATTCGACACGTTTATAGGCGAGACGAGTTCTGATATGCGAGCCGGCTTATGCTTGAATTTAGTCGTTTCCGTTTGCGTGTCGATTGGTAAATATTATTAGAAACCGAAAAAAATACGCATGAGTATGTCGTCGTTATTTTTTAATATTATATAATATACTATATACTTGAACAACATCTTCTTGGCTACGTGTTAAAACTGTGAACTAACAAGCTCCTCCCATTTAGTCGACAACACCGCCTTCCGGCTTTTGCCTAAATCTTCTTGTTGGAGAGTAGGTATATGTATTTATTTGTAAAACCTTTTTCTAGAAAAAATTAAATTATTTTATCTATTTTTTCTCTTTAAATAAAAATACTAAATATTACGTCGACATTGTGGAGCGAAAATGGTAGTTTATTTTTTTTATCATATATATGCAATTAGATATTAAAAATAATAACAAAAGGGTCTGATCAGTTCACGATACCAAAGTGTAGGTACAAAATAATACTTATGTGTTCTCTACGTTGCAATTATTTACACGCAATCCTTTGTCAGGCGAGTCGGCATTCTTAAATTATGCACTGGACAGTAAAGTGTTGACCACCAAAATTTGCGGCTACGCTCAACAAACCGTTAACAACGTTAGTGGAAACGTTTTTCAATGTTATTAGTTAATTTTATGTTACATCTGACATTGTAATTATTACCTATAATCGTTGTATTATCTTGTACTATGTTTTTATTCAATAATGTTGCCGGAATGTAACAACACTTGATCAAATTAAATAATGCCTGTCTGACAGGTGAAACTGCCCGATCTGAAATTTAAATACATAGTAGGAAACTCCTCGTATAATTGTTTTTGTTAAGCCTCTGAAACAGGCATATAAAAAAATCTTTGATCGAGTGGAATTCCAGAACATAATTTCCGTTTGTTGGGTGAGTGCTCTTTATTAATTTACCAACCCAAGTAACCTTTTTGATAATGAAAACTTTTCCGAGTTCTTTGAAATTCAATATATAAGTTTGATTTAATTGATTTAAATTACAAAAATGGTTGTCATTTCTTGCGTCGTTGATTTAAAACACCAATATATTTTTGAATTTTAAATTTTTTTTAAGTGTTATTTTTTAATTATCATTATTTTAGCCTATTTTTTGTCTACTGAATGAAATAGCTCCCATCTAAAATTTGGACAGTTTCCTGACACTGGCTAGTGGCTAGCAATCAAGGTAAGTAGCTATTATTGATACCTCGATTCAAACTACAAAACCTTGACGTGGGTGCACTTGCTAGTACTCGAAGAAACATTGATTTTTATTTAACGAATAATATTGAGAATGTTAAAAAATATTAGCGAATTTTGGGTAAATGTGCCGCAGAGGTGGACATGAGATTTTACAACTTTCTTTTTAGACCAAACCAAACCTAACCTAACCTAACCTAACTTAATCTAACCTACCCCAACCTAATATTACCTCATATAATCTTAGTTTGTGATAATGGTGTATCAAAATATATGAAAATTTTCAAATAACGATTATTGGATCGAAAAACCGATGCGCCGACAGAAAAATGTATTTATTATAATGGTCTACGTGGAATAAACTGTTTTCGTAAAAAAAATTATAAAAGCTCGTGTCCACCTCTGCGGCACAATTACCGAATTTTGTAAAGCTCTTTAGTGTGAATTCTGTTAGTTAATTTGTCGTAATTAGGTGGGACGTATGTGGCTAAATTGGTAAACATATTGATCGGAATGCGATGGATACAGATTCGAGTCCTGCCAGGTGTCCAATTTTTTCAAGATTTTTTCTAATAAGAATATTCTTGAGATTTTATCGAAATTATGTGTTGCGGCCAAGGAAGTCAGAAACAATGGGAACTGAAATACCTAACTGGTGTACAGTAACAGGCAACAGATCCGAGTCTGGAAAAATATGGGATAAACGTAAATACGTGTAAAGAATACGCTTGTCTTTCATTCTGACAACTGCTCTCGGTTCATGCGCTTACGCTCATTCAATATTGGTGTATTTGAAAGTTGCAACATACACTATTGCACGTATATAATGTGTGTGGTTAATTTTCGTAGGACACTCACACATTCAAAACCCTGTGTCACAATGTAGTGTGTTGGGGAAGAGCCTGTCGGAATTCTATTTATTATTGTGTTCGCGATTGCGGCTCTTGTAGTCTTTCATTTGGGGGCCTCGAGTTCGATTTTCGGTTAGGTCACAATATATTTATATGATTTTCTCAAAACCTGGTTGTTTATTATTGTTTCTATTCTGTTACTAAATAGTTAATACACTACTATCATTGGACTTCATGGTATGTTGTAGTGTAAATTGAATATTATGTATGTTAGATTTTCAAATTTTGTAAATTTTCGTTGAACAAAAACATAGTTTATATAGTATTATATTGTGTATCCATCATCATCATCAGGGGCGCGACAACCCGGTGTGGGTCCTGGCCTCCTCCAACAGCTCCCTCCACCTGCCCCTATCTAGTGTGGCCGCTTTCCAATTCGGTACCCCCAGAATACGGCAGTCACTGGCAGCTCCATCCAACCAGCGAATCTTTGGCCTCCCTCTTCTTCTACGTCCTATTGGATTGCTGAATATCACTCTCTTTGCCGGTTCATTGTCATTCATACGGTACAAATGACCTAGCCATCGCAGTCTCCCAATCCTAATTGATTGAACTGCGCTGCAATCTTTGTACAGCCCGTAGAGCTCAGCATTATATCTTCTCCTCCAATTGGTGCCATCCCTGATCGTTCCATATATACGGCGGAGAATTTTTCTTTGAAAGATGTTCAGGGCTCGTTCATTTTGCAGAGTTAATGTCCAGGTTTTCGATGCGTAGGTGAGCACTGGCTTTACAAGTGTCTTGTAAAGAGTGCTTTTAGTTCGACGAGATAGTATGTGGGACTTAAAATGTCTTAACAGGCCAAAGTAGCATTTATTCGCAGACATGATTCTCTTGTTGATTTCTCTTGTAATATCATTATGTCGAGTTACAAGAGATCCAAGGTATATGAAACTATTGACCGTATCAAACTTGTATGCACCAATGCACCAATTGTGTATCCATGTTGGCTTATTAAAATCAATCTTAGACTATATTTTGGAATATTTACACATTTATAAAGACCGTCGACGATTAAATTCGTTTTCAAAATACAACTGAGAGAATAAATGCATGCGTAAATTGAATATGAAATCTTGTAACTGTTCATTTTTTTTTCTCGAAAAAGCTTTCAAAATTTCCCCCCAGGTAGAATATTAAAATCACTCATAACGCGTTGTCAATTAGCCTGGCGTCACACATGACGTCGGGATGTTTGTTTTTATTTTATTTTTTCCCGCGAAACCTGTGACGGCCATAATTGGAAATTTTGACAGATTTCACAGATTTAGATCGGCGCCGTACCTACCGCGGAAAATAAAAATCAAAATTGTTGTGGTATTTTTAATATATTTATAATTACAAAATTATCGTATTATTCTGCAACATTTTAACTATTTTATGAAAATACTTCATGCAAAACTAATCTGTCTCTACAAAAATAGTTAATTCAAAGTAGATTATGTGACGTCACAAAATTATTAAATATAAATTATTTATTTCTGAATATACAAACCGTTCTATGAAGACATTATACTAGAATCGATGCGGATTGTACGAAAAATCGCACAGACGTAACGAAAAATAAAGTCACAAAAGTAGCGCGGCCGCTAAAGACTCCAGTCGGCCGCGAACGCTTCGGGAATGACGTGTAAACTCGCGCACCGCAACTTATTTTATTTTCTTTCGAATTTGGACAACCGGCATTCAGAGAATCGGTAGGCAAAACATGTTCCATGTTTAATAATTTTAGCCGACAGGTTTTAAGTAACCATCTGAGGGGCCCAGGGTTGAAATCGTTTATGAACGTCCCTTTAGTCCTTATGAACAGCCGCAAGAAGTCTCAAGGTGTGCCGCGAAGGAAGAAGCCTCAAAACGGTTCATTTTAAATAATACCTACTCATTTAAATTTTCTTCAATTTTAAATAAATTCAACATAAATATTTGTCACGTTCGTACATAGTGGACGACTCGACACAAGGATACAGTGATGGTGGTATATAGGTACGCTGGTAAATTTTAAGAGGTCTACAAAACGACCGTGTGCACAAAGCCTCATTTTCTGAGCTAGAGTTGTCAGCATTTTGGCTATCGCTTTGGAGTCAATATCCTCGATTAGCTACAACAGCAATTACATCTCTGTTGCCGTTTAGATCGGCGTATCTTTGCGTAGCGCTCGCGGAAATGAAATCAAAAAAAGCGAGAGCGGTTACAGATGTTAGATAAGGAGTTACGTGTTTGTTTATCTAATTCAGAACCCTCTATCCTTTTTGAATGCATTGTTATTTGGTGTGCCGCGGAACAAATCAAATTTACTAGTGTGCCGTGAAGTAGAAAAGTTTGGCACCGACTTTAGATTATATTATTAGATCACGTTTAGGTTAGATAAGGAAAATAAAATTAAAAGTATCTAACCTTCCCGTTACCGTGTCAGCTTATAATGTCGTAGGTCCCGGGTTCGTATCCTGGGTCTTGAAAATATACATGTCTGTTTGGACCAGAGTATGGACCTAATAGGTTGTGCAAGTGCCTGTAAAAACAAAAATATTTAATAGAAACTTCATTCTGTAGAATCCAATATAGTCTTCTTAGGATCGGATAGGGTAAAAAATGTTAATTTTCGACAAGCATCTTCGAATAATCTATTTCAATGTGACAACTTTCCAAATACATGGTATTTATCAATAATTAGAATGTTACATTTTTAAATCTTGTGAATTACTCATTGAATAAAAAAATAGTTGATTAAAAATTCTTATCAAGTTCAAGTAAGTTACAACAAAACATCTTGGAGTGATCCGTGACGTCGGTTAGTAATTAAAGTAATACCTACTTTGATTTAAAATACAAAAGCCGATAGCCAAATAGTTGTATTGTTGTTTTTGTTTAATAAAACGCATTTTTTTTGTAGTACTTATTCCACTTTTAATCAATAGATTAGGACCGGTTTCGTCCGCCTCAGAGGGACACAGAAATGTCCCTCTGAGGCGGACGAAACCGGTCCTAATCTATTGATTAAAAGTGGAATAAGTACTAAAAAAACTGCGTTTTATTAAATAAAAACAACAATACAATGCAGTTCCACCATGAATTGACAGTTAACAAAATAAAAGAAAATAAAAGACAAATAGTAGCTCAATTTGGAAAGCGCTTCAGTGAGTATTATAAGAGCCATTAGTTAAAATTTGTCGTAATTAAATATGGTACCTTTAGCACAGTGGTCTATGTGCGTGGGCGCGATACTCGTGAGATGCAGGTTCGATTACTTTTTTCAAAAATATGTTTTTCTATTAGTTTAACATATTTTCTCAGAAGTGTTTTCAAAATTAATATATATTATGTTTAATAATATTATGTTAGAATGATCCATTTGAATTTTAAAAATAACCTCCTCTGTATGTAATTTTTACCACATTTCTTAAATTTACCTGAGATAAACCAATAAATAAATTTGATAAATCCGCCTTAAAAATATATGGTTGTCTACTATTGAAAAATATATACAACTTTTCGAAATAATAATATCAGAACAATTATTTATATTATTCGTATCCCACAGCTCATTATTTTTTATAGAAAGTGAGATATTCCATACATTCTATATTATGGTGTTATCAGAAGTTATTTCACAAAATAACTTTGCCAAAATCTATAAGTACTCACATAAAAAAATATCCTGCTTTTTTTCCAAATAACTTTCATGCCTCTTGCCAGTCAATTATCGGCGAATATTTTTACACATGTCGTATGTTTTTCCGCGCCGATATTTAGGTCTCAAAGAAGATTCTGTTTACATATTTATGACTTTATTAGATAGACGGCGAAATACGTTTTGGAAACTTCATCTTTTGGTGAGAGGTGTTGTTGAAATTACGTTAGAGAAATATTTTTTTTCGTGTCGTATTTATTTCAACAATAATTTCAAATAACTAAACATAATTCTAAACCTGTGAGCGAGACTGTTTTAAGTTAACATTTTACGAAAAAAGCAATCTAATGTACATACCCTTGCTTTAAGAATTTCGTGTTTCTATTATAAGTATACTTAAAAGGCCATTTTGGTCCTAAACGTTATGACACGTTTAGGTACAAAATTTATACGTGTCTAATTTTCGGAAAAATCTGAAATGACACTATCTTTGAGGTGAATACATTTTTTTATTTATAATATACTAGCTGAAGTACCCGGTTTCGCACAGGGTCGCTTCGTCGTTATATTTATCTTAGATATTTAAAAAATAATAAGAGGTAATTATTTTTTTAATATCAAAATATCTGTGTAATACAATATGGCAATATGAAAATAATTCTAATCGGAGTAAAGGTCAAACAAAAGAACACTAAATTAAAATCGAATCTAAAATATGCAAACGTTATTAATGTTATTAATATGTAGTAAAAAAAATCAAAATTGGATGGAACAAACAAACAATAAACTTTGTATTTTATATAATACTAATTTAGAAACCATCGCGGGTGTGCGCACAACAACTGACAAAAATTTCATCGCAATCGGATGAATGGTATAGGGACGCATACGAATAGAAGAAGATGATGATTGTATAATTCAGAAATCTTCGTGGGCATGCGCACGACAACTCACCAAATTTTCATCGTAATCGGATGAATGGTATAGGAATGCATACGAATAAAAGAAGAAAAAGATGGTTGTACTAATTCAGAAACCTTCGCAGGTGTGTGCACAACAACTGACAAAAGTTTCATTGCGAACGGATGAACGGTATTGGAACGCATACGAATAGAAGAAGAAGAAGATGGTTGCAATAATTCAGAAACCTTCGCGGGCGTGCGCACAACAACTGGTCAAAATTTCATCGCAATCGGATGAATGGTATAAGAACGCATACGAATAGAAGAAGATAGAATAGAAGACAAAGAAGAAGAAAATAGTTGTACCAATTCAGAAACTTTTGCGGGCGTGAGCACAACACTTGATCAAAATTTCATTGCAATGGGATGAATGGTATAGGAACGCATACGAATAGAAGAGGACAGAATAGAAGAAGAAGAAGAAAATGGTTGTACTAATTCAGAAACCTTCGCGGGTGTTGGCGCAATTACTGATGAAAGTTTAATTGCAATCGGATGAATGGAATAGGAACGCATACGAATAGAAGAAGATATAATGAAGAAGAAGAAGAAGATGGTTGCACTAATTCAGAAACCTTCGCGGGTGTTGGCAAAACCACTGACGAAAGTTTCATCGCAATCGGATGAATGGTATAGGAACCATACGAATAAAAGAAGATAGAATGAAGAAGAAGAAGAAGAAGATGGTTATACTAATTCAGAAACCTTTGCGGGTGTTACCACAATAACTGACGAAGGTTTCATCGCAATCGGATGTATGGTATAGGAACCATACGAATAAAAGACGATATAATGAAGAAGAAGAAGAAGATGGTTTTTCTAATTTAGAAACGTTTGCGGGTGTGAGTACAATAACTGACGAAAGTTTCGTTGCAATCGGATGAATGGTATAGGAACCATACGAATAAAAGAAAATAGAATGAAGAAGAAGATGACGATTTTTCTAATTCAGAAGCCTTCACGGGTGTGCATACAACCACTTACCAAAATTTCATCGGATGAACGGTATGGCAGCGCATAAAACACGAACTAACAAACAAATATTGTTTTTTATATTATAGATATAAAAAACAATATTATTGATATATATGATGATGTGAACTAGTTCTATCATATCTGATTGATATCCAGGGGGGGATAGTGACACGGAGGCCCGAGGCACTAACTGATTTTGAGCCCGCCCACGAAAAACCTAAAATAAAACCCATAATTTCCAAACATCAGCGCACCTAGTAAAATATCAATGTATCTCTTCTCTGAAACTACACAGCTCATCTATTCTATGCACAAAACTGCTTCTGGCCGCTACGGCAACTATCTAGGGTAGGTTTGTATCGAAGCATTAGCACTTATTGTAATAATTACAATAAGTTTATTGTAATTGATAAAATAAGTGCTATGTTTTAACAGCACCTCTTGGCTGTTGTAAATTTTAGAGCGAGATAGACAGTTTTTCATTGTTACAATAAGTGCTAATACTTCGATACAAACCTACCCTAGATAGCTGTAACTTTCGCTTGTAACTAAAAATCATTATTATTGAAAAAGACAGATATTAATATATATATAAATATATAATAATATTAGTGGCTTATTTTTAGTGTACAAGTACGTATACATTTGAGTGGTTATGTTATTTTTATGTAATTTTGTATGGATACTCAATATATGAGAAGTAGGCGTCATCTATAAAAGATTTATTTTTTTATTTTTTTTATTTATTAAGGAAACAAACAGTTACATATTGATTACAAAAATTTTAAATATAATAATGAAAAGTTATTGCAACCAGCAAAGTTTCCATGTATACATTATAATATAGTTAAGCCTAACAAGATAGAGAGTAAGAATAACATAAATATAAAGAAATTACATGAGAAAAATGAGGAAGATACAAAAAAAAGTAACATAAAAAAATATAAATATATATAAGTAAATATATTGTATATATATTTATACAAAATTTTGGAGATAGCATGTTTAAATGAAACTGGTGAATTATTAAAAGGATCAACGGTAGAGAAATACATAAGTATTATAATTTAAACAAGAGCGCCGAATAAAAGAGTTTTGTGCATAATTAGAACCGCTATGACTGATATGGTACAAAGTTTGGTTTCGCGTAAATCTTGATGGATAATGGAAACCCACCCTTTCGAGTAGGTTTGGCGAGTCAACAAAAGCATTGGTAATTATAAAAAGAAAATATTGATCAGATATAGAACGTCGACTTTCCAAAGATGGTACCATAAAAGTTGCAGTGGTCGAAATAGAATTAGATAAATCATAACAGTAAGCTTTAAAATTAACGTGCTTACGAAATCGCTTTTGTACCGCTTCGAGACGATTTATATATGTAACGTACTGTGGATTCCACACGACAGAAGCAAACTCAACTATGGATCTAACATATGAGAAGTAAAGTACGTTCAGAACATCAGGTGATCTGAATGGTTTAGAGATCCGAAGAATAAAACCTAGTAATTTTAATGCTTTATTGATAGTTTCATTGATATGTGCGTTAAAATTAATCTTATTATCCATTATAACACCCAGGTCACGTATTTTTGAGGTCACGTACTTATTCTTATTACTAATTTAATAATTGTATGACGGATTTTAACTTTTTCGAGGCCTCCTTTTAAATATTATGACGAATAGATTGCATTGTTTGAGAAAATGAAAGAAAATCGCCGCTGTTGAGTCACTAATAATATTAATGTAATAATTTAAACTAAGAATGTATCTATATATTATATAATACCAACACTTCATATTTATATACTTACTCGTATTAATAATAACTAGCTGAGCCAGCTGGCTCTCGCCAGTCTGTCTCGCTAGGTCTTGCAGACAGCTTTTCATCATAGTGACTTGGTGTTGGATTTTAATATAATAATTGTAAAGTGTGTATAGACGGCGCCATAGTTTTCCCTTCGGGATGGATTTTCATTCACGTCAGACAATTGAAAATTTATCTGATTTGTCAGTTTTACGATATGCATGTCGTCACTGCAAATACAAATTTAGAGTCATGTGCGTAGTTTATTCTGGAGTCTGGCCTTCTAAATATCATCTGACACCATTTCAGGCTGCTAAGCCTAGCAAAACAGCTGGCAATCGCCGATTGCTACCACTGTCATTTTAATTTTAATACAATATATGTGTAGGTATGTGCATTTAAATATGATAAATAGTTATACATCTCAATCGTGATTATCATAAATAGCGATCCAATATAACGCGAATATTAATCTCTTTCGGGTCCCATTTACATAATAGAAAAAGGTTAGCAGCATAAAAATTAAATTTAAACATTATTTTGTTTCATTGTCTATAAAAAATAAATGCTTGGAGCCACAGAATAATATTTTAAAAATCATATTTTGTTTTAAAAATTAACCTTAAACAATATAGTTTCCCGGTGCGGGACATTCATATCGAGACAAATGTTGATAAATAATGAAGTAATACATATTATATCTGATAAGAATAGGAATTTATAAGACCTAAAGATGTGGAATCAGCTTAAAAAGGCCTTCATCCAGCAGTGGATTGATAAAGGTTGATGACGATAATGACGATATAAATGGGTAGGTATATAAAATCACAAATTTAAAAAAATATTGCAGTTTATATGACCAAGAAGAGTAGAATTAAGTTGGGATAACCTTCATCCAGCAGTGGATTAATCTTGGTTGATGATGATAATGACGATATTATGAATGTGAAAATATAATATCAGCAATTTTGATAAATACAGAAATTCATATGACAGAAAGGAGTAGAATCTGGCTAGGTAGGTCTTTATTAAGCATTGGATTGGTTCAGGTCGATGATGATGATGATGATGACGATATAAATATGTAGATAAATATAATATCACCGATTTTGATAAATACAGAAATTCATATGACAGAAAGGAGGAGAATTAGGCTAAGGGGGTCTTTATTAAGCAGTGGATTGGTTCAGGTATATGATAATGATGATGATGATGATAACGATATGAATGTGTAGATACATATAATATCACAGATTTTGATAAATACATACATTCATATGACAAAAGGAGTAGAATCAGGCTAAGGAGGTCTTTATTAAGCAGTGGATTGGTTCAGGTCGATGATGATGATCATGACGATATGAATATGTTTTTAAATATAATATCACCGATTTTGATAAATACAGCAATTCATATGACAGAAAGGAGTAGAACCGGGCTAGGGAGGCCATTATCCAGCAGTGGATTGGTTCAGGTCGATGATATAAGAATGATAGAAATAGGTATAATATCACATATTCGTTAAACCGATAGTAGTAGAATCAGGTTGCGGAACCCTTCATCCAGTAGTGGATTGATCCTAGTTGATGATGATGATGATGATGATGATTATGATGACGATATGAATATGTAGATAAATAACATTAGAAATTCAATACTGTCAAGAATACAATCAACGTAGAGAGGCCTTCATCCAGCAGTGGATTTATTGAGGCTCGTGATAATAATGGCAATATATATAGATAGGTAGATAATAATATTATATCACTGATTTTGATAAATATAACAATTCATGTGTAAGTAAGGAGTAGAATAAGGCTGAGGAGGCCTTCATCCAGCAGTGTATAGGTCAAGATTGGTGATGATAGGGACGAAAAAAATAGGTAGATATTATACAATATCACACATTTTGATAACTATAACAATTCGTATTAATTTCTTTCATTGTTTGCAATGGCAACTTTTTTAGTATGGAAATTAGTAGCCTAGGTAATTATTCAATAACAAAAATAGTGGGTGAACAGCCACAAAGAAGTATTTAAAAAAATCAAATTTGGAATATCACGTTATCTATGATATGACGGACAGTGGCGGACGCACCTGTCAGATTTTTATTTACGCAGTGAATTGTACCTAGATTATGGTTTTTTCACCGGAAAAAAGTGCGCCAATGCCTACATTACGATATTTGAATAAAAATAATCGAATTTGTTTGTCAAATAAAGGATTAGAAGGTCTTAAGCGACGAAGACGTCATTCTGCTGTACGTTAAATGAAATATGGCGTATCGTATACGGTATGTAAGAAAATATCGGATATAAACGTCAAGTACCTGTGAAATCATTGAAAATTTGTGAAATGTGGTCAATTCAAACGGTAGATGAATCGGTAGCGCACATTTTGAAGTGAAGATGTAAAAATAACAATAAAATGTCGCTTAAATGAGCCGTTAGTGAATTTTCCAAAATCTCTTAGGATAATAATAATGAAAGACTAGCTGAGCCAGCTGGCTCTCGCCAGTCTGTCTCGCTAGGTCTTGCAGACAGCTTTTCGTCATAGTGACTTGGTGTTGGATTTTAATATAAAAAATTGTAAAGCGTGTATAGACGGCGCCATAGTTTACCCTTCGGGATGGATTTTCATTCACGTCAGACAATTGAAAATTTAGCTGATTTGTCAGTTTTACGATCTGCATGTCGTCACTGCCAATATAAATTTGGAGTCATGTGCGTAGTCTATTCTGGAGTCTGGCCTTCTCAATATCGTCTGACACCATTTCAGGCTGCTAGGCCTAGCAGAACAGCTGGCAATCGCCAATTGCTACCACTGTCATTTTAATTTTATTACAATATATGTATAGGTATGTGCATTTAAATATGATAAATAATTATACATCTCAATCGTGATTATCATAAAATAGCGATCCAATATAACGCGAATATTAATCTCTTTCGGGTCCCATTTACATAATAGAAAAAGGTTAGCAGCATAAAAAATAAATTTAAACATTATTTTGTTTCATTGTGTATAAAAAATAAATGCTCGGAGCCATAGAGTAATATTTTAAAAATCATATTTTGAATTAAAAATTAACCTTAAACAATATAGTTTCCCGGTGCGGGACATTCATATCAAGACAAATGTTGATAAATAATGAAGCAATACATATTATATCTGATAAAAATAGGAATTTATAAGACCTAAAGATGTGGAATCAGCTTAAAGAGGCCTTCATATAGCAGTGGATTGATACAAGTTGATGACGATAATGACGATATAAATGGGTATATGACCAAGAAGAGTAGAATTAGGTTGGGATAACCTTCATCCAGCAGTGGATTAATCTTGGTTCATGATGATAATGACGATATTATGAATGGGTAAATATAATATCAGCAATTTTGATAAATATAGCAATTCATATGACCGACAGAAATTCAAACAACTTAGAGAGGCCTTTATCTACCGGTGGATTGATTCAGTCTCATTATGATAATGGAAATATAAATAGATATAATATAATATCACCGATTTTGATAAATACAGCAATTCAAATGACAGAAAGGAGTAGAATCAGGCTTGGGAGGCCATTATCCAGCAGTAGATGGGTTCAGGTCAATGATGATAAGGACGATAGAAATAGGTATAATATAGTAGTAGAATCAGGTTGCGGAACCCTTCATCCAGCAGTGGATTGATCCTGATTGATGATGATGACAATATGAATATGTAGATAAATGTAATATCACCTATTTTGATAAATACAGAAATTCATATCACAGAAAGGAGTAGAATTAGGCTAAGGAGGCCTTTATTAAGCAGTGGATTGGTTCAGGTCGATGATGATGATGATGACGATATGAATATGTAAATAAATATAATATCACCGATTTTGATAAATACAGAAATTCATATCACAGAAAGGAGTAGAATCAGGCTAAGGAGGTCTTTATTAAGCAGTGGATTGGTTCAGGTCGATGATGATGATGATGACGATATGAATATGTAAATCAATATAATATCACCGATTTTGATAAATACAGAAATTCATATGACAGAAAGTAGTAGAATCAGGCTAGCGAGGTCTTTATTAAGCAGTGAATTGATTCAGGTCGATGATGATGATGATGACTATATGAATATGTAAATAAATATAATATCACCGATTTTGATAAATACAGAAATTCATATGACAGAAAGTAGTAGAATCAGGCTAGCGAGGTCTTTATTAAGCAGTGGATTGGTTCAGGTCGATGATGTTGATGATGATAATGATGATGATGACGATATGAATATGTAGATTAATATAATATCACCGATTTTGATAAATACAGCAATTCGTATGACAGAAAGGAGTAGAATCAGGCTAGGGAGGTCTTTAATAAGCAGTGGATTGGTTCAGGTCGATGATGATGATGATGATGATAATGACGATATGAATATGTAGATAAATATAATATCACCGATTTTGATAAATACAGAAATTCATATGACAGAAAGTAGTAGAATCAGGCTAGGGAGGTCTTTATTAAGCAGTGGATTAATCCTGGTTGATGATGATGATGATGATATGAATATGCAGATAAAATATATAATATCACCGATTTTTATAAATACAGGGATTCATATGACATAACGGAGTAAAATCAGGCTAGAGAGGTCTTTATTAAGCAGTGTATTGGTTCAGGTCGATGTGATGATGATGATGACGATATGAATATGTAGATAAATATAATATAACCGATTTTGATAAATACAGAAATTCATATGACAAAAAGGAGTAGAATCAGTCTATGGAGGTCTTTATTAAGCAGTGGATTAATCCTGGTTGATGATGATGATGATGATATGAATATGCAGATAAAATATATAATATCACCGATTTTTATAAATACAGGGATTCATATGACATAACGGAGTAAAATCAGGCTAGACAGGTCTTTATTAAGCAGTGTATTGGTTCAGATCGATGTGATGATGATGATGACGATATGAATATGTAGATAAATATAATATAACCGATTTTGATAAATACAGAAATTCATATGACAAAAAAAAATAGAATCAGTCTATGGAGGTCTTTATTAAGCAAAGGATTGATCCTGGTTGATGATGATGACAATATGAATATGTAGATAAATATAGCATCACCGATTTTGATAAGTACAGCAATTCATATGACAGAAAGGAGTAGATTCGGGCTAGGGAGGCCATTATCCAGCAGTGGATTGGTTCAAGTCGATGATGATAAGATGGATAGAAATATGTGTAATATCACAAATTCGTTAAACCAATAGTAGTAGAATCAGGTTGCGGAACTCTTCATCCAGCAGTGGATTGATCCTGGTTGATGATGATGACGATATGAATATGTAGATAAATAACATTAGAAATTCAATACTGTCAATAATACAATCAATGTAGAGAGGCCTTCATCCAGCAGTGGATTTATTGAGGCTCGTGATAATAATGGCATTATATATAGATAGGTAGATAATAATATTATATCACTGATTTTGATAAATATAACAATTCATGTGTAAGTAAGGAGTAGAATAAGGCTGAGGAGGCCTTCATCCAGCAGTGTATAGGTCAAGATTGATGATGATAGGGACGAAAAAAATAGGTAGATATTATACAATATCACACATTTTGATAACTATAACAATTCGTATTAATTTCTTTCATTGTTTGCAATGGCACCTTTTTTAGTATGGAAATTAGTAGCCTAGGTAATTATTTAATAAAAAAGGATTGAGTGAACAGCCACAAAGTATTTTAAAAAAATCAAATTTCGAATATCACGTTATCTATGAAATGGCCGTCAGTGGCGTACCCCGCTGTCATAAGATATTATACGTAGTAAATTGTATCAGGATTATGGTTTTTTCACTGGAAAAAAGTGCGCCAATGCCTACATTACGATATTTGAATAACAATAATCGAATTCGTTTGTCAAATAAAGGATTAGAAGGTCTTAAGCGACGAAGACGTCATTCTGCTGTATGTTAAAAGAAGTATGGCGAATTGTATACGCTATATGAGAAAATATCAGTTATAAACGTCACGTACCTGTAAAATCATTGAAAATTTGTGAAATGTGGTCAATTCAAACGGTAGATGAATCGGTAGCGCACATTTCGAAGTGAAGATGTAAAAATAACAATAAAATGTCGCTTAAATGAGCCATTAGTGCGTTTTCCAAAATCTCTTAGGATAATAATAATGAAAGACTAGCTGAGCCAGCTGGCTCTCGCCAGTCTGTCTCGCTAGGTCTTGCAGACGGCTTGGCGGTATTGTATATTAATATAATTGTGAAGTATGCATAAACGGCGCCATAGTTTTCCCTTCGGGATGGATTTTCATTTACGTCAGACATTTTAACATTTCGCTGATTTGTCAGTTTTACAATTTGCATCTCGTCACTGCCAATACAAATTTGGAGTCATATGCGTAGTCTATTCTGGAGTCAGGCCTTCACAATATCACCTGACACCACTTCAGGCTGCTAGGCCTGCTATAGCAGTGGATTGATCCTGGTTGATAATGATTTAAATAATATGTATAACACCAATTATTGTTGAATACCTTTTAAATATTTTTGGGTTATATGAGCCAATTGAATGTATATAAGTTTCATTGGTTTAAAAAAATTATCATTTAACAGCCATAAAAAAATGTTACATTATTAAATTTTGAAATAATATTCTACGGTTGATCCAGTATTGCCATGTCTACTGAAATTTCAGTAGATCAACTGATATTTTTTGCCAATATACTGAATTTTTGATTTTTTTTCGAAATTCAAGAAATCTACTGATATTTGTGTTTCTCCACAATTGTAAATTAACTGATGATTCTTTCAATAATAAACTTGAAATTATTTACGCATGACCTTTTTTGATGTTATACACTTCTAAATTTACATAAAAAGCATTGTAACTCTACCCAAGAGCGCCATTTTACCCATTAATATCATCATTGTTTACAGTAAATTAATATTATTAGTTATTGTTATTCTTATTAGTTTTAAATCATATCTAATAAACCACATTTTTCAAAATCTTCTGAAATTTTAAATTTTGACTTGGCAACACTGGGTTGCAGTGTTGCCAAGTCAAAATTTAAAAATTCAGTAGATAGACATGGCAACACTGACTAATGCGATCAACCCAGTGTTGCCAAGTCAAAATTAAAAAAAAAAAAAACAGTAGATAGACATGGCAACACTGACTATGCGATCAACCCAGTGTTGCCAAGTCAAAATTTAAAAAAAATCAGTAGATAGACATGGCAACACTGACTATGCGATCAACCCAGTGTTGCCAAGCCAAAATTTTAAAAAATATTGTTATTCTTATTAGTTTTAAATCATATCTAATAAACCACATTTTTCAAAATCTACTGATATTTTATGAAATCTACTGAATTTTTTGTCAAAATCTACTGTAATTTTAAATTTTGACTTGGCAACACTGGGTTGATCGCATAGTCAGTGTCGCCATGTCTATCTACTGATTTTTTTAAATTTTGGCTTGGCAACACTGGGTTGATCGCATAGTCAGTGTTGCCATGTCTATCTACTGATTTTTTTTTAAAATTTTGACTTGGCAACACTGGGTTGATCGCATTAGTCAGTGTTGCCATGTCTTTCTACTGAATTTTTAAATTTTGACTTGGCAACACTGCAACCCAGTGTTGCCAAGTCAAAATTTAAAATTTCAGAAGATTTTGAAAAATGTGGTTTATTAGATATGATTTAAAACTAATAAGAATAACAATAACTAATAATATTAATTTACTGTAAACAATGATGATATTAATGGGTAAAATGGCGCTCTTGGGTAGAGTTACAATGCTTTTTATGTCAATTTAGAAGTGTATAACATCAAAAAAGGTCATGCGTAAATCATTTCAAGTTTATTATTGAAAGAATCATCAGTTAATTTACAATTATGGAGAAACACAAATATCAGTAGATTTCTTGAATTTCGAAAAAAAATCAAAAATTCAGTATATTGGCAAATTTCAGTAGACATGGCAACACTGCTGGGTTGATCGCATAGTCAGTGTTGCCATGTCTATCTACTGAATTTTTAAATTTTGACTTGGCAACACTGGGTTGATCGCATAGTCAGTGTTGCCATGTCTACTGGAATTTCATTAGATCTACTGAAATTGTTGTCAGGAAAAGAAGAAATAATGATATTTGTGATGAACAAAAGTCACTTTTTACATGATTTTTTAAAAGACACTTGTGAGATTATGTCAATATGCACGCTTTCACCAAACACAATCGTTGAATTTCATACATTTTTGTCAATCAATGGTATTTTGAAGAAAAAATCAAAAAATCTACTGAACTTTGAAAATGTTAGTTGGCAACACTGGTTGATACCTTTTAAATATTTTTGGGTTATAATGAGCTAATTAAATGTATATAAGTTTCATTGGTTCAAAATAAAAATTGATTCAACAGCCTTACAAAAAAAAAAAAAGTGACATCATATTTTAAAATTTTCCTTGGTGTCGTAAAACGCCGATATGTCGTACGCCCGCGTTTCAATGAAATGATCAGTTTTAATCGGAATTCGTATAAATGTTATTGTTTATTTGAATATTTATAGTTATCTATGGGTGCTTGTTATAAATGTGAGTTATTATATAGTGCTGTGCATTTTTAAATCATTAGGAGACGTAAATAATATCACCTGTCGTTTTTTTACATAAACAACAAATAATGACGTATGTTACCTTGTTTTTAAAAGTGATTTTTTTGTGACTGTGTTAAGTTATATAAAATTGTGCTCACTTCAACTTACAGTCACTCGAATGCATCTCATAAGTAAATATGTGGTCAGTCAATTGAAATACCGTATGTTAGTATACATAGCGTAATAAATTTATAGTGTCAAAAGACTTGATTTCCGTTAGAGGTATAGAAACTTAACTTAAACAGAGAACTTAATTCATAAAAATTTAAATTAATCAGTTCTAATATGTTTATCGATCAATCTTATTATGATTAGTTTGTGAAAATTGATTGTATATATCGGTTAAAACGCATTTTAAATTTAAAGCGGCCATCTTTGTTTAGTCGGTTCGAGTGTTGCAAACATTGTGAAAAAATAAATTCCCATATTGTCAATAATGTGACGTATGTGCCGGAAAGCTTTAGAGAAATATCAATATTATATCGCAAGATAACTTAAATTCGGAAAACCCTTCCTTTCATACTCTATATGACCTATTTGAATTTCGAACATTCCATAAGTGTGTTTGGCGTTTTAACCCATCGGACGTGACGAATAAGGCACACAATCGCTCGCAAAAACGTGCAAATCTGTAGGATAATAATATATAGGAGATTATGTAGTTGATAGTAAAGCGTAGTATTTATAGTAGTATATGTGTGTAAACATTTAGCTTTCGTTGCCATTCACACACTCGGCAAAGAGAAGAGTAGCTCTGATAGACGAGATGTATCTTTTTGGCGGCAGGTGTCGGCAACCATCGAAATATGCGATTTAAAAAATAAAGAAATCACTTAAGCTTTACCATTTCATAGTATTAGGACAGGGAAATCAGAAATAATGGGAACTGAAATACCTAACGGGTGTGGAATAACAGGCAATCGATATCGAGTGTGGGTGAATATGGGATAGACTTAAACACGTGTCGAAAATACGCTTTTTCGTCGTTCTGACAGCTGCTCTCGGCTTATGCACTGACGCTCATTAAATATTGGTGTATTTAAAGGTTGCAACACACACTATTGCATGTCTATAATGTGTGGTTCATTTTAGTTGGACATTGGGGTATAGCCTATCGGAATTCTATTTATTAATCTGTTTTTATGTATTAGCAGTATATTGACATTTTTTACGAAGTCGTTTATACGGCATTGATTTTAAAATATCATATAAGTTTTAAATTGATTAAAAGATACGCGCGCTTACATCCAACCGTTGTCGATGCCTTCTGGCTTACACGAGTGTGGTACTGACGCACGTATTTGACACATATTCAGGAATAATTACAAGATAAAAAGAACTTTTTATATACAACGTTTTTAAATTTTCTGTTGAATTATTATGCTCAATATGCTCAGACTTGTACTTGATATGAAGTAAATAAAAAACAAACAAGCAAATATAGAATACTTTTGATTTCCATAGTAACGCACGTATATATTAATAATTTAGTTGCAAGGACTACCCCCTTAGAAACCGATAATAGTCTTTTACTTTTTACGGATTTTTCTGAAATAACTTTCCATACAAAACAGAATTAACTGAAAATGAATTCAATTCTGCTTAAAGATGGCTAAAGTATTAAAAGAATGCATTGGCATCGTGTTCTGATATATTCTAAAAGTTTCAAATGCCTAGCTAGTCGGGAAGTTAGTTAAAAATAGATTGCAAGATTTGTTCTGGACGAACAACCACCGGACAAACAATAATACGAGCTAATAAAAACGTTGTAAAAAATACCACTGTAGAGACGCGCCTAGATCCACCCGTTGTCTACTTCATAAATGTGGTTAAACTACATTTAATTAGAATCGGTCTATTTCTGTAGTCTGTATGTCCATCTATTTTTTATTTCCTTATTTCACGCGCGCGAAGTAGTGGGCGACCGCTTTGTATATTGATAGAGCATTTATTTTGAAACATGTGAAATGATATTTTCTATCGGCTCAAATAATTAATTTTGACTCAGAATACCGAGAACGAAACGATTAATTGGTACTAAAACAACATGAAATAATTTATGTATTTTAAATTTACAGTTTTTATTGGAATAGATCCACAAGTATAAGTTGTCAGTTGAGTGAGAGCCCCACATGCTTACATTTGACATATTATCATTCAATACTTTTTATATTGTAATGAGCTTAGTTCTAAATTCGAACATCTGACGATAATAATCATGGCCCCTACATCCTGAAGCGGGCCCCAAGGCTAGGATCTTTGATGGCCCCCCTACCTATCGCTAAAGAAAAAGGCAGTGTGACGCTCTACAGCAGTGTTTTCCAAATGGTGTAGGTACCCGGTAAAATTAATGTGTACTTTTTACTATTTGAGAGAATTTGTGATGTGTGTTTAAATCACTTACCTGGTCGATTCGCCACGCTGGGCTCTTCCTGAGCCCGGACCCCCAGGCTAGAGCCCTGTCACCGCCCCCTTTGAGGGGGCCATGTATATAATATACCTCTACTTTTAATTTTTGGTATTATTAGTATTTTAACACATTTCAAATCAAAATAAGTGAGTACCTATTATTATTGGTAGTTACCCTGATTTATACCACAAAAGCCGGTCGCTAATATCATCGAAATTTTATGAGGACTTCAGTCGTATAGTTAATAGGTAATAGGTTAATAGTTAACAGGTTAATAGTATAAGTAATATAATTGGTAAAGCACATTGGCCGGAATCCGATGTATGCGTGTTCGACTCCCGCCCGGCACCTATATTTTTTTCAAGATTTTTTCCAACGGGTGTGCTTTCTGATGTGTTTCCGAATTATACATTTCAAATGGTTCATTTTAATTATAATATTAATGCTTTCATATAATTCCACTTCTGCCACCCATGTAAGTGATACATTCTCGCGCAGGCGAGACCATGCCGTCACGCGGTTAGCCAAAACGAATGAAAAAAATTTTACACGTGACACGCAGATGGTTTATTGTAAAATGTCGATTTCATTTTGTAAAATGAAATCGACAAATTCGACGTATTATAGTCGATACTAGTTTTTATGTTCGATCGGGCGCATAGTTAGTTACCTATCTATATAAATATCTAATGTATTCCTGACGGTCTTTTAAATATTCAAATGTTTATACTGTAATCTCCAATTGAATAACTAAACACTACACTTTACTTGGCATCTTCTGCAAGTTCGTGCTTTGCCGAAAGCCTCGGGCCTTTCGACAACCGTCGTAGAATCCGTTTTCCTCCTGGAAATTAATTTCCCTTAACGTTTGAGCCGTAAATTGCAGTAATTAAATTCTCAAATGAAAAATGTAAACTCATTCTTATTCAAATGTTTTAATCATAGATCTACACTCCAGATTTGTTAATTAAATGTATTTTTTTTTTCTCTTTACAGGTATGAACGTTTGGACGGTTGGTTAAGTGGATTTATTGCCTGCAGGTAAAAAAAAGTGTAATTTTAAACGTATTACGTGTTAATAACGAAGGTATTAGATTGCAAAAAAAAAACATAATACATTTCCACAATAGCTGAATACTGAATTTCTCTGCCAAAACTTCTTTCGTCTTTTTTTTGTGGTCGCCTCAAGTACACCTTCCAAAAGTTCTGTCAGAAAGTGTTATCATGTGACTAAGTTACAATCTTTTAGGTATAACGTTAGTGACATAATATGTTTACTCATGGTAAACCACTAAAATTATTATCCAGTTTTCAAAACGCCCTTTTTTTCTATTTAAACTTGATAATATAGTACCTACTTCACATATTTTATTAATGTTATACAACGCATACATAGACCCCTCAAAACCAACTCGCCCCCCACCACACTCGGTCTTAATACTCTTAATCGAGCGTATCACGAGGCCCTACGTTTGGATGTGAAGTATCAAGAGTTTTTTACGTCTGGAAATGTCTCAGGAGCAGATGTCCAAGTCTCTCAAGCTCTCGAGTGAGCTTTTACTGAATTTACTGAATGACGTAATTTGATAAAAAGTGCCATGGGAGAGAAACACACGGAGACTTAACGGAAATAAATAAATAATATAATGATATATAAGATACAAAAAATAAAGCTAAAACAATACGGACAATCAAAATTATGTGAAGAGATCTTCGTGCCCTCAGTAAGACGCCACAAATTTTCTAAAAACATGATCATTGGCCTTTGTAGCGATCAGGTCGGACGGCCCGATGGGCCCAACAGCTGGTTGGACCGACTTAAAAATCCCTTCCCTCTCGGAGCACATTCTCGGACATTCCCAGAGGATGTGGTTTGCATCCTGTACTTCTCCGCCACATGGGCATGTTGGCCGGGTAACAAGTCCAAGCTCGTAGAGTTTGGCAGCGAATCCACCATGGCCTGGTGTAGTGGTCGGGAATCAATTTGGTTATCTCCAATATTGTATATTCGGAAAGAACAAATATGTGTTCCTGCAATGGTAGAAGGATCCCACTGCACGCTGCCAGGTCTTCGGCGCCGCATCCAGTAATACAGTCTAACAATCTTAAAATCTCGTACATAGAATTGAATATAATAATCTGGGCGGCTCTCGTGATGCAGTGCGTAAGGCGCTGGCCTTCCATTCAGGAACTTCGGGTTCGACCCGGAGAGGACATAATTTATTTATGTAATTTTATCAAAGCCTGCGTATTTGTGATTATTCAAATTGCTAACAACCACCTTTTACGAAAAGCAAGGACACAATATGGTTAATAAAAAATATAAAATATTACAAACTCCACTTAATTTAATTACGATCGGGACCATATTTCCATTTCTAACGACATTGTTAACCGACCAAGAGTCGATAATAAAAAATATTTCAGTTGATGTTGACGTCATCCACTCATCTCTTCCGAGGGCGGCCTAGGGTCGAGACGCTACGGGCTTCCGTCATTCGCGCCCTCAAGGTCTTAACTATATTGAGCTTAAATTACTTGAAGAGCTCAGGATAATATTATCAATAAGTACTTTAATACCCTTTGCTTCTCCATCACATCATACTCTAGTTTTTACACCCATACAGAATTATCGTTTTCTCAGTCATTTTGTAAACTACTCGTGTTCTTGAAAAGTGGACTGCACATGGAATAGTCTCTTCAGTGCGAAGAACGCTGAATTTCTACTCTACAGTCTGCTAGAGTGCCAGGCTCACTTTATTATTATCATTCACTGGCCCAACAATCCAGTGTAGATATTAGTCGCCTTACGAAGTCGTTTTTTGATATATATTTTTTACGTGAGATTGAGGTTTATTTCTAGTATATTATTTCTAATTTATTAGTCTATTATTTCAAAACAACATGTAAATATTTCAGATCAGGGATTCGAACCCGAGACTACAAGCAGACACGTTATCATTCGGCCATCGTGGGTGCTCGCATCTCGTTATTGATAATATATTATATATGCAGATATATGTATGTTCTGTGAATCGTATGGCTATTATAATACACACTATTATTTAGGTACGTAATGTGGTATATTATACAGGTTATTAGTTCAATCAACCAGAATTCAGATTTCGAGGTATTCAAAAAGGAAAATCAAGGTCCTACGTAAGTACGGAATTGACAGGTGTCAGTCAAATTATAAATTCACAGGTACGATACCCTCTAATATACATATATAATAATAATGTGAAATTAAATGTACCTATATAATATTATACATGGTTATACCGTATGATACTTGTCCTTCATTGTTACTCTGAGGGTGTTCATGGCTGTTTGTCTTAAATTATATTGATATTGTCGACAAAAATATTTTATTTCACTTGATACTTAATAAAATTCAACCTTTTTAAACACTCATGTATTTGGAATGGAAATATAATATTATATAACTCCAGCAGGTCTATTATTAACGGTTATCACTTTAGCACGTTTCCGTTATTTTCATTCTTCCAAATTAGCCCGGAAAATATTCTTACACTAAACGGTTAGCGACGGCTATCTCTAATTCGTAATACGGCAAAAATTTAGGTTGGTAGACATGTCGGATATGTTCGTACTGCTGAACCCAAGCGGATAAAACCGAACACAAGCTGATAAAGCCGAATCGGCGCCATCTAGTCGGTAATGAGCCGAACACAAGAATTTTGTATTGACACGTCAGACATATCAACATAACCTACAATTTTATTAGTAGTGTCATTGCGATTGCAGTAAAACAGTCGGATCTTGTGTTTCAATTCTCAATATGTAAAATTGGCATACTCTGTCTCGTTCTTAAAGTTAGCACGGCCAAGCGAGGGGCTGTTAAAAGATATTACCTTTTGACAGTTCAGACGGTTAACTTTTATTACATATTTTAACCGCCAGATTACGTAAAGTGATACATGTGATATATTTATCACAATGCGTCCTTTTTTAATGTTAAGATATGTTAGAATAGGCCTGCAGTTGGAGTAGATAACACAGGAAAATACAGTCACTTGAATTTTTCAGTGACTTTTTAAGTTCTGCCTGCCAATTCAAAGCAAGTGCCTGCTTCGAAATAAATCGATGTGCATACAATAGATTTATATAAGTATCTGAGACCGATCACGAAACATACATAATAAGAAGAGACTAATCAAAAATATTGACTGAGGGAATCGATAACAAATCCATTTTGACGATTGTACCTGAAAGTGAAGACCTTAAGTATTTTTACCAAGAGTAGCATCGTTTATTGCCTTCTTCTGTATCGTTTTCCACTTAGTTTTCATGTTGATACTCTCGAAATGATCGCGTAACAAAATTGTTGAAGCAAAATGATTAAATAAACATTTCAGACGACATCGAAAGCATTCCAAAACAAATATTTAATTTAATGTTACACTGATCGACATTCGATACATTATTAGGCACTATTCTAAAACATCCATAATAGATATTTGATCATGTTTTATTTAGCCCTAGAAATAGGACGATTTAATAGCGCCGTTTGTACATCGTCAACTGGTCGCCATGACATCTGGGCTACAGACATCTTCGCGTCGATAAATTATAAAATTCGTGATGACATACGCGTACACTACGATATAAAACAACAAGCAGATAACCGAAGTTTAACACATAGAGTGACTGTATTAAAAACCATAAAGTGAAAATATTGTTGAAATGTCTTAGCTCTTAATATTTTATATTATTACCATATACCTATCGGATTGTGAAATTATTTTTCAATAATAATTAATAAACGATAGGGGGAAAGTTAGTTTTGTTAATATTCTTGGTACCCACAAATTGATTTTTAGTTTATAATTTCATTATGGCCAACGTGATATTATTGTCGTGAATATTGCCATGTTTGTCTTTGTGCATAATTATGCAGTACTATTTAAAATCTCTTCTTCTTGGTCGTTACCTCATGGCTGAGAGTCGTGACCACCTTGATATTCCGTCATCTTCTGAGCGACCAAGATTTTCTACCCCTCTCGATTCTCTGCTTTGCTCTTTCCCAGAGGATACCCAAAACCGTCAGTTTCTCCAGGTTATCTGAAGCGCGCCGAACGATATGTCAAAAATAAACTGCAGAATGCTTCTCAAACATATTGCCAAAAGTCTCTTGTTTGTCTGAAGTCTTTGAATGATTAACTGGGTTGCCATGTGTTCTGTCTAAGAAATACGATGGATTCGGCGCCAACATCACATTTCGAAGAGGCAATAAAATAACGGTTTTAATACAAGCGCAACAGGGGTTCCTGTTCTAGTCTATCAAGATTCTGACATGATGCTTCCGGTTTTAAAATAATTATGAAATTTCCTGGGTTCAGAGTTTGGTTCCGGTTTTGTTTCTTACTCTGATCATAACTAGATATCTAACTATCTCTTGATTGACCTGGGATTGACAATGAGTAACAAGTATTTACAATTTAGAGTGTTTATCAATCTGTTCAAAACGGAATTCGTAGATATTTTAATGATGGATTTCAGTTTTATATAACTGTTGTCACATGTAATTTTGATATTGAATAAAATATGCTTGACTCGTGTATTATTACTCGTGCATTATAGTTTATAAAAAAATGAGGATTATTTGTATGTCTGGTACAGTCGTACATGACAAGTTTATCCCTAATAGAACGTATTGACAGCTTATATAACATACTGACAGCTTTATTTTATGTGAATCGGTACTTTCAAAATAATATTAAGCCTATTGAAGTATGAAAATGTCAAAATATCTTGTATACAAACATAGTAATGGATTCTTATATTACAGTGGATCAATATCAGACATATTAGATCCAAGGCATTTTTATTTCTAGAGGACTCCTGTCAGATCATTTTACTTATCTAAGTGCTAATTTTATATTTTTCATAATAAGTAAGTAGTATCTACTATCACAAAATTGAGGTTATTGAAGTACGCGACGTCTTAACTAACTTTTTTATTCTAATGTATTTAAGTTTTGTAGCATTCCATTTGATTCGTATTTTGCGACCCGGGTATCGCCTTTTTGACATCTTCGGGCACTATGCGCACTATTAACTGTATTCGTTGTTGTCGTTGTGCATAGTGCCTGAATATGCCGAAAGGCGAAACCCGGGTTGCAAAAAACGATTCAAACGGAATAGTACAAAACTTAAATCTATCAGAATTTAAATTCAAATTCCATCAAGTAGGTACCCTCGGTAGATCGTATTAATATTAAATTACCTATTTAATATATGTAATTTGAAAATATCTCATGCACATCACACTATAAAAAATCATTTTGTAGAAAAAAATATGACACCCGACGGGACTTGAACCTGTATCTGCTGGATTCGCGCCAGTGTGTTTTTCCAATTAAACTACGTGCATCTTAGGTCATTACGACAATTTTAACTAGTAGTTGTTAAATGAAGTGCTTATCGAATTGCGTTATAATGTTGGCTATCTGTTTTAGTATATTAAATTAAGGTAGGTATTCATTAATTCATTGATTACTAACCGACGTCGCGGATTACTCCATTATTTAGTTTTTATAACGTATTTTTACTTGCTAATTATTTTAATAAACTATTTCTTTTATTCAACGAAGAACGAATTGTTTTCAAATTATGTATATTCAGTATTATAGAATGTTACATTCTGAAATCTGTAAGTGTCTTATTCGTTGGATAGAAGAAATAGTGTATTAATATGAAATTATTTGTTGGTTTCGGCATTCAAGTATTTGTGTTTAATAACAAAAAACAGATTCGTACACTATTATTATTATTATTATGTACATGCTACTATTGTTGAATGTAGCGATTAAATCTGAAAGGGTTTTTTTTTTTTTTTAATATTAATAACCATGCTCTTGCTTTTGAGTACAAGGTGGTTGGGTGACTTAGTTTCATTGATGTGGGGCTAATTAGGTTCCTCCATTTATATCTTTAATTTTCTTTTTGGCCAGGATTAAATATTTTGTGTAGTGTTCTTGTGTTGTTCTATTGCTTAGTACTTCGTGAGACTTTTGGAGGTCAATTTCATGATTAAGCTGTCTACATCGAGTCCTGAGAGTCCATCGCTCCCTTTCTAGTATAGGGCAGTCGTTGATGACATGCCACACAGTTTGAGATATGTTGCCGTCACATGGACAACAGTCATCATCTCTCAATTTAAATCTTTTTAGATAATCTCGCACTGCTCCGTGGCCTGTTAGTATCTGTGTGAGTTCGTGTGATATTTTTAAGTTCCTGGCAAGAGTGCTGGCAAAGCTTATGTTTGGAATAAATTTCTGCGTTATTGATCCTGTGGCGGATGTTGTGCAGCTGTGGTTCCATAGCTCTATTGTGTCTTCGTTTAGTTTTTGTTTTGCGTGTACTTAGAGGGAAGTGTGTGTAGGTTAAAGGTCTTTTATCTGTTGTGGCTTGTTTAGCGTATTTATCAGCTTCCTCGTTTCCGGTTATCCCTGTGTGACTTCTTATCCAGAAGAATCTAGGGTTTGTTCCTATCATTCGAAGCTGTGTTGATAGTGTTAAAATGTCTCTTACTAGTGGGTGTGTGGATGTTGAAAAGGTTGCCAACCCCCGAACTATATAATTGAAGAAATTATCATCAGTGATCGTTGACCACTGCTTATATTACTCCCATACTGCCATGCTAAGTAAAAATACTGTTTTTGGTTTTAGTGAAATGATGATAACCCAAGTTTTAAATAACCGTTTCTCTTATACTATGTAAAATTATTGGATTGTTTTGACATACTCTCTAAATAGACACGTATATTTGGAGATTATATCAAAACAATCCAATAATTTTACAGAATATAAGAGAAAAGTTAGGTAGTTTAAAACTAGGGGTCTCATTTCCAGAAAACCAAAAACACGTCTTTTACTAAGCACGGCAGCATAGTTCTCGATTAGTATTTATTATGATTTTTACCGCTATATTTTTGTACATTATATTGTCAATGTCATATATAGAGAACATAGATGCTATTTTTCTATATCAATTGAACAGCACATAACACTTTTAAAGTTACTTTAATGCTATTCAGACCTATGTATAAGGTATATTACATTTTAAAATAATAATTGCTTTTCGGAAACGTGAGTGATGATAAAAATATGTAAACAAACATATTTAGAAGGAAGTCGCTCATTACGAACAACAATATCGTTATTACAACGTTTTTCTTAGGTCGTATTCTTATTTATCCGGTGGTTGTTTGTCCGGTACAAATCTTGCAATCGATTTTTAACTAACTTCCCGACTAGCTAGACATTTGAAACTTTTAGAATATATCAGAACCCGATGCCAATGCATTTTTTATGCACTTTTAGCCATCTTTGAGTAGAATTGAATTCATTTTTAGTTAATTCTGTTTTGTATGAAAAGTTATTTCGATACCATTATTGGTTGCTAGGGGATCCTAGCAACTAAACTATTAAATAATATATACGTGCGTTACTATGGAATTCAATATGAAATGACATTTCATTAATCAGTATTTCTATCAAGTAGAAATTTTTTTGATCGTTTAAGCTAGTCAAGTTAAGTTTATATGATTCAACAGAAAATTTAAAAACGTTGTGTATAAAAAGTTATTTTTATCTTTTAATTATTTATTATTTAGTATCAAATAAAATCTCTTGTCTATTATAATATATTTAGTCCCCCAAAAACAACTTCTTTAAAAATATTTTATAATACTTTTTTGTTCGAAAAATCAGCAATTATAATCATGAAAATTAAATATATATAACGTTTATAATGCTGTTGACATTACAGGGAAAGAAATTAATCGACTTTGACAAATGGTGTTTCAATTTTTCAATGTAGAAATTAATGACTTTCCGCCTTTGCAATTAGTAGCATGTATACTAAGACAGATTCTCAATGCGATTGTATGCGAACAATTGTGTTGTTACCTACTCAAAATTGGGCTCCCATTTAGTGCTTTTCACTTTTATATAATTATTGACTTTGTCGTCGTCTTGAATTAATTCATTAAATCCAGGAACCTATTAACTTTATGATAAATCCAGCATGTGATTCGTTATATTATTGAGTTACGTACTCTAAGTTTTATATACTTGTTTCAAGAATCCAACTGTTTTACGTACACTCTATGTATCGTTAGTACGGAGTATTCTTGAGTATGGGTACATTATCTGGAGTCCTTATGAGATTTACTATAAGCTTGTTTTAGAGCGTGTTCAGAAAAAAATTCTTCGACATCTATATTTTAACGTATATAATTATTTTTCTTTTGACAGTTTCTCAAACGAGTATTTTCCGACTAACTTTCTTCAAGGCATGCTCGCCTTTCATTCTCTTGAAGCTCGTAGGTCACCTCTCCTCTTAAAGCATTTTCCCCTGCTCTCACGTGGTATAGTTTCCAATCTCAATATTTAGGAAAATTTGAATTTTTATGCACCTGTCAATTACATGCGTGGTCGCAGCATGACCTATTTTGGGTGAAAGCTGTTTCCTCATGTCAGGCTCACCAGGCACCAATAGCGAGGGCTGTGCGGCTGGTCAATACACTCGCTAGATATGTAGACATTTTTAGCGATGTATTATGTATTCTGTTTTTTAAATTATATTTTATTGTTATATGGTTGTTTTTTATTTTATTTCTTTGCAATAAAATTATTTTTTGCTTTGTTTTTTTTCTCTAGTTGTTTTCCTTGTACTTTTTACTCTAAATGTCATGTTGTGAACGTCTTGAATTAAACATTTGTTATGTGCTCAATGTGTCTTTTTTTTAAATAAATAAATAATGATAGCTTCTATCTGCTTCTTAAAACTATAATAATATATCTCTCGGCCAACTGACAACCGATCTTTGCCACCGCCTTCAAAGTATAGTTTCCCTATGGGTCAAATTTAATGTAGTATATATTTTTTTAAAGATTTATATCTCAACTTATTTCAGTAAAAGTATACTAGACAGGTGTTAGAATTGCTAAGTTTTCTCATGGAAAATCGATAGGCAAGTTATGAAAAATTTATTTACAGCCAATTGGCACACGTTTTCATCGGGAATTATTCACTTATTTTCAAGGCTCAATAATATTATTTATTTAGATTGGCGCAAAACTTCAAATTTTAAATTTAAAGACTAAACTATCGAACAAGAACATTGATTTTATGAATAATACATTTTTTATGAACTATAATTAATCAGTTCAATGTTTAAATTACGTAATAAAATTGTAATTTGTGTTATTATAAAATGAAAACCAAATTAAGATGTATGAAAAGGCCTTATAAATATTTAAAAGCCATATAACGATTGAATAAAGAAAATAATAATAAAGTTTCCGTTTGAATAGATTTCAGTGAATATTAAATAAGTTAGGTTTTATTGGGCACAATATAAATTCATCAATTTATTTACACGAAAAGTTTAACTTTACGTAGTTTGTAGAATGTGTTTACCGTTCCCTGAAATAACAACAGAGCCGTTCATTTATACAGGATGCTCTGAAATTATTTACCAAAGACAATGTATTCTGTATCATCCTTCATTAAATCCCGTTTTCTAAAATAAAGCCACGTTCACACGTTCCTGTTATGTACTGTCAAGCAGTCTTTAAACGTTTAGTAGCCCGATTCATAAAAGTCACAAATCCTTATAAACTGTTGATCGGCTTAATGACATATTATTATGGTGAAAAAATGTAAAGACTTTAAAATGTGCAGACTCTTGTTACGTCTTATCAGATGACTTCACTGCCGTCAAAACTATGGGTTCATTACCAGCATTCGTCGCGGGAACATTGTTTATTTTGTAGATTCTTCAGAACATGACGTCTAAAAACAGAGGAATCGAATACACATAATCGCTTATGAAGCTATGTGAATTTTGATAGAGACTTAGGTTCACTAAAGATGTAAAAACAATCAATATTTCTTTTCCACATCGCGTAACGTTTAACTGTCATTGTGTTTTCGTTTATGCAGTAATTTTAGCGTTATTTCGATGTAATGTAATTTGACATAATATGCATGATCTTCTAGAGTCTAGAATCTAGGCTCTGGAACTATGGGTTTTTTTTTGAAAATTTAGAACAATGGAAAATATCTTCTTGCATTTTATATAATTTACACTTCATAATTATATAAAAAAAGTATTTAATTTCACATTGTTTATGCATAGTTAGATTTGCCATGAATAAGTAGGTACCAGAATTATACGTTTCAGTTTGTATAGTAATAATATAATTGCTATCAACGCTATGGGGTAGAAGATATAAAATTAACTAAATAATGTGAGAAATAAACAGGTGATAACATTTCCAAGTTAAGATTCTGTACTTTTACGAACAAACATAATATTATCGAAAATGTTGAAAATTAACCAGAGTTTTATTTTGCTCGTCTAGTAAAATATGATATGATAACTATTACTTGAATAATTTTTGTAATTTTTTTCAGTTCAAAGGAAAAATAGCCCCTGAAGTCCTAACGATATGACACATTGTTATTGTGGTATTTATTATATTTAATTTTAATTAATATATTAATTCAACTGGTGTTTACGTGGTAGACCTCCGTTATAAATGGTGTTGAAACAAAGTTTTTTTGTTAAATCTATTATATTTGATTTTATTTATTTATTTAAGAGAACAAAACATTGTGGATATAAAAAGTCTAAATTCAAGACGTGTTCTTAACATGAGATTTACAATATAACAAATATTACCCTCACAAGAGAGAAGAAAATATATATAAGTACCTAATAAAAAGTACAATTTTATACAGAAAATAAAATTTCGAAAACAAAATACTTACATAGAATGACAATGAAAATGTATGTCTTTGTGGAGCGCATTGACTAGTTTTGCACCCCTCGCTAATGTTGCCTGATAGGCTTGACACAAGGAACCGGTTCCGACCCAGAATAGATGATGGCTGAGACCACGTAGGTAATTTACAGGCGCATGTAAATTCAAATTCTTTAGGGCACCAGGATTGGAAACCATTCCTCGCGATAACGGACAAAAATGTCTCAAGAATAGAAGTGGCCTACAAGGTCCAAGAGAGTGAAAAATAAGCATGCCTTGAAGAAAGGCAGTCAGAAAATAATCATTTGACAATAATTTATCGAAAGGAAAATAGTTATGTCTTAAAATAAAGACATCGTGACAGCTGTTTGTCGGAACGGTTATTGTCGACCGTTATTATCGACCGTTATTATCGACCGTTATTAATGTTATTATCGACCGTTATAGTAGACCGTTCCAAAGATGAGTTCACACACCGAAACAGCTGTCAACATACATAACTTATATTATAAGAAAGAATTATCAAAAAAACTTTGTTTCAAAACTAATATAATTAATATTTATCCAATATATTATAATGAAGGCTGTCTCTAGCCCTTTTAACTCATTTCAGTTCATGTATGCCCGCTAAACATACAACCTTATTAGAGCGTGCTATACCTGTCCCTTTTTGGCGGTATATTTATATTTAATAAATCAAAGGTTTTCTTGCTTTAATTTATCTTAAGGGATCGTGTGCACGTAGTTTGGCCGTTGGTTTTAATATTGATGCATAAACCACTGAGAGACGATATTATTCGCTAACCCCGAAAAGGTTTTTTGGAATTGTGGAGTAAGCCTTTTACGATGTAATGATACGCACGCCCTTAAACCTTTTCCCGGGATGAAATCCACTTATTGGCTGACAATTTTTTTTTTACGAAATTCTTTGTTATCCTCTATTTTTTTCATGCAATTTATCTCATTTTAAAGCTTTTAAAAACAAGTAACAACATTATATTTAAAACGTTACAGTACCTACCTATTGAAATATTTTTTTTTCAAAAAATTAGCCTTGTCTTTGAAACACTATTTATTGCTATGACGTTAAGCGTCAATTATTTATATTAAATTAGACAACATAAGATTATACTGACTACGATATACATATCTTAAAAATATCCTTTTAAATAGACTAGACAGGTTCTATATACCTTGTGGCTGGGACTTGTGTTTCGTATGCCGCCAGAGAGTGCGACGCTCTGTACTCTTGTGGCACAACCTTACGGGTTCTGTCGCCGTGGCCGGCCCTCTCTCACCCTGCAGCGGTGTTACAAAAGCGATCTATGCACTGTAGGTGTCGCATGACGGGAAGCGCGAGATTTGGCAATGGACCGAGGGAAGTGGCCCGACCTTGTGCTAGCCCTATGCTCTAATATTGGGTCATGGCGGGGTGAAGTAGTAGTGTATTTCGTAGTGGAGAGAACGGCCCTAATCGTAAAATAATATGTAAATTAGATTATCCACAATTTGTTTTATTGCATTAATTTATTCAAGTTGTATAAATGCGAATCAATTAAGATATTATTTGTTATTTAATTTTGTATTGTATACGATTTGTTAGTATAAATTGAGTACCTTTAAGTTATATTCTATCTGTTTCATCTACAAATTTACTTGTCAGCAACTGTCAGAAATACTGCTGTTTCAAATGTTTCAGAACACGTTGTAGAAATAATATAAACATTTGACTCAATCCCGCCAATCCAGTGTTTCTTTTATTTTGAATTGGTATTTTATATTTTTCAAAGTAAAATGAAATATCTGGCGTTTTTCGTGAAGGTTTTAAATAACAAAGGCACTTATTACCCAGTGAAATGCTTTTTACAATGAAATTCTAGACCGGTACGACATTTAAACGGATGCTCTTACCTAGTTGTTACGCCTTTCTGTGAAAAATTTTAAGCCTTTTTCAATGGCGTAGAATTAACAATTAATCCATTAAATATATTCTCTACAAGAACATTTTATCATACAGAGTTTTAAATAAATAAAAAAAACACATTTAAATATAAGGCTGTCACGCCTCAGATAAAGCGTTTTTTGCGGTGGTAGAAATGCAGTAACAAATTATATACTTAAGATTTTCCATTCATATCAATAATATTATATTTTCAAAGTTTTATATGTATATCAAAAAATGTGTTCCTATTTTAAAACGTATGAAAATATCGTACACAGACGTCATTTCATTTTCATTTGCTTCCTCATTACTGAGAATGGTGCAGAAATTGTAGGCGTTGAAAACGATATCCTTTCATCTGGAATAATATCTGTTATTCTAGTTACTTATTCTTCTTCGACCATGTCCGATCCTAATAGGATCATATTATGGACCTCCACAGAGTGGAGGTTTGTATTAACAGATTTTGTTTTTGCTATAAATTGATGTCAGTCATTTGCTCACCCTATTAGGTCCATTCTCTGACTCATACACAAAATGAAAAACAATATGTGTACTTGCCAGACCCAGGATTCGAACCTGAGACCCACAGCGTGATAGTCCAACGCTTAAGCCGCGCTGCCACCGTGGGTGTTACCTACCTATACTTGGGAGTATATTCACACTTAGTTATAGGCATTACATTATAATTTCCGTTAATAAGCTGAGCATATGGGCCTCCACAGTTGTTTACGAGAAATGGTTGTTAGGACATTTTGCTCAACCCATCAGACACGTGTCGAACCTGGAACCCACGACGCCATAGGCTGACGCTTAATCCGCGCGGCCAACGTGGGTGTTATCAGTCATTATTAATTCAGTCGCTTTCTTGATGTTGCTTGATGATAACACAAACGGTTAATCTCTCTAGACTTCTCGAATACCTATTAAAACTATTAATTTCATTCGGCAGCATTACATCTAGAACACGTTGATTTTCTTGATTACATTTAAATTGTACGTAAAACATTTCACCCTGGCACAATTCGCCGTGAGCTTCCTTTTTGGAAAGAGATGACCGTATACTATACGGTCTCCAATTTTATTAGATTTAATATGAATATTAATTCAATTTTCATATCTGATTTTGGCAAAATTCATGAATTCAAGAATGAAAACCTAACCTAACAAATAATCCAGTATATTGGCTATTTTCAAAATTTGTTTGCTGCTGGCTTCCTATAAAGTGTAAACCGACAAGAACCGTGTCTTATTTAGACATGAATTTTATTCAGTACTATACGACCCAAAGTGGTCAGACGGTGGTGTTTAATATACTGTCATATATTTTCGATACAACATTTCACGGTGAAGTATGATACTGCAAACTGCATACGTACAAGTTTCCGGACACGGATTCTCTTCCCACTGGATTATTTGGAAATACAGCGTTCAACGCCGTATAGGAAGATTAAAAATATTATCGTTTTAACAGCTCTTTTTTTAAAGTAGTTTTCGTGATGCTATGCTATTTTAATATCTTGATGAGATGAGACAAATAATGGCGTTCTTCGGTTATTATATATCTCATCACATTTCTTCGGTTAATTTCTTTCTAGCAACTACCAGAGTCATTAAGAATTAAGTCTAATCGCTTACTCTTTGATTGATCAAATGATTTAGTCTCTTAGTGATGTGTCAGCTCAATCGATAATCATTAATTTTGTCTTGGATTCGCCCAACTTAGTGCTCACTTTTTCAATACAGCCATGGAGATCGAACAGGTTTTATCTAAATTTATTTAATTTAGATTTTAACAAATATACTATATTTATATTATATAAGTTATATTGTAAATTTCATCAACGTATTTTTTTAATAATAATATCTTAAACTAATTTACTAAGTCACTATTAAATATTATTAACATCATGCTACATAAGCTATGGTGGTACGGTCCAGAGATATGGAGACTTTACAGTGAAAATGATTCCCATAAGTAGCACCAGAATCTTACAAAAGAACTTTGGCCCCATCTACGACGATAGCTGTGGTGTCCTTGAATAGTACCAGGGTGAGGTTTTTCGAAGATTTTTTTAAGTAGCTATTGATGGGTATGGGTTTACGTAGGGTGTTGATTTACACTTTTTCACTTATTAAAAACACTGATTCAGGGACATTAAGTATATATTACGTCAGTATATTTTGCAATTAATTATTAGCAACATTATTTAGTAAACGCACGCTTTGGCGCGAAAAGGTGGCAAGTTGTATTTTTAGAGGCGACGTTCGAGGCTCAAGGGTTGGATACCGACTGACCGTACCTGCCCTCGACCCTTCGTCCGCCCAGAAACAGATAACGGTAACTTTCTTTTTCTTTGTTCAGCTGTGCGTGCATCCTGGTCTAGCCTTGACTCATTTACAGTTACAATAATAAATCATTATATTCCCAACTCTGTCGATTGGAGGATTTTTGGTGGGGGATTTAGGCATTATGATAATATAATAAATATTATTTGGTATCACTATATATCCAGGCGCTCACACAGAAAATGGTATGGAGGGGCATCCATTTAAAAAAAATGATCCATAATAAATTATGATTGATTTTTAATAACATAATCACTGCTGACCTTTTAATTACTTTTTAATTACCATATTTAAATTGCACGTTAATTATATGTAATGACCAAGTACTCCAAACGCGCCAGTTGAGGTGTTAGCACTAAATGAGTTAACTAAAGCGGCAGGAAGGAGCGTGAGTAACAAAATCTAGCAACTGCCACTGACTTCCAAATTTACTTGCCTCGTACTTTTTCGCCTACACACCACATACCCAGACACTCTTCACTTATACGGGTGCACCTATGAGTTATTACGACCTGTCCATTATCCACATCCACACGTGGTTACCGAATGCACTTGGCCTTATAATTATTATTACAATCGTTAGTGTTCGTTTGTATCGTCCACGCTATCTTGTCTTTTAGATATGTCGCGTTAAAATTGAACAAACATTGGATGCCTTAGATGATTGTACTTTCTGCAATTCACGAGTGCCATTGGTCTTCCATGGACATGGTTCTTACATATCGTAGAATGCCGAGAGAGATCGTCAACCCTCTTAGAAGAAGGGTCACTTAAGAAGAAGAATACTTTATATTTCATTCACCAAATTTTGTATTTTTCGTTGGGGGTCCGGATCTGAATCCGTCCTCCCCCTAGTGTGCGCGTCTGTATATATCAATGACATTAATATGGACCAAGCATCTGGAAAAAAAATGAGACTCACTTTTTTGTCGGTTCTGCCGAATGGCATAATCTGTTCTAACGCCATTACAATAAAGGTGATATTGCTATAATTTCCCGATGCTTTTTGTCGGGTCTGCCGAATGGTTCGGTTAGAACGGGTTCGCTCAAATGAACATTGACACTAGAAACACTGTTCTAACGCCATTACAATAAAGGCTATATTGCTATAAATTCAAATTCCCGATGCGTAATATCGCATAATGGAAATTGCGTGACGTCTACCTATACATGTGCGAATGTCGTTATCCGCGAATTTACTTGCTAGCTACTGTATTGAGTGCGTTGTCCATTAATAATGTCATTGGTATATATATATATATATGTGTATATATATATATATATATCTGAGGTGTTTTCAAATTGAATAATATGTTCAATAAAATGTGTAGTGCATTTGGCTGTGGTAACTTTTTGTCAATGACAGTAAAAAATCATTAAGGGGGCATGCGTGAGCCAGTGTATTTTTTACGCATTATTTTAATCGTCCATTCGGAACGTCTGCCACTGTGTTTTTACTCCCTTGAGAATGCGACCCACTTTTTCTTAATTAAGTGCGGTTGCTTTTAAAAATTAAAAAAAATCCTCACAGGTACCTTGATAAACCCCAGCAGTCTGTGGCATCCATTAAAATGTTTTTATATAATAACATTAAAATTACATGAAACAATTAGTGTTATATAACAATCGTGTTTAACAAATTGTTTTATAGTATTTTTTAATCGTAGCAAAGTAAATTATTAATTTCATACCCGATTAGTTGTTTTAATCTAGCATACTTAGGTACCTATCCAATTTTATAACTATCCAAACACAATGTTGAGCAATTTCCTTTGGTCCAGCGCTACGTCTCGCGCTCCCCGCCATGTTAGACCTGCAGCGCATAAATTGTTTCTTCTTATGCTGTTTATCTGTCAGGCAGTGGCGAAGGGTAGAGGTAGGATGTTACGATCCGACATAAATAGTGCACACTAAACTTTGTCAGTCAAAAGTATTTGTTTTCATTGACTCAAGACTGCAATGCAGGGTAGATAGTGTTTGTTAATTTTTAGTAATAGTCAAAAAATACTCGTCGATCTATAAAATATCTCAAATTATCCAATTAAATCATATATAATTTTGGATATTTTATAGATATAATAATATTTTTTATTTATTATTGTTTGGTTAGGCAGAGCTTAATGAATTCTAAGAAAATAACCAACAACATAAATATAATATTATGTACATGTTTCTAATTCAACGAAAACAAAAAAGTATGAATGAAAATGTGTGATCGCCCAAAATATACCAAAACTATTATGGTTTGAACATAAATAACTTCAAAACACCTCACTAGAAAAAATCATATTTGAAAAAAATACGAACCTCGACGGCATTTGAACCCGTATAACAATAATTCGTGTCGCGCCAGTCTGTACGTTAACCAATTATCCTACGAAACTCCTATCTAATTACGACAATTTAAACTAGTAGGTCATACATGAAATGCTTATCAAATTGTGTTATTATTGACTATCGGTTTTTGTGTATTAAATCAAGGAATATTAATTACTAACCGACGCCAGGCTTTCGCCAATATTTTTAGTTATAACGTCTACTTGAACTTGCTAACAATTTTTAATAAACTATTTCTTTTAGTTTATTAAAAATTGTTAAAAAAAAAAAAAAACTACATTGGCCAAACCTCACGGACGATAAAAAATCGATTGCTGAACACACGATGGATATAGGCCAAAAAATAATTTCGAGACCATGATATTGGAATGGAGTAAGTGATATTTTTCACGGTTACTAAGGGAGTCCATTGGCATCCATAGGAATACAGACGAGACGTCAAGGCTCCCGGCACTTTCAGCCAAATCCAATATCCAATCCGGAATCTCTGGTTGTTACAACTGACACTATCACACTTTCACTCAGCGATTTTGCTCTTAGCTAAACAGATTCCTTTTCGATACACACTTGGAGCAGCGTTCGCATTCATACATCTAACAGTACACTGACATTAAGTCTCACCACTTGAAATTTTAGATGGAAGTCCTTCAACCGGCCCTTCTCAAGAGCCGGAGTAAAATCGCACACAGTAAACTCTTTCAAACTTACACCACAGATGAAGGGGATAAACGCTACGAGCCCCATTACATAGGATTATCCAAAGTCAAGTTATTAAGTCTCAAATATTATAAATCGAATAGTTTTATTCGAAAGTGCCAATTATTCTCTTTCTAACTATAGGTGATATTATTGAATAAGGAATCATAAACGGTTAATTTATTTGTTCAAAAGAACTTGAGTAACACAAAACTAGGTTAAACTTGCCGGAGATATCAATGTTTTTGAATGCTATAAAGTTTCAAAACTGAAAGTTTTATTAAGTTCTCTTATTTCGTTTGCAATGGAGGAGCCCTCGTTAGTGGCAGCTCAATCAATCTATTGCAACGTAATAAAAACAGAAACTTTAACGATCTATTTTCTGGTCTGACTTTCTAATTAATCAATCATCATAATATAGAGCTGACGCTTCAGTTAATACTACTTACGATAATCTGGTGATACTCTAAATAAGCTTTAGATGCATTGAATGTCATTATTATTATTCGACCATGTCCGATCTTAATAAGATCGAAATTTCGCACTCGTTATACATACGAGCGGTAGTCGAGGTGTGAGCACGTCAATTTGTTTTGTGATGGCGCCGGAGAAATATATTCTTATATCGTGTAAAGATGACTAAAAAACGTTACTCATATACTCGAAAAAGAAAACATGTCAATGAATATATATTATTATTATTACTAATATAACAATAAACATAAAATTAAATGGACGCATGTTGAATTTTTATGACAAATTATGTTTTATTCGGCACGCGTTGTTTGCACAATCCCCGCGTCGCGGAGTCACGATCTTTTTAGACCATACCTCAGCTGAAGTGTAGCCTTAAGAAATTTTTACTAGATGGGGACCCACGACACTATAGACCGACGCTTAAGCCGCGCGGCCAACGTGGACGCACATATTATTATAATGTGAAGTTACGCTAAATAGAAATAACGTCAATAAAATATAATATACATTAACCAAACTAATTATCAAAATAGTAGTGTCGAGTCATGGCCCCTAAAGGCAAGGTAGTGGAAGACAATTGGTGCCTTCGAAATATGGTGTTGGCGCAGAATGCTTGGTATTTCTTGGACAGAGCATGAAGCAGTGAATAATCCAGAGACTAGAGATAAAGGAACGCGTAGTTTTTTGGACATATTGTTCGGCGCTGACCTGATAACCTGGAGGTTTTGGGTAGTCTCCAGGGAAGGCTCTGGAGCGATCAAGTGAAGGAGGTTAGTGGGGGCAACCATCACTCTGCCCTAAGACAAGCAGATGATACAGAAGGGTGGAAAGTCTCAGTCACACAAAAGATAACGATTCTCAGCAATGAGGGAACGACTCAGAAGAAACAAAAATATAATGAAAGCTGCTAAACTCTTAATGTTAATGTTCCGTCATCATTATTCTGACCATGTATTCAATTTTGATTTCACGAGTATGTAAACATCACAATTTAAATTGAATATATATATTACACCCAAGGAAAACCAAAACAATCTTTTATATAACACTCCTGCACCCAGTATTACAGTATGGTTCAGAATACTGAGCACTTAGATGGTAAGAGAGATATGGATATCTTTGAGAGGAAAGAATTGAGAATAATCTTTAGGGCTGTTCAAAAGGATATACTGAGGATCTGTACACAAGTTTTTGAAGAAGACGAAAACCCTCCAAGAGTTGTAGTGCCATAAATGATGATGATATATTATAATAGATGATATAAACTTAATCGTTGCTTATCATTAGTTAACTGATTTAATTTACCCATTATGGTTATAGTATACCTAGTAAGGAATAAGTACTGGATTATTTTATTTTTTATTAAGATGGCAATAATTTCGTATCGTGGTGATGTATGACGTATCAATGTTTACAAAATTAAATGACAACGTTGTTATTACAATGAGATGTATTATTTAATACTGCTAGTCAATAATATTATAAAGAAATCGAATACCGGCAAAACTTTTTGTTTATTTTTTGCATGAATACTCGCAGGTTACATCTCAATATGTGAGCCGTTCAAAATGTATTATTCCCACTTCACGTATCTTCGTATGCATGATATGCGCAAGCCTCCTCATTATGACAATGTGGACATATTATAGGGCGCGGACCAGCTAACCTGAAGTAGATATACCTAGCTGGTAAAGATTTAAGTTTGTAAACAGGTAAGTTTTTAATCTTTGTCGATTGTTGACAAAAATTTATGAAGAAGAAGAAAATGTGTTGTTTAAGTAGATAAGTACACGTGCTAAAATATAATATAGTGAATCATAACAGAAGTGGACAATCATTATGTGCATTGTCTGATCTGCTATGAAATCCATACTAATGACATCGTAAGCGCACCACAAATGTGTACACCGCGTTGATTGGTTTTGCTACTATACTATTTGCGTACAACACAGGTATACCAATTAAATAATATTTGACGGCAGACCTGAGTGGTGCAATAGTATTATCGATGTATTCCGAGATTTATATAGGTAATCACATTTGCTTAAGAGCCCACGTGCAGTATAAAGGGTTGAATAATTTGATAAAGCTCTGTAAATTTTATAGGAAACTATGCGAGTACCCGGCATGCGTTGCAATGCCACTCAAAGAAAGAAATTGTTTGTGTTTTAATTCTGTTTATCGAAGTGCTTTTGGTTAGACAATATTTTTTGTTTTTCTGTCTGGTACGTAGATACACGAATTCCAACGCGTACAGCTGTTCATGTGAGAAGTATGGATTTTCCAAATTTGGTATATGAACGCATACGAAAATAAGAAGAAGAAGATGGTTGTACTAATTCAGAAACCTTCACAGGTGTGCGCACAACCCACCAAAGTTTCATAGCAATCGGATGAATGGTATAGGAACGCATACGGGACAGATAGACAAACAAACAAACATTCATTTTTATATATATAGATATGTATATTATACCATTTTAATGCCCTGTTAAGTGAATGAAAAGTTTATTCAAATATTGCCATCAAGTACGTATGAATAACATACTGTTTTTGTATTTTTAATTTCTCGACGAAAACTTATAATATTTCATACGACATGTCTTTTACTTACATGTCGTCTTTTACTGAACATTTGATAACTCAACGGAAATTCTAAAAAATGCTTACTTAGTCGTTATTAACGGAAATTTATCTAAGAGTATCTTTCAAAAGATTTATATTTTGGTTGGATAATTTGCGAAAAAGCTATTTTTTCCCTGATTAAAATATTTGAAAACAACTTTGATTGTCAGTGAAGTTCGTGAAGCTCAAAACCTCGACAAAAGTAGATAGACGCTTTCAATAGTCTTATTGTAACCAATTGCAAAAAATACTCATTTATATATCGTCACCTTACTATTAAGACCTCGTAAGTCCGATAATATGGAAAAATGAAGTTCGTTCGACAAAATTTAAACATTTAAAATCATATCAAAACCTCGGTTATCTAGACTAGTATGTTGTCCATCTATAGATAAATTTAAAAAAATCGTTGGTCTTATGGTTTCAAACATGGAATTAAAACCTCGTATTTCACAACCAGTGTTAGCAGATTCATCGATTAGAGAGGTGTTTAAAATATTGTTTTTATTATGTTTTTTCCTTCCCCTTCATTCTTCTCAAACAGACTTACGAGGTTTTAATAGTAAGGTAACGATATTATACTAATTATCAACTTACATACGTATTTCTTTCTCTTCTTTTTGATACTATTTACTAACAATTCTGAAATCTAGTAAATTTCACTACCTACTTCTCTTTTTCCACTTAGGCGTTTAATTATTTCAAGCCGCAAGAACCAAATAACTACAAATAGTATACCGCATCAACTTTCCGCAGAACACCCTCCGTTTATAGATGCAACCTCTATTTTCCGCTAAATTACACAGACGATAAAAAAAATAATAACAGATTGTCCACAGTTTGCAACTCAATTAAAATCGTACGTACTAACCGGGCAACTAATTGGACCATTAAAATGGATTAGGGAAGAATAACGAATTCAGTTTGCAGGGCGTATGTTAACTTAACTATACGAGCTCTGTGTGTACTTGCACAAACTGAGTAACTGGATAGTTTGTTACATAATTCGATTTAAAGTTATCTTAGATAGTTTTCTCATTCTTTTAATGGAATCGTTGATCAACGTTTGGAGATGGGAAATCCGTTTTGTGTAAATAAACTCGTTGATTCATTATAGTAATACGAGAAAATAACGCGTTGCTAAAATGACATTTCATATTAAGATAACTAATTTATATGCTGAGCCTCGTTTGTTCACTAATAATTAATGGGAACGAATAAAAGAAAAGTCAATAAACTCTTTACTTTTCAAAACGACATCAAGTAATAAGTAATTAAAGTAGAACCTCGATATAACGGACTTCGGAGTGACATGTACAGCCTGTTGTAATTTCATATACTTAGCGACTTTTTCACATCGCATCGTCTTGTCCACCATCTTATCGATTGGTTTTTCTTGCAGCTTTTCTTCATGCCACGTTTCGCTACCCATATTTTTTTAGATGTCTTTTACACGACATATGCACACGTGAGAACAGGTAGTATGCATTGATAGAACACTGTACACTTAAGAGACAATGGGAAATTACTTTTCAAGATACTACGCGGACGCCCAAATGCGCTCCATGTCAGTTTGGTTATGCCATTATATAGTAAAATATAATCATTAAAACCTACAGTTAGAGTTTTCAATTCAATTTTTTTTTTTTCAGAAATTTCAATATTTTGTTATAATATGTGTGGCGGATCTCGTTGAGGGACGAGACCGCTGTGATTGAGGATGACCAGGAGGTGTAGATGGAGAGTCGAGATTTGGTGGTTGCTCCGATGGATGGAGGAGCGAGTTTTATTTGCGACGTAAACAGTCAGTACAAGAGTATGTTACAATACTTATGATAAGGGTCCGAAGTCCGCATTTCGGTACAATGCGATGTTGTGCGGGACTATACGGAGATTGAGATAGTAACAGGACGGAAACGTATATTCGAGTGACATTTTCGACAAATTATCATTTGGTATTTATACAATCAAACTAATATCTAAACATTATAATTTAGTAAATAATTATATTGATCGAGTCAGCGACTAAATAGCATTTGCGTCAATGGACATACGAGTAGCTAGGAATTTTACACTACGAAAAATAGATATTTAATTTGTAATTCTATATCTCTACATATGTATGTATTTGATGAAGGGTTAGTATATTATTACCCCAAGATCTAGTCTATATCATAATATGATATAAAATATATTTTCTACAAATATTATATAATTTCTGATCCTGGGTCTTAAGTCAACTCTTAATGTGTACAATCTGCTTTGATAATATTATTTAAAATGATAATCATCTTGGAGTTGTTATTACTGTATAAAAGTGCAGTACTGTATCTCGTATATCAGGTTGTTTGTAGATATATTTATATACATAGAAAACCCAAAACTGAGCAAGCTGCAGAGGCATTTCTTCACATATATTATTTATTGTTTTTCGCTCATAAAAAACGGGTTATTATATTGAAACAGAAGTGACTACACTTTTCATATTATAATATAAAAACAGTCGTTAATTCTTTAATACTGAAAAGGGGGTTTTATTATCCCGAGGCTCGGGGTCGTTAATCCTGGCTGTATTTATTTTGCCATGTGTGCATAATACGTTATTACGTAAATAATCGCTAAAATAATATTAATATATTTACGTAATTCACGAGGGAGGGTTCAATTTGCATATTTAATACTATAATATATGTCGTTGAGAGGATTATCCTAGAAAATATGTGTACATACTATATAGTTAAAATAAATAATATATGAAAAACCTCAGAAAAGTGTCAAGAAACTGTATACTTTGATAGTAGTGATAGTTATTGCTTATACTTCAAATGCAATATGGTAAACTGTTTGTAGAAAATGATTGTTGTTGCATATTGAAATAATAATAAATAATATTAGAATTTAAATTCAAATTCCGTCAAGTACCATCGGTCGGTGGTATTAATATAAATGGTAATAATTGGAACGAAATATGCAATCTAAAATCTTCTTTTAATCAATAACTAGCACTACCACGGTAATTTTCAATTCAGTGTCACGGCCTGTATAAAAATCTTATAAAAACCCTATAACGATAGTTGGATCGAGTGAAATTCGAACTCTTCTGATAATATCATTATCATGCTTTAATCACAGTGATGCCTTTCCGGCCCATTGGCATTTCATCTGCTTTCGCGTACTCTTGTTTGACTTCTTATCCACTGGTTTCTTTTGCGTTTCTCTTAGAGTAAGGGTCATGAAAATTTTATCTGTAAATTTAATTTACACACAGAATTTACATGAACCATGGACCCTAAATTATATGTATATGTATCCCACGATGGTCGCGCCGCTTAAGCGCCAGCCTATAGAGCCGCGGGTCCCAGGTTCGGATCCTGGGTCTAGCAAGTACACGTATTGTTTTTCAATTTGTGTATGAGTCAGAGTATGGACCTAATAGGTTGATCAAGTAGTTGACATCCATTTCTCGTAAAAACAATAATATGTTAATACAAACCTCCACCCTGTGGATTCCCGTATGATCTTATTAGGATTGGATACGGTCGAAAAAAAAGGTAAAAAGGAGACTGTTCAAAGAACTTACACTATTACGATCTTTTTTTAAATTGTGGGTTTATCTTTGAATTACATTTCTTTTTAACGATGTTAGATGCATATTTATTAATAATTATAACAATTTAACATGTAAATTATCAGTCAATTGTATTGTAGGTATTGTATGCTCTACAGACGCTCTAGTAAAATTTTCTATAGCACTGCACTTCGGTTTAAATTGAATGAATTCAAACCGTTGAAATGGGTTATAAAAAAACAACTTTCCCTCCCATTCTATAATATGACTCGTCTTGATATCAGTGAATAATAGTGTATAGCGTATGTAGTGTAGTGGAAAGCATTTGGCCATTTTTCTTCCGTTAAACTTATCGGAATGAGTAATAATAATGCCTAGTGAATTTCACGCAACATTTAGCCTTCCGCAATAAGGCTGTATCTGAAAAGCCAGGCTGTATCTAGCGGGATCATCGTCCTTCTGAACTCCTCCGCCATTAGCTTAGCTACACTCAGAAGCCTTCCAGACTCAGGTGAAGGTAACCATTATTATATTTTATTACATTATGAATACCTACTCTACCTAATTTACTATCGTAGTTACTTAATATTTTTGTAACTCTATTTCTATATTACCACCAACTGAAGGTGTTTTGTAAGAGATTAACGATATTACTAGATGCTCGCTACTTAACTGCTCTCTATGGGAGAAAATATGACATGGGACTTGCTATTTTGGATTGTCATATTTATGCAACGTCAACTTTACTATATACACGTATAATTTAATTTAAAAATACTTTTTCGCTGTGTACTGCAAGTGACGTTAACACTACATTTATTTTAACTCGCCACTGAGTATTCAGTAAAAATATTGTATTTCAAAATTGGAATACTTAGCGTGATAAATGATTTACACCCACGGTGGCCGCGCGGCTTAACCGTGTGACTATCACGCCGTGGGTCTCAGGTTCGAATCCTGGATCTGGCAAGTACAAACACCCACAGTGGCCGCGCGGCTTAAGCGTTGGACTATCACGCCGTGGGTCTCAGGTTCGAATCCTGGGTCCGGCAAGTACACATATTGTTTTTCAATTTGTGTGCAAGTCAGGGTATGGACCTAATAGGTTGAGCAAGTGTCTGACATTCATTTCTCGTATAAAACAAAATCTGTTAATACAAAACCTCTACTCTGTGGAGGCCCATATGATCCTATTAGGATCGGACATGGTCGAAAAAAAAAATGTTATGTACACATCGAAAAATATCCTTTATCATTCTAAGATATATGACTGACTGCCCGGTACCGTTTCCTATGTGAGCGAATGGCGAATCTGTTGTAGGACTTGCTATGTAGTTAGTATCTTTGTCTTGCTTTCGATACAGTTCCCTATCATTTTAAGGAAGCACCGTCAACCATATGAACCTGTACTGACCTTTCACCGGGTGTCCGGGATATTCTCGGTGAGGTTACAATGTATTTGTGCGATTTTCTCCAAGCCTGGATATTTGATTCTTTTACTTTTACTACAATATTGCAATACAGTTTCACTATACTACTGCCAATACTCATGGCCTGTTGTAGTCTTAACACATTATGTATATATCCATCTAATCCAATAGTTATTTAATTAGAAACTAATGACAATAATTAACAAAATTTGTCATCTATATTCATTTATTTAAATAATGTACTTAATATTTCAAAATTGGAATATCCGCTGTGACATAAAATCACTTCAAAATACGAGTACATACCCACCATGATTCAAATTGGTACTTACATATTATTTTGAAATAGTGACACATTTAATGAGCGGCTCATAGCTTAATAATTAATGTATACAGTTGATCGAAATATATCAATGTACACAAATTAATAATAGTGAAAACATACTTTATTGATACTAAAGTTATTTTATAGTCATCAATATTTCTCCATTGGCGGCTCTCGTGGTGCAGTGCGTAAGGCGCTTGCCTTCCACCCGAGAGTTCCTGGGTTCGATTCCCGGTCAGGACAACACAATATTTATGTGTTTTTCTCAAAGCCTGGGTGTTTGTGATTGTTCAAAATTACTAACAACCACCTTGTACGAAAAAGCAAGGACATGGTTATTAATAATTCAAAAAAAAATCTCCATTAAATGGCAGTGGCGAGGGGTGGAGGTAGGCTGTTAAAATCCGACATAAATAGGGCACACTAAACTTTTTCAGTCAAACTTATTTGTTTTCATTACACTAAGACTACAGTGTCAATTAAACCCTGCCTAATCCAACCCGTAGTAGATAATAGTCAAAAAATATTAATTTATCTATAAAATATTTTTTATCAATTATGGTTTGGCTAGGCTGGGCTTAATGAAGTTTAAAAAACTGACCGACGCGACCTTTAAAATGTATTATTAATTTAACGAAAACAAATAAATATGACAGAAAAAGTGTGTACTATTTTTGATGGATCGCCCAAAGCTTACATAAACTTTTATGGTTTGACTTATTCAGGGTTTAATTGAATTTTAAAAACCATCTAGCATTATCTGCAAATTGTATTCTTAGTTCATTGAAAACAAATAAGTATGACTAACAGAGTTTAGTCACTATGTATTTCTATGTTAAATGGTTAATATATTCTTTAGGGTGCAATATGGGGTAAATATTAGAATTATTCGTGTATTTATTATTAAACGCATTAATACAATAATAAGGGTTGAAAAAGATTGCTTATCCCTACCACATTTTTGTGAATAACACGAATGTGCAATTAGTCCTGCAGACGATTTTTAGTTTCTTCACACACGACAAAAAGCGATTCTAAGATTTTCTTCACGCATATACGTTCACATTACAAGAGTCTCGCTGTAAGATATAAAAACAAGAACGAAAGACGTTTCTTGTATTTTTTTTTTAGAAAAAAAAATGTTTGACCTACTTCACAATATGCCATTCATACCAATCTCTGTTATGATGACCCCAAAAAATACTTTACGATGTTTTCTGTGATCTTTATAAAAAAATCATGGTTTACTGCTTTTGCATAAATATAGAACATTAATACTATCGCCCGAAGGTACTTGATAGAATTTGAATTTAAATTCTAATGTATTTAAGTTGTGTTCTATTCTATTTTAGTCGTCTTTTGCGCCCCGGGTTTCGCCTTTCGGCATCTTCGGGCACTGTGTACACTCACCAAAAGGCAAATACACACTGACAACGAATACTATTAACTCTATCGTCTACAAATCAATACAATAAAGTAGGTTAAAACTTTATTACATACCTATTAAGTCAAAAAATATAACAAACAAATTATGAATAGTTGTAGTGTTTGTAAAAAAAAACCCCTACCTTATCAATAATAATACACTCGATAAGCATACCTATAATAAATCGTCAAAACCTAATAATATATCAATAGTAATTATAGACAATAAAAATACTACACTCTAGAGGTGTAAAATCGTCCATTCTGGGAACAATGGTAACGTATTGGGAATTAATGGAGTTAACTAATGAGATATATCTATGATATCAGTCTTTAAAAGTTATTAGTTAAGAAATTATTATTCAATAATATAATTTTATTACATGATAAGTACATACTTTTTATAATATTATGTTTTTAAATATAACAAATCCACAAATCAACCCACCTTAATAAACCCATATATGGGAATATTATATTTTAAAATCTTTCTTTATTCTCCATACTATTATCAGCAATCATGTTCGAGTAGGGTTTCGATGTGTGGCTATATCTGAATACCATGATGATTTGGATTCCTGATCACATTATCCTTTGAGGTTTTAAGGTGAGCCAATAATCCAAAAGAAGCTGCATATTTCGACCGTATATTTAAGTATGATTTACTCCAATCCATCATGCAGAAGGTTGAGTGTAATAGAAGCGATACATACATGTCCAAGGCGTTGGTGATTTGATACGACTGGCCCAGGTTCGGAGATGTACAATTTGGTCCTCAACATTCGATACCAAAAGAAGATGTAAGTACGAGTAGCAACCTCAAGTTTATTTAAAAAAAAAAAAAACGTAAAAAATCTTTTATCGTAATTAGAATACATTAAGATCGACGTCAACATAATATATAAACCTGTAGGTACTTCATGCAATACTTATATTTTTTTTTGATTTTTAATGCGTTTGTAGCGTCCCGCTCAACTCATTCCGTGGCAGGCCTCGGGACTATCAGCAACATAGCCACAAGTTGTCCCGCGTTACAATGCGAATGTTAAAAAAATGATTAAACTCAAATAAATGGACATCATAAGAGTGCACACGTGTTTCACTGGTCACCCAACTACAAACAATCAAGAACGTTAATATTACGTAGATGTATCATTACTGAAGCCATGGATGCGGGTACGAATCTCACGTACGTTATAATTCATATATTTTTATTTTTGTTATGCAAATAGCTAACGACCATTTCACATAAATTTCAGTGATAACCACCATTCTTTCTTAATTCAACGAAAACAAATAACTATGACTAAAAAGTGTGCAATATTTTTGTCGGATCGTCCATAGCATACCTAAACAATTATAGTTTGGTTTAGGTATGGTTTAATTCAATTAAAAAGAAAACCAGCACCATTTGTAAATTGTCTTTTTAGTTCAATGAAAAGAAATAAGTATTACTGAGAAATTTTAGTGTACCCTATTTATTGTACCGAATCTTAACAGCCTACCTCCACCGCTCGCGACTGAACAGTACACAAGACCCCGATAGACGACGTTCGATCCGTTACACGTTTGTTCTCTTAGTTAACATCCTGGGATCAGTTTGATGGTTGGTTTGATATTATATAATCCACGCATATCCATATGTTCCCCCGTCTGTAATTAAGTAAGTTTTAATGTTAAAGTCTCGATAAAAAGAAATATTATTGGTGGGATCTCAAGTATGAATAAAGTATGTGTTTTTATTAACGTATTACGTCTAAGGTTACCAAACTAAAACAGATAGGTACTAACTACGTTATATTTTTTGAAGTTTTAAAATCCTGTTTACCCGTTTACAAAGCGCATTTTAATGTTCACATAATATGTTCGTTTAACATTTTCACACTCGCAGTCCTTGTGTACTTACACTTGTTTGTTTACTCAGTTTTCAGCGTGAAAATCATCCGCTACTGACCCCATTTTCTCTTCAGCACATGTTATACTTGCAATAAAGAAAAGCGAGTGTGTGCAGTATGCATGCACCCTCTCGGAAAAAAGAAAAACAAACAAAAAACCTTCGTTTACTTAGCAGTTGGCTTTTCATTATCAACTTGATGCTAATGTACGTATGACACGCAGTATGTAATATTCTACAAAGAACGGTCGTAAGCACAATAAATAATGGAATATTTTCCACCGACGAAAGCTTAGGTGTGGGACACTACCTAAATATGATAAATTATAATATTAATGCCTTTTATATTCTTCCTTTGAATACTTAATGTATGATAAACAAGGAAAAAATATATACTTGTTCTGTTTATTTTTATTAAATGTCAGTTGTGACGCACACCTCTAATGATAGCTAAATGGTTGAGCTTTTTAAGTGGACTGTAATTATTTTTAAGGGAAGATGAGGAGGTCGGATCTAGGAGTGGGGGCGATGGAACATAGTGCTGATGATGTATGATGGCTCCGTGGTCTGGTTTCAACTTTTACTCGAGTAGCGGTATTGTTGTTTCGGGTCACCCGGTTCGTACACTCCCGCACATTGTGCAGTTTTATGGATTGTATGTGAGGGTGTATGAATGGTGATGATAGATTATGAATGAGTCTGTATCTATTGAGTCAATCACTTAAGCGACGGAAAGCTATTAGAAGCCCGCACACGTCCGCTGTCGAGATGCAACTGAATGTTCTTTGTAACACCGTCTCTCATCACCCGTAATTGCTTATTGATTGTCTGGTGACAATAACACTGGGGATTAGGAAGTGGGTGAGCAGATAAGGAGTTGAATGGGAACATAAATGGCCCAACCACTAAATTATTAAGAGTAAGAATCACTAAAAATTGCTGCATTTAAAGAAGTATTTTGTAGCCCACATCTAACGCATAAAACAAAATAAAATTCTTTTCACATATGTTTACTTGCCTGAATAATACTCGTAACTAAATATTTAATTAACTTTTTTTTATTCAATGAATAATTTACAAGATTTAAGAATGTAACATTATTTTTATTGAACATACATAATTTGAAAACACTTCTGAGAAAATAATATATAACCAATAGAGAATGCTTCAGATGTCGTCCAAAATTTTTCAAACATCAATGTATTTACAAATATCAATGTGAAAACTAAGTGAAAGGCAATAAAGGATGCTGCTCTTTGTAAAAATACTTAAGGTCTTCACTTTCAGATACAATCGTCTAAATGAATTTGACATCGATTCTTCCCTAAGTCAATATTTTTGATTAGTTTCATATTGTTGAACATACATAATTTTGAAAACACTTTTGAGAAAATTTATTATAACCAATAGAAAAAATCTTTTTGAAAAAATTAGGACTTGATCTCTTGACTTGACTTTGAAGTAATCCAGCAGAAATCGAACCTGCGTCTCTCGGGATTCGCGCCCACGCACATCGACCACAATGCTATAGGCATCTTATCTAATTGCGACATATTTAAACCAATGGCTCTTACAATATAATATACTCTCTGAAGCGCTTTCTAAATTGAGTTACTATTAGCAATCGTCTTTTGTATTTTAAATCAAAGTAGTACTAACCGACGTCACGGATCACTCCAAAATTTTTTGTTGTAATTTATTTGAACTTAATTAATCAACGAATAATTCACAAGATTTAAGAATGTAACATTATTTTTATTGAACATACATAATTTGAAAATACTTTTGAGAAAATAAATCAACGACAATGAAAGGTAATTAATACCTAATTTGTTTTACACCTGTATACTATAACGATAACGCATTGATGAAACTATATTGATTTAGAGTTTCCTAGAAGTGAAACAGTTGAAACATTAATTATTGGTATTGCAGTTTGCCCGGACTATTTACCTACAGTGACGTTCGTAAGAAATATTCCTCCGAATTTTTTCTTCTTCATTTAACTGATAACCTCAGTGTTTTGCGTCATGATACAAACTCTGAACAACTTTTTGAGATGCGTTTAGTTGTAAATATAGCAAAAATACAAATAACTCAACTATAAAACTATGAATAGGAAATATAATCATTAATCTTATATAAATGTAATATCAGTGTATAAGTATACAGCTAAATAAACCTCAGCGGAGACTTAGTAGCCTAATAATAAAAAAAAACTCTTTGCGAAAAAGAAAGCATTAATATGGATATATGTCTCAGCACAAAGTTACGCTAAGAAACATCGATTAGTTTGAATTTTATAGACGATAAATCATCATTTTACACACCATAATATGACTTGTATTTGTGTCGATGGAGGATTATGGATAATTTCACAAGTCGTTGACAGTCTATTAATATTAGAATCTACTTGAGTGATTCATTTTCTCTATGGGGGTCGCTGCACTTCATAAATAAATATGTATTATTATTTTGATGGAATTTAACGAATTTAACTAACGAATCTATAAAAAAAGCATAAAAACTCAGCTGTTATTGCAGTAAATTTTAGGAGAGCATAAATAGAAACTATTTAAACTGCTTGTTTTTAGTGAATTTTCATTAGCTTGAATCGAATAAACTCGGTGATATGAAACACTGGTATGGCACAGGTTATATCATTATTTTATTGGGCTTTTTCTTGGGAAAACTTTTTGGATGAAGGGCCACTTTAGAAATATAACATGAATGGTGGGCCGCAAATAAAATACTACTTTTAGATATACATTTTTTATTATCATGAAAAGGGAATTTTAACATAAAAAAATAAATGATTCTTAATAAAAATAATGAATCTGTTTAACATTTTTTTGTGTTAATTTTGTAGTCGAGATTTTTAAAACTGCTGTCAATTTTCATCGGTCATGCTTGATCGTAAAGAGTTTTTTTTTTATTGATATTCATAATTGGAAATGTTTGTTCACATAATATGTATTTTGATCCAAAATAACGAAGATTTTTCGAAGGGAATCTTTAACACTGACTTTCTCATAGGTATGTTTACATACTGCAGTCTGCAATTTAGAAGAGATCTTTATTCAGCTACGTATTTTTTTAGACTTATGGGTATGAGGTATAAATGAGAACTCTGCCATTCTGTGCAGTGCTCACCTGTGTGTTCATATGTGATAACTATCTTATAAAATAGAGAGCATCATTTGTTTATTCTCCCAAGGTGCAGAACCAACCTGCCACTGGTAATGCCAATTAGGAGGGCGATAACTATTTTCAACCAAATTGCTTCGGGTGTTGATATATTCCACTTGCGTGAGGGTGAGTTTAGGTGGACGCTATTTTATAAATTCTTAAAATAGGGTCTTCTTAGCAAACTCGGTGTACTTCTTTGCACTTCTATAGATGTACCTATAATAATTGTATTTTCACTGCTTTTGTATGTTTATATTATTATGTTCCCTTTTTATTTTTTCATTTTTTTCTTTATAATAATGTTTTATGCCATGTTGTGATCGTCTTAAACTTATAATTTGTAATATGTTAAAAAATAAATTGACATTGTTCGAATTTGTCCGAATTAAGAGTGTTGTCAAATTTGCAGATCTATTCTCGACGGTGCAATTCATGTATATTCAAATTTTATTTTTAAAAAGGCGTTAAAAATGTAGAAAAAAAGTAAAGTTTTCTGAAATCCTATTAAAGCTCGCGGGTCCCACATAAATACTTGACGGGCCGTAGTTTGCCCAGGCCTGTTCTATAATAATTACTTACCTACTTAAATCACTCATATCGTGCAAATGTTTGAAAATTTAAGTAAACATATTTATGTGTTTATGGTTCATTGGTGTCTTCTATTATAGCGGTACTGTACTTGTACTATAAATCTACAGTGTGTACAAGAACTAAGTCACACTTTAAAAGTATGTCACGCTCTGGTAAGGGCAAGTGGATAGTGGAAGAAGGAAATGAATTGTTATTTTTTGGCATCGTTCATTGGAAACTTAAACCACGGCTGCTTCTAAACGTTGCGACTTAAACATAACTTGCTACGGTCGGATATTTTCAATATATTTTTACAACTATGAATTTACTCGTTTAGTTACTATTAATCTAACTAGTTCTCTACCCAACTCCCACATACGTCTGTGTCAGCAGCGAAGGGTGGAGGTAGGTTGTTAAGATACGCCATAAATAGTTCACATTAAATTTTGGTAGTCATACGTATTTGTATTTATTGAACTAATACTACAATTTATAGAGGGTGTTGGTTAGTTTTTGAAAATCAATTAAACCCTGCCTAAACCAACCCATAATAGTTTAGGTATACTTTGGACGATACGACAAAATTGTGCACACTTTTTCATTCATACTTTTTTGTTATCGTTGGATTGATAATACATATTAAAATATTAATGGTTCGTTTTAGGCCCTGCCTAAACAAACTCTAATAGATAATAAATATTATTCTAAGTATCTATAAAATATCCAAAGATATATGATATAACATGTTTGAAAAAAGAAACTGAAACTAAATTGACACACAAAACGTCGTTTACCAAAAGTATTGAATTGTGGACTTATCAGTTTTTGGAAATATACGTCTCATAATATAATATAGGTACATTTAAAAAATCCAATTAAAATGTATATTGGCCCCAACGCGAATGGCAAAATGTCTGCTTCTTAAGTTGTGGGGTTTATCATGTGTTAATATCATACTCGTGTAGCAATCATACCACTCAGCATTATATGGGTGACACGCTTTAATATTATGTATGTTTTATTGTCAAAACAAAACAATATAACGAAAACGATTGTCAGCATTTCCTCAATCATAATCAGATCAGTAGGGTATGTTATGATTTGTTAATTGCTACAATATCTCTTGTACTAAATATGGACTGAATTTGTATAAATAAGAAGGGCAATCCATGAATCCTCACTCACTCATCAAGTCCATCACCCGACGCACTACTTAACTATCGTCACGAGTCCGTCACTCGACCATCATTCCACTCGAGTCCAGTCTCTCAGTTCATTAATACAATCAATCTCCCAATCACATCGATCTCACGAGTACATCCATACTCGCGATTATAACCACACGCTGTCATCTTTATTATCGTATTTATATATTCTTGTAACGACCAATAAACTCTCCCTTGAACACTCCAAGCACCAAACTCATATATTTTTTTAATGTGTGTTTGAATTTAAATCTAATATATATATTTTATATTTGTACCTAAAAGGTTAATAGTAAGTTATAAACTGCCTTCTGTTTGAACACGTGTTCTTGTATGTTAGCGTATATCTGCAGCAGAGTGTTGTTGTTTAACCAATAAAGTGGAAAAACAATGGACGCCATGTTTATAAACTTTTCAAAATTATTCTTCCTTCGCGACTTAAAATGAGTGTCTGAATGAGACTATGCACCAGCCATTAAAACGTCGTGTGCAGCAACACTTTACCTGCAATAGGTGTCAGGTACCACTATCGTTTAATGAATTTTATTTTAAGTACACCGAAACACGTTTGAAAGAAAAATAAGCCAGTAAAAGAAGCTTCGAAATCTCATGAAAACTCCTAAAACGTATAAGAGTAGGTACTGGCAAAATAATTTCACTTATGCATCCGTTTCCGGAATAAGCATACTGTTCAACTATTACATTATTTTACCATGATCGATCCTAAAAGGATCATGTGGGTCTCGACGCGGCGGAGGTTGTATAATAGATTTTTGTTTTTAAGATAAATAGATGTTGGCCTCTTGCTCAATCTATTAGGTTCATACTCTGGGTCTAAACACAAATTGAAAAACAATATTTGAAATCTTAGACCAGGGATTCGCGACATTGGGTGGACATGGATTCAACTATATATGGACTAATAAATGCTTAATGCACCATTATGGTGCGATGACATTATTTAAGAACATTTTAAGTAGTTATAATGATTTATTTTAGTCTAAGTACGTAGGTAAAAACAATGTTTTTAGATTGTTGTACAATTTTTTCTTCTTGTCTGCTGTCATGATCCTCACTATTGAGAGTTGTAACGCCATTCAAAAGCTCCTTCGTTATAGTTTTTTCTGCAATCTCAGACATCTGCAGATAATATACCTGAGTTATACCTATATCTCAGGTGTTTTCAAATTATGTACCTATGTTCAATATAAAGAATAATATTACCTTTTCAACTCTTGTGAATTATTTGTTGAATAAAAGAAATAGTTCATTTAAATATTTGTATGTACAAGTACGTTTTAACTAAAATTTGGGGTGATCCGGATGTCGATTAGTAATTAGGGCACTTAATTGATACCTTGATTTGAAACACAATTTGATAAATATTTCAATATGTAATAACTACTAGTTATTAGTTTTGTCGTAGTTAGATAGAATGCCTGTGGCTTAATAAACATAATGGCGCGAATCTATTGGATACGGGTTCAAGTCCCGTCGGGCGTCATATTTATGTCAAAGATTTTAACTAGTAGGCGTAAAACCCACTTAACGGAGCGAGTGGGGCTCTCGCGCAAAATTTCACAAGTGGCGTGTAAATCATCGAAAATACAACGTAATCAAATACGCCAGCGCACACTGGATTTGACGACGCTTTGTGCCCGCCTGCCCCATGAGTCACCGTTGTGTGGCTTTTCAGTCGGACGAATTAACGAAAATACAACGTAGTCCATTCATTGAACACGGCGAGCAAAATCACGCTCTGGAAGCGTCGTCGATAGACGGGCGAGAAGCCATTATTTAATAACAGAGAACTCATTGTTTAGTTATTGCGTAATTACATGCCCCGAGAAATAATATAATATTTTTATTGCTTTGTTATGAGAGACGCTGATAATAATAATTATTTTGTGCTTCTTGGGCCCCTTATTACATATGTGAAGGGTAATGCGCGGGTGGGAGGGGGCCTACTCAGTAGTGAGCGCACCGAATGCTTTTTTGGTGGGCTTTATGCCGTAGGTGTATTATATCTGAAGTGTTATAATTTCAAAAAAATATGTATGTTCAATATTATATTATGCTGCATACGTACCTAGTTATTTATTTACCTATACATAACGTATGGGAATCTTATAATATGTGAGGTATTTTAATCAATTGTATTTTATGAATATATAGTATCAGTCTTTGAATTTAGTTTAGATATTATAGATCAGAAGATTCAGATCCTTGAATTCAGGTAGATACATTTTTTTTTAATATCGTGTAATTAAAAAAATTCACCCCGCTGGAGTATTTCCCCCCCACGAGTAGCATGTCAACCGTAATACGTTATCTCTGGTATCTGGTATCTTCTAAGGTAGATTTTTCTCCCTTTAATTTGTTATGAAAAATGTTTATGGTTTCTCAGCTGGCACCGGTTCACCTTTATGTTTCTAGATCATTTTAACTGGTTTTTCAAAGATGAAATTATAAACCCGATACTGCAAATGCTGTAATATCTTTTTATGACTTTCCCGTGTCAGTAAAATGAACGAACGATGCAAAGTGGCCCCATTTTATAATTGAAAATTGTTCGCTTCATAGAAATCTATTGCGGCCATGAATGCCATGTTTTAAATAATTACATTGGACGTTCTGAAAAAATAACAGTATTGTGCAGGATCCCATAGACTTCTCGTATACATAATATGCGGAACGCATTCTGACAATTGGAATAGGTTTTGAGGGTCACCAAGATATATAATGTCGATGTTGCCAGGCGATATTAGTGGTAAATTTTTTTTTTATTGACGTTTCAATTTTTTTTCTTATAACCCACCAAAAATTGTTCCGAATTCTTCAATAAAACCAAGACCGAATCAGGGATTGATTGAAAATGCAATAATTGTACCATGCCATCGGCATGGTCGTAGAACGGTTCGTCCCATTTGAAAAAATAAAAATAGCGGGTAGTGCAATGTGTTCAATATTATCGATTCTTAGGATCCTCCTTGGCTTAAATTATTTTATTTAGTAGCATTTTTATATAAAATCACCCAGATTGGTTTCTTTACTATATCTATGCATATGACATTAGTTTTAGTATTATGGTTAATCCAGAAACAGTGTAGGTTGCATATATAGGTAGGTGAATAAATGAAATAACGATAACCACTAACCACACTAAGTACACATTTTTATTAAAAAAAAGAAACAGCAAGTCAAGTGTTCAAACTGCTTTAAGTAAAGTATCATGATCACAGTTTTTACAAACACTTCTTACACATTTGCACAATGATATACATGTCAAAGCCAATTTCTTATAACTCCATGATAATGTACGGCAGTTAGAATTACATATGCATGGTTTAACTAAATAATTTGGTAGAGGTTCATTCGTCATTTTTCTTGGATACAAATTATTTTCTCGTAACTCATAGCCAAGTTGTAGAAATCAATAGGCTCAAATAGTGTATCAGATGAGCTTTTCCTTAAATAAACTTGTGCTGAAGCCCTTAAACAGTGTAAATATTTATAATATGTAAGCCTTGGTGATCGTCCCTTAGATGTGGTGGATTAATTGCAAAGATTTTTTTGTGAGCCCTCAAAATAAATTACAGCTTTTTAAAATTATTTGCAAAAATGATTCACATTTGCAAAAATCAACGAAGAAAGTGAGCTGTACATTTATGGTGGATTTGACGACCACACACTATGGTTTAAATTGAAGGGATCAATTTCCACTGACGCCATTGATTTAAAATCAAAATCATTTAGAAGCAGACTCTAGAATATTCTGTCATATATTTCATGCTGTAAGAATGCAAAATTTGGAGATTATTACAGTCCCGATACAGATGTTTTAATCTTAGGCATTTATTTCTGGAATAAACTTGCAACGATTGGTTGCCGTGGATTATGGTTTCAGGGATCTCAGAAGAAATCCCGTATTTTAGGATGCCATTTGGCAGCTGAGTCTCTTGGCGAAAATATTTGTAATATTTTGCCAGCATTACATTCTTTAACCGGCTGCGACACCACTAGTCGAATATGTACAGAAAAACAAGCTGTAACCATCTCGTTAATGAGTTTTTTTTCAAGATGCACTTTCAGCTTTATGAAATGGATTGTTGGAGACCACAGCAGTTTCAAGACCTGGAAAAAGTTTGCACTTACTTATTTATAAACAAAAGACAACAGCGGATGAACTTAGATATACATTTATTTCCCAAACTATTGGATTTAGTTTAAATTTGTCAAGAGTGATATGCACATATGATTCATTATATTTACAATGTTTAAAGGCTTCAGCACAAGTTTATTTATGGAAAAGCTCACCTGATCCACTATTTGAGCCTATTGATTTCTACAACTTGGCTATGAGTTACGAGAAAATAATTTGTATCCAAGACAATTTATTAATCACGAATGAACCTCAAACAAATTATTTAGTTAAACCATGCAAATGTAATTCTAACTGCCGTACATTATCATGTAGTTATAAGAGATCGGCTTTGACATGTATATCATTGTGCAAATGTGTAAGTAGTGTTTGTAAAAACTGTGATCATGATACTTTACTTAAAGCAGTTTGAACACTTGACTTGCTGTTTCTTTTTTTTAAATAAATGTGTACTTAGTGTGGTTAGTGGTCATCGTTATTTCATTTATTCACCTACCTCTATATACAACCTACACTGTTTCTGGATTAACCATAATACTAAAACTAATGTCATATGCATAGATATAGTAAAGAAACCAATCTGGGTGATTTTATACAAAAATGCTACTAAATAAAATAATTTAAGCCAAGGAGGACCCTAAGAATCGATAATTTTGAACACATTGCACTACACGCTATTTTTATTTTTTCAAATGGGACGAACCGTTCTACGACCATGCCGATGGCATGGTACAATTATTGCATTTTCAATCAATCCCTGATTCGGTCTTGGTTTTATTGAAGAATTCGGAACAATTTTTGGTGGGATTATAAGAAAAAAAATTAAAATGTCAATAAAAAAAAATTGACCACTAATATCGCCTGGCAACATCGACATTATATATCTTGGTGACCCCTAAAACCTATTCCAATTGTCAGAATGCGTTCCGCATATTATGTATACGAGAAGTCTATGGGATCCTGCACTATATCACAATGGCGAACAGTATATATGTGTGGTTTGTCGTTATCAGAAAAGGGTTCAGAACCACTGTGTTAATACATAACAAGAAACGAATATCAAAATATATTAAAGTTTTCAAATTAATCATACATCCAGAAGTGATATCAATTTGGTACGTGTATAAATATATTATTATTATTTTTATATATTTACCATCAAATTGGTCATTTTATCGTTCAAGTTTTTAGATAAGCGACCGATTCACTGCGGAGCATTGTAGCATTTAATTACTTTTAATTACCACATTTAAATAACATGCTAATTATATCTAATGGACCCCTAATCAGGACACAACAGCTGTGGCGTTCGCTCTGTAAGGATTAATAATAAATATGAAAAATGTATTATATGTTGAACATACATAATTTTGAAAAACACTTCTGAGAAAATAATTATAATATAATACATTCTTAAATCTTGTGAATTATTCGTTGGATAAAAGAAATAGATAATTAAAAATTATTAGCAAAAATAGTAGTAAACTAGTAGGTACCTACCTACTTTGATTTAATAAACAAACACCGATTGCCAATAGTAGCTTGATTTAGAAGAGCGCTGATGAGCAGGTATAAAGGTCAATAGTTCAAATTTGTCGTAATTAGTATGTCACTTAGTAGCATGGTGGACAATGCGCATGGGGCGTAAACCCAAGATATGCAGGTTCGATCCTGCCAGATGTCTTACTTTTTTCAAAAAAGATTTTTTCTATCGGTTATAATATATTTTGTCAGAAGTGTTTTTCAAAATTATGTATGTTCAATAATTAGAATGGTACATTCTTAAATCTTGTGAATCATTCGTTGAATTAAATAAATAGTTAATTAAGCATTATTTGTTGTTTACCTTCTACAGATTTAATTTTCTGCTGATTCAGTTGAAATTGAATAACCAACTGAATAAACTATAAAACTCGTTTATTATATAAGGGGTATCAATAAGAGCTGACATATTTATATTTGCCGCCATTTTCCACTTCTGTCTCTTTATTATTTCAAATTTTACACTCATAGTCCAGTTATGGGAAATTAGTCATGGAAAATTATACAGTAAAACAACGGGTACAAATAGAAAAGAAATACATGATGCAATCAAGATCCATCAATCAACCAACACGGCTACGTTTAGTAAACAAAACCTCAAAATGGTTTATGAGAAAAGCTGTCCTGTTTTAAAAATGCGATGAGAATTGCGCCGATGATGGACAGCAACCGTTCCTTTGACATAATTACATTTTTTTTGCAGGGATTATACCATGGGTGGCCAACCTTTTCAGCAGCCGGGCCAGATTCTAAAAATGAGACTTCCTACCGGGCCGCACAACCGATTTTTTTTTATTATACAAAACAAAACAGAAATATATATATATTATATAAAAAATAAAACAAAAATGAGAATCCAACATATTTATTAGATAATAAAAAATAAGCAAAATAATATAAAAATAATATATTTTAGTGAGAAGTTTGATTTTGTGTGGCAGAACTAAGTGCATCAATATCGATATTGAGTGAGGTTGTTCCTACACGCAAACAGTTTTCCAAATGCACATCAGTGATTCGTGTTCTCACTTGGGATTTGATATGCTTCATCCGACTAAAAAGCTGTTCACACGTGTAGGTGTTTCCAAATAGCGAAGTCATCATTATAGCATGTTTGTAAAATGCAGGATATTTCTCCTTGTCCAAATATTTTGTAAAACGCTTCCAAACCAACCTGATGGAATATCTCCATCAACTGTTCATCGCAACATATTACACAGTGTTCTATTTGTAAATTTCACGGTAATAAATTCACGTCTACGGAGAATGGCGTTGCAAATGCAGCAAAAGCACACGGTGCTTTTTAAAATTTTGAGTCAATATCGAATCTCAATTTTCGAAATTAGCACATCTAGCGGCAGCATTTGATATTATTTTTATTTTCTCACTGCTCCACGGGCCACAAGTTGACACCTCGAGCCGCGGGTTGGCCACCCATGGATTAGACAGAACGGGCTTGGAAAATGTATGGTTTCATCAAGTTGGCACCAACTGTCATAACGCGTGCGAAACACGGGAGTTATTGCAGACCATGTTTTCTGGTCGTGTTAATTTCCGTTTTAGCGACGTTAACTAGTTTCCTAGATTGTGTGATTTAACACCGTTTTTTCAAAAGTAAAGTCTACAATTCTTTATTTATAATACAATATTTAACGCTTTATCGACAAAATAGAGCCGGATTTATGCGCAAAGTAATGGAAAACATTACCAAAATAATGATCATCTGTCAGAAGAGTCGAGGCGGATATTTGAATAATGCTACATATTATTACTGTACATAATTTCCCATTAATCAGTATTACAATATACAGCAAAATCACAAATATTCATGATACTTTACTTTAGCCCAAAAAACAAAACAGCCAGTTCTTCAATAAGAACTGGCTGCTTTGTAATAATTTGTAATAAAAACTTTGTAGTTAATAAATTGTAAACTATTAATTGAGTTAGCATTTACTTGATAGAATTTCATTTTACAAGAAATGAAAATATAATTAAAATTAAATTCTACAGGTTTTTAAAAAAGGTTTGTCGATAACTATTTCGGTTGTTGCACCATTATCAAGACTCAAGGCCGCTTGCCCTTGCTTAAATACTACACGTGTATAGATAGAGACAGAATACATTCTCTTATTCGTTCCAGCAATACTATGAATTTGTACACTTATTATCAATTGTAATATTATTAATACTTTGAAAACCCTAGTGGGTTTTTTTAATGGATATCAAAATTACCAGATATCAAATTAATATAGTTCCATTAACTTCTGATTTAAAGTACATATACGTTTTATAACTTTGCACTTTTTTGCACATTTTACTATACTGATACGCCTCTTTCCTTGATTACCTCGCATAAAATTAATTAGATCAAATGATATTCACTTGTATTAATGTATGTAGTAATAAATAAATAAATAGATAATATTATATGTAAAAAATATATTTTTATAATATTAACATCATTTTCACCCTAGAACCGGAGTGAAAAGTTATGAAGCATATACTCTACCTAGTTTTATCATTTTGGAGAGAAGGAAATGTAGAATCGTACTCAATATCTATCTCAAAAACAGTGAAAATCAAGTTATCTAGTTGTAGTATTGAGGTGACGAATTATATGTTTGTGGTCGATGGCTATTTCCGTGATATATGTTGAAGAAAACTATATTCTGTAGAGATGTGGCCTAAACGTATGAAGTGAAGCAAAAAATCAACCCCCCTCCCCTGTCTAGTAAGTGTGAAGAGTTGAAAGAGCTTGTGATTGATGTTGCATAGAAAAATAGCCCTCAAGACAAACTGAAATTTGCTTCAGCGATTTTGATAGGAAAACCATATAAAATTCTATCTGGCAGAAAAACGGTTTCTTCAGCGTCTTTAGTCTCATAATTTGACCGCATAGCAGTTATTTAGCCACGTGGCCGTTAATTATGACGCCAAATACATATTATATAAAAAAATATTAGTACGCAAAGTATATGGTTGCGCTTTTTGCAGTGGACTGTAATTTGAAGATGCTGGTGGATTACGGATCTAGGAGCGGGGGTTTAAACAGGATGCCAGACACTGACCTTTTATGTTGATTGGGCTGGCGCGCGCTGGAGCTGGTTTGGTGTTCGCGCAGTCCCACACTAGTAAACGGACGATTCAGAATGTCAAACTGACAGTTTCACTTTGGTTTTGGGATAAATGATGAAGTTCAGGATGGATGGTAGACGCGACGTTCACTCAAACCGTATCAGATTTCGCGCAACAAAGGTCATACAAGTCTAGGCGCGTCCGCTATCTTGATGTAACTGAACGTAACTTTCATCACGGTCGATCATAACCCGTGACTGGTGGTCGCCTGGTCTTGTGACAATGATTGGGTATTTGAGGGTGGTGAGAAGAAAGGATGAATGTGACTATAATTATTGGTCCAACCAGTATATTTTTTTATCACTCCAAAAATTCAGTAAGTGATTATGTAAATTTGCAGACAAGTTTATTTGTGTTTATTCGTATAAATTTAATAAAAAAAAGCACTTAAAGAATAATTTGTCAAATTACTTGTTCAAACAGTAATAATTATTTACTTTTCATCAAACTTGCAAGGTGGAATTTGACACTCGGACAATGTAGCTAGCAATTCGTCGGTTAACGGTCATTGTCGATTCGGTCACCCTTGACAAAGCATAAGCTCCGGGCCGAAAAACTTTAAGCTCGGGCCTTCCCGAGGCCACAGTTTTCCGGCGGGAATGCAAAACGACATTCCAAAAAGTGTCGCAACTCCATACCGGAAACTCTCGCGGTGTGGTTGCCTCCACATAAGTGATTCTATGAATTTTATAAAATAGTCTTGTATTTTTACGTACATAGTTAGCATAATATGATAGTTTTACCAGGGCTGTCATATCGAAAGAAAAAATATGAAATACTTGGTATCGGCATCGAAAGCAAAGTATCTAATATTAATACTATCGACCGAGGGTAGTTGATGAAATTTGAATTCTAATGGATTTAAGTTTTTTACTGTTCCGTTTGAGTCGTTTTTTTGCGACCTGGGTTTCATTAATACTACATTCAAGATTTGTAAAATCGTTAATACTGGGAAAACAATAGCAACGTATTTGGAACTTAATGGAGTTAACTAATGAGTTATATCAATAATATCAGGCTTTAAAAAGTTATATTAGTTATATTATACTTAAATGCTTCTTTTTTTTAATATAACAAATCCACAAATAAGCACACATATATACCCAAATACACATAATATATATACATTTATAACAAAATGGGGAAGTTTATCACAGGGTGGCAAATCGAAATCTGAGCGTATTAATACAAATACCCATTACCTATATTTTAATTTAGGACTTCTCCGATTTACGACTGATGCATCACAATTATATACAAAAAAATACAAATTTTAATTCTTTGTATGACATGTCATAAAGGTACAAAAAAAATCAAGAAAAATAATTTATCTCGTGAGTTGTAGGGCCCGAAATAGATCAGAGCGCACCGGAGCGCCGTTCCGGCTCGTGAAATTGGTAAAATTATCGCTCCGTCTCCTGGAAAAAATATTTTGACCGTCTGAGCTAGATATGCCTTATAATAGAAAATTGAACACACTTATTTTTATAAAATACATATAAAATTTGATAACTTTGTAAAAATCTTCAGAAATTTGTTGAGCGCTCCGGTTCGTTAACTTTTTCATTTCGAGTACTGGCTGAGTTGGTTTCGTGGTTGCCTGCGGTGCAATTTTCTTCCATTTCATTGGATTTGTTATTATATAAGTTGTGCTTCTGTTCTGTATAGATAGGTATACATTGACTGTTTCTGATCATTTCACATCATTTAATCATTTCAATTATTCTTTGTTATTTCTTTTATATTTTGTGAAGGGGTGCGGTAATTTTGCGCTGGAACCCGGGGGGTCGATACCCTTGATGCGGCCCTGCGACGGACACAGTCGTGTTCTTTTGGGCGGGCCTGTAATTGTATATACCTGTGGCGAAGGGTGGAGGTAGGCTATTAAGATCCGACATAAATAATGCGTACTAAACTTTGTCAGTCAAATGTATTTGTTTTCATTGAACTAAAACTACAATGTTTAGGTTTAGATAGTGTTTGTTAATTTTTAAAATTCAATTAAGCCCTGTATAATCCAAGCAATAATATATAATAGTAAAAAATAGCCTATATATAAATTATGCCATTGAATCATACATAATTTCTTTTATTTTGTTAACTGTCAATTCATGGTGGAACTGCATTGTATTGTTGTTTTTATTTAATAAAACGCAATTTTTATGTAGTACTGAATTATTCAGTTGAAAATGTCCCTCTGAGGCGGACGAAACCGGTCCTAATCTCTTGATTAAAAATGGAATAAGTACTACATAAAAATTGCGTTTTATTAAATAAAAACAACGAATCATACATAGTTTTCAATATTTTATATATTTTTTTATCGGTTTAGATTTGGTTTGGCAGGGCATAATGGATAAAAAAAAACTTACCAACAACATCTGTAACATGTATTCTTAATTCATCGAAAATAAAATATAAGTATGACTGAAAAAGTGTAGGTACACTATGTTATCGGATCGCCCATAGCATACCTACCTAAACTATTATGATTTGATTCAGGCATGGTTTAATTGAATTTTAAAAACTAACCAGTACCATCTGCAATTTGTATTCTTAGTTCATTGAAAACAAATAAGTATGACTGACAAAGTTTAGTGAGCACTATTTATGTCAAATTTTAACCGCCTACCTCCACACCTCGCCACTAGTGTCTACTATAGATATTATGTAACAATATTTTACGCCATTGTTCACTTCATTTGGATTCAATTCTTGGAGCCCACTTTAAAGGCTCGTAACAGTGGAGTAGCGTGCACCCGCTGACATATTTGAGATATTCTCATATATCATGCGATATCTACTTTCTTTGTGAGGGTGTGAACACGCGGGTCGAGTGAGTACTGATGTGAGATGCCTACTTCTGTTTGACGCGCCCTACAAAATGGGACGCTTGGGTATGTCTGCATTAAAAATTAGACCAGTCTATAAAACATTGCTGGCAAGGATTCTTAAATTATAACTAAAAAATCATATCTAATATTTAAAGACGTTACTAGTTTCTGACGTAATTTCATTACTTATGAATGAAAATAAATAACTCATAAATTTTCACTATTCGTGAGAATTGCATTGCATTATGTTTAGTTAACTCTTTAAGTTGTTCATTTTGTTTTTTTTTCAAGTTAAGTTAAGGGCTTTTCCAGATAACGCGAGTCTCATCGCGATTTACACGCGATTCGCGTGTACTTTAATGTATTTTTCATATAAATAGGGCATTTCTACGCATTTTATATGCGCGAGTATTCAACGTGCAGACCGGTATAGCGATTGTTTTAACTTAATGATTCCTAATGCAAACCACGGAAATCAAGAAAAACTATTGAGTGCATACATTTTTATAAGTGATAGAGTTGACAAAATGATCAGATTTATAACAGAAATTGAAGGAGTATGATTACAAATTACTCAATTACTTAGTCCTTGTCGACATGGCGCGTTTTGAATCGCGCGCATTCAGGTACACGTGACCTCATTGAGCCGTCCACATGAGCTCGTGACGTGACGGTGCGGTCGAGGTACAGGTGACCTCATTGGGGTGCCCACATGCGCTCTAAACAAGGCTTTAATTATGTCAATAAAATCGATTTCATGGTTTGTTTGAAATCATTAAAGGAAATTTATTTACATGATAAAATTCCGTTGATGTTGTATTACCAGAAGAAAAACTCGTCACCATTGTGAAGTATATTATTTCGAGAATACTGGATGCAGTAATGGACGCTTGAGTATCCCGATTCGCGCGTAACACTTGCGATTGAGCACTCAATTTACAGCTTTTCCAGATGACGGGTGTCTCGCCACGTGCATGTGGACAGGTCAATGAGGTCACCTGTACCTCGACCGTGCGCGAGAAGTGACACGCGGAGATTACATGTGGACGGCTCAATGAGATGACATATATCTGGACAAGGCCTTACCCACGAGAAATTGTACACCGCGGGTGTACGGGCGAGTCAAATTGTGTCATCTGGATAACGTTAAAAACATTCGTTAAATATATTATATAAAATTGAGTATTCACCAATGATACCTAGTGATAATATATAATATGCATTTCTAAATTATACGAACTTGATCAATCACATAATATGTACCTACTTACTTCCATACTTATCCATTCGAAACATATTTCTTACCCTTCGAAATAACTGCCTGAGGATAGTATTTTAAATATTGGGTTGATAGATATATTTAGATTATATCAGTACAGTCCTAAAAATGTATATGGACTATTTCTTAACCCCATTATGATACGCGATAGTTCCATAATATATTCTTTATCAGTAATTTTCCCTCGCATGCTGTTTGAACGGTGGAATAGATCACCCTCTATCTCTGTCTCCCGCGCGGACCCGAGGAACACGCAGACGTCTTTTGTTGCGCAAAATGGCGGAGTTGTTTGTCAGCATGACGTAGGATTATGTAATATAACATTTTTAACCTCTGCTCTGCCCAGAAGCGGACCTGGCAGAGGTGGACCCTGGGACCGAATGGGTTAATTATTAATGATAATTAATGCCCTCAACGAAATTATTGCAATCCTGAAACCAGTGTATATGAATTACGCATATTAATTTAGCATATTAATGATTCATCTGTAACCAATAGTGGGAATACTACACCTCAATTTATTAGACGCATTGAGGTACCAAAAATCTTCATGTTCAGACTATGTAGATTTTAGATGTGTAAAAAACAGAACTATCCTAAACTTTTCTCAGATGTGTGTCGGAAGGAACATCGAAAGTGTCGACAGTTTTAAATACCTCGGGCGTATATCATGACAAATGACAAATCATAAGGAGATTTTACTCTTTGAATGTGAATACTCATATCGACCATATCCGATCCTAATAAAATCATATGGGCCTCCAGGTTTTTGTATTAGCATATTTTTGATTTTACGAGAAATGTATGTTAGCCACTTCCTCAACCACAAATTGAAAAACAATATCTGTACTTGCCAGACCCAGGATTCAAACCTGGGAACCACGACGTTATAGGCCGACGCTTAAGCCGCGCGGCCATCGTAGGCGTTGGAATGGTTGGAGGAAAATTCAACTAAATGTGGAATGCTTGAAACTCCAGTCAGAACGAAGTGCTGCCTGTTTAATGCTTACATTCTCACAGTGCTGCTTTATGAAAATGATTCGTGATGCCTTACTTGCTTAGTGAAACTGTATTACCGAGCTTCGAGAGTATATGCATCCTGGGAATACTAATTGGGATGACTTTTCCAGAGATGAGAGGATAAGAAAGGGATAACTAAATACCATTTACGGAGAGGGAATAGCTGAGATACGCGATACTGGCTTGACATGAAAACATGCAAGAATACTAGTGATGGACTGAGATTCTTAGAGGCGCTGCGTGGTATTCATTTTCTCTATCTAAGGAGCGGAAATAGACAGAAAAGACATAGAGTTACTATCCTGAAGGAGACGAGCATCAAAAATAGACTGACAGCATTTAGAATAAGCAGCAAGAGCCATGCACTCAAGGCGTAGTCAAAAGGGTGGTTTATATTATAAGAATGCTTTTGTTCCTAGACTTCCACATTGATTTTTTTGCGACCCAAGGTTTGCTCTCATTGGAACCTATCCATTCATTGACTGACATTTTACATCTCACGTTATCTCAAGTTTATTTTATTTGTTTTTATTCGGTGTTATGTGTTAGTTAAGTCAATCAATATTTGTCCAGGGGATGAAAAGACAGATGGAGTAAATGACGGAACCCCTGAGTATAAAATCGCTGAAGTGTAAAAATGATTTCATTTGAATGTCGTAAATAGTAATAACATATTGATCAATTCAACATTACACCTGTATAAATAGCAACGGGTACAAACAGGTAGTCTTTTGCCATTTTATTATTAGAGAAACAGAGCACATACCCTTTTCTAGTGCATATTTAAGCCGTCCCGGCTCCAGCTCTGTCTTTACTTATTTATATTGTCCACGCTTGACAAAGGTCGCTTTGATATACATGCATACCTACAAAATATCTTTAATGTTTAAGACAGCGACCTGGGATTTTCATATTTTATATATACATATCTATACACTATTACGATTTTGCTTTCTGAACACAGGTAGGATAAAAAATACTGCAGTAACAATAACGTAAGCTATAAATATAACATTTTTACCTATGTATGTATCAGTGGCGAAGGGTGGAGGTAGACTGTTAAGATCCGACATAAATAGTGCACATTAATGTTAGTCAAACTTTGTTTTCATTGTTTCACTAAGACTACAATGTTTAGGTTCAGATAGTTTTTTTTCGGATATTTTCAATATATTTTTAACAACTATGGTGTTCTCATTTAATTACTATTAATCTAACTAATTCTCTACCAGACTCCCACATACGTCTGTGTCAGTAGCGAAGGGTGGAGGTAGGCTGTTAAGATCCGCCATAAATAGTGCACATTATTTTTTTTAGTCATACGTATTTGTTTCTATTGAACTAAGATTACAATTTACAGATGGTGTTGGTTAGTTATTAAAAATCAATTAAACCCTGCCCAAACCAAATCAATAGTTTTGGTATATTTTGGGCGATCCGACAAAATTGTGCACACCTTCTCATTCATACTTAGAAGTACATATTACACACGCTGTTGGTTATTTTTTTTAATTCATTAAGCGCTGCCAAACCAAACTATAATTGATAAAAAATATTATTCTATCGATATGAAAAATTCAAAATGATGTATGATTTAATGGCATAATTATAGATTTTTTTTATAGATATACAAGTATTTTTTCGACTATATTATTATCTATTATGGTTTAATTTTCGCAGGGATTAATTGAATTTTAAAAAGTAACCAACGCCATCTGTAAATTGTTGTCTTATTTCAATGAAAATAAATACGTATGACTGACAAAGTTTAATGTGCACTATTTATGGCAGATCTTTAAAGCCTACCTCCACCCTTCGCCACTGGTATGTATGATGGGTATTCCCCTGAAATCACTTATTGTAAAAAAATATCCAGCGGGAAATTATCGACGAAGCATCTTTGATATATAAAAAAAACGTAGAATTCTTCAGCATAGCATAATATTTAATCTGTTTTTTTTATTACTGTCTTATACAATAAATATAATCTATACCTACTTCAGAGTCAGAGTATCGTTTGTACGAATTTGCAAAAACTGGGGTAGGTACAGACTTTGTCTCTGAAGTATTTTATTTTTCAGAACCAATCCACCTTTTGAGTCTACTCACAACAGAATTCTGAAATTCTTAAAAATAAAAGTCCGCTGGCATGAGGCAACTAAAAAATCTTAGATAAATTCCATTTTCCTCGATTTTTTTTAGAAATACGATATACATACATACTAAATATCTCTGACAAATATTATGAAAATACACACAAATGAAACACGCCCCTTAACATTGTTAGTGGGATATGCCTACCACATAATAGAGCATCCACCACAGTGGCGAAGGGTGGAGGTAGGCTGTTAAGATTCAACATAAATAGTGCACATTAAACTTTATTAGTCATACGTATTTGTTTTTATTGAACTAAGACTAAAATTTACAGATGGTGTTGGTTAGTTTTTAAAAATCAATTAAACCCTGCCTAAATTCAACCATAGTAGTTTTGGTATGTTTTAGGCGATTCGACAAAATTGTGCACACTCTTTCATTTATACTTATTTGTTTTTCGTTGAAATACATATTATTACGCAGATGTTATTGGTTATTTTTTTAATTCGTTAAGCCCTGATTAAACCAAACTATAATAGAAAAAAAATATTATTCATATATAAATTGCATAATTTTGGTTTAAGGTTTAATTGTATTTTAAAAACTAATCAACACCATCAGTAAATCGTAGTCTTATTTCAATGAAAACAAATCGTATGACTGACAAAGTTTAGTGTGCATTATTTATGGCGGATCTTAACAGCCTACCTCTACCCTTCGCCACTGATCGACCATATATGAAAAATACTGTAATTTGGGGTACGCAGTCGACTCACGTATGGTTGTAGCATCAGTCCCGTGCGGCTCCGTTGCTGGACGGAATCAGCACTTAAAATCACTTCTTTCAGACATGTTTATAAGTCATGAAAGACGGCCCTGCATATACATGGCTGTACATACATGACGGGTGGTGGTGGGAAAACAAAGTGTTCATCTTTGAATCAACGATTGAATAATTTGATGTAACCATGAGCAGCCTCGCCACCACTATTGGCAACATGTATTATCATCATGGGACCCACATCGCGAAGCGGGCCCCCAGGCTAGAATCTTTGGCGTCCTACCTATCGCTAAGAATAAAGGTAGTAGGTACGCGGTAAAATTAATCTGTATATTTATTGTTTTATTGTATATTTTAATACATCCATTCGAATTATGGAGTATTATCTATAGAATTATCAAGTATTGATACACAATTAAAAATTGTATCGTACAACCACATAACTTTAAATATTATTGAAAGAAAATCGCACCTTTTTTTACTATTAAAGCAAATTTGTGATGTGTGTTCACTTATCTGGTCGATTCGCCTCGCCGGGGCCCTCCTGAGCCCGGGCCTCCAGGCTAGAGCCCTATCAGCCCCCCCTTGTGGGGGCCATGATTATCATATCCGCGTATATATAATGAATTTATGTTTAAAATTGTTTAACAATTATTTTGCCACATAGCCAGAAAGAAAACCAATAATTTAGAAAGGCTCACCTTCAGTGGAAACATCGTGAGTCGACACTGAAGAGAGAGGTCGCTACACATGATAATCCGACCAACTGAAAGACGCTAAAGACTAGCCGTCACCGTCACATTTGTTAAATGTTTATTTAATCCTTATAGTTTTATAGTCGATTTTGAAAAATAATATTGAGTATGTAACCGCCTCTGGCCGCTGTGCAAACTTGGGCCCTTTTTATAGTATTTTCTATCACTGCCTTAAAATACGGTATACTTAGCTCATTCGGTGTACTTTCGTGTATACTTCCACTTCTTTTATAATTTTTGTATTTTACTCTTTCTACCTTCCTACTGCGTCTTTTTTAACACGGTTTTAATACTATTTTTTAATCGTGTGGTGAACGTTTTGAATTTGTAATTTGTAAAGTTCACTACTTATATGTAAATTTTTAATTAACTATTTTTTTATTCAACGCATAATTCACAAGATTTAAGAATGTAACATTCTAATTATTGAACATACATAATTTTGAAAACACTTCTGAGAAAATAGCGAAGCACAAACAAAACATAATTTGTCATAAAAATTCAACATGCGTCCATTTAATGTTATGTTTATTGTTATTTAAGTAATAATAATAATATATTCATTGACATGTTTTGTTTTATGAGTAAATACGTAACGTTTTTAGTCATCTTTACACGATTTAAGAATTAATTCCTCCGCCGCCATCACAAAACAAATTGACGTGGTCACATTTCGACTATCGCTCTCCGAATGGCAACGCGGGTGAAATTACGTCCCATCTATTGCTGAAAATTATTTGCCGTTTCACTGAAGTATGCTCTTAATAATTAATTTTATTGAAAGTAAATTTAATACATTAAACATGGCTGCAGCAAATTTATAATTTTTATTAACTGTTATGGAATGGCATAGTCTTAATGCAATAGATTGTTTTGGAAGATCCTTTTATTCCAGGAGAGTCATTTTTCACAAATATGTAATCAAACGAATTCAAAATCGGTACAGTAGGGTAACATAAAACACATCCCGCGGTGAATCATTTATAAGGACCGGCGTGTTTCCAACTTAGAAGGCTGTATAAGCCCGAGCCGAGAGGCATCCCCGTTATTTGGTTAAATTATGATTTCATTTTTTGGCTCCCCCATATTACAAGTTACACGCCTTCGTTATGGCATAAGGTTGTAGGATTTAAAAGTGAAGTGCCGAGTAAAGCATGGGTTCCGTTATGTTAATGCGACTCCTAAATAAACAACTCACCAAAGTCTTGCCTCACTTTGAAATACTTTAATTTAAGATAAACACGGGAATGCCCCGACCTCCGACTTTGCCACGTTTTCCACCCTGTCTTCGTTCGTGTATTAAAAAAATTAAATATCCATTTTGTTTGTGTTGATATATTTTTAAATTTTATACTATACTATCGTGTGTCCGTCGCCGGGGTTAGATTGATTTAGCAAACATCCTGACACTCCTGACAGAAAAACATCCGAAACAGTGGTAGTTTTCGATCTAGAACATAGAACATCCAGATCGAAAACATCAACATTGCATTTATTGTTTGAATACTGTGAATAATGAGAAAAATACAAATCTTAATAAGATTTTGGTACCTTCTTACGAAGGGCATTATTCGGTTCTTTATTATATCTTTCATTATTCAAGCAAAGGGATAAAATTTCGGTTAGTACATACTTTCCAGGTAATAACTATGCTGATAAAAGGCAAATATCCTGACACTCCTGACTGAGGAACATCCGAAACGGTGGTAGATTTTGCTCCGTTTTCGCCTATGCATAAAGTGTAAATCGTTATTGATTGTTAAAAACATAGCAACAGTGACATTGCATTTATTAACTATTTTTTTTATTCAACGAATAATTCACAAGATTTAAGAATGTAACTTTCTAAGTATTGAACATACACAATTTTGAAAACACTTCTGAGAAAATAGCGAAGCCTGTTTAATGAAAATCCATCACTGATCCGAAACTGAACTATAGTTAATTATAAAAGTCGAAGAGATGTTCTACTTACAATTTCTCACATTATAGATCCTCTTCTACTTCCATTATTGTATCCGGAAACATATACGTAGGTATGCAGTTCGCCGTATCACATTTCACCGTGAATTTTTTTATCGTAAATATAATATGGCCGTATATTAAAGACCGTCCAACATCTTTGGGTCGTATATTACTGACATAAAATGCATGTCTAAATAAAGCACGGTTATTGTCGGTTTATATTTTACAGGAAGGCTGCAGCAAACAAATTTTGAAAATAGCCGATATACTGGATTATTTTTGTTTGGTTAAGTTACGTTTTATATAGGTTTTATATATAGGTTTTCATTCATGAATTCATGAATTTTGCGAAAATCGGCTATGGAAATTAAATTAACGTTTATATTGAATCTAATAAATTGGAGACCGTATAGTATACGGTCATCTCTTACCGATATTATGCTCACGGCGAACTGTGCCATGGTGGAATGTTTTACGTACAATTTACATGTAACCTTCCACCATACAGTATTGAGAATAATATAAACTCAAACATAAATTTCGTTACCTGCTTATACTAGATAAAGCTCACATGTGAACGAAACACGTGTCATAAAACAATTTATACGTGTGGTAAATAACCATTAACCAAAAGAACCATTAATTAAATTATCCTTTTCCATACTGCTTATATACAAGATTTTAGATTAGATAATTATTTGGAGGTAACAGTTTTGACGCCGTTTATTAAATATCATGTTAGCAATATCATTACCTTGATGTAGGTAATAATTATAAATGTAGTTTCTTTTCCTTTGCGGATTGTGCATCATAATATGTATAGATAGCTCGAGATATGAACACTCAACCTTAGAGTGAAATTCGTGAATTCGAATTCCAATCGTTCCAAAAAATCTATGATTTTTTCTAAAATTAATATGTTTCTGAGGTTTTTAAAAACTATGAACATATTATGGAGTATAATATTTAAAATTTGACATTACATGATCTTACCCAACGCACCGAAAAAAATGAAATATGTACGGAGGATTCTTCATGCGCAAAGTGGGTACAACTAAACGAGTATTATACAATGAGTATATACCTAAATTTTCATTCGCATTCACATATTCAGACTTTTTGAGTACTAACTAAAAATGTGAAAATATTTCGCAAGTAAACAGCCTATAAGCATGAGAAATGATAAACATAATATATACATTACGAAACACTCAATGTCACTAACGCTATTGTCAAATATATATGTATGAACCATACCTAACTTGAAAACATCTCAGATGTAGGTATACCCACTAGAAAAAATCTTATTTGAAAGTTCAACGGGATTTGAACCTGTATAACCACTGGTATCGCGCCAACTGTGCATTAACCAAATATGCTACGAGCCTCTTATCTAATTGCGACAACTTAAACTAGTAGGTCATACATGAAATGCTTATCAAATTACGTTATTATTGACCATCGGTTTTTGTGTATTAAATCAAGGAATATTATTGACCTTAATTACTAACCGACGCCCGGCTCTCGCCAAATATTTTAGTTATAACGTCTACTTGAACTTGCTAACAATTTTTAATAAACCATTTCTTTTATTCAACGAATAATTCACAAGATTTTGAGAATGTAACATTGTTAATAATTGAGAGATAACAATTTTTTTTAAATATTTTCAATGCCTAGTCCAAACCAGATTATAAATTTATTTTTGCGTCCACAATCATATAACTAGTAAATAAATGTAGTTTAGACTCATTGTTACTTTCGGTTAAACACTAAAAATTTAAACCGTTACTGTGGTGTGAAAGAAACCATGAGAGGTACTGTACGACAACATTATTTAGGCGACAACAGGAAGTCGCCCGTGTCACTTATAGAATATTTCTCAGTGTTGTCATTTTTTGAGAAAACAAATCCCGCGAAATTAGGTTTTTAATTTATAACAATTCTATTCTCAGTAAGTAATTAATTTATAAATCTAATTATTGTTTGATAAGTATCAATAGAAAAATAATTTCACCTCATTACTATTATATTAGGTTAATTAATACAGCGTAATTATTGAATTTGTAAGGAAATCTATCATTGAACCCACATTAACTGATAATATTGCTGCAGGTATTTATGAATTAAATAATTAGGATAACACAAATTATGACTAAATAAGTAGAAGTGAAAGATATAACATATTCAATATTATATTGATGACCTAATCACATTTTTTTATAATTTACAAATGACGTCTTTTATATCGTATTTTTAGTAAAATTGTTGTAGAAACACATACCTACTGTGAAAATAATTTTCTATAAATTAAATTATATCCACCTAACATTATAAACTTTAAAACAATATGTACCTACTTATCGGTTTAAAAATACAAGAGGACAACTAATTAACTAACCGTAAATACAAATAAGATTAAAATAATTTATAACATCATATGTAAGGTCGTCAACACAACTTTTAAAAGTACATTTCCAAGGACACGACATTAAAAATTGATTAAACAAATCATCATGTGAGGTATTCTACACCAGACATATTGGCTTCATCATCACTCGATACTAATTTATTCACTTTCACTACTGCTATCAAAATTGACACTAAAAACTAAACTTTGGTCACTCATAGTCTCACAACATCTATCTTTTATCATATAATCCTCTTCCAAATGTATTGTGTGTTCACATTGTTTTTTCCAATCGTCCGGTGTTATCGTTCCAAAAGCATCTTCTGTTAGCCTCTGCATGTCAGCTGCTCAGCAATCAACATTATTACTTGCAATTCTTCTTTTCACAAGTGACCACATAAATTCTATTGGGTTAAGATCACAGTGGTATGGTGGTAGACGAACTACTGTTGAGCCTTTTTCTTTGATCAACTCGTCGAATAAATACTTTGGTGGTGGTTTATTTCTATCAATTATTTCTTTTAATTTAGTTTTAACCATATTTTCTTCGAATATAATATTATTTTCTTTCAGCCATTCTTTCATAACGCTTTTTTTATTGGCCATAGTTGGCGGTTTATTTATTTTAACGCTATGGTAAGGGGCATTATCGATAACTATTATAGAATTTGTGGGAATGTTTGGAACAAGGCGTGTTTCCACCCATTGTTTAAAATTAGTTGTATTCATATCGTCATGGTAGTCTCCAGATTTTGATTTAGATTTAAATACTACCAATCCATTATTAATAAACCCATTTTCACTCCCAGCATGTATTATGCATAATCGAGGACCAGCGGATTCCGGTTTCAAAACTCCTCTAATATCATCACTTTGCCAACATTTATTCATAACATAGGATGCGTGCACGTATGTTTCATCTACATAGAACACAGGACGATTTTCACCAAGTCGATTATTTCGCATAGTGTTGAGATATCTACCTCTCCACGCAACTATGTCGTGTCTCTCTATGATAACATTTCTTTTAGAAAGGCTTTTTTTTAATTTAAACCCTAGCTTATGTAACCATCGCCGTAAAAATTCTTTGCTTCCTTGAAAGTCCATGCACTCTCTTAAAGAAACTAGTAAGGTTCGCAGCGTCGGAACTTGTTTGCGGACAGTATAAAACTCCTGCACTTTTTGACGTATGGTACATAAGTCCATACTGTCCAATGCAATCTTATTTTTTCCACGGCGTTTTTTTCCAGGCGTTACGATTTTTGAAGAGGAGGCACTCGCTGTAGCCATTTCTTTCTTAATTCTCGAAACTGTCCTTGGAGATATTCCTGTAAATTAATGATACACTTCCTGTAAGTATCTTTATAATTTTAAGCATTTTTGTAAATTTTACATCTCTGTAATAATTGATTTAATTACAATAATGTTTATTCTTGAAAATATTCTTCTTGCTAATTTATTATTACACTGCCAGTGTACTTAAATGACCATTTATACTTTATTATTATACGTCTAAAAATATGAATAAAACATATTACGATACACACAACTATATAATAAACAAACATAATTTCCAGTATTTGGGGAAATATTTCTAGTATTACAACACTGAATTTTGACATACCAGACATGGCCGCCACCCGTGATATGGGTTTGTTTAAGTATTGTATAGGCTCGCCTTTTAAATGCGACTCTTTTTCTTCTTCACAATACATCAAAAGTTTACTAATAATATTTCGAACATCACTTCGTATAGTTTTGGACATCTTTTGAATATAATAAGCTTCAAATTACGTAATAGATAGATGCGTCCAATGCAAATGTCAAAAATGTAATGGATAATTTAGGGGCGTTCCTAATTTGAAACCGGAAGTTCGATTGTAGTTCACAGTTTTGCCACGTAGCCAAGATCAGTTGCCGGACAATAGTTATGATCGCCCATAAGACTACGCTGAAATAGTCACGACTCTCAGCCACGAAGGAGTGGGTGAAAAAAAATAGTAAATGGCTGATAATATTTTTTTTTTAAACCAATATCATTTGAGGTTATTTTCTTTCTATCATATTCCAACGCCGTTTATACCTCACCTGAAAAGTATCTACTCGCTCACAATAGGGTTTTCAACCACCGGTTTCCGCTAGATTATCTCAGGATTTAAAATATCGGAATCCCAAAATCCCAGAATATCGGGATTATTTTTATATAGTATTTTTTTGTTTTAAAAAAATATGTTTTTATCAACTAAAAAAGTGCAATTTAAAGAAAACGTTTGGTTGATAAATTAAAATTATAACATTAATACTATCGAACGATGGTACTTGATGGAATTTGAATTTAAATTCTAATAGATTTAATTTTTGTACTATTCTAAATTTGAGTCGTTTTTTGCGACCCGGGTTTCGCTTTTCGGCATCTTCATGCACTATGTACACTCACCAAAAGGCAAATATACACTGACAACGAATACAATTAACTCTACCGTATATAACAAATATCAATACAATAAAGTAGGTAAAAACTTTAAGTCAAGGATCACAATAAAAAAATATATAACAAACAAATTATGAATATTTTTTGTAATTGTAAAAAACCCCCTACCTTATCAATAACAATACACTCGACTCAAAAAACGACTCAAATGGAAATAGTACAAAACTTAATTCATTAAACTTAAGGCTATACCTCAGTTGAGGCATGGTCTATAAAGATCGTGGCTAGGCGATGCGCGGATTGTGGGTCGCGGGTGCAAATGACGCATGCCGAACGAAATATAATTTGTCATATAAATCCAACATGCGTCCTTTTAATGTTCTGTGCATATATGACGGGTGGTGGTGGAATTTTAACGTAATGTTCTATTCGTAACAATAATAATATTATATTCATTGACATGTTTTTTTTTTTAAGTGAATGGGTAACGTTTTTAGTCATCTTTACACGTTCGCTCTCAGACTGCCAGCGAGTCCAAAATTTCGTCGCGCCTATAGTTGAAAATTATTTGCCGTTTCACTGAAGTATCGCCTTAAATTAAAATTATATTTATTTTTTAATTTCAATATTTTACGGGATTAACGGATCAGAAATAATATGCATAAATATAACTTCCCGTATAAATTAAATATTAAATCATCAATCAATAAAAAGCTACTAAATATTATATTTCTATTTTTTTGTGTAATTACAAAATCATATTATAACAAAAACAATTAACGAAATTTCAATTTCCTTTTATAATCCCGGATTTATAATTCTATCCGGGATTGCAACCCCTAATGTACACTGCTGAATAAAATGTCATATCTGTAGGATTACTGAGAACATCAGGTTTACTGATGTCGGATACCCATCAAAAAGGATTACGATCATTTCAAAGAATGTTGCTCAAAACATGTCGTGGATTATTATTTGATACACTTCTGGGAATCGCAGATACCGGATTATCATTGAAAATGAACCCTCATTTTATTGCGTTGCCATATTACTTGATTATAGATTGATTTTGTAATTCAGAACCACGTAATATTATATGACAAAACTTTGGTAAATGCACTAAAAGTAATATCAATATAATAATAAATATAAAGTGGTGGCGCTTTTAGCAATGGACTTTGAAGTTAATAGCCCCACCAAACCACATCCGGTCTTAATCGGGCGTATCACAGAACCCTACATTTGATGTGAAGCATCATTTTTATTTTTATGACCGGGAATGTCTCAGGAGCAGTTACCCAAGACTAACGTCGCCATGCTCTCAAATGTGCTTTGGCTGAATTTACATGACTTCAAGTTAAGCTACCCATGGGAGAGATGAGCACGCAGAGGCAATAATAAAAATTAAAGTTTTTTAAATTTAATTAGTTAAATTTATTAACAAATTAAATCTAATACAAAACTGCCGAACGTTATAAGTGAAGATATCTTCACGTTGGCAGTATGACGCCGCAAATTTTCTAAATTAGCAATGGACTGTAATTTTAAGATGCTGGTGGATTAGGGAGGATTAAGGGGGGGGGGCGGTTTACACACTGACCTTTTATGTTGAGAGGGCTGGCGTGCGCTGGAGCCGGTTATGTGTTCACTCACTCACGCACTGGTAAACGGACGGTTCGGAATGTCACTCTCACGGTTTCACTTGATTTTGGGATAAATGATGATGATTGATGAAGGTTTGTATAAATGATGAGAGCCGGTATCACCGGATACCGGGAATTAAGAAGTATCGCTTGGACGACGGTCACACCATATCAAGCTGACCTGGCCGTGGTCCACGAACATCTTCTGAATCAGTATGTATAATCGAATAATTAATCACTTAATGACGGCTTAGCTGTACCAAGCCTACACGCGTCGGCTTTCTAAATGTAACTGCTTGTAACGTCGAAAGGGTACTCGATGGACGAATCATTCTATACAGACTGCAGCCTACGAACAATTCACAAGTGCCAGTGAGCGACGGCTAAGCTATAACAAGCCTGCACGCGTCCGCTTTCTTGATGTTACTTGAGCTAACTTTTGAATCAGTCTGTATAATCGAACAAATCATTAAACAGCGTCTTAGCTGTAACAAGCCCACACGCGCCCGTTGTCGTGATGTAACTAACTTAACTTGCAATCACGGTCGACTCATGACCCGTAACTGCTGATAAGCGTGGTCTTGTGACAATAATTGGGGTTTCGAGATACATCGAGACAACCATCAGGTATTATTTTTTTAATATTTTTGTGGAAATGAAAAATGTCGGTCAGTCACGCAAAAGATGCAAGGACGAATAATAACTCGAGAATAATAATAATTTAATATTTTTTTTTTAAATAATGGTAAAAACCGTCTTTGGAGAATAATTAGTAATAAATACGCTACCTGAGATATTTAAAACTTTATCAAGAAATGGTTACGACAAATGAAAGTAATGACATTTTAAACTTGGCGGTATCAGAATAACTCAAAAATTTTGTTCCAACTCCACTGGGTCCAAGATTTTTTCTGCGATTATTGTAATAGTTGGGTATATTTATAATAAGATGTATTGTCAATAGAAACAATGGTACCATTATTATACCTCGTGTATTTTCATTTTATTTTTAGTCCTGAATATATTTTGTAACTGTAGTGCCGCTATTGTCGCCGTGGGTTGCGGATTCGATTCTACTGATGGACAAAAAAACAATGTATTTTTTCAATGTGTGGTTTACTGCAAAAACTAAAAAACCCAATGGATTATCTGCTAACAAATCTATCCTCATAAAAATTAGCTCCAACGCTGTTAATATTTACTAATAGTAGCGAAACTAGTTATTTTTATTATAAAAATACTTCATAAAAGTATATGCAATTTATAATAATATGCAATATTATGGTTAAGATGCATGATGCATGAATAATAATATACAAAACGTATACTGCATCTTAAGAAGTGCTACGTCAGGCGTATGTCAGCTATTGTTGGGCGTAGACGGTCTACGGCGCTACGTCAGTGTTACTGAACGGATTGTGAAGGTCTACGCTAATATGATATAAATGTGTTTATGAATCCCATTGTTTAGAGAATGACGTACTATGTACCTAGGTATTAATTTGATGCTCAAGGCGAATTAAATAAATCCCACAAGGTGACGGTACCTTGGTTATCTTATAAAAAACAATATTTGTCATTAATCGTGCGTTTCACCAATCAATTAATCTTACAAACACTTACGATTACGTCGAACTTCTTCTTCTTTGATTATTTTCTATTTCTCAGTTAGAGTATATAGAGTCACTTGCCAGTAATATTGCATCTTCCTAGGTCATACCTGCATCCCGTAGCTCTGCCGTGTACACTCTGTGGATGGTATTTAGCGGCCTACCAAGACACCATAATCCAGTTGGGTTGAAGAACGGGAATGCTGAATAATATTGAAGTATACTGAAGTATATTGAAGTAGAAATACTAATATATTAGAGTTGGCACTCTCCATCATTGAATTTATAGAGATGATTAATTCAAAATATTCTGCAGAATGACGAAACCTTAGACTAAATTAGTCACCGTACCAGCATGTGACAGTACGTGACGTGCATCATCGTGTATTTGAACCTTTATTCCCACATGGTAATGATCTAGTTCTGAGTATGGTTAAATGAATAGTGATAAAAACTATATCAAAAAGGTTTTCTTTTGCACTGTGCCACAGTGGCGTGAGACGAACGATACGTGTACGGCACGCTATATCTCAATTTATTGCAACTGAACGGCTGGTTCACAATAACTTTCCATAGAGAGAGCATTAAACAAACATCCTTCAAAGATTTGTCTGTTTAAGGGTAGATGAATTCAAATATTATCAATGTTACTTTGCATATTTACGTTTTGTATTTTGTTACTTTTAGTTACCTACTTAGTTTTTTTTTTGTAGAATTATAAATAACCATGTCCTTGCTTTTTCGTACAAGGTGGTTGTTAGTAATTTTGAACAATCACAAACACCCAGGCTTTGAGAAAAACATATAAATATTGTGTCCTCACTGGGAATTGAACCCAGAACTCTCGGGTGGAAGGCCAGCGCTTTACGCACTGCACCACGAGAGCCGCCCTAGTTACTTAGTTGTTAACACATATTAGAATATTTTTGCTTAAATATGTATCACAAAATCGTAAAGTACCGATTTCCAGGATATGGTTTGTGGCCCCAAGGGATCAACAGAAACTATTAAAGTAAATAAAAATATGATCACTGATAATTATCATGAGAATCAGTAGGTAAAATGAAAGAAAATATGATACTTGCGAATTCACAGTAGACATAATATTATGTAAAAAAAAAAATATATTATGTTTCTTCATTCCTTTAAAACTCGTTTTTTATGCAATTGTGGTGGGGCGGGCGTTGATGACCAGTGCTGTAAAGAGTCTATATATTGTATATGTATTGTTACCGGATTGTGACGATGGTGTAAAAAACGAAATATATGAGTATAAACATAAAAAAATCTTATACTATTGAATAATTCACAAGTTTTAATAATATAGCATTCTTTATATCGAACATACATATTTTGAAAATACCTCGATATTATACCTACTAGAAAAAAATCTTGCTTGAAAAAATACGACGTCCGACGGGACTTGAACCATATATTCACTGAATTCTGCTTTAAATGAAATGTGCTTTATCAATTGAGCTACGGGCGTCCTATCTAATTACGAAAGTACCTGAAAGAATATGGCAATTGAAAGTGAACTTTTTCTCAAAAAATGAACCCAAATTTTTGACCTACTCCTCTCAGTGCCACAAAAAAATTGTACACACAACGATATCAATAAATTATAAATAAATGAATGCCGTTTAAATCTTCTTCTTCCTGATGCTGCAACCCTTTCGTTCAAGGTAATTAATATTCCTTGATTAAAACACAAAAACCGATAGTCAATGATAACGCAATTTGATAAGCATTTCATGTAAGACCAACATGGTAATTAGGTATGCGGCTCGTAGCTTAATTGGTTAAAGCATATTCGCGCGATACCAGTGGATATACGGGTTAAAATGCCGTGGAGCATCGTATTTTTTTTAATGATATTCTTTTACAAGTTATGTATGCTCAATATATGGAACACTACATTCTCAAATCCTGTGAATAATTCGTTGAATAAAAGAAATTGACAATTAGAAACAAGCATTATAGACGTGCAATAGTGCGTGTTGCAACCTTCAAATACAGCAATATTGAACGAACGGCATTGCATAAACCGAGACCAATTATTATCAGAACGAAGGACAAGTTTAGAACGACATATTCTTGACACGTGTTTAAGTTTATCCATATCTTTGTGTTAGATATTTCAGTTCACATTAATTCTGTGTTCACTGATATTTATCTATTGTGGCGGTTAATTGTTACAATAAGTTAACCGCTTAAAACTGTCAAAATGTGCTATGTTTTAACAGTCCCTTCTCTTAGCTGTGTTAAATTTTAGAGTGAGATAGACAGTTTAGACCGCTAAATTATTGTAAAAATTATAATACCTCCTCAATACAACATGTTGTTTATTCTCCCAAGGTGCAGAACCAACCTGCCACTGGTAATGCCAATTGGGAGGGCGATAACTATGTTCAACGAAATTGCTTCGGGTGTTGATATATTCCACCTACGTGAGAATGAGTTTAGATGGACGCTGTTTTATAAATTCTTAAAATAGGGTCTGCTTAACTAATCCGGTGTACTTCCTTGTACCTATCTAATTTATCTACTGATTTATCTCTTTTTTTATGTAATACTGTTATATTTATATATCTTTGTTTCTAAATGTCATGTTGTGAACGTCTTAAACTTATAATTTGTAATGTCCACAATATGTTTTAAAAAAATTGAAATATGATAAACCACCGTCGATAGCCGCATTGTGTATAGAATATACCCACAGAAGTATTTTGTAAAACGTGTATTTCAAGTGTCATGGATTGCAGCACTTTGGTCAGACCAAAATGAATGACTATGTGCAAGATGTCTATAGTCTAAGTATTTATAGTCTATGTAGTATGTATAGTGTATAGTCTAAGATGTGCACAGAGAATAGTATTTATTCGAAAGCTGCGATACACTAGGGGTGTACCTACCATGCATGACGATTCTTCATAGTCTGCGTGTTTTATTTCCTCTATGGTCTGAAGTAATGGGTATACTGGAACGCAGTGACTGCGAAATATTCCGACCGATTTCCAGCGTAAAGACGAGAGCATTTCGGATATGCAAACGCGACGCGAGATTGAAAAATGTGTAGGGAAAACGACAGCAAATTGCACCTCTATTAAACTGGAAAGATTGAAACATTCGCCTGCATATTTTGCGATGTGTATGAAGTGAACTAAAAACCCTTTAAGGAATTCAACGTGATGGAATACATGCAAATGTGTTGATAAACTATTTCTTATTATGTATATTGACTTAGGTACAGTGGAACCCCGATTTTACGTGCCGGGAATTCACATTTTCCCGCTATATTCGTGTAGTTTATGTAGTATCGTTTTATTTTAATATTTTAGTACAATATAATCCCTGTTTTACGTTTTTATTTCACACAATTTACGTCTTTGAAATGTATATTGATAATATAATAGAATACAACTTTATGATAGTCTTATAAAATTAAGCTTTTTATAATCTACAGTTATTTTTTTGTGGTGTTAAGAAAAACCGATGAAAATCAAAATATTTTTTAATTTGGTACTTAATGTTTATTCCGTCACGCTCAGAAAACAATATTACCACTACATATTGCAAACTACATTTTTCATACCGACCGTATGTGACGTGCGCGCACACAGCGTTACTGCGTCAAACATGTGCGACTTGCTACGGAAGTGATTAGATCATCGCATGCATACTCACCGATTGCTGATGTACGTTTCACCTTGAGTAAATCAGTTTTGGTCTCAGAGTAATGATATAAAGAGAGCGCCTATTGTTCGTCAAACTGAAGCCGTGTATCTTGCGTATAACGCACAATAGAACCTCGATTTTATTATTATCAACCTAACTATGAAACGTTAAACCATCGTGTTACTTCTCAGTAGGTACGGCTACCAAATTTAAACAACACAGTAAATCATAATATGTTCTACTAAAATAACTAAAAATAATTACCACTAACTTTATATTGAACACAAACGCAGTTTTTAAATGTATGTAATAAGTCTAATTTATATTTACCGGCGACGTTTACAAACAATATTTAATTCAGCCGTCGAAATTCTATCTTACTCTAACACATAGTGCGGAGATATAAGCATGCCAAATACTTACTCACTCGCACTTATGGTTCATTTTTGTTCAGGCCTTGGTTTTGGTCGTTATTTGGTATGTCACCTGACGATGTATCACGCGTTGTTCATGTATTATTGTATTAGAATGTCAGAACATTTTTCTGGTAGGCGTGTATTTATCTATTTTTTTTTAATTTGCAAAAATCTGCGCATTGCACTACGCCACTACATGTACCTTTGCGTCTGACCAATCATCATGGTAACGCGCAACCATGATCATATGGGCAAAATATTTACACAAGACTTGTAACCGCTAACTAGTGTTTATTCTCAACTACTGGTTGATTTCCACCGGTTACACAAGTGGTTATATCGGTATCAGAATTTAGCAAGGAACAAGGTGATGTGTTGGTGATTTTATTGGATTCCTAATTATATTATGTAAGTATCTAGAAAAAATAATACTGCTAAATATTTAAACAAAATGTTATAAGGATGCATCTCAGTTGCGTATTTGTTACTTCAGAATTTGATACTTAATCGTAAAACATAATCGGCACTACAACCCCAACCCGCTTCCATGAAATGTATTCACTTCCTCTTTCTATCGCAAGCTCTATTCGTTGATGTAACCCAGGGATGTTGTCTTTCTACACCATTGATTTACCATAGAGGATAGACATTACCTAAATTCACATATATTTAATACATACACATTTTATTAATACTATCGACCGATGGTACTTGATTGAATTTAAATTATAATGGATTTAAGTTTTGTACTATTCCATTAAAATTCAAATATAATAGTACAAAACTTAAATCTATTAGAATTTACATACACATTTCATTTCTGACAGTTCATCACGCATTGAGAGTCAGAGTATTAGTATTAGATAGTATGCAGCCAATGAGGTATCGATTCATTAGTTTGTTATGATATTTAGCCAATGATATTTTATATCGTTATGATTCAGGTTTGCCCAAACTGAAGGTGGGCAATATACGATTTACGATTCTAATGCCGGGTCCACACCGAAAACAAGTCGCGCGACAACTCGTTAAATTTTACGATAAGCATGATAATTATCGTAAAATTTCTTAAGCAATTATGATAATTATCGTAAAATTTAACGAGTTGTCGCGCGACTTGTTGCTGGTGTGGACCAGGCATAAGGTCACATCATGCTCTACATACTATTCTCAATATATATTTTCCTAACCTTCTTTTACTGTACATGAAAGTGATCATCTTGAGCAGTTTAGTCGCTATTTTCCTTAAGATATGGGCTGAATAACGGATTCGCACCATTTTCACATATGAGATGACGGGAAATCGTTATATAAAAGGTCATTGTTCATAGTTATTTGTTTTTGTCGGTGATATTGGATATTATAAATATTTTAATCTATTTTATAATACATACCATAAAGTGTAAAAGTTCGTCAAATATTATGTGAGCTCAAAGCTTTAAAATAAAACCGTAGATAAAGAATGTTTCATATTTGCTCCCCCATAAATTGTTATAAAACTTCAAATTACAAGATGCGATATACGTTCGAGATTTATAAGATCAAAGACGGAAGCGTTCAAAGGGGGAATAAATAATTTTCAACCACTTGCTGTGAAAATACGAAGGAAAACAAATGACGTTTCGGAGACATTCATCTTTCGCCTTTTGTGAGAGAAAGTAATTTCTATAAAAAAGCAAGATTATAATTTTCTTCTTGTTTTAAAATCGAATATAATTAATCATAATTTTGATTAAAAAATACGATGACGTTCGTTTTACAAAATTTAATTCCTAATAATCACAATAGCGTTGCTGAGGATCGCGACCACTTTGAAATTTCGTCATCGTCTAAGTGACCAAGACTTTCCATCCCAACAATTGGTCGCCATTCACAAACTTTTCAAAAAACCATTACTGTGAGAGAAGAAGAGTTATTAATAATCACTTAATTTTTTTTTACAAAACAATAATTTTATATTTACCAGTTTATCTTTCCTCTACTTATTTTTCTTTGTATCCGTGTCTCAGAGCCAGTGTGCTTCATGTCCGAGTTTGTCAAAAAGATTTTGAGCCTAAGTTATCATACCTTTTAAACCCGAATCACCTTTTAAGTGTATTCACAACACAAGCCCGAATTTCTAAAAACCATAAATACGTATGTATATATATATACCTACACAACAGTGGCGAAGGGTGGAAGTCGGCTGTTAAGATCCGCCATAAATAGTGCACTCTAAACTTTCATATGTATTTATTTTCATTGAAATAAGACTACAATTATTTACAGACGGCGTTGGTTAGTTTTTAAAATTCAATTAAACCTGCGAAAGCATGCCCATTATAAATAATAGTCAAAAAATACTCGTTTATCTATAGAATAATATTTTTTTTCTATTAGTTTGGTTTAGGCAGGGCATAATGAATTTTAAAAAAATAAACCAATAAAATGTGTAATATGTATTCTTTATCCAACGACAACAAAATAAGTATGACTGAAAAAGTGTGCTCAATTTTGTCGTATCGCCCAAAGTATACCAACACTATTATGGTTTATTTTATGCAGGGTTTAATTTATTTTTAAAAACTAACCAACACCATCTGTAAATTGTAGTCCTAGTTCAATAAAAACAAATACGTATGACTAAAACAGTTTAATGTGCACTATTTATGCCGGATCTTAACAGCCTACCTCCACCCTTCGCTACTGCTACACAACAACGCAGGTATTTCCCGATTTTTTTTTTTAACTTAAAATATACTGGCTCACATTACGGATGTTATTACGTCCCATATCGTGTGATGAATGTTTTATTTTTTTTTAATCTTCACTCGTGTTAGATTAATGTAGGTAGTTGTTAATATATTAAATGAATTGAGAATTGGTGTATTTTATTTAGAATTTAAAATAATATACCAGATATAAAATAAACAAAGACATCCTGAAATTTTAATTTAACTCTGTTTTCCGTGTGCGGTCAATTATTGTCCTCTGCGCTCAATTTTCTTCGAACCAAACTGGGACGTCTTTCATGATTATTTTCTTGAGTGCTGAACAAAAAAAAAATCTATATTGTTGAAATCTTCAAAGGGCATTCCAGGAAAAGTTTTCAGCTTGAAATGAATATAATATTTCTGCAGTAGAATAACTCAAAAGGAATGTTCGCTTTTATTTTTATCTCATAACCGGAAGAGAAATGCATTCTTCCTAGATAGGTATTTCAAACCTTATAATAATAATAATATGGTTTACATTATATATTTCAATCTTATATACTCTACTGCAATTCAAAATTATTTTCCATTGACATAAAGATACCTACGTCGAAATAATCATAATAATAATATTAAATCCTATAAAAAAAATACTCGATTGATCGGATGTCAACATTAATAAGACATTTAAGCATTGATAACAGTATTTTTAATTTGGTAGAAGTAATGAAACAATAATAATTGAAACACAGTTTGTTGAAAAGATCACAAATATTTATTTTGACATTAAGTGAGTCAGCATTTAATTCACAATGATAATATGAATTCTATTTAGTTTTACATGACATTTTAAAGTTGATAGCTATTTCGGAAGTAATACCATTAGCAAGACTATATAGATAAACGACGTGTATACGCTTAAGTATAAAACTGACAGAATGAGACGGCATCCCTTCGGTTACGTGTAAATTGTACGTAAAACATTTCACCGTGGCACTGTTCGCCGTGAGCTTTCTATCGAAAAGAGATGACCGTGTACTATACGGTCTCCAATTTTATTAGATTAAAAAATATGAACATTAATTCAAATTTCGTAGTTGATTTTGGCAAAATTCATGAATTCAAGTACTATACGGTCTCCAATTTTATTAGATTAAATATGAACATTAATTCAATTTTCGTAGTTGATTTTGGCAAAATTCATGAATTCAAGAATGAAAACCTAACATAACTTAACAAATAATCCAGTATATCGGCTATTTTCAAAATGTATTTGCTACTGGCTTCCTGTAAAGTGTAAACCGACAAAAACCGTGTTTTATTTAGACATGAATTTTATGTCAGTACTATACGACCTGAAGAGGTTGGGCGGTCTTTAATATACGCCCATATATTTCCGGTACAATATTTCAAGGTTAAGTGTGATACGACGAACTGCATTCGTACAAATTTTCGGACACGCTCTATTTTACTACTAACAGAGATACAAAAGTGGGCGGTAGGTATAAAAACGTTTACTACCCCTGGTCTACATGATTGACTGGTTCGTCCTGTGCTCTTTCCAAGAAATTATGAAGCATTCGGTGCTTACAGCACATTTCGAAGGCATCAATTACCTTCTGCTCCTTTACCCTCAGGGTTCATGACAAAACAATCAATTTACTTATTTTCATACAGGTAATTATAATATATTATTTCCGTGAACCTGACCCTTAAGGCATAACCATTATAGATTACAATCAATCCATGTTAGGTACATGTAAATTAACAAATGGGATCCTCATGACAATAATATTAATTTGAATTTCATGTTAAATTTAATAAAGGCGAATCGTAGATCCTGACCTCTGCGGGAATAAACTAGGGACCCCATTATGAAAAGCCACCGTCTTACACATCTATTACATAGTCTTTTGACCTACGGGACGAGCTAAAATAAATATTTTTACAATGTGAGTTTGTAATATTTTGTTTTTAAATACGAGTATGACCGATCCTAGGAAGATCATCTCTACAAAGTAGAGGTTTGTATTAAAAGATTTTTGTTATTACGAGAAACGGATGTTAGCCACTTGCTTAACCTAATAGACCCATACTACGACTCCAAATACACATTGAAAAACAAGATGTGTATTTGCCAGACCCAGGATTCGAACCAGGACTCCATAGCATAGGCGTCGAAAAAATTAAATTAAATTACTTTTTCGTATAAATTCACGTATAAATTAAATAAGTGACACATTATTTACTCATTGCAATTTTCCCGGACTATTTATTTACCGTGACGTTTGGTGCAAATATTCCTCCGCACGTCTCAGTTACGATACGTACAAATATATCGTATAGGGCAGTATTGGACAAATACGTCATCGTAATAGATGAGGGTTGTTTCTTAGCCCATTGTATCAGTATCGACAAATTATGATGCAACATTGAGGTGACTCGATAATTTATTAATGAATGACTATGTCATATATCGTATCGCATTTGGTCAATACCTACCAATAAAGTGAGCGAGGAAACCTACCCTTGATGACGCGATGTACTTTACATTTAGAATGCATCTTAATATGTGTGTAACTATTTGAAAATATTTATCTTATAGCGCCTGTACATGTGCATGAATCTACTTGCATCAATAATGTGTATATAAAAAATAATAACCTATCGCGATAATAACTGTTTACACGTAAAAGTACTGACTCTCTCGCCTATCTCATTCTTCAAGAGTAAGCGAGACACGATGTTGTCATTGTATGGTGCTATTTGACTGTTCTGCGTATCTATTCTATACACAATCCTGATTTCGGCCCTTACGGCAGCTAACTACGGTAGGAAAGTATCGACATATTAACACTTATTGTAACAATTACAATAAGTTAGCCTTCTGAACTATCAAAACTGTCTATCTCACTCTAAAATTTATCACAGCCAAGAGAGGTGCTGCTAAAACATAGCACATATTGTAACAATCACAACTAACTTATTGTTATTGTTACAATAAGTGCTAATATTTGGATACTTTCCTACCCTAGATAGCGGCCGAAAGCAGTCTTGTGTATAGAATAGATGCGCTGGTCTGCTCTACCGATGAAATCTGCGCGATGTAGTTCGTTTTTATCTGGCAGGTTCTCCACTACCGTTCTACTGCGCAGGCGCAAATATCGCACAGTCCAATTAATTGTCGCGTGAAAATTAAGAAGATTCTGAACTTTTTTAATTCATGCATGCAATCTTGCAACTTGCACGATAACACGTTTTCACGCGTGCGTTTTTTTGGCCGCGATAATACGTACTGTCAGCAGCAAATCCTTACACGTGTAAACGGGATATAAGTACATATATTTTCTACAAAATAAATGTAAATATGAAATATGATCCACATTATATTAGTAGATTCGACATCTCACTTACATCGCGTAGGTATATGTCGAAAAAAATACTTCGTCAGATAATTGGAGACCTGCGAGTATTCGAACAGTCAGATTAATCGACCGGTTTATATACTGGAGTTCTACCGCGTTATCGCCAGTTTCATACACAATTATTAATATTTTATCAAGTACATAATATTATATATGTCAAATGGGGTATTACTTTAGAAACTTTCTGTTTTTTTTTGCCTGATCATAATATGTGTAATGTTTAGTATTTAGGCAAACATTCGACGCTCTACCTGTACTAGAGGTGTGTTGGAAATACTGTCACCAGTTCGTGTACTCAAGTTTCGGATGAAACTACCCATACTCAGTATGTGTGGCCCAATAAACTTATTCCAAAAAACTTGTGATATCATCGCGAGTCGCTGTTCTGTGCACTCGCCAGTTGGTAGACTTTCAACACTATTGACATTAAATGCGCGCGAACGAGATGCCACTTGAATATAGGTATATTTTAATTTATTAGTCTATTGCGTTCGGATGTATGAATAATAGGTCATAAATTTTGTGTCGCAGCACAGTGGTGAGATGACGAACAGGCTTAGGCTTGTTATATGACCCCTCAAAATATGTTTAAAATTTAAAAAAAATCATGTTATTCAACAGAAAAACAACATTTAAAATGTGTTGATAAGCGGAGCTCAGCACATTTTTAGCGATTCTATTGAAGCCGATACACAGTCTGAGTTCCCTGAGCCGATACGTATTTCAAAAACTAACATGGAGTTGGTTTTAGTTTCAGTTGAATATGAAACTTTTGTCACATACGCACGCCAAACGCTCTATATAATATTCCAAATACTAGTAAGTATTTTGGAACAAGTTTCTATACTAAGTACTTTTTATACTGGTAGTAAGTATACTTAGTCTTTAAAATCGACCAGTTTTCCCAACTCTAATCTGTACCGTGATCATGGATTAAAGTGACTCGATTGCGATCCAGGTTCACTGTCTAATGCCTGTCTTTATTTTTAATTAAATTCATTACTTGACCAATCTGGATAGCGATCGTAGATTTAAAGTCACTCGTTTGTGATACAAATTCACCGTCTAATGCCTGCCTTTATTTTTAATTAAATTCATTACTTGACCAATCTGGATAGCGATCGTAGATTAAAGTCACTCGTTTGTGATACAAATTCACCGTCTAATGCCTGCCTTTATTTTTAATTAAAATTACATTGTCGTAACTCTCTTAGAAGCGTAACAAATTATATTTCCCACTACATTAACGGTATGCGGTACATATTCAAATAGTCTATGATAATAACAAAATATATATCACATGTTTGTATTTATATTATATTTGTGTATGTTAACTTTAATGTACGTTTCCCAGTGGCTTTGTATATCCCGCAAGACGATGTCCTCATTTCTTTATTTCTGCGATGTTTCTTCAACTCCCAGAAGAATCAATCATGACGTCAGGAAAGTTTGAAAAACATTTTACATACAGCAGAAAAAATATTTTCGCATTTTCACTGGGGTAATATTGACCTAAATATATGCTATCATTCAGAACAATAGTACGGGATTCTTTTGGCAGGGCAAACTTTATAGTTTATATATATATTTATCAATATTCATGTCCCAGGTGGAGCATATCGCCAGAGGTATAAACAAAATATTATAGTGGTAACGCTTAACAATTAACGTGCGCAGATTGTGCGTAAATATATTTATTAAACATATTTAATTTTGAAAACACTCATGAGAAAATATAGCCAAAAAGTATAACACCCGGCAGGAATCGAACCTGCGTCTCTTGGGTATCGCGCCCTGTGCATTACCACTATGCTACGACTGCCATGTTTAATTGCGACAAATTTTAACTATTGGCCTTTTTAATACCTGCTCATAGGCGTTCTCCAATTATTTTTTCAAAAGATTTTTTCTATTGGCTATATTTCCATTGAGTGTTTTCAGAATTATGTGTGATCAATAATTAGAATGGTACATTCTTAAAATCTTGTGAATTATTCGTTGAATAAAAGAAATAGTTAATTATATTTATTAAATATTGCCTTCAGAAGAAAGAAGAAAAAAAACATAAATAATGTTGAAAAAATAAAATGAAATTTCAAAAACAAAATACATAGCACATCACTCAAAATGTATAGTATGTCTCTGGGGAGCGCATTGATTATTCTCGTACCCCTCGTTAATGGTGCCTGATAAGCCTGAGACTAGGAAACAATTCTGATTCAAAAGAGATCATGGCTGTGACAACGCAGGTAATTGGCGGATGCATATAAATTTAAATTATTCAGGATGTTACTTACAGGAACTTAGAAGCCACCTACAAAGTTCCAGAGAGTAAAAAACGAGCATGCCTTGAAGAAAGACCGTCGGAAAATAATCGTTTGACGAATTATTGAAAGGACAATGTTTATATTTGTTAAAATAGAGATATATAAAAAATTCTTCTGGATGCGCTCTAAAATAAGGTTTTAGGAAACTTCATAAGGGGTCCAAATAATTGACCAATATTCAAAAATATTACTCACTAACGAGACGTAGAGTGTGCGTAAGATATTTTGATTCTTGGATGGTTTAATAATGGGATAATGGTATGCTGGTATGATGCTTATGGGCATATTGTGTATAATAACTCAACGCTAATAATAGCTGAATGCACACTATTATGAAAATATATTAAAACTTGGACTTCAATTCTGTATTTTACGCATGGTAGTTTGTTAGTATAGCACAGAATATAATAGTAAAACAGTTCGTTTACAATACTGTGGGGATAAGAATTCTATGGTGCATTGGCAGAGTTTACATTACACGCTTAACAGTGTAAAATTGTACTTTCCTCCTTCGTTGTTACAAAAGTGTTTACATTTTTTTGTAACGTTAAACGAGAACCGTCGTTACGAGACGCCTTTGCCTCGCTAACATTAATAATTCATGATTCTTCAGGGAACACGACTTGTGCTCTCCAGAGGCGTGGAGAAATACTCCTAATGATACTAAATTAAGAGGAAAACAAAGAATACGTGTTTGTTTGTACCTACGACTGGAGTAGGTTACTGCGGAATAGAATTAATTACATCTTATTTATTTACACCAAGAATATGTATGTTTTTAGGTTAAACCACTATTTAAATATCAAGTTTATTTATTAGAGATAAAAATAGGCTCGGGATGCCTTTATTATCTTAATACTAATTGTCAAATTTTATGTTATTTTTGGTGATTTATTAGTTAGTGGGGAAACCTGTTTACACTCTCCTTATGACGTATAAATATAACGATTCAATATCAAGTGGGAAACAATGAATACATTTTTATTTGTAACCATGACGACGGGACTATGTTACTAATAAATGGAATAGTCCAATTAAGTTAGATTGCTGGATTTCCTAATAGACTCTTTGAAGAGATTTCTCGCGTCTGATTTTTCCTATTTCATAAGTTATAACGTATGTCTTGAAAAATCTAAAAAGCTAGGTATTGGCACCAATGTGTTATACTTGGTTTTCTGTCTTCAAGAGAAATACTTGTAGCTTTAGTTCAAAGGCCCTTTATTTTTTATCTATACTATCGATTTTATTTATTGATAATGAGATTTATATTTTTGAACTAAAAAATGTTTGATTATCTTTTTTACAATAAATCTGTAGATATAGTATTCCATAACCGGTAACAAAAGGAATTATTACTTATTGCCTGAGACATTCATGGTTGTTTGTCATTGTCTGTTTATCCATATTTTATTAGAAAACGTACTGTTAGTTATATGCATGCGAACGCCGCTCTAAGTGTGTCTAAACATTTTCAATTTAACTGAAAGAAATGTCAATGAAAGAATAAGGTAAACAATACGATGATACCCCAAAAACCAAACACAATAATATATTACTTTCAAAATAAAGCACTTTGCAAGTCTACAAATTATACATTGAAAACACTTTAACCATAAAGTTGAACATTTCTACTTGATATCTATCGACATAAAATTTCTCATTATTAAGTTTTTCCTTTATCTCAGACGAGATAGATATATAGGGGGACAACGTGGGGATGGGGCTGCATTATCTCCCCGTCGCGTCCTTTTAGTCGGCCGGGGGGCACGTCCTTTGACAGTTAAGCAGTTAAACACCCCTTACTTCCGTTCAATTAACAACTTTGAATTAGTTTGTTGAAACAATTAACTGGACAGGCTAAAAATAAACAGAGACATCAGGCCTGCTTTCAGTTGCGATTACCATTCGAAATTGTGTTCGTGTATTTCGGCCTTATCCTCCATTACTAATAAACACAGAGTAATTTTATAAACATTTGCTGTGTTCTGTAACTTTGAGACTTTTATAAAGATCATTAGGCTTTGAAAAATATGTTATTAAACATTCTTTATAGTGTTTCTGATTTCGGCTAATATTATAAAACATTGATGAAATATATGTCTATTCTAGAGGGATTATTGATGAAAAAATGTTGCATATATTTGTCTATATCATTAATAAATAACTGAAGTAGGCTGTTTTAAAAAACTATTCTGTCAAATATATCAAAATAATATTAGTTAGAATAGTTCTGAATTCAACTGACGACTTGAAAAAATGTTGATCAAGGTTTGAACCAACAACTACTGCAATCGAGCGAGCACACTTGGTTACGTTTGGTTAGGTCAGTTGAAGTTATTTTCAAGGGATTAAATATATCTTGAGGCTGTTGCAAATTATGTATATTTATTAAAGAAGATTGCATTCATGAATAAAAAATAATTTAAGTCATGTAGTTACATTGTAACATGTTTTTGTACAAGGTTAATTTAGTATGAAACTCATTAAACAATAGTGTCTAATAGTAATATGTATATCTATTAGTATTATGGAGAAACAATGGAATAAAATAATTATTGTCAATTCCATAAAGTTGAGCGACAATGGACGAACGATACAATGAATGGAAAATACGGAAAAGGCGTTTGTAATAGCAATGGATCACGATTGACGATTGATGACTATTATTTATTCTCCGGATCCTTAGGTACTGTCCTCAGATGGAATATATCTTATAATATTATTAGAGTCTTTCAAACGAAATTGTTATTTAGCGTATTGATATAATACTGCATATAATATCTACATTACGTTTTACAATCCCGGGATTAGCTTTTATTATAATTTCCTTATATATAACGTATGTTTGTAAACTGTAGGTATATAACTGTGTATAACTGCAAGATAAATGGTAATTTGTAAATTAATAAATCAGTTCGAAAATATATGGAAATTGTAAACAAAATTCTTCTAATTTTGAATATCGACTTTTCCAAGCCAAAAGGGCGTTATTCAGAAGAGCAAAAAGACTGGAAAAATTCATTTTTGTGAGCACAACTTCTTTCTTAATATTAGAGTTTTTCTCTTTCATTTATGGTCGAATATTGTTTTAGAGTATGTAGTGTTAATTTATTTATTTATTTGCAATTGGAATTTTTAAATCACTTAATTCCTTTTGGTTGTTCAAGAAAAAATACAAAGGTTATAAAGAAAACACTGAATTGTTTTATTCCCATTATTTTATTTATGTTTTATTTGTTTATTATAATCATTTTAATTTTGGTACGTTACGTTAGTGGTAGGTACGTAAATTCTTATTGCCTTTCTGTAGGGTTATCACTTACGCCCAAATTGGAAAATCGTAACTCTGTTTGCAATCATCAATGAAGAACGCCTTTTTGCCAATCTGTAGTTTTTTTTGTAAACATAACTTCATATTCAACTCAAAATCACCAAAATGTTACTTACGCCCTTTTGGCTTGGGAAAATTTGCATCCATATTTTTGGTGAATCAGTATTGCAGTGCATGCTAATTATCAACGAATGCAGGTTCGATTCTCGCTCGGTAAAAATATTTGAGTAGCTTAGTATCAATGTGTGACATAAGCCATTTACAAAATTTTACAGGAGACTCATAAACATGTGTGAAAAGTGTCCGTTTTTCATATAACATACCAACTTTAAACTCAAAAATCTCTATGAAAACTACCGTTGTTGATACTTTTGGAAGATTTTTTGAAAACAGCATTACTTGCCCTACCATAATCAATTAAAACATGAATTTAGTGTAAGGTGGCGTTTGTCCCACTTTGATACCAAGGTACTCATTTGTCAAAAATATTTTATAATATTATTATGTATGTTTCAGAAGTGTTCCAAATTATATACGCTCAACAACGAATGCTACATTATTAAATCCTGTGTATTATTCATTGAATAAAAAATAATTTAAATAAACGTTATTAACGTTGGTAAGTTAATTTAAAAAAATTGAGAAATCCTGACGCCACCTATAAATCAAATAATTAAAGATTATCGTCAATATTAACGAAATTCGTGCGCATATTTGTTAGGAAATGTCGACGAGATTAGTATTGCACTGGTTGCTGATTGGTAAAGCGCGTTAACCGGAATATGATGGGTGTTAATTCAAGTTTCCTTTAGTACCTACACATATTTTTTCTAATGAAAATGTTTCTCTGGTGTTCCAAATTAAACAATGTAGCATATGTTCAACAACGAATGCTGTGTACCTACTATTCAATGAATAAATATTTTAATTACAAATTATTAATAAGTCGGTGCTGTTTGGGCATAACCTGATTACTGTTTTTTTGTGATTTTATGTTAAGTGTACTTAGGATAAATTGGCTCACTATAACCTGATATCTGTATTTAAATTGAAAATGTTAAAAATTCTACCATAATATTATGATGATAATATGTGAACAAACACAGCGGTTAGTTTTGTCAAAACATGATCAAAAACCTTATCATATTTTGATCACTGATAAGTGACATTATTTTCCTAATTAGTGGAATAATTGAAAATATAATTTTTGCCATATTCTTCTTCATTTATTTATATTAAAATGTATTCTCAATATTAGACAAAAAATTGAACCGAAATTAATGGAGACAATTCAAAGTTTAAAATTGCTTTCTTGTAAATTTAACATTTTGCCTTCAGCAAGTTTTCTCTCTCTATGAGGCCGTTATCGACAGGCCGCACGCACAAATTTCGCGAGTTATCTCGTCCGACTTCCGTACAACTCAAATTACTAGCCATTGTCGATTGATTTGCATAATCTAAAAAATTGAATACACACAGTGACATCTCTTTGAATAATTATGAAATACTAAGCCACAAATCATCGATATTACAGCGATTTTAGTAAGAACTTCGCTCTGCATTCAACGTGTGTCAATAAAAATCTGCGGCTTGTCAGATACTGCCATAGTAACATTGTAAGGCATAGAAAAGTCAGGTTATGCCCAAACGCAACCAAAGTGCAAGACGTTAAACCTATAATTTTATTGAGATCATGACGCCTCCAGAAATTAGAGTATAGATTACAAAATATGGTCACCAATTTGAAAAATTAGCGTTGAAAGTATAAATTAATTAAATTTTAGTTTCTCTTACCGTCAAAGCCTTACCATTTAAACGACAAATCGAACACCAAATCATTTAATCTGCAATTACAAAGTGAAATTTAAATGTATACGCGAGTAACAGGCGTTGGTTATGTTATAACGTTATAAGTTAACATTTGACAGACTATTTTGACTTCAATATTAAGTTTTAACAATGTCACCTTCGGCGTTAATTCAAAGCCATCAAACTGTCTAATGTAATATTATAAAGTTGGTGTCTTCGTGTCAATGGAGGCAGCATTATCTCTCACCTAATGGCAAGCGATTACGAAGCAATTAGCAACCCGTTGAGCGGTTCATTGCGGCTTCTGGTTATTTAGATTAGACTTCAGTCGTTATTCCTAAGAATCTTACACAACTTGTCTCCTTACATAGCCAAATAAACCACAGTACCTACACCATTATTATGACCTAATTAGTAAATATCAAAATTTTGACTCGTCGACAATAAAAAAAACTCATGACTGTGATGATTTGCGTCCCGGCCATCGTTCTCTATAATGCCATATACCATAATAATTAATCTATATCTAGTATTAGGGGCCGAGTAAACCTCAGAGTAATGAAGTAATGATATATAGAGAGGGCCTATTTTTCAGCAAAATGAAGCTGTGTTTCTAGCATATAACGCACAGTAGAACAAACGTTATAACTAAGAAACGTTATACCATCGTGTTGCTTCTCAGTACGACCACCAAATTTAAAAGCAACATAGTTAACCATATGTTCTATTAATATAACTAAAAATAATTACCACTATCTTTATATTTAACACAAAAACAATAAACTTCAGCAACACGTGCTCGCAGTTTTTAAATGCATGTAATCTTCCGGCGACGTTTTCAAATTTTTAAAATTCAGCCGTATAAATTCTATCTTACTCTAACGCATAGAGCAGCGATATAAGCGTGCCGAATTCGTTTTTGTTCAGGCCTTGGAGTAAACCTTTTGGAATGAGTGGTCGATTAATTCATATACTTACCTCGGCTCAACCCCAATGAGTCCGGTAGCTGCGAGAAGGAAATCAGGCGAAGAAATCGCATCATCACAAAGACACTAAAAAAGACTGGTCTACTTGCATGGGCGCGAAACCCGAGCGATGCAGGTTCGATTCCTGCTGGGTGTCTTACTTTTTTCAAAAAAGATTTTTTTCTATTGGTTATAATATATTTTCTCAGAAGTGTTTTCAAAATTATGTAAGTTCAAAAAAGACTCGTGAAAATGCTAATACGGAAATCAATTGTAAAATGTAACTGAATAAACTCTCTCGAATGTGTTAAGCGCCGGCTAGAGCTAGACGCTCATGCTTTACGACAGGCTTAATTGCGCAAACCGGTTTGTATCGTGAAGCCCGTGCATATGGACGGGAAAAAGCTAGTGCAAACCGAAAAGCGCTGTAAAAGTCTATACTGCGCAGGCAAGTTGCTGCCGTCTAGCCGGCGCATTACGGAGGTTTTTTTTAATAATGATTTTGTGTATTTAATTTTAAATCGATTATTCTAAAAAATGAAAATGTGTGTAATTTGAAATCTTTTTTATTTATATCAAATCTAGCTTTGGTATTATCAGAAACAATTTATGCATTTGTCACGCGCGGGATTTGAACACATGATGTACATATTATTTAGAAGCGAATTTTCTTTCACTACTCCATCGTGGACTAGTTAGGTACTTACATGTTCTTTGTAATGAATAATGCATATTTTATCCAGCCAGTATTTAAACCCAATACCTGACCTTCCTCGCGATAAATTAATATAATAGTTCATTGATTAGTGGCGAAAGATGGAGATGGGCTGTTATGATCCGACATAAATAGTGCATACTAAACTTTGTCAGTCAAACATATTTGTTTTTATTGAACTAAAGACTACAATGTGTAGATAGTATTTGTTAGATTTTAAAATTCAATTAAACACTGCCTAATGCAAGCCATAATAGATAATAGTCCAAAAATATTCGTTTACCTAAGTATAAAATATCTAAAATTATGCGATTAAACCGTATATAATTTTAGATATTTTATAGATAGAAGAATATTTTTTATCGATTATGGTTTGGTTAGGCAGGGCTTGAATGAATTAAAAAAAAACTAACCGACACCATCTATAACAGGGGGGGGCAAACTTTTTGGATGGAGGGCGATATTCAAGAATTCAAATTGAGCGGCGGGCCGCAAGCAAAATACCATTTTTAGATATACACTCTTTATTATCACGAAAAATAAACATTACAAAAAAATTAATGAGAATAATGAAACTGTTGTACATTTTTGAACATTTTTTTTAAATTCAGGTGTTAATTTTGTAGTTGATATTCTCAAAATTGCTTCTAAATGGGCATCGGAGATATTTGATCGTAAAGAATTTTTATTGAGGTTCATGATCGGAAATGTTTGTTCACATATACAGGTTGATCCAAAAATAACGAACATTTTTCTTGCATAATCTTTAAGTTGGTCGAATTTGTCTGAATTAAGGGCATGGTAAAATTTGGAGATTTCTTCACGACGATGCAATTCTCTTAAATCAGTGTCACACTGCAGATCAATAATCTCAAGTTGTAGCTCTGTCGGTACACTATCAATATCCATTGATCTACATACAATACATCCAGAACCAGATTACAATCCGAAATTTCTTTCCATTCATTCCCAATTCAACGTAGAAAATAGTGGTTATGTAGTGTGAGACGAGACGCAAGGAAGATGTACTGAGATAATAGATTTACGAAACAACAAATTCTTTAAATTTTAATCTATTGTTAATATTTTTTTAAAAATTATAAAAAAGTTATTCGTAATCAGAAGTACAATTAATAATGGCGGGCCGCCAAAAAATATCCGGCGGGCCGCAGTTTGCCACCCCCTGATCTATAATATAGTTTCTTAATCCAACGAAAACAAATGAGTATGACTGCAGAAGTGTGCACTATTTTTGTCGGATCGCCCAAAGCATACCTAACCTATTATCGTTTGGTTTAGGCAGGGTTTAATTGAATTTAAAAAAACAGCACCATTTCGAAATTGTATTCTTAGTTCAATGAAAACAAATAAGTATGCCTGACAAAGTTTAGTGTGCACTATTTATGTCGAACCATAACAGCCTACTCCCACCCCTCGCCACTGTAATTAATAGTTCATCGATAGTACGATGCAATTGAACTACGGCGGAGGCTTGCTTAATAAATTACCTACCTACTGATATTAAAAATATTATATATTCAGTTGGCATCCGATATTTCTCGTTAAAACTGACATCTCTTCCCCGGCAAACATTTTAACGATGCGCCCATTTTTTATTTACCTGCCCGCTCAGAGGATAAATTATTTCTGCTAAGTAAATACACTTATCATCCTTGTGCAGGCTTACACGTTACTGCTCACGCAAAAAACGCCCGGCTTGGAAATGAATTGGGTATCCTTTGTATGTACTGCGATTCCGTATGCACTATGCTTTATTAGCCAGGGCTGTGCAAAAAGATTGTCGTCATAAATGTTAATCAAGGAATTAAACTAACATTATTTTACTTCTTGTACCATCTATCGAAGATTGGCTACCATCAGGGGCCAGGGCGATATTCACTTTGACGCATCAATCACGTAGATTTTCATGCTACTAAATACAGTATAACGATTCAAAAAGACTGGCAAGCGACAGGGATTCTTGGAGGCGCCTCGTGATGTCTATATGCTCCAACTAAGGGTTGGATATGGCCGAAGAAATACAATATATCTCTGCTACGCATACACACCATTCATATTTTCATGAAAATTGAATTGTGAACATGAAACTTGTATTAATTTATAATGTAGCTATGGTATATAATGTTCTAGTCTTAATGAAAGAGTTGACATTGACGAAAATATTTTACATAACCAGGTAATGTGTAGCTATAACGACGAACTTTGAGGATAGTTAACTAAAGAATTTCTAAAGCAGATGAGAATTTGAGGTCGGATGGTCCAAAAACTAAATACCTACATAATTATACACATAACACTAAAGACTTTTGACATTCTCAGGTTCTGTGGTTATTTTATAGGTTATTTCTTAATACACTAATTAAATGATTATGTATACGTACAACGCAGTGACGTCTCATGGGGGTGGGCAGATCATGCACTGCTTATAGGAAGCAGATAAAGGAAGATAAAATAATAATATTTTAATTATGACAATAACTTCGTAGATTCTTTTTTCCTTGTTTCCCGACATAGTTTACCTGCTACAATCTTCAGTGTATCGTCACTGTATAGGCCAATTGCCGTAACCCTCACTTTTCACCAAAGTGACATTTTGATGGTAATGGACTTATTGCATAATCTTACAGTTACACGAACTGGGCAAGTATCATAAATCCTAAAAAAAATATTTCATATCAAAATAGTTCAAACTTATTTTTAAGCCATTTGTAACTTGACAAAAAATATTCCAGCCAAATGCCGTAACCCTCTCTAAACGTAAGCCACAGGGTACGTACAGAATAAGCCACTCAATTTTTTATAAAATAATATACATATATATAAAATAATATTATATAAAATAATAAGTAAATCCAATGCCCACAGTTTTTTCACTTCTTGAACAATTTTGTATTTGAGGGTTACGCTACTTGGCCTGTACAGTGACGATATATGCAAGACTTTTATAGTATTTGTCCATCCAATGTAGGTGGTTCTATATAACATGCCTTTATACGATATTTCATACAAAATGCTTGAGACTAGACATGCGCGCGTATTACGCTATGGAATGAAATTTACGTATATTACCTATGAATGAAATGATTATTCGTGCTATTGGAGAGTAGTTTTATAAAAAACTGATATGACTAAAAAAATATAAATCATACAAAATCAATGTATAAAATAGAATAGTATATTCGACGGACATTACTCACGCCCCTATCTTAATGTAGTAGATGTGTTCCGGAAATGAAATATGGGCTAGAAGATTATATTGCGTATTTTTTTAATCTTTCTTGTACCATATTTTTTTCATGAATAACGTGAGTTAAGGAATTGAAATGGATAATAATATTTTTGTTTTTAAATATCAAAAATATGGTACGATTTTATGTACACTTCGAATCTTTCTTGGCGTAGAGACGTTATATAAATTAATAAAATAACACTTAATCCAAACTAATATTAACGATCAGAACTCAGAACCGATAGTATCTTTATCGAACGAAACTGGTCCATTCATCATTTCTAAAATGATGTGGATTAATTGCTATATTAGAGTACATTCAATTTAATTTGTTCAAAACAAAATTATAAATTATTTTACAATTTTGCAATTATTGATATTGACAACAGTTATGTTTCGGATTATAAACCCATCCTCAAAATGATATAATTTTTATAACGTTTTTAATTAAGATGATTTTTATAATATTATTCGTATAAGTAACAATGAGGATATTTAAAAATAATTACAAGATAAAAAGAACTTTTTATATACTTTTCGTACTTGATAGAAATACTGAATAAATATAGAATACTGAAATGTCATTTTGACATTTCATATTGATTTCCATTGTAACGCACGTATATATTAATAATTTAGTTGCTAGGACCCCCTAGCAACCAATAATAGTGTTTTACTTTTTACGAATTTTTTCCGAAATAACTTTCCATACAAAACAGAATTAACTGAAAATGAATTCAATTCTGCTTAAAGATGACTAAAAGTATTAAAAGAATGCATTGTCATCGTGTTCTGATATATTCTAAAAGTTTCAAATGTCTAGCTAGTCGGGAAGTTAGTTAAAAATCTTCAATCGTCCAATACAAATCTTGGACAAACAAGAAAAAATTTGTACTGGACAAACAAGAATACGAGATAATAAAAATGTGGTAAAATAGCGTAGTGTCTGCTACTGTAATCAAAATATTTTTTTTGACAAATAATCCATAAATTAATCAGTATCAAGCATTGATATACATAAATTATTGAAATGTGTGAAAAATAAAATTTTACATAAAAAAAAATAGTCTAGCCACATTTAAATATAAACAGATAAATATAATATTAATATGGATTAAAATTTTGGAAGAAGTTAAATACTGATATCATAGATAAAATAAATATATCATAAGTTAACTCCTTTAATTTCCAATACGTTACCATTGTTCCCAGAATGGACGATTTTACACCTCTTGAATGTAGTATTTTTACTGTTTATAATTACTAATGATCTATTATTAGATTTAACGATTTATATACGGTTAAGGTAGGGCTTTTTTGCAAGCATTTCAACTATTCATTATTTGTTTGTTATATTTTTTTTATTTGATCCTTGACATAATAGGTAGCTACTTTACCTACTTTATTGTATTGATTTGTTATATAAGTTAGAGTTAATAGTATTCGTTGGCAGTGTGTATTTGCCTTTTGTTGAGTGTACATAGTGCCTGAAGATGCCGAAAGGCGAAAACCAGAAATAGTACAAAACTAAACAATACGAAAAATTAACTCTACTTGCATTGCAATAATGGTTCATTTCAAAACTGCGTTAATTTGTAGACGTCATTGTCATTATGGTTTTTTCTCCCCTGTATCCTCCCCACGCGTCTGTATTCCAATGCCAGATATATATTGTACTTATATATAAGATATATTATATCTTATAAATACGTATTGTACCTATGTACTTTAAACTGAACGATATCTAAGACATTGTTGTGTTATAAGGGTGAGTCTTCGTCAGGTGTCTATAACATAATAAAATAGCCATTTTTCTGATCAGATATTGTATTGATGTAGATACTATCAATGTAACCAGGTTATTGAACTGTATGTATATGGAAAATTATGACCCTAGTCATTGACTGAGTCATGTTGTGTCATATCATGTTATGATGTACCTAACACTCATCATAACATAATTAGTATATAATATAACCAATTCGTTATTCTTAGTACGCATCCATATACGACTTCTACGTAACTAATTTAGGGATAGAAAACCGTGTCAATTTCTTATATAATCAATAAATTTGTAGGGGGTCGTCGCTGTGAGGGCCAATGGAGTTGTGACGAGGAGAGATGATAACTCGTTGTCGTGATTATGAAGGGTGTGAGTTTATTTCAATTGCATAAGTACATGTGTACAATTGTTACAATAATGTGAATCACAGCACAGAGCGATGTGCTTCAGTCGAAAACTTACAATCGAATAATTCTCTTTTTATCAATCATGACGTACTGATTATTATTTTATCAACTTATAATTATGTAATAATTAGGCTATTAACTAACTAAGTGAGAACAGATATACAAAGATTATTGTCGCGGTCATTGATCTACAAAGTTAGCTATAACTTGATACCTACATGGAAATGCCTATTAAATCAATTTGTAATATGTAATATCGCCATAAATTGTTTTAGTTTCCTTATACAGTATATATAATACGTCAGTTATTAAACATATTTCATTGTTTATTATATTATAAATAACTACAAACAATAACAGAATTACATTCACACTGTTAGGAACATAATAATTATATAAACTCCCCTTAACTAAACTTTTTTGGATTATTTAAGAAAACAGTTAAAACTAAAATAGAAAATACGTTGAAAGACGAGGGCGTGATAGAACGCAAAAAGTATTTTCAATCGTATTACAGTTTCAGTAGTAAAACCAAACCCTGTTAGCCAATAAAATGCTTGATAGGGAAACAATCGTAACAATTAATCGCTACGGATTTGATCACTACAATCTAGCAGTTTAGATCCATTAAACCCTGCCTAATCCAAGTCATGTAAAAATGTTGGTTTCTCTATAAAATATCTCAAATTATGTCGTTAAACCATACATAATTTTATATGTTTTATAGATAGAAGAATATTATTATGGTTTAGCTCAGGCAGGGCTTAATGAATTTTAAAAATCCAGCAACTTCTCTAATATGTATTCTTAATTCAATGAAAACAAATAAGTATCACTGAAAAAGTGTGCAGTATTTTTGACGAATCGCCCATAACATACCTAAACTGTTATGGTTTGGTTTAGGCAGGATTTAATTGAATTTTAAAAACTAACCGGACCCATCTACAAATTGTATTCTTACTTCAATGAATACAAATAAGTATGAGTGTGCACCATTTATGTCGAATCTTAGCAGACTACCTCCAAATTCGCCACTGCTGTGTTGGTATTATATGTGGTTTCGTGCTTATTTATATCATCATCAGCCTGAATCCATCTACTGCTGGATGAAGGCTTCTTCAAGCTGCTTATACTTCTCTCGGTCCTGTGCGTTGCGTTGCCATGCACTTCCTCAGAACCTTATCATTTCATCGATCCAGCAGCCTCTAGGTCTACCTTGCGGACGTTTTGTACCTCTTAAATTGTCCAACGATTGTCTCTTCTTCGAGCTATGTGTCTAGACCATCTCCATGTGAGGCTTTTAGTGAACTCTTGTCACATCGCAAACCCTTGTCTGCTTCCTTATCCACTCATTCCTCTTTTTGTCCTTTCGCGTTATCCCCAGCATGCACCTCTCCATACCACGTTGTGCCACTCTAAGTTTCTGGATCTCTCTTTTACTTAGGGTCCATGTTTCACACGCATATGTGATTACGGGAAGCACACACTGGTTGAACACTTTAGGCACAGTTGAAGGTCACTTTTGAAAACATTATTCAGGCGGCCAAAAGCACTCCAGCCTAGCTGTACTCAAAAGAACAATTTCATCAAATATACATCCATCTATAGACACTTGTTGTCGCAGAGAGATGTAGTTTTTCACCTGTTCGAGCTGAGTGCCATTGGTGAGGATCTCATTTTGGCCCGCAAAGCAGTTGAACATGACTTTCGTCTTTGTTACAATTATTTTCAAACCTATTTTGTTGCTTACTTTAGCGAGTTCCTGCATTCTGCTTTGCGGGTTTTCGGAGTGGAGTCTTGAGAGAAAATTAAAGTAGTATCAAGAAAAAAATACGTATGTATGTTGATAAGTATAATATCGTTACCTTACTGTTAAAACCTCGTAAGTCTGTTTGAGAAGAATGTTGAGGGGAAGGAAAAAACGTAAGAAAAACAATATTTATACAAAATATACAAAACATGACTCGTCTTTGTTACATTTATTTTCAAGTCAACTTTGTTGCTTATTTTATTTATATTTTGTCGTCTATATACTGTCGCCATACGAGTGAATGTTGTTCACAGCTGATAAATAATATGCGAATCCACGTCGGGATACGTCGTATCCGTGTTGGCCCCTTTAGCCGCGAGCGGACGCGATGTGTTCCAATTAAAGCACATTATGACGCGTCCTGTGTCTGCTGACGGCATATAGTCTGAGAACACAATAGGTACGCACGGGTCGATCCAAAAGTAATTTTTCACTATTCTACGCTTTTAATGGATTGACCACTCATATGGTTTACAATTATTATGGATCAAGTCCATCAAAATGGATCCTGAGATATTTGAACCTAAAGTTAAAACTCCTTTTCTAAAATTCAGGAATGTTTTCACTGTCATGTCATATACTTACCATATTTTGATAGTACATCGATCAGTTTAAATAAATAGTCGAAACATAAAGTAGATACCTACATTCAGGCTTTATTAATATTAGCAAGTTAATGTGAGCAAATACATCTTTATACTGCTGAAGGAACTGTCAAAATGTACATGATTCACATTCAATTTGATGTCTTATCAATACTAGTATTGCCATTTATGCGGAAAATTGTAGAGCTACGATTGTGATATTTACACACAATATATAAATCTGTTTTATCTTGCCACTGAAGCAAAAAATCGAATTTCATGAAAATTGGACTTGATCCATAATTGTTGTGAACCACCCCATATCTTGCATTAATTGAGCGTTTTGAAATTAAAACTGAAACAAAATAATTACAAGATAAAAAGAACTTTTTATATACAACATTTTAAAATGTTCTGTTGAATCATATAAACTTGACTTGACTAACTTAAACGATCAAAAAAATGTACTTGATAGAAATAATACTGAAATGTCATTTTGACATTTCAGTATTATTTCCATAGTAACGCACGTATATATTAATAATTTAGTTGCTAGGACCCCAGATCCCCAGCAACCAATAATAGTGGATTGGATTATGGATTTCTTCCGAAATAACCTTTCATACAAAACAGAATTAACTGAAAATGAATTCAATTCTACTTAAATATGGCTAAAAGTATTAAAATAATGCATTGGCATCGTGTTCTGATATATTCTAAAAGTTTCAAATGTCTAGCTAGTCGAGAAGTTAGTTAAAAATCGATTGCAAGATATGTACTGGATAAACAACCATCGGACAAATAAGAGTACGACCTAATAAAAACGTTGTAAAATAAGACAACCATCGCTTTACGTGATTCGTAGTTTTATTATCTATATCAAAATTATTAATTTTGGACAAATATCTGATACAAAAAACTTTGATGAATTTTCAAATACTTAAAAATGTTCCTATTTTAATTTTACCTTTGAAAAATACACTAGGGATTAAAAACGCTATGGCGGACTTTGTCGCGATGGCCAAGAGTAGTACTGCGTTTCAAGCTTATAATGTAGTGGGTCCCGGATCTGGCAAATGTTTACAACTTATTTTTCAATGTGTTTTTGGACCTAATAGTTTGAGCAAGTGACTAACATCAATTTCTCTTAAATCTACTAAAAAACCTCATCTTGTGGCGGCCGAGCACATAGGATTGTAGAGCAAATTTAAAAAATGACGGACATTGTCACGTTGAAGATATTTGCAAGTTTGGTACTCGGGTCGGTTCAAATCCCAGTCAGTCCAAAAAAATTAATTCTTATGTATATTTCTAAGGATTTTCAAAATTTTCCGTCCAGAGTTAAGATATTTGTTAATAAAATCAAATTTTTCTCCAAAATTGAAAATTCCTTTCAGAATCCAGGTCGAGAGCTTTTTCATAACCCAAAAAGCTTCTTCAAAAAGTATTTTCAAATGACATCTGTTGTAATGTATCATTTATGCTTCTTATTTATATTATTAGAAAATTTTGTCGTCTTGCCAATTGACCCAATTTTAGGTTGCGACCAATAGATTAAGAACCTCTGACCCAGAAAATGTACCTTACAAGATAATCAATTTTATGGTGAGAAAAATCTCCTCTTGAGGTGGCCCGGATTCGAGTCCCTGTGGAAAGACTAATTAAGTAAGCTGCGAGTCATTTTGCATTGCAGAATTATTTTTAACAACACACAATACGATGTATATTTATCGTTGCCGCTCACTCAGCTAGATCAATTGAAATATAACTCTACACTATGGCGTATTTCAATTAAATTTATTATATCACAAAAAAAATAATCAATAACGGAAAGCATTTTACCTTGATTCACTGAAAATCTAGCGTATTAAGATTTTTTTCGCATATTTAATTCATTTGGGGAGCTACGATAGATATCATGATGGGCCACAGGTTGTGCGTCACTGTATTAAAAAAAATGGGCATATAATAAATTAACTTATACCGTCGCAACTATTAAAGTCCTCTTTAACAGTATACGATATTCGTCTGCTATAAGCTTCACGAAGTCTCAAAATAATACATCGAATGTACCCAGTTAGTTACATGAAGCCAACCGTACTAATTACGCAGAATTTTTATTAGTGAGTATTTTTATCAAGAGTTTAAATTACAGGGTAATTTATTTTATTCGAGTTATATTATGTATTGTCAAGTTAAGGGTCACATATGTGCAACCTTATCCAAACAAAAAGCTTATAACATGACCTAGCCTAAATACATAATACGCAGATCAAATAGGTTTGCATGATAATATTATGTAAAGTCAATCTTAACCTATTCATACCATTTTTTATCTAGAATAACAATTAAATTGCATTTAAATAATAATAATATCTTCACATGTAATTGTTTATTACCATTTATATTTCGAGCGTTTATCGTAAAATTTATAATACAGATATATTATATATTTAAACTACACATAAATTCTAATGGTTTCAAGCTCTGTACTATTCCATTTAAGTCGTTTTTTGCGACCCGGGTTTCACCTTTCGGCATCTGGCGAAACCCGGGTCGCAAAAAACGACTTAAATGGAATAGTACAGAGCTTGAATCCATTAGAATTTAAATTCAAATTCCATCAAGTACCTTCAGTCGAAAGTATTAATACTATTAATATTAATATTAATATTTACACATAGATTTAATAGGCGACAGATAGGGTTTAATATTACTATACAGTTTCCACACATATATATGTATATTATTACACAATGATAATTATTAGATTACATTGTAATACGCTTCACATTAACGTAGTGTTACTTATACACATGTTATTTTAATATTTTTTGGTCACGGCACCCTTTTACATGTTGGATAACATAAAAGAACATCTTAAATTTTTAAGTACAATATAAAAAATGGGCCGCATGTGAATTTTTATTTTCTCACTGTGAATTTCTTCTTCAAGTTCATGTTCGGATTGTTCATTAAAATTGTTGTGAGTCTTATCATTGAATTTACAGAGATCGTGTTAGTTCAAAATATTTTGCAAAATTACGAAACCATTGACTAAATTTGTCGCCGTGACAGCGTGACGGTACGCGACATGCATCTCAATCTAGGGGCGTCAGGTTATATGAAAGTATGGTGAAGCAGGCTGGTATGGTTAGGCGGGCTGGTAATCAAGTTGCAGCAAACTTTTCACGTTAACATCATATTATATGGGTACGTTATAATGACCAAAGTAAATCCTCCGTAATGCTCTGCAATTTTTTTTATCGCGTCGCTATTTCTCGTAAGTTTTCGGCTATTATTGGCCTGCTTCATTCAGTTGTATGAGAAAGCATATTACTTACCCCTCTTTTTATTTAATACCTCTATGATCTCAATATAATCACAGCTTAAATGGCTTGAATGAAAGACAAGGGTCCCAACCTATGTGTAAAAATAAAGTTTTTTACAAAAGAAAATCCTGAGCCAGCGACCAAGACAAGACCCATAGATTGAGGCTATTGTCCAAACACGCCACTTTTTACCATGTTTTTATTAGCTCGTATTCTTGTTTGTCTCGTACAGATTTTTTCTTGTTTGTCCAAGATTTTAACTAACTTCCCGACTAGCCAGACATTTGAAACTTTTAGAATATATCAGAAAATGTACGTGCGTCACTATGGAAATCAATATGAAATGTCAAAATTACATTTCAGTATTCTATATTTATTAATACATAGAATTGTCAAGTTTATATGATTCAACAGAAAATTTAAAAACGTGGTATATAAAAAGTTCTTTTTATCTTTTATTTTGGATTAATAGCACAATATTATTATAATAATAATTCAATACGTTAATTTTAACGCACGGGTCTTATAGTGTTGAGGAGTTGGTTCCTACTCATTGTTGAACTACGACATGCTAATATGTAACGTTCATGACTATTACTTATACCTGAGTCGCTCCGTGGAATTAATATGGCGTAGTACAGCTATTGACCATGGCTTCATATCACTGCGACCGCCATCTTGTTTCCGGTTGCATAATTCATACAAGTGCTTCCATCTAATGGCCGTCTAATGCATACTTTATTATTGCTTGCTACTTTTATTATAGATGCGAAAGATAGAAACGATTTAAATATTGTTATTTTTTTAAATAAACTTAGTGATATGCCTTCGTTTTCATAATATAGTAATTAAGTTGTACCCTGTCAGTAAACGATGGAATTGTGACTCTTTGAAATGACCATTGTCTTATGAATGAAAGTGGTAATTTACTATTTATACCTAAGCCAAAATATTTTTTTTCTATTATGATCATTGATAAGAATAACCGTTGTAAATCCACTGATTGATAAAAGTCCCCCTTAGCTCATTTCATTCGTCTCATTTATTTTACGTACTCTAAGATATCAGTTATAGGCCATCAATGTATTTTTTTATTTGTATTTTACGATAAATAGGTCCGCGCCAATATGTATCTATGTGGTCGATTGATATATTTAGGACAGTTCTGACAAGAATCTTTGGGGCTGCTCATACACTGCTGACTAGATAATGACTTTTTAATTACCACCTTTAAAATGCACGTTAATTACATCGATTGGCTGCCTGGTCATTACGCGCCAGGTGCGTCTTCAGCGTCCAAAGTATTAAAGGAAATGGCAAAATGGTTGAGATACAATGAGGAGCTGAACTTAAAACTGTATATATCTCACTCGAAAAGTTAAGAGCGTACTTCAGTGAAACGGCAAATAATTTTCAACAGTACTTGCGAAGAAATTTCTCACTAGTCGCCAATCGGAGACCTACAGTCGAGGTGTCCGCACGTCGATTTGTTTTGTCATGACGTCGGATGAAAATATTCTTAAATCGTGTAAAGATGACTAAAAAAACTTTACGTATGTACTTAAAAAAGAAAACATGTTATAAAAATACTATTATTATTAGTAATATAACAATAAACATAACATTAAATGGACGCATGTTGTATTTTTATGACAAATTATATTTCGTTCAGCACGCGTCATTTGCACAATTCGCGCATCGCCTAGCCACGATCTGTTTAGACCATGCCTCAAGTAAAGTATAGCCTTAACACAGCCAAAAGAGGGGCTATTCAAATATAGCACTTTTTGACAGTTTAGAATTAGATGGTTAACTTATTCTAATAATTAACTACCTTAATACATAAATATGATAAACTACCGTCGATAGCCGCTTTGTGTATAGAATTGTCCCACTGAACAATTTAGAAAAACGGACAATATATCGTGTTTCGCCATCTTACTATAGATATTATGGAAAGCTATTTTTTATCAATACATTATATCAAATTGTTGTTTTTATTTAATAAAACGCAATTTTTTTGTAGTACTTATTCCACTTTTAATCAATAGATTAGGACCGGTTTCGTCCGCCTCAGAGGGACATTTTCAACTGAATACATTTTTTTAATTTTGAAAACAATATTTATCAAACAAAATCCAAAGCGATAGAAATAATATAACAATAGGTACATAAATAATTATCCGTCAAATTAGTCTGTTATTGGGAAGGTATTATTGGACGGATAATTATTTTTGTACCTATTGTTATATTATTTCTATCGCTTTGGATTTTGTTTGATAAATATTGTTTTCAAAATAAAAAAAATGTATTCAGTTGAAAATGTCCCTCTGAGGCGGACGAAACCGGTCCTAATCTATTGATTAAAAGTGGAATAAGTACTAAAAAAATGCGTTTTATTAAATAAAAACAACAATATAATGCAGTTCCACCATAAATTGACAGTTAACAAAATAAAAGAAATTATATCATATATCATGATATACCAAAGAATGAAAAATAAACTTCCATGTGTATTTAATTCATTCAAGTCACATCGTAGTAAATTATTTACGAAAGACTCCACTTTTTCCGGGGAAAAAAATCTTACAAATTCGTACATTTATATACAGATGGCTGCTTAGCAATAATTACATAAAGTTCGGCTTCGTTGCTTTAACCCTGATACATCTGTAATGTAAAAATCTACCCTGTACTTAGCCTCTCAGACCGGATTAAATCCACTTAATACGTTCAGCCTACTTGACTTGATTATCTTGTACTCACGACTCCCGGAAATGAAAGACGATACGATCTGACTAGCACGTTAAATAAACATGTATATATATATATACTTACCCACTTCCTACTTCTAGTAAAACGGTATACTGTAATATATATAAATATAACCCTACTTTACAGTTTAAAATATTTGTTTTAGTAAAAGATGTCGAAAACCTTCTTCCTTCTCTATAGAGATAGAGACGAATTGCGTGAAATTGAACCACTGAAAACTGATAGCCAACATTAACGTACTTTGATAAGCATTTCGCTTAATAACTACTAGTGTAGCGGCATGACTTCGAAATCCATTGACTGGACGTCGCAAGCGCTATGTATACGGATTAGGATTCAACCCGTAATTTTTACTCACAATCATACAGCCAGTCAGCTTAGTCGGATTAGCTCTGACCCTTTTGATTATACATGTCTTATATTTTGAAACTAATCACCTTAAACTATCGAAATTCGTTTCTATTGTTAAGTGTGGTTGTCAAATGTGATACCTACCTGAACTGAACTAATTCTTTGGCAAATTCGTCTGGTTATTTGGTCGAGCGAGTCATCTTATCTTGTTAATCTATTTTCTTGTATTGTTTGAAGTATTCTCGGTTATTATTGATTAATTTCTGTGAACTCTGAATAAATAATAAAACCGGAAGTGTTTCTATTTATTATACAAATAAATCCACCCTATACTTACTAGTTAATTGTGTCTTAATTGAGTAGAACGCATGTAGTATAATTGGTAAAGGAGTAACATGACTGGTACATCACTAGAAGTCTTCTACATGCGACTACAGTGATTTCTTGTTGTAATGTCATTAGTTTACAGTACTTATTCCATATAATTTAGTAACGATTGTTCTCTTCAATTGTACATTTTAAAAATATATTTATACTAACAAATATAAAGAGATTAATCTTTTGAAGACTTAAACAATAATTAAATACTTCTCTTATAATTAATAAAATTAATGATTTTTTATTTAATTCATAATTTATAAAAAAAAATCTCTAAAACTGGGTTTGCTTTTAAATAATTCTATTGTCATAGTCGTACAATTCTTAGAAAACAACTTTTATGAAACAGATCAAAAATACATAAACGTAATTCGGTACAATTGTGTTACAACTTTTAATAAAAAATTGTTTTACAAAGACAATTTTTAGCATATCTGTTATATCTTTATTTTAATAATAAATTGTCTTCTAAGGTCAAACTATGTCTGACAGAATTTTTGTCAACAAAGAATAATTTTTCAAGGCAGCTAACTTCAAGTCGGTTCTAGGAATTTAAGTGACAAATATATTAAATTTTAAATAAGATATGTATCTATCCAGCTTTTATTAAAAACAACTTTTAAGTAAAGAGAAACTTTTTAATGGAAGTTTAAGTTTCTAGATTTATCATTACTAACTATGTAAATACTATCACTTTTATAAAAAATATACTTGTCATTCACTTCAACTCTACAACTGAATAATTGACAATACATAATTTTGACAAACCCCAGAAACACATTAATTATTATAAAAATATCTAGAAAAAAGTTTAATGGGAGAGAAACGAGTGGGGTTGGAAAGCACTCATTTACTGTTCGAGATGCTGACACTATCTATGAATCGAGTTTGTAATGTTGGTACCTCGATTGAAATAAGAATAGTAGATGTCATTATTTATGAAATATGAAAATATATCATATAGCGTAGTTATTTGAGAATGTCTGCAAAGTTTATACATAGTGGTAAAAGCTTTCACCCGAATTGCGAAAGACATGGTGTTCGAATCCCTCTCAGTTCAAGATTTTGATAATAAGTGTCTTTCTGGTGCATTTTAAGTAATTTAAATTATACTCTACGGTTCGTTTCCATTGTGATCACATATCGTCGGTGTTTTGTAAAAAGGGCGTATTAACCAACATGCTATTTTACAGGATTTTTAACTTTTGACATTTATTTATTAATTACTTGTGAATGATTATAAAATAAATGTCTAACAAGTTTATAAGAAAGAATACTGTCATTATAATAGGCATTATTATATAATATTTTAAAAGGCTTAATATGTCACATTCGCTTTTTATTCGTAATACTAAATGGATATTCGCCCTTACAATTATCGTTTTTAAGTACTTTCCTGTGGAGATACAAATTCGTCGTTTTTACACAACAAAGCTAGTGGGGTACATATTGTATTTTCATTAAATCTCGATTTCGCCAAAATGGTTGATTCGCCCTTTTTACACGATACTTTTGACGATATTAAAATTTCCTTGGTTTCATGGTAAACTTTATCCACTATCATAATTTGAAAACCCTTCATATCGCGAATAAACTAACTTAAAAATTGGCAGTTGAGAATTTCTAGAAATAAGTAAAAATATTACCATACATAATTTGCAAACATCCCATGAATATAACCCGCTATAAAACATAGAATGCTACTTTCTCAAATCTTGTGAATTATTAGTTGGATAAAAGAAATAGTGTATTAAGTATTATTACACCCATGTTGGCCGCACGGCTTAAGCGTCAGCCTATAGTGTCGTGGGTCCCAGGTTCGAATCCTGGGTCTGACAAGTACACATAGAGTTTTTAATTTGTGTATGAGTCGGAGTATGGACCTAATAGGTTGAGCAAGTGGCTGACATCCATTTCTCGTAAAAACAAAATCTGTTAATACAACTCTCCACTCTGTGGAGGCCCACATGATCCTTTTAGGATCGGACATGGTCGAAGAAGAAGAATAAATATTAAATATCAAATCAATTACCAACATTTTTTACATAAACGTAATTTTCCCATTTAAAATTCCCACCCCGTCTTCACAATTAATTATAACTGGAATTTTACTAATCAACGGAACCGGAACGGAATTAATCGGAATTTACGGAATCATACTATACCTTTCCCATATTTTATAGTTTCTTTTCCACTACAATCGCTAAGTATTGTCAATAATAAAATTATAACTGTAACGTAAATTTCGGTAGTCATACTTCAATCACATTACAATTATATTTCGTCTGTATAAAAGGTCATGCAAATTCATATACCGTGAGACGCATTCAGCAAGAAAATATCCAATATAGAAAAGTTGTTGAAATACTTTTGTAGTAAAATGACAAGATGGCATTGTAAACGTTATTTCTTCAACGCAACATTATGCTTAAGAGCATAATGTTGCATTAATGCATTATGCAAAATGATTGATTGTTGATTTCTGTTTTTTTCAGAATCCCGCTCGCACGGCGTATCGTATTACGCGCTAAGCGGCGATGCAACTTTGCGATCCCGCCAACAAGCGGAGTTGGCGAAGACGCGGGCGGAAACGGAAGTGGCGCGCGCAGCCGCAGCGGAAGCGCGGGAAAAGCGCGAGGCTGCGCTCAAGATGCGCGTGAAAGCTGCGCAGGCGAGGAGAAGGGCCCGCGCCGGATTGCCTCCAGAAGAGGATATAGAAGGTATTGCTATATATTATGTTATGTAATATAATCAGAAACGTATTATTAGTATATTATCTTACATACAGGGGTTGCTCTCCTTTGTTCACAAGAAAAAAACGTGTATCTTTCGGTAATAGCGGTAGAAAATGGTTTTTTTTAGAAGATTTTCACACTACTACTCACAAAATAGATAAGGAAGACGACTTCGATACGATGATTAGCTTTGGTTTATTGATGATCACGGCTATAGCTATTTCAACTACGATATTGTAAGGTTTTAAGGCTACGAAATCAATAATTCCATACCATAAAATGATTTTCATTTAAATCGACACACAAAAAATCATTTATATTATGGCAACCATCTGTTAACGAAAATTTGAAGTACCCCATAATCTAATGGGAAATATCTGCATGAAGGCAGGTCGATAGCTGAGTGGCTAAAGTGCTTGCCTGGTTAGCGATTATTTTTGCATCAGGCGATAAATACAATAGAAAAACGAAATGAAAAAAAAAGAAGATGTCGAGCGTAATATCTGTACCTTAAAGCTAAAAGTCTGGAAGTCACATATTAAATATTTTGCAGGAGAGCAGTGTTAACATAGTTAATCTAATTTAGTTAAAATACTCACTCGCGTTCTGACTAAAACTCCTTGTGTTAGATTTCCGCGGTTTTGCAATAAATCTTTTTGCTATACCTTAAAGAAAAAATGTCTTAAATTGGACATCCACTCTTTCAGCTCTAAAGTATAATAATTGGACTACCTTCGTTTTAGAAGTAAGTATTTTGAAAACCATGTGACATTGGACTCCCAAATTTTCAGCATTAAGAGAACGTAAATGCACATTTTAAATCTGCACTCTTAACTCAAAAATTATAAAAATGTGACTTCCGCACTTTTTGCTCTAAGTTTATATGTTATTATGTACCCATTTACTTTGTATGATATGCTATTTGTGTTAGAAGAATGTGTTTTTTAGTATTTCTTCTGTATGCCATGTTTTTTTTTACAGAACCCCCATCCGTCACTGCTATGCTTCTGGACTTCGTCGAAGAGCAAAAGAAAGCTTCGAGCGAAAAATCGGCAGAGGAAACGCGCAAACAACGCGAGGAAAAAGAAAAGATTGCGCAAAAGGCGCGGGAAAAGTTTATCCGTGAGTGGGACGTGGGGAAAGACGCGGACGCGGGCAGCGAGAGGCATAGAGAATTAACCCAAGAGGAGTGGGTCGACAAAAAACGAACGGAGCGACAAAAAGAATTCGCGCCATTCCCGCAAACTTCTGCAAAAGACAGCGATAAAACGTCGCGGACATTCGACGACAAAGGTTTCTTTTTCGACACAGAGGGCGACAGAAGTTATGAAAATAAAAGGCAGCCCACTTGGCAAGACGTCAGACCTGTTGACAAAAGCAAACCAGCGACATTCAGTTCCGCCGCCCAACTGGAAGAGTCGAATAGGTCTCTGTTTTTTACGACCAAGAAAACTACGCGCGGCCATTACGATCCTTCCGTGAATACAGCGTCCGGTTCGAATTTCGAACCCGTTCCAATTTTAAACGAATGTAGCGACGAAAGTGATGATGACAAGGGTACCAACTTAAAAGGCGAAATGTCAAGTTCAAGTGATGGCGGTCGGAAAAGGGCAGAAATTGAACCGCCTTCCACGTACGACTACTATGGCCCTGTTGAAAAGAAACGGAGAGAAAAAGGTGGAAATAAAACACAAGTGAGTGAAGCCTTTGAACAAGGAATGCAGTTTCTACAGCAACAGGCTGACAGTAAGGATAACAAAAAGAAAAAACCATTTTTAGAAGACTTTGAGTAATATACCTATGAAAGTATGTGAAAATAATCTATTCTTATGACTGTGTACCAAATTAGACATTAAATGATTTCTTGTGTTATTTTAAAACTAATCTAAATATTTATAAATATTGACTTTAGAAATTTAAATCGAATAAAGTCTATTCGAAAATATAAATCGATGGAGACGTATTTCGTCGGCGTAGAGCGCAAAATCACTAACTAACAAATCACTCTCTGCTGTATAAAGTTCATTGTTTTGTGACAATATATTGTACGAATAATATACTATACCAGTCGTAAAGACTCGGTTCTAAACGATTATTTTTAATAGGTAGTTATCACTACTGTAATTCACGTATAAACTACAGCTAACGACTTTTGAAAGGCTGACATAAAATTAATAGTTGATTATACACATATTTTTTACGTGTTCGTTAATAATGTTATGAAATGGTAGTTGGTAATTTTGCGCCTTACGACGACAATTTGCTCATTTTTCCTATTGTTGTGGTTGTATTTAAGTGTTTTTCAAACAATTCGTTCAAACATACGAATAAATTTCATTTTTTCCTAAGATTGTAGATTCATGAAATTCGTTGGCAATGTCTTATTATTGATTTACTGTTACTATGTAATAGGCTTATAGCTAGATTCGCATCATACACTGTTTTTGGCGTTTCGTAAGGCAATTCATTGATCGACATAATATTGATATTAGTTAATATGGACAACACAAACATGAACCCCTCCAAACCAACCGCCCCGCACCACACTTGGTCTTAATCGGGCGTATCACGAGGCCCCACGTTTGGTGTGAAGCATCAGGAGTTGTTTACGCCTGGGAATGTCTCGGTTAATATGGGTCTAGGACGATTTGGCACCGGACAACTGGACGCCACGGAATTCGAAATAGACGTTAGGTACTTATAGGTACTTTAAAAAAAATATTTAATATTATTATTTATATTTAAATGATTATATTATGATTTAATAGTTGGTGAGAATGTAAATATGCAGACGTAAATAATGATTTAACCGTGCATATGTTTAAGTTCCAACGAAAAAAGAGTTTTTTATTTTATATAAAGCCTTAGGCATGGTAATTCTCAATCCGCAATAAAGAATACATTATGTTGAATTAAAACTACTAAGTAGTAGATATAAACTGATTAAAATACCTCGTCTACGTTCTGTATACGTGTCTATGACAGTGCGGCGTCCAATTGTCCGGAGTCCAGTTGTCCCATTCCCGTTAATATGGACAACGAAAAATTCGAACCTAAGTGACCAGGGGTCAGTAATATTTTTTAATTGATGGACCACATTCAACTTTTAGGGCCACAAGTATTTAGGACAAGACAGTCATATTATATTGAATGTTTACAAATACAGAATTAATATATTAAAAACAAAAATAATAGATCGTCAATAAAGTGCAGCTTATGCATCATCGTATGTACCCCAGCTTAATGTGAGTTTTATAGCTGTTTAGCCAAATTATCTGTATACATGTGTTACAAGTTTGAGTTGAAGCATGCAGTATTTAACTTGTAGCCGAAAATGCTTGTTTGAGCTTGTCTAGATGATGCGTGTATCGCTGCGATACGTCGCGAGTGTATGTGGACAGCAAATGAGATCACATGTGCCTCGACCGCGCGCGAGAAGTAACACGCGGCGATTACACGTGGATGGCTCAATGACGTCACATGTACCTGGAATGCGCGCGAGTCAAATCGCGCCATCTGGACAAGGCTTTATAAGGCTAATGTATGTGCTTCAATATGTACATATTATTATCATCTTCTTTACAAAACTGATTAAACTTGTTATAATTGAAATTGATACCATTTTTTGTACGTCATTTATGTATAAAGGTTTTTAAAAAACCATATTTGTGTCGCTACATTTCAAAATCAGCCAAGTCCACCTTTATGTATTTTTTACTTTTTTGTGAATTGCTGAAGAACTACTGCTTTCTAACATTTCTGCATTATCAAAGTGTGGAATTTATTAATTTTAAATATTCTTACTCGAAATAATGTAAACTTTCACCCTTGTGACTGTGTATTTGAGAAAACAAAAAGCTGTTTTTCTCCTATTCATCTATTATGGACTTGGCTGATTTTGAAATCTAGCGACACATTTCATGTTTGCTATCTAACTCCAGATGATTGCAGCATATTATGAAATGGTTTATGTAGATTATGTATAAATACTACTAACTGCCCCGAACAACTCCCTACGGGAGAAAATTTGGTGTAGTTTGAGATTTACTATTAAAAAAAATAAAATGTGTGATGGGGAAATCTCGAAATTTTATATTACATACAAGTGGTATATATATTATGTTAAAAAATAATCTTTAAATAAGTAAAGATAACGTTTAGCGTGCCCACTTCACATACGCTTTTGTTACATGGTAATTCGTAGATCTCTACTGGCTAAAAATTAATAAAAACGTATCATAAGTCGACAGAGAAAATACATTTAAAATTTTATCATGGCATCCATGATAATCTGCTGAACCAATTCATCACATCACACGCCTGCAGGTAGGTCCGATCACTTCGATATAATTTGCGTCATAATCGATATAATCACGTTGCTGTTATTGCGGAGTCTCGTTGTTGGAGGTACGAGACCCGTTATTTGGGGATGCCCAGGAGGTGTAAACGGAGAGTCGTCAGGAGGAGAGATGAGAAGTCGAGATTTGGTGGAGGTTGCTCCGATGGATGCAGGAGCGAGTTTTATTTGCTGCATAAACAGTTGGTACAAGAGTATGTTACAAGAGCGGTATTGTGCGATAGTTTAAATCAGCGGTCCCCAACCGGTGGTCCTTGAGAGAATTTTGGTGGTCCGCAGAGTAATTTGAATATATTTGCAATTTTCGTAAAATTGATGTATTTCAAAGGAAGACATTGCTATGGCTAACACGGTTGGCTGAAGAAGATCTGCAAATATTCCCTAATTTTGATAATTATGTGAAACAGGAAGATGTCAACCGACAGGTAATAACTATTGTTCGACAGCACTTACAGTCGATCATTGACTCTTTATGACTTATTATCCAATTATCCAAAGGAAGAGGATCCCAGCCACGGAAATACGTGGATAATAGATCCATTTACGGCGAAAATCGATAATTGTAATTTGGACATAAAAGAAAAAGAAAGCCTAATTATTGATCTATCATCCGACGATGGTCTCAAAAGTAAATTCGACGCATCTTTTTTTTTAATAAAATGAAATTTAAAATTTTTTTTTGCATTTTTCGTAATGATTATCTGTGTTAATAAGTTTATTTATTATAATTTTTTATCATTATATTGACATATCGAATTTTTAATAATTAGTGTGGAAAAAATATGTGGTAGTGGTCCGCGGGATTCAAGATTTTGAATTTACTAGTCCGCGAGGTCCAAAAGGTTGGGGACCGCTAGTTTAAATGGTTTCCTAATTTTTACACTGTCGAAATAATGCTGAGAAGGCCCGAAGTCATTGACCACTACATTGTAATGCATTTGAATTTCTTTGAAACAGATAGTTTACCTTGCTTGATTAGTAATAATTCTTAGATCTAATAAACTCAGAAAAAATCGAATGCAAATGTATTATAATATATTATAATAAGTAGACATAAAAAATATATTTTTTAAATTATCAGGGCACCCAAGTTGTACTGATTGATAGGTTTTTAAATTCGTAGCAATCAATAATGAAAAATACGTTTCAAAAATAACACTGATATTAGAGAATAATTTTTCATACCTACTATAAACCTAGTTTGTATGATGTTTGTATGCAAGTGACAGACGATAGAATAGGTATTCCTTTTTTTAATATCCATAGTACAGATCTACAAAATTATCTGTGGAATGGCCAAAAATGGAACTACGAACTACCATAGCACGCCATTTTGAAAATATAATTGGAATGTCAGATTTTGTCCAGTTACGAGTCTTGATTGGGTAGTTTTCGACAGTGGCTCCCCCATCCCATTATTCAGATAAGTTTGTAGGTCTGTATGCAAGTGACAGTATTAGCGACCTTCTTTTGTTTATTTTTAATCTTTTTTTTAATAAAATGAGTTGATATCAGAATATTAAAATTATGCGTTTCGAATTTGGAATGGTAACATAATTATAAACACGGAAAATACCACTTATTATTTTAATATATCAGATGATTAGTCATTTATGGGGCGCTTGTGACTTGCGGGCTGCTGGTTGCCGACCGCAGTTTAGTTTACACTAAAAAGCAAAGATATAGACGACTTCTAAATTATTTAATGTTCTGAACTAAATCAAAATTGCGTATTCCCTGAAATATTAAAAAAAATAGAATGATTACCTACTGTAACGTCTGAAATGATACAATATACCAACTCATCGCAGTAAATATAATGATAATAGTAACTCGCAATTATTGTAATTTCGTTCATTCATATTTTTTCACTGTCTGCATTACAATGAAAACTCGCTGGCATTCTTTAATACGAAAAAATATTCATTACTCCATTATCGCCAGACTGTAAAATTTAATAACTCATTTCGACACATTTTTATGGCCAGCTGTATGCGGTTTTATCCCTTTTTACGGTCCAAAACAGAACTAAGTCCGACATGGTGTTATTGTTATTACATAATATACTTTTATGAAAATTGTAAAACATTGTGAAAACTATTTTTAACATTTTAACACAATTTTAGAGCATACAACTAAACAAAATCTTTCCAAAATATGTTATCTTTACAAAGATCCGTTCGTTGTTTGTACTAACATGTTATTATGTAAGTATATAGTAAGTTTGTTGTTCCAATGTACAGAACTAACCTACCATTGCCGATGCTAATTGTTAGATGTTACGGTATTAAAACTTTTATTTAATTCTTTAGTTCGAAGCAGACTTGAGAGTGGGTCTATTGTTTGGGCACCGCATCAGTTGAAGTATGGCCTTATGGTGGAGAGGGTACAGAAGAAATTCTTGAGACTCCTTTACTTGAGGTTGTATGGATACTATCCGTGGCTTTATCCAACTGACTTTCTCTTAGGCATGCTTACATACTGCAGTCTGCAATTTAGAAGAAATCTTTATTTAGCTACGTATTTTTTTCGACTTATACGAGGTATAAATGAGAACTCTGCCATTCTGGGCAGTGTTGACCTGTGTGTCCTTGATAACTATCTTAGAAATGGAGACCATCAGTTGTTTATTCTCCCAAGGTGCAGAACCAACCTGCCACTGGTAATGCCAATTGGGAGGGCGATAACTATGTTCAACGAAATTGCTTCGGGTGTTGATATATTCCACCTACGTGAGAATGAGTTTAGGTGGACGTTGTTTTATTAATTCTTAAAATAGGGTCTGCTTAACTCATCCGGTGTACTTCCTTGTACCTATCTAATTTATCTACTGGTGTATCTCTTTTTTTATGTAATACTGTTATATTTATATATCTTTGTTTCTAAATGTCATGTTGTCAACGTCTTAAACTTATAATTTGTAATGTCCAGAATATGTTTTAAAAAAAATGAAATTAGTACCATATCTATGTGCAACCACATTTTTTCGGGTATCGATATATTCAACATGCGTGAGGTAAGTTTTGGTGATGAAGCATATTATTTAGCTCATTCGGTGTACTTTCTTGTACATAAAAATCATTTTTTGTATGTTAATAGGTACTTATCACGCTGATTTTAATATCTTACATTAAGTATGTCACTGCTGACTTACTATACAGGAATCATTTATTCATTATACATCAGTACAATGGATACGGCAAAGCGAATTCGCAGTTGTATTGGTATTGTTCGATACAATGCATGATTCAGTGCTAGAAAACAATACCAACACAACTGTGCATCGATTTTGCCGTACTTATATTACCATTGTAGAATGATTCTAGTATACATTTTCTCATAGTGTTAATGGCAGGTTTTCAACATATTGAAGTTGTAATTTGTAATGTTCACCAATGTATATAAATCCATGATATTTGTTTAGGGGATGAAGTTAGAATACTGGAAGAGCAGGATAGTCCCTAGTTTGACGTTTGAGGCGTGATAATTAAATAAAAACACCGATTGTAGATTATTAAAATGAATTAAGATCAAGAATTTATTGACGTATAATTAATATATACTTTGTAGAAGAAAATAATAATATGTAACGATTAAATAAAGCAAGATGTTGACGGAAAACGGCGAGAGAATGAATTCCCAATATAGGATACCTAAATGCAGTCTCGAACCATTGGCACATAGTACTCCAGCCTGTTGCCTACATTGACCGCCATCTTTAGATTAATAAATCATGAGCATAACTTTTTGCACAAGCAACGAGTGGTCCACTTTTCAGCTGTCAAAATCAAATCCCAGATTGCTTGACATATTGATTCGCCCTTTCTCGTTTCAAATTGAATTATGAAAAATTCTGAAATCAAATATGTTAACTATCTGTGTTATTTATAAATAATATACTTTCCTGTTATTCATCAGCTGTCAAAGCCAGACTAGTCCTTCACACAAAAACCGGTGATAATATCGATTTCCAAAAATATTTATGTATGCATTGATCTATGTATTACATTTGTAGAAAGTGTATTAATGCTAGTGTATTATTTAGCATTTAACTCATCTATCCAAATCAAACCATTCCCTGTGTCAAGGCTTACTTTGATCGTCACTTCACCACTAAATCAGATAAACTCCAAGGTCTCCAAGATACGTTAAAACAATCTGAAAGAATACTCCAACAAGTGAACACGACAGACGCGTTAGTATGAGCACTCTACAGACAGGCAATGACAGGTCATCCATAGATAACGGGAGGGGCGAAAAGTAGGACCAGTCGTTTAATGTATCGGCGTTCTCCTTCAGTGGGCAATGCTACATTCCTTACCATACAAGGTAATATCCCAGTGCATTAGTCCTTATATGGCAATGCATGCAGTTCGACTGGCGGTTGCTGATTTTTGTAGACTTTTGTTTGTATGTGAGTTATTGAATCCCATAAATTTGATCGATTCTTGAACCTGTATATAATATATAAATAATGATAGCAATCGCAAACAATAATTATTATTGCACGAGTACGTGCGTGTATATATTGTGTATGTGGTGATGACTATTTAGATTTTATACCATTACCAATACTTGAGATCTTTATATTTGATTTCATTTTAACTATTAAACTACTAGAAATGAAAATATAATTAATATTAAATTCTACAGGTTTTTTTAAAAGGTTTGTCGATAGCTATTTCGGTTGTAACACCATTATCAAGACTATTCAGATAGGCCGTTTGCCTTTGCTTAAATACTATACGTGTATAGATAGAGACAGAATACATTTTCTTATTCGTTCCAGCAATATTATGAATTTTTACATTATTATTAATTGTAATATTATTAATACTTTGAAAACCCTAAGTGGGTTTTTTAAATTGGATATCGAAATTTTCAAAATTTATCAAAATTACAGTGTTCGATGGTTATTTATTGACATTATTAATCAGTTAAAATATTATTAGTATATTTGTCTTAATCGTGTGTTTAGATTATATTTAATAGTGGCGACGAATACATTACCAAATTTTCATTAATTATGTGATTACTTTTGGATAATTCGCGATTAATTTCCAACTGTTCAAGTAAATTTAATTTTAGACCTTTATTACATATATGCAAACATTGTGGCGTTTCATTGTTACTGATAAACTACTATAAACTACTGATTTAAAATGGATTGGATTGTATGAGATACGATTGAAATAATACCGCGTGTGATTTTGTAGACTCGTGGGTTTTTGTTGAATTAAATGGTGAAATATAATAGCACTGTGATACATTATCTCAACGCGTGAATGACTGTTTATTTATCAAAATTGTCTAGTACATAAAACTATTTTAATTAATATAAACGAATACAATACTAATTTATAAATTCACACAGTCACTACGTGTACCTAGCAGTTTTGTGGAGATAATATTGTAGAAGCATTAAAGATGTTGCATATTATCGTAAAACAGGTCGAGTCAACTTTTTCAGTGTTTTTAGACCTACTTACCACATTTTATATTATACGATTATTCAAAATGATTCACTTTTGCCGTATTATATTACTATGGTTCCCAATCCTAAATCCTGGTATCCCAGGATCTTACTCGATTTTTTTCCCGATATAATCCCAAAAAATTAACATTTTGTACTCTCGGAATTTCGATACCTGTTCACGTGATTTTCGTCTGAATTAATGTTGACATTGGAATATTTATCGATATAATATCAGTGTACTGTAAACATTTACAATGAAATCTATCTAAAATTAATTATTTTAATAAATAAATAATCCTTTCCTAATAATAGTATGAATGGTAGCTTAATTAAAGGTTATCATAAAACAGCTGATTGATCTTGTAAGTAACATATTTGTATACACATTCATTCATTATAAAGTATTGATGTACATAAAAGAAACTATTTTTTTGTATAATGTTTTCAACAATTTAATCCTAAAATCTTGTATCGAACATTTTTCCTTGAGATGCTTTCTTTAGGTACAACTGATAATAAAGCGTGTCCGGAAACTTGTACGTATGCAGTTCGTTAAGTTATTTATGTTGAAAGTTGTTTCGTACTACAAAGTTACCGTTGACCGTTTGGAGGATGGGTTTGTAGCCCGAAACACCCGATAATAAAAAATAACTCAAATACTGTTATCGTAGAATTAACAAAAAAACTTTGTTTCAAAACTATTATGACCGAGTTCTAACACGTAAACGCCGGTTCAATAAATTAATCGGGTACATCCACAGAACAGATGATTTGTGTTCTATGGGCATGTATTCATACACTCTATATACCAATAGCTAGTTAGTTAATATGTCATAAATCGATAACGATACACTTTAGAAAATAATATCTTTATCGAACCAGATATTAAAGCAATAGTTTCACAAAATTAAGGTCAAATATCCTACTTGTATTGATTCAATATTTTCTTTTAATTTAATGATAAGAAATTTAAAAAAATAGTTGTATTAAGTACCTATATGTAATATACATTAACTATTATTATATGATTATAATATATTATGACATATGCAAGCCCATGTCCGGAAATTTGTACGTAAGCAGTTTAACGAATCACACTTCACCGTGAAATATTGTATCGGAAATCTATGGCCGTATATTAAAGACCGTCCAACCTCTTTGGGTCGTATAGTACTGACATAAATTCATGTCTAAATAAAACACGGTTCTTATCGGTTTACACTTTATAGGAAGCCAGCAGAATTTTTTTTGAAAATAGCCGATATACTGGATTATTTGTTAGGGTAGGTTAAGTTTTCATTCTTGAATTCATGAATTTTGCCAAAATTAGCTATGAAAATTGGAGACCGTATAGTATACGCTCATGTCTTTCTGATAAGAAAGCTCACGGTGAACTGTGCCACGGTGAAATGTTTCACGTACAATTTACATGTAACCGATATAAAGACTATTCTTTCTCATGATTTACATGATTATAGAACCCTCGTGAGCTTTGTTAATAAAAAAGTTGTAAGCAATATTACCTACTTTACGCTGTTAAGTTTCAGCATCGGACCATAGACCTCGGTCATATTTCGCACATCCCTTCATGTGAGATCTAGAACACGGAGATCGCTTTTGTAGCACCGCTGAGGGTTGGCAATGGAATCTTTGATACTGTGTCACAAGAGAGTTGGCGTCACTTTCCCTGACGGCATCCGGAATACATTTCCAACCGACGTGAAGCGCCTATTCATGATTAAGTCAGCTATGCATAACGTGATCATACCAGTGGACCCCTAAGATTCGGCGAAGACATCGATTTTCAAAGCTCAAAATTCTATATAATAATATATATGTGCCTGGTAAGATGCCACACACTAGGCCATGAAGTATTTGTCTAATATCGTAAATTATCGAGAAATAGGGTGCGTTGCATGAACAAACACGTGGTTTGAAGATGGACAAATGGAATTAATTATAATTTATAATAAACCATTTCTTTTATTCAACGAATAATTCACAAGATTTTGAGAATGCACCAATACTTATTATATTGAACATACATAAGCGTCGGTTAGTAATTAAGGTAATTAATATTCCTTGATTTAATACACATGAACCGATAGTGAATTATAACGCAATTTGATAAGCATTCCATGTAGGACCTACTAGTTTAAATGGTCGCAATTAGATAGGAGGCTCGTAGCATAATTGGTTAATGCACAGTGGCGCGATACCAGTGGTTCATACGGGTTCAAATCAAGCATCGTTTATTTTTTCAATACGATTTGTTCTAGTGGGTATATATATATATATATATATATATTTGAGGTGTTTTCGTGTTATGTATGTTCAATTACAATTTAGTCCGCGGCCTTTGTTTAGGCATGCCTGTCGCAGAACGTAGAACCATAGACGTAACCGTTGTCGTTGAATTCACGACGTTAACTTTATTTCCCTCGAGATGACTTGGTTGTCGGGAAGGCGCCATTTTGTGTCTGTTGCAACTTGCAACACCGCAATGCACTCAAAATTGTTTTATCTCAGGCGCATGCAGACGGAGTACCTGGCATACCTGGCATGTCTGTGATGCTAGCTAATCGCTTAATATTTAATAATATCGAACTGAGAAGTTCCCAACACGCTGGTGCTTCAGCTACCTATGTCTATGGGTTAGTGGTTTTCAAACTTACTCATTTCTTAGTGTATAAAGAGTCTTTCACGGTGCCCTAAAAATGTTCTGAGCATTCAATTAATACTTCGGGAGCTTTCTTTGGCGTTTCCGAGCTGCCAACTGAAAATCTTCCTATATGAATCAGCTGTTTTTTTGTCAATTCATACGGAGTGTTTTGTTGGGTATCGATTTAATTGTTCTTAAAATTTCGAAAATTTTTGATTATTGATAGAAAAAAATGACGCTTAAATAAAAGACTGTCGTCTTAAATCAAGGATCCCGGTATCCCTTTCGATTTTTTGACCATTTTCAATCGTGTGATTTCGGGATTAGTTTAGTTTTTATTTGTTTGTTCTCGAAAGCTTAATATCTTTGGAAATAGAGAATTAGTCCATATTATGTATAGCAAAATAATATAATAAATTAATAAAATACTATTTCCATTAAGAAGCAGAGCATATGGGCAGTGACGTCCTTAGACAAAATGCCGCCCCTAGGCAGTGAGTGCCAAAATGCCGCCACATTTTTTAAACAGTACTTTATATATCATCCTTTCATGACTCCAATATCTAAGAAATGTGTTATATGGATGCATTACTAACAATATATATACCACTAAATCTAATTTAAATGCTATCTCTGCTTCAATAGACAATATTGAGAGTCTATGGTTTCAGAGAGGTACATTTAAAAATACACTTGATAACTTCCAAAACTCGTGAGTGACTGGTAAACATATTTGGATACATTTTAAATTAGGTATGCACGTGTCATTACTGTTCACCAAGAACGTGACGTCCAAGGACAACGGAAGTAAACTAGACATCGCGAACCCGACAAGAAAATCTCTCTTATTTCCATTATTACTAATGTATATGTAGCTATTTCTATATATACCGAGTAATTATTCTCGAATTGCCGCCCTTTAGGTAACTACCGCCCCCAAGCGATGCTCAATCTGCCTACCCCCACGGGACGTCACTGCACATGGGATTCCATTCCCCAATGTTATACCTATATTAACTTACTTTTTACAAGGTTTGTGAGCACTTCGCCCAATCTATTAAATCATAATAACGTTGAAAAAACAACACGTATTTTTACCTAAACGCAGAAATGGAAACTGCATTAATGCGTTCAATAGTGAAAACTACTCCATCGTAGGGATTGAAATAGAGTAGACTACTGTCCGACAACAAGAAATCGGCGCTAACAGGAAGTCCCTGTAGTCGCATATAGAAGACTTCTCAGTGACGTACCTGTCACGGCGGCAACGCGTGTTTAAATAATGTATCGGTTCACCTTTTAGATGTGACTCTTTTTCTTCTTCGCAATCGAATAAAATGTTTCCAATAATAATTCTATTTCTTTATTTATTTAAGAATACAAAACATTGTGTACATAACAAATCTAAATTCAAGACGTACACAACATGAGATTTACATTATAAGTCAAACATTACCATCAGAAGAGAGAAGAAGAGAATATAGAAAAAAATATATATACAATAACAAAAAAAAAATCAAAACATACTTAAGTACAATTTAATACAGAAAAATATAATTTTCGAAAACAAAAAACATACAATTTTATACAGAAAAATACAGTTTCAAAAACAAAAAAAAAGTACATCATTGAAAATATCAATGTCTTTAGGGAGCGCATTTACTAATCTTGCACCCCTCGCTAATGGTGCCTGATAGGCTTGACACGAGGAAATGGTTCCAATCCAGAGGGTGGGTAATTGACATAGGTACACATAATTAGTACACATGTGACATAATTGACGTAGGTAATTGACAGGCGCATGTAAATTCAAATTCATTAGGACACCAGGATTGGAAACCATCCCTCGCGATAAGAGGCAAAAGTGTTTCAAGAGCAGAAGAGACCGACGAGATTCAAGAGAGTGAAAAGTAAGCATGCCTTGTAGAAAGGCAGTCGGAAAATAATCATCTGACGAATTATCCGAAAGGAAAATAGTTATATGTTTTAAAATACAGACATCGAAGAAATTTCTTCTGGACGCACTCTAAAATAAGCTTATAGGAAACCTCATAAGGACACCAGATAATCGACCCATATTCAAGAATGCCACGTACTAATGAGACGTAGAATGTACGTAATACATTTGGATTCTTGAATTGTTTGGATTGTCGCATGATGAATCCTAGAAGCTTACTCGCACGTAGAGCCGTAGAAGTTATATGCGAGTGAAAAGATAATGAAGAATCAAAAATTATCCCAAGATCTTTCGCCTCAGATTGACGCTTTAATGAACTTTTTGACATAATATAATTATATTAATTTAATCGTTATTGTCAATTATTATCACTCCTGATCGTTTTAGACATATTTTTATTGTAAAAAACTTCAAATTACGTAAATTGATAGATCCGTGCACCACGGGAGCATAAAATGAAATGATAAATTTATGGGCGTTCCTCATTTGAATGTGATTAGCTGCACTGGAGGGGATTGTTCGTTCACAGTTTTAACTCGTGGATAAGAAGTTCTAGTTCGACAATATCATATTTTATTGTTGTTATTTTTAATATTGATTTTTTTTTCTCTGCATGTAAAAATGTATCAAACATTATTACTTTATATCATAATAAAAGGATTGTTTGAGTATTCGAAGATTGCTTTCAGATTTCCGAAGAAAGGGTTGAATCAGCCACGGATACATACAATATATCTATTTTGCCAGATTATGGAATTGGCAAGCCTCTTTTACATATAAAATTTCTTCGCTACGGTGACGTAACGGTCGAAAATTAAGAATTTGATATATCTTTGAAACCCAGATTTGAACAATCTGTAGAGTTTGGGGAAAATTTGTAGTTATATGTCATTGTGGTGTACTATCTTTTCTCGTCGATTCTAACTATGTGGGACAGAGCAACACAAAGAGAGTGTACAAACGATTCCCAATCTTTAAACTACCGCTGCGTATTGATATGATCTCTCCGCCCATATGGAGACTGAACGGCAGAAGATTAGTTGGTTCAAAGGAATGATATACTTGAAAAAGTCGGGCGCCATGAATGACTGCCATTTCTGGTAAAGAACTCTCCTGGCGATTGATCCACTGGTAGAAGATCCATAAATACATTGCAACCTAACCCACGATGGCCGCGCGGCTTAAGCGTCGACCTTGTTATACCTTTGTATCTCTGTTAGTAGTAAAAATTTCTAACCACCCACCGGTTCCACAGTAATTGTGATTTATAAAGTAGGGAAGTAACTTTACTTTAAAATTTATAAAGCAAAATTACAGCAAGTTAAAGCATATAATAATAATTACTTACCAAATACTTTATGTCAGACTTTCGCTAAGTTTGGCAGAATAAATCTGTATAAAACAACTTACTGTAGTTAAATATATCTTTGGTACTGTTCGATTATCAGGAATACAGCAGAAAACACATTTTGAAAATACCCGATATACTTGATTATTTATTAGGTTAGGTTAGGTTTGGTTAGGTTAACCTAACAAATAATCCAGTTTATCGGCTATTTTCAAAATGTGTTTTCCGCTATATTCCTGATAACCGAACAGTACCATATCTTTTTGTTTATACTTTGCATACATAGAAGCATGAAGTCTGAAGAAATTACATTTAATTAATTAAATTACTAATGAGATCCCTGACGCTGATGCCTCTACTGCCCACCATTAAAGCTGGGACGCCCACTAGTCGGCGGTAGGGACCAGGTTGACTACCCCTGACCTATAGCGTCGTAGGTCCCAGGTTCGAATCCCTGAATCTGACAGGTACCTACACATATTGTTTTTCAATTTGTGTATGAGTCAGAGTATGGACCTAATAGGTTGTGCAAGTGGCTGACATCCATTGATCGTAAAAATAAAATCTGTTAATACAAACCTCCACTCTGTGGTGGCTTATATGATCATATTAGGATCTGACATGGTCGAAAAAAATCATTTATTTTAAGCATACTAACGTCTAATTGCTATATCGAACAGATGAATTTCCATTTGAAAAAAAACTCTTCAGGAAGTAAAATCTTTAGCCAAGTACAAATAGACGAGTGTCGGAAAAGATATGTTTAATGTTATTATTTTGAGAGTTAAAGAGTTTTGTGTCATTTATGATTGATATTATATAAATAAACATAAAAAATATTGAACTATACTAGTACCTACTTATGCGCTTTTTAGGTTATCCCACTTTTCACCACGTTTTTCTTAGCTCGTATTCTTGTTTGTTCGGTGGTTGTTTATCCAGTACGAATCTTACAATCGATTTTTAACTAACTTCCCGACTAGCTAGACATTTGAAACTTTTATATTATCTCAGAACACGATGCCAATGCATTCTTTTAATACTTTTAGCCATCTTTAAGTAGAATTGAATTCATTTTCAGTTGATTCTGTTTTGTATGAAAAGTTATTTCGGAAGAAATCCGTAAAAAGTAAAATACTATTATTGGTTGCTAAGGGGATGGTCCTAGCAACTAAATTATTAATATATACGTGCATTACTATGTCATGTGAAATCAATATAAAATGTCAAAATGACATTTCAGTATTCTATAATATTTATTCAGTACCTATTTCTATCAAGTACAAAAAATGTATGTATTAATACATAGAATTGTCATGTTTATATGATTCAAGAGAAAATTTAAAAACGTGGTGTATAAAAAGTTCTTTTTATCTTGTAATTATTACTCCTAAATCCAGGTATTTCTATTTCACACGGTGAAAATCCCGATTTGATAAAATATTTATCTTGCAATGCTGATTTGGACCCAGAGCACAGACCTAATAGGTTAAGATCCATTTCTCGTAAGGCGGTTCATATCAAATAGGATTGTAGAGCTCATTTAGAAAATGAGAATACATAATAATAGCGTAATGGTATTCATCTTGCACTAATCTTGCAAACGCCACTTTCAATTAATATTCCATCTATTAATTAATCACAGAAGTGGCAAGTAACCTTATTATTGGACTCAGTTACACGTTACTCGACTCCGTTGTTCTTTCAAGCAGAGTAATCAATCTCACTGAAAACATAGTTTATTTTATCCTTTCAGAGTTCAATCGTCCTCGTATGGAATCAAAGATTACAATTGCAACTTTTAACATTAAATGAATGTTTGATACAAGGCCTCACAGAACAGATAATAAATAGAATTCTGATAGGCAATATTCAATACACTACATTTTGATGCAGGGTTTTGAATGTGTAAGTGTCCTACGAAAATGAAACACGCATTATGCATGTGCAATAGTTTATGTAATAAACCAATATTAAATGAGCGTACATGCATAAACCGAGAGCACTTGTCAGTATTCGAGGTATGACGTATTTTTGACACGTGTGTGTTTAAGTTTATCCCGGGTTATTCCTTACTCGATATCTATTACCTGCCACTCCTTACCCGTTAGGTATTTCAGTTCCCATTATTTCTCCCTGTTCCCTCCAAGGCGTTCTCAACGAACACATAACAACTATTTTTAACACTGTATTGCGTTCAGTATTAACGTTAGAATCAGAATTCTGGGCACTTAGTAAACAGGATACGTGAAAGATTGATATTTTTCCAACTTTATACGCAGTCTAAGTGGAAACTCTACAATTTTTGATTTTATTGACTTCCGTGTGTCCCTGATAATTCTCTTGTAAATCGAGAGTATTCGTTTTTTGTTCTCCCAATATGCAGAACTAATCTGCCATTATTATCGCATTAAATCGCTTTGGATATTGATATAGTTCACTTACGTGATCGTGAGTTTAAGCGGATTGGTAAAGGAGGTCATTTAAATCCATAGGAACCATGAAAAAAATAATAGGGATGATGGGTTACTGTTAAACAGGTCATGGATTCCGGCACTGGCAGCGAAAACCAATATTTGACCCGGTCGTCACAACTGACACAGCACATTAATATGAGCAACATTAGATCGCAGCTAATCGAATTCATTTTTTCATTCTTAGAGCGGCGTTTGCATTCACACATTTACACTACACTTGATCATAAAATATCTCTTTAGAATGGCCTGTGCAATGAGCCTGAAACGCCGAGGAATGAAGGAAGAAGTACACAGAATCTACAAATACGATGGATGTAGTTTTATAAGTTTTAAAAATAGTATCTACTTGCTATATTCGGTGTGCGTCCATGTACTTTTTTAATTATATTACAAATCCTGTATTTTTATCTAAATATTAAATTGACAATTTGTCGTGTTCATTATATTATGTAAAAAAAAATTGAATCTCAGATGAGAGTCGTGAGAATAATCTTTGAGACTGTTAAATAAAACAGCATTTGCAATTATATATTAATTATAAGCAATGTACCTATTTTAAAAAAATCTGTAATATAAATGAACTTGTTAGTATTTGCTGGTCTCCAGTCGAATTTAGAACTACAATCTTCTCTTACTCTCCAAAAATTCTATAGGATTCTCTTAAACGTTTACGTGATATTAAATTCTGTTTAATAATACCAATAAATTTAGGTTATTTATAACGTTTCGTGATTTTTAAAATAAGACACTGCGGCACACCAGCTCGATGACCAACTTTATAATCGTTTATTTTGTGAGCTTTTTTTACTAATTCATATGGCTACAGTAATATTATATTATGCATTGAAAATTGGTATACCTACGTATTTTAGGTACAACTAATTGAGTATGCCTTTAAACGTCTTGCAAATCAGCTTTTCTTTAAAAATAGAGTTAGCAATGACTGGCGCTCAATGCTTCTTACCTATCCATAAAAGTCTAACGTCGATATCCTTTCCTGCCCTAACAAATAACTAGAACTGAAGACAAATGACTTTTAGTCTTTTCAGATACGAATAACATGGAAAGATATTGAAGCGCATTTACTAACTGGAAAACTAACTATCAATCACCTTTTCATCGATATCCCATAGCTTGTTAGCTATACCTTAAAATAGGAAAATTAGGTACTACTGATAATTTATTACACCAAATTCTTATACAAATATTCTATTATTTGTAGGATAAATTATTACTTGAATTCTTTTTTTTAATGTGTCATTTAACAATATTATTGACTGCGTATCCAGAAACTTGTACGTATGCAGTTCGCCGAATCACGCGTTACCGTGAAATGTTGTATCGGAAATATATGGCCGTATATTAATATGAAACATGGACCTTAAGTAAAAGAGAGATCCAGAAACTGAGTTGCACAACGTGGTATGGAGAGGTGCATACTGGGCATAACGCGAAAGAACAAACAGAGGAATGAGTGGATAAGGAAGCAGACAATGGTTTGCGATGTGATTGAGTTCATTGAGAGCCTCAAATGGAGATGGGTTGGACACATAGCTCGAAGAAGAGACAATCGTTAGACAAATTTAGTCATCACTCAGCGGTATCCAAGAGGTATAAAACGTCCGCAAGGTAGACCTAGAGGCCACTGGATCGATGAAATGATAAAGTTCTGCGGAAGTACGTGGCAACGTAACGCACAGGACCGAGAGAAGTGAAAGCAGCTTGAAGAGGCTTTCATCCAGCAGTGGATATATTCAGGATGATGATGATGATATTAAAGACCGTCCAACCTCTTTGGGTCGTATAGTACTGACATAAAATTCATAGCTAAATAAAACACGGCTCTTGTCGGTTTACACTTTACAGGAAGTCAGCAGCAAATAATTTTTGAAAATAGTCGACATACTGGATTATTTGTTAGATTTGGTTAGGTTAGGTTTTCATTCTTGAATTCATGAATTTTGCCAAAATCAGCTTTGAAAATTGAATTAATAATCATATTTAATCTAATAAAATTGTAGACCGTATAGTATACGGTCATCTCTTTCCCATAAGAAAGCTCACGGCGAACTGTGCCACGGTGAAATGTTTTACGTACAATTTACATGACGTAACCTATTGTCTAGGGGTGGCAAATAAGTGGCAGGTGTGCCTTACTTGGCATGTGAGAGATTTTCATATTCTCGCGTCATCGATTCGTACTTAATGAATAATCAGAATGCAACATTGATAGCAAAATTTTAAGTATGGAGTAACATGCCAAATGCATTTTTTACTGTCAAAACATGCAATAAAGCTTGCAGTTATTTTCTCGTGCAAACATCGTTATTTTGTATGTATTAAATCATGAACCTACATTCAAAGACTAGAAACATATTAAATAGGTTAATAGAGAAGAATTCGGTACCATGTATTAATTAGCTAGCAATCAACAACATAGCAGCTGAGTTGCAAGTAATATGATGCGCTTCTAATATAGTACTTTTTCATTATATATTGTCTTCAGGGGTAGTCAACCTGGTCCCTACTGCCCACTAGTGGGCGTTCCAGCTTTCATGGTGGGGCGGTAGGGGTTTTAAAAATATAAATTCGATAGTGGTGGATATGAAAACCTATGGCAAAATAAAAAATGCCTGTCTAACCGTGAGTGTAAAACCAAGGCATCTGCAAATTTTTCAATTTCGAGATTAAATGCAAAACAACTGCAAAAGTCGGGAACTTGATAATGTAAAAGTGAAGTAACTAAAAGAACATGCAATATAATGTAGATATGAACCAAATATTATGGTTTTTTTTAGAAACTCTATTTCTCCTAACAAAACGAAGACTTCAAACCCTAATATATTATTATCCAAAATATGTCTTTTGCAGATGCCTTGGTTTTACACTCACGGTGCGAATATCTAAATATGTGGAAAATGATATTCAGTTTATTGATACCTTTCCCTACCTCATATCTTTTGAAATCAGGCTTTAGTGCTGTTAATGTAAGTATGACCAATGAAAGACACCACCTGAATATTTCCAAAAGAGGAGACCTTCGTTTGTTCCTCACAAAAATTGGGCTAGATATTCAGTATTTAGTTTCACAGCATCAGCCTCAGGGATCTCATTAATAATTTAATTAATTAAATGTAATTTCATCAGACTTCATGCTTCTATGTATGCAAAGTATAAATAAAAAGATAGATTTAACTACAGTAAGTTGTTTTATAAAAATTTATTCTGCCAAACTTAGCGAAAGTCTGACATAAAGTATTTGGTGAATTATTATTATTATATGCTTTAACTTGCTGTAACTCTGCTTTATAAATTTTATAAAGTAAAGTTACTTCCATACTTTATAAATCACCATTACTGTGGAACCGGTGGGCGATTAGAAAATTTTACTACTAACAGAGACCCAAAAGTGGGCGGTAGGTATAAAAAGGTTAACTACCCCTGCTATATTATTATTAAAAAAAATATATATATTTTGTTCTATCTCTTTATTTGCATAGTGTTTATATTCAGCTAATATTATAATGTATATATATTTATCTATAATATAGTGGCTCTCAACCAGTATTTCGCGAGGTTTGTCGCGAGTATTTGGAAAAGCTCACCAAAAAGTAAGTAGTTAGGTACATTTTGAAACATTTTTGCTAATATTCTAATATGAGTGTGGGAAAGTTTAGTTTGTTTAAGTTTTGATATCGCATGATAGATATTATTAACTTCAGCAAAGTATACTAAGAAACAGAATATTTTTTCTAACATCTATATGCAGGGAAAAATGAAGTAGGTATCCATTTATATTAAAACCTGTTTTTGATACTTTTCATTGTAGATTACGTAAAGATTACAAAATGTTCGCCTGCGGCGCCAATGTCCTGTTTGTAAAGATTCTATACGCATATATCTGTTTGATAGCAATACAAATTGCAGTAGATAATGAATTTAGATAATATTTATTTGTGACTAAAATAGTAAGGACTGACATTTTGAATATGCTTTTGGTAGGCTCTCTGCTTAGGTACATAATATATTATTGCATACTGCTTAGCATGGCCAATTTGTAGGCCGTATTAGCCAAAATGGGGTTCCGAGAGATTTTTAAAAATATCTCAAGGGCTCCGCCAAACAAAAATGGTTGGGAATCACTGATTTATATAGGTACTGGTATGGGAAAAAAATATTTCTACTATTGACATTCCATTTTAAAAATATGGATCGTAAATAATATGATCAAGTGAATGTAAAAAGTCATTGAAATAATTAATCTGTACCTCAGAGGCAGACGGATGCAACTCCATTTTTGGGGAAAATGAGTTTTTTTAAGAATCGTCATGCTAAAGGCTTTATTTATTAGAGGCAGAGAGATGCAAGTCCTAGTTGCTATAAGGCGTAGCATAAAGATGCAAATGCCATACCTACCTTAGAAGCAGAAGGATGCAAACCAATAATCCACTAAGATAAAATTCTCTCAAACCGTCTGCAATATGTACTAGACTAGAACCAGCCAGGAGAACAAGCTTTAGAGGAGGATACAGCACTATCGACCATGTCCAAGTCATTAGAGAAATCAGAGCGGTAACAGGAATACAAGCTGCCGCTATCCATGGGTTTTATAGACTATGAGAAAGCGTTCGGTTCCATAAAGAAATTTTCGATACTCGATGCACTCAGAAATCAAGGAATCCCCGGGAGCTATATAAATATTTTCAATAATATATACGGTAGCGCAACAACATCTCCATAAACCATCGCGCATTTCCTATCAGCAAAGGAGTCCAATAAGGTGATCCAAACTCACCTAAACTATTTACAGCTACCCTTGAAGACTTATTCAGGCAACTTGACTGGAATGACAAGGGTCCCCATAAATGGAGAATACATGAGTCATCTGCGCTTTGCCGATGACAATACATAGTAGTTTGCAAGACTCAGAAGACCTCCAAAGCAGAATGCAGGAACTCGCTGAAGTAAGCAACAAAGTAGGCTTAAAAATAAATGTATCAAAGAAGAAAGTCATGTTCAACTGCTTTGCGGACCAAAAAGAGATCCTCATCAATGGCATTCAGCTCGAACAGGTGAAAAACTACATCTATCTGGCACAACAAGTGTCTATAGATGGATGTATATTTGATGAAATTGTTCGCAGAGTAAAGCTAGGCTGGAGGGCTTTTGGGCGCCTGAATAATTTCTTCAAAAATGACCCCCCACTGTGCCTAAAGCGCAAAGTGTTCAACCAGTGTGTACTTCCCGTAATCACATGCGTGTGAAACATTGACCATAATATGTAAAAGAGAGATCCAGAAACTTAGAGTAGCACAACGTGATATGAAATGGTGCATGCTGGGCATAACGTAAAAGGACAAAAAGAGGAATGAGTGGATAAGGGAATAGACAAGGATTTATGATGTGACAGAGTTTGCTAAAAACCTCAAATGGAAATGGGCTGGACACATAGCTCGAAGAAAGGACAATCGTTGGACAAATTTAGTCATCCAGTGGCATGCCCTCCATATCCTGAAGCGGGCCCCCTACCTATCGCTAACGATAAAGGCAATGTGACGCTCGACAGTAGCGTTTTCCAAATGGTGTACGTGGTATAATTTATAATTTATATTGTAGTGTTTTTTTGTATACTTTAATACATCCTTTTGAATTATGGAGTTGTCGAGTATCGATACACAATTAAAAATTGTATCGTGCAACCACATTATTTTAAATAACATTATAGAAGAAAAATAGCGCAACGGGCAACTTTCAGAGAGAATTTGTGATGTATGTATATCTCACTTATCTGGTCGACTCACCACACCGGGCCCCTCCTGAGCCCGGGCCTCCAGGCTAAAGCCCTATGAGCCCCCCCTTTGCGGGGGCCATGTCCAGTGGTATCCAAAAGGTACAAAACATCCGCAAGGTAGACCTAGAGGCCGCTGGATCGATGAAATGATAAAGTTCTGCGGAAGTACTTGGCAACGCAACGCACAGGAACGAGACAAGTGGAATCAGCTTGGAGATTAGCGAGGCCTTCATCCAGCAGTGAATAGATTCAGGCTGATGATGATGATGATGATGACATAATAAAATTAAAAAAAAAAAGTGTTTTGCTTTGTTACATTTATACCTATATTTTTTTTTAAGTTATAAATTGTTTTATTTTGGCTAGGTAAATAAGATACAAATCCACATAAACAAAATATCTTTAGAGGCAGAAGGATGCAAACCCACACTACGTTTTTTATTTTTATTTTTTTTTATTTTTAGATATTTTAGATATACAATTGTATTATATTTATTCCTTTCTTACATATTCCAGAAGTACTTTAATTGAATTAAAATACAAAAAATAATGATCATTCTATGTATATTTTCTTGGAAGTTATGAGTATTCGTTTAAAATAAAAATTGTTTTTTGGCTCTCCTGAACAATTGGGTATTTGGCACTTGCAACCGTCTGCCTCTGAAGTCTGAGGTACAGATTTTAGGTAGGTACCTACCTACCTAGACATAGATAATATTTAATAATTGATAAAGTAACCTAATTATTAAATAATATTATTTTTACTGTAAAGTATGCAAAAATGGAACACACATTGTTTTCCAATTAATATTGTTCTATTTTCAAACCGCCCCAATTAAAAATATAGAGTGTGTTGTTCGTCTGAATAATTTTGAGCTTTTCCATAAAATGAAGTTTTTTTATGCACCATATAAAAAAACAATATAATAATATTATTATGGCATTTTATAGGAATGAATAAAACGTGTCGAGCATACAATATCATCCTGCCGTTTATGTTATTTTACATAACAAAAGTTAAAAGGAATATAAATGAAACGGAGTACAAAAGGAAGGCATCAAAAACTTGATAGATTTATGACTCCACACGTACCAATAGATTACTGTTGAATTTATAAATAGAGGCTTTAATGTTTATACTGAATGTAAATACCAACAATTTAGCATGTACATAATATAATATAGGAATATGAGTATTAAATCTGTAACTCAAAGCCAGTGTGTCCCAAGTCTGAAAATGAGTTATTTACATTTTTTAACCTATCATATCTTTCAGGGTTAATTATTACCCCTTTGAGTCTATTCATAGCAGAAACTTGAAATTTAAAAAACCATAATGTACATTAACATTATGGACACCGAAAATCTTTAAATACGACTTTCCCAAGTGTTTTTTTTTTTGACTAACTGTCTGTCAGGTACTATAAACTATAATATATATATATATACATATTATTCATATATATATTAATTAACTGCGGCAATTTATTATAGGTACCGTGCTTACTATTATATTATTATGTATGTATGTAACAATGTACCGTATCCATATTGTGGTTTATAATTTAGAAATCCGAGTATTTTCTTGAGGTCATTAAGGGGGGACATGCTCGTCGAAGGTCAAAATTGAGTTTTTATTGTATTTTCAAACCATGATCCTGGACACTCCTTAAACGTTGTAGATAATCTATTTATATAATTTTGAAGCCTTCTTATCCTTTATAGTTATTTTAAACATTTGATGACTGCATGAAGTATTTTTGTTACATAAAATAGTATTCTTTTAAACCTCTCGCTCTAATGTTTTAGAATATGGTCATATTTCGGTACAGAACTGTGCAGTGGTGTTAAGATTTTTTACATTTATTAATTTTTAAACACATTTATAAAACCATTAGTATAATTTATTACGAGATAATTTTTGTAAAATATTCACGATAAAAAATTATTTTGATAATCTCTGTGATCCCAAATTTGACAAGAATTAGGCATTTTATTATTCAAAAAATCGGCAAGATTAACACATTTGAAGATAATTCTAAAGATACTTATTATAAGCTATGTCTTTGACCATTCAAGTGTGATAAAAATCTTATGAATAATGATTGCTTTATAATAATTATTGACCTAAGAATAAGGTAGTGTTTTTTTGAAATACGCCATTTCTTTTGTCATTCCCTAGTGGTTAAGCTACAACATACAGCCGTAGCCATAAAATGACAAACTATAATTAAAGTAGGGAGTAAAATTATGTTAACGCGCGTGTTTGAACATGTACCTAACCGATTTTTTAAAATTTTTTTTTTAAACGGTACATGTTCAAACACGCGCGTCAATATCATTTTACTTCCTACTTCAATTATAGTTTGTCAATTTATGGCTACGGCCGTATGTTGTAGCTTAACCACTGGGGAATGACAAAAGAAATGGCGTATTTCAAAAAAACACTACCTTATTCTTAGGTCAACAATTATTATAAAGCAATCCTTATTCATAAGATGTTTATCACACTTGAATGGTCAAAGACATAGCTTATAATAAATATCTTTAGAATCATCTTGAAATGTGTTAATCTTGCCGATTTTTTGAATAATAAAATGCCTAATTCTTGTCAAATTTGGGATCACAGAGATTATCAATATAATTTTTTATCGTGAATATTTTACAAAAATTATCTCGTAATAAATTATGCTAATGGTTTTATAAATGCGTTTAAAAATTAATAAATGTAAAAAATCTTAACACCACTGCACAGTTATGTACCGAAATATGACTATATTCTAAAACATTAGAGCGAGAGGTTTAAAAGAATACTATTTTATGTAACAAAAATACTTCATGCAGTCATCAAATGTTTAAAATAACTATAAAGGATAATAAGGCTTCAAAATTATATAAAGAGATTATCTACAACGTTTAAGGAGTGTCCAGGATCACGGTTTGAAAATACAATAAAAACTCAATTTTGACCTTCGACGAGCATGTCCCCCCTTAATATAATATTCATCTCTCATTTACATAATATTTAGACAATACTATTGGATAATTATTACTCACAATGTGGTCATCAATAAATACCCAATTGATTAGCTTATGAGATAAATAATTTGGAATTATTTATATTATTCACAAAGTTCTATGAAACTAACGGGAGACATTTTTTATGATTTTACTAGCATATTGTATCGACACCTTAGACTATAGATACATCTAGACGCCACCCGTTGCATTGCTAAATGAAGCCGCGTGCCTTGCGTTTGGTTTGTGAGCGAGCGAACGCATTCGACTACAAATGTTCGAGACCATAGACCATTTCGCTAGTGCTCGCCCAAAGTGCTCGCACTAGACGCTCAGAATTAAAATATAATTTTCTATTTTTTTACGTTATATAGTATTTTTAAGCGGTCAAAATGCAACCATTAGATAAAGATATCCATAATTTAAGTTATTTTAAAGAAACACTAGGTCACTGATATTGAAATATATAATAAAATACAAATAAATTATCACGAACATGTATCAACTTACTTATGAAACGTAATACCATCTTCTTGCTTATCAGTACGGCTACCACATTTTAAGACAACACACAGAACCATCTTTTCTACTCAATTAATCAAAAATATTTACCACTGACTTTATGTTTAACACAAAAAATATCAATTTTAGCAACACGAGCTCGCAAGTTATCGACGCTATGTGAAGCGTTTCGCCCCGATTTGATGGCGATACTTTTGGAAACTGGCTTGTAGCTAGTAGACCTTTTATCTTACTCTAGCTCGTGTCGCAGAGACTGTAAGGGTGCCGAATACTTTCTCACTCGCACTCATGCATCGTTTTTGTTCAGGCCTTGATCGACACCCTTTTCGGCGTAAACTGTGGCATTATGGACGAGAAACGCCGTTCAATGGTTCTAGAAATAATCTTATCAAGATCCTCGATGCAAGTGGTATGCGCTGGAGCAGTGCTTCCCAACCTTTCACGCATCACGACACAATAATCCAATTATAAATTTGAATTTAAATTTACAATTTAATGTTTTTAATTTAATTTTTAGAATTTAAAATATACAATATATCTAACACTTTTTTATAACTCAAATTAACACATTTTGCGTATTTCATATGAAAACAATAATCAAATTCAATTATTCGTAATAAGAGATTTTATTATGTACAAACAAATCAGAGCGTTGGAGCGGAGCTTGGACCAGGGGCACGGAGCACTGGAGCAATGGGATTTACCCGGAGCAGGAGCGGAGCCGGATCACCGAAAATTCGTAGTGCTCCACTACTGCGGTTGTTTTTTTTTTGTTATTAAATTTTCGTCCTAAAATCCAACGAAAATAGTATATTTTGACACTCTGGCAACACTGGAGTTATTTGAAATATGGCAACACTGCCGAGTGATAAATAACCTCACTTTTTTGACAGAAGAGGCAAATACTGAGAGACGATTTGCTGTCGGTTTTGTTTAATAGAATTAATAATGAAAATGACGATTATTTTAAAACTACATAGGTACTTATTTTTTAACATTTGTATACTTACATATAATACTTATTAAAACCTTTTGCCCGAAGCGGAGCCGGGGCAAGTATTAGGTCCTGGAGCGGAGCAACTCAAAAAACGGGCCGCTCCAACGCTCTGGTACAAATGTAATTAACTTCACAAACCCTGAAATTTTAACTGCATAGGTACTTTGTATATTTTGTAGGGTGGGTAAATAATACATAATCAATAAATTTAAAAAAAAAACGATTATGTAAGCATTTAGTAATTATTTTTAAAACATAACACTTAAAAATATAAGTGAATCAAGTTATTAATGTCTTTGTTAATTTTGGGTCCTTAAATTGCAAGTCTTCTTGATATCAGGGAGAATATTAGAAAGTTGAATTCCTATATTATATGGTGTGGCGTCGAGCTTCGAGCTCGAGCCGAAAGTTTTCCTGGACTTTGACTTCGTTGTAGCATAATAAGAAAATCCTGCTTCGCATGTCATGTCATGTTTTAGTAAGTAAACGAAAGAAAAACTATAATAGTTTGTTTTGACGCACTGGGGTACCTACTCTTGATAATTGTTCCGCGGAACAGAGTTTGGGAAAATCACTACACAATGAATTAAATATGATTACAACGCGACGTTAAAATATTATAGTTACAAAACTACGTTGACATAACCTAATAGAATATATTTTAACCGGCGTTGTTAGCTTCGTTAGATAATTGATGAAAGTTTTTACGCAAAAGACTTTTTTACAACGTTTTTCTTAGGTCGTATTCTTATTTGTCCAGTGGTTGTCTGTCCGGTACAAATCTTGCATTCGATTTTTAACTAACTTCCCGACTAGCTAAACATTTGAAACTTTTAGAATATATCAGAACACGATGCCAATGCATTTTTTAATACTTTTAGCCATTTTTAAGTAGAACTAAATTCATTTTCAGTTAATTCTGTTTTGTATGAAAAGTTATTTCGGAAGAAATCCGTAATCCAATCCACTATTATTGGTTGCTAGGGTCCTAATAACTAAATTATCAATATATACGTGCGTTACTATGGAAATCAATATGAGCATCAAAATGACATTCCAGTATTATTTCTATCAAATACAATTTTTTTTGATCGTGCTAGTCAAGTCAAGTTTATAAGATTCAACAGAAAATTAAGTTCTTTTTATCTTGTAATTATTTAGTCTGACTCTGTAGGTAGTCCAGTAGCGAAGGGTGAAGGTAGGCTGTTATGATCCGCCATAAATAATGTACATTAAACTTTGTTATTCATACGTATTTGTTTTCGTTGGATTAAGAACACATATTTCATATATTGTTGGCTTATTTTTTTAAATTCATTAAGCACTGCTTAAACCAAACCATAAAAAATATTTTTCTATTTATGAAATATCCAAAGTCATGTACAATTAATTGCATAATTATATAGATAGACGAGTATATTTTGACTATTATCTGTTATGGCTTGGTTTTCGCAAGGTTTAATTGAATTTAAAAAACTAACCAACACCACTGTAAAATGTAATATTATTTCAATGAAAACAAATACGTATGACTGACAAAGTTTAGTGTACAATATTTATGACGGATCATAACAGCCTACCTCCACCCTTCGCCACTAGACTAGGTACCTATCGACATTATACGAGGATCTTGATATAGTATATTTTATTTGTTACTTTTAGTACCTATACGAATATATTTTATGTGCAATTCCTAATGCGCTCATAAGTCGGTATGCAAAGTCCCGGGGAATAAAATCCGATCGGTAAGAGTCATAAAAAAGTTGGTTTTTCAAATTCCTCAGGTAAGTCTGAGCGAGCGAGACTTTTCATTGCCCTAAGCGCTTTGCTAAGTTGTAAAAGGAATCATGCAAATGACAGCTTTTTCGCTCTTCGCGACACTGACATAAAACTCGGGAAATACCCTTTAAGAATAAAGTACTAGAATGCTAAAAAATCTAATCGACTATAAAACTAAGAAGAAAGAGACGACGAATGATAAAATAATATATTTAATACTATTTTTAACGAAACGGTTATATATTTTGAACCCCGAAATATGACAGTAATTAACTGACAAGGATTGTTATTATGTATTTATTACTAACCATCTACAAACAATAGGTTCATTCTTTTGGCTTCATTAGATCACATTGCGTAAAGAAGAATAAATTGTCGTGGGTTGCATGGTAAAACATTTCACCGTAGCACAGTTCACCGTGAGCTTTCTATCGGAAAGAGATGACCGTATAATTAGTACTATACGGTCTCCAATTTTATTAGATTCAATATGAACATTCAATTTTGACAAAATTGATGAATTTAAGAATGAAAACCTAACCTAACCTAACAAATAATCCAGTATATCTTTAAATTTTGTTTGCCGCTGGCTTCCTATAAACCGACAAGAACCGTGTTTTATTTAGACATGAATTTTATCTTATTACTATACAACCCAAAGAGGTTGGACGGTCTTTAATATACGACCATATATTTCCGATACAACATTTCGCACGGTGAAGTGTGATCCGTTAAACTGCATACGTACAAATTTCCGGACATGGGCTTGCATATGTCTTATATTATAATCATATAATAAATAATAGTTAATGTATATTACATATAGGTACTTAATACAACTATTTTTTTTAAATTTCTTATCATTAAATTAAAAGAAAATATAGAAACAATACAAGTAGGATATTTGACCTTGATTTTGTGAAACTATTGCTTTAATATCTGGTTCGATAAAGATATTATTTTCTAAAGTGTATCGTTGTCGATTTTATGAGGTTAAATTACTAGCATATCAACTAACTAACTAGCTATTGGTATAATATATATATTTTTTTTTTTCGACCATGTCCGATCCTAATAGGATCATATGGGCCTCCACAGAGTAGAGGTTTGTATTAACAGATTTTATTTTTTACGAGAAATGGATGTCAGCCACGTGCTCAACCTATTAGGTCCATACCCTGACTCACACACAAATTGAAAAACAATATGTGTAGTTGCCAGACCCAGGATTCGAACCTGAGACCCATGGCGTGATAGTCCAACGCTTAAGCCGCGCGGCCACCGTGGGTGTTATATACTCATATATACCACTGCATTCGACTGCATTGCTATGTAGGAGTCAGGGAACTCAAAAATAATGGGAACTGAAATACCCAACGGGTAAGGCGATAGCAGGTAACCGTCTCGAATAAGGAAGAATCCGGGTTAAACTTATACACGTGTCAAGAATACGTTGTACGTCTAATACTGAAAACTGCTCTCGGTTTATGCATTTACGCTCATTTAATGTTGGTGTATTACACACACTATTGCACGTGCATAATGCGTGCATCATTTTCGTAGGACACTCACACATTCAAAAACCCTGCATCAACGTGCGGCATATTGAATATAGCCTATCGGTATTCTATTTATTATCTGTTCTGTGGTAGGAGTATATAAATACATGCCCATAGAACACGTCATCTATTCTGTGGATGTACCCGATATATTAATTGAACCGGCGTTTACGTGGTAGAACTCGGTCATAATAGTTTTGAAACAAAGTTTTTTTGTTAATTCTACGATAACAGTATTTGAGTTATTTTTTATTATCAGGTGTTTCGGGCTACAAACCCATCCTCCAAACGGTCAACGGTAACTTTGTAGTACGAAACAACTTTCAACATAAATAACTTAACTCTCGTAAAATTAACAAAAAAACGGTTCTTGTCGGTTTTTAAAGGGGAGCCAGCGGCAAACAAATTTTTAAAAAATAGCCGATATATTGGATTATTTCTTAGATTAGGTTAGGTTTTCATTCTTGAATTCATGAATTTTGCCAAAATCAGCTATGAAAATTAGCGCGTTCCCGTCTGGTTTCCCGTAAACCGACTTGTACCAAGAAAACTATGTTTCAAAACTATGAAAAGTTCCTAATCTATTGCAACCCTGTCAAAATATTTACACAAATCCCATGCATATTTCCCTATCGCAAAAATCTTGTCATTTTAATTTCATAAACACAGTGTGTACCTATAATAGTTTTCTGCGTTCTGCTTTTTGAGTCAATCGTTTCCCCAAAAAGAATTTAAAACTTTTCTATAAAAAGGATTTCGGGTCGAACAACTTACTTATAACCGAAGGAAGGGAATTTACCCCCGAGCTATATTTCTTTGCTATCTTTTCATAATGCTTATATGAAATAAAAATATAGACATATATTTTTATTTACTCAAATGTAAGTAAAAGTTGAAACAAAGGTTTTTTCTCGAGCCATTATTTATTTATCTTCAAAATTATTTATATAGTGCTTACGTCATTTTTTAATATTATCTGTAACAGCGACATAATTACGCCATTCTAGAAAATAGAAAATAGTAGAAAATGAGAAAATGTCACTTTAGAAGCAAAAAATATTTTTTAAAAAGTCGGTGTGTTTACTTACTTATGTACGCGCGTTAGAAGTTATACTTCTTTGGCGTAACAAAACAAAAAAAAACTTGTGATACACTAGATTCTTCGACTAGCTCTTAATTATCTTGTTAAATTACTCACTCAAGAAAAAGGACCGCTTATTGGAACGCCGTTGGTTTATTTCTATACACTTTAACTTATATTACTAAATTATATAATTATTTATCGTTGTTTTTATTTTTAAAGTAACAACTGCCACTATGACGTTTAATAGTTTGTTTACGTAAGGAATTGCAAATGGCAGATAATAATAAATTCGGTGCCTAGCAACGGAACAATTTTAAACTATATACTGTATAATCGTCACTATTACAGTATCATTCTGTGGGGTAATGGTTGTGCGTTCGGCTGATAACCGAACAATCGTTGGTTCGAAACCAATCGAGTGTGTTTTTTATGTGAAAAAGTAAATTATGTGTTACATGTCACACGCCAAAAATACATTCTGATCTGATTTTCCAAACGCGCCTAAAGAAGTATAACTTCCAATAAAATATTTAAAAAATATATTATCAACTGAGGTCACTTGATGGAATTTGAATTTAAATTCTAACTGATTTAAGTTTTGTAGTATTGTGTATTATATAAAGGTAAACAGCTCCTGTTTATCTAAGTTCTAAGTAGACTAATAAATTATTCACTTCAATGATGTTAATTGTCAACTCTTCGGGGAAAAGGAACTGTATTAATATTTGTATAAGTATTAAAATAAGAAGAAATCATAGATAAATTAAGAATAATCGAATATTGTAATTTGTAATTGATGGTTACGTGAATCTACTAGAAATAATGAATTTTATTGTAATATCAGTTGAGCAGGTACGTAATAAAGTACACACACATACCTAGTACCTGCTTAAGTGTTAATTAATAGAAATTATTGTAAAAACGAAACTATTATGAAAATGTAAATAGTAAGGCACTTTCGTTTTGTTAAATTGTAACTGAAAATAATGTTAGAAGTAATCAGATAATTTTACAGACCTTATCTTACTTGCGGGAAGGTGAGTAAAATAAGTGAATCTTGGAGCACATATTCCTACACGTGCCAAGTAATTATTCTTCAGATGTTGATTCTATCCTATACATTACCTTGCCCTTTAGGTATAATAACTTGAATTAGGTGCGCGCTTTTCCACTGAACGAAGAAAATTCGAGGGAAACTGTTCCATATAAAACATTGGTGGCCAACCTTTTCAGCAGCTGGGCCAGATTCTAAAAATGAGATTTCCTACCGGGCCGCACAACCGATTTTTTTATTATATATATTATATATATATATATATATAAATAAATAAAATGCAACAAAAATAAGAATAAAACATTTTTATTAGATTAGGCTTTTTTTAAATAATAAAAAATAAACAAAATAATATAAAAATAGTAAATTTTAGTGAGAAGTTTGATTTTGTGTGGCAGAACTAAGTGCACCAATTTCGATATCGAGTGAGGTTGTTTATACACGCAAACAGTTTTCCAAATGCACATCACTGATTCGTGTTCTCACTCGGGATTTTATATGCTTCATCCGACTAAAAAGCTGTTCACACGACGTGTAAGTGTCAATAAGACAAATAGCGAAGTCATCATTAGAGCATGTTTATAAAATGCAGGAAATTTCTCCTTATCCAAATATGTTTTGTAAAACTCTTCCAAACCAACCTGATGGAATTTCTCCTTTAACTGTTCATCGTAACATATTTCACAATGTTCCATTTGTAAATTTCCCGGTAATAAATTCACGTCTATGGAGAATGGCGTTGCTAATGCAGCAAATAGCACATGGTGCTTTTTAAAATCTTGAGCTAGTATCGAATCTCAATTTGCAAAATTAGCACATCTAGCGGCAGCATTTGATATTATTTTTATTTTCTCACTGCTCCACGGGCCACAAGTTAACACCCAGTGGGCCGCATGCGGCCCGCGGGCCGCGGTTTGGCCACCCATGATATAAAATGATCCGCGATTTCGATTTTCAAATCATTCCTGTACTTACCACAGGCGCGTGCGGTCGTGTGTAACATGACAGCCGTATACATATCGGTAATAATATTACCGATTTATGTATTATGTATCTTATGCGATTAATAGATATTTTCCCCTTTTATATTATTATAACGTTGATATCTCATTCTGAAAATACTTACCTAAACACCCTGAAAACACGTAGTACCGCTTTCCCAATCATATTAAAAGTCGTATCTGTATATAGGTACTTGAGGAGCGGTCATTTTCAATCTAACTAGAGATCCTTGTATAATTTTCCGGAAAATTAGTAAAACGATCCGCTTTCCCTTGATTGGTCCGAAGGTTTTGCCTTATACCTGGTGGAAGGGGATAGGAATGATTCCATTGGTCCGCCGCTTAGGCGCGGAAAAGTCATGTGCACATATTTTCCACATTTTCTTAGACTTTAGAATCTTGTAATATATTCCATACGAAGGGTGACCATAGCCACTACACCTGCCTTTAGTATCTTTCTATCAAATCTCGTAAAGTTTAATGAGATATTCATCAAAACCTCCAAAGACATAGGCGGGGCAATCGGGTTTCCGTGGGTAGTACATGTACCTAAGCACATCCGTCGTGTAAGTGAGTCACAGTGAGTGACGTTATTACTCTTCTGCAACACCTTCTTGGCTACGCTTCTAGGCGCTGTTGTCGACTAAATGGGAGGAGCTTGTTAGTTTATAATGGAAAAATGGGAGGAGCATGTTAGTTCACAGTTTTAACACGTAGCCAAGATGTTGCTGATGAGTAGTATGACGCATCAAGTAAATGAGTCACCGATAATAAGTATATAGTTTCGAGGTACTATAAGGTAGAGTGCAGTTAGAAAAGTCAGTGGTTTCTAACCTTTCGGAAGTGCTACTCAAGTGCCAGATTCACGTAGCTTGATAAAATAAATATAAGTGTATAAAATAAGTTTTATATACTTAAATAAATATTTTCGAATTTAATTATAAATATTCGTGAAGATAGATATTAAAGAAAAATTATATGAATAAACTTCTCTAAATAAAAATCAATTATAGAAATTACTATAATTATAAAGTTTAAATAAATAAATAAATTATAAATTAATGTGGACCTTTAATTTAATATAGTATCATAAATCCCAATTAATTAGTGCCGCAATATAATTCGCACGTACTTGGACTCATATAGCAAAAGATTTTCCCCGTGACCTTGAATCGGGAAAATTTATTAGTGAACTTGAACCTGAATTTTTTCATGTCCTTGAGTAACGGACAGCTGATTCTGACATTTACACGGTGACCGTGAAAATTAAAGCGATAGTACCTACCATAACTGGTATTGTCCTAATACTAGGTGGCTTTTATCAACTAGTATAGTGGAGTGCTACCATTGAGTGCTACTATTAATCAATCAGAACTCTTATTTGACCTCCCCCATCCACCCCCTGTCTGAGCTAGCCGAGAGCAGGGGTTCTCAACCTGGTTTGGGACAGGACCGGTTCGGAATTATAGCGCCCCTGCGCCCCACCAGGACCGGGGTATCGTCAGTATGATAGGGAGCGAAGAATATGGCGTATTTAAAGAAATACTGCTTACCTCATTCTAAGGTGCAGTGCGTAAGGCGCTGGCCTTCCATACTAGACTTCTGGGTTCGATTCCCGGTGAGGTGAAAATATATTTACATAATCTAATATGTAAATTCCACAAGCCTGAGAGTTTTACCTCTATTATTGGGCTTCACGACCTGTTGTGGACGTTGTGGTGTTTAATAAAGAAATAAACAAAAAAAAATAGTAAGATATTTTGTGAAGCTTGAATGGTAAAGGACGGGGGTGGGTCTAACGGGGTAGTGCATGCGTACCGCACGACACTGTATTCTGATAGTGTCGCATAGCCTCTCCTACTCAATTCCTAACTCTACCTCCACGTGGTGAACCTTGGAAACCTGAGCAACTACACCTAAGATCAGGTAGTCAACCCTGGTGGAAGGTGTGGTCAGGGCTAACGGAGAAGGAAGAAATGGCCCTCCTAAAAGGGGGTTGGGCGTGGGGCTAACAACCTCATCCCGTAAAAAAACACATTGTTACGAAACCGCAACAACAGCCTCAGAAACCGGACACTAAACTCAGACAACCTGGCAAACGCTTTAAGGAAATACGATTTGGAACATGGGATACATTATCACTCTATCGACCATGAGCAAACTCCTTACAAAACAACTTATAAAATACCAATGCGATATTACGGCCCTACAGGAGATGCGATGGATAAGGTCAAGGAGTGATGGAGACGCGAGACTGCACTATACTCTATAGCTGCCATGATAGTGAACATCAGTTTGGGACTGGGTTTGGGATTCATCGTAAGCAAACGAGTCAAACATTTAATAATTGGGTTCGAACCAGTCAACCCAAGGATCATGCGACTACGAATTAAAAGAAGTTTCTTCAATCACTCATTCATAAGCGTACATGCCCCTACAGAGGATAAGTCGGATGAGGAAAAAGAGGACTTCTTAAAGCACGTACAACAGTTGCCCAAATCACGATGTGAAAATAATATCTACTCGGTGATCTAAATGCCAAAATAGGACGGGAAGACATCTACACTACCATTGTCGGAAAACATAGTCTTCACAAGGAAAGTAATGATAATGGTACCCGACTAATTAACTGTGCAGCATCACTAAATATGGTTATTGGTAGCACAATGTTTCCCCGTAAGGATATATATAAGGGAACTTGGAAATCCCCGGATGGGTGCACAATAAACCAACTAGACCATATTTTGATAGACAACAGGCACAGATCGGATCTAATGAACGTAGAGAGGGGCTAATGTAGACTCAGATCATTTCCTAGTGTGTGGAAAAGCTAGAGCAAAGATCTCAAACACCAAAAAGGAAATGGGAGCAAGAGCAAAACACTTTGACACAGAGAAACTGAAGATTCCGCAGGAACTGGCTCAGTACCAGGAGAGCTTGAACACTCACCTGAGCGACAATGTCCGAGGACCATGAAAAAGTGAATCAACACTGGGAAGAGTGCAAGACTGCCATAGTATCCTCAGCTAATGACACCTTAGGACGCCGAAAAACAGGTGAACGATCAGAATGGTTTGGCGAAGATTGCCGCGAAGTCACTACGAGAAAGAATGAGGCTTACTTAATGATGCTACAGAAGAAAACACGGACATGAGACGATGAGTATAAAAAGCGCCGGCGTGACGAAAAGAAACTACACAAGAAAAAGAAACGTGATTATTTAAAAAAGGAAATGAAAAAAAACACTATAAAGCCCAAGAAAGCCGGCTGTTCTATAGAAAGATAAATAATGTGAGGAAGGGTTTCAAGCCACGTATCACAATGTGCAAGGATGACGATGGTATGATACTCAAAGAAAAGCACCGTATTCTTGCCCGGTGGGTGGATTTCTTTGATCAACATTTAAATACCCCCCATAATGATGCCGGCAACACTAACATTAATACTCATGACCAGGAATCAGTACAAAGTAGCATTGATGACAACAACCACCGACATTAAATGAGGTAAAAGGTGTCATGTCAAGGTTAAAAACAAACAAATCGCCTGGAATAGATAACCTACAGAGTGAATTAATAAAATGTGGGGGGAAAGCCTGCTCAAACATTTGCACAGCCTAATCCACCAAGTATGGACTTCAGAAAAGATGCCAGAGGAGTGGAAGGATGGGCTGATTTTCCCCCTGCACAAGAAAGGAGACCAACTACAATGTAGTAACTACATAGGGGTGACACTCTGCATATAAACCGTTGTCGATTCTGATATTCCAGCGGCTGGAACCCATTGTAGAAGGAATACTTGGGCACTACCAAGGAGGCTTTAGACGAGGGAGATCATGTGTTACTCAAACATTCACTCTAAGGCAGATTCTAGAAAAGACCACTGAATTCAATATTAACACGTATCACCTGTTCATCGATTTTAAGGCAGCTTATGATAGCATTAATCGAAACCGGTTATACGAAGCAATGCGAGAATTTGAAATTCCGACAAAAATAATTAAACTTGTAGAGATGACAATGACACCAGTACAATGTCAGGTGAAGCTTCAACCGGAAATATCCGAGCCATTTATATCACTGAATGGCCTCAGCCAAGGTGACGCTCTGGCATGCCTTCTTTTCAATATTGCGCTAGAAAAGGCGATATGGAATGCAAAGATTGATCTCCTTGGCAGCGGCATGATATTTACTAAGCCTGTGCAGCTGTTGGCGTATGCCGATGATATCGACATCATTGCCATATCAGAATTGGCGCTGAAAAAGGCATTCACAGCACTAGAAGCCTCTGCCAAAAGAATGGGATTACAAATAAACAAGGCAAAAACTACATACATGCCTGTCTATGTCACACCACGAGAAGGCACACCAAAGTTAGATATTGGTGCATACAAGTTTGATACGGTCGACAGTTTCATATACCTTGGTTCTCTTGTAACTCGACATAATGATATTACAGAAGAAATCAACAAGAGAATCATGTCTGCGAATAAATGCTACTTTTGCCTGTTAAGACATTTTAAGTCCCGCATACTATCTCGCCGAACTAAAAGCACTCTTTACAAGACAGTCTTGTAAAGCCCGTGCTCACCTACGCATCGGAAACCTGGACATTAACTCTGCGAAATTAACGAGCCCTCAACATTTTTGAAAGAAAAATTCTCCGCCGTATATATGGACCGATCAGGGACGGCACCAATTGGAGAAGATATAATGCTGAGCTCTACGGGCTGTACGAAGATTGCAGCGCAGTTCAATCAACTAAGATTGGGAGACTGCGATGGCTAGTCATGTGCACCGTATGAATGACAATGAACCGCCAAAGTGATGTCCATTAATCCAATAAGGCGTAGAAGAGGCAGGCCAAAGATTCGCTGGTTGGATGGAGCTGCCAGTGACTGCCGTATTCTGGGAGTACCGAATTTGAAAGCGGCCACACTGGATAGGGACAGGTGGAGGAGGCAAAGACCTACACCGGGTTGTCGTGCCCCTGATGATGATGAATGGTAAAGGACACCATAGCTTGTAATTAGAATTATCTTAAAATGTGTTAAGCGTGCCCATTTTCTGAATAACAAAATGCCTAATTCTTGTCAGATCAAAGTGAAAAAACCATGGCACATGGATGTACTGAAATATGACTATATTCTAAGTCATTAGATCGAGAGGTTTAAAAGAATACTATTTTATGTAATAAAAATACTTTAAGCAGTCATCAAATTTAATGTTTAACATGAATACAAAGAATTAATAGTAATGCTTCAAAATTATATAAATATTTTTTTTACAATGTTTAAGGAATGTCCAGGCTTATACTTTAAAAATACCATAAAATCACTATTTTACCCTCTCACATGGGTCCTTAACAATTTTTGTATAAAACAAACATTAAAGTCCAATTATCTCGAAACTAGTAATTATTACGTTTTTTTTAGCTTGTATTCTTATTTGTCCGGTGTTTGTTTATCCGGTACAAATCTTGCAATCGATTTTTAACATACTTCCCGACTAGCTAGACATTTGAAACTTTTAGAATATATCGGAACGCGATGCCAATGCATTCTTTTAATACTTTTAGCCATCTTTAAGTAGAACTGAATTCATTTTCAGTTAATTCTGATTTGTATGAAAAGTTATTTCGGAAGAAATCCGTAATCCAATCCACTATTATTGGTTGCTAAGTGGGTGGTCCTAGCAACTAAATTATTAATATATACGTGCATGCATGGAAATCAAAATGACATTTCAGTATTCTATATTTGTTTGTTTTTTATTTACTTCATATCAAGTACAAGATTGAGCATATTGAGCATAATAATTCAACAGAAAATTTAAAAACGTATATAAAAAGTTCTTTTTATCATGTAATTATTTTTACTTAACACACAGTTGCTTTCAGGTGTATGTAAGCCTAACATTCGTAATTAAAACGAAACATATATTTTTAAAATGGTTTTTATTAAAATATTTTTCATATTACATAATATTTAAATTGTTATAAAATACATAGAGTAATGAGCTTCACAGTTGAAAAGAAAATATATTTGATCCCAAAGTAAAAAACAATAACACCAACTCCAAATTTTTAGTTTAGGAACTGGTTTGCATTAGAAGTAACATGTAGTACGTACGTAGCAGATCAGAGTATGCAGACAGAATGCGTACAAATTATCAACAGTATAATATAGTTAGTATATTTGGTAAATAAGAGTATTTGTCTTATAACCATTGGTGTAGTATTTAGACAGTGCTGCAATACTGAAAAAAAAAACCCAAAACCAGACTAGAAAACAATATAATATGTAATGTGAATTCTCAAGAAATATAATAAGAATTATTATGACAATGTAACTATTACCAATCATCAAACGCAAGGCTAGCATAAAGCTGTAGAAATTAATACACTAAGCTGACATCAATATATTATTTACTATTGGCAAAATTGATTTAGGTTTCTATGAATATTATTAATGTTATTTCTTGGGACTAAAGTGTATTAAAACATTCTAACTAACTTGGATGGCCTCAACGTCTGTTTATAAAATATTACTTCCTAAATTTAGGAATTACATATTATTATTTTATATCGTTCTGCCATATAACTGTCTCATAATCTTACCACAAACTTTTCAGTAATATTCTATGACCGTATTGAATTACAGATATGCATGTGATCAAGGTGTTGCGAGATCTTTAGGCGATTATAATGGTTTGTCACAACCATATTGACAATAATATTTTAATTTTTTTTTTTTTTTCATAAATATGTTTGATTTAATTTAATATATACTAAGAGTGGTTTGTTAAAATTAAAATGATGCAATGTTAAAAAAAATTTAAAAATGAGATAACGGTGAATATATTATAAAATAAGAGTTCAGTGGACAGAATGTAATAAAATGATACACAGAACATGAGATAACAGCAAATTAATATACAAAATAAGGTTCATTGGTTAAATAGCCTAGAAAAATGCTTTTGTGGAAACGTGTATTTCTTCAGTTAACAGCAATATAGTTGGACGTTTATGCATAAATAGATCACTGACATTTTCGTGAAACTGGAGCGATTGGCATTAAACCACATTTTTCCTTAATCATTTAACTGCCATAGTTGACCAGACTCTGCCATACAGAATTATCATGTGTACACATTTTTATATTACAATCACTTTGTAAATCAAGATCGAGTGTTTTGGATGACCTAAAACAGTGTTTCTCAACTGGTGGTCTGCGAATTTTTGGCGTCCAAATGAATACGCTAAAAATTGTTTCGTAATGGCGACGGGGGTATTAATTCTTAAATCGTGTAAAGATGACTAAAAACGTTACCCATTTACTTTTAAAAAAAACATGTCAATGAATATATTATTGTTATTACTAATAGAACAATAAACAGAACATTAAATGGACGCATGTTGGATTTATATGGCAAATAATATTTCGTTCGGCATGCGTCATTTGCACCCGCGACCCGCAATCCGCGCATCGCCTAGCCACGATCTTTTTAGACCATGCCTCAACTGAGATATAGCCTTAAGTATTTTCATTGGTCCACAGGTGTAAAAAGGTTGAGAAACACATTTAAAAATATTGATTACAAAGAGACATTTTTTGAATGATGGATTATTAAGCCATGACAAATTTCGAAAATTATCAACATCACAAAGATTTCAATGAGAGCATGACATTCAAAAGATACTTTCATTGGTCAAATTCAAAAGTATCTTAAAGAAATATGACTATATATTCGGCTGATCAAAATTTTATTATTTGATATATAAGCTGTACTAGCACAGACGTACATAGTCTATTTATCTTGCTACAGGTGTTGAGAATTGAAATTACCCATCACATAAATGTAAAGATATTAGATTAATTTCTTTTATGGTGTTCACTATCAATTCATGGTGGAAATGCACTGTGTATTATTGAATTGTACTAATTCCAATTTTATTACACAATTGGACGACTGATTTCGTCCGCCTCAGAAGGACATTTTCAACTAGTGAAAATGTTCCTCCGAGGCGGGCGAAACCGGTCGTTATGTAATAAAATTTGAATTAGTACGATGAAGTTAGGTTTCATTTGAATCAATAATTTTTAGTAACTCAATTGAAATCAGAAAATGTCATCAGACCACAGTTCAGATTGTCAATTATTGTGTTCAAACAGGATCTGTTAGGGGAGATGGAGCGAAGGAAGTACTGGACGGTAGTGTTGCGTGAATGACTGATATATCATCGGTGCAACCACACAATCCTTAAAAAATGTTTACTGTAATAAAACTGCCGAAGCCGGCAACCTCAAATTCGCTATACTTCCATGACCAATTCGCCATATATGGCATTAAGAGACGGATATAATTGTGGCTTGAATTATCAATGCATAAGGTGGTCTAACTATAAGGACGTCATGGAAGTCTCAGAAATTAATAGAAATATTAATTTTCCTTACCCAGATCTGCTCAATAATAAAAAAATATCTACATTAAATGAAATAAGTACACAAAATTATAACAACCTATTTAAAAAAAGAAATATACAAAATTAACGAAACCTCAAGTTTAGTTTATTTGACTTCATTTATTATGCCATGTTTGCTGCATCGATATTCTTTCGATACTATGTAACTATAAAAATTAATAATCAGTGCAATGCAATATAATACGCACACATATTTCAATGTTTAGGGAACTTATGCTACGTCTTTTAATAAAATTGATCATCATTTTATGAGTATTTATTTTTCAAAAATTATACACTATCCTCCTTTCGGAAGTTTTGTCTGATACACTAACATACATTGAAATATAATTTGGTGATACTGTTATATATTTCAGTATACATTATTTAAAATTTCACATCGAAGTTTTGTGCGTTAAGAAATAAACGATATCTTTTGAAAGAAAAAATATGTTCGCACCGAAATCATGCGAAAGTGAAATCAAAATTGAATAAAAAATTTCGTTAGACTAATCTTTGATTCAATTATTTTAAAATTACTATAATAATATTATATTAGGCACAATAAACACTACTTTTAAAGAGCTGTTTGTTTTTCAAACTGAATAACAGAGATTTTTGTGGAAAAAAAATATATTCATAAACAAAATGCTGCTTATTTTAAGAAATGCGTCTATTCGGTACATTTTTTATTAATTGCAGGTATTTGAAAAGCATTATTTTACGACGGTAGCAGATTTACATGTATTTATTTTTAAACAGTCAATAATATTATTACTATATTTAATAATACACAGTGAAATCAAGTGGTTAAAATAACTATGTATTTAAGTATCAAGCATAATTATTGGAATGATAGAATACATACTAAATTAATAGTAAATTCACAAAATAAAATTTTCAGCTATCTAGAGAATTTGGATGGTTAGAATCATCCTGTTTAAATATAAATGAAAATTGCGAATTTCTTGGAAAAAAAAGATGAATAATAAAATAGATATGGATTCAGTATACCCAAAACTATTTACTAATTACAATCAATCAATATCGCAAATGACTGAAATTAATAATAGGATTGCATCGACCTTCAATGAATATTATTACAAATTGAAATTTGTCTTAAAAACGTTTCTACAAAATGCTACAAGACTAAAATTTAATGGCAACCACAGAAATCACTCGTAGACTAATAATTTCATATCCAGTATGCTTATGTTTTACATTTTTGATATTATTATAAATGAATGATCAAAATATATCTAAAAAAAATGTTAATGATTTCGTTATAAAAGATTTTATTGAAGTCTTCCAATTTTCACAGAGACAGCGATTATCATTATGAAGTCTTGTCGGTTTTATTGTTAAAACTTTTCATCACGTTAACTCATTCCATATTTTTGATTACCTATATTGAAATCATAATATGAAAGTCCTTCAAACGTAATATCGAAGTAATTGTAAATTTTTAAATTCGATAAGCATTTAAATTGACCAATTATTCATTATTTCACATGCCTAAAATATGTGACTACAATTTTTTGACACTGGCTCAAAAATACTGAAATCTTACATCTATCGAATCGGACAATCAATGTATCATATTATTATTTACAAATAGTAGATAATTCAGCATTAGTAGACTTTTCGTAATTCAGCCAAGCGTTGCAATTGAAAAGTGCATTCACGTATTGTTTTGTGTGTTCAAGAAAAATGGTGCTATAAATAATAAGACATGAATATAAACTCAGATATTACGAAATGACTTATTTTATACGAAGATGGCTGTTATATTATAAAACCGCAAATAAAACTCGTTCCCCCCAGCCATTTGCCCGTAGTGTAGGCACTCCGTTCTTCATAATATTATAAAAATGTTTTACTCTCTCGACAATCATCAGAAACATCACAATTTTCACCAGAATTAGCACACACGTCTTTGGCACGTTTAAAGTGCGAGGCCGAAAACTGAGACAATGCAGTACATGGTCTTGTTCTCCCAGCGAACGGTGCACGAGCCGTCCGTGTTGTTGTCCCAGAAGCATGAGGATGCGGTGTGCAGACCAGCTCCGTTTTTCTGCATGATCGTGCACGTGACTGAAATCAATTTTTTATATGCATTTATTTTATTTATATAAATAACTACTTATCGGATATAGAAATTAGATGAGACTCTCGGATTGGCGATGTATGGCTGGTTGTGTTAGTACACTAGTTGACATTGTTATAACAGTGCGCTGACATAGTTAGCTGCACACTGATATCGAAAGATTAACCTTTTCTTCATCAACACACTTTATTCTATGCCAGAATTTTCCCCACATTTTTGTACCATTACTTCCTTTTAAAGTGCATCGTCAGGACAAAATAAAAATTATGAATTTGGAAAATTTTAAAACAAAACAAAAAAAAGAACAAACAAACCTTCTGGTATTTATGAGGTTTGCAAATTTTTCTTTCATATAAACACGGTTTACTAGATTTTTGTATGATTTTTGAAATGATTAGAGATGTCATGTGTGTCAGAAGAACGGATGTCAGGCATATTTATGCAATGAAATATGATTAAAAATTTGAAGATCATTACCAATAATATACATGATTTTATTCAACCAATCGATGACGGAAGCAAATGAAACAATGGTGACCACCGTTAGTATTTAGATCCTAAACTTAAAAATAAACCTTAATCCAATGCAAGCTATTCATTTTTGGGTTAAAGTAAATTATGTTCAATTTTGTATTGTTTTTAAATCTTAACTGACCACCACCACAAAAACGATACTCCTGGTCATAGTAGAATCGTGTTTATTATTCAAGAAATACAATTAAGTATATATTATTATGTTAACAATTTTTTAATTAAAATTTATACAAAACACTTATATTAATTTTGAATTTCACATCTTTTTTTCAAACATTTTTTTTACACTATGGATTACCTACTGTATCTTTCAATGAAAATATTTTTTGGTACAGTTTGGTTATGAGGAATACAACGGCAAACACATTTTGAAAATAGCCGATATACTGGATTATTTGTTAGGTTAACCAAACCTAACCTAACCCAACCTAAACTAACAAATAATCCAGTATATCGGGTATTTTCAAAATGTGTTTTCCGCTGTATTTTTCATAACCGAACTGTACCTATTTTTTTTATCAATATGTAATTTGAGTTTTATAAGATAGATCAATATGGTAAGGGGTTGCATGTCAAAATCGACAAAAGTGTCTTTCAACGTTGTAATATCAGTGGGTTTTCAGTGAAATATGGAGAGACAAGACAGTATATTTTGTTCGGCAGCCACTCTCAGTCCCATCATATAAGACAAAGTTAGATACAGTACAATTGCTAACACTTTGTATGTTATTGCATGGCTCATAAAACGATTTGTGTTTGCTTACTAACACTATAAGAGCCCGCAAAGCCAATGGCAGTAGTGTAGCGAATCATATAGATGTATTACAGTGGCGAAGGGTGGAACATTGCTACTGATGTATTGAGACTTTATTCAGAACAGATTCCGGATTCCCAGGTGAAAGCTCACACATCAAGACTTATAAAGCAGTGCAATGTTCTGCACTATCGGTTAAACATAATTATACTTAGATATGAAGAGTTTTTGGTACTGTTCGGTTATCAGGAATACAGCGGAAAACACATTTTGAAAATACCCGATATACTGGATTATTTGTTAGTTTGGGTTAGTTTAGGTTAGGTTAACCTAACAAATAATCCAGTTTATCGGCTATTTTCAAAATGTGTTTTCCGCTGTAATCCTGATAACCGAACAGTACCTTATTTATATTTACATGACGGAACAAGTTACTGTTGTGTTCTCATCATTTAACAAAGAGGAGGAGGAAACAAAATCATACATTCTGTCAAATATGGCAGCATGTGTTATACCAACATATGCTCAGATTAAATCTAGCTAGCACTTAAACAAACTAAGATGTCAAACAATTAAATGTAAATACGTACCTATATATTTATAAGGCTTTTGAAGTTTGGTTAGAGCGCCGAGGCAGGATTCGACAACAGTTGAAGTCCATTGGTTGACTTTATTATGTTGATATGCCGTCCCACCGATTGCGTTTTCTATCGCTTCTTTAATAATTTTACTAACGTCGTCGACAACAAATTGACTCTGAAATAATACAATCGATTTGTAATAACCCGAGGAACCGAGGTGCAAGTTTAAGTGTATTTTGTTAGATATTATGTGATGAGTTCGCCGTGGAACTCGTGGTACATACCTCTTCCGCCATATCATTGCACTCTTTAGCCTCCATTATTAATATATAAAGCACCTATTTAGAATAAAGAAATGAAGCCGACCGGTCGGACACTTTTATCTTTATCTACGGCAGCAACAAATTTATTCTCTCTGACAGCTGAATGTAGTTAAGTTTGCGTCATAAAACATGGCGCCCACAGGCTGTCCAACATGCCTAACTTAAATTTAAATTAGTCATCATTATTACCTCCATATTATTTACTGTACATGAAGTTAAATGGGGATATTGCAAAAATTAAAATTACTACGAAAGAAGATACGAATATTAGGTACCTACATAATAATTTATGTATGTTTGAATTTGCCAAAAGGAAAAATAAAATAATGCACTTCTTGCACAAATTTTACTAATGGCTAACCATAACATTGCCCAAAGAGATTGGAAGTTGTCCCATCTCTTGTTATAAAATATAATATTAATATAATTTATTTATTTCATTGTTGATATTAAATGATGTATTATTTTTAGGTACCTACTAAACCAAAGAGATTGGACATCTTTGGTACCTAGGTAACAGTATTAAAATTATTAATTTTTATGCAGAGATTCTTTGTTTTTATTCTAGCCAATAATCTTTAATAATAGGTACCTAATTATATTATAGGAGATGGATACAATTTTAGTGTTATATAACAAGACAATATCGTCGGTCCCTATTAAAAAAGTCGGATCTGAAATTTTGTCATTTTCGGATTATTATGTAAAAGTTATTTAAACACTTTAAACATTTATACTACAATCACAGTTTTTTTTGTTTGTTTGAAAAATTTCGAGATACTCAACTTAAAAATGACGGATCTACCGAGAGTGTCCGAATAACAATGTCGGTTCTTACCAACCGACATTGTTGGCTGGGCGTGGGTGAGCAAGATGCGTCGGATCTGACAGTTGCTGCTATGTTCACCGGACAGACGGATGTTTTTATAAACGTTTAGAAAAGTTTCTATCACCCGTATTTTTATTCATTATGGCAAGCAATAGGTCACAAAGGATATTTGATGAAACATCTTTGATTGCTCGTACTGATAAGTAGCATTTTGCAGATCCGACTTTTTTAATAGGGACCGACGATATTATCCTCAAAGACGTTGAATCTGTTTTCAGAAGGACCCTTTTGTAGTTTCCCTATAAAAATCGTTGAGGCAAGTTCCAATTTGACGTACCTAAGTAGGTATCATTTTTGTAAGTAGGTATGCACAAAAGTTATAATTTTTTCATGTCATAATATTTTACCTTCAATGGATGCACCTTTGAATGTTAACTTCAATATCTTTCGGATGTATTATTATTAATTTATACTATATTCATTCGCTTTACTGAATAAAAAAAATAGGTGTATGTTGCAGTCCTACAAACTTATCTAAAGAACGGTCAAAAATGGAACTACAAACTACCATATGGATGCCATTTTGAAAAAGTCATTGGAATGTCAGATTCTGTCCAGTTGCGAGTCTTGATTGGGTAGTTTTCGACGGTGGCTTCCCCATCCATTCTTTAGATAAGTTTGTAGGTCTGCTGCACTTGTATTATAGGCTTGTTACTGTATCCGTGACAACTAAATATTACATTGTTTGTCAAAAAATTTTGATTGCCCTATAAAATTTCGTATTATGTTTATTACTGGATATTAATAAATTAAATTAGGCCTATTCACTATGATTTCTTTTAAATGTAAGCAAATACAATGGAAACACTCATAGAAATTATTTACTTGCATTATTATGAATGCTACAGCTACAGAACGATTTTCAATGTGTTTCAGTTGTAGAGAAAAAATGTTGATGAGTCCCTTTTAATATTTTACAGTTCATCCACGGCACTGCCCTGATTTTGAAAACAGTATTATAATTGGCAAAAGTTCTTGTCACCCATACCTCAAAGGTAAAGGCTATGTAAATTTTACTTCAGTGTTACTACCAACTACTACTTTTCCACAGCAGGTATTGACCTTCACGAAAAACCTTTTGTATCTCGATGCTTTCCAGATGTATAGGCCGAGCATTCTTGAATCCCTTGTGGTGTAGCACAGGGTTACCACTTTGACATACATAATTCAGTCTCTGACATAATAAGTTATGGGAAATATATTCTTATTCATATTATTGTCTTTCAAAAAGTAAATAAAAAAAAAAAACTATTTCAGCCAACAGAAGGGAATCTTCCAAGTTATCTTCAGCAAATAGGATGAAGGCTGTGGGTATACCACAGGATCAGTGTTTTTGTCACATACCCATAGGTAACTTTTCAAATAATATCATATTGTATTGATTATAAGACATATTATTATCTTTATTTTTATATACCAATAATGAAATTAAGATAGAATAGATAGATCATTATAAACATTGTATGTGTCCCAGTAATATCCATTGATTAACCATATGGGATAGGGTTTTAGCTAAATTCGTACAGGTTTGAAGCATATACAATTACCGGCAGTCCATAAAAAGCAATCTAGGCCGTTCATTGGTCAGCCTATTGGTATTAGGCAGTAGTAGGCAGCCCATGAGGTGTTGGCTGATTAGAGCCCATACATTTGCGGCAGGCCGCCTTGCGGCTAGCTGCGACGGCCTGCCACCAATCGTTTTTGTATGAAAAGTTCCTACACCATACGCATTACATCTCTGCGGTTGTCATGCACAGCGCGGCCCGCCCGTGGTCTACCGCACCGCGGAGCGCTACGCACTAGGCGGTTAGTCGGCGGCTGACCACAGTGTAGTGTTTTTGCTAAAAACTTATTTCGATATGTATTTCGACACAGAAAAAATTATACACAATGTAGAAAAATGACTGCATATTACGGAACATGAAATGTGCCGAATATTTAATTTGATTAATTTAAAAAAATAATATTAAATGAGTACTAATAAACGAAAAGAATTATAGTAAAGCAGTGGTTCCTAAATGAAGGTCCAAATATTTTATTTCTGAAATTAATTTTAAATGAGTGTACCTACTAACAAACAAGGAGGTGAATAAAATATTTAAATCTACAATAAGTTTTATTTTATAACCATTCAAGATAAGTCACGTTCATTTGGAAACTGACTGCGGCTAGCCGCTAATGTAACCGCGTCCTTGCGGATAACCGTGACTTTTAGTGACGGTTAGCTGCCGGCTGCGGCGGCCTGCCGCAAGTGCGTATGAGCCCTTAGTCCCCAAACTGTCTATGCGGTTTTCAACCAATGAGATTTTATATCTCTATGATGAAGGTGAACCCAAACAAAATTTGTATGGATGTCTCCATGAATGAAAATTTCATCAGAATCTGTTTTTTTTATCACATTTTGACTTGGAGTCGTTGATCTCTGTTTTTTCCATCAAATATGCTTGTTGACACGTTGATTGTAAGACGTCATCGATTATAAAAATACCACCCTTCCAAGAGACTCAGAATAGGAAAAAACATGGGTCTTATTAATGCAATGTAGTTGGTAGTGACTTTACATTTTGCAATTTTTGAAAAGAACTTATAGTTTTTACAATCATTTCTAAATTGGGATAGATAGTACATTCCTTCTACAGTGTTTATAATATCCTCACTATATGTGTAATTTGATTGATTTATTAATATAATTGAATATCATCATAACAGGATTGCAGAATGTTGGGAAGTTCAGAAAATGCCACAACTGCAAGAGGAAAGTGTATTTTTATGAAAACATTCCGCTGAAAGTGAGAAACAAAAAATTCAATATTCTGTCAGTCATTGCCTCGTATAACAACGACGATCCAATAGAAAAAAAATACAAAGGATTTTGTAGAAGAAGAGGTAAGAAAAACGAGCAAAACATATTTACCGAAAACCCAAATCAGCAAAAAAGTAATAATGCATACGAGAAACATACAAGTTTAGAGAGTACTCCGATGGGTCTAGACTTATCCGGTAATGAAAACAAGACTGTAAAATTAGGACAATGTGAACCACCAAAATTATATTGTAAATGTCCGTGTCCTTATCCAAAGTTTTAATTATTTCTTGCAAAAGTCACGCTTAAATACAGATTGCCAAACATATACTAAAACTAAATCATTGAACTGTCACATTTATTTCTAGTTAAGGTGTTATTTTCAGAAAGATATGTGTACAGAACTAATCGCATCTGTGCATGACATTCATGGTTAAGCAGTTCCACTATTAAGTATCCGATTTGCAACTTTGCATGTTGTCTTTTTTCAATAAAAGGCTTTCATTTTGCGCATGAATATTTTATTTGTACGGTATAACTCCGAAAACAGCAGACAATATTCAGCCAAACAGTTGAATTGTATTTACACATTTGTATAATATTATGAAATCAAGAGACTATTAAATTTAAACGGTATTGAAATATCACAAATAAAAAAGATTTGCTGCAGCTTTCAATGATAACATTTATTGCTCCTTACCTGTGTACATGTTTTATGATCTATGATATTTTGACACATCAACTTCGTACAAGATATAAGATTAAAAAAAAAACAATTAAAGAAGCATCCAACCCACTCCATAAACTGAGATACCATGTTAATGTTGTTGCATTTATTTTAAGATACTTTTTGTGGTTGTATATTTTAAACATACTGTTATTTATATAACTATAAACATGAGAAGACCACTAATTTTTTCCTGTAATAATAATTAATTGTATATTTAGTATGTAATACAATAATACGTAATATACAATGGTATCCATTTTGTTTAATGGATTTAAGGAAGAAGTATTGTAATAATATTGTTGATTTTCAAATATCCTGTATGAAGTTAATGTGTGAATTAAAAAATTATTTTACAATAAAATCTAAAAGTTCTTGATTTATCATTCAATACCGTATAATAACTTGTTTTAATATTTTTGACATACATTATGATAATATATGAAGCGTTAACATTTTGCAATCATTTCTAAGATGACAAATATATTTTTCGATTATGTTCGCTTAGATTGATTACAATTTTAGCTAAATTATGATATTATATTACACATTTCCTGAGACTTTGGGTGCCAATATGTTTTATGAGATATCTTATCAGTATGAGAAGCTGTATATTTGTCTGCAGGAGATATATTACCTACAATATAGTGTGCTTGGTTTTCGTTTACTTATTGCATTATTATATACTAAGCATTTTGTTATATTTTCATATACATTTATTTACGCAACTTTAAAAAAAATTATCGTTACGAATTTCAATTTAAAGAAAACATCAACTAGAATTCATATAGCAAAATATATCCTTTAATAAATTTGTATACAGATAAAATCTATGAAAAAAAACAACTGAAAATAAAAACGCTATCTACTTAACATCCAAAGCGTTGAATGAAATAATTGAAAAACTTGGTACCGTCTACAATCCAAAAAAAATTGTTTGTTTAATACCAATTCAATTATTTCATTTAAACTAGAAAAAGACGATACACGTTTATTTGGTTTTTAACAACGTTTTTGACTTTAGGCATCACAAATAAATCCATCAAACCAAACCAATTTTGTTTAAAAAAAAAAACCAAGTAATTCCTAAAATAATGAAATATATTAGATACGTCAAATAATAGTCAGCAATAGGATCCCATATACACAAAACGACTACATCAACATTAATGTATATTTACTTCTAAACATGCAATAGACAATAGAGTATCTTAATATACAATGAGAGATTCAATCAGCTTTCTTTATAATACCAAGTATTGAAGATACACCATATTGAAAAACCAATACAACTTAATTGTAAATAAAAATTTAGCATCTTCTATTTTTTTTTTTACATTTAATTGTAAATTATAATAAAAGACCAGATTTCCTAAAATACGTTTAATTTAAAAACTATATTAGTGCACAATAAACTGTATCTTGAAAAACTATTTTCTGTATTTTATTACGAAAAGGAATCGCATTGAATATGAAACGTGTATGTATCATTAACAGTAAAGTTGGGTGCGGTGAATTCGTGGAATTTCAAGTTTCCGTATTACATATTATATTTTCTTAAACAATATTTGAAATATACAGAAGCAGTTCACGACTTCTCAATTCTAAATATGTGTACATTATTAATCTACATGGAATGGATGTTTCCCTATGAATAATTAATTAATACTTTCAAATATCAATTATACTATTAGGGCTAATCAAACATTATAATATTTATGTACAAATGAAACACGCACAGACTGACGTCATGATTTTCCCCCGCATAAGTAATTTTTCAGATAATATTACTTACAAATTATGTCTACATTATAAATTATACAGGAGAGCTGATATTCAATAAAATATTACGAAATTAAATTTGTAAATAGTTCCACTTCAAATGGAATACATAGACAATAGAATGTTTAATTTAATATCATAATATATTTGATAAATCTGCATGTTAGCTGTTTGTAAATCTGAATTCACACTGTGAAATCTTTATAGTGCGGCGCATATAAATAAATAAATTACTTATGTAGGAAGAATAACATTTCAGTGAAGGTATGTGTACGAGATGTATATTAAAAATGATAGCTATACAATTTTTTGTAGCCGTAATATGCTTTTTTTTGGCTAGCGAAGCCATTGAACTATGTGAACAATAATTTACCCGCCGAATCGTAAACCAATCACGGGGTCTATCTAAACGTAAGCATAATGTATATTGTCATTACTTCATTCATTTGAAATATCTGGTCGGTGCTTCAATAAAGAGTGTTCTTTTATCCGCGCCCCACGCACGGCAGCATATTTCAGCAAAGTTACCACTTAAAAGATATACATAAATTCATTATTATTCGATTATCAGCCCGCAAGCGAGAGAATCTGCATGCTTCATATTTTGATAAAAATAAGATAAATAATTCAATCGAGATTTACAATGTCTCGGATCGACTCTTTTAAATTTTGGTATAGAAAACTAACATTAAAAAATTAAAGTATGATTATATTACTATCATTGCATATAAACATTTTGATTATAAGATTTTATTAATTATATCAATATTTCAAATATCTTATTTTTACCTCACTAAACATCCAAATACAGTGGTATTATCTAATTTGATACAATGGACCTGTGATTTTTTTAATAGCTATGAATCTCATTTAACATTTTATCGAATAAGTCATCCAAAATAACAAACATGTTCAATAAAAAGAAATAACAGTATACCGTGATACACATCACTACATAATGAACAATAGACCTATTATTATTAAACTTATAAAGACTTGATGGAGTGAATCTCTATAGTGCAAAATCATATCTTATTACATATAAATAAAACACTCTTTTTAATTCGTACATGACAATATTATTTTTTTGACAGACTTGCTCGGTAGTATATTGTCATTACTGGCGCGCCGTTCTCTACAGACACTATCTATATTATGATATTGATGTAACACCTTTATGTTTAATAAAAATATCATTTAAAGTAAAATAACAACACTGTCACAAAGTTACATGATATTCTTACTTCAGAAATATTCCTGTAGGTAAAATGATTACAGGTAGATAGATTATTATAATAATACAGTAATTTTCTTTGTTTTAAGTAGTTATCGAATGGCAGTAGTTATGTTGAGATTGTGTGTAGTACGTTCGAATCGTTTCAATGTCTTGCCAGAAGCACAAAGGAAACGTTATATAAGCGGATGATAGAACAATAGTTAACAGTGGAAAAATTTAAACAGCAAGCCTCGTCCAGTCGTTTTGAGTTATTAATCAGTTATTTGATGGGCGACGATCGGCCGACATCTAGAATTGGTCGCCCAGAAGATCGCACACCTCCATAGACACCGATTCTTTACTCGAACGTACCGTCAACCGGAACATCTGAAAATCATCAACACATACCCAGATTAGATTCTGGCTAGGCTGTCTTCAATAATTATTGATCAGGAATTTCATCGACTGCATCGATGCTGTAAAGAGTGATCTACACTCTTAAATGGCAAGGTGTGATATGTATGCCACTGGAGTGATGAAAATGTAAAAAAATTGTAATTAAACATAAGATTTAGACTACAGGCAGTCCTTGACTTTCGTACATAATTGCTAATTCCTTCCTGAAAATGTGTACGAATGTACGAAAATGGAGCATTGTAAAAAACATCAAGTGTATTTAAAAATATTAATATATCGAAGAGGGGAGCGACTGCACGGAAGCGTACAGTTTTTACATTATCGACAAAAATTCTAAATTTTGAGAATTGTACGTAAGTCGAGGACCGTCTGTATTCTTATAGCGTAATGCAGACGGAAGGTAGATTTAAGACTTAGACGTATAATAGTTTAAGGTTAAATGATACTTATTTGACTATAATAAATGCATGCACACAACACAGGCACTGTCGAATATTTTTTAATGTCAACAATATTTTATAAACCCCTATAATTGTTGCTATCATTCAACAGTGTGCATCGCACTCTTAGTAACCAATCATAGGAAACCTCAAGGGAATACGTTCATTCCTTCTGCCTGTCGAGCAACAGGAAACCCTCAGTGTAGTATTGTTATAGGCAAACTGATTATTTAATACCTGAGCTTGTTTATTAGGCTCCAGTCGCAGGAGACAGCCGACCTGCTGCAAGCGCGTGTGGATGATTCCCGCGCACACGAAATTGTCAGGGTTGGGATCAATCCCGTCCAGGAGTTGCATCCCGAAGCCCAAGAGTTTAGTTCGAGCGGCCGCCAAGTCCATGCCGGGACCTGACGCTTTAAAGATCTTCTGAGCACGTTGCTGATCCCTGGAAAATTAATTTACAATACATATTATTAACATTGGCAAATCTAACTAAACATAGGTTAAATTACTTTGATTTTTTAAACCTTTAGACACACGTGGAGTCTTGAAATATTCAGTGCCTGAATTTTATTTGACCAATCAAATATGGTGTTATGAAGAAGTTTTAAGTTGGCTTCTAAGATTTCACGAATAACAAATGTATTAATAATGTTAACATAAATTATTTGGTAAATTACTATTTTCACTCTGAGCCAGAATATAATATGTATAAGTCTCCACAGAGTGCAGACTTATACTTGTTACATTAACGGTTTTTACGAGAAATAGTTGTTTCGTCATTCATACAACCCATTGAACCTTGCTCCAGATTAAAATGGCATTGCAAAACAACATGTCAATGTTTCCAGATACAGGATTCGAATCCGCAACACACAGCTTCGGTGGTATTGGTCTACTCATTGGTACATAGTAAATTATATTATTGAATGATTGTATTTACCCGCCCAAGTTCTTCCATCTGGCAAAGAATGACTCTCCGTTCATCTCCGTTGGCTCGAAGAACTTGTTCAAAGTCAAAGGCAACTTCACAGTAATCTTTTGAGGAACATTATTGTATACGAAAGAGACTACCATACTGGGAGTGTCTGAAAACAACATAGATAATCAGATTATGTATTTTTTTATAAATTACATAGCACAATTTTCTCGAGTTGATACTGTTATATTCTAAGGACATATTTCAACTTTACCTAAATAAATATGACGAGTAACCAGTTGAGTAGGAACTTATGTAAATTCATTTATTTATATGTGTGTAAATTACAAGTTTAAGATGTTCACGACATGACACAAAATATATAAGGAAAAATAAGTAATTTTACAATGAAAACGGTGAGAATAACTGAAAAAAATGATATGCATATAATATATAAATGTAAATAGATGTAAATCAAGTGAGTTAAATAGAATATTATAAGGATTCATAGAACAACTTCTACCAAACATAACTCACATAAGTAGAATATGTGGAACATTTGGATAATATGCAAAGCAATGTGGTAGAACATTGTCATTGCCTTCTCAGTTGGCAAATAGTAAATTAATTCCGCACCTTGGGAGAATAAACCACTCATGCTTCAGGTTTTCTGGATAATATCCATCGGAGATATCAGGAACACAGATTTATATTGTCATGAATGGAGAGTTTTCTCATTTATATCACGTAGTAAGTCAGAAAAAATACATACATACTTAGCTAAACCCACAGTATGTAAACATACTGAAGAGAAAGTCACAGATAGTGTCCATGCAGCCCTAAGTAAAGAAGCCTCAAAGTTCCTACTGAGGTGATTATAAAAATTAAGGATTTGTAATTACCGGTATAGTCATCCATACACTCAGCCGTTAGCATCTGTTGAACCTGAGCGCCTGCTTCGAGCAGAGGTTCCACAGGTTTCATTTGGACACTCAACTTGGAATTGTTGTCCCACAAAAGATCAAGACGTAAACTGCATCAGAAATATACGGTTATTTAGTATTATTACAACATTAAACATACTCACATATACTCAATCGTTCAATGGAGAATACAATACAGTCGAACTCGGTTGTTACAATCACGGACATAGCGAAATCTCGGATGTAGTGAGGAAACATTCGTTGACATTTTAGTTTATGATTTTCTCCATACATTTATTCACTTGGTACTGTTCGGTTAAAGCGGATACAGCGGAAAACGCATTTTGAAAATAGCCGATAAACTGGATTATTTGTTAGTTTGGGTTAGTTTAGGTTAGGTTAGGTTGGGTTAGGTTAGGTTAAGTTAGGTTTGGTTAGGTTAACCTAACAAATAATCCAGTTTATCGGCTATTTTCAAAATGCGTTTTCCGCTGTATCCGCTTTAACCGAACAGTACCATTCACTTTTATAACGAGCTACTTATCGGATATACCAAGCAAAAATATCGTCAAAATTTTTCTTAAAGCTGTTTATGCGTCAATCGTTTAAAAACATTTTCGACCCTAAGCAATAAAATCCGACCGTAGACCGATGCACCGGGGTCGGATACGTTTATGACACTAGTTAAGTACCTAATTGGTGTTTTCGCCGACAATATTGAAAAAAAAGTATCCACACATATGGTTGAAATTTCATGTCAAAAATCCAAACTGAAGTCAGTAGGTACCTACCAGCGTTCATTACAATAAACAACTTCTTTTGTAGTTTATGAATGCCATGCTTGTTTCGGGGAAAAATTCTAATTGTGTATTTTTGTTTGAATTGCGACTTTTTGTGTTATGCGATTGCTCATTTGAAGATACCTATTCTCTGATATAACGAGTAATGCTTATAAAGAGCAAATTCAGTCGGTCCCATCTTCCTCGTAATAACTAAGTTCGACTGTATAACTATTATGATTATTGTAGTCTATACGTTTATTTTTGTATTATATTATGTATGGCACTTCGGCCAATGACTTCTCAGCTTCGTCAAGTTACTGATAATAAAGATACTGTAAATGACAATAGGCGAATTGGTAAATTTAAAAATACAAACTATGAATGTTAAATTTATATAAAATGATAGTGTTTTATTACATACTAAAAGCTGGGTTATAGCCAACTTATAAGTCCAAAATTCAATTAAAACGATAGCTATCTACACTGTACATCTGAAAATGCAATATATAAATTACATAATAATTATGCAGTGTTTGTATTTGGGACAGCCCTGCTGTCAGAATACTATTTTTTCTGAATAAATAGACACTTCTTTCTAAAATGTAAACTACTTTGTTGCTACTAAAGTAAGTTGTAAGTAATTAAATATAATTATCATATACCTGTGTAATGGATTCTGAGTTTTGTTCCCGTAAAACAGACCGATGCGGCCCAGATTCTGTCTGTATTCGCTTTTCACACCAATCTGGATGAGATCATTTTCAAACAGCACTCCGTTGTTTTTAAATATGAATCTGAAAAGATATGTCAATCAATGAAAACAACGCAGGGTGAGTGTATATAAAATTGAATGAATTGTTTCTTTGATTGGTCACTCACTTCTTAGCATTATTTTGTTGATTGTTAGCGGAAGAGTTATTTCGAGTGTACAGGTCGCCCAGAACATCGAGCAGCCCTCCAGAGTTATTTGCAGTGGACGCAGGTGGAGTTGATAATCCCAATAAGTCAGCATTACCACCACTGCAAAAAAAAAATAGTGAATCCAATTAATACACTTAACGGTTACGTGTAAACATCACATGTGTATTATGATTTGGTAAGTATCATTATTTTATATTCGACCATGTCCGATCCTAATAAGATTATATGGGCCTCCACAGAGTGGAGGTTTGTATTAAAAGCGTATTTCAGTGAAACGGAAAATAATTTTCAACAATAGGTGAAACAAAATTTCTCACTAGCCGCCAATCGGAGACCCGACAGTCGAGGTGTCCGCCCGTCGATTTGTTTTGTCATGGCGTCGGATGAAAATATTCTTAAATCGTGTAAAGATGACTAAAAAACTTTACGTATGTACTTAAAATAGAAAACATGTCAATGAATATACTATTATTATTACTAATATAACAATAAACATAACACTAAATGGACGCATGTTGGATTTTTATGACAAATTATATTTAGTTCGGCACGCGTCATTTGCACAATCCTCGCATCGCCTGGCTACGATCTTTTTAGACCATGCCTCAACTGAAGTATAGCCCTAACAGATTTTTGTTTTTACGAGAAATGAATGTCAGCCACTTGCTCAACCTATTGGGTCCATACTCTGACCCATACACAAATTGAAAAAACAATATGTGTACTTGCCAGACCCAGGATTCGAACCTGGGACCCACAACGCTATAGGCCGACGCTTAAGCCGCGCATACATTTCATTTAATAAACGAAATTTTTTTATCAATAATGAAGAGTGAATTTTTAGGTAAAACAGTTAGGATAGCTTATAACCTCGTGTGCAGTGAGCAACGGCGCAACGCTGCCTACATATTACATAGAGACAAGCAATAGTGTAAATACCCAAAAATAGTGTAAGGACCCAATTACTCAAGCACATTCTTGCATAGATCATTCGGGACTTTATCACCTTTTCCATGCTATCAATACACGGACAAATTCACCTATCTCCCTCAGTCAATCTGCCTAGCATGGTCGTTGGCTTTACTTCGCATGATGTAGTCCCATTCGGTTTTTAGTCACATTTTTTTATGATTAACCAATTGTACATTATTATATAGGATGCGCTTTTAGGTCCCATTTTTAACAACTTTACCGATGAATGATTTTTGCGTACAAGGCAATCAAGGCTGTTCATTGGTTAGTTCATTAGTATGAGGCGGTGTGCAGCAAACTTCACAGTGGTTTCCTTATGATTTTTGTGCATTGGGTACATAAGTGGCAGAGACATAGTTTCAAACCTCATATAGTAGGTTTTTTTTTGATTTTGAGGCTGATAATATATCAAGATAATTTGTCCATTGCACTAATTGGAAATATTATACAGTTGAAATTATCTTGTCGGTGTACCGGTTTTTCACCCGGTATGTAACTATTAAATTATTACAAACCTAGTATTGTTAGAGTCGTTGTGATTGTTTGTGCCGGTGATGGGCAAGGGGTGCGGGCTCTTGGAGACGCGGATTTCGTTGTCGGGAACTCGACCGGGCTTCTTTTTCTTTAAGACTGCGAGGATAGACGACTCGCGTTCAGGGAATGCCGGCATTTCTTCTAGGACTGTTGCCTATAGGAATAATATATACATATCAATTAAATGCTGAATCCAAAGCTGTAGATATACATGGCCAAAATACTAATATATTATGTTTATTGAAATATCCTAAGTTTATCCTGTGCATTGGTCATCGTACAATATAGAATTAAATTATTCATTCAAGAGGTTAGACTGTCCTAGAGAGCCTAAAGAGATTCCTATAAAGTTTTTATATTACAATGGTTTATTGCGATCCCAGTAAGTTTTTAGTGTGGTAATTGTGGTCATTGAAAGATTAATTTACTATGGTTGGCAGCATTGAAATATAAACAAGATGGCATATTTTGACATTTTGCCATCTGTTATTTGCATGTTTTTGTCATCATCATCATCACGCGCGACAACCCGGTGTGGGTCTTGGCCTCCTCCAACAGCTCCCTCCACCTGTCCCTATCCAGTGTGGCCGCTTTCCAATTCGGTACCCCTAGAACACGGCAGTCACTGGCAGCTCCATCCAACCAGCAAATCTTTGGCCTGCCTCTTCTTCTAAACCCCATTGGATTGCCGGACATCACTCTCTTTGCCGGTTCATTGTCATTCATACGGTGCACATGACCTAGCCATCGCAGTCTCCCAATCTTAATTGATTGAACTGCGCTGCAATCTTCGTATAGCCCGTAGAGCTCAGCATTATATTTTCTCCAATTGGTGCTGTCCCTGATCGGTCCATATATACGGCGGAGAATTTTTCTTTCAAAAATGTTCAGGGCTCGTTCATATCGCAGAGTTAATGTCCAGGTTTCCGATGCGTAGGTGAGCACTGGCTTTACAAGTGTCTTGTAAAGAGTGCTTTTAGTTTGCATGTTTTTGAAATAGGTCATAAATAATGATGATCATTGTATATCTTGTTTTACGTTTGTAAAGTAAGGTAATAAGTTATATCATGTGTGATGTTAGCTACAAATGAATTCGTAATGTGTAATGACTTGTAGTTAATATAAACATTAGCATAGACAACATCATTTTAGTGTGTATATAGCAGTGAGAAAATACTTCAGCAAACGTGAAACTTGCCCAATGTAATTGAGGCTCTAGTAACCTTATATTCAGTTTCACTTTCACGTATTTAGTGTCTGTCTTTATAGAATAAAAAGGTTTTCTTCAGTATTTCTGTTACAATTCAAATGATAACTCAAATAAAGTATTTCATAGGAAATAATACTCACCAAAACATCAGAACTGGCGATGATACTAAGCTGCAGATATTCTGAAGCTCTCTGTTGAAGTTCAGCGTCAGCAGAGCGAAGATTCGAATGTTGTCTGAACACGTCTTGAATTTGGGTTTTGATTTCAGGGAATAAGTTGACGAACTTGACGTAAGTTGACAATAGAAGAGCACGAGTCATCGGCGAACAGAGATGATACTGTAAATAACAAAAATTTGAATTGTATTTACCATTCAGGATACAGAGGAGGGAGCCTTATGAAATATTTGTATAATCTACTGGTAGACGATGCAAAAAACATATTCTGTATGTTGGCGTCTTGTATATGGTACATATAGACTGCTTAATCAGCAAACTGGCCAACTCCACTTGGGCAAATTGTTCAGGAAGGAGAAAAAACTTAATAATTTAACTATCGAGCGGAATTTAACAATTCCAAAAATTCACCTTTTCCAAATACCAAATATAGATTTTTTTTTACAAATAAACTGCACTGTGAATTAATACACTATTTTAGCTTCTCTTTTATAAATAAAGAGCGGAGTTGTTCCATTTACGATATTGGAGATTTGACACCGGTAGCTGGCTGTTTTGTGTGAAGAACGATAATGCATTTATTTATAGGAGGTTTAGGAGTTTGAAATTTTGTGTGAGCATAGAAAACATGCTTTATAACAAAATGCCATCAAAATCTCATTTTCGGTCAAAAGTGCAGTTTGCTGGTTTGCAGATTAAGCAGTCGATATGACATACACAAATTTTGTGGTTGTTTATCTAAATATTATAAATAATTATAGTTTGTTTGCTTTTCTATGCACAATAATTGATGCTGTCTGTTCTTCCACTGGCTACATCTGTATTATGTATAATGTTTTGGTTATCAACAAGCCACGTTGAAAATCAGAAATCATCATCAGCCGGGGCCGATCCACTGCCGGATGAAGGCCTCCCCTTAGCTTCCTCCACTCTTCTTGGTCCCTAGTTATTTGCTGCCACGTACATCCACCGAACTTGTACTAATTAATAAAACAATAATATCCATTTGTAACAAATATCAGTTTCAGGGTTTATTTTGGAAATATAACCTCAAGTTGTGTTAAAATATTTGTAATGAAAGTGTAACATTTATTACAAACGTATCTGTAATGCGTAATGTGTTGCAGCTAATCTAAACTAAACATTAGTCCATAATCCTATTTTCAACTTTTGTATGTTTAGGCTCTGTCTAGTAGAGAATGTTTTTTTAAACATTTTAGGTCCACAGTGCTTACGACTAAGACAGGCACGTGGATGATTCTCAGACTGACTCCTGGCTGAATTACTGGTTTGGTTCTACCTCTTTCCATCTGATAAAGTGACATTTATAATAATGGGAACATCGTTTTCCAAAGTATATACCTTAGAATGAAGAAGTTGAAATTGTACTAATGGAGAAGATCTTTGATCGCCAGCGATGAGGTTACCAAACTCTCCGAGTATATATCCTCCCACCTTCACCATGTTTTCGTGACAAGCCGGTGCTTGGAGAGCCTGAAAACAAAACATACATATCATTAAATTAAGACATACAGTATCGCACATAAAATTCATAAAAATGTAACAGATCATACAAGTTATCAAAACAAAAATAATTAGTAAATAGTAATCAATGAGCAATATTAAAACTCCAATTTATCATATCTTTGTAATTGTTGAATACAACTATCCCAAGTACTAATGCTAAATTATGATAGTTTCCTGATTTTTTTCGACAAATTTTGTATTGGCTAATTTTTTTATTGTTGTTAATACTTTGATACAAACCTACCCTAGTTAGCCGTCGTATTTATCACTTTAGCGGTCAATAAGTATAGAATAGAACCCCAGTACTTACTGTCGATTTTGAATGTTTTAAAATTTCAAGTGAAAGGTGGAAGTTGAACAGTTTTACCAACCTCAAAAACAGTTTTAGCTGCGTATCCCTGGACTTCCTCTCTGTTTATAACAATCTGTATAACTCTATACCACACTTCTTCGGATACATAATCTCCAGCTATTCTTATTAGATTCAATATAACGTCGACATACCTGAAAACATAGAATAATAAGGACAAAACTCGACTTAGCAAATATTTCAGCTATATTATGCACAAGGTTTCCTATTCTATCGATTTAGTTTTGGCATAAGTTATGCCCGACTGGAGATATTTAGAGAGATCATCAGCGAGCAGTGAATTGATCATTGATGATTATTTTCTTGAATGTAAGAGTTGGAAAATTCCATTTGTTGTTTTACCGATTTTTAAAATGAATATCTTTTCGATTCGGTATTAAACTTACCAAGTGAAATCGGTAGCATATTTTTCAGCTAAAATGGCCACCTTTAGCACCATTTCTTCTCTGATGGAATAGTCGGCCGTTTCCAAATAGGCCAACATTTCTTGAACAATTTCTTCCGCATTGGACTTATCACACATGGCATACAATAAGTCGACTGCTTGCTGTCTCACTGACACATCCTTTTCCATCTGAAAAAAAGAGTCTGCTGTTAATACATTTACAGATATTCTAAGATATTAACCTAATTTATCCTTATTTTCCTAATAATCAACGTATTCTATCATTGAATATACACAATTCTAAAAACACGCCAATAGAAAAAATCTTTTTAGAAAAAAGTAAGACACCCGGCAGGAATCGAACCTACGTCTCTTGGGTTTCGCGCCCTGTGCATTACAACTATGCTAAAGCTGCCATGCTTAATTGTGACAAATCTTAACTATTGGCCTTTTTAAAAAAGAAGCATTTCTGTCTTTGGGACAGCATTTTTATACTAGCATGCATTTGACAGTTTTTCTCACTCTCGCTGTGGTTGTAATAATTTTTAATGGATGATAATAATATTGTCAGCTATAACGGCGTGTGAAACAAGTAATAATCTTTACAATATCATAATGAATCTTACCTTCATAGAGAGAATAACAACATCTTCATGCTTCTTAACGGCCTCGTGGGAGAACTCCGAAGTGGCAAGGTGACACATGGATTCCAATGCCAAATAGCGTAAGTTCGTTTCGCGGTTGCTTAGGAACTGTCCTAATTGATTGCAAGCACGTACCAACAGATTGGCTTCACTGTAACACAAATAAACAGGCAAAGGATTATTCATTCGTCGATACATACAATTGCAACTTGTTTGTTCATAATGTTACAAAGCAGAGTAATCAAAGGCACTTTCATAGTCTTAATTTTAATTATTCTGAAAGTTGATTTTAATGGTAGCAATGTATTACAGATATACTTCTTATTCTTGGTAAGTATATATAAATATTATAAATATTAATAAAAATATTTCTGAAATAACCACTTACAATTAATGTTGTTCAAAAATTATGTTCAGAATAAACATTGATTAGTCTTTAATGGGTTACTGTATCATAGTGTTCGTGTTGTGGATATCAATCTACTAAGGAAAAGATCTCGAATTCAAATCTACGCTGAACCAAGTTAATTCAATTCGCATGTTGTCTATTTGGATCAAGTACCTGTATAGCTGTTTTTGTTGCACCCCCTCAACTCTTTGTACCTCCTGAACAGCGGTTCGGAAAATGGCTAATAACTAGCTCTCTTAGAATTTAAATGTATTGGCACTTCTTGTTCGTGAAGTAACACGTGGTGCAATAGCGAAATATCCACCTGAGAAGCCGTATGTTTGGCAAACTTTACATGTTGATCTAGAATAAGAACTCAATGGGTTGGATGAATGGCAAAAAACCAATTCCATGTAAATGATACCTATTGTAGTCAGCTTAGAAGCAAAGATGATATTTTGCCTTTTTTATTTGTGGGGTCTATTCTGCAATAGTCTATGTGGAAGTAAATACCTGTCATTGTGAATGATGAGACTGATGGCTTCGAAGAGCACGGCATTCTTGGCATTGCTATGCTGCACCTTCTTGGACTTGGGCGGCTCCTGTGCCTTGTTAAGGATGGTCTCTAGGCATTCGGAGAGGCGGCCTCTCACTCCCGGTTCGTCAGCTGCCGGCGGGGAGTAGTTCTGCAGGAGACGGAGGAGCTTCACCGATAACCACGGCGCCGGCACAAAGTAGTATGTGTAGTCCTGCAGGTCTGTGTAGCTCGCCGTCACAATCTAATAAAAACATGGACATTGCTTTTATTGTCTTCTTCAATGTGAAAAGCCAATTGTGTGTGCATATTTCGTCTTCATATCTCTTATACTTCTAGAACAGAGTTTCAAAGTAAAATTCTTCTACCTCATGCAGTCGCTGGTAAACGATTCGTAACAAAAAAGAATAATAGACACCCACTTGGGACAGTTAGGTTTATAGGTTGATTGCCTTCCAAATATAATAGGAAATTTAAATTGTTCTATTAGTAACAATGATAATATATTCATTGACATGTTTTATTTTTCAAGTAAATGAGTAACGTTTTTAGTCATCTTTACACGATTTAAGAATTAATACCCCCATCACCATCACGAAACAAATTGATGTATTCACACCTCGACGTTCGCTCACCGAATGCCAGCGAGTCCAAAATTTCGTCACGCCTATAGTTGAAAATTATTTGTTGTTTCACTGATGTATCGTCTCAATCTACCAGACATCATTTTCAGCAGCATCTGGTGTGTAGTGCATGACTGTTTCTATTAGAAGTCATCGATGTCAATAATAGGATTGTAGATTCTTTACAAACCCGAGCTTGCAAAGAAATACTGAATAATAAAAAGTGTATATTTTAAAATTATTCTCACCCGGCTCAACCTTGAAACTGCCAAGTTGACACATCCCTTGTACTCATCGGGGTTTTTCTTGACGAGGGCGTCGATGAGAGACGTGGCCGCTGTGACCACACCCATGTGCTGGTCGTTGAGGAGGTGGATAATCCGCGACGTCCACTCTTCTCCAGGAATAATTTCTGGTGACGTTCGGAACAGACGCAGCAAGCAGAGAGCGGCCGATTGCTTAACAACATCCATTGTGTCACTAAAGCAAATTAAATAATGATATTGTAACCATCAATAGGAAGCTTTGAGACACTTTTTAATACCTATTAAATAAAACTGATAATTATTTTGAAAATTAAATAAATTTTTGTAAACAGTACATACTTAATTAAATATTTTTCAGAACCCAAGTCATATCAGATCGCTTAGATCGTTTACAACCAATCAGGACTATGTACATTCTGCAGATTTTGGTGAATATCGCAACCGGTCTCCACTGAGCTTAATGGCGAATCAACATCTCTGTGTCGCCGTTTTTCATTAATTTCGTCATTCAAACACGTCATTCGGCATTACACATTTTTCACGGTAGCGGCAGCTTACTGTGACAGCACGTGACAGCATATAACATGATGATAATGTATTTGAAGCATAAGAGTTACAAGATGTTTTAGATTACATTCATCAAATGTTTGCGTACAGTCACATATTGTGTTAAATTAGGATTGTCCAATACATAAATATTAGTGAATGAATACTCACCCAGAGACGAGCAGCTTTGGAATTTCAGTTCCGAAAGCTTCGGCCATATCCTTACTGCCAATGTTAGCGATGCACTGCAGAGCGAGGTTGACATGGATGGGATTACGCGACTGCAGATCATTTTTGATGCTTTGGATTATCAACTTTATCAGGTCGCTATTGGTATTCACGAGAACGGATATGAATAAATAACCCTGCAATAGACAAAACAGCCCATGTCACATGCATATTCATATAGGTATTTGAAATTATACGAATCAATGTGGCTCACTGGTACAAGTAATAAAAAATTCAATGTAATCATCTGATTGGGAAACAATATTAACAATATTAACAATATAGTGCATTAATGTCAATAAAACAAAATTAGGCATTTAATGACAACTTCATTGTTGTTAGTTTTTTTTTTAGTAATAAACATAATAGCTATCATTCAAATAATCTCTTAAGGACTTGTTTACACCGGATTAGTACTCACTACTAACACTAATACAGACGCATGATAATAGGCCAGTGGTGAAGGGTGGAGATAGACTGCTAAGATCTGACATAAATAGTGCACGCTGAACTTTGTCAGCCAATCACATTTGTTTTCATTGAACTAAAACTACAATGTGTAGATGGTGTTAGTTTTTAAAATTCAATCACATCCTGCCTAATCAAAGCCATAGTAGATACTCTGGTCAATAATATTAGTTTATATGTATAGTTTGATGGCATAATTTTAGATATTTTATAGATGGAAGAATATTTTAATCGATTATGATTAAGTTAGGCAGGGCTTAATGAATTTAAAAAAACTAATTAACAACATCTGTAATATTTATTCTTAATTTAACGAAAACAAATAAGTATGACTAAAAAACTGTGCACAATTCGGATCGCCCATAGCATACATAAACTATTATGGTTTGGTTTAGACGGGGTTTAATTGAATTTTAAAAACTAACCAGCACCATCTGCAAATTGTATTCTTAGTTCACTGTAAACAAATAAGTATGACTGACCGAGTTTAGTGTGCACTATTTATGTCGAGTTTTAACAGCCTACCTCCATCCCTCGCCACGTTAACAGGCTGAATACTAATGATTATTACTAATTCAACGCGTTTACACGTAGCAGTATTAATGCGAGTAGTAATTACAGATGTACTAAGCCCGTGTAAATAAGCCTTACGACAAAGTAGAGTGCATTAATGCATAAGTGTACAAATACACTTTGATAGCATGAGATTGTGTTGCCATACAAGCAAATTGTAGAGAAAAGTGATAATGCCAGCATGCCTATTCTAGCAGGCTTGCTTATGCTTAAAGCAAAATTCTTAGTCAGAAGTACTTTTGACTTTAACAGTAAACACATTGCTTGAATAAGAGTGTTTATTGTAATGCTATTATTTAGATAAAAAAAGACAGATCAAACTAATGAAGCATACCATTCCAATGAATCTAAATTTATCATTAAAAACATTATCATATATGTAGTAAGTATTAGAAATTATTTTTTATTCAAAACTGTTTAAGAATGTAAGATTCTTTATATTGAAAATCCATCATTTTGAAAAACCCCAGGACCATACTTACCTATCATTAGAAAAATTCTTTTTACCATTATATAATTACGCCATCTATGAAACATATTAGTACAAATATATTATTACTTTAATTTAAAATAGAAAGATGGTAGCCATTTCTTGATGGAATTTGAAACACATCAGATAGTGTAGTTACATAATTAGTTACACGATTATAGCCGCGCGGCATAAGCGTTGGACTATCATGCCGTGGGTCCCAGGTTCGAATCCTGGGTCTGGCAAGTACACATATTGTTTTTCAATATGTGTATGAGTCAGGGTATGGACCTTATAGGTTGTGCAAGTGGCTGACATCCATTTCTCGTAAAAAAAATCTGTTAATACAAAACCTCTACTCTGTGGAGGCCCATATGATCCTATTAGGATCGGACATGGTCGAAAAAAAAAAAAAAAAAAAAAAAAAAAATATTCACAGGGGCAGTTGGATCAGTAGTGAGTGCGTAAAACCCGGAAAGTGAAAAATGTAGATCAAATCAAAGTTGGAAATGAAGCCGGTACTATGAAACCCCATAATTTTTTTTGGAACCATGAGTACCCCAAACTGGAACTGCATAAATATGTCAAGGGTTCCTGATGTTTTATTGTATTAGTTTTTTTATAAGATTATTATTCTATTCATCTCAGGCATTGTTCAAACATGCTGGGATTCAGTTATTCAAAAAATAAATAATAATTAATATATTGTACATTCCGATGCAGTGTTTTCCATAGGTTTTATTCATAATTAACTATAATTAGGTAGGTAGGTATATTGAGCTTTTAAAACCGGATATATGCCACAAGTGCTTTTACATAATCTACAATTCCGAGCACGCAACGCCGGCTGAAGAAAATGAGCGTGTATACACGCTGCACTCATTATACTAGCCCCAGTCGATTGTCTTAAATAATTTCATGTATTGTATACATACTGCCATCTCATGGAATCATTTCGAAATACTGAACTGATATACAAGTCTTTATGATATTCTTTAAACAATTTATATTATACTGCCAAACTAATACATTGTGGCAATTAATGATGGGTTAAAGAACCAGACCCAAGGCACATTCGATTTTTTCACTACAATCAAACAGTTTGTAGTCCAAATCCCACGGGTCCAATTTTTATCTTCTAAGGTTTGTAAAAATTTTCAGAGTGTTGTTGAAAATGATGAATTTTCAATCAATACTTGTGTTATTAAGTCGATAGCAGTATAAAGAGAGGATGCATTATAGGTTATAGTAAACGGAAGCGAGGCGGACTTACAATTTGTTTCTCTGAATATTTGTTTGACGAAAGCAGGTTGACAGCCTCCATGTGACCGAAGTCGATGTCATGCCCGAGAAGGAAAATGAAAAGCAACTTGCAAACATACTTTTTCTTCTGGTAGCCGTCTAATGTTTTATCTCCTTTAAATTTGCTACGGATGTTCGCCAACTCCTTATTGATACGCTTTATCTCCGCTTCTTTGCTTTTACCTGAAAAATTAAAAATTGTTTTACAACCACATAACTATATCTAGAGTATAATGAACATGATGGTGATCACTCAAAGGTTTTGTTTGGTGTAGTTTAATTGATAGCTATGGAAAAATTAATATGCTGAACACTGAAAGAAAATAATAATGTACGAATTCATAAAAGTGAAAAAGGATATATGTCTAGCTTGTTATTTCATGACTTTTGTCATTTTTTGAGATCCGAAAATTCTCAAAATAAAGAGTATAATATTTTGTTCATTCAAAAGGTTGAGGGAATGGCTAACAATCGATTCTCATCCAGTGTTACGGTACCTTCACATTATGTAGGTTGATATACTGTTTTGGAGCGATATGGCAAAGTGATCTATTGCATGCATGAAATGTATCATGACCTCATTTAGGATGAATAATGAATTATGAAATTATTGATTAGTGTTTTGAAGTCAATAACAGCACATTTACAGAAAATATTTTTTTGTGATTACCATACAGTACGAAAAATGTTTGCTCATATTAAAAAGTTGGTAATTGAAAATTGATTGTCCTAATTAAATTGAAAATTATTTGATTAATTTCAAAATATTTTGTAGTTTTATATGGTGTAATAATTTAAGTAGGATACAATATAATAGCATGATGAGGAAAAAATTTAGGTAGTGTCATCTCCCTCCATTTTCGAAAGCGGAAAGATGCTGTCACTTTGTTTCTTTATATGGTTTTTCGTCTGGATTCCGGACTGAACAAATAACACACCGGAATTGTGGTCAGAAACGATGAGTTTTAATTGCGTTAATATCTACTAGGTTACTACATTTTATATAATTTTTTTACGAAGGACGAAATGTATATGTTTACGATTTGGCTGTCTGCCGCGTTCTGGCGACGTTGCAGATATTTTTAAACGGCCGGGATTTACAGCATTGCCGGCTTTATTATTATTTATTTTCATGATCAACCCTAACTATTTGTTGGTTTGATACCGATTTGGGCCTCTCCAGATTCACAGAGACATCCCCAAATGAGGACCATTTGGGAATGTAACACTAGGTACCATAAAAGTTATGCCTTTCCTTTTATATTGTTGGAAATGAAAGAACACATACTATAATGAAAAAGTAATTTTTAGCAACGGCTAAGTGACCCGAAGAATTTTTAACACTGTAAAAATACATGCAATTGGGTAGATCTCACACATGCTGCACTAAGATGAATAGCATATATGTAGCAAAACGTGTCAAAACTATCCGTCGGTGAATGTCTGAATTATGAAAGATCATTTGAAACCTAAAAGCCCAACAAAATATTAATAGATACTTATACCCCGTTTACACATGCATGGATTTACTGTTGACATTAAGAAAATGTACGGGTAAACATGTATTATCCTGCAGTTGGCAAGATTGCATGCATGAATCAAACAAATTTGGAAGCTTCTGCATTTTCATGCGACAGAAAGATTTTTTCGATATGCGCCTGCGCAGTAGAACGATATTGGCAAACTTGCCGGCAAAAAAAGCAATTTTCAGGTTGACCGATTTTCACTAGCTGTCAAATAGTACGAAATAGAACCATAAAATGATAACATCGCGTCTCGCTCACTCTTAAAGAATGAATTGGAGAAACAGTCAGCACTTTTACATGTAAACAGTAGTTATTGTCATTATAGTTTAAAATAAGCACTATTGCCGCCAGTAAATCCATGCACGTATACAGGCACTATTATTCCTTGATTACGGTAGATTTTTAGATTTAGATTTTAGTTTGTGTTTAAGTCTAAAATTATTATATATCGCAATAACTGAATCAAATAAAACAATGCGGGTAAATTGAAAATCACAGCACATGCGAACAACAATGAGTCATATATTATTAGAACAGTCTGTTTCAAGTCACTTTGGGCTATTTAACAAGTACCAAATTTTTGGTAATTTTTATGAGTTGGATATTTCTTAATAATCAGTGTTAAAATACATAAATACTATACTAATTTATAGCAAAAAAAATTTCAAGGAATTCATAAATGTAATTAATGCAGCATACATCTTTGATTTTAACCATGGTTATAAATGGAATATGAGTATTGTAGTAGAAATTGTATATCTGATGTAATAAGCATAACATTATTAATGATGAAATAATAATTGTCTTGCTTTGTTAAGCTTATGCCCTTAACCAGATTAAACATAAAAGTGTAGCTAATTGCATCCAATTATGTTTCTTGTGACCCCTGCCTGTTAAAATCATTTATTGCAGGTCATCAAAAAAGTGATAGGTACATTCTCTTAAAAAAAAAAAATTCATAGACTAATATATTACAGAGAAAGTGTCCTGATGACAATATGACAACTTTCAACACTTCTTTCTACACTTTGAAATTGCAGAATGTTCAGATGTTATGACAGGTTGGTATTATCTGCCAAAACTCTGTTGAAGAATGATTTTAATGAAGAAACTTTGTTTTTCGAATATGTCAGTAGGTATAACTATATAAAGCGTTTAAAGAAGCTCAACATATATCGATGTTATCTACACTTTTGTACCTATTTTTTTTATGTTTATGCATTTATTTAGGTTAATGGCAGCTCTGATAAGTGTAGTTTGTTTTTAATTATAGTTCATTTGATAATGGCAATGCAATAACGGTAAAACTTGGTGGTAAATATTCAGCACTCATCCCCCAAAAAAAAATTATGCGAAAAACAACTTAAACAATTATTGATATTAATGTTAAGAACCGAAATAATATGTATGATGTACCTATATGTATGTATGATAATTATGTATTTAAAAGTAAAATTAAAATGTTTAATATGCATTGATATTATTAAAAACAATCAACACCCCATTAGAGGATAATGGCCGTTTTATTGTATCATCGTCCAAACCCACGGTGGCCGCGCGGCTTAAGCGTTCGACTATCTCACCGTGGGTCCCAGGTTCCTGGGTCTGGCAAGTACACATATTGTTTTTCAATTTGTGTATGAGTCAGAGTATAGACCTAATAGGTTGAGCAAGTGGCTGATATCCATTTCTAGTAAAAAACTAAATCTGTTAATATAAACCTCTACTCTGTGGAGGCCCATACGATCCTATTAGGATCGGACATGGTCGAAAGAAGAAGAAAAGAAGAATGTAGCCTAAACTAGGAAGCGCAAAAATTATACTACACAATTAATAACAAAATCTTGAATTTAATGATACTTTTCTCTAGGTTGGCTACACTGGACTAACCAGTACAATGGTCATTAAAAAATTTTTCATAAAAAATCATATTGAAGGATGTCATTATTTAATAATGACATCCTTTCAATATGATTTGATAGAATACCAACTCTATTGACTTAAATAATAGAATATATTGGGTAATATAACAGGACAAGAAAGAAATTTCAAATACATGCTATTTATTTTCATCTAAGAAAATAAATTCAATTTTTAATAAATTGTTTGACCCATTTTGTTTGTGCACCATAGATTGCTGTAAATTTTAATAGTATTTTGTCTATTTGAAATCACATCATAATATTGAAGCGATGTCATCATTTTGAAATTATCATTGTAGTTATATGGGTTAGCAAACTCAGACCCGATACAACTATTGTCAGTGATTGCTTGGCCGTGTTTATTATTTAATTTCAACGCACATTACCAATTTTTGTATAATTTTATGTGACATTGATTTATGTTTTAAAAAAATTCTCATTTAGGGTTGTAACTTGATTGTACTTGTAATGTTGATTGATGATTGATATATTAATATGATGTGATTGGATGAATCTTGCCACCATAAAATTGTTTTCTTGGTAAATATGCCGGATTTTACCACATCGTTAATATACATTTGATATTCAGAAAACAGTTTATCTCATGTAAATAATGATGAGGAATACTTTTTATGCCACAGGAGCAGTTTTCGTTCCAGTATTTTATAAATTGTTATTTTGAGATACATTCGATACATTTTCACACACTGCACACGCAAATGTGTCAGAAACTTTGAAGTAATTGAACAATTTTATCTTCATAAATACTACCCAAAAAAATCTGTGTATCAGAGAAACGATTCCTTGTGATTATTTCGAGAGGAATAACTATTTTTGCCGTAAAAAAATGTTTATTAACTCTGCGGTACTCTGGATATTTATTGTCTTCTCTTCTGTTTTAGCTATACCAGTTTGCCAATTTTTAAAATATGTTGAACAGTGTAAAACTTTCATGAAACAGAAAGATTATTTTCATCAGAAGCAATTCTCAACAACTAATATTGCACAAGGCATAATACCTATGTACTACATACAATGTGGATTTTTATCATAAAACTTTTTTATTGAAAGCAATTCAACCAAGTGCCCATAAGAAAACACAATGTACTTATCACTTAAACAGTCCAAGACAATAAGCTAAGATAAAGCTTTAATCTGTCAATTCTACAGGTTGACACAGTTTCATGTTGTTTAATCAATAATTTAAACAAGTCTAAATAAATTGTATATATAATAAAATACTTACAGTTCCTAATATCTGCGATAAACACCGCCAACCCTCTCATACCATCACCCCTCACAGCTGGCATGATGCCCCCTGACCTATCAAATAACACACAATTTTATCATGACGGATTCAGCACGAAAATGAAATAAATAAATAATGCGCTACGCCCACTGGAATACGCATTTCAATGAGAGAATCAAAAACGTTATCAATTAATAGCACACGAATTGTCTGGCCATTTAGCAGATAAGCAAAATCAGCCAACATTGTAACATAGTGAATGAAGTCTTTTTTTGCAACACACGAACGGACCACCCAATGTTTTAATAGGGCGATGATATCAATTTGAGGATATTCAAGCGACGCTTTTGAAATTGATTTGCGACTTTCGGCAATTGCTAAATTACACAAACGTAAGAAAAGTGACAATTGTAATCGGAGCACTAATCATTATCGAGGAACCTCCCTCCGAGATTACACCGGTGACGGGATTATTGTGATGAGCGATATTTTTATCGTCCTACCTATAATACACCAGGCGATGATTTTCCTCGGAAACACTACAAAAGCCACACCGATTATTTCATTCAAATTGAGCTGCAGAAAAGTGAATTCGTCAATGACAAATTGACAGTCCTGCACCTACCACTACGAATACGAATACGAATGGCTTAAATACCAAGCGGCAGCGGCGTATCAACACGCAGCCAGGCATCAATGTGACAAAAATATAATATAAAAGATTTGAGATTGATTAATATTTTAATAAAAAGATAAATACTTTATTACTATTTCAATAATATGGCGATAACGAATTAAGCCCATGAAAATAATTTCACATTTTCGATAAAACGTATATTCCTACCTAGTATCTAGCTTATTTGGTATGATAAAATATTTTTTCAACAAACATTACATACAGACCTACAAACTTATCTGGAGAATGAGATGAGCGAGCTACTGTCGAAAACAACCCAATCACGACTCGTAACTGGCAAAATCTGACATTTGAATGACGTTTTTCAATATGGCGTCTTGTGGCAGTTCGTAGTTCTATTTTTGGCCATTCTCCAGATAAGTGTGTAGGTCTATACCTATCTAGTATTTCATAATATTTCCGAATAGAATCGAAAGTATTCTATCTAGTGATAAAGTTATTAGAATATTTTGATTGATTAGTTATCAATAGTAATATCACATTTTAATATTTTATGAACCTATCTAAATAGGTACCTAGGTATTAAAAAGATTAACTAGGTAGGTACTAATTAATCACAAAACAATGCAAAACACAAAGAGAAATTTAATATAGCATGTATATTTAACAAAAATGTTATATGAACATAAATTTGGGAAATACAAAATATAATAAGAATACAGCTAGGTAACTATTTTTTTTTTTTTTGATTCCAAAAATATTCTTATTGTGTATCCCTAATATAATATTTTCCCCATTCAATTATAAGTAATAAAATGTACTGTTGCGTAAACACAAAAAACCAAGCAAAAAAATGACAGTTCACGAAGTTCACATCAGTCGATGACGTTTATCATGTTAGGAAGTGTTTGTTTTCTGTTTTGATTATATAATTGATAAACTCACAAATCTTCCGTTCGTCAATGTTAAAAACATACAACGAATTTATAATTTCACAGCAATCACAATTAACGGCAACATGTCTTGTTTTGCTCAATACAAAAACGAAGCAATAGTGTCCGTATACGAATCCGAGGAAGTAGAAAATATAACCTTGTACAAGATAAATGTCAAAATAAGCAATGTAAACTGGACGGTGCTGCACCGATACAAAGACTTTGACGAGTTGCATTCGAAGCTGGTCGCCGATCACGGCGTAGCGAAGGATTTATTGCCGCCCAAAAAAGCGATTCGAAATAAATGCCCCAAGTTTGTGGAACAACGGCGGGAGAGGTTGGATTCATACCTCAAAAATGTTCTCAGCTATTTAGAACTCACCATGCCCCGAGAGTTTGCTACGTTTTTGAACTTCCAATATTATGACATCATCTTCCTCTTGCAAAATTTGGCTGTAAAACTATTCTGTGAGGGAGATAGGCTGTTGGAACGATCAAATATATTTATATTTACACCATTGGAGGTAAATTGATAAATGTTCACTACTCTCAACTATAACATTTAAGGGTACAAGTCGGTTATGGGGAAGCCAGGCGGAAACCGCGCTAATTGTCATAACCGATTTTAGCAAAATTAAAAAAACCTAACCTACCCCAACCTAACAAATAGTCCAGTGTATTGGCAATTTTCAAAATGTGATTGCCGCTGTCTTCCCCATAACCGACTTGTACCCATTTAAGAATTAGTACCTATTTGATGTTAATCAAATTGAGATAACACCTTGCACGCATAGTTGTTAGTAAATGTCAGACTGGTTAGTATTGTACATTAAAGCACATTGGTCAGAATCGGATGTGTGTTCATGTCATATTCGGTATAAATATTTTTTCAGTAAATGTGCCGCAGATGCCGTCATGAGATTTTATAACTTTCTTTTTAGACCAAACCAAACCTAACCTACCGCAAACTAATATTACCTAATATAAAGTTTGTGATGATGCATCAAAATGTATGAAAATTTCAAATTTTAAATTAACAATTTTTGGATCAAAAAGCCTATGCGCCGACAGAAAATGGTATTTATAATTGTCTACATGGAATAAACTGTTTTCATTAAAAAAAATCATGACAGCATCTGCGGCACAATTACCATTTTTTCTAGTAAGTAATAGGTATGTTTCGGAGATGTTTCAAATTATGTACCAAAATCAAAGTACTTACAAATAATATAATTTTATTTTATACGGTTGGCAAGATTGCGCAAATCATTTATAAGTTAAATATCTGTTTAATATTGAAAAATTTCAAGTGTGTACCTCTTCAAATCTTTCATGTACTGTCAGGGTATGTGCAACGCAGTTTGGGTAAACTTAAATCAATACCGCCAAAAATACTGTATTACGAATTATATATTATGCAAAGACGTTGAAAACCTCCTTGTATGAAGATGGAACCTAGATGTATTAAATTGAAGCAAAAAAAATTACCACTGGTCCACTTATTAATTTAGAACAAGTCATTTCGCATTGTAGGTTCATTTACAGAACACTACTGCTATGGCATTGTTTTGCCAATTTGCATGGCAAAAGACGAGTAGATAAGCAGCCTGTAATACGACGCTTTGGCATTAAGTATTATTTAGTTGAAAAATTGTATAAAAATTCTGTAAAACCTATTAGTAGTTATTACAATAAACATAAATAATGGCCGCCATATTGCATGAATAAAAAAACCGGAATGGCAACTGAGCGATGTCCATATTTGTAGAGTTTACCAACAAAACTATGCTTCATGCGTTTGCTAAATAATTTCAAATGTCATAACAGAAATAACATACAAGGCTCCTTCTGTTTATAGTCAAAATTCTTTGAATTGTAAATCTATTTTTCAAAAGACAAAAAATATGATTAATACAATCATTGCTGACCTTTTAATTAACACATTTAAATAACACCACATTAATTATATCTAATGGCCAAGTACTCCAAACGCGCCAGTCGCGGTGTTAGCACTAAATGAGTTAAGTAATTAGTTTTATTCATTAAAAACTTGAGTGCCTCGAAACTCGAAAGAATTTTCCAAATTATATACATTCAGTAATAAAGAATAATATAACATTCTAAAATCCTGTGTAGGTATATTCAGTACTGAATATCAGGGACGGCTCTAGTAAAGGAGCAAAGTGTGCAGTGCACTCCCATCATAGATTAAATACAAATATATAATATAAAACCCCCATGTATTCAGAAAAATGCGATATCGAAAACTTATGCGAAATCACTCATTTTAAATTCCGCGCGTTTTCGAACAATGGTAACGCAAGCGCTTCAACACTTCGCCTCAGTCACCCATACACACAAATGTCGAAAAAACAATGTCGATGAGACGCGACCAATACACACGTAATAATTCCATCGATGTGACACGCCAGGAGCATTATTCGAAGTGTTCCTTGAATTTACGCACATTTTACACGCACACATTTATAGCGGACAACCACAACGACAAAAGAAATGAAGCTTGTAGAATCAAAATCACCAAAGTTATATAAGACTACATGAGTCTTCGTTGGAAACGATGTTTTTCATCTTTTTTTCATTTCAAGTACAGTGTACCGGTCGAAAGCACACACACATAAACTAGTCATGTGGACTTTTATACACAAACCTCACTAACCAATATGAATATTCCTACATATAACTCAGGCGACGCGTCGAGGTACAGTTGGAAGCCTAATTATTATAATGAAATGACGAACTTCATGTCGATGCATATTGTGTCAAAAATATAATCATATTCACGACTGTTAGTTTGGTTGATATAGTCTATGGGTTGATCGTTCGACAGTTGGGCTTATAATATAGATTTAATAGTATTTACAATGAGTACCGTGTATTCAGTTGCATATATTAAAGACAATCGTCACGATTTTTCCAAACGAATTGATATTAAAGTGGCAGGCCGTCCTTTGCCATCTATAAATTTAATTCAAAAGTGTACAGTGAAAACGAAGATTGTTAATCGGAAATTTAATGTGCAAATGTACTCAAAAACACAATGGCTTTGCGGATGTAATATTCTTAATACCCTATTTTGTTTTCCGTGTCTGTTGTTCGGCGGAGATGTTAACTGGACGGTCCATGGGATTCAAGACTTGGTCCACCTGTCAGTAAAAATCAAAAAACACAGTGGTTCAGAAAAACATATTTTAAATGAAATGCAACTTGCAGTCTTGGGAGAAATAGATATACGTTCACAATTGGATGCAGGGTACCGTTTATCTGTGAAACAATTTAACGAACGTGTCGACAAAAATCGTTATATTTTATCCAGATTGATTGACTGTGTGAAGTTCTGTGGTGCATTTGAATTAGCTCTTAGAGGACATGATGAATCTGCAGATTCAAATAATCCAGGTGTTTACCGAGGGCTTATTGACTTTGTCTCGGAAATTGACATAGCCATGAAACAGCATTTGGAGAGCAATAGTGTTTTTAAGGGTACATCAAAAACGATTCAAAATGACATTTTAGATTCGATTCTAGAGGTGTGCCGTAACGAAATTAAAAATGAAATATCACAAAGCAAGTTTGTAGCTATACAAGCAGATGAAACAACGGACGTATCTACTACAGAACAACTTGTTTTGGTCATAAGGTATGAACTACGCGGACAGATCCATGAACGATTCTGGAAATTTATGACGCCGAAAAACCACACTGCGGCAGGTATTGCATCTGAAATTTTGAAAGAACTAGAACTTCTCGACATTAAACAAGCACAACTAATTGGCCAGAGTTATGACGGCGCATCCGTGATGAGTGGCCGATTAGGTGGTGTACAGGCTTTGATAAAAGCTTCGTATCCACACGCACACTTCATACATTGTTATGCACATCAATTGAATTTGATAATGGAAAGAAGTGTTTCAGCTAACACCATAGTCCGAAACTTTTTTGCTAATTTACGAGCGTTTCCAATTTTTTTTTCGAGGTCTGCGAAGCGAACTGATATCTTGAACGAAATAGTTCATAGAAAAATACCAGCAGCACCAACAACGAGGTGGAATTTTAATATAAGAACAGTTACTGTTGTCCATACTTATCGAGATCAGTTAAAAGAGTGCATGGAACACATTTTAGAATCTGAAAATTTAGACGCCGATACCATTAATCAAGCTGGAATGTTGTTACGGTATTTAAACGAAGACAATTTTAACTATTGGTTAGATTTCTTTGCCAAAATTATGCCAAACTGTGATATACTTTTTAAACAACTTCAATCGAGGTCAAAGGACGTGTTGGAGATAAATATGGACATTGAACACTTTACGCGTGCTATACAATGTATTCGTCAAAATAATCATATGTCACAAATTCAACCATCGAAAAAACGTCGTCCCAATGATTTACCTCATTCTGTGATATGCAATGAAGTATGCGACATTATAGTGAACCAAGCGAAAGATCGTTTCGAATATAAAGGTCATTTAGTAATAGCCAAATTGTTTTTTAGTGAAAAGTTCCGGGATTATCATACAAATTTTCCAACTACAGATTTTAATACGGTAATATCATTATACGACATTATTGACAAATTTAAACTTAAAAATGAACTAATAGTCTTATACAGTAGAGAAGATTTCTACGTTACTGATGGAGCATTGTCGATACTTCAACTTTTCACTAATAATAATTTACTGGAAGTATTTAGTGAAAGTGTTACCCTATTAAAAATAATTTGTACAATTCCGATGACTTCAGTGGAAAGTGAGCGTTGTTTCTCAACTTTAAAGAGAGTTAAGTCATTTTTGAGAAATACCATGTCTCAAGGCAGGCTAAATGCTCTTGCGATGCTAAGTATAGAAAAACAATTGATATCGTCAATACCGGACTTTAATATTCGTGTTTTCAAAATCCAAGGATCGGAGGATGGACTTCTTGCATAAATAGGTGAGTCTTTTTTGCACTCCCTCATATTCTTGTCACCGGCCGCCACTGCTGAATATATGTATATTTTTCCGACCATGTCTGATCCTAATAAGATCATGGGCCTCCACAGCGTGGAGGTTTGTATTAACAGATTTTGTTTTTACGAGAAATGGATGTCAGCCACTTGCTCAACCTATTAGGTCCATACTCTGACTCATACACAAATTGAAAAACAATATCTGTACTTGCCAGACCCAGGATTCGAACCTGGGACCCACGATGTTATAGGTCGAAGCTTAAGCCGCGCGGCCATTGTGGGTGATATATATATATATTTTTAAATTCTAACTATATTTACTATTCAACATTAACAGAAATGACTATCTTTACAGCTGTACGCTATCAGTGAGCGTGTCAAATTGCCCTGCTCTTCCTTTGAGCTTGCGGATAAGAAGTTCCACTTCAGTCACATCTTGGACTTTTGCACGCAGCTGAAGAGCCTTCACATAAAGGGAAGTGAGGAAAATATTGGCACCAGCAATATTTATCCGCAAAAGTTGTCATTCAGCATGACAGTATTTAAGTCTCTTACGGAGCTTTTAGTATTAAACTTTCCGATGCAAAACATTTCTAACGCAGGTAAGGAATATAATCTACTTTATGATATAAATAAATAGATAAGGTGATGTCTGCAACGTTTCTCTATGATGTTTCTTTGTCATGTTCCAGATATTTTTGATTTGTGGTGTTCTTTAGCTGTGTTCTGATAATGACATATTAATTGTAAGAAAAAGGATGTTATTAAAGGACAGTGCTATGCATTCATGGTTAAATATATGTGACTGAGTGATTTATGGATGTGACATATTATTATGTTAGAGATACGTAGATACAATGTTATGTGTTAATGTGCAGCTGGTCCATATTATATTTGAAATAGTATGTGGTAAGCAGTTGTAAAAGATAGGGAATAATTTTATAATATTGCCACTCTATTTTTCTATTGGCTCTAAAAACATAATTATAACTAATTATCATTTAATTTTCAGGAACCCTCAGGGATACATTGACGATTTTGAGAGTTCATAGAACAAATGCAAGGAAAATAAGTGATATCTTACTTTGTGATATTATACATAAGGAAATTGATAATGATACTAAGCTACTGGTGCGTTGTTTACTTAAATTACACTACTTAAGTTATGATTACACGCTGTGACGATCTCGTATAGAAATTTGATATATTGGAACTCTGATTTTACATTTTCTCTTTATTTACAGGTTTTTTGTTAGTCCTTTCTAAAATGGGGGTTTCACTGTAGTAAACATTATAAACTTTAATCAGTGGTTCTACCTACAGTCTTCATTATTTGTAAATTGTTTTATTGGCATGGCAATGAAATTCATATACAGGGGAACCCTAATTATATGTGTCTGGATTTCATGTTTCATTTTAGTACATTTAGTACCCGGTTTTATGCTTTTGTTTCTAGCAATTTATGTCTGAAATAATTCAACATTCAATTAAAATAAGTTAATTTTAATTCATTCAATTACGTATGTATGTAGGTACATAAATGCGTAGCATTCATTGAAATTTGTTTTTCTAAATGTGCATGGTCCAAGGCCAAGTTTACAGAGTGACGCATATGCGCATTCCTTTTTATAGAAATGGCTGCAGTGCACAAGGCCAAGTTTATACAACCCTGTTGGTGGGCAATCTTTTACTTTAGTCAAGGTGGGCATACAGTATTTTTTGTTAGTTTCTATTTTGGCTTGAATATTACGGTTGTTTCATAATTGTTGTGTTTTGTTTGTTAGGTTGTTTTATGTCGAAAACAACAAAAGAAAATGCTATGAGGTCTCAGTTGTATATAAACAACCCAAAAATATTCACCAAACCAATTTGAATGACTTTTGTCAGTCCCTTCGAATACGTAAAATCGGGGTCTCACTGTATTTGTCATTGTATGTGAATACATAATAAAATATGTCAAAAATATCTGTGATAGAGGCTTTGGCATAGAATGTATGACAAAGTGTATCATAAATATATTTCGTAAATACATAAATATATATTGGTCATCAATATAATAGTTATGTAATCACGGCGTATTGTCTCAGCGAAGAAAATGTTAAGGACCCATGTGCCGTGTAATGGTCGATAATTATGAATTCGGCTATCTTTAAGACTTAAGTCTGTAGTGCCCCCTACTTCAATTATAGTTTGTCAATTTATGACTACGGCTGTATGTTGTAGCTTAACGACTGGGGAATGACAAAAGAAATGGCAAAAAACACTACCTTATTCTTAGGTCAATAATTATTATAAAGCAATCATTATTCATAAGATGTTTATCACACTTGAATGGTTAAAAACATAGCTTATAATAAGTATCTTTAGAATCATCTTCAAATGTGTTAATCTTACCGATTTTTTGAATAATAAAATGCCTAATTCTTGTAAAATTTGGGATCACAGAGATTATCAATATAATTTTTTAACGTAAATATTTTGCTAAAATTATCTCGTCATAAATTATATTAATGGTTTTATAAATGCGATTAAAAATTAATAAATGTAAAAAATCTTAACACCACTGCACATTCATGTACCGAAATATGACTATATTCTAAAACATTAGAGCGAGAGGTTTAAAAGAATACTATTTTATGTAACAAAAATACTTTATGCAGCCATCAAATGTTTAAAATAAATATAAAGGATAATAAGGCTTCGAAATTATATAAATAGATTATCTACAACGTTTAAGGAGTGTCCAGGATCATGGTTTGAAAATACAATAAAAACTCAATTTTGACCTACGACGAGCATGTGGGCCGTTAAAGTATTATTCTAAGTGTCATCATTGTAAATTTGAGAATAAAGCCATATATATTTTGGTACATCAGAAATCTGTGGTACTTAATTGCACCTTTTAAAATTATTCCTTTGTCAGCACATGCGGTATACCTTTAATTTTTTTTTTGAAAATAACATTTAATAAAATACTTTCTATTTGATTTTGCAATGAACTTGCAACATTCTATATATGCCATGATATTTGTTAACATTTTTGTTGCAGAAATGGAAAGAGTTGGTGGAAGGCAATTTCAGCAGTAACAGTATAGAAGATATAGATTCAAGTATTCAACTTCTTCCTGTAATTCAAAAACTTACACTCAACCAAAACAGGATAAGTGAAATATCAAATTTGTCGAGTTTGCCTCGGCTCTCTCACCTGAGTTTATGTGAAAATTTGTTTACCACCTGTCAGGATTGGCACTCGAAGATCGGCAAGATAATATCAATTAACTTATCTCAAAATATGATAACGTCTCTAGTGGGGTTTTCTAAACTTTACTCTCTCGAGAGTTTAGACGTGAGCTGCAACAGAATCACCGACATTGAAGAAGTTCAACATATCTGTAAACTGCCTTGCTTAGAAAATTTGAGGTTGACCGCGAACCCTGTAGCGTCAGTTGTCGATTACAGAGTGAAAGTGATCGAGCAATTCAATGTCCGAATGCAAGATATTTGCTTGGACAACGAGAGACCTTCTGAAAAAGAATTGGACACTGCGAGGGTGTTGCAGGCTTTGAGGATAGTGAAAGAAGGAAAGGCGCCGAGCTTCTTCAATAACAATGACCACATTTTTGCTACCGTCACCGCACAAGGCGGCAGCGGTCTATAACAATTTTATTATTAGTCAATTAGGTATGATCGGTCACCAAAAAGACCTCGAGGATAAAACAGGGAGCCTCCTCTTCAGGATTAGGCGTCACAATTAATTATTTTTATCCGATGTATCTGTGATTAACAAAATGAAGTTTTGTCAAATATATTTAAACATTACATTTTTACTGCAATATTTATCTCTGTATTCATAATGTAGAAATTTTATTATATATTTTTATGTTTTAATGAAAGTAAGTAGAAAATTGTAATATATCTCTGAAGGGGGATTGTGTTAATTCAAATTTAATTTACCCTATTTGGTTATATCAATTATTCCTTCTAATGGTCACATTGCAGTTTGTAGGTTTCCATTTTCGATATATTAAATCGTGATACTTAATTTAAAAGGGAGTTCACTACAAGGGACATCGCTTGGCAAAATACGAAATATGGAATTTAATACAATTTACCAAAAATTTACATTTACATAATGGTGTTTTAAATTAATCAATATGTATAGTATGGTTAAAGTAACCAATTTCGACTTAAATGAAAAGGAATTGAAATACAAGACCTTTTTACTTTTTAGAAAAATTTATGTTTTTTTAAATCAAATAAAAAATATCTTCTTCAAACTGAAACTATATTACAATGATAAAAATATGTAATATGATGAAGGTATTTAACTAACAGTTTTTTAAAAATTGTAAGTTTATTGTGGTCACACAATATGGTCGTCCTTCCGGCAGACTTTGCAAACAATGAAAAGATAACTGCGATTCAGTTTCGCAAAAAATTGAACAAAACAGATCAAACAGTCTACATAGGCTCATTATTTCAAAACTTTTTTTTAAAATTGCTAATGATTAATTATAAACTTTAAATGTAAATTGTCAATAAGTCATAAAATTGCATGTTCATATTCCGCTACTAGATGTCCCTAGTACCTAGCGCTACAGTAACACTGTACTTCACATTAAAACTAGAAAATTCTGTTACAGCACTCCTAACTGAAATTTACTTACACTTAACTAAATATAAATAATAGATACATATTCTTTGTAAAAAATGAATAAGTTTTTAATTATTATTGTAGTCATTTTTATGCATTTGATTTATTTTTCATTATAGAGTAACACTCAAAATTCAGATTCATCACACATTTGAACAAAGATGTTTTCTGTTTTGAGGATATAAGCATTTTATGGGAATATCTGACGCGGTTAAACAGAATAATTTGATACGGTTATGAATCTCATTAAGAATTGAACAAAACTCAACGCCAAATAATCTTTCAAATCATATACGATTCGCGTTGATGATGCCAGTCCATGACTACCAAAGTAAAGATTGATAATATTATGCTAAGATATTTGTTGAAAAAAAAAACCTAGAATCAATCAATGTTGAATATAAATTATTGCGATACTATGGTTTGTTTTGACTCATTCGAATATAGTGTAAGTTTTATTATAGATATTATTTTATAAATATATTTAGAATTGTGTTAAAAATTCGTACAGATCTATATTATATTATGAAAATTATTACATTAATTATTTTGCAAAACCTTTCAGTATCTATTTTATTTTAACCAATTGATATTGAACAATTAAATGATTATTATGTAATTAAAATATCAGTACATTCTTTTGAATTATTATTGAGATTAATTTTAAGTAAAGTACAACTTAAAATGTTGATAACAAAGTGGTGCTTAGCAAGTAATGATTCATTATTAACATTCCATCATTGATCAAAGTTTTCAATGCGACAAATTCCTGTTAATCTAAACGAAATGATAAAATATTTTTGTACAGGATTTTATATTGTCTTAGAATAAGTCCAATATTATTTATTTGTATATTAATTATTATGGACAATAATGTGCATATTTATTAAAACAATTTAAAGACAATGAATATTCTTTGTTTGAATCCCTGTTTCCATGACTTGCCAACTGTGCTTTCCCCTTGAGGTGTCATTATTTTGGATGTCCTATCGCTTGGCATTCTTTCAGCATGACCCATCCATTGCGTCGTGGGTCCCAGGTTCGAATCCTGGGTCTGGCAAGTACACACATTGTTTTTTCAATTTGTGTATGAGTCAGAGTATGGACCTAATCGGTTGAGCAAGTGGCTGACATCCATTTCTCGTAAAAACAAAATCTGTCAATACAAACCTCCACTCTGTGGAGGCCCATGTGATCCTATTAGAATCGGACATGGTCGAAAGAAAAGCAGAAGAAAGAATCTGATGGATTATTGCATAATTAAATTTTCCACTTTCTCATTCCTGATAGTTTGCGCATACAATGGGGATGGATAATCTCAACTATTTATTTTTAAAATACTATACTTAGTGTTACCAAACAAACTATAATACAAAGCTATAATTTTGATTCCACCACAAATTTAATCAGCATAGAAAAAATGACTATATACACTGATATTATATTTACAATGTAGTCGTAGATTATGTATTATTTATACCGCATACGCTGTGGACATACCTGATGTGTATATAACATGCATAAGTGGGTATTAGATTCCTCTTTGTGATTGCGGAGAAATCCAAACCGCTGTTGTCCGAACCAACATTATTGAGACCTGCCCTATGCCTTCACTGGAAGTACTCTGCCATCCACCAAATTGATAAAAACGCGCTGGCATTGATCGAAGCTTTATCGGTGCCTCCGTAGTGCTGATAATGCGATTTTGAGTTACTGTGACTTGTGTTTTTATTAATATATGTCTTGATGCCGTTGCCGACACTGCAGCCATACGAATGAATGAGTTTATTAAGAAAATTAGTAATTCTTTTAATAGTTTTAGAATATCAGTATATAACATTTATGTATAGTATTATGTTCAAGAGTGGGTCCAAAGATTTATTGAAATATTTCTAATCCAAATATGTAGGTACTGCTGATTTATTGATATTAAAATCTACAAATTATTTACATGTATAATTAATTATAACTGAGATGACTAAATGCATGACAGTTTTTAATACACCAATATCCTGTGAAAATAAAAATATTCACACTTGGCATTTATGCTATTACATACTTTATTAATTACTAGTATATACTTATTGAAAATGACAAAGTACATTTTTTTGGACTCAATGACTAATGAAAAAGACAATGACTTAATGGTAGTGACCTTTTCCTCACATATTTAATTTGATACTATGACTACAACACAATTGAACAAATAAGTTTAAGCAAACATTATATGATAATATCTGACTCGTGGTTACACTGAGAATTAAATACTAGCGTAAACCTTATCTGGTTATACTTGCTGACTCACATGCCCAGTAAAGGTAAAAAATTGAGAATTTGGGGTATCTTTGGAAGCTTTCTCGGGACAATCTGTAAATTTTGTAGGGAAGTGACATATGTCATTAGTATGACCTATTATTACTCATCCTAGAACACTTAATGATCATATTATAATATATATTAATAAGTACCATAAAAGGATATTATTAAAAATGTTGTCTTTGAAATTACAAATAAAGCCATATTTTGGTACATCAAATATAATGTTCTTAGATGTAGCACCTTTTGAAATTATTTATTTGTCAAAACGTGCATTATAGCTATTCATTTTAATAAAAAATAACACACCTAATAAAAGATAATATTAAATAATATTTTTATTGGAGTTTGAATAATTGAATCAAAATTTTAGATAAATTGCAATATTTCGTCTTCGATGTTTGCCATTATGTAGGAATATATTATATTCTGATGGTGTAATTTAAGAAGTATTTTTTCCCATTCAAGCGGGTCTATTCTATACAAAAGCCTGCTTTCGGTCCGCTACGGTAGCTAAATAGGGTAGGAAAGTATCGAATTATTAACACTTGTAATTGTTACAATAAGTGTTAATAATTCGATACTTTCCCACCCTATTTAGCTGCCGCAGCGGACCGAAAGCAGCCTTGTGTATATAGAATAGACCCGCTGTAATGCTAAAATAAAAATATATTTTATAAAATGTTAGAAAGAGAAAGAATTTGTCAAATATATAATGGAAAACGTCCACAATACATTTTACGATGTGTTAATATATTTTATATGTTCATTAAATGTTGATTTTCTAAAATAAGAAAAGATAGGGCATAATAGTAACATTATACATCTTTCCTACAAATTTTACATAATATACCGCTTTTGCGGCTCTCGTGGTGCAGTGCGCAAGGCGCTGGCTTTCCATCACGGAGTTCTGGGTTCGATTCGCAGTGAGGTCAAAATATATTTACATAATCTAATATGTAAATTCCTCAAGCCTGGGAGTTTTACCACTATTATTGGGCTTCACGGCCTGTTGTGGTGTTTAATAAAGAAACAAATAATAAAAAAAAATACCGCAAATTTTTAATTTTCGACCATTCCATGTGGTGGGGCCTTAATAAATGTAGACTGGGAAAACATACTTCAATATTAAAAGACAAAAGTACAGTTGGTTTTTTTATTTCGTATATTGGCTGTCATAAAATAATTATACTTACAACAAAGTATATTGCGACAAATAATTAAGAATTTATACATTTTTGAAAGTAATATAAAAAGCATTAAATAATACAAAGTCAACAGTTTATAAAATGTTAGAAAAGAGTTTTTATTAATATTGCATTAGTATTATAAAATTAATCAACAATAATTATTATTTATATTAACAATAAAATATTCCTTCATAAAAAACCATTTTATTTACAATCTAGTATCACTCGTATAACTGCACAAAATGTTATGGATGGTATTAATATATTTCTTTAGGCAGATTTTGAATAAAATAATGGACTGACTCCATTTCGTTTGGCAAGTAGTAATTGAAATAAAACTTTATATTTAACAAGTATTATAATATAATATATAATAGACGACGAGACAAAACTATAGCGACAATTCCAGTTAAATATATTAAGATAGAAAATCTATTACAATAAGGCAAAATATTGTAGTAGTAATAATAATGTATACATGAGCAATTTTTCAATGAAAGAAATTAGATTAGTTTGAACTACAGACATGTTACACAACAATAGTTGACATGTTACTCATTTCACGGCTAACAACATTATGAGTGTTAAAATTAAACTATGTACACGCATGCGATGCAAATGGACTTCCTTATTAGAAATAAATATGTGATATATTTATAAGTAGAGAAAAGATACATTATTTATCTTTTACTTGTAGATGACACATTTTTAAGACACGTTGCTGACGGAAAGTGGGAAAGATTTGTGAAAATTAATCAAAATTAAGTAGCATTCAGTTTAGGATTCAAAATTAAAAAGACAAAAAGTATGTTATTCATCATAAAAATATTAATGACACAGCACCTTTACGGACGTTACTTTTTTTTATATAAAATGTCATTGACGTTTTGTTAAGTCAAAAGAAAATTTTAAAGCATTGAACACGTAATTAAATATAAGTAGAATCTTTTTTAATTATAAAAATCAATAGTATTACATGCCACGGACAGAATATAAAAGATATTACGTACAATAAAAACACTCTTTGCTTTGTGATAATACAAGCTATGTTCTTAGTTTTCTGACCAATAATATGTTCACCAGACCCAGTTATGAGACGACATTTTTAAAATTTAAAAATTTTTATACTCAGAATTTTTCTTATTAATTTTACAGGATTCCATTCTGTTAGTATTCATTTGAAAAGTACAGTTGGTTTGAGTATCTGACATTGGCAAAGGGTGGAGGTAGGCTGTTAAGATCCGACATAAATAGTCCACAATAAACTTAGTCAGTCATACGTATTTGTTTTCATTGAACTAAGTCTACAATTTACAGATGGTGATGGTTAGTTTTTAAAAATCAATTAAACCCTGCCTAACCGAACCATAATAGTTTTGGTATATTTTGGGCGATACGACAAAATTGTGAACACTTTTTAATTCATACTTATTTGTTTTCGTTGGATTAAAAATACATATTACATTGTTGGTTATTTTTTTAAATTCATTAAGCCCTGTCTAACCAAACTATAATAGATAAAAAATATCATTCTATCTATAAAATATCCAAAGTTATGTATGATTTAATTGTAGATAGACAAGTATTTTTTGACTATTATCTATTATTGCTTGGTTTTCGCAGGGTTTAATTGAATTTAAAAAACTGACCAAATTCTAGTCTTATTTCAATGAAAACAAATACGTATGACTGACAAAGTTTAGTGTGCACTATTTATGGCGGATCTTAACAGCTTACCTCCACCCTTTGCCAGTGGTATCTGATGGATACAGTGCCGTATAATTTCAACCATAAATCATTTTTTTTGGACATGGGTTCGTAATTAACAGAGTTTTAAATGTGTAATAGTAACCTTTTCATGTGAAATAGTGCAGTATTTTAAGGGAAACATTTGGCTTAGTCAACTTGAAAATACCTGAATTCCAAAATTTTGTCACAACAAACTCATACTTACGACTTTGTATAAAATAATAGGTTTAATACAGTAGTTAAAAAATATTTATGAGTTACTGCTGTGATCGGTTGTACTGCATTGGTATTAATTACCAGAATATAAAATACCTAATATATGTACTGGAATTGAAGAATTGGTATGGCGTAGGATATTCGAACATACTAACGCCGGATTCATACTAGATTTACGTGTCGTGTCGTGATGCATCAGAAGCACATCGGAAGCCTATATTTTGTATGAAGGCATGCATACTATTCTGACGCCCTCTGTCGTGACGCAAACTGCTAGACTCCGATCGCATCAGTGCCCCCCACCACCAGTGTGAATGCCGTTTTTGTCTTGTTTCTATAGGCTGACGAAATGGTGTAAGCATCTTTTCTATGTCGTTCGCAATCATGAAATGGATTTCTTCAAACTGTACCTTGTTCTTTCTAAAATATAAGAAGAATCTTTCTTCATCGTCCTCGAGTTCTTTCACAAGACAGTGAAATTCTCCTTTATTCCATCTTAGTTTGTTTATGGGATGAACCGAAAGTCTTCTTTTCTTCTTTTTTCCCCCATAAGTTGAGCTAACAGAAGAAATGCGAGGTCTTCTTCAAAATCACTGTCTGAGTCGGAATCTAACATTTTGTTCGTCTTATCGTACCGAAAGCTACAACTGTAATGATTCAAAATAGCGTCAGAAGGCATCACAACACGACACGTAAGTCAAGTATGAATCCGGCTTTAGTAATACCTCGAGAATGTATTTTATGAAAAGCACGAATCCTATCAACTTTACTGTGAAACAATGCATGTTTTAAAATCATATAAAGATGATACAGTCAGATATCTCAATGTAATAAATATTTCTAAAACATAAAAGAAAAATTCCCAACTATACACATTAATCATAAGATTTTGGCTTGAGCAGTAGTGCTATCTAATTGTTCACAATTTGTGCTAATCATATACTCCGTTATGGAGCAGACCACGTGCTCCTGGGCCAGAGCGCCCAGTTCTCTCAGCCATTCGTCCAAGATGACCGCGTTCAAGATGACTTTCCTCAAGAAGGTGGACTGCCAGAGGTTTTCCTCGCTGAATGTGCTGTAAGATGGCTGCGAGTCCGCTTGTCGCGTGTAAGTAGTGGCGGATTCGATTTGCGGGTGGTGACTGTTGGTGGGTGACCCGGAGATACCTAAAAAATATTACGCAATTCTAAGTACTGCACGGGCAAATATTTAATATTATATTATTTATATGAACATTAGAATAACAGTAAAATAACTTATTACATTTTAAAGGCATTAAATACATATTGTAACAGGCAGACAAACATAGGAATTCAAGATGCATCCATTTGAATGCGGTCCATTCAGACCAGCATTGACAATTTAGGGTTTTTCTTGCCAGGTCAAGCATTTTTCACAAGTTACCTAAGTTCCTACCTTTTTTTCAATATTGAAATTAGCTTGAAAGTTTTCATAATGCTACACTCTACATGTGTCGGTAAATTTCAAAACCAGCTATAACACTTTTTCATTATTTTGAGAAAATCATTAAAAACTTTTTGAACTAAAAAGGTTTTTGAATGTTACACGTAGTGTTATAGCGGGAATTGATATACGGGCATTTTCGCCAAAGTTTGTACATTGCGTTTTTGGCATGTCCCATGACTTTGATTGATTTTTTCATAGTTATTATATTATAAAATGTTGGAAAGTTATGTACTTTTAACATGCAAATTTATTAATTTACTCTATTCAATCAGTTAAATACAACTATCTGACCTGTATATATTTTTAATTGATTATTTAGATCGAAAGGTAGTGCGTTTTTACCATGTCCCACCCATAAATTCAAATAAACAAAGTCTGATTTCGTCATTAATTTTGAGTGTGTAAAATTAAATTCGTAGTGTTTTCAACAGCTTACATTATATATTTTTGGAAAATATATAGTTTTTTCGTAAATTTGTACCAATATTGAAAAAAAATCACGTTTAAAGTGTGTCCCAGGATATTTGAAAAAGTGGAACTCCACATTCCGTTACCACGATTTTAGCATGAAGGCGAAAAATTTTCACTATAAATATGTTTTTTTTTAATGTAGCAACATTTTTGTATAACACTGATCGCCATGTACACTTTAAATTGTTGGTGTGTGTCGGTATCGCTATCGGAACAGGTTGCTTTCTGGGTTGGTCATTTAAGAAGTTCCACTACTGTTACCACGATTTATAAGGTAAGAAAACACATATTTCTATTTCACATACTACACATATGGAGCTTATCTTTCATACTACAGATATAATAAAACATATCGCAGGTTTAACAATAAAACTAAGCTAAATTTTGGCTTCAAACACTTCTGAAACAGAATCCGTTACTTCCACTCCGAAACTATATTGGTGGTAACGTATATGTGGAATGTAAAAGTAACGAAATGGCATGCATAAAGTTGGGTTTACAGTGTGTGTTTAGTTCTTCATAGATTATAAAAAAAATTATTTTGTCTGTTCGTATGAAAAACAAAAATATTTTCATTAAAAAATATAAAAAATAACCTGACTATAATATAATAATATAATAAAGATTAAAAAAGTATGTGATATGTCTGAATACGCAAAAATAGCGCACATAAAAGTATGGAGATAAAAAAAAACAACAGAAGGAAAAGAAAAAACACCAGACTGAAATAATTGCGAGACAGGCACTGGCTCTGTCATACTCTTTCTGTTATACGCCACCAAAATTTTAAAACTTCTCCATACATTTTAGGCATAGAAATTTATAAAAATGTATGAAAAAGTATTTTTTTGTCACGTTTAACAGAAATGTGTACTCGATTAGATTTAATACCTAGAACTGTAGGTATTCACGAAATGTCAGAAAAGTACGTCTTGATTACAATCAACCTGTATAGCTACATTTTATGTTGATGAATACAATTAAATTTCAAGACAACATAAAGTCGAACTTGGTTATTACGAGGAAGATGGGACCGACTGAATTTGCTTGTTATAAGCGTTACTCGTTATATCAGAGAATAGGTATTTTTAAATGAGCATGTCACATTACACAAAAAGCCGAAAATAAAAAATTTGGAAACCATCGTAAAAATCCCCGAAACGAGCATGGCATTCATAAACTACAAAAGAAGTTGTTTATTGTAATTAACGCTGGTAGGTACCTACGGACTTCACAAACCTTGGATTTTTCAACCATATGCGTGGATACTTTTTTATTATTGTCGGTGAAACACCAATAAGGTAGGTACTTAGACACTTTACTAGTGTCATAAACGTAATCCGACCCCGGCGGCATCCTGTCCAATCGGATTTTATTGCTTAGGGTCGAAATGTTTTAAAACGGTCGACACATTAACAGTATTTTAGCTCGGTATATCCGATAAGTTGCTCGTTATAACAGTGAAAGAATTAAATGTATGGCGAAAATCATAAACCAATTGTCAACAAATGTTTCGTTATTACATCCGAGATCTCGCTATGTCAGAGATCGTAATAACCGAGTTTGACTATAATTATTTTCGTAAAAGTTATATACTCCGTGCCGCGCTAGGAACTCGCGTCTGAATCCCTTGCTGATTTTTTTTTTCATATATTGTTAATTTGCTTAAAAATATTTTTTATCTGAGTTACAAATAATATAAATGCCAAATAAAGTTATGGTAATGTATAGTGTGTCAAAATTATTACCTACCTTATTTTACAAGTATTGTGAAATTTATTATAAAATATGTCTATTTTAGTGATTAAGTTTGATTTGTTTTGTTATTTTGATGCACGTTGAATATTTATCTGTCTATCAAAAAATTCAAATAAATTTCATAAAACAAAAATTTGTTTTTATGGTAACATGTAACTTAAGCTTTACAAATTACACTCCGTTACCATTTCGTTCCATTCCGAAAATGTCCCCAAAAAAGTTGAACGTTAACTATTTTTCATTTGATTATTAAATAACGAAACTTATTTATTTTTCCAATAAAATTTAGTAAAAGTGATTATTGTCTTTAAAAAAATAGCAGAACGAACATTGATTGGTTTTTTCAAATACTAAAGGAAAAATGCTCTGCCATTATAGACATAGGGTAACGGAGGGGAACGAAATGTGCCCAAGAATTAAAATTCAATAATATTTTTTGACTATTTGTAGTTTTATTTTGAAGTGTATGGTTTTTTTAATCTAATAGAGCTCTTTTAAGTGATAAAAAGTGTTTCATTCATGTTTTAAAAGCTAAGTTTCGTAGTCACGGAACGGAAACTTATTATGCCCAATTTCATAATAAAAATGATATAAATATTGTATTAATCAATATTTTGCTGAAAAATTGCTATCACCAATTCAGCAATAGAACAAGGAATCTGCTAGCTATATAAAAATGGTTAATTTGAGTGAAAAAATAATATTACCCAAATTTCAAACATGTACAAACTTTGGCGAAAATGCCCATACGCATTGATTTTGTTTCATAAATGACAGTCAATCGTAGCGGATTTTGAAAGAGGCGATAAAATTTTCGTGTAGAGATTTAAAAAATGAATCCATTGATAATAATATAATAAATATATATCTTAAATATTTCAAAAAAGTGTTACAGCGGGTTTTGAAATTTAGTGACACATTATATAAAATAGAAAAGTAGGAGAATAATATTCCTTTTGTCAATATTAATCAACTAAAAGTTCCAGACTTGGACTTTGATAGGTAGGTAAGTGGTACTCCTACAAGATTATTTTTTATGAAAAAAATGGTCATAAGTTTTCTTGACAGGAAAATTTACGATTTCACTGTCAACTTTTTACCATCAGAGCTAAGAAAGGGTGCCATCTTTATTTTCCTGAAATAGTTTGCAGCGATTTTATTCTCATTTAGGAAACTTAGCTTCTTCTTACCCCGTCTGGCATATTTTTGGTAGCACTGATTCAGACCGCGTCCAAATAGTCTCATCAAAATTGCTTTCATATAATATAAATCACTGCTGCAGGTCCATTCTTAACGGTTATCGTTATTGGAAGGTATTCTTTAGACTAAACGGTTAGCGGCGTTATCTCTAATTCGTAATATGGCAAAAATTTAGGTTGGTAGATATGTCAGTCAAATTCGGATATGTTCATGCTGCCGAACCCGAACGGATCAGACCGAACACAAGCGGATAAAGCTGAACCAGCGCCATCTAGTTGGTACTGAGCCGAACACAAGAATTTTGTATTGACACGTCAGACATTTATAACCAAACAATTTTATTAGTCATGTCACTGCGATTGCAGCAAAACAATCGGATCTTGCGTCTCAATTCTCAATATGTAAAATTGACATACTCTGTGAGAGGGGGTTGTTAAAAGATATCACCTTTTGACAGTTCACACGGTTAACTTATTTACATAATTAACCACCAGAATACGTAAAGTGATAAATGTGATATATTTATCACAATTAGCTCTTTTTTGATGTTAAGTGATGTTAGAATAGGCCTGCAGAGGCCTCAAATTAGGACCCACTATTCAACAATCATGACGAAGAATGTAAACACTTTATTCAGACATATCGTGAATACCCAGAAGTAAAATGGTCAATTAAATATTTCAGCATTACTTATTATGTTACAGTTAGAAGTCTTCAGGCCATACATACATATTGTATTGACATTGTGAAGACATAAAATATTGTGTGGCCAACACAGCCAACCTCTGTTAATTGGTAACCATGCGAAATTTAGTTTATAAATTTTGAATTGATAACATTATATTTTCATGCTGATTGAAAAACTGTTCTAGTTGTTATCAACTACATACGTCAATTGAGGCGTCTAATTACAAAAAGCGATAAGTCCACAATTCAATATTTTCGGGAAACAATGTTTTTATGTTTCAAGCTTCAATTATTTGTTTTAACGTGAGATTATTTTTTCCGTTGTATTCCATGTCGAAATTAGAACCAAATGGCAATTTGTTTCAGCCGATAAACTCTTAAATGTAATAAATATAGGCAAAATAATATTGGACATGGCGCTACTTGTATCTCACTTTTTAATTTATGCTGCATAAGGCACATATTTCCATGGCACTGTCATGAGCTTACCAGATGCTACAGCATGGGATACGCCCTTTTCAATATTGAACGTTCCCTTATTGGTTGACTTAAACACGCGCAAAATCAACCAAGCTTTAAATAATATGAAACACGGACGTGACGCTTTTTGTAATAAATCGAGACTTAAAATGTTTTTTTTCGTAGGGTTATGACGCGTTTTGGAATTTATAGATCAATACATATTGTGTAAAATTATACAAAGAATACGTGGAAATTTTTTTCTCGATTTTGACCAAATGTGGACTTATCACTTTTTGGAATTAGACGCCTCAATTATCCTATGGCAAATGTACAAGTAGGTAGACACCGGGGTTTGCAAGAATTCCAGGGATTGAAAATGTTGGAATCCTCAGTTTTCAGGATTTGTATCTTATATAGTTTTTGACAGTGGCGAAAGGGTGCAGATTGGCTGTTAAGATCCGACATAAACAGTGCACACTAAACTTTGTCAGTAAAACTTATTTGTTTTCATTGAATTAAGAATACAAATTGGAGACAGTGCTGGTTAGTTTTGCCTAAAGCAAACCATAATAGTTTAGGTATGCTATGGGCCATTCGACAAAAATAGTATGTATACACCTTTTCAGTCACACTTATTTGTTTGCGTTGAATTAAGAATACATATTATTACTACAGATGGTGTTGATTAGTTTTTTTTAAATTTATTAAGACGATACATCAGTGAAACGGCAAATAATTTTGCAACTATAGGCGCGACGAGATTTTGGACTCGCTGCCATTTGGAGAGCGAACGTCGAGCTGGCGACACGTCAATTTGTTTCGTGATGGCGACGGGGGTATTAATTCTTAAATTGTGTAAAGATGACTAAAAACGTTACCCATTTACTTGAGAAAGAAAACATGTCAATGAATATATTATTATTGTTACTAATAGAACAATAAACAGATCATTAAATGGACGCATGTTGGATTTATATGACAAATTACATTTTGTTCGGCATGCGTCATTTGCACCCGCGACCCGCAATCCGCGCATCGCCTAGCCACGATCTTTTTAGACCATGCCTCAACTGAGGTATAGCCTTAAGCCCTGCACAACCAAACCATAATAGAAAGATGAATATTTTTTGAATATTATATTTATGGCTTGGTTTACACAGGGTTTAATTGAATTTTCAAAACTAACCAGCACTATCTGCAATTTGTAGTCTTAGTTCAATGGAAACAAATATGTATGACTGACAAAGTTTAGTGTGCATTGTTTATGCCGGATCTTAACAGCCTACCTCCACCCTTCGCCACTGGTTTTTAACAAAAATACATGTTTCTGTCAGACTCATTATCTCAGAAACTTTCACAGAATTACTGAATATGAAAAAAAAAATACATAATAATAACGCCACATACTTAAAACTAAATTAACTACTTATCAAGAAAGTGCTACTTATACGAAAAATTTTGTCATAATAAGTCGGGAACACATTTTTGGGGAAAATTTAATCCTGGAATCGAATATTTTATCCGGGATTGCAATCCCTAGTATTCAGTAACCAGTCAGAATGGTAGTGTGTAAAAGGTACATTGTCTATAGATTTTAGTTGATAATAACAATAATAATTCATAAATATTTATCTCTAATAATTTTTAATATTTAAAAAATCATGCAGAAAACATTATTGTATACTGAAAAAATAATGGTTATATTAGCATAAATAAAATGTATTATCATTTACCATGTTGAAAAAATCACCTACAACTGGAATATAAAAATTAAACTACATTTTCCATAATCATGCATGACTCACATAGAATAATGGGGTCTCGGACAATTTGACAGCGATGCCATCTAGGTGCCAGGGCAACTAGACCATTTTTATATTATGAAATACACACAATAACTCATTCACTGCGGACCAGTTATATACTATTTAATTAACAATAGTGTCTAGCGGCCATCTAATGGCAACGCATGGAATGAGTTAAGGTATCAAGATGGCGGTGCCAAATTGTGCCATTCCCGCTGTAAATATAAAGCTAACAAGCTTAATATTCAAACTAAAACCATGCCTGCATGCTAAAAAAAGAGAAAGTATTCAAACTAAACATTTAAAAAATTCGCCAAACCAAATAATACGCAACTAGGCTTTTTATAATATAATTGTATTTACCGCTCGTAATAAACTCGTAAATTGCCGCTATACTCGAAGCTGGTAAAAGAAATTGGAACATTTATATACCAGAATAGACCAGAAAAATTAATCATTTGAAGTAATATTGTTGTTAAATCATGAAGAAGCAGCGCCTTGACCGTGAAAGTTAAACTGATTAAGCGTTGATGACATTGAGTTACTTTACAAGCTACTAGTCGGCGAGTTAGCTAGTGCGATTGTGATAATGACACACAAAACTTTCTACTCCCTCAGAAGCCAACAAGCTAGCGAGTTGAAACCGTCATTTTGGTACTATTTGACAGGACGTATTGCGTAGTTCGTTTTTTTACCGGCAAGTTCGCCACTATCGCTCTACTGCGGAGACGCAGATCGGCCCACACGCCAGCGAGTAGCGAGTAAAGTAGCCCGGCTTTCAACTTTTCTCGATAGATTGTTTACATTCTGTTTGTTAGCTAGTTCGGTGATGACACTGGGCGAGTTTAGAAGCAGATTGTAAATTCGCTGGCTTGTAGCTTGTAAAGTAGCTCAATGTCATCGATGCTTTAGTGATGTTTGCTAAATCCATATATTTAGATTAATAATTATCATGATAACAAATCAAATGCTTAGAAGTAAAAAACCAAAAAACAAAAAAAACACAGTAACAAAAATAACACTGCATGCTATCACCATAGACTCATTCAGACAAAATTGTAGTGTTAAAAATATCAATGTGTAATGTAAACATTTGTTATAAAATTGTCAATCATATTTTAGACAGTAATGTCAGCAATACTTCCTTAATTTAATACTTACAATGCAATACTTATTTAATTGCAAATTGTATTGTAAAAAAATTGTATATCAATTTCAAATTCATGGCTCTGTGAAGTATTTGTGGTGCAATCACACTGTATAAAACTTTATGGGATACCGATAACATACATATTAGTAATACGTATACAATGTAGGTCAGAATTAAACGAAAATAGGGTATTCTTGTCACATGTGATATTATATTAATGCTCTGTAAAGTACAGCATTTTTGATTTAACGATTGA